>NC_141685.1:1400040782-1402440782 GCF_964263255.1 Lissotriton vulgaris | reverse complement strand
GAATTGGAAATCGAGAGTGGGGCCCGCATATAAAAGGTGGTATGGGGAATGCCTGAGGTGGGCGGCATGTGAGAGCACCCTGAGGTACCAGATGGCCTGGAGGACAAATGACGAGAAGGCTTTGGAGAGGGCAACTGCGTGGGAAATGATGGTGCAGGCGCTCCGTGACATAGATGGTGAGGAGCAGGAGGGCGAGGAGGAGCTGGATGTAGCAGACCCTGTCACCATACCGGGGGGCACACCTTAGCGAATGTATGTACTTCCTACATCACAACAGACGTTCTTACAACGATGAATCAGCACAGCGCGACCACGGGGGGGGAGGGAAGGAAGCGGGAATTGGCGGGCTGTTGGGGAACGAAAATTATGGGGCGGGGGAGGGGTGAAAATCACAAAAGCAACCCAGCGATACTTTAGTACAACTAATGTCAGACAGTGTAAAGTGGTACGAGAAATACTCATGGACAGAGGATACCCGCACCTGAGAAAGGGGCGGCCCTCCCGAACAAGAACACAATGGACAGTATCATTCCTTGTACACAGAGAAACTGTAATTTTTTATTATCTTGTCTGTACAATTATATTGGTGATGCAATAAAAATGATGTTAAAAAGAAAAAAAAATAGAGTAACATATAGTGGAGTGGAGAGTTGTAGAGTGGAGTAGAGTAGAGTGGAGGGGCATAGAGTAGAGTGCTGTAAAGTGTCATAGAGTGGAGTAAAGTGTCAGAGTGGAGTAGAGTGAAGTTGTGTAGCATAGAGTGGAGTAAAGTGTTATCGAGTGGAATGGACCGGTGTAGAGTGGGGGCGAGAGTGGAGGGTATAGAGAGAAGGGACACAGAGTGGAGCCGCATACAGACGAGGAACAAAGAGTGGAGGGGAGTGGAGTGGCTTGTCATCGAATAGAGTGGCGTGGCACACAGTGAAGCAGCATGGAGTGGAGTCACATGGCATAGAGTAGAGATGAGTGGCGTAGAGTGGAGTGGTGTGTCATATAGTATTGTGGAGGGGAGTGCCATAGAGTGAAGTGTCTTAGAGTGGTCTTGTTGTGGAATGGCATAGAGTGGAGTAGATTGGCATAGAGTGGGGAGCGTAGAGTGAAGTGGTACGTAGTAGAGTGTAGGGAAGTGAAGTGACGTAGAGTGGGGTGTCATAGAGTGGAGTGGTGTGTCTTAGATTGGAGTAGTGTGTCATAGATTGGCATATAGTGGACGGGTGTAGAGTGTTGTAGAGTGGAGTGGCATAATCTGGAGTATGTATGGTGTGGTAGCGCACAGTCATTACAGACAAGACAACACATTTTGGATTGAAATGACTATTACATTTGCACAGACATACACTTTTACTTATAAAACTATACAGGGCACAAACAAATATAGGTGAACATGGCATCACTTAGTCTTGTTTTGATCGTATAAAAATATTTGTTTCCACCACACTTCAGAATTACCAAAAATGTGCTTCATTTGTATCTTCCTAATTCTGATATATTCTGAAATATCTGCATCGTTCATTTACAGACATTGACATTTTTTTGTGTGCTAGAAAGAAAAAACATTGCACAGCCTTCCTCCAGTACCCGGCATGATTGTCACATAAATCTTCTCAGTTTGAAACCAGAGAAAGAAGTAAACACAACCTCCCTGGAAGGCAGAGCCTTACATTTGCCCTTTGTCTCTGAACACACATCAAATGTGACAAGTTAAGAACAAGATTTAAAGGCCTGTTTACATAAAGTGAGCACTCGAGGAAGAATTTAAGAGGCCCTTGTTAACAGGCTATGCTCCACAGAAGAGACAAACTGAAGTTGGACAGCTTAAAACAAATAAAGCCAGCAAATAGAAAGTAAGAAACTGTGAGTTAGAAAACACAAAGCCTATGGTAAGCAATTGGTGGAATGCATTCCCAGGGAAGCTTATCGTATCCCCCCCAAGATGTCTGTAGCGAAAGAATCGACCTAAAAAGGAAAAACTTAACATAGAATGTGGTATTGCACTAGGGAAATAGTTGTCTAGAAGGTGGTGTTGGGTAGGATCGCCCGACCTTGAATCCAGAAGGAAAAAATGCAGTAATCCTCGTTCTATTCGATATTAACACCGAAATGGCCAATTATTAGATGGGCACAGATATTTCATACCAAAAATGGCTCATGTGCAGAGAAATATCTACCCAGAGTGTGGAAAAGTAGTAAAAAGACTGGATTTTCATTAAATTAAGGGCCACATTAGCAAGAACCTCGCTAAAATTATCGCCGTTTTAGCGGCAGGAAACTGCCGCTAAAACGGCGCAAATGGGCTTGCTAATATGCGTTATAGAATTCCAATAGAAGCCCAGGTTAGATGTGCAGGACATCTAACCTGGGCTTCTATTTGAATTCTGTAACGCATATTAGCAAGCCCATTATCGCCGTTTTAGCGGCAGTTTCCTGCCGCTAAAACAGCAATAATTTTAACGAGGTTCTTGCTAATATGCCCCTAAATTACTTAGCCTAGAGGTGAGAAGAGCGCTCAAAGGAAACCTGACAGTTTGCAAGTTTTAGGGTGAAGTATTCTCACCTGAGCGCATTGGCACACCAATCTGATAATCATTATTATTTCGACAGCTGCAGCTCCCTCTCTATCCTAAAGATTTTACCATTCATGCAATTTTGTGGCAAGACACAGGATGTTATTTCTGTTTCACAAACTTGGAAAGTCATACATTGTCCCAATTTAAACTGAATTCATTGTAACCATTAGTTGTCAACTATTTGTGTACAGTATTGTAAAAGTGCCTTGGCACAGCATAAGATTAAATGCGATATTTGATTCCTTGTCTTCCCTTTGCGCATATGTATATTGCTTAAATTGCAAAACAAAAAGTACACAAGTAATACTGCGGATTATGAAGGAAGAGATGAGGCAGACATGATTGATTTACTAGTGATTGATTACAATGAGGCATGTTTTTTAAATGCAGCTTAGAAATAGGAATTTGTGATCAGTGGTTTGAAGGAAGATGTTCTAAGGGTTCAGTGATAGAATTTCGATGTAACAAACATTGATGTTCTAAATATCGAAGTAAAAATATAGAATGCAAAAATATCGACTCCCTATACTTAAACAGGTAAGTACAAAAACATTGATTCAAAAATATAGAAGTAAAAAATATACATGTAAAAAAAATCGAATTAAAAATATATAAAATAAAATTAAATATATTAAATAGTAATATTTTTGACAAACTAAATTACATTTAATATACATTTTAACTAAATATAACAAATAAACGTAATTAAAAAAATATAAACACACAAACATAATAACTTTTCCTCCCTTTATGCGCCCCAAAACTGAAAAAGTCACTCAGAGCTACATCTGTACCAAAGGAGACCATTTGTATAAATGTGCTTTTAACTAGCCACAGTTACCTTCTCTGGCAATTATAGTGCAGCAGTGTAGAGAAAATGCTTGGAAATGGAGAGTGTAATGCCTTTTGTCACTATACTTGAGTAGGCCCAAGGCAAATATTAAACGCATGCGTGTCAGCAAGAGGGAAGTTTGGAGGGTTCTCCCCAAGGCCATCCGGACTAAAGAAGTTATTGGCAAACTAGCATTGGTGCCCAAAGCAGGAGCAGTCTGGGCTCGGAAGTGAACTCGTGCAGTCAGGAATTTTGGACCCTTAACAGATGAAGGGGTTCCACCAGCATCCTTTGATTTTGACAAGACTGAGTCTTAAATGCATACATATTTTTAGCAGATTATGGTGGCTTTTGCCACTTCACATTTTTAGCAGATATTAAGCTAACCTTTTAACTAAAATTTAGCAGAAACTATATTCACCTATGTTGTTGGGCGATGACAGAGTTGGTAGCATTGGCTCAACATTGGTGCATCACAAGGTACATTTATTTAAACATTTTGTATTGGGTTTGCTTCAACCTGGCACAATCAGGAATACTTTAAACAACTGTTACATTAAATGCGATCTGACTCCACATGGCAAACAAATTCTCCTTCTGAGCCAGTAGGACATGGAGTCATGCAGGGTTCATGCCTCTCCCTCGGCTGTTTACTGTATGAACTGCTTGAACCATTACATACTTTGAGTGGAATCTTTCATAAGTACTCTGGGAATGTGGATGGTATTTGTATCCCATAAGAAATATGAGAAAGAGGTGGAAAGAGTAGAGTGGATCCTTCAAGGAAATTCAAGACTTGAACTGGGTCTTTTTAAATGAGAAAAGAACGGAGTATCTTCGGCTTGACACAGATACCACCCTAAAAAGGTAGCAGACGATTATGCAGTGTTCAAACAGCATCTTCAATAATCTTGCCAAAATAAAAATTAAAAACATTTGGCATGTGTTTGGTTGCCAGAATGTTGATGGACCGCAAGGGTAATGCCATAGTCTCAGCAGCAGTGGCGGCTGGCATGTAAGCAGGGTGGTGAGGCGGGAGAAAAAAAAATAAAAGTTATAAATAAATTAAAAAAATGATTACACTTACCTTCAATCCTGGCACAATGTCCTCCTCGGGTCCAGGCAGGCAGGCTCCAATGCAGGACCACGAACCTGCAGTAACCAATCCTGGCACTGCTTTCATGCAGCATAAAGGAAGCGCCAGGATAGGAGGGAGCGGCCTCGGTCGCCATTTCCAAGGGCACTGGAGCCATAGACTGGGTTAGAGAGATTTTAACTGTGCATGTCTGGCTGGCCATTGCAAGATGGGGAGCCAAAGAAACATGTGCACTTTAACCTTAAAGTGCCCTGCCCATCACTGCTTTCTGCTGCCGCTGCCTGGCTCACAGCAGCATACATCAGAAACCCCCGCCCCTGTCCTGATGCTCTCCCTGGAACGGAGTTTTGAAAAATAAAATGGTACTAAATTAACTTTATTGCCTTTTTATTTTTACATATCTGTGGCAACTTGGTTAGAAGGGCGACGCTCCTCCACCTTAACAGAGGAGCCGCTCCTGCTCAGCAGTGAATTATCATCTGAAGCTATGTAGAAGGGTATGTTCATTATTGAAGAGCAGAGTAAAGAACAATTTACCAGGGTGACAGGGGGCTTAAAACTAGGCCACTGGGACACCACACTAGTTAGGACCGCTAAGGAAACCCGGAGACGCTCCATTGTTTACAACATGTACAGAAAACGTTAATGGGTTTCTTTTCAACTATTGCCTCTATTTCCACCAACACCCTCATGGAACAAAGATGAACCAATCTCCAAGTCTTTGTTTAGTACGGAGTGTTATTTGGCCACATGCTTGGCATGATAGAAACAGAATAAATGCATTTAGTGTTTGGCTGAAGTATGCCATGGTGACAACTCCATAAAGTTGCTCTACACCTGGGATGTCACACAGATGGTATATCAGGCAAATGTAACCAGGTAGACACTGACTTATATGACAAGCAAGAGATCTTGGGCCTCGAATGTTGTCTCGCTATGATTAAGCTATATTCCCAGTTCCAGCGGCAAAAAAGATTTAGTTTTGGACAACTACTTCTAGTACTGATGTGAAAGCTATATATATGTGTGTGTATGTTACATATTTGACTTCTTTCATTGCAAATTCGGTGGCTTCAAACCCCATATTACAATGGTACAATAAGGATTTTCATTGCAAGTAATCAGCAAACTCAGAGAGGCAATTTTTCGGATGGTTGCAAGCAACATTTTTGCTATTAGTACAATGGCCAGAATTGGCAACATGCACTGTTAAGTTTTGTTTCAAGGGGCTCAAATGTCCTGATGAGGACCCCAAACCATTACAGTCCCAATTTCTGCGGTTGAAACATGTTAGCTGCACATTATTTTGAGGAGAAAAATATGAACTAATGGTGCAATCCAATAAGCAGACAGAACTATGCATGCGCCAGAGCCAGTCCATTTTCCAAGGGACAAAAGTGATTAACAAAATGACTTTTGTCAGGTATCCATAACCTTGCAAGCAAGTAACCTAATGATGTGCTTGGCTTTGAACGTAATATACATTCTCTTGTACATAATATGATTTTGTATAGTTTTAAAAAAAAAATTGCTTCAATTCACAGTGATAACAGGTGCGCGTAGTTATTAACACCTTGGCTGCTAGGTGTTTTCCCCTCCTGTGCTGGAAATTGCTATTTTACTTCTTTTATGACGAGCTCAGCTCGTCATCAGCACAGCTCAACTGTGCATCATGACGAGCTGAGCTCGTCATGAGCATCGAAAGGGTTAAATTTATGCTGTGTGTGTACATATTTGAAGTGTAGTCCAAGTGTAATCGTTAACAAAACATAAAGCAAATAGAAAGAACTATTTGGTTGAGGAGCAAAATCCAAGCCCCCTCCATCTCTTTATAAAGAATAAGCTCTTCAATACATGGCTGATTTGGGGGTTCTGGGCACGTGTACATGTTGTGGTGTGGGTCTTCTTCTTTGCCTTTCAGGTCCTTGGTTTCCTTAGGGGCTTGAACTTGTTGGCTGCGGTTACTTCCCATGGGAAGACTGGAAAGTAGCACGCGGGCTCCCTCTGTGCGGAAGGGTGATAGACCAATCAAGTCTCTCCTCCTCCCTTGAGTTCCCCACGGTGCAGTTGCCATCTTGACTCCCTGAAGTGACACACAAGTACTGGGTGCAAAGACTCCAACCTCTTGTCCCATAAGAGGCCTCACACCAGCCAATAGGAGCCTGGGTATAGGTTTATGGGCCAACCAAGATGTGAGCAGTGTCCATGTTGAGGAGGTGCTGAAGCATCACTGGACATAGACAGGATGGTAAAGCTGCCCCCATAGGAAGGAATGATTATGAAGTTTGGTGAATGAAATATAATGCGAACATTCAGTAAAACAAGCTCGCTGACACCTGGCTCACACACATTTGAGCACTCTCTTAAATTACATTTAATCAGCACTGATAAAGCAGACCGCCCCTAAACTATTTTGATGCAGTGTTTAAAGAAATTATATTACACTTTGCAAATGGCCCCGTTAGGCAAACTGAGGTCACAACCTTTGACTACGAAATCATTGAAACTACAGACAATAGGAACAATTTCAGAACCGCACTGAACTCCAGCAAAGAGGCCGCTTGACATCATTAACTAGGTATCACAGAACATGGCATTTGTAACATAAGACAATGCGGCTGGAGAACAATGTAGTTAGATGGCAGGAACTCATTTAACAGGTGTGGAAGAATGCAGGTACATGTCTGCTGAAGCATGCAGGCTGCTATAAACCAAAGCACCCCTTTTCATTGAAATCAGACACATGAAGCAAAAGGCACAAATGGAAACATTCGAGAAAGGCGGGGCCGGCATCGGCCCCACCGCAAGTATGGCGGGCGCACCGGCCTCCACCCGCTCTCAGTGTTGGGGCACGCCCCGTCGTGTCACAATGACGCGGTGGGTACGCCTTATCACGGATTGGACCCCGGGTTCCCTAGTGACCCGGAAGTGATCGAATCACTTCCGGGTCACAGGGGAGCAAAGGCCAGGTTCGTTAGAACCGGCCTGGCTAGTGAGGGGTTAAAAGGCCGGGGAGCGCGGGAGTCTGCCTCTTTGACTCCGCTCTCCACGGCATGTCCCCCCCCAGCCTCCAGGAGGCTGTAATTCTTTTTCTTCTTTTATCTCCTTGCTGCAGGTCAGTGTGAACGGAGGAGTCGAAGACAGGATCGCGTCGTGGTGCGGCTTGGTTTCCCTTCTTTTGCCCTCTGCAGGTTTGGTTGGTTCCGGAGCGGCATGCTACTCTCCGAGAAACAGGGCACGAGTCAGGAAGAGCATGCGGCGGTAGACGACGGAGGAGTCAAGTCAAGTCAAGTCAAGTCATAGAATTTATATAGCGCACTACATACCCGGAGGGTTTCAAGGCGCTTGGGAAGGGGAGGAGGATTACTTGTCAAATATCCACGTTTTAAGTTGCTTTCTGAATGCTAGGTGGTTCTGGGTAAGGCGAAGGTAAGCGGGGAGTGAGTTCCATGTTTTAGCAGCCAGGTATGAAACGGATCTGCCTCCCATGGTGGTCTTGTTGATGCGGGGTACAGTGGCGAGGGCTTGGCTGGAAGAACGTAGTTGGCGGGAGGGGGTGTAGAAGGACAGTCGTGAGTTGAGGCATTCTGGACCGGTGTCGTAGAGTGATTTGTGTGCGTGGGTAAGCAGTCGGAAAGTGATCCTCTTATTGACGGGTAGCCAGTGTAGGTCTTTAAGGTGACCAGAGATGTGTTCGTTGCGTGGGATGTCTAATATGAGTCTGGCTGAGGCGTTTTGGATTCGTTGGAGTTTCTTCTGGAGTTTTGCGGTAGTACCTGCGTAGAGGGTGTTTCCGTAGTCCAGTCGGCTCGTGACCAGAGCGTGGGTGACTGTTTTCCTTGTTTCGGAGGGGATCCAGCAAAATGTTTTTCTGAGCATGCGAAGAATGTTGAAGCAGGAAGAGGATACGGCGCTGACTTGTCTGTTCATTGAGAGTGAAGAATCCAGGATGACGCCTAGGTTCCGTGCGTGGTCTGTCGGGATGGGTGCTTTTCCGAGGGCTTCCGGCCACCAGGAGTCGTCCCATGCAGAGGGGGATGTACCTAAGATGAGGACTTCTGTTTTGTCTGAGTTCAGTTTCAGACGGCTTTGTTTCATCCATTCGGCAACTTCTTTCATTCCTTCGTGTAGGTTGGTTTTGGCGGTGCTGGGGTCATTGGTGAGAGAAAGGATCAGTTGAGTGTCATCCGCGTACGAGATGATGTTGAGGTTGTGTTGGCGTGCGATGGCCGCGAGGGGGCTCATGTATACGTTGAAGAGGGTGGGACTGAGTGAGGATCCTTGTGGTACGCCGCAGATGACTTCAGAGGCCTCGGACTTGAATGGTGGAAGGCGGACTCTCTGGGTTCTTCCGGTGAGGAACGAGGTGATCCATTCAAGTGCTTTTCCTTGTATTCCGATGTTATTGAGGCGTTGTAAAAGGGTGCTGTGGCAGACTGTGTCGAATGCTGCAGAGAGGTCGAGGAGGATGAGGGCGACTATGTCTCCATTGTCCAGTAGAGTTCGAATGTCGTCTGTGGCTGCGATGAGGGCGGTCTCAGTGCTGTGTTTTGCTCGGAAGCCAGATTGTGAGGGGTCGAGGGATTTGTTGGCTTCGAGGAAGGCGGCGAGCTGGTTATTGACAGCTTTTTCGATGACTTTGGCCGGGAATGGAAGAAGCGAGATGGGGCGGTAATTTTTGAGTTCGGTGGGGTCCGCTGTGGGTTTTTTCAGAAGGGCGGTGAGTTCAGCGTGTTTCCAGTCTTCCGGGAAGGTGGCAGAGTTGAAGGAACAGTTGATGACGTCTCGGAGGTGCGGTGCTATGACGGAGTCTGCTTTGTTGAAGATGTGGTGAGGACATGGGTCTGTGGGGGATCCTGAGTGGATGGAATTCATCAGGCGGATGGTGTCCTCAGTGGAGATTGGGTTCCAGTCGTTAAGGGTGTTCACGGGGGGAAGATGATCAGCAAATGGTAGGGTGGGTTGGTTTCCGAGTTGGTTGTCAAAGCTGTTGTGGATGTCTGCAATCTTGTTGTGGAAAAATGAGGCTAGGGAGTCGCAGAGGGTTTGAGAGGGGGTGATGTCGTTGGAGTTGGCCGAGGGATTGGAAAATTCCTTGACGATGTTGAAAAGTTCCTTGCTGTTGTGAGCGTTGTTGTCAAGTCGATCAATTGCATGTTTGTTTAGAGGGGACGGCGAGATCGGGAGGATTCCTTTTTGGACTCTTGGAGTAGTAGGACGCACATGCGCACTCTAAAATTACCGCTAGGGGGGTTTGTCAGGCCAGGGTTTGTGAATTCAGCCAAAGCGGGGGAAAGTCTACCCGAGTTTTGGGAAGCGGGATATTGAAAAGGGTGAACTTCAGTGCGTAATCTGAGGTACCGGGTTTTTATGGGCCCGGCGGTGCCAGGGGGAACACCCAAGGACCTCTTGAGTTCTTCCTGTTTCGGACCACAGAAACACAGAGTCTTCTAGGTGATGTCAAGGATCGAGTTTATTGGCTGCAACCAGTAACAGGTATCCTAGAAGTACAACAGCATGAAGCGCATGTATGTTCTCAGGAGACTGATCGTTTTTACAGAGCCAGCCTCTTCTTTTTATACACAAATATAGGCTTCAGGCAAGAATTCTTTGTTTTATGGTTCGACCATGTACATATTTTCACTACAAAGAAAAAGCAGAGTCATGATGGCAAGCCCATATTTTGGTTTGTCCAGTTCGTGATAGATTACCCGGCAAGGCCCAGAACTTCCATCAGATATCGATGAACCCCCAATAAAATCGGGCACCTCCTCCTTGTAAAACTAGTCATAAAAAAGAAACAGGGAAAGGTGTGTGTGTGATTAGCGTAGCTTGTATGCGATGAACGGTTTATGACATGTTGTGCCTTGATGCTAATCTCGCTCGGCCATTGGGATGGGAACTGCCCGAACAGGTTTGGCTTGAGGCAGTGGAGTCAGCTCGCCCAGGTCACAGAGGAGTCAGCAAAGGTGTACGTGTCCTTTCAGATCGAATTCGGCCTTGGTCATTTTGACTATGTAAGGGCAATCACAAAATGGATGCCGCTCACAAAATGGAACCCGAGGGTTCAAGACAGAAAGTACGATTTCAAGGTGATTGCATCACTCAATCATGACGCAAATGCATAGGTATAATGTCTTGATCATTACCGGTCTGTCGATACCAAAATCGTTATGATACGATGATATTTTCGACACGAGTGTAAAGCTTCGGTACCACACAATAGCAGGGTCCAGAATTTTCAGTACCACAGTGCCTCCTTTTGCCCTTATATAGGCAATAACCTATACTTATGCTAATCTGAGTCCAGGTCTGTGTACATAAAGTCATTGAGATGCTGCTGTAGCATCATCCTATTACTTAGTTTGTCCCTTGACACAGGCTTCCTTACACATGATGTAGCACAGAGGCCACATATTGCAGGAGCGCACTGTACACACAGGCAGAACAGGAACAGAATGGCTAAGATCATTCCAATGAATATCAGAGTTTTCCATCCCCAGGCAGATATCAGTTCCCAGAACCACCCCATTAAGGACCAGTCCCCTTTATCCACGTGGATGGATTCAGAGATCTTATGCAGTTTGGAGATGGCCTGGTAGACTGTTGGAGCGTTATCGGGGATAAAAATGCAGCAACCGGATTGGATTACTTTACATACCCCACCACGGTCTGCAAGTGTGACATCTAGGGCAACCCTGTTCTGAAGGGTCATAAGGCGGTCCGACTGGAGCTCCGCAGTCAAGTTACTAAGGGCACCAGCCATTTCAATCACGGCGGATTCAACTACCCTCGTCAATTGGCGAATGTTCCTGCTGTTCACCATATGCCCCCAAAACGGCATAAAACCCTTTGCGAAATCCCCAAACTCCTGTTCGGCAGTGTCGTCTTTACTCACAACACCCCTAACTGTCCTTGTCCGATGGTAATCTGCCTCGGCCGTGTAGGTGGGTGGCAACAGGAACGAGATAAAACATGTGCCCGAAAAGTCAGGGGGCAGCCATGTATATGCTCTATCATGGCAGACGAAGTAGGTACCCTTAGCTGCTAAGAACGAAGGGGAGGTCTGAGATGAGAAAACATAAGTTTCAGTACAGACACTCTTCCCTAACTGAGCTCTAGGGTTTTTGCCACTTCCCTGCAGACATAGGTGACCCTGATGGGGTACTATCCAGATTGGGGGGGATTTCTTTGCTCGCTGGCTCTCACTCAAGGAAATTCCATATTTAGTTATATTCCATCTACTGTACGCCTTAAATTCATCTTTGGGGATCGTTCGATACGTGTCGATATCTCTGCTCATATTTCTGATTCCTGCCACTAGTGCCTTGTTGCTTGAATTTCTTCCCGTGGGACGCGGGGGATATGGTTCTATGGCAAATAGGAACATTGTTTGAAATGCCCACAAAGAACCATAGTAGCTAAATAGCAGGACAAAATACGGGATACCCTTATCTGTCGTGTGTGGCATAAGTCCATATACCCAACAATTTGTTGTGTTCATTACAACCTGGTGCTGGTGTAGGAGCTGGACGAATGAGTTATTTATAAATTCTAATCTTCTGGCAGACTCGTGTTCAGGTAGAGGGTGAAAAGAGTGCGGGGAAACAGTAGGAGGAGGTGTGGGCTGTGTGGTGTGTGCAAATGATACTCGAAAGGTGAATAAAGCATAGCCTATTAAAAACATCATTATGCTACACAACATGAAAATGCATATTATTAAAAATCGTGTTTTTGCCATCACAGTGCATGTTCTCGTTTCAAAGTTCGTAGATCTGGCAGGTCTCTCCATCTTGGGAAACTCCATCCTCTAAATTGCTGCCCGCGGTGGGAGATTGATTCTGCTACGGAGTGCTTCTGTCAGTTTAGGGCAACTCCCTTAGACCAACCAGAACTGTCGACCTAACCGTCTCCAGCTGCACTCCAAAGACTGTGGCAACCGCGACCCTAGCAGCAGAACCGGATGGCGGTTCGAAAATCAAAAATGAGCAAGTTTCGTGGATGAGAGAGCTGCACAATAAAAAAGAAAAAGACTTTTTATTTGTCCATAGTCATAGGTCTTGGCCTCAAGTTATAGCGGTTTCGACCAAGTGCTGTGTGGTCTAGTAACAAGAGTTCATGCTCAGCAGTGTTCAATCGATTTGACGGAGGCACAGCTTCTTGTAAAATGTTATCGCTTTCCTTTTCAGAAGTAGTTCCTTTCAAACGTGCATCACGGAAGGGTAAGAAGCGAGGCACAGTCTCAACCTCAGAGTCAGCAATTCCCTCCTGGACCCACCGGTCATATGGAAGGGGCAGGGGGACCCTCTTGCAGTTGTTCCCATGCACCCAATGTTTTTTGCCTTCAACTCGGACGGCGGATCTGGTCGAGAGAAGGACTAGATGAGGGCCGGTCCATCGGGGCTGGTCATTCTTCGTTCGCTGGAAGTTCTTCACAAGGACATAGGTTCCAGGATCGATAGAGTGTCCTGGAGCTTCAGAGGCCTGAGGTAGACTGTCGTGGACCTGTTGGCATAAAACACGCAATTTAGCCGTCAATTCATACAGATAGTCAAGCAGTACAGGATGCTCTATTTCACTGAACCTGATGGGCCTTGGCACTCCCCATATGTTGGCTGGGCGGCCGAACACAATTTCATGTGGACTAAGTCCCACTCTAGAGTGAACAGTCATTCTTGTTGATAGGAGTGCCAAAGGCAGGGCGTCAGGCCATTTAAGACCTGTGCCTGCTTGAATCTTGGCCAATTTCAACTTTAGAGTGCCGTTGTGGCACTCTACTAATCCAGCTGACTGGGGGTGATTTGCAGCGTGGAATTTCTGTCGTATGCCTAGCCCTTCACACACTCTCTTCATCACTCGTCCCACAAATTCACTCCCATTATCACTCCAGACCATTCTAGGCATTCCAAACCTAGGGAAGAACTCTTTGACAAGGGCTTTGGCTGTGGACAAGGCAGTATTGTCCTTAAGGGGATACGCCTCCACCCACTTGGAAAAGGCACAAACAACAACGAGTACGTATTTCAGATTGTTGCACCTCTCCATGTGGATGAATTCTAGCTGCAAAACCTCGAACAGATACGTTGGAGGCGCAAAATGACCAGCTGGAGTTGGGGTTCCCCTACCAGGATTGTACTTGAGACACACCATACAGTTCTTGGCCACATTCTCTGCACATTTAGGGATTCCACTATTCTTCCATACTGGAGCCAACAACTTACAGATCCCTTTCACACTGATGTGAGCCATCCCATGAGCCATTGTCACCACTGCAAGCACATACGCATCGGGCAACAACCATCTCTGATGTTCTGACAATTCAATCCAACAACCATTCGCATCCAATTTACCCTTTCTTTCTCTCCATTCATTCACCTCTTTCTCTGTGGCTTCAGCTTGGATGGACTTCACACTCTCAATCGTGTCTTCACACATGCCAACATCACCAATCCATCTCGCAGGGCCTGCAACATACATTCGACTCATCACATTCCTTGCAGTTTCTTTTGCAACTTCATCCGCAAATGCATTCCCACGACCAACATCATCTGTCACCTTTTTGTGTGCACTGCATTTCACAATCGCAACTTGTAGTGGCAAGGTCAGTGACTCGAGAAGCTCATTTACTAACTGACCATGTTGGATCTTAGTACCATGCAACGTCAAGATCCCACGTTCTCTCCACAATCGTCCAAAACTGTGAGCCACACCAAAGGCGTATTGGCTGTCCGTGTACACATTCACTCGTTTTCCTTTCGCCAACACACACGCTCTTGTAAGTGCAATCAATTCTGCTGCTTGCGCAGAATTGTGTGGGATACGTGCAGCTTCAACAATCGTATGCAATGTTGTCACAGCATATGCTGCAGTGGTATCACCATTCGGTAACTTGAAACACGAACCATCAACCCATAAGGTATCATCACATTCAGGAAGAGAAGTGTCCTGTAAATCTACTCTCCCTTTCGTCTCTTCTTCTGTCCTAAAACAGCAGTCATGTTTTTCGACCTCATCTGTCTCTACTGAAATGGGCAATAACGTGGCTGGGTTGAGTGTATCACATCTCTTTATGTGTACGTGACTCGCTAACAGTGTCAGCTCATAACTTGACAGCATGAAGCGCATGTATGTTCTCAGGAGACTGCTCGTTTTTACAGAACCATCCTCTTCTTTTTTATACACAAATATAAGCTTCAGGCAAGAATTCTTTGTTTTATGGTTCAACCATATACATATTTTCACTACAAAGAAAAAGCAGAGTCATGATGGCAAGCCCATATTTTGGTTTGTCCAGTTCGTGATAGATTACCCGGCAAGGCCCAGAATTTCCATCAGATATCGATGAACCCCCAATAAAATCGGGCACCTCCTCCTTGTAAAACTAGTCATAAAGAAGAAACAGAGGACCTGAGCAACACAGAAGTCAAGAAGAGGACAGGCCAGACCATTTCTACGATCCATGAGGGCCCATCATAAAGTGTCAGAGGGACACGACATCTACATCTACTGATGCTGTTGAGTGAAGTACACATGATGGTCTGCACCTGCACCTGCAGAAAAATAGACTGAAGAGGACAATGCAGGGCAGGTCCGTGACACAGCCCCTGAACAAGATGACCGCTCACTGCGTGCCTTTAAACTACTGACACTTGCAAATGCCCAGGAACTGAGTAAAAAGTGTCACTGTAGCGCTATGCATTGAACGGAGAAAATATTTGTTGGACACTTACTGCTGGTATCACAACAGCCTGCTGATATAATATTGATATCATCAAGATGTATCAATGTGACACATATATACATTTTATGCAAAGACTGTGTAATGCCATCCAAAGATATGTAACTAATGTTTCCTACATATATATATATATTATATTATTACCATAAACTAAGAACTTGGGGATTGTGTTATTTCTACTGTAGACCGACAATACGATATGATGAGGAAAGCAATGGAGATTTTCACTGTAGTAGTAATTTGTGTTTAACAGCCCATCCAGGGCGCAATCAGTTACCAACACGATAATAGTATATCTATGAATGTTCAGTTTATTTACTTTCATTGCTTGTAAATGAAAATGTGAAATGTATATTGTAAATAGCGCGATTTCATCGTTACAAGATGGCGCTTTCATTTGACCTTTTGAACCTTTCTTTGTTTCAATGAATTTTGCCTTATCTATTGCTGCACTGCCGACGCCAGCTGACACTGACGAAGGCAAGTGCTGAAACGCGTCTGATCCTATTCTTTTTGCGCTAAATAAACCGGACTTGGTTTATACCTGCTGCGAGTGCCGTCTTGTTGCTTTCTGCTGCCGGTCCCCGGTAGCAGAGTTGCGGAGCTCGAAATATTTTAAACGGTACGCCGCCGTTTTTTTCGGCACCCACTCGGTTGAGTGCGGTCTCCATTGGCGTTCACTGGGAGCGACTGACGGAGGAAAGGGAGAACGCACCGCCCAGGAAGTCGGCAGCCTCGACACCAGTCCCGCTGTGTTCGGACTTGGGAATACAACTGGAGCAACGGGGACGGAAAGATTGAGACCGATATCGAGGTAGGAGACGCCGACCTATTCCACTCTAAAGGGGCACGAGTGAAGCAGAACGCGCACGACATTAGGGAGTTTAAAATCTACAATTCTAATGTTCAGCGACACAGCGCGCCGGGAGGCAGCAACAGGCATTTTCAAAGCGCGACCGGAGCCCAGGGCACGGAACGCTGCACAGACAGAGGATGTGGTTCAGCCAACCCTCAAGAGCAAATACCAACAACTAGAGAGACTATACGAAAGGGAAACAAGGAAGTGGTGGGAGGCCACTTCGCTGCAGCACTACGTGGATGCCAAGAGGGTCCCACGGGGTCTCCGTATCTACACGATTCCAGCCTATGAGAATCCCGACCCGGAATTACTAAGTGAATGGGCTACCTTGACAGCACATTCTTCGGAAGGGATGTTATGCCTTCTAATTAAGTTTGCCTGGAAAGATAGGGAGAAGGCTCTACAAGACATTGAAGCGCTGGAAAAAGAGATTGTAGACCTGGCAGACCAGGGACAACTGGATACAGAGAAAGAGTCCATGAAAAAAAGGCTAACAAGCTACGAAAAGAAGATCCAACTAAGAAAACAACAGAAATTTGAACGTGATGCTCGTGACTATGAGCAGGGAAGAATTTTGACCTTTGCACGCAAGTACGACGCGCCTCGCCGAGCTCTTAAGGCTAGACGGCAGAAACCAACAGTGCAACGAGAAACCTCTGAATCTGAGGTGACCAGTGCAGAGCAATCTGAAGACGAGGCACAGAACCGAGCGCAACAAAGCGCACAAGTTGAAGAATCGGCTTCTTTTCACGAGGAATGCGATCTAATCCGCTCCAACTGGTTAAGGGGAGGGAAAAAGCGCCCCCCCGGAAATCACCAAAGAAAAAAGCGGAGACGCATCACAAGACGCGGCGGGAGGAAGCGGAGAAGGGGAAATCAGGAAACAAAGGTCTCGGCAAAACAGGTCCAAGAGGAATTGATGGGAGATCTCAACATCATCAACCTCTCAGATAGAGCCCTCAATAAGGACGAAGAAAATGTCCTCAAGTTAGGACTCTCTTTCTGTCCGACAGGCCGCTATGAATATGTACAGACACGAATAGACCTATTCCTGTTCATCCGCAAACTTAAACTTTGGAAGTATTTCAAACAGAAAGCACTCAAGGAGAAGGCACAAGGTCCACCAAGGGAGTCCGTTACAACTCAAGTTGATCCAACGGAAATGAGTATCAATGACTTGGAGGGCCTAGCGGTGCTTGAAGACCTTTTGGAAGAAGGACTAAGTCAAATCGCTCCTCCAACAGACACCGTTGGGAGAGGCATGTCCATGGGTATAACCCAGATTGGAGAACCAAGCCACTTCAAGCCAACCTCCCGCTTTCTCCCACAGACACCAATGGATGCTTTGGATATCTTTTCAGACGCCGTTAACCAGGACCTACAAAAGCTTTCGCAAACTGAAGAAGCACGGAAGAAGGATATACATTGGAATTTGTCATTCCAACAACGTAAAGCAATTATAAGTCTACAACAAGATGACTCTATAGTAATAAAGCCCTCAGATAAGGGCGGGAACGTTGTTATCCTAAATCGTGAACAGTATTGCAAGGAAGCCCTATCTCAATTGCAAGACTGTAATAACTACATGCCGGCAACGGAACGTGAGTATCAGGAGAGTATCCGGAATTACCACTCCCTGGTTGATCAATGGTATGGAAAGGGCATACTAAACAGGGAGGAATACTCATTCCTACAGAACAAACAACCAAGACTACCGAGTTTTTATCACCTCCCCAAGATTCATAAACACCCCACGCAACCACCAGGGAGGCCCATCGTGTCATCCATAGGTGGGCTAACTGAGAATATGTCGAAGTTTATCGACTCATTTTTGGCACCTTGGGTTACCGAACTGAGCTCCTATACCAAGGACTCCAAGGATTTCTTGAGGCAGATTCAAGACGTGGAGTGGGAGGAGGATTTCCTGATGATTACTATGGATATCTCGAGCCTCTACACGAGCATCAGTCATCATGATGGTATTGCAGCTGTTAAGACATTCCTGAATCTACGACCCGCCCGATACTTGCAACATAGTCAGATGATTCTGGACTTTATATCGTTTTGTTTGAATAACAATATTTTTGTTTTTCAGAATCAACGATACAGGCAAGTAAGGGGGACTGCGATGGGAACCTGCTTCGCCCCCAGTTACGCGAATCTTTTCGTGGGCTGGTGGGAGAAGCAGGTGGCCTGGGCAGACGATAAAACCCCCTGGGTGGAGAAGGTGACATGCTGGAGGAGGTATATTGACGACTTCTTCCTTATCTGGAGGGGGTCGGAATACTCAGCTTTGGATTACATTAGGATTCTGAACCAGAATGACCTTAACCTGCATTTCACCTGTACAATAAGCAAGAGTGAGGTTAACTATTTAGATCTCAAAGTTTTCGTTGATGCAGGCAAGATCCAGACCGCCCTCTTTAGAAAAGAGACGGCGGGTAACTCTGTCCTCCACGGACGCAGCAGCCACCCGACCTCCCTGATTAAGAGTATCCCCTACGGGGAACTGTTGAGGATCAAGCGCAACAGTTCTCTGGAGAGAGATTATACAGAGGCCGCTCAACAAAGTGTGAAACGCTTTAAATCTCGCGGCTACTCCGTATCTACCCTCCTTCAAGCTGAGAAAAAGGCAGAGAAAGTCAACAGAGATACCCTCCTACAAGATAAGAAGCTAGGTAGCCCTAAAGAAGGAAGTGGCATCATTAGACTGATCACTAATTATTCAGTGGCAGCTAATAAGGTTAGAGCCATCATGGCTAAGAATTGGGGGATCTTAAAATCCGATAATGTAATCGGAAAAGATCTACAACAACACCCCATGATTACCTTTAGGAGATTAAGATCTTTAAAAGACACACTAGTCACTAGCCATCTACCGAAGGGCAGATCCAAAGGAGAACTGCAGTCGATGCATGGCTCGTACCCATGCGGGAAATGCAAAGCCTGCAGTAACAGTCAGAGGGTACTGAGCTATCAAGTGCCACACAGGGACTCAAAAGTTAAAATTAACAAGTTTATTACTTGTTCAACCACATTTGTGGTATACTGTCTCATGTGCCCCTGCGAACGGATGTACGTAGGAAGCACCACGAAAGCAGTTAAGTTGAGAATCCTTGAGCACCAACGAGCCATTGCAAATAAGGATGAAAATTATCCAATGGCCCGGCATTTTGCTAGCCACCACGACAGCGACAGGACTAAACTCAGCTTTTTCAGCTTAGACTGCATCCCTCAAGACGTTAGGGGTGGAGACTTGAAAAGGCGACTCAGACGTTTGGAGTCTCGATATATTATCGACCTCCAAACGAAGTCACCAGGAGGACTTAATGCAGGGGAGGAGCTACTATCACACCTATGAACACTTCTACTTGTTTTTGAACCACGTCACTGTCTGTAGTAATATTGTTCGTACACTTTAAATAAGGCGTACTTATCATTTGGTCTCAGAAGAACAGCACCCCCCCTCCCCACACCCCTTCTCTTTTAGTTAGGGTTTATGTTGTGTGGTTCTGTTAATACTGGTATATGTGTGTATGGCCATCCAGGCCTCAATTATTACCATAAACTAAGAACTTGGGGATTGTGTTATTTCTACTGTAGACCGACAATACGATATGATGAGGAAAGCAATGGAGATTTTCACTGTAGTAGTAATTTGTGTTTAACAGCCCATCCAGGGCGCAATCAGTTACCAACACGATAATAGTATATCTATGAATGTTCAGTTTATTTACTTTCATTGCTTGTAAATGAAAAGTGAAATGTATATTGTAAATAGCGCGATTTCATCGTTACAAGATGGCGCTTTCATTTGACCTTTTGAACCTTTCTTTGTTTCAATGAATTTTGCCTTATCTATTGCTGCACTGCCGACGCCAGCTGACACTGACGAAGGCAAGTGCTGAAACGCGTCTGATCCTATTCTTTTTGCGCTAAATAAACCGGACTTGGTTTATACCTGCTGCGAGTGCCGTCTTGTTGCTTTCTGCTGCCGGTCCCCGGTAGCAGAGTTGCGGAGCTCGAATATATATATATATATATATATATATATATATATATATATATTGGTTTTACACTAATGTTGGATAGGTATATCCAAAAGGGGGGATTGTTACAAAATATATATGAATATCCATATACATTCATTTGCATGTACTTCCAAAGAGTTCATGATTATATAAGATCACATAAACATTAGGCCTGGAGCTCAAAATGGCTTCCTATCTGAACTTGACTGGACAAGCTTCAACAAGCTATTCTGTACACCCTTACAGGTCACCTTGCTTGTCTTGACTACATGATATGCAAATGTTACACAGTGCAGAGCCTGCCTTTCTGATCTGCCCATATCTGGCTGTTTTGCATGGTGCAGACATTGCACATCCATGTCAGCCATATTTGGCTTGGTGCCTTATTCTAGTTCAGCTGAAATGGCACTTCACACAGTATATAAGACCTAGAAACTTGTCACTCTGGGAAGAAGCGGTCTGAGAGCCCCTAAGGTGGTAGGTCTGACTTCTTCCTTGCTAATTAGCAATGATGCATGCTTTTGGTACCAATAAATACATTTCACTCTGTTTCTGAGCAACCTGCTATGTCTGGTGAGTTTCATTCATATGCTCCTAGGAGGGTGCCAGTATTTCCCCATCATGCGGTGCCATTTTTCTGAAGTACAGTGCAAACTTGCACACACATTTTTGTTTTAAACCTATTTTTGATCACAGGGATACAAGGTTAATTGGGACACATTGGGCAGCTAGTTGTATCGCTTGGGGTGGGCAGTCATTTAGGGCCTGCGTACTCTAAGGGATACAGTAACTAGTAACTGCCTTATTTCCAGTGCAAGTTATAAAAAGCTGCAATTGGGCTTGGTGTGGATTACAGTGCCACCTGCGACGTCCACAAATAGGGATATATTATTCAATAGTTCCTGAATTAATAACGGTTGTTTGGCTGAGAATATTGACGTTTTTAGTGATTCTTGGTGGCATTTATTCGGACAGTGTGTAGGGCGTGCATTTATGGAGTGGTATTAAGTGAATAATCAATAATATTCCACTGATCACGATACACAGACCAATGTCCGAAAGACTCACTGACGCGGCACAGCGGAGGGGGCAAGAGGACATCACTCAAAAGAGGGCACAGACAGGCCTGCATTTCACTGCTTCTGTGGGCCGCCGGGCTCGAGAGTGCTTGCCCAACACCCAGGTTAGCTGGTGTGGCGTGGCTCCAGTTACGTGGTGCTTACGGCCGGTTTGTGTACCCCCAACGGTGCTCAGGTAAGAACCTGGACAGGTTTCCAGGCCAGGCAAATATTGTGGGGTGGCTCTCAGTGAGAGAAATCACTTAGGTACAGATAACATTGTGTACGCGGTGTTATTGCCTGTCAGTTTATAAGTGACCTTGCAATTTTGGCTCAGGAGCTATGGCCAGTAAGTGTGGCGCGAAGCGTTCCCATATGGAACACATGATGGAGTCCATGATGCGTAGGATGGTGACAATGGATAGGAGATGGGAAAAGGTAGAAAAACTGGGGCAGAGCCTTGCAGAGCTCAGAGAAAGAGTGGAAGGGCAGAGCGAGGTGGGGTGAAGACCTAAGCGAACCATGGTGCCCCCAAAACCCAGGGGTGAACTGGATCCGCTCCGCAAGCAGGCTAGGCCCAGGAAAGGGAAGAATCAAGAGCTAGTTTCCATGCCAGTCCATCCTTTGGAAGGTTCTGTCGGGAGGGGCTCCTTCAGGGGTTCCATTGACAGCGGTCCCAGTGGGCCCTACACCTATCCCAGTTGTCCCCACAAGTATCCAAGGGGTCCCCGCACCCACACCATGCCCGGTGGCCCCCTCGCCAACCCCGGTGGTCACCACATCACTTCCAGTGGTGCCCACACCTAGTGTAGGGATTCCTTTTCCTAACCCGGTGGTCCCTCCGCCCGTCACAACGCCAGCAGACATCAATCAGGTCCCACAGGAATTAGCGGCACAGATAGCGGCAGTTCTCCCTTGGTTAGGGAGGGGAGGGATGTTGCCAACGTCAGTAGGGGCAAAGGAGGTAGGAGAGGACCTTTTGGCTGAAGCGAAAAAGATGGTGGCGAAGATTATTGCAACAGGCGAAGGGCCAGGTACTCCATCTCTCCCGCAACCAACAGAGGGGTTCCTTTAGCAGGAAACAACAAAGAGGTGCAAGCGAGCAGCAATGGAAAAGTCAAGGTGATGGAGCCAGCTGTAGTTGTGGCAATAGGTAAGGAAGTGACATTGCCAATACTGGGTGCGGTGTGCTACCCACCGGAAGGGAACATTTGGCCAGGCATGTAACACACGAAGTGAAAGAATTGGTATGTTCTGGTGCTTACATTAATATGTTCTCACTACTTGTGGATGACAGGGAAATGGAGTATTCAAGGAAACATAAAGATTGGATGCTTCCTAGTGAATGGCGCACTGAACTTTTGAAATTCAGGGTAGAGGAAAATTTGAGCAACTGGATTAGGGCCTTTTTCAGTACTTATGACAATAATAGCTGAGCGTTCACCTAACTTACAAGCAAAGATGGCTTGTTACCAGAGCAGGATTACTATGTCTCATGACAAATATGGGGGTGTAGGGTGGAAGGAGTATGACATGAATTTCAGGAAGGCCAAGGCAGTTGACCCATCACTTTCCGAGTTGACACGCTCTTATGGTTGGATCAGATTGGGCCAGGGCATCCAGGTTACGCAGTGCAAAACTTGAACAAGGGTCACACATTTCACGCGTCTCAGCCTTTCGACCACCCCAAACCACGAGCACGGCTCTAGTCCAGGGACCGGGGGGGGTGGACTGAAGGGGACTCGTTGGGATTTTAATAGACGGACATGCACCAGGGCACAAGGTACTTGTAAGTTCAGGCATGCATGTTCTATCTGCAACAGCCCTTCTCACCCAGAATCAAAATGCCTCATAAAATAAGGGTATAGGAGAAAGAAGAAACAGGAGTAAGGAGGAGACACAACTTGCAACACACTCACCCATTGACGTTATGGCTATGACTCCTTGGTTAAACAAGTACCCAGATCATGCCACAGCTAGGATTTTACAGGAAGGTTTTTTGTATGGCTTCAGGATTCTCGCATTTGATTACACAGGGGCACCAGAGTGTAAGAATCAGCTTTCTGTGAGGACCAACCCTGGAGTGGCAGCAACAAAAATTGCAAAAGAACTACGCTTGGGCAGAATAGTTGGTCCTTTTGATCACATCCCTGTGCATAATTTTGTTTGCTCGCCCTTTGGAGTAGTCCCTAAGAAGGAGGAGGGAGAATTCAAGTTGATTCCTAATCTGTCAGCCCCTAGAGGCAATTCACTGAATGACGCCATCAATGAGAAAACCTGTAGCGTGAAATATGCTTCCCTTGACCAGGCAGTGGATATGCTAAGGGTTCTGGGTCCTGGGGCCTTGCTAGCAAATCATATTTTGAGTCTGCCTTTCGTCTGCTGCCTGTACACCCTATTGATCACCACCTTCTGGGCCCATGGGTTGCTCTGTTTCCTGCGCTTACTTTGAAAAATTCAGTTAATTTTTGGGATGAGTTTTTAGACAGGCGACAGGGCACACTATGTCATGCATTATCTAGATGACTTTCTCTTTCTGGGATCAGCGGGTTCCTAGGAGTGTACTTGGGCATTGCAGGAATTTTGCGTGCTCATGCGTGCCTTCTGGGTTCCTCTGGCACCAGAGAAGACGGTGGGTCCAGCAACCACAATAGAATTTTTAGGCATTGAGTTGGACGCTGGGGTGTTTCCGGTTACCTAAGGAAAAAATTGCAACATTTAGAGCAGCACTGCAACAATGCTTGCCGAAAGATAAAGTAACCTTACATCAGCTACAACTGACAGTGGGTCAGTTGAATTTTGCACTAAGAGTCATACCTATGGCACGACCATTCTCCTGCTCCATCTCACAGGCCATGGCAGGTCTCCAGGAAAAACACCATCACACAAGACTGTAGTCTGAGGTTCGCCAGGACATACGTATTTGGATGGCATTTCTGGCCGAGTCCCCCCACTACTTCTGCAGATTTGGGGATATGGACGGACGCTGCGGGTAGTCTGGTATTTGGTGCGATACTTGGAAACGAATGGGTGGCACAACATTGGTCGGCTTGGTGGGTGGAGAATGGTGTGACTGCCAAAATTGGTTTCCTGGAACTCTTTCCCATCTGGGTGACGCTGACTGTTTGGCCTCATCATCTGCGCAATCAATCTGTGATTTTCTGGTCAGATAACATGACGGTGGTAGAATGCTTCAACCAACGGGCTGCACAGTGTAAAATGATCCTCCGCCTTTTGAAAGAAATAGTATTGTTGTGTATGAAGCTGGACATACAGTTTAAGGTGAAGCATGTCCACTGGGTGTTGAATAATGCTGCTGATGCACTCTCTCGCTTTAAGATGCAGGTTTTCAGGGAACACCTACCCTCTGCGGAGGCAACACCAACACTCTTCCTGAAAGTACTCTGGCAGATTGGTGCCCCCAGCTACAGAACCTCGTGGCAGCTACCCTAGCTCCGAAGACCAGGAAAGCTTATGAAGGGGCGTTTTGGGCTTACTGCGCTTTTTTGGGGAAGGATTGGGTAAAAAGCTGGCATGAGACAGGGACATTCCTGCGGTATTTAGATACTTTGAATAGGGAAGGGAGCTCTGCTGCGACAGCCAGGAGACATGTGGCAGCAATCTCTTTCTTCACACAAGTCAAGGACAGCAGGGATCCCACCAATAGTTTAATTGTTAGAAAGGCACTGAAGGGGTGGCGACGCCTCCAGGGGTCAGCACCAGACACAAGACGCCCAATTGGGATAGAATTATTGACATCTCTGCTAGCAGTCTTGGTGGCATTTGCAGCTCAACGGGTGAAACATTGCTATTCAGAGCCGCCTTTTCAATGGCTTTTTATGGAGCCTTTAGGATAGGGGAGCTGGTGGCGCGGAATAAGCTGGACGTGCAAGGAGGGCTGCAGCTTGAACTTGCAAGGGTACATGGCAACACTTTACTAATATCCATTAGAAAATCCAAAACTGACCAAGAGGCCAGTGGCGAGGGGATAGTACTTCAACGCGCACAGGCTAATCCTTGCTGCCCCGTGACTCAGCTAGAAACATTCCTACAACAGAGGAATAGTGCAATGGGGGAGCGCTAGTGATACATGCTGACGGTATCCCACTCACCAGGTTCCAGTTTAAGAGGGTCCTGGACATGGCAATAAACAGGACAGAATTGGATCCGAAGTGTTTGGGACACATTAATTCATAATAGGGGCTGCCACAGAAGCAACAGCTAGAGGTTTGCACAGCAGCAGGGTGAAAAGGATTGGGAGGTGGTCCTCCAAGTGTTATAAGCGCTATGTGCGGCTACACATGCTGTGAGTGTGGCATTTCTCACGTGTACTGATGCATGTCCCATGCTTACATTCCAGTTTCTCAAACCTGTCACCCAGGGGGGAAACTGGCGTAGGTGCACCTGCAACAAGATACAACACAACAACGAGCACATCCACAGGACGCAGGAGCACATGTTGTTTGGGTCATTGGTCATTCGTATGTGAAACATCTGAATTCAGTTTTTCTTTCAGGAAATTACAGACACAGAGCTGAGCAGGACGGTTTTAGGGTATCTTTCCATGGGAAAGGGGGTCTCTGCCTTAGTCAGTTCAGGGGTTTTGTTACAGATCTGTTGAGTAGACACAGGGCTCCACCCAGGATAGTCATCCTACACTTGGGTGGGAACGACCTGGTGAATTGGGGTAGAAGAGGCTTGATGGAGGACATAATCTCGGAAGTGGGGTGGTTAGCTAAGACATGCCAGGGCAGCACCATAGTTTGATCTCAGATGGTACCCAGATTTAAATGGAGCGGGGGAGATTCTGTGAAAGCGTTGAATCACTTAGTAAGGAGGATCAACAATAAAATAGGGAAGTTGTTCAGGTCTCCTCAGCTACAGACGATCACACATGGGTGTATCAGGGGGGAGCCGTGCTACTTAAATGACGGGGTCCACCTGACTAGGGTAGGTAATGAAATCCTGTTAGAAAATATAATGGCTTGGCTAGTGAGTTTTAAGGGCAAGGCATGACCTTTCAGTGTAGGAGGGTATGGGAGGGCCAGATAGTCTGTCATGATTGGTGAGCAGTAAATTTAAGATCCTTAGAGGGCGGTGCCATTCTTGAATGGGGTCGCCCAAGGGGAGGGACAAGTGGTCTCTCCTAGAACTCCAGGGGCAGTACAGCTGGTTGGCTGAATGAGTGCGGGGGAGGGGGGAGTCACGCTTTCTCTAGGCTGGTTGGCCACCCAACCCATGCACAATGACATAAGTAAACGGTGCAGAGATGCAAGGGCCCCTTTAATGGAGTTAATAGAGCGTACGGGGGTAACCTGGGGAGTAAGTACCCTCACGGTAAATGGACACTCTGCGCATGCGCACTCCGACTGGACGGCGTGCTTAATTGATAAGTATATGACACCAGTTAGTGACCTTGCCGTAGGCCCAAGTAGGATACACAGAAAAGTAATTATTGTATGATTATGGTTCATATGTTAGATTCGGATAGGAAGTACCTTGTACTAGAATTATGTTAAGGTTAGCCATCTGATATTTGTATGTATCAATTGTAATCAAATATCATGGAACATTTTCTGCGTAATTGTGTAAATATTGTTTATTTCAATTTTTCGTTTTATTTTATGTTTTAATAAATACGGCCGGGGGTAGTACAACCCCAGCCTCCGAAGAATCTCTCTCATGTCAATTTTTAATAATGTTAGTTAACGCAAGGGGGGATTTCCGGTAGTCCCTGGCAATAGAGAAAGGCACGGCCGGCAACGGCCCCACCGCAAGTATGGCGGGCGCACCGGCCCCCACCCTCTCTCTGTGGTAGGGCGCGCCCCGTCGCATCACAATGACGCGGTGGGCGCGCCTTATCACGGATTGGAACCCGGGTTCCCTAGTGACCCGTAAATGATCGAATAACTTCCGGGTCACTGGGGAGCAAAGGCCAGGCCGTTTAAAACCAACCTGGCTATTGAGGGGTTAAAAGGCCGGGGAGTGCGGGAGTCTGCCTCTTTGACTCCGCTCTCCACGGCCTGCCCCCCCTAGCCTCCAGGAGGCTGTAATTCTTTTTCCCCACCCACCGTCCCCTAAAGCAGATGTGTTAGAACCAGGGTCTCTAGTTGGCTGGGGTATGCACCCTAGTCCAAGTAGGGACCACCGCTTTGGACCTGGTAGCTTGGCGCAGAGCAGCAAAGGCGTAACTTCAGAGGCAGTGTGTAAAGTATTTGTGCAACACACAACGGCGATGACACAGTAAAAACACTCACAAAAGGAACACCACACCAGTTTTGTATAAGAATAAGAATTTCTTTATCTAAAAATTATGCGAGAACCAAAAGCAGATAAATCCAGCTCCAGGCAAGATCAATAATAAAAAGGATTCCAGTTTCCCAGCAAGATCAATAATCAATAAGAATGAATCCAGTTCCCAGGACTGATCAATAATAAAAAGGATTCCAGTTTCCAAGCAAGATCAATAACTAATAAGAATGAATCCGGTTCCCAGGCCTGATCAAATCACCAAAAGCTCAGGTGTGCCAAGGGCTCCTGCTGGTAATGTCTTTCTCACAGTGTCCTTGGATGGCAAAAGTTCACTTGAGGTAGGTTCTCATGGTCAAAATTCACGGGGGGAAGGATCTTAGGCCAAAGTTCCCTTGTAGCGTAATAAGTGTGCCTCTCATAGAAATGATGCTCCCAGCGTAGGAAGTGCGGCTGCCCAGGCGCTGCTGGTAATGGTAAAAAATGCCCCAATGTCAATTACTAAGTAATTATGCCCCCGTAGGCCGGTCAGTGAAGGACGGTTCCCGGCCAAGCACGAAGCTCACACTCCAGGTACCCGGCTCACCCGCACCCTCGCAGCAGCCTGGTTGCACTGAGACGTTACCTGGGGTGGTGGTTGTGGGCGCGGGTGCGAGGCTCCTCTCCCCCTGGGGCATCGGGCTCGGCAGGCGCTGCACGGGTGGGGGTCACGGCCACACAGCGCTCCTTTAGCACAGCGCTTAACAGTGCCTCCAAGTCTGGGGCAACGACGGAGCCTCTTGCCATGCAGCGCTTCGCTTCCCTGCGCTACACAGCGCGCTCATGTCCCAGTGGCGGTGACCTCAGGGCCAGTTTCAGTCAGCTTGCGCCAGAAGCAGAGGCAATCACAGAGCCCTCAGGAGGATCACGGAGAAAGCAGTGCTGAGGGCAGGCTCAGCGTTGCAGGGCAAATCTTGAGAGTGTTGTTGCTGTTCCAAAGGACAGTCTTTAAAATGCTGTGGTCCAAGGACAGGTAGTTTCCTTTTGCTTAAAAAGGGTGCAGTCCCAAAAAGGCAATCTTTAAAAGGTTGAAGACTCTTTAAAATGTGGTTCAAAGAAAAATAGTTCCTTTGGGATGTTGTGGAGACACTCTGTTGGTGATGTTGCAGTCTCCCATACAGGGCAGGACCAGCAGACAATAGGGCAGCTCAGCAGGTTGGGGAGCAGCAGTTCCTTGGAGCAGTCAGCCTCCTTCCCAGTGGCAATCCTCTTGTGCAGCAGTCCTCACTCCAGCAGGGAATCTTCTAGGTCCAGCAGTGTAACAAAGAAGTGAGGCCAGGACCCTCCTTATATATCTTTCAGTCTAAGGGCTAGAAAGTGGTAGAAGTCTCTGGAAGGGTCTGGGGGCAGGAGCTTCTGGAAGAGTCCAGGGAGTTCTGGTATGTCCCCTGCCTTCCCTGACCTAGCTGTCACAGTGACGAGAGACAGACCATTAAGGGTACAGTGGGCAGCCCATAACAGCTCATCCCAGGGAAGAAGGTGTGATTCACCACTCCCACATCCCAACCCAGGCAGGCTATCAGTATGCAGAGGGGAGGGGGGAGTCTGCAGAGCCTAATCTAAGTGTAGGGAGGAAAAGGCCCACTTTATAAAAGTGGGATCCCTAGCGTAGCAATACCCAAACCCTATATATCATTGGAAAGGGTTCCCCGCCAGAGTCCGACAAGACCAAACATGACAGACTTATTAGGTCCCTGTCAGAAGTTATCCCATAAGGAGAGGTTCCCAATATTAGCCTATGGAGGATTAGCCTTACTGCGGTACCAGTGGCTTGTGGCAGATATGCCAGCCTCACAATGTTTTAGGGGAGAGCACCCACACCTCAGCACTGTTTAGCAGTGGTGAGGCGCCCAGAGTCCTAAGTCCAACAAAATGTAAGGTAAAAATGGGAGGCAAAAATGGCAAAAATGTAGGGGAGACCACCCTAAGGTCTAACAAGATGATTGGTATTGTGTTTATGAAGGTTGTTTCACATGTTTGTTCCAAATGTATATGTATGACAGGTGTGTCGTACTAATATATTTTGTTCATTAGAACTTTATCCCGTTTACAGGTCATCAATCGTCGTATTTATTGCTATTCCTTGGACAGGAGGTAAGGTCATGATTGGTGAGCAGTAAATTTAAGGTTCTTAGAGAGCGGCGCCATTCTTGAATGGGGTCGCCCAAGGGGAGGGACAAGTGGTCTCTCCTAGAACTCCAGGGGCAGTACAGCTGGTTGGCTGGATTGGTGCGGGGAAAGGCGGAGTCATGCTTTCTCTAGGCTGGTTGCCCACCCCGCACGTGCATGATGACGTCAGTAAACGGCACAGAGATGCAAGGGCCCCCTTTAATGGAATTAATAGAGCCTAAGGGGGTAACTGGGTGGGAGTACCCTCACGGTAAACGGGCCCTCTGCGCATGCGCACTCCGGCTGGAGGGCGTGGTTAATTGATAAGGATCTGACACCAGTTAGTGACCTTGCCGTAGGCCCAAATAGGATACTCAGAAAAGTAATTACTGTATGAGTATGGTTCATGTTAGAAACGGGGTAGCCAATTCTACAGCGGGTAGCATGGAGCAGAGCGGGCAGGCCAAACTCCTGTGGACATGTGTGAAGCATCCACGCAGTACCCACAGACGACACACCAGGCACACCACAAAAAAGAGACACAACACCGGTTTGGATGAAAAAAAATAACTCTTGAATTGTCTCCAACCTGCAAATGTAAGACAGTGTAATCACAAGGGGGCGCTGACAGGCGCCAGGGCAATGTACACCAGGGAGATTATTTACGGGGGGAATCAGAAAAAGAATAAAAAGGTAAGTCTGGTAGTTTCCAGAGCTGAAATAAAGACAAGGCATTACCAAATGATATAGCACATTAGCAATATCGATGGGAGGAAAAGAAACACTAGGCATGAGCCTTTGGGCAGGTCAGATGAGATAAAACATTGGCGTCTCCTGCAAAAAGGAACAATAGGCGCATAACACATTAGGTACATCAGTGTAACCCCCGGCGGGGAGCCTCACCAGGAGCTCAACATCACTTTATCAGTGTAAGCCCTAGACCAGCACATATCACCCCAGACCTAAACCTGTGTACCTGGGGCAGGTAAGTACACCATCAAATAAAACATTAGGTGTAAAATGCACTATGGGCACAACCATATCCAAATAATAAAGGCATCCAAGGGATGGAAAACAACATTAGACCCAAGCCTCATCAGCCTCCCTTGGCGCGAACAACCTTGTGGGCATAATAGGGCATATACCTGCTTAACCTCCTTAGCATACCCACATTGGCACCAGTGTATTGGCATCAATAACTCTTTGGAGAACCCTGGGGGCTTAGATACCGGGGCCCTATACCTGCAGACCTCTGTCTGGGAGGTAATTGTCCTTCCCAACTGGCAAGGTCCGCTGGGGCCCCTGACTCCACTGGGCCCAATGTTGCAGGTGCCCGCTGCCAGACCCCCAGGGAGCCCCGCAGTTCCCTCGCGGCGCTTCTAGAGATCCCCGGGCCGCAGCAGTGAGTACTCGGCGGCAATTCTGCGAGGTAGGCACCCTCAAAAGAGGGAGTTAACAAGCAGCAATATGCACCAATAGCTCTTTACCAGCACAGCGCATGATCCACAAAACGTGGCAGCATACCAGCAGCCCCTTCCACTTGGCGATCAGGCCGGTAGGCCTCAGTTCCTCTTCTCTGGGACTTGAGGTATAGCGCTTTACAGGTGCACATCAGGCAGCAACTCTTCCCGGCACACAGCGCTTCCAAGCATGCAGCGCTTCCAGGCACACAGCGAAAGGGGGGCGGACAGTCCCAGCAGCAAGACCCAGGAGTCCCAGGGTAACACTCCTCACCTCCTGGGGGGCGATGGGTCCAGTCCAAGGCGCTTCTTCCCTTCCAGGCGCTTTTAGATATGGCGCCCGTGTGGCGCAAGGTCTCCGCAGCTTCAGGGACCTAGGCTGTCCCTCCTTTCTTCTCCAGGGGCCATGGGACAGAGCAGTAGGCACTACTGGGCCAGGTCAACAGTCAGTGGGAGCTTCATCAAAACAGGGCGGTAGGCTGACACCATCCTCCACTGCAGCGTGGCCCTCCTTCTGAACAGCAGCCTGAACTCCTGAAGTGGGGCTTCCACTAGCCCTGGGGACAGTAGAGGGGTGATAGATGGGTGTAGGGTCCAGCACACAGGCCCAAGTAGCTGTATCCCCTGGCAGCAGGTCCCCTCACGTTCCTGTCCCAGCTCTGTCCCAGCACATGGTGGCACATCCCACATTTTGGGGGGAAATGGGCCAAGTCCAACAGTTCATATGTTAGATTCGGATAGGAAGTATTTTATCCTAGAATTATGTTAAGGTTAGCCATCTGATATCTATATATATTAATTGTAATCAAATATCATAGAACGTTTTCTGCGTAATTGTGTAAATATTGTTTATTTCAATTTTTCATTTTATTTTATGTTTCAATAAATTCGGCCGGGGGTTGTACGACCCCCGCCTCCAAAGAAATCCGTCTCATGTCAATTTTTAATAATGTTGGTTAACGTAAGGGAGGGGGGGTTCCGGTAGTCCCTGGCCATATTATCAGTAATAGACAGCAGAAATACACGCAGGCCACAAGATAGGCAGTATACAAACGTCAGCTATGAGGGACTGCAAACACGAGCCCAACAAAATGAACAAACAACTTCCCAAAATAATTTGCCAGACACAAGCTGTAGTGTGACTGGCACTCCAAAATATTGCTGCATCAATGTGCATGGAATGCCTCATGATACAATGGTCTCACCTAGGGGCCTCATTTACAAAGATTTGGTATAGGGCAGCGCCACAAGTCTTTTTGCTGCACTGCCCTACGCCAATTCAAAAGGGCAGGAATGCAACATATTAATGAGATGCAGTGCATTTCTGTCCTTTCTACCTTTGCTGGCACACAAATTGGTGCCTAGTGCCAAAGCAGGCAGCCTTGCACCATGGTGCAAGGGTGTCTGTGCTGTTGACACGATTGTTTCTGTACAGGAAGGGCCACCTTCCTACACAAAAACAATTGTTACGCCTCCCCTGGGGAGGTGCACAGCTTTAATACATTCCTAGATTTACGCTGTGTTGTAAATCTGCGATTGTGTCAAATACCATGGGTATAGAGTGGGAACACCCACCCTAATGCCCATGGCATGCCTTCCCGACGTAGTCTGAGGCAACACAGCGACTTGTGCTGCGTTGCCTTACACCATATCTACGAGGCCATGAAAAGCCACGCAAGCTGGCTTTTTGTGGATTTGTCAACATGATTCTGTACTCTGTGCTGCCGGAACATCAAAAAAGTGACGTTCTGGTGGTGCACAGGGCTTGTAAATAAGCGTACAGTGATGTAATGTGGTGCAGCTGTACTCTTTTTTGCTGTGGCACAGATTGGTGGGGGTTTGGGTGCGGGTAGTTTGGCAAGTATGCCGTACCACATGGGCGCAATTAGACCCGAAATTAGAAGGAGAGGGGTGGGGCTAACACGCTAAGAAATTGGGACAGTGCTAACACTTCAAGCCAAGCGGGTGGAGCTCTCCAAAGAGCAAGTATGAGAGAATGTCATAACAAACTGTGCATTTAAAAAATATGGGACATCCCCCCTCCCCAAATAATTAGAATTATTATAATTGTGGATTTTATATTTTATACGCTACTAACTGTAATCTTCAGCTAAGAGAAAGATTGTAATAACAACTAAAATTCAGCGTATTTTAATAGCAAGCACATTAGACCATTTTTTGCAACGTTTTTTCAAGTAGACAACCTTTATGCCTTATGCCAATTCACCCACACTTTCTTCTGTTGTAGGACATTATTATCATAGATTATTTACTACAGCAAATCCAACAAGCATTTGCAATGCAATAGGTATCGCATTTACGCAAGTTTAAGCTATTGGCATTGTAAATGACAATGCCTTTTATTTATGTTTTAAAAACGAAAACAAAAATAAAAGGCATAGTTATTTGCAATGTCAATAGCTCAAACTCGTTTAAATGCGGGGCCTATTGCATTGCATTGCAAATGCTTGTTTCCCTTACCTTACAGTTAACTGGTAACTTGCTTCTTGCTGTTTTCGCTTGTCTTTTGTCGATGCTGTTTGTTTTACAGTAAGATACACGTGCATTATCGGACCTGGGGCGTACAATATACGGCTCATCTTAAAGCGCTCTGATACCTGATACCTTCGGGTCAAGTTTGCGCTATATAAAACTCTGTTAAAAAAAATAAAAAAATTAAAACTTTCAAAGCTCTACACTAGTGTACTTTTTCCGTGCTCCATAAAACACATTCCCACCCCGCAGAGAGTAATATTCGAAATATATGCAGGTGAAACGGAATCTCCTTCGCAAGTGGCTGTTGGAAATTCTTCAGTTACAGGCTTGTGGTGAATCATTTCCTGCTGCAGCTCGTGTGGCCATCAATCATGTGAGACCCTGCTTTGTCTCTTCACACACAAGAAACAGGACAAGACAGACAAGCCAAGCATCTGTAACACACATTCAAAGGAGGAGTCGTGTTTTCCAGGCACCCATAAAACAGTACGTAACGCAGAAGCACTTAAGAGACAGTTTTTACCCCATAAAGTGGGAGAATTAAGAGCATTCTGGCAAATGCTTTTCACAGATGCAATCGCCATGATGCAGGCAGATATAAATACGCAGACGTTCAAACATTTGCACTAAGGGACACCATGCATATGAACTAAGTGGAAAGAGCGCGTACTTTGCAACAACGGTATACAGACAAAATATCGAATTACATAAATATCGACTTCAAAATATAGAATGGACAAAATATTGAATGGACAGAATATAGTCAGCAGAAATATTGAATTTACGGTAAGTAGTGTAATATCGATTTTTATAAATATGGAAAGTCAAAATATCGAAGTATATAATATAGGGTATTAAAATATATCGATTTTTTAATAATATCGAATTTTTTTAAGTGTTTTATATGTTAGTATATGTGTGAAAAGTGTATGTATTTTTTGTAATTTATTTTAAGTAATGAATTTTATGTTATTTAATTTTTGGTGTAATTTAATTCTGTAGCGGGCTGTGGGTTTATAGGGGAATAGGGTGGGAAGTAATTTATTTATTTTAAATAAAACATTAATTTTTAGAAATTATTAATTATTTTTAATTTCATTTCGCGTTTTAGTTATGTAACGGGTTGTGGGTTTATAGGGGAATAGGGTGGGACGTAATGTAATTGTAATTAATTAAATATGTTAATTTATTTATTGGTATTTATTTTGAATGAATTGTTAATTAATTTTTAATTGGTAATTAATTATTTTTTAATTGGTAATTCATTTTTAATAATTGATTAATTGATAATTATGTGAATTTTATTAATTTATTTTCTGTAGCCAGTTGTGGGTTTATAGGGGAATAGGGTGGGAAGTAATTTAATTATAATTAATTAAATATTTAAATTTATTTATTGGTATTTATTTTGAATGAATTGTTAATTAATTTTTAATTGGTAATTACTTAATTTTTAATTGGTAATTAATTTTTAATAATTGATTAATTGATAATTATGTGAATTGTATTAATTTATTTTCTGTAGCCAGTTGTGGGTTTACAGGGGAATAGGGTGGGAAGTACTTTAATTATAATTAATTAAATATTTTAATTTATATGTTGGTATTTAATTTGAATAAATTGTTAATTCATTTTTAATTGATAATTATTAATTTGTAATTGGTAATTAATTTGTATTGATTGATTAATTGATAATTATGTGAATTTTATTAATTTATTTTCCGTAGCGGGTTGTGGGTTTATATATAGGGTAATAGGGTGGGAAGTTACTTAATTGTAATTAATTAAATGTTTTTATTTATTTATTGGTATTTATTTTGAATTATTTGGTAATTAAATTTTATTTGTTAATTAATTATTTGTAAATTGATAATTAATTTATATTATTAGTTAATGAATTTTAATAATTAATATTTTTTATTTATTCATTATTATATTATATTACATTGGTATTTACTTTTAATATTTATTTTTATAGGTATTGGTATTCAATTTATTTTTATTAATATATTAAATATTTAATTTCCCTACTGTTGCACTCAATGGAGTGGGAATAGTAATTTTGACCTCTACGCTATCCAACGCTTTCCCTACTGTTGCACTCTCTGGAGTGGGAATAGTAAGTTTTTAACCCTACGCTATCTAACGCTTTCCCTACTGTTGCACTCTCTGGAGGGGGAATAGTAATTTTTACCCCTACGCTATCCAACGTTTTCCCTACTGTTGCACTCTCTGAGTGGGAATAGTAATTTTTACCCCTGCGCTATCCAACGCATTCCCTACTGTTGCACTCACTAGAGTGGGAATAGTAATTTTTACCCCTACGCTATCCAACGCTTTCATTACTGTTGCACTCACTGGAGTGGGAATAGTAATTGTTACCCCTATGCTATGCTATCCCACGCTTTCCCTACTATTGCACTCACTGGAGTGGGAATAGTAATTTTTACCCCTACGCTATACAACGCGTTCCCTACTGTTGCACTCACTGGAGTGGGAATAGTAATTTTTACCCCTACGCTATCCAACGCTTTCCCTACTGTTGCACTCACTGGAGTGGTAATAGTAAATTTTACCCTCCCGCTATCCTATGGTAAAAATATTGTATGTTTTTTATTAATATCATGTGAATATATATATATATATATATATATATATATATATATATATATATATATATATATATATATATATGTTTTAAAAAATCTAATTGTATGTTTTTTAGCTTAAATTAATTATTTTTTATAATTTTCAGGTTATTTAAGTATTTTTAAGTATTTTTTAGTTAATTATTTTTAATATTTCATTTATTTTAAATTACTTTTAAGACATTTACAAAAATTCGATATTTTGACTAACTATATTATTTGTAAACAATATTTTTGATTCGATATTTTTGTACTTACCTGTTTGTAGATAGGGATTCGATATTTTTGTAGTTGAAATTTTATCCTCGATATTTTTGTATGTCTATATTTTTGTACTCAATATTATTTCAGTGATCCGCAACAACGTGGCATCGACCCCTTTTTTAATAAAGCGCAAGCCTGGGCTCTTTGAATGCAAAAGAGGTAGGGGTCACATTCGGATTTGCTGAGACAGACAGGATATCACACAGAGTCGAGACATTTGTCTGGAAAAACTGGCTCATCTCGCTTGTAGTCCTAGAGGCGCTATGCTTGACCACGGATTGATTTACATTAACTACTGATGGAAGCCACATGGGGCCAATAAAGGGAGAGTATGTGGCATATCAACCAGAGCTGCGGAATTCAGAACTAAGTAACATGGTTCGAGTCTCGACGTCAGGTCAACATCCTGTGATTCTGGGCAACTCACTTAATCTCCCGTTCCTACAAAAAAAATGCGTCCTTGTGTAATGTAACTAGTGCTTATGTAAGGCGTTCAAATACTTTTGGGTCGAGGTCAGGCTATATAAAACTGCAACAAAAAAACAGGAATAAGAATGGACTTGAAGTCGCTGTTCTTGGGAAATACGGGACAGGTTTGCACATGGGCATATGCTCTGGGTCTAGACACTGACCTTGGGCGCTCTGAGAAGTGCAGTGCACTGCCGTTCTGAAAAACTGCACTCTCTCCAGCATATGTGCCCACATGAAACTCCACATTAATAAGCTTGAAAGCCATTTTAGAATGGGAGCTTTGAAGCCCACCGTGAGGGTAGATGAGGTCACAGGGTGGGGCCGAAGACATTCACTGAGCGTGTGACCATGCGGCACACGGGCAGTCCAGCTTCTCTCCGGAAAGCTCCTGTGACTACTACACCCCCACATGTGGCCAAAGGCAAGCCCGTCTGCGGCCGGGCCGGGCCAGAGGCCATACACTATGCCCCCCTCCCGACTTATACTTCTTATACCTCTAAGGACCTTTTTGCTCTTTGGGGCAACTGGCCCCTCTCTGATCCTGCACTTTTACAAATCAAAAACCTCGGCATTGCTAACCACAGCCCTGTGACCCCCCCTCATCTTTCTCGGACCTGATGATTCATTCACTATCCCCCTCCACGGTAGATGCATTTTCTCAGCCTCACCCTGTACAGCCCACCCCACCGAGCATTTCCGCCTACCTTCTCAACACTCGATCGGCGGTAAAGCACTAGGTTGAGCTCTTCTCTTTTTTAGGCTCTGTCGAGCCGGGAATATAGCTCCTTACCGAAACCTGGTATGCTTCCGACTCTATGCCAGACATTCTAGGTGCAATTCTTGATCCTTACTACATACTGCGCTCCGACCGCCCGGAGGGGAAGACCGGCGGCGGTTTGGCTGCCATTATACATTCTAAGTTCCAGTTCGAGACCCTGTCTTTTCCCCCTATCGCAGGGGTTGACTACCTAGTCATCCGCTCCACCTATACTACTGTCCCCCTAACGTGTCCTTTTCTACCGCCCCCCACAGTCCATGCCTCTTTTCTGTCAGGCAGTCCAAGATTTGTTGGCCACTCTGGTGATCAACAATTCTTGCGTCCTGATATTGGGTGATTTCAAATTTTGGCCCTCTGACCCCCCGTGAAGATTCTCTCTCGAAAGAATTCACGGAACTGCTTGGCAATCTAAATTTTTCTCAGCATGTACATTTTCAGACTCACATCCGAGGACACACCTTGGACCAGATTTGGTCTGCTAACCTACATATCCCTACCCCAGTCATTAGCCCATGTCCCTGGTCGGACCACTTCTTCATTTCATTCCTTCTTGACTCAGGACTGAGTAACAAACTTTTGCCTCCCTCTAACACTTGGGGACGAGTGGACATTCATTCTGCACTTCCCTCTCGGCTTCCCCCCCGGACCCGACTAATCGGTCCCCCAACCTTCAAGCCATAGGAATCAATGACTGGCTGTCTTTGGCTTGCGACCAGTTGATTTCCCTCAAACGCTTCCGGACGCTCCGCCTCCATGATTCGAACAGATGGTTCACCACCAACCTCAAAGCTAAAAAACTTGCTCTCGGACAGGCTGAGCAACAATGGAGGCTGAAGTATTGCTCAATCCGAAAACTATCCTATCTCGCCCTGTTGCATGACTACAAAAAAGCTATCTTGCAAGCCAAAACTGACTATTTTACCACCAAGGTCCTCCTCGCTGCCAACAAACCTAAGGACATTTTTTCTATTGTCCACGACCTATCTACCTCAGATAGAGTCACCCTCAAACTGGCTCCCTCCCAAATCCTCTGCAACTCTCTAAATGATTATTTTATTGATAAAATTGTGGCAATTAAATCCAGTATTCCTCCTCCCCTTCCCAGCTTTTCCTATCCAGAGCCCCCGTCTAATTCTCATTTTCTTTCTTTTTTTTTTTTTTTAAACATTTATTGAAAAAGACATGAAAATACAGGAGCAAGTATACGGCAACCGTGAGTCGGCTGGCATCTGTCACAATACAGTACTGTTTAAGTTTATTTGTTTGATTAATTAAAATCTTACAAAAAAGTACACTTTAAAAGAAAAAAGAAACAAAAAAAATAGCTTCAACAATAAAAAGTTTAAGAGCATAAACAGATAATTTTACTAATCTTCTAAAAAGCTGAACTCTAAATAAGATTTGCCTTAAGGCCTTTTGTAATCACAGATAAAAATTTTACAAAAGCGGAGTTCATTAGTAGATCGTTCGTGCTTAAGCACGCCATTAGAGCTTGTCTACAAGTTCTTACACCTCTAGCATTGAATAACCGCCTGAGGATTACTTTCCTTTCTACTTCTATAGCAGGACACAAACATAAAAGATGCAACATATCTTCTTGTCCTCCTTTACACAATCTACAGATCATATTTCCTTCATTTAACTTCCACGGTGGAAGATGACACAAACCTGGCCATAGACCAAAGCGCACACTAATAAATGTTCGCTTACTTTGGACAGACCAAGGAGTTTCTAGATACTTCTGGACTTGTTTTTTCTTATAATCGTTTACAATTGGCCAGGAGTGTTTTCTTTTTACAAGTAGTTCTTTGTCTTTTAGCAGTGATAAATGAATGACCAGCTTATTAATTGTTTTTTTAAAACTTTCCTGGGTGATAGTATTTTCCCAAATTGATGTTAATCCAAAATCTTCTTTTGCTTTGTTTAAGTATACCCAGGCTTGAAGTTTCCTATTGTCTCTTACTTCTTTCCCTAATGTTTGTGACAATTGATTAACCTGGTCATTTTTTACCCGGTTCCATACTTTTAAAATTTGGCCTTGCCGGGCACAATACAGTACTGGATAAAAGGTACACAGCCCTTCACCCGACAACCCATAGGGCCCGGCGGCAAGTAGAAACCCATGTCTAGCCATATGTACATGTAAAGGAGAAGGGAAGGTTTTGATTTTATCTTTTTTGGAAAACAACCCCCCAACCAACAAACAAAAGAAAAATACTGCAAGGGCTCAATATGAAAAGAAAACAATCTTGGTGAATCCTTCTGGAGAGGGGCACCACGTCTGCACTGGTGCATTGTCAACAAACTGGATGTCCGGAATGGAATAGAAGAGGGAGCGGGTAGTATGCAACAATACACAAATGGAACCTGGAGAGGAGGGAATGTCATGCTAAGGGGACTGGAGACGTTCCGGTGACGGCTCAAAGGGAGGGGTGCAGATCTCACCACGGTATTGATTCCACTGACCCCATATTCTACCCCACTTTTTGGGCCTGCCCCTGGCAACATAAACTGTTTTTTCACGGAACATGCACCAAACCATGTTCCTAGACCAAGCAGACAGACTCGGAGGCTGCGCCGACCCCTACAATTGCGCAATGTCATGTTTCGCAATCATGTTGCCCAAGGTGGCCCACTGCGTTTGGGCAACATTATAGTCGTTTGGCTCCCATACATTAAGCAGACATCTCCGAGCCTCAGGCAGAAGCGAAACACCCGTCACCTCAGACATAACACCATGCACACGGGTCCAGAATGAGGCAACCGCAGGACATTCCCATATGATATGGAGGAATGTACCCACCATACCACAGCCACGCTTACACAAAGCATCCGAAACAAACCCCATCCGCAACAATCGAGGACTCGTCACATACACTCGGTGTAGAATTTTTAATTGTACCAGTCTCAGACGAGCCGGGACAGCCACCTCCTTTGCTGCCAGTCCTCATCGTCAAGCTCCACTCCATCGCCGGTCCAAGACGTGCGGAGCTGCACAATAACTCTCATTTCTTGGAGCAATTCCCCTTGATCGCTCGTGAAAGTTTTCCTCCCTACTCACCAAGGTCAAAACTCGTTCTCCTTCCGACAGTTGCCCTGCCCACATACTCAGAGAGGTCTTTTTAGCCTGCCCTGAACCCCCGTTGACCCTCCTCAACGACTCTCTCACACAGGGGACGGTCCCTAACTTTTTCAAGTCGGCAACAATTGTTCCTATCTTGAAAAAGGTTGAAGCAGATCCCTTTTCTCTTTCTAATTTCCGCCCCATCTCCTTACTCCCTTTTTTGGGAAAGATCTTGGAGACCCACGTCACCACCTGCCTTAGTTCCTTTATTGAGGAAGCCCTTTACTTAGATCCTCACCAGGCGGGCTTTCGTCCAGCTCATTCTACAGAGTGTGTTGTTCTCTCTGTACTGGATGAGATTAGAGGTGGTGCTGACATCAAATCCCCTCAGGTCTTGGTTCTCCTGGATCTGTCCGCTGCCTTTGACACGGTCGACCATACCATCTTGCTCGATCGTGTCAGGGGCGCGGGCATTCGGGGAACTGCCTTGGCATGGGTCACCTCATTCCTAGAAAACCGCCGCCAGGCGGTCCAGTTGGCTGGTTTCTCTGCTCCCTCGCGTTCGGTCTCCTGTGGTGTCCCCCAGGGATCGTCTCTCTCTCCTTTACTCTTTAATCTCTACATCTTTCCTCTCGCTTCTCTTGTGTGTTCCCCGGTTTAGGAAGAAAAAACATGGCGGCATGAGGTTCTCTACTCTGGCCCCGGTTTTTTGGAACGCTCTTCCCTTGAGTATTAGAACAGCTGCTTCCTAATCGATCTTTCGCAGGGCTCTCAAGACCCAGCTCTTTTCGAGCGCTTTTTCTCAATAGGCGGCCTCCCTCCCTGCTCTTTCCGGTGTATCCGTCCTCAGCGCCAAGAAACCGCTTGGTATACGAGAGCTTTATAAATGTTTTAACTTCAACTTCATTGTTTCTATGAATCAGGGGTGTTCTTGAGGCAGGAGTTCCCAGCCGGAGAGAGCTTGGCTCCTGAAAGGGTCGCCTCCCCTGAACTCCCTCCTGGCCGACCTGCTTCTCCCCTCATTAATGTCAGATGACGGGAAGCACCTTTGTGGCAAGTTTCAACAATAAAAAAAACTAATGGTGCAAGGGCACCACAGAGGAGCGGGGAGCGCGGCAGCGGCAGCGAGGCGAACGCGCGCTGCTGCGTGTGCTAGCCTCCGACGGGAATGGGTGGAGCAAAGGCGGGACATGCGCCCGCCTTTGCCCAATTGCGTGCTGGCTTTTTTTTTCTAAAAAGGCACGCGAAAGCCAATGGCAGCGACGAAAAGCTGCTCACACGCACAGGCGTGTGAGCCGCTTTCAAAACCCCATACAAAAGGGCTCTCACTGCAACGCAGGCTCGAGCCCTAAAAAGGCGCTCCTCTCCCACTGCTAACTAAAGCTATGTTTTCCGTCTGCCTACTGTCACATTGCAACATATGCATACTTGAGGCCACACAAATGTGGGCATGTCGCCATACACTGAGCTTAGTATGACAACGCATTTGAAGTCATGTAATAAGCACATCAATATATGGGATGGATACTTCGGCTGATAAGTTTTTATGTGTCGGAGCAATAGGAGCAAGGCCACCATTTTTGAAGTTTAATAAAAATTCAAATATAATATTATAATATAATGTAGAAGAAGTGTTTTGCACCCATCAGTACATTTTTGTGGCATACACAGTGAGTAACAATATAGTTTTCAAGGGGAGTATAATTAGTGCGGTTTCATAATATACTGAGATGGGCAAATATTGAAATAATGCCTGGACAGATCCAAATCCCAATGGAAACCTATGCAGTTTTGATTGGTCAAACTAAACATTTCTGCTGTTAATATTCAGAAAACTGGGTTTGCGATGTGTACGCAATCTGTTGCTTTGTGGTACAATATTTTCTTAATCCTGTTTAACATCAAAGTGTCTCCTAGAGAAAAACGTGCGTACTAATTTGACTGTCACACTGTAAGGTGGGTTGGTTTGCTTCAAGAAAGAACTTATCAATAGCCCCATTATGTGTAGACAGAATATATCCAACTCTAGCATTCTGGGCCAGGTTTATAAACATAGCTGGAACTAGCAGAACACGAGTGAGATGATGTGCATGTTAGCAACATTGGCCTAGTGCAGTTCCATCATTGGTATGGCCCCATACCACTTTCAGAGTCAGTGCATACACTTACATGGTTGTGTTTTGGTGAATGCAACATTATATAGGTTTAACATTTTAAGGCACAAGGGCTTCAGCCCGGTTTCCCTCCCACTGATCTCAATGGAATGACCCTAAACTAGATCCAGTCTGGCCCACTCTCTGAAGAACTCTGCTTTCCAGTTCATGAGACAATTTGCTCTTTCCTTGCATTATATACCACACAATGGCTACTTCACAGTATCAGAAGCAATCACAGAGGTGGGAGCTAAGTGGAGTATTCAAGGCTATTGGAGGCAGGGAAATTGAGGTGTCAGGCCAGTCTGGTCATCCTGGTGTACCATAAAATATATGTATGTCCGACCTTAGATATACATTTGGTTATATGTTAAAAGACATTTGTATAGTGCTATATTACCATTAGTATGGCCTAATAGTAATGTCAGGTTCAGGTGTATTGTATTGTACTGTGGTTGCATTTATATAGGTATTCGGACTCCCTGCAATGCACTGACGTACATTTGTGCATAGGTAAGATTGAAACTCCACGCAAGCATTATCAATGGAAGCACATGCGTTTGGCATGTGGCTGATATGAGCAGTGTTGAAGTTATGGATCGTTACCGGAGTTTTGCTTGTATTGTGTCTTTTACTGGGACTGCCTGTGAATTTAAAACAAACAAAAAAGCGTGAGACCTCTTAGACGTTAAACACCATGAATGGCCACAAGTGTATGAGCATAGTGTGGCCTATATTGAATGTGTTTTGATCTTGAGAATGTATGGCAAAGATTATTGAAACCGTGTCATAAACAATTGTGTAGCTATACCTACACATATAGGTGTAGGAGAAAAGTGTGAAGGTAGATGCAGTTGTTTAGGCCAATACCTACTAGCTTCCAGTAGCAGTGGCCTGCATTTACATTTCAAACCATGCATGGACTCCTCAGAACATTTAGCGTATGTGGCATGGAGCAGGGAGCAAACCAAAGAAATGAGTATTGTACAGTGGGCCATGTTAATGGCCGTTGACGCCACCATGAGTGCTAATAGCCCAACCCATTGTGTGGAGGACATTAAGGAAACCGAAGAGAGAGTGTCAAAGAGTTATTCAGTAAATCAGCCTTCGCCCTGTGCCTCATGGGAACAGTCCAGCCCAGGACCGGTTTCTGCATTCTGTCCATCAACTCTGTTTTTTGCAATTTTCACCCCGAGTGAGCTGGGTATGCTCAGACGTGAGTCCCAGGCACTCCACATCACTGGAGTCAAGCTATCCAGGCTGAAGAAGGCTGATAGCCAGAAACCGGTCCTTGGATGCTTGATTCCGGTCTAGGAAAGACATGGCTTGGTAGTTCGGGCTGGACTGTTCCCATGAGGCACAGGGTCAAGGCTGATTTGCATATAGCCATTGTCTGACCTAGGGTGGTGTGGAGTGGAAAAAACGATGAAGTTAGGCCCAGATTTTTGTACTGGGGTGAATGTAAGACATTGTTCTGCATTCTGTCCATCAACTGTGTTTTTTGCAATTTTCACCCCGAGTGGGCTGGGTATGCTCAGACGTGAGTCCCAGGCACTCCACATCACTGGAGTCAAGCTATCCAGGCTGAAGAAGGCTGATAGCCAGAAACCGGACCTTGGATGCTTGATTCCGGTCTAGGAAAGACATGGCTTGGTAGTTCGGGCTGGACTGTTCCCATGAGGCACAGGGTAAAGGCTGATTTGCATATAGCCATTGTCTGACCTAGGGTGGTGTGGAGTGCAAAAAAACCGATGGATTTAGGCCCAGATCTTTGTACTCGGGTGAATGTAAGACATTGTTCAGCATTCTGTCCATCAACTGTGTTTTTTGCAATTTTCACCCTGAGTGGGCTGGGTATGCTCAGACGTGAGTCCCAGGCTCTCCACATCACTGGAGTCAAGCTATCCAGGCTGAAGAAGGCTGATAGCCAGAAACCGGTCCTTGGATGCTTGATTCCGGTCTAGGAAAGACATGGCTTGGTAGTTCGGGCTGGACTGTTCCCATGAGGCACAGGGTCAAGGCTGATTTGCATATAGCCATTGTCTGACCTAGGGTGGTGTGTAGTGCAAAAAAAGATGGATTTATCCCCAGATCTTTGTACTGGGGTGAATGTAAGACATTGTTCTGCATTCTGTCCATCAACTGTGTTTTTGCAATTTTCACCCTGAGTGGGCTGTGTATGCTCAGACATGAATCCCAGGCTCTCCACATCACTGGAGTCAAGCTATCCAGGCTGAAGAAGGCTGATAGCCAGAAACCGGTCCTTGGATGCTTGATTCCGGTCTAGGAAAGACATGGCTGGGTAGTTCGGGCTGGACTGTTCCCATGAGGCACAGGGTTAAGGCTGATTTGCATATAGCCATTGTCTGACCTAGGGTGGTGTGGAGTGCAAAAATACGATAGATTTAGGCCCAGATCTTTGTACTGGGGTGAATGTAAGACATTGGGTTGCATTCTGTCCATCAACTGTGTTTTTTGCAATTTTCACCCTGAGTGGGCTGGGTATGCTCAGATGTGAGTCCCAGGCTCTCCACATCACTGGAGTCAAGCTATCCAGGCTGAAGAAGGCTGATAGCCAGAAACCGGTCCTTGGATGCTTGATTCCGGTCTAGGAAAGACATGGCTTGGTAGTTCGGGGTGGACTGTTCCCATGAGGCACAGGGTCAAGGCTCATTTGCATATAGCCATTGTCTGACCTAGGGTGGTGTGGAGGGCAAACAAAATGATGGATTTAGGCCCAGATCATTGTACTGGGGTGAATGTAAGACATTGTTCTGCATTCTGTCCATCAACTGTGTTTTTTGCAATTTTCACCCTAGTGGGCTGGGTATGCTCAGACGTGAGTCCCAGGCTCTCCACATCACTGGAGTCAAGCTATCCAGACTGAAGAACGCTGATAGCCAGAAACCGGTCCTTGGATGCTTGATTCCGGTCTAGGAAAGACATGGCTTGGTAGTTCGGGCTGGACTGTTCCCATGAGGCACAGGGTCAAGGCTGATTTGCATATAGCCATTGTCTGACCTAGGGTGGTGTGGAGTGCAAAAAAATGATGGATTTAGGCCCAGATCTTTGTACTGGGGTGAATGTAAGACATTGTTCTGCATTCTGTCCATCAACTGTCTTTTTTGCAATTTTCACCCTGAGTGGGCTGGGTATGCTCAGGCGTGAGTCCCAGGCTCTCCACATCACTGGAGTCAAGCTATCCAGGCTGAAGAAGGCTGATAGCCAGAAACCTGTCCTTGGATGCTTGATTTCGGTCTAGGAAAGACATGGCTTGGTAGTTCGGGCTGGACTGTTCCCATGAGGCACAGGGTCAAGGCTGATTTTCATATAGCCATTGTCTGACCTAGGGTGGTGTGGAGTGCAAAAAAACGATGGATTTAGGCCCAGATCTTTGTACTGGGGTGAATGTAAGACATTGTTCTGCATTCTGTCCATCAACTGTGTTTTTTGCAATTTTCACCCTGAGTGGGCTGGGTATGCTCAGACGTGAGTCCCAGGCTCTCCACATCACTGGAGTCAAGCTATCCAGGCTGAAGAAGGCTGATAGCCAGAAACCGGTCCTTAGATGCTTGATTCCGGTCTAGGAAGACATGGCTTGATAGTTCGGGCTGGACTGTTCCCATGAGGCACAGGGTCAAGGCTGATTTGCATATAGCCATTGTCTGACCTAGGGCGGTGTGGAGTGCAAAAAAATTATGGATGTAGGCCCAGATCTTTGTACTGGGGCGAATGTAAGACATTGTTCTGCATTCTGTCCATCAACTGTGTTTTTTGCAATTTTCACCCTGAGGGTATGCTCAGATGTGAGTCCCAGGCTCTCCACATCACTGGAGTCAAGCTATCCAGGCTGAAGAAGGCTGATAGCCAGAAACCGGTCCTTGGATGCTTGATTCCGGTCTAGGAAAGACATGGCTTGGTAGTTCGGGCTGGACTGTTCCCATGAGGCACAGGGTCAAGGCTGATTTGCATATAGCCATTGTCTGACCTAGGGTGGTGTAGAGTGCAAAAAAACGATGGATTTAGGCCCAGATCTTTGTACTGGGGTGAATGTAAGACATTGTTCTGCTTTCTGTCCATCAACTGTGTTTTTTGCAATTTTCACCCTGAGTGGGCTGGGTATGCTCAGACGTGAGTCCCAGGCTCTCCACGTCACTGGAGTCAAGCTATCAAGGCTGAAACAGGCTGATAGCCAGAAACCGGTCCTTGGATGCTTGAATTCGGTCTAGGAAAGACCTGGCTTGGTAGTTCGGGCAGGACTGTTCCCATGAGGCACAGGGTCAAGGCTGATTTGCATATAGCCATTGTCTGACCTAGGGTGGTGTGGAGGGCAAACAAAATGATGGATTTAGGCCCAGATCATTGTACTGGGGTGAATGTAAGACATTGTTCTGCATTCTGTCCATCAACTGTGTTTTTTGCAATTTTCACCCTGAGTGGGCTGGGTATGCTCAGACGTGAGTCACAGGCTCTCCACATCACTGGAGTCAAGCTATCCAGGCTGAAGAAGGCTGATAGCCAGAAACCGGTCCTTGAATGCTTGATTCCGGTCTAGGAAAGACATGGCTTGGTAGTTCGGGCTGGACTGTTCCCATGAGGCACAGGGTCAAGGCTGATTTGCATATAGCCATTGTCTGACCTAGGGTGGTGTGGAGTGCAAAAATACGATGGATTTAGGCCCAGTTCTTTGTACTGGGGTGAATGTAAGACATTGTTCAGCATTCTGTCCATCAACTGTGTTTTTTGCAATTTTCACCCTGAGTGGGCTAGGTATGCTCAGACGTGAGTCCCAGGCTCTCCACATCACTGGAGTCAAGCTATCCAGGCTGAAGAAGGCTGATAGCCAGAAACCGGTCCTTGGATGCTTGATTCCGGTCTAGGAAAGACATGGCTTGGTAGTTCGGGCTGGACTGTTCCCATGAGGCACAGGGTCAAGGCTGATTTTCATATAGCCATTGTCTGACCTAGGGTGGTGTGGAGTGCAAAAAAACGATGGATTTAGGCCCAGATCTTTGTACTGGGGTGAATGTAAGACATTGTTCTGCATTCTGTCCATCAACTGTGTTTTTTGCAATTTTCACCCTGAGTGGGCTGGGTATGCTCAGACGTGAGTCCCAGGCTCTCCACATCACTGGAGTCAAGCTATCCAGACTGAAGAAGGCTGATAGCCAGAAACCGGTCCTTGGATGCTTGATTCCGGTCTAGGAAAGACATGGCTTGGTAGTTTGGGCTGGACTGTTCCCATGAGGCACAGGGTCAAGGCTGAATTTGCATATAGCCATTGTCTGTCCTAGGGTGGCGTGGAGTGCAAAAAAACGATGGATTTAGGACCTGATCTTTGTACAGGGGTGAATGTAAGACATTGTTCTGCATTCTGTCCATCAACTGTGTTTTTTGCAATTTTCACCCTGAGTGGGCTGGGTATGCTCAGACGTGAGTCCCAGGCTCTCCACATTACTGGAGTCAAGCTATCCAGGCTGAAGAAGGCTGATAGCCAGAAACCGGTTCTTGGATGCTTGATTCCGGTCTAGGAAAGACATGGCTGGGTAGTTCGGGCTGGACTGTTCCCATGAGGCACAGGGTCAAGGCTGATTTGCATATAGCCATTGTCTGACCTAGGGTGGTGTGGAGTGCAAAAAACGATGGATTTAGGCCCAGATTTTTGTACTAGGTTGAATGTAAGACATTGTTCTGCATTCTGTCCATCAACTGTGTTTTTTGCAATTTTCACCCTGAGTGGGCTGGGTATGCTCAGACATGAGTCTCAGGCTCTCCACATCACTGGAGTCAAGCTATCCAGGCTGAAAAAGGCGGATAGCCAGAAACCGGTCCTTGGATGCTTGATTTCGGTCTAGGAAAGACATGGCTTGGTAGTTCGGGCTGGACTGTTCCCATGAGGCACAGGGTCAAGGCTGATTTTCATATAGCCATTGTCTGACCTAGGGTGGTGTGGAGTGCACAAAAACGATGGATTTAGGCACCAGATCTTTGTACTGGGGTGAATGTAAGACATTGTTCTGCATTCTGTCCATCAACTGTGTTCTTTTGCAATTTTCACCCTGAGTGGGCTGGGTATGCTCAGACGCGAGTCCCAGGCTCTCCACATCACTGGAGTCAAGCTATTCAGGCTGAAGAAGGCTGATAGCCAGAAACTGGTCCTTGGATGCTTGATTCCGGTCTAGGAAAGACATGGCTTGGTAGTTCGGGCTGGACTGTTCCCATGAGGCACAGGGTCAAGGCTGATTTGCATATAGCCATTGTCTGACCTAGGGTGGTGTGGAGTGCAAAAAAACGATGGATTTAGGCCCAGGTCTTTGTACTGGGGTGAATGTAAGACATTGTTCTGCATCCTGTCCATCAACTGTGTTTTTTCCAAGACAAGATAAGAGCACTTCTATGGCCACTCACACACAACACCAAATGCTTCCCACGGAGGATCACAACAAATACAACACCCTGCTAACCACGTGCTTGCCACGGTGTAAGGTGCTGCCTGTCTGAACGTGCGCTTTGGCACCCCACATTAGGGAATGAAGCTCCAAATATAAATGCTACAATACAACAGTTATAAGAACAAAGTTCCCTAAATATAAGAAAGTAGTGTGAGTAGCGCGTGTGCTGTGTGTTTTTAAGGAAAAGTTGATTTACAAACTTTTTTAGATCTTTTACTGTTTGCTGCTGCTAAAATCTAAATTGCTCTGTTTTGTACATTTTCATACCTTCTGTTTGTCGCGCTCCCCGGTCCGTCACGGCTCATTAGTGCCGGTTGTACGGAGGGACGCGACTCCTACCCCCAATTGCCTCACTTCTGGCTGAACGGGGTAAATACAGATGGGGGCCCGGCCGCGCAGCGGATGCAAGCAGCGGACATGTGCAGCGGGGGCGCCACTGGAGTGCCGAAGGTGCGCCAAAGGCAAGCCCATCTGCGCCCGTCAGGCCCGAACACGGCCAGTGCCAGCCATGCTGTTGGTGGGGATGGGGAGATGGAGAGGATTTGTTGGTCCAGAGCTGAGTTAATAGCCTGAAACACTGATAACTATTGCACACTGCATCAAGTTGATCTGGCTAGTATGAGTTTCCCACCTAACTGCCCGCTGTGCGGACAGGGTTTCGATGCAGCACTTGACATAACAATTCCAACTATACAGACTTATTCCGAGTTAAGCCTCTCGAAGACTTCTCCCCCAGAGCATTGCGAGCTCTTCCGGGCTTGCCTTGTGAACTGCAGATCCCTCCCTAGGCATGCCGACGACATCTGGCTGACCCTTATGGAATCATCTTGGGACGCCATGTTCTTAACTGAAACTTGGCTAAACGCAGATACAATGGCATCTATTACCTTAGCCATTCTGCCTGGCTTCAAAATGTGTTTCTCAAATAGGGAGGGCAAAAAAAGAGGGGGCGGCGTGGCTATTATTTTTAAAGATTCCTGTGAACTGACTTCCTCTAGTACCCTCGACCTACAAGGAATAGAGGGGCTATACTTTGCTTCCAAATCAATGCTAGGGTATCTTTAGCAGGTCTGCTTATCTATAGGCCACCGGATTGTGCAGCAAATATCACGTATGATCTTTGCAATTATATTGTACAAAAATCGTTAGCTCACACATACTTCATGGTACTTGGGGATTTTAATTTTCATGTCAACGATCCCAATTGCCTTCAAGCAACCCAATTAATTTCATCGCTAGCAGCTGCCAACTTATTGCAAATGATCCCGGGTCCTACACATAGGGCAGGCCATACCTTAGATTTAGTTTTCTCCAATATTCAGGACACTATAACGGAGGCGCCTCAACCCCTGGTCTGGTCAGACCACTACCTGATCTCTTTTTCAGTAAAAATGGCCAATTCTAGCCAGGCCAGAGGCAAGCGACCCACTTTGAAGAGGAAGTGGAATAATCTCACAGCTGAAACCCTGGGTCCTATTTTAGATTTAGACCCGCCTATCCCCACCTTAGACGCAAATAGAGATGCCTCGGCAATGAACTATTGGATTGCCACGGCGGTGGAGGCCGTCGCACCAGCAAAAATGACGCTAGCACTTAGACAGTTGCCATCAGCTCCGTGGTTTTCAGAGGCACTTAAAGAAGAAAAAAGTAGTTGTAAGAGATTATAACGACAATGGAGAATAAAGTATAGCGACGCAGCAAAGGCGTGCTCTAAAAATGCCTTGAAAAATGTACATAAATCCATAAATACGGCTAGAAGAAAATGTATTGCGTCCTGTATTCAGAAAGCGGACCATTCGGGTAGAGAGGTATTTAAGGTAGTCCAATCCTTCTTTAAGCCAAGAGCAATCGAGACTTCGACACCAGCTATGTGCGAAGACATTTCAAATTTCTTCGACAATAAAATCCTAAAGGTGTATGACACCTTCTCTGCCCCTGTTGCGACAGAGAGGTTGGACTCATCTTTGGCCAGCGTGCTGGCCCCGTCGCTTTCATGTTTCTCTCCAATCTCGTATTAGGAGGCGTTGGCAGGGATTGAAAAATGTAAATCAGGGGCTCCTGATGACCCATGCCCCCCCAAACTATGAAATATGATATCTGATTCCCTGTTAAACACACTCACCCATGTTTGGAACACAACCGTTGACACCAGAGTTTTTCCCGATTGCTGGAAGCACACCACACTGCTCCCCTTGAAAAGAAAAACCCACCGGAGCCACAGGAGATTTTAGCCATCTCAGGCCAATTTCGCTATTACCTGCAGCCGGAAAAATGCTGGAGAAGTTGGTGCAACGCCAGCTGAACCTCTTCATTGAAAGTAATGCCGTCCTGCATGAAACACAGTCAGGCTTTCGGTCGGGTTTCAGCACCGAGACGGCCCTCATAGAGGTTGCGGAGTCGGTCAGATGGGCACTAGATTCAGGGGCATCAGCAATGCTGGTGCTCCTGGATCTATCTGCAGCATTCGACACGGTCGACCACGCCAGGCTGCTCGAGAGACTGGAAAACATCGGCCTGGGTGGGAAGGTGCTGGCCTGGCTGCAGTCCTACTTGAGCGCCCGCTCTCAGAAAGTCGCTCTTCGCCCTTTTTCATCCAAACCTAAACCTCTCTGGTGTGGTGTCCCCAGGGCTCAGCCTAGAGTCCCTTACTTTTAACGTGTATCTGGCCCCTCTCTTTACCTTAATTGCCAACTGGGGTGTCAAAGCAATCTCCTATGCCGATGACACACAGTTGGTCTTCTCTTATCAAGAGCAGATAAAAGAGGCCCTTGGCACTTTTAAGGGCTGTCTTCGTGACATTGCTATCTGGATGAATACGAATAAGCTAAAATTAAATGCAGGGAAATCGAAGGTGATCTTCTTTGGTAAAGGCCCAGTGCCCTCGCCAGATCTATGGTGGCCTACTGAAATGGGACCCCCGCCTTCCCCCAGCACTAGTGCCAAAAATCTGGGGGTGAGATGGGAAGACGACCTCTCCTTTTCTGCCCACATTCAACAGGTATCAGCTGGGTGCCTAAATAAAATAAGAAATCTCCGAAAGTTCCTGGATTTACTACCAGAAGAGTGCTGTAAATTAGTAGTCCATGCCACTGTTACATCTAGGCTGGACTATGCCAACGGCCTTTACCTTGGCCTGCCGAAGTATGAGAACCAGCAATTGCAGATGGTGCAGAATGCCGCTGTGAGGCTGATCAAACATATACCGTTTAAACATCATGTCTCTCCCCACCTGTGTGATCTGCACTGGCTGCCAGTGGCAAGTAGAATTGAATTTAAGGCCCTGACCCTGGCCTACCGGGCATTGCAGGGTAAGTGCCCAAAGTACCTCAAACTAAGATTCCCCCATTATAAGCAGGCACGGTTCCTGTGCTCGAATACACAGAATTTGCTCTATGTTCTACACTTCTCGAAGGCTCGGCTTGGAGGTAGAGCTTTTTCGGCCAGAACAGCTAAATTGTGGAATGCCCTACCACTGTCTCTTCATAATGCGAATTCTGAGCCTTGCTTCAGGAAACAGCTAAAGACGTGGTTTTCTAATCATTAATTCTTTTTCTACCTCCCTTCTTTCTTAACTACTCGGTACACTGACCCTTGCTCACTAAGCTCCGGGACACTTCCTGGTGAGGTAGCTGTATCTGCTATATAAACTTCAGTATTATTATTATTATAAGAAAGTGTGTTATATATAGTGCTCATGGACAAAATAATAATTTCCATTGAGGGTTTCGATGACCAGAACTTTTTAATTTTATTTTAAGACATACATTTCAATAGAGAAAATGGATATTTAGGGATTACCTCTGCTAGAGTAAATTCAGATCAGGTGTTAAAAACTGGCAAAACAAGACATTTACAAAGAAACAGGCAAGACACATTGACCAATACTTATGCACAACAATCAGGTCACTCATAAGACAAAACAATGCACTTGTGCACCCAAAATGGAAGATTTTTAACATAATCTAGAGGGTCAGAGTGTGTGTCGACCACGCTTCGATCCCTTTAATATATGGGATCATCATCAGGACTGAGATGCAGTTGCCTGGTGTAATACCTATTGGTATCTTTCAGTAAACACATGATTTAAACAACAATCCATGATCATAAACAGGCCAATAAATATTCTGTTACATTTTAGTACAAGTATGAACCACCTGGTTAAAGATGGGCTCAAAGGCGAAGGAGAATGTGAACATGTGGAGTATCCTATAGCATAAAGGAACCAAGGATGGATGTTCAGTTCCTGTATTATAATGCGAGTACAAAATACATCCCTCAGAAAACGCTTTAACCCAAGTTCCGCCATGTTTCGATTAACCAATCGCTGGTGTTAATTTTAAAATCCAGTGGGCAATGCAACTACAAAATACATCCTTCTGAAGGCAGGTTCCTCCATGTTCCAATTAGCAAATCGCCGGTTAATGGTCTTCAGTGTCTCAATCCCTTTCATTCTCTTTTTTACACCATTTTCCCCAGAGTCTTTCTCTGTTTGAAGAAAGCACCCACGTTTCTCCCCACAAATTTCTAGAATCTAGCATCTGTATAGCTCTCAAGTAGTCGTTTTCCTATTTAGTTTTCATTCTCTTCTTTTCTGTGCACACTTTCTTCTCCTCCACTTTCCTACCTCCAATGCACACAGATAGGATCACTCCACTCACCTGTGAGCTGTGCGTTCTCTTTTCCTTTCTTGCTGTACATATTGTGATAGCTGAATGACCTCCTTCACGTGCGATCACACATTCGGCACGTTACCATTATCAAGGAGCGCTGCTGTGAGGCCAAGGATTGAATGTGTCTGTTTTGTGAACACCTTTATAAACTACAAATAGGCGTTCTGCTCCAGAGTTCTCAACACTGCCCCTACTGAAACACCCCCAACAAACTGAACACACTCAGATAGACTTGTTGGAGCAGGTCGGAGCTGTTGAACATATTCAATGCAGTACAATATGGGGCAATCTTTAATGTTTGAAATATTTCAAGACAATACTTTCAGAATTGCATTATAAACCTTTTCATACATTTTAGTATTAAAATTAGATGAAAAATATGCCATTCACCCATCTGTTTTTCCAACTTTTGTCAGGGAGACAATACCAGAGAATTATTTAGTACTGCTTAAACTCACGCATCAGCCCGGTGTCGTCTAGTTGCCCACCTACTCGCCCCCCCCTCCCCCCCAGCGCTGAGAGACCTGTCGGTGATTCAGCGCTATATAAATGTCAATTAACAATAACAATAACAATACCCCGAACACACCCTTGTGTCACTTGGACTCCATCTTTTTGCTGGCTCACAAATTAAAACTCATCCACAATGTTAACGTCCCAACACTCTGAATGTTACCAGCCGCCACTGATGCGAGTACCTTCTGTTTCGCTTGTTTCCTTTTTGAGATGATACTTCAAAATGAGATATATCCTGTGAGAGTTTTTCCAGAGGGCTCTATGATCAGCCGAGGATGAGGCAGAGGGTCAGACTGATTTGCATATGGCCATGTCTGAACTGGGGTGGCAGAGTGGGCTAAAGAAAGGTGATGGATTAAACCCAGATCTCTTGACTGGGTGTGAGTGTTTGATTGGTTCAGATGTTCCGTCCATCACCACCCCCTTTTGTACCGCTTTGTTTTCCTTAAGTTGGCAGGGTATGCTCAGACGTGAGTCCCTTGCTCACTTTGCCACTGGATTCAAGCAAGCCGGGCTGAAGACGGCTGGAATGCCAGAAACCGGTCCTCGGAAGCTTGTTTCCGGTCCAGGGAAGACATGGCTTGGCAGTTCGGGCTGGACTGTTCCCATGAGGCACAGGGTCAGACTGATTTGTATATAGCCATGTCTGAACTGGGGTGGCAGAGTGGGCTGAAGAACGGTGATGGATTAAACCCAGATCTGTTGACTGGGTGTGAGTGTTTGCTTGGTTCAGATGCTCCATCCATCACCACCCCCTTTTGTACCTCAGCTGAGGATGATAGCCTCTGATCACAGAACACCAGTACTTACATTCAATTTGCCCACCAAGTACCTTTTATCTCTGAAAGGGCAGAGTGCTGGATTTCAAATGTCTTCGCCATGGCATTTGCTTTATGTGTTGGTAAGGTTGAGTGGTGGAGTCTCTTGAACGCTTGTGATGACTTCTGGTTAAACGCACTGCGCCTCATCTTTGTCATTGTCTGCATCTGTTATCTGTCACTCTCCAGCCGACAGCCACTAAGGTGAAGTGGAGCTGGTGGTAGCAATCAAAGAGCTTTACCATGGAACAGTAGTTTTTACCAGCAGATTGATGCAGACCCACTCATGCTGGGAATTAGAATGTTTATGTCACAAGGAGAAGATGGAAGCAGCAGGGGTCGTATTACCCATGGCAGGGAATACCATACTAGAATTGTCCGATGCACAAGAGAAAGCGAAAGCACGCAAAGTGTGTATTTTTGTGGAATGAAAGTTGGAAACTGGCACCTCTGAGCTGTTGTAATAGATGGTTGTCACCAACAGCGAAGTCATCTTTTAATTACCTATTCAAATCAGTACAGAGCGAGTGAGCCCCTGAGCACCAATACTCGGCCGGAAAGGTTCCCAATAGACCCAAGTGTCCGATAAGCAGGAAAAGGCTTTGTGCAATCTGTTTTTACGACTAGAAACAGAGGGTTGTGGGGTGCTCATTAGTAGACTAAGAGCCCTTGAAAATGGAGACATGCCTGCCCCATCGTGCACCGAGTAAGTGTTGTGACCATATCCAGAGAGGTTTTGAGGGGCGGGAGGCAAATTACATGTGTGACTACAAGAAATCTGTGCATTCCCTTTGGATGGTTTTCCAAGATTGATAGCTGAAGATCCATTCATCCCTTCAAGCAGCACCCTGGTCCCCAGGCTACTGGGCAGGTTTCCTGTGTCCCTTGTGGACAGTTCAACTTAGCTGGTGTACAAAGGGCGCAGCTGTACAATGTTTTGCTTGTGCACAAATGGTTGCCGTACCCGAAATCTGTAGGGCAGAACTCTGGGAACACTGTGTCCAAGCTTAGCCATTATGGAAGACAATGTGTGTTCGACGTGTGGATGTTGTATGTATGTATCTATGTATATGGAATTTTATAGAGCAACTCTGGCCAAAAGGCAACGGGTGCTGCACGTGCTCAAAGACAAGCATACATTCAACTAGTAATGTGAGTAATACATTTTATAGCAGAGTGGCTCTTTTATAATAATCCACATTTGTAAAGCGCACAATCATCCGTAAGGGTTTCTAGGCACTGGGGGCCGTCAGGAAGATTAAGCAAGCTAATGCCAAGAGTCACATGGTGCTGGGCTAATCTGCAGCCGGTGAAGGGGATGGAACCATGATCCCCAGATTCCGGAGTCAGTCAACCTAGCTGTGGTGCCACACCTCTTCCAGGTCCTGACACATGCCAACTACACTTCTCCAAGGGTAATCTTAGGGCAGAAACATGTGGACCATTCTCCACAGTCAGGGATGAGTCTCCACCCTGCTTTAGCTTAGTCTTGTTAATCCTATCCCTGGCAGACAGAATAAAGTCTGAGGGTCTGGCCATGTCATAGTTTTCTGTGTTCACGTTTCCCTCTTTGCACTCTGCACAGCTCACTTACAGCTTAGACTCTCATAGGGTAGGTTTAAAGCTCAGGTGCTCCTCCTACTTTCAGAGTTGCAGCCCACATCAAGCTGTTGTGACGTGAGGAAGGGCCCCCCCTTATGAATTATGTCATCCCAGAGTGGGTGAGGATTTTTATCCTAAAGAAAACCTTTTTCGTTTCTCTGTCAGAAACATTGTCCTTCAGTGATTGTTCCAATAGTGATTCTAATTCTAGCTGCTTGACCCAGGTACGTTGCTGTGTTTATTTTTAGGTCGAGCTGGTAAGCATCCGTAGGATGCCCAGATCGACAACTATAGTTATCGACTTCAGGGGAATGACGGACAAGAGGGTGCCACGCGCTTTTCCCCTGGTCCACGCGTGCGCACACAGCCAGCCACCACACAGACTAAAACACACTCGCGCTCGTTACTTTCGCTTTCCATCCACCACCAGTCATCGGCTCTTTTAACACACGCACGCATGCATGCATGCATACATTCACACACACAGACACACAGGCACACACGCGCACAAACACACACACACACACACACACACACACACAGACACAGACACACTCGCGCACACACACGCGCGCGCGCGCACACTTTTCTTCTAACAGCCTGCAAGCTCTCACTTACCGGCTCGGTGTGCAGGCTCCTGGGCTGTCTTTTAGCACGCCGCAGGGGTCTCCTCACCACTCGGGAGCCCCGTGTTGCCTCTGTTGCCATGCAGTCTGCCCTCGCTCTTTCGCCCAGGCTCTTTGAAGCGCCCCGGGACTTCAGCGTGGAGCCTGCATGTTTCGGACTTCCTCCTCGGCGGTTACTTCCTGTTTCTTTGACGAGCCCCGCCCACGTCCAAACAAAGGCTGCCTGACTTCCAGAGTGCGCCCGAGATGTTGTAAGCGCAGTGCATTTTTTACATTAGCATTTTTAATATTTCCACGTATCACTTTGTTGTACTTCACTTTCTTTCAATATCACAGATTATTAAAGAAGTCGGTGTGACTGTATGCGTTTGTTCCTCTACCTTTTTTCATATCGCCATTTTGCTCTGTGTGACTTTCTTTAGATGGCACAGACTATTAATCATGCCTCATCATTATTCTCCGATTTTGAGAACATCTATTAAAGTCCCTGGACATCTGAAACAAATTAATGTAATTATTATAATTAAATGTGCTGATCATGTGCAATGCGTTTATCTCTTGCCACAAAGTTCATTGCAAAACGCTGTCAAGCGCCGTCTGGGTAAAACTGCTCCTGTAGGGCTTTCATATGTACTCTGCCTCTGTTACAATGGAATCCATGGAAAGTGATTTAAAGAACATTCAGTTCACAGCCTACTACTGCATATGCAATATATTTACTTTTGTAAAGAGGCACCACTCGCAGGTATACTAAGGGACTTACTAAAGCCCTTTCATATGAACTCCGCCTGTTACAAAATATGTGTGTTTAAAACATACACTAGTCTGAAACCAGACTCCCGTAGGCTTTTTACACAAGCAGTCCAAAAACATGCTTCAATTAACAGCCTCTGTTACAATACAGTCGGTGTGAGTCCCTCTGCTAACTTTATTTTGGCAAACACTTTTTTGTTTCGGATTGGCAATTTTTTTTCCATCTGCATTTTTAATGTTTCCATATTTGATTTTGCTGAACATCACTTCTTTAAATTTAATAATTTTATTTCAACAGATTATTAAAAAGGAATCCACTAAGTTAATTTCAAAATGATCTCCAGGAGAGCCTGAATAAAAATGCTCCTGTAGCGCCAAAAATCAATTGCTGTTTAGAGCTAGATAGCTGCATGGGTGCGGAGATTGCTGTGTTCCAGGCGCGCGGGTGCCCTTAGAAACATAGGAAAATATGGTCGCAATGGGCTACATATGGGGGTATAAATTTCCCCCCTTTCCTTCCCAGACCCCTTGATCAGTAAGCGCCCTCATACGTCCTTTTCCATGTTACACCGTACTCCGCAATCTTACTGTTACCTACACGGGTACTCACCCAAACACTTATACTATATGAGGAATGGAGCTGTCTGCGCAACGTTTTGTTGTTATATAGACATCTGTAGTCAATACGGTTTCGACGTTTGGTACTTTGGCTCAATCCTGTCTTTAATGTGTAACTGTCAAGCTGCTGCCCAAATGGTACCATTAAAAGTCAATAAAATATGTGTTTTTTTAATGAATTTCTGTTCCTTCTAAAGTACTTTTGGATGTACGCTGCCTCTGATACAATGCAATCCATGGAAAGCCTTTAAAACAGCATCCAGATGACAGCAATACTACTGCGTACACAATATCTTTTCTAAACCAACGGGGGTCAGGTCAAGTGGCTACTAAGTGCACTTTAATTTAAAAAATCCCGCTTGCAGGCAGCACTTTACAAGAGAATACAAAATATGAATTACAAAAGTGTTGTTATATGTTTTACTACTGCATACGCAATATATTTACTGTTGTAAAGAAGCTCCACTCCCACGGGATACTAAGTGCACGGTTCAGTAACAAATTGATTATTTGAAAAAAATAAATGTTTTCACATTTTTTATGCACAATAAACAAATATCACTAGGGCAAAATTTAATAAAAGCATTTGATACAAAAGCACTGGCAAAACAAATTTACACAAAAAACTAACAATTACAACACACACTCATTCAAACACAATCCACTGTATTACAATACCATACATCACATATTAAAGGCGTGACCTGTTAGCTTTGCCAATGCTTGTTAATGTGGGTGATATCTGAGAGTCTATAATGGACATTTTGGAGAGACATGCTGTTTTTATATTTCATGTAACTTCTATAAAAAAAGTTTCTTTTACACCAATACGGTACCTCTCAAACATCACAGAGATTATTTGCATCAATATTACTATGCTGCTGCTGTGTTAAATGTTGGAAACATGAGACATAATCCTTCAATATTAGATGTAAACACATTTAAAATTTGGACGAATGTTCCCTGATCGCATCACTTGCCTATCCCTGAGGCCTGCACTACTGGGCATTCATTGTCCACAAAAAATGCATTTGCCAAAGGTTTGAAGCACTGGGCTAATATCAGCTGGCTATTTAATATGAATTAGCCAAAGGCTTGTGGTAGTCTGCAAATATCAGCTGCCCATATGATGTGCATAGGCTTTCACAACTTGCCGCATATAATATACCAACCAAACAGAAGCCTGCACAAGTGGACATTTCTGGCTCGGGCATGTGACATTTGCAGACCTCTAGTATATGCACTTTAATGCTTAAGGCAAAAACATAAATAAAAGGCATTGCCATTTACAATGCCAATAGCTCTAACTTTAATAATGCGAGACCTATTGCATTGCAAATGCTTGTTTTCCTTGGGAGTCTGCACATGCTAGTCTTTAAATTCAATTCTCCTTGGCTTTTTGTGTTATTTGGTGTAATATATTTCTTCTGTCTGTTGTCCTTTTTCCGGGAGAACATGAAAATCTTCCTGTGAACAAATGACGGTTTGTGGTGGCATCTGTGTGTTAGTGCGTGCTGCTTCTTCTTGCAACAGTCCCCCCAGTCATGAGGAAAGCACAAGTGTTATTGAAAACATCAATTCTGCAGCACCACTGGGAATTACTGTTTTACGAGATAAAGGCCCTGATGTACAAACAGTTTTGTGATCACAATCCCTGCGATTTGTAAAATCTTGTGATGGCAAAACAGTGCTTTGTGCTTTACGAATTACCCCTTTGAGAGTTAGAAAAGTATTTTTTTATATAAAGGAGTGAGTTATAACAAATAAAGAGTAGGTGTGAATGGGGTGACCTCTCCTAACTAAGAGTCGAAATGGCATTTATCAATGATTTGCAACTGCAGTTGCTGATTCTCAAGTTGAGGTGATATCTTATTAGTACTGGAAATGTTGTCTCTGTGGACAGCTTCCCCTATGAGAATCATATTGGGCATTCTTGGGGTTCCAGGCAGTGACTCGTGAGACAAGTTATCGAGTTTAGGAAGACATCGAGGGGCACGGGAACTGTTTCTCATTTGGCAATGTGAACACAAGGATGAAGGTTTGAGGTCATCACTGCTTTTGTAGCCAACAGGACTGAACTGGAGACCAAATTAAACTCTGGCAAAAATGTCCAGTCCAGCTCCACACTAAAGGGAGCCGCAACTATAATGGTGGATGGGCGCATGGTTGGGTCGTGGGAGCCCACACACCTCTGAAAGAGGGCCAATAGCCAGCAGATTCCCAGGGAAAGGCCAGAGTGGCCTACTACCTAGTTCAGTCCTGGTAGCCAATTGGCGACCCAATTAATATTGATTATGCATGCCATTTTCCAACCCTATGCGCAATACAAATTACGTGGCTTTGGCCTCATTGGTCATATAATCATTGGAAGTAAAAGACTGTACTGGCTATTTAGAGTTTAGCAGAATCGGGACATCCACCAAAAATTAGAGGATGATCTGCTCACCCAATTTAGAGTGCATACACTCTAAGAAGGCAGGACAGGGCTACCACACTTTACATAGGGTAAATGAGGCATCCTCCATTTTCTGGAAGACATCTCAAATCTGCAAAACTCTAAACTATCCATTCTGTTACCATATCTCAGCATACTGTAGTGGAGTTGCTTAGCAACAATGTTTTTGGGTGCCAAGAGGTGATCTTTTTAGCTTCCTTCCTAAATCTCTGCATAACTTGATGCTGGGCTTGAAGGATACTTTTTAACTCTCTTCCCCACTTCAACTAGCGATGCTGACGGGTCACCCAGCAGCATTTTCAGGGATGACAAAGAATCCCCTACAGGTAGACCCCAACAATGGCTCTACTGTTCCTGCAGAGTAGGCCAAACTATTATGTAAGTCAACTTGGAGGACAATGGCATCCTGTCCTAGAGTTTTCTGGTGGTATCCGGTACTGCACACCAGCACTAAATCGTGAACACCGGCACTTAATCGTGAACACCGGCCCTTAATTGTGAACACCTCCACTTATGACAGTTGCCACATGGTGGTGCTGTTTGTGTAATTTTAAGATGGGCAGAACAACAGTTGATGATTATTTTTTTCATATGTATTAAAAATAGCTAATACCTGATGCCAAGCCATTTCTATTGCTTTTGGGGCCATGACCAGGTGAAGTGTGAATCAGTAGCAGCTGCTACTTGGCAGTAGCGGCGTGGCGGGGAGGAGGGGTGGTAAAAAAAAAAGAAAAGGGGGGATATTAAATAAAAATCACTTACCACCCCGTGGCCCCTTTCCTCCATCCTCATCCTCTCCAGTTGATGAAACAGGGAGCACCCAGGCTCCGGACTCCCCTGACCAATCACAACGCTGTCTTACAGCAGGGTTGTGATTGATCTGAACACCATGGTTCGGCACTCAGAGAGGGCCTGGGAGTCTGGGCATGTTCTCCACCAGGCTTTACAACACGGCCCGTCAGAGAACATGCCAAGTCCGTGTGATGGTTTGGCGACCGGCCAAACCGTCATGCGCACTTAGGTGAGGGCTTCCACTCCTCCCCCTGCAGAATGGGAAGCGCAGTCCTGCCCCGCCTGCACCTTTACATAGGCAATCATTGAAAATAATGAGATAATAACCTTATTATTATCATTTTTTTTCCTGTGTGGCGACGCTCCTCCGCCTTAATGGAGGAGCCGCCCATGGTGTGAATTGTCTCACTTGTAGGAGTGTGATGGTTAATTGTGTTGGCACTGTCATTGGAGGCATTGACAGTGGAAATGGTAGGTGCAAGCTGCGAGGGCCCCCTGAGAAGGGCCCTGACACTTATGTTTTTACAAGTTAATCGCTGAGTGGAAGGCAACAGAAGTCTCAATTTACAAGAGACTAAATTACTGTTGTTTACCAGGTGGAGCGGAAATCTATTCTAGGCCACCCAATGACATGTTTTGTCCATTTCTTTGAAAAGGATTTCTTTTAGGATAGACTTGTCCATGATTTTGTCAGAACTAAAGCATCAGCACTCCTTTTTAAGTGTAGCTCAGTGTTCTCTGTCTTAATGGAATGTACCACTAACTGAGAGAGAGAGAGACACAAACATACGCAGATTGGCTGGCTATAAAGTCCACAAATATTGCATGCTGCATTCAGTATTTACTTTACTGTGAGAAGTCTTATTTAGTTAAATGTATTCCAAACGCATCATTCATAACTTTAGAAAGTTGGTACAGTTCACTCGAATGCACTTTCATGCAATTTGTCTCATGACAATGAATTAACTGAATTCCAAACACGCGTTTTCTGTTACGGTCCACTAGGTGGCGGTGTTACAAAACTTTGGAGAATGAATCAACGTGCAGACATTTCGAGATTAATGTAACATTAATTTGAAGTTGTTTTTTTTTGTTTTTTTTAGTAATCTCCTTTAAAGTGTGGGAGAAATCAGTTAGTATATTACACGCTTCTCCACGATCAAGGCAAAGGTTCCGCCATCAGTGTCTTTTAAATTGTAGGTCTTGCTCTCCCTGCTTAGCTCTGTTCAGCGCAAATTCCCCCTACATTTTTTGTGCCATATTTACAAGGAAATAACACAGTGCGGTGCCACTAGCCATTTGGCAGCGCGGCGCTGCTTTACTTCAAAGCAAAGGGATGCATCATATTTACAAGAATAATGACATATCCCTGAGCTCTCCCCTGGTGCACAATTGGCTGCCATGTGCTAACGCAGGCACCCTTGCACCATGGTGCTGGTCCAAGGGTGCCTACATTGTAGGGTGATTGGTTTTGTGCAGGAAGGGACACCCTTGTGTACAAAAACAATCACAAGAGGTGTTTTCCTCTTTTTATTTGTGCTGTAGAAAAGTATTTCTCCTTGTTGTGCCTCCTTACGCCTCCCCTGAGGAGGCAAAGGATTCTGATGCATTCCCAGGTTTACAAAACACTGGAAATCTGGGAATGCGGCAGAATCCATGGGCGTTGTGTGGAAAAACCCACAGTAACACCCACGGAACTCCCCTTTCACGCAAAGTGCTGAGTGAAAAGGGACCGGATTTACAAGGACACAAAAAGCCTTGAAGGGTGGCTTTACGTCTCGTTGTAAATATGGAGCACAACACTGCGCTGCCGGTACTTCACAAAAAAAAAGTGACACGCAGGCGGCGAATGGGGCTTGTAAATATGCCCCTTTGTTTAAAGGATAAAGTAGGCCGCGCGCGCCCCTTCCCCATAGCCCTCCTATGTGCCGTCTGTGCTGAGCAGGGATTTGAATATTTTGTCTTTTAAAGCGCATATTCCGCTCAAACAGGTTTCAGGGCACTCAAAGGAGGGAGGGTGTGAGCGAGTGAGCACAATGGGTAAAAGTCAACCATGCATTGGCTGATGGTTGCATATTAGAAAAGATCATTGACAGTACAAAGCTACCGAAAATTACAATGTACAGAAACTACACACAGGTCATGAGCAATGTAGAAATATGCACTGAGTTATGTCATGGTTTCTAGTAAACAGAGTGCAAGTTCAGAATGATCAATATAAATACATAGCAAGTACAGCAGCCAGCAAGACATAGCACGTTGGGCACATAAGCGGAAGCCAGTGAGCAATGGAAACAACAGCAGGTTCACTACATCAGGTTAAGGTGGGATTGTGCAACGCTGAGAGTTAAGGAGTTTTCTTGACTGGTACAGAGTCGGAGTCAGGGATGCCTTTAGGGTGGTGCCACCTGTGAAGCTGCATCTGGCACTGAGCTCAGGAAGTGCTCTGTTTAGAAATATCTTATGGGTTTTAAAAAACCTGCTCCAGACTGCTCTGTGTGTCCAGCAGTTGTGAGGCAACAATAAAATGTCAAGATAACTCTGGTGATTAATGTTCCTGTAGGAGAGAGATAGAGTTTTGTCTATCAGTACTTTTGACTCATCATAAAGTAAGGCAGGGGTGTAACGTGCAGATCAAAGATATGTATTTTATGGGGATAGCTCAGTAGGTTTCTGCTTTTGTCACAGAGATCCTCTTGTTACTTGAGGTTCATTTGGTACAATCCTAATTTAGCTCAGAGACCTATGACTGTCATCAAAAAGCTTTATGCTATGTTTTCTGCATCTTTAATTATCCTAATATTGCCAAATAGGGGTTGTTTAGTGAAGCCAACCCCAATCACTGTGGTACTTTTTAAATCTTGAGTTTGTGGATTCTCCAGAACAAACATTCTTAAAATATACTGCCTACTAGTATGCATGACATGATTCCTACAAATTCTAATCCTAATTGTTTTATGTTACATTTTCTATAGACTGATTTTACGCATGTTTGATTCATTGTCTCTGTATAATGTATGCTTGATGTAAAGTGCTGTTACACTCTACATTGGTATGAGCAGCGCTATAAAATAAATGGAAAGCATGTGAGAGAGTGGCTATGGAGAGATAAGAGGGACTACTGGAGGGAGGTAGTGAGAGAATTGGTGGAGAAGGAGGTCTTTTGGGGGTGAGCGCCAAAAAAGATGGTGAAACTGAGTGCCAACATTGGTGGAGATCCCTCTTGTCACATGATTCGCCAAAGAAGGGGACACCCTGCTCTTGCATGGCCGTCCTCAAGGATACAGACAAGGCTACTGGGGGGCCAGGGGCGGGTTCTAGGAACCGCCAATACCTCCTTATCCACCTTCGTCACCCCTGTATATATTCAATGAGCATCAGCCTTTATGACTGAAAACTCCAAAGCAAAACACTTAACATACCAGTTTCCCATTCCTTCAATATGGCCAACTTCTTCTTCCCCTTAATTTGCATACAATGAAAGTCGCCCCAACACACATCCTGTTTCTAAAGCCTAAAAGAATTAAGCTGCCCTACATAAGGCTGGGAGGGATGGGAAACTATACTGTGGTGAGGAAGACCTGGACTGGGAGTAATGAAGATTACCGGTAACCGGGGCATTGCCCCACTACAATTCTTGACTGGAGTCCTCAGTACCAGTTATGGTGTGAGCCCGTGTCTGACTCACTTGCTCTGGGAGCACAGCATGAAAGGCCCGAGGCAGTGAGGAGGCCACTTTCGGTCTCTCTGCTTGAGAGCAGGGACAGGGCTGCATCACTATTGCAGAAAGGAACAGGCAGCTGGAGAGAGAATGAGAGACATCTGAGTTGTAGAGATGAAGGAAGGAAGTTCTGTAAGCCTACACCATTTTCCCACATGACTTTAATAATTGCTACCCTTGTTCTATCCCTAAACAAGTGTTTGTGGTCAGAAAAACTACGGCCACATGCATCAAAGTCCGGTTTTGCGATTCCTTATTTGCGATTTTTAAGGAATCGCAAATAAGGAATCGCAAAATGGGATGCATGATTTAAATCGCATAATATTTGCGATTCGGTAAAAATCGTAATTTTTACCGAATCGCAAATATTATGCGAATTCTAATTTGCGATTTCGCAATTCCCATTGATTCCTATGGGCCAAAAGGCCCATAGGAATCAATGGGAAGGCATTGACATTTTGCGAATTTCAATTAGCGATTCGCAAAATGTTAATGCATTCCATGGGTGCAGGGGGGGGTCCAAAGGACCCCCCCCTTCACCCCTGAAATGTATTTTGAAGTTCATGTTTCACACACACATGTCCTAAGGACATGTGTGTCTGTAACATGACAGTGTTTTAAAATGCTATTTTGAGCATTTTAATACATTTTCGCAAATTACCACGAGGTTCACCCTCGTGGTAATTTTCACCCCCTAATTGCGAATTCGCAATTTTAAAAGTAATCATGCATTGCTTTTAAGGAATCGCAAATTTGCGATTCCTTAAAAGCAATCGCATTTTTGGAATTCGCTAAAAATAGTGATTTTTCCAAAAATGTTTGATGCATCCCAAAAACCTATTTAGGAATCGCAAACGGCCGAATTTACCGATTTGCACCGTTTGCACTTCCTAAATAGGTTGATGCATGTGGCCGATAGAGCTCTGTAAAGTTTCTTAAGTAATCTTTATTAGCACCCACGCACTGGCTAGGAAGACTGATCTAGTCAGTACCGCAACTTCAGAACTTCAAACTCCCCCTTGAATACTAACACTCCAAACCCTATATAAACAAGCGCATGCAGTAGAACATAAACATTAAAGCAACAATAGCAATGCACATTACTACATATATTCCTTCTTTAAACAAAGAAAAAAAACAATAATAACCTTAATATTTTACAAGGAAAATTGTGAAACACCAAAGCATAAACCTTACTACCTTTTAAAACAAAACAAAATCTTCATACTTTTTCGGCATTCTAGTGTTGCATCCTGCCCTTTGCAAAATAGCAGCCCATCACCCACTACAAGTTGACTGCTCTGCAGTAGGTGGTTCTTGATTAACTCTTTCATTGACTTCAATATTTTTTGTATTGCAAGCACCATCCGAACTTAAATCAGGTAACACAATATCTTCCACGCTTTTATCAAACACACTCGTCTCAACTTTAGCCAATCGCATCAAGCTCCTCCAAGAACCATTATTTAGCAACGCTTACGTTTTTCCAATTCTGACCACCTTTCATGGTTATGAATATTTGGAATTACCTTTAATGACATGACCTTTTAATTAAATGTTTACATCACCAATGCGTAACACACTAGTTCTCACACACACCCTTGTGGGAACACTCCAGTCATCATATTTAGTTTAGAATTAAATCGTTTTTTATTAGCAGAACATATAGCATGAAAATACAGTGCATTGTTGCCTACAACCCACTGGGTCGGCTGCATCATAGTCAAAAGGAAGGAAACGGGCTTATGAATCATAAGCTAACAAAGCAAGTTTTAACACAGCGTGCCGCCTACAACCCGCGTTGGGCCGGCAGCGTTCGACAAAGTATAACATTAAACAGTCTCAGTACTAAAAGCGGAGAGCAACAGAAAGATCCTTTGCAACACGCGTGTATACCTAATAATGCAACAAGGACACACTAAGGCCCACTTTGGGCGAGTAAATCTGCTTTTTAGAGAAAAAAAAAGGGAAAAAAACTGAACAAATTTCCCAACCAATAAAGCCCTGTGCCCTCCCCCACCTCTGCTCTCTCCCGGTGAGCCAGAAGTACAGGCAAATGGTCATATATGACCCTAAATGAGAGTTGCCAGTTCCCTGGATATCAAGTGAGTTGGTCAAGGGCCACACCCGCTAGCCTCGCTCCCGACTCTCAGGAATCAGCTTCAGAAGCCTTAAATAGGCAGGTCGTGATAGTTCTCGGAACTCCGAGTATACGATGGAGACGAAGGGGATCCAGACCTTGGAATATTCAGATTTGTCCCCGAGTACAGCCATAGACAAGCGCTCCATACCCAGGAGGGACCACAATTGGTGCAACCATTGAAAGTGGTCTGGGATCCTGTCTGTCTTCCAGCCCGCAGTAAAACCGGTGTGCAGGATTCAAAGCCAGGGCGAACTGCCTGCTTTTGACCGAGCGCAAGGAGAAGGTCAGAGCATTGGGCAGCCCTAAGATAGTGTAGGCAGGGAATCTCGGAATGGCAGTATCAAAGACCCTATCAATTTCATCGAGGATTTTCTCCCAGTACCTCGTAAGCTTTGGGCAGTTTCACAGCAAGTACATAAGGGTGCCAGGGTTCCCACAGCCACACCAGCAGAGGCCGTCACACTGAGACTTCCACTTAGTTAAGTGAGCCGGGGTATAATATCAGTAGGATACAATTTTAAATTCCGTCTCTGTGTTGCCCATGGAGTGTGCAAAATGGTGTGACCTATAAAAAATATCCTCCCATTCTTTATCTGAAAGAGTGCGACCTATTTCAGCCTCCCACCGCCTATGTCCTGCAGAACGAGCCCCCTGAGCGCTTTTTGTGAGGGAGGTATAGAGTTCGGAGATAAGATTGCAGTCATCCTTTTTCAGGAAGAGCCCCTTCTCAAACAGGAGCATTGGTCTGCTGACCAGGGGACGGACTGGGGGACCGGATGTCTAGTGCAACATTTGTGTGTAGAGAAAAAGGTCAGAATCCACTAGGCCAAAGGGTCATATTCCTCAAAGGGAATATGACCCTGCAGAACGAACAGTTGCCCTAGACGCTTACACCCGCCCTCCACCCACTGTGTGCCTGTACCTTTGTCCATCCCAGGAGTGAAGTGGGGTTTGAAAAAATTGGAGACATGGGGCGAGGAAAGTGGTGAGATTGGCCCGTTTAAACACCCTATCTCAAACTATCATAGTGGGGCGGGTGACTGGCGAGGAATAGAGTCCCCAGGAGCGCGCAGATCGAGGCAGCCAGACCTCCCTCCAGATATGCCGACCGGCCACTGTCTGATCCATAAATACCCAGTGCTTTTCCGTCAAAGGACGGTTCTATTCTACAAGATAACGCAAAAGCAAGGCCTGGAAATAGTGGGTGAAGTTAGGCAAAGCCGAACTGCCCTCTTTCTGCGGTCTGGGAGAGGTCAGGCCCCAAATGAAACATTCAATCTCCGTTTGGGTGTGCGAGAGCATCCTCGGCGGGGGCAATAGAGGGAGGGTTTGGAAAAGGTATAAGGCCCGGGGTAGAACAGCGGCCGATCTCCCAAGCCAGGACAGACAAAGACGCCGCCATTGGGCGAGGTCTTTTCAGATGCGTGAGAGTAGAGTAGTATAGTTCACTTCCGCTGTCTTGTCCAGACTGCTGTGCCTGACCAACCCTAGGTATGTAATGCCCCCCATCCCCCAGTCAAAGTCAAATTGGGCTCGCAGTGGGTCCACAGTAGTGTGTTTCGCTGTAAGGTTCAGGACTTGTGATTTCTGCAAGTTCATTTTAAAGCATTAGACCAGACTGAAGGCCTGCAGAGCTGTTACTATGGCCGGCATAGATGTCAAGGGGTGAGCCACCGAAAATATGACATCATCAACGTAAAGGCCAACTAAGTGGCGGTCAGCTCTAAAGGGGACACCCTGCGCCCCTGGATTGTCCCGGAGCCGTTGAGCAAAGGGCTCCATAAATACAGCCAAGAGCAGTGGGGAGAGAAGACATTCTTGTCTGGTGCCCCTCTCCACCCCAAAGTCCCCTGAAAGTATACCATTGACCCTGACCGCCGCAGTAGGGGCACTGTAAATGCTAGCCATCAACTTACGAAACTTAGCCCCCACGCCGAAACGCTCCAATGCAGCAAACAAATAGGGCCAGTGCACACAGTCAAAGGCCTTCTCAGCCATGGGCATCCGCAGGGAGGGGCAAGGAGGGGCGCTTGCCACCCTGGATCTCTGGTCCGGTGTGGGCGGTAATAGTCCAGCCATCCAAAATGTTGGTTATGTTTGGGCTGGCACTTTACATAGTCATTTAACGACATAAAGTGTCCTTTGGATGACACAACCGGGGCACTTGATTGCCAGGCTACTCTGTATGATACTCCCGGAGCTCGGGGTGGCACTTCTGTGACTGCCTACAGAAAGGATAAGGGCTGGCTACTGCAGAAAGTAAATAGCTCTGTGTGTGCCTTGTTTACTTCCTCTGCCCGCTGCTCCCTTAAGTATCCCGGAGACTAGGGAAAGGAAAGGGAATATATGTGTAAATGTGAATGGCAGGTCAGGCAAAGCAACCACGGCTACCCGTAATTGACGCCCATCAGCCCATCATATAGTAATGCCTGCCTGCTGGAGGGCGTCTTGTGGTTGGTGCTACTTTTGAACAAGTGAAATTTAAACTCAGCTCAGTTGATCGACCCAGGGCCGTTTCTAGGTGTTGTGCCGCCCTAGGCGAGAATTGAAAAATGCCGCCCCCTCCCTTTTTCTACCATCACTCTCTCACCATTGCCTTTGTAACGTTTGGTCTTTGAGTGTCCTCCATATATTGCAGTATTATACCTCTATGTTTACTGTGTACGCTTTTGTAACCTGCACACATGTCACTTTTTTCTCCTGTAATGCACCGTTTGCTACCTATTGTATTTTGTTGGCTCACGATTGTCACTTTTGCGGCCTCATTTAATGTAACGTTTGCTTTTGTAATTTGTTCACTTATAATGTTCTCATGTATCAGTTCTGTTCCTATTGTGAAGCGCTCTGACACCTTCGGGTAAAGTCCGCCCTATATAAAAACGCATAAATAAGGTAAGGGGTCCTCTGCTCTTAAGTTCTGTACTGTGCACACTCTCTTCGTGCTTCCTTACCCCCCCCCCCTCCCCTCCCGTGTCCTACTACTCCTCCAGGCTCCTCCAGGCTCTATCCTCGCTCACATGCAGGGACTTGGAGATCATAGATTCATTCCATCATCACCTCACGTCCTCAGTCACAGGCCGGAGGCCTGGACATGGGGCCGCCACCAACGTCATCTTATCTACTCTCAGATGTTTTTAGCCTGCCTGGCCTGCTGCAGCAAACAGACCCGCCCCGCCCGCGCCACCACCATCCAAACAGTCCTCACTCGGACACAGGGCGTCACCTCATCACCCCTCACAGTGCTGCCTGCTACCCAGCTCCTGCTCACTCAGTGACAGTGTTTTTTGCGCCACTCTCCAGCCGACCGTGAGGACGGGCTGGGTCCGCAGTCGGAGTGGAGATAACAGAAAATGATTCACCCGCCAGCCTCCGCCTCATTTACAACAAATGTAGGCCTGAGTGATGAACGTCTTACAATCCTTTGTCATCAACACTAATGTTGATGCCAATTTATGGAAAGTTACCAAAGAATCAGGAACAGTTCTCCAGCGCTCCGTGCACCGTACACAATTCAAGAAAAGCTGCAGCTGCTAAAAGTGAAAACGACATTATTTTACACATTATTCTGTTGGGAAGTCGTAAAATGGAAGCTCCTCGTTTCCGCATTAATTAAATGTATCCGTCTGTAATGCAAATGGTGCTCATGTAAAGCGCTCTGATACCTTCGGATCAAGTTCTCTCTATATTAAATTGTGGGATATATTTTTTTTTATCTATAATGTGCATACGAAGAGTAAGGTGCAACAGCCACTTTCTCGTACTTGCCAAAGGCATCTAAAAGATCAGAATTCAAAAGGATTCCCTCCCTCCAGATAATATCGACTTGTAATTTTGCTAGTGCTTTGTGCACCATATGTGCAGTTTCTATGCTTTGTGAATAGCATGCATTACCGGTATGACACACCAACATCAGAAGAATGGTGTGGGGACCCACACTTACACTAGTGTGTCTCGCACCCCGCTCTACACACATGCCATTAATCGCAACAAGCAATTGCAAACAGACAGTCAGCAGGTGCGCTTCACTTGCACAGTGCACTCCAGACTCCACTCCATGATTACTACAAAATGCCGCCCTCATCATTTTGCCGCCCTAGGCGGCCGCCTAGTCCTGCCTAATGGCAGAAACGGCCCTGGATCGACCTTGGAAGCATCAACGTCAGAGTTCTCCAAACTGAGATTACGTTTGTATGAGACGTATAGTTACCATTTCTTTTTTTATTGTACAGAGCGGCTTGGCCACAGCTTGAGAAGTACTGCTTTTCCACTTTTTTGCCAATGGAGGTTTAGTGTATTAATATACTAAGCATCCTGCCTTTAGTTTTGCCTTTTGCAACACCGTTGGTTTACAGTTTTTGCAGGCATACACAGCACACTTTCCCCACTTGCAATAACCTTCGGTTCACCTTAAGCCAAAGTTTTACACAAATGTAATGAAGCCCTCAGGCGCTCCCATTAACATCAATTAACAATCTCAGGAAGGAGAGAAGGGAGCCGCACTAGAACACCCCCTATAAGCCCCCCAGGTACAGCAATCAGTGAGAACGGGAGAGGGCAACAGGAGGTGAGCGAAGGCAGGGGTTTCGCGAAGTGGAGTAGCGGCTCGGCGAGTAGACCACAGCGCAACAGCAAGCAGATGCAGGGGCCAGCAGAGGAAGCGAGAAAGAGGGCAAACGGATAATGGTGAATATCGGTAGTGACCTCCACCACTTACCAAGCACCCGTTAGACAACGGAGAACGGCTACCGAGGCGAAACCGAAACCACCGCCACTCGTGGGGGTCGCCATTACCGGAAGTGCAGTGGCAAGTAAACAACAGAGGCCGGAAATGGTGCACGCCTAGCAGAAGGCATAGACCGCAATGAGCCCCCCAGGTACAGCAATCAGTGTGAACGGGAGAGGGCAACAGGAAGTGAGCAAAGGCGTGGGGCTCCGGCTGGAATGCCAGAAACCGGTCCTCGGAAGCTTGTTTCCGGTCCAGGGAAGACATGGCTTGGCAGTTCAGGCAGGACTGTTCCCATGAGGCACAGGGTCAGACTGATTTGCATATAGCCATGTCTGAACTGGGGTGGCAGAGTGGGCTAAAGAACGGTGATGGATTAAACCCAGATCTTTTGACTGGGTGTGAGTGTTTGATTGATTCAGATGCTCCGTCCATCACCACCCCCTTTTGTACTGCTTTTGGCCGCCATAAGTGTGGCAGAGTTTGCTCAGACATGAGTCCCTTGCTCACTTTGCCACTGGATTCAAGCAAGCCGGGCTGAAGACGGCTGGAATGCCAGAAACCGGTCCTCTGAAGCTTGTTTCCGGTCCAGGGAAGACATGGCTTGGCAGTTCGGGCTGGACTGTTCCTATGAGGCACAGGGTCAGACTGATTTGCATATAGCCATGTCTGAACTGGGGTGGCAGAGTGGGCTAAAGAACGGTGATGGATTAAACCCAGATCTTTTGACTGGGATTGATTCAGATGCTCTGTCCATCACCACCCCCTTTGTACCGCAAGTGCAAAGGCACACTCAATGGAAGTCTACATTACGGACAGCACCAGTCACAACTTGAACTATAATGTCCCTGAGACATACACATTTCGACAACGTATTCCATACATGTTTCATCTTTTATTTCAATCGTGATTACAGATAATGCATCCCAGCCTAAAATCTACACTGTGGACAGCAGGATTTACAATTTGAATTCAGCTTTGGATCTACACTAAAGACAGTAGGGAATTCAGCCTTGATTTAATTAAGGCAGAGACAAAAAATACTCCTGTGGCACTGCTATTATGCGCAAGCACCTTTAATCCCTGCATCCTGTGAACTATGCTCACAAAGAATGTAGACCACTGCGCCAAAATGTAACTCCACCACCGGCAAAACCGAGTACCTCTGGGGCATCACCTTTAACATCGCCACCAGACATACGTCCCCATTTTGAGAAAGTTAGAATGCACAGCGTAAAATGCAATTGTTTCATTTGTTATGGTGAGCAATCAGTAGACCTAGTTTGGAGAGCAATTGATAACCTTCAATGGTATTTTTTCCCTCAAAGTTCATGCAGTCCAGAATGCAACAGTCAATGCTTTGAGTACAGACCGCTCGAACCACGCATTATCGCAGGGTGAGCACACGCTGAGCACCAGACTTACCACTAACTCACTGCACCATAAATAATTGCCACGTGGTCTTATTAAGGCAAGATTGAGTAGCCAAAAGACATTCTTACCAGTGCGCTCTGCCTGAACCACGCATCATCGCAGGCTCCACACAAACCGACCCTACCTTAGTGCACCACAACTCATACAATAGAATCTTCTGTGTATTATTTCACATATAGTGCTCCTACCTTTGTACAGCAGAAGTCATAAACCGTTTATGATTGAATATCTGTGTATGATATCATGATTACTATTCTACTTGTTACCAACAGCAACGTAATGAAATGGAGTCGAGCACACGTGTCCGTACCCACCTCAACTATCTATCTGTGTCTGTGTACTTATTAAAATGCTGCTCCTGCACCTTACCACATTATATTGTGCTGTAAACAGTGTATACAACCATCTTACCTCTGCCAGTAACAAAAACTTTGATTATATAACTTTCTCTCGCTCATTCTACAAATACGAACGTACAAAGGGGATCATTACAATACTGCAAAGAAAGTGTATTGTCAATTTATAAGTGTTTGGTATTTCTTGTTTTGTTTTTTTAGCATATTTATATAGCGCGAAGTCAACCCAAAACTATATCAGCAATTTACATGAGCACCGTATTTACAGTACATTTTCAGGCACGCGTAGATTACGTCATTTCTCTACAATAACAGGATGTGGACGCGCCTCGAACACTGATTTCCAGCACCAAGTTCGACAGTATACCTGATTGACCACATACATATATATATTAACTACCCTTCATGTGCCAAAAACTGCAACCTAAAACTTTCATAGCCCTGTATTACAACAGCCACAACACTCCACTGAATGTACAACAAACATTCATATTCGCAGAAATGCGTCATGTCCACCATCTTTTATGTGTGCAACTATGGATAAATATAAGGTCTGTGATACCCTGTACCTTCCATGTTGCCAAGTTGTGGGACTTTACAGACATAATGAGACATTTGCATTTAAGACCCGGGTGACGGCAGCACTACAACACGGACACCCGAATCAGTTGATTTCTCATATAGCTTACGAGCACGCCCATAGCTCTGGAGTCATCGTTCACAGCCTCGCGCAGCACTGTTGTACGTCAGTCCAGCCCACTCCGCTTACCCTACCAGGAAAACACAACGCAACATGGCCCAGATTTCCATTGTAGTGATTTCTTACTTCCAGGTCTAGTTGTCAGAACAGCACACACACACTCCCTCATGGCTGGTATACACCCACACCACACCCATCCAGCACATGCATCACTACACACATGACCCTACCAATAAAAAAGACGGGGCGCACGTGCTTTATACCATTTTAGAGTTGCTCCCATCGCAAGAGCTGTGATGGCCCGTCCTAGTGGTTCAGACGTCTCATGTAGGCCTGAACTACCGAACGTGCGTGGCCTCTTTGGTCACTGAGTTAGTGGTACCGCAAGGACTGAGCGGTGAGGAACCTGCAATGAAGATAGGTGCACGAGTATGTCCTTTGCCATAGTGATATCAAGACTCAACACCAAATCTGAATCTTCCTGGTGGCAGAGCGGGACTGCATGATGTAGAACGTACCCTGTCCGCGAAAAGGAGAGCAGTGAGGACTGGGTGCGCAGCAGACGGAGTAGATGGGGTGCAGCAGACTGACTACAAAAAGGGGACGCAACGATTTAGGCGTACGCAGTCCTATATGCCGTATCTTATTGCATTTGTATTCTTTGTCCTATAGCAGGAAAGTTTTTATAGTCGGTCAAAAGTCCGTCGATCGTGATGATTAAAACCACGTGTATCACTACGCACCACTTGTTTTCACAACCGGATAGAAAACATTACTACTCTACTAATTCTTCATAAATCGAAGCCCATTAAACAAGTTGGAACTGTACAAATAGTTGTATTTTTAATACGGGAAGGAAGGTGTGTGAAAGGGCGATGTTATTCTACTCCACATTAAGATAGTGACAATTTCCAATCATGTACAAAAGGGGGTGGTAATGGACGGAGCATCTGAACCAATCAAACACTCACACCTAGTCAAAAGATCTGGGTTTAATCCATCACCGTTCTTTAGCCCACTCTGCCACCCCAGTTCAGACATGGCTATGTGCAAATCAGTATGACCCTGTGCCTCCTGGGAACAGTCCAGCCCGAACTGCCAAGCCATGCCTTCCCTGGACCGGAAACAAGCTTTTGGCCGCCATAAGTGTGGCAGGGTATGCTCAGACGTGAGTCCCTTGCTCACTTTGCCACTGGATTTAAGCAAGCCGGGCTGAAGACGGCTGGAATGCCAGAAACCGGTGCTCGGAAGCTTGTTTCCGGTCCAGGGAAGACATGGCTTGGCAGTTCGGGCAGGACTGTTCCCATGAGGCACAGGGTCAGACTGATTTGCATATAGCCATGTCTGAACTGGGGTGGCAGAGTGGGCTAAAGAACGGTGATGGATTAAACCCAGATCTTTTGACTGGGTGTGAGTGTTTGATTGATTCAGTTGCTTCGTCCATCACCACCCCCTTTTGTACCGCTTTTGGCCGCCATAAGTGTGGCAGGGTATGCTCAGACGTGAGTCCCTTGCTCACTTTGCCACTGGATTCAAGCAAGCCGGGCTGAAGACGGCTGGAATGCCAGAAAACGGTCTTCGGAAGCTTGTTTCCGGTCCAGGGAAGACATGGCTTGGCAGTTCGGGCTGGACTGTTCTCATGAGGCACAGGGTCAGACAGATTTGCATATAGCCATGTCTGAACAGGGGTGGCAGAGTGGGCTAAAGAACGGTGATGGATTAAACCCAGATCTTTTGACTGGGTGTGAGTGTTTGATTGATTCAGATGCTCCGTCCATCACCACCCCCTTTTGTACCGCTTTTGGCCACCATAAGTGTGGCAGGGTGTGCTCAGACGTGAGTCCCTTGCTTACTTTGCCACTGGATTCAAGCCAGCCGGGCTGAAGATGGCTGGAATGCCAGAAACCGGTCCTCGGAAGCTTGTTTCCGGTCCAGGGAAGACATGGCTTGGCAGTTCGGGCTGGACTGTTCCCATGAGGCACAGGGTCAGACTGATTTGCATATAGCCATGTCTGAACTGGGGTGGCAGAGTGGGCTAAAGAACGGTGATGGATTAAACCCAGATCTTTTGACTGGGTGTGAGTGTTTGATTGATTCAGATGCTCTGTCCATCACCACCCCCTTTTTTACCAATTTCCAATCATAACATCTTTCTTTTACTATCTTTTAGATGTGGAGCTTCCGGGTGCACTATGTCCCGTAATGTGGTGGAAGACACACCGGTGACAGAAAGGTGAGCTGCGAATATTCTTTTCAGTCACTCTCTCACTTCCTCTCTCCTTTGATAAACAAATGACGCACAATCTTCTCTTCCTTTTTATCTAACAGGTTGTGTTTCACAAATTGGCTTTCCCCCCAACACCTCCAAAGCTCAACGTTGGAGGATTCTGCGATGATGCGTGGCCATCATATCAACGGCTGAGAAGGCTGCTTCGACACGTGGTGGACCCTTTTTGAATCATGCCAATGGCACAAGGTGAGCAAAGAAGCTTGTTTCCGAAGCAACAAGAAGTCACCTGTGGGTGGAGAGCGTCGATATCGTATAGCAGCTTGACCTCGTAGGAATGTACAACTACTTCCGGGCAGTGAGAATGGATAGGTTGGAACAGTCTGGGTGCGCAAGAAAAAGCACACACCTCCGGACTCTGGGAGTCAATGGGGTGCAACAGGCTGGGTACGCAGTAATAAGAACTCACCGTTATGCAGTGGGAGGGCATGGGGTATAGTACTCTGGGAGAAAAAGACCGCACAGACACCACCTTGCAGTGGAAGTTGATGTAATACTGTATCCTGAGTGTCCAAAGGCATAAAGCAGAAATATACTTGTGCAGTTGTATGTACTCTGCTAGTACTAACTCTATACTATCTTTCAAATCACTAAACTTGAGGGTGAACTATGAACCGGCACGTGCTTGGACACACAACGGAGGCAAAATGGTGAGCTACGAAGATTTTCTCGTTTTAACACTACCTCTCCTGCTCCATCTATTACTTTCTCTCTCTTACTTTCAATTCCGTGTTTTCTCTCTTTCTCTCTCTCCCTCTCTCTCACATTGTTTCTCTTTGTCTTTTCAAGTTATGGACGCAGCTGTCCACTCTGCAGATAACAAAATTAAGGCTGAATTTAATACAGTCTGCAGTGTAGAAACAAAGCAGACTTCAAGTTGTGAACTCTGTTTGACACAGTATTTACAAAAGGTAAGCAGAGCGGCCTAGATACACAATGCCTCCAATTAAATGCGTTGCAAATAAACAATATTATCCTGCATAATGACGTGATCTCTCACCTAATTCTGTCTAATCTCTGAATCATTTTAAAGACCTGCTGGACCATACTGTAGATCTGACGCAGTAGGCACTTCCCTACAGACACCTCTTCAACCCGGGCCTATGAGAGGGGTGGGATGTATCAGGCACACTGCAGACGTACAAATAACCAAATATTGCCAAGTGTTGTGTTAATTTGTGATCTTTGAGCTCTTCAGTCACATCGATCTAATTTTAAACACTTATTTTCATTTTTGTTTTGCAGGTTACATACCCTCCTACCATTGAAGTCCATCTCACATTTTGATTATTATATTGTTATGTTAAAGTTACGTTTCTAGTTATTTATTTATTATATTGTTATGTTAAAGCTACGTTTCTAGTTATTTATTTTTGTTGTAATAAAAGTTAATTTTAAAAAAAGTGTATATGTCTTCTTTTTCTGACGATCGCCCAAGACTGGGACGCTACCCTGATCGCGTACCATCGGGCGTGCACCCAGGCCGGTATAGAATACCACCCCGACGCGGAATAGAGGGGGCCCAGTTCATTGCTGTCCATGTTGGGCGCGGAATTTCCCCCCTCCCCCCCGCCACCGCCTCCCCCCCACCCCTCCCCCCCTCCTTCCCCCCCACCACCTGCCCCGACCGCTGAGACCTTCCACAACAAGAGATGTCCTCTGCCACTCCCCGCCGCTGCCCTTCCCCCCACCACCCCCCCTCCTCCGCCCTGCAGCCGCAGCGACACCACATCCTCAATTACCCCCGCTCCTGCGCAGCCCATATAGGGTGCACCACACACAGCTACGGAACTAGATACACTACCACACACACAAACACTAGTCCAACAGTTGTTGAAATGTTTCTCCCTCCCCCACTTCTTTTGTTTCCCAGTTATATCTTTTGGTTGACGCAGAGATGGTTAATGATGTACTCACGCTAATGCTTGATCCCCCCTCCCCATTTCCGTATCATACAATGCCAGCTGAATGCTTCCAAGTACAGGAGGCGGAAACCCAGCGACCCATATGACGACGGGGGATATGATCCTGCCCTTGCTCACTACTGTGCTAATCAAGGAACACAAATTAATACAATGACTGTTGGATTTCATGACCTCTCTGGTCCTTACGCAGTGCTACGAGCCACGAGCACTGCAGCACGAGACATTTCCTGGCACTGCCACTTGTGAACTAATGCATCTCCACTGGCTATTGTTTATTTTCACTCATATGTGATTGACATGTCATTATGTGCGGCTAGCCGAGTGCCGTTTGCAGTAATGCTCCATTGTTATGACATTGTGTGACTACTACTTAACTCATCTGTGAAACTAAATAAAGTTTGGGACCGTTAGTCTTAAAAAAAAAAAAAAAAAGTCTTCTTTTTCTGACAACATTTCACTATTATTTAGTGTGATAATCATATGCTTAGAAAACATTAAACAATAAAAAGTACAAATGATGTTTAAAACTAGAAGTATAATACTGAGGCTAACTCTTTACCAGCTCTTTACCAGAGTCTGTAGCTGCGATTAACGGTTCCTATGGAAAATTTTAAAAACTCCAGCACAGTTACTGTTTGGATTAGCAACATTGTGTGGTGTACTTTTGACCTGTTTGCTCATTTAAGTGTTCCATGAACTGTTGCTATGGTAACAGGCAGTAGGCAGTTTGGGGGTAGGATTGAAAGGTACTGGCTGTACAGAAACCGTTATATTTACCCAGTATCCTCTACATGACAGAGGGGAAAGCAAACTGAGACGACAGAACACTGTGGAGCAGATTTACAAGCCCCTTGCACCACTTTCACGTCACTTTTCCCACGTTAAAAGTGACGCAATAGTGGCGCAAGTGACTTGTAAATCTGCCGCTATGTACATTACGAGCAAAAGAAGTACACAACTCTTCTAATTCTTTATCTATCACAATTAGACAGTGTTGCTTCACGATTCACAGTGCACTTCACTAAATACTTTGTGCCTATTTAAATGGGAGACATAACAAAACTTAGGGGCATATTTACAAGTACGGTGTTAAAATTATCGCCGCTTTAACGGCAGCAAACTACAACTAAAACGGCGATAATGGACTTCAAAATCCTTTGTTATCTTACCGGAAAAAAATGTCAACACTGCTGTTTGCTATGGCAGGATGAGAGCCGAGGCTCCCGCTCTGCCATAGCAAACTTGGTTTGCATTTTGAAAGAAAGAACATGAAAACCTACTCTCTCTTTATGGCGGTTTTTTCCATGTTATATTGTCATAGGAACACCTACCTTGCCACTGGGAACGCCTACATTGCAACTCATGGGAGATACGAGGCGAGCCGTTAGCAAACCGGCTGCTAACATGCGTTACTGCATCTTAGCGTCGCCTAGTAAATAGGGCGATATAATTTTCACCGCATTTTTTTTCAAAACCAAGTTTATTGAGCATGAGAGTATCAAGAATGTGGTATCTCCACACACCAAGATCACCACAACAGTATCAATGTAACGATGACATAGACAGTAAAGGATGAAGCAAATGCCAAATAAGCTCAGTTTTAGGAATGCCCCAGCAGCCTACTCAAACCCCCAACTACACCCCCCCGTACCCAACACTCCCCCCCACCACACGTGTACAAAAGAGCAGCAAAAAAGGAAATGCACAAAGAATAAGCAGGTATAACGCAACCAGGGCTTTGCCGCTGCAGGCCAGAATTGTCACTGTGATCAAATGTCCTCTTCCTGCTCCGCCGGGGGGTCCAAGGACAGGCCACGGTAGTCGGCCCACCGCTTCCAGATCTTGAAATGTTTGCGCGGGCAGCCCCACGCCTCAAAGACCGGCTTTTCCAGGCCCATGAAATAATCTAGCCCAGCCTTCCATGCAGACAGGGGGGGGGCCCTCACAGATTTCCATGCCCGAGCCAGGTCTCGTTTGGCCACAACCAGCCCCAGGAGCAACAGGTGATGCTTATATATGTTGCCCCCAACCCCCTCCATAATATGCAGCAGGCCCAGCCGGTGGGTACGAGGAAGATCCCAACCCAGGACCTCAGCCAGGAAACTCCACACGCCCCTCCAGAATCCAGTCAGGCGACCACACGACCACACCGTATGCATCAGGGAGCCAGGCATTTCCCCACAGCGCAGGCATTCCGGTGACGCAATCAAGCCAGCCTTCCACAGACGCTCACGCGTATAATAAGCACGGTGCAAGTATTTGAATTGGATCAGGCGGAGCCGAACCGCAACGGCGGTGCCGCGCGGGGATTCCAGCGCCTCCCTCCAATCGTCCTCATCAAGGGCGCCCACGTCCACCTCCCACGCCTCCCGAAGGGAGCGGAGAGTGGAGGAGCAGTGGATAACAAGCGTCTGATAAATCCTAGAGACTTTCTTGTCTCCCAAGTCTCCCATAAACACTTTTGCCTCAATCGGGCTGAACTCCGGCAGGGAGTCGAGGCCGGCAATGCTCGGGGCGAGGGCATGCCGCAGCTGGAGGTAGCGGAAGAACTGGGACTGAGGCATCTGGAACTCCGCGCGGAGTTCCTCGAAGGACTTGAGGGTGGTGCCGGACATGACCTGGCCCAGTTGCGTAACTCCAATAGGCTCCCAGCCCTCAAACCCAGCTAGGGCCGCCAGTTCCGGAAGCAGGCCATTGTGCCACAGCGGCGTTTCAGCTGTTAATTTGCCCCACCAACCCATGCGGCGCAGGGATTGCCGCCACACCGCAAATACCACTTTAGTGACCGACGGCAATCCACGGCGTATGCGAGCCGAATAAAGAATAGTGTGAAGCGTACGATCTCCCATGAGCAGTTGTTCCAGGGCATAGGCCGGATCACCCCTGTCTCCATACCACCATTCATTGAGGACAAGTAGGTGAGACGCTTGGTAATAGGAGAGGAGGTCCGAGGTGGCCAAGCCACCACAGTATGTGGATAGAAAGCACGTCTTCAAGGCCACTCTGGCTGCACCACCATCCCACAGGAAGCGGCCCAGCACCGAGTTAACCTGGCGGAACCACTCCATGCCAATGGGGTGTGGGAAGTTTTGGAGTTGGTATAGAAGCCTCGGCAGTGCCACCATCTTAAAGATGGCCGACCTCCCAAATATTGTGAGTGGCATTCTGGACCAAGTTTTAACATCTGTCTGGACCCGTTCCCACACCGGCAAGACACCACGTGCCCAGGCCACGGCCCGCGAGTCCGAGAGAAAAACGCCCAGATATTTTAGGCCATCTGTCGCCACACGCAATTCGGCGGCCCATGGGTCAGCAACCACTCCGCCACCCAAAATCCACAGGGTCGATTTGTTCAGATTAAGGTGGAGCCCCGAGACCTCGCCAAACCCCCGCATGATCTCCAAAACCCGGGGACCCGAGCGCCGCAGATCAGTAAGGAATAGAAGGACGTCATCTGCATACAGTGCAATCCTATCCGCCAGGTCATCGTTCCAGACAAAGCCACGTAGTTGGGCATCCGTTCGTATCCGCGACGCCAGGGGCTCCATGGCGAGGGCAAATAAGTAGGGGGATAGCGGGCAACCCTGTCGAGTACCACGACCGATGCGGAAGCGCCCAGAGACAGCGCCGGCCACGCGGACCGAAGCCGTAACATTAGTGTAGAGGAGACGAATATATGACAGGAAGACAGGCCCCAGATTAAGGCGGGCTAACAAGGAGAACAGATACGCCCAACTCACCGAATCGAAGGCTCGGTCCATGTCCGCAAGAAGGAGTGCTGCCTGTTCATCCCTAGCACCCATGGCGTCAACCGCCGCCTGCGCCCGTCGGATATTATGCCGGGTGGCCCTGTGCGGCATGAATCCGGCCTGGTCAGGGTGGACCAGGTCAGCAATGTGAGGCAAAAGGCGGTTCGCTCGGGCCTTCGCCAAGATCTTGGCCTCGATGTTGAGAAGGGAGATCGGCCTGTAAGAGTCGTGTCGGTCCGGCGCCCTGCCCGGTTTCAAGAATACCACTATCTCGGCATGACGCCAGTCTGGTGGCAACTCGCCCCGAGCCCGTGCCGCCTCCAGGCCGCTGCGAAAGTGGGGTCCCAGCTGGACGTGGAACTTTTTGTAGAATTCACTAGGATAACCGCTCGGGCCGGGCGCCTTGCCAGTGTTTAATTGACCAAGGGCCTCCCCGAGTTCCTCAGATGTAAGCGGGGCCTCCAAGGCGGTTCTGGTCTCGTCGGGGACTGCCTGCGGGAGCAGGTCATCCAGGTATGAGGCAATCTCGTCCACCATCAAAGGATCACGAGGAGCGTATTGCGCCTCATAATAACGGGCAAAGCTGGCCGCCAGCAAATCTGGGTCGGTCATGACCGAGCCGTCGTCCGCCGTGAGACCAGGCAGCACTAGGGGCTGGAAAGTCGCCTGGCACAGCCTATGCAACATGGTGCAGGACTTGTCGCCCCACTGGTATACCCTGCTGCGCGTGGCGAGCCACGCCTGTCGGGCCTCCTCGTACAGGACTGAGGCATACATCTGTTGGGCCTGCAGGAGCTGTCTCACGACGCCCTCATCACCCCCGAGCCGACCACGCTTCTCCAGCTCCTCAACGCGGGCCGCGGCAGTCACAATGGCCTCCCGATGTTTTCGCCGGGCAGCCACACACCAAGCTATATCAACGCCCCGGAGCGTAGGCTTCAGCGCCTCCCACACAACCAGTGCGTCGACATCCCCCACCAAATTCTCGCGCCAGAAGTGATCAATCGCCTCGCGTAAATGGTTCACATACTCCGGCCGCTGCAGCTGCCAGGAGGACATACGCCAGCGAAAAGGTTGTTGTTTAGAGGGGAGGGTCACGGTAGCCAGGACAGGGGAATGATCCGAGAGGCCTCTGGGGAGTATCACGGCATCCCTGACGCGACTCAGGCAGGCACCCGGCACAAACAAATAATCCAGTCTCGAGAAGGACCCATGCACCGCCGACACATACGTGAATGCACGCACCGCAGGGTGAAAATGCCGCCATACATCAATCCAGCCCAGACCACTCACAGTCGCACACAATCTGGTGGGAGCAGCCGCGGGGGGGGGGGCAGACACAACAGGAGCTCGTCTCAGGCGATCCAGGCCCACATCCATAACCTCGTTCCAATCGCCCCCCACCATGGTCAGAACCTCCGGAATCTCGTCCCACAGCGCGAACAGCCGCTCGGACAAGGCCCACTGCAGGGGGGAGGGGCGTACACACTGCCAAAAACCACTGGCTCGGAACCCAGCAGGCCCTTGATAAAGACATACCGGCCCTGAGGATCAATCCATTGTTTCTCATGAACATAAGCCACCCTACGGTGTACCAGTATGGCCACCCCCCGCGACCCCCTCGTGAAGCCCGCATGATACACCTGTTGATATCCAAACCTCTGGAGGCTAAGGGCCCTAGAACCCAGCATGTGAGTCTCCTGGAGCAGGAGCACATCCACCATCTCCCTCTTCCCCCATCGCAGCACAGCCCCACGCTTGATTTTATCCAGGATACCCCTCACATTCCATGTCACAACCCGCAGGGTCTTTTGAGGAGACATAGTCACAGTATCAGCCATTATCATCACAAAGTCTAGAATCTGGCCCTCCGTCCCACCATGGCGCAACCCGCAAATCAACAAAAATCAAAGCCTCCGACACGTGTGGTCCCACCCCCCAGCCCATACACTCAGCAACCCCCCCCAACCCAGAACCCCCCCAACATTTGCAACACAAGAGCCTCCCCCCACACCCCGCACCCACCACCCCAATACCTCAGAGAACTTTGAAGTATCTGTCGCGGCATGGAGGGACCCGGGTCCAAAACAGAGGACCCAGGGCCCGCCATACCAATGGATCCCAACAACCCAACCATGACACACACACCACCCCCCCAACAACACTCACATCCGTGAGGGTCTGAGGCCCACAAACGGTATCCCCCGAGCCCCACTGTGGCCCCATGAAAAACAACTGGAGTCCTCACATGGGAACCGACCGGCATACAAAAGACAGAATAGAACAGTCTCACCAGCCAAAGTAGGGCAACTCAGTGTTCAGCAAAAAGAGTCTAGTCCCAGCAATGTTCAGCTGCCCGCATCGGAGTGCTCCGAGTCCCTGGCACCACCCGACTGCGATGCACTGGCGGAGGCCGACCTCTTCTTAGAGCAAGACCTCCGATGGCGGCCCTTCCTGTTCGGGCGATCCGTCCGCTCCGGCGACGATCCCTGGGACCTGCCCGGGTCCAGTCCCGGCTGGGGGTGCGGCCGGAGTCGCACCGCTTCGTCGGTCCAGCGGAACACCTCCTCCGGTGAATCAAAGAAATGGGTCCGGGACTGATACACCACCCGCAGGCGGGCTGGATACAGGAGAGAGTATTGGAGCTTGAGGCCCCTCAGCTTAGCCTTAGCGTCCATGAAGGATTGTCTCTGCTGCTGCACCATCTTCGTGTAGTCCGGGAAAATCATGATGGTATGATTCTCGAAGGCGAGCGAGCCCTTGTTCCTCGCCTCCCGCAGGATGACATCCCGGTCATGGTAATTGAGCAGCCGGGCGATGACTGGCCGTGGGCGCTCACCCTCCGGCGGCCGCTGGGTCAGAGCCCTGTGGGCCCTCTCGATCACGAAGCACGTAGACAGTGCCCCTTCGGGGAGCCAGCTCTCTAGCCACTGGGTCAAGAACCTCTCCATGTCGTCCTTCTCGCATCGCTCCGGAAAGCCGATGAAGCGGAGGTTGTTCCTCCGCGCGCGCCCTTCGGCATCCTCCACGCGGGCCGCCAGTGTCTTCTGAACTCCCTCCACCTCCGCCAATCGTTTCTTTAGGGCGCCAATGTCAGCCTCGGTCGCTGTAATGCGGGTCTCAGCCCCGGTGATCCGCTCCATTGCGTTGCGGAGGTCTTGGCGCAGGAGCGTGACATCCGCCCCGACCGCCCCAATTTTAGCATCAAGCATGTCTCGGGACTGGGTGATGGCCGCCAGTATAGCTGCATTGTCCGGTCCAGGGCCACCGCTGCCACCGGCCGCCCCAGAACCGCCACTCGGCCCGGTGAATTTGTCGATGGGGCCATGTTTAGGCGGGCCACCTCTTCTATCCCTGGTCATGGCACACGCCGGGCAGGGCGGACACCACCCCGGAACCGTCGGGCACTGTCGCAAGTCTTGGATGGAACGGCAGCAATGAAGTCTCAAAGGAGAAGGCGGGTCGGTCGGCACAGATCCGGTGTCGCGAAAATCGAGGTCCCGGCTTCACCCAAGTGGGACAGGCCTCACCCACACTCGTCGCCACGAGCGGCCGTCCAAAGCTCAGAAATAAGCTGCGGCTCCGTGATCCGTGGGCAGCCGTAGCCAGCGGGCCGAGCCAAGAGCGGTGTAGCGGATGCCACCACTGTCCGCCAGTCCGTCACCGGCCGCCTCGGAGCTCAAGGACCCCAGTCTCCAGCCGGTCACGAGGCCTCGCAGTGTCGTCGCCCCTCTCTGGTCACACAGGGGAAGAGTCGTCCTCCCGTAGAGTAGGAGCTAGTGGCGCCGTCCTGATCTCCAGGCGATCGTAGCTGTAAAGTTGAGCTAAGGGCGGCGCAGCGGATGCCACCCACACCCGCCAGATCGCAACCGCCACCAGGCGTCGCGAAACTCGAGGAACCCGGTCTCCGGCCGGTCACCAGGCCGCACGTCGCCGTCGCCTCCCTCTGATCACAGGAAGGGAAGAAATGCAGGATCGACACACCAAAGTAGACAGGAGACTTCGTCAGATCGATGCCAAACACTGGGTATCAACAGCGGGCTCGGGGGCCAGGATAAATGATCAAATTAAGTCCGGGCCGGCGGGAGCTCTACAAGGCTGCGACCGCCATCTTTGCCCGCCAAGCCACGCCCCACCATTTTCACCGCATTTTTTGCTTTTTTTTTTTATTGCGGCGAAATGGCACTTGTTAATATACCCTCAAGTTTGCTATAACACAGCGGGAACCTCGACTCCCGTCCTGCCATAGCAAACAGCAGTGTCCCCAGGATAAACACCCCGAGATATAGCAGGAGCCTCTCCTGGGGGGTGGTGTTCCCCGAGGCTTTCGACTGCTCCAGAATGGAGACCACCCAGCCCCCCTCCAAAACATAAAAAGCCCCGGAGGGTGGTAATACCCGCAGCTTAGACGGAACTTTGAGCTCCCTCACCCATTTATTTTGTAGCACTGAGGAATGGCGGTCCCCGCGTTACAGGGCCCCTCAGAACCCCCATCAAATGTAATATTTTAGACCCCGGGATTCGGCCCTTCGCGGTAGCTAATTTTTAAACAAGCACTGGAGCCCGAAGCTTCATTTTTATTTTTATTACGGCAGATCCAAGCACCTAGCGCACATTTCTCAGTTTAAAAAAAAAAAAAAATTAAAAATTGGGAGTGGCCCTAGGGGTCATTGTGGAACCCCCTAAGCAGGTCTAGGGGGTCAAAATATTTTTTACCTGCCCCCTTATACGTTTTCAACACTTGTCACACTAATTTCTAGATCCTTGCTTCTACCGAGGCACAAAATGGCTGCCAACACTTCCTGGTTTCAAATGTTGAAAACCACTTGACAGTCAATTAGCACGTGATCGGGACGGTGCACTTAGAGTGCGCGCAAGATGCGCGGATCCACTGAGGCCATAGATATATATGTACTTTTAATTGTCATTTTCTCAGAAACTACTGAACGGATTTACACCATTTAAGCAAAAGGCACAAGTTTGAACAGAGGACTACCTTTTTGGTATAATTCCGTTCAGACGTTCGGGCTGTAGCCGCAATGAACGGTTCCTATGGAAAAGTGCATGGGGAAAACAAGTTTTGGTGTCCCCTTTTTTCTCGGCCCCCGCTTCAAATGCAATATTTCAGACCCTGGGATTTGTCCTTCCCAGGTAGCTAATTTTTAAACAAGCACAGGAGCCCGCACTTCGTTTTTATTTGTTTTACGGCGGATCCATGCGCACATTTCTCAGTTTTTTCAAACAAAAATTTTTTGGGGGGGGGGACCCCCTAAGCAGGTCTAGAGGGTCAAACTATTTCTTACCTGCCCCTTTTAAACGTTTTGAACACTTGTTCCACTAATTGCTAGATCCTCGCTTCTACCGAGGCACAAAATGACTGCCAACACTTCCTGATTTCGAATATTGACAACCACTTGACAGCCAATTAGCATTCAGCGCATGATCGGGACGGTGCGCTTATAGTGCACGCAAGATGGGCGGATCCACCGAGGCCATAGATATATGTGCACTTTTAATTGTAATTTTCTCAGGAACTACTGAACAGCTTTCCACCATATAAGCAAAAGGCACGAGTCTGAACCAAGGACTACCACTTTGCCAAATCTGGTGTAATTCCGTTCAGCCGTTCGGGCTGTAGCCACGATGAACGGTTCCTATGGAAAATTGCATGGGGAAAACTCGTTTTGGGGCTTTCAGGATAGGAGAGGACCGGAGCACCCCACCAGTTTTGAAAATGTTGCAAAGATTCGTCAACCAGCGCCAAAGTTATTCTAAATAGAATGCTGCGGATTTCCTATGGAAAATAGGTCCTAACTATAACTACCTACTGGTAACATATATATATATATATATATATATATATATATATATATATATATATATATATATATATATATATATATATATATATATATATATATATATATATATATATTATTTTTTTCAACAATCCTCCCTTTAGGATAGTCCTATCCTTCATTTGTGTAAAACCATATATATGAAACATAGTTACATATCTTTGGATGGCATTACAGAGTGTTTGCATAAAATGTAAATATCGTCACATTGATACATCCTGATGAGATAATTATTTTTGAACATGAACACAATGATATGCTAGTATTCAATTCATACTACTTCCTGTGTGCATTATTATATCAGCAGTCTGTCGTGATTCCAGCAGCATACTTACAATTAAGTGTCCAACAAATATCGTTTGCTCTAGGCAATGCATATGGCTACAGTAGTCACTCAGTTCCTGTGCACTTTCTGCAACTGTCAGTAATTTAAAGGCACACAGTGAGTGGTCATCCTCTTCTCCTCCTGGTCCGCAGTCGTCTTGTTCAGGGGCGGTTTCACAGACCTGCCCTGCGTTGTCCTCTTCAGTCTATTTTTCTGCAGGTGCACGCCATCACCTTTCTTCAAGACTGTGTCGTGTAATTCACTCAACAGCATCAGTTGATGTCACGTCCCTCTGACACTTTTTGATGGGCCCTCATGGATCGTAGAAATGGTCTGGTCTGTCCTCTCCTTGACTGTTGTGTTGCGCAGCTCCTCTGGTGACAGATAATCATCAATTTTATAGTACTGTCCTCTCAGGCATTGGTATGCTGCCCTGCACCTTGTCCTCTTAATCCATTCATGGCGTTGGTTCACTGTCTGTGGTCCAGTCCCCCTAGAACTAAGAGAAACAGCTTTTATTTTTCTCACCATGACTGTGTCTCCATAGTTGCTTTAGAAGTCTTTGCCCCTATTGCAGGCAGTACTAAAATCAGAGCATTAGGCCATTTCAGGCCTGTTCCATCAGTTGCCTTTACTAAAAATCTATATATTTTTTTGGAGCTCAGTTACTCCTCCTGGCCTCAACTGTATGGGGTAACATCTTTGCAGTCACTAAGTGATCCCTTCTATCGCTATTTATGCCCTAGTGGACCCCTAACCTTGGAGAGATGGCTTTCCTGAAACCCTGCGCACCGGTTGCTCCATCATTCTTCCCAGTTGGATACACCTCGATTCATTTTGAAAATGTAACCAGCCACATCAGCAAATATTTCAATCCATTCACTAGGAAGCAAAATGGATCTGTGCAATTATCCTCCCCTGTGCAATATTAGAGGGTCCCTGCTCCAGTCTTGTAAGGGAAAGGAACATACTGTATGGGGACACAGGCATTTCACCCTGGTAGGCCCACAATTTCTTCATTATTCGGCTCACATCCATCATCAATCCACCCTCTATGTTTATCTGGAGTTGCAGACCATTGTTCTTCATTTACATTAGCTCTGTGATACTTCCACAGCTGGCCACAAATAAGAACTGCAAAGCATAATGTGAGTCAGTGTAAATGTTAACAGTCTTACCCTTGACTAGTAGTCATGCTTTTGTTACAGCATACAGCTCACCTTATTGGGTAAATGTTTCAGGTGGCAGAGCTGCACTTCAGCTATGTTGTCTGCTATTGCTATGGCATACCCTGCTCTGTACTTAGTGTCTGTCAGTCTGCTGAAGAAACCATCAGTGTACCACTCATATAGTATGTCTTTCCTAATAGTGTCTAATCTTGGTGAGGTACCGTTTTCTACAATCTCAACACAAACATACTTAGGGGTCTCATCTGTCTCTAAGAGAATGGATCTAATATGCATAGCCTATTACAGGTAATACTTTTGCCAAATTAACAGGTGGGCATCTTATTAAGACATTACAGTTAGACAACATGGTGCCATTATAACCTGTGTGCCTGCCAGCAGAAAAATGTTGTGTTGCTCCAGATGACAACAACAAACGTACCAAATGTGGCACCTAGACAATACAAGTATAGTCCAACACAGTGAGAGCTGTCCTCTCCACCATCACAGCTGCTGACCCCTAAACACTGCTGAATGCAAAGTCACATTGTAGTATCCCACAGGCCTTTCTTTTCCAGCTGTTTCAGCACACCATTGGCAACACCACATCATTTGCAATGTCATTTTGCTCTGAAACAGAGATGGAAAGGCAGTTTGTAGTCAGGTTGTCCCCATGATGGCGCAGAACACAATGTCTCTTTCAATTTCTTGAAACAGTTTGCAAGTTCATTAGTCATAGCATCTGCATTCATGAACCCATTGGTGGCAGCAGTTCACTATCCCCAGGAAGGATATCATTCCTTTCTTGGTAGGCAGGAGCTGAATGCCCTGAATCAATTGTATTCTGTCAGGTGGCATGCGGCGTGTACCTTGGAATATCCCATAACCCAGGTAAGTCACCTCGTTTTGGCAGCACTGGCATTTTAACAATGAGGCATTGTGTCTTCTATTCTGGAGGTAGTTCAGCAGAGCTAAGTGTATTTTTCACAGGATTTCACAGGCCTCAAGTGATGAAGATGCCACAAGGAGGTCATCAACATACTGCAAGACAATGCTACCAACTTCCAGGTATAGGTGGTCCAAGTCTCTCTTTACTGCCTGCGCATTGCCATTGGGACTCACAGTGAAAGAAGTGTACTGGGTGTCTTTTAGCGTGACGGAAAAGTGGCTTTCACTCTGTGGATGGACTTTAATGCTAAAACCCACTGAGGAGAGAAACATACTCTGCCTCTACAAGTATAAATGAAAATATAGTTCTGGTGTCAGGCACAACAGGCTCTAAGGGAACCTCAAGTTTATAAGGTAATCACTTTATGGAGATAGCATGTTTTCACCATCCTCTCTATTTTAATTTTGCTTATTTGTTTATTTATTTATTTTAAATATCACTTTATGGGGAGGGCATTTTTCAAAATCTCTTGGTTCCCTAGTTCTAGAACCTCATTGTTAGTGAACTGTTTTAAGCTATCTCTTGGTATTGGAGAGTAAATTCCATTTATTCAAAAAATATACTGCTGCAAATATTTGTTTCCAGAGAGGCCATATTAATTTATATAAAAATTGTGAAATGTATCCCTTTATCTCCCACCTTAGTGGAAATATCTTCAACCTTAGTGGAAACATGAGATTCTCCTCTGGCATGTCTGATACCTTCATCCTGAAACACTGGGCAACAATTATACTGATACCCTATCTTATGTACTCTCTGGTATGTACGCTATACCCCTTGATAATGATATTCAGTAGGATAACCCCCACCCTGCATATCTCCTACAAAGGTATTATTTCTCAAGAAAATAGTGAAATCCCCATCTGCTCTTAACAGAATATGCAATTTTTCCTTTTGCTAATGTTACCTAAAACAGATCTGTAATTAAATTAGTAATGGTGGTATCCTGAATATTAACATGAATTGAGCATTAATTTGACCCTAATTTTCCTAGGCACATGATAGCCTCAGACATCATCAGAGCTAAGTTTATTTTAACATTCTCATAAATGAGCAATTTTTAACTGTTATGATCTTCTTTGTACATTACCCATAGTGTTTTATCCTACAATGTTATCATCAGGAAATGTAATTATTACAAAGGAATTAGATTATTGTTAAACTACTACAACATTACAAGCATGTACTATATATATATATTTTTTTTTTCCTATTTAGAATAAGTTGCACTAGAGCCTGCCTTTGTTAACAGGTGTTACACGTTTTCAACAGGAAGCATTTGCTGTAGACCAAAATAGAAGCAAAACTGCTGAAAAGGAATATCTTCCCCGTTCAACCAAATATAGCCCTATTTATTTATTTATTTATTTGTATTATTACTACAAGGGCTATAGACTAAATGTACAACTTACACAATTATAAATGTACATGTGTACATCAGAAAATGCTGTGATCCTTTCATAGTCTAATGTAGGCCCCTAAAAGCTAAAATCACACACACTTTTTTAAGATACTTTAAAAATTCTGACTTATTTCATTTCTATAAATACTGCTTTTAGCTTGCACTAGAGACCTTGTGCGTGTGACTCTCTAAAATCATTTAGATAAAATCAATTTTATCAGTGATCTGCTACCAACTAGTGTAAAATAAGGACTGTCACAGTGGCTAATCACAAATAAAAAAATGCTCAAAACCCCCTGCCTCGACATTTTGCTTTCAGCAGTGCTAGTTCGTGCTAAATACAGAACTTGGCCTCTGACCCTTAAACCTGTTTTCCCCTGTCTGAGCAAGGTTATCCCCATGTGGCGATCACAATTCAAAGTAACTCCCGAGAAGCATGAATGAGGGTGCCTCTGTGCTGATATTTTAAAGGTAGAATCTAACTTTTGCTATTTTTATTCTTATTCCTGTGCAGTGTGCTTTCTAGCACCTAAAGAACTGGCTCAAGATTTTAGTTATCAGGGTGCCATAATGCACCTAGATTTCCTGTGCCCAAAGGCATTCAATGTAGTTCACATGTCTCTAGAGCAAGGGTATTCAAACTGTGGGGCACGACCCCCAGGGGGGCCGTGGAGCGATGCAAAGGGGGTCGCGCCTTCACAGTGTCACTTCTGCCCTGGCCTCCAGGACTTCAGCCCCCCTCCTCCCCCATCCTGTGTCTCAGCCCGGGCTGCTGCAGTGCAGCTCGCGCTCCTGAGGCCTCGGCTGCTCAGTGTCTGGAGTCTTATCTCCGGCCCGAGTTTTTCACAGGTCTTTAAAGACCATTATCATATTTACATGCCTTTGTTAACTGATTACCAAAGCTTAGTTTTTTTATGGTTCCAGTACCCCCTGGGTACTGGAACCTCGGGCCCTCGTCACCAGCCGTCTGGACTACGGCAACTCCCTTTACGCTGGAACCACCGCCAAACTCCAGAAGAGACTCCAGCGGATTCAGAACGCCTCAGCACGACTCATCCTGGACATCCCCCGTCGCAACCACATCTCCGGACACCTGAGAGATCTGCACTGGCTCCCGGTCAACAAGAGAATCACCTTCCGTCTCCTCACCCATGCACACAAAGCCCTACACAACCAAGGCCCAGGATACCTCAACAGCCGCCTCAACTTCTACGCTACCACACGCCAGCTTCGATCGACCGGCCACGCCCTCGCCGCCGTCCCCCGCATCCGAAGAGCCACCACAGGAGGAAGGTCCTTCTCCTACCTGGCCGCCAAGACTTGGAACTCCCTCCCGACCCACCCCCACCTGACCCAGGACCACCTTGCCTTCAGGAAGCAGCTCAAGACCTAGCTGTTCGAGCAGTAGCGGACCCCCCCTCCCCTAGCGCCTTGAGACCCTCAGGGTGAGTAGTGCGCTATATAAATGCTTTGATTGATTGATTGATTGATTGGGCCCCCACTCTGCCTATTCCTTACATTTGTATTTTTATACTTACTGCTGTAGTGTGAGAATGCATTTAAAGAAAAGAAATACAAAGTTGGGTTGCCAAAAGAAACATGCCTGCTATGTGTTGTTTAAAGATCCTGCAGAGACCTGCTCTTGACACTAAATTGAGTTATAAATAAAAAAGTATATATTAATTAGTTATGTGACTTTTCTATCTTTATTCTCTTTAATTATTAGTCATGGATCATTGAGGCATCCCTAGAACACAATTAAAAGTGCTTTCTATTTATATTTGCTGTTCTAAATATTCACAGATAAGTGCAAAAAATACAGCTGTAGGTGACTGCTTATTTCTGGGCCATCAAAATAATGAGCTGGTAACCCTAATCATTAGACTGGAAGTTTGTTGCAGGATCAGCACATTATTTATTTCCTCCACCCTCGAACCCTGATTAATGCCATTATAGCAATAGTTTAACTTATATCTGAAACCCTACGCTTCAAGTTTCTGGGAATGCACCCTGCTTTCAGACTACTCACTTCTCATTCTCGCCTTCTCTTTCACGTTCACCCTGCACTCCCAGCAATCGAATGCACTCACACTGATCACCATGCACTCATAGCGATCACCATGCACTCATAGCGATCACCATGCACTCATAGCGATCACAATGCACTCACACTGATCACCATGCACTCACACTGATCACCATGCACTCACAGCAATCACAATGCACTCACACTGATCACCATGCACTCACACTGATCACATGCATTCACACTGATCACATGCACTCACACTATTCACCCGCTCACCATGCATTCACACTAATCACCATGCACTCACACTGATCACCATGCACTCACACTGATCAACATACACTCACACCAATCACCATGTACTCACACCATTCACCATGCACTCACACCAATCACCATGCACTCACACCATTCACTCGCTCACCCTGCACTCAGTGATCACAATGCACTCACACTGATCACAGTGCACTCACACTGATCACTGATCACCATGCACGCACACTGATCACCATACACGCACACTGATCACCATGCACTCACACCAATCACCATGCACTCACACCATTCACCATGCACTCACACCAATCACCATGCACTCACACCATTCACCCGCTCACCCTGCACTCAGTGATCACAATGCACTCACACTGATCACAGTGCACGCACACTGATCGCCATGCACTCACAACATTCACCCACTCACCCTGCACTCACAGTGGTCACAATGCACTCACACTGATCACAATGCACTCACATAATTCACCCGCTCACCCTGCACTCACACCAATCACCATACACTCACACCATTCATCCGCTCACCCTGCACTCACACTGATCACAATGCACTCACTCTGATCACAATGCACTCACACTGATCACAATGCACTCACACTGATCACAATGCACTCACACTGATCACCATGCACTCACAACATTCACCCACTCACCCTGCACTCACAGTGATCATAATGTAGTCACAGTGATCACAATGCACTTGCACTGATCACCATGCACTCACAACATTCACCCGCTCACCCTGCTCTCAAAGTGATCACTCTGCACTAAAACTTTGCTTGCATTGTTCACTCTGTACCCCACCCTGCAGTCACACGAGCACACTTCTCACCCTGCACTCATGTGACACTTCACTCACCTGTACCCCCCTTACTGCTCAATCTGTAGCTCACTCAAACAAGGCCATCACTAACCATGCACTAATTCGTCCCACTCTGCACTTACAGCTGAACACAAATTCATATGGTCACCTCACTCACCCTGCAGTCACTCCTTTTACCCTACTCTCACACTGTTGCATTGCTCACCGTGCAGTCACATGGGCACTCTTGTCACCCACACAGTGCAGAAGGTTAAAGTGCCTGGTACAAAGAAGATGTACCATGCACATCACAGAACTGAGTGTGAGTAAACTATGAGTAGAGCTATAAAAAAATGAAATGTTTGTCAGACAGGTGCTATAGAGAGATGAGGTGTATTGTTGGTGAGTGGTAGTGAGGGAATTCATGGAGAAGGTGGAAAGACTGTTGCACCGTGTGCGACCAGTGCTTTGACAAGCCCTGGCTGGAGTGTGTACCCCCCCCTCCGAAGTTCGGGTCTGGTGGTTCCCCTGCTTCTGCCTAATATTTACATTTGTAGTGCCCTACTGTTACCAAAAGGTGTCCTGGGGCTAATAACCATCTGCCTGCAATGCGAGAGAGGGATCCGGGGTTGGGAGAGGAGACAAGAGAGGGATGGAAGGAAGGGGGCGAGAGGAAAGGGGCATGGGTAAACTGCTTAACTCTGCACAAGACCGCCACGGTTTGAATGCACCCTTGCTGCTCCCGGCCATGGCCAGGTGAGCTTCTAATGGGGAAGCGCGTATTCCTGGGGATTGGGAGGCCCTTCACAGAGGTTGACTAGGACACCTTTCTGAGGTTATAAACTGGTACTGATGGGGTGAAATCTTTCCTCAGTATTACTGTGTTTAAAAAAATTCTAAATAATAAAGCAATGCTACCCCAAAATACGCAGCATCACAGAACATTATTTACATTTTCTACTCACACAATTTAGTCAAGCCTGTCGCATAATTTGGTCCTCACCTTCCTCATAACCTAGAGGTTTAGAAATTTTTGTCAGGAGGGGGTCCTTACGCTTGAAAATGTTGACAGGGGGGTCTCGGCATCCAAAAGTTTGAGGACCTCTGCTCTAGAGCTACTCTCTTTGCATAACTTTTAATAGTCTTTGTATTTGAGTCTGCAGACATTAGGCCAGGCTAGAAATCATATGTTAAGTTTGTCACTAAGAGACAGTAATATTGGCATTGTTAGGTAAACTAATATTCGCCCTTTAACTCTAGTACACAGCATATTTACCCATTTAGACATTGAAATCTGAACGCGCACTTTACACATGTTGATTTTTTACACTGCTAAATTGTATTTATTTTTTTACAGAAGGGTTATTAAACAGTATAAATATCATAAAAATGCAAAAACGATTTTAGTACAATGTATTATAATAATATTTTACATGTAGTCATTATTGAATAATAATCACTAACCCTTTGGTTGTTTCTACGTGTGAAAAGCAAGTTTTATTCGTTTCATTTTGCCTTTAAATGCATTTATTTATAACACCTACAAAACTTCTTTTAAAACTAAGCACAGAAGCTTTAATGAAACATAGTAAGTTTGTTTTACCCTTTAGAAATAAGATATTATTTACCATCAGATCCACAAATGTACTTAGGAAAGAAACAGGAAAGAAAGTCCTGACTTTCAACCCCTTTCTTTTATCCAAAATAACGAAACTATATTTCTAACTTTCTTTAATGCACGTGCTTTTATGTGCCACTTTATACTAACTTAAAACCTAGTGCTGCTCCCAGTGTTTATTTCTAGCCTGTGTCTTGGTAGGCCCTGGCTTATTTATTTAGCTGTTTTTATAACCAGCAGATGTCAGCTTTCACAGTTTTTGCCAGGAGGGCAGTTCCAGGGCTCCTAAACCCTGTCTGACAAATAATGAAACAGGGCCTCTATGATGCTATCTGTTTCTAAAATAAAATACAAATGTATATATTGGACTGCCATTTAAATACAAGTTTCCCAACTGTCCAATATGAAAGCAATGTGCTACATTCTCATCTTCTCACAGAAACCTAAAAAGGGTGATAAACCACTCATTACTTTCCTCTGTTCACACGTGCCCCTTCGGACAGACAGTTCTTGCTGGTGCCGGGTATGATCTCAGTTCAGTCTATTAAAACCAGGGATTCCATGCCAGTCAATATCTATTGTTTGCAGTGTGATAAAAGGGGGGGGCTTCCCCTACAGCAGCCACCAATTACTCATTTAATGTGAATGCTTTTAATATTTATTATCATGTATCTAAGGATAGTCAAATCCATGCCACATCAATGATAAATTCAACTTAGATTTCTATTTTTTTATACACTATTGACATATTGAGTTTACTTGAAATTTCATTATAAAGTGCTATGCCATTAGAGTGCTGCAACATTTTGCACAGGAGCCTTTTGAAACCCTTGCCCTACTTTCCAAGCTCTGAACTCCTATTTTTCTACTAATAAGATGCCCCTAAGAAGCTAGGTAGCTGATAGGCAGTACTAACTAAAGGCTGGGCACCTATTTTAAATTTTTGTTATGTCCTAGTTGTGTAAAACACACAAATTTATTTTTCTCTGTGAGGCCTACTTTTTCCTATTGAGTGCCTTTTTCTAGGTAAAGTTAGTTTTAACATTACTATGTTCAAAGTATTATTATTGTTAGTATTATATAGATCTAGCTATACCCAAAGATATCAGAGTGCTTTATTTGTTATAGGATAACATTTACAAGAGGTACATAAAACATGAACAACCCTGCATACATCGATCATGTACATAAACAAACACAAACTATCTTCTATGAAACACAGGACAATGTATACAAAGTCCATTCTCTTTTAATATGGAATGGTTGCCATTTCTGCCTCAAATCTAAAGTGTAATTATTTACCATTCTGGGAATACAATAATTAAAGTTTCACACATCTATACTTTGTTACAGCTACACTTTCCATAGTAGCACGCAACTACTTAACATATTTTATATAATTTATATTCTTACCTTTATTTGCAGGGCTATCTGGTGATGATTTATTTTGAACTTTTCTCACCTGCTAGTTTTTAAATAACGTTCTAGTGGGCTTACCATGATTTTCTCCAAGATCCACTCTTATGAAATGTACTTTGTACTTACAATGTGCACTTACACCCTGGAAGATAAATACAAAAGCTCTCCTACAAGAGAGAAGTTGTTAGGTAGTGGATAAAGGGAGTGGAAAGTGGAACATGAACAGTTATGGATCACTCCGAGACATCACATACAAACAATGTTGCTTCTGTAATGCAGTAATGCTCTATTTTTCTTATAATCCAAAGAAGCATTTCAAGGAAACACAGTGTCCCAGTACTGTTGAAGATCAATACACTATTTAATTGCAGTCATTCATCCATGACATACAACGCATATTTCTTTTTTTTTCTTTTTTTTTTTTTAATCCGACCAGCAGATACACAGCATACATTGACATATTACCATGATCATGTTATCCAGTTGACACACTAGGAAACATTGTTGTAGTCATATAAAAATCAACATTGCAAATATTGTACAGGGATATACAGGCATTTATCGCAGATCCTCTGCCCCTGCCTCACACCATCTCATGTATCTAAATATTCTTAACTGCCACAGGAATGTATAATTAGTTATTTACATTGGAGGTTCCGCTTCAGTGGGATGACCGGACAACAGTCAGTCACTACGCGCTTGTGTGTGTTTTGTAAGTATTTTGTCAATGGCTCCCAGAAGTCTCTGGGTCCGGAAGCCAGTGGTATTTCCTCTGCATGGTCCTCCAGCGTTGTTTTGCAGTATGTCATATCTATGATCCAGTCCTTTAATCTGGATGGCCTCTTACTGCCCCATCTAATCGCTATTCTGCGTTTCGCCAGCAGCAGCGCCACTGCCAGGAACTTTCTACGTCTAGCGTGTTTAAGCTTGTGAATTCCCAGTAAGCACGTCTGAGGCGTGTTCGAGATATGTTCCGCCAGCATGGTCTGTAATCCTTCAGTGACAGCGTGCCATTAGGCTTGTAGGTCCCGGCAAGACCACGCCACATGCAAAAAATCCACACCAGCTGAGCCCCAGCGGCGGCAACAGTCAGTGTCCCTGAGTCCCAATCGGTGTAGCCTTGCGGGCGTGTAGTAGGCCTGGTGAATGAACTTAAAGTGTATTAAGCGTAGATTACAATTAGATGTTAGAAGTGTGAGCTGTGTGCAGCTATATTTCCAGTCTTGTTCATATATTGGTGTGCCTAGCAGTCTTTCCCATCTCTCTTTCGGTGCCGTAATCTCCTCTGCCCGCTCTTGTTGGGCCATGGTATATAGTCGTTTACCAAGGGAGTGCGTGATGGTGCTATGAGCAGTGCCTGTAGTGTCGCCAGTTGTTCCGGTTCCTCAGGGAACGCGCTGTATAGTGCTCTCATGGCCGCCCGAAAGAGCAGGTATGCAAAGTGTTTCATCGGAGTCTGATGTGCACAGAGGGCGGGGTCTGACCAATTAAGAAATGTGTTATGTGAGAACGCATGACCCATGGTTCGAAAGCCCATTTCCTCTAATAGTGTCTGCATTTTGGGTTCTTGCGTCACTGTGAGCTTAGGGTGTTGTGCTATTGGGAGGGCCCGTGCATATATCGGCAATTTATAAGCTCTTCGCACCAGTGCATGCCACGCTCTTGAGGTGTCCTTCGCAGTGTGTATCGTGTCTTTTGGGGCATAACGTATGGGCTCGGCCAGTAGCACCAACAGCGATCCTGGGGATACGCTGTCCTGTTCTACCGCAACGTGTGGTATGTAAGCATGGGGCCGTGTCCAATAATGCGCGTGTTGGGCTTGCGCACAAATGTAATATAATTGTAGGTCAGTGCCTCAAATCGCCCAGATGATATGGCTGTGTCAGGACTTTCCAACTCACTCTAGCGTGACGTCCGGCCCACGACAGGTTTTGGAGCACTGAGCGCAATTTATCGAAGAATGCGTTCGACAGCCAAATGGGGATTTTCCAGAACAGATACAGGAATCTAGGTAGGATAATCATCTTCTGAAGGGCTGTTCTATATGCCATGGAGAGGGGCAGTTCAATCCACCTATCCACTTGCTCTTCTAATCTAGTCAGTGCCGTTCGATAGTTGTCCCAAATGACTATATCTGGGTCCCTGTGGATCCATATCCCCAGGTACTTGACCGGGTCAGTGCACTATTTTAAGGGATAGTCTAACTCTGGTTCCGAAGTAGTGGTGGTGAGTGGAATCACCACCGACTTGTCCCAGTTGATACTGAGGCCGGCGTATTGTTCATACTGGACATACTCTCTAATGAGCGGGTTTAGGTTCCTGTACGGGTGTGTGGTGTAAAGGACCATATCATCTGTATACAATGAGATGCTAATCGGTCTCAGGGTAAATTGCAAAGCAGTGTCAGTGCTTCTGGCGAATCTTACAGGCCAGCGGCTCAAGTATCAGGGCAAAGAACCTGGGGGACAGCGGGCATCCCTGCCTCGTGCCTCTAGTGATGGAGATGGGAGCTGAAGTTAGACCATTAATACGAACTCGCCCGGGAGTCAGTCCAGGCCGGGGGCCTTGTTATTGGGCAGTGAGTTGAAAGCCTCAATTATTTCTTCTTTGGATATCGGGAGACAGAAATATTTTCTGTGTGTATCGGACAGCCAGGCTTGTCCTATGTCGTCTAGGTATTGCCAAGCGTCCGAGGTTGGGGGTGTTACAAGCGCCATGTATAACTGTGTATAAAATTCAGTAAAACTAGTCAATATAGACGGTGTGTCGTATACATGTGTATTCTGCGCAGTTTTTAATTCTGTGGTGTGTGTCATGGTGTGTGAAGGCTTAATTTTGAAGGATAAGGCCCTTCCAGGCCTACCTCCCTCACCATGGTTTCGCGCCACGTATCTGCGTGATAGGTATTTTATTTCGTCTGCAGCAAATTCGTTGTATCTATCAATGTGTTGTCGTATCTCGGCTAGGATAGAGTCTGCTGGACTCTCCTCGAACCTTCGCTCCAATACCTGTATGTCGCTTTCGATTTTCCCCAGTTGGTTCTGGATGTCCCTCAATATCCCCACATGGGGGCTAATGCAGTAGCCTCGTATGGTCACGTTAAATGCTTCCCACAGAGTTTTCGCGCTCTGAACAGAGCCCGTGTTGTGTTCAAATAAGCTCACTATGGCCTGTCTCAGCCCCTCACTGAACACCTGATCCTGTAGTGCAGTGTGTTTTAGTCTCCAGGTGAACTGTCTTGGTATGTGCGTTGGTACGTCCAGTTTGAGCATGACCGGTGCGTGATCTGACAATGTCTTAGGCATGTGCGCTACCTCTGTAGTCCAAGTGCAGGCGTCTTGAGTCACTAACCAGTAGTCGAGTCTAGACCATGTGAGGTGCGTGGACGAAAAACACGTTCCTTCTAGTTTATCCGGGTTCCTCTGCCTCCACACATCCAGCATATTCCATTCAGACATTCCCTCCCGTAGCACTCTTGCCGAGCGTTTGACATATCTGTCCAGGCCAGTCGATCGATATAGTGTTAAAGTCCCCCCCCCCCAGATTATGGTGCCTGGTTGCATCTCCCTCAAGGTCGACCAGAGTTTAGTATAAAAGTCAGGGTCGTCTATGTTCGGGCCATATACATTCACTATGGTCAATACAGAGCCCCCGAAGTTGCCCTGTAATATGACAAAGCGTCCCTGGTCGTCCGGAAGTGATTTGAGGTGAGTGAAGGGGACAGTGCGTTTTACCCATATGAGAACCCCCCTGGCATAGGACGAATAAGAGGATGCCAGCCTAAACGAGGCCCGCCGTTTACCTATATGTTCTTCCTGAGTGTCAGTGAGGTGCGTTTCCTGCAGGCAGGCGACATCTATTTTGTGTCTGTCTAAATATGCTATCAACCTGCGTATTTTTTGTGGGTTGTGCAAGCCCCGCACGTTCCACGTGAGGAGGTTCAGGGACCTGCGATCTTTAGAGGGGCCACTCATCTTGTGCAGTCCAGTATAGTGTCAATCCCCTATGTGTTCGCCGTCGGAGCATGTCAGTATCAAGAGTGTCGGCCTTCGAGCTGCCAGTCAGAGTTTTTTGTTTTCCCCCTCCCTCCCCCTCCCACTCCACCTCCCCAAAACCAGTAGAGACATCCCTTAAAACATTCCTCATCTTATCCCACAACCAACTTAACAGGAAGACCAAGAAATACCAAAATAAAAAAAACGGTGCGATTCACGCGCGGGGGTCAGAGCTGCCTACCCATTTCCTGTAACCAACGTTACATGAGTCCGAGCCCCCTGTGTCTCAGTGTCCACTCCTCCTCCCCCATTATTTCCAAACATTTTATCTAGAGCCGCAGGGCGACAGCATAGAATGGCAGAGCAGTGCCTATTTCAGATCCAGCATTTGTATATGCAATAGTCCAAGAACATTACAGATATAATAAATAGTCACTTATCTGGATACGTTTGCCGCTGCAGTCCCATAGTGCCAGCGCTAGTGTCCAGATTCTACGGGCTCTTGAGGTACGCTATCAGCCCACCGCCTCCTCACAGACCCTATGAAACACAAATACAAACTATTCCACGTCGGACAGAGTGGGGGGTTCCCCATGTGTGCTTCTTGGTGATCTTCTCCTCACACTTTGCTTCTCCTTTTGCTTTAAGAATGTCTGCACCTCCTCTGCGTCGTTGAATATTCTCGTTTTACCCTCAGTTGTATTTTTGGGCCATGCAGGGTATAACATTGCGTAAGGTATATGGAGCTCAAGAAGTTTCTGCTTTGCATCCATGAACTTCTTCCGTGCCTCCTGCACCGCAGAGGTGAAGTCTGGATATAAGGAGATGTTCATTCCTTCATGGGTGAGTGTACCTAATTCTCTGGCTTTCCGTAGCGCCGCATCACAATCTCTGTAATTGAGTATTTTAGCTATAATGTGTCGCGGCCTAGATCCAGTCGTGGTTTTGGCGCCAATGTACTATGTGCCCTTTCTACGATAAACACTTCTGAGAAGGTGTCCCGGCCAAGCATAGAGGTAAGTAGGTTCTCTACATAGCGTTCCATTGGGCCAGTGTTGGTTGTCTCGGAAACACCCATCAGGCGCATGTTGCTCCTCCTGGACCTGTCCTCCAAATCCTCCGTCTTAGATGCCATCATCACCAGTTGTTTCTCCATCCTAGTTAGCCTTGTTTCCACTTGCGTCTGAGAGTCTTCGGTCTCGAAGATCCGTCACTCCGCCATGTCTAGGCGCTCTGCGTGTTTGTCTAAGCGCTCGGACATTCTATCCACCCTGTATGTTTATCAGTCTATCTTTCCATCAATGTTCGTGAGCGAGGTCTGTATGGTATGAAACATGGTCTGTATGGCTTCGTTCGTAACGACTCCTGCGTCCGATGTCTGTAACGTGGGTGGGGCCTGCGCTTCCGCGCCGGCATCCTGTTGTTTTTTGGTCTGGTCAAAGGTTATCTTTGGCTGGTTGCGGTACGGTTGACCCATGACTCTGTCCCCGCGGCCTACGATGAGCCAGCGCGGGTGATCTTAATGGTGGGGAGATCCCAAAGAGGAAAAGCGTGCCCGCCGGGTCAAAATCAGGGGTCGGACCAGGGTGTCAACTCCAGCACGCGGGTAATGCGAAGATGTAGATTAGTGCAGCGCCGCTCAATTCCTGCCTCCGCGCCGGTGCATATGTGTGCGCTCCGCTACCTCCTAGTGTGTGTGTCAACGACCCTCTGCACTCCACTCCAGGGTCCACGCCACTCACTCCCCAGCCACGTGTGTTGTCAGCTCAGCTGCATCGCGGTATCAGGCGATGACAAGTGTTGCACTGCTAGTATGGCTCCCTCTCAATAGACCTGTATCTCCGCGGGAGGGCAATACCGCAGTTGTTGTAGATTTCCTGTCTGCTTCAGCAGTCGCAGCCTGTTAGGCAGTGTCTGCGATGGCGGCCATCGGCGCCCGTTGTGCCTCCTCCCCTCAATTGTAGGGCTTCACTGACCTGCTCCCTCCTGTTAGTATGTGCAGCGTTTATAAGGGGCCACAATCGTCGCGCTGGTCCCGGGGGGTTGCGTCCTGCCCCCGATGCGGCACCCTCCGGGGTCCACCACAGAGGCGGAGGAGAAAGGAGGACAGAAAGGGAGCGCCGCGTCCGGCCGCCTTAGCCCCCAGAGCAGTCCCACATGCCGCGGGCCTACCTTGCTGGCGTCGGATCGGGTCTCTCGTAGCCCCAGCTCAGTCCTGGTCCCGGGGCTATCCTCCAGACAGGCCGCCAGCCCTCCGAGGCTTGCGATCTCCTCTGCGGCCTTAGATCGTGCAAACAAAAACAATTCCCAACAGGTATTATTGAAAGACAGTTTCAATTGCGTATGCACCAGGCATTACTGAGAACAGAAAACAAGGAGTCAAAAGTTTGGAAGGCGTGGTGGTATTATTCACCAAGGACAAAGGGCATTCAATAAGCAAATACAGTTAAAACAGCACTGTAAAGATTAGATCTTGTGACAACCCAGTGGCACTTGGTGCAAGGTGCTATATACAGTTTAAGGTGAGGTAAAAAGTGCAAGTGCTTTAAAAACAGCATAGGTGGCGCATAAAAGAAAATATATGCATCAATTAAAGCTTCAATTACAAAACAAGTTATAATCACTTGGAAAAACAATTATTTTTCTGGTAAGAGCTTTAAGTGCGATATGCGTCATATGAATCAGGCTGTGTGGTCGACGGCGTTTCGATCCCCGTAGGTTGGGATCGTCATCAGGACGGGGTTGTCGATGAGTACAGTGAAAGAGCCAAGCAGGGATGCGTGGCTGGCGGTACACGGCAGTTGTTTGAGGCCAGTTACTGGTCGTGGTACGTCCTAGGAATGCTCACGTAGTTGGGCAGCGTCTGAATGGAGGAATGGCACAGAAGGCAAGAGCTCGTCTGGCGGGGCTATTCGGCAGTGAATGCATTCCCGCATTCACTGCCGAATAGCCCCGCCAGACGAGCTCTTGCCTTCTGTGCCATTCCTCCATTCAGACGCTGCCCAACTACGTGAGCATTCCTAGGACGTACCACGACCAGTAACTGGCCTCAAACAACTGCCGTGTACCGCCAGCCACGCATCCCTGCTTGGCTCTTTCACTGTACTCATCGACAACCCCGTCCTGATGACGATCCCAACCTACGGGGATCGAAACGCCGTCGACCACACAGCCTGATTCATATGACGCATATCGCACTTAAAGCTCTTACCAGAAAAATAATTGTTTTTCCAAGTGATTATAACTTGTTTTGTAATTGAAGCTTTAATTGATGCATATATTTTCTTTTATGCGCCACCTATGCTGTTTTTAAAGCACTTGCACTTTTTACCTCACCTTAAACTGTATATAGCACCTTGCACCAAGTGCCACTGGGTTGTCACAAGATCTAATCTTTACAGTGCTGTTTTAACTGTATTTGCTTATTGAATGCCCTTTGTCCTTGGTGAATAATACCACCACGCCTTCCAAACTTTTGACTCCTTGTTTTCTGTTCTCAGTAATGCCTGGTGCATACGCAATTGAAACTGTCTTTCAATAATACCTGTTGGGAATTGTTTTTGTTTACATGATACACCCATCCCAACGTGGTCTATGGGTTCCCTCCTGTTTTTCCTATAACTTAGATCGTGCAGCACAGGTTCCGGGGCCTGGCAGGCGGGCTCGCGCCGCGGGCCTCCACTCACTCGAGGTTGGGGCTCCAATCCCGCAGCAGCGCCAACAGGCCTCCGACACCAGGGGCCAGGATCTAGGATTCTGCGGTCTCGATCAGCGGGTTTTAATGTGTCGGCAGTGTTTTTGGGTGTCCCACGGCTCGCAGCTCGTGTTGCTTCGGGGTCAGATAAGAGAAAAGGATAGTTATGCCAGGATAATCGGGGCTCAGGCGAGGAGCTCGCTCAGGCGGCGGCCATCTCGCTTCGTGGCTAGCTCCGCCCCCCGACATACTACGCATATTTCAAAATCATTTCCCTGTGTTCCGGTGCAACCCGCAAATCAGAAGCTCCACTCACTATATTCTGGGAGGGTTTCTTTTTCCAGGAAAAATCTATACCCCATCCTGGCACAGGCTCTTCTGCAGTGGACCTTATAAGCCTCCTAAGGGCCTGCTACTTGTCAATATTTATTGACATAAAGTAACTTACTTATCAGTCCCCAGGTTTCACTATTTCTTATATGCGTAGGTACACATAAATTATTCGTACTCAAATTTTAGTGCCTGTAGCAGGGCTTCAAAAGGGACCCCCGAAAAGGCTGGTGAGTGACTGTGGGCAAACACTCCCTTTTGCTGTGATTTGGGAAGGGGGATGGGCCCTTGAACAAACAATGAAAATAGGTCCCTGACTGCTGTTTGCTTGGGTACTAAAATGTGGCAGTAATCAGGGTTCGGGTGCTTCAGGCCTTCGGGCCCTGGTGCCTCTGGGCGTGCTGATCATTGATAAAACGCCCATGCTGGAAAAATCAGGGAGTGAGCGAGGGCACACCCTGAGCAGGGCTCACAGAGGATTCTCAAGATGGCTATCAACCTGAGCCTGAAATCCGATGTTAACATTGTAATCCCATTAAAGTGATAGAAAAATGAACCTTTTTTAGGGGGGAGGGTGGACCCCAGACTTTGGCAGCTTCAGTGAGGGGGGGGGGGCGTAGGTGTCACCAACGGTGGCTGATGAATGTAAACAGTATTGAGCAGGTGGAGAGGGGGGGCAAGGGTGAACGCCGGAGAGGGGGAGAGCAGGTTTAAAAATAAAAATTGCCTGATACTGCTTCTGCCGCCTTGCACCTCAGTTCTCTGATGCTTCCTGGGTCCCAGCAGCCCCTGGGCTGACATTGGAGACTCCCTATGAAATCCCTATGAAATCCCTGCGCTGCTCACAAGCATGAGAGCAGTGCAGGGATTGGCCCGAGCGGATTGTTTTGATGCTTCGTCCCAGACAGGGAGTCTCCGCCGTTTCTCCAGCCCGGCTTTTCAATACAGTCAGGTTGGAGAAAACTAAGTGCACATGTGTGTTTGGTCACCCTAAGACGGCCAGCCAAACACACATGCGCAGTTACAGTGCAGGAACCAGTCCTCTTTCCCCCTCCAATGGCCACGGCCCCGCCCCTCCCTGCACACACTGGCTGAGCCAGCAAGTGAAAAATAAAACCATAGTAAAATATTGTTTCATTGTTCACCTGCTGGTTCTCAGGCAGTGGGGCGACGCTCCTCCACTATTGCAGAGGAGCTGCCGCTGGGTGTCACTGGGCAGTTTTGTATATGTGGTTTCTTTGACTTTAATCAAAAACTCTGGTTTTGTGCAGCTCCTACACATGACCTCTTGCAGTGGAAGGGTGGATGGGTGAGGGAGAGAAGTGGAGAAAAGGAGAGCTGGAGTAAGGATGGGTGGATGGAGGAATGTAAACATGGGTATGTGGAGAGAGGAATGTAAAGAGAGACAAACAGAAAGTGTGGATGGCTGGAGAGATGGATGTTGCAGGAGTAGATGGATGAACAGTAGGGTGTAAAGATGGATGGAGAAACGGTAGATGGAGAGAAGGATAAATGATGGGGAGAAAAGAAAGAGTGATGGGTACATGGATGAATAAGGAAAACGAAAAGTAAGGATGGCTAGAAGGTAGAATGAATAAATGAAGTATGTATACAGGGAGGGAGACAGAAAGATAGATAAATTGATGGATGGAAAAATTACTGAAATTTTACAAAAGGAAAGAGAAAAGAAAAGCAACGTTGAAATAAAAGAGAAGGGTGCAGAAAAAGAAAGTAGGAAATGTAAGAATGTAAGATGCTCTTCAGGGTGGGCAACCCCCTCAAAGGACGGTTAATAGCTTCATCCACTCCTGCTGAGCAATTTGAGGCATGGGTCAAAGTGGGGGTATTTTATTTTTCAGGCTACTCCCTTGAAGGGTGTTATAGGTTTGAAAAGAGGATGACCTCGGAGAAGTCTTAAGCAGGCAATGCATTTAATAGGACAATATGAGTGAAAGCAGGGTGTAACCCCTAAAGGAGGATGAGATGACAGGTAGGGCACATGGGCCCTTTGAGCGGGAGGGGTGCCTAGCGCCCCAAGCAGCTGTGCTGAAAAGCTGGTCAGTGCACACGATGCTGGACTTCCAGAGGCAGGCGCCTCTCGCGCGCCGGGAGAGGGAGCAGCTGGGCCGCGCGGCGCTGCACTGGCAGTGAATGTGTTTGCATGACTCAACAGAAAGCCTCGGCGCGCGAGCTGCAGCCGCTGCCAGGGCCCGGGCACGCAGCAGAGAGATGGAAGCGCGAGGCAGAGGAGCACTGCAGACCGTCGGGGAAGAAGCCAGGCCGAAGAGCCGACCACGGCGGTGAGTACTGAACAGGGAACGTCACGCGAGAGGGCGGGCGGAAGTGAGAGCTGAAGAGGAAGGCATTAGACCCAATTAAAAGCTAGGACCGGGTACCGAATAGGGAAGTCTTTGTGGAGAGGGCAGGGTGCGTGCTGAAGGGGAGGGGGTCAGTGGAAGGGGCAGGGGTCAAGAGGCAAGGCCTGGGCGTCACCGGAGAAGAAGGACTAGCAGCTTCATGGCCAACCCTCAAGGCCGCAGTGTGAGGACCGGGCCTGCACCCTGTGGTCTCTGGCCCGATAGCCAGCACCGGCACTGAGGCTGAAGAACAGTGATGCCACTGTGGGGCATGAGTACACGACCCTGTGAGGTGGCGGTCCTTCGCCCTGGGAGGAGAGGCTGGAGGTATAATCCTGGTTTGCTGGACGGTAGAGCTAGTTTAGGAGCGGGTGTGACATCCTAATGATCCTAATGAAAGGAGGACAGGGGTCACTCGCCCTGGAAGGAGAGGCTAGGGGATGTGAGATGTGCGAGGTGGAGTGTTGAATACACTAGGGGCGGGGCCAGAGGCAGGGGGCGTGGCATCCTGCTGCTGTACACTGCCCCCCTTCTTCCAATACGAGCCTCCGGCAAATAAGCTGGACGCTGAGACATCCTCCTTCTGTTACACACGTTGTGTTTAACAGACTCCCATACCTTAAAATACTTCAGAAGTAGATCGGACACATAGGCCTTTAAACGCTGGAAGGCGATAAGTGGCATGTGAAACCTAAAACTTCACCTACTAAGATCACCTTTCCCTTATTGACTTTCGTAAGCAGGTTGGAATGAACCCAGAGGGCTATAACAGGTATGAAAAGAAGTCATCTTAATAAGATGAGCTGGGAAAGAGGGTGGTTGACGCATCCACTGCTATAATCTGTTTTTAACCCCTGGTCACAGGTTCACTTCCTGACAAGTCCACTGATTAAGCCTTTCATCCTTCCATGGTCGAGGACGAGTCAGATTTTGTTGGTAACGCACCTTACGTGAACTGTGGTTGCACCATAACAAACCAACATCAATGACTATTAACAGCTTTTTTTGTTTTTACTAGTTGTTTGAGATGGAAGGCCAAAAGAGACAGGATGTATCTTTTTGGCCCTCCATTTCAATGTGGGCATAGTTGTTGGATATTTGATGACCCATCTGATATTTCAGACTTGCTGGTGTAGATGACAAAAATTCTCTTGTCCCAGTGTTTATGGTCATTGTAGTTACCCTTATAATAACACATTTGGCTTAATGTTTGAGCTCGTCTTTCATATTCTAAATACAATTTGATAAATGATCAGTTTGTGAATGCCGGGGACAAGTGGGTAGATGGGCTCAAAACAACGGTCCAGAGGTTTTGGAGTGACCTACCAAACCTGAAGGGTGGGGAGATCCTTTGAACAAGGAAAAGGGAAGGAGATACATGCCCCCAACGCAAACCCACTACTTACTCAAGAGTATCCCTCAGGGACTAGAGACACTTTACAGTGTGGGAAAGTTACGTGCCACACCTATACACCGCTCCTAAGGGAGTGGGAAAAGGAAACAAAATATTTTATTTTGAATAACCCTCACCCACTCTATTAGTGGTGTGCTTCATCATCAGGTTCACCCTGACTCCTACAGGTCAGGTGGGCTAAACCATGTTTTAGGACGCTCTTGGGAGAATTGTAACTTAGGGGGTAATTCTTAGATAAACATTTTTCATCCACTCCAAGGTTTCACTTTATTTTCTGGGTGGACGGGAAAGATTAAAACTATAATATTGTTAGGGTTTTAAGATTTAATGACCCTATGTTCACCAATTACAATAAATAGGTCCTGGGCTTTCTTCAGGGTGGGTTCGTATTTTATGCACTCCCCCAGTGATGTTTCTTTTACGTGATTTAGTGCAGCATGCAATCACACTCAAAGCATGCACAGTCAGTGTAATACTTGACACTCTGTGTTCTACCTGGAAATGCAAATTACATGGCATAAGAAGTGTCACCATGTGTCTTTTCAGAACGTGACATGCACAACTCCCCAATGTATGTGCATAAGCACTGGTTATACTTTGTAAGCAAGAGTGTCTTTATCTCGATCAAGCATATCAAACTGGCACAACACGGCAGATTCCTTGCGAACCATGCAAAATCGGTGCATCAATTATCTCACCTCACACCAATGTACGACATTACAGGTCGAAAAACCTTTGCGACTTGGATTCAGGTGCCCATACTACACATGAACCACCAAATATGGAGCTCCACTTGGGGGTTGTGGGATGCATACATACACACAATGAAGAATGGCTATCTTTAGTAATTAATAATGCACGATATATACAGTCACCCAATTTGTGGGAAAGTGTAACCCCAGGGGGGGGGTGAGAGTAGGTTGGCTCTGTAGTCAAACCCTAAAGTGGGGAAATTAGACATGATGTCCAAGTTAAAAAACAGAAGGTAATTCACAAAAACCACTCTCTGTAAAGAGAATGCAGCGGCTTCAAAAGTATGCAATAGTTGCCCGAGTCAGTACTCACTGAGCATCAGTGCTAAACAACGAAAGGCACACAGCAAAACAGGGTGCAGACACAAAGGCCTCACATGGATGACCAAGCCGCACAGGGAAAAGTGTGCTACAGTACAAGGATCGGGTATATTGGCATCACCCGTGCATCAGCGCTGCATAGAGAAAGGTGCAGATATAGATCTCAGAAGAACATCAGCACTGCACTGTTGTGCTCTCCACAGCAGTGCACAGCACAGCACATGGTCTCCAGGTTCGCAGCAAAGAGCAGATCATGCTAGGCATCAGTTGAAGTATCCTGGTCTTGGCAAGCTTAATTCTCGTACCTCAGTTATGATGGAATCATTACTGAGATAAACAGGACAGGTGCTCTACTTGCAGCCTTCCTCATTGTCTCCTTCAGCAGCAGCAGCACTCTCTTTTCCTCAGCGTTGGTGGTATAGGCCTTACCTCTCAAAGTAAGACAGACTAGAACTCTACATTGGGTCCTCATCTCCATCCACACAGGTGTACAAGCTTCTTACAGTAAATGCTGAACACTGGATATGCTGCTGGAGGAAGAACATGTCCAGTTACTCAGCAGTGAGCTTAAATCCAACTGTCCAGTCAAATTCAAAGTTAGCCAACATTTTTGGATGGAGCAGTCAGGTTCGAGTTCATTTTCTTTTCAGTTTGCCTCCAGTTCATGATAAGGGGTTTCATGTGAAACTGTTACTCACAGTTTGTGCATTGCTTCAAGACAGCTCCTCTATCCAGAATCAGAAACCACAAAATAAGCAGGTTGGAAAGGTAGCCCATCTTCTCTACATAACTTGTACGATTTGGGCTATGCCTTGTGGCAGCTTCATTGTTCAAATGTTGCCCTTGAGAGACCACAGCCTGACCTGTTGCAACTGACTTGGTTCAGGCCCAGTTATTGACAAAAGCCCTCACTGTTCTTTACTCCAGGAGGATGATTTAAGTCCTATGAGTGCACTTGGCTTTAGAAGAAATCTCACAAGAAATGATAATGTTAGAAACAGTGCAAGTCAAGTGGAAATGCAGGGAAAAGGGGAGACAGCAACACCGATTACTCCTAAACCCACTGGAAAACCCGTCAACCTTAGGGGCTTCATGCACCTGGCTGGCCTCCACATTAGTACCCCACCATTCACATACTCAAGCACTCTCATGAATACATCACACAGTATCGGGGAAAGCAGAGACCCAGTCATGACATACCATATGGATGCACCAGGGAAAGTTAGTAGGGACTCTATAGTTAAAAAAAACTGTATTCACCCCAACTACTGTATTCAGCTGGCGCCAACCATTAGTAGTGTGGTGGCTAGTTTTGGGGGCAGTTGCCATCAATTTCAAATGACGTACCCCTTTAACTGGACTACTAACGCCCATCAGCACACAAATCTGCACACATCACTGACAGAATCCTCTCCGCACCTATTAAATCAAAGGAGATTTTTAAAGTTATTGGGGAACTTACCACTGACACCAGAACTCTTCCCACCCAGGCCCCCACTCAGGAATCCTGTAACGTCCTCAGTTCTTTCATTGTGGATAAAATCGTTATGATTAAGGATTCCATCACTGCCTCTCTTCCTGACGCTGATACCACTCCCGTCCCTCACAATACTTCCTCATTCTCACACTTTCCCATCCTTGACTCCGCCACCCTAGCGAAACTAGCCACCCGGGTCAAGTCTGGTTCCCCGGATGATTGTTGTCCCCCTTCCATCTTACGAAACATCTGCTTGTCCCTCCCCGAATGTATCCTTCCTTTGCTGAATTCCTCTCTTTCCTCGGGTACGGTGCCTGGCTCTCTCAAGGAGGCCGTTCTTGTGCCCCTATTGAAGAAGCCTGGGGCTGATCCCTCGGTCCCAGCTAACTACCGACCCATCTCCCTTCTCCTCTACCTCTCCAAAATTCTGGAAGCCCATGTCACTGCCAGCCTCTCACAGTTCGTCGAAAGCTCGAACTTCCTGGAGGCTAATCAGGCCGGCTTCAGGCCCGGCCACTCCACGGAGGCAGTCATCTTGGCCGTGCTCGACACTCTGAGAGGCAATGCTGACAAGGGTACCCCCCCAGGCCCTGGTATTGTTAGATCTGTCGGCCGCGTTCGACACGGTGGAGCACAACATTCTCATCCGCCGTGTCGAACAAGCCGGCCTCCAGGGCCCGGCGCTGGCCTGGGTCCACTCCTTTCGGTCCGGCAGGTCTCAGTCGGTCAGTCTGGGTACCTTCCGTGGACCCAAAGTACCTTCCACCTGCGGTGTCCCTCAAGGCTCTTCTCTGTCCCCCCTTCTTTTCAATCTTTATCTTCGCCCCCTTCTTCTCTCTCTGAGGCAGTGGGACGTCACCGTCTTCAACTACGCTGACGACCTACAACTCATCTTCCCTCTCTCTACCCCCTCCGCTGTCTCTAATTTTCATGCTGTCATGTCTCACATTCTCCTCTGGATGAGTCAAAACCAGCTCAAATTGAACCCTGGAAAGACGGAGCTCCTTCTTCCAGGCAAGAGCTCCATCCATTGGGGTCCTCACTTCTGGCCCACAGGGCTTGGCCCCCCCCTGCCCCTGTGGCATCCGTAAAGAGTCTGGGAGTTATCATCGACTCCGAACTCTCACTTAAAGCTCAGGTGGGGGCGGTGGTCTCCTCCTGTATGCACCAGCTTCGCAGGATTAGGAAGGTCGCTTATCTCCTGTCCCCCGAAGTTCTGCTCCAAGTCACCCTGGCCTTGGTCCTTTCCCGCTTGGACTTCTCAAATTCCTTATATCACGGTCTGCCCAAAACCTTGCTCTATAGGCTGCAGATCGCTCAGAACCAAGCGGCACGACTGGTCTTCAGGATTCCAAAATGGCAGTCGGCCAAGCCTCTTGCCAAACTGCACTGGCTCCCGGTCAATCTCAGGGCAGCCTTTAAGATCGGCTGCATAGTATTCAAATCCCTGACCGGCCCCTCCCCTAGGTTCCTGAAATCCCTCATCACTCCATACTACCCTTCTCGCAATCTTAGATCTTCCCATCTTCATCTCCTTGCCACCCCCTCCTTCAAACTCGCGAGGGTTGGAGCTCGGAGTTTCTCACACCTTGCTCCTACACTTTGGAACTCTTTTCCCCTCTCTCTCAAATCTGCTAACTCACTCACTCTTTTTCGCAAATCTCTCAAAACTTGGCTTTTTCCCCAATCTGGCTAATCTTTATCTGCTATCTCACTGAAATCCCAATCAGCGCCAGGAAACTCACGGTGTCAGTGCGCTCTAAAAGAACCCCCCTAACATAACATCAGAGTCTAACACTCTATTGGTGTCCAAGATACAACATCCTTGTAGAGTAATTGTCAGGAAGCTCTTTAAGGAGGTCTCACCGAGTCTATCAAGAGTGATACCAGCATAAATTATTCCACTTGAATATCAGGTACCCCTTCTTTAAATTGAAGGGTTTAACTATTGTCCATAAATCAGCCATATCCTGCGACAATGGGCATCCAAGAATGCTCTCATTCCTTGACCGTTGCTGGTTTTTTAGATGTTCCACTCGTCCCTCGAGTTGGATCATTGATGGCAATGTGAATTTCTGTAAGCATTTAGCTTCAGCCTTCTTGCTTGCAAATAGGCAACTGTCTCCTCAGCAGCAGTGACATTAGTGTCAACTTGATTCAGTCTAATTTCAAACCCAGTCATTTTTCTACTGAGATCAATCAACGTATCATGTATCATAGATGCCATCACCTTTTCTAAGATAAGGTGTACCCTCTTCTGTGTCTGCCACTGGGTGCTCACTGTGTTTGGTGATGGACCATTTGAAAAAGCTCTTGGGGGGTGATGGATCTCATGTGCTTTGATAAGAAACCCCTGAGTTTTGTGGTTTACCTGTTTTATGGCTTATCTGTATTTTATCTTCCAGTGGAGACACCAAAATCCTGTGTATTGACTAATCTTAGATAGAAGGCACCAAAAGGAATCTAGCGTCCAACTTCAATTGTCTCTCAGTTTGCTGCCATCTTTTGTTCTAGGATCGACAGAAGAATTAGGTCTTGGTGAAGGTTGAGAAGTTTTCTTTTGCTCCCATGAAGTCCATTCTCTGTTCTGCTGCCCAAATGGTGGTTGGTGCGGATCACTGAAATAATATCGACGGACAAAATATCGACTTGCCAAAATATCGTGGACAAAATATCGACAGTCAAAATATCGAGTTTGTATCTACAAACAGGTAAGTACAAAAATATCGAGTACAAAATATCGTTAACAATAATATAGATGTAAAAAATATCGAATTTATTAAAAACAGTGTTAAATTAAATTAATATTAAATTTAAATTACTAAAATATGCTTAAAACTACTTAAATTAAATTATAATAATTAAATAATAAAAATAATTTTGTACAATCTTATTAGTTGACCCTGAACCCTAAAAATACCCCTTTACCCAAAAACCCCAAACTGACCCTGAACCCTAAAAATACCCCTTTACCCAAAAACCCAAAACTGACCCTGAACCCTAAAAATACCCCTCTACCCAAAAACTGAAAACTGACCCTGAACCCTAAAAATGCCCCTTTACCCAAAAACTGAAAACTGACCCTGAACCCTAAAAATACCCCTTTACCCAAGAACTGAAAACTGACCCTGAACCCTAAAAATACCCCTTTACCCATGAACTGAAAACTGACCCTGAACCCTAAAAATACCCCTTTACCCATGAACTGAAAACTGACCCTGAACCCTAAAAATGCCCCTTTACCCAAAAACTGAAAACTGACCCTGAACCCCAAAAATACCCCTTTACCCTAAAACTGAAAACTGACCCTGAACCCTAAAAATGCTCCTTTACCCAAAATGTATCAATATTATTTAATTACCAATTAATTATTAATTAACAATAACAATAAAGTAAATATATTAGAACATTAGCTGTAATTATTTTAATAATTAATATTATTTTTTCCAAATTAATTACCTAAAAATAACACAAAATTATATATATTAAAAATTTACTCTAATTAATGTAATTAACTAATTACAAATAATTAATTAACAATTAATTACTAATACAAAATATGTTCAAAATTATATTAATTAATTAACTAATTAATATTAATTAATTATCAATTAATTATTAATTAAAAATATTAACAAACATATATTAATTAATTAATTATTATTAAATTATTCCCACCCTATTCCCCTATAAACCCACAACCCGCTACAGAATTACATTACGCAATTATTATAAAAACAAAATTCATTTAATAAAATATTTTATAACATTAATACACACTATTCACACATATTATTACATAAAAATACACTATAAAATATTATATATTATTAAAAATTCGATATTTTTGCTATCTATATTTTATACAGTCGATATTACTTCACTTACCTGAAAAACGATATTTTTGTAGTCGATATTATGTCCAGTCGATATTTTGTCCAGTCTATATTTAAAACTCGATATTATGTCCAGTCGATATTTTGGAGTCGATATTTTGTCTGTGCACCGGTTGGTGCATGTACACTTGATTATACCTTTCAAACTTTTCTCTCTCTTTAATGATTGCCTATGAGGACCAACATTATTTTTAACGTTGACTTCTTAGTATATAAATCTGTTTATATGAAGTGTCCACAATATTTGGCTTTCAGCCAAAGGTCTGCGAGTGTTCCTTAACTTCTCCTAGCCAGGTCAGACTTGCACAGCAAATGCCTAAATTCTGGCTTCAGGAAATTTTGGTGCAGTGTTCTTTGGTTCTGCACTTGGTTCTGGAAAGTTTGGTGCAGTCTTCTTTGGTTCTGCACTTATTTCTGGAGCACTTTCCGACTCACTTTGCTTATTTTTTGTCTCCTTCCTAAATTAAATTTTGTTTTATCAAGAATGTACTTGTGTGTTATTTCATAGTCCAGGCTGTTTCTAATTGCTCTTTTAATGCTGCTTACGTCTGCTATTTCAGTTGTATGTGTGTTACAGTGCACAGCACTCCAATTTCACTGGCCTCTATGATTAAGTACACTAATAAAATAACACAAACCTACCAACACTTATCTCTATGACTAATAATACACCCATCAACTTCAGGTTTAAGTCTTCATTTCTAGAGGGTAGTACAGAACACAACCACGGCAACTGCTCTCTTAAAAAGAATAACTGTACAGTAGGTAACCGGGCCTTCGGATCTCTGTGAAAGCATGTAGATTTTATGGTCCACAAAAATTTAGGGGAGCATCAATCAATGTGGGATTATGAACTTTATAGCAGAACTAGATTGACTCTCACACGTTCTTAAATTGTGCTCATATTTGTTACTGGCTGCATAGTTTCATATGATATGACTTTTTATTGAGCTGCTGTCGTTTGATGGCCTGAGGAATCATCAGCTACTAATTACAAATAAGATTTTTTTTAGTCCTATCGTGACAGCACAGCGGTCTGTTTTTGTAGTGTTACACATTCTTTAAAATGTGTCCAGGGTAAACTGTTTCTCCACCCAGCGAAGTATTTCTGTCACCACATGCTATTGTCTCTTTGATTTATCATTCTGCCTTCCGAGAAGTGCTTCCTTTAGAATACATGAGGGACTATTTTACATTTGAAAAGCACACTTAATCATCATGTTCTGTCCCTTTCAATTCTTTCTCTCCTGCGTGCGTTCAGTACAGAAATCAATCATTTTTATGTGCTGGTTGGTCAGCTCAGCTATCCCCAGACAATTATGTGTGCATCTCTAGAGAGGGGCTTTGACTCCACCCACATGTTGGGACAAGGGAGTCAGGAGTACATGTTTTGATTGGGCAGAAGCTGTGCACTTCCACAAAAAAGTGCTTGGCCGACACAGCTGTTATCATGTTGTTTATTTATCCAGCTGCCTAAGCTTGAATTTTCAGGGGCACACACATGATATTGGAATACTACTAAAAGTGTCTTACATACCTAGATAATTTATATTGTTTTTCTCTGGCAGCAGCACGACTGGGATGAGGGCAGTCTTTAACCTAAAAGGATTTATAGGTTTGGCTTGACAGAGCAAATGTCACCTGAATTTTTAACCTACACCAATATTATTCTACAGTTGTTTGCTTCCATACAAGTGTATATCTATCCCTTGCTATTTACTAATAATGTTTAACATTTCCATACAACATTTCTTTAACCCCATGGCTGCTAGGCGTTTTCCCGTCCTGCGCTGGGTTTTATTCTTTTTTATTGTTTTATGACGAGCTGGCCTTGTCATCCGCGCACGGCAGGTAAGCGCCATGACGAGGCCAGCTCGTCATTAGCCTCGAAGGGGTTAAAGTCAGATCTGTTGGCATTGCCAATGCTTGTTTGATACTTTTCTCCCAGTTTTGCAAAAGGGTAGACTTTAATGCGATAAACAGCATTTGTGCAGGCAACCTACATAAAGATTTGTGAATACCTCTGTTTAAATAACTTGACACATTAACGCCAGACGTATTAGCTCTGACAATGCTTTTTAGGTCTCGCCTGAGCCAGCGCATGTGCTGCTCTGACAAGACTTTTAGGAAGTGGGCTTTAAAAATCCGACCACACGCTTTTTGTGTGGCCTAAAGTGTGTGGTTACACACATGGTTACACGCACAGGCGCTATCTGGCTTTCCACCCTTACACTCACGGGACGCTGCAGCTGCTTTCACTTCGGTGCCGCGCGCGCGTACCACTCGCGCCCTTTTCTTTCATTTCCTTTTAGGGCGCTCCTCCTCGCTCGCACCTTTGTCCGTCTTTGCTTCCATCCTTCTGGCGCCTGTCACTCCGTCTGAGCACACTCGCTGAGAGTAATGGGCATCCGCTTTTAAGCAATGCTTGTTTTATTTGCGGATTACTTTGGTGTTGAAATAAAAAAAGAACATTGTCATTGTATATGTGGCAACATGCTCCATAATTTGTATTTTCTTGTCCCATAATTTTGCCATTCTTGCCACAACAATATGTTTTTTAAATGCCGCAAACTTTGTGTGGGGCCCTTATCACACTTTTGGGCACACTCAAAAGGGGGTTGTTATGGAGACAAGTTACCACCCCCAAACGAATTTCTGGATGTGGTCACCTATCGCCACCTGCAGGCCAAAACTATAATTTGTGTGCTGTAATCATATGCAATTGCCACAAGAAAGATCTGAATGGCGTCTGTTGATAGGGTTGAACGTGTGATTTTAAGGAGTTCTGCCTACAAAAGGTATTTCCTGTTATTGTTTCCAAACATCCTCTCTTCATTCTTCCCAGGTTTATCTCACCCTTCCATGTTCCATTCCTTCATTCCTTCTTACATATTCATTCCCTCGCTTTCTAACACTCTTCTCCATCACCACCGCGTTTCTTAATTTCTAGCCTGTCGTTCCCCTTTCTCATTTTCTACCCTGCTCTCTCAGTCACCATCTCTCTTCCCCCTTAGACCTACCATCCTATCTTCTCTGTTTCATCCCTTTCTTTATCGCGGTATCTCTTCTTTTTCTTTGATGCTCTCCCAAACTATTTTCTGTCCCTGTCGACCCAACCTGTCGCTCTTTCACACACTCGCATGAAGTGCTTTTTCTGACCCTCTCCGGCTCCCTTTTTTTGAAAACATATTTTATTGATTTTAATCATCATACAAACCAATACAACTTCCACCACAGTTACAGTCGCCAAATATGTCTTCAGGGTTACTCAAAACTAAACCCCCGGCTCCCTCCCCCTTTTTGGCCTCTGGTGTGGGCACATTTCAGGAACATTGTTCAGATCATCGTACTAGCTGTATGGACATTGCTCAAGACTTAATGCGCATTCGTAAGTATCACATGTACAGTTCGGACAGGTCAAGTATCCCCCTCCTGCTCGAGCCCCCGCAGCGCCTGCACCAACGTGTCCCAAGCCTTGGCCATATCTAGAGCCTTTTCATTGGCCGTACGCTTAGCCTGTCGAAACCTAGTGGAACTTTCGCTACTCGCCCATTTATATAACTCCGTCCTCCACCTCTTGCTCGACGGCCCTTCCTGTGACTTCCAATGCCAGGTGATTTCCCGCTTTGCTAAGAATAAGCCCAAGTCAATGAATTTACTGGTTACCTTAGTCTTGGGCGTGTGTGGAAAACAATGCAGCAAACACAGTGCGATGTCGAAATCTAATTGTCTATCGGTAATTTCCATTAGGAGCTCCCCTACCTCCGCCCAATATTGTCCTAGAGCTGGACAGTTCCAAAGCATATGTTCTAATTCCACCCCCTGCTCAGAACACCTGGGACACGCTGCGTCACGCACCCGGAAATACCTCCGAATCCTCCCAGGGGTCAAATAAGCCCGGTGTAAGATGAAAAATTGCACCTGCTGAAGGCGCGCATTGCTACTCCCCTTCCATGTTTCCATCAGGATGTGACCCCATACAGTGTCTGGTAGCAGTTTGCCTATGCTCTCCTCCCATTTGAGTTTAAGGCCGTCTAGTGGGTGGAGTCCATCTCGCAACATTCTGGACTGAAGGCAAGTAACCGCCTTGACAGTTCCCGCGGCCATCACAACGTACTGACAGGCCATAGTAGTCGCTGGTTCCACCTGCCCCTTCATGCTTTCGAATAGCCGCTGTTACCGCTGCATGAAGCAGAAAGCCTCCTTCAGGGAGATCATATCTCTCCTGTAGGGCACGGAAGGGCAACAGCCCTCCATCCTCATATAGATCCCCCACCATGTGAAGTCCTTGTTGTTCCCATTCCATAAGGGGGGACCAGTCCCTACCGTGCGGTAGTGCAGTCAGCATCCCCAATGGGATTTACGGTGCGTACGGTTGCTCCGCCTCAGCTCTGCGTCGACTCCTATTCCAGCTCAGCCGCAGGGTGTTCTCTTCCATCGTCAAGTCTTGTAAATTAAGTTTTTGCTGTAGGACTATGTACAAAAGGATATGCCGCTGTATGCCTGTCCCTCACAATTGGTCAGGACCTCGAAATTTTGCTGCTATGCTTTGCCTAAGTACCTGCAGTTGGGCAGCCAAATAATAAAGCTCGAAGTCAGGCACTGCCATCCCGCCGTCAGCCTTAGGCCGCATCAAGGCAGCCAAAGTCACCCTCCGACGTCCGTTCCCCCACAGATAGCCAACGACCATGGAGCGCAGTTCCTTAAAAATGCGCGGCGGGCCACTCTACCTACAACCGATAGGGGGAGCGTGGACCAAAACGCCATGCTCCCCTTCAGGGCCCTGACACAGCGCCCCACATTACCTTCCAACAAATCCGCCGGTGCATGATAGATACGGACCCCCAGGTATGTCAGACACGTCGGCTCCCATTTCATTTTCCCCAGCAGCGGTGGCTGCTGTGCACAGGGACGCAACGGGAAGAGGCATGTCTTACGCCAGTTCACCTTCAGGCCCAATAGCGTTCCGTACCGCTCCAGCAAAGATACTGCGCCCTGCAACGCGTCCCCTGTGTTATCCAAATACAGGAGCAGGTCGTCTGCATACAGCGATATGTAGTGGGGTACATCCTGCAGCCACAGCCCCTGGTAGGCCTGCCCCAGTCTAGCCTGTACTGCAAGAGGTTCTATTGCTAGGGCAAACAACAAAGGGGATAGCGAGCAACCCTGTCTCGTCCCTCGGAGGACTGGGTACTGGGCGGATATTACTGCCCCCAACCGCACTCTAGCCGTCGCAGAGGAATACAGCACCCACGTCCAAGTCCCAAAACCGTCTCCCAAGCCAAACCGACTCATCACATTGTAGAGAAATACGCACTCCAGACTATCGAAAGCCTTCTCTATATCTACTGACAATGCCGTCGGTAAGTGTACTCCTCGGTGTTCTCCTCCCATGAGCCGCACCAACCGTCGAATATTCGAAGATGTGTTTCTGATTGGAATAAATCCCGCCTGGTCAGCGTGCACCACTCTCCGGCTCCCTTGAAATCTTTTTCTCTCCCCTCTAAGACCCCTTGTTCTCGCTGGTCTTTTTCATTCCAGACTCTCTTCCCTTGCTCAAGGGCTCTCCCCACTTTTCCTCCCCTCACTCTCCCAGAATCTCCGCTCCATACGTGAAGGAGCCAGGACATTATACATGGTCTTACTAGCTCCTCCTTTTCTCATTGCTTTCCCTATCTTCTCAACCTCAGCTCTCTTCATACTTTGCCCCGTCTCCACCTTTTGTCTTTTTTATTCCAGTTTTCCACCACTCTGTCCCCTTTACATCTCCTGCTCATCACTCTTCTGAACTCTTCTTCTCCCTGGTTCTGTTTCTACTTTGTGCTTTCTTCGCCCCTTTTCTCCCTCACTTCACCATCTTCTCGGACCCTCATCTTCACGTTTTTCCCGTTCCTATTTTATATCTGCATTGTCCTTTTCCATCACTCATTTCCTTACATTATCGCCTACCTCTCTCCCACTTTATATGTCTACCCTCTTCTGACCGCTCCTTTCATCACACCTTTCTTCCCCTTTATAGCTTATCTCATTATCCTGCCCGTCTTTCATATTCTGCCATATTTTTCCTTTTTTACATTACCTTCCCGTGCTCCCATCATTCTCCCTTCATAAATTCCTTATGGTCTTCCACACTCTCCAGTCCCCTCTGCCTTTACCAATCCCACCTCTTTCATCTCTCTTCGTACCTCGCCATGACACTTCTCTCCCACCTACTCCATCTTCAATGACGTCACTTAATTTAAAGAACCTTTGATGTTCCTAAACACACCTTGCCCTCAGCCACTCCCTGGCCCAACCCCCTCGCTTTCTCTTTACACACTCTTACTTCACTTCCTGTCACTCTCTCCCTCCTGCTCCTTCTCGCCTTCCTCTGACTCTCCATCTGTCTTGTTCTCTGCCTGCTCCGCCCTCTCTAGCCTCCCTTCAACAGTCAAAGCCTTCTCTTTCTCCCCCCTCTCTCGCTCTTGAACCCCCACGCCCCAGCCCTTTTCACTCACACAGATATCTAAGCCTCAGAAATCCATTTCTGGGGAACCTTGGCAAATTGTAATTGTAATTGCATTTATATAACACTTACTACCCCGGATGAGGTGCTGAAGCGCTTTAACCTGGGCAGCATGCTGCTACCAAACCCAAGGTTAGTGGCTAGTCATGTTATTGGTTATTGGGGTTAGTTTAGTGACTCAAGCAACTATTCCATGCATTCACTAGAATTTCCTTGGGGTAGATTAAATAAATAGCAGTTGAGTGTTAACATTAGTGGGGTGGGGGAGTGGTTGAGGTATGTGAGTTGATGCACATATTTTTGGAATTCTTCATGCTGATGTTTGGTTGGATTAATAAAATACAGATGAATGCAAATATTCTGAACCCTTTCCATGTTACAAGCAATAGACAGTCCTCGGGCACAGCCTCCTTGTCTTAGCCTCAACACAGCCCTGGGCCTTTTGTGCAGCAAACCACTGACTGGTGTTGTTTGAAGACCTAAACCTTTCCATCAAATAGAAAATAAGCATTGGCATAGCCAATAGGTCTCGCCTTTGGGACCTTATAAGTGTTTAGCCATGCAACAGTTGATGTTGTTGCACCAAGGATACTGTACTGCATAACTAAATACTTATAAGGTCCCAAAAACGAGACCTATTGGCTATGCCAATACTTGTTCTCTTTTGCCATGTGCTTAGCAATGCACACTGCACAGCTATTCAGCAGCCTAGCCTCCGTAGATGATTGTTTCCTTAAACTGTCTTGTTTCTTCTCTATCGAAACGTTTTACTTGTTTTATTTTTTCTGTTATGTTACTTTATCAGCAATTGTTAGCTAATGTATCTGCCTTATCTGCGGCTCATAGGGTTTTCGTAATCTAACCACCCTTTCATAAGCTTCATGAATTAACATTGTTTGTTGTATAAGGTTGTGTTCGGAAGGGAGTGATTTGTTCAGTAATAGTTTGTGGTAGTAAATATAAAAGTTCAAGCCAGTGAAAGATCTTTTTAGAGTGCTATGTGTAGGAATGGGTATGCTGTAGGACTTTGCCATTTTTCATTGTTCTTGGTGTTTGGCTTTTCATTGCATAGACTGTTTTCTAGATTGCTATTGCTAACTAGGTATATAGTTATGATTCGATGTTGTCAGGGTCGTACTGGGCGCTCTGGCTATTTGGCAGTGCTGGCGGGGCAGGACAGTGTTTGGGCAGTTTTGTGGGTGTTTGTAGGTCGGTTTTATTGCCTGGGTGACCTCCTCATATGACCACAAGCATTGCCTAAAGTAATAGCTAGTTTATGTAGTCTCCCATATCGTTCAGAACGCCTATACCGCTTGTCTTTACAATTTCAACACTGCCCTGAATTGGAAATTTTGGCCACTTTTTTGGCTAACTGATTTAGTAATGTGGACCACTTTTAGGGCCAGATGTATCAAGGGTCTTACCGGTCGTGCATCGGCCCCTTATGCAAATGATAAAAATCCTTTGGGATGTATCAACCCAAAAGGCCTTTGCAAAATAGGTAATTACAATTTTTGCAATTACCTATTTTGCGAATGCAGTTCCCGATTCCCTAAATGCAATGCAAGAAGCATTCCCAGAATGTGACTTTGCATTAAGGAATCGAAAATTACCACCAACTTCAAGTTGGTGGTAATTTTCAAATCTTTAAAAAAATGCACAAAATTTAATTTTTCTAAGTGCCATGTGGCTCGTACATATGCCCTTAGGTCATGTGTGTGCGCCACATGTGCACACTTACCTTTTTTTGGGAGTGCATCAGGGGGGCCTAATGTCCCCCTGGCACCCTTGCAATTTCATTCACAATTTGCGATTACTTTATTTAAAGAGTTTTATATAGCACTGGCTAGACCCGGAGGTATCAGAGCGCTTTACATGAGGTTCCACAAAATTACAAGATTACATCAGTTTCAATTTACATCAGTTGCTAGACAAACAATTACAAGAGCATAGAGATCGAGATAAGTGAGGTGTAGAGGGGAAGGGGGTAAGGGTAAAGGGGTGGGAGGGAGATACGGCAGAAAGACGAAGGAAAGTGTGCCCAAAGTCCGGCTGGGTAGGTGACGGTCGAGGGGGAAGTCCCAAAACCCATCTCCTCTATAGCTATTAGGTAGCTCCACCGGGCTTTGGCCAAATAGCAAGGTCTCAATGGAAAAAAATTAAAGAACATGGAGGGCAAAATAATGGAGCGTAGAGGGGACAGGGAAGGTGAGAAAGGGAGGATAGGGGAAGAGACAACAAGGAAAGACGAAATGAAGTCTGTCTAAAGGCCGACTGGGTAGGTGACGACCAAGGAGGGAGTCCACGGCCCATCTCCCCTATAGCTAAACCAGGTAGCTCCATCAGGCATCAGACAAAATAGTTCAGTCTCAATACATTGAGAGAGGAAAGAAGGAGAGACATAAATAGAGGGAGGATGTGGGAAGATATGACAGGAGAGACTGAAGGAAGTCTGGGTAAAGACCGACTGGGTAGGTGACGTCCAAGGAGGGAATCCCAGACCTGTCTCCCCTATAGCTAAACCAGGTAGCTCCATCGGGCGTCAGACAAAATAGCTAGATCTAAAATGACGAGGGAAAATTCACAGGTAAACAGGGTGGGGACTATTCGGACATAATGTTCGGACTCCGCTGTCAGGATAGAGGTCATGTGTGCTCAGGGATAGTCAGAAGAGTGGCGGGGGGGTCGGGGAGCCATGGTCCGAAGGAATTGCAGATGTTCTCATTAGGGTAGGCGCAGTCCTGGACGGGTAGAGTAAGTCAAAGTTCAGCAAGGGGGGAAGAAGTCTTCATTATCGGCCATGATGGGGTCAGGCATCCTTGGACCCTGTTCCATATCAAGTATGTCGAGTGCGGCGGAGCTTTGCAGGGATGCCCATTAGTTGTTAAAACAGGCAACAAAGATCACCCCTGGTGTCCCTGGGTGCCCTGCCCTGTAGGCGCGCTGGAACACAGTAGGGGCCGCCATTTTGCCTCGCGAATGGGAGGGGGGAGGAGGAGGTCGCTCACCTCGCCCTTCAGCAACCGGAGGCTCTGGGTAGACAAGCTGGTATGTCCGCTGAGGCAGCGGGCGGGTAATACCTTAGGACACTGGCGGGGCGTCTCAACAGTCAGGAGAATGCCAGAGGATAAAATCGCCTCCCTAATTCAAAATGGCAGCTGGTGCCGCTATCACGTCCACTGTGGGCGCCATGTTAGAGTCAGGCACCGCTGAAATTTTTATTCCTCACCAGGGTAAGCGAAGTAGTGCTATCGGGGCCGCAATGGGGTCTCAGCCAGCAAGGGAAACCCTCTGCTATTAGTGAATGCCTTCCCATTCATTCCTATCGACCTCTAGACCCATAGGAATGAATGGGAAGGCATTCACTAATAGCAAATCGCAATTTGAAGAAGTCTTCATTATCGGCCATGATGGGGTCAGGCATCCTTGGACCCTGTTCCATATCAAGTAAGTCGAGTGCGGCGGAGCTTTGCAGGGACGCCCATTAGTTGTTAAAACAGGCAACAAAGATCACCCCTGGCGTCCCTGGGTGCCCTGCCCTGTAGGCGCGCTGGGACACAGTGGGGGCCGCCATTTTGCCTCGCGAATGGGAGGGGGGAGGAGGAGGTCGCTCACCTCACCCTTCAGCAACCGGAGGCTCTGGGTAGACAAGCTGGTATGTCCGCTGAGGCAGCGGGCGGGTAATACCTTAGGACACTGGCGGGGCGTCTCAACACAGTCAGGAGAATGCCAGAGGATAAAATCGCCTCCCTAATTCAAAATGGCAGCTGGCGCCGCTATCACGTCCACTGCGGGCGCCATGTTAGAGTCAGGCACCGCTGAAATTTTTATTCCTCACCAGGGTAAGCGAAGTAGTGCTATCGGGGCCGCAATGGGGTCTCAGCCAGCAAGGGAAACCCTCTGCTATTAGTGAATGCCTTCCCATTCATTCCTATCGACCTCTAGACCCATAGGAATGAATGGGAAGGCATTCACTAATAGCAAATCGCAATTTGCGATTTGCTATTAGAGAATATGTAGGAATCGCTTTTTTTGGCGAAACCTCCATACATTGCATTTTGCGATTCCAAAATAGCGAATCAGTAAAATTAGCTATTTTAGAATCTCAAAATGCACTGTTGATACATCTGGTCCTTAGTTTGTTGTCCTGGTCTTTTTTCCAACCCAGTCCTACCTTGGATGTTGTGCAGTTGGAGGTGTGATTTCTTTAGCTAATTGTGTATGATAGGTTCTAAGATGTGTATGCAGGATTGTTGAAATAAAGTGCTGTTGAGCTGACAGCACATTACCCTCTATATAGCTTTGATGGTACAGGTTAGTGTTGCTGCTTTTATGCATTTGATGTAGTGCGGACATACTTTCAAGGGGTTGCAGAGGTCTGCTCTAACAATACTCTGCCTCCAAATGGAATATTTATGCCATTTACATTATTAAGGAGGTAATTGCTAGTAGAGTGGAAGGATCATCCTGCAGTGTACTGGCTGATCTTATCCAACAAAAGGGAAGGACCAGAGACTCAGAATACCATAAATGTAAGACAGATGGCTTTGAAACTGAGGGCCTGAATTTTTCCCAGTTTGCTGATAGCGGTCCCGTAAGGCTATGAAGCATTGGTATCTTATGTTTTTATCGACCCACCCAGACCTGGAGCCTAACAGTGACGTCTGGTGTTAATGGGCATGAAGGGCATTGTCTAACGACCCTGAGCGGAAAGACAAGGCCAGGAAAGAAGAACACAAAGCAGGTGAAAAGAAATTACTACTTGCTACATGATAAAGTATGCCGGATCTGTATTTTCTCTTGAGGGACCTAGGATAAACTGTGGAGATGTCCTGCTATGCACATGCAAGCTAGACAAGGTCTTCTTCGTCCTGGAGGCACAAGGTACAGCAGTGACATTATACTAGAGAGTGTGCTGAATGATTATGGCATCATTATAACATATACAATTGCCCTGGGAGGAGTTAACAGAACTGCAATGTCCAGTGGCAGGGAAGGGCAAGACAGTGGGGACAATGTGGTAGGGGGTGCCAACAATTTGCTGGTCAACAGAAGAATGGGCGGGCTGTAGGAGGGGTGTAGCTGGCTGCTCTCCCCTCTTCCGGTTAACATATCTCCTGTAGCCTGTGTTCAACACTCCCTGTGTTTTTACTTTGAAAAAGTTATGGAGCTGACCACAAACCCGAATCTGCTGGCCGCGAGGTTCGAGCAGCAGCAGGGGCATGGTGAAAAAGTCAGTGAAAAAGTGAAGAAAAGTACGCAAAATGGATAAAAAAAAGAAAAAGTAAAAAAAGAGTGCAAAGAAGGCAGAGGGGGAAAAGAGGCAGAAAGCACAAGGACAGAAGGCAGACCAGCAGCAGAGCAAAAGATGCTCCCCACTAGCCCACCAGGGATGCTCAGGAAATCTTGGCCGTCCGGATGGATGTGCACATGAAAGTAATCATCTTCTAGATCCAGAGTTGCAAGCAAGTCACCTTCCTTGAGCAACAGGATTATAGTTTAGAGTATGACCAACCAAAACTTCTCCAATGGGACCCATTTGTTTATTGCCTTGAGGTTCACCGCTTTACGGAATGACCCATCTACTTTCAATACCAAGTAAAAAGTTGAGTAAAAATCGTGTCCTTTCTGATGAAGCGAGACTGGTCTTATCACCTTTTTGAGAAGCAACTTTTCCACGCCTGACAACACAGCTTATCTCTTTGTGTTGCTGCTTGACAGCAGTGTAGACCTGAATGCCAGGTTGGGGGAGTCTGTCTCAAAGGAATCTTGTACCCTTCTTGGATTATCAAGAGTACCCAAGGATTCTTTCTTAAGCAGTCAACTGTGGAATGATGAATTGTAACCTGGCTCCCACTGCCATAGAGGCATTTGTGACCAGCGTCTGTCTCAGACTGTTCCCTGGGAGTGGTACTTATTGGTAAACATGGATCTCCAACCACCAGTCTGGCCTCGAATGGGAAAGGAATACTTCCCTTCTCGCCCCTTCTGACCTTGCTTTTGGTCAATTGACATTTTATTCCAGGTCAGAGCTTAAAAGGATTCAGTATTTTCTTCTCTCCTACAGAACTCTGAATTATTTCATTAAGCTCTTCACCAAAGAGCTTCAATTCACTTAACAGAAGTGTCTGAACCAAGGATCTCTGGGTTATGCCTAATTTCCAAGTGTTCTTATCTCAGCAGTTGCTGCACCAGGAGCGGAAGCCCACAGATAATCAAATGTCACATCCTAGAGGAACTGTGCCAACAACTGCATTTGAGCCAAAATGTCAGCCTTCTCTTGGATGCAATCAGTCTCTGAAAATCCTTCAAATGAACCTGGAAAGTGTAAGCTGCATACGAGCTGACCCTGATTCTAAAGTTAGACACTCCTGGGTCCTTATCAAAGAAGATTAAAGTTTTCTGTCTATTTGATGAGATAAAGTGTCCTCTGATGACAGTGACGATGCTGATGCCATAGAAGAGAGAATAGAATTGACTTTAGAAGTCTGGGGAAACTTCTCATCAAACCAGTCCACCAAGTACCACTCATGTAGAAAACGAGGGATATTTTGTTTGTCAACAGCCTTCCATTCTTTCACAACGATGTCCTTCAGAACATCATGAAATGGGAGGTCACCCACCACAGACCCTCTATACTGGACATAAAACCCCTTCTCATCCAGGGTCTTCTGTTCAAAATCCAAAGCCTCTTTTATATGGGCAAGTATGTCTGTTACAGTTGGCCCCTCTACATACTTCCCTTTTGGAGAGACATTCAACTCATCATCCTGATCCAACCATTGCCTTTTAGCCCGAGGGTCATTTACTGCCTCATCAACAGCCTGTTTAATGTGCCACTATGGTTCAGCTCCAAATATCTGGAGAGTATCCTCTTCCTGTAAGTTTTCAGTATTTCTTTCGTTTTTCAGCCTTCTTTCCAGACCCAGAGGACTCCATAACTGCAGGGATTTGTGAAGGTAGAACCCAGCTGCAATCTTTACAATTAAAGGTGTTGCCCAGCAACAAGTCTCACCAAAACCTAGACTTCAGTCTTCCCACCATTTTGCGTGCATTCACACAGAGTTGCTGGGCTGAGGAAACCATCATCGGTCCCTGAATGGCCTGCCAGTGGCACACTGCCTCCTACTCTCTGTCCCAGCCTCGCACATTGACGGGGAGTGCATACATGTGCGGTGCAGTCAACAAAACGTTTTGCTGAGCACAGCGGTAAGTGTATACAATAAAGAAAGAGAACATTGAATATGTGTGGTGGCGGAGCCACACTCATTCTGTAATGGACTGGGATGAGGGGACCAAGGAGCGGATAATGATTCTCGTTAGTTATTGGTGTTTGAGATTATAGCATGTGTGATGGTTAGAAACCACTTTTTTGGCAGTTTTGTATAGCACTAACCTTGTCAAAAGGCATAAAAGCTCTTCACAACACCTAGAGACTATGTTACTCTTTTTCTGTCAGCACAGGGAGAGTTGCTTATATTCACAAGCTGTTAAACCGAGACTAGGAATCAAACCCAAGTCCCTAAGTGCGAGGATTGCAGCTCTACCTACTAGGCCACATGTCCTTGTGTGAAAGCTTGGCTCGTTTTGAGCTTGATGTTTCACATAGACCATTCGCTCAGCCAGAGCCAACCATTTTGCTGTGTCCAAGCAAAAGCCCTCAATGGCTCGCCTACCTCTACTAACAATGAATAAGTAAATTGTTAGACGGACCGGGAGGGTCGGCCGAGAATAAGGGGAGAGGTCTCCGGGGAGAGCCGTCTCCAGCGATCGTACAGACGAGTAACTTCCCCCCCACAGATGTACACCACACAAGGATAAGGTTTAACGTTCTTTATAAGCAATTCTTTAAGTACAGTGAAATGGTACAAGGAGGTCTGGACTCAGGGGTCCCCTCGGTTCTAGTCTCTTGATTGGGAAAAGGGTAGCGGGACAGTCTTGTTACCAATCTGGTAGATGAAATAGCTCACAATTCTCGAGCTCGGCGTTCTAGATGATCGGGCCGCGGCGGAGCCAGCAGGTCCCGGGATGGTTGGAGGTAGCGACGGTCCGCGGCGGAGCCAGCAGGTCCCGATGAAGGTGGTGGTTACAAACGGTCCGCGGCCACGCCAGCAGGTCCCGACGACGATGAAGGTTTCAGAAGGTTGCGGCAGCGCCAGCAGGCAGGACGATAGTTCGCAAGGCAGGACTACGGCAGCGCCAGTAGTCCGTCAAGGATGAGTTCTTCACTGCGTCTCTCGACTCCAGGATACAACTGCCTTCCTGCTCTGGAGCTGCCCCAGTTATAGGTCTGGCCCCCTTTGATGTCCGGACCCTCGCACTTGGAGGTCGGGAGGTCCGGGATGAGGGAGTCCAGACACCCAGCAGGGGGGTGGAGCCAGTGCCCGGGGGAGCCGGGGGCGATCGGCACCTGGCGGGGGAGAGCCATCGACACCTCTTTCTCCCATTGACCTGCCAAGTAGTCCGCTCACCTCCTGGGTGGATGGTGGTGCCGGGATGTCGGGGCCTGGCCAGGCCCAGGGTTAGAGTCGATCGGAGGCCACGCGGCCTCGTGGTGCTGTGTCCATGATGGCGCCCAAGCCGGGCGAGGGGGCCGGTAGTGATTCGGGTCCATGATGTGGAGATGTCCAGGGGCAGGGGTCCCATATGAGACGGGAAACGGGTGGTTGTTGCGTGTCACACCTGAAGAGCCGGGCTCGGGCCCAGTCGTGCGGGGAGGGAGCAAGCCCTTCACGTGGCCTGTCCAACATGCGTCCCCCCCAGCTGAAGGCGGGGAGAGTCACCCATCCTCTTGGGGACTCTCCTCGTCGAGGCGGAAAAAGCGGGACAGGCCATCTGCGTTGGCGTGATCCTGTCCGGGCCGATGTTCCACGGTGAAGTCCATCCCCTGCAGGGAGATGGACCAACGCAATAGTTTTGGGTTTTCCCCCCGCATCTGCATTAGCCATTGCAGGGGCCGATGATCGGTCTGTACCCGGAAGTGGGTACCGAAGAGATAAGGCCGGAGCTTTTTGAGGGCCCACACCACTGCGAAGGCCTCCCTCTCGATGGTGCTCCAGCGTTGCTCTCGGGCCAGGAGACGTCTGCTGATGAAGGCCACTGGTTGGTCAAGTCCTTCGGGGTTCAGCTGGGACAGGACTGCCCCAATGCCATGGTCGGAGGCGTCCGTTTGGACGATAAATTCCCGACTGTAGTCGGGGGCCTGGAGCACAGGGGCGGAGCACATGGCGGCCTTCAGCTTCTCGAAGGCCGCTTGATAGTCTGGGGTCCAGTTGACCTTCTTTGGTTGGTTTTTGGATGTGAGTTCCGTGAGGGGCCCCATAATGCTGCCATAGTCCCTCACGAACCGCCGGTAGTAGCCTGTGAGTCCCAAGAAGGCGCGGACCTCGGTCTGGGTGATGGGGGGCTGCCACGACTGGATGGCAGCGATTTTGAGTTGCATCGGGGCCACCAGACCGCTTCCCACCTGATGCCCGAGGTAGGTCACGGACCCCTGGCCAATTTGACATTTGCTGGCCTTGATCGTGAGGCCGGCTCGTTGGAGGGCCTGCAGAACCTCTCGGAGGTGGTTGAGGTGGTCGGACCAGTGGCGGCTGTACACAGCGATATCGTCCAGATAGGCGGCGCTGAATTCTTCGAGTCCCGCCAGGACCTGATTTACTAGCCGCTGGAATGTTGCTGGAGCATTCTTCATGCCGAATGGCATGACCTTGAAGTGGTAGTGGCCATCAGGGGTGGAGAAGGCAGATCGTTCTTGGGCCCGGGGTGTGAGACCGATCTGCCAGTAGCCCGCTGTCAGGTCGAAGATGCTGAGGTAGCGGGCAGCTCCCATGCGGTCGATTAGTTCATCTGCTCGGGGAATGGGATGTGCGTCGGTTCTGGTGACCGCATTCAGGCCCCGGTAGTCGACGCAGAACCGGAGCTCAGGAGTGGTGCCGGGGGCGGCCGCTTTGGGGACCAGTACCACTGGGCTGGCCCAGGGGCTGTCTGAGGGCTCGATGACCCCGAGCGTGAGCATCTTGGACACCTCCTCTTGGATGCAGGCCCGTACCCGATCTGGTACGCGGTAGGCCCGATGTCGGATAGGGGGACTGTCTCCAGTGTCTACATCGTGTGAGCACCAGGGGGTGACCCCTGGGGTGAGGGAGAACAGAGCGGCAAACTGCAGTAGGAGGTCTCGGCAGCCTTGACGCTGTTCCAGGGTGAGGGCCTCCGAGAGTCGGACCCCGTCCACGGAGCCGTCCTTCTCTCGAGTCCGTAGGAGATCAGGGAGTGGCTCGGAATCCTCTTCGGCTCCGCTGTCTGTTGCCATCAGGAGGCTGAGCTCCGAGCGCACAAAGTGGGGCTTTAGTCTATTGGCGTGGAGGACCCGGAGGGGGTTCCGTGAAGATTCCATATCGATGAGATAGGTGACAGGGCTCTTGCGCTCGACCACTTTGAAGGGCCCTGTCCATTTGTCTTGCAGGGCGCATGGTTCGGTGGGAGACATCACCCATACCCGTTGGCCGGGTTCAAATTCGATGGAGGAGGCATTTTGATCGTACCACCTTTTCATGTCTTCCTGACTGGCCTCCAAGTTTGCTTTAGCAATTTCTCTGAACCGTCTGGTCTGGTTGCGTAGGGTCAGGAGGTACTTGAAAACATCTGGAGGGTTCTTCAGAGGGGGCATTTCCCAACCTTCTTTGACTAGGCTGAGCGGCCCTCGCACCGGGTGTCCATATAAGAGTTCGAACGGGCTGAAGCCGAGGGACTTCTGTGGGACTTCTCGATAGGCAAAGAGGAGGCACGGCAGTAGCACATCCCACTGGCGACGGAGGGGCTCTTCCAACCCCCCAATCATCCCTTTGAGCGTGCGGTTGAACCGCTCAACTAGTCCATTTCCTTGAGGGTGATAGGGGGTCGTGAATCGGTAGGTGACCCCACACTGTTGCCAGAGGGATTTCATGTATTTTGAAATAAAGTTTGTGCCTCTGTCGCTGACGACTTCTCGGGGGAAGCCCACCCGGGAGAAGATCCCCATCAAGGCCCGGCCAACCACCGGGGCTGTCACAGTTCGCAGGGGAACAGCCTCGGGGTAGCGGGTGGCGTGGTCCACCAGTACCAGGATGAACCGATGTCCTTGTGCTGTACGGGGGTCCAGGGGCCCCACAATGTCTATTCCCACCCTCTCGAACGGGGTGGTGACCACTGGGAAAGGTTGCAGAGGTGCTTTAAGCTTGCGGCCGCTCTTCCCGCTGGCCTGGCACGTGGGGCAAGACCGGCAGTGCTGGAGTACGTCGTTCCTCATCTTGGGCCAGAAAAAGTGGGTCACCAGGCGATTGTAGGTTTTGTCCTGACCCAGGTGACCAGCCAGGGGGACATCGTGGGCCAGGTTTAGCAAAAAATCTGTAAAGCGGAGGGGCACCACTAGCACTCGACTGGCCCCTAACTCCGCGATTCTCTGTTCGCTGTACAACAGGTCATTGTCCCAATAGACCCAATGGGTTCCGGAGGTATCCCCTGCGCTCTGGGCGAGGGCTTGTTGGCGGAGTCCCTCGAGGGAGGGACAGGTCTTCTGCTCTTGACGAAACTGTTCTTGGGTGGGCCCCCCTTCCTGATGCCACTGAGCCAGGTCGGGAAGGTCCTGGAGCTGGGCGAGCCCTTCGGGGGTTTGCTCTGGAGGGTCGGCACGGTCGGTGTCTTCTACTGGAGCGACCGGGGGAGGAGGTGCCGGCCATTCAGGTTCTTCGGGTCGGGGGATGGCACGGGCGGCCATGGACCGGGTGGTTACGCACGCCCAGTCCGGGAGGCCCAACATCCCCAGGTGCTGTCTTCTCTCTACGGCGGCCCACGGGGAACTCTCCAGATCATTTCCCAGGAGACAGTCTACGGGGGCATCATCTCGGACCGTCACCTTCAACATGCCGGAGACTCCTCCCCACTCGAAGGGGACGCAGGCCATCCGACATAGACTCTCCGAATTGTCGGCTGAACGGACAGGGCAGAGAACGTTCGGCAGGATCTGTTCTGGGGTCACCAGGTGACAGCGGACGGCTGTCACACTGGCCCCGGTGTCACGTAGGGCTTCGGCCCTGCGTCCATTAATGTTCATCCACTGACTGTACTTCCGGGTGTTGGCGGGTAGGGGGGCCCGCGGGACCATGTCTTTTCCCCCTAGGCACGCTAGAACCATGGCGGCTGGTTCCCATTCTTGGTGTTCTTGCTCACGTTCCTCGTGTTCTTCGGAGATTTGTTCTTCCCCCAGGGCGGCGGCAGCCATCTGGCGGGGTCTCGGAGTCTGGCTCTGTGGACAATTCAGGTCATTTGCGTAGTGGCCGACTGGCTGGCATCGGTGACACGTGACATTGGCTCTGTACCCCGGGCGCGCCGGGGTGTTGCCCCGGTTGGCCGGGGGTGGTGTGTTGGCAGCGGGAGCGGCCGGGGCGTTGTCTCTTCCTCGTCCCTGGCCCCCTCCTCCTCCTCGGGGACGGTGCTGACCTGGGTGGTTCCGGTTCTGTTCCTGCGAACCATTTCGGCGCACTCGGGTGATTTCCCACCGGTCAGCCTCGGCGGCGAGCTGTCGTGGATCAGTCAATTTACTGTTGAGGAGGTGCTGCCTGAGCTCGACAAAGCAGTTGTTAGATAGATGCTCCCATACCATGAGATTGAAGAGTTGCTCGTAGGTCGTTACATTGCACCCCTTGATCCAGCCCTCGAAGGCTCGGCTGAAATAGTTCACGTACTCCACCCAAGTTGTACCCGGGATCCGGGTGCAGTCTCGGAACCTCTGGCGGTACATTTCGGGTGTGAGCCCATAGCGGGTGAGGAGGGTAGCTTTCATGTGGTCATAGGAGGTCATCAGATGGTCTGGGAGCTGTAATAGGGCATCGCGGCCCTCATTGACGAACCTCCCCCATAGACCGGCTCCCCAGTCGCTTCGATCGATCCGGTGGGAGGTCATAGCGATCTCGTAGGCCTTGAACCACTGCTGTATGTCGTCATCTCGGAAATATTCTCGAACGACATCCTTGGGGATGTGTACTTTCTTTTCTGTTGCTCCCGGGGTGCGCGGTTGCTCGGGCACCCCTAATTCTTTGTTCTGCTTACGTAATTCTATCTCTGCTAGTTTGCGCTCGTGTTCATACGCCAGTCTCTTCTCTTCGAGCTCTCTTTGTCTCTGTTTTTCTTCCCTTTCTTCTCAGAGCCGTAGATGTTCTAGGTTCAGTTTTTGTTCGGCTAATTTGAGTTTGCCATCCATTTTGAGCCGGGCCATTTCTAGTTCATGTAGTCTGTTTCTCTCTCGTTCTTGGATTTCGTTTTGCGAAAGACCGGTTCTTCGCTCCTCGGGAGCCGTGGTGTTTTTCTCTGCTGCTGCGACATTTTGGTCCGGGGGTCTGACGGCCCCGGTTTCCGCCCATGACTCAATGGCGTGCTTGAAATCGTCCTTAGTACTCAGACCGGTGGTAGCGATACCTAGTTCAATGCAGAATTGTTTCAACTCACGATGGCTGTACTCTTCCAATTTCTCCATCTGGAATTTCTCGGTGGATCCGCTCTCTTTGGTTGTCATTGTGGTTTCGTCGTGGGGTGAGCTACTCTCTGTACGATTACGCGTTGATTCGGATCGCGCCGCTGGCCACCAATGTTAGACGGACCGGGAGGGTCGGCCGAGAATAAGGGGAGAGGTCTCCGGGGAGAGCCGTCTCCAGCGATCGTACAGACGAGTAACTTCCCCCCCACAGATGTACACCACACAAGGATAAGGTTTAACGTTCTTTATAAGCAATTCTTTAAGTACGGTGAAATGGTACAAGGAGGTCTGGACTCAGGGGTCCCCTCGGTTCTAGTCTCTTGATTGGGAAAAGGGTAGCGGGACAGTCTTGTTACCAATCTGGTAGATGAAATAGCTCACAATCCTCGAGCTCGGCGTTCTAGATGATCGGGCCGCGGCGGAGCCAGCAGGTCCCGGGATGGTTGAAGGTAGCGACGGTCCGCGGCGGAGCCAGCAGGTCCCGATGAAGGTGGTGGTTACAAACGGTCCGCGGCCACGCCAGCAGGTCCCGACGACGATGAAGGTTTCAGAAGGTTGCGGCAGCGCCAGCAGGCAGGACGATAGTTCGCAAGGCAGGACTACGGCAGCGCCAGTAGTCCGTCAAGGATGAGTTCTTCACTGCGTCTCTCGACTCCAGGATACAACTGCCTTCCTGCTCTGGAGCTGCCCCAGTTATAGGTCTGGCCCCCTTTGATGTCCGGACCCTCGCACTTGGAGGTCGGGAGGTCCGGGATGAGGGAGTCCAGACACCCAGCAGGGGGGTGGAGCCAGTGCCCGGGGGAGCCGGGGGCGATCGGCACCTGGCGGGGGAGAGCCATCGACACCTCTTTCTCCCATTGACCTGCCAAGTAGTCCGCTCACCTCCTGGGTGGATGATGGTGCCGGGATGTCGGGGCCTGGCCAGGCCCAGGGTTAGGGTCGATCGGAGGCCACGCGGCCTCGTGGTGCTGTGTCCAAGATGGCCCCCAAGCCGGGCGAGGGGGCCGGTAGTGATTCGGGTCCATGATGTGGAGATGTCCAGGGGCAGGGGTCCCATATGAGACGGGAAACGGGTGGTTGTTGCGTGTCACACCTGAAGAGCCGGGCTCGGGCCCGGTCGTGCGGGGAGGGAGCAAGCCCTTCACGTGGCCTGTCCAACATAAATGACCCTCTAAAAAACCTCAGAACCTCTGAAATTATAGGCCCTGAAATATGAACAAGCGTGCTGCTGTTATTGAATGTTCTACACCAAAAAGAGCCCATTGGGTATGGGGTAATGGCTAGACGTCTACTGTTATCTTGAGCGTTTAATTAAGTCCACCAGGTTTTAATGCAAACAGTGAAGATGGAATTTACAGTGTGCATCGTGTCCTGAAACTTCTCCTCAACTGATCTTGAGCTCTCAGGACTTGCCTGTTTTGATCTGACCTTTGGCACACTAATCGCCTTGCTGTAATACACTATTTCACATAATCATTAAATTACAACGTAGGTTAGCTTTATCAGCCAATCAGGTTTCTTAATTAGCATGAGTCCCTGCAAACCACTGAGGTCGGAGTGTGATGCAGATTGACTAACAACTTTTGTTTATTGGCATTTCAGCAATTACATCAACACAGTATATTTGATACTGTACATCCATACAGTGGACGGTGGCTTAGTAGCTTCAGCCGTTAAAGTCTACTCCGAGCATACAGGTTGGCATCAGGTTAATTGAGGGCTCACCAGCCATTTGGTAGAACCCACTACCCATATTGGTCACATAAGCAGGAGAACTCTATGCCACAGTAAAAATAACAACAAAACATTCCGTATTGCGTGTAACCTAGAACTGTGTCCATATTTGTCTGAATCTCATGTTAGTGTGTGCAAACAATATCTGGGGAGGAAAGGAAAACAAAAAAAGGAAGGATGATATCGGCCTCAGAGGATGGGGAGAGGGCAGGTGGAGGAGGGGGAGAAGAATAACAGGTATGGCAGCCCTGGCTAGTGGGTTGCATAGCGCCCTGTAGTGATGGAGCCATACGGCCTGTGCACGTACTACAAACACGCATCCATGCACCCCGAGGGCGGGCTCGCCCCAGTGGTTAAATAAAGGGGCGTGAGACCACTCGGGGTCTTTGCCCAGTAGTAAAATTAACGTGTGGTTATCACCTTATTACTGTGGCCGTGAGTCAGAGGCCTACTCCTGTGTCCCAGATGTTCAGTCAGGCCTGGACACTACACTGGCAACGAGGCGGGTCCCACCCACTCATCGTGTTCGCCTCACCTGCCGGTGCTGGAGATCCTGATGTGGAGGTCTGCAGTCCGCTCCGCTGCGCCTCTACTGTGGGAGCCCACCCTGCGAAGTGTTGCCGTCCCTCGAGACGCAGTGCATCGGTGCACGCTCTCCTTGGCGGGAGCCCACCCCGCTGTGCACCGCCGCAAGTCAGCAGTCTTCGCACCTGGAGCAGCGCCCCCAACAGTGAGGCTGACCTTGTCCTGCTCGCGTTTGCGCTAGTTGTGCCTGCACCCTGCCGCGTGCGAGACTCGCGCCGGTGCTCCGGCAATGTCTGTGCCCGGCAGTGCTCCCACTGTCACGTGGTCGTGCCGGCGAGAAGTGCAAGCACCTATCTCGGCGCGCAGCTGTTCAGGCCCAGCAGCGCATCTTCCACATGCGCGCCACCTGCTCCTCACGCCCGGCCTCCGCGCCCATTGAGGAGCCAGAAGCGGGACAACAGGTGGAGTGCAACGTTTCCTGCATGAGTCCCAGACTCTTAGGGCACACGCCCCTGCACACATTTGGGAGCCCTGAGAGATCACGCCTCACTACACAGCAAAGCTTCCAGATCCGCCCACATTCTGCCCCAGCTGGGCACAGTGTCACTCCGGCCTGGTGCATAATCAAGGTCTTGCCCACGCCAGTGGGCGCCATCACAGCAAACTGCAAGCAAAGCCTGCCCAGCTGCTACCCTTGGGGGCCATCGACGAACGCGCTGTCGACTGGAGATGAGTCAAAAGGACGGCAGTGGAGGGGCGGTGCCCCTGCGGCACCACCGCTTCTTCGTCAGTAGACGGTCCCACCTGCCCACGATCGGCCTGGTCAGGCCATGGCTGCCCCCTGCCTCCATTCAATGAGCTCTCTGGCCCCTCCACGGCCGCAGCACCCTGGAAGTCCTGGATCGGCCGCTTGGACTACTACTTTGTGGGCGTGCAAGAGACTGATGGAAGAGTGAAACGGTTGCTCCTCATGTGCTACGGAGGTGGCGAGTTGTATGATCTTTTCGAGACGCTGCCCAACACTGGACCAGACGACGACTACAATTGGGCAGTCGCAGCCCTTAACAGGCACTTCGACCCCCAGATAAACCCTGACTTCGAGCACTTCAAGTTGGAGTCCGAGACCCCTGAGGAAGTTGGCGAGTTCCTGCACACTGCCCGTCAGAGAGAAGAGATTCAGGCGCAGATAATCCAGGGGTGTCGTTCCGTGACGCTGCGCTGCGCTGCCTGATACTCCGCCAGCCGGGCATCAGTCTGGACGAGATCCTCGTCCTCGCCAGGTCCCACGAGCTGTCCAACGCTAGAGCGGACAAGATGGAGGCGGCACTCAAGTGGCCTACGCCAAAATCAGCACTGACGCGATCACCCGTGATCAAAGAGGAAAGGGTGGACGTCATCCAGAGACGACAGGGACTGCCAAAAGGGGCCGCGAGGGCACCCCAGAGAAGCGTGTGTGGCAATTGTGACCTGGACCACCCTCCAGCGCTGAGGTGTTTTGCAAGAGGGAAGACATGTTCCCAGTGTGGTAAACTAAACCACTTTGTGAAGGTTTGCAAGAGTGGCAGGCCGAGGACAAATGCCCCAAACCCACGGGGAATAACGACAGCAGTGAGACAGATGATTCTTGAAGACACGCTAGATCAGGTGGACACCACCCCGCCAGGGTTTGGACTGGGGACAGAAGATGATGATGTATTCTTCGTGTCGTTTGTAGGTCGAATAGGCACAAGGCGCCGCCCACCCATGTGCAAGATCACCGTGGCTGGATCTCCCGTGAGTGCCCTCATAGACACAGGGGTGTCAGTGAATGTAATGGACAGTCACCAGTATGAGCAGTTATCACCATGCCCGCCACTCTTCCCATCCAACAGCAAAACACAGAAGATGATGGACGGAATGTTGCACAATGGCAAAATATTCACACTCAGTCACAGAACTGGGTTTAATCCATTGTTATTTTGCTCACCAAGCCACCCCAGTTCAGACATGGTCATATGCAAAACAGTCTTGACCCTGTGCCTCATGGGAACAGTCCAGCCTGAACTGCCAAGCCATATCTTCCCTGGACCGTAATCAAGCATCCTAGGACTGGTTTCTGGCTATCTGCCGTCTTCAGCCAGGATAGCTTGACTCCAGTGGCTTAGTGAGCACGGGACCCACGTCTGGGCATACCCTTCCCACATAGGGTGAACAGCAAAACACACAAGATGATGGACGGAATGTTGCACAATGGCAAAACATTCACCCTCAGTCACAGATCTGGGTTTAATCCATTAGTTTTTTGCTCACCAAGCCACCCCAGTTCAGACATGGCCATATGCAAATCACTCTTGACCCTGTGCCACATGGGAACAGTCCAGCCCGAACTGCAAAGCCATGTCTTCCCTGGACCGGAATCAAGCATCCTAGGACCGGTTACTGGCTATCAGCCGTCTTCAGCCAGGATAGCTTGACTCCAGTGGCTTAGTGAGCACGGGACCCACATCTGGGCATACCCTTCCCACATAGGGTGAACAGCAAAACACACAAGATGTTGGACGGAATGTTGCAAAATGGCAAAACATTCACCCCCAGCCACAAATCTGGGGTTAATCCATCTTTATTTTGCTCACCAAGCCACCCCAGTTCAGATATGGCCATATGCAAATCAGTCCCTGTGACTCATGGGAACAGTCCAGCCCGAACTGCCAAGCCATGTCTTCCCTGGGAACAGTCCAGCCCGAACTGCAAAGCCATGTCTTCCCATCCACGGCAAGAATTTACACCTACGATGGAAACAAACCGCTTCCCCTATGAGGAGTAATGGAGGTTGAAGTCACCAACGAGGGTCATCGTATCAGCACGAGATTTCATGTCACGGAGGGGAAACGAGGAACACTCCTCAGTTGCCACATGGCGGAGGACCTAGAGCTTGTTTTCTTCGCAAACCAGGTGCATGATCTACACGGCCGCGCCCTTCTCAAAGATTTCTCCATGCTATTGGAGGGCATGGGCCGCCTAAAAGGTAAAATGTTCAAGCTACACGTCGATCCAACAGTCAAGCCCATGGCTCTGAGACACCGCCGGGTGCCCTTTCACCTATGCCCGCAAGTGGAGGAGGAACTGAAGAAGCTAGAGGAGTTAGACGTGATAGAAAGGGTGTCAGGCCGCACCCCGTGGGTGTCACCGTTGGTCGTGGCCCCTAAACCAAAGCAGCCAGGAGCCTTTTGGCTGTACGTAGACATGCGCCTTCCGAACAAGGCCGTGAAGAGGGAGCGTCATCTCACTCCCACGATGGATGGCATTGTGGCCGACCTCAACGGCGCCAAGTGGTTCACCAAACTCAACCTGAACGCTGGTTACCACCATTTAGAACTCCACCCCGACAGCAGGAACATCACAACCTTCTCCACCCACGTGGGGCTACGTCGGTACAAGTGGCTGAGCTTCGGGGTGTCCTCTGCCGCAGTGGTGTTTTAAAATGCGATAAGAGAGACGCTAACTGGACTGCAAGGGATTATAAACTTGAGTGATGAAATCCTTGTATACTCCAAGACACTGGAGGAGCACCATATGAACCTCAGAGCCAATCTCCAACGATTAGCCGAGAACGGACTCACTCTGCAGAAAGCAATGTACTCCTTTTACCAAGAGTCTGTGGATTTCTTTGGATATGTTTTCTCCAGGGAGGGCCTTCGTGTTCATCCGAAGAAGGCAGCGGCCATACGATCTTCCCCGAGGCCCACGGAGGTCCGCAGCTTCCTCGGGATGGCCACGTATTGCGGCCGTTTTATTCCCAATCTGGCATCACTCTCCGAGCCTCTCTGAAACCTGACGAAGTCTGGCAAGCCGTGGGTCTGGTTCGCGGAAGAAGATCTGGCATTCCATGCGGTCAAGGAAGCCCTCATCGATGAAAAGGTGATGGCATACTTCCGCCCCCATCGGTGCACCAAAGTGGTGGTAGACGCTAGCCCTGTGGGGCTGGGCACAGTCCTGATGCAGGAGACGGAGTCCAAGGAGTGGGTCCCACCGCCTATGCCAGCAGGGCAATGACTGGAACTGACATGAGCTACGCAGAGATTGAGCACGAGGCTCTAGCCATCAAATGGACGTGCCAGTACTTCCATCTCTATTTATATGGACACTTATTTCACTTGGTCACAGATCACAAGCCACTCGTTCCCCTGTTCGCCGGCACATAACGGCTCGCTTCTCCCTGGATAGAGAGATGGGCAGTCCAGCTGCAGGACTATCACATTGACTGCGTTTTTCGCCCTGGGGTCAACAACCCTGCCGACTTCCTGTCGCTACACCCCTGTCCGCCGGTGCCGTCCATGCGGTTGTCCGAGGAAGACTGCAACGAGGAGTATGTCAGGATAATTTCTCTGGAAGCATGCCCAGTAGCCCTTACACTTGAAGACATCAGAAAGGCGACTGAACCTGACGAATGCCTAATCAAGGTCAAGACCACGCTTGCCAACAGGAACTGGCAGCATTTCCTTGATAGAGTCAGTGCACTAACGGCAGAAGAAAGACTGTTTCGACAGCAATTGTGGAACGCTCAGAGCAAGCTCAGTGTGGGCCTCCATGGAGTTGTGCTACGAGGAACCACCTTCGTTATCCTGAGGAGTCTTCAAAAGAAAGTGGTTCATTTTGTGCACCAAGGGCACCAAGGGATATCAAAGACCAAAGCCAGGTTGGTTAAGAAGCAAAGACTTGTTCCCGGGAATGGATACCATGGTCGAGGACGTTATCCACACCTGCCACTCGTGCAACATCACAGGGGTGTCCCAGCTACCCACTCGGTGATCACAGAGGATCCATGCCAAGAACCTTGAACCAAAGTAAGTGTCGACTTTGGGTCCTTTACTGATGGGAGAAGCACCCTAGTCCTCGTGGACTCGCATTCAAAATTCCCAGTGGTGGAAATTGTGGCATCAACAGCTTTTCCGCACGTCAAGACTGCACTTGAGTACATCTTCGCCCTGATGGGATTGCCGGAAGAGATGAAATCAGACAATGGCCCACCATTTCAAGGTCGAGAGTTCTAGGAGTTCTTGGCCTCTAGGGCTATTCGGCATCGCAAGATCATGCCACAGTGGCCTCAGGCAAATGGTGAGGTGGAGGGGTTCATGCGTACAATGAACAGAGCTCTCTGGATTGGAGTGGAAAGAGGAGAGGAAGCTGAACAGTGCCTCCAGCAATTCCTACGTGCCTATCACCAGATGCCACACTGCACCACCCAAAGTGCACTGGCTCACCTCATGTGCAGAAGGGCGCCAAGAGACAGTGTCCCTGAGGACCCGTTGTGGGGTCCTCCAGCGCTGCACCCAGAAGCCGTCCAAGCTCTGCGGAAAGTGACCAACGACAAGGCAAGTCAGGATCGAAGAATGAAACCAATGGGCATCCGAGTTGGGGACAGGGTCATTGTGAAAGACCACTATCCTCGCTGGAAGTATCGCACCCTGCACGAGCCGGAAGTATGGGAAGTCGTCAATGTGCACGGTACCATGTTGTCGGCCATGCGTGGAACTCGTGTGGTCACCAGGAACACATTGTGGTTCAAGAAGATGGAGGGTGACCCTAGTCCGGTGGAAGGTGCCACTGGAGGGTCAGAGGATGAAGAAGCAACTGCCCGATGAGCACTCCCATCAGCAGCCTGGCGCCCATGTCAGGTCAAGGAGTAGAAGATAATAATCACCAGATAGGGAGGAGGAATATCTGTCCATTCAGTTCCCCTTATAAGTATTCAAAGAATCAAAAGCAGAATGGACACTTGTAACTGCGTTACCTTGGTTTGCTAAAAAACCCTCATAAACGCGGTGGAAAAGTCGCTATGCGGTGTATTTTGTTTCTCCGCCTCACACTCGCGTTATGGCACCGTCATAGGGTTTAGTAAATGTGCTGTATGCCCGCCTCAAGCCTGAGGCAACCTCTGGGCAGCGCAGTAGTGTCCAGACATAAGTCAGTGCCCCCGGGGGCAGAGCCAGCACAAGACACGGGGAAGTCTCTGAATGTGGCCTGGGATCAAGATATCCATAACCCCTGAAGACACGCGTCTTAGCAACTACGGAGGTACATCATAACCTCGAAACGAAACATAGTGGCAACACAAAATCCACTTGAATTACTGCACAAATGGTGTAAGTATTTTTGTTTAGTCCTGACGAACGCCCCATAGACCCGGCTGGGCATGGAGGGGCAGAAACATGTTGACCGTTTTTGGAAAGTGGTATAATACGATCCAGTAACACGATCTATGAGTATACCCAAGATCTTTTACTAACAAGCCTCATCTAATCCCTATTAAAATTCATTCTGGATGTAAGCTTGTTTTTTACTTTTTGTGGACACTGACTTATCTCTGGACACTACTGCGCTGCCCAGAGGTTGCCTCAGGCTTGAGGCGGGCATACAGCACATTTACTAAACCCTATGACGATGCCATAACGCGAGTGTGGGGCGGAAAAACAAAATACACTGCATAGCGACTTTTCCACTGCGTTTATGAGGGTATTTTTTTAAGCAAACCAAGGTAACGCAGTTACAAGTGTCCATTCTGCTTTTGATTCTTCAAGGAGTAGAAGAGTCAGGAGGAAAACAGCCGAGCCTGGGGGCCGTATCCCCTGAGGCCGGCGAAGGAGCCAGGGAGTCTAGAGCAGAGAAGAACTCCCGGAACCAGAAGTATGGTTTCTGGCCGAAACCAGCCCCCAGCCAAAGATTATAGGACCTTGATTGGTGTGTACAGAAAAACTGAGGTTAAGACTTTGAATGACCTTAGTATCTGAAATATTGAAGGGATGTAGTGATGGAGCCACCCAGCCCGAGCACGTACTACACACACGCATCCATGCACCCCGAGGGCGGGCTCACCCGAGGGGTTAAATAAAGAGGCATGAGACCGCTCTGGGTCTTTGCCCAGTACTAATATTAACGCGTGGTTGTCCCCTTATTACTGTGGCCGTGAGTCAGAGGCCTACTACTGTGTCCCAGGTGTCCAGTCAGGCCTGGAAACTACACGCCCCACTCAGGTCTCCATCTATTCCCTAACGTGCCCCACCTACAACTCCAGTTGCTTTGTGCATTTATCCCCTATAGTGTCAGGCTCTCTGCCGAGATCGGATCAAAACTCCTCCGTCAACCCCCGCATAGCCTCATCACCATCTTCCACCGGTTACGGTTAGTCAGCCAACCCAGGGAATTCCATTCGTCAACCACCTCTGTCCAGAGTGGAGCAATAGGTCGGAGGCGACCACCCCCCTCCCTCCCCCGTGCTTCCTCTCTTTGCAGTGCTCTTTCCTCGGCCCGAGCCTAACGTGTGACATCATTCACCCAGGTTTCCAGGCAAGGTCCTCTGGGCGACTTCCAAGCCTAGGCTACAGAGTCAAGTCAGTAAATCTATTGCCCACGTTCTTGGGGTCCGGGCCCGGCCTTTGGAAGAGGCCCAAGAGGCAGATCGCAGGCATATTGTCAAATGACCTATGTTTTTTTTAATTCTCCAACACAATTCATTATTATATTAATTGCTCTAGTAACAGTCCAGTCCAGGAGGCGCGCTTCCACCCTGTCGATTGCCCTCTTTGAATTCAGACTCTGCAAGTACTTGGAATAGCAGGAGGTTAGGGGCTATGTATAGTGGTCTGAGGCATGTGCCCTGTACCTTAATGTATCATCTTAAAGGAGGGGCACTACTCACACAGATGAACCCCAGTGGTACTAACAGGGGGCATTGTGGCCGTGCTCATTGAACTTTATTGATATTTAAAGGGAGCATGCTTGGGCTGACCTTATCAGGCACTGGGAATTTATTCGGGAGGCTGGAGAGAGAGAGAGAAAGAGAGAGTCTTTCGCTGGTTCTGGCGGGAGCTATTATGGCCTCTACGAACACCTGGAAGGGGGAAGCGAGCATTAAAGCCGTGTATGTAGCCTACTTGTGAGGAGGAGCATTTGTCACCCCTCCCTCCAACTGGGTCTGCTGGCTGGGCTGCTGCATGCAGTACAAGGCCTTCATGATACCGCCCATGCAGGGCCTCGGCACCAGGCAGATACATATCTCGGCAGCATGTGCAGTGAGCATCCTCGCTTTCTGGCTCAGCAGGCAAGGGGAGCTGCCAGCGCCTGGAGGCTGCATCAGACAATGACCAGTGCCTGTTGCCCGCTGACTGCGCTTTCTGCTGTCCTTTCAAACCTGTTGTAAAAGCAAATCATAGAGCCTTCTATGAAGCCGCTTCAAAGTTCAATGGCATTTTGAAATTTCGTATGAGTAGGATTGTCACCTGGCCGGTTTTCTACCGGCACCACCAGTATTTTAATGTCTTGTCGGGTACAAAAAAAAAAGCAAAATCACCTCAAGCCTGTTTTTTTGGCCCTCATTAGCACGTACTTAAAAGAGCAAATATAAATAGAAAGCACTTTAGAATGTGTTCTAGAGCTGCATTAATGGTTCTTGGCTAATAATTAAAGTAAACAAAGGAAGAACATAAATATTCCTAATGAATAAATATGATTTTGTTTAAAGTACTATTTCGTATCATGTCCAAACCTTTTCAGACTCTTAGAACAATAAATGCCCAGTATTTTCTCTTGAAAAGGTGGCAACCCTCTGTGTGGGGCATTGTCATAAACAATTGCAACACAATAGTAACATCAATAACTTTTCAAAGAGACTTATGCATGTGTGCAAGTGTATGGAAATATCTTAAAGTGGGCAATGTGTCGCATTAGTAGACCGCAAGGGGCAAGCATGCACAAAGCAAAAGATGAATTAAAGGAAATTGAGCACAACAGCAGGCAATGTCCAGGTGGCTTCTGTAGACACGGAGAGAAGCATGGCAATTCTATTGCCTGTTTTAGCATGCATTAAGGATCTCAGAGGAAATGGTTATGATGAATGCTACAATGCACCAGGAGTGCAACAAATGTGTATTGTAGCTGCAAGGGGCCTATCTTTCCGGGGTGTGTGCTTTGTATGAGGGAAGCTTGGTTGTCTGTTTCTGGCCTCAGTATTTTTTGAGTAGCCGAAAGGCTGCAACAGGCAATACAACTTTAAAAGTTTCTGCTGGCACAAATAGTTTTCTACTGAGTACTTAATTGCTCTTATGGCAAATCATACTTTATGTTCTGTTTAGGTGAAAACAATGCGCACTGTGCTGTTTCTCTATGCATTATGCTGAATTTTCCATGGTTGACAGTATGCTGAAAAATACACCATTTAAATTATATTACATTACCAATTCCCCTGTTCTAAGAGTGGAAGAATTGTTGTTCAAAAGGATTTGCACACCACACGCTCACTATTTAAAACTTGTTGAAAGGCTTATGTGACAGCCCTCATTCATCACTGCCCCAAGTGATCAGGAGCCTTCGGGAATCTAATACTCTCAATCAAAGAAGTGAGTGAAGTGGTTTCACAACTCTCAGCGGTAAGGCTCTTGGAGCCAAAAAGCTCCCCACAGAACTGTTCAATGTGCTTTCATACAAGGTGGCCCCATGCCTCTGTGATATGTTTCTAAGAGTAGATAAGGACTAGTCCCTTTTGACTTTAGGGAAGTTTTCATCACTGTCTTCTTAAAACTAGGTAGGCCAGCAGACCAATTTGTTTTTCTCTCTCTCTTAGACCAATTTCCCTGATAAAATTAAAGGACAGGATTATGAAAACGTGCTTGCCAATAACCTACTGCCATGCATTCATACCCTACTTAACACAGACCAAAGAGTCTTTATGCAAGATAGTTTTACCTGTCACCTCACATACCTCAATAATGCACTTGCTCTTTCTTCATTCCTGGAAGGACCACTGGCTTTCTTACTGGTCAATTTCGAGAATGTCTTCTATCTAGGCTGGGACTATCTGTTTGCGATTCTTGTTGGCAAGGGATTTGGACCCCTGTTCCTTCCTTATGTTAGCTTACTTGACACATTTGAAACAACCAATGTTCGTGTCTTGGCCTCCCTATTTCACTATCCGAACCCAACTGGGGACCTTCTATCCCCTTTGCTGTTTGAACAGGATATTGAGTGTCTTGCTAGATTGCCGAAATCTTACTAGGTTATTCAGGATTTCGATTGGGTGGCAGAGATTGAAGCTCATGCCTTACTTTATGCCAATGACCTCCATATAAGACTTAGCTGCATGTACTTCTATATCCCAAACCTAACCAAAAGGCTGTTGGGCGCTTATCATGGGCAAAGACAAGCATAAAGCCAATAAGTAAGACGAGAAGCACCTGGTTTAGGATGGTAAATGTATTGTCATATAGTGTTCTTTAAAGAGCGGAATCTTCAACTCCTTAATAAATTGGACAGCATTGGGGCAGACCTGATGGATACAGGAATGTTATTCTGATCCTGGGTGCATCAATAGAGAAGTCCTGCTGTCTTGTATTTTCTTTTTTACACTTCTTTCTCTGCAATCTGGTGGTGTCCTGGCTGAGGGTGTGCCAAGATCCACCAGGGGCCATATTACAATAATTTTACCAGGGGTGCAACAGGCATTTTCAACCGCTTTACGCACCCCCCGGGGCACTTTGGTATTATAGAACGGGGCGCAGACGCTTGTGCGACCCCTTCTATAATACCAATAGCGCTGCTCACTTAAAGCGTCAGCGCTATCAACAGAGGGTATTCCCTCATTTGCGTAGAGGCGTGTCCTATGCAAATGAAGGAATTCCTTTGACTCTGCACCCGCTCCATATTACAGAGCGCAGAGTCAAAGAAGCCCTCAGAAGGTGCACTGACAGTGTGCGATTTAAAAGGTGGCACGAGAGCATCCCTCTGCAGGAGGTAAAGGGGGTCCCATGGACCCCCAGACATCCCCCTGCAGGTGGGGCCCTCACTGACATCACCCACCTGCAAAGGGATCTCTACTACCCTGTAAAAGTGCAGGCGGGTGCCGTCTGCACTGTGAAAAACACGGAGCAGCTGATCTGTGTTTTCACATGAATGGGCTGTCCTGGGAGCAGCGCATACAATATAATTGGGCACATTATGATTGTTTGTGCCTGGCGCACCTTTTAAAAGGTGCACCGGGCTCAAACAATCACAATGCATAATACGGCCCCTGATATACATTCTCTCATGGCTGGCCTACGAATGATGCAACTGTTACATCTTTTTTTTTTTAAATCTGTTTTTTATTTTCAGTAATAACTTTGGCAGAAAAGTCAGGTTGTACATAATTAGATTTTACAGTTAGCATACATAACCACAGTAGCAAATCACGTTTGATGTCCTCACATATCTGTCTGATCACAATCAATTCACCAGGCATTCCATTAAAATTTGTCCTAATACATATATTATTGCTCATCTTCTGAACTTTCTTCATCACAATCTGGCGGTGGCTCACGTATATCTCCCCGGTACCTATTCCACGCTCCCCATATCTTGCTCCATTTCTGGGGGCATCCTCGATTGATAAATACCGACCTTTCGGCCATCATGGCCAAGTCCATGTCTGCACACCATGTCGCCAATGACGGCAACTCTGCGGCCCCCCATTTCTGCACTATATTACATTTAGCCATCATTAGCCCCATTGTGGCCCATGTTTACGCCGGACGTGTAAGATCATTAGGTTCTCATACTTTTAGCAGGCACCTGCGTGGTTCAGGAACTAGTGATACCCCCTCTGTCTGCGACACCATTCTCAGTATCTTTTTCCAGTAATCAGCTATCTTGGGCCAGTGCCACATTGTGTGGAAGAAGGTCCCTTCCTCCCCACACCCTCTAAGACAGTATGGATGCTGAGCTTTGCCCATCTTGTACAAAGTGCATCTAGTGTGATATGTGCGGTGTAGTATCTTGCGTTGTACTAGTCTGAGTCGTGAGGGTATAACCACCCAGGGCCGTACTGGCCATAGCGGGCACCGGGCAATACCCCAGTGCGCCGCAGGGGTGGGGGCGGTTTTGGGCCCCTGGGGACCGATTTTGTTACAGGGCTGTTTTTGCAGCATAGCTGCAAAATTGGCCCTACAACAAAATCGGCCGAAAACCGCCCTGGCAAAGAGCTCGGCGGCACCTCCAACACCACGGGGGAGGGAGGGGCCGCGGCTGAGCCCTTTGACAGGGCCGGTTTTTATTCCCAGTCTGGCCCTGTGCCCACCTCTTTGGGTGAAGCCAATGCCTCCTGCCACTCCGTTTTGTCTAGATCTCCTACGCCACCCATCCACTTTTCTCTTAGGGAGGTTGTAGGGTCTGGTAGATTATTGATTAACTTAGAAAGTGAAAGATGTGGCTCGCTTTTGCATATAGTCCGTTAGCAGTCTATCCTCTAGCGGGGAAGCCTCAGGCACTTCCGTGCCCTGCGGCAGAGCTGCAAACAGTGAATGTCTAATCTGAGTATAACGGAAGGCTTCAGACGGTGCAAGCTCGTACTGTCGCCGAAGTTGTTCAAATGGGATCACAGTCTCTTTGTCCCACAGGTCGCCCACTCTGGAGATGCCTATGGTGTCCCATTGTTCAAAACCCTTGCTGTTCCTAAGTTGTCCCAGTCGTTTAGTATCCCAGAGCAGAGTAAGCCGGGTAATGACTCCCTTCCACCCCAACCATGTCTGTGCTGTGTGCCATATCGTGACTGTGTGCTTCGTGGGTCCTATTAGCTTTAAGACCTGACCTTTATTATACAGACCCCCCAGGATATAGCGGCATGGATTAGCAAATTTAGCGGCACAAAAATGGAAATTTAGCGGCACAAATATGGAAATTTAGCGGCAATTTTGCGGCATTTTATGTAGCCATTTTTCCTCCAACAAACACAGATATCTTAGTTTTTTTAGTTATTTAACAACATGAAGCTATGTATATTTGGTTTCTTTACAATGTAGACACTTTGGGGCAGATTTACAAGCCCCTTGCGCTGCTTTTACGCCGCTGTTGCATCACTTTTGTGACGCAGCGGCGGCGCAAAAGATGCACCATTGTGCGGGGTATTTACTACGTGACGCATCTCCCAGATGCGTCACGTTGCAAAGCCCTGCGCCAGAAGAGGCGTACCATTGCAAGTCAGTTTGTGTCTTGCAATAGCCTTAGAGCTTGGTGACACTGTACCTGCTGCACTAATGATGGCTATACCTATCGCCCCTTTTATTAGTAAGCACGTTAAATAGTACAGTGTATTTTGAACACGACCTGATATCCCACCGGATGCCCGTTCGACAGACCTAACCACTAGAGAAAGAGCAGTCAAAACCGCCAAGTGGTCACTTGTTAAACAGTAGCGAACTGCATGTTGGTACTTGTAGTTTCGTTGCAAAATGTCAGCCTGCAAATCGTTTCCGATTTAAAAGCGGGGACTGGTTGAAGTTGACACCCATGACATGGGTGAGTGGTTCTGTCTGTTTATCTTGAGGGACAGACATCTCTGCACGGCGCTCCGTCTCCAAGCCAGCGAATAGGGTGACCAACTGGCATTGGTGCAAATTCAGGACGGTGAGTGTAAAAATTCAGGACAAAGGGTCGAAATTCAGGACACAAATTCAGGACAGGAGCTCAAAATTCAGGACAAAACTTCAGGACAATAGGTACGTTTTACAGACACATCAGAGGTCGCGCAATAGTATATAAGTAAGCCCAGCCATTTCCAAACATATTCAACCGTTTGCAAACCTATCCATCATGTATCCTTCCATCTATCATTTCACTCATCCATCCCTTCATCCATCCCCTCATCCATCCTTTCACTCATCTCCATTATCCATCCACCCTTTCACCCTATCCATCTGTACACTTATCCATCCACTCTTCATCCCATCCATCCATTCACTCATCCATTCAGCCATTTACCCTTTTACCAATCCAGCCATCCTTTCACTTACTAATCCTTCCACCCATCCACTATTTTAGTCATCCATCCATCCTCCCTTTCTCTCTCCATCGACCCTTTCACTTAGCCATCCTTCCTTCCATCCATCCTTTCACCCACCCATCATCCATCCATCCATCCACCCTTCCCCTCATCATCCATCCTTTCACCCACCCCCTCATCAACCATCCATCCATCCATCCATCCATCCATCCATCTATCCATCCTTTCACCCACCCATCCATCCATCCTTCCCCTCTATCCATCCCCTCATCCATCCATCCTTCCTCTCATCCATCCTTCCTCTTATCCATCCTTCCCCTCATCCATCCATCCTTCCCCTCATCCATCCTTCCTTTCATCCATCATCCATCCTCCCCCTCAACCATCCATCCACCCATCCACCCAATCCACCATCATCCATCCATCCACCCATCCCACCCATCCACCAACCAATCCATCCACCCAATCCACCACCATCCATCCAGCCACCCATCCCACCCACCCACCCACCCACCCATCCATCCATCCACCACCATCCATCCACCCATCCATCCACCGACCCATCCATCCACCCACTCATGTCACCACCAACCCATGCATCCATCCATCCATCCAGGCACCCACCCATCCATCCATCCATCCATCCAGGCACCCACCCATCCATCCATCCAGGCACCCACCCATCCAGGCACCCACCCATCCATCCATCCACCCACCCATCCATCCACCCACCAGATATATTGATATGAGGGGATGTAGCACACCTTGACCCAAACCGCAGCTTCAAAAAATGAGCAGGAATGTGCGTGATAAATAAACTTCCCATCAAATTTTTTTGTAAAAAATAAGTATATTAAAAAAAATAAGTATATAATCTTGGTATGAGTGGAGGATTGCAGGCGCGAACCTTGTCTGTCAGCACCAAAGTCAGTCTATGTTTCCGTTAGACCACATGTTGTTGCAGTCACTGACGTTGATGTTTTGCTTATTGAAATAAACATATTTCCAAATATGCACCGCTTTGCTTGTTTCTGTTTATGCTTCCCGTTTTTAATGTGCTCGCTTTACGCTGCTTTGCTTTTTGTAAGTAAGTTTATGTCATTGTGCGCATATTGCTTAAATAAACATTCTTCTTTAAAATAACCATTGTTCTTTATATGTTCTTGATAGCCTCCCATGCCCTTTATGCAGCTTTGTTCACACCTTGACCCAAACCGCAGCTTCAAAAAATGAGCAGGAATGTGCGTGATAAATACACTTCCCAGGCGTGAACCGTAATAAACATACTTCCAAATATATGTTTATATGTTCTTGCAATGATGCTTAAATAAACATTGTTCTTTAAAATATTCATATCCTCATCTGCTGCGCCGCTTCCCGTTTATACTTATATGCATAATATATGCATAATGTGCTCGCTTTATGCATTGTGCGCTGGTTCCCGTTTATTGCTTCCCGTTTATACTTATAATGATATCCTCATATGCAGCGCCGCTTCCCGTTTATACTTGTATGCATAATATATGCATAATGTGCTCGCTTTATGCATTGTGCGCTGGTTCCCGTTTATTGCTTCCCGTTTATACTTATATTCATATCCTCATATGCAGCGCCGCTTTCCGTTTATACTTGTATGCATAATATATGCATAATGTGCTCGCTTTATGCATTGTTCAATTCGATGTCAATGATGCTTAAATATCAATTCGATGTCAATGATGCTTAAATAAACATTGTTTTTTAAAATAACCACCGTCAGTGTTCTTTACATGTAAACACTGTCATGTTATTTCAATGATGCTTTGTTTGAAGAACCGAGGTTTGCTAACAATTTATTTAGTGACAGTAATTACGCTCCGTGAAGAGAACCATGTGCTGCCTCGGTGTAATCAGGGGCGTAATCTGGCCGAGTCTCGGATGTTTGGGGCCCTAGGTAGAAATGGAATGTGTGAGCCCCCCTCTAAATAGCAAATACATGACACATTCAGGGCTGTTTGCATGTGAATAGATGTCGCAGCTCCTGAACCTTCACCTTCGAAGCACCTCTTAACAGGTCATCAAGGGCTGGAGGTGTGAGGTTTGCCATCCCGCTGTGACGCTTCAATGCTGCTGAGTATCTGCCACATAAAGCAGACCCTCCAGGATATAGCGAAAAATGCCGCGATTTCTATAAAAATGCCGATTTCGCGGGCATTTTTGTAAAAATCGCGGCATTTTTTAAAAAGTGCCGATTTCGCGGCAAATCGCAAAATCGCAAAATCGCGATATCCTGGAGGGTCTGATTATAGAGGGCTGATAGTATGTTTCCTGCACCCAGCTGAAACCTGTCTGCCCTGTACGCCGGGTCAGCCTGGGAGGCATGTATCCACTGATTAATGACTTTTAGATGTGCAGCCCAATAATACAACTGGATGTTAGGGAGTGCAATCCCGCCGTCGTACCATCCCCGGTTGAGCTTCACCTGTGCTATACGTGCCGGTTTATTGCTACATCTTTTTTGATCATATTTCAAGCGTGAAGTTAGATTGATACAAATCAATCACTTTTCTGGTTTGGGGGCCCCTCTGAAGAGATAGTCTGGGCCCTGGAGTTCATTATACAGTTGACTGGTTTCAAATACTAGGGTGTGCATGTGGCATGTTCTTTCCCTCAGCGATGGGCAAACTCAACTCCTGGATTCCGTTCAGAGCGATCTGAATCATAGGTCACCTATCCCATTATTTCCTATTACCCTGCTCATGTATTAGTTATTAATTACAGGCTTCTTGGCTCTCAAATTTACACTGCATACTTGACTTGGTGTTGGGAAACCATTCTCTACAGCTTCTATATGGTTTGCCTCCCACTACAAAGATGGTTTTTGGTATTTGGTGAGACGGACTTTGTGTTAAGCAATGGGACATGAAATTGACTAGTAAAACCCGTGAGTGGGGAGATATCTCAGCTGAAAGATGTGATCTGCTGATCCCACCTTCAATCCGTCTCTGAATTTCAAAATAACTTTTATCTACATGGCTCTCAATTCATTTGTTACCTCCAACTGCCCCTCGCCATCTCCCCCTATCTGAAAGACGCAGGTGACATTGCAGAATTTAATCCATTGAAGGCCAAACTTGTGATAAGAGACATGGGAATGAGAGTGTTTCACTATTTAATTTAATTGTGGGATTCTAACGCGCTAGAATCGCCTCCCGAAGGAGTATCTCTGCGCAATAGACCGCTGGCTTTCCCTGTGAGATGGTCCTTACTAGGTATCTCCAAGGTGAAACCAGGCATCCCCGGCATATGTGGGGGGCCGTTGTGGAGATGAGGCAAGCTAATGCCCAGAGTTGCCGAGTGTGATCCCTGGTTAGAGTAGACACCGAGGTGAGAATTATCGAGTCCGCTGACCCTGGTCCACGACCCTGCCGCATCGGGAATTGAACCCTGGTCCCAGGCCGTCCTCTGCTCCCGGGTCTGCCGCCTCTAAAGAGTGAGCCACACCACTCCACTATACTACAGATCTTTGGTAATCAGCTCTCCTGATCACTTTCTTGCCCTGCAGGAGGCATGCGAGGAAGATGTCGGCAGTCTGTCCAAGGAGGAATGGTGGGATGCTCTCCAGAACTAGTGACCAGCTCAAAATGATACAGCTGAATTCAATTCAGATATCTTCATTGGGTTTCTTGTAACCAAATTTGATTGCATAGCTTGGGTGTGGCTTTCTCCCAAACATAATTGTGGTACCACTTTGTTCATAGCACCTTCTTACGTAAAACTTGGGGCAGGCCCGTTTTCCAGGTTGTTTAAGGTGGTGGTCTTCTTTTGTTTTTTAAATTTGTTTTTATTGCAGAATTAGAAACCAGTACACATAATAGATCAACCAGCACACTCATGGTGTCCCAACGCATGGATAAAAGAAACAGAGTATCGTACACAGCCATTTAGCCCACAACCCGGAGGCCGGGCGGCGTATTAATCCATTCTTCCAGCAAGAACATCACAGTGATTATCCCATAGGGATAACTGGTCAATAGCATCATTCTGTATCTGCATTTTACCCCCCTAAACTCCTAACCCTCCCCCTACACCAGCCGACATTCTCTAGCATTCTAACTAAGCGACTTCACACTTGTAATCCTGGACCCATACCCATCTAACGATGAACGCCTATCGTGTCGGTCTAGTGCGTCCCCATAACACCCTCGCAGCCTGTCTGGGCCTTCCTGTCACGCTTGGAACATTTCCAACCCTGGGTCCAGCTGCAGTGCCTCTCTGAACTCGGCCACGGTGCCTAACACTATCCCCTAGTGACCCCCTCTCCCCCCCCCCCTGCAACCGCTGACGATGTGGGCCTTGTTTACTAACACTGCTATGGAGCTCGCTACAGATCGAGTGATGCCTTTACACTCTCAAGCCTCATGGATCCCGGGTACACAATTAACCTACTCTTCATCCTCCACCATGTAATCACGTAACGCCTGGACTATCATCCCCCACGCCCTTGCCATTTCCAAGCTCTTTTCATTATCAATCTTGACCGCCTGTCTCATTCGGAGCACACTCTCACATTCAGACCATTTCAGCAGTTCATTCACCCATCTCCTCACCGAGGTCCCTCCTTAGACTTCCAATGCCAAGTAATTTCTCTCTGCGCCAGTATAAGCCCCAGATCAATGAATTTACTCGTCACTTTTGTGTTCTTCGTGTGTGGGAACCAGAGCAACAGACATGCCGCCATATCAAAATCCACCTCTCGATCAGTCACCACATTCAGGAGTTCCCCTACTTCCAGCCAATACGTCCCCAACTTCGGACAGCCCCACAACAGGTGATCTATGTCAACCTCTGGTGCCAGGCACCTCGGGCACAGTGCTTCATGCAACCGGAAGTACCTTTTGATCTTTTACGGGGTCAGGTAAGCCCTATGCAGGACGTAAAAGTGTACCTGTTGAAAACGTGCATTCCTTGTCCCCTTCCATGTCCGCTTCAGAATATGTCCCCACACCGTGTCTGGAATGGGCCTACCAATACTATCCTCCCATTTCGATTTCAGACCTAGGAGCGGGTCCAACCCCTCATGCAACATCCTATTATGTAGGCAAGTCACCGCTTTAAATGTGCCCGCAGCCATCACGACATACTGGCAGGCCATAGTCGTTTCCGGCTCGAGGAGCCCTCCTTTCCAGTGTTTCTGTATCGCCGCCACCACTGCCGCGTGCAAGAGGAAGCTCCCGTCCGGCAGACCAAACTGTTCCTGCAACGTCTGAAAGGGGACCAGCATTCCATCCACATACAAATCTCCCACCATCTGTAAACCCAACTCCTCCCATTCCAACAGCGGAGACCAATCACCTCCATGCGGCAGCGCGGTCAACATTCCCAATGGTATCTCTGGGGCATAAGGCCGGGACGTCTTTGCTCTTTTCAAACTCCTGTGCCAACACAGCCTGAGCGTCTTTTCCTCTATAGTAAGGCCCCTCAACTCTAGTTTCTGCTGCATAATTATGTAAGCCAGGACGTGACGTTGTATACCATTCCCCCGTTCGTGTTCCGGCCCTCTAAATACCCTGGCCACGTGCTGCGTGAGAATCTGAAGCTGCGCCGCCAAATAATACAGATCAAAATCGGGGACTGCCATCCCCCCTTCAAGCTTTGGTCTAAGCAAAGTATTCAATGCTACTCTGCGTCGTCCGTGACCCCAGAGGAAGTCCGTTATCAACATCCGTAGTTCTTTAAAAATCCTCTGAGGGATCCAGACGGGCAGTGTGCGGAAATAATAAAGCAACCTTGGGAGCGCCACCATTTTCAATAGTGCCACTCGGCCCAGCACTGACAAAGGGAGGGAGGCTCAAAATGATATACAGCCTCTCAATGCTCGTATACAACGCCCTATATTACCCTCCAACAGGTTCGTGACCTCACGGTAGATGCAGACTCCCAAATAAGTGAAGCAAGATGGCTCCCAGATCACACCCAAATCACGAGGGGGGCACTGTGCATCAGCCTTGAGCGGAAAGATACAAGTTTTCTTCCAGTTCACCGTAAGTCCCGACAACTGACCAAACCTGGATAACATATCCATCGCCCCCACTAGAGCCTGCTCCACATCTGCCAGGTACAGCAACAAATCGTCCGCATATAGAGATATGTATTGCGATTGCCCACCCTGTTCAATCCCCTGATACATGACTCCTGGCCTGGCTCGCGCCGCCAATGGTTCTACTGCTAGTGCAAACAGCAACGGGGACAGCGAACACCCCTGTCTCGTCCCTCTACAGACCGGATAATCCGAAGACACAAGTGCGCCCAGGCGCACCCTCGCTGTTGCCGATGAATACAACACTCTCGTCCATCTACCAAACTCCTCACCAATACCAAACTTCCCCAGTACTTCTTCTAAGTAGGCCCATTCCAGGCTATCGAAAGCTTTTTCAATATCCACGGACAAGACTGCCGGTTCTCCATCCGTGTCCGCGGCGCCATCCAATATCCTAATTAGTCGGCGTATGTTTAGCGTCGTGTTCCTAGTAGGGATGAACCCTGCTTGGTCCCCGTGCACCAACCTAGTCATGTGGGGAGCTAATCTGGTGGCTAGGATACGGCTTAATATCTTATAGTCCACAGTCAACATGGACAAAGGCCTATATGACGTTACATCGGATGCCTCTCTACCGGGTTTCAGCAACGGTACTACCAGTGCCTCCCTCATTGATCTGGGCAGGTGCCCCAGTCTTCTAGCCTCCTCATACACCACCAGTAGTCTGGGCGCCAAACTATCCACGTATTTCTGATAAAATTCGATCGGCAGGCCATCCACCCCAGGCGTTTTGTTCCTTGCCATGTGTTTAATGGCCACCCTAATCTCAGTTAGCGTTATAGGCCCTCCTAACTCTTTCGCATCATCGTCATCCAGCACTGGGAGCTGCATCGAATCCAAGTAAGCCCTGATTTCCGAGGCCTCCACCCCTAGGTGGCATTCGTACAACTTCGCATAATAAGACCGAAAACATTCCATCACCGCTGTCTGCGAATAAACCATCTCCCCTGACTCAGTTTTTATGCTCATTATTGGGCAGCCTCTAATTTCCGGATTAGCAATCCTGGCAAGTAGCGTGCCTACTTTATCCCTCTCGGCATGTGCTTTAATGGCATAGTGCCTATAATCATAACTCCGCAGCCGTTCCGTTTCAGTCGCCACTACCTCTTTGGCCTCTAATAACCGAGCTTGTAAGTCCGGTCGGTCCGGTCTACGCCGTTCCAAATCCCTCAACTCCTCCTCCGCTTTTGCAAGCGCATTCAAAACTGACGTTCGTGCGTTCGAGAACCTGCCCATGCATACTCCTCTCACCACCACTTTCATCGCATCCCATTCAGTAGATCTAGTATTAGCTGAACCCTCGTTTTCCACAAAGTAGTGGTCTATGCCCTGTTGAACCGCGTCACTAAACACCGAATCTTCTAAGGTGTCTGGCCGAAGCCGCCATGTTGGGACTGCTGATCTCGCACGTTGCCACTGTATTAATACCAACAAGGGATTATGATCCGAGATGGTCCTGGTCAGGTATTCTGTATGGGTGACCATGGCAGCCAGGGAACCACTGCACAGGACCGAATCGATCCGAACGTGTAACGCATGGAGGGCCGAGAAAAAGGAATAGTCCCTACTATCAGGATGTTGCTCCCTCCATACATCTAGCAATCCCCACCTCTCTTGCCAATCCTTCCTATGTGCGGCTAATCTACGTACTGGGGAGTCAGCCAGTGGTGGGTGTGACCTATCAAGTGCCACATTAGTGATCGAGTTAAAGTCCCCTCCTAGGATCATAGGGCCTGCCAGGAAGGAGGCCAGTGAGCTTGTGAGGCCATCAAAGAAGTGAGCCTGGTCAACATTTGGGGCGTATACACAGCACAAAACCACGTCTCTGCCATATAGCCTCCCCTCCACCACCACATATCTACCCTCAGGGTCCACCAGCTGGTTCACAACCTGGAACCGTATGCCCGCTCTTACCCATATCAGCACCCCTCTTGCGAACGCTGAGTAAGTGGTGCCAAAAACCTGACCTCGCCACCTCTTCTGTAGTGCAGTGCATTCTTGTTTAGTTAAGTGAGTTTCCTGTAACATTGCAATCTGGACACCCCGCCTCACCAGATAAGCATGCACTTTGTGGCGTTTGATCATTGTTTGTAGTCCTCGGACATTCCATGTTAGGCATTTCAAATTAGGTAACGTCCCCTTGGTAATCCTTACTGAACCAATTCAGGTGCAACCAGTTGCTGCCCACATCGTTGCTGTTGCTTCCCCCCAAAAGAACTGTAGAAAAAACTCCCCAAACCCCACTCCCCAGGACAGAGCCTAATAACCCAGTTTCAGCCCCGTTCCAAACCTGTAACACATCACACATCAGTCTAATCTGTGGTCGCCACCACAGAAGGCCTTAAGGGTCACAAGGGGGTGAGTTATCGCCGACCCAGGGCAGGCGGAGCCCTCACCCCGCGCTTCCCATCCCACACTGCTTATGCATCACCATACCTGCCAGCCCTTCTATCACTAGTAGAGTTTATCTCCGTAGGAAGCACGGTATCAACAGTCCCAAACAATAGACACTCATTGAAGAGTCCATCGGATGTCTGTGGGGTGACCGCAGGGCCCTTCGAGCTCTCCGCCTCCGATAGTTCTTCTCCAGTTCTGCCTCTGTCCTCACCAGAGTCCGATTCAACCAGGTCCCTCTCCTGTTGCGACTTCGTGATACTCGCTGTTGCAGCCAGCGCCCCCTTCTTATCCACAGCCATTTGGCCTCCCCGCTCCGCTCTCTTGAGCTTGTTTCGCGAACGGATTCGTTGTGATTTTCGGATCTGGAGCGGTTTAGGCCTCTCCCGCTGATTTTTACCAGTTCGGTCCGTGCCAGCGCGATACAACTCAAGCCACGACCACGCTTCATCAGGGGTCTGGAAAAATTGGGTGTTCCCATCCAGGATAACACGTAACTTAGCCGGGAAGAGCAAGGAATATTGAATGCCTTCCTCCCTCAGCTCCTTTTTCACTGCCAGGAAGGACGCTCTGTTCTTTTGGACTTCCTGTGTGTAGTCCGGGAATATCGTAACTCGACTATTTTCCACCTGAAAAGGGCCCAATGTGCGAGCCCTCTGGATTAATAGGTCCCGATCTTTATAGTGCAGGAGTTTCACCACCATCGGCCTAGGTGGGCGGCCGAGCGTCGGCGGGCGAGCTGGCACCCTGTGTGCCCGTTCCAGGGAGAAGAAAGGAGACAGGCCCTCTGGCGCCACCACCGTCCTAAACCAGTTCTCCATATAGGCCACTGCGTCATCCCCTTCAATTTTCTCCGGAAGGCCTACAACCCTCACGTTGTTCCTTCGATTACGACTTTCCGCATCCTCTGCTCGTCTTTCTAGTGTGTCCAGGCGGCTGAGGATATCCGTTAGTTTATGTTCCGCGGTCACCACCGCCGGTTTCAGTTCTTGAAGCAATTGTTCATGGTCCTTTACTTTGTCCGATAGCTTGGCATGATCCGCTCTCAGGAGACCCAGCCTTGTGGCGACCTGCGCAATGTCCTGTTGCAAAGCCTCCTTAGTCGAAGTTATTGCATCCAAAATGTTGTCCAGCCGCTGGTACAGCCTCTGTTCCTGCTCCATCATCAACGGGGAAGCCCGGGCCTCACCATCCCGGGTCAGCGCAGTTGCGTCCTCCCGGCCCTGTTCCACAATGGCAGCTCCGCCTGCGGCCGCCATTTTAGGTGCTTCGGGCGTCGTCATACGGCCGCCAGAGGCCTTCTTCCTGATCTCGTAGTCCTCTTCTCGAGAGTTGTGCTCACTAGCAGCGGCAGTAGAGCAGACACCCCTTCCTCTCCGACAGTGCCAACAACCACAAATGCCGGGGCCGCCCGCTTCACAATCGCCAGGGTTGGGGGAGGAGGGGATGGTATATGCGGGTGTAGCGTAAACCGTGTCCCAGTCCAACGCTGGCCTCCGCACCCCCAAGTCCACCTCCCAGACCCGTTCAGGTGGGCCCTAGCTGCACCAGTCCCGCTGGAGGCGGCTCACACTGCAGGTCGATTCTGGTCCGCCTCGCCCCTTGCGCGGAGACCGCCGTCCCTCTATGCCGCCATTTTCCTCCTTCTCGGCACAGCACCTCCGGCTTCTTCTTTCGGGTCTCAACGATATATTCGGTCTCCCGAGAGCTCTCAGCTGCTCTCCGATGTTTCCTAAACACTTCACAGGAGGAATTCGCCGTTCAGGGAACACCAAGGGTGTAGTTTTCAGGAGAAATAGCGGGACCATGCGCGGAGCTGCAAGCTCACGCCGCCATCCCGATCGGCGTCCAAGCCACGCCCCCAGGTGGTGGTCTTCAACACTTTATCACAGATATTCTAATAGTCAATCCTGCATTCTCTGAAATTAGCTTTGTTGCCTACCTTAGAGGATCCAAAAACAAACCACTATATGAAAGCACAACAGTATTTAGGCTTAGTGCTGGTACCACATGACTCTGCTCAACAATGGTGGGCCATGAGCACCTCTGCCTAGAAGGGTGGTTGTAGGAAATGAATAGATGTGTGTTCCTTCAAAACCTGTCTATGAAGAAGTAAGGGGGCTCCTTCGAAATGACATACTTGTGATGGAGATATGTGGGAGTGGTGCAATGAATGTGCCTGTGGGAGAGCATGGTACCCTGGTTACTCTTCATCTTTAATATGCGTGTTAGCTGTCTCTAATGTATCAGTATCTTTTTTCTATCTGATAATCATTGCGTAGTTATTTTTTTCTCTTTGATACCTTTATTCTAAAATGCCAACAAAATGATCTAAAATAACTTGACGATGGGATAGGTAAAGAATAATATTCTATGGACACATATCGGTAATCATTCATTTTAATTTTTATCGCTGGAAACCTTTTGCACCATGGCTGTTAGCAGACAACCTGCTGAACAGCACATTGAGCCCATATCCACTGGAAAAAAATCTGCTTTCTTGCTAGGTAACTTTGTTTTTATCATATGGCCACGGTGTGGAGAAGATCCATTCTGTGTTGAGTGGAAGCTGTTGACCTTGGAAGGATTTCTAATTTGTTGTGAGACTGTTACCTGTTAGCTAGTGAGGACAAGTCTTGCTAGCTGATGACGACTAGTCCTGTGTGGAATCAGTTCTTGATAAGGAACTTTCTAACATCATTATCTGTAAGTTGATAAGGACTCTGGAGACATGCCCTGAAAATTTCAGCAACATCTGAGAGAAAGAAAACGTTTGTTATCCATTTTTAAAACGTTTATATGAGGTGTTCTATAAGTGGCCAGCTTCCAGGGTTTTATGTATTGGTAAATTTGCAGGTTAGATTCTCGTTAGATGTTTGAAGCTCTGTAGGACGTAGTGGTGATACCAGATGAAGTGAGTGGCTGAGAACTCCTGTGTAAGTGTGTCTGATGTCCGTGGAGCCCTGCTTAGGTACATGTTTAGATTGCCCACTCTCGACCAGCACCTGCCCTCCACCTCCACCAGCACCACTATGTCTGAACGATCTCCAGAATCCCAAATCAAGTGCACTGTCCATTGAGAACTGGATCAGCTTTATTGAAGTCATTTACTTCTCCATTGTTTTTCTTAGATCTTGTTGCGAATTGAATATGTAATAAAGGAAAAATTCAACTATGTTGTTTACTATCAATTTTTAGGATGATATTCTTGCCATTATTTAGTTCATTTGTGCTGGAAATACTTTTCAATAATTTTGATTTTTCACTCATTTTGAATGTGATGTTTTACCATTGAGTTTTATTTTTATTTTTGCTCTAACATTTGAAAATGTTAACAAGCATTCTTCATTTCTCTGGTAAATATCTTAATCATTATCCTTACCTTAACTTTGCTGTGTACATTTAGTGTTCTTTTTTGCTATAACATTTTTGTTATGTTGGTTTTTTTTAATCTCCGAGGCTGAGGCTCTATATGTGAGCAAAGGTTCCTCTCCCTGAAATCTGCAAAATCCATGTCCGTCATTGCCCAACTTGCCTGTTTATTACATTTATTCTATACTGGTATTGCATTTGCAGTTTCTTAGGTGATTTCTTATTATCATGTCGCATGCAAGACCTCCAGTCTGGACTGTACTCCATTGTCAATCAAGTTTGCCTTATGAACAACATTCCCAGTATCTCTTTACTGTCTGGCTGGCCCACTAACTTCTTTTTACATTGTGTACTATGTCTTGTTTTAGTGGGTACATGTTTAAGTGCAGGGTCTTAGGTGGCCTTTTAGGCAGTTAATTATTGGGTTTCCTTTTGTACTGTGACCAGACTCACAACTACTCTGAGCATCCATGAGATTTCACCCCTGTGCCTCCTCTGCCTTTTTTTACCTCTTCACCTCGCAGCCCTCCTACACTCTGACACGGGATGCTATTTTAGCTCATGCTGCCTCAGAGACATATGTGCCGTTGTAGGGTTCCCAGGGCATTTGTCACCAAAATCTGGCTTTCCCTGCAAACCTAGTCTCTCCACTGGACGATGGCCCACTGCCTGGTTCCTGCCTCTTCTCTGCAGCTCTGGAAGCGCCCATAGTGCCTCTGTCTGCAGCTTATGGGAATATCCTCCACATTGTAAGCTCTCAATGCACGTTCTTTGGTTGCAATATCACCAGAAAGCCCTTGCCAACTCTTTTCGTCTAGTCCCATGAATCCTTCAGTGCACCGTTGGTTTGGCCCTTTTTGTTGCATCACTTCAAATCATATAGACGCTTCAAATTAAGCTTTGAGGAGGAGTCCTGCACTCAAGATCAATACCTTTGCAAGGCAGACCCTAATATTTTCAGTCAGCATAGTAGGCCTTTTATAATTCAGCATTGGGTTGACCTACCACGCAGTCATATTATGCTGACTAAAAACTGTCATTTTTATGTCACCCTTTCTTTCAGCCATTCAGAGCACAGCATGCCTCTAGTTCTAAATTCATTGGGGAGCCAGGTGATGTTTAATATATTGTTTGTTATGTTTCTATACGTTGTGGGGTAGGTATCTACCACCAAAGGACAAGCTCTAAACCAGCATTACTGATTGACTTACTTCTCAAATTGCTTGTATTGCTTCTAACCCAAGCACCTGTGGAACTGTAAATACATGAAACCCTCTACATATCTAAATTCTCTACTCTCAGGGCCCAATCTGAATCAATTTATGGGTGCATCATCTCGTATTCTCCGCTGACTTGTTCCAGCATGAAGCAATCTCTTTTTCCTTCAAGATATGTTGGGCTGCCCATCAGGACACTGAGGTGCGTCAGCCCCGATTTGATCCCTTGGGTGTACCCAGTGGCAGCTGACATATACAGGGAGAGGGCGGGCACGCGCGCAAATTATAAAATAAAAAAGCACACAAATATATTTAAAAAATCATTCATTACCTACACGAACACAACGTCCTCCGGTCCTGACCTCTTCTTTGGAACTGGCACCAGAAACAACCATTTTACTTTTTAGGTCTCGCCTGTCGATGCGCATGCGCATCGAGCAAGGCGAGAGTATTGGGACTTATCCGCTCTTTATCCACACTGCAAGGAATCGTGGCGATTCCTTGCAGTGCCCGTGACTTTTAAGCTCAATGCGCATGCGCATTGAGCTTAAAAGCGCGTGCACGTCCGTCTTTGTTTACCCGCTCCGCCCCCTCCCCTTCCCGCCGTGTCGCATTTCTCCTCCCCCCTCCCCTCCGTCCGTCTTGTTCTTTTGCTCAATAGTTCTACCCCTCTCTCTTCCTGTGCCTAAATTATTTACAAAGACTCACATTCCTCCTACTACAAGCCTTTGAACCCGCCATCTCCCTGAGGTGAGTTTCGGAGACGTTTCGCAACGATTTTAAAATTAAAAGAACCCCGAAAACTGTAATTACGATTCTTACTCACCCCAACAGCTTACAGCACTATCACCAGCGCCGTACCCGCTCCGCCCCTCCCCTTCCCGCCGTGTCGTATTACTCCTCCCCCTCCCCTCTCCTCCGTCCGTCTTGTTCTTTTGCTCAATAGTTCTACCCCTCTCTCTTCCTGTGCCTAAATTATTTACAAAGACTCACATTCCTCCTACTACAAGCCTTTGAACCCGCCATCTCCCTGAGGTGAGTTTCGGAGACGTTTCGCAACGATTTTAAAATTAAAAGAACCCCGAAAACTGTAATTACGAGTCTTACTCACCCCAACAGCTTACAGCACTATCACCAGCGCCGCCATAAGCAGCACGGCACATTACGTAGGAATAAAAAAAAAACCACCAGGCGTCCTCGCGAGAACCCCGTGTCACGCGGGTAAACGGGGCGGTAGCAAGGTATCTCCATGGAAGTGTTATCGTATGTTGTTATGATGGAGCCGTTCCTCCGATTTTTCTTTCTTTGCTGAGATTAGTCCTGCAGGAATCTTCTTCTAGATTTTAAGTGTACATGATCATATTGTGAAAAGTCTAATGGCACGCTTTACGCTGAGACTTAGGGTACTATTTGTACCTAGATGTTCGAGCGTTTAACATTTCACTTTTGTCCCGTCCTCTACAGATCGCTGGTGCTAGCGTCTTATAGCTTGGCCCGCTTAAACTGCGCAGCCAGGCTGTTAGCCACCACCCTATCCCCCCTTTTTTTTTTTGCCATGTCAACCTAACTCTAATGGCCGCTGTTTATTGATGGTGGAGCGAGTTGATTTGATTGACGCGTGGGCTAGATGAGCGGCGAATGCAGTATGCTTCAACCAATGACTGCTTAGCAGGGGTGGGTTCGGCTGCGAGCCTTCTGGGTGAAGACACCTTGACCCGCAGAGCAGAGGACGCTGGGATTTGTAGTAGATTTTTGGTAACACTAGCCTTTGTTCACTTGTCTGGCTCAGCTGTCACTTGTATTATAGCCTTCAAGTTTAAGATGCACTTCTCATTGTACAGCTGTTTTAGGTTAGAAGTGTGCGAGGCCCGGTGCTACAGCGCGATATATATCAGGGTCCCAGCATAGCCCATAGCTTCTGCAAGCTGTTAATGGGCTCCTTTCGGTGAAGATGCTTTGGACCTGAAAGCAGCAATAGAAGTGGGAGGCTCGGGCGGAGCTGCTCTCCTCTGCCCTCGCCATCAAAGGGCACAGCAGTCACCCGAAAGCAGAAGCAGAAGGCTTGGACGGAGCTGTTATCTGTAGCAACTGCCATTGATGATCAGAGCAGTCACCCAAAGCGCCGTGTCCAGAGCAGGTAAGGAACCCATGGGTTCGGGGAGCCATCCTGAGTGTTTGTCTGTACCTAACCCTTGCCTCTTACAGCTAAACACAATATGCTAATGACCATTCCACGGTATGATCACAGGAGACTTAACTTTTAGAGGTACTCTCACACTATATAAATAAAAATCAGTTGCAAGTCAAAAAGGGGGCACACTATTCTAGTATCATAAAGTGCTAGAGGGCACTATATATGTTTACCAAAAGGGAGAGAGAGAAAATCCCCATCAGTATACCCTCCTGAAGATGGAACATGAGCTACATTTAAACAAATTTGTTACCTTGTGTCAAACCAACTTATGTAAAGGGGAAAAATAATATATGCCATGCAAGGAGGCCTTATATCTTTCTAGCCATAGTTGATTATTGCATGTTTGCTTCTACAGCCCCTCACCCTCACACACACCCTCACCCTCACACCGTCTCACCCTCAGACCATCTCACCCTCACTCACCCTCACACCCTCTCACACCCTCACCCCATCACCCTCACACCTCCTCACCCTCACACCTCCTCAATCCCACACACCCTCACCCACACTCACACACCCTCACTCATCCTCACCCCCTCATCCTCACACACCCTCACACCCCCTCACAACCCTCTCACCCTCACTCAGCCTCACACCCCCTCACCCTCACACACCCTCACCCACCCTCACCCTCGCACCGCTCACCATCACCCCCTCTCCCTCACACACCCTTACCCTCATCCCCTCACCCTCACACACACTCAGTCACCCTCTCACCCTCACCCTCACACCCCCTAACACTCACCCTCACCACCTCACACACCCTCACTCACCCTCACACACCCTCAAACACCCTCACTCACCCTCACCGTCACACACCCTCACCCTCACTCACCCTCACACCCTCACACACCCACTCACCCTCACACCACTCAGTGCTACAACACATATTGTGTTGCAATAGGTGTCACATTTGCGAAAGATAAAACTATTGGCATTGTAAATAACAAAGCTATTAATTTCGCAATTTTCAAAACAAGCACATAAATGAAAAATGTGTCCTTTACAATACCAATAGCTCAAACTTTCCTAATGCAAAACCTATTGCATTGCTGTGCTTCTCTCCCCTGCTGCACTCTCCTGCTCTCTAGAGATGTGGCCTAACGACCAGAGCTGCCATCTATGTCACGTAAATACAAAACATGTTGCATTCCAAATGCTATAGGTGTCACATTCGCGAAAGTTATAACTATTGGCGTTGTAAATGACAAAGCTATCAATTTAGCTATTTTAAAAACCAACAAATAAATAAAATATTTGTCATTTGCAAGACCAATAGCTCCAACTTTTCTAATGCGAGACCTATTGCATTTCTAATGCACACAGTGCAATAGGTCTCGGAGCATTTGAGTTAGAGCTTTTAGAAATGTTTATGGCTTTTTTTTTTTAATTCTTTAGCATTGGCTACAGGAAACAAAAATGCTAAAGATTTACAAAAAAACCCATAAACAATTCTAAAAGCACTAACTCTAATGCTGCGAGACCTATTGCATTTCCAATGCTTGTTAACTCTGGAGCTTGGGTGGGGGGTGGAGGTCAAGTAGGGCGACGCTCCTCCACTTCAACAGAGAACCCACCCCTGGGTGTACTGAGAGTAAGTAAATCAGTTAGAGTTTGATAGATGGGTTACTCTCTCAAAACATGGCATATATCCTGTCCGCCTTAATAAACAGGTGCCTTTGTCTATAGTGCACTTGTCATACGACGGAAGGGATATCTGTCACCTGTCCGCCAAACTCCAAATCAGCCCTAACTCTATATTTATTTGCCTTCCCCTACTGGCCTGCGGTTGGTATCTGTCTTCAAAGAAAAGTTCATTGTGAATAGTGGTTTGGGCATAATTTACTGAAATGTGTAAGTATTTTGTAAATACATGTGTAGACCAAAGTCCCTCTGAAAACCTACACATATCTGGAATTGTCGAAATCCACCATTGGGTTTCCCTGCTCTGCTGCTCAGTTTTCGATGATTAACGTGTTTGAGCAAAAACTATTAGTAAATGCTTCTTCACAGTGATCTCCAAGCGCGCTGCACTGGCTAAGGTGGTAATTCGGTACTCAATATCCAGGGGTGACTTTGAGTAGTTCTTAAGTGGCGCTAGAAAAGGGTCTGACCTACTGTTTACCCTATTTTGTGTAAGAAAGGGGCTATATATATATATATTTTATCCCGCTGGGCCATCGTTCTTGTGCCGTCAGAACTATGACACGTTGAACCTTACAGAAAGTGATTCGATGTTGTTGCCAATGAAAACTGCACGTGATGACAGTGTAGAAAAAAATAATAATAAGTCCACATTGTCGTAAAAATGCATGCACATATTATGGACACCGCGCTGAAAGAGGGTTTATTCTAGACGGAGGTGCGTACTCGTTAAATGAAACAGTTAAGCCGGAGATCGTTGTCTCTCTGTTCTTGTTGATCTTGGAATCGGTTCAAATCCGCGGAGCTGGAGAGTACAACTGGTAGGACCTGAAAGGCGGTGTTTATCGCGCGCCTGCCTGTCGTCGGAAGAGTCGGTGTGCGTGACCACCGGGGCCGGGCGCCAGCTCAGCGAGCGCCGCAGCTGCGCCCCTGGCAGCGCCTGCAGGTCTGCGGGCAGGGCTCCACCGCCCGACGCCGCGCGCAGTCACCTCAGCTCGGCAGGCTGCTCGGTGAGTGCCATGGTTCTTGTTGTTTCCGTTTGCATGAGCCTCGTTCTGCCTTCTGTCGATGTCGTGTTTTTTTTTTATTTCTAGACTGCGCCACGGAGCCCTGCCGCGGCCTGCACCGAAATGCTCTAGTCCCAGCCAGGAGGAAAACTGTTTCCTTATTGGGTCCCGCTGGCCTCTGCCAGGAAACGACACTTGTTCACGTGTTTGATGTGGTTAATTAGGTGTTAGTTGTGCCCTGTGGCAATTGGCAGCTACGAAACGTGAGGAATGCTGATGTTTTTGGTTGTGTAAAGCGATTGTTCTTTTTACGAAAAGATACACAGCTTGTCTGCGTCAGTCGTGTTTGAAGAGCGAAGCGAAGGCTGTTTGGGAAATTATAACTGGGGTGGGGCATATTTACCACTTATGGGGTAGGGTCATCTTTTTAAAGTGCTTCGCCCGTCCTTTTAGTGTTACTGCAGAACTGAAAGCATAAACAAGGTATGCGTGAATGCCTTGTAGGCAGCAACTGCCAGGTTTTCAGGCGTTCATAGCCAAGTGTCTTATTTGTGCTTCTTACGAGAGCGAAATTTAGTTTTATTGGAACTAATTCCGTTCATATTTGAAATCTCAGAAGTAGAACCAGTGCAGATGTTTTTCATAAGGATGCCAAAATGTTAGGACCACAAACTATTTCAGTGTCATACTCGCACAGCAAGGGATTCAGTGATTTCCACTGCATCACATGCTCTTTGCCCCACCTCTTTGACCTCAAATGAAATGCCATGAAGTGACAAAAATGCAGGCATGCAGCGTATGTGCTTTACTGGTTATTACGGAGTGTATTGCTAGCTTGTTATCAGTGAATTGCAATCCCACCCGTCGCACATTCTGTCCCAGTTAGTTTTCAGTTACCTGTTGCTACTTGTACAATTTGCAAAACTTTCTCCTGTAGAGAATCTTTATTGACAGTTAAGAAGGGACGTTTCCCATCATAGCAGCGTTACTGTTTGAAGATCCTGTTTATGTGTTGATGAGCCACAGGTCAGTGTGAAATTGACACGGAAATAGCATGCACACTGTAATATTGTGTAAACAGCGCTTTAATGATACAGGGCATTGCTTACAGTTCCTACAATCTGGTTAAATTACCTTCAACAGGGCTTTAAATGGGCAGGGTCCTGCCGGTGCTCAACACCGGCAGTTCTAAAAAGCAGGTGCTGAGAAGGTCCTTATCAGATTCTCCATTTCTGCCCTCACCCTCAGGGTCTATGTTATGTCTATGTAGGGGTATTCCTAAAGCGCAGCTGCTACTGCAAGGAGTGTCCTGGCTCTGGGTGCCGTAAAGTGACAGTAGGGGTAGGATGTGTAGGGAAGTGGGTTTCTGTTCCATTACCCCCCCCCCACACTTTTTGCCTGATAACTGATGCACTTTTCCTTGGTGTGCCCTGGGCCCCTGCTAATCAGGAACCTATGGCCTGTGTTCCTTCCCTAAAAACGGTACTAAAGCCTAAACCCAAATGGCATCTCTGGCCTCAGGTAAGCCCCTGGTGAATGGTACCCCAGGTACCCAGGGCACTGTGACCAGAAAAACCCCCTAAGGGCTGCAGCACTTATTGTGCCACCCTTAGGGGCCCTGTACCCTGACACACATACGCTGCCTTGGCAGGCTGAGTGTCTTGGTACAGCACTAAACAGAGAGTCGACATGGCACACATCCCTGTGTACCATGCCCACAAACACACTGCCCTGGCATACATCAGTCACCCCTCTAGCTGGGTGCACTATGCCAGTGGTGTGGGCACAGGTGCATGAGCCCTGTGCCCCTACAGTACCCAGGGCCATTCCCGGGCACTGTAAGTGCAGTGATGCCATTAAGAGCATATGGTGCTGGGAGGTTGTCAGTACAACAACACCCTTGACCAACACCAACGACACCCTCGACCAACACTGACAACACCCTCAGCACTGCCGAACACCTACACTTCCAGATCCACACCGACCCCAACACCACCCTCAGAGGAACCCTCATCTACAGACCCCCCGGACCCCGACCACAGTTCAGCGACTCCATCGCTGACTTCATCAGCACTCACGCCCTCGCCTCCACGTACTACATCTTCCTCAGGGTCCTGAACTTTCACCTCGAGAACAACAACACTAACTCCACCACCCTGATCAACAACCTAGCCAACCTCGGACTCAGACAACTCGTCACAATACCCACCTACTCCGCCGGTCACACGCTTGACCCCCATCTTCTCCGCAAGCCCCCATGTTTCCTTCAACCATACCACCGAACTCCACTGGACCGACCATCGCTGCATCCACTTCCCCTTCAAGAAACCCACCACAACAGATGCCTCGCTGCTGCTGGAGCAAAGTCACCGAAGACCAGCTAACCACCACCCTCGCCCAGAGCCCACCCGCTGACCCCAACACCGCCGTCCGCAACCTCAGACAGTGGATCAACGACTGCACCAACACCCTCACCCGATCAAGAAACCCTCCAACAGTGACACCAACAAGAAAGCCAGCTGGTTCACTGAAGACCTCCGGGCCTCCAAGCAAACCTGCCGAAAGCTGGAGAAGATCTGACTCCGTGAACGAACACCAGACAGCTACGCAGCCCACAAGAACGCCACCCACAGACACCATCACCTCATCAGATCCGCCAAAAGGGCCTCCTTAAAAAACTACCTAAACAACAATGCGCACAACAGCAAAGAGCTCTTCAACATTGTGAAGGAATTCTCCAACCCTAGCTCCAACACCAACAACGTCCCACCCTCGCAAGACCTGTGCGAATTGCTGGCCACCTTCTTGCACCGCAAGATCGCAGACATCCACAACAGCTTCAACGCCACGACCGTCCCGACAACCACTGAGACCCCCCCCGACCACCATGCGCACCAACCGCCAGCTCTCCTGGACCAACATCGACGACGACACCATCAAGATCATGAACACCATCCACTACGGATCTCCGTCAGACCCATGTCCACACCACATCTTCAACAAAGCCAGCACATCCATCGCACCCCATCTCCGGAAAGTCATCAACACCTCCTTCGAGACAGCAACCTTCCCGGAGAGCTGGAAGCACGCCCAGATCAACGCCTTACTCAAGAAACCCAACGCAGACCCCAAGGACCTCAAGAACTTTTGGCCCATCTCCCTGCTCCCGTTCCCGGCAAAGGTCATCGAGAAGACTGTCAACGAACAACTGACCCGCTACCTCGATGAGAACAACATCCTGGACCCATCCAAGTCCGGTTTCTGCAGCAACCACAGCACTGAGACTGCCCTCATCGCCGCCACCGATGACATCAAGTCCCTATTGGACAACGGAGAAACGGCGGCCCTCATCCTCCTGGACCTCTCAGCCGCCTTCGACACAGTCTGCCACCACACACTACGAACATGCCTCCACAACACCGGGATCCAAGAGAAGGCCCTGAACTGGACCACCTCCTTCCTCACCGGCAGAACACAGAGCGTCCGCCTTCCCCCCTTCCGTTCCAAAGCCACCGAGATCATCTGAGGCGTACCCCAGGGCTCATCCCTAAGCCCAAAACCAACCTCCATAAAGGAATGAAGGCCGTCGCTGAATGGAAGAGAAACAGCCGATTGAAGCTGAACTCGGACAAGATGGAAGTCTTCATCCTCTGATCCACCCCTTCGGCCTGGGACGACTCCTGGTAGCCGACCGCACTGGGATCCGCTCCAACGCCCACCGACCACGCACGCAATCTAGGGGTCATCCTCAACTCCACCCTCTCCATGACTAAACAGGTCAACGCCGTCTCCTCCTCCTGCTTCAACACCCTCCTCGTGCTTCCCAGGATCTACAAGTGGATTCCCACTGAAACAAGAAGAACGGTCACCCAGGCCCTCGTCAGCAGCAGGTTGGTCTACGGAAACACCCTCTACGCAGGAGCCTGGCCAAACTCCTGAGACGACTCCAACGCATCCAGAACGCCTCTGCGTGCCTGATCCTCAACATCCCTCGCCGCAGCCACATCACACCCCACCTGAGAGACCTGCACTGGCTCCCAGTCAACAAGAGGATAACCTTCAAGCTCCTCACCCACGCACACAAGGCTCTCCACAACACCGGAACAACATACCTCAACAGACGACTCAGCTTCTACACCCCACCGCCAGCTCCGCTTCGCCGCCCTCGCCACAGTCCCCCGCTTCCGAAGAGCGATCTCCGGCGGCAGATCTTTCTCCCACCTCACCGCCAAGACCTGGAACACCCTCCCCATCCACCTACGGCAGACCCAAGAACTGCTGACCTTCAGAAAACTAAACTCCTCAAGACCTGGCTTTTCGAGCAGTAGCAGCATTCCCCACCCAAGCGCCTTGAGACCCTCACGGGTGAGTAGTGCGCTTTACAAATGATATGATTGATTGATTGATTACGAACTCCACAGCACCATAATGGCTACACTGAAGACTGAGAAGTTTGGCATCAAACTTCTCAGCACATTAAACCCACACTGATGCCAGTATGGGATTTAATGTAAAATGCACTACAGAGGGCATCTTTGAGATGCCCCCTGAAACCTTACCAACTACCAGTGTCCTGACTGAGAGGCTGCCTAGGCTGCCACACAGCAGACATGTTACTGGACTCCTGGATAGAGAGCATCAGCTCTCCTGGGCCAGCAACAATGCACATCCTGAGGCGAGGTGCTAGATCTCCTCCCCCAGTATGGGCAGGAGGAGCTTTAAAGGCATGCCGCCTTTGTGAGCTTCTCCAGGCCACTTGCTGTACTCAGCAACTGGCTCCCACCTGTTCTGACCCCTACTCTGGCGGGAAGACAGGCAGGGAAAACAAAGGAAGGGAAGGGGGTGTGCCAGCCTCTGCCAACCCCACCCCTCAGGTGGGAGAGGCGAGGTGAAGCACAACTCCGGGCTCCCGACATCTTGAGGTTGGGGAGCCCTGCCCAATCAGAGATAGGCTCCTGCCCCCTCCCACAGTAGAGGAGCAGAATAGGGGGTGTACTCACACCAGGACAGGGACCCATTGGTCCCTGCCCTTACCCTACCTGTAATGCCCCTAAATTTAGTATTTAGGGGCACCCTGAACCTTCCTTTAGCAGATCCCGATTTGAAATCAAGAAAGAAGAACAAGAAGAAGGACAAAGAAAAACCAAAGGAAATGATGGACGGAGCGTTGACAATACAAGCACTCACCCCCAGTCAACTGATCCGGGTTTAATCCATCACCGTTCTTTAGCCCACTCTGCCACCCCAGTTCAGAGGGAAGGCATGGCTTGGCAGTTCGGGCTGGACTGTTCCATGAGGCACAGGGTCAGACTGATTTGCAAATGGCCATGTCTGAACAGGGGTGGCAGAGTTGGCTAAAGAATGGTGATGGATTAAACCCAGATCAGTTGACTGGGGGTGAGTGCTTGTATTGTCAACGCTCCGTCCATCATTTCCTTTGGTTTTCCAAGAAGAAGGATGACCTGCCGTACAGCTGCTAACAAGAGGACAACACCAACTGACTTGGCCCCAGCCCTACCGGCCCGTGGATCCTTGAACCTGCTCCTGCTAAACCCTGGCGTCCCCTGCGGAAAGCAACCTTGAAAACCCCGGAGGATCTGCCTGCCTTGCTCAACTAAAAGACTGGGACTCACATGAGCAGTGGTTCTGCTCAAAAAGCAACGCCCCTGGTGCCAGCTAGGAACCACGAATCCAGCCCACTCTGCACCCGCCGAGCCCGGCCTATGCCTGAGTGGACAAGGATCCTGAGGACGTCCCCCTGGCAATTGTAACCTGAAATCCAGTGCCCAAGGTCCCTCCTCGATGACCCAGACAATGCCTGCAGCCTCACAACCAGGGACCCCTTCCAACCGCGACCAGCTGAGGGTAAGATTTCCCGACGTCAAAAGACACCCCTGCACCCGGCGCCCCACGGCCCCCTGTGCCCAACTTCTGGGTGCCTGCCTATCCTCCAAGATACCAACGTACCTCTCGAAGTGATGGTCGCACCTGAAGAATCTCCGTCCCCGAGCTGGCAGCCTTTGTTCAAATTCCAGCTTTTCCATTGAATAACATTGAGCGCCCGACGGCTCAAAGCACCCTGCACCCAGCCGCCCAAGTGCCCCTGGGAGTGCAACCTCTGTCCTAATCTACTTCCCCATTTGCCCTGAGCAAGTGGCCAGGAGCCCAGCAAGTGGCCAGGAGCTTGCCAGCAGCCACCAACCAAAGACCCCCAGCCTCCCATAGGATAACATTGGGCCTACTCTCTCTACATCCAGCTGCCCCTGTGCCGCTAAGGGTGTAACAACTGTACCTACCTGACCCTGGGAGACTCCTGAGTCTATGCCCAGAACCTTAACTCTGCCAGTCGAGCACTTTCCCAAAAGCCGATAACTCACTTTTCTTCCTAGGGGAACATTGACTGGTTTCACTTGGAAATTCTTTTTAAGTGTGGAGTTTTGAAACTTTAAAATATTCATCTAAAATCAGCCGAATAACTAATTCCGAATTACTCACCTGTTATCAGGAGAGACCCCAGTGCTGTATCTTTCAGCACAACAAGGCCTAGCACTGAACCTGAAAAGTAATTATAACCGTGATTTACTGTTAACTCAATTTTCCTCCATAGGAATCCATTGTCTGGTTTTCACCAGAAAATCTTCTAAGGGTCCAATTTCCAAACTTACAAATATTCCTTAAAAATCGCCTGTATGCCATAAATGCATTCTTTCAACTGTTTACAGGAGATGCACCAGGGCTGGATCCAGGATCAAACACCGAGTAAGGAAAAAGTAACATTAAGACTACTTACCTGCTAAGTGAATTTCCTCTCATAGGATAACATTGATGATTCTATGTGAAAAAGTCAACTTTTAAAATACAATAATATTACTTGAAAATCACAACTGTAACCAAAACACTTTTACTCAACTGTTTACCAGAGATGTCCCAGGACTGAATCTAGGATCCAGGCCTATGGTTAGAAAAGTAATCCTTAAAGTAATTATTTGCATTTAACTAGAAATTCCCATTGAGCTCAATGTAACATTGTGTTTGAAATTGTGTTGCCTATTGCAACAACCGTAACTATTGTATTCAAAGGTCTATTGCCTATTTGAAAAGTACTTCACTAAAGTAACTCATTCTGAGAAAGTATATTTTGATACCTTGTTGGTTCTAAAATAAAACAACTGTATATTTGTTTATACAAACAATTGTCCTAGAGTTCAGTTCTTGAGTGTGTGAGACCATTTTCTGACTGAGTGTGTACAACAAATGCTTTACACTGTTCTCTGATACTGCCTTACTGCTCGACCAAGCTACCACTTTAGAGAGTAAGGTTATATCTAACTTTAGCCTCTGCCAAACCTCTGGGGACTGTGGACTCTGTGCACCCTGTACCTTACTTTGGTCCAGTATATACAGAGCCACTTTCTCACAGGATGGAGTTATGGGCCGGAGAAAAGCCACTTTTTCAGCTTCTTCTGAAACACAGGCGTTGACTTAATGCTTCTAAGGGTCAAGAGAAGTTTGTTCCAAAGGGACGGGCCCAGAAAGGAGAGGGCGTTTCCCCCTGACCTAGCCTTTTTGATATGTGGGGTACTGGCTAGGAAAAGATTTGCGGAGCGAAGATTTCTCTGTGGGATATAGAACGAGATCCTGTGTTTTAGATAGCCATGGCCCATTCTGTATAAGGGTTTCTGGGTCACAAGTAGTGTCTTAAAGATAATTTTTTCCTCACTGGAAGCCAGTGAAGACTCCTCACAAGGCTTTATGCGTGAGCATCACGGGGGAGCTCGAAATTAGTTTGGGCCACTGCATTCTGGACCAGCTGAAGCCTGTCCATCAGATAGTTAGGCATGCTTAAGTACAGGCTGTTCCCATAGTCCAGACGAGATAAGATCAGGACTTGAATTGCTTGCTGTCTGACCGCCAAAGACAAAAGAACAAAAATGTCAGAAGTCGTTGCAGGAGGACAAAGCAGGTACCAAAGAAAAAACTCAGTCATTCTTGCATTACATTTAAGTTGGTTTATGGACAGCCACCCAAATACCGCTGAGAGGCAAGTACTAATTAACTTGCCTGGGCAGGGCTCGCTGTTCTTCCACGTGAACAGCAGCTGGGTGTCATCTGCATAGGACACGATTTTTGCCCGTAAGGATTCTACCAGAGTATCAAAGGCGTGAGGTAGATATTGACAAATTTAGGTCTCAGGGCAGAGCCCTGAGGGACACCCACATTCATCTTGTGGGAAGTGGCCGAGTAGGGATGGCATCATACCTCCTGTTCCCTGGTGAAAATAAAATCTCAACTCTGAAGCAATGGCACCCTTCACTGCCTTTGATGTAACTTTGAAGAGACTCGTTGTAGGTCGTTCATAGTCTCACCATCTCAGAACTAAAGCATTTTTAATATTATAAACAACGAAATTACAGTTGTTGCTTATTTATCTTATCCAACTAACTACCAACCATTGACAAAGCCTATAGTCCTGATTTGTTGTAGGTGTAATGTTCTTGCTGTGTTATATATCTGGATGCAATGACAGAAACGGCAACATATCAGTCAGACTGCACACTATGCTAAGCACACGTTTTTAGCTTAGGTGTTTTAAGCCACACCCTTAATTACATAGGCCACGCCCCTTTGAGAGGACCACCCCCCCTTCCCAATTTTTTCTTTCCACTTAAAGCCCTGACCTTAAAGAAACTACACTCCAAGCATGAATTTGGTATGATTTAACTCCATAATCTTCCATAAATTATCCCCCGGCTCCCCGACTTTCAACCTTTTGGTCACTCCTGGTGGATCTGCCCGCCTCGCCTGACAACATTCTAGACCTTGCTGTATTGGATATCTGTTCTCCGACTGTGAGTGTAACATCAGTCTCTTGGCCTGCAGCCAGCATGTTCAACTCCAGACATGGCTCGCCTAGGCTCTACATCCTTAGACAAGGCTAAATCTTTAATTTGTCTGTTCACCACAACTCAACACCTCGACTAGCCTTGCAACCCTGCAACAAGTCTTATGCCATTTTTGTGTGCCCTTTCTTTCAAGGAATCATTTCCCCAATAATTAATGCAAATTAACCACTTCAAACCTGTCCAAATAAAGTGAAGAGATGCAGACTACGTGCCAACACCTTATTTCTTAATGCAACTCTAATCCTCTTGCTGATCCCTGTTTCCCTATTAGCGGTCCTTATCAGTGATCTATTTCAGTGACCTTATTTCTTAATGCAACTCTAATCCTCTTGCTGATCCCTGTTTCCCTATTAGCGGTCCTTATCAGTGAGGTAGCTTAGTTACACTTGCATATGGCCTATAATGTGAACATGAGATCACTCGTTCAGATGTCACCAAGGCCAACTCATTCTTCCATCCTTCCGAGGTTGGTAAGTTGAGTACCTTTAAACTGGTTATCAATAACATCTCTTATTTTATACTAATATAATAGTACTTTTAAACCTCAAAAATGTGTCTTGAATCACTACATTAAAAAGATATTATTCTTTTTGTTGTCTCCAGTTTATCAGCCCCTTTGCTTGGAAGTAATATCTTCTAACTACTGTTGGCCCTTGCCACTACTTTTATGTGTTCTTGTGTACATTTTGTGCCCTCATCAAGGATGCGTCTGTGTTCTGCAATAGGTAGTTCTCCCCCAGATATATGATAACCCTGTCTGGTAAAGTCACCCTTACTTTCAATTCCATCTGCCTGGCCAGCAATTTTCCTCCTTTCTGACGTCCATAGCCCCTCTATCTGCCAGGATTCTATTTCCTTAGGTAGATATTGACTTATATTGAATTACTAGATCCTATATTTTGTCTCGTTTTGACCAGTGTCAGAGAGGTATATATGTATATATATATATATATATATATATTCACTGAAAAAGGCATAGGTTTCAGGCCTTATATAGTTAGGAATTAGCATTTAAAAAACCTTTAAAATTCACTCAAAAAACTATAAGTTTTAGGGGTATTAGAGATAGCTGGACATTTCACTCATACAAAACCATTCAAATTGCTCCTATTTAGTTAGTTGTACTAACTATATTTCGCGCACCCGCAATCCACTGCTGATGATGTCACATATTATATCATTCATGACATGGTCAGTGACATCACTGATGACATCTCAAATGACATCACTGATGACCTCACTGATGACATCATCCAGTGAATGTGGTTTGCTTTGTTATTTAAATATGCATTATATATATAGAAATTTGCATTGAAGAATGAGTGGATATATAAAAATAAATATTTGGATGGAGGATTTAGTAGCAGTGTAATTGACTGTTTACTTGACCAATTTATAGTGTCTCACTAAATATAGTGGATAGTGACTAAACTGTTTGAATAACTGTATCACTTTGTCAGTTGTTGTGTAAACTGGTTCTCCAGTTGGTTACTGGCTATGTGAAAGTCGATATTAGTTATTGATTAGTTAACTGAGTATTTGTATGGGAGAGTGAATGTGTGTGTGGTTCGGTGGGTGGTGTGTGACTGCCCAAAGATGTGTGAATAGTTGATTCACTAGAAATATGAAGTTAAATCTTCATGTTCTAACAGTTGTTTGGGTGAGTGAATATCTTTATGGGTGTGGGGATGAGCACATATATTTCTCAATGGTACATGTCCAACAAACTAGAAAAATAAAAGGCAGTGTATGTGTTAGTTGTTGTATATAAATACGTATACATAAGACTCAATGATTGTGTGAGTGACTGTATGGATAACTTTACACTTGTAATAATGATTTTACAATTTACTAAGTATGACTTACTATCTAAATGCATAGATGAAGTTGTGTTTGTATAAGTGTGTAGCTAAGTAAATATGTAAGTATGATCCATTGTTTGCATACGTGAGTAGGATGACTTCATATGTGAATAGGATGTGTGCTGGTGTGTAATGTCAATTTAGGTGTATAAGTATTTTTGATAGTGTTCTATTGGTCATTGACAGCATGTATGAGTGAATCTACAGGTAAGTGATTAGATGTGTGTATACATCTATGAATCACTGAGTGGGTTTTTAGATACTTGTATTGCTGTAACAATGTATTCGAATATGATACTCTGTATTTTACAAAGAGTGATGATGAAAGATTTTACTAGTGTACGAAAAGGTGTATGTGATTTTCACGTGGATGATGTCATCAGTGATGTCATCAGTGATGTCATTTGAGATGTCATCAGTGATGTCACTGATCATGTCATGAATGATGTAATATGTGACATCATCAGCAGTGGATTGGGGGTGCGCGAAATATAGTTAGTACAACTAACTATATAGGAGCAATTTCAATGGTTTTGTATGAGTGAAATGTCCAGCTAACTCTAATACTCCTAAAACTTATAGTTTTTGAGTGAATTTTAAAGGTTTTTTAAATGCTAATTCCTAAGTATATAAGGCCTGAAACCTATGGTTTTTTCAGTGAATTTCAAAGGTTTTTTAAATGCTAATTCCTAACTATATAAGGCCTGAAACCTATGGTTTTTTCAGTGAATTTGCAAGGTTTTTTAAATGCTAATTCCTAACTATATAAGGCCTGAAACCTATGTTTTTTTCAGTGAATTTCAAAGGTTTTTTAAATGCTAATTCCTAACTATATAAGACCTGAAAGCCCACCAGGAATCTCCAGTATGCGTCAGGGGACTGCATTGCAGAGAGGTGTAATGAAGCCACGCCCCTTTTTACACCTCTCTGCAACGCAGCCCCGGTGCATGTTTGAAGAGGGGGAACTAATTCCCCTTGCATACTGGGGGCCCCTGGGGGCCAACTAGCCCACCTGGAACCTCCAGTATGCGCAAGGGGGCTACATTGCAGAGGTGTAATGAGGCTATGCCCCTTGTTACACCTCTCTGCAACGCAGCCCCCTGGCGCGTTTGCAGAGGGGGAACTAATTCCCCTTGCATACTGGGGGTCCCTGGGGGCCAACTAGCCCACCAGGAGCCTCCAGTATGCGCCAGGGGGCTGCATTGCAGAGAGGTGTAATGAGGCCACACCCTTTTTTACATCTCTCTGCAATGCAGCCCCCGTGCATGTTTGAAGAGGGGGAACTAATTCCCCTTGCATACTAGGGGTCCCTGGGGGCCAACTAGCCCACCTGGAACCTCCAGTATGCGCCAGGGGTCTGCATTGCACAGAGGTGTAATGAGGCTATGCCCCTTTTTACACCTATCTGCAACGCAGGCCTCTGGCGCGTTTGCAGAGGGGGACTAATTCCCCTAGCATATTGGGGGTCCCTGGGTCATATCTGCCCAAACGCCGATATTCCGAACGATTGAAAATGACTTTTCTTGAGAAACATTTTGATTTGGATTATCATGTCCTATACTTTGGAATTTTTGCAAGACTGACTTTGAGGATGCTATAAATTACTCAAGTCTGCCCAAATTGTGTGGGTAAAATTGATACCTAGTCACTTTGAATAAGAATGTACTTACGTCTCGTCTAACATTTGGAACAAATATCTAGTTATATGACATCAGGATACCGACATAACTTGAAGGAAATAAGAACGCCCTGAAGAAGTTCTGTTGTACAGAACGAAACGCGACGACACCAAGATTCAGCACTTCAATAAGGACTCTAAGTGATATGATTTGATTGGACTTATTGTGCAAGTGGTGCTGTGCCAAACTTTGGAATATTCTCCACTACTCTCTAATACTTACTCTCTACTACTCCACTACTCTCTAATACTCACTCTCTACTACTCTACTAGTCTCTCTCTACTACTCACTCCCTACGACTCACTATCTACTACTCTCAACTACTCACTCTCTACTACTCTCTACTCTCTACTACTCACTCTCTACTACTCACTCTTTACTACTCACTCTCTACTACTCTCTACTACTCACTCTCTACTTCTCACTCTCTACTACTCTTTACTACTCACTCTACTATTGACTCTACTACTCTCTACTACTCACTCTCTGCTATTCTCTCTACTGCTCTCTACTACGCTCTACTACTCACTCTCAACTCTCTATTACTCACTCTCTACTCTCTACCTCTCTACCTGTCTCTACTTCTCTCTCTACTAGTCTCTACCTCTACCTCTCTGCATCTACCTCTCTACCTCTCTACCTCTACCTCTCTACCTCTCTCTACACCTACACATATAGACATATATATATATGCATATGCATTTATATATATGTAAATATATATATATACATACATATATAAACATATATAATCTGCATATCTATATAAATACAACTATAAATGCATGCATACATATACATATATGTATACATATGCATGTTATTTACATGAAAGTTTTAAAAACCCTAATAAAAGCAAAGCTAAAAAGCCATCTCATTACAAACAGAATGGCTTTAACTTAAACGAGGGCGAGATCTATTGCATTTTCAATGCTTGTTTACTTTGGTTCCATTCAGATGTGTCACACATTTGCCATAAATTCTAAATGTTAGCACTCTAGTTGCTCATTAGATCACTGTAGTAAAGCTACTGCTCACCAGGGAAGTCTGCTGTTGGTATTCAAAGTGCATGTTTCAGTCTGCATGTCAGAATATTTTAATGAAATTGAAGAGGATTTGAGAAGTCACTCAAAATGTGCCCTAATTTTTCTTTCTGAAGTACTAATCATACTTTCTATGGCAAAATATACCCCCTCATTTTGTTCCTTTTTAAATTAAATGTTTTAAGAGTTGCCACTTTATTCCAATCAAGATGGCTTCAGGTGTGCCATACCTTTGTAATAAGTAGGACTGTTAGCGCTCTAGTTGTTCTTTAGAACACTCTAGGAGGCTGCAGTAGAACACAAAGGAATCAACTGACAGTCTCTGTCCTTGTTGGATGTACATGTTTTACTGAGAATGTCAGACTTCATTCTCACATGACTGAGAAAGATAATGTGAATTTACCAAAAATATGCTTTCAGTTTAGCTTATAGATCCCCTTCCAAACCACTGTGGGAAAAGCATGAGATAATAGTTTTCTTTCAAACATGATTCATGATATCCCAGCAGAAGGCTTTTTCACATGGTAAAATCACCTTAGAACACACCACAATTCCTAAAATGAGTATGGTACCATCAACAAATGATTTATAATGTAACTAAAGTTTAAAACCTTCTATTAACTGCAATGCTTTTTTTTGAGTTTGAAAAGCTTTATTAAGTTGAAGAAAACAATGTAAAACATCAGTACAATAGCACAAATAAAGAGCAATAGGAATTAAAATAATTGTGGAGAATAATGTGCCAATAAACAAGAAAGGCCCCAAAAGGGGAAAACGCTATACAAAGAAAAAATGCTTTTGTAACTTTTCATTTTGTGGGGAAGAAAGAGAGAAAGAAAGAGGGAAGAAAAGGAAAATGGGGGAATGGAAGGGGAACAGCAATAGAAAAATATATGGTAAGAGAAATAAAGAGGTATGAAATACAGAGAAGTTCACAGTAATAATAATAACAGTAATACAAAATATAACAATAACCTTCTATTAACTGCAATGCTTTTTAATGAGGTGCTATCATGTATATTGGTCCCAAGATGGCTGCCAACACTTCTTGGATGAAGTGCTGACAGCCAATCAGATCTCACGAGAATGCCTTCTTGATGGAATCAAAGTAGAAAACTGAAAATATTTCCTACTGAGGAGACTGTAGTAAATGGGAAATTAGGAAACTTCATAACAAAGAAGTCTCCCAAGATGGCCACCAGAGACAAAAGAGCCCAAATGTAGCACAAATATCCCCCAGATGTAGCCCAAGTATAGCCCAATGACAGAATGTCCCAGAGTGTTCTAAAGAACAACTAGAGCGCTAACAGTCTTATTTATGACAAAAGTATGGCACACCTGAAGTCATCTTGATTGGAATAAAGTGGTAACACTTAAAACATTTAATTTGCAAAGGAACAACATTAGGGGGTTCATTTTGCCATAGAAATTATGATTAGTGCTGAAGAAAGAAAAATTAGGGCACATTTTGACTTCTCAAATCCTCTTCTATTTCATTAAATAAATTCTGACATGCAGACTGAAACATGCACTTTGAATACCAGCAGCAGACTTCCCTGGTGAGCAGTAGCTTTACTACAGTGATCTAATGAGCAACTAGAGTGCTAACATTCAGAATTTATGGCAAATGTGTGACACATCTGAATGCCTTCTTGATGGAACCAAAGTAAACAAGCATTGAAAATGCAATAGATCTCGCCCTTGTTTAAGTTAAAGCCATTCTGTTTGTAACGAGGTGGCTTTTTAGCTTTGCTTTTATTAGTGTTTTTCAAACTTTCATGTAAATAACATGCATATGTATGCATATATGTATATGTATGCATGCATTTATATTTGTATTTATATAGATATGCAGATTATATATGTTTATATATGTATGTATATATACACATACATATATAAATGCATATGCATATATATATATGCATATATATATGTGTATATGTGTGCGTGTAGAGAGAGATATAGAGGTAGAGGTGTAGACTTAAAGGTGTAGAGGTAGAGATAGAGAGGTAAAGACTAGTAGAGAGAGAAGTAGAGAGAGGTAGAGAGGTAGAGAGTAGAGAGTGAGTAATAGAGAGTAGAGAGTGAGTAGTAGAGAGTGGTAGAGAGCAGTAGAGAGAGTAGCAGAGAGTGAGTAGTAGAGAGTAGTAGAGTGAATAGTAGAGTGAGTAGTAGAGAGTAGTAGAGAGTGAGTAGTAGAGAGTGAGTAGTAGAGAGTAGTAGAGAGTAAGTTGTAGAGTGGGTAGTAGAGAGCAGTAGAGAGTGAGTAGTAGAGAGTAGTAAAGAGTGAGTAGTAGAGAGTAGTAGAGAGTGATTAGTAGAGAGTGAGTAGTAGAGAGTGAGTAGCAGAGAGAGAGAATAGTAGAGAGTAGTAGAGAGTGAGTAGTAGAGTGGGTAGTAGAGAGTAGTGGAGAGTAGTAGAGAGTGAGTAGTACAGTGAGTAGTAGAGTGAGTAGTAGAGAGAGAGTAGTAGAGAGTGAGTAGTAGAGAGTGAGAAGTAGAGAGTGAGTAGTAGAGAGTGAGTAGTAGAGAGAGAGTAGTAGAGAGTGAGTAGTAGAGAGTAGTAGAGAGTGAGTAGTAGAGAGTAGTAGATAGTGAGTAGTAGGGAGTGAGTAGTAGAGAGAGAGTAGTAGAGTAATAGAGAATGAGCAGTAGAGAGTGAGTATTAGAGAGTAGTGGAGTAGTAGAGAGTGAGTAGTAGAGAGTAGTGGAGAATATTCCAAAGTTTGGCTCAGCACCACTTGCACAACAAGTCCAATTAAATCATATCACTTAGACTCCTTATTGAAGCGCTGGATCTTGGTGTATATTCAAATGCTTTTATTTTCCTTAAGTTTATGTACCACAGCCAGCCGACGCGTTTTGTTCTGTACGACAGAACTTCTTCAGGGTGTTCTTATTTCCTTCAAGTTATGTCGGTATACTGTTGTCATATAACTAGATATTTCTTCCAAATGTTAGACGAGTTGTAAGTACATTCTTATTCAAAGAGACTAGGTATCAATTTTACCCACACAATTCGGGCAGACTTGAGTAATTTATAGCATCCTCAAAGTCATCTTTCAAAAATGCCAAAGTATAGGACATGATAATCCAAATCCAAATGTTTCTCAAGAAAAGTCATTTTCAATCATTCGGAATATCGGCGTTTGGGCAGATATGACCCACGGACACGTTCTTGAGAAACATTTGGATTTGGATTATCATGTCCTATACTTTGGAATTTTTGAAAGACTGACTTTGAGGATGCTATAAATTACTCAAGTCCATGGATGCAGCTGGGAACGGCCCTAGCAACACCCATTGCATGCCCCTTTAAGGCAGGACACTGCGTTAAAGGGACTGATATTTATCAGGCAGGATTACGCCACAAAAAGTGGCTTAGCCCTGCCTGATAAATATCACTCAGTCTTCTGCACCACCGGAAAGTCACAAAAAGTGACGTTCCGGAGGCGCCAGGGGCTCGTAAATAAGGCCCCATAGGTTTCACACTCGTTATAGTCAGGAATTAGCAATTAAAAAACCTTTGAAATTCACTGAAAAAACCATAGGTTTCACACCAGTTATAGTTAGCTGGACATTTTACTCATACAAAACCATTCAAATTCCCCTGCTATAGGTAGTTGTACTCAATATAACTTGCGCGCCCGCATTGCACTGCTGATGATGTCACATATTACATCATTCATGACATGGTCAGTGACATCACTGATGACATCTCAAATGACATCACTGATGACATCATCCAGTGAATGTGGTTTACTTTGATATTTAAATATGTATTATAAATACACTACTTTGCATTGAAGAATGAGTGGATATATAAATAGAAATGTGTGGATGGTGGATTTAGTAACAGTGTCATTGATTGTTTCCTTGACTAATTTGTAGAGTCTCACTATATATAATGTGTAGTTACTAAACTGTGTGAAAGTCTTTATTGCTTTGTCTTAATTGCTATGTTAAAGACTATATTTGTTATTGGTTTTTTAACTGAGTATTTGTATGGGTATATGAATGTCTATGTGGTTTGGTGGGGGGTGTGTGATTGACAAAAAATCTGTGAATAGTTCATTCAGTGGGTATATGAGGTTAAGACTACATGTTATAACAGTTGTTTCAGTGAGTGTATATGGTTATGGGTGTGGTGGCGATGACATATTTCTCTCAATGGTACATCTCCATTAAACCTGAAAAAAAGGCAGTGTATGTGACAGTTATATCTAATTAAGTGTGCCTAAGACTTAGTGATTGTATGAGTCACTATATGGATAACTGTATACTTGTAATAGTGATTTTATAACACACTAAGTGTGAGTTACTATCTATATAAATAGATGAAGTGGTGTTTGTATAAGTGTGTAGGTGAGTAAATGTAAGTATAATCAATTGTTTGCATAAGTCAGAAGGATGTCTTTATAAGTGAATACAATGTGTGCTGGTGTGTAATGTTGAAATTGGCGTATACGTATATTTGATAGTGTTCTGTTGATTATTCACTGCATATAAGGGTATTTCCAAGCAGGACACCGTGTGGAACTGTGTCCTGATCAATGCAAGATCATTGGTCAAGCACAGTATTGAATGTGCCGCCTTCCTAGAAAGCGAAGATATTAAGCTAGCCTTTATTATAGAGACCTGGACAGACGAAGCCTCAGGTCCTGATTTAGTGAAAGCGACACCTCCAGACTGCATCTGCCATTCACTTAGCAGGAACCTAAAAAGAGGAGGTGATTTAGCTGTGATACACCATAACTCCATTGTATCATCATTTAACCCTCTAAAGACAGGAAGGATGTGAGGCACTGGAATTCTGTCTTCAGATCTTGCATCAGGATTCCTTTAGAGGATCCCTCATTTATAGACCGCCAGGCCCTCGAAAACCCTTTATCGCCCAAGTAGGGTATAGCTTAGAGATAGGGCTTAATACCCCATCATTTACAATACTAGGTGATTTTAATTTTCAGCTTGAGGCAGACCAGGATATAGACACCACCAACCTGATGGACCTCATGTCAGGTGGTAACCTCGAACTACGGTCAATGTACCCACACGCTCAGTGGGGCATACCTTGGATGGTACTTTTTTCTAACAACCCCCTACTTGCTTTTACAAAAGCACTGCCTCTTACGTGGACTGACCTCCTAGCTGCATTCTTCACACTTACTATGCTGCCTCGCCCAGTCAACAAACCCCCTAATAAACATGTTGAAGTCAGAGCATGGAAAAACATATCAGAGTGGGACTTTCAAAACGTCCTTAGAGCTACAGACACCCCCATCCCAATTGACCTAGATCAGGCCACAGAATCTTACTCCAACTGGTTAGAAGGCGCAGGGAAGAAGTTGGCCCCTTTAAAAACAGTACGCCACCACAGAACACGTCCATCTGCGCCATGGTACTCACAAGAGCTCAAAAACCAGAAACTATTATGTAAACAGCTAGAAAGGAACTGGAGGAAGGGCTATAACGACGAAGATAAAAAAGAATATAAATTAAGCCAAGCACAATAGAAACAACAGTTACACAACACAAAACAAAAATACTATACGGATAAAATACATGAGGCCAAAAACTCGCCAAAAACACTGTTCAAAACGGTAAATGACTTGGCCCAGCCTAAAGCCCCAGCCTCTCCGACCAGCCAAGATCTCTGTAACAGAATAGCCAATTGTTTCTTTGATAAAGTGAATACCATTTTTTCCACATTCTCAGACCTACCCAAGGAAAATTTATCTAAACCTGACGCTTGCTCTAGCACTGCCTTAAATACAATAGCCAAATCGGAATTCACTTCCTTTAGCCCTCTTGCAGAAGAAGACACACACAAATTGATGACTAAAGCTAAATCAGGCTCCCCCTACGACCCCTGTCCGTTAGAAGTGAGAAAACTAGCCAGTCATACAGTGACAAGCAAACTCACGGCCATATTCAACCTAATGTACAATGATGGCTATTTTCCTAGGGATTGGAAGCGGGCCGCTATACTGCCGTTGTTGAAAAAATCAAACTTGAACCCGGATGACCCTAATAACTTTAGGCCCATATCCAGACTCCCCCTCCCAGCTAAATTAATAGAAAAGAACATGAATTACCAGATTAACCAGTTTCTCAATCAGACGCAGGCCCTTGACCCCACTCAACACGGCTTTAGAGAAGGCCATAGCACCGAGACAGCCCTTATAAAATCTACAGAGGAAATCAGAACCACCTTGGATCAAGGAGGTCGGGCAGCCCTCATCATGTTAGATTTATCGGCAGCTTTTGATACGGTACACCACACACTAATGATTGACCGGCTAGCAGAGAAAGGAATAAAAGGCACTGCCCTGAAACTCTTAAAATCATTCCTTTCGGATAGAACTCAAACAGTCAAACTTGATAAATATGAGGCAGAGGCCTTTTCATTGCCTTGTGGAGTCCCTTAGGGATCTTCACTAAGCCCGACGCTATTCAATGTATATGTCTCTTCCCTCGAGCCACTTAGTGAATCTTACGGTTTTAGTTTAACTTCTTATGCCGACGATACTCAAATCGTTGTTGCCATTCAACCAGAAAGACTGCAGGACACAGCCACCAAATTCCATGACTGCATGCACGCAACAGGAAATTGGATGGCCAATAATTGTTTAAAGTTAAACTCCAATAAGAACGAGGTGATACTATTTGGGAATAACCCGGTCTTCTGGTCACCTAGCTGCTGGCCAAGCACATTGGGACAATTGCCACTCCCAACCAGGAAAGTGAAGAACCTGGGTATTTGGCTAGACGACACTCTAAGTTAGCTTCAAGGACCAAGTAAACTCAATTGCATCATCCACTGCGTTTACGCTTAGAGCCTGTAAAAAAATCATGCCTCTAATTCCCAAAAAAGCACAGCAAACAGTAGTCACTGCATTAGTGCTGTCCAAATTGGATTATTGCAACAGCCTCTACCTCCAGCTACAGGAAGGCCTTATGAACAAGCTGCAGATCCTGCAGAATGCAGCCGCTAGACTCATCTCAGGAACACCCAAGCGTGCATCTATCAGTGGAGTAATTAAAGACCTTCATTGGCTGCCCATGAGGAAGTGGACAAAATTCAAGGCCCTATGCCTTGTTTTTAAAGCATTGCAGGGCACAGGACCTAAATTTCTGAAGCAACACTTCAACTAAATTGGTAGTCACTCACCGGATAAAAAAGACTAAATGGGGCGGTAGAAGCTTCATTGCAAATGCAGCAATCGCCTGGAACTCACTACCCCCCAAATAAGACACCAAAATAATTTGTTGGCTTTTAGAAAGGCTTTAAAAACCTGGCTTTTTATAAATTAGTTGCCAACTATGGAGCGGGTCTGTCTTTTCCCAGCATGGATCAGTAGGTTTCTCTATCCTAGCGCCAGGACACCTCTTTTGGTAACAGCTGCGCTTTATAAATGCAATAAACATAAACATAAACATAAACATATAACACTGAATCTATAGGTAAGTGATTAGATGTGTGTATAGTTCTATGAATAACTGAGTGGGTGTTTAGAAATTTCTATTGGTGTGTCAATGGTTTCAAATATGGCACTTTCTATTTTACAGTGAGTGATGAAAGATTATACTAGTGTGTGATGAGGTGTATTTGATTGTCACATGGATGATGTCATCAGTGATGTCATTTGAGATGTCATCAGTGATGCAATCAGTGATGTCACTGACCATGTCATGAATGATGTAATATGTGACATCATCAGCAGTGGATTGCGGGCGCGCGAGTTATAGTGAGTACAACTAACTATAGGATTTTCAATGGTTTTGTATGAGTAAAATGTCCAGCTAACTATAACTGGTGTGAAACCTATGTTTTTTTCAGTGAATATATATATATACACACATATATATATATATATATATATATATATATATATATATATATATATATATATATATATATATATATATATATATATATATATATATATATATATGCAAAAAGATCTGCTTCCGTAAAAGAGATGAGGGGACACAACAGGGCTACAAAACAGCATTTATTAAGTTTGGCATGACGCGTTTCGGCGATTTGCCTCTTCAGATGCCTCGGGTACAGGAAGTCCATACATTTCTCCTTTTAATGGTTGGCCCATCCCCCTGAAGTAGTGTAGGCCACGCCCCAACCGCATCACACTCTGGGACACTCGCGCTGCTCAGTGTTGCCTTTTGAAAAGACTGCAACATCCAGTTTGCAGTTTGTTCGTTTATGCGATGAGTGTCTCTGTCAGCCCTTGTTTTCAATTGTTATGTTATTGTTATTTTTTTGTCTTGTATAGCGCACGGCTACTCAGAAGAGTGTCCCGGCGCTTTATTGTAGACCTGTAACACAACACAACAGAGAAAAAAAAGGCAGACAAGAAGAAAAGATCCCTAGCTAATAATGGAACTTTGTCACTACATCGTAAAAAGCCAAGTTTTGAGGCCCTTCCTAAACGCCAGTAGATTAGAGGTGCTACGCAGTGTCACTGGCAGAGTGTTCCAGAGCTGCGGGGCCAGCAGTCTGAAAGATCGACCTCCTATACGTGCCCTTTTTATCCGAGGGACCACAGCTAGAAACAAAGACCCTGATCTCAGGGACCTGGCAGGATGGTAAAAAGCTAACCTTTTTTGCAGATATTTTGCTCCTGAAGCATGTAAGGCTTTATGAGCCAAGGTCAGAGCCTTAAAAATAATCCGCTTCCGGATAGGGAGCCAGTGAAGTGACTGCAGGAGGCCCGAGGTTCTAACACGGCCAGGAAGTCCAAAAATGGCCCGTGCTGCCGAATTCTGGACCACCTGCAGTCGTTGCAGCAGATACTCCGGTAGGCCGAGATAGAGAATATTAGCATAATCCAATCTCGAGCCGATTATGGCCTGCACCGTGATCTTCCTGTGCTCCTCCGATAGTATAGGAAGAAACTTGCGAAGCATCCGGAGCAGACCAAAACAGGTGCCAGTAAGACCCAGAACCTGGGATCGCAGTGTCAGGCCAATTGCTTCTGGTAAGCGGCTGATTGGCAATGCGATTGAAGTTGAACTCCTGTACTGTGCTGGACTATAAACAGTGTCCAAAGTCCTCACTTCCAGCCGATTGGTCCCCATGTGCAGCGAGTCTGGAGACGCCGGTTTTCGTGACCACGTCTGTCCATATTTAATGGATTGTCAGTCGACAACAGAGACGCCGCTTCTGGGGATTCAGTGGCGGTCCAGGTAAATGCCACTGTACCTTGGAACACTAAAGGAAGGGTCCCCTTTGCGTAGCCGTGGCTCCACGCTAATGTGCAAAAAGATCTGCTTTTGTAAAAGAGATGAGGGGACACAACGAACAGCATTTATTATGTATATATATATATATATAAGTGAATGTCAGCGCAACATCGGGGTCCGGCAGTATCCAGATAAGGGAGTTATTTAAACAGCTTGAAAAGGCCATGAAAATGGAACAGGCCAAGTGGTGGGAGCAAAAATCGCTCAGCAGGTACTTGGAAGTGGGGCGGGTCCCCCGTGGCCTGAGAATAATGCTGGCTCCCAGCTTCGAAAATCCCGACCCGAAGATGCTGCATGACTGGGCACAATGTAATCTTGACAACTCTAGTCGCCTTATGCGGATCTTGGTGGGATACGCCGAGAGTGATGGGGCCAAATTACAGATGCAAGTCAAAGAATTGAACAACCAAATTAAAGCATTAAACGAAGAGGAATTGGAGAAGAAGCTAAGAGAGACGATGACAGCGAGGCTCTCTAAGGAGGAAGATATAATTATGAAAAGGAAAGCCTTCAAGTTCCAAAGGGACAAAATGGATTACTTGAATGGACGCATATACACCTTCTCCAAGAAGTTCGATCCTCCTATGGCAAACAAAACACCTAAACAGACCCAGGCGAGGAAAAGTCAGAAAACTCCGTCAATGTCATCTACGGATGTTAGCACGATTCCGAGTAGTGACTCTGAATTCGATCAGGATCCAAATGCGGCGGAGGCGGGTTTTATGAAGCGGTCGTTGGGACAGGAGGTGGAGTGCCTCCAGAACGACCGCAAGAAGTCGTTGAGGTCCCATGCCGCCAGACCAGCAAACAAAGGCACAACACAAAACGTAACCAACCAAGAAAGCACACCGCAGCCAGATCAAGGAGCAGCATCTGTAACAACAAAAAAGAAACCATACAGGAGATGGAATCGGCGCTGAATCAGCAAGTAAGTGACAATATGACGATTATAAATCTTACTGACACACGCCTTAGCCAGAAAGAACAAAAAATTCTGTCATTAGGGTTATCTTACTGTCCACCATGCAGGTTTGATTATGCAAAAACTAGAATGGATTTTTTTAAATTTGTGCGGAAACTGAAGCTCAGGAAACTGTTTCTAATTAACAAACAGAAGGCACGCAAACCTCGAGAAATAGTCATGGGGTCAGATAATGGTTTATCAGTGAGGGAATATGAGTTACAGTGCGATCTACAGGACCTGCTGAAAGAGGGGGACTTAGACTACATCCAGGAGACAACGGATGAGACAATAACTAATTTACCAGGCAATACCTCCTTTAAACCAAAATCAACATTTAACCCGATAATGACACATGACAACATCGATGTGTTTAGTGATTTGGTAATTTCAGAAATGAAGAAACTGAATAAACATACTTTGACAAATAAGAACAATGCTTTACAGCGCAACAACCCCTTTGGCAGCCTGATGAGAAAATTGCAGACGGATGAAAAAACCGTGATCAGGCAATCAGATAAGGGAGGAAATATTGTTCTTTGGCCTTTATCTGCATATGTAGAGGAAGCACTAAAACAACTTAATGATAGACTCTGCTACAGTAGATGTGACCGATCAGCATTTAAGCAATCTTGGGAGAAATTGAATACAAGACTGTACACATGGAGGGGACAAGGACTCCTGAGTGGGGATGAACTAAAATTCTTGAAAACCAACCACCCCATAACTCCAGTGTTTTACTTGATTCCCAAGATACATAAAGACAGTGCAAAGCCACCAGGGAGGCCCATAATTTCAGCTTGTGGGGGGACATTTGAAAAAGTGTCCAGATACATTGATCACTTCCTCCAAGATCATATGAAATCCTTGCCCTCATACATCAGGGACACTATGGACTTTCTGCAGAAATTAAAAACAGTAGTGTGGAGTACGGGGTATTTGTTGATCACACTTGATGTCACTGCACTGTACACAAGTATCAATCATGTGGACGGAGTGAGAGCAGTAAGGCATTATCTTAGCAGAAGGCCCATGTGTATGCTGGAACACAATAACATGCTTGTGGAGATGTTGGAAATGTGTCTTTACAACAATTACTTCATGTTTCAAAACCAAATGTTCCAGCAATTGCGAGGAGTGGCAATGGGGGCCTGCTTCTCCCCCAGTTACTCATGTCTGCACATGGGGCTGTGGGAGGAGCAGGTCCTAGGCAATGCCTTTAAAGAGGTCATGAGTAGCAAAGTGCTAGTGTGGTACAGGTTTATCGATGACCTTTTCATTATTTGGAAGGGGACTGCTAGTGAAGCGGAACAGTTCATTGAAGAAATCAATCAGAATGAACTGAATCTGCATTTCACAGGTACCATCAGTGACAGGAAAGTAAATTTCCTAGACGTAGAGGTTTTTGTAGACAAAGGGGGACTGCAGACAAAATTACATCGGAAGGAGACTGCAGGTAACACCATCCTCCATGCCATTAGTCAGCACCCTAACCATCTGATCCGCAGCATCCCTTATGGGGAGATGCTGAGGATCAGAAGAATTTGTAGCACCGATGAAGCCTGTTTTGAAGCACAGAAAAAAAGCAAGATACGGTTCCTGCAGAGGGGCTACTCTGAAAATATAGTGTCTAAGGCAATGGAAAGGGCAAACAAGACAGCATTATCTCCTAAAACACCAATAGGGGTAGACACAATAATGACCAAAGCGACCGTGGACCAACCGAGATTCATTCTTGGTTATAGTTGCCAGCATAGACAGCTTCAGAGGATGGTGAGGAAAAACTGGCATATAATCACAGGTGATCCTGTGATTGGGAAAACTTTGTCCACATGCCCGGCTATTACTTATAGCCGTGCCAGATCCATGAGTGACATGCTAGTCAGTAGCAGCCCGGAGGTACCATCATGAGGCAACTGGCTAGGCAAAAGCAAGGGCTTCTTGAAATGCGCAGTATGTAAAGCGTGCACTATAGGAAAAAGTAAAACCACCTACTATTCCCCATTCAGTGAAAGAGAACTCCCCATCACCAAGAAAATAACCTGCAAATCAGACTTTGCCATCTATGTCTTGGAATGTGTTTGTGGACTTTGCTACGTTGGTAGTACTAAACTACAAGTCCACAAGCGCATATTGCAGCATATGAGGGCAGTTGTGAACAAAGATGATGCTTACCCAGTAGCGAGGCATGTCAATCTCTGCCATAAAGGTGATGTCAATTGCCTGAAATACTACGCAATTGATATGGTGGAGCCGTTACGCAGAGGGGGAAATAGAGAAGCACGTCTGCGCGTACTAGAAACCAGGTACATTCTGGAATTAGACACTAAGGCTCCGAGTGGATTGAACGCGACAGAAGACTTGTATACTTGCTTGCACACAGAGTCTTGAAATTGTTTAGTGGAAATGAGACGATAGTCATCTGTAAAGGCTGTTTTTATTAATTATTTATTATTTCCTGCCGGATTTTTAGGATTATATAATGTATCAAACACTTTTTTTGGGAAATCACACATTTCTTTTCATTAGTGCTGGAGTCAACATGAATACCTAAGCAGTGTAGACGCAGTGGTCCAGATGAAATTTTAACCAATGCCCACTTGGGCAATATTAATCAAACCCCTTCCTTTGTAAATTTTGCACAAAAGCACTTTATTCATCTGCTAAATATTGCACAGAAAATGTTTGTACATATTACGTCCACTGTGATTTTTTGTACATAGTAATATTGGCATTTTGCATATTTGTAAATATTGTTTTAACATATTTATTGCGCAAATTTGCACATTTGTAAGGATTGTTTGTCGCTTAATAATTTTTGACAATTGGGGTTAACAAAACATCACAAAAAAACAAAATAACATAATGAATGTAAACATCATTGGTTACTGAGTCTGGTCCAGGCTGAAGTATTTTTTCTATTTCTATAGGCTTGGGACCATGTGACCGGACCAACACTACAAATCACAGGGTGTAATTTGACCATGTTATGTGATCAAGGGCTCCAGGGCCCGAAACGCGTCATGGCGATCAGGAGGGTGCACAGTGTGAAATAAAAGACGCTTTAAAATAACCTCATTGGGTCTGTCTTCGTTATTTGGCCTCCACTGAATACCGAAGTTCCAGTCATGTGTGCATATATATATATATATACACACACACACACACACACACGCACACACACGCATACACACACACACACACACATATATATATATATATATATATATATATATATATATATATATATATATAACCTACTGGCGGTCGCCAGTAGGTAGTTATAGTTAGGACCTAGTTTCCATACGAAATCCACAACATTCTATTTGGAATAACGTTGGCGCCAGTGGATGAATCTTCACGAATTTCTCCAAGAAAATGGCCTGCTCGGTTTCGCTCCTTTCCTGAAAGTTTAGGGGTGATTCGTCAAGCGGAGGTCGAGAAAAAAGGGGGGTCCCAAGATGTGCTTTCCCCATGCAATTTTCCATAGGGACCTTTAGCCAGGGCTACAGCCCGAACAGCTGAACGGAATTACACGAAATTTGGCAGAGAGGTAGAGTTCTGTTCGCAGATTGTGCTTTTTGTGAAATGGTGTAAATCCGTTCAGTAGTTTCTGAGACAATTACAAGTAAAATCATAGCGATATCTAGAGACGGAGTTAAGCACGCGTACTGAAATCTGTTCAATTACGAGCGCAAGCTGCATGCTGATTGGCTGTGAACTTTCTGTCAACACTCAAAACCAGGAAGTGTTGGCCGCCATCTTGTGCCTCGCTAGAACCGAGTCACAAGAAAACAGTAAAACAAAGTTGAGAAATAAGGGAAGGGGGTAGGCTAGAGACATTCTGACCCTCTAGGCTTGCTCAGGGGGTCGTACATGGATGTTTAGGCTCTATTTTTTAATTTTATTTTTTAAAGAAAAATTGCAGCATACGTGTATGGAAATACGTACAATTACGAGCAGGAGCTGCATGTTGATTGGCTGTCAATACTCCAAACCAGGAAGTGTTGGCCGCCATGTTGTTTGTCGGGAGAGGAGAGTCACAAGAAAACAGTAAAACAAAGTTGAGAAATAAGGAAACGGGGCAGGGTGGAAAGATCCTGAGGCTATAGTCTTGGTCAGGGGGTGGTACATGGATCTTTAGTTTTAATTTTTATTTATTTTTTTAAATAAAAAATGGCGGGGTACTCGTGCAGTACTTGTACTCAGTGGAAAAGGTGAAAAAAAAGTAGAAGTCCGTTTTATTCATTAGGTCCTGGGGGGCAAATTACGGGGGCAATTTTTCTGCCTAATGGGGGCATGTAAGGTGCCCCGAGCACTGAAGAACGGCACTCCTCTGGTTTTATTTTGAAGTATGCGGGGGGGGTTACAGTCCTACTCCCCGCAGTCTCCGTGAGCGGCACCCCTCGGAACTTGTTTTATAAAAAATATGTTTTGAGCTCTCTCTCTCCCCGTACACGTCGCGGGGAACGCCACATTTCTGGGGAAGTGATGTGTAAAATGACCTTCCAGCTCTGGGTACCTGCATTGTCTGGAGTGTTTTTATTAATGTTGGGAGGGTGGGCTTGATAATACGTCCTTGTAAATTCCCATAGAAGCCTATGTTCTGGTGTTAACATGGGCTTCTATGGGAAATAACAAGGCTGCATTATGAAGCTCATAATCGCCGTTTTATCGGCAGTTTCCTGCCAATAAAACAGCGATAATTTTAACACCGGTCCTTGATAATATGCACCTACGTTTACTGGTCAAAAAAAAAAGAGCAATGGGCCATATTATCAACAAAAGGATATTCATTATCGTTGCCTTTATTGGCAGGAAACAGCCGATAAAGCGGCGATAATGGTCTTGATAATATGTCCTTGTGAATAACCATAGCAGCCTAGGTTAACATTAGAACTTTGGCTGCTATGGGAATTTACAAGGGCCTATGGTTTTTAGGTCAAGCCTATCCCACTCCGCAGGAATCGATAGGGGAGAATTTTAGTGTTGCATCAGGAAAGCTAAACCAGCCGGCGGATTTCCACAAGTGCATGTGATCGTGAACGCGCATCCGCCTGCTGGTTTAGCTTTCCTGTTGCAACTCAATTCAATTATTTTATTAAATATGATTTGGAACTCCGAGGAGATCCACATATTATACAATTGCAAAACACAGGATGAAAATTTGACCATATTAAAACAACTCATACAAACAGTAATTATACAAAAGCAATTTACCATCCTACTAATAAAGTTCTAAGAAACATTTAAAAAAATTAAAAATTTTGTTGCAAAAAATTCCATTTGGGGGGCTAAGAATGGCATCCAACAGAGCTGTTGCAGAAGAAATACCAAACTGAATACAAGCCGGTTTTATCCAAAGGCGCCGGTAGGTCAATAATGCGGGACAAACTAGCAGGGCATGTTTGGAGTCTTGAATTGCTAGGTTACAGAAATTACATACGTTGGATATTCCGTGCCATTTGGCCAATAACTTATTCAGGGGGAGCAAGTCCTGCCTGAGAAGCAGCCAAAAACGGCGTAAGCCGTGCGGGATGTTCCATGACAGGTAGGGTTGTATCTGTCTGATCAAATAGGAATCGGCAACTTGTGTGACCCCTTTTTTTTGTGTTATTAAATTCCGATCCCTCTCGTAACTTAGCTTCCATGTAGCTTGTTTTAGTTGTAATTGCAATTGGGTCATGGAAAGTTCTAAGATGGGTGCTTCCTCCAACTCTAAAAGAGTGATAGCTTTCCTATAGTTCTTTATTAGGATCGAGTAAGCGTTTAGGGGGCCCATCAACTCTTTTGTAATTAGAGATCTGAGAGTAGATGGCTTTCCTTTGATCAGACTAATAACCCAACGAATCACTCCTGCAAGTCCCTGAGCCCAGCTACTCCTAAGGCCAAGTTCAAGACGCAGGGTTGCAGAGCTACAACTATTATTAACCGAGACTAAATTTCTCAGTAAGGAGCCCTCCACTGTGTCTAAGAAGCCCCATTCTGCTAGGTCAATTAGTTCTACCCCGTAAAGCAGAGTCGGGGGAACTTTTGCCCGAAAGGCCTCCAACAGATGAACGAAGTGTCTCTGACCTGTTGATTTGTATAGTGTCCTTAGGCCTTTACCCTGTGACTTTGCTTTTCGGGAACTGCTTTCAATGTGTGATTTGTTACTTATGTTACTAGTAACTACCATACCTAGAAAGACGTACGATTTTACTTTTTCTAATTTCTGACCTCCCAATTCCCAACTAATGTGGTCCAGTTTTAGTTTGTTTCGTCCCTCCAGGCACATTATCTTACTTTTAGAAATATTTATTTTCAAAAAGTGCTCTTCAGAGAAGGTGTATAGTGCATGCAGACGGTTATTAAGGCCCTTGGGGGAGAGGTCTAATATTAAAATGTCGTCTGCATACATTAAACAGGGGATGTGTCTTTCGCCTAGACGTGGGGCAATTCCTGCACATGTTGATAAAGTAAGGGGAAGGTCACTGACATAAAGGGAAAATAGGAGGGGAGCTAGTAGGCAGCCCTGTTTGAGGCCATTTGCAGATGGAATGAGTTGAGAAAGACCTCTTTCTCCTCCCAACAGGACCTTGCACCATGTATCATCATGCAGATCCTGGACCAAGCGTAAGAGGCTATGTGGCATTCCTAAAATGTGTAGCTTTCTCCACAATACCTGACGGTCGACCTTATCAAAGGCCGTGGAGAAATCTATGAAGGCCACATAGACTCTCCCCTTCCTCGCTCTTATATACTTATCAACTATTACCTGGAGGGCTGTTAGATTATCCAGGGTCCCATGGTTTTTTCTAAAGCCTGTCTGTTCAAGTGGAAGGATATTTGCAGATTCAACCCAAGCATTTATCCTTTTGAGCAGGCATCTAGTAAAAACTTTGCCGATTGCGTCCAGCAAAGCAATCTGGCGATAGTTCTGGGGGAGGAGACGATCTCCCTTTTTGTACAATGGGACCAGGATACTTCCCTTCCAGGAAGGTAGGACCTTTCCGCTTAATATGCAGGAATTAAAGATAGGGCATAAAAGCTTGCTCCATTTAACCCTATTCTGCTTTAACACATTAATTGGGACTTCATCGGGGCCCATTGCCCCTGAGCGTCTCATTTCCCCAATGGCAAGTTCTATGTCTTTTTCTGAAAAAGACTCTGTCGGTGGGCTAATGTCTAAAAGCCGAACTTGGGGAGAGACTGAGTGGTTACTGGCATAGAGGTTTGAGACAAAATCCCTCCATATGTGTTCCTCGATAGGGATAGGCAGCGGAATAGTTCTCGTTCCGCACCCTTCCCCTATAAGGGACCAAAATTGTCTCAATTCTACATTAATTGCAGCTTCCCTTATTTTTACCCAGATGGTATCCTCTTTTTCTTTTCGAAGAGCATATAAGAGTCGCTCCTTCTCCTTTTTAGTGTTGTTATTTGTCGGGATTTATCCTCAGTTCTATTTAAGTATTGGGCCCTTATAAGTTTATTCAGGTCTACATTGAGTAATTTCAGAGGACAATGGATTATTTTGGTGGATTTTTTCTTGTTCTGTTTTTGAGCCCCTGTTATTATTGAATTCAAAAATAAGGAAAAAAGCTCATTTTCGCGACCATACCAAGAGGGGAGTTCGGAAATTGCTATGTCTAGCATATCCTCCAGGTAACGGTGAGCCCTTGCATTCCAATAACACCTTCCCGAACTGTTACCAAAATTTATTTGGCTACTATTCAAGGACCATTGATCACATTTAGGGGGATGTACATTCATTGAGATAGAAATAATTTTATGATCGCTGAAAATGGTATCGATTACAGCGATGTCCTTTAATAACTCAAATGAATGAGACCCTATTATAACATAATCAAGAATCGATTCCCCTTGATACGATTTATGGGTAAAGTTTGCTGGAGAGTCCGAGGGGAGACGCCCATTTGCGATTATCCCATCGATTTCAGCCAACTCATTTAGTAATAGTTTACCCCGTTTATTTGTTAATATATTTTCAGGGAATATTGCCCGAGGAATATGGAGCGTTTCTTCTCTTATTTTGTCAGAAAATAGATTTAAACTAAAGTTGGAGATTTTACAATTCAAGTCCCCAGTTAAGATAATAACCATTCCAGGATCTTTCTCCTTAATGCTCTGTATATGGAGGAAAATTTTATTTAAGATTGTATTAAAACCCGTTTCGGGAGGGATATAGGCATTTATCAAGGCCAGGCGGGTTCCAGCTAAGAAATTGCCTGACCCAAACAAAGTAACTACCTGGAAAAGTTTACTCGGGTCCAGGAAGTGGTTGTAGTTCCAGTTTATACGGTTGGATAATAGGCAGGCTATGCCCCCGCTGGCGTGGCCTTTTTTATTCGCAGTAGCACTGCCTTCCAGAGCAAAATAGTCCTTCCCTATTTGGATACTTTCATTGCACCATGTCTCCTGGAGGCATATAATATTTGCCTCCAGGGATAGGAGAAAATGTATTTTCTCCGTATTATTTTTTAAGCCTGCTGAATTCCACGATATTATAGATACGTCCGTGCTAAAGGAACTGATTAGAAAGTGATTTTCCCGAGGATTTGTCGGCTAATACTTTGGGCAGCCAATTCCAGTGGTCCTTTTCCTCTCTGTGGGTAGTATGAGATAAAAAAGAGGGTTGAGCGTATGATACCACTCGAGAATCACTGGACTTACTTATTTTTAATTCTTTGATTTCACCCAAGTTATTTATATTGCCTGCTGCGGCTAGCAGCAGGGAAGAGGAGGGATTCCGTTGGATTACCGTTTTAACGGCGATATTCCGACTGGGTGACAATAGTACAGGAATTACATCTATTCCCCTGCTCTGGAGATCTTCAGCCCGTTGGAGGATGAGGTTGGCTACCAATTTAGAGTGAAACTTCACCCTTGTGACCGTCCCCACTTCAGACTTTCGTTGCAGAACTAAATCTAGGTCGGCTGATTGAATAAGTTTCAAATTGGCAGATTCTTGGAAGTATTTCAACAGGAGGGATCTATTCAATATGCAGTCAGGTTCAAAAAGGGGAAAGAAATCTACCCATACTGTATCTATGTTATTTTCTATGTGTTCTTTGCCCATGGAGACCTTTGCAGGAGCATCCATGGGAGCAATTACAAAAGGATTAAAAGAGGGCATTTTTTGTGCGGGGTGATTATGCTCTTACCCTAATGGGGTTGGTTTATCTGCTTCTTGGTACGTAGAGCCTTGGGGAGGAACACCCTGAGCCGTTACACCCTGATAGGCCGGTGCGAAGGGATTAAGTAGCATGGGTGCTTGGGTAGGCGGCTTTAAAACCTGACCTGGGGAGGTCGATTTATGTGCCACTTTTATATCCCTAATATTATTACTTTGTTGGCCAAAGGTAAATATGTTAGTAATTGCTGACAAAGGGGATGTATGAGTAGGTAAGAAGGGCGATTTAGCCTTGGATGTTAAGGGAGTATTTTCTTTGGGTGGCATATTGACAGGGGTTTTGTTATTTCCCACTGCCATCTGTATTAGAGGTGACGCTTCCAGTAGGGGGGAGCTTAAGTGTTTCCTGAATAAAATTTTCCTCCGCCTATTTTTATCTATCCGTCTTAACAGTTTCCTCTTGTGCTTTCTGTTCTTTTTTAATGGCACAATTTTCCCTCTATTATCAGTTTCCCCCTGAATAGCTTCCTCCTCTATTTCCCCGTCCCCCTTCTGTTTCTTAAAGATTGGGAATAGGTTATTTCCAGTATTTAGTGGGGTTTCCCCATAAGGTTTTATTAGAAAATCGTGATTTACTGAGCCATTTAAGTTGGGTAATGGTTGGGAAGCACCAGTTTTCTCTTGTACAATTTTTAAGGTAGTTGTAACTACTGGGGGTTGCTCATTTATACCCATTTGGTCTGGGACCATGGGGGGGGAAGGAGGGCTCCTTCCCATCCACTTCCCTCTCTTTTTGGGACCTCAGCAGAACTTTTAAAATTTGGGTCACTGTATCCAGCACACAATCAGATCCCCCCACAAATTTTTCTAATAGATGTAAAATAGAGGCCAATAAATGTTCTAAGATGTGGAGGGAGTCAGAAAGCGGTTTACCGGGCCCCTTACATTGGAAGGAATTTATTCCGGTCAAATTTAGATTAGGGCTAGAGGAGAAGTGAGAGTGTGAGGTTTTGGATGGAGTACTGCTGTAAAGTTGTAGTCCGGCATGGTTTAACATTAATGGGGTGTTCTGGGGTAACTCAACTATTGTGGGATCAGATTCTAAATACCGTTGACAAAGGACTTCATCTAGAATCACTGGAGACAAACCGTTGTGAAAGGACGTTTCGATTGGAGAACTGTTTGCAGGCTGGGTAGCTTCATCGACAGGAATTGGCATGAAGTTCATATTATCTTGCTCTATGTCTTTTTTTGTTTTTATGATTACCTCTGGTGCTAGGTCAATATTATTTTTCAAAGTAGAAAACAAAGGGGGAGAGAACTCACTCTTGGGGGAGGATTGTAGCGTCCTAGCTGGACTTGAATCTGCCTTTGCTCTTTTAATTTCCGGGTTTTCTGGGGCATCATTTATGGCGGAGTCTAAATGGATAACTCCAGGATCTTTTGGGTCCGTTACTTTATTGTCTAACCCTAAGGCTTTATTTTTACCCTTTTCCCAAAAGTTGAATAGCTGGCAGGTACTTTTCATGTTGGTCGATTGGCTATGTTTATTTCGAAGGGGATTAGATTTAGTTTTGGAGCTGGATCTTCCTACTAATATTTTACCGGATCTTAGTTTCTTTGTCATCTTAGCTGGGGAACTATCGTAGATGCGCTGTGAAGGAGCGTGTGCTGAAGGCGTTAGGAATAAGGTATGACGTACCGGGGCTAAGGGAGTGGGCCTAGCCTGGCCTATTCGTGCCTCTGAGGGCCTCAGAGGGCCCGCCCTTGTCCCGGGCTTCTCCCGCGCGCTCCCGCGCAGCGGAGTACAGAGACTCTGTTTAATGGCTGACCTTAGGAGGGGGCGTGGCCTTGAGGGAGAGCGTCACCAGGTGGGATCGGTGAGGCAGCTGCTGAGACTCTTGGGAGTTGGAGTCCAGCAGTCTGCCCGCTCGCAGCCCTACTTGCCTCGAGCCCTTGGTCCTGAGATGTCAATTACAGCAGGGAGCTTCTCCGGTGAAGCGGGACCCGCGGAGCGGGTCCGGTGGAAAGTAGCGCTTGCAAATGCGCTTCAGCAACAACAATACAAAGCGCTGTGTCAGTCCTCCAACGCTTGACACAGATGCAGTTCAACAGAACAGGATGCAGAAAGGTATCCGCTGTAGGTGGAGATCCGGCGCCTTTTGCTGGAAAAGGAGGGGGCGTGGCCTTGAGGGAGAGCGTCACCAGGTGGGATCGGTGAGGCAGCTGCTGAGACTCTTGGGAGTTGGAGTCCAGCAGTCTGCCCGCTCGCAGCCCTACTTGCCTCGAGCCCTTGGTCCTGAGATGTCAATTACAGCAGGGAGCTTCTCCGGTGAAGCGGGACCCGCGGAGCGGGTCCGGCGGAAAGTAGCGCTTGCAAATGCGCTTCAGCAACAACAATACAAAGCGCTGTGTCAGTCCTCCAACGCTTGACACAGATGCAGTTCAACAGAACAGGATGCAGAAAGGTATCCGCTGTAGGTGGAGATCCGGCGCCTTTTGCTGGAAAAGGAGGGGGCGTGGCCTTGAGGGAGAGCGTCACCAGGTGGGATCGGTGAGGCAGCTGCTGAGACTCTTGGGAGTTGGAGTCCAGCAGTCTGCCTGCTCGCAGCCCTACTTGCCTCGAGCCCTTGGTCCTGAGATGTCAATTACAGCAGGGAGCTTCTCCGGTGAAGCGGGACCCGCGGAGCGGGTCCGGCGGAAAGTAGCGCTTGCAAATGCGCTTCAGCAACAACAATACAAAGCGCTGTGTCAGTCCTCCAACGCTTGACACAGATGCAGTTCAACAGAACAGGATGCAGAAAGGTTGCAACTCCTTCACTTCAAAGGGATCTGCTCCGCCCCCTGCTGCACGCGCTTTCCATCCAGCCCGGCATTACGCCCGCTTATCAAAGCTGGCATTCTTCCCTGCAGCGACCATCTGGCTTGCCTCTCTACTCCTCCCTCCTGGCTCCTGCGCATCTTCATTTATTACCTCTCAGTAAACAAGCTTCAAAGGGGCTGCTATCGTCATTCACACCTCCCGTGCTTAGCAGGCAGAACGGTGCCCATTTGCCTTGCATACCACTCTAAATTCATAAAAGAAACGCTTTATAATGAGTTGTTTACTTTCGTTTCATGGTGGAACAAAGCCAGGTGAGCTGTATCATACCTCACTGATAACTATCGTCTATTGTAGCGAACAACACCAGGTTCAACTTGTGACTTCAGGCGCTACACGCATCTTTGCAGGGTGTTTGCACAACCTAACACCATTTTTTGTAGCTACCTTTACGAGTATCATTGGGTATTACGACCCTGTCTACGTGCCTTGAAGTAGCATCCTGATGGCTTAAGGCGCTTGCTCACAAGTCTGCACTCGATGCACTCTCTTATCTTCTCCTTCCTGCTGCCCAGGAAATAACTTTAGAGCAGCATAAAAGGGTATACAAACAAAGTAATGTAACTAAACAGAACATATATTCTTAACTAAATGTGGCATATACATGGATAATATATGGAACGTATGTAAGCATAACATACCATATGTAGAGTGCAGAGTGCATATTCAGAGTGCAGTGTGCAGAGTGCAGATTCAGAGTGCAGAGCGCAGATTCAGAGTGCAGATTGTGAGAGCAGATTCAGAGTGCAGAGTGCGGATTCAGAGTGCAGAGTGCAGATTCAGGAGTTCAGAGTACAAATTCAGAGTGCAGAGTGCAGATTCAGAGTGCAGAGTGCAGATTCAGAGTACAGAATGCAGATTCAGAGTACAGAATGCAGATTCTGAGTGCAGTTTCAGAGTGCAGATTCAGAGTGCAGGTGCAGAGTGCAGATTCAGAGTGCAGAATGCAGATTCAGAGTACAGATTCAGAGTGCAGATTCAGAGTGCAGAGTGCAGATTCAGAGCGCAGAGTGCAGATTCAGAGTGCAGATTCGGAGTGCAGAGTGCAGATTGTGAGTGCAGATTCGGAGTGTAGAGTGCAGATTCAGAGTGCAGATTCAGAGTGCAGAGTTAGAGTGTAGAGTGCAGATTTAGAGTGCAGATTGTGAGTGCAGAGTGCAGATTGTGAGTGCAGAGTGCAGAGTGCAGATTGTGAGTGCAGAGTGTAGATTGTGAGTGCAGATTGTGAGTGCAGAGTGCAGATTGTGAGTGCAGAGTGCAGATTGTGAGTGCAGAGTGCAGATTCAGAGTGCAGAGTGCAGATTCAGAGAGAAGAGTGCAGATTGTGAGTGCAGAGTGCAGATTCAGAGTGCAGATTCGGGCAGATTCAGAGTGCAGATTCAGAGTGCAGAGTGCAGATTCAGAGTGCAGATTCAGAGTGCAGAGTGCAGATTCAGAGTGCAGATACAGAGTGCAGATTGTGAGTGCAGAGTGCAGATTCAGAGTGCAGAGTTAGAGTGCAGAGTGCAGATTTAGAGTGCAGATTGTGAGTGCAGAGTGCAGATTGTGAGTGCAGAGTGCAGATTGTGAGTGCAGAGTGCAGATTGCGAGTGCAGAGTGCAGATTCAGAGTGCAGGGTGCAGATTCAGAGAGCAGAGTGCAGATTGTGAGTGCAGAGTGCAGATTCATAGTGCAGAGTGCAGATTCAGAGTGCAGATTAAGAGTGCAGAGTGCAGATTCAGAGTGCAGATTCAGGCAGATTCAGAGTGCAGATTCAGAGTGCAGAGTGCATATTCAGAGTGCAGATTCAGAGTGCAGATTTAGAGTGCAGAGTGCAGATTCAGAGTGCAGATTCAGAGTGCAGAGTGCAGATTCAGAGCGCAGATTGTGAGTGCAGCGTGCAGATTCAGAGAGCAGAGTGCAGATTCAGAGTGCAGATTCAGAGTGCAGAGTGCAGATGCAGAGTGCAGATTCAGAGTACAGAGTGCAGATTGTGAGTGCAGAGTGCAGATTGTGAGTTCAGATTGTGAGTGCAGAGTGCAGATTGTGAGTGCAGAGTGCAGATTGTGAGGGCAGAGTGCAGATTGTGAGTGCAGAGTGCAGATTGTGAGTGCAGAGTGCAGATTAAGAGTGCAGATTCAGAGTGCAGATTCAGAGTGCAGATTGTGGGTGCAGAGTGCAGATTGTGGGTGCAGAGTGCAGATTGTGAGTGCAGAGTGCAGATTGTGAGTGCAGAGTGCAGATTCAGAGTGCAGAGTGCAGATTCAAAGTGCAGAGTGCAGATTCAGAATGCAGATTCGGGCAGATTCAGAGTGCAGATTCAGAGTGCATATTCAGAGTGCAGATTCAGAGTGCAGAGTGCAGATTCAGAGTGCAGATTCAGAGTGCAGAGTGCAGATTCAGAGTGCAGATTGTGAGTGCAGCGTGCAGATTCAGAGTGCAGATTCAGAGAGCAGAGTGCAGATTCAGAGTGCAGATTCAGAGTGCAGAGTGCAGATGCAGAGTGCAGATTCAGAGTACAGAGTGCAGATTGTGAGCGCAGAGTGCAGATTGTGTGTGCAGATTGTGAGTGCAGAGTGCAGATTGTGAGTGCAGAGTGCAGATTGTGAGGGCAGAGTGCAGATTGTGAGTGCAGAGTGCAGATTGTGAGTGCAGAGTGCAGATTAAGAGTGCAGATTCAGAGTGCAGAGTGCAGATTCAGAGTGCAGATTGTGGGTGCAGAGTGCAGATTGTGGGTGCAGAGTGCAGATTGTGAGTGCAGAGTGCAGATTGTGAGTGCAGAGTGCATATTCAGAGTGCAGATGCAGAGTGCAGATTCAGAGTGCAGATTGTGGGTGCAGAGTGCAGATTGTCAGTGCAGAGTGCAGATTGTGAGTGCAGAGTGCAGATTCAGAGTGCCGATTCGGAGTGCAGAGTGCAGATTCAGAGTGCATATTGTGGGTGCAGAGTGCAGATTGTGGGTGCAAATATAGAGTGCAGATTGTGGGTGCAGAGTGCAGATTGTGGGTGAAGAGTGCAGATTCAGAGTGCAGAGTGCAGATTCAGAGTGCAGATTCAGAGTGCAGATTGTGGGTGCAGAGTGCAGCATGTGGGTGCAGAGTGCAGATTCAGAGTGCAGATTGTGGTTGCAGAGTGCAGATTGTGAGTGCAGAGTGCAGATTGTGAGTGCAGAGTGCAGATTGTGAGTGCAGAGTGCAGGTTCAGAGTGCAGATTCAGAGTGCAGATTCAGAGTGCAGAGTGCAGATTCAGATTGCAGAGTGCAGATTGTGAGTGCAGAGTGCAGATTGTGAGTGCAGAGTGCAGATTGTGAGTGCAGAGTGCAGGTTCAGAGTGCAGATTCAGAGTGCAGATTCAGAGTGCAGAGTGCAGATTCAGAGTGCAGATTCAGAGTGCAGATTGTGATTGCAGAGTGCAGATTGTGAGTGCAAAGTGCAGATTGTGAGTGCAGAGTGCAGATTCAGAGTGCAGATTGTGGGTGCAGAGTGCAGATTGTGGGTGCAGAGTGCAGATTCAGAGTGCAGATTGTGGGTGCAGAGTGCAGATTGTGGGTGCAGAGTGCAGATTGTGGGTGCAGAGTGAAGATTGTGAGTGCAGATTCAGAGTGCAGATTCAGAGTGCAGATTCAGAGTGCAGATTGTGGGTGCAGAGTGCAAATTGTGAGTGCAGAGTGCAGATTGTGAGTGCAGAGTGCAGATTCAGAGTGCAGATTCAGAGTGCAGAGTGCAGATTCAGAGTGCAGAGTGCCGTTTCAGAGTGCAGATTCAGAGTACAGAGTGCAGATTCAGAGTGCAGAGTGTAGATTCAGAGTGCAGAGTGCAGATTCAGAGTGCAGAGTGCAGATTGTGGGTGCAGAGTGCAGATTGTGGGTGCAGAGTGCAGATTGTGGTTGCAGAGTGCAGATTGTGGGTGCAGAGTGCAGATTGTGAGTGCAGAGTGCAGATTGTGAGTGCAGAGTGCAGAATCAGAGTGCAGATTCAGAGTGCAGATTCAGAGTGCAGATTCAGAGTCCAGATTCAGATTGCAGATTCAGAGTGCAGATTCTGAGTGCAGAGTGCAGATTCAGAGTGCAGACTCAGAGTGCAGTTGCAGAGTGCAGTTGCAGAGTGCAGTTGCAGAGAGCACCACCACAGCATCACTCAGCACCACCACAGCATCACTCAGCACCACCACAGCATCACTCAGCACCACCACAGCATCACTCAGCACCACCACAGGATCACTCAGCACCACCACAGGATCACTCAGCACCACCACAGCACCACTCAGCACAACCCCAGCATCACTCAGCGACACCACAGCATAACTCAGCGCCACCACAACATCACTCAGCGCCACCACAACATCACTCCGCGCCATCACAACATCACTCCGCGACATCACAGCATTAATCTGTGCAACCATTCAACAACAACTCGTTCAATTATGTTCTCTCAATGTTTCAAGCTTTATTACAAATGTCACAAAAAGATGTTATTTCACTTCTGTTCTTGGATTTTCATCACAATAAAATACACTGAACATAATCTTCACAAACGTTATTTACAAATGTTTAAGCTATTGCCATTATAAATTACAATCACTTTTATTTAAGTATTAATTATTTAAAAAAATTAAAAGCCGTTATTTGTAATATCAATACATCTAAGTCACGTAAATACAAAACATGTTGCATTACAAATGCTATAGGTGTCAAATTTGCGAAAGTTATAACTATTGATATTAAAATGACAAAGCTATTAATTTGGCTATTTTCAAAACCAACACATAGATAAAAAAATTGTCATTTACAAGACCAATAGCTCAAACTTTCATAATGCGAGACCTATTGAATTGCAAATGCTTGTTTATTAATGTTGGGGGGGTGGGCTTGATATTACATTCTTGTTAATTGCCATAGTAGCCTCTGTTCTGGTGTTAACATGGGCTTCTATGGGAAATAACTAGGCCGTATTATCATGGTCATTATCGCCGTTTTATCGGCAGTTTCTTGCCAATAAAACGGCGATAATTGTAACACCGGTCTTTTTGAGCTCTCTCTCTCTCTCTCTCCTCGTACACGTCGCGGGGAACGCCACATTTCTGGGGCAGTGATATGTAAAATGACCTTCCAACTCCGGGTACCTGCATTGTCTGGAGTTTTTTAATAATGTTGAGAGGGTGGGCTTGATAATACGTCCTTGTAAATTCCCATAGAAACCTATGTTCTGGTGTTAACATGGGCTTCTATGGGAAATAACAAGGCCGAATTATGAAGCTCATTATCGCAGTTTTATCGGCAGTTTCCTGCCAATAAAACGGCGATAATTTTGACACCGGTCCTTGATAATATTAAAAAAACAGAGCAATGGGCCATATTATCAACAAAAGGTGATACATTATCGTCGTTTTTATCGGCAGGAAACTGCCGATAAAGCGGCGATAATGGGCATGATAATATGCCCTTGTGAATAACCATAGAAGCCCAGGTTAACATCAGAACTTGGGCTGCCTTGGCAATTTAGAAGGGCCCATTGTTTTTTATTAATGTTGGGAGGGTGGGCTTGAAATTACGTCTTTGTTAATTGACATGGAAGCCTATGTTCTGGTGTTAACATTGGCTTCTATGGGAAATAACAAGGCCGTATTATGATGGTAATTATCGCCGTTTTATCGGCGGTTTCTTGCCAATAAAACGGCGATAATTGTAACACCGGTCTTTGAAAATATGCACCTAAGATTACTGGTCGAAAAAAGAGCAATGAGTCATATTATCCACAAAAGGCGATACATTATCGTCGTTTTTATCGGCAGGAAACTGCCGATAAAGTGGCGATAATGGGCTTGATAATATGCCCTTGTGAATAACCATAGGAGCCCAGGTTAATACCAGAACCTGGGCTGCTATGGGAAGTTACAAGGACCTATTATCAAGCCTATTATCGCCGCTTTATCTGCAGTTTCCTGTCGATAAAAGCGGCGATAATGTATCGCCTTTTGTTGATAAAATGCCCTTTCATTTCTATGATAGTATGTAAAGCTTTCCTTTTTATTTTTTGGTGTAGCAGTTGTACTCTCTTCGCATGCTCAGCGTCGTTTCCAAGCCCTCGTTTTCTTTTTCTTCAAGTTCAACAAGCAAACCTTTCTTTGTATCAGTTAGTAAATCTGTCGCTTTCTTTTCCCGGTTCGTGTGTGTCATCAGCTGCTGTACTTTTGTACAGTATTAATAGTCATATTTTTTATATATTTATTTGAAAGGTAGTGCTGAGGCGCCAAACGCTGATTACCTACTCTGTCCATCGCCATTTTCGTAGTTTCCTACGGTTGTTTTTATTATATCTGTAAGTTAGAACTCAGTAGTTTTCAATCCTAGTCTTGAATATCTTACTATAATATTTCAACATTATTTTTATTTTGGGTGTAAATCCGTTTAGTAGTTTCTGAGAAAATTGCAAGTAAAATCATAGCGATATCTAGAGACGGAGTTCAGCACGCGTACTGAAATCTGTTTAATTACGAGCGCGAGCTGCATGCTGATTGGCTGTGAACTGTCTGTTAACATTCGAAACCAGGAAGTGTTGGCGGCCATCTTTTGCCTCGCTAGAACTGAGTCACAAGAAAACAGTAAAACAAAGTTGAGAAATAAGGGAAGGGGGTAGGCTAGAGACATTCTGACCCTCTAGGCTTGCTCAGGGGGTCGTACATGGATGTTTAGGCTCTATTTTTTTATTTTATTTTGTAAAGAAAAATCGCGGTGTACGTATATGGAAATACGTACAATTACGAGCAGGAGCTGCATGCTGATTAGCTGTCAATACTCCAAACCAGGAAGTGTTGGCCGCCATGTTGTTTGTTGGGAGAGGAGAGTCACAAGAAAACAGTAAAACAAAGTTGAGAAATAAGGAAACGGGGCAGGGTGGAAAGATTCTGAGGCTATAGTCTTGGTCAGGGGGTGGTGCATGGATCTCTAGGCTCAATTCTTATTTTTTTTAAAATAAAAAATGGCGGGGTACTCGTGCAGTACTTGTACGCGGTGGAAAAGGTGAAAATAAAGTAGAAGTCCGTTTTATTCATTAGGTCTCGGGGGGAGGGGGGAGGGGGGGGGCGGCAAATTACGGGGGCAATTTTTCTGCATAATGGGGGCATGTAAGGTGCCCCGAGCACTGGGGTACGGCACTCCTCTTGTTTTATTTTGAAGTATGCAGGGGTTACGGTCCTACTCCCCGCAGTCTCCGTGAGCGTCACCCCTCGGGTCTTTTTTTATAAAAAATATGTCTTGAGCTCCCTCTCTCTCTCACCGTACACGCCGCGCGGAACGCCACATTTCTGGGGCAGTGATACGTAAAATGACCTTCCAGCTCCGGGTACCTGCATTGTCTGGATTTTTTTATTAATGTTGGGAGGGTGGGCTTGATAATATGTCCTTGTAAATTCCCATAGAAGCCTATGTTCTGGTGTTAACATGGGCTTCTATGGGAAATAACAAGGCCGTATTATGAAGCTCATTGTCACCGTTTTATCGGCAGTTTCCTGCCAATAAAACAGCGATAATTTTAACACCGGTCCTTGAAAATATGCACCTACGTTTTACTGGTCAAAAAAACGAGCAATGGGCCAAATTAACAACAAAAGGCTAGACATTATCATCGCTTTTATTGGCAGGAAACTGCAGATAAAGCGGCGATAATGGGCTTGATAATATGCCCTTGTGAATAACCATAGCAGCCTAGGTTAACATCAGAACTTGGGCTGCTATGGGAATTTACAAGGGCCTATGTTTTTTTTATTAATGTTGGGAGGGTGGGCTTGATATTACGTCCTTGTTAATTGCCATAGTAACCTATGTTCTGGTGTTAACATGGGCTTCTATGGGAAGTAACAAGGCTGTATTATCATGGTCATTATCGCCGTTTTATCGGCAGTTTCTTGCCAATAAAATGGCGATAATTGTAACACCGATCTTTTTGAGCTCTCTCTCTCTCCTCGTACACGTCGCGGGGAACGCCACATTTCTGGGGCAGTGATATGTAAAATGACCTTCCAGCTCCGGTACCTGCATTGTCTGGAGTTTTTATTAATGTTGAGAGGGTGGGCTTGATAATATGTCCTTGTAAATTCCCATAGAAGCCTATGTTCTGGTAAAATACTGAATAAATGATGGACCCTTCCTAGAGTCAGCACCTGACTAACTTTCCCCGTAAGGTATCTTAACCCTTAAGTTTAATCAAGGGGGTTGTGTGCACACTGAATGGCACCCATCATCACCGTGCCTATTCCCTAGGGAACTTTAATTCAAGTCAAACAACCGCAAAGGTGCACCACAAAACATGAAACAGTAAGTGCAAACGTAATTTAAGCACAATAAGGAGATATTCCTCAGGGATGTTGAAGTTCTTCTTTAAATCTTTATTTTCAAAAAGCAGTGAAACACATACAGCCGACGCGTTTCGTCCCAAACTGGGACTTCTTCAGGGCTGTCGGTAAAAACATATATACATGTAATCAGTTTTTATGTACAAAGGTCTACTTATGGTCTAAAAACATTTTACAATACCAAAACATGTTAAAAGCATTACTACCATAGACGTGGAGCTTAAGCATACATTTGATGTTAAGGCGTTAGCCCACTGCTAATCTATCAGCAGGGTAATACAAGTTGGCCTGAGGGTATATACACGTGTGTGGACAATATTTACAGTTAAAATATACCTAGTTAGAATATACACATACATCATGTGAATTCAAGAAATGGGAAGCAGATATGTACAGACGGCATGTGGCCCATGTGTCTGACCCTGACCCAAAAGGAGAGCTAGACTGGGAAAAACAAACATGTATATATAAAAATGGAGTGCACAGTGAAAAACAGACAACCCATTTTGAGGTTAGACTATTTCCATGATGGCAGCTTAGTGTTGTTAATTAACCCTGGGGCATGCTCCAACATATAGTAAGAGTAAAAGTCCAAAAGGATCTCTAATTCCATTGTACCTAGTAAAACATACCATTGGTACACAGAGTCCAATACTCATTTACCTTTTAGTTAGTGGGACGTCGCAAATGGAGAGAAGTGTGAGAAGAAGCGGGGTCCAAGGGTCACCTTCCCGGCTACTGTAATCCTGTTATGTATTGGTTCAATCAGAGGTTGATTTCGCAAGCATGGACCTTAACTGGGGCATGAAAAGACAAAAGGTATCTATATAACCATACAAAGCTATGTTATTGTGTTGTTAGACAGCAGGGGGCGTTAGGCTCCCTATCATAGAGTATAGTATATCTTGAGAAATAACTACTTACTATAGGTATGCTAGTGGGCAACAAAGGAAATGTGTACTCAGAGTTCCTAGTTGGTGTAGAGAGTCATGTCACCTTAATGATATGATTGTCACCATCCGTCTACTGAAAGACATGAAAAAGCGAAAACCCAGCTTATGCCCTATGCAAGGACTTGTTACATTAATGCGCAAAGAAATTAAAAAGCCGATGGCCCAGGATCAAGTGCAGAAGATCCAAAGCTGCGAACTATTAATTACCTGAATCACAAATAGAGCTGGTGATGGACTGGAGGTCCTAATAGTCCAATGGAGGAGGGTGTGGGCACTGTATCCCAGTAGGCCTGTTAATTAAAAGTAAGTAGATTGCTGTTTTAAAGTTGGGTCTAACCCATAGAGCATGAAAAAAGAACACAATTCTTCGTGGATTTGTGTAGTCAGGTGTGACCATTGTGAGCATGGTCCCAAAATATTCCACCCCAGGTTTTAAGTCCAGAATGCAAGTACCATGTTCCAAAATTTTTTGTGTGATTAGCAGGCTATTATTATTTATCTAATTCGGGTCATTGAGAAGGTAGAGAGAATCCCAGAGTGTGCTGTGCCCCTTAACTAGGATGTTATAATGGATAATGGTAGCCAAAGTCTGTAACAGGGGATAATTCTAATGTGGAAGATAAACCCAACCCAGACCCAGCTGGGGACCAATAGTATGTCTGGAATTACCAGAGAGGATCAGCCGGTTGCAGGTAGGTAAACAAACTCACCGTTCTTGATAAAACGGCCGGCGCCCATCCACAGCCCTCGTCCTGACGAAACACCCGCAGCGACGTCGTGTTCAAATGTTGTGAGCCCATCCTGTTCATTTTATAGCGGAGGTAATTGGGTTAAGGGTCTGCACCTGTCAGAACTCCCGCCCACGCATAAGAGCGCTGTGCAATGTCAAAGGCAAAGCGCGAAGCCGACTTGTGTGAGGGAGGCGGCCATCTTAGAATGTCTGAGAGGAGCACATGTGTATATGTACCTCTATGCCCAATGCCTAATCGACTATATGTATTTCGTCCTCCGTATTATCTACTGTAGCTTAATATTTAATGTCAGTATCCCTAAGTGTTCTGACCGCAATAACGTATAACACCACAAAATAAACGCTGCTAGGATCGAACGGAATATACGGTCGCACGTGTTGCTAGGTCATCTGTTTAATTGAGTAAAGGAACGGAAACCTATTTTGTGGAAAAAAGGGGGTATGGGCATGTTATTCAAGGGGAACATCTATTATAGTTCGCGGTCTATATCTATGTGAAAATGGCGGCCATCTTGGAGTGTCAGGGGGGAGTATGTTAATCTTCATCGGTTTGAGCCTGGAGCCCGATTTAATATGGGTGTTCAACCTGTGCACTGTCCTCAGTACCTGGCTGACTAATGTGAACAGCCATGAGTGTTATAACCAATATAGCGTGTGAGAACGACATCGAAGGGTAAATAAAATAATATCCGAAAAACGGTAGTACGTAATTCTAAACGACCAGCTGGTTTAAGGTGGAGGACGAAAGTCTTGTTAATGTAGGCTAAGAGAGCACGGGCATGTTATGGGAGGGTGTACCACAACAAGTGTAGTTCAGTGTATGGGAAAAGTGATGTAAAGGCGGCCATGTTTGTCAGAGTATCCGCTTGGGAGATAGAAGTGGATGATGATATGGGGGTTATACAGCTGAGCTAGACTTTAAGTAGAGGAGCATATAATATCTATAAAAGTGACGCTACTCCTGACAACAAAGTGCAAAGGGTCAAGAGAATGAGTAAATAAAGTGCAATGGTCTCGAATACACAGACATTCTAAGATGGCCGCCTCCCTCACACAAGTCGGCTTCGCGCTTTGCCTTTGACATTGCACAGCGCTCTTATGCGTGGGCGGGAGTTCTGACAGGTGCAGACCCTTAACCCAATTACCTCCGCTATAAAATGAACAGGATGGGCTCACAACATTTGAACACGACGTCGCTGCGGGTGTTTCGTCAGGACGAGGGCTGTGGATGGGCGCCGGCCGTTTTATCAAGAACGGTGAGTTTGTTTACCTACCTGCAACCGGCTGATCCTCTCTGGTAATTCCAGACATACTATTGGTCCCCAGCTGGGTCTGGGTTGGGTTTATCTTCCACATTAGAATTATCCCCTGTTACAGACTTTGGCTACCATTATCCATTATAACATCCTAGTTAAGGGGCACAGCACACTCTGGGATTCTCTCTACCTTCTCAATGACCCGAATTAGATAAATAATAATAGCCTGCTAATCACAAAAAAAATTTTGGAACATGGTACTTGCATTCTGGACTTAAAACCTGGGGCAGAATATTTTGGGACCATGCTCACAATGGTCACACCTGACTACACAAATCCACGAAGAATTGTGTTCTTTTTTCATGCTCTATGGGTTAGACCCAACTTTAAAACAGCAATCTACTTACTTTTAATTAACAGGCCTACTGGGATACAGTGCCCACACCCTCCTCCATTGGACTATTAGGACCTCCAGTCCATCACCAGCTCTATTTGTGATTCAGGTAATTAATAGTTCGCAGCTTTGGATCTTCTGCACTTGATCCTGGGCCATCGGCTTTTTAATTTCTTTGCGCATTAATGTAACAAGTCCTTGCATAGGGCATAAGCTGGGTTTTCGCTTTTTCATGTCTTCCAGTAGACGGATGGTGACAATCATATCATTAAGGTGACATGACTCTCTACACCAACTAGGAACTCTGAGTACACATTTCCTTTGTTGCCCACTAGCATACCTATAGTAAGTAGTTATTTCTCAAGATATACTATACTCTATGATAGGGAGCCTAACGCCCCCTGCTGTCTAACAACACAATAACATAGCTTTGTATGGTTATATAGATACCTTTTGTCTTTTCATGCCCCAGTTAAGGTCCATGCTTGCGAAATCAACCTCTGATTGAACCAATACATAACAGGATTACAGTAGCCGGGAAGGTGACCCTTGGACCCCGCTTCTTCTCACACTTCTCTCCATTTGCGACGTCCCACTAACTAAAAGGTAAATGAGTATTGGACTCTGTGTACCAATGGTATGTTTTACTAGGTACAATGGAATTAGAGATCCTTTTGGACTTTTACTCTTACTATATGTTGGAGCATGCCCCAGGGTTAATTAACAACACTAAGCTGCCATCATGGAAATAGTCTAACCTCAAAATGGGTTGTCTGTTTTTCACTGTGCACTCCATTTTTATATATACATGTTTGTTTTTCCCAGTCTAGCTCTCCTTTTGGGTCAGGGTCAGACACATGGGCCACATGCCGTCTGTACATATCTGCTTCCCATTTCTTGAATTCACATGATGTATGTGTATATTCTAACTAGGTATATTTTAACTGTAAATATTGTCCACACACGTGTATATACCCTCAGGCCAACTTGTATTACCCTGCTGATAGATTAGCAGTGGGCTAACGCCTTAACATCAAATGTATGCTTAAGCTCCACGTCTATGGTAGTAATGCTTTTAACATGTTTTGGTATTGTAAAATGTTTTTAGACCATAAGTAGACCTTTGTACATAAAAGCCTATGTTCTGGTGTTAACATGGGCTTCTATGGGAAATAACAAGGCCGTATTATGAAGCTCATTATCGCCGTTTTATCGGCAGTTTCCTGCCAATAAAACGGCGATAATTTTAACACGGTCCTTGATAATATGCACCTAAGTTTACTGGTAAAAAAAAGAGCACTGGGCCATATTATCAACAAAAGGTGATACATTATCGTCGTTTTTATCGGCAGAAACTGCCGATAAAGCGGCGATAATGGGCTTGATAATATGCCCTTGTGAATAACCATAGAAGCCCAGGTTAACATCAGAACTTGGGCTGCTATGGAAATTTAGAAGGGCCTATGGTGTTTTTATTAATGTTGGGAGGCTGGGCTTGATATTACGTCCTTGTTAATTGCCATAGAAGCCTATGTTCTGGTGTTAACATGGGCTTCTATGGAAAATAACAAGGCCGTATTATGATGGTAATTATCGCCGTTCATCGCCATTTTCGTAGTTTCTCACCGTTGTTTTTATTATATCTGTTAGTTAAAACTCAGTAGTTTTCAATCCTGGTCTTGAATATCTTACCATAGTTTTTCAACATTATTTTTATTGTGAGCCGTCATACCCCTCCCTAACAAAATAAAAGAAGTATGTAGTTTTTTTAAATTAACTTTTATTAAACAATAAATATAAATTTGTGACAAGCAAAGAGAACATGTTTAATTTTTTCACCCCTTAGATAGAGAAAAGCTAGAATGTTTCTGCATGTTTATACATATTCCGAGCTACTACAACTTTTTAGTTAAAAAAAATGATTTGTATTGTATTGTTTATAACATCTGTTTGCAACAAATATCTAACAGGTTTTTGATGTGTTTCATTTTGCACTCAAGGTTTTATTTTTATTCTACATGTTTGCAAACATGCTTACTCTTTCATATTAAAGTACTACACACTAAAGTTTTAACTGATTTATGGTCAAGGTGATACTGTGACCATGTGTCATATGGGATAAAGTAACCCATGGCGTACATGATAAGGATATTGCAACTCACCTTGTAGTTCTATAACCTTATAAAGAAACTCAGCTGTATGGTTATGGAACTCCTCGGTGACTTGCAATATCTTTATATTGTACTTCATGGGGTACTTTTTCCCTTATATATCTGCAATTCCTGAATGACCAATGTACACATTGGTTTACCATACAGTGTTAGATAAAAGCAGCCAAAACATGTTTTTGGGTGTCTTTATGCTGGTACTTTAAATGGTGAATTTCCAGACTTTTAAATTTTTCGGTTGTATGCATTACACTGTGGCGGTCACCCACTATGTAGTTATAGTAAGGTCAAAGTTGCCGTAGGAAGATAATTTTTGGTTTCGCTAGTAACTTTGGCACCATTTGACAGATATGCGCAACACTTCCCAAAAAATTAATTCACCTTGGCTCCTTCATGGAAAGTTTCATGCTGGTCCATCTTGGTGGGACCAAGACAAAGAGGGTGGTCCTAATAGTGTCGTATCAGATGTTAATTCCCATAGGAAACGCTGGTATCGATAAGAAAAAATGGCAAAATGTAGTTACCTCAAATTTGGCAAAACGTTACACCTTTACGCAGAAAGCATGCTTTTTGTGATACAATCACCATTTTCAATAAATTAGTCTATAACCAGGGATTTGGGTTGAGCATGCAGGGGTTAAAAAGTTATGTTTATCTGTACTGATGGAGTCCAGGTATGCTCTGATTGGCAAATTTAAAGGGGACTAGTGAATTCTGATTGGCCGGCCACAACATGCAAAATAGGTTGTGGTAGCCATTACAGTAGTCAGGGACATGGTCTATGCGTCCTAAAAATGAATAAACAAAATATAAGATGGCAGGTTGAGCACACCTTGACCCCCAGGGGCATGTGGGGAGTCCCAGTTGTGCTTGTTGTGGCAGCTATTTGAATTCTAGGGGGGTCATGATCCCCATTGAAATGCATTCTAATGAAAGTGTTTTGAGTGTCAAATTAGAACTTATATGAAGGGTGATAAAAGATTGTATTCACAATATAAGTCATTTGTTGATGGTGTTATACTGATTTTAGGTTTTTGTGAGATCTCAAGTGATTTTACCCTATAAACAATTCTGACCTGCTGAGAGTTTATGAACCTTGTGCGAGAGAAAAATGTTTTCTCTCATGATTTGCTCATGTAGGTTATGGAAGGTGTTGCAGATTCTAAAAAGAGTTCAAACTATCCTCCTCGATATGATATTGTGTGTAAAACGTACTTCCAAGATCAGCAGCCGCCATGTGATTAGTGATGTCATTTGAGATGTCATCAGTGATTTCACTGACCATGTCATGACTGATGTAATATGTGAGGTCATAAGCAGTGCATTGTGGAGGCGCGAGTTATATTTAGCTCATCAAACTATAACTGCTGAATTTCTCTGATATTTTAGGTCTCGACTGGCGTACACTGCGCAGCAGTCAAGTCAAGTCATAAAATTTGTATAGCGCACTACATACCCAGAGGGTTTCAAGGCGCTTAGGAGGAGGAGGAGGATTATTTGTCAAATATCCACGTTTTAAGCTGCTTTCTGAACGCTAGGTGGTTCTGGGTGAGGCGGAGGTAAGCGGGGAGTGAGTTCCATGTTTTAGCAGCCAGGTAAGAAAAGGATCTGCCTCCCATGGTGGTCTTGTTGATGCGAGGTATAGTGGCGAGGGCTTGGTCGGAAGAGCGTAGTTGGCGGGAGGGGGTGTAGAAGGACAGTCGAGAGTTGAGGCAGTCTGGTCCGATGTCGTAAAGTGATTTGTGTGCGTGGGTGAGCAGTCGGAAAGTGATCCTCTTATTGACGGGTAGCCAGTGGAGGTCTTTAAGGTGACCAGAGATGTGTTCGTTGCGTGGGATGTCTAGTATGAGCCTGGCTGAGGCGTTTTGGATTCGTTGGAGTTTCTTCTGGAGTTTGGCGGTGGTACCTGCGTAGAGGGTGTTTCCGTAGTCCAGTCGGCTCGTGACCAGGGCGTGGGTGACTGTTTTCCTAGTTTCGGAGGGGATCCAGCGAAATGTTTTTCTGAGCATGCGAAGAATGTTGAAGCAGGAAGAGGATACGGCGTTGACTTGTTTGTTCATTGAGAGTGAAGAGTCCAGAATGACGCCAAGGTTCCGTGCGTGGTCTGTCGGGATGGGTGCTTTTCCGAGGGCTTCCGGCCACCAGGAGTCGTCCCAAGCAGAGGGGGATGTGCCTAGGATAAGGACTTCTGTTTTGTCTGAGTTCAGTTTCAGACGGCTTTGTTTCATCCATTCGGCGACTTCTTTCATTCCTTCGTGCAGGTTAGCTTTGGCGGCGCCGGGGTCATTGGTGAGGGAAAGGATCAGTTGAGTGTCGTCCGCATAAGAGATGATGTTGAGGTTGTGTTGGCGTGCGATGGCCGCGAGGGGGCTCATGTATACGTTGAAGAGGGTGGGACTGAGTGAGGATCCTTGAGGTACGCCGCAGATGACTTCAGAGGCCTCGGACTTGAATGGAGGAAGGCGGACTCTCTGGGTTCTACCGGTGAGGAACGAGGTGATCCATTCCAGTGCTTTACCTTGGATTCCGATGTTATTGAGGCGTTGTAGAAGGGTGCTGTGGCAGACTGTATCGAATGCTGCAGAGAGGTCGAGGAGGATGAGGGCGACTGTGTCTCCATTGTCCAGTAGAGTTCGAATGTCATCTGTTGCTGCGATGAGGGCGGTCTCGGTACTATGTTTTGCTCGGAAGCCAGATTGTGAGGGGTCGAGGGATTTGTTGGCTTCGAGGAAGGCGGCGAGCTGGTTGTTGACGGCTTTCTCGATGACTTTGGCCGGAAATGGAAGAAGCGAGATGGGGCGGTAATTTTTGAGTTCGGTGGGGTCCGCTGTTGGTTTTTTTCAGAAGGGCGGTGAGTTCAGCGTGTTTCCAGTCTTCAGGGAAGGTAGCGGAGTTGAAGGAGCAGTTGATGACGTCTCGGAGGTGCGGTGCTATGACGGAGTCTGCTTTGTTGAAGATGTGGTGAGGGCATGGGTCTGTGGGGGATCCTGAGTGGATGGAGTTCATCAGGCGGATGGTGTCCTCAGTGGAGATTGGCTTCCAGTCGTTAAGGGTGTTCACGGGGGGAGGATGGACAGCAGACGGTAGGGTGGGTTGGTTTCCGGGTTGGTTGTCAAAGCTGTTGTGGATGTCTGCAATCTTGTTGTGGAAAAAAGAGGCTAGGGAGTCGCAGAGGGTTTGAGAGGGGGTGATGTCGTTGGAGTTGGCCGAGGGATTGGAAAATTCCTTGACGATGTTGAAAAGTTCCTTGCTGTTGTGAGCGTTGTTGTCACGCAGCTCGAGAAATGTTGTTTTTCCAGTACTGGGGTTGAACCCGCCTCTATCTTCCATTGGCTAGCTCCATAAATGGAGGCTAGCCATTGGAAGAGAATTATGTCAATCAGTCTTGGAGCAGATTTGTGGGCGTTTCTGTCTTTTTTTAAGCCCCGCCCTGTCATATAGCTAATTCTTTTCTATATACTGTGTTAAGTTAGCATGAGCTTATTAAATGTTTAAACACCATTTTACCTTTCTGCCTCATTTTGCACACGATATATAATTGTTGCTTTAGTTTTCGACCCAGAAGAGCTTCGTGCTTTACTTGAGAAATAATATGTTATTGCTCTGATATCAGTTTTGCTCGGTACACTGTCTGCACAGTGAGTGCTGAAGGCTGCAAGGATAACTAGACACGATGTTGTTGTGAGGTCTGATCTTAGCACCTCCATAGACATAACACACATGCTGCTGCCAAAATCTGGCTCTAGGTGGGTTTTATATTGTTGTGCTGAACACACACTTTACACACTTGATGGTGCTTCGCATGCAGAGAGCTGGTGGAAGATGATGTGATCCTCTGCCACTGAGATTTTGAGGTATGGGCCCGCCCTGCTAAAACCCAAATGAGACCTTCATAGATATAAAATACTATGCTAAATAGGGAGGGTGTGAATTAGGTATTGTTAATTCCTATTCATTTCAGCATCTTAGTATGCTGTCACCATTCGCCTTTTATGGACTAGTAACTATGCTGATAACTTTGTTGCTTATAATATGTTTGCTAGTATTGTACAAGATACTGCGTTTGAGAACCTTGCATTAGTAAATAAATATTTCAAACATGCAACTGTCCTCTTTTACTTCATGTTCTGGTTTGAAATGATTGTATAACGAAAGAGTGTTCATGTGTTCCACGATACCTGAGGTAATCTAAGTTCATGTTCTGGTTTGTCTAAGCATTGGGAGTTTTTTATGACCAATGAGACACTGTAGCTAGCTCGGTAACGGGATTTTGGGTACTGAGGTGAGTTTTGGGCCATCCTAATTCACCGAGGTTCCAGGTGTCTATGCACAGTTCTGTAGGAGAATGGAATTCCCGCTACATGGCGCCCATACGTTGTTGGCCTTATATCATGACACTCGAGTAGTATATCATTCTAACCTTAACCCCTTCAGTGTTGTTTCCGGAAAACGGTGGTGTCGGAAAAACCTACCTATTTTTGTAATAGGTCTTTTCAAGCTTGATTCTTACTAAAACAGTTTCCTTGAATTACTACCCAGTTGTGCTACGAAGTATACTTTGTTTTTCTTATTTCTTGTGCCGTCATGGCTGCCGTGTACATTCCGCAGCATAGTCGCATTGCGGTGCGAGATCATTTGCGGATGTACAATGTGCCTTTGGAAGGCTTGGCTGTGATCATGGTGGTATCCTTACAAACTGTTTTATTCAGGGGTGACATTTCCGGCAGTGGACGCTAATTCTGGTGTGTTCCACACGTACACTCCCACAGCTGTACCTAATGAGTATACTCCGTACAGGGCACAGGAAGTTCCTATTGACGTTTGGCAGCATGGAGTTTGGTTTGGTGGCGCCCTACCCCATTCTTTAACCGCTCCGAGGTTAGGTCCTTTGTCCATTCCAGGAAATAGTTGGCCTATTTTTGCTGGATTTACTCCTCATCCTCTACACGGCAATTGTAACGTGGCTGAACTCCGAAGACTACATGTAGTCGCGATTGCCATGATTAGAGCCTTAGTGCATTACATGGGCCGTAATCTTCCGGGTGGAGCTCCGGTGGGTGCGGCGCTTCCGGCCGGGCAGGGTGGTTTAAAAATCAGTCCTGTCATGGTAAATGCGGTCATGGGCAAGAAGCCCCAGGATAAGGATGAATTTCCTTTCTGGCTTGCTGAAAATTTGACCAGCTGGAAGCAGTGTTTCCTAATACGACTCCTGGTGAAAAACACTGGATTCTTACGCTTAGTTTACCGAAAGATTTGGCCCCTGAGCTCGTTGACTGTGAGACCTGGGGTAAGACTTTTGCAGCGGTCTATGCGAGGTGCTACGGCACCCCGTCTATGTCCGTGCTGTCTTCGGTGCTTAAACGTGTTCAAGATGATCACGGACCGAAGTCTGCGGTTGAGTTGGGCATGCGCCTGTTTGGCACCTTTGATGTGGTTTGCGATCTGATCCTTGCGAATGTCAAGGGAGATGCAGTGAACTTTCAGGTGGCTAACGCGTTGGCGGCGCTTCCCGATGCCGAGAAACCCCGACAGTTAGCGAAGATCATTGTGGCGGCTTATAAAACCGTGGGTCGCAATGCTAAGGGTCTTAAGCCTTTTTCTGTTAAGGGGAAAAAGCAGCCCCAGGGACAAACTTCGGAAACAGATGTTCAGCCCAAGTCCAAAAAACAAAATTGGCCTAAAAAACAGAAACAGGGTAAGCAACAGCAACAACAACAGACCCAGAGTTCTCGTCCTGCGTCTCCGTTACCTGCGCAGTCGGAACGTGTTTATGACTTGCGCGATCGCACGACGTTTAAAACTCCTGATCGTTTTCAGGCTTCTGACCAATGCTCTCCTCGTTCCTTTCAGGACTCATCGGCCCCGACAACCGGTGGTGGAGGGGGCGGCAGTGGTCGGGGTGGCCAGCAAGGACGTGACCAGCCCCGCCCGAGGAACGGTGCAGAAAAGCAGGAGGGCTCTACGCCTAAGAGACCGCAGTTTGCAAAGAAGAAAGTCGCAGACTTAACAGCGCATCGATATGCCCCTGATAGTGAGAACGTGGCTTCGGAATCTGATGTGGGCTCTGACCTTGCTGGACAGCGGGCGGAGATTACCATAGTGAGAGAGGCCCTCCGTCCACTACTGAAGGTGAAAGCGACTGATACTTATGTTGTCATTGAAACAACTGATACCAGAGTTGCTCCCCCGATAGACTTTTTGAAATTGTCCTGTTAATCGAGGGTGACATACAGCGAACCATAAAAGGGGTATTTTTGAAAAATCTTTCGTCTACATATGACATTTTGCTTTCGAAGGCTGACTGGCCCCCACCTTTTGTGCTCGCAGCTCCGTGAGGGGAGGAGGTAATCCTCCCCAGTTTCGCGAACACAGTCTAGAAAGAGGATGCGCTGCACTTTGCAGAAGAGTGGGCTCTGGCTCTAGCATCGGCTGTGTACCGCAATCAATGTGGTTGGGATAGATTGTCCCCATGCCATGAGATTCCTTTACGTTCTCAGCCGCAACCTCAACCTCAATATCCCATACGACAAGAAGCAAAGGCTTCCATCGCGGCTATCCTTGAACAATTAGAATATCAAGGTGTGATTGAAACCTGTGTGTCACCAATGAATAACCCTCTTTTTACTGTGAACAAGCCAGACGGTTCATTTCGTTTGGTATTGGATTACCGGCATTTAAACTCGCATTGCCGTAACTGTGCAGTACAGAATACCCACGGCTCTGCTCTAGTGAATAGTCTTGTGCGTTTTAAAACCACGCTTGACAATTCCAATGGTTTTTATGCCCATTGATGGATGCTCTAAGTTCCCAATGGACACCCTTTACTTGCGGGGGTGTCAAAAAACAATTTCGGGGTTTGCCTATGGGCTATAAGAATAGTCCTGAGATTTTCACTGCCCGCATTGTCTCCCTATTAGAGGGAATCGACCCAGATGCTTGTTCGTATGTGGATGACATATATCTCACAGACGACGAACTTTGGGAGCATCTGTGTCGGGTCAACGGGATTATTTGTACCTTTGCCACCTTAGGTTACAAATTCAACTTTGCAAAATCGCACATTGCAGAGTTCACAGTGTTGTTTCTGGGCTACGAGCTCAACAATGAGGGAAAGGGATTGGCTCCTCACTTCCTGGAGAAATGCGCACAATTGCGCGCTCCAACAACACTGAAATAATTACAATCATTGTTGGGCTTCTTGAATTTCGGGAGGACATACATTCCGGAATATGCCCAGCGTATCAAGCCGTTGTATGCTTTGATACAACCATCTTTTTCAAAACCATGCTGGCTGCCAGAGCATTCGGCTATTCTGCAGTCTTTGCAAGCTGATCTGCTCGCTTCTAAATTCTTACTGACTCGTGATAACCAGACCAACCTGGTAATTAGAATTATACCTGGGACGGTGGGTTTAACGTACCTGACTTTTAATGAAGGAGACACAGTACCTATTGCTTACAAGTCACACTTGTACACTTCGGCTGAATTGCGCTTTTCCACTGTGGAGAAAGTTTTGACGGCTGTGCAGATGGCAATTCTTAAGGAACGAGCCCTGTCACAGGGAAAGCGCATGTTGGTTGTTACCCCGTGTCCTGGCTTGGAGGCAGTCACAAAAGCCAGTGTACCGAATTCTAAAGCTTTGCACCCTCGGTGGATTCAATGGGCTGCGTCCTTGACATCTCAGGATGTCATGTTTATTTTTGACGCCTCATTGCGGTCGCAGGAGTACTTACAGTATGAATTTGTTCATCCGGCTCCTTTAGCAATGCGACCCCTGGAGGATTTCCTTTGCATCATTTACACTGATGGTTCGGCGCAGGTTGCACATGGCTCTAAACATGCCTACCTTTCCGCATGCGCCATTGTGGTCGGTGCCATGGTGAACGATGAGTTCAAGTCCAGTGTTGTGCACACGCAGACACTAGGAGACTGCACTGCTCAATTAGCAGAGCTTCGTGCTCTGATGCTTGCATTGGAGTATGCGGATCCTTGTGTGACAACTTTAATAGTAAGTGATTCTTACTACTGTGTCCAGTCTTACAATGAGAACTTGTTCTTTTGGATTCAGAATGACTTTCGTGATTCCAAGGGTAGCACAATAAAACAAAAAATGATCTGGGTCCGAGTGGCTGAGCTTAAAGAGCGGTTGCCACTTGTGTTTGTGATTCATACTCTCGGCCAACAGCGTGTAGGAGTCCATGCTGTTGGTAACTCGCTTGCTGATGAAGCGGCGAAATCTGCAGTATCGAAATACTTAGTTGCCGCAGTTACAAGGTCCAAAAGTAAAATAGATGATGACATCTTGGCGGCAGCTGCTGCCACTGAGAAGGGAGGTAAATATCTGTGAGGAAGTAGCCGGTTTGGACGACAATCGTACCTTAACGTGGAATAATAATGGACTGCAACACCCACGATCCTTTACTGTTTCTCCTCAGGAAAGCGTGAACGCCGAGTACGGTAACCCGGAAGAGGTGGAGAATCAACCCGGAGGTGAAACGGCAGAACCAATAGCAGAACACCATAAAAACGCGAGGGTGGAAACAATCGAGGTCCACGTTGAAGACGGAGTGAGGAACACGGAGACGAAGACTGAAGACGCGGGACCCGAGGAGACCCGGTTCAGCCCCGAACAGGACGTCGAAGACGACAGCTGGTGCGAGGACTGGTGGTGTCCGGTGGATGCTGGAGAGCGGCCGTGACTCTAGGAAGAGTTACGGCAGGGTTGGTGAGTAATACCGACTCGAGGGAAATTGTATTGGGAGGTGGGAGGAGGAAAACTCGGGGAGGGAAATTGAGTGTTTTATGTTCTCTGCTAATTAAGGGCATTATTTAACTGCGTAAAGTCAAGACACGAGTATCCGTACCGGGTAGTTTAAAGTGCTTGATAATATAGTTCATCCTGACAAACCCACTTCTTTTGACGTAGTATAAGTTTATCGATTCTTGCCCTAAGCTGTAAGACTGCTCTTGTCTATGTGCGCTCAGTACCTGCCTTCGCACAATATACCTTCCGCCAATATCCTAAACCTCCCTTATCACTATTTTTATTCCATTTCCCCTTTCCCCACACGTTACCCCGTCAGGCTTTTTTTTGTCCCTAGTCACGAAAGGTGTGGTGACGGTATTACTGCTGTCTCATAAACATACTCTAGAGTTCTCACGATACCCTCCTTTATCTCCCTTCTCTTATGAGCCACCGGGGAAAGCCGCCACGTCCTGAAGACCTGACGAACAACGTCCGAGCCGTATCATCGCCGGAGACCTCCCCGGAGCCCTCAGAGGAAGAAGACGACGACAAGTTCGAGGATTCCCTGCCTACTCCCGTTGCCACATCCGTTATATCTAATAAACCTGTTTTCTTTAAACCACCACTACCGCCTCCACGCCTGTTTATCAGACCCGCCCTCTTACAAGTGGTGTCAGAAGTGGGATCTGAAGGCAAGATGGAGGCTGCCATGGCAAAGATGGCCGAAAATCAGGAACACCTGGGAAAAATCATGGAACGATTTCTAAATGTTGTTGAAGAGGACCGGGAAAAGATTCAAAAAGTTATTTCGGGTCAAGGACAAACCCACGAAGCTGCCATGGGTAAACTCACCGAAGTACTAGGACAACAGAAAGGGCCTACAACTCTACCTTCGGTTGTTCTACAGAGATATGTAGCAGGAGAAGACCCTGATTTTTTCTTTAATAATTTCGAGAGAATGGCCACGGCTGCGTCTTGGCCGGCTGACAAGTGGGGCCAGTATTTGGGACCATTGTTATCAGGTGACCTACAAGCCGCGTATCAGGCAGCAACCTTACAAGGTACAGTCCCTTATGCGGATATAAAAAAATGTATCCTGGAAAGATTAGGTATAGATGAAGAGACATACAGGGTGAAGTTGAGGCAAATGAAAGAAGGTCCTCAGGAAACCCCTCGTGCTTTATATTTTCGAGTGAGAGATATGACTGATCGTTGGCTTAAGCCTGCAACTACAAACAAGGACGGAATCATGGCCAAGATCTACCTAGAACAATATCTGACATCACTCCACCCCCCAATTCAAAGATGGGTGCGACAACAGGCGAATCTTACCCTAGAAACTGCTGTTGAAATAGCAAGCGCTTATCATAGAGCATTAGACTTCCAAAAAGGAAAAGATGACAATACCGGGAAAACGGGAAACCATACTGGACTTAGACATCCCCGGCCTACTATGCCCAAGAAACCTGAGACCCTGACTTTCATTCCGAGTCCACCCCCTTTGAGTGCTCCATTCCCTATAAGACCCCCACCTGCAGGACCACAGTGTTTTCAATGTGGAGGAATGGGCCATGTAGCAAGGTTTTGTCCACAAAAGGAAGAGCCCATGGAGATAGGAATGGTTCGGAATTACTACTGCTCCCCGAAAGAAAGAACGACACCCCCGTATAGATGTACCGTGGCAGTAAATGGACAGCCTTTAACTGCTTTAGCTGATACGGGGTGTTTACACAGCGTAGTGAGACCTCAGGATTTGGGTAATACGTTAGGACCCATAGAGGGAATGGTGGCTATAAAATGTGTTCACGGTGATATAAAACCCTATCCTACTGCCCAAGTACAAATACAACATTCCCAGGATGAGGGTACTCCCATGACCGTGGGGCTTATACCACGTTTGCCAGAACAAATAATCCTAGGGAATGATTACCCCAAGTTGACGGAACTGCTACAAAGTTCTCCCAGGTCCGAAGACAATTGGTTGTCCACGGCACCGTTCTCCTCTGACCCCGAGAAAGAGTGGCCTCTGTCCAAAGAACGGAAAAGTAAAAGGCAAAGACGGGCAGAGAAAGGAAAGGGTCACATAGTCATGCCCGTAATCCCTGAAGAGAATCCATGGGAGGCAGACAGGAATTTTCATGCGGCTCAGAGAGAGGATCCAATACTACAAGAAGCATGGAGTAAAGCCCATGACAGTGAAGAGCCACAACACGTATGTCCCTATTTTTTTGTTAAAGGGGGTTTGCTGTATAGAAAAGGGGGTCCCAGTCAAAAAGCACAGTTGTTAGTTCCCAAATTGTTTCAAGAGAAAGTGTTGTATTTAGCACATAGCCATTTGTTGGGGGGACATTTTGGTGCAGAGAAAACGGAGAAAGCCATCCTAGAGCGGTTCTTTTGGCCAGGAATATATCAACAGGTGAAACGGTATTGTAGGGAGTGTCCGATTTGTCAAAAAAATAGTCGATACCAACCTCCCAGAGTTCCTTTGCATCCCCTTCCTGTTATCGATGAGCCATTTAGTCGAGTAGGCATGGACATAATAGGACCTTTGTTGCCTTCCCGTAGTGGTTGTCGTTATGTTTTAGTACTGGTGGATTATGCTACTCGATTCCCCGAAGCAGTACCCCTTAGACGACCAGATACGACTAATATATCCAAAGCCATGATTGGTATTTTTTCCAGGGTGGGGTTTCCAAAAGAAATCCTAACAGACCAAGGAACTCCCTTTGTGTCGAAAATGATGAGAGAAATTTGTGCTCAATTGGGTGTGAAACAAATTAAAACTGCAGCATATCACCCACAAACCGATGGGTTGGTGGAAAGATACAACTCCACCATTAAGACCACACTAAAAAAACTGTTGGCTTTAGAAGCTCGCAAGTGGGAGGACATGCTTCCCTTAGCACTATTTGCCATTAGGTGTAAGGAACAGAGAAGTACAGGGTATTCTCCCTTTGAGCTATTGTACGGACACAAACCTCGTACACTGCTGGACATGGCGGTAGAACAGTGGGAAAAAGAACCGAACAATGTTAAACCCCTTCCGGAGTATGTCTCAAACTTAAAAACACACTTGAGACAAATCCGAGATATTGTCCGTACTAATTTGGAGAACGCCCAAAATGACCAGAAAGGACAGTACGATAAAGGGACTAAGAATAGATCCTTTCAGGTAGGAGACTTGGTGTTGCTTATGATGGCTACATCAGACCAAAAATTGCTAGGACAATGGCAGGGTCCTTATAAAGTCATTGCACAGGTTACTCCTGTTACTTATCGTATTGAAACAGATGTTACCAAACATGTATCCCAGATCTACCACATTAATCTCCTTAAGAAATGGGAGGGGCCCGCCCCAGCACCCGTACATCTGATAGAAAATTCCAAACCCTTGTTTCAACAAAGTATTGATACTGAATTAGCCACCACTCAGACAGAAGAGTTGTGGAAACGACTGCATCCTTTGTCCCATGTTTTTTCCAACCAGCCGGGGAGGGTTACTTTGATTGAGCATGTCATAAAAACTCCACCGGGGAAAAAAGTTAAGTTGAGACCGTATCGTATACCTGAAGCCCGTCGGCAGGTAATACGAGACGAGATCCAAAGCATGCTAGAAATGGACATTATTGAACCCTCCAGGAGCGAATGGAATTCGCCCATAGTGTTGGTACCAAAACCGGATGGGTCTGTCAGATTTTGCATTGACTTCCGTGAAGTAAACAAAATCTCTGACTTTGATACCTATCCCCTCCCACGGGTAGATGAAATGGTTGAGAGGATAGGGAGGGCCAAGTACATTAGCACCTTAGATTTATGTAAGGGCTACTGGCAAATACCTCTCAGAAAGGAAGACAGAGAAAAAACTGCATTTTCCACCCCAGATGGATTATATCAGTTCAAGGTCATGCCTTTTGGACTACATGAGGCACCAGCAACCTTTCAGAGAGCCATGAATATTATATTGAGGCCACATACAAATTTTGCTGGGGCCTATATAGATGACATTGTGATCTATAGTGACAGCTGGGAACAACATCTTTCACATCTATATCAAGTAGTCCAAACCCTGGGGTCTTATGGACTGAGAATAAACCCTGCCAAAAGCCACTTGGCTGCTCAGACAGTAAAATATCTGGGTTATTTGTTAGGAGAAGGAGTAATAAGACCACAGAAATCAAAATTGACAGCCATTTCACAAATACCTCTCCCCAGAACAAAGAAGGACTTGAGAGCCTTTTTAGGGTTGTTAGGGTATTATAGAAGATTCATCCCTAATTTCTCTCAGGTGGCTGCTCCTTTAACGGATCTACTACAGAAAAATAGGCAGACTGAAAAAATTCTAGAATTTCCCCCAACTGAGGTAGTCGTGGCATTCAACGCTTTAAAACTCTCACTGACCTCAGACACAGTGTTGATTAGTCCTGATTATTCTAGACCATTCATTTTACAGACCGATGCGTCTGATCAAGGCTTGGGAGCAGTTCTATCACAGGAAACACCTCAAGGGGAGAAACCAATCTTGTATATCAGCCGCAAATTATTCCCGCGGGAGAAAAACTATGCGACTATCGAGAAAGAGGCTCTAGCCATCAAATGGGCCATTGAATCCTTACGGTACTATCTGGAAGGGAGAGAGTTTACACTTTTTACTGATCATGCCCCTTTAGAGTGGCTGGCCAGAAATAAGGGACATAACGAAAGGGTACTAAGATGGTTTCTCTCTCTCCAACCATACCGCTTCCAAACCAAACACAGGAAAGGAAAAGAACAAGGCAATGCGGACTACTTATCTCGTTATCCCCAATGTACAGACTCTAGTAGAAGGACAGCAAGGGAAAGGGGATGTGAGGAAGTAGCCGGTTTGGACGACAATCGTACCTTAACGTGGAATAATAATGGACTGCAACACCCACGATCCTTTACTGTTTCTCCTCAGGAAAGCGTGAACGCCGAGTACGGTAACCCGGAAGAGGTGGAGAATCAACCCGGAGGTGAAACGGCAGAACCAATAGCAGAACACCATAAAAACGCGAGGGTGGAAACAATCGAGGTCCACGTTGAAGACGGAGTGAGGAACACGGAGACGAAGACTGAAGACGCGGGACCCGAGGAGACCCGGTTCAGCCCCGAACAGGACGTCGAAGACGACAGCTGGTGCGAGGACTGGTGGTGTCCGGTGGATGCTGGAGAGCGGCCGTGACTCTAGGAAGAGTTACGGCAGGGTTGGTGAGTAATACCGACTCGAGGGAAATTGTATTGGGAGGTGGGAGGAGGAAAACTCGGGGAGGGAAATTGAGTGTTTTATGTTCTCTGCTAATTAAGGGCATTATTTAACTGCGTAAAGTCAAGACACGAGTATCCGTACCGGGTAGTTTAAAGTGCTTGATAATATAGTTCATCCTGACAAACCCACTTCTTTTGACGTAGTATAAGTTTATCGATTCTTGCCCTAAGCTGTAAGACTGCTCTTGTCTATGTGCGCTCAGTACCTGCCTTCGCACAATATACCTTCCGCCAATATCCTAAACCTCCCTTATCACTATTTTTATTCCATTTCCCCTTTCCCCACACGTTACCCCGTCAGGCTTTTTTTTGTCCCTAGTCACGAAAGGTGTGGTGGCGGTATTACTGCTGTCTCATAAACATACTCTAGAGTTCTCACGATACCCTCCTTTATCTCCCTTCTCTTATGAGCCACCGGGGAAAGCCGCCACGTCCTGAAGACCTGACGAACAACGTCCGAGCCGTATCATCGCCGGAGACCTCCCCGGAGCCCTCAGAGGAAGAAGACGACGACAAGTTCGAGGATTTCCTGCCTACTCCCGTTGCCACATCCGTTATATCTAATAAACCTGTTTTCTTTAAACCACCACTACCGCCTCCACGCCTGTTTATCAGACCCGCCCTCTTACAATATCCTGCGGGGTTCCCTTCAAAGTACACATACCACTTAAGTCCCGATAAGGTTCCTTATGTGAAAATTCCTGATGTTGGCGAACTTTTGATGCCCAACTCGGGTCGCAGGGCTACGTTGATTACAGCGGCGTATGAAGGTGTGGCGTCTGCGCATGCGGGCGTCTCGGCCACTGTAACTCAGCTACAACAGAGGTTCTGGTCGCGGGGACTGTACAAACAGACGCGTGATTATGTCCTTCATTGTGACATTTGCCAGCAGCTCAAGCCTTCGACTGCTGCGCGTCCGCCTCAGACACAGTTGTACATATCTACTAAACCACTGGGTTGCGTTTATTTAGATCACTGCGGTCCTTTTTCTTCTGATACAGCGTATAAATACATCTTAGTAGCAGTTGATTCATGCACATGCTTTGTGTGGGTATGGCCTCATCGCAGCGCTGATTCACGGACTGTCATATGAGATTCGCGTGTCTTTGTAGGGATTTTTGCCTGTGGTACCTTCCATTCGGATCAGGGTCCGGCTTTCGCCTCTAAGGCGTATAAGGATGCTATGATTTCGTTGGGGGTCCAAGTCAAGTTTTGGTCTCCATACAGACCTGAGGGTAATAATGTAGTGGAGCGAATGAACCGTGACTTAAAGCAATCTTTGACAGCTCGAGTTATAGGCACTGCCAGAAACTGGTTAGCCCACCTTAATGGCGTGCAGCGTGCTCTTAATAATCTCCCTAGAAGGTCTCTGGGTGGGCGGACCCCGTACGAAATGCTCTTTGGTATCAAGATGTATGTCCCTGACCTCGACGGTCTAGACTGCGTGGCTCAAGCCACGGCCTTTGACGTAGATGAACAGCTTGATCAATTGCTCTTAGGCGCTTAGCAGCCTCAACCTGTGAAGTTTTCCAGATTTCATTGTAAATTGCATAAATCCATCATTTAGATCTACCATTAGCCGGGCCCTTTATGAAATCATTTAAATCCACATCATCAGTCAGCGATGCATGGACTAATGGGTCATCGGGACATACTAGCAGCGGCGCATGAGTTCTTGGCACAGAGTGTTCTTGAAAACCCACCCAGTTGTCCTCTGATGCTGCTAGAGGATCCAATGCTGGAGGAGCACGTATGTTCTTTTCCGTTGCTTAATTGGATGGCTGAACTGTTTTCGGATGATGACAGTGATTTCATTTTAGAAGCTGTTGCTGCATTTTTTGCGTATACAGTACTACCCTGAGATGCCTCGGAACATTTTTTTTATTGTTTAGGCACGTACCAGTTTGTATTTTTTTTATGGTACCTTTTTCTTACGCTGAGTTCTTTTTATACGCCCAGGCCTATTGACTTTTTACGCCCCAGGCCTATTGACATTATCTTCGATGGTTTTAAACCATTTATTTTGGCCACTATAGGCCATCATGTATGCCCTTTCTGATTAGCTTAGTTCATTATTATTTAACTTTGCTTTCATTTTCATGTTATGCCCTTGTTCTAGTTTTACCTTGCCTTGATTTTGTCCGTGCTCGGATCATGGGGGGGGGGGGGGGGGGGGTGTCATATAGCTAATTCTTTTCTATATACTGTGTTAAGTTAGCATGAGCTTATTAAATGTTTAAACGCCATTTTACCTTTCTGCCTCATTTTGCACACAACATATAATTGTTGCTTTAGCTTTCGACCCAGAAGAGCTTTGTGCTTTACTTGAGAAATAATATGTTATTGCTCTGATATCAGTTGTGCTCCGTACACTGTCTGCACAGTGAGTGCTGAAGGCTGCAAGGATAACTAGACATGATGTTGTTGTGAGGTCTGATCTTCGCACCTCCATAGACATAACACACATGCTGCTGCCAAAATCTGGCTCTAGGCGGGTTTTATATTGTTGTGCTGAACACACACTTTACACACTTGATGGTGCTTTGCATGCAGAGAGCTGGTGGAAGATGATGTGATCCTCTGCCACTGAGATTTTGAGGTATGGGCCCGCCCTGCTAAAACCAAAATGAGACCTTCATAGATATAAAAATACTATGCTAAATAGGGAGGGTGTGAATTAGGTATTGTTAATTCCTATTCATTTCAGCATCTTAGTATGCTGTCACCATTCGCCTTTTACGGACTAGTAACTATGCTGATAACTTTGTTGCTTATAATATGTTTGCTAGTATTGTACAAGATACTGCGTTTGAGAACCTTGCATTAGTAAATAAATATTTCAAACATGCACATGTCCTCTTTTACTCCATGTTCTGGTTTCGAATGATTATATAACGAAAGAGTGTTCATGTGTTCCACGATACCTGAGGTAATCTAAGTTCATGTTCTGGTCTGTCTAAGCATTGGGAGTTTGTTATGACCAATGAGACACTGTAGCTAGCTCGGTAAGGGGATTTTGGGTACTGAGGTGAGTTTTGGGCCATCCTAATTCACCGAGGTTCCAGGTGTCTATGCACAGTTCTGTAGGAGAATGGAATTCCCGTTACATGGCGCCCATACGTTGTTGGCCTTATATCATGACACTCGAGTAGTATACCATTCTAACCTTAACCCCTTCAGTGTCGTTTCCGGAAAACGGTGGTGTCGGAAAAACCTACCTATTTTTGTAATAGGTCTTTTCAAGCTTGATTCTTACTAAAACAGTTTCCTTGAATTACTACCCAGTTGTGCTACGAAGTATACTTTGTTTTTCTTATTTCTTGTGCCATCATGGCTGCCGTGTACATTCCGCAGCATAGTCGCATTGCGGTGCGAGATCATTTGCGGATGTACAATGTGCCTTTGGAAGGCTTGGCTGTGATCATGGTGGTGAGTGCGGAACATGATTATCCTTACAACCTGTTTTATTCGTGGGTGACATTTCCGGCAGTGGACGCTAATTCTGGTGTGTTCCACACGTACACTCCCACAGCTGTACCTAATGAGTATACTCCGTACAGGGCACAGGAAGTTCCTATTGACGTTTGGCAGCATGGAGTTTGGTTTGGTGGCGCCCTACCCCATTCTTTAACCGCTCCGAGGTTAGGTCCTTTGTCCATTCCAGGCGCTAGTTGGCCTGTTTTGGCTGGATTTAATCCTCATCCTCTACACGGCAATTGTAACGTGGCTGAACTCCGAAGACTACATGTAGTCGCGATTGCCATGATCAGAGCCTTAGTGCATTTGATGGGCCGTAATCTTCCGGGTGGAGCTCCGGTGGGTGCGGCGCTTCCGGCCGGACAGGGTGGTTTAAAAATCAGTCCTGTCATGGTAAATGCGGTCATGGGCAAGAAGCCCCAGGATAAGGATGATTTTCCTTTCTGGCTTGCTGAAAATTTGACCAGCTGGAAGCAGTGTTTCCTAGTGCGACTCCTGGTGAAAAACACTGGATTCTTACGCTTAGTTTACCGAAAGATTTGGCCCCTGAGCTCGTTGACTGTGAGACCTGGGGTAAGACTTTTGCAGCGGTCTATGCGAGGTGCTACGGCACCCCGTCTATGTCCGTGCTGTCTTCGGTGCTTAAACGTGTTCAAGATGATCACGGACCGAAGTCTGCGGTTGAGTTGGGCATGCGCCTGTTTGGCACCTTTGATGTGGTTTGCGATCTGATCCTTGCCAATGTCAAGGGAGATGCAGTGAACTTTCAGGTGGCTAACGTGTTGGCGGCGCTTCCCGATGCCGAGAAACCCCGACAGTTAGCGAAGATCATTGTGGCGGCTTATAAAACCGTGGGTCGCAATGCTAAGGGTCTTAAGCCTTTTTCTGTTAAGGGGAAAAAGCAGCCCCAGGGACAAACTTCGGAAACAGATGTTCAGCCCAAGTCCAAAAAACAAAATTGGCCTAAAAAACAGAAACAGGGTAAGCAACAGCAACAACAACAGACCCAGAGTTCTCGTCCTGCGTCTCCGTTACCTGCGCAGTCGGAACGTGTTTATGACTTGCGCGATCGCGGGACGTTTAAAACTCCTGATCGTTTTCAGGCTTCTGACCAATGCTCTCCTCGTTCCTTTCAGGACTCATCGGCCCCGACAACCGGTGGTGGAGGGGGCGGCAGTGGTCGGGGTGGCCAGCAAGGACGTGACCAGCCCCGCCCGAGGAACGGTGCAGAAAAGCAGGAGGGCTCTACGCCTAAGAGACCGCAGTTTGCAAAGAAGAAAGTCGCAGACTTAACAGCGCATCGATATGCCCCAGATAGTGAGAACGTGGCTTCGGAATCTGACGTGGGCTCTGGCCTTGCTGGACAGCGGGGCGGAGATTTTCATAGTGAGAGAGGCCCTCTGTCCACTACTGAAGGTGAAAGCAACTGATACTTATGTTGTCATTGAAACAACTGATACCAGAGTTGCTCCCCCGATAGACTTTTTGAAATTGTCCTGTTAATCGGGGGTGACATACAGCGAACCATAAAAGGGGTATTTTTGAAAAATCTTTCGTCTACATATGACATTTTGCTTTCGAAGGCTGACTGGCCCCCACCTTTTGTGCTCGCAGCTCCGTGAGGGGAGGAGGTAATCCTCCCCAGTTTCGCAAACACAGTCTTGAAAGAGGATGCGCTGCACTTTGCAGAAGAGTGGGCTCTGGCTCTAGCACCGGCTGTGTACCGCAATCAATGTGGTTGGGATAGATTGTCCCCATGCCATGAGATTCCTTTACGTTCTCAGCCGCAACCTCAACCTCAATATCCCATACGACAAGAAGCAAAGGCTTCCATCGCGGCTATCCTTGAACAATTAGAATATCAAGGTGTGATTGAAACCTGTGTGTCACCAATGAATAACCCTCTTTTTACTGTGAACAAGCCAGACGGTTTATTTCGTTTGGTATTGGATTACCGGCATTTAAACTCGCATTGCCGTAACTGTGCAGTACAGAATACCCGCGGCTCTGCTCTAGTGAATAGTCTTGTGCGTAAGCGGTTTAAAACCACGCTTGACAATTCCAATGGTTTTTATGCCCATCGATGGATGCTCTAAGTTCCCAATGGACACCCTTTACTTGCGGGGGTGTCAAAAAACAATTTCGGCGTTTGCCTATGGGCTATAAGAATAGTCCTGAGATTTTCACTGCCCGCATTGTCTCCCTATTAAAAGGAATCAACCCAGATGCTTGTTCGTATGTGGATGACATATATCTCACAGACGACGAACTTTGGGAGCATCTGTGTCGGGTCAACAGGATTATTTGTACCTTTGCCACCTTAGGTTACAAATTCAACTTTGCAAAATCGCACATTGCAGAGTTCACAGTGTTGTTTCTGGGCTACGAGCTCAACAATGAGGGAAAGGGATTGGCTCCTCACTTCCTGGAGAAATGCGCACAATTGCGCGCTCCGACAACACTGAAATAATTACAATCATTGTTGGGCTTCTTGAATTTCGGGAGGACATACATTCCGGAATATGCCCAGCATATCAAGCCGTTGTATGCTTTGATACAACCATCTTTTTCCAAACCATGCTGGCTGCCAAAGCATTCGGCTATTCTGCAGTCTTTGCAAGCTGATCTGCTCGCTTCTAAATTCTTACTGACTCGTGATAACCAGACCAACCTGGTAATTAGAATTATACCTGGGACGGTGGGTTTCACATACCTGACTTTTAATGAAGGAGACACAGTACCTATTGCTTACAAGTCGCACTTGTACACTTCGGCTGAATTGCGCTTTTCCACTGTGGAGATAGTTTTGACGGCTGTGCAGATGGCAATTCTTAAGGAACTAGCCCTGTCACAGGGAAAGCGCATGTTGGTTGTTACCCCGTGTCCTGGCTTGGAGGCAGTCACAAAAGCCAGTGTACCGAATTCTAAAGCTTTGCACCCTCGGTGGATTCAATGGGCTGCGTCCTTGACATCTCAGGATGTCATGTTTATTTTTGACGCCTCATTGCAGTCGCAGGAGTACTTACAGTATGAATTTGTTCATCCGGCTCCTTTAGCAATGCGACCCTTGGAGGATTTCCATTGCATCATATACACTGATGGTTCGGCGCAGGTTGCGCATGGCTCTAAACATGCCTACCTTTCCGCGTGCGCCATTGTGGTCGGTGCCATGGTGAACGATGAGTTCAAGTCCAGTGTTGTGCACACGCAGACACTAGGAGACTGCACTGCTCAATTAGCAGAGCTTCGTGCTCTGATGCTTGCATTGGAGTATGCGGATCCTTGTGTGACAACTTTAATAGTAAGTGATTCTTACTACTGTGTCCAGTCTTACAATGAGAACTTGTTCTTTTGGATTCAGAATGACTTTCGTGATTCCAAGGGTAGCACAATAAAACATAAAATGATCTGGGTCCGAGTGGCTGAGCTTAAAGAGCGGTTGCCACTTGTGTTTGTGATTCATACTCTCGGCCAACAGCGTGTAGGAGTCCATGCTGTCGGTAACTCGCTTGCTGATGAAGCGGCGAAATCTGCAGTATCGAAATACTTAGTTGCAGCAGTTACAAGGTCCAAAAGTAAAATAGATGATGACATCTTGGCGGCAGCTGCTGCCACTGAGAAGGGAGGTAAATATCCTGCGGGGTTCCCTTCGAAGTACACATACCACTTAAGTCCCGATAAGGTTCCTTATGTGAAAATTCCTGATGTTGGCGAACTTTTGATGCCCAACTCGGGTCGCAGGGCTACGTTGATTACAGCGGCGTATGAAGGTGTGGCGTCTGCGCATGCGGGCGTCTCGGCCACTGTAACTCAGCTACAACAGAGGTTCTGGTCGCGGGGACTGTACAAACAGACGCGTGATTATGTCCTTCATTTTGACATTTGTCAGCAGCTCAAGCCTTCGACTGCTGCGCGTCCGCCTCAGACACAGTTGTACATATCTACTAAACCACTGGGTTGCGTTTATTTAGATCACTGCGGTCCTTTTTCTTCTGATACAGCGTATAAATACATCTTAGTAGCAGTTGATTCATGCACACGCTTTGTGTGGGTATGGCCCCATCGCAGCGCTGATTCACGGACTGTCATATGAGATTTGCGTGTCTTTGTAGGGATTTTTGCCTGTGGTACCTTCCATTCGGATCAGGGTCCGGCTTTCGCCTCTAAGGCGTATAAGGATGCTATGATTTCGTTGGGGGTCCAAGTCAAGTTTTCGTCTTCATACAGACCTGAGGGTAATAGTGTAGTGGAGCGAATGAACCGTGACTTAAAGCAATCTTTGACAGCTCGAGTTATAGGCACTGCCAGAAACTGGTTAGCCCACCTTAATGGCGTGCAGCGTGCTCTTAATAATCTCCCTAGAAGGTCTCTGGGTGGGCGGACCCCGTACGAAATGCTCTTTGGTATCAAGATGTATGTCCCTGACCTCGACGGTCTAGACTGCGTGGCTCAAGCCACGGCCTTTGACGTAGATGAACAGCTTGATCAATTGCTCTTAGGCGCTTAGCAGCCTCAACCTGTGAAGTTTTCCAGATTTCATTGTAAATTGCATAAATCCATCATTTAGATCTACCATTAGCCGGGCCCTTTATGAAATCATTCAAATCCACATCATCAGTCAGCGATGCATGGACTAATGGGTCATCGGGACATACTAGCAGCGGCGCATGAGTTCTTGGCACAGAGTGTTCTTGAAAACCCACCCAGTTGTCCTCTGATGCTGCTAGAGGATCCAATGCTAGAGGAGCACGTATGTTCTTTTCCGTTGCTTAATTGGATGGCTGAACTGTTTTCGGATGATGACAGTGATTTCATTTTAGAAGCTGTTGCTGCATTTTTTGCGTATACAGTACTACCCTGAGATGCCTCGGAACATTTTTTTTATTGTTTAGGCACGTACCAGTTTGTATTTTTTTGATGGTACCTTTTTCTTACGCTGAGTTCTTTTTATACGCCCCAGGCCTATTGACTTTTTACGCCCCAGGCCTATTGACATTATCTTCGATGGTTTTGAACCATTTATTTTGGCCACTATAGGCCATCATGTATGCCCTTTCTGATTAGCTTAGTTCATTATTATTGAACTTTGCTTTCATGTTATGCCCTTGTTCTGGTTTTACCTTGCCTTGATTTTGTCCGTGCTTGGATCATTGGGGGGGGGAGGGTGTCATATAGCTAATTCTTTTCTATATACTGTGTTAAGTTAGCATGAGCTTATTAAATGTTTAAACGCCATTTTACCTTTCTGCCTCATTTTGCACACAACATATAATTGTTGCTTTAGCTTTCGACCCAGAAGAGCTTTGTGCTTTACTTGAGAAATAATATGTTATTGCTCTGATATCAGTTGTGCTCCGTACACTGTCTGCACAGTGAGTGCTGAAGGCTGCAAGGATAACTAGACATGATGTTGTTGTGAGGTCTGATCTTCGCACCTCCATAGACATAACACACATGCTGCTGCCAAAATCTGGCTCTAGGCGGGTTTTATATTGTTGTGCTGAACACACACTTTACACACTTGATGGTGCTTTGCATGCAGAGAGCTGGTGGAAGATGATGTGATCCTCTGCCACTGAGATTTTGAGGTATGGGCCGCCCTGCTAAAACCAAAATGAGACCTTCATAGATATAAAAATACTATGCTAAATAGGGAGGGTGTGAATTAGGTATTGTTAATTCCTATTCATTTCAGCATCTTAGTATGCTGTCACCATTCGCCTTTTATGGACTAGTAACTATGCTGATAACTTTGTTGCTTATAATATGTTTGCTAGTATTGTACAAGATACTGCGTTTGAGAACCTTGCATTAGTAAATAAATATTTCAAACATGCACATGTCCTCTTTTACTCCATGTTCTGGTTTGGAATGATTATATAACAAAAGAGTGTTCATGTGTTCCACGATACCTGAGGTAATCTAAGTTCATGTTCTGGTCTGTCTAAGCATTGGGAGTTTGTTATGACCAATGAGACACTGTAGGTAGCTCGGTAAGGGGATTTTGGGTACTGAGGTGAGATTTGGGCCATCCTAATTCACCGAGGTTCCAGGTCTCTATGCACAGTTCTGTAGAAGAACGGAATTCCCGCTACAGCCCCTTTTTCTCCGTCACGGAGAGGTGGGCGTTCCCTTTTTTTTTTTTAACAGGGCTGTATTTTCTTCATTACTAACGTGTGTGTTGCCGGGATGGGCTGCGCGATTTCTGTTGCCTTGGAAGACCTCACTGTGCCGACCCAACAGCTTGGATGCCAAAAGTTTAAGGCGAAGTCTGGAGAAAAGATGTTCGCCAAGGAGCAGCAGCAGCAAGGGGCTTTTCCCGCCTCCGGCCCCACGGAAGACTGCCGGAAAAGTAAAGCCTACTGTCGGAGGATTCTTGTCAGGGGTGGGTCACGTCTTTCTTTCACTGCTGTGCTCTCCTGGGTTATCCGTCTTGGTGGTCACAGGTTCCTTTCCACAGGGCCCGCACCACTGGAAGAAAGTGTAATGTCCCACCCTACACCCGGGCCCTCGCCGTCCTGATTGTGCGCCCTTCCCCACAGCCAGGGCCAATCACTTCCGAGTACTCCTCGCTTGATTGGTGGGGTGCCAGCCGCGACACAGGCGTCCATTTGCGGGGTGATCCGGCATCCGTTCGCCAAGGAGCAGCAGCAGCAAGGGGCTTTCCCCGCCTCCGGCCCCTCGGAAGACTGCGGGAAAAGTAAAGCTGGCGACCCGGACTACTGTCGGAGGATTCTTGTCTTAGGTGGGTCACGTCTTTCTTTCACTGCTGTGCTCTCCTGGGTTATCCGTCTCGTTGCTCACAGGTTCCTTTCCTTCAGCAAGCATGCTGCTCCCCCATTGCCACCACATTTAGTTTGCCATATTTTGGATAAAATTGTTTTTTCCAATAGTCAGAATCTGGGAGCTACTATCCAATCAAGCGTGAGCTCCTCCCCCCTCCCCCCTCGTTGCTTGTGTGCGTGAGCTCCTCACCCCCCCTCCCCCCTCGTTGCTTGTATGTACGTGAGCTCCTCACCCCCTCCCTCCTCGTTGCTTGTGTGTGCGTGAGCTCCTCACCCCCCTCGCTGCTTGTGTGCGTGAGCTCCTCACCCCCCTCCCCCTCGTTGCTTGTGTGTGCGTGAGCTCCTCCCCCCTTGTGGCTTCTGCGTGCGTGAGCTCCTCACCACCCCCTCGTTGCTTGTGTGCGTGAGCTCCTCACCCCCCTCCCCCCTCGTGGCTTCTGCGTACGTGAGCTCCTCACCCCCCTCCCCCCTCGTTGCTTGTGTGCATGAGCTCCTCACCCCCCTCCCCCCCTCGTTGCTTGTGTGTGCGTTAGCCCCTCACCCCCTCCCCCCTCGTGGCTTCTGCGTGCGTGAGCTCCTCACCGCCCTCCCCCCCTCATTGCTTGTGTGCGTGAGCTCCTCACCCCCCTCTCCCCCTCGTTGCTTGTGTGCGTGAGCTCCTCACCCCCTCCCCCCTCATGGCTTCTGCATGCGTGAGCTCCTCACCCCCCTCCACCCTCATGGCTTCTGCGTGCGTGAGCTCCTCCCCCCCCTTGTTGCTTGTGTGCGTGAGCTCCTCACCCCCCTCCCCCACCTCGTTGCTTGTGTGCGTGAGCTCCTCACCCCCTCCCCCCTCGTGGCTTTTGCGTGCGTGAGCTCCTCCCCCCTCCCCCCCTCGTTGCTTGTGTGCGTGAGCTCCTCACCCCCCTCCCCCTCATTGCTTGTCTGTGTGTGAGCTCCTCCCCCCCTCCCCCTCGTGGCTTCTGCGTGCATGAGCTCCTCACCCCCCCTAGTTTCTTGTGTGTGTGTGAGCTCCTCACCCCCTCCCCCCGTGTGTCTTCTGCGTGCATGAGCTCCTCACCCCCCTCCACCCTTGTGGCTTCTGCGTGCGCAAGCTCCTCACCCCCTCCCCCCCTTCGTTGCTTGTGTGCGTGAGCTCCTCACCCCCCTCCCCCCCTCGTTGCTTGTGTGCGTGAGCTCCTCTCCCCCTCCCCCTCGTGGCTTCTGCGTGCGTGAGCTTCTCACCCCCCTCCCCCCCTCGCTGCTTGTGTGCGTGAGCTCCTCACCCCCCTACCCCCCTCGTGGCTTGTGTGTGTGTGAGCTCCCCACCCCCCTACCCCCCTCGTTACTTGTGCGTGCGTGAGCTCCTCACCCCCCTCCCAGCTTGTGTGCGTGAGCTCCTCACCCCCTCCCCCCTTGTTGCTTGTTATCATTATTATTATACATAATGATAATAATATAAAGGGGGCAGTTATACAGTTTCTTTCTTTTTTTCAGTAAGGGTTAGAGAAACGTAGTTCAGTACTTTTTCCCACATGTACAAACAGAATCCCGTCGTCGCCGCTGGGAGACTGTGTGCCAGGCTGCACACATAAAACCTCCATTATTTAAGTGCAGTGCGAGGAAGACCATTTTAATCAGTAATCCCCTGCTGACCGTTTGACCCGGGGAGAGTTCAGATTAAAAATAATGTGCCCGTCTGAACCTTACTGTAGATTGGCGAGGGAGGGTGCTGAGCCGGGGGTGGCGGTGCACTTACTTCAAAATGCAGGTGGAAAGATGCTGCTTAGTTCGGTTGAAATGTACTTTGCAGCAGTGTCATTCCCCTTTCATTGTCCTGACATTAGCGGAGCTGCCGAGTCGGTAGTCTTTCCTCTGCTTCTATTGCGCAGCACAGGTTGTTCCCGCCAAGAGTAGGTGTTTGGGCGACACTATTTAGGCGTTGTCAGTCTTATGTCTCCGACGTACCACCAGTGTTGCCACACAATACTCGTGGCCGTTCCTGTTTAGTAGTTATTGTGTTCGTTTAATTGTTCGATTGTTAATGCGTGTTAATTGAAGTTGCGGAAATGATGTGTTTTTGTTTTGCGGATTTGGTTTGTGTATGTTTGTGGGTGATGTGCTTCTTCGCTGATTGGTCTGTTCTCTGCGACTGTTTTGGGTAAGAGTGTGTGTGTGGCTCTGTGTGTGTGGCTCTGTGTGTGTGTGGCTCTGTGTGTGTGTGTGTGTGTGTGTGTGTGTCTCTGTGTGTGTGTGTGGCTCTGTGTGTGTGTGGCTCTGTGTGTGTGTGGCTCTGTGTGTGTGTGGCTCTGTGTATGTGACTCTGCGTGTGTGTGTGTGTGTGTGGCTGGGTGTGTGTGTGTGTGGCTCTGTGTGTGTGTGTGTGTGTGTGGCTGTGTGTGTGTGTGTGTGTGTGTGTGTAGCGCTGTGTGTGTGGCTCTGTGTGTGTGGCTGCAAATGCAATAGGTCTTGCATTTGCGCGAGATTAAGCTATTGACATTGTAAATGACAATGCCATTTATTTATCTGTTTTCAAAACCAACACATAAATAAAAAGTTTGTCATTTACAATGCCAATAGCTCTAACTTTTGCAAAGGCGAGACCGTTACATTGTAAATGCTCGTTATGAGTGAAACCGGAGCCTAACTGTAACGTCTCTGTAACCTTTGGCTTTTTCAGTGAATATATATATATATATATATATATATATATATATATATATATATATATATATATATATATATATATATATATATATATATATATATATATATATATATATATATATATATATATATATATATATATATCACAGATAGCATCACTGATGACATCTGAAATTACATCAATGATCATTGATGACAACACTGTGCATGGCAAGTGCATGAGTTATAGTTTCTTCAGTTAACTATAACTGGTGAATTTCAGTGGTTTTTATACTCTAAAATATTTGTTTTAGCTGACGTTTTCACCTAAGTGTAATATTATTTTAATATTTGTTTTTTCCAGTGAATATATATATTTTCCAGTGAATATATATATATATATGTGGGCCGCACACCAGCAAGGTTAGTGAAGGTCAGGGAAACTAAAGATGTGCCCTCTGCGTCTCCCGACGCATTTCGAGCTCGCGCTCTTCCTCATGGGAATGCAGTAGAACAAACACCAGCACTCGGAGTTCCAGATACCTCCCCTTTATTTATTTAATCAGTTGCCATCAATCTCAGGTGAGTGTTAAGCAAAGCATCTTGGGACTGAAAGTCCATTCGAACACATAGTCATTACCACAGTGGGCTGCTGGTGTCTTCGCAGTGATGGTACCAATACAGGAGCACATACACAAAGTTCCCCCAGTGCCAGTTAGGCTGCAAAGATCATGCATCACGGAACCGCCTTTTAAGCGGCTGTGCAGCCCGCGACCGAGCAGGCCGCAGAGTTTGTTCTACTGCATTCCCATGAGGAAGAGCGCGAGCTCGAAACGCATCGGTAGACGCAGAGGGCACATCTTTAGTTTCCCTGACCTTCACTAAACTTGCTGGCTCATCCCAGGAGCAACTTTTTCTTTCAATATATATACATGTATATATACATACATACATACATACATATAGCACACAATCCTGTCTCACCACATCCAATTGCAAGAACAAAAGCAGGTACGGACTACTAAGTGTAATTAAAAATGCGGTGCTTTATTTCAAAGTTCAAATAATTCTAGCAACCAGTCCTTACAGAGCTAGTGCCCAGCATGACGCGTTTCGACCGCTGTCCGCAGCCTTGATCACATGACGGGCTGTCGAATCAATTGAGTTTAAATAGTGATACCCCAACACACTTGTGATTAATTAAACTGTGGAGCAAGCCATAATAGTAGACATAGGCAACAGACTAACGTAATCATGGGTCACTTCAATGCTATTGTCAGTACAATTAATCATATAGAACCCAACAAGATTGCAGTGAGGCTTGATAAACGTATTCTTACAAGGGATTCAAAAAAACAACGCATAAAAACTTAGTGCAGTAATATCATACCTTAATAGGTAAATGTAAATATTGAACCCTAATTGTAGAAAAGTTTTATCTCAACATTACTGTTACTCAAAGCTTCCACATTACTGATGATATAAATTGCTAGTGCTACTATATTGCACGCTCCTTAAAGTGCTACTTATAAAGTGCTATAGTGCAATACATATAAATGTAAACTCATTCATTGGGTGACTTAAAAACTTCACATACTTTCGCGAAACCCACAGAGAGATTTGCAGATTCATTCAAAAGTTCAAGTGCAATTTAAACACATTTCTACTTTTAGCCAGATAATGCAAATGTATGAAAAATAGTGAAAACAAATAATTAATATACACTCAAGATGCCTCAATAGATCCACATTGTTCATGTTGTAAAACATTACCTCCTACCAAATATCAGGATGCTGCAATGAATTCCCCAAATTGGCCCAGTGCTACCCTAATAAAACCAAAGTTATACATCCATGAAAAAATCATGGATGCAAAATTACTAAACCCATCTTAATAAATTTAGGGTCAGAAGGTTATTCATCTTGATGGTTCTACTTTAATGTATGGAGTTAAAAACAGCAGCTATCGAGACGAACAGACTTCTCAATTATATTCAAAGTTTATTGCTGATAGATAAAAGATAATTATGTAAATCTTCACTGGTGTTCAGCCCATTAGGCATCCTGTTATCTATCTCCATAATAAAATTCGACTCAAGTTGTCGCAATTGCTTTTCCCTGTTACCACCACGTCTAGATTTCTGAACAGCCCATAGTACGAAATACTTAAGATCACTAAGATTATTCTGGTGAACTAATTTCAAGTATCTTGCCACTGGATAATTCGAATCTGAGTTTACCACAGCTCGTAAATGTTGAAGTATTCGATTTAATATTTGGAGTTTAGTACTCCCTACGTATCTGAACCAACATGTGCGTTCAAGCACATAAGCAGCGTGGTCAGTATGGCATGTGTAATACCCTTTGATCTTAACAGGTTTGTTGCTAAACGCTGTTGTATATTCAGTGGTATTCACTCCAAACCTTCAAGCTCGACAAGAGCTACACTTGAAAAATCCTGTCTTTGTGGACAACCACGTGGTTGCTGGACTGAATTCAGGGCTGCTCTTGACAAGTGCCTCCCTCATAAGGGTGCACGCCTGAATGTCAGTGATGGTAATTCAGGTAACATTTGAGATAGAGTGACATCGGTTAGAACATTCGGCCAGTGATTATTTATGATCTTGCTGATTTGTTTCTCCTGTCTGCTGTAATCATCCTGATCTCCTGAGGTTTATCATCGTCATTTTCCATAGTTGTAACACCTGGAGCTATTTTATCGGAAGGAGCACCGAGGCACTCTTCTCTGGTGCAGGTGTTGGCTTTTATAAGGGCTTTTTTGAGGTCGTTGATGTTATAGCCTTGTGCTACTGAGTGATGGACTGCCTCATTTTGGCATTGTTGTTTGGCACAGTCAGAACTGCAGATTCGGCGAATTTTTAAAAACTCCCCATAGGGGATACTCCGATTCAAATGTCTGGGGTGGGCATCTTGGTGTGGAGAATAGAGTTCCCTGCCGTGATTTTTCTGTGAAGTTTTGTTTGAATTGTGCCACCTACTATGTAGAGTTGTACATCTAGAAATTCTACATCAGTGTTACTGATCTGTGTAGTAAATTTCAATTTAAACTCATTGTTATTGATGGAATTAACAAACTCTTCAGCTTAATCTTTTGTGCCCTTCCACACCACATACAAATCACCAATAAATCTCCAACAATGCTTAACGTTGGTGTCAAACATGATTTTGTGTTGATTCTTGAGGACATGCTCCTTCCATCAGCCCACATGTAAACATGCGGAGCTGGGGGAGAAGCATGCCCCCATAGCTACTCCTCTCAACTGCTGGTATACATCTCTATTGAACAGAAAATAATTGTTCATTAAACACATTTCAATCATTTTTTAAATAATTTGATTGTATTCATACAGGTGTGTTGGAAGTTTATCCAGGAAAATGTAACAGCCTTCATACCATCACTATGATGGATACTCGTGTAGCGTGATGTTATGTCCATAACTATTAAATAACAATCAATGTCCCACTTGACAGGTTCAATCTTTCTTAAAAATTCACTAGTGTCTTTGATAAAAGAGGGTAATCCTGATAAAAAGAAGTCCACATATTTTGACAATGGTTCAAGCAAATTTCCGAAATGATAGATCTACCACGAATAGGTGTAACATTCTTGTGGACCTTTTGGATAAAATAAAGGACAGGAGTAATAGGGTGTTCATTCTTCAAGAAATTGAATTCATCTTTAGTTAATAACCCCATATGTTTCCATTGTGCCAGTTCTTTAAATACTATCTTCTTGACTTTACCCAGATCTTGAAATGTTGCTCTTCTGGAAAAAATTGTATCATTTGAGTGTCGATTGGCTTCCTCTATATATTGATCTTTGGGCCAGAGCTCAATGTTCCCGCCCTTGTCTGCTTTGTTGATGACCAAATTAATGTTATCTTTTAGTTTGTGCATGAGGTTAGAATACTTTGCATCCTGGCTCTTTCTTTGGTAATTCCTATGATTTACAGATCTATTTAATTTCTTTAACTCTTCAACGACCGCTGTCGCTGAATACATCTATTGCGTCCTTCGGCATGACCGGTACAAAAGTAGACACCGAGCGGAAAGGACTGCAACTCGGGCTGCTGTAATCAATGCCCGCCTCCATTAGACATGCTGTGTAGAGTAGATCTGTTCATCATTCTCATTGGCCAAAGACTGGAGTAGCCTGATGGTACTCACATCAGACACATGTGTGTTAGGATAGACTTCTCTACCAGGTGGTACATTCATTTTGCTCTCGGTTGAATTTTTTAACAGGAAAAATGTACAAAGTTTTAATTTTCGAATACATTTATACACATCCACCCTGGACTGATTGTACTTGAAGTTACTCTCTGGGCAGTACGTCAAGCCAAGAGACAGCAACTGCAGTTCTGCTGTAGATAAGACAGTATCAGATAGATTTATGACTGCATTGTCAGTGAGAGTTACTGACGATTCCATTTCTTCGCTCATGTTCCTCTGACTCTGTTGTTGCCTGCGTTGCCTCCGCCTCGCCCTCCTGCGCTAGTTTCTCCTTCTCCCTGTTTGGGTTGAGGGTTCCGAGGCCGCAGGGTCTGTCACCGATCCTGTCTTAAAAAATTGACTTCTTCAGCTGGAGTTAAATTGGTAGCCAGAGAGAGCTGCACATTAGATCTTAAATCTCTGCTGTCTTCAGATTCGCAACTACTTAATGCAGAACTTGCATCTGGGCTTGAGTACTCTGGAGCAAAGCCTGCTTGTAATGGAATTTGGGCAATGGGCATCTTGGTAGCAAATGCTTGTTGTTTGAAGGTGTCAAATTTCTTTGAAAAGATTAACACCCTTCCTGTCTCGTAATAATTTACACGCTCAATTTCCTTTGAAACTTTGATTCTATCAATTTCAGCAAACTTGATTGAAATCAGGACCATATTCATAGATGCTTGTAAATTGTTGGCGGCCCATTCCTTCAGCATTAAAGGGTTGGGGTTTTCGAATGTGGGTGCTATCATTACTCTGGACCCCCAGGGTACCCTGTTGATTTCCCTGTATTTTTCAAGGGGTTTCTACTCCCACCATTTGGTGAGCTCAGTCTTCATCAATTTTTCTAAAGTCCTTAGAAGAGTCTTGGCATCATTATTTATCATTGAATGGCTCTGGTTATTAATATTATCTCGAACCTCAGGTAGGTTTAAAAACAAAGCTTCTGCTGCGGATTTGTGATCACGCAGTGCCTCAGATGAGGACATGGTTAAAGCTCTCTGAATATACTCTTTAGCACGGCGGTGACTGTTGCGCAATTGTAAGCACCAAAAGTAAAACACCTAATCTCTCCACCCGCTATCAGTCACTTGATAAGAGTGCTGGCCCTGTGGAAATGTGCCTTTTAATGGGCACACCGGTGCAGGGTTCACCCTTATCTTGTCCACTGGTCCATAGACCAACAAAATAGAGATTGGCACTGAAGCTGGAATTCAAAGAACAAGTTTATTAATCACTCATGAGTGGGACTACGTCCATACAACACCCTCAAGTGTTCCAGGCGGTAGTACATTGAAGACACAGACCATGGTGCTTATATACAGACTTTGTTGCAGAGTAAGCATGTAGATACAAATAGAAAGTACAAGCATACACAGGAATAACTACCAACAAACATGGGCAGATGGGAGATCACTTAGTCAGCAAAGTGGGAGGGGGAACAGAACTGCTTACAGCAGCCACAAATAGTCGACAGGTACATCTTTAACCAGGTGTATTTCAGCAGCTACAGGCCTTTTCTCAGCATGTGCTTTGCTTTGGCTCAGTACTGAAGGAGTTAACTAAAGTTGATGACTCAAGCAGAATAGAAGGGCAAGCAGCAGTGAAGACGGAAGAATTACATAGCTAACAAAATGGATGCCACAGACAAGATGGCTTCAGCTTATTCTAACAATATATATATATATATATATATATATATATATATATATATATATATATATATATATATATATATATATATATTACCTACTGGCTATCGCCAGTAGGTATATATAGTTAGGATTTTTTCTCTATGGGACTTTTGAAAATTCTATGTCTAATAACTTTGGCGTTTGTGGACGGAATCGGCTGAAATTTTCAGGAAAATGGCACATTTTGATTCTGAGCAGCCCCTGAAAATTTGGGGGGGTTTCGTCAAGGGGGGGCCGAGAAAAAAGGGGGGTCCCAAAACGCGTTTTTCCCATTCATTTTTCCATAGGGCGGTTGGACTCACTTTTAGCTCGAACGGCTGAATGGATTTGCACGAAACTTGGCAAAATTGTAGGGACTGTTAGCCCGATGTGCCTTTGCTAGGTCTCAATATATGTGCTCCAGTAGTTTTTGAGAAATTAACGTTCAAACCAAGATATATATCTGTAACAGCGCTCTGGGCAGCGATCCGGTCCGCTTACTTTTCGCTTATCGGAACTTTGCGCGCAGAAAGCTGATTGGCTCTCCGGTGTCTGTCAACATTCTAAACAGTCCGGAGCGGACGCCATCTTGTCTCTCGGTAGGATCGAGAGAGAAGAAGAGGTGGAAAACGAAAGGGGAATTTAATGAAAGGGGGCAAGGTATCTCTCTCTTGACCCCCTAGGAATGTTGTTGGGGTTATTAAAGGGTCCCGTGGGGAAAATAAAAAAAAAATGATTTTTCACGGTAGAAGCGCGGCCGCGAACTGGTAGCGAAACGGGAATTCGCCATTTTGAGCTTCGTTAATTAAATTACTAGTTATAAGTGGGTGCGGGAGACGTATCCTAATCCCCTATGTTTCCTGAGGGTGGCTGAGGAGGCTGATATATGTTGATACATCTCTTCCAGCGGCTGTGCGTGAGCTTTTTTTTTTTTTTTGCTGCATGACAGTCCGGAGCGGCCGCCATCTTGTCTCTCGGTAGGATCGAGAGAGAAGAAAAGGTGAAAAACTAAGGGGGAATTTAATGAAAGGGGGCAAGGTATCCCCCTCTTCACCCCCTAGGAATGTTGTTGGGGTTATTAAAGGGTCCCGTGGGGAAAATAAAAAAAAAAATGATTTTTCACGGTAGAAGCGCTTCACGGGCCGCGAACTGGGCCGCAAACTGGTAGCGAAACGGGAATTCGCCATTTTGTGCTTCGTTAATTAAATTACTAGGTATAAGGGGGTGCGGGAGACGTATCCTAATCCCCTATGTTTCCTGAGGGTGGCTGAGGAGGCTGATATATGTTGATACATCTCTTCCAGCGGCTGCGCCATCTTGCCTTTTTTTCGAATGGCACAATTTTGTCGTGCACGGCAGCCATTTTAGATGCCAGGCTGGTCCCAGGATATCACCTAACCCTGCGGATGTAGTTTATGGCCCCAGCTGTAGAGAATTCAGACATGCCAATCCTCCTGATTTAGGCGTGTGACTACTGATTTCAGTGCTAGTCTCCCGCTTCCCGATTTCTGCAAGCAAAAACCCGGGGGCATATTACGAACAACTAGCGATAATTTTTGTCTCTAACTTGTTTAGAGACAAAAATTATCGCCGCACATCGGCGATTTTTATCGCAGATAAACCTTGCTATTATCGCAGAAAAGTCAGCGATATTCATGTATTATTGACCTAATGCTCTTAGCCATGTTATCCACCTCCCATTGGATAACATGGCTAAGAACTGCTCAGGGCAGGTGTTAGATTTTGGAGATATTCGCGCTTAGCGCGAATATCTCCAAAAGTTGGTAATAGAAGGTAGCGATGTTAGGGACTGTTTCCAGTCGCTAACATCTTGGCACGCCACTTTGCATGTCATTAGTGATAAATATCACTGACATGCAAAGCGGGGCCCAAGATGGTCGCTATCTCCTTTTAGCTGTCACTAACTGGTGTTAGCGACAGCTTGGTAATAGGGAGATAATTTTATCTCCGCTTTCATGGCTTTTAAAGCCAAAAAAGCGGAGATAAACCCCCTTGATAATATGCCCCACGATTCCTTGGGGGTTTCAGCCGACAGGGCTTGCTATTGTGTTACATGGTAATTTTTCCATGAAACGTCAGAGGGTCGATGCAGGGGTTCTAGAAGAGGTGATAAACCATTTAAGCCTCATGAACAAGCGCATGGTCTTTTAAAGATTTGTGAAGTACTCGGGGCGGCGGTGTGTGTGTGCCCTCTTTCAGGAGCGGGCGGGGGGGCACTGCCAGCAACTTGCCAGGTCAGGTAGTGTTCAACACGTGCATCACCCTTTCTCTGCCTGCTATTGCGCTCCATGCTTCGGAAAGGTAAGAAAAAGAACGTGCATTTGAGTTTGAAATGTCCGATCCTGCAGCAGCACACTTCCAAAGCCCACACATGACAATAACCCGATTCAAGGCCCCATTCACCCGTTTTTCAAAAAATAGATAACACTCCAACAAATTAAGGTTATACAACTTTATTAACTTTTAACGATAATGAACAGAACAAAAACTAAAAACATTTAAACATTTCTTAACACAAAAAGCAACAATGGTTAGAAGCTGTCTTTTGTGCGAATAGTCCCAAGGCAGCACAACGTGCAGAGTTCTGGACGGCACCCAGGTGATGTCGCCTGGGTGCCGCACTGGTTTAGGGATCCTACAATGCTGCTCCGAAAATTGGCGTGGGGCGTCCCGGGTGGGGCGGGGGGAGGCCTCGTCAGTAGCGGTCTGTTGTGCGAATAGTCCCAAGGCAGCACAACGTGCAGAGTTCTGGACGGCACCCAGGTGATGTCGCCTGGGTGCCGCACTGGTTTAGGGATCCTACAATGCAGCACAGAAAAACAGCGTGGGGCGTCCCGGGTGGTGCGGGGGGAGGCCTCGTCAGTAGCGGTCTGTGTCCAGTGTCACATGGCTGACACAACATGTACCACAGGCACCCAGGTGATGTCCAGTAAACTGCCGCACTGGTTTTGGTATCCTACAATGCTGCTCCGAAAATTGGCGTGCGGCGGCCCGGGGGGGGGGGGGGAGGCGGCGTGAACGGGCCTCCCCAGGTGGCGGCCATCTAGCTGAGTTGCGCTCGCTCTTGTGGCCACAGCGTCTCGCTCACCATGTTGTGGAGTTGCTCCCACTCTTGCAGTGCAGCGATAGGCGGCTGCCACATGGCTGTCAAAATGGCGGACGGCTCCTCGGTTTTGGGCCTGGTCCACTGAAATGGCCCTGGGACACCTTGGAACTCGGACGCTTGCCTGCTAGGGCTTGGGCTCCATTCTCGAAAAGCGTCCCCTCAGCCGTGAAGATTGTATAAAAGTCTTGGGGGCCCCCGACTCCCGCAGTCTTCCGGTGGGGAGCGGCTGCCATGATTGCTCGCGGAATGACCACGACGGAGCCACGAGATGGTGGTGCTCTCATGCTGACGCCAGCTTCAGTCTGAATGATCCAGAAACAAGGTGGAGCTTTCATCGTTTGGGAAAAAAAATGTTCTAAACCAATGAAAAGTGTTATTTTTAGGTCATATGACCAAGCCTTCCATCTTTAGGAAACCAAAAGTAAAATGAACCAATGAAAAGTTTTATAAACAAGTCACATGACCTGTTCTGCGGCATAGGGCTACAAAAAGCGTAGAAAATCCGTTGGCACGTGAGGCGGCGTCAGTAGCGGACCGATGTGCGAATAGGCCGAAGGCAGCACAACGCGTCGAGATCCGGATGGCACCGAGGTGGTGTCCAGCAAATTGCCGCACTGGTGTGGCCATCCTACAATGCTGCGCCGAAAGACGGCGTGTCCAGCTGAGTTGCGGTCACTGTCAGTAGCGGACCGATGTGCGAATAGGCCGAAGGCAGCACAACGCGTCGAGATCCGGATGGCACCGAGGTGGTGTCCAGCAAATTGCCGCACTGGTGTGGCCATCCTACAATGCTGCGCCGAAAGACGGCGTGTCCAGCTGAGTTGCGGTCACTGTTGCGGTACAGTGACTCGAACGCGCCGAGATCCGGATGGCACCGAGGTGGTGTCCAGCAAATTGCCGCACTGGTGTGGCCATCCTACAATGCTGCGCCGAAAGACGGCGTGTCCAGCTGAGTTGCGGTCACTGTTGCGGTACAGTGACTCGAACGCGCCGAGATCCGGATGGCACCGAGGTGGTGTCCAGCAAATTGCCGCACTGGTGTGGCCATCCTACAATGCTGCGCCGAAAGACGGCGTGTCCAGCTGAATTGCGGTCACTGTTGCGGTACAGTGACTCGAACGCGCCGAGATCCGGATGGCACCGAGGTGGTGTCTAGCAAATTGCCGCACTGGTGTGGCCATCCTACAATGCTGCGCCGAAAGACGGCGTGTCCAGCTGAGTTGCGGTCACTGTTGCGGTACAGTGAGTCGAACGCGCCGAGATCTGGATGGCCAAGTTTCAAGTTTCATCTGGCAGTTTTTCTCCATCCCTCCTGGATCAAAGAAGGTGAATGCTATGCTGTCCTATGGCAACATGAGCATCAACCTGATGAATACGGCATTCGAAAATCATAAATGCCCTAATGCACCCAAGAAGTAATTTTTTTTTTGCTCCAGTTGAGCCGTTTTCAATGCCTGTTTTTTGTTGTTTCCCCTCCATCAAGAACAAAACAAAAATACAAGGCGCTAAGATCCGAATGGCAAGTCCTGGATGTTGAGTGCCTCAGTTGAGAGTTCTGAGCAGTGCTTGTAAGACTGTCTGAAGCTTATTTGCACCTGCTGCAGCTTCACTAGGTCCGGCGGAACTTTTTGCCTTTTCTTTTCTGCTTCTTTTCCTACAATGCGTTTCATCTGAAGACACGACCAGGTCCCTGAATGTGTGCAGGGGGACGCTATTGATTGAATGAAAATGGCGGCTTGACACAAAGCTGACTCAAGCGTTACTGTTGGTGCTATACAGACAAAAATTGGTTTTCAGTTTGTACATTCTTCAGGTTTTTTTTTTCCATTCAAGTCTGATTGAGAGTTTGTAGAAAAATGGCTTCAGATTTACCACATACTACTCTTCAACATTCTTCCTAAATGTAACAATGTGAAACTCGAGAACGGCTGTTTCTGTTTCCTTTCAAAATGCTGCCACCAATATTTTCTGAATGGAAGACACCATCTTGTAGCATAAAGGGCCGAAAGGGGTTCTGGTCTGGCCGATGGTTGGTGGAGACATTTTGACTATATCTTGGACCTGCCCGGCCTCGCCCAAAATGGCGCCGGTATAAATGGGACTCGTAACTCCTTGCCCGCAAATGTATATCTAGAAAATGTTATTGTAAGTGGCCCTGTCGTATTTTAATTACAAAATGTACGTCCACCGATTCCGCAACTGTTAGACACCTTTGTTCTTGTCAAATAATGGCCCGCTCGTTACGTTCTTCTACAGTGTAAATGTCTCCTCATCATATACGATTTCAGTTTGCTCCGTGGCCGGCCCACGTGGTTATAGGCCCGTATTTGTATACTGACATTTTCACAATAAAGGTTTTTAAAACAAAACTCGGTAGTAGTATTTACATTTGTAAAGTTTTTACTTTTAGTGACTGTTTTCGAATCAGTAAAAGGCAAGTGAAATAAAGCAGTCCAATTACATGACGGAAAAAAGGTATAATATGTAGGAACGCAGTAAAGATAAATGGTCAAGGGCAGTTGTGTTTTCCACTCCTGCAACATAAAGTGATCGATAAGAATCTGATAATCAGGCGTATCGGCGACTAAGACAGCAGGCCGAATCTCTTTTACTCAACGGCTCCGTCATGGAAGGAAGAAACGCCCTTTTTCTCGAAAAAGGAATATATTTTACTTGCAAGACAGTTGTAAATTTTCCGGGAAAGTACATTAGCCTGGAATATTATAACATATGTTTGAAAAAAAAATATTGTTCGAAAATAATAAAAAGCGTAATTTTTAGGTCATATGACCAAGCTTTTCATCATTAAATTAACAAAAGTAAAATGAACCAATGAAAAGTTTTATTAACAAGTCACATGACCTGTTATGCTTACGTTACGCGCTGCGCGTCGCGCCTCGGATCACTTCCGGGTGCGCTAACGCGGCGTGTCATAAAACGCATTACGCGACAACGTAGGTCAAGAATATAGTCAAAATGTCTCCACCAACCAGCGTTCACAACACAACCCCTTTCAGCAGTCCAAAAAGTTCTGTTAAATGACAACAGAGGGGACAGGCAACAAGAACCATCAGTCAAAGAGGGGAGGGCAAGTTCTTCTCTTCCGGGTCATGTTGGGGCGCTACCGGAACTGATCGAATTGGTAGTCTATAGTGTTTCTGGATGTTTCAGACTAAAGCTGGCGTCAGCATGAGACCACTACCATCTCGTAGCTCCGTCGTGGCCATTCCACGAGCAATCATGGCAGCCGCTCCCCACCAGAAGCCTGCGGGAGTCGGAGGCCCCCAAGACTTTTGTAGAATCTTCACGGCTGAGGGGACGCTTTTCGAGAATGGGACCCAAGCCCTAGCAGACAAGCGTCCGAGTTCCAAGGTGTCCCAGGGCCATTTTAGTGGACCAGGCCCAAAACCGAAGAGCCGGCCGCCATTTTGAGAGTCCTGTGGCAGCCGCCTATCGCTGCACCGCAAGAGCGGGCGCATCTAAACTACATGGTGAGCGAGACGCTGTAGTCGCAAGAGCGGGCGGTAAACAGCTGAATGGCGGAAGAGGCACAGTGTAGCAAAAGCGGGCGGAATGGCAACTAAAACGATAAAGGGGCGCCCCACTACAGCTTGTCTTCAGGTCAAACGGATTGTGGGACAAGGTCCAGAATTGAAGAGTCATCAAAAGGCAAAAAGTTCAGCCGGACCCCGGGAGCCGGCCGCCTATGTCGGGGGCGATCTCAGGCTACACCAGTGCTATAAGACTTGGGGAGGGTGTCGGAGCCAAGCGTCTTCTCCGAGTCCATGGCCATCACACCGCCCCTCAGGGGCCTCCGTCAAGCTGTTTAGGAAGGTAACATATCACATTGTTTTCTAATGCAGTCAGGTCCACAAACGACACTCACTTACTTTGAGAATAGTGAAGCTGCAGTAGGTGGAAATAAGCTTCAGACAGTGTTACAAGCAGTGCTCAGAACTCTTAACTATGGCACCCAACATCCAGAACTTATGCTATTTGAGAATGGTAGTGACATCGAAGCATCTCAGGGACCAAAACCATTAACGTACTTTCACGTATGAAAATCTTACTTGGGGAGGGGGCAGGAGCGAAGCGCCCCCTCCCAGTCAGCGCCACCACACCGTATGTTGAAAATCTGAAGCCATCGTTCTACAAAGTCAACCAAACTTGGATTGAAAAATCTAGAAAAATGTACAAACTGAAAACCAGTTTTGGTCTGCATAGCATCAGTAGCAACGCTTGAGTCAGCTTTGTGTCAAGCCGCCATTTTGATTCAACAAAGCACAGGCATTGAAAAAGGCTGAAATTCAGAACTCTAAACTATGGCACCCAACATCCAGGAGCTTGCCATCTGGATCTTGGAGCCTTGTGCTGTTTTCGATCTATTCACACATCGGTCCACTACTGACATCATCTTATAAAACAACGTTATGTAAATAGTTTTTTAATAAAATGTTTTACCCTGTTTCTTTGCTGGTGTGTTGTCTATATTTTTAATATTTGCATAGGGTTTGTCGTTATTTTGTGCGGTATGGGTGATGGAGCCGAGCTGTCTTGCAGTCCTCATGGTGTGGAGCTCAGTTCATCTCACTATTTTCGTATTTCTCATGAAGGGTTGTTCCTAATATTTCTATTTTAGCGAGGTCAAAAAGAGATCTAATTAGTGGCCTACTGATTTTGCTCGATTACTTTTATTATTTTACACGATTTTTCACTATCTGCAAAGACTAAACAGAGTATTGCGACTTAGTGCTTGTTTGTAAATAGAGAATGATCCAAAGAGAACCAATTCTAAAACAGTAAATGCTTGGACAACAATCAATCAAATGGAGAGACAAGGAGGCACGACGGATTACAACGGGGGTAAAGGCCTGCGTTAACTACCCTTCAGTATCTGCAAAGAGAGAGTACTACTAAGACAAAAGAGGGGAGGGGGGGGGTGCAGCGTTCAAAGCACATCAGCGTGCATAAATACGAAAATGTTTTTATCTATCACGTACTTGACATTTTAAAGCTTTTCATATTTGCTATTAAAAAACCAATGAAATTCACAGAAAAAACCATAGGTTATAGTAGATATATAGTTAGAAATTTGCATTTAGAAAACCTTGAAAATTCAATGAAAAAACCATTGGTTTTAGGCCATATATAGTTAGGAATTAGCATTTACAAAACCTTATTTTACTCGCATAAAACCATTGAAATTCCATATATAGTTAGAAGCGCTAACTATATATCGCGCACCCGCAATCCACTGCTGATGATGTCACATATTACATCATTCATGACATGGTCAGTGACATCACTGATGACATCACTGATGACATCTCAAATGACATCACTGATGACAACTCAAATGACATCACTGATGACATCTCAAATGACATCACTGATGACATCACTGATGACAACTCAAATGACATCACTGATGACATCTCATTTGTCATCACTGATCACATCACTTATGTGATAATACAATGAACCTCTTCAGACTCTAATATAACCTTACATACACTCAGTATAAACAGACACTCACAGACTGTCACTCATCCATGGAGTTACTCACACACCTACTCAGTCATGCAAAGAATCAATCACACCTCCATTTCCTCAACTATAAAGTTATACACATCTTACTTATTCAAACATATAATAACACATATTTATTCTCTTATATAATCCCTGATACAAGCTCACAGTGATCGATACAGCCACTCACACATTCACTGGCTCTTATGTTCAGTTATTTATATATCTCAACTCTCACATGTATTGTGTTTTACATACGTACTTACTTGCTCATGTAGCAATGAGAAATCCATTCACTCACCAACACACCCATGCATAGTCAACCGCCCATATAGCTGTTTCCACATGCACTCTTGAACTCATACTCCTAGTGAATCAACTGCTTACACATCTATGCACAGAGTCACGCACCTCCCAGCCACCCACACACACACTCAGCCTCCCATTCAAATACTTGGGCAACCAATCAATAACCCATATGGCCACTCTTATAGCTACTGATCAACACATGCAGCAGCTTACACAACAACAAACATACTGATGCACAAATTAAGACAGTTTAGTCACTAACCCATGCACTCAGTGAGACACATTTAATCACTCACTCATACAGTCAGTCATGCACCTACTAAATTCTTCATCCAGACACTTATACATCCACTCATTCTTCAATATGTGAAACATATTTTAACTTTACAGAAACATACAGTCACTGGGTGTTGTCATCAGTGATGTCATCAGTGATGTCATTTGAGATGTCATCAGTGATGTCATCAGTGATGTCACTGACCATGTCATGAATGATGTAATATGTGACATCATCAGCAGTGGATTGCGGGTGCGCGATATATAGTTAGCGCTTCTAACTATATATGGAATTTCAATGGTTTTATGCGAGTAAAATAAGGTTTTGTAAATGCTAATTCCTAACTATATATGGCCTAAAACCAATGGTTTTTTCATTGAATTTTCAAGGTTTTCTAAATGCAAATTTCTAACTATATATCCACTATAACCTATGGTTTTTTCTGTGAATATATATATATATATATATATATATATATATATATATATATATATATATATATATATATATATATATATATATATTTTATTTATTTTTTTTACTGAGAAAAAGCAAAGGTTAAAGTAGTGTTATAGTTAGATCATAAGAGCTTAATTTATATTAAAAAACGATATTCACAGAAAAAACAATGTTAATGTAATGTTATAGTTACAGTCTTGAGCTATTGTTAAAAAACTCAGGAAAACACTGAAATACGGCAGTTATACTTCAGTGAACTATGACTTGCACCCCTATAATGCCCTGTTTATGACCTCACATATTAGATCAATTATGACTTATTAAATTACATGATGATGGCATAATCATTATCATTTCTTGAGTTAACTATAACTGAGGAATTTTATTGTTTTTAGGTCTCGCCTGAGCAGCGCGCATGCACTGCACTGCGAGACTTATTGTAAGGGGCTTCAAAAAGCTCACCATACGCTTGTGTGTGTGTGGCCTATTGCCTGCTGTTACCTGCACGGGCGCCATATGTTTTGAATTATCATGCCCAGACACGGGCGCGATAATCTAAAACATATGGCCTGGTGCTCGCTCTCGCTTGCACCACTTGCGGGACGCTGCAGATGCTTTCACTTTTGCCGCCGCGCGCGCATGCTGCAGCTGTTTTCACTTTTGCCTTCATGCGCAAGCGCACCACTCGCAGTCTTCTTTGTCAAGTTGAAAAAAAAGCTTGTTTTTCATTGGCACGAAGAGATTAATTAAGTGGTGTGCCTAGAATCACATGAAGTTGAGCCAAGGTCGAGAATCGAACCTTGGTTCCCCGTTGCAAAGTCAGTAGCTCTGGCTCTTACGCCACATCCTCTCACAACTTCTAACCGAAAACAGCTGATAAGGATATGCCTACGCATGTACATATTTTAGACACGGTTTGGGGCTAGTTAAAAGAGTCTCTGTGGTATAAGAAACAGAGCGTTTTCTGCCATGAAAATACACACCGGACCGGGTAATACTTTGGTTAAAACGGAAACAGCGGCACAGAAACACTATTTGCTCTACTTTCTTCCCTTAAAAATACCCAGATTTGGTCTTTACAGTGCGCCAGGTAGGTGCCTCCGTGCAGAGTGGAGTTAGAGACGAGCAGCAACCGTTTCCTCGATCCAAATTGTCCACGCGCCGACCGACCCTGTAGGATAGAAAGAGGGAAGCTGTCACACCTGCCTTTAGGGAAGCTTGCCTTTGCCCCTGACACCTTATATTGTATTGTAAAATGTCTGTGATGAAAGCACTATGCTGCGCTTTCCGCCACCTGGAAGTGCTGAGCTTTGCAAATCACAGGAGCGCATTATAGGCTGGAAGGTAAAGTTCCTCCTACCAGAGTCAGATGAGGAGCCGTCACGTGCACTTTTATTTGGCAAAGGATGTCCTTCCCCCAATTTTGTGCCTGAGAGCTTCAACTGTTTTTGACAACAGCAAATTGCATCATGGGACGTGTAGTTTGACTTTTAACACTGTAAGAATGAGCTAAATAAACTCAAGCAAGCAAATTGTTGGCTACAAGTTAAGGGGCTGGATAAAGGAGTCAGAAATTAAATGGCAACTCTCAGTGTTTAATAATCGTGCATTTGTTGTTATTCACTTCAATTAAATCAGTATTGCCTCGGAAAAACAAGCACTGACAAAATTAATAGATTTGACTTTTATATAATGCCAGTACTCCGATGCATACAGCAACTTGATTGCATGCAGTGTTTTTGGAGGTAGAGCAGTTCACCAGCGGTTGTGAGGGCAGGGCAAAGGGCACAGATAGAGAATAAGCGTTGTGCTCGGCCTTTTTTTTAAAGGGTAGGGCTAGTTTTACAGAGGTAATGAGGGATTGATAACATTTTATTCTGGTTTAAATGCATTTATGTAGCAGTTACTACTGATTATGATTCTCTGAAGTGGTTTGTGGTGATTAGCACGCCACTCCAAAATCCCAAGGTTAGGGGTAACCCACTGCTACTAGTTTTAGCCTTCTGCTCTCAAGGACATCATTTTATGCATTTACTCCGGTTGTTTTGTGGTAGATTAATTCTAGTCCCCTTTTGAATTGTTCATTAGCATGTACTGGGCTGGAAGAGTAGTGTTTAGGGTTGCAACTGTCTTTAAATTTAATGATAAAACAAGTATCACATGAAAGAAAAGAAATACCTCAGTTTGAAGAGAACATTTCATGGGAGAGTTGAGTTTTCCCCCCCAAATGACCTTAGTTGAGCCGCTTCACACTGGACGAATATTAAGAGATGCATATTGTTGGAACTGGGGTCACCAGCTCCCCAAGGGTAGCATGGCACGAGCGGGTAGGCATCCGAAAGCTTACTTGTGAAGCGACCATACAGCACACGCATCAACTGAGACAGTAAAATGGGCACGCAATGAGTGACACCACTCCAGTTAGTTTGTATAAAAATTAGATAACTTTTATATAGAGCAGAGTCAGGGTAATCAAAAATTACAGTATCAATTACTTATTAGTTTTCCTTCAGAATACATATGTTTCAACACTTTGTAATAAATACTCAGGGAAATAAATATTAAATATCAGATAAATATTTAATATGAGATAATATTAAATATAGATAACCACAGGCCTGACCTTAGCCTTGTTTCTTGTCAGCACCTGTAAGAAATACATTAAGGAGACAACCAAATGACATTGCATCTTATTATTTCTGTAAGCATTTTACCAACTTCTCACCAAGCAAGGGTGAGCGTTTCACAGCAGTAAACATGTAAATAGGTAACTAAACCATCCCATTACTCGGTACTAAGCAGTTCCTTAAATAACTGGAGACCTTGAGTCAACAACTTCCTTTGCAGGCCTAACACTTTAGTGAAAATTAGGTAACCTCTCATTGGTAAGAGAACCAGCATCTCATGGTGAAGACATTAGTATCCTCATCCCTTTAGAACACAGGCGACTTTTCCTCAGTGAACCAGGGTAACCATTTCATTACTGGTCAAGTTGGAATAAACGTTTCATTCATTAGAAGTAACCCAATCATTAGATAGGGACCACCATTTCAGTAGGGTAAAACCATCCCATTACTTGATGCCTGAATAAGCAGTGCACCAAAGATAAACCTTCACTTAGTTCCCTTCATCCAGAGAGCAATGCAGTACTCAACATAACCTGTCGCGGAAACCATTGCATTAATCAAAGGCAGAACATTTCATTAAATTATTTCACCAAGAATGAACTTTTCATTGAAGGCTCAGCATTTCATTACCTCCCAATAAACTTTTCATTGCGTCAGAAATTTGCGTGTCACTATACCAGAGTAGGACATTTCATTTTACACTGGTAGGCAATGCATCAACATTTCTCTAGGGAAGGATAACCATATCAGTAGACATGAACCAACATCCCACCACCCACGAATAAACAGGCCATTACAATCAGGCAGGAAGAACCACCTCCTAAGCATAGGTGAAAATCTCCTTAATCAGGAATAAACATTTCAGGGAGTAGGAGTAACCCTTCACTGGAACAAGAATGAGCTTTTATTAACCCGCAGTAGGGTCCTCTTGCAAGGAATTCAGTGAGGAACATTCATTTAACACATTTTGAACCCAGCAGTTAAGCAACCGATCCGTCAGGTAAGTACCCCCTTTAAAAGGCAATCATTTCATTAGGCATGGACAAATCATTGAATCCGCAGGGGATTCTCCCCTGTGAACCTCAGCCCCTGCTAAGAAGCCATCTGGCTAAAATAATTCCACAGCTAGGGACTGCTTCCTCCTCAGACCAGTCACTAATTAGGAATTTGGGGATTCTTACCCAGTCATTAAGGGCTACTGCCCCTTTCAGAAGGGGGCCTTCTTTAAATAATTAGGGCCAACGGGGCCCAACAACAGTGTTCCCCAGGGGAGGGGTGAACTCGGGCCCTCTCCGGCCTTCTACCCTCCTCCCCGGGGTTACCTTAATCTGCGGCTCCTCAGGGAGCCCTTGCTGTGCTTGCGGGCGGGTAAGAAAGGCTCCGGCCCCCCCGGAGGCCTCACACGGCCTGGGGATCTCTTCTAGCCTCTCTGGGGCTCACAGGCTCCTCCTGAGCTGGCTCCGGCAGGTGGGGGGCTCGGACTCTCTCTGAGCCCTCCCTGATGATGTCCGGCTGTTCCCGGGCCTTCCGCAGCCTCCACGGCCCGGGAACCAGAATGAATGTGGTGCAGGAGGGACTAGGCCGCAGCGGCCAATGACGGTGCACCAAAGGCGGGGGCGCGGCCGGTGACGCGGCGCCCCCGTCACAGGACCTGAGAGGCAGGCTTCAAGTCCTGTCAGGCCCAGCGCGGCCTAACAAATTCCGGCGGCCGCAACAGAACACACAACGGGGCAGGAAAAGCACACACGATCGCGGCGATGATCTGAGACGCAGCGTCTCTTCTCCCAGCAGCGCAGGGGCAGCGGCGGTGATTCCGGCACACAGCGTTGCTCCTCAGAGCGCTCTACACTTCCACAGCGCTCTCACTGATTGAGGTGTTCTGGGGCATAACAGCGCTCTTCCTCACAGTGCTCTCCACAGCCTCAGTGCTCACACTAGCGGCAATGATCTTGGGCACAGGGCGCTTTCTGACACAGCGCCAGGCTGCAAATTCAGGTCCTGGGCACACAGCGCCTCGCTGATGCAGCGCTTGAAATTAATGACCGATGCTGGATGTACAGCGCTTCACAGTACCTCAAGGGTCCCCAGGCAGCAGCGGAGCTCTCAGGTTCACAACGCTTCGCAGTCACAGCGCTGGTAGTGGGTTTCAGGGATCAGGTACACAGCGCGACCCATTCACAGTGCTGGTAATGGATTTCTGGTGTCAGTTGTAGGGGAAGGGAATATGGCAGTCCTGGAGATAGCGCTTCTCTGGTACAGCACTTCGCAGGGGCCCTTCCCATAGATAAGACAGTTCAGACAGCACCGGCAGGACAGGTAGTCCAGGATGCTAGCGCTAGGGAATAGGGGCGCTTAGCCAGCAGACAGTTCATTTAAGTTGGAATCAGATCAGCAGGACCAACAGGACAGGCCACACAACAGTGGCAAACCAGCAAAAGGGGTCCCAGGTGCGTCAGGGAGCGTGGGGAGCGACACAGCGCCAATACCTGGTTGATTTCTCAATAGTCCTATGGTGGTTTGGTTTCTTTATGTTTCTTGCGGCCTTGTAAATAGCAGTCTCTGGGTTCCTTGAAGGGGGGGGTTTGAGTTGATGGCTGATATCAAATCTCCTCAGCCAGTTCCCTTCAAGTGGTCCCTGGGTTCCCCTCCCGCCAGGCCAGGTCAATGGGCTAGTTCAGGATTCCTCAACACTTGGAAGGCAGCACCTAAGCCCTGTCACTCCCAGTATCATAAGTCCCTGACTAGGCCCTACTGCCTAAAACTCCTGCGTAGGTTCTCCCCCAGGTATGTTCTCCCTCAATCTGACAGGAAAGTTTCCCTCCCTTTCCTTTTATAGTGAAAGTTGACAGTTGGCAGTGGCAGTTGGTGTCACCTCACCTGTTCCAGAAGATTCCAGGAGGTTCTAGGAGGTTCCACCATTCTGGCTAAAGGCAGGTTGGCAGGCTAGTATTGATACATTGTTTGAAGTGTTCCAGACAGCTCCTGACTACTAGAATGCGCCTGAAAGGACCATGCTGCAGTAGCAGGGGTCAGGGGCAGCCATGTTATGGGAAGAGGGCACCTGCACCTTAACATTAGTTTAACATTACGCAGGGCAACTCCACTACACAAGGCCTATACCCTTTTATTACAATAGGGGGCACCCTAAATTAAAGGAATAAAAAGCGAAAAACTTCTGGTAAAAGGGCCAAGTCCCACACATATGACTAGAAACTGGGCATTAACTAAATATAAAATAAAATTCAGATTCACTTATAACCTATGCAATGTGTCAGGTAGACAGGGTATTTCTACTGAAAAGTAGAGGTAATGGCTGCAAGGTCTAAAAGTCGACTACTTCAAAAGCTCTTAAGTGAAGACATTTGAGGGCTGTCATTAGCAAAGCCAATGGCTATGTTTCCTTGGGTTGACTATTTGGGTACTGTACCTCAGACACATGTGTGGATGGAATATATTTTTGGTAAGGAATTATCAAAATATATATTTTGTCTACATTGATAGTGTGTCCTCTAACAATAGGACTTATTTTAATGCTGGAGAGCTTTACTAATGAACTGTCAACCTCTTGTGTTTAGACACAGTTGGTTTTCAGTTGTAGTTCATAAGTATGGTATTACGTTTTGTCGGGCAGTGTTGCAGGCGTGTTTTTTGCTCTGCAAGAAATTGAAGCCGGTTTACATACATTTTTTATATTTTGCTATTTGTAATTGGAAACGTCTTTGCCGGTTTCAAGCAAAGTTTTTATCGTTACCTGGTCAAATCTAACATCAGCAGTGCTGTTGACTCAAACCCTTTAATTAAAGCTTGTGGAGTAAGTATACCATGATGGTAGATGTCTTTGTTTCAATCTCTGGGTAGGTGTATGTAATAGGAAGCTACTAACTGGCCTGTAGGGTCTCCTTCTGTTGGGATTGACTCTCTAGCATACCACGTCAGGTGAGAGGGTGGGGAAAAGGACATATCGATTATTAGCCGCTGCAGGATCTTGGGAATTTGTTTTTGTAGTACTTATTATACAGCTCCAACCTACCCTCCAAAAGAAGGTAATAGCTGTATATGGTCTCATGTAAGGATCCTCCTGCTACATTTGTGACCTTACAAATACATGCAAGTATGTTTTCAATGAGAACTGAAGACAAGAAGCATGAATAAATTTGAAGAAATTCAACACAGCAGTCCAGTGAGGTAGAGGGAGGGAAGGGATGCAGTCAAAGATTGTACACAGTTTGAGGAAATGAGCTATTAGACATTTCCCTAATTGCATCAGCAAAGGAGCATGTCTAACTTGCGAAGGGAGGTTGCACCAGGGTCTGTGTGTGCAAAGAATACATGTTGCTAAGGTCATTCTTTAAGTCTTTTGGATTTCGTGTGCAGCCAGGAATTCACTCCTGTAGGTTCTGGTGCCACAGAAGTTGCAGATTTTACTGGTATGGAAGTTATTTGGTTGCGTACCTTATCACGCAGCAGGATTTGAACTGGGTTCTGGGGAAAGATAAACGATGCAGTTCTTTCAATGTAGGAAGATGTGCTTAAACTTTCTTTGGTTGGTGATTAGTCCTGTTCTGCTTACAGAATGACTTTGATTGGTGTCTTTTTGGAGGCCAATGAGTTGGGTTTTCCCCTGGAAGATGTCTTCCACCAAAGTCCGGATGTTTTGGGGAGGAAGGGATTCATTTTCAGAATGATTGCCTAGAATGAAGTTACCCTTGGCTGTGTGTGGTAAGGACTCCCAAAATGACCACTCCTTTTCTGCAACCGTCTGCTCTTTACACAGTAGCTTTTAGCATCTCACCAGGCTCTGAGTGACACACAGTCTTTCTGATATGGCTCATTATTTCAGTAGGATTAAATACTGGCAGTCTTCAGAAGACTAGGAATAACTAAGTTAAATCTGAGCATTACCTCTTTGTCCTTCATCGGAGATCTTGCACCCAGGATAATGTACTGCATGGCTAAATACTAAGGTTCCAAAGACGAGACCTATTGGCTATGCCGATGCTTGTTTGTTTTTTAGTTGAAAGTGTTACGTTTAAACTGACATTTTCACCTCTAACGATAACGTCACTTTAACCTTTGTATTTGTCAGTGAATTTCTAAGGATTTTTAAAATTGAAAAGTGAGATAATATTACAATTCCTAACTATAAAGTCACTTTAACATTAGTATTTTTTACGGAATATCTAGGGTTATTTTAATGTAAAGTAACATTTTACCACCATGCGTTTCTATGCACACCTGTGACCAGGCCCTGCGCCTGACCCCTTACAGCCAGCCAACCCTACAGTATGCATGGTAAGGGTTGGCCGCAGGGTCTGGGCACAGGCCAACCCACTCATCCTGAATGAACACCAACCCCTTGTTTTCCAGCAAGGCAGCTCCACTGACCCCTAAGGGAATCCGGGGGGCCTGTGCTGGTTGCTACGGGATCATAACACCCCAAAAAGAAAACTTTTCTTTAATTTGCCCCTAGTGGGTGTTCCTCTGGAGACCTCCCCCACACAGTCCAGGGGGTCAGGGCACACCTACCCTGCCCCCTTATACCTTATTTTGTTTTAATTTTTAGGGTATGGTTACTGAGTCCCGGAGTTCTGTTGTTGCGACTGCAACAATTCTCTTCACATTGCGGCCAGTCATTCAGAACGTGAGCTCCTGCAAGACTCTGATGAGCCTCTCGCTTTTGTCGGAGCTTGTCAGTCGACAGGAAGCAAAACCTATGTCACCAATCATATCGCTCTATCATTTGAATTTGCGCTGTTGCAGGACTTTTGCGACAGTCCCGTGAACAGAATTATCCAGATATATATACATTTTTAACCTTAATTGGTCAATAACCACTGTAGAGATTTGCACGAAATCACTAAAAATACACATTCTGTATAAGGAGCTATTTTTATGCCCAATTTGGTGTAATTGCGTTAAGAAGTTTGGGATGTAGCGCTGTTCAAAAATCCCATGGAAAATTGCATGGGGAAGTTGCGTTTTGGGACCCCGTTTTTAGCAGCCCCTGTTTGACGGATCACCCGTAAACTTTCAAGGAAAGAGCTGAGGTAAATTAACTTTTTTTTTAAAGATTCATCAAACGTCGGCACAGTTAGTAGCACACCAAAAAATCTATTTCCTATGATAGCTAGATCCTAACTATACACAGTAGAGACTGCCTCTGTGTGATATAAATATATATGTAGTATAGGTAGTTATAATTAGAACCTAGTTTCTATCGGGGTAACGTTTTTAGGTCAAGCCTAGACGCAAGCAATGCAAAGCATTGCTTAGTCTGCTCGACAACTATTGTCACCCGTTTCTGGGAATGTGGACACGAGATGGGCACGAGCGCAGATTTCACCTCGTGGGCGCGCACGGCGCCGTGCCCATCTCCTGCCTCAGATTCCCGTGCGCAAACACACACACACAGCCACACTCACGCATGCGCACATACACAGCCACACGCATACACAGGCACATACACTGCATACACACACGCAACCCCCCTTAAACAGACACACGCGCACACAGACAGACACACGCACAGACACACTTGAACACACACAGACACACGTGCGTACACCCCCGCCCTCCCCCTCCACTCACCGGGCTCTTTCCGCGTGTCCCTCGGCAGCCAGCATTCAGCGTGCAGGGTTCCAGGATGTTCTCCCGGCAGTTCCTTCCTGTTTCTTTGCAGGCCCCGCCCACGTCCCAACGAAGGCTTCCTGACTTCCGCTAGCACTCTGTGGCATCACGCTGAACTTGGCTTTTGGTCATGATGCAAACAATGCCGGACACGGGTGAGTGACGACAATGGTTCCCTACAGAGGTGTTTGGGTGCTGCTTGTTCTAGTTTCATCTGGTCTTTACCCCTCCCAACCCACACACACTGCTCACCGTTTAGGCTTTTAATCATTCATCTGCCCCCGTCTCCCTTACATCCAATCTTTACTTAAAGGTCATGGTTTGTCATTGGAAAGGTAGATAGCTGCTGGTTTTTGAGCTGTTCAGGCTGTACCGTGCTGACTGTGGTCTTTTATTGTGAAACGTCTAGTGTGGGTATCAGAGGGGGGGCGTTGAGGAAATCAGATTTGCCAGTTAAGGTTGTGAGCGCGACATGGGGTGACTCTGAAATCTTTTTGTGTAGCAGTGGAGGGAAGGGTGCTCGATGGAGCTGTGGGGGGAGATGCAGGGTGTCAAATGCTGGCTGTCCTCGCTGAAAAAATACTTCTGGTATAAAGGGGAGGCAGGGGTGGGTAACGTGGGGGAGTGAGGAGCTGAGTCGTGCTGCGTCTCTGGACAGATCAGCGATGGCTGAGGGAGGGGTTGGCGGTGGCTAAGGGTAGAGACAGCGATAAGAGGTGTAGGAGCGCTACACGCTTTTCCCCGACGTTCTCTGCCAACTCTTCAAGGTAATGGATTTCGCCCTAAATCGAAACCTGTATTATACGTGTAAAAAAATGGAACGCTCTGAAATATTTTAGAAAGAAATGTGGAAGGAGGAAAACCTTCCCTTCTAGGGTAAGAAATACAGTCACCATAACAAGGAAGAACCCTCTCGGAGATAAGGCGGAAGGGGCGTGGTTTAGCGGTGCTTCCGTTATACGCCAGCCTCTGCGTTTATGGCGCTGCTGGATTGGGCGCTTTGTGAGCATTTCTCCTATGACGCCAGCCTATCGCTGCCACGGGACTGGTAATAGCAGGTGCCGGAGAAGGCGGGCGAGATTTAAGAGAGAAGGAGGAGTCCGTATCAGGGATTCGCGCTGTGTAGGCGTGTTGGTAGGACGAAACTTGAGGCTACCAAATATATATGGTATTCAATGGGGTATTTTATACATTGCTGGCTATGGCTTCGGCTCTAAAGTGCTTCGACCAGGGCCCTTGTTGTCCAAGTGTCGGATTGCTATTTGGACACATACATACAGGCCACGTCCGTGCCGGATTACACAGAAACGTTTACTAAGGGGAAGGGGTGCAAAACTTCGAGCTGCTACCGCACCTTTATTTAAGCCCACGGGGCGCGTCCGGCCGTCAGAATGCGTGCACCATACAATATATCATACTGTCCGGCTGGCTCACTACATCCCTTGTAATCTTTCCAAAAAGAAGAGGCAAAAAAGCATAAATAAGGAAAACATAATAGAATACAACATTCATGTCCCACATTCATGCCCCAGGTACTTCAGACTCAGGGCTAGATGTAGGTAATTTGGATTTACCGATTCATAAATACCGAATTTTTCCGATTCGGTATTTATGAATCGGTAAATCCAATGTAGGTAATAATTCGGTAAAAAATACCGAATCGGTAGGATTCGGTATTAACCGATTCCGTATTTGCCATTGATTCCTATGGGCCTGTAGGCCCATAGGACTTAATGTCAATTACCGAATCGGTAATTACCGATTCAGTAAATACCAAAAAATTCAGGGGTGGCAGGGTGTCACTTTGACACCTTGTTGCACCCCTGATAAGTGCTTTTGTGCCATGTGGCACACATATGGCACAGGTGTAAATGCACATTTTTGCATTTACATAGGAATTCATTATTTACCACCAACTAATAGTTGGTGGTAAATAACGAATCCTTAAAGCCCTGTAGCACTGTTTACAGTGCTACCTACATTACAAAATACAGATTCGGTAATACCGGCCGCTAAACATCCGAAAATCGGTATTTTCGGCTGTTACCGACCTGTATTTGGATACCTACATCTAGCCCTTAGTTCTTTATTCATGCAGTCTCCAACTGTAGTGCTCAGCAAACAAAGTCTTGACCCTCTGACTATGCCAGGGATTCCATGGCAGGACCGGAGGCTCAGATTTTGCTTCTCAATCTTTACTACTCAAAACAGTAGCCAATAAAAACAAGCATTGGCATAGCCAATTGGTCTCGCCTTTGGGACCTCATAAGTGTTTAGCAATGCAGCTCGCTATCCTGGGTGTTACAACATCTACTGTAATTTAATGTGTCAATGGTGATATGAGGAGGCTATGTACAACAAGGATGCATGTATACTGAATGATAGGTGCTACGAACGATGGGAAAAATTAACAACAATCTGTCTTTTGTTAAATAAAGCTGCCTAGAATGTGCTGAGGCACCACTCAACGCCACCACAGCATCACTCAGCACCACTCCGCATCACTCAGCACCACTCCGCATCACTCAGCATCACTCAGCTCCAGCACAGCATCACTCAGCGCCACCACAGCACCACTCAGCGTCACCACAGCACCACTCAGCGTCACCACAGCATTACTCAGCACCACCACAGCATCACTCAGCGCAACCACAGCATCACTCAGCACCACCACAGCATCACTCAGCGCAACCACAGCATCACTCAGCGTCACCACAGCATCACTCAGCACCACCACATTATCACTCAGCACCACCACATTGTCACTCAGCACCATCACATTGTCACGCAGCACCACCACATTGTCACTCAGCACCACCACAGCACCACTCAGCACTGCCACATTATCACTCAGCACCACCACATTGTCACTCAGCATCACAACAGCACCACTCAGCACCACCACAGCACCACCACAGAATCACTCAGCACCACCACAGCACCACTAAGCACCACCCTAGCATCACTCAGCACCACTCAGCACCATCACAGCACCACTCAGCACCATCACAGCACCACTCAGCACCATCACAGCACTACTCAGCAATATCACAGCACCACTCAGCAATATCACAGCACAACTCAGCAATATCACAGCACCACTCAGCACTATCACTGCACCACTCAGCACATCCACAGCACCACTCAGCACCACCACTGCACCACTCAGCACCACCACCGCACCACTCAGCACCACCACAGCACCACTCAGCACCACCACAGCACCACTCAGCACAACCACAGCACCACCACAGCACCACTCAGCACCACCACAGCACCACTCAGCGCCAACCCAGCATCAATCTGCGCAACCATTCAACAACAACTGGATTACAAATGTCACAAAAAGATGGTAATATTTCACTTCTGTTCTTGGATTTTCGTCACAAAATACACTGAACATAATCTTCTCAAAAGTTTTTTACAAAAGTTTAAGCTATTGCCATTATAAATTACAATCACTTTTATTTAAGTATTATTTAAAAAATTAAAAGCCATTGTTATTTGTAAATCAATACATCTAAGTCACGTAAATACAACATGTTGCATTACAAATGCTATAGGTGTCACATTTCCGAAAGTTATAACTATTGGCATTGTAAATGACAAAGCAATTAATTTAGCTATTTTCAAAACCAACACATAAATAAAAAAATTGTCATTTACAAGACCAATAGCTTAAACTTTCCTAATGCGAGACCTATTGCATTGCAAATGATTGTTTGTTTTGCTAATAGCTTTGCTAATAACTTTGGCACCAATTGATGAATTTTCATGACACTTTCAAAACTAGTTTGCCACTCACTTCAGCTGCTGTCTAGAAAGTTTCGGGGTGGTTCGTCAAGTGGGGAAGAGAAAAAGAGGGATCTGGAAGCTCGTTTTCCCTAGGCAATTTCCCATATGGATTTTAGACAAGACTACACCTCGAACCGCTGAGCCGAATTACACCAACTTTTGCAGAAAGCAAAATCTTGGTCCAGAAAGAGTGCTTATTAGGTCATGCCTAGGCAGCGCTTGCACTGTTTCTTCGAAACACGCTGTATTCAGGATATTGGCATAAAGCTCTGTCCACTTTCCTCCGATCTTTTAATTGGCTCCTGTCCCTGTCCTTTGTAAATGGTGGCTTTTCATTGATCAGTACGCTTAGTAGCCCATCCTTAGTACCACCTTGTCTCTTCTTGTAATCTCCCATGAGGACACCCTGTTGCATGTGTTGTTACTCCCTAGGTTTTAATTCCAGCCTCAGAGCACTACTTTCTTAAAGGGCTGCAGCAGGAAACAGGCTTGGTCCTTAGCAACGCTGGCAGTGTTACTTTACTCACTAGCACATCTCACATTTATATGAGACCTATGAATTAAAATTACAACCCATTCCGTAATTAATATGATAATTCTTTTGTCACATTTCAAAGCTACTAATTGTATATATGGACGGGTATTAAGCGGTATATAAATACAATTACAATACAATGTACTTGTGGTACTGTCTTGCATGCAATGCATTATGGGTAGGGTGGATTTACTATATCTTCTGCAGGATGCAGTACCATACGTGGTCAAAAGAGGTCCCATGGAACCACTTTTGGCCACATATGGTACTGCACCCTGCAACATGGCTAGGTAAAAAAAAATGGACATTTATAATGCCAATAACTCAAACTCCAACAAATGCAAGACCGATTGCATTTTTTTAAAGTTAGAGCTGTTGGCGTTGAAAATGACAATGTTTTTTACTTTTGCTTTTTTGTACCATTGGCTATGGTACTACGCTATAATAACTCCACTGCAAATAAAAAAACAAAAGTAAAAAACGTTTTCAATATCAACAGCTCTAACTTTAACAAATGCCAGACCTATTGCATTGCAAATGCTTGTTGGAATTTGGTGTGAATCTGTACAGTAGTTTTAAAGTTATTAAGGACAAAATATTTTTGTATATGTAGAGACGGGGATGGTCTGCGGATTTGACATTTCATGCTGAGATCTGATTAGCTGCCATTACTTCAACCAGGAAGTGGTGGCAGCAGTCTTGAAACTCGCGACTCGGCCCGAGTCCCAAGAAAAATGCAAAAATAAACACAATGAGGCAGGGTAGCAATACCCTGACTCCCTAGACCTGGTAATGGAGTCCCACAGGGGACCCACAGGGGACCCACCGTGGGGCCAAAAACGTTAAAAAAAAATGTTCGCCACATTTGCAGGGGATTTGTGGATCTGTGGCACAATTAACAAAAACAACATGCGCGGACTCCCAGGGTTGTTTTTTCAGCACCACAGGTGGGCCAGGTCAGCGCAATTGTTTATATTAATATTGGAGAGGTGGGCACACATTGCCTCCTACCCCAGGCTGATTTCGGCCCAATGGACCTCATTCCCCGAAGCCGAAAAGAGGACGCATGGCCCCCCCCACCTCAGGCCGATTTTGGCCCGGGGGAACCTATTTCCTGGGCCCTGGCCGTATTAGTAATGCCCATTCCCGGGCACAGCAGTTTCCCTGCCCGCTCTGAGGCAAGCAGGAAAATCTGTGTTTGCTCTCACATGGCAGGAGCAATTTCAAAACTCCGAGCGAGAGTAAACACAAAGTCCTCTCCCAGTCGGCAGGAGTTTTAAAAATGCCCCAGCCAGCTGGGAGCAGACTTCAGATCTGTTTTCCTGTCCACCGTGATATGGAAATGGAAACATATCTGAATGTTGCTCTCACCCACAGGGAGCAACATTTTTAGCTGTCCACTGAAAGTGGTAGCAATGCAGGCTCCCCTTACTGGATGAGGGGAGGCAGGGGCCGTGGGGCACCACCCGCGGCCCCCCAACAAGAAATGATGGGGCATTGGGTTGGCACCAGGGCACCCACCACCTTTGTTGGCCTGGCCCATGGGAATGGTGTCCCCAGGGCCAAAGTCAGCCTGGGGAGAGGGGCAGCATGCCCCATCCCTATTTAAAAAGATGCTGGGCTCTGGGGATGGGGTCCTAGGGATAAAATCGGCCCGGTGAAGGAGGTTATGCGCCCTTGCCCCTTTAAACCGTGCCCCAGCAAATGGGGGCCACATATACCCGTCCTTCAAAAATGTGCCCGGCCCTGGGGGGCGGGGTCACCGGGGCCGAAATTGTCATGGGTAGGGGAGCTGCGTTGCCCCCCCTCTGGGGTTGGATGCCTTTGGCAGGGTTGGCCACAGGGCCTTGCCGCAGTTATACTAAGGAACTAGAATTTAAAAAACCTTAGGAGTTCAATAAAAATCCAAAGGGGACAGGACTTCCTAGTTACGTTCAGATTTTACACACACAAAACCATTGAAATTTAGTAGTAATAGTAATGGACCACTGGAATTATATGATTGTGTAGCGATTTTCGCATAATTAATGCTTTCCCTCATTTGCCACATAATCCATCTTCTATCACATAATATGCTAGATTTTAACTAAAAAACAAAATTATTTTTTAGCTCAAATAGTTCAAAAGTTATTAAACATGCAGTGACACGTGTTTCTGCGCAGTGCAAGGCCCTTTGCAAAGATGGACTGGTCACCTTTCTGTTGCTTGCTGCTGTATTAGATTATTAAACTGGTACTAATGAGGTGCAAACAATGCCTGGACAGTGTTACTAAGTTTAAAAATGACTAAATAATGAAGTAATGCTATTACAAAATGTTCCACATTATGCTGCATAATTTGCCTTTCCTTGCAGCATAGTTTACTCAACAGTGCCGCTTAAATTGCCCCTCTCCTGTTGCATAATTTCAGTGGCCCTTGTTATAGCTAGAGTTATCTCAAGTAACTATAACTTGTGCCCTAAGGTAACTCTAACTCGCACCTTCGTCGTGCACTGCTAATTACCCCACATATTTTATCACTCATGACATCTTCAATGATATCATTGATAATATCACTTCAACATTTGCTGTAAAATTATGGATGAGAAAACTGCATGGCGGTGGTGCAAGTTATAGTTACCTTAGGGTATGAGTTATAGTTACTTGAAAATAACTTTAACTATAACTGTTGAATTTCTATGATTTTGTGTGTGTGAAATCTGAACCTAACTATAACGTCCCTGTAACCTTTGTTTTTATAGTGAATTTTAAAGTTTTTTTAAAATTCTGTTTCCTAACTATAATGTCCCTGTAATCTTTGGTTTAGTCAGTGAATATATATATATATATATATATATATATATATATATATATATATATATATATATATATATATATATATATATATATATATATATATATATACAAAATGAACAAACACGGCTGCCTGGCCGTGAGAGGCTGCACCACTCGCGTTCAATGCAGGGAAGGCTACGCGGTACAGGAACTACACCGTCCCTGCGTGAAGCACATCAGCTGCGAGTAAATAAACCAGCATGGCATCTGGGGGCCCACTGATGGGTTTATAAATTGCTCTCACTGTTAATGACTGCACGGAGCCCACTGGGGGCGCCACTGTAGTCCAATTAGGACTCTGTATCCCAGCATGCATTGTCCTACACAAAGGAACTAATTATAATCCACTGCGGGTTTTGCATGTTATTTAAGACGGATTGGAGCTGCCTGTGCAGTCATCTGAGCCGTCCATGAAGAAGAGGCTGCCTGCCTCGAAACGCGTCGACAAAAATATTTACCCCATGTGAAAGATGCTGGCTCTCTGTTTAATAAAACTTCGGTTATTCAACTGATGTCGAGTGCGCCTCTTAAACCCTCGGGGCTTTGGAGAACAATATATATATATATAATATATATATATATATATACATATATATATATATATGTAGAAACTCCACAAACGCCACTTCCAGAACTACACAAGAACGGCGAGGCAGGCAGGCAGAGAAGGAGACGGACCACAAGATTCACAGGTTCTTGGCTTTATTGCAGTTGGTACAACAGGAGGGCAATACGCGTTTCGGGCTTAAGAGCCCTTGTTCACATGCAAAGAACTAGCGCAGATTTTTTGTTTTTAAATGTTTTTAGGTGAGTGACATAAGCTCCACCCTTCCAACAGTCATGTGACTATAGACATAGACAAAATCTTGTGTTTTATAAATGCATTTTCTTCGTGCAAATACGCAAGATAAGTTAAACACAAATTTTACACATGCCAGTTAAATACTTAACCATAGCAAATTGACATTTCATCATTGAAAATGTTTTTATAAAAATGTCACTAAAGCAATTATGTGAAAAAATATAACTGGATAAATCCATATAATGCAAAATTTCTAAGTCTATAGTAAAAATATTTAAATGTTATTGGAATAGGCTGAAGATAAAGTGCAAATAACAGTGCTGAACTAGATCAGTGTCTAACTGTACATAAAGTGCCAACACGCGTGCTACAAGGAATAACCACAATATAAAATATTGTAAAAACATGATAAAAAAACCTGTGTTAAAAAATGCATTAATGCTTAATTTGACAATTAGGAAAAATCACAATTTTGTCTTTTTTTAATAAAAGCATAATTTAAAACATTTTATGCAGGTATAAAATAATTTAGCATGTTAAAAAGAGATAAACAACACCCATAAAAAGTGTTAAAATTCTAAATAGTGATAAAAGTGGATTAAAATGTGGAGGTGAAGAGTAGTTAACTAATGTGTCCGAGGCTAACAAGGAACTTGACTAGCCACGGAATACAGGAAATTTGGAACATAGGAATAGTCTGCACAAAATCAGGAACAGCTAGCAAAAACTCAAGACTCATAGAACATTCAACTCTAGGTAACAGGGAACCTGACTACCTGAGGAAAAAACAAAGGTGTATATGAGCATGGGAAGAGATTTTAGAGGAAGTTTCTCAAGTCTTCAGTATTGTTGAGACCGTTGGGCCATTTGCTGTCATATTCAAGAATGAATCGAGATTCTAGTTGCCTCAGTTTGAGTTCTCGATTACCCCTGCGTCTGAGAGGGGGAACTGAGGCTACTACATAATAAGATAGATCTTTAACATCTTTATTAAGTATGCTTTGACAATGACGAGCCACCGGATAGGATTGGTCACAGTGTAAGATGGCCCTAATATGCTGCAAAATCCTGACGTGCACCTGCTGCTTGGTACTGCCTATATAATTAAGGCAGCAGGTGCACGTCAGGACATATACAGCATACTCGGTCTTGCAAGTATGGTTACCAACAATAGGTGTCTCCACTGATGTAAATGGAGTACTGTAGTGGGTTTTATTGGTGCCAAATTGGCAAGCCCTACACGAAGAACACTTACGAAACCCCGGCGTTGGTTGTAACCAGACTGCCTTTTGTTTCAATTCAGGACTACTTTGATCCAATACTGTCCCCATGCTTTGTGCTCTGCGGAACGTTACCAATGGTTTGCTTGGTAACTGATGTCGAGTGCGCCTCTTAAACCCTCGGGGCTTTGGAGAATAATATATATATATATATATATATATATATATATATATATATATATATATATATATATATATATATATATATATATATATATATATATATATTGGCTGTCGTAGATATAGTTAGGACCTATTATCCATAGGAAATCCACAACATTCTATTGACAATAACTTTGGCGACGATTGATAAATCTGCGTCAAATTTTCCAAACTTTTGGCCAGCTCAGTTCCGCTCATTCCCTGAAAATTTGGGGGTGATTGGTCAAGCGGGGGCTAAGAAAAAAACTGTTTTCCCCATGCAATTTCCCATAGGACCTTTAGCCATGGCTACAGCGTGAACGGCTGAATGGAATTACACCAAGTTTGGCAGAGAGGTAGTCCTCAGTTCTGACTTGGGCCTTTCGCTTATCTGGTGTCAATCTGTTCAGTAGTTTTTGAGAAAATTACGGTTAAAGTCATTTATATATCTATGGGCACTGTGGATCCGTGGATCTATCCGCGTACCCTACGCGCAGCCTATAAGCACCCTGTCGTTAACCAGCTGAATGCTCATTGGCTGACAACTGTCAAAATCAGGAAGTGTTGGGAGCCATCTTGTGCCTCCGAGAACCGTGGCACAAGAAAACAAAAAAAAACGCTGCAAAATGCGAAAAGGGGGCAGGGTAGACACACCCTGACCCCCTAGGCCTGCTCAGGGGGTCCCACAAGAACCCCCAGGACCCAAAATATATATATATATTTTTTTAAATCACGAGATTCGCGTAGGATCCGCAAATCCTAGCGATATTAAAGAAAAAAAGAAACGCGGTCTTCCGTGTAAAATATGTAAATTTCCCCCCACACTGCCCCAGGGACCGCCACCCCCGGGGCTCTAATTTAATATATGGGGGGGGCTCAGGGGCCCCCCGCAGCCCTGGGGACTGCCACCCCACGGGGGTTTTAAAATGTTATCCGGGGGGGGCTATCAGGCCGCCCCAGCCCCGGGGACACCCACCCCACCGGGGCAAGAATTAAATGTATGCGGGGGCTCACAGGGCCCCCCGCAGCCCCGGGGACCACCACCCCAGGCTTTAAACAAATGGGTGGGGTGGCTCTCAGGCCCCCTAGCCCTGGGGACCGCCCCCCGGGGCTTAAGAAAACTTGGTGGGGGGGCTCTGAGACCCCCCCAACCCCGGGGACCACCACTTCCCAGGGCTTCTGATGTGGGATGTGGGAGGGGGGCCGCACGGCCCCCCTCCTGGAGCCTTGTACAGGCCCTAGGGACCGCCACCCCCAGGGCCGGCTCCTGCAGTGTTCTGGGGTGCCCACCCCCAGGACACTGCTGTTGCGGCACCCACCCTGCCATTGCAACCTGCTTTGCTTCATTGAAGCGAGAGCAGGGAAACCTGCTCTTGCTTCAATGAAGCAAAGCAAATTGCTTTTCCATATGGGGAGCAGCATGTTAGCTGCTCCCCATATTGAAAAGCATTGCCGGCTCCCGCAGGAGGCGGGGAGCTTGCCGGACGGTGGGGGGATTAGGGACCCCCCCACGGTCACCAACGAAGAAGGCCCCAGGGCTAGTAGTGACCCGGGAGGGGGGCCACGCTGCCCCTCCCCAAAAAAACGTAAAAAATGTACAAAACAAAAACGGCCCGGGGGATGGGGTCCCGGGCCAGAACTTGCCATAGGAGGGGGGCAAGGCAGCCCCCCTCAAAAAGATTTTTTTTTAAAAAAAAGGGCCATGCCCCGGGGGAAGGGGACCCCGGGGCAAATTATGGCCTCGAGAGGGGGGGGGGGGGCCACGCGGCCCCCTTCCTGTTTTTTTTTTTTATTAAAAATTGGGGGCAGGCCTTGGGGGATGGGGTACACAGGGCCAATAAATTAGAAAAAGAAGGGGGCTACACAGCTTACCAGTAACTTGTATTTTCTTCCATAGGAATCCATTGTCATGTTTTCACCAGAAAAGTTTCAAAGTGTCTATTTTTACAAACTAAAAATATTCCTTAAAAATCGCCTGTATGGGGGGGAGGAGCTACGCCGTGATCCAAGATGGCCGCATAAGCTCCCGGCTCCGCCGACCTCCGCCGGCGGCCCGACTATCCTGTCGACTATCCTCTACCCACGCCCCGTGCCTGGCTGTACGAAGGTTGCCTGATGCCAATGGTGCTTTCCCGGATTTTCTATCTTCTTTAGTGACGAAGTTATGTCGTGTTCCATTTTCGGCCTACTCCCGGGCTGCCGCCGGGTCCTCGATTTCTGAAGCACCCGAGAGAGACCTCATCAACATCGGCTGTGGGACCGCAATTGTGGCCGGTCTTCCAGGTCTGGAAATTTCTTTTTCTGCTCTTGACTCTTGTCCTTGTTGATGGATGGAGAAGAGACACTGATGGGATCCTCCTGCACCGCGGCTGTGGGTTGTGTGCCTGCCCCCGTTTCACGGTCCCGGGGCCGACGGGCTGCACCCACGGCCGGTGTCTGTCCTGAGTGCGCCAGTTCGGGACGCCCTTGCTGTTGCGATCGCCAAGTGTGTGCCTGGAGCCCGGTGCTGTGTGCTGGAGTTTGTGTTCCCCTCCGTCCTCTGAGCCCCGGGATGGAGGGGATTGATGGCGCACATTCATTGAGGTCCGTAATGGCGGCGATTGGGGCGCTCCGCTCGCAATTCACCGGCGCTTGTGTCTCCCTGGCGGCGAAACTGGATGATGTTTGCTCGCGGCCGGCCACGGTTGCTGCAGTGCCTGCACAGAAATCTGCGATCCAGACGACCGATTTGACCCTCCATCTGCGGGGGCCCGAGCGGCAGCCCGATTTTGTTCCTTTGGGAGTCGGCCCCACCTTTCCTTCATCTACTGCAGCGCATGGTCTTCCCTCTCCATCTCCTTTTCGATGGTGTGTCGTCGTTGGAAATCCTGTTCCCCATTGCCGAGTCTCACGGTCCTGTCGGAGAAGATCGCCATTTTCCTTTGTCCCGGCCAGTCTGCGCAACGGATGCCGCCATTTTGAAACCGACCCGTGCTCCGCCTTCACTGCCGTGGTCCACCATGGACGCTTTGATTGCTTCTGGTCTGATGTGGCTTGGTTGAGATGTGCTCCGGAACGGATTCGCACTGGTCAGGGCTGACTTTGACTTTGGAATTTTCTTGCTCCTTGCCACTGCTTTGAACTTTGAGACGCTTCCTCGGTTTGCAACTGTTACGACTTTGGCGATATAACTCCTCGTGCCGCTTGCAGGGTTGACTTCTAATTCTCTGGGGTTGCTCCGTTTATTCTTGCCGGGATTGTACCGAATACCTCACCGGGCAGGGGGTTGGGGGGGGGGGGGGGGGGTTTGGTGACTGTCCTCCCCGTGCTAATGCTGACTGATTCTGCTTATTGATGATGATTGTGCTATGGGGGGATACCGCCGGCGGGAGGTATCAGGTGTCTGGGGGCTTGTTTGATTTCTCCTCCTCCACTTCTTTTTAATACTTTCCCTTCTGTGGGGCAGTTCCGGGGCGACAGGCACGCTGTTAGTGGGTTAGGCCGTAGCCATTACAGGGGTGCAGGGTGGCGGGTGTGGGGGGGGGTTTGTTATTTTAGTTTGTTTTGTTCTATGGTCTCTATCGCTCTTTTCTGGCTTTGGGAGGGTTCTTTCCCCTTTCGTAGGATTGGCTGTCTCTTGGTCTTGCACCTTTCTTTTTCTTTATTCGGCTTCTCGACAAGCCTCTGTTTTTCAGTTCTTGGGGGGTAGGCTCTTTGGGGTGATTTTTAGAAATGTGGATCATTGTAATGTGGTTTCCCGTCCAGTATTATCGCCGTGGCTGCTTGGATTATATAGTTGCTTTGGTTATAGCCTATCTCCGACTGTGATTGGGGTTGGTCCCAATCGTCTTCTTTGTGCTCCTATCCTGTGAGGTGCGATGCCCTTGTTGTTGCAGCCCCTACTCTTCCTCTAAAATTTAAAAATGAAAACCTCATATCCTGTCTGCGAGCCCCACAACCGCATTTGATGTACTTTGATATATCCTGTTTCCTGATTGGCTTCAGTTTCTCCTGTTTTATTGATTGCTTTTGCGGCCGGCCATGACGGTTGTGGGCCTGCGCATGTATCTCCTTCTTTTCTGAATAAAGGTTTTAAAAAAAAAAAAATCGCCTGTATGACTTAAACACATTCTTTCAACTGTTTACAGGAGATGCACCAGTGCTGGATCCAGGATCCACCACTGAGTAAAAAAGTGACAATAGCACTACTTACCTGCTAAAGGAATTTCCTGCTATAGGATAACATTGGTAATTCTATGTGAAAAAATGTCAGGGTCAACTTTTGAAATAAAATAATATTCCTTAAAAATCACTACTGTAACTAAAACACTTTTACTCAACCGTTTACAGGAGATGTCCAATGACTGAATCTAGGATCCAGTCCTGTGGTTAGAAAAGTAATCCATAAAGTAACTATTTGCATTTAACTAGAAATTCACATTGAGGTCAATGTTGCATTCTGTTTGAAATTGTGTAGCCCATTGCAACAACTGTAACTACTGTACTTAAAAGTCTAGTGCCTATTTGCAAAGTATTTAAACTAAAGTAATTCATTCTAAGAAAGTATATTTTGTAATGTAATGTATAATGTAATTATAATGTAATTTAAAAAAATAAAATATTTAAAAATAAATAGTTTAAAAAACGTAGTAAATCAGTATAAAAAAATAAATATAACAATTAATACATTTAAAAATTGTCATTTAGAAAACCTTCGAACTTCACTGAAAAAAACATAGGTTTCAAGCCTGATATAGTTAGGAATTAGCTTTTAAAAAACCTTAGAAATTCACTGAAAAAAAACATAGGTTTTAGGGGTGTTATTGTTAGCGGGACATTTCACTCGTACAAAACCATTGAAATTCCTTCAATATAGTTAGTTGTACTCACTATATCTCGCGCGCCCTCAATCCACTGCTGATGATGTCACATATTACATAATTCATGACATGGTCAGTGACATGGTCATGGCTTAACTCGTGCTTGAACCGCCCGCCAGATTTCGTGTTTTCTCCTGTCTGGCGGGTGGTTCTTTGGCATTACTACAGCAGTGCCTATAAAATAGACACTGCAATGGGAGCGTCAGAATCAGTACCTGCACAGCATGGACTGCTTCAGGCCGTGCCGTGCAGGTATTGGGGTGCATGCACACAGAGGGCACAACATATGCCCCCCTGCATGCACTCCAGGGCCCAGAGGCACAAGGGGTCCCTGTAGGGCCCCCTTTATTTCCTCACCACCTCACTTTTCATGGCGGTTGCACCTGCATGAAAAGTGTGGCAGTGAAGAAACTCGTAATATGCTTGGCAGGGGTGCAGCGGCCCAGCCAAGCATATTGCGGGCTCAAGACTGCCGCCCCACCACCAGGAATCTCTGATCCTAGGCTGGTTGTGGTGGTTGTGGTGGTCCCAGGGCGGCTCAACCTCCCTGATCGTAATAGGGCTGTCAGAAGACTGCCACTGCTTAGCCTCACAATTCTGGCAGTCCGTGGACCGGCAGGCTTGTAATAAGCCTTTTAGAATGTGTGGAGAGGTTCTTTGCTTTGGCACGCGACTAAAATATATAGTTAAAAAGTTTTAGAAGGTCATTGAATAAACTGTTTTCTAAGAGAGCAATTGTTAAGTACATAGGAGGCTAATAACATCAGTAAGGCCTTCCCTAAAAACTTCAGTTGAAGAGATTATGGTAATTATACAAAACCTCCAAAATGTTCTGGATTACCAAATAGGCAAAGTAGGCACCGGCCTATGGGCCCCACTACTTTTAGGGGGCCTGTGCCAACGGATCAAAATAATATTGATTTGTTCTTGAAGGAAAATTACAATAAAGCTTTCTTAAATATTGTTTCTAAAAGCTAGAAAAAAATTAATCAGCTCAAAGAAACGAAAACTTTACATTAAAGACTCTTTGGAGAAAATACGTTATTAATGTAATGTACCCATTAAAATCTTAAAGTGCATAAACCAGAGACATCAGATTCACATAACAGTTTGTCTCCTAAAAGCTCATCTTCTGGCAGCTGTTAGTTTGTAAAACAATCCGGTGCATTGGGTATTAGGATCTAATTTGTGAGGGGTGCTGGAAATTTTGACTTCCTAGGGGCCTCCACAGGGTTTAATCTGGCACTGCCTCCAAACTACAGAAGTTTACCAGTTGTGGTAAGCAGTGTAACCATAACTCCCCTACCCTAGTGCACTGCAAATGAATTGTAAAGTCACAGCCTGGATGTTGCCAAACGCCATGTCAGTCTTTCTCCTGTGGCAGGCTTCTGAGCACAACACCATTCCCTGTCACCTTTTGAGATAGTAACGTTTAGGTCAGGGTTGTGCCTTTAGCATGATAGTTATCAAAGAATCCAGCTCTCACCTCAGAAACTTTTTGGGCGTGAGGCGGAGGTTGTAGCTGTATTGTGTACCATAGCCAGGGCCATCAGAATTATGCAATTCTATGGCCACAGCTGTTTTTTCATGATTAAGGATGTGCACATAATCCATCATCTGTTGCATAATCTGCAGATTTTAAAAGTGAAAAGTGTTTTTCTAGCTCGAATGGATCAAATGTTATTGAAAACGTGATGATATGTATTCGCACACGTTAACTGGTCATCTTTCATATGCTTGTTTAGGTATTTGGTTGTTAACTCAATACTAATGAGGTGCAATCTGTGCCCAGACAGTAATAATGTGTAAAAATCACCAAGTAATACTACCCAAAAATGTGCCACAGTATGCAGCATAATTTGCGTTTTCTTGTTGTAAAATGTAGTTATCCTTGTCGCATAATTTGGTGCTCTCCTGCTATATAATTTCAGTGGGCCTGGCCATAGCTGGCAAATATAATTATTTTTAGGCTTTGTGTCCTAACCATAGGTACCTTTAGCAGATTATTCTTTGTGAATTTCAGAGCTTCATCTGTTGATAGTTTCCTTCATAGTACTCTATCATGTTCGCTTTTTCAGGAAGTAACATAATCACAACCACTACCCACCCACCAATTTTTGTAAAAGGATTTTGTTATTTTGCACATATTTATCATGTGCTCAAAACCGCTTACGCAAAAAAAACAATTGATGGACAGAATGATGAACAATTTCAAACATTCACCCCAGTATAGAGTTTTTTTGCTCCCTTAGCCATTCCAGTTTAAACTGAGCCATATGCTTATCAGTCTTGACTTTGCTCCCCCTGGGAACAGTCCAGCACGAACTGCCAGGCCAAGTCCTCCCTGGACCAGAACCAAGCATCCTGGGACCGGTTTCGTGGTATCACCCCTCATCAGCCAGGCTAGCTTGATTCCAGTGGCATGGAGATCACAGGACCCACGTCTGAGTATACCCGTCCCACTCGGGGTGACAAATGCGAAAAGAATAATTGATCACCGGAATGCTGAACAATGTCAACCATTCACCCCAGTTGAGAGATATGGGCCTAAATCCATCGTTCTTTTTTTCTCCTCATGCCATTCCAGTTTAAACCCAGCCATATGCAAATCAATCTTGACCCTACTCCCAATGGGAACAGTCCAGCCCGAACTGCCAGGCCCTCCCTGGACCGGAAACAAGCATCCAGGGACCGGTTATGGGGTATCACCCCTCATCAGCCAGTCTAGCTTGACTTCAGTGGCATGGAGAGCACGGGACCCACGTCTGGACATACCCGTCCCACTCGGGGTGACAAATGGAAAAAGAGAAATTGAAAAGAATGCTGAACAATGTCAAACATTCACCCCAGTACAGATATCTGGGCCTAAATCCATCGTTTCATTTGCTCCCCATGTCATTCCAGTTTAAACCCAGCCATATGGAAATCAGTCTTGACCCTGCCCCTCATGGGAGTAGTCCAGCCAAACTGCCAGGCCAGGTCTTCCCTGGACCGGAAACAAGCATCCTGGCACCGGTTTCGAGGTATCACCCTTCATCAGCCAGGCTAGCTTGACTCCAGTGGCATAGAGAGCACGGGACCCATGTGTGGGCATACCCGTCCAACTCGGGTAGACAAATGCTTAGATATGGGTATCTTTCTCACTGTGTCTGTGGATTCAACCTAGCCTTTCTGATGAGGGGTGATACCCCGAAACCGTTCCTAGGATGCTTGTCCCAGTTTAGGGTCTCGACGCCCAGCTACTAATTTCTAGATAAGCCATTTATTCTGTAGTGGGCAAGAACAGATAAGGGTATTTGTTCAAACGCTGTAGATATCTGAGTTTTTGTACTACTCTAGCACGGCCCTCCTGTGAGGCAGGTAATATGAACAACGACTACATTTTTTCAGTAAATACAGAGTCAACAAGTTAACAAAGCATGTGCTTGCCTGCTGAGACTGCAACACAAGTTATTTTCTTTGTTTTGAGAGACCTGGGGGATACTGATTGGCTGCTTTTCTTTTCAGAACGAGGACACGGTCCAATGTGCAAGTCTCCCCCTACTCCAGCTTCTCTACCTGTCAGTTGCAAAACCTCAGAGGTGCAGATGAAGCCGAAAGAAAGTATCCGCTGTCCGAGTCCTGTGGGCAATGGTCCAAAGTCACTCAGAAGGTCCAAAGACTGTGCATTCACCTCCAGTATAAAAAAAACACAGAAAGTCTTCTCTTCAAAGGTGCCCAAAGATAAACTGAGGTAAGAACTATAATAGACATAGTTGTGCCTTTTTAAAGGGAGCAGACCTTGCCTTTGTAATGGAAGGAAGGCTCTGTTAGGAATTTTGACCCTGGGACTAAAAAAGGCACACCTCTATATGGAACGCAGTAGTGATCTTTGGACGATGTTAATTTTATTTGTACCTTCTCCTTTTTGCAGGTGAACTATTTGTTACACCCCCGCGCATTGCCTAGGGCCTCATTTCTTGTCAGAGGTGTGGACGTTGCATGTCTGTTACTGTAACTTGAAGGTAGCGGCCTTCTGGGAAGTGACGCAATTGGTGTCAAAGGATCATGCAACAGTTGGAAGCAAAAGCTCATGCCCAACCTTCTACCTTTGCGTACGACCTTGCATGTTATGTATGACTAAAATCTAGGTGCTATTTATTGGGATTTGTGGGTTCATTTTATCAAACATCTGTGAAAAGATTTTAAAGAAAAGGGAAAAATATGTCTCAGTAGAAAATGTTGATCCCACTACCTTATGGCCATCTGGCGCATATCCTATTGTACATGAGAACCAAATGAATTACAGCAATAACTAGAGAACACCTTTCTCACGTTATTTATGACATTATTTTACTCTCACACTGAAATACCGTTTTTATTGGTGCACATTGTGTGAATTTCACTAAAATCACACATTAAAGCATTGTTAGTAGGAAACTAATTCTCATGGTTGAAAGCAGAATGGTACCTGTTCCATATGCTAGAAACTGCGACATTGACAGTCTTTTTCACAAAATGTAAAAGTGTCACACTCATTAGATACTCCACTTTAACATTATGTGACAGTAGCACTTGTCCATATTCAAATCAAATCAAATAAACTTTATTCGGTTTCACATAGATAAAACCATAAAACCCATAATACATTAAAACATGAATTTATTCAAAAGTAGAGTTTATAAAATATGAAGTAAACCCGTTGCACAACCTCCCAATGTAATCTATACCAGTAAAATGCATAGTACCATAAAAGCATCTCCCTTGGGTTGTTTTTTTCTTCTAAAGTGAGCTGGTCCTCCTCAGAGATCTATGTGATTCCTAAACCAAATGGCTACATATCCAGGCAGGCTCGGGTTTGCACAATAGATTTTAGGTAGCCCACAGTAAAAAAATATACAATCCTCCTTCAACAGTTGATGATACAGGGGGGCAGGGCGAGCCTGGGTAAAATTCTTCCTCTTTAAAATGGGGACTAAAAAATACCTTCGAGGGATCGCAAAACATTTATCGAAAAGCATAAAATTTAGCAGATCTTGTGGAGACTGTCCGTCGCAGCCACAGGGTGCTAACACTTGACCTCTACTGCACCCTTCGGGCTGAGCTGGCAGGAGGTGAAAGAGATTCATGCCAAACCTAGTCAATAAAAACCGCTCATATGTGGATGAAGACCCCAGGAGATAAGGCTCGGTAGAGGGAGTTGTTTTGAGTGTTGAAAAGATGCGAACACTCAGTTTCCTAAGTTCCCGCTCATCCCTGTCCAGTTTCCTTAGGGTGAGAAAGGATTCCCTGATTAATTCCACGTCCTTCTTTACAATGGTTTCAAGCTTAAAATATAAATCAGGCTACTTTTAATGTAATTAAGCCAAGGAATTCGGGATACGTTATCAAGGGACATACACTCTCTTGAAATCAGATGATTAAGAGTTAATGCCTGGTTCAACCAACACTTCAGCCAAAACACAAGTGGGCGTAGAGCCAGGGTGTCACTTAGAAAGGGAACCCCCTAGTTCCTAATGGGCCGCCAAATTCGACAGACCAGGCGGAACACAAAACAGGTGCTTCAAAAAATGATTCGTAGTCACCTGAAGTAAATCCACCGCAATATGCCCCCATATTTCACTTCCATAACTAGCTATAGTCACACTTTTCACTTGGTACACTTTCAGCAAAGCTGCCATTGGTCTTCTCCTTAGTTTATAGGCGAAATTGAAAATAGCCGCATTCACTCGGGTCAAATCCCCCTTTTCCTAGAAATGAGTGGCCCCATTTTATTTGATCATCCAAGAGGACCCCCTAGATAGGAGAAAATATCAGTGCGAGGGACTTTAGCGGGGCCGACTCTGAATTGAAAATGTTTTGGGGGTCGAGACCCCACCTGCATTATATAAGATTTCGAGTTGTCGATTGATAAGTCCCGGTCCACCATGAAGTTGGAAAATGCATCAAGCAAGGTTTGTAGGCCTATAGCAGTCCTCGATAAAAGGACGGCATTGTCCGCATAAAGTAGGACGGTGAGGCTATGCCGCTCTACACACGGATAATTTACCCCAGCAGCTCCTAATGCTCTGTCCAAATCATTAATTTAAAAATTAAACAGAAATGGGGGCAAGATACAGCCTTGCCATACTCCCCTCTTAATCTCAAAGTCCCTTGTAACACGGAGATCCTGAAAGAACCTGACATTGGCCTTGGTTAACTTATGAAGGTCCTCTAAAAAATTAACAAAACAATTCTCTACTCCCATTACCCTCATGGACTGCCATAGTTTAACCCTATTCACGCAATCAAATGTGGAAGACAAGTCCATGAAGGCAGTACCTGGGCGCGCAACTATATATTTGCTTAAAAAACATGGTTAAATTAAGACATTGGCCTACAGTTGATCGCCCAGGACGAAATCCAAAATGGACGTCCGACATGATCTTGTGCTCCTCCTCCTAGGTGGATAATCTTTCTAGAAGTATGCGGCCTACAACCTTGACCACTGAGTCAAGAAAGGAGATTGGCGTATAGCAATAAGTGCTATTCCTGTCACCCTTCTTGAAAACAGGGACTATGGCGGAGGTGGCCCAGGACTCAAGGCAACCGTTCGAAGCAGCTGCGTTAAACACAGCCACTAGGACCGGTGCCCAAACGGATGTATCAGACTTAAACAAATCCGGGGGGATACCGTCTGGACCCGGAGCTTTATTACTGGTTAACCCTGCAATGCCAGCTTCCATCTCACCCTGTTCAAAAATCACTACAGTTGCGTTCGTATCACGGCTGGCTGGCCAAAGTGCTCCATAGGGCTATCAAATATTGTTTTAAAGTGGAGCACCCATTCCTCCTCAGTAATATGCGAATCTAAAGCCCCTTCCAATTTCATATTCAAAAAGTGGTCTGTTAACAATGCTGTAAAACCTAGAGCTATTCCTGAGGGTACTTGACTCAATCAACTCCCTCCAAGCTTCCTCTTTCAGAACGCCCTTCCGTTTGGCCAGAGTTGTTTTATATTCTTTGCGGCATACGTGCACCTGAGATTGATTTCTCGGCTTAGCTGACAGGGTTTCCCTCAGCTTTTTCGCGTCCTGGGATCAAGAAGAATCAAACCATCTGGGGATAGAAGACGCTACTCTGCGGGCCGGGCACTTAAAAGTTCACCAACTTTAGTGGAAATGGATTTAGAGCCACTGATAACCTCACCTGGGGGAGTACCTGCAGAGGTGTCCAGCACTAGCTCAGAAGCATAGAAATCTCTTACTGCACAATAGAAGTTTTCTGGAGAAATCTGGGACCATTTAAGCCAATGTGTGCCATCAATTGGTCCAAGCGTACCCCTAATTACTACACTGCCAATTCGTGCTAAAAGTGGGCCACGCATTTGGACACAAAGCGGGTTGTGGTCACGATAGACACTCTCTACGATGTTAAAACCACAGAATAACGTTTGTGAAGAAGAGGAAATTAAAATATAGTCTATAAAAGACCCCCTGCCTCTCCCTTTAAAGGTGGGAACGGGAAATATACTGTGCCGATCGGATTAGGACATCAGGGACAACATATCAATAGTAATATTACAGACACTAAAAGGGCATGCCACGGTATTATAAAAATTAATGAAGCCCAATCTTGTAGTCCCCCTTTTTAATATCAACGCCAGTATTCCTGGACTTGGAGACGGCACAACCTGGATCTGGCAGTCGACTGCCAGGGATATGTAAGTGATTAAACCACCCTTAGGTCTTCCGCCCACCGATGGGGAGGCCGGCACAAATAAAGCCTTATAACCTTCCAGAAATAGATCACATTCCACCAACCACGTTTCTTGTAAACAAATCACAGGGAATTGCTTCACAAATTGCAACCATATTGGGTTGTGAAACTTGTTAGCCAGGTCTGCAGTGTTCCATGTTAGAATGTTATTAGCAAATGCACAGGAGTCCCACTCAACTACCCCTGGTGAGTAGTGCTTATTTAAATCGGGTTCAATGTCATAAAATGAAGGGCTCCTTAATCAGCCACACTCCTCCAACCCTGCTAGTTGGGAAAATCTGCTATTTAAGTCCAGCGTGGGAGGGGCAATATACTGACAGCCTGTCAGAGATGGTGCATAAACTGTGGGTGTATGCAGTTGAGCAAATGTAGGTGGAAATCTATGTGACCACTCACCTCGGGGAGCTTTCATGAAGGTGTTAGTATAAATATTCCCTGCGGGGTCGAGTTTGTAAAAAAAGCCTAAGGGTAAGGCCCTAATAACAGATCCTGGTTTGAGAAAAGCGGGGTGTGAGTCCCTAAACAGTATCCTACCAGCAAGATGAGGGTTATCAAAATGAATAATAACACAATCGCCCGTGCCCATTTTACAAGAGCTACCAATCCAACTAAGTGTGCGAGCCATGGTGATATTTTTAGCCACCCGTGCACCCAAGGCGGTGTTGTTTGATAAATGGAGGAGTACCTCCTAGAGGTCTTACAATGCCTCTATCATCAGGGTTATGAGGTGCACACAGTGCCACACAACAGGGGACAGATCTGTCCTTTTAGAAGACCCCTCACTCACCAACCTAGTTGGTGACATGCTTCATCATCAGGGTCCCACCCGGACAGCCGAGTGCCATCCGGGTGTGCTGCGACACCAGACTACAGTGGAGCTGGTTTCTTGTTTTTTATATGTACAGAGCTACGAGTGGATCACTACTCACTCTTAGAATTTATTCTGGAGTGATTGGGCAACGTATAAAATAAAGTGGGACACCTTGGCCTGATTAGGTAGGCTGGTGATGTCAAAAAAGTTGTGTAGTGAGTTAAAATATTGGTCTAGGGGGAGGAGCCTAGCCTGCAGCCGAGATGGCCACCTAGCTCTTCGGCTCCGCCGGTCCTGACGCCCTTCGCCGAGATCCTGGTAAAAATCCTGTGCCTCCGAGCAACACGCTTACCTGCGCTGCACTCCTGACCACGATGCTGTGTCTCCGGTCGAGAACGGAGCTGCCACGGCGGAGTTGAGCCTCGGTTCCCATTCCGGCCTTTCGAGCGGGAGCAGCCGGGCCATTGTTTGGTGGGGACGGCCGGCGGCGACTACGACAGCAGCGGCCGCTGAGGAGAGGGAGGAGCCGGTGCATCGGACCTGGAGCGCGGCGCTGGGAATTTTTCACAGCAGCCTTTTTCCCTGCTCAGCTGCCCAGCGCGACTCGCTTGCAACATTGTTTCCGGCTCCTGCTTAATGTATCCCGGCCTGGCTGAAGGGGGCCGGGATCGCTTCTTTGTTGCAGCTTGTAGCAGCGGCCGCCATCTTCTGCAACGGACGCCCTGATCTTGCCGGTGGGTCTCCCTGTGCTACAGTTACTCCTGTCCTTACGGCCTCTTCACGACCGGCTGCCTCCACGTTTCCTGCACCATCGGGGCCTCGCAGAGATTTCACTACTTTCCAGATACCGATGGCCGGTGTCGGGGGCTTGCCTCCCGGGGCGCTCAATGGTTGTTTACCTAAGATGGCGGACACAGCAGCACCCTCCGTCCTTGATCCGCCGCTGAGGCTCTGCGACATCCTGGCTGCACTGGGGGACCTGCGATCGGCCTTCCGCGACCTTGCTACCGAATTGGGGGACCGGCTTGATGGGGCCCTGCTGGCTGGCCATGATGATTCTTCAGTGCGGCGTGTTAAGCCATATCTTCAGCCGACTGTCGGCGGATCACCCGAATTGGGGTATGAGGCGGTGGCGGGGGGACGTGTCCCAGAGCCCGCTGCGGTACTCCTCGGTTCTTCTCTGGAGGAGTCTGACAATTCTGCTTCCTTGGTACGGCCGGGGCTCGGGTCTCCGTCGCCGCTTCGCCCATCCCCTTTGTCCTTGGGTGCCACGTTTTTGAGCGTCCTCCTAGACTTGCTTCCTGTGCACCGGCCGCCTGCTTCTTTGGATCTTGTACATCGTCCTGCTCCCTGTTGCTCTAGCCGTGGCAGGGCAATGGTGCATCCTTTGGTTCTTTACTATCAAGCCTCACTCCAGTTTGCCTTGTCTCCTGCACCTCAACTTCTACAACGAACTCCATGGTGGTCCATTTCGTCCAAGCTGGCTGTACTGACACTGGTTTCTGTTGGACTGCAGATTCGAAGGGGCCAAGGCTGATGGAGGGGACTTACTTGTTGCACATTGGAACATATAAGGCTGAGACTGGGACTTGTAACTGTTGGAGGTACATGTAGCATGGGTGTTAGGTTGGGGCCTGGGGTTGGGTGACCGCGGGTAGCGATTTTGCTTGCTTATATCAATCCTTGGCCCTCCTCCGATCAACCGTGACATTCTATTTCTTTTTCTTCTCTTTTTCTTCTTCTACATTTCGGGTACTCTTCTGGGGCGACAGACACACTGCTAGGGGGGGGTAGGCCGTAGCCTCTGCATGCGTGTAGGGTGGGGGGTATATTTCCTTGTCGGGTTTTTTCTTTCTATGGGCCTCCTTTTTCTTTCTTTCTTCTTTCTTTCTTTCTTCTCTCTTTCTACTCTTACCTTTCTAGCTGGCTCCTTCCTTTCTTCTTTCTTGGGTCTATGGGGGGAGTGGGTGCTTATGGGTAGTATTTGGGGATCGCCATGTGATATGCTTCTTTACTATCCTGATTTTATTGAGTTCGATCGCTTGCCTTACGGATAATGCTTGCTGACCCTTTTTGTAATCGCTGCCCAGTATAAGTCCTAACTGCATTGCTCTGATTCAGATCCTCCCGGACCTGTTGCTACGGACTCATTTCGGAACTTTATATAAAAATTAAACCTCATCATCCTGACGCTTGGCGGCACGATTGTGTATAACGTAACCTGATCTATTCGTTGACCTACTGCTTTGTCGCTGAGATGTGTAATTGCTTGCTGATGTGCCCTTTATTGTCGAGGCCGGCCTGAGGGTTGTAGGCCCGTATTTTTCTGCACATACTGTTAAATAAAGGTTTTCCAAAAAAAAAAAAAAAAAAAAAAAAATATTGGTCTACATGTTCCAACCATGATGTAAGTATAAGGTTTTCGTCAGGACCAGTGGTGGTAGTCTGGGAGGTCTACACACGCTAAGGTGTACCCTGTCCTCGACTACGAGAAAAACAGAAGCCACAAAAATCGTGGTTTGTTTAAAAGGGATGTTCTTCTCCAGGATTCCTAGAAAAAAAGTCGAAGAGCGTCAAGTATCGGCTTCATGGACGTCCCGGTTGCCGCAAGCGATCTATGCTACAGCTTGTGCATAGAATCGAAGAAGGCAGGAATAACCGTTGGATAAACGTAGCAGGTGCTAGCGAATTTTAATTGGGACTGGGAACATTTTGAATCGGTGGCTCTAAAGAGGTAGGCGTTATGCCATCAATTGGTATGATCTGCCCATTCAATCCTGACCATCAAATCAAAGGCTCAGAGTTCCGCCTGCATATGTTGATTTGCAAGGATAAACCCAAACCAAGGGAAACTGCTGTTCCACCAAATGTTCGGCTTTCGAAGAAGAAAATAAATTGGCGTCAAGTTGAACTGAAAGAAGAGCCTAAAGTTGAACCTATACAAGACTACTATTTGGATTCCTATGATAAAGAACAACTGATTCAATATCCATATGATGCTTATCATCAATTCAGGGCCTGCAGGTTCCCATATCATATTATAAAGTGCAGAAAGAATCATCCTGATGTAGAGAGGGAACTGGCAACATGTCCTTTTAATGCACGTCATCATGTTCCGAGAGCTGGGATGAGTCACCACATATCCTCTTGTGACGAGAAAAGCTACATCGAGCAAGACATTGTTAATAAATCTAGCAGCTGTAGACGGGAAGAAGTGGTCCATTTGAGCACGTGGCAGACCCCGCCTTGTGACGAAGATTGGGATATGGACTTAAAGCAACAGTCTTGTCCAGCATTTATTTGGGCTACCGTGAATTGTGCCGTAAACAGCACTGGACCGAATACGCTATTGGAGCAAAAAAGCAATCTCTGCTCTACCATCCGGGCTCCAAAGTCTCTGCCATATGTGCTCCCTTGGAAAACAAATTCAGCAATCCGAGAGTAGACTCCTCCCATTCAGTTTGGATATTGGTTTGGGAGTTAACTTGGAAGAAGACGCCGCACCATTCTCCGCAGTGCTGTCATTTTGTATTGTTAATCCTGTTGTAAAATTGAAAAACTGCTAAACACAACCCTTATGTACTTAATCAAGGTGAAGAAACTACTTCAAATCCCCAATCAGAAATGTCAATATTTTAGTGAAACATAACTTTACTTGGGACTTTGTACTTGAAAAAATTTCTTCTGTTGTCCATTTGATTTAGACTTTGGGTTTAATGTTGAGTTTGGAAAGAATTTCCGTGAACTACATTTTCTCCCCTTACCTCATTTAAAGGTGGGCAAACTGCCAAGTTTCCAGTGGTGGAGCCTCCGCTGGTTCTGTCATCATCAACCCTTAGTCTGTCCCCTATGGGACTGCCATGTAACAGTAGCGGATGACCCGTCCTAATAACTTGACTACTGCCACAAATTTTTTCAACTCGGGAAAAATAGAAATGTCCCTAATACTCAAGGAAAAAAAGTCGATGCAAATTGGAGACATTGATTATTTTTTCCAGTTACTGACTCTTGGCTTGCTTGTCTGTTTCTGAAAGACAAATGAATGCTGAGACTGCCACAGAAACTTTTCAGCATGATCAGTTTTTATTCGACTTGGCCAAAAGTGCATTCACCTTTGTGGCTAATGATATCTTTTGATTGCTGTATATTTCTTGCCACTTTCATTGGGAAATATTTTTGACCTGTTTTGTGCCAGAGTTAAGTTGAAAAAGAATTTTTCATTGCAAAATTCTTTTTCATTAACATGTTAAATCAGTTTATTTTGTTGAATTTGTCGACTGGTTGAATTACGTGCATCATAGTGTCTAGATTTGGTATCGCTACCCTGAAATTACCACGTACGCATCTGGAATATGATGAGTCAGGCATTCGGAATATAATGAAACTGCCATAGATGTCAGTTTCCAAAGTCTTGCCCAAAACACAGGCTTTTTATGTAAAAAATGACTTAAATGCCAGGCATACGTATGAATTAATGTCAGACTTGCAATGATTCTGTGTAGGCAAACCTTCAACAGATATTTCTTTTAGAGTTGTAAAGACTCTATTTTGACAGCAATTTAGAAATATTGCTGACCAGTTACGCTTGAAAGAATTTTATTTCTTGCGATATTACAAAAATAATGCAAATCAAGGACCTACAAGTAATGTAGGTTTTGCCTAGAACTGTCCTCATTTACTGTGGTTACTCATCGGGAGAGCAAAGTTTCTATGTAAGTGAAAAAGGAGCAGAAAAGTTACGTTTTTAATGTCTAGAAGCCATTGTTCTCTTGGCAGCACAGAACGAGCTAGTGAGTTATCCTTTTAACCTGCATTCACATACATGGATCTGCCATTATGCAAGGCCTTAGTGAGTTCCCTTCTGTTATAAAGTAGTGCATGTTGAGACATTTTGTCACAGCCAGAAACACTGCCCTATTCACAATACTTACTATATTCTTCACTTACATGACCTATTTTTATTTGTCGTGGTCGATACCAGTAGATGCAATATTAAGCAGAATACGGTGTTGTTGCCCGATAAGCCTTCCATAGCTTCCTACAAGGAACTCCTAACTGTAGTCTGCGACTCAGTGTCCCATTATTTTTCTAAGATTGCAGCTTCTCTTGGTCTCTCAGTACATAACTAGCACCATATGTGTCCTTTTGCTTAGAGATAAAGACCTGATTCCTTGCTGAAAACGTTTTACATTTGTGCTTATTTTGCAGTGCAAGTACCCAACTACTGCATTGAGAAACTCCATTAAAGCAGAGCTTTTATTTGATTTGGGCTTCATACTTGCACACATTTAAAAAAAATACCAATGTGCATAAAATATAAAGATGATGTGCAGAAGGGGATTTGCCTGCCACAGCTCTAACATTAAAATACCATTTTTAGTTTACGATGTGCCTGGCACCTCGGAGCCCACCCTCTTAGGTTTTATGAAAATCATGGTAAATTGGCTTCCCTCTAAATTTGAGACTGCTCAAAATTTGAATTGGGGTGGCTGTTTGAGTTCCTCACCCTGGATGCCCCAGTTTAGGAAGAACTGATGATGACACTGGGGAGTTGGAGTTAAGCAGTTAACTTTGTTCATAATTGGGGTTATTTAAAGCCATATTTGCCACTGTATCTGTAGAAATGTGGTTTTAGACGTCACAGAATGCCATTGAACTGTTGACCTCACTGATGTGAGTTGGCTATGTCAGTAAAAGCCAGAAGTTCTATTGATCTGGTTGATGAGTGTTTTTGTAAATAACTGAACTATAGCTGTTGGGCATTAACACATTTGAACCTTCTACTGTATATTTCGCTGTGGAACATCATCTGTTCAGTGTATATCAATACGTGTTCAAACTCAGTATAGTTTGCTTCAGCATGCTTAATGCTATTTAAAGAAATACAAATCTCAAGCCCCACACTTTGCCTCTATTTTCAGCCATCATGACAGAGAGGTCCGGCTTATTTTTTCTGTCCTAGTTCTTTACTCCTTATTCTATAATTCATCTGTACGTCATTGATTGAATTCTCATACATCTGCTCGATATATCACCACATTATTATGTCATTCATCACTAGAAAAAATATGCCCCATCCCTGCTTAACCATATCCCACTGTGTCTTTCTTTGGCTTCGTATTCCTGAATGAAGCTATATCATTTGTTAAACCAATCCAATAGTACAGAGTTTTGTAATCCTCCTAGCCCTGTGATGCAACAGGAGTATAAACATTAGTAGTGACTCATAATCTGTGTGCTGTCAGCCAATCCATATAGAAAATATGTTTTTAGATGCTTTACATGTGTATGCAACACCGTAGTGCCCTATATCAATGTTCTTAATAACTTTGTTTGGAGACTCGGTTGAAAAGCAGTGCTTTCTCTGCTTTTGCAGTGGAGTGTATTGCACTAATTCCAATAAATGTGCTCTAACCGATGGGAGACTTAATAGTTTGGCCTTATCATTGATTGTTGTGTGGAGGGTGACACACTTGATGAGCTCATTGTCAAGCCACAGGACCGATGGGTAGAAAATTTGATATCTTTAAAACGTGGTTGGAAAAAGATGTGGGGAAGCATTTAATGTCGCATAGAAGATTAGTTGGACCAAGTTTAACAAGTTTACAGTGATAATAAAAAGGAAGTACTGGTTGTTAGCAAAATGGTAGCTATCAAGATATTTTAAGTGCTTGGGAAGCATAAGTTATACAGCTAAAACCATAATAGGAGGAAGGCTAGCTTACATTAAAACTTCTAATATCTCAAAAGAAGTTAGATCAGTCCTGCAGGCTCTGACCACTGGAGCAGATTGGATAGGTAAATCGAGTTCATAAAATGAAACCATAGTCTTATCACAAAGCATTTGCTTCACTTAGCAGTGACATTATTAGGCGCCAGTTAATGCACACTTTTTGGTGTATTGTAAATTAGATGGTTAAGTCATGTCAATTATCATTACTGTATTTGTTGTGGGAATGAATTAGTAAGTAAGTAATTCTTTATTTAGATATAAAAACATATCTTTAAAAGATTGCACAAATCACATTATGTACAGGAATTAATTTTCTCTTTATTCTCCCCTTCCCCTTTGCATGCCCTGTTCTTCCCTTTTGAGCAAAAGCTTTTGTAAAGATAATACTGTTTTACTGTTGGTTTTTTAATAGCTCTGAGTCCTGAGACTGAGTAGCTTTCATAACGTATTCAGAGTGCTTCCATTAGTTTTTCTTCTGTGGCATTTGGTTGGGGGTTCGCTTGCAGCAAAGATAGTGTGTTTGCTTTTACAAGCAGCAAGTACTGTTGTGTTAGGTAAAAGTGGAATAGTTATTTTTAAAGCAAATTAAGGTTCTTGTAACCATGATACCCGTTCAGGCCCACATTGAGCCATTTCTCAGATGGCTTTTGTAGAAGCTACAAAAACCCATCAGTAATCACCTTTATATGAACTGCCACTGTCATCTCAGTTATTCTTTCCCACATACAATTATCAGTACTTATTCCTTTCTCTTTCCTTAACAATCAATTTTAGATTAGCATCACTCTGCATTTGGGATAGCCCCATAAGAAACAACCTTTGTCTAATTGATTACGGAAGTCCTAAAATCTGTTTTCATATTGCATTATTTTGTTGTCTTGTAAATACATTATGGTTGTCCTGTTAGTATCTCATTCTGAGCCCTGCACAATAAAGAAGAATCCTAATCTAAAGATTGAACTGATGACAATGGTGCACTGTGCTTTTCCTGTGACCAAAAAACGTTGAAACTCCAAAGTCTGCTTGTTCAAATTTTTTTTTTTTTGCTTGGATCAAGCTGCTGTCCAATGTTGTTTCTACCAACTATTTGAGTTTAGGGAAACAAACAAGATAAACATGAGTTGCCCATTTAGAAATACAGTAGAAAGTGCATGCACATCTGGTTGATCTAATTCGATGTAAATTGTTTTTGTTTTGTTTAAACATTCAAAGCTGTTGAATATATGTTCAAACAATTTTGTTGTTTCACACCATAATTGAAATAAACTTGTAAAACTCCCCAAAAAAAAAGAATCGAAGAAGTCAGATTCACCTATCCTGCAACCTCGTCAAAGCCCCCGTGGCTCCGACGAGGTTGCACGATTGGTGAATCTGCTTTCTTCGATTCTATGCACAAGTTGTAGAATAGATCGTTTGTGGCAACCGGGACGCCTATGAAGCCGATACATAACGCGCTTCGAATTTTTTTCTAGGAATCCTGGAGAAGAACATCCTTTTTAAACAAACCACTATTTTTGTGGCTTCTGTTTTTCTCATAATCGAGGACAGGGTACACCTTAGCGTGTGTAGACCTTCCAGACTACCACCACTGGTCCTGACGAAAACCTTATACTTACATCATGGTTGAAACATGTAGACCAATATTTTAACTCACTACACAACTTTTTTGACACCACCAGCCTACCTAATCAGGCCAAGATGTCCCACTTTATTTTATACGTTGCCCAATCACTCCAGAATAAATTCTAAGAGTGACTAGTGTTGGCTAACTTTTAAACATCCACTAGTAGCTCTGTACATATAAAAAACAAGAAACCAGCTCCACTGTAGTCAGGTGTCACAGCACACCCGGATGGCACTCGGTTGTCCGGGTGGGACCCCGATGATGAAACATGCCACCAACTAGGTTGGTGAGTGAGGGGTCTTCTAAAGGGACAGATCTGTCTCCTGTTGTGTGGCACTGTGTGCACCTCATAACCCTGCTGATAGAGGCATTGTAAGACCTCTAGGAGGTACTCCTCCATTTGTTTTTGAATATTGATTAAGGGGACCAGGAGTTTCCTCCGTACCTACGGTCTAACACCCTTTCTCTCCCTGTTGTTTCATATAGGTGTTGTTTGATAGCCAGTGAATTACTTTGTTTTTTAACTACCCATAATCCTCGCTAACCCCCTGGTGGAGAGATGGAACATTCCCCTGGACTACTACATAATGGGTGGATTCAGGTGGTAGGTCAATTACTGGTAGACTCGATAGCTGTGCCTCCCTGCTAACCAACCTCCGACCCTTAAATAGTGACTATTATCTGTAGCGCTACCATGTACTGAGGTATCCCTTCTCGCGTCTGCCTCTATATTCTTTGCTCCAAGCTTTACCTTTACTACAGACTGTTTCTGTGGTTGATTATGTGGCTGATCCATGATGGAGTTCAACAGGTTTGTCCGTATGTCGGGGTCCCGTACAATTCTCTGGCCCAAGTCGATACTTGGCTCTCCTGTTGGGGGCGGAACATCATTAATAATCTAGGATGCTATATTTTTCTCAATCCGAGTCAACCTCTCAAAGATAGGACCCAATTTTAAGTCCAGCAAGCTGGTTAATGCTGCCTGGAAAGCTTCCAGTGCCCCGGGAAGATTCAAGGTAGGGCTAGTGGTAGGGTGTACTGTGGCGAGTGCTGGGGTTTTAGAGACCATATTAAGTTTTGGTTTCTTCGCTTTACCTCCAGTAGATTGAATTTTCCTTTTAGAGCCAACGACCAACCGCAAGTTCCCTTTAGCTGCCGAGTTTACATCTTCACTTCTACGGTCTGGGGATGGTTCCATCTGCTTACTGATCAAGTGAACGACATTTCCCTGAGTGGAAATAGGGACAATACCCCCCTTGTTACATATTATAGTGACGGGGGAGAGAAGCATTGGCGTTGGCGTTTGCTTAGAGTGGGCAATTAACACTCTAGTTGCCTCAGCGCCAATCTGTGAGTCATCAAGAATCTCAGGGCTACTGGACAGGCTGAAGAGTTCGTCATCACCCTCTGTCTGAGATGCAAGAGTATCTATAAGGGGAAGATGAGGAATGCTAATTGGAGACCTCGAGAGGCGCCTGTTCACCAACTTGAGCTCCTTATCTATCACCGCTGCTGTCCTTTGCAAGAAGGAGTCCATAGTAAAAACCGTAGCAGTGGAGCCAGTCTTTCCCTTCACTGAGGCAGTAGATGTCGTAACCTTGCGCCTAACCATAGCTAGTGATCAGGAGATAGAAGCAAGGAGCTGGAAAGCTGGATGACACTAGCAAAAAAAGGGGGGGGTATAGCAAACCTTTTTAACCCCCTGAACAAGAGTTCAACCACAAGCAATGGTATAGGGGTGGTATAGGGGTATTAATCAACTTATCGAGCCCAGTCCACCTCACCACACTACTCGCTCCTACCTCCTTTGTCACTAGTGGAATCACTCGGAATAACAGGTAACCGGTACTGGGCGATGAACAGCTCCTTCGGTGGCCTAAAACATCGCAATCACCACAGTCAAAGCCGTGCAGGAATCCCAGGGCAACAGGCCACAAGGGGGAGGGGCACAGCCCAGCCTCGACCGGGCGCAGATGGGCCCGCTCTTCGCCCAGGCACGGGCACGCCTGTGCGTGTCTCGTGCTGCGGGACCCCCAGCTCCCTTTTCAGCGCCTCCTAATGCGCTGGTGACACCGCGGCGTGCGCGCCGCTCAGGCTAATGGAATGTTTAGTCCCTTGGCCTCCTCAGCCTCGTGGAGTCTCTTAGCCCCCTCCGCCTCGTGGAAACAATATGTGGCGGGCTGCCAGCAGGAACAACTGTTTACGCAGTGAGTACAAGTGTGTGAAGGATCCCGCGCTGCGGGACCTCCGGCTCCCTTTTCAGCACCTCCTGGCGCGCAGGTGACAAGCACTGCATGCACGCCGCTCAGGCTGATGGGATGTGTAGTCGTTTGGCCTCCTCAGCCTCATGGAGTCTCTTGGCCTCCTCCGCCTCGTTGAAACAAACTGTGGCGGGTTTCCGGCGGGAACAACTGTTTGCGCAGTGAGTACAAGTGTGTGACAGTAGCACTTGTCCATATCACCAGGCGTCCACCCATTGCGCTTCCACTACAAGACCAACAAAATTGGGACTTCTGTATTGATGGCACCAGGTCATAGAGATGCTGATGAAACATAACCCATGTTTTTCCTTCCTAGTTTATTTGTCCAAATCGAGTTTGTGAGCACGGTTTGCTGTGAAGGTCTATGTAGTGAGTCAAACACTATTAATTTCTCATGCACCTTTGGTTTATATCAATGTTAGTATAAGACTATACCCCTACTGTTAATGGATTTGCTATTTAATCTGAATCTATCTGCAGCCCTCACCTGGATATATCTTTTGCTTTATTTTTATGTCAAGAGTTCTTGATATGCCTAGCTATTATGTGATGATGTGTGTTGATTTGCCTGTTACCTCTGCTTTTTTCAGTCTTTTGTAGGTATCATAGTTGCATTTTGCAAAACAGCAGGCGTTTAGAGGAACCTTGAAAATAAATAATCAATGAAAGACTGCAACATGTGCTATACTGCTGCTCTCTTTGTGGTATTGTCTTTGCATTGCTAAAGCGCGCTCACACTGTTACTTTCTAGTTAGCACTGTGTGTAAGCTGAGTAGTATAGGCTTTCATTATTCCTTTTTAGGTCTCGCCTAGCGTTGCAGCACCAGGCGTTGCCCGCTCTGCGAGACATATTGTGGTAGAGGACATTTCAGAAGGGGACTTGAAGCTTCGCCCATCATTTTCATTGGCTGGAGTCATCGTTTATGCTAAACAGTGGCCTCCGATTGAAAATGAGGCTTCTTTGTTACCTCCCTGTCTCCTTTTGGGATGGCCAATCCGGACTGGATTGTTTGCTTGACGGCTGTCGTGAGGGTATTTCTTATCTAAAGGAGGCATGTAATGACGGATCATGTTTCTGAAGTCTGTTTTATTTTTCTAAATGGAATTATGTCTGCCAGTGACGACATTACAAAACAGCACCACACACAGTCTACACCGAAATAAAACGTTCACACTACTGTATTTTTGCTCACCCTAAATCTAATGTTTAGTTTAAACAGATTTATGAAATGAAATGAAATGAAAAGAGATTTATAAAGCGCATGGCTGCCCTCGAGCGTCCCAGCTTATATACATACACCATCTCCACCATCTCCCCCCTCTGCCTTCAGAGCACACTGTGCACCATCCCCCCCTCTGCAGGCCGCCAAGGCTCCTTTTAACCAGTCACTGTTCAACACCAGAGTCCAGCCTTCCTTTGTTGTTTATTGAGGTCTCAAGATGCCCCTTCACGCCCAAGGGGCTCCTTTCGCTTGGCCCCAGCTGTAGTGATGTGCTAACAATAAAAAGGTGTGAGATCACCATCACTGCAGATATAGGTGAGATCACCATCACTGCAGATATAGATGTGAGATCACTATCACTACAGATATAAGTGTGAGATCACTATTACCACAGTTATAGGTGTGAGATCACTATTACTGCAGATATAGGTGTGAGATCACTATCACTGCAGATATAGGTGTGAGATCACCATCACTGCAGATATTGGTGTAAGATCACTATCACTGCATATATAGGTGTGTGATCACCATCACTGCATGTATAGGTGTGAGATTACTATCACTGCAGATATAGGTGTGAGATCACTATCACTGCAGTTATTGGTGTGAAATCACCATCACTGCAGATATAGGTGTGAGATCACCATCACTGCAGATATAGGTGTGAGATCACCATTACTTCAGATATAGGTGTGAGATCACTATCACTGCAGATATAGGTGTGAGATCACCATCACTTCAGATATAAGTGTGAGTTCACTATCACTGCAGATATATAGGTGTGAGATCACTATCACTGCAGATATAGGTGTGAGATCACCATCACTGCAGATAAAGGTGCAAGATCACCATCATTGCAGATATATAGAATACCTACGTGTTCGGTATACAAGACTTTAAGCTATTGGCATTGTAAATGACAATGCCTTTTATTTATGTTTTAAAAACAAATAAAAATAAAAAAGGCATTGTCATTTACAATGTTAATAGCTCAAACTGGTGTAAATGCAACACCTATTGCGTTGCAAATGCTTGTTAGTTCTAGAAGACCTTTATTTTTGTGAATCTGTTTTTATTTGGTTTTTGATATTAGTACAGCATCTAGGGCATGGCACATAACTGACAATGTTGGGCATCACTTGTATCATGTAAGGTTCAGCAACTTCCTATAACATATGTACAGCGTACGGGCAGTATGATTCATAGTTACAATTGTACATACCTCGGGCTGGTGTTTGCACGGCATAGGTTAGGTAAGGAACAAGAGAAGGGATGGAGGGGGGTGGGATGACAGTTCGATCACATCTCTGTCCTCTGGATTGGCTCTTGCTTTGCCAGGCATATCGACTGATGTCGGTTGTTGCACTCAAGTGCGGGTATTGTCCCATGATGTGCGCAGGGGCTTTAGCGCTCAGCTGTGAAGAAGTTCCGATCAGAGATTCACCACTAACAATAAAACTAAATACTGTGCATTTCAAAGAAGAGGTGGAGGATAGAAAAAAAGGAGAGAGATGCAAAGTGTAAGTAAACCAACTAAACGACACATAGCCCACCCCCCCATGAACTTCCCCTTCTATGTATATCGTGACTCATAAGCCTGTGTATTGAACAGTATCTGACTGTTACCCCTTGCCTAAGGCATGTGGCGACTAGGTTTCATGGGCGTGTTGTGCGCACCTGCTAAGGGTAGGCGTGCTGCTCGCTTCTGTGTTGTTGCCTGAACAAGGCTAAGTGTTGTTGTGTACTGGCGTGGCAGATGTGTCCGCGGACGGCGCATCTGGGCTATGTTGAAAAGTAAGGTAGATTGTGTTCCAATACATAGCAATGAGGACCGTATGTAATCTAACGTTTCCTCACGTTCGATAGCAAGGCTCTCTGCTCTGGCCCAGGCGAGCATGGAGTGACACGAGGCCTGTATATGTGGGATATCTGGCGCTTTCCATCTTCTACTAATCAGGCATTTAGCCACTATCATCCCCAGATCTATGAACCTGGACGTGACCTTTGTGCGGGCGGTTTTGTGAAAGTTATGTAGCAAGTATGCAGGCCAGGTGAATGGCAGCTCCCTATCTGTGCACTCATATAGCTTATCTGCCACAGCTTTCCAGTACTCTCCCCCACGGGGGGAGGTCCAGAACATGTGCAGCAGGTCAGCCCCATTCTCCTCACACCACGGCCACGTTACATCGCTGGGGTAAAATACTGATCGACTTTCGCAGGTGTGAGGTACACCCTGTGAATAATGTAGAGCTGTATCTGCCGGAAGCGCATATTTCTGGGGATGTGTGTGGGGCTCTCAAGCACTCCAGCCCATTTTTTGTCAGTGAGTTGGCTACCTAGATCTTCCTCCCACTTGTGGCGTAGTGTGTTTAGGTTGATTGCCTCATGCGTGCGGAGTGAGGCTGCAAACCAGCGTGTCAGGTGCCTGCCTCGCCCCATAACATGTAGGTACTGTATTGTGAGGTGTGTGGATAGTTCCGATGACATATCTCCCCATTGCACTGTGAGGGAGGCTACCAGTGCGCGGTGTATAAGGAATTGCCCAGGTGGAAACTCCTCCTCCTCCACTAGGACCTCATAGGGCGTGAGTACCCCCTCTCGATTTAGATCCCCTAGAGTGTGGATACCCTTATCGTGCCAGTCCCTGAGTGTGCACTGTGTAAATACTGATTGTCCACTGGGGGCACCCTCTAGGGACCCCGCCGGTGCATAGGGAGCACACCCCAGCAAGGCTAAGCCAGATATATGTAATAAACAACACAAATGCCAATACTGGACTTTACTCTTTGAATTTTCTCAAAGACCATATGAACAAAACATACCGGTCTATTTACTATAACGTCACTAGTTTATTGATTTATTTTTCACTAGTTCATATTTTTTATTTTTTTTTATTTTTGTCATCAGAAACATTTTTTGTGCATATACAAACAATACAATTAGATACAATCTGTTATCAAGACATACACTCTCTATATATATTTACAACTCATCCATACCGAACTTTTTGGCCAATACATTCAACCTGCATTCATACAAACCCATACATACCAAAAAATAAATAAAGTGCGGCCCTATGTCAACAAAACGTTTTACTCATACAGTTTATGTGTCCTAATTCACAAATTAATGCAACAGTGTTACAGAAATATGTTCAAGTGGAATTTCTAATGGAGAAGAGACCGTGGATTAATGACCGCTTTGAAAACGACCGCCGAACAGCAAGTGTTAAACCCGGTTTTGGCTCACCGCGTCTATCACCGGGCACCCCGAGTTTGCCTCATCGTGAATAAAGAGTTCATGTGACTACATAATACAGCCTGAGCAAGAACATTGTGACTACACTACACGACCCACCCAAAGGGCCATTTACCCCACTAGGATTAAGAATTGTTTGGTCCTGAGGAGAACCCCGTAATCAGGGAGTTCGAAACGCGTCGACCTTAGCTGGCCTAGTGTCAATAATAAGGATTAGAAGGACTATGCTAGGAGAATATGACATTTGGTTACAACTGAACGTATTTCTGTAACACTGTTGCATTAATTTGTAAATTAGGACACAAACTGTATGAGTAAAACGTTTCTGTTGACATAGAGCCACACTTTATTTATTTTTTGGTATGTATGGGTTTGTATGAATGCAGGTTGAATGTATTGGCCAAAAAGTTTGGTATGGATGAGTTGTAAATATATATAGAGAGTGTATGTCTTGATAACAGATTGTATCTAATTGTATTGTTTGTATATGCACAAAAAATGTTTCTGATGACAAAAAATGTTTACAAAAACAAAATATGAACTAGTGAAAGAAATAAAGCAATAAACTAGTGACGTTATAGTAAACAGACCGGTATGTTTTGTTCTTATGGTCTTTGAGAAAATTCAAAGAGTAAAGTCCAGTATTGGCATTTGTGTTGTTTATTACATATATCTGGCTTAGCCTTGCTGGGGTAGGCGTCCAGACCCAGTTTTGTTTATTTGGTGCATAGGGAGCAACACTGCGTGTTAGATGCAAAATCCTACGGAAACATTTGTAAGCTACTGCGAGTTGTAGAGACTCCAGTGGTCGTTTGCACGCCCCAGAGTAGGACAACCGGATTATGCGTTCCAGGGAGTGGGGCGGCAGTGTGGTTGCTGTGTCTGCACGGTTGCGATCGGAAAGCCAGCGTGCTATCCATAGCAATTGAGAAGCTAGGTAATAATACTCGAGACAGGGGACCACCAGCCCACCCTGGTCTGTCATCAGATATAACTTATTCAGCGCCAGTCTGTGTCTGGCGTTACCCTAGATGAAGTCTCTGAGTTGTCTCTCCAAGCCAGTGAAGAAGGAGGCAGGGACATATGGGGGCAGGTTTGTAAAATAGTATAGGAGCCAGGGAAGGACCATCATTTTGGTGAGCGCCACCCTGCCTGTCACGGCCAATGGCAGTGTGCTCCAGAAGAGCATCTGCGATCTAATAGATGTGACTGCTCTGCCTAGATTGTCGTCATGTAAGTCTTGTGGCTGGCGGTGAATGTGAATACCCAGATAGCGGAATGTATCAGGTGCCCACCGCACCAGCGTGCCGCCCATGGCCAGTCCCGGGTAGCAAAGTCCCTCTTTAAAGGGGGAGAGGCTTAATTTACCGATATTCACTTTTAGCCCTTAAAGCTCAGCAAACTCCTCGAGCAGTTGAGCTAGCCGAACAGGAACACAGGGGATATCTTAATGGTAAATGAGGAGGTCATCTGCATAGAGTGATACCTGATGGGTAGCGTCTCCCAGGGGCACCCCGTCTGCCAGCTGGGCGCGCAGTGCCTCCCCTGACGGCTCCATCACAATTTCGAATAGGAGTGGGGACAGGAGACACCCCTGACGTGTGCCTCTCCAGACTGGGAGGGAGTCTGAGATGTACGGGCCAATTTTGACTCGCACTGTGGGGTCAGTGTAAAGAAGACGCACCATGTGGATGAAGTCCGGGCCTAGGTCAAATTTTGTGAGTACTGCAACCAAGTAAAGCCACTCCAGCAAGTCAAAAGCCTTTTCGAGGTCTAGCACAAGGCATCCTGCTCTTGGCCACTTCGACACTGCATAGGTTGCTACACGGAAGAAACAACGTAGATTTAGGGAGGTGTTGCGTGCTGGCACAAAGCCATTTTGATCTGCCTGCGCAAGTCTGTCGGCCAGAACCTTTGCGAGAACTTTGTAATCGGTATGGGGTTGAGCCAGGGGTCGATAAGAACCTAGCTCTTCCGGATCTCTGCCTGGCTTTAACAGAGAGACCAGATGAGCTTAGCGCATCGAGGGAGGAAGGTGTTGCTTGTATAGAGCTTCAGCAAATACTGTAGCGAGCCGTTGTACCAGTGAGACCCCTAGAAGACTTTTTGTTTTAGTAAAAATATATATCCTGTAGATTCTTATGAGGGCTTTCAATTAGCCCTCTTCAGTGATTAATTCGTAAAATAATAGGTGCCAGGGCTCTCGTCAGAAGGCCACTGCAGCTTTCACCACCCATTGCTCCTACCAGCGCGGCCAATAACAGTACCAGCACCCACACTAACCACCACACACTTAGCAGTGTGACAGGTCAGACTATTCTAGACCCCCCAAAGCTATAAGAACGGCTTGTGCCGCAGGTATTAGTCATTTTTAATGTGTAATGAATTAATAAACAGATGTTGTTGTGCTGATATCTAAATTAATTTTTTAGTGTAAAGGAGTTAGGTCCTTGGGCTGTGGGAAAGGCTGGACCTTATATATACGTTTTTCACACAAAATGCCACCCCACTTTTTTTGGTTAGCTCTTAGTTATAAGCAACACATCAACCTTAGTTAGATATGTTAGGTATATTTATTTTTACCTTTTCTTTCAAATCTTTTTTCGAAAAGTTCTTAGATTATATGTCAGAGAGAGAACACAACAAATATAACATATATGTACATCAACTTAAACACAACATTTACCAAGAAAAGAAAACATCATTACATCAAAATACATTCACTATACACAACAAAGCATCTATATCTAATTCAGACTGTTCCAAAAGGCAAGTCACAATTTCTAGCCTCATTAACCATCAGTGATTCGGAATATCAGGAACAGTAGTAGACAAAGTCACAGTTAAAAAGGAGATATCACGACACATTAATTCTACGAGTCAGTGATTATTGGTATTGTTAAGTTTTTATCTCCTTTCTTGCAGACGCGTTTCGAACTCCACACAGCAGTTATGGGTTCTCCTCAGGGCCTTGTCACTTCTATCTGCATGTGTGTAAGGGAAAAAAAGAACACTGTTTCAGTGTCGATTCCCAGGGCCTCATTTTATTATTCCGCTTCTAATCTCCTACATTTAAAGTCCATGTTACCTTAATTGTAGCCGTGGTTACCCTATGTCTGGTTCTGGGTCTTTAAGCTGCAGTCTAAAGGACATTAAAAAATCCCATTTAGAGCCAAACTCAATACTCGCCCTACGGTCACTTCTTGCAAAAACACTGCAGGACGTACCTTAAACTGTCTTTTAGGTCCGTGTATGGGAGTTATTTAGTGTTTTTTGTAGCCTGTCTCCCTGTAACCTGCTTTTTTGCCTTCTGTTTGTGCTTGTGCCTTAGCCCCTTCGTCCCCCCTCCCCGCTCCCCGGTTCCCGCCACCGCCGATAACCCCGCCCATTTTGCCTTCTGTACCCTCCCCACTCCCGCCTCCCAGCTGCTCCGCCCCCCGCGCACTTGGCCATATATGGCGACCGTGCGGCGCAGGTGAGTGTGACCTAGCTCTAGGACACCCCCGCGCCGCACGGCCACCAGCTGCTGTGTGCGTGTTCCCTTATTTCTAGACCTTGAAATAAAGTGCACGAATGGGGAGTTGAAGTCTTCCCTTTTTCGAAAAAAAGACGGACAAAAATACGATCCTTCACCATCGAAGTGCACACCCCAGAAGCCTGAGGGATAACCTGCCGTACGGGCAATTGCTTCGGATTCGAAGGAATTGTTCGGAAGTAACTGAATATGAGAAACACGCAACCAGGTTTTGCGAAGAGATGAAGAATCGAGGGTATCCCAAAAAACTGCTAAGTAATTCTAAGAAGAGGGCACACCACACCCCTCGGGAGTGCTTACTTGAGAGAAAGGTGAAACAAGACATGGACAGGTTAGTATGTGTGACAACTTTTGGACCAGACACACACAGAGTAAGACAAATGGTCTTGAAAAACTGGCACCTGTTAGAGGAACTTGAATGCTCGTTTCCGCGACCGTTGTTCGCCTACAAGAAAAATAAGAGCATCGGCCAAAGTGTAATTAGAGCGGATGTACTAACTCCCAAGCCAAAAAGTGATCTACTCTCAATATGGGGCATGAAGCCAATTGAAGGGCACCGCAAGTGTGGAAATTGCATATCGTGTGATTCCACAATTGAAAGGTCTGAGTTTGAACACAGGGGAGTAAAATGCAAAAACATCAGTTTCTCGAATTGCAAGACACGAAACGTGGTCTATGCCATCATTTGTGCCTGCCAGAAGATGTACATAGGTAAAACGACACAACAGGTTAACAGCCGGATCACCCAGCATAGGTCAAGAATCAAAAAGAGGGTCGTGAGCGCTCCAATGGTCCAACATTTCTTGGATTCTAACCACAGTGAAATGGACTTTAAATGGACTGTATTGTGCACAATTGTGCCAACAGGTAACAAAGGTCCGATTGACATTGAAGACACACTCCTTAGAAAAGAGGCATACCTGATTCTGAAATTTAATAGTACGCAAAACGGATTAAACACTCTCTCTGAGGTGTCTAGATTGTAGTGGAAGAATTGTGTGGGGCTCCACGGGGGTTTGATAGTCCCCCTTGACTGAAGGGTACAGTATTGGGGAGGCCAAGTGGAACAGCTATGTTGCCGAAACGTGTAGGGCTAGTCCACAGGTATTCGCGTACTCTCAACTAATAAACTACAAATCCCAGAAATCCTACGGTCATGAGACCGTCATAAGTAACCAGGCAACCTGGCCGCCGCCCTCCACAGTGAACGAAGCATTAGTGAAAGCAAGCTGTACAGAGCAAGGTGAGCCGTAAGAGGGTTTGAGCTGTGCACGTAGGACTGGTCCATGTAATGGGGAACTAATACGCACTCCGGTCTATCTTTCAAACAGTGTATGATACCGGAGGACAACACGAGAGTAATTACGCGGTACACTCAACCAGAGTCCGGAGGACCGTGTGCAAAAAGTTGATCATGGAGTGAGTCGCTCCCGAAGCCCGCGGTGCACCAAACGAGGTAGGAATGTTACAACAATCCACCTTACATGGCTGAGATGTGACATGAGCCCACTAGTAGTAACCCCCTCCTTGCCCCCCCCAGGTCAAAAAGCATCACCGTGCCATAGGGAGACGCCCATACACGGACCTAAAAGACAGTTTAAGGTACGTCCTGCAGTGTTTTTGCAAGAAGTGACCGTAGGGTGAGTATTGAGTTTGGCTCTAAATGGGATTTTTTAATGTCCTTTAGACTGCAGCTCAAAAGACCCAGAACCAGACATAGGATAACCACGGCTACAATTAAGGTAACATGGACTTTAAATGTAGGAGATTAGAAGGGGAATAATAAAATGAGGCCCTGGGAATCGACACTGAAACAGTGTTCTTTTTTTCCCTTACACACATGCAGATAGAAGTGACAAGGCCCTGAGGAGAACCCATAACTGCTGTATGGAGTTCGAAACGCGTCGGCAAGAAAGGAGATAAAAAACTTAACAATACCAATAATCACTGACTCGTAGAATTAATGTGTCGTGATATCTCCTTTTTAACTGTGACTTTGTCTACTACTGTTCCTGATATTCCGAATCACTGATGGTTAATGAGGCTAGAAATTGTGACTTGCCTTTTGGAACAGTCTGAATTAGATATAGATGCTTTGTTGTGTATAGTGAATGTATTTTGATGTAATGATGTTTTCTTTTCTTGGTAAATGTTGTGTTTAAGTTGATGTACATATATGTTATATTTGTTGTGTTCTCTCTCTGACATATAATCTAAGAATTTTTCGAAAAAAGATTTGAAAGAAAAGGTAAAAATAAATATACCTAACATATCTAACTAAGGTTGATGTGTTGCTTATAACTAAGAGCTAACCAAAAAAAGTGGGTTGGCATTTTGTGTGAAAAACGGATATCTAAATTAAGGTAGTCTGCCACATGGTGGCGCTGTTTCAGTGCCGGTGTCAAAAATTAAGTGCCGGTGCTCAGCACCGGAAACCACTGGTTCAAATTATGCACTGGCTCTCTTCATCCATTGGTCTGTTGTAGTGTTATTCACCTTGTACTTTCCCATTTTGCTTCCACCCACCAGAGCATACAACATGGGGCACAGAGTCAGCCCACTGCTTCCATTGACTTACTTGACTGTCAGTGACGGCCCTCTGCCCTTGCACAGTGTGCACACCACAAAATAAATGGTCCTCTTTTGGGTCAGGAACTAACAGTACAATGTGTGCTTTTACATACAACATATAGGCATACAGCTTTTAGACAACGCTTGCGTGCATACACATGGCCATTTCATACTAAAAGCATTCACAAACACAAAAAGGCTGTTGGAAACCCAGTAGGCCAGCAGCCATTGCCAGACCTATTGGTTTTCCCAATGTTTATTTTAACAGTTATCAGTCTTACTGGAAATGCCTGTTATTTTGTTGTTTGCATTGGAGATAAAATCCTAAAAAACATGTGTATTGTTTCAGCAGATACCCTAAATGAGACAAGAAGTGAAGATGTTAAAGAACAGGTGGTAACAGTTGAGGACAGACAAAGAGATATTCTAGTTTGTACCTTAAGAGAGTATTTCTGTTTCCCAACACCTAGTCAAAAAGGGCAGGAATGGACAGTTTAGTGGAAAGAGATTGATAGGGTGAAGGTGCAGGGGACAAAAAGGAATCAACCAGACTCGAGTCTGGCTGAAAGCTGAGTTTATCAGATGGATTGAGTGTTCAACATGCCAGAGAGTTCAAGATATGCACATGGCAGGCAGACCAAGATCTGAGTATGCAAAAGTGGCATAGAACTTAACACCTCAAAGCAGTCAAAAGCTGATCATACTAGAGGTACCAGGAGATGAGTCTGCCAGGGACAAAGAGCTGAACATGGCAGCAAGACTAAAATGTGAGCATGCCAGATTGGCCAAGAGTTGAGAATGAGCTCAAAGGAGCAAGAGCTGAACATGCATGGATGGCCAAGACCTGAAGAGATAAGAGGTAAACAAAACTGATCCTCCAAGAGGGACCAAATGCTAACTATTCAAGGGGGGCTAGTGGCTTTACATGGCATGGGGACAATGTGCTGAACATGCCATAGGCAACAAGAACTGAGCCTTTCACTGTGGTCAAGAGCTTAGCCTGACAGAGGGGGGTAAGACCTGAGCATGAGTGAGTGGTAAAGATCAGAGCACTAGAGTGGGGCCACGAGCAGAACATGCCAGGGTGGTTGATAGCTGAGTCTGCCAGAGGGACATTGAGATGAGCACGAGAGAGGTAAAAAGAACCAAGCATTCCAGAGAAGCCAAGAGTTGAACACGCTAGTAGGGTCATTGGCTAAGCCTGTCACAGGGACCAGTAGTGGAGCCAGTCAGAGGTGCTAAAAGCCAAAAGCAGAATGTGCCCGAGAGACCTAGAGCTATGCATGCCAGGGGAACAAAAGCTGAGCACTCCAGGGATTCCCGAGACAATAAGTTCTGAGGATACTAGAAGCACTAAGAGTTAAGCATGTCAGACGCACCTTGAGCTTATCATCATTGAGGGGTGTAGACCTGATCATGTTAGAGGTATGGAGAGGTAAGCATGTCACAGAGACTAAGTACTGAGCTTGGAAGAGGGGTCAAGACCTGGATATAGCAAAGAGCCCTATGCAGTGTGAACATGAGATTGATCAACCAATGGATAATGTGCCCCCGTAGGGTGTCCCACAGCTGTGCATGCATGGGATTGATAGGTGGCCATGAAAGGTGCCAGGATTGGTAGAAGAGGGAGGTTTGTGTGTGCACCAAGACAAGGGCATCAATGGAGCAACCAAGCACCAGCCGTGGAAAAATCTTTGATGCAGATATAAAAGAGGGACAGCCGGGATAAGTGATTGAAATACCTCTATATTTTGATCTAATTGAGAGAGTTAGGCATAGTGGATGGACCCATAAGAGACTGGTATGCCAGTAAATCCACAAACGTTAGGCTTTACCGATATTGTGAAGAACAGAAACATACCAAAGAGTGATGTTGGTACTTCTGCATCTGCTGCTATATAGGCTGAAGTTACAAGTTTTTTTTTCATAACAAATTTTATTTGCATTTTCATGATACATAAGGGCCGAGGCCTATTACCTAGATTAGGAAGGCACATCAAATCAACAGTACTAATACGCTTGCACAACCAATTGACCTTGTAAAATTGCAGGCACAACAGATGAAACACGACACAGGCTGCTGAAGCTACAAGTTTAACTGACTTTTTCAGAAAGCTTATTGTAAAGATCAGATGCCACCCCTTTCCTTTTGTAAGTCCCTAGAACCCTGAAAGGACCTGGAAATGTGAATTTGTGGTATCAAAGTCACTCATAACCAACACAATTGCACCTTCATTATCTGCTACTGTATTGCCCAGATAGACTATTATGTCAGTCAAAGAGCACATCTTTTCAGTGTAAGCTGATGGAATGTACACACTTTGTGGTAGAGAGTAAACAGGCAAGTAAGAACTTATTGACACATTTAGCGCATCCTATTGTGTTTAGAGTAGTACTGGGACTCTATATGGGTGGTGGACATTGTTCCCTTCCTCACATCCTCTGCCAATACAAATACCATATACAAATACATGCTATGTGGTGTTTGTCCAAATCTTCATAATTTCTTTGTTGTTCACCTGGACTTCTCTGTGATGTTTGGCTTCTACTGTAGTTCAGTAAGAGCTGATTTACCATTGACATCTTGATTCCTGTCTACTTGTACTTAACTTTGCAAGACTGCGTCACAATTTTTGTTATTACTCCAGTATTGGAACTTTCATAGATTCCCATAGCTTGTATCATTCCCTGTCGTCGGAATGGGAGCCTCGGTAATAAATATATATATATATATATATATATATATATACACACACACCTAGGTAGATAAACCAAAAGAGGTACAAAAGAGGAAAAATTAGGCCTAGGCCTTATACTTTTTTGTAGCCTATAGGTGTCCTTTTGTAAAAAGACCCAAATGTAGAGCACCAACCAATCAGATCAGCCTCACCCTCTGGAACCTTCCTGAGAAAGCTCAGAGCCTCAGATTTTCTACCGCATGTTGGTGATAGGGAGTCTCCATAGAGCTCTGCTCTAGTTTTCTGCTTGAGGTACTGTTTCTTCTAAATCTTGAAAGGATTTGTCAACTTTATTTGATGGTTGACAAGGAGAAGAAAAGCCGGTTCAGGCCTTGTGCCACATGTTCTAAAAAACGACTTTTTGCTAAGGAAAAGCACAAGGACTGTATATATTGCTTATACCCAGATCATAAGGTGGCAGATTGTAAGATCTGCAGGACCTTTTCGACTAAGACCCTACGTGACCGCGAGGAGCGTCTGCTGACTTGGTTACAGAAGATGAAGACGAGAGATAGGGTTATTTCTAGTGATGAAGAGGATGCTGCTTCATCTATTTCTTCTAAAAGGTCACAGAAGCGGGGTAGGTCATCTGCTTCAATTTCTTCGGAACCCCCCTCGAAGCATGTGCGTGGGACCTCTGACAGGTCTGGCAAGCCTGGGACTGGCGAATCTCCTCACGGAGATGAAAAGGAGAGGGAGAGGCGGGTACCTCAGGTACCAAAGTCAAAGAAAGATGATGGCTTGGCTGGGCCATCCCATTAGGCTGAAGGTTCTAAATCTTTCAAGAAGCCAGCTGTGGAGGCTTCTTCAGCTGGCAAGAGTAAAGGATCAAAGACATCGTCAACGACATCGTCGTCGAATTTACCACCGACGACGTCATCCCCTTTGCCATCGACGAAGAAGAAGCTCCCGTCGACGAAGGTAACACCGTCGTCGACGACGAGAACAACACTGTCGACGAAGACGTCAACAACAACAGCGTCGACGACAACGTCGACGACGACAACAATCCCGTCGACGATGTCAATCCCGTCGATGAAGACAATCCCGTTGACGATGACAATCCCGTCGACGATGAATTCGACGGCGACAATGCCAATTCTGCCGTCGACGACCTCGACGACGCCACCGTCGACGATGGAAGCGTCGACGTTGGTGAGGGCTGAGTACTCTAGGAAAAGGCGTATTACACCGGATATGACTTTGCCGAGGAAGGTAACTCCGTTGCCTCCGGCCTTATTGTTTGACGAGGAAGAGTACTCGGTTGAGGAAGATGGTGGCTTTGGGGATGCGTATAGTCCATCACAATTGCACCTCAAATTTCATGACTCTGAGCCAGAGAATGAATATTTTTATCATCAGCAACAACAGCAGCAGCAGGATCGTGTAGCATACCAGGAAGTCCCGGATCAGCAGGGTATGGTCTCAATGCCGATTACTGCTTACGGACTTACGAGCTATGTTGGAAGAATTTTGCAGCAGGCAGGCGTCGCGTCCAGTGCAAGGGCAGGCGCAGGAGCAACCACAATTGTCTGCTACTTGCTCTTCACCGCCCCCGCATGTAGAGGAGGCTGTAGAGGTTCCTCCGCAGATAGAGCCTACCCGTGTTGACACTTCAGAGGATGATGAGGGAGAAAATCAGGCTCCAGATCCTGATGTTGAATGGGATCAATACGTTATTCCGGATCCGGCATCCCCAATACCGGATCCAATAGACTTGCCTCCGGTGGACGTGGGAGGTTTTCACAACCTGATGGATAGGGCCACGGCACGTTTTAAACTCGCCATGCCTTCAACTTCCACGGATTGTTTTCTATATGATTTCAAGGAGTCATATCGCAAGGCTGTCCGTTCCATTCACCTCGTGGACCACATATGGGAAAAGGGAAAGAAAGTGATGCAGGCGCCGGCTACGGTCATTCCGGTCCTCCCGCGCTTGGAGAAGAAATATAAGGCGCCGCATAACAGTCCAGCTTGCTTTATTGGTCAACCAAGACCGGATTTGGTGATATCGCAAGCAGCTCAACGAAAGTCACGCAATCCATCCGCTCCTCTAACAGCTCCACCGGACAGGGAAGGAAGACGATTAGATAACGCAGGGAAGCTTTTTTCGTCTATTGCTAGTTTGCTAGTTAGGGCTTCCAATGCCCTAGCAATCCTAGCACGGTACGACCGTCAGATGTGGAGTGACGTCTCGCCATACCTGGACCAGCTCCCTGACGATACTAAGGCTGAGGCCCAGAAACTCCTGGAGGAGGAACAACGCTCCTCATCGGAAATAATAGACTGCGCGATGGACATCGCTACCACCGCTTTCCGCGCTCTAGGTGGAGCAGCTGTTCTTAGACGGCAGGGTTGGTTGCGAGCTACTTGGTTTCATCCTGAAGTCCAGAATAAAATCCTGGACTTACCCTTTGACGGAGACATGCTGTTTGGGAAACATGTTGATTATACTCTACAGGGAATAAAGAAGGACACGGAGACGGCTCGGTCCCTGGGCATTCTGCAATATAGGAAGACACCTTTCCGTGGGGCAAGAGGAAGAGGCTTCACAGCGACAAGAAGTGGTTACCAACAACAACGCTATTCTCAGCAATCGCAATCGTACAGGCCTCAGTACGGTAATCAGTACTATCAGCGACAATCGCAATCTTTCTCTCGCCAAAACTCACGTGGGCGACAAGGTCGTCAAGGCAGGGACGCCTCCAAGCGTCAATAGCGGCCTCCTGACTCTGCCGACTTGTCCTCCGCCCAATGTGTCACCAGTGGGCGGCAGGATCTCTCAACATCTGAACAGCTGGGAACAGGTAACATCGGATCAGTGGGTATTGAACATCATACGTCAGGGTCACACATTAGAGTTCCAGGATTTTCCACCGCACAGAACTCCCCACGCCATCAATACGAAACACCTAAGCCTTCTGCAATTGGAAGTTCAACAAATGCTTCACAAAGGGGCGATCCAACGTGTCCCTCTATCGCAAAGAGGCGAAGGCTTCTATTCCAGGTTTTTCCTGATTCGCAAAACAAAGGACAAGTGGCGTCCGATCCTAGACTTAAGGGAGCTCAACACCTATCTCGTGAAACTTTAATTTCGGATGATCTCACTCCAGGACATCTGGGGCCTCCTGAATCCAGGCGACTTTATGGCTACGTTAGACCTAGAAGATGCCTACTTCCGTATCCCGATCCACCCAGCTCACAGACGTTTCCTTTGCTTCACAGTGGGCAAGAGTCACTTCCAATTCATGGTGCTCCCGTTTGGGTTAACATCAGCGCCGCGGATATTCACAAAGGTGCTGGCCCCGGTGGCAGCTTTTCTGAGAAGGCAGTCGCTAGAAGTCTTCCCGTACTTGGACGACTGGCTGCTGAAGGCACCAAGTTACCAAGCGGCCGCAGGAGCAGTAGAGACATGTTTGCGTCTGTTCGATCAACAAGGCTTCCAGCTCAACAGGAAGAAATCGGTCCTTCGTCCAGCCAATTCGGCGAAATTCCTGGGCGCTCTTATCGACGCGCAGGCTTGCAAAGCCTTCCCATCAGAAGAAAGACAAGCAAGACTCATTTCTTCGGCCAGTCGACTGTGAAAGAAGCATTCAGTGTCAGTCAGGATGTACAAGTCTCTTTTAGAGTTGATTTCATCTTGTATTCAATTGATTCCGCATTGCAGGCTGCAAATGCGTCCCTTACAAGAGCAACTAGACCTTCAGTGGAGGCAAGTGGACGGTTCATTCAACGACAAGGTCACGGTCACCCTACAAATGAAGCAGGCGGCTGCCTGGTGGATAAAAAGATCTCACCTCTCGGTGGGTCTCAGTTTCAGAATGCCTCCGGCTCCTCGCATCATTACAACAGATGCCTCCCTTCAATAATGGGGAGCGGTCATGCAAGATCTCCAAGTCAGTGGGCATTGGACACCAGTGGAACGTCGTCTTCATATAAATGTTCTGGAGCTGAGAGCCATTCGGTTGGCTCTGTTGGCTTTCCTCCCGAAGATAACAAACTCATCCATCCTAGTGCGTACGGACAACACCACAGCTATGCACTATGTCAACAAACACAAGTCACAAGATCGTCACAGCTGTCCAAAGAGGCTCAGCTGCTGTGGGAATGGGCCATTTTACAGAACATCACGCTTGTGGCAGAGCATCTGCCAGGTGTAAACAACACAAAGGCGGATACTCTAAGCCGCCTAAGAGCGATTTCTCACGAATGGGAATTGGACGATTCAGTGGTCAAGGAGATCTTCGCCCGCAGAGGGACACCAGCGATCAACCTGTTCGCCACGCCGGCAAACAAGAAATGCCGGTATTATGCAAGCAGGGAACACCATCGGGGATCGCTGGGGAATGCGCTTTTGATGTCTTGGTCCGGCGCATTTGTTTACGCCTTTCCTCCGTTTCCCCTGATTCCTCGAGTCCTCAGGAAACTCAAGATGGACCGATGCAAAATGATTCTGATAGCTCCCGCCTGGGCTCACCAGTTTTGGTTCACGGAACTCCTCCTTCTGTCTCAAGACCATCCCATGCATCTCCGATCCAGCCAATCCCTTCTGTCAATGTCCAACGGCCAGGTTCTCCACCCGAACCCGAACTCGAACTCGCTTCAATTGGCAGCATGGCTCCTGAGCGCAGAGAGTTCCGAGATTTAGACATTTCTGACGAATGCAGAAACATCTTGGTTTAGGCACGAGCTCCTAGCATGAATTAGACTTATAGAGCAAAGTAGAAACGTTTCTATGTATGGTGTCAGCTAGAAGGAGTGCACCCCTTTTCGTCTGCTCCGCATCAACTCTTGCCATATATCCTGTCATTGGCTCATGCAGGTCTTGCCCATTCTTCCATCAAAGTCCACTTGGCGGCAATCTCCAGATACAGAAGGACAAGGTTGGGTCCTTCTCATTTGTCGACAAGAGTCATTAAGCAATTCTTGAAAGGACTGAATAGAGTGTTTCCACCAATCCGGCCTCCACCTCCTGTATGGCATCTAAACGTGGTCCTGGCCCAACTAATGAGGCCCCCATTTGAACTAATCCATAAGACTGACTTGAAATTCTTGTCATGGAAGGTAGCTCTTCTCCTCGCTCTTACCTCCGCGAGGAGGGTGGGAGAACTACAGGCTCTGACCATCAAAGAACCCTTCCTACAGTTCAAGAATGATACCTTGCTCTTTAGAATGAATCCTAAGTTTATGCCTAAGGTTCCTACGGACTTTCATCTGAATGAACCGGTTGTTCTGAATTTATTTTTTCCTCGGCCTTCCACTCCGGCCGAAAGAGCACTTCATTCTCTAGACGTCCAGAGATGTCTAAAATTCTATCTTCAACGCACGGCTGGGTTTAGGAAATCACCTCAGCTGTTTGTGGCCTTTGGGGCCCCTCGAAAGGGGTTTCCGTTATCAAAGCAAGGGATCTCCAGATGGATATCTAGTGCAATCCGTTTCTGCCACCAGGCGGCGGGGAAGCCCCTGGAAGGACAGGTTAAAGCACACTCCACGAGATCTATCTCATCTTCAACGGCGCTGTTTGCAGGATTATCGATTAAGGACATCTGCAGAGCAGCCACCTGGAGCAGTACTCATTCCTTCACAAGGCACTACTGCTTGGACTCCTCTGCTAAAGGAGATGCGGCTGTTGGTCAAGCGGTCCTGAGAAATCTCTTCCAGTGAGCGGTGAGCTTTCCTTCCTACCCTCCTTCCTTTTCTTTCACATTTCGTTAGTTATACTGTTGTTTAACTGTCTTATGATATTATGGTGAATTCATGACATATTATGTGAGGTTATTGAGACTTTATACACGAAATGTGCTAAGCATGCTAACTGCTATCTATTCTGATACAAGCCACGGGAATCTATGAAAGTTCCAATACTGGAGTAAGAAACAAGTTACTTACCTGTAACTTTAGTTCTCCAGTATTGGTAACTTTCATAGATTCCCATGCGCCCACCCACCTCCCCTGGGAAAGCTCACCCTTTTTGGCATATGTCATTAGGGCTATACAACGGCTATGAAAATCTGAGGCTCTGAGCTTTCTCAGGAAGGTTCCAGAGGGTGAGGCTGATCTGATTGGTTGGTGCTCTATATTTGGGTCTTTTTACAAAAGGACACCTATAGGCTACAAAAAAGTATAAGGCCTAGGCCTAATTGTTCCTCTTTTGTACCTCTTTTGGTTTATCTACCTAGGTGTGTGTGTATATATATATATATATATATATATATATATATATATATATATATATATATATATATATATATATATATATATATATATATATATATATATATATATTTTATTACCGAGGCTCCCATTCCGACCACGGGGAATGATACAAGCTATGGGAATCTATGAAAGTTACCAATACTGGAGAACTAAAGTTACAGGTAAGTAACTTGTTTCTTCCCTTGTTTTGAAATTCTTTTGTAGTTTATTTGCCTAGTGTTACTGAATCAGATTCACCATATCCCTGTGTCTCTGTTGCCGTTGTTTTTGTCTCTCCATGTCCCCAATTTTTCCATTTGCATAATAGTGATTGTGTTTCTGGATATTCATGTGAGGGGGCTTGGTGACAGGCAAGGCGTGCTGTTATCCGATATGACATAATAGTGTCTTGTGTAGTACAGTAATGGTGTGATCTGTGTGGTGTCTGTTGGATGGCACAGTATGAAGGCATATGCAGGATTCCTATGGTGTGTTGCAGAGTGGTGCCTTGTGTTTTATGGTGTAAATTTGTCTTGAGTGTTGTTGGAATTTGTAATGCATGGTGTAGTGGTAGGCATAGTATGTGGTGAGAGCTCGTGTTATTCTTGTTGAGTGTTATGGTATTTTGTGTTGTTTGGCGGGCGTGGTGTGTGTTAATTAATGCTGTAAAAGTGTGTCACAGCCCAGCAGTCTTGTACCTATAAATGTATGTAATCTGACTGAATGACTTGTAGCCAGTGATGGCTATGCAGGTCTGCTTGTAGCTGTATCGCAACTGTCTTTTTAAAGGTTTGAAGAAGTATGGTAAAATAGTCATGGGTCTAGTGGCATGTGGCCCTAGGTTTAAAAAAGTCTATCTTGAACTCATTCAGGACTATCAGGGAGCCTGAATGATTCACATCCTAATACAGGATAAATGTAACAGGTCTTAAATACAAAGTCCTGTGTCATGTTTGGAATTTACAAGCACCTACGCAACAGCAGCAAGTCTCAGGAAAGTTTAGAAGCTGTTTCACTTATAACAGTTGTTTACATACCTGGGACACTAGTGGCTTTTATCAGTGACTAGCGAAATTAGTACTTGTAAAACTGGTTTGAGAAAAAATGGAAGGAGGAAATTCTAAAGAGAAAAATATAGGTGTAATTTCATACTACCCTATATTCAATACTGTCACTTGCCAGGACACTATTTTTATATCTCCCTGCAAAATGTTGTTGCAATACACTATTGCTGTCTCTGTTAATGAAAAAATAAGGATTTTGTTTGTTTGTCTTGCAGAGTTCCTGTTGTCAGTTTAGAAAAAATTCCTAATCTGGAGAAGGCAGGCAGACCCAATTTAAAATGTAACTCTGGGTCCAAAACTGACGTCAACTCCTCATCAGCTTCTTCATCCACCGCATCAGCCTCATCGCTACATAAACCAGCCCTAGTTTCCACAGGTCTGCAGCTTTCACCAAAGAAGATTGGGAATGGAATAATACTGACATCCATGTCAACAGGCAAGAGTCATCAGAACGGCCCTAAAAACAATCGCAAGCCTTGCAAACGTCGTTCAGGTGAGACATGTAGCAGTACTCTTGCTGCACATATTGTCTCAGAAGTTTTTCTGAGCCAAAGCATGGTGTAATTCAGTGTACTCTGCCTGTATATAGCTTGAATTCCCTTCTGACCCTCTCTTGCGACCGCAGTGATGACAACATTGTCCCACTTTTTTGTCACATTGCAACTGTGAAGGAGTGTCAGCTCACAACCCATGCAGTTCCATTAGTGTGTAAGCGTTAATTTTTTTAAAATTATCCTATCTATACGGTATAAATATCTTCATCCACTCAGATATGTTTTCTTGTGGGTGGAAGAGGTGTGGTGCAGCGGCCAAGGTTCCTCATTCCAGACCACAGGGTTCACGGTTCGATCACTAGCTCCAGCGGCAGGTTAGCCCACCAGCACCATGTGATTCCTGGGCAATAGCTTGCTTAATCTTCCCGACGGCCCAAAGCGCCGGTACACCTCTCCGGAGGTAGCTGTGGGCTTTACAAATGCTGACATTTACATTTAATTGGTTGACACAGTTCACTTGACTACAAAAGGCAGAGTTCTAGCTGGAGAGGGACAGTATGTGTTTGTTCGTACGTACTTTAAGTTTGTAACCAGATTTGATGGTTTACAAAATCTTGGAGCTGCTGTGCTTAGGTGGAAGAGCCTTTAGAATCTGAAGGTTTTTCAGGGTTGAAGGTCCTCTTCTTTTTCTTCAGGCTGTCTCATGCTCCACTGTGGAGAATAAGTTGCCCCTGTGCATTACCTGGGTATCTTTGAACTTTCTGATCAACTCTATCTTCTAGCACAGTGAGATTTTAAATTGTGTATAGCAGTAAATGTGGCAGAGAGCACTGTGCTTTTGCCTAGCCTGAGTCTCTGTGCATCTGTACTTTGGCAATTCTAAACAATACGACTCACTTAGCACCATTTTCCTTTTTGTTTCTCCTTCCGGTTTGGTGAACAGGCTTCTGTTGAGGGAAGCATCCAACACACTGTGCATGTCATTCAGAGCGAGGTAGAACTGGGGTAAATGAGGAAGTTGCCTGATTTCCCAATGATCACTTTTCATGCTCTCTTATTGGTTACCATGGTGATTCATTGACATTCCTAGAAGCACGGATTTAAGATCATGTAAAGCTGTGGTAAATGGCATGATTGGTGAGGAGACTATGAGCATTTACTTTGAAATGTTGTTTCTCTTTTGCATGTGGTGTACTTCCCAGCACTGTGGTGTAGGTAGACACAACCACAAGAGATTCTTTTTCCATAGCTCCATAGGATAGATTAGCATTGTGCTACTTCTGAGCACAAACATAACCATAATGCTAAATGCTAACACCAACATAGTATCCTCCCTCCCAGTGGGATGTATATTGCAGGGACTACTGTTTTAATTTTTCCAGAAGAAGGTATTCTCCGGGTTCTAACCCTGACCCAAAGAAGATAAGTGACTCCTCATGTTTTATTCCTCTTCTTTTGAGCAGTACACTATAAGTCCAGTGAGGTATATGAATAGGAAAAGAGCAAACACTACTTTTAAATGGGGGTCCCTTTGGCACATTTATGCAGATCTCAAGTTCCCTGTGACTTACACTTCTAAAGATATCACTAGGTTGGAAAGGTGCCATTTTTATGGAGCATGATGCTCAGATGTGAAATTGTGAGTGGATCATCAAGAGCTGCCTGGAAGGGGAGTTGGCCTGAATGACCAAGGCATGCATAATAGATTGTTTTCTTGACTTTCCTGATCAGTGTCTTAGGAAGTAAGTTAATAGAGTTAGTTGGATAGTTATTCTTGCTTTTGTGCTTCAGCATCTGGGGCCAGATGTAGGTGTCCAAATACCGATCGGAAACGGACGAAAATACCGATTTTCGGCCGTTTCCGACCGGTATTTGGACATTGGTATGTAGGGGTAGAAAAACATACAGATTCGGTACATTTATAGAATCAGTTATTTTACCGAATCGGTAAAATTACCGAAACGGTAAATTTACTGATTCAGTAAATTTTACAGATACAGTAAAATTACTGATCGGTAAAGTTACCGAATCTGTAATTTCTTATGTAGGTAGCACTTTAAACAGTGCCAGATGTAGGTGTCCAAATACCGATCGGAAACGGACGAAAATACCGATTTTCGGCCGTTTCCGACCGGTATTTGGACATTGGTATGTAGGGGTAGAAAAACATACAGATTCGGTACATTTATAGAATCAGTTATTTTACCGAATCGGTAAAATTACCGAAACGGTAAATTTACTGATTCAGTAAATTTTACAGATACAGTAAAATTACTGATCGGTAAAATTACCGAATCTGTAATTTCTTATGTAGGTAGCACTTTAAACAGTGCTACAGGGCCTTTAGAATTCGTTATTTACCACCTAATATCATTGGGTGGTAAATAACGAAGGGCTAGATGTAGGTAAATGGCATTTACCGATTCATAAATACCGAATTTTACCGATTCGGTATTTACTAATCGGTAAATGCAATGTAGGTATTTTTACCGAATTATTTACCGAATCTTTAAAATTCGATACTTACCGAATCGGTATTTACCGATTCGGTAATTGCCATTGATTCCTATGGGCCTTTACCGATTCGGTAAAATTGCCGAATTGACAAGGGGGACAGGGTGTCACTTTGACACCCTGTTGCACCCCTGATTCAGGCTTGTGTGCCATGTGACACACATACATGCCCTTAGGGCATGTATGTGTGCCACATGGCACAGGTGTGAGAATTTGTTTACTTCTCCCCTGAGGCGGAAGCCGGGGGCTCTTCACTCTATCCCTCCCGTTTTGCGCTGAAATTTATTGGTAAAATTGTTCTTAACCTTGTAAATATTTTAATTGGCCGTTTTTATTTACCATACATTGCGGACCTCTCAGTGAGAGACTTACGTCGCACCGAGGCTCCCTACATCCGATTATTCTACCGGCGCAGCCGACTGAGGTGCTGACACCAGGAGGCAAAGAGGGTGGCCGCCATCTTGGTGGGAGGACAGGGTAGCGCTCCAGTTGTAGGACGCCTCCTGCCCTCCCAGTATACTTAAGGGTCATTCATCACTAGTTTTCAGAATTTGCTTACTTCTCCCCTTATTTACCATACATTGCGGACCTCTGGGTGTGAGACTTACGTCGCACCGAGGCTCCCTACATCCGACTATACTCCCGGCGCAGCCGACTGAGGTGCTGACACCGGGAGGCACATAGGGTGGCCGCCATCTTGGTGGGAGGACAGGGTAGCGCTCCAGTTGTAGGACGCCTCCCACCCTCCTCCACAATGGATAAAAAGATGATGACTTCACGTCCGCGCAGCGGGCTCGCCGGCGGCGCGCCAAAGGCAAGCCCGTTTCCGACCGTCCGCACCGGGACCGGGCCTAGGGCCACTCCCCCTATATCTCAGACACCAAATAACTGGCAGTACAGTGCAGAAGCCCTCCTGAGCATAGGGTCCGTGGAAATGAAAGGCTGTTCACATTCCTACCAGGCGACAGATCTACCTGTGATCTGCCCAGGGTGTCAACAGACTCTTAAACCCATACAACTGTGTGACTCAAAACGCGACTATAACATGTTTATGTTAAACTGTAGATCCGTACCCAAGCATAGGATGGAACTGGCTCTTTTGCTTGAAGAACGTTTGCCAGATGCAGTATTCCTCACAGAAACCTGGCTTACGAAAGACTCAGACCCAGACATTGTGACAGCCCTTCCCTCAGGCTATCAAATTACTCGGCAAGACCGCTCTGAAGGGAGAGGAGGAGGTCTAGCTATTATATATAAAAATCAGTATCACTGCAGAGTAACCTCTGAACCAATTCCAGAATGCGAGAGCCTAGGATTCAGCGTAGAATTCTCACCTAACAAATGTTTTTCAGGTGTTATTGTATACCGCCCCCGGTACCCTCTAAACAGTTTCATAAACTTCTTCCATCTGTTGTAGCCAACCGGGTCACAACTACCTCGAATTATACAGTATTAGGCGATCTGAATTTTCATTTTGACGCTACCCTGGATCATATCGCCGTGGCGCTGATAGACGATCTAGCAGCACTACAGCTAAGTCAATGAGTTGAGGCGCCCACCCACATTAAGGGTCACCTACTGGACCCAGTATTTAGCAACTGTGCAGAGTTGGCGGTGGGGTTACCAATGGCCATCCCCTGGTCCGACCATCTAGTAGTGCCTTTTACTTGGACTACTTATAAGCCACTTCTGCCTAGCGTCACTGTAAGAAAGGCAAGAATCTGGTCCCGACTATCAGTTGATTCCTGGTCTAATAGACTTGCTATTGCCCAGCCTTCTCACAATGGGGACCCATGTGTGGCCAATCAGGAATATGAAGATTGGATTACACAAACCCTGGAGGCCACCCTTCCCCTGCGTAAACTTACTCCGCAACGCTCTCAAAAAACCGCCCCTTGGTATACGGAGGCCCTTAGGGAAAAGAAACGCCACTGTAGGAAATTAGAAAGACGGTGGCGTTTGGGATACTCTCTGGAGGAGAAAATCCAATACAGAGAGGCAATCAAATCCTATAAGACCGGGGTTAAATCCGCCCAGTCTACCTAATTTTAGGATAAAATCCTGCGAGCCAAGGAAATTTTTCAAATAGTGAAAAGTGTCACTAAACTCTCCTCCCCGGGCAAAACCATAGCTCAATGCGATGACTTGGCAGACTATTTCCATCATAAAGTTAACCAAATGTTCGAGGCATATGGGCTGCAGATGGTACATTATGAATAGATCGCCATCTGGTGTTGGGCTCGGATGATTGCACTTTGTTTTTCTCTTGGAGAGTCTTTTGTATCTTGGTGACTCCTCCTTTGGTTGGTAGTGCGCATGGGCATCGGCTCCATCCTTAGATTGTTTTTTTCCGCCATCGGGTTCGGATGAGGATTGAGACGCTCCAGATCGACTTCAAAAAGAAGTGACTTATCGGCGCGTATTCCCTTTCCAATTCGAAGGGTATTGTTATCGAACGCGATTTCATTTCCATTCCGGCGCGTTTCGACTCCAACATCGAAGAAAAAACTTTGATCTACGTCGACGAACAGGAGGCCTTTCTCGACGTAGTCAAGCCCGGAGTCCATGGAAAGAACTCCATTCAAGAAATGTCCAACGTGTGGTGCTAAGTTCCCACACAAGGACCTACACGAGGTGTGCAACCTCTGCCCATCGCCTGAACATGAATCCAGGGACTGCGAAGCCTGCGCAGCATTCTACTCCAAGTCGACGATTAGAAATCGTCGAGCTCGAAGACACGAGGTTTCCAGAATGCAGTCGGAGGCGATCCCGGAGCTGTTCGGAGACCAGCAACTTGATGAAGAAGAGGATCATGAGGATCAGTCGGGGTCGGAAGGGGACGAGTCGGATGTCGAAGAACTCGACGTGCAACAAACCGTGAGTGGCGACGTCCCCTTACCAAAAAACCGACCCCGTGTGGTAACGACCTCCCTCCAGCGCACCAGAACTCTCAGTTCAGGGACAGACAAGCCTGGGGGATACCATAGCCCAAGTGTCGATAACCCTTGACCATTTCCCATTGTTAGATTCCAATTCATTGGACTCTACAGCCCGCCAGGTAAAATCTGGGTCGCCAAGGGATTCAGCACCCCCAGAAGCCTTGATGCTGGCAGCTCGGGCCGTGTTCCCCACCATCACGAACCTCCTGAATGCCTCCGTCATTACTAGTACCGTTCTTCCTGCTTGGAAACGGGCCATGGTCTGTGCTTTGCTAAAAAAACCTAGTCTGGACCCTAGTGACTTCAGCAGTTATCGTCCAATCTCTCTGCTCCCCTGGGTGAGCAAGATTCTCGAGAAACACATCAATAACCATCTGGTTGACTATCTCGAGAATAACCAGCTGCTAGATGCCCCAGACACGGGACGGAGACCGCTCTGCTGGCAGTCATTGAGGAAACCAGAAAGATCTTGGATCAAGGGGGATCAGTGGCCGTGATCCTCCTTGATCTAAGTGCGGCATTTGATACGTACATTTGATCCATAATTACCGAATCGGTATTTGCTATTGATTCCTATGGGCTTCAAGGCCCATAGGAATCAATGGCAAATACCGATTCGGTAATTACCGAATCGGTAAATACCGAATCCTACCGATTCAGTCAAAATTACCGAATTTTTACCTACATCTTATTTACCGATTCATAAATACCGAATCGATAAAATTCGGTATTTAGGAATCGGTAAATAAGATTTACCTACATCTAGCCCCTGGTTCTTAGTTTTGAGAGCCATAATCTTCATAGTGAATTAGTTGTCATGTATGGAGTTAAGATTGTGCCATTGAAGGTTGAGTGGTAGTTCTTTCTGATGGATCCGGCGTTTACGAGGCTACATAAAATGGAAGGAAAAAGAGTTAGGACCTGGGTGGGCAGGAGTGGTGGATGAGGAGGGGATATTGTAAGTTGAAAAAAGTTAGCATGAGGTGAAAACAGGAGAGGGGTGAGGGAAGAAAGGCTATAGTATTGAGGTGGAAGAAGAGGGAAATTGGAAGTAATTGGGGGCTGCAAGTAGGATTGAAGTGGGAGCAATCGGGAAGAGAGGGGTGAACAGGAAGCTAGAATTAGGTGTGAGCTAGGGTGGTGTTGCAATATAACTGGGATGAAGAATAGGCATAGTTATACTGGTTTGTTTTAGATGGTGCGGAGGATTAAAGCTAACAAATATATGGTTAGCTTTGTATATGCAATTGGGAGTGTGAGAGATGTTAATCGAGAGGTTGGGTGGGTGATTGGTGAGAATAGTAGAAGTGTGAATAGGACAGAGGAAGGATAGGTAGGGAGCATGATAGCACAGGAAGGCGGTATATGTGGAGCATATAGCAGAGATGGTGCTGGTAACCCCATGTGTTTCCTCTATGTGCATTATCCAAAGGACACCATTAGTGTGCACCAGCCAAATGCCTCCAAAATCCTTATTCTTGAGATCGAAAAGCAGGTGTTGTTAGTCAGTTGGATAAAGAGGCACTAAAAACAGACTAAGGCTTCTCAAAGGTAGTCATGCTGCGTGATTCAGGTTGCAGACGAGAAATTGTACTGTACAATACTAAAAAGTGGAACTAATTAACATCCAAGAGAACCAAGAGGGTGACAAGGAAATTCCCAGACACTGAAAGAAAGAATGTTCAGCAGGACCCATATGCACACTAACTTCCCACAGCAGTCAGGTGCCAAAAAAGCAATAGCCACATTGTACCCAGATGCAGAGTAACACCGAGTTACTTTCAGCTGCGGAAAAGACAGTCCATAAGTAAGACACTGATTCAAAGTTGCAACCAGTTTCGTACAGAGTATTTATTCAAAGGTGCCTTCCAAGTGCAGAATGTAACATTTCACATTCAGTACCCATGCGCAGATTAGTAACTGAGTTCATAAATGTTTTAGCTTCCACACTGATGAAGAGAAGCACAGAGTTATCAAATTTTAGTATGGAGAAATTTAGAAGCAGCACCTTGCTTCATACAGCACAGCTTTAAAGTAGTAGCACAGAAGATTAACAGCATCACCCATAAGCAGAAAAGAGAGTTCAGCACAGCACCCAGATGCAAAATGAAAACAATTACAGATAATAATCCGATGTAAAGTAGCACGGAAGTTCTGTACGATAGCACCCTAAAGTGCTGTATAATTATTCACAGGCTACACCATGATGCAGAGTGGCAAAATACAACATTTAATATGTGCATGTGCCAACACGATAAAACAAACTAATGTATAAGCTGCCTGTAGATGCAGAATGAAATAATTCCCAGAAGTACCTAGATGCAGTATGTAACAAATTAAAGGAAACCTCTGGTATAGATTGTCTCATCCAGGTATGAAACAAGACAGAACATAGGGCGTAGAACAGCTCATACCTAACACCCAGGTGGAATTAGAATCCCTTAGGACTAGCGTAGAATAAGCAAATCACATGTGACACCCAAATTCTGAGTAGCATCCAAATCCAGTATGAAACAAGTTAAGAAAGCCCTAAATGAAGAGCAGGCAATGATGTAACACAGAGCATGTTTGCAATAGTTGGTGTGAGTAACAGTCTCAGGGAGCACACAAATGACACATTTTTTTGTTTATGAACCCAGTTTGCTCACTCGCAGGCCTTAGGCAACAGTCATTACATGTCCAGAGAGTATTGGTATAATCATCAGACTACTTCCCCCTATCTTGTCTTCTGCCAAAGTTCGTAAGGTTCCCAAAGAAGCTCAGTTTTTTAGCATAAGTCGCTTTATCCAGCCTGCATATGTAATCAACAGCTATCAGCCATTTTTTTTACTAACAGAGGCATCCCTTGTATCCATATTTTGCTTCTTTCCCTGCTGGCCAACAAGACCAGGTAGAATAATAGCAGTCTTCACTTTTTTCTGAGGGCCTTCCCAACCGAACGACCTTTATCTGTTCTGAATAATATCAAAATGGGTCTTACCTGCAGGCCACTATTAATTATGGAATATAATACCTTGCCCAACTCTTACCTAAAAGTGATCAAACCTGAACATTCCAAAACATGTGCACATCCTTGACCCCCTTCAGCCCACATCTTGCACATCCGCGCTCTCTTATAACACCTATAAAGAGTGACAATATGGTTCCTTCCTCATGGAGCAGATTTCACTGTAGCATACAACAATTTCTAAGATACTTGCCATATCTCCTCCATCGCCTGGTTAGGCAAGTCTTGCTCCCATATTCCATACTGCGGCTTCATCCTCCATCTGCAGCCGACAACATATTCCAGTACCACATGGAGACTTTCTTTTTTTTGGGTTGGGTGTCTCGCAGACCCTCTTCTATCAGAATATCTCAGCACGAGCCTCCACTCGTCACTTTACCCACTGAATTATCTGAATGTACTAGAACTATGAGAAATGGCCAGATGTTCTTCCCCCCTTTACTCCCACGACAGCGTTTTCCCTTCACATAGCAAGTCTCACTAGGTTTTGCTCACCTCTCTTCTGATAGGGCTTCACAGCGTATCAATAAAACACTCCTGAGTCCTTGGATAGTCCCATATTGGTACTGACAGGCTATAATATGAGCTACCCAAGAATGTTCTTATGTCATACCAAAAATTGGCAGTTCCTTAAGGGAACCTAATTCTTATTGTTTTGAAAAATATTGGTGACCCGGATTTATCAATCAATCGATATTTTTATAGAGCAGCACTGTCACCCCTGGGGGTATATGTGAGCTGAGGATGCCATGTCTCCATTGAAAAGCCAGGTCATGAGTCTCTTCCTGAAGTACGCCAGAGAGGCGGACCTGAGTGCAGCATTCGACACTGTAGCTCACGCCAACTTGCTACAGTGTCTGAATAACGGAGGAATATCTGAAGCTGCACTCCAATGGATCCAATCCTTCCTGACTGGGAGAAGCTTCCAAGTCCGCCAGGGTGATCACTACTCTAGAGACATAGGATTGGGACAGGGCGTTCCCCAGGGATCGTCCCTGAGCCCAACTTTGTTTAATCTTTATGTCTCTCCAGTGGCTTCGATTGCCGTGAGTCATGGATTGAACATCATGTCATACGCCGATGACACGCAGTTGGTTATCTCCCTCTCACGTGCACCCGGACTTGCTATGGACAGTTTCAGGGCTTTCATGCAAGATCTTGCAACCTGGATGTCCACCAACTGCCTTAAATTAAACGGCAACAGGACCGAGGTGCTCGTGGTGGGGGGGAGTCCATCTGTTTGGTCGTCGGCATGGTGGCCTCCATGCCTAGGTGAGGCACCTATGCCCCGTCAAGAAGTCAAAAACCTTGGTGTATGGCTCGATGCTGACCTGTCTTTTGGACCCCAAATAGACCGAGTGGCGGGTGTCTGTTTCAGCGTTTTAAAAATCCTACGGAAGGTCCTTGCACTCCTTCCTATGTCCGCCCGGAGAACGCTGGTACATGCCCTCGTGACATCGCGCCTAGACTATGGCAACCTATTGTACTTGGGAGCCACCTGCAAGGCAATAAACCGCCTCCAGGTATTACAGAATGCGGCAGCCCGCCTCATCCTAAAAACCCCAAAAAGATCGGATTCTAAAGCTGCCCTTCAGACTCTCCACTGGTTGCCAGTGAGAAGCAGAGTGGAATTTAAAGCCCTCTGTACCTGTCACCGTATTCTTGCTAGGAAAGCGCCTACACCACTTCAGAACCTAGTTACCAAGTATGTACCATCACGCGCTCTGCGCTCTTCACACAGAGGTCTACTTGTGGTCCCTAGGGTCAGAAGGGCCCGCATGGGTGGACGCTCTTTTCGCCATTTGGCAGCGAAGCTCTGGAACGTCCTGCCTCTTAATCTCCGCCTAGACCCATCGGAGTCCAGCTTCCGGAAGAACTTAAAAACACACCTATTTTCAAGATAATCGGGCTCACTCCTCACTACTGCTCTGAGTTTTTCAGGTGTAGCGCGGGGACACGCTTCCTAGCATAACCAAGCTCTTTATAAGCCTCCCTTAATAATAATAAAAGGATGCTGTTTGGAAAGGGAAAGGAAGATACTTCCAGGTCTTGGCGGTGACGTAGGAGAAGTAGTGTCCCCCTCTACGGCTGCGATGTATGTGGGAGGTGTGGGGGAGGGCGAGTTAGGAGGATCGCAGGTGTATAGAGAGCTGATGAAATTTCAGTCAATGGTTGATGTAGGATGGTCCTTGATCATATAGGGATTTGTAGGTAAGGAGAGGTGTGGCGCTGCGGCCAAGGCGACTGACGCTGGAATCTGGGGATCACGGTTCGATTACCGGCACCAGCGGCAGATTATCCCAACAGCATGTGACTCTGGGCAATAGCTTACTTAATCTTCCCAACGGCCCCCAGCGCCTGAAGACCCTTACGGGTGATTGTTTGCGCTTTACAAATGTGGATTTTTATTATGCGTGAGGCTCTTGAAATTTTATCTCTTCTGGATGGAGAGCCAGTGGAGGTTTCTGAGGTGGGTGGTGATGTGTGACTGTTTGCGGAGGTCCAAGATGAGTCTGGCCGTCGCTTTCTTTATGGTCTGGAGTCTTCTGAGGAGCTGGGTTGAGATGCCAGCATAGAGAGCGTTGCCCTAATCGAGGCGGCTGGTGACAAGGGCCTGAGTAAAGGTCTTTCTGGAGTTGATAGGGATCTATCTAAATAATATGTGGAGAATGCAAAGAGTATGGAAGTAGGAGGAGGCAACTGCGTTCACTTGTCATCTCATGGTCAGTTGGCTTTCGAGGATGATGCCTAGGTTGCATGCATGGTCTGTTGGTGTTGGAGTAGGTCCGAGTGCATCAAGCCACGAACTGGGGTCCAAGACGGACGGGTTGTTTTCAAAGATCAGTGCTTATCTTATTGGAGTTCAGTCTGAGACAGTTGTCTCTCATCCAGTTGGCTACGTTGGACAGGACATTGGAGTTGTTGGTTTTGGCGCTGATGGGGTCATCAGTGAGCGAGAGGATAAGTTAAGTGTTGCCTGCATAGGAGATTATGTTGAGGCCATGGGATCTGACAACGTCTGCGAGGGGGGTCATGTAGGTGTTGAATAAGGTGGGGCTGAGTGATGATCCTTGGGGTACACCACATATGATGTCCTTGGGTGCGGAGGTGAAGCGGGGTAACCGAACACCCTGTATACGTCCTGTAAGGAAGAAGTCGATCAATTTAAGGGCGTCTTGCTTTATTCCAAAGTTGTAGTGCCTGTTGATTAGGGTGTTGTGGGAGGTGGTGTTGAATGCCCCGGAGAGGTCAAAGAGAATCAGGGCCACAGTTACTCTGTGGTCAAGGACAGTTCTGATGTAGTCTGTGGCAGCAATCAGCGCGGTCTCAGTGCTGTGGTTGGCACCAAATCCTGATTGTGAGGCATCCTGAAGGTGGTTTTGTTCCAGGAACCTGGTGAGTTGTAGTTGTAGGTTGGTGACTTTCTTGAGTACTTTGGATGGGTAGGGGAGCTGGGGAATTGCTTGATAATTTTTTAGATCGCTGGGGTCAGCAGAGGGTTTCTTTAGGAGAGGTCTGACTTTTACGTGTTTCAGTCTGTCCTGGAAGGCAGCCGTGTTGATGAAGGTGTTGGGATACTGGTGAGTTCTGTGGTGATTGGATTGGTCTCAATGTTGAAGAGGTTGTGGGGACCCCGGAGTGGATGGAGTACAATGGCTGTGGTGTCCTGGGTGGTGAGCGGAGACCAGGTAATCGTTTGTCTAGTGTTCACTGGTGGGTAGAGATTATTGAGTATGAGTGTGGTGGGTTGGGGGTCAAAGGTGTTGTAGAAGGCGGAAATCTTGCTGTGGAAGTAGTCTGAGAGGTTGTCGCAGAGTACTTGGGAAGGGAGGACGGTGTTCTCTGTGGCTTATGGGTTGGTGAACTCCTTGACTATTTTGAAGAGTTCATTAGTGTGGTTGGCTGCAGTGCAAATCCGGGCGGTAATGGCTGCTTTCTTAGCTTCCTTAATGTGCTGGTGATAGAGGCTGATGTTCTTTTTTGTGGGTGTCCCTGTCAGCCGGGTTCTTTGTGGCGTGCCATCGCTTCTCCAGTTGGTAGCATTGCACTTGATGGTCCTGAGCTCTGGGGTGTACCAGCTGGCTTGTTTTCAGGTTTTGTTTTTCTTTTGCAGGTTTCAGAGGTGTTACTCTGTCGCCGTAGTCAGTGATCCAGGCAGAAAAATTCTGTATGGCCTGGTTAAATTCTGCTGAGGCTTCAGGCTGGGTGGTGGTGAGGGCTTGTGACCTTTAAGTTTCGGTGACCTTGCTCCAGCTGTGGTGGGAAGCTGGGCAAAACGTAGTGCTGGTTTGATGGGCATCAGAGAGGGTGAAGTGTATAACGGCATGGTCAGTCCAGGTGAGTTCTGTGGTGTGGCTGAATTTGATTCTGTTGCTGGAAGTAAAAATGGGGTCGAGTGTGTGTCCAGTCTTGTGTGTGGGTTCAATGACTGGTTGGGTGAGGTCAATGTTGTTCAGGAGAGTGATGGAGTTGGCATCATTGGGATCGTTGATTCTGGAAATTAAGGTTGCGGAGTAGGAAGTAGTAGTGGGAGTCGATGGCCACGGGGGTGCTGAAGTTGGATAAGCTTTGCAGAAAGTTGGCCGGGTCGCGGGGGTCTGTAGGGGATGTTGTAGTAGGAAGTTTATGTGTATCATGAGGGGCGTGGGGTCGTCATTAGTGATGGTGTATCGGATGGCTTCCCTCTTCATTGTTGTATCATCTTGTAGCCGTCGGGAGTGGCAGTGACAATGTCGGGGTTGAGCCACGTTTTTGTGATGAAGTCAACGTCAGTGGAGAGAGTGTTGATGGTGTCCCAGAATTCCATGGCATGTTTGTAGATGGAGCGGGCATTGACCAGGATGCATTGGAGTGGTTTCAGGTTGTTCATGGTCTTCTGGCCGGGAGTGATGTGGAATCCTTCATAGGTTGTGTTTCAGGAGAAGTGGCAAAGTCAGCAGGTGGAGTGTCCTTTGGTTGATCGTGGTGAGGAGGTGAAGCAGCTATTGTTTAGGTATCCAGGGTCCAGGTCAAGGAGTTCCTTGGCGGTGTATCAGCCGATGGCAGGAGGGCCAGGGGTTCTGGCAGTTGGACGCGGTCCAGGCTTGGATAGGCGCAGATTGGTTTGCCTTTGGTTCACGAGCTGTGCGGCCATGCAGCAGCTTCCATTTGTAGTACTGGGAGGTGGGTAGGGCTAGCCGGGATGTAGAAGGGTGGGGCTCGGAGATGGCAGGAAGCGGGAAAAACAGCCGTAGCAACCCTAACCTACCCACTGAGATAATCCTGCAGCAAGTATTAACCCAGGACAAAACCAACACAATACAAAATATGAACGAAATTTTAAAAAAGTGACGCTAGCTGGAGTGGCGGCCCAAGTAGCTGCAATGGTTCCCTAGGACCGAACCGACATCCTTGAGGCTTGAGGTGGGGGCGGGGAGCTGATTCAAGAGGCTGAGTGGCAGGCGAGCAGAAGAGTGGCGCACTGACCGAGAGCACTCACCAGGTACATGAACCCTGCTTCTCTTATGCCTGCCAAAAGGTTCTTTCATATTCTCCCTATCCAACTTAAATCTGGTGTTCCATCAGTTTTCTACAGTTATTTAATTGGAAAGTCCAACAGCATATTTGTATATCAAGTGCAGCCAATCCCCCTTTAAGCCATTTCCTTCGGAGTTTTTTTCTAGGCAATCCTGACCACTCCGGAACTCCAAATGAATCTACTAATCTCTCCCTCAATCTTCTGGGACATCTTCTTATCAAAGGCTAAGGGAATATTGTCAAACAAGAAGGTGAATTTAGGTGACCATCATCTTAACCATGTTAACGCAACCATAAATTGTCAGGGATACATTTTTTCATCTGAATAGCAAACCTTTGCACTCTTTAATAGACCTGCTTAGGTTGAACTCTGCTAGGTTCTCTAGGTCTTTCACTACATTAATATCTAATTATTTAATACCCTTCTTCCTCTCACATCATATCCAGTTAAATTCCACGCAATTCCCTTCAACTTATCTTTATTCACTTGATACTCTGAAAATCGACCAAAACCTGCAACCTCCTGTTGTATTTAAGGGTATGATTTGTTAGAGTCTGATGCAAATAAGATCAGATAATCTGCATATAGGACTAACTTCTTTGTGAGCCCCCCAGGGCTACTAAAGGGAACAATAGAGCCATTTAACCTGAGAGTTTGTGCAAAGGGCTCTATATATAAGTTAAAAAAGAGAGGGGATGGCAGGCAATATATTTGCTCTCGGGAAACTATACAACATCTTTATTGCCCAGCAAATGTATCTCCTACCCTAGATTTTCTAGCACCCCTGCTTTATATGTCCAGTTAACATGTTCAAACACCTCTGACTTCAAATAAAATCTGCAAACTTAAAAAAAGAAATGGAACAAAATTAATTTGGCACAGTGTAATTTGGTTTGTGGGTAGAGTAAAGGATGTAGGGCCTTTCTGGAGGCTGTGCACAGTAGGATGTGTAGCCACAGCCAGAGATTGAGTGCAGCGGGCTCCATGGCTATGGCTGGAGTTCGTGTGTAAAGAGTTGCGTGGGGAAGGGGTTGATCTAGACCAGAGATCTTGCACAGAGGAGTGTGTTGGCCACAGGAAAAACCTCAACAATTTACACAAAAAACTGTACGACTAGGCTACTGGTGCTCATTTGACCAAAATATATGTTAATACAAACGTTACAAATTCCATCAAAAAACACATTATTATAATGACATTTTCGTGGCAATGCAAATCCTAAAAAGCGCTGAAATTACTTAGTTATAGTTTGATGTTCAAATCTTAACTGATCACTCTCATGCACTGCACATGATCTCACACATGACATCATGGACGGCATCTTCAGTAACATCATTGTTGAGCTCCCATATGGGAGATTGAGTTTGGGTTGCCTCGCCTCTATCATCGCAGGAAAATTGAAAAGTATATTAGATTGGGAATCTTTCAGCCTGTCATCACATTCCATTGAGGGAGATGTGTTTTTGTTTTGTGCCTGCCAAATGACACAGAATATTAACAATGGCTGGGATGGTTTGGACTTTAACGTTGGTAGGGTTGGTATGTGACAATTCTCTCTATACCTTAAATCACATATCACTCTCCCACGCTCCATTACTTCCTTGTATCTTGCAATCTCAAATCACACTGCAAATCTCTTAACATTATCAGAGGCAAAGATATAAAATGCAGACATGTTCTTTTCATGATATAGCCCTTTGTTCCAAAGCTGGGTATGTTACATTTCTTTTTTGACACAGTCAAACCAACCATATTAACCCCTTGACCGCAGCGCAAATTCAGCCGTGGTGCTTGGGAATTAATGAGTGGCCGTGTTTCGGCTGGCCGCCTGCCGTTCCCCGCACATGCAACAGGTTAAATGCTTGATCCCCACCTCCATTCAAGTCTGACTGTATAAGTGAGTGATTAGGTGTCTCAGTGAATGTATGGGTGAGTGACTGGGTGTGTGAATGTTTGTATCAGTCTGTCAGTTGGTGTCTATGCGGCTGTATGTGTGTGTGAGTGGGTACATGAGTGACCGTATGGGTGATTGATTGGTTTTCCTAGTACCTGTATGGGTAACTGAGTATCTCTGTGGGTGGGTGTGGGGGTGTGGGACTGTCTGTACGGATGAGTGAGTCAGTGGCTGTATGGGTTAGTGAGTGTGTGTGTCCTTGAGGGGCTGTATGGATGAGTGAGTGTGAGTATGGCTGTGTGAGTGAGTGTGGCAATACAGGCGATTGATGAGGTATATGAGTGACTGTATGGGTGAAAGAGTGAATGTGAGAGAAGCTGTATGGGTGAGTGTGTGCGTGTGTCAGTGACTGTATAGGTGAGTGAGTATGTGTTAGTATCTATATGAGTAAGTGGATGTGTGTGTAACTATGGGTAAGTAAGTGGCCGTGTGCGAGACTGCATGGGTGAGTGAATAAGTGTGTGAGTAGCTCTATAGGTGACTGACTCAGTGTGTGAGTGGCTGTATGGGTGGATATGTCAGTGGCTGTATTAGTGAGTGAGTGGGTGTACGAGTGGCCGTATGGGTGAGTGACTGGATGTGTATGTGGATCTGTGAGTCTTTGAGTGGGCAGGTACTGGTATGGGTCTCTGAATGGGTTTGTGAATGGTTGTGTGGGAGTGGGTGTGGGTGGGTGCATTAGTGATTTGTGGATGATGTCTTCAGTGGTCATTTGAGATGTGATCAGTGATGTCACTGACCATGTCATTAGGACTTCATTCCCCAACCAGTAGGGTGCCAGGAGACACGTTTGCAGAGTGGTGGAGAAAGAGGGCATTGCCTCTGAAGACTCTTAGCAATCCCGCTGTGTGGGACTTACTGGAGGTGACAGGAGGAGTTGTTCGCCCTCAAGGACCCTCAGCAGCCAAGGGGACTTCATCCCCTAACTAGTAGTGCACCAGGAGCCGTGTTTGCAGAGTGGTAGAGAATGGGGGGGTGGGGGGGGGGCGGCCATGAAGACCTCTCAACAATCCCGCAATGTGGGACTTACTGAAAGTAACAGGCCTCGCGGCCCTCTGCTTTCTTTATTACGCAAAGCCCCTGGGAGGTGGCAGTCCCCTGGGCTGCATGGGAGGCTATAATGGCCTACCCCACACTCAAAGTAGCAAATTGCCTGGTTAGATGGCAGAGGGCCGTAATAAATCAATGATTAATAATCAATTTTAAATGATTTCATATATTTATTACTTACTTAAAATGCCAGACTATACCCCAACAAACCTACCAGCCAATATTTAAAATATAGCAACAATAAATAAAAGTAACGCAATTAACATAATTAATAATCAATTTAATATTAGTTATTAAAAAATACAGTTATTACATAATTTACTTTTTTTCCTCCATCTTTTCCTTATGCTTACAGCAAACAAAAAGCAAACAAATACACCACACATAGACGTTCTCTTCCATAGGTAATACACAAATTGCATTTTAAACTATAGTGATCACACTTCCCTCCTCCCACCTCTTCCTCCACCTCCAATGCACCGGGGGTGAAGTCCTGGGGAACTATGACTACAGTAGCAACTGGAATGGGGCGGCACAGGGGGCAGCCTCTATAAGCATTCCATTTACCCCAGATTTTTTCCCACTTTCTGGTGCCGTCCTGACTTTTATACACCACTTTCTCAGCTGCCATGCACCGATCAATGTCCCTTTGCCAGTCCACAATTGACATAATTCATAATCAATCATATAAATAATTAAGTATTAATTAATTATACTAAATTAAATTCCCACCCTACATACCTAACAACCTGCTCTAACAAAGTAAATTACTATTAGAAAGTAAAGAAAAAACTTGACGTGATGCAGCAGACTCGGATCACAGATTGCAAGGAGCAGGGAGCAGTAGTGGTACAGGGGGAGTTGGGCAGCTGTCGTGAGCCAGCACCGGTACTTGCACTGGGTTGCTGGTGCGGTTTTCGGCCGCCTCACTGTCTCACCATCATGCGAACAGGAGCAAACAGAGCAGAGGCGGCAGGCAAGAGGACAGAACTGTGCGATCTACGCTGCGTATGTGGGTGGTCGTTCTTTGACCTGCGTTGTGACTGCAAACGGCTTCTGGCATCTTTGACCGCGCCGAACGTTGCCTGTAGACTCCTGGCGAGATTTGCTTTTTTGTTTTTGGTACTGCCCTGATTTTGCCCTGCACCATAAACAGCTGCCTGCCTGTTCTTTGCTGCTCCCACCCTTTCTAGTCATACCCCTGAGCCCACAAGCAACTCCGCTGCTGCAGATTCCATCTGGTGGCAGCCAGGCAGCAGTATTTTGACTTTGCAAGCCCCTGCAACACTTTGGGCAGTGCTATTCAAAGACACAGCAAGAACATAACAGGGCTGCAGGTGCGCTCCCTCATAAGATCTTCCACAGGAGAAGGCGGCATATATGTAGTAAGGCACTTTACTTCAGGATTTCGTTGAAGTGTGTACTGGGATTGAGTGTGTGGTCAAGTGTGTGGATGTCACTCGGCCTTGGCACCCCTGTTGGTGGCACGGAAGCAGCCGATGATAGGCCGGTGCAGCTTGCTCCACAGCAGAGGGGGCTGGTAAATCCTTTGTTGGGTCCAGAAAAATACGGAAATGCAAATAAATATGCTTTCTAATTTATAATCTTTAATCTTTTATATCTGGAGTTTTATCTTACATCTGGATTTGCTGCCTATCGGGCTCATCTGGTGTTTTCTTGCCCCACTGTAAAGGGCCTCATATTATATGGTATAGACAGATAGGTGGGTCTACTGCACAAGGTGTATGGACTGAGAATGCCCTCCACTCCTCTACATTGATATTATCTCAGTGACTCTGTGTAAGGCTCTGTGACTCCCAGCCAACATATTGAGTCTTCCTGGAAGTGGTGGTGTATTGCTCAGTGTGGTAGGAGAGGAGGACTTTAGTTCTAATTTGTTGCTGCTAGTTTTGAGTTTTTGTATTTCTGTGCATTGGAGGACAATTGGCAGATTATAATATGAGGTCAGGACACCTACGTAGGTCCTTCAGCCATGTAAAAGGCAGAAGATTGTTAAGAAAACCCAAAAGGCTGCATTGCCCGGCAATGAGATGGATCTGGAGGAAACACAGGCCAATATTGAAGCGTCGCCAAGTATAGAACATGATAAAATGGTCCCTGATCAAGCAATCAAGACTACTAACAACAATCGGACTCAGCTCTCCCACTCCTATATTATGGGCTATTTCAAACAGTCAGATAAAGTTCAATGTGAAAGTGGGTTGTATTTACCTATTTCAGCCCCAGCAGCTCTATGGTCACCAGTGATAGGTCTGGCCATGTGCGATGGTGTGTTACCCCTGGGAGCTGTGATTATTTGCTACAGCCTGCTGAGAATGATTTTTGTTTTAAAACTACTGTTACAAAATATGTCTGATCTAAGGGAGAGAATTCTCAAATAACAGTAGTTAAGGCCCACGTACTTTTGGAGCCTGAACTTGGTGCCTCATTTCCTTTTCCATCGAATGCGACGTCAGATCAAATAATGTTGTCTGTTAAATAGATCCGTCCTCTAAAGATGGAATGAATAGCCCAGGTTGGGGTAGATCAATACAGTGCTCTTATTGACTGTGATATCTCTGTCATTTGTTTGGTTGATAATCAATTAAACCAAGTTTTTTTTAAGTCACCCATGCTTACTAAGAACTTAAAGGTCTGCGAGAGTCAATATTCTGACTCACAACCAACTTTACCTCCTCAAAAAATTAACCCTAGAGGGTCTGGTCAGGGGCCTAAGATGGCTAATCAAATAATTCATTGAATTCTGCAGATCTTTCGTTCTCGGAAAAATATGATGTGCGCACGTTAATAGAAGTAAGTTCCCCCAAACATCAAATCTCAGTGGACTTATTAAATACCTTAGCTGTGTATGGGGCTGGGATAGACACTAAGCTGCGTAACTTAACTAACTTTGTGGTAAGAGCTCAGTCCAACGTTATTAACCAATTAATCAAATGTACGTGTTCATATATCTTAGATAATGTATCAGAATGTCCAAATATAGTATGATTTCCTATTGATGAAGTAAAAAAATTGGCCATACAACCAAAGGCAGAACTACCTCTACCATCCCATATTAATTATGGGGCGTGGGCCACCAGTGAGAGTACGAAGCTTCAAAATGTTCAGTGTGACGTTCCCGCACATATTTCTAGTGGTTTAGCTGGGTATACTAGGAAATTGGAAGGACGTTTGGGGTCAGAAAGTGATACACATAAAAGTTGTATTGTAACAGAAAATGTTAATACAGAGAGAAGTAAGGTTCTAAATTCCACTGCCTTATGTGAGAGTTCCTGTGGCGATCCCCCTTTAACAAAATTGGGCTAAAAAGAGGCTGCGGAAGGTCCTGAATAAAGGTAAGAAAACGATAGGTATATCGGCTAAACCCGTGTAACAACTCAGGGATTGTTAGCCTAGTTTCAAACCAACTGGTCAGAATATACAAAAACAGGACCAATCTTTAAAAGGCGTAGATAATCCCACTGGTTATAACCAGTTAACCCATTCAAACTTCCTGCTGAGCTCACAGGTACTGAGTCTCCCAAAAAGTGGTAACAGAGTCTGCAAAAAACATTGATGTTTATCATCCACATATGCTGACTGAATCAATTGGGGGAGAGGATGTTGTCTAATGGGCTAGGGCGGTCGATCTCAATTCTGGGGAACATGGTTTGGGTGTCGGCAATGATGCTCAACATCCTGTGATTCCGGGCAAATCACTTAATCTCCCGTCCCTAAAAAAATGTATGTGTCCTTGTGTAACGCAACTGGTGCTCATGTAAAGCGCTCTGATACCTAATACGTCCAGGTCAAATTCACGCTATATAAAACTCCGAAAAATAAAGCAGGTACGGACAACGGGACTGTAACTATGCAACATGGTAGTTTTACTCAGAGTATGCCAAAGTCCTAGTCGGTTAATGGAAATAGTTTTGGGAAAATAGCTTGTCGTTCATAAATGTTGATTGAACTAACTATAAATAATGAGGTTATGTTTCTGCCACAGGTTTGTGTTATCCAGAGAATGCCTGGGCCTACCTTAGTTAATGGAAATAGGTCTGGAGCTACTCAGTGATCATTATCTCCTAAAGGACATCAGAATATATTTTTAGCCAGCTGTATTGATCCAGGCCTAGTTATATATTTATTTACTTATTTATTTTGTGTACTTATAGAGCGCAGTCCTGTCACCCAAAGGGCATCCTGGCGCTTTGAACTTCGAGCGATTGCACTTTTCACTGCTCAGACAATTTTAGGAAAAAAGTGCGTTTTTAACGCTTTCCTGAACGGAAAGTGGTCCCTGTGGCTTCTCAAAGAGAGTGGCAGGGAGTTCCAAAGTTTGGCCGCTGCCACACTGAATGAGCGGCCGCCCATCCTAACTCTCTGAAACCTCAGGACTACAAGCAATTGTGCCGAAGAAGAGCGGAGGGGCCGCGAGGCAGAGTACCAAGCAAACATATTCTGCAGAGGTACTGGGCCCTGTTGATGTACTGCCTTAAACACCAGACACGCGGCTTTATACAGCACTCGCAGGTGTACCGGGAGCCAATGTAGATCTCTTAAAGCTAGAGTAGAAGAGCTAGACCTAGGGCGGGAAAGAGCCAGCTTGGCGGCCATATTCTGCACCCGTTGTAACTTCCCCAGCAGATTTTTTGGGGCCTCCAGAAGTAGCGCATTACAGTAGTCTAGACGACTTAGTATGGTACCGCAAACTACTTCCGGCCTGGCCTGGGCGGGGAGAAGGGGCAGAACTTTACGCAACATGCGTACCTGCATCATGCACGTAGAAATGGTTTTATTGACGTGCATGTCAAGCTGTAAATTTGGGCCGAAGATCACCCCCAAGTTACGAGCTGATTCCGCCGCCGACACTGGCTCGGGAAAGGTGGCAGGCCAAAAGTTCTCTGGAAGTACCCGCGGGATCCGATCTATGGAACAATAGAGCACCTCCGTCTTTGAGCTGTTAAATTGTAAGGAGTTGGCACGTAGCCAGTACGCTGTGGCTGCCATACAGCGATGAAATGTCTCCAGCGAGACCGCACTGTTTCCTTCCAGAGAAAAGACCAGCTGGGTGTCGTCGGCGTAATTAAAAGCTGAGACACCAAAAGATTTTATAAGCTGGACCAGGGGGCGAAGGTACAGATTAAAAAGTATTGGGCTGATGGCCGAGCCCTGTGGGACCCCCTGCCCTACTTTCCTTGGCTCAGAGCGAAATGGAGGGAGTGAGACCAACTGTTGCCGGCTGCCAAGATAGGAAATCAGCCAGTCTCTTGCACCCTCTGTGACCCCACACTCCTCTAGTCTCCTGATGAGGGTCCGATGGCAAACCGTATCGAACGCGGCCGACATGTCGAGCAGCACTAAAAAGGCTGCCCGACCACTGTCGACACGCGAGCGGAGATTGTCCAATACGGTTACCAATGCGGACTCCGTCCCGTGCCCGGGGCGGAAGCCAAACTGTGCCTCATTGAACCATCCGATATTCTCCAGGAAGCCTGAGAGTGAGCGGGTCACCCATTTTTCATTGATCTTAATAGGAAAAGGGAGCAAGGAGATTGGCCTACAGTTGGAAAGGCAGGCAGGGTCCAACGTTGGTTTTTCGAGCAGCGGAGACACTACTGCTAGCTTCCAGCACTCGGGAACAGATGCCAACTCCAAAGACTGGAGACAGATGGAGTACAAAGGCTGAAAAAGTTCCGCGTGGAAAACCTTCCAGAATTTGGGAGGCAGTGGGTCGAGCGGAGAGCCCGAGGACACCGTATGTGCTAGGCTGCAGAATTCCTCAAAGGAGGGACAAGGAAAGAGTCTTAGTTGGGGTCGACTGGGGGAAGTATCCGGAGCTCCCAAACAAAGAACTGGGTCACTCGGCTGGGGTCGACTGGGTGATCCGTCCGGAGCTCCCAGACTAGGGCCTGGGGCACCCGTCTGGGGTCGACTGGGCGGGCCAACCGGAGCTCCCAAGCCGAGAGCTCCCAGTAAGAGAGCTGAGTCAGTCGGCTGGGGTCGACTGGGTAACCCGTTCGGAGCTCCCAAGCCAAGGCTAGTACCAACTGGCCGGGGTCGACTGAACGGGCTAACCGGAGCTCCCAAGCCGAGAGCAGCGGGCAGAGAGTTTTTTAAGCCCTCTAAGATCTTTGCAGTCTTCTCCTCAAAAGCACCCGCCAGGGAGTCGCACAGGGCCTGCGACGCAAGGACCGTGTTAGCCACACACACAGGGTGGGACAAGTCCCTGACAATTTTAAACAGGGCTTGAGATTTATTAGGCGCCTGGTTCAAGGTGGATTTCAGAAAAGCTGCCTTAGCCAGCTTAATCTGCGCCTTGTAGCCCTGCAGTGCGAGCCTGAACGAGGCCTTTGCTGAGGTTGAATACTGCTTCCTCCAAGCTCTCTCAGCACGTTTGCAGCTCAACTTCAACAGTCGTAGCTCTTCGAGACTTACGAAGGGGCACAACCTTGTCTAGCGTGTCGGTAATGGACCGGCACAGAGTAAGATAACTTCGCCTCCACCGAGTTACTCAAACAGAAGTTGTCTGGTAGTAAAGAAGGCAGTGAAGATGAGCTGAGTAGTCGGGACCAAGGTCTACCCAGTTTCGACAGTCCTACACCGGCTGCTTCAGAGGGATAATCCCCTATGCAAAGGGAGAAAGCCACCAGTGCGTGGTTGGTCCAGCATTGGCTTAGGATATCATTGACCACTACTGATTGAGCGTCAGCGAAAATCAGATCCAAGACGTGACCTCCCCTGTGAGTCGCTGAACGGACCAATTGCTGCAACTGAATGTCGCCAAAAGCTTGGCAGAGTGTCGTAAACGCCCCATCCAGTGGACCACCCTGCCATATATACAAGGGTTGTGCCGGGTAATCAATCTTCTAATGCCTCGAAACTAGTATTCCATCTGAATCTGAGTTCAATCCTAAAACTCATCTCAACAATTTCTGAATTAACATTTATTAGGTCTACAGATCTTTTATCTATGCAGTTTATCCCCTTGCATGCATTGGACGGCCCCTGGCTGTCTGACGCTGCGGTGGGCGTGTGCGTTGGACGGCCGGGGGCCGTCCGATCTGCGCACGCGCGGTGCGGCAAAATCCCCACTTAGTTTGTGAGTCCACCATCGCAACTTGGACTACTAATGAAATGGTAAACAAAATTCTTGATTCAAGTTTATATTTAGTGGAATGGGGTATTGAGATGAAAAAATACACCCCCTCAAAATATCCCGCAATACTGGAAGTAGTAGTCCCAAAAAATGTTTTAAAAAGCTCATTGTAGGGGGCGTGGCCTGCAGCCGGACAAGATGGCCACAGACTAGAGGAACTCCGGGGCCGAGACTGACTCCCCCGTAATCCGCTCATTCATCCGACATCCATCCATATCCATACTAATATAATAAAGAGAGAGCCCAAACTTTTGAGGTGGGTAATCTCAGGAACCACAGCACCAATCACAACACCCAATACAGCGTTGGAAAGGGCAGTTGCAGCAGAAGGACATAGGCTATGCAGACGCCCACCATATACATTTAAACGGTAGAAGAACCGTGCCAGCAAAGTAGTCCCTTGTGGGCGTGTCTGCGTTGTGCTGTGGGAGTGTGCTGGGGCGTGACAAACGCTGGGGGCGTGTGGTACGTTCCGCCCTACATGCCATGTCTCATATCGTGTGCTAATCCCACCCTGCTCCCTTTAAATACCCCTGCACCACAGAATCATAACCCACTCTTACTCCTTAAAATACCCCAACACCCTTAAACACTAACCCATCTTAACCCTATAAATATACCCTGTACCCCAAAACCCAAACTTATCTCTAAACCCTAAAAATACCCCTGTACCCCAAACCCCAAACCTAGCCCTGAACCCTATAAATACCCCTGTACCTCAAAACCCAAACCTACCCCTGAACCCTAAAAATACCCCTGTACCCCAAAACCCAAACCTAGCCCTGAAACCTAAAAATACCACTGTACCCCAAAACCCAAACCTACCCCTGAACCCTAAAATGCCCCTGTACCCCAAAACCCAAACCTAGCCCTGAACCCTTAAAATACCCCGGTACCCCAAAACTCAAACCTACCCCTGAACCCTAAAAATACCCCTGTACCACAAAACCCAAACCTAGCCCTGAACCCTAAAATAACCCTGTATCCCAAAACCCAACCTACCCCTCAACCCTAAAATACCCCTGTACCCCAAAACCCAAACCTAGCCCTGAACCCTAAAAATACCCCTGTACCCCAATACCCAAACCTAGCCCTGAACCCTTAAAATGCCCCTGTACCCCAAAACCCAAACCTACCCCTGAACCCTAAAAATGCCCCTATACCCCAAAACCCAAACCTAGCCCTGAACCCTAAAAATACCCCCGTACCCCAAAACCCATACCTATCCCTAAACCCTAAAACTACACCTGTACCCCATAACCCAAAACCCCCCCCCCCCTCCCCCCCCCAGGATCGTAGGAGTGACAGCTGCGAAGTGCGGCCTGATGGGGTGGTGTGGTCTGGGGCCTGGAGTTACAGAGAGGCGGGAGAACAGAGTGGAGCAAACGGCGAATGCGGGGAAACGCCTCCGGTCGTGACCACATATGAACCTGGTACCTTCTCGCCAACGGGAGCAGCTGGTGGGTCTGGAATACTGAGGGGACCTGCAGGGCACTAAAGACCAGATCGAAAAAACACTTGGCACAGTGAAACGGTCAGGGCAGGGGTATGTCCTGAGACCCCGACACTCACGCTATGGAGGAAAACCGCGCTACCTATTAACCAGCTGATCTGACTGGTGGAAAGAGACTACAAACACGCCTGGCCCAGGTATGCCCGGTACCCCATTATTGAACGCCGGGGGATTTATTTTGAAGACAGGCTGAGGTACCAAGGGACTGTGAGGTGCTGGATGAGCCCCGGCTAGGGAAGCATGTATGCATAACTGCGGAGGTGGCAATCCTGTCCTGTGGTGTGATCGAAACGAGACACATGGACACAACGGTGAGATAGAGGCGCCCTGAGGGTTTTACATTCTGCACTACTGTTGAAAACATTTTGAAGCCGTGGGTGGCGCCCCCTTGCCAAGGACCTAAAGAGACACTAACAGTACTGATCTGGACTGGCTGGGAGCCCTCCTGTGAGTGACCAGACTGCCATACCTTAACGGGCATAGTTTCTGGCGAGACGCCCGGACACTGGGTATACTATTCCCCGACTAGGGTAGTGCCCCAGCCATACAGCGCAAAACCAGTGGGCTATAGCTAGGATATATGGCACATAGCAGATGAAACACTAAAAGGAGATAACGGGCAGTCTCATGGGGGACATACTATAGGAGTCGAATCGCCAGTGGCGCAGCTGTGTTTTCCCCCTCTGTAGGACTGATCAATAGCAATCTTCTGACGCCGCTCATATCAGTGGCATCGCCTTGGGGGTTGGGATCCCTTAGAGACGGCATCAAGGGGCCTGTCGGACGATTATTACAGCGGACACCCCCCAGGCAAGCAGCGGAGCAACGAGGAAAACAAGATGAGTGGCAGAGGGACCTGAGGGACCCAACAGGGGAAACTAGACAAGTTTGCCTTTAGTAAGGACTTCCCGCCGCTGCCGGACCGGAAGGGACAGGTGACCAAGGGAGGAGAGGACGCGGCTGCGCCCAAACTAACGCTTGAAGACATTATGGCGGCTCTCCACAGTGTGCAAACAACAGTGGGCTCCATTTCAACAGATGTGACATTCCTTAGGGCGAACTTCCAAAAAATGTCAGCCAGAGTCAGGGAGGTGGAGCCGTTGACAACATCCCTCACAAAAGACACTTCCATCCTAACTAAGAAGGTGGCACAGTTAGAAGCCGACAACAAACAAATGGCAGCAAAGTAGGACGACCAGGAAGGGCGCTCGCGCCAGAATAACATCCGAATTACGGGGAGTCCCAAGACAGAAGGGGGCCACGCCATGGATCTGTACTTTGAGGAATTGATCAAAACTAGACTACAACCTAAAGGACTATCCCACTTCTTTTCAGTGGAACGCGCTCATGGTGCCGGGTGGCAGACCGAAGCCCGGTGCACCCCAAGACCTGTGCTGGCCCGCATATTTAACTTCCGTGACAGAGACGCCATTCTCCAATCAGCCCGAGTGGCGCCACCTATCTGCTTCCACAATTCTGTGCTCTCCTTCTTCCCGGACTATACGACAGCGGTGTCAGCATGTCGAAGGAGCTTCCTGGAGGTCAAAAAGACTTTGAGGGCCGTGAATTGCCCTATGCAATGCTCTTTCCAGCCAAACTGCGGGTGGTGGCGGACGGAAAAACATGGTTCTTTGAAACGCCAGAGGAGGCGCACGACTGGCTGGCGACAAGTGGAGAAACCTGTATAAGAACGGAAAGGGCACCACCATCATGAGAGGGAAGACAGTCCTGTGGCTGATGAACAGGGTGAAGACGAATATTCCAAGTTACAAAAGGAATCCAGGGAGTGACAACGCACCTGATGCACCGGACTCACCTGTGGACACTTTGAATAAGCAGCACACCTGAATACACGTCGACTATAGACTTGAAATAAACACTGTATGAACATGGACTCTTGGGCGGAGGAGGAACACTGTCTTCCTTGGACTTCCCGCTCCCGTATACGCAAGTAATGTTGGAGGGTTGGGATCTAAAGCACTCTGCTGAGTTGGGGTGGCGGGTAGTTCTAAATCCGCTAGGCAGGGAGGCAGGGAGGGGGGTGGGAAAGTTGGGAAGGTTGCAATGGTTTTGTTTTAGGTTTTGTTCGCAGGATGGCTATGGTACAGACGCAGACACTACTAACACACACGGCGGTGCATGCGAGTCACACTTACAGTTAACAACCTGTTCGATGACCCCCACTGGATATGACAATGGGTGATACCATAGATAAAAGGATTAACGGTGACCCCCGCGTAATGGTACCTCCCCTCACCTTACTTACATGGAACGTCAGAGGTTTAGGGGACAAAATAAAACGGGGCCTAGTGCTCAATTGTATTAAAAGGAGAGCCACAATGGTAGTACTACTGCAGGAGAAACACCTAACAGGGACGGTTACTAAGGCGATGGACAGATGGGGTTACAGGATGGTGGCAAACTCTGAGTTCTCTTCTGGGTCCAGAGGTGTGGGTATTATGGTTAAAAAGCAGTTTCCCCTACTGGTGCATAAAGTCAAAACTGAAGGAGCGGGGCGATTCGCGGCTATTGTCGCACAATGGGAGGGTCGACCCCTTAATATTATATCGGCCTATGTTCCCCCTGCATTGCATGCTGTGGCACTTCCAGATCTCAGCACCTTCTTGCTTGACCTGCCGGAAGGGGACCTACTCATTGGGGGGGATTTCAATGCCATCTTGGAAGATACCATGGACAGATTTCCGGTACAAACAACTAAAGGGGGATCGACACGCTTCTGGGGTTTTTTGGATGCCCTAGGCCTGACTGACATCTGGAGGCGATACCACCCAGCGACACAACAATACACATAATACTCTGGGGTACACAATAGTTTGTCACGAATAGATTATTTCCACTCACCGCTGCTTTTGACATATACCCACCACACTCCGACGCGGCACCGTATATACCCAATTTATCCAGGGTATTTACAGGTTTCCAAAATCAGGAAAGCAATCGTTGCAGTGTCCAGCCACTACTTTCAAGAGAACGTCACATCAGTTGATTAACCAACCATTTTGTGGGAGGCTTATAAAACAGTGCTCAGGGGCCAGGCTATAGCATCCATCATGGCATATAAAAGAGAGAAGCACTCCGAGCTCCACGTACTGGATTTCGCCCGACGCACTGCGGACGCCCAGCATGATGAGAACCCCACTGCAGAGACACTCCACGATTTACATCTCAAACAACAACAATACCAGGCACACTTAACAGACGTAACTAGGGCCAAAATACAGGCTACACACCATAGGGTATATGAGGTTGGCGATAAAGCCGGGAAGTTAATGGCCTGGCTACACAGATGAGATAATGGTAATAGATGGATAGCACAAGTCACTGCGGAGGATGGGGGAACAACTACTGATCCGCAGGCGATAGTGGCCGCACTTGCTCAGCACTTTCGAACAGTTTATAAGTCTACCTCCGACATGACTATAGAGGAAGCTTTGACCTACGTCCAGGACATTAATATGTCCAAGCAAACCCCAGAAGCGGCGTGGGGATTAGAAGCAGATCTCACCATAGAGGAGCTACAGACAGCAATGGGGGCACTGCAGTCGGGTAAAGCACTGGGGCCGAATGGCATACCTGTTGAGCTATACAAAAAAACGTCAGGGTCTACCGCACCATATCTTCTCAATATGTTTAATGATAGTCTTAAAAAGGGTGAGCTCCCACCCACAGCTCCCACCCACATCGCACATCCACCATAGTAGCTATACCAAAGCCCACTAAGCCGGCGGATCAGTGTACCTCATACCGTCCCATATCTTTAATTAACGCGGAAGCCAAAATCCTTGCAAAATTACTAGCACTTCGGCTGTCGCCCCACTTAACGTCCCAAATACATCCAGATCAGTCTGGCTTTATGCCCGGCAGAAACAAGGCCCACAATTTGCGGCGATTACATGGAGTACTTGCGCGGGCATTATATTTACAGGAACCAGCGGTGGTGTTATCGTTAGACTCACGAATGGCGTTCGATATGGTCGAATGGCCCTTTCTATTTGCAGTGCTCCGGCATCTGGGTTTTGGCCCCACCTTTTGCAGATGGGTCCGGCTTCTCTATACCAACCCGGTGGCACATGTTGCTGCCAACGGCCATATCTCCGAAGATTTTCCCCTGACGGGTGGTACGCGTCAGGGCTGCCCGCTGTTGCCACTGCACTTTGCCTTGGTGCTGGAACCGTTGGCAGCCTGGATTCGGTGGGACCCAATGATAAAGGGGCTCAAGTGGACGGACAGGTGGGCAGACCGAAGATCCCTATACGCGGATGACGTATTGCGCTATCTGACCTCCCCCAGGCGGTCTATACTGTCTCTGCTTAATATATGTGTGATATTTGGGAGCGTGTCGGGATACGCCATAAATTGGTCAAAGTCGGTCATGTTTATCCTCCACGGTCCACCCCCACGACTTCCTCCGGATTGTGCACTTAGACCTGCAGAGGGAGCGTTCAAGTACCTGGGCATATATATTACTGTGGATGCGGTGGAAGTCTTCGAAAAAAACTTGCAACCGCCTCTGGACCGTCTCAGGAGGGATGTGCTGCATTGGGAGGCCTTCCGCTGACCTTGTTAGGAAAGGAGGCATTCTTCAAAATGATGGCATTGCCCCGATTTTTATATGTACTGGAAAACACGCCTTTTGTGGTACGCCAAAATATTTCAAGGCTATTGAGGCACAGGTCTCCGGCCTCTTATGGGGCAACAAACCAGCACGTATAGCGCAGTCCAAGCTAATGCGAAGCTGGTACGATGGAGGGATTGCACTTCCACACATACAATTTTACTATTGGGCAGCGCAATTGAAGATAATTAATCAATGGCTGCACGCTCCACAGAGTGACCCGGCATTTCAGGCAGATAGGGCCCTCCTAGGCACAAGAGGTATGTTATCACCTCCCTATGATAAAAAACTGGCACTGACTGTGTTTGGTCCTCTTAGACATACATTGGTCCTTTGGCATACTGCTCAAACCAAGCCCGGCTGGCGTGGGGTACTGACCCAACTTACCCCCTTGTGGGACACTAAACGTCTAGGCAAGCTCCGTAATACCAGATGTTTCGATAAATGGGGCAACATGGGCATCTCCACGGTGGGAGACCTCTGGCACAATGGTGAAATGGTATCGTTTGAAAGTCTCCAACAAGACTATGAAATGGCGAGTGGGGAACGATTTCGCTACGTGCAATTTGACATGCTCTGATCTCAGCGCTGCCCCCTGGTACAGATGTCCCTGAGGCTTCCCCCCTGGAAGACAGATTGCTCACAGAATATATGCAGAAGAAAGCAACTTCCCTCACTTACCGGAAATTGATAATATGCCGGACCTGACGGGTTCACTGCGTGGAAAATGGTCAAGTGATGTGGGGGAACTAGATAGTCTGAGTGGCTGGAGGCGCTGGCCTCTCCGCGGGAAGTGGGCATACCTTCTAGACTTAGGCTTGTGCAGCTGAAAATATTACACCGGGCATACTACACTAGACACACCCAGGACAAGATTGGCAGAACAATGCACCCATTTTGTTTAAGAGGTTGTGGAGAGGAAGGTACATTTTTTCATACCATGTGGGATTGCCCTAGGATAATGGAGTACTGGAGACAAGTGATGCGGACAATCTCACAGGTAGAAGGGGTTTCCCTAGTACCGGAACAGAGACAATGCTTATTAAATGTATGGGAACCTAATGATATGAACCGTCTGGCTCAGGGCTGGGCTACGCTGTGTATGGTGATTGCTAAGGGGAACATCGCCCAGAAATGGGGTGTGCCAGGTTCAGGTACTACAACTCCCGACATCACCTGGGAGTTTTTGTAGTCTCGAGGTCTCGTGAATACGAAAATCAGGTGAGAGGTAGTAAACAAAAATTGAGATTGAACAGTACACCGGCGCCCCCCCAGATTGCTCAGAGGGACGCCTGGTGTACCGACTGGAAGGTCAGTGCGCTTGCGAGTAGTCTACCTGATACTGAAAAGGCCAGTGCGCTTGCAATTACTCTGCCTGATACAGAAAAGGTCAATGGCTCATGAAATGCTTGCGAGCAGTTTGGCCGATATAAAATACGCTTACCAATGAGGAATGTTAATCTTAGTTCTTTGTGTATGCGCGGTGATACAAGGTACTGATTGAAGTCGCGCTAGCTCTAAGATGTCTTTAAAAGAGGTCGGAGCTTTCACAAACCACAATTATACCATAATGGCGTAAGGCTGACTAGAGTGAGCTGGTGGTCGATTATTGCATAACAAAACTCGGTGAACGCGAGTCGGTTGTGTTTTGTCAGTTTGTTTATATAAACACAAGCGAAAAATCATATTAAGATCGCTTTTGGATTCAAAGAACTGTGTGTCTTGTAAGAGTGAGTTTGAGTGTTTTGTTTTGTCTTGTGTTTTCACTAGAGTGGTGCTCCTCATACCTGAGCTGTAGCCAGGTGGGGTGACGCATTTCCTCCTACCGATTAGGTAAGAAGGCTTAAATGTTTAAATCGAGATAATGGTGATTCATGACCATACCTTTGAGATATGCTGTGCCAATCACATCGTATGGCTGTACAAAATGTCTATGCCTATATGCCGATTTTACTGTGTTTTTCTTGTTTTGGTGCACTGTTTCTTCCTTTTTTTAGTTACGGAGGAGAGGACTGAGCAACACCTAGAAGTATACAGGTGATACTTTTCTAATTTTTTGCAGTAGCTTTTAAAATCTAGGTCCTGAAGAAAGCAGTGACATATTCAGAGTCACAATTGCTGAAACATGCCGACCCTACTGGCTTGCAGATATTATGTCAAATCTGCTCGTTTTTTCACATATATATTTTAATGTTGGGAGTATTGAGACAGCTCATTAAAATAATTTTTCCTTATCTACTCAATTACTACCTAATTTTATCAACTTCACGTTTTCACCACATATTTCACGCATGCAATTCAGTTACCCCTACACACTACACCGGTCCCACCCATTGCACAACTCTATTGTTTTTGAGTTGTTTATCTGTCAGCATTACACTCATGGACAGATCACACTTTCTCCTGGGTAAGGAGAGCCCAAATGATGTATAGGGCGGAACCGGGTGGGAACTGATGGGCACTTTCTTCCAAATTCAGGAACCAAGTACAGTCTGTCACATATTTAAGCACTAGTCCTACTTTAGTCCATCTCCTGGCGACATCACTTCAGTTTACACAGTAAAATTGTAGCACCTTTTGACCCTCAGACATTACTTTTGTTATTATAGTGTGCCGGAGGTGCCTAACCTGACTGCATCAGGAGAGATATGGATGCTACCATGTTCGCCGAGAAGTCTGTATTCATTAATCGGGGTGCCCCAAAAAGTGGAGTAAAATCTGGGGTAATTGGAATAAATTTCGGGGTGACATTTGTGATCCCCCATCAGATCATGAAGATGATCATTCTGACGTGGAGTAAAAGGGTGGGGGAGCGGGGTTCACGACAAGATAATGAACATAATTATGTAATAATGAAATGTAATGTGATTATGATTTTGACCGCGCTTGTGTGTAGTGAAGAACGGAATGATTTTAAAACGGATATGTACCCTGCCTGTTTAACTGAGGTTTGTATTATGCAAAATAAAATTTTCAACAAAAATAAAAAAAACTGATTGTAAAATGTCAATTCCATTACTTAGAAGTGCAATTGGACCACTGAATAACCCAGTTAACAACACAGGCCTGTAAGTTAAAAATATGTCAAAAGGAGTATGTACCTGTGAATTGTTAACTAAAAATGAAGTGCCATATGATTACAGGGCATGGCTTCCAGCGACCCTTACAAATGCGTCTTCTGGAGATGCGGACTGAACTCTTTTTGCTGCTAGCAGAATCGATAAACAATTGAGAATATGTCCTTGTACATCGTTTCGCTCACTTGCTGGCTGACCTGGACAAACTTTCCTTTTTAAATGCTTTTAAAATTTTGAGGTTTCAGGAAACATGGAGAGAGCAAGATGCTCCATTGCTTGGTTTTATTGAATCTAATCTATCAGCTATACGTACCTATAATCAAGGCTGAGCAAAGGGCGGTCTTTCATTTTATATCACAACTGATTTAAAAGTAGAAGCAATTGATGTGCAGTTGGCATGGATACAAGGTGTTTTATTGCAGCATGACAATAATATAGTGATAATATTGAATGTTTATTTAAGCACAAGCAAAATTAACAAGATGACTCAGTTGTTTACCTTGTGGGATATTATAAGAACATTAGCACTCCAGTTCCCAACGGCCGGCTTGAATATTTCTGGAGATTTTAATATACATCTGGTTGCATGGGCGCTAGGTGGCGCATGACCAAGATGGCCACACTCCTGTGAGGCTCCAGCCCTGCTGAGCCAAACACCATTCATAATGCCCATCCTGTGTTAATATTCAGCACTTTCACCTACATCGCGTGATTCCTGCTTTCATACTGCCTCCAGGGATACCACTGTCATAACCCTGGCCTGAAGGGCGGTGGAGAAACACCTGACGCAGTAAGGAGTGGAGGACACGGAGCTACGTCTGGAACTGCATCGCGGCCCGCCTTAGTCAGGAAATGCCGCGGCTTTGAGGGCCCTGGGTCGGGAACTCGGAAACCCCGCGACGGAAGCGTGCAGCATTCTCGGAGTGCGGAGGGGGCCAATATCATTGACCGCGAGTTGCCTGCACGCTGCGGCGGCTCAAGGCTTGCGACAGGCCCCATCGACCTGCAGTACGGGAGTGTCTGTAACGTGCGGAAGCGTTGAAATTCACCTGGTTTGACAGGCGCGGCCGCCTCACGCCTGGGGGCCAGCGCTAAACACAACACCCTGTCATTTCCCAGCTCCGAAGTGCTGCCGGACCTTGAGCGCTCAGTAGACTGACCTGGGGGCCCCTGATTATCTTGCTCTGGTCTCTTGCCGCCGCCGGAGCGGCCGCCATTTTGTGGCTGCTGTTGAAGATCTACTGCAGGGCCTGGTGCTGCAAGGTATGTAGCAAACTGGCTGGAGGGGCTAGAGAACGCACATTGTAGATCCCAGAGATCTCCTGTGGAACCCTGCTGCTCAGTACTCACCCCGAAGTTATTGGCACTACGTGGGCGTTACTCGACAATTCCATCTTGACTGCACTGCGCTGGACCTCCTGAAAGCTGGACCTGGCACTGATTTTTAAGGTGATTGAGTGATGGCGTGTGGGTGCTGACAGTGTGGAGGGTGCTCCCCCCGGCTATCTTTGTGGTTTTATGATAACGCTGCATTGGGTCCACTAGTGATGGAGTCCCGATACTGAATTATCTCCTTTATTAACGTGCTATCTGGGCCTGGAAGACATCTACTCCTGACTGACCTGGGCAACGAGATACCGCAGACTGTACTGCCTGGGCGAAATAACCACTACACGTGGCACTGCTGTTGTCGGACGCCTCATTCAGGGTGCAAGAACTGCCTGTCCTACATCCCCAGCAACCTGCGACACAGCTCTGCCAGACTACCTCCTCGTGGGCAGGGGCTGCAGATCACTTCACCGAACTCCCTCATCCTGCCCCATACCTTGCACCATGGGGTGTACTGATGCCAAGCAGGCCAAGCTCCCAATTGAAGTGTGTAAAACTCCCAGGTCGCGCTCTGAAAACACGAGGGATCCGAAACTACTGATGCGCCTGAGGAAGACTGGAAGGCCATTCTACGGGGCATGAAGCAGAGCCTCACATCCATAGACGCTAAAATAGACACAATTAATATGGTTATGGACTCTGTGGTTACCAAACTCGGCCAGCATGAGCAGCGTTTGAAAGAAGCCGAGACTAGAGTATCCGACCTGGAAGACGGAGCCACAGCGAGTAAGACTCACATGTCACAGATGGATAAATTGCTGAAAGTAATTGCTGGCAAAAACGAGGATTTGGAAGCACGCTCCCAGAGGAATAACATCCGAATCCTTGGCCTGGCGGTATCAACACAAACAGGACTTATGGAAGACTTTATAGAGCGCCTGGTTATAGATCTCTTTGGTAAAGACTCCTTTTCGGCGCACCTCACGGTGGAAAGAGCACATAGATCTTTGGCGGCCCATACGCCGCCAGGTGCAACGCCACGGCCTGTGATTGCTCGTTTTTTAGATTACCGAGATAGGGACACGGTCCTACGCCTAGCTCGCGAAAAGAAGCAGGTTCGCTATGAGAACACAATACTGTCTTTTTTCCAGACTTTACGCAATCGGTGCAGGACGCTAGATGGAAATTCGCCGCAGCCAAGAAGAAATTACAGTCACAGCAAATTCCACACGCAATGCTGTATCCAGCAAAGTTGAAGATAACTCATCATGGCTCGCAACATTATTTTTTGAATCCGCAACAGGTCCGCGACCGGTCCAGATCCCCGTCGCCCAGGTCAGACCCTGCCTGAACTGTATACCTGGCATTGGCATCAGATGGAACTTTAGCTACTGAACTAGTCCTGATGACAGGAACTACGCTGGTGATGTATATGTGGACTTACTATTTGGTAAAAGGTTTGGCTCGGCTACTTGCCTCCGTCCCACTGTAACTGCCCACAGGCTGGCGGTGTGGTGGGTGGGTGACAATATGAAGGGAAGTGGGCAGGTCGTGAGCCCCTAGCGAGTCCCCGAGAGGGCGGACCCTAGGAAGCTATCTCTTAAGGGGGTACAGATAATTACGCTATGTTGGTTTCTTCGGAGGGGGAGGTCTTGTGCCCGGCAGGTTGGGGGAGCCGGTGTGGGTGGTGGGAGGTTCACTGTTTTTGATTGCACAGCGATTTGTCCAGTTTTTTTAGGTCATCATTACATGGGTTCATGCTAAATGCTGCACGGGACATCAATAGTATTACTGTAGCTTCATGGAACATTTGAGGTCTCAACAACCCTAGAAAAAAGCGGCAAATTCTGGGTTATCTTGACAGGCATCACATTGCGGTAGCTATGTTACAAGAGACACACTTGGGTCCCGGCCCTACCCCCCAATTTGCCTCGCGGTGGGCTTTGCACCGCAGCTTTGCATCATACTCCACGTATTCCTGGGGAGTGGCTATATTGGTGAAGAAAGGGGTCGCATTTGTACCCAGTGGATCGGAAACTGATGTGGAAGGTAGATACTGCTTGCTTTGGGGCAGATTTTATTCCCATCATGTTAACTTTGCCAACTACTATGGGCCAAATAAAGACGATCTGCAGGTCCTCTTGCGCCTATGGAGCAGAATACAGGAGATAGGTACAACCTACATTATTTGGGGTGGGGACTTTAATACTGTTATGCACCCCCACATTGATCGGTCCCGCGATTCCCCTGTGCATTACACGACACTCAGCAGACACTGCGAGACATTATTGACAAGAAATACTTGCTGGATTCCTGGAGACACATACATCCCACACAACGGGAGGGCACACACTTTTAAGCATTTCACTCATCTTGGGCCAGGTTAGATTACTTGTTTATTTCCACTGGGATGGCTCACTGGCTCGGGCGGGTGACCCATTTAGCTCGCACTCATTCAGATCATTCCCCAGTCATCATTGAATTACATGCGCCCCTCAACCACTCCCCATATAATAATTGGAGCCTCAATCCGCTGCACCTACAGGATGCAGTATTCAGGACTGAGCTGGAGCAGGACATAGAGGATTTTTTGACCACAAACCTTGACTCTGTCCCCAGCATCACAACGGTTTGGGAGGCGTTCAAGGTTACGATTCGGGGCTGGTGTATATCTAAGGGCAGGGGTATCCTTAAGTCAGTACACACTAGTTTGTCCACACTGGAGAGGGAACTCAAACAACTGGAAGGTGAGCTGAACTCTGACCCTGTTGGGAATGACACCAGGGCCACTATACGCGGCAAGCTTACGGAATACGAAGATCTAGCTGACAGGGAGTGTAAATTTCGGGGGAAACAACACGTAGCGAGGGTTTATGGTGAGGGAGATCGCCCAGGGAAGGCCCTGGCGGCTGCGGTCACCTAGGGTTTCCAACTATGTGACAGAACTGCAGGATGCGCATGGTGTTCTGCACAGAAACCTTCCTGACCCACTGCGCACACGTAGAGACTACTATAGCAATCTAAACTCCTCCCATAGATGCCCCCCTCTCGACTTGCCTGCCTACATTGAGGACACTGCCCTAGTCTGTTTACGGGACCCTCAACGAAAGTTCCTCAATCTCGATCTGGAACTGGACGAGACCACTGAAGCTATCATGCAGATGAGGTCTGGTCGGGCTCCTGGGTCCGACGGGCTACCTATTGAATTTAATAAAATGTACGCTTCCGTTCTGGTCCCGATCCTGAAGGAGGTATACTATGCAGCACTTGAGGAGGGTGTCCTGCCTCTGACAATGCGGGAGGCACTCATAACCTTCTTATTAAAACCGGGAAAGCCCTCCCATAGCTGTGACTCATACCGACCCCTCTCCCTTTTAAATTACGATACTAAAATACTGGCTAAGGTTTTGCCTACCCGACTTAATCTATTAATGCAGCACCTGGCACTTCCTGATCAGGCGGGCTTATCCAGAGCCACATCGCATAATCTCCGTACCTTGGCTGCGGTGGTATAAGATATTGATCCAAAGTGCTCAGCAGTTGCAATATTCCTCAACGCTACCAAAGCGTGTGACTCCCTAGAGTGGGACTATCTGTTGGGCACTCTGGAATATATTGGAGTGCCTGTTACCTTCCTCCAGTGGATTTAGTTACTGTATATCCGCCCGGTGGCCTCGGTGCTTCTGAACGGGACTAAATCCTCTACCTTCACTGTATCGAGAGGCACTCGGCAGGGCTGTCCTCTGTCCCCCATCCTATTTGCGCTGGCCATCGAGCCCTTAGCTGCTAAACTTCATCAACACGACAACCACAGAGCATTAATCTACCCGGCTAGACTGCTACTCATCTCCTTATATGCGGATGATGTGACACTGTATATTCATAAACCCCAGGATCGGGAAATTACTAAATTTGGAGCCATTTCAGGAGTGCAAATTAACTGGTCCAAATCAGCAATCTTCCCCCTCACTGATAATACCCCACGGCACCAATTGCACTATCCCCTGGCCAGGGAGGAGGATGAGGTGAAATATCTAGGTATTCACGTTACTAGAGATTGAGATGCGCTCATGCGGCTAAATTATGGCACAGCTGTTGACAAAATCACAGACACTATCACTAAGTGGTTACACCTTCCACTTTCCATGGCGGGCAGGATCTCCTTAATTAAAATTGTCTTATTGCCCAAATCACTGTACCTTTTCATTAACATACCTTCTCCAGTATTAGGGGTGTCTTTCATAGATTCGCATGCTTGAATATTCCCCGTCGTCGAAGTGGGAGTCCCACGGTACATAAAAATAGCAATAATGCTAATATATATATATATGTAATAACATAATACATAATAAAAATAGAGATAATACACACTGAAAAAACCTCCACTATGGTTCCTCCATAGGAATGCATTATAAAGAGAAAAACTCATTTGTAACATATCAGTGTCATTATGTTAGTCCAAACTGCAGCCAATCAGGCTCAAGCACCCTCTAGAACCTTTTTCTCAGAAGCTCAAGCCCTCAGATTTTCTACCGCACGTCGTGTGAAGGGAGTCTCCCTGAGCTCTGCTCAGTTTTCTTCATTCTTGTCTTCTACTTCAGTTGTTCTCAGGATGTCAAGTAAGAAGTCTTTGTTCAGGCCTTGCTCTTCCTGTGGGAAACTGCGTCTGTTTGAGAACACACGGTGGCTGACTGCAAGTTCTGTAGAACTTTTCCTGCTAAGACTCTCAGAGACAGGGAAGGTCGTCTTCTTCTGTGGTTGAAGCGCCTTCAGGATAAGGACGCAGTCTTGTCTGATGCAGAGAGTTTCATGTCAGGTCCTTCAACTGCCCCTTCCAAGCGTGGCAGTGTTCAGGAGTTGCCTTCTCCTTTCCTGAAGAAGAAAAAGCTGGCCTTAACAGTAGCCCCAGTGAAACCTACAGCTACTGTCATTTCTGTGTCTATGCCCACGAGACCTGGCTCTCAGGCGTCATTTCTAGCTTCTACAAGTGTTTTTACACTTCAGTCAGCGCGGTCGTCGACGGGCTCGTCGACGACCATTCCATCGACGAAATTGGCTGCTATGGCTTCGTCGACAATTACAGTGACGACAACGTCTGCGTCTGCGTCGTCGTCGACGAGGGTCTCGCCGACGGCTTTCACGTCTACAAAAGCCTCTATCTCCTCAGTCTCGTCGACGATTCCGATTATCTTGTCAGCGAAGAAGCTTCCGTTGACGAAGAAATCATCGTCGACGGTGCATGTCCCGTCGATGACCAAGATCCCGTCGACGCTGAAGGCGCCGTCGACCAGCTCGTCGACTAATTATATCCCGTCGACGAAGGCTTCGTCGACGAAGAAAATAACATCCAAGGATTTGTCGACGAGGCTCCCGTCGACGAAGGCTCAGTCGACGGCTGTGGCAAAACACTCGTCGTCGACGAATACATCCAAAAAATCACCGTCTCCGACAGCTTCATCGTCGTCGACGGCTGCTCCAGTGAAAACATCGACGTTGACGGCTATGTCGACGGCAGCTTTGCCTTTACATTCTGGAAAGCAGCAGAAAGACGCAGCATCCACATCAGGATCCATGTCTTTCGCCACTATGCCCTTAGTGCCTTTGGACACTTCAACTTCTACAGTTGTTACGGAGCCTTCCATGGGCAATATCCAGGATTCGGCACTCCAGTTGCCACCTCCTACTCTCCAGCCACCTTCACCTTTGTTGGTTACTGACCATGAAACAGAATCCATTGCGGACGACAATGATTTTGGCGAGGCCCACAGTCCTTCAGACTTTATTATTAAGTGTCAGGACACTAGTTCTGAAGAGGACGAGGAGGAGGTTGAGGACCAACAGGAGGAACAATATGTGCAGGTTCCATTGGCGACTTTCCCAGTATCGTTGTTTTCCAACCTCCAGCATATGCTGGATGATTACAATAAGAGATTTCCTCCTACGCCTCAGAGTACCCCGGGTCTTACTACCGCTGAGACCACAGAGCCTACTCAACCTCAGCAGCTTCCTCCAAAGCAGACTGCTCTTCCGGAAGGGCCCCGTCAGGCTATCCCCACTAATTTTCAACGAGATGTGGAAGATGAGACAGAGCCGGAAAGAGAAGAAGGGGTAGTTCCCCTGGATACGGATGATGACCAAGACCCGGATATGGCAGAATTCGATGACTATCGAATACAAACGCCCTCTCCACAACAAGGCGATTCCGGTGATTCACCTCCGGTTGACATCGCTAGCTTCCATAGTTTGATGGATAAGGCGGCAGATCGCTTCAAATTACCAAGAGTGCAGCGAGAGGAAGATTGCTTTCTCTATGACTTTAAAAACCAGCCTTATAAACAGGTCCACACCATTCCTATTATCGACTTTGTGTGGAAGGAGGGAATGAAAATCATGCAGGCTCCTAACTTCTTACCTGCTCAACTTCCTCGACTGGAAAAGAAATATAAGGCCCCGACGGGTTCGCCCGCTTGCTTGATCTCGCATCCTAAACCAGATTCCGTGGTGACCCAGGCAGCGCAACGACGGGCACGTAACCCTGCAACTCCTATCACTTCTCCTCCTGATAGAGAAGGTCGACGTTTGGATGCGATTGGGAAAAAGTTTTCATCCATGGCATCTACTTCAGTCCGTGCAGCTAATGCTTTGGCCATTTTAGGTCGTTTCGACCGACAAATGTGGTCAGACATTTCTGCGCTAGTCTTGTTGATTCCGGAGACATCCAGAGCGGAAGCACACCAGATCCTTCATGATGGCAAGAGGGCATCAGAAGAGATAATTGACTGTGCTGTGGACGTTGCGGGTACTGCTTTTCGTATCCTTGCCAGTGCTGCGGCTCTCCGGCGCCAGGGTTGGCTAAAATCCACATCGTTTCGACAGGAGATCCAGTCGAAGATACTCGACATGCCGTATGACGGAGAGTCTCTCTTCGGCTCTCACATCGACGAGGCACTAGAATCGATAAAGAAGGATACTGATATGGCAAAGTCACTTGGTTCCTTGCAATTCAAAAAACAGATTTTTCGTGGTGCGCGTGGATGAGGTACCTCGTCAGGCACTTCTCGAGGAGGACAGTCAGTCCCAGTACCGCCAGTACAATCAAGGAAACCAGCGTTACTCCAACCAACAATCTAATCGTCAGCAACAGTCCAAGCCCTATAGAGGAAAATCTAACTATAGGGGCTCCAACAACAAACGTCAATGACTTTCAAGTTCAGCAGAGAGTTGGAGGGCGAATCTCGCAGTTTTATTCCCAGTGGTCTATGATAACATCGGACCAATGGGTTTTAGACATTGTACACAAGGGTCATGCCTTGGAGTTCACAGAGATTCCTCCAAATTCTCCACCCTCAGGCCCGCCACCTCCCCATCTCGAGGAACTACAACATCAGGTTTGTCTTTTGATAGAGAAGGGTGCAGTCGAAGTGGTTCCTGTATCTCAGCGAGGGAAAGGTTTCTACTCAAGGTTTTTCCTCATTCTCAAAAAGACGGGGGAGTGGCGGCCCATTATGGATTTGAGAGCTCTCAATTTGTTCCTGAAACAACAATCTTTCCGCATGCTGACGCTATCGGAAGTCTTGCGGCTTCTCTGCAGCGGAGATTTTCTAACAACAATAGACCTGCAAGACGCCTATTTTCATGTGCCAATACTCCATCAACATCGGCAGTTCTTGAGGTTCAAGGTGGGTCACCTTCACTATCAGTTCAGGGTCCTACCTTTTGGCCTACGATCAGCACCTTGTGTCTTCACGAAGGTTCTGGCTCCGGTCATGGCTCATCTGCGCCTTCAGGGAGTTCAGATCTTTCCTTGTCTGGACAATTGTCTTCTAAAATCCCAATCTCCTCAACAGCTGGCTCACGACACACGTCTATGCCAACAGATGTTCGAGTCACTGGGGTTAACCATCAATTTGGAGAAGTCACACTTTACACCGCTGCAAAGAAGAAACTTCCTAGGAGCAGTTCTAGACACAAGCCTGTCAAAAGCCTTCATCTCCCTCGAACGCCATCAGAAGATAATTCGTTTGGTCTCGCTCATCAGGTCAAAGCAGTCAGTTTCTGTGCGAACGTTAAAGTCGTTTCTGGGGATGGCATCGTCTTGTATCGCACTGATCCCAAATTGCAGGTTACGCACTTGTCCTATACAGGAGGAATTAGACCTGCAATGGCGTCAGGTGTCGGGGTCGTTCAACGACCTGGTGAAGGTAACGTCCCGCATGAAGAACAATTTGCTCTGGTGGGAACAACCATCCAATCTGTACGAAGGAACTTCGTTTCTAGCCCAGACTCCGGATCTGACGTTGACTACAGATGCGTCCATGGAGGGTTGGGGCGCTCACCTCCAGGACCTTTCTATCAAAGGCAAATGGACGGCGACACAACGAACCTGGCATATCAATCGGCTGGAGTTGATGGCAGTCTTCCTAGCGCTCAGATCATTCTTGCCCGTAGTGCAGGGGAAGTCGGTGCTGGTACAAACAGACAACACCACCAGCATGCACTACATGAACAAACAGGGCGGTACAAGATCTCAGCCACTGTCTCGTCTGGCTCAAAGGATTTGGGATTGGGCTCTTAGTCACCAAATTTCTTTAACGGCAGTCCATCTGCCGGGGGTATCCAACATCCTTGTGGATTCCCTGAGCAGGTCCACGTCATCCACTCACGAGTGGGAGATGCATCAGCCGACTCTAGACTTGGTTTTCCGCCGTTGGGGTCGTCCCATGATAGACCTCTTTGCAACCCCAGTGAATCGGAAGTGCCACTCGTTCGCAAGCTGGCATCCCCATCCAGAATCCAGCGGAAATGCCCTGCTCATGGATTGGAGCGGGCTGTTTGCTTATGCTTTTCCACCAATCCCGTTGGTGCCGAGAACGTTGTGGAAGATGCGCAGGCAACCCTGCCACTTTATACTGATCGCCCCTCGTTGGCCCAGACAGGCATGGTTCTCAGAACTGCTTCTGTTATCCCAATGCACACCCATTTGTCTGCATCCACGTCCAGACCTCCTGACGATGGACGACGGTCAAATTTGCCATCCAGACCCGTCCACGCTTCAATTATCGACATGGAACCTGAATACGTTGAATTTGCAAATGTAGATATGCCCCAAGAATGCAGGGACATTCTAGCGTCTGCTAGAGCTCCATCAACCATCAAGACGTACAAGCTAAAATGGAAGCGTTTCTGTCATTGGTGCGCTGCATCCAATATCCACCCAATCAACTCAACTCCGGAGCAGCTTTTGCCTTTCTTTCTGAGCCTCGCTCAGTCTGGTCTCTCTCATGCCACCTTGAGAGTTTTTCTAGCAGCTATTTCACGTTTTTGACACGATGGCTCAACGTCTCTCTGTTCATCCAGAATTATCCGACAGTTCTTTAAAGGTCTCTTCAGGAAGTTTCCTCCGGTAAGTTGCCCTCCTCCGGCATGGCACCTCAACGTGGTATTGTCACAGCTTATGAAGCCTCCTTTTGAGCCAATTCACAGAGCAGACATCAAGTATCTTACCTGGAAGGTTGCATTACTTTTGGCCTTAACATCTTCTCGTCGTGTAAGTGATCTTCACGCTTTCACGATCAAGTGTCACTTCGTACCAATCCTTCCTTTTTGCCGAAAGTACCTTCTGATTTCCATTTGAACGAACCTGTCTTCTTAAAGACTTTTTTCCCGGATCCCAAATCTCCGGCAGAACAGCGACTACATTCTTTAGACATCAAACGCTGCTTAAAATTTTACAATTTAAGGACTACCCCTTTCCGTAAATCCGAGCAACTGTTTGTAGCATATGGACGGATGCGGAAGGGACATTCAGTGACAAAACAGACAGTTGCAAGATGGCTCTCAGCGGCCATATCCTTTTGTCACCAGCAAGCTGGCAAGCCTTTACAGCGTTCAGTGAAGGCACATTCAACGAGAGCGATGGCATCTTCCACCGCTTTGTTTGCTGGAGTGCCTCTACACCAGATTTGTCGGGCAGCAACATGGTCCAGCAGGCACACCTTTACCAGACATTACTGTTTGGAAGCCATCAACGAAGCGGATACGGCAGTGGGGCAAGAAGTGCTTTGTCATCTTTTCAAATAAGGTGAGCCTCTGTTCCCTCCTCCATTTCTTTCTAAGATTGCTATATGCTTTTAATCTGTATGTTATTGTTTAAGTTTTTGAGAATGTATTTTGCAATCTCAGCTCTAAGGAGGTTACTGCTATCTATTCTATTCAAGCATGTGAATCTATGAAAGACACCCCTAATACTGGAGAAGAACAATTGTTACTTACCTGTAAACAGGTGGTTCTCCAGTATTGGTGTCTTTCATAGATTCACATGCGACCCTCCCTCCTCCCCTAAGAGGCTCTTTTCTCCTCATACGCTCTTATTACTTGTGCTACGAAAATCTGAGGGCTTGAGCTTCTGAGGAGAAGGTTCTAGAGGGTGCTTGGGCCTGATTGGCTGCAGTTTGGACTAACATAATGACACTGATATGTTACAAATGAGTTTTTCTCTTTATAATTCGTTCCTATGGAGGAACCATAGTGGAGGTTTTTTCAGTGTGTATTATCTCTATTTTTATTATGTATTATGTTATTACATATGTATATATTAGCATTATTGCTATTTGTATGTACCGTGGGACTCCCACTTCGACGACGGGGAATATTCAAGCATGTGAATCTATGAAAGACACCAATACTGGAGAACCACCTGTTTAAAGGTAAGTAACAATTGTTCATATCATCCAGGGCATTTTTATTCAAAACACTTAACTCACAGCTTACAAGACTCATATGGGGTGGGAAACTGGCGAGACTTACACTGACTACTTTGATGCTACCATACCATCAAGGGGGATATGATGTCCCTAATTTTGAGCTGTATTACTACTGTGCGCCGGTCCACTTTGCTCTGTATTGGTTTCACCCGCTGCCTTTTATGCCTCACCTGGCGGTGGAGGATGGCTATATGGCCCCAACACCCACGGCGTGATACCTTTTCACGGTGGTGAAAAAGCGCGTAGGGGATCCATCCATTGTAGGCTGTACTATACTGGCATGGCAGCACATAGCCCGAAGGCTGGAGATACCCCTGGTGTACTCCCCCAAGATGCCACTTTCGCGAAACCCACTGTTGCAGGTCACTTTTGAGGGGGTTTGCTGGAAGGTGCTGGAGAAACTTAAATATAGTACTTGGGGAGACCTTTATGTGGAGGGACAATTCCGATCCAGTGAACAATTTTTTTAAACCTGTGAACTGACGATAATGGACACATTTATATATGCCCATCTTAGGCAGAGTGTGAAGGCTCTGACTCCTGATTTTCCGTTGTAGCCTGTTACATTAGCCCCGCTGCCTGCTTTATTACAGACAGATAATCCTCGACACGTCATATCTCTCTTTATCAGCACGCGCGTATCTCACCCGCCCCCGGCCCACTGCGTGCCAGGCGGGAATGGGACACAGATTTAAACATCACTCTGTCAGATGAACAGTGGGAGACTATATGCGCGCAAATAGATGCAGTGACTGGCAATAACAGGCTACGCCTTATCCATTTCAGGTTTCTCCATCACCTATATCATACCCCGGCGAAACTCTAAAGAATCGGACTTCGTGATAACAATGCATGTGCACGTTGTGGGCGGGAAGGAGCGGAATTCTTCCATCTTGCGTGGGATTGCCCCCAGGTGACTGGACACAGACATTTCAAGGTTTATAGATACCCAGATAGCTCCATGTCCACTCGTGGCCCTCCTGGGCCTGATCCCGGGAACCCAAACGAAACACACAACATTTTTAGCAATGGGATTGTTGTTGGCATAACGTCAAGTGGCGTGTAAGTGGGGGAGAGGTCAGGCTCTCAAGTTTAAGGACTGGATCAATACCATGACCACATGGCAGGACTACCTGCATCATTATGCAGACATGCTTCCCATCAAATCATGCCCAAAGGATATTTGGGGCCCACTCACCTCATACCTTCTTGCGCAGGAAGCGGATTGTGAGGAGGAGGGAGGCACACCAGAGACTGGAGCACAAGAGTGTGCATAGAGGTTATGAATTAGTAAGGCTGGACGCTATGGCAGTTTGTTTAGGCACTGGAAATGTCGAGACCCTCATGACCGTATTTGGTAGGGATGGGTAGGAGGGTGGCGGGGTGTTTTATAGTATCCACATGTGATGCACTGTTTCCAAAGAAGGTTGTGATCTCATGAAGCTATAATGTATACATATGCCTTTAATTACGATTACATACGGCAATGCCGAGGACTGGTCAGTTCCGCGTTTCTCAATTTTAATGTGTTTGCTGGAAAGTTGGGGTAAGGACAAGTTTGTTTTGTTTCTATAATTACGAGAGATTTTTTACTGTTTACAACAATGACACTTGAATTCGGAATATGCCTTATTATCTCTCTGCATTGTAATACTGTGCAAAATACAACAATAAAGGTTTTTGAAACTTAAAAAAAAAACAATAAAAAAAAATACAACTGGTTTCATCTAACACTTTAGATGAGCCGAGTAATGGTACTGCTAAGATGTGCTGTGACAATTCGCAGCAGCCTGTGCTAACTATGTTAAATGAATCATCTTTGTGTAAATCAAGGGTAGTTCCAACTTTTAAACAGTTAACATATGGTTTTATTACATTTTTGTTTAAGATAAGCTGGATTAAAAAATTGTTACATATAAGGTGATTCCTAGAGTCGAAAGTGATCATAATCCTCAGTTATGAACTCTGCATTTGCTAATAAGCTGCAATCCTAAAGCCATTGTGCTTCAAAATATTGCTCATTTTTAATATAATATGAAAAGGCTGGTATGGCACTCAGAAAAAACAAGTTACAATTGTGAAGTTTGCTAAACTTGGTGGGAGATGGATCAATGATGGATAAATGGAACTATATCACTTCATCATTGGTTCGGAAATGTATAGTACGAAACGCAGCAAAAGCAAATCCATAACTGTTCCCCACTAACAAATGGCCTTCATCGAATAGGGCTTCAAGGAAAGTTTTCAACAATCAATATTGTCTATCATATACATTTATGTACAAACTGAGGTCACTAAGAAGGTCATATAGACAAGAAGTGTGGCTGGCAAAATCACGTTATCAAACAGGGCTATGGCACAGATTATTAATTACCCCTAAGCTAAATAATGATAAATAGTTTTGGGATGTCAATGAATTGGAAACGGGAGGTAATGGGGCCTATAGTGTTAATATTATGGAGGAGGAATGGGTGAGGTGTATTACCAAACAGTATGGCCATAGAGCTTCAGATACAAATAGCCCTTGATCTGAGTCACTACTATGTGAAAACTAGCAAGTCATTTACAGAGAAAGAGAGTAGCCCCAATCCGGGGCCAGCCTTGGGATTTATAAGCAATATAGAAACAGCCAATCTTTTGCATTGGATTTGATCGAACAGGGCTCCTGGCCCAAATAGGCTCCCTAATGCTATATTCCGTGCCAATGTTGATATGTGGGCCGAAGTGTTGACTCCTGTGTTTAATGAGGTATTAGCATTAAATATCTCTCAAACATTTGGTTAATTGCCGTAACTGATGTAGAAGCTAAGGATTGGGCAGCATTGCAGGAAATAATCCCAATTAAACAGACAGGATTTTGTAAGGGCCAATCTACAGTTACCAATTTGCTGACCCATACATTAGTATTATGGCAAAAACTTGCAGGATGAGGAATTCCCCAAAAGTTGCTTGATGCTATAATACTCTTGTATACCAATACTTGGGTCCAGGTTAAGTTAGGTGATGGTTTTACTTTGTCTCGAAAAATCAAAACTTGTAATGGCCTCAAACAAGGCTGTGTACCTGCCCCTTGTCTCTTTTATCTTTTTATGTCAGACCTGCTACAGCATTTTGAGTACGTCAGTGCCTACCCTCCGAAACTTGCTGATGTCCATCTTAGTTAGCTAAAATATGCTGGCAATACGATTTTGTTGAGTCAAACTCCAATAGGTTTACAAAGATTAATTACTGCATTTGATGATTATATTTTAGTTAATGGTCTGGAGTTCAATGTTAAAAAAACGAAAATCATGGAAATTGGTCCAGTGACGTTTAAGACGAGATCATAGAGAGTTAGAGGTGGGCCAATTGAAGTGGTGAAGACATAAATACCTGGGCATTTCATTTGATAATTTTAGGCCTGATTACGATGCCGGTCAGACTTTCGTGGCGGTAGCAGAACCTCCCTCCTAGCTGTCGGCAGTCCCGCTACCCGTATTAGGATGTGTCCGCATTTAAGGCGGTCGCAATCTGTATAATTTATATTGCAGTGTGTGCTGCAGCCTTCAGCACACACCGGAGTTCAAAATATACACTTTTTAAACATTCCTGCACTAAGTGGCATGCAGCATGTGATGTCTGCCACATGGAGCAGGGATGTTTAAGAGGAACAGTGCCCTCCAGAACCTAAAGCGGAGGACCAGGAGGGAAGGAGGCCCATTAGGGGCCCCAAAGTCACTTTCCTCCTGCCTTTTCATGGCGGGTGGACTGCCATGAAATGACAGGTGGAAAGGGACATTGTAATCCCTACGGCATTGCCTGAGCAGGCTCTGCCCCTATTGTAGGGATTACAGCCCCTCCCACATGCTCCTTGAGCAAGTCGGATGTATGGTGGACGGTCTCTCTGCCAGCCCACCATCCACCTGCCATCGTAATGCGGCAGGCGGACCTGCAGGGGGAGATGGTGTTGGGACCGCCACCAATGACATGACGGTAACAGTCCCTCCGCCATCGTAATCAGGCACAAAGTCTTGTTTAAAAGCATTTGTAATGCTCTAAGGGCAAAAACATCATCTTTAATTTATGTTTCTAAATCTCTACGTAAATTATTGAGATGTCATCCTACAAACATATTCTTAAAGTTTTGGGAGCCAAGCTACTGCTAACCAATGCATATGGCTCGCCTATCACTAGGGGAAAAGATGCTAAACTGTTGGATCTACTTGTAATTAAGACTTGTAAATCCGTCTTTGGAATTCCTGGGTCGATTGGCCAAGCCGAAATTCGTTTAGAGTTTGGTCGCCAAAGACAGTCTATGTTATGTTATGTTATGTTATTTATTATTTATTAAGCGCGCATAAGCCCTGGGGCTTCTTGGCGCTGGTGAGAGAATCAAACATAACAGTACATAAAAGAAAAACAATTATTTTTTGCAATAGGCCTGGGAAAAAAGAAAAGTTTTAAATGCCTTCCTAAAAGCAAGGAGATCCTTGCTATGTCGCAGGGTCAAGGGGAGGGAATTCCACAATGAAGAGGCTAAGAATTGAAAGCTGCTACCCCCTTGGCGTTTCTTTTTGAAACGAGGGACCTCGAGTAGATCTTTGTGGATTGACCTCAAACTGCGCAAAGGTGTATATTTGCGCAGTAATGATCTAAGGAATATAGGGCCCTTGCCCTCCAGAGCCTTGAACACAATGCAACCCACCTTGAAAGTGGCTCTCTGTTCCACAGGCAGCCAGTGCAGGGTCTCCAGTCCATGTCTAATCGATTCCCACTTAGGTACTTTGCAGATGAGTCGCGCAGCTTGATTTTGCAAGTACTGCAATCTTTTGAGTTGGCCAATAGGCGCCCCCAAATAGAGGCCATTGGAGAAATCGATATGAGACAGGACTAGAGCACTGACTGTCTGTATTAAAGCCAGGCCTGTAAGAAGATGTGCTATTTTTCTGATCTTCCTCAATTGAAAAAAACCAGAAGAGACCACAGTTCCGACTTGGTTCACCAAGGTGAGATCCTCACTAAGAGTCACTCCCAGACTTTTCACTGTACGGGATTTTTTTGGAGGCGAGCCCATGTCCGAAGGCCAGAAGCTGGGACTCCAGCTGATCTCACTCTTCCCAGGTAGAATGAGCTCCGTTTTTCCCGGATTTAGCTTAAGATGATTTAGAGACATCCACCTCTGGATAAAGGACATGGTGGCTCGAAATTCCTCGGCAGCATTGTGGGAGTTTAATACAAAAACCAACTGCAGGTCGTCTGCATAGTTAAAGACATCGACCTTGAACTCTCGCAGGGAAAATAACAGTGGGCGCATGTACAAATTAAATAATAAAGGGGACAAGGAAGATCCTTGAGGAACCCCACAGAAGGAGACTTTTTTTGGGGCTATGAAAGAGCCTAGCCGAACCGATTGAGTACGTCCAGAAATAAAGGACTTAAGCCAGGCCAAGGCCGAGTCTCGAAGACCGGCCTGTTCGACACGGTTGACCAAGATGGTATAGTCAACCGTGTCGAACGCTGCAGACAGGTCCAGTAGAACCAAAGCCTGGTGTAAGTCCCTGTCTGCATTAGACCTTAGAGTGTTCTGGACGGCCAATATTACTGCCTCAGTGGAGTGACCAGGCCGGAAACCTGCCTGGTTGGGTTGTAAATACCCGGAAGCCTCCACAAAACTTGATAGGCAGTTAGTTACATGCGCCTCCAGTATTTTGGATAGGTAAGGCAGTAACGATATTGGTCTGTAATTAGAGAGGTCTGAGGAATCAATGCCAGGTTTTTTTTTCAGAGGGATCAGTAAGGCCTGTTTAAAACTGTTAGGGACGCTTCCAGACACAAGGGAGTTATTAAGCAGTGGAATCAGGCTATTAGGGAGCGCCCGACCAATTTCTCTCATTATTTGGGGAGGGCAGGCATCCTGAGGAGATCCTGATTTAACTCTGGTGAGTAAATCTTGAAGGGTTTGGTGAGTGATTAAAGGAAAGGAGTGCAGGGTAAGAGGGTTTAAAAAAGTGTCGTCTATCGGGGCGCACACTGGAAGTTTAGATAAAGTGTCCTTAATCAACACTATTTTATCATTAAAATAGTCGTTCAGCGAATTGCAGAGCAATTGTGAAGGGACAACCGGGGGAGAAGTTCTCTCATCATTGCACAACTCCGTCACAATCCTGAAAATTTCTTTCGACTTGTTGGTGGCATTAAGTATCTTAGAAGAGAAATAAGCAGTTTTGTGGGTGTGCAGTGTTTTTTGGTAGGCTTTTCGGGTAGAACAATAAGCGGTCCTTGCTTGAGGACAGTAATTGGAGCGCCACATTCTCTCTTGCTGCCTCACTTCAAGTTTTAGTTTCCTCAACTCCGGTGTAAACCATTTGTGCGCATCCGCGCCACGCGAGTTATCGAAGCGAGTGAGGGGAACACAGACATTAATGGCCGAATTTAGCCAGTCTTGAAGCCTACCTTCGGCTATCTCCACATCTGAGCTCTGCTCTGGCAGAGTAGACTTTAACCGGTTTAGGAAAGCAGACATATCCAGCGAGGACCATTTTCGAGTTAAACTGGTGGCCTTCAGCTTAAATTGAAGAGCTTTCTCAACACAAAATGAGAAACTAATAATGAAATGGTCGGACCAGCTACAAGGTTTAATATCGATAAGATCAATGACTAAATTCAATGACCAAAGTTGATCGAGACTATGGCCCTTTTGATGGGTCTGAGTGTCTATATGCTGTATTAAATTCAGATCACTCAGAAGGTCCTTAGTCTCTGCTGCTTGGGGGTCAGATAAAGTGTTATCAAACCAGAGATTTAAATCCCCGACCAAAAGCAATTTGGAATTATCAGTGGCTAGCATGGCCAGTTGCTCCGCAAGAATAGCAGGGAACTTAGCCATAGTTTGGGGCGGGCGGTATAGTAAAACCACCACAAGTGATCCGTTGACAGTGTCCAATTTGGCAACAATATTCTCCACATTAGGAATATCCAGGGAGGGGAGTTGTCTAAGTTGATGTTTTTTATTGGAGATAATGGCCACCCCGCCACCATTTTTACCTGCCGGTCGTATCACGGAAATAATATAATAATCAGCAGGTAAGGCGGCCAGGATGTCTGGTAATGAGTCCGGGGTGAGCCATGTTTCAGTCAACAGGAGTAAATCCGGTTTACTTTCGGATAGTAGCAGAAAAATATCTATCTGATGTTTGGTCATGGAACGTGTGTTTAAATAAAAACATGTAAAATTGCATGTGGTAACTGGCATGCTTGCCGCGACCGCGTAGGTAGAGGCGGAGTACATAGTTGGGGTGATGGAATTACAGAGGCCTAGGCGGAAAATCCGCTTCACCGCATTAAGGGGTACGGGAGGGCACTTCATGGTCGAAGGTCGAAGCGCTAATAAATCGGCGGATGTATACACCAAAGGACACACAGAGTCCCTAGCCCCTAGTCCCGGACGCTCGCGGACGAGCGCAGACGAGCTTGACTCTAGCGCGACTCCGGCGCGCCTCCGTCGCGCCCGCTGCGCACGTCCGCTGCGCTCCCTCCACCGCATTACGTTTTATGTGAGGGAGCCTCGAGCGACTGGACCGCTGCCACAGGTCCCTGCGCTCTCTGGCTCCTCCCAATATGGCGCCCGTTCCCACCACCAGCCCGGCACTAGAAGCCGCGGTAGGTGAGCCGCCCTCCACACAAACGGCAAAAGCCGCGATGGACCAAGGCAGAGGGGCCGCTGTGAAGGTAAGGGTGCAAATGGCGCTATGGGTCAGCCGCCCTGCACGCAAACCGAAACACCGTTGCAGTCACACAGTAACTGTTTAAAAGCGCAAATCAATAACATAAGATTAATTTAAAATTTCAAATAAGCAATTGTAGTCCAGTCTGCCGTTATGCAGCGTCTCTCAATAATGGCGCCGGGCTGCTACCACCAACCCGGAATCCACGAGTGAGGAAGAACTCCCAATCGTTTTATGGGAGGGAGCCTCGAGCGACTGGACCGCTGCCACAGGTCCCTGCGCTCTCTGGCTCCTCCCAATATGGCGCCCGTTCCCACCACCAGCCCGGCACTAGAAGCCGCGGTAGGTGAGCCGCCCTCCACACAAACGGCAAAAGCCGCGATGGACCAAGGCAGAGGGGCCGCTGTGAAGGTAAGGGTGCAAATGGCGCTATGGGTCAGCCGCCCTGCACGCAAACCGAAACACCGTTGCAGTCACACAGTAACTGTTTAAAAGCGCAAATCAATAACATAAGATTAATTTAAAATTTCAAATAAGCAATTGTAGTCCAGTCTGCCGTTATGCAGCGTCTCTCAATAATGGCGCCGGGCTGCTACCACCAACCCGGAATCCACGAGTGAGGAAGAACTCCCAATCGTTTTATGGGAGGGAGCCTCGAGCGACTGGACCGCTGCCACAGGTCCCTGCGCTCTCTGGCTCCTCCCAATATGGCGCCCGTTCCCACCACCAGCCCGGCACTAGAAGCCGCGGTAGGTGAGCCGCCCTCCACACAAACGGCAAAAGCCGCGATGGACCAAGGCAGAGGGGCCGCTGTGAAGGTAAGGGTGCAAATGGCGCTATGGGTCAGCCGCCCTGCACGCAAACCGAAACACCGTTGCAGTCACACAGTAACTGTTTAAAAGCGCAAATCAATAACATAAGATTAATTTAAAATGTCAAATAAGCAATTGTAGTCCAGTCTGCCGTTATGCAGCGTCTCTCAATAATGGCGCCGGGCTGCTACCACCAACCCGGAATCCACCCAGTCTATGATGGTGCAAGGGTAATTTTTAGGTCTCGCGCCTAGCGTTGCAGTGCCCAGCAGTGCTCGCGTAGCACGAGACCTCTTGAAAGGGCTTCAGAAAGCTACCCACACGCTTGTGCGTGTGGGTTTGCTTTGCTCATCTGTAATTGCCTTTTGCGTTGTACTTTTTTTTATGGCACGTGATTGGGCAAAGGCGGGCACATGTCCCGCCTTTGCTCCGCCCAATCCCACCAGTGGCCAGCACGCGCAGCAGCTCGCATGCTGGCCACCGGTGGGAATGGGGGTGCCTTTGCCCCCGCTCCTCTGTGGTGTGCCTGCCGCACACCCTCCCCCCCGCTCCTCTGTGGTGTGCGCGCACTACTAGTTGTTGAATCGCGGCACCCACGCTTTACTTTTAACATTAAAAGTAAATCTTGGGTGCCGCGATTATATCAATTATACCAAAAGTAAAGAAATAGATTTTGTTTTCTATTTCTTTACTTTTGGTAAAATCGCGGCACCCGTGCTTTACTTTTCATGTTATAAGTCAAGCGCTGGTGCCGTGATTTTACCAAAAGTACAGAAATAGAAAAAAACTTCTATTTCTTTACTTTTGGTATAATCGTCGCACCCGCGCTTTACTTTTAACATTAAAAGTAAAGCTTGGGTGCCGGGTTTATACCAAAAGTAAAGAAATTGATTTTTTTTCTATTTCTTTACTTTTGGTATAATCGTGGCACCTGCGCTTTACTTTTAAGGTTATAAGTAAAGCGCGGGTGCCGCAATTATACCAAAAGTAAAGAAATAGAAAAAAACATCTATTTCTTTACTTTTGGTATCATCGCCGCAGCTGCGCTTTACTTTTAACATTAAAAGTAAAGCGTCGGTGCCGCGATGCTGGTTGAACAATGTCACTAAAGCCCGTGATTGTGTTTTCAAGTTGAGACATGCTCTTATCTGTTTCTGTGACCCAATACACCACATCGCGTAAATCCTGCCTGAAAAATGTTACTTCAATACCCACAGATCCGATTTGTGACTTAAGGGGATGCCATGTTGTTGCAGTTGTTTGTAGTATTGTCTGTAGATTCAAAGGTAGCGCCACCAGGGACCACAAACTCAAGCTACGGCGAGCTGTGATAGCCAAAATAGGCTTTGCAAATGTATCCATCTTGCCCTGCTTGGGTGCTGTTGTTGCCTTGTCACGCGTCATATTTAAGGAGTAGTCTGCAGGTGTTTGAGGCAGTAGTTGGAGCATGGCGTTTCTATCTTGCCAGGTTAGTCAAAATGTGTTGCTACCTGGTGGTTGAGGTCTCCCCAGTGACCTGCCAGCCCCAGGCGATTTCTGCTCCCAGGACGGTCACCTTGACTGTGTTCTGGCTCTCTGCCCAGAAGTCATAGTGACCTCCTGGCACGCAGTGAGCACAACAGGGTTGCATAAGAGAGGCCCCAGGATACATGGTGCCCTCTCATGCACCCTCAGCAGAAATGCTGAAGTGGGAAAGTCTTTACAGGGGACACGACCCCCAGCTTGGACTCCTCAGTCAGCCGGTAACAGCTCCCACAAGGGGCGTGAACTTTCCCCACAGCCACTTGGGGTGTTATTGCAGGCAGGGGGCACTGTATGATGCAGCCGAATTCTGTGCTACCTAGCAAGAGGACCAAAGTCCATTCACCTAAGTGTGCCGGAGCAAGAGGACAGTGTATGCCTTTGACCCCTATCAGCCACCCTGCTGCTGTAGATGCTGAGCACAGTTTGAGGTGCATTGTGCCGGGCCTGATCCATGCAGCTGAAGAGGATCAAAGGAGGGGGCCTAGAAGTCAGGGGGAACCCGGTCCAGTCCTGGGTGGCCCCATCCCAGCAACACCTAGATGGACGGCAGCAGTCAGCTGCATCTAGAACCCATTTCCAACCATCATCGTCAGGCTCCCAAAAACACCACAATGGTGAGGCACGGCAGCTGGCAGGTCGAGCAGCAGGGAAGGCTCACCAGCATGCACCCCAAATGTCTGATCGCAATCACTATCAGAGGCCTGACCAGGCACCAGAGGAGTCCAGCAGTGCAGCTTGAGGCAATCAAAAAGCATTTGCAATGCAATAGGTCTCGCATTATTAAAGTTTGAGCTATTGGTGTTGCATTATTTAGCAGTGCCAATAGCTTAAACTTTAATAATTGCTGGTGTGAAATAAATCATTCTGTTTACACAGACGATTAGAGATCCCATATTTCAACATCTTTCCTTAGTTTTGATCGGCAGTCAGGGATTCCAGAAATGACAAAGCTCAGCTTTAAACAGTTTTTAAATAAAAAGATTAAAATTAAATCAGTCATTGCAGATAAAGAGGCTTTAGTGGCAAAAACACATTTTACTGCTAAGTTATTTATTCTAATCAAACTTTTGAGAATTCAGCCTTATATGACTGCTTATTTTTCAGCCCATATGAGGGATACAAATTAAGGCTTGGCAGATACCCCACTAAGGGCCCGCCGACCTTCATACAACAGTGGCCAACCAGTGAATGCAGACTGTGCGGGTAGTCACATGAAACTTTACTACACATTGTGTGTGCGTGTCCTAAATTTCTTAAAACATGTTGTGAATTACTAAAACCTTTATTTCTTAAAGATGGGGTAAGATCTGCTCGCCAGGCCCTTATTTTATGTTTAGTGGGTGGGTGAATTCCATTGATTTGTCAAATGATGACGTTTTTAACAATTGGCGAAAAAATGCTGGCCTCTGTAGCTTAAATTTGTTTGTTTATCCCTTTTCTAAAGGGAAATTCTATAAAATTGGATAATAGATTACTGTTTTTAGGCACTTGGCATTTTGAATTGTTATGCAGCTATTGTTAGGTTGTTTGAATTCAATACACCGAATGCTTTTTCTTTTGTTTAACTCATCGATTCTGTTTTCGGCAACTTTTGGGACTAGGTTCTAAAGATTATGTGTAAGCATAAAGGCTCTTTATTCTTTATTTACACAACGGTATATAATGTTTACAGCTTTATTGAATTGTTTTATGACTTTTTATACTGTGGTTTTATGAAGGTCAATTTTTTTGCTACTTGTTTGAACAGACTCTACAGACCATGCGTAAGCACCCAGGCACTTTATTGTCCATTTGCACAATGGTACATAATGTTTACAGTTCTTATTGAATTGTTAATGAAACTACTTGATAATTATATGTTACTTTTACTATGAATAATGAACGACTGTGATAAAGATGTGTATATGTGCTATAAATGTCCCAGTACGGTATGTAACCAATGAAGCATTTTTGTGTAGAGTTGTATAATTAGCGAATTAGGGAAATGCACATGGTCCTAGATAACATATAAAAATTTTAAATGATTAATGAATTGTCGGTTTTACATGATACTAATGTTTTAATTTTGATGATTTTTATTCATCAACCAATAAAGAATTACATTATAAACTGTATTTAGAAATATTAATTATACAAACAATAACACATTAAATTAATATATAAACTAAAACACATACAGATAATTGAAAAACTATATTTTTTACAACTATATTATTGAAAACTATATTAAAACAACTATAGTTTTGAAACAATATTACTTACCTGAAAAATCTATATTCCTGACCATGATATTTCTGCATCACAATATTTTTTTATCACAATATCTTTTCCAATATTTGTTCCTATATTAAAGCCTAAACACAAATACTCCCCTCGAGACACAACAATTTTTCTGCCTGTCATAGGGTTGGACGGGAGGAGTCTACTAGCCACCACAAAAAAATTGTGAAAAACAAGAATGGTGTTGGCGGTCTGCCCAGGCATTGCCCTTAACAGGAAACATCCAAACCTTGGAAAATGCAAATTCCACATTGACTTCATGAGGTCACCAATTTCTGTTGCAGTCCTAGGCATAGCCAGACCGAAATTGAAGATAGGGCACCATTTTTGTTGGGAGAAGAATGAGAATGCAGGATGGTAAGAATTGCATGGATCCCTGCAGATTCCTAAACTTCCCTTCACTGAAATATGATGAAAGTATGTGATTGTACCCAAAGCTTGAGGTTTGCAGGGCATGCTGGGTATGACAATACAGTAGGTTCCACACTAGTCACACCATCTGCACTTCCTTGGATGTCTCACTTTTAGACGTGAATCAGTTAGACACATTTAAAATGGTGGTGGCCAAACCCAGGCCCAAATTTCACAGCTACCCACCTTGCCATAATGGGTCATTTTTCATGCTGAAAATGTAATGTCTTCACGTTCATTTTGGGTCCTTTCCTGATGTGGGCAGTAGCCCATCCCACACAAGTGATTTACTATTTTTACTGGGAGAAGTGTGGGAATGTCGGATGGTGAGAATTTTTGGATCTCCAATCATTCTGAAACTTTCCTTCACAGAAATGTGAGGAAAATGTGTGATTGTATCCAAAGTGTAGGTTCACAGGGCATTCTAGGAAAGAAAACCTGGTGGGACCCAACAAGTCACACCACCCTGGAATCGCCTGTGTGTCTAGTTTTCAGAAATGTCTGGATTTGGTAGGTGTCCCTGGGTGGTGGCCAAGCCCAGACCTGAATTTCACAGCTCTCCAAAATGGTTCATTATTAGTGAAGAAAATGCTATATTTCCATGTCACATTTTGTGGCCCTATCTATTGCAGTTGTCATGTCTTTTAGGATAGTCCTGTCATGTATACACCTTTTTTACATAAATTTTTCTTACGACAGTAATGATTCTAAACATGTGACCTTTTACCAAGTAGCTTGCTTTTGTCTCTTCGACATCAGACTTTAAGTATTCTACCGTAATCCCTGTACCTGACATATGTAAACATGTCCCCAGGTACGGCAGATTTATTCTGTTTCAGTGTCACCATTTTGTGTCATCCTTGGCCAACAGCCAGGTGGGCATGATCATATTTGTTTAGAAAAGCATTGGTGATTGTTTTCAAAACATCCATGATTGTTTTAAAAACATATTGATTCTAAAAAAAAACCCTGGAGTTACCATTTTAGTATAAAATACCCTCACTCCCCCTACAAATTAGAGGAGAATTTCTTCCAAGCTGAGATGGGGTCCTGCATGCTGAATCTTCGACACGTAGCGGTCTGACATCCCTTGTGGGCTGTCTTCCTCGACGCAGAGACGGGGTCCTTCATTCTAAACCAACAGATAAGGGGGCTGGTTCTTCCCCAGGGGGTTCTTGGCTACAGATACACATAGCTACACACTTATACATGCTACACCCACATACATAGGCTAGGTACATTTAGGAAAATTACTTAGGGCACGCATTTTAGGGATATGCAAATGCTACTGTTTTTATCTGAACTGCTTACGTTCATCTTATTGATACGAAATGGGATGATGGACAGAGCGTTGGAGCAAATCAAACACTCACCCCCTGTCAACTGATCTGGGATTAATCCATCATCATTCTTTAGCTCACCAAACCACCCCAGTTCAGACATGGCCATATGCAAATCAATCTGAACCTGTGCCTCATGGGAACAGTCCAGCCCGAACTGCCAAGCAGTGTCTTCCCTAGACTGGAAACAAGCATTCTGGGACCTGTTTCTGGCTAATCAGCCGTCATCAGCCAGGCTAGCTTGAATCCAGTGGCAAAGTGAGTAAGGGACCCACGTTTGGGCATACCCTGCCAACTTAGGGCGAACAAAGCGATATCAGAGGGGATGATGGATGGAGCGTTGGAGCAAATCAAACACTCACCCCTAGTCAACTGATCTGGGTTTAATCTATCATTATTCTTTAGCTCACTCCACCACCCCAGTTCAGACATGGCCAGAATGCTTGTTTCCGGTCCAGGGAAGACATGGCTTGGCAGTTCGGGCTGGACTGTTCCCATGAGGCACAATGCCAGACTGATTTGCATTAGGCCATGCTTGAACTGGGGTGGTGGAGTGAGCTAAAGAATGATGACGGATTAAACCCAGATCCCAGATCAGTTGACTGGGGGTGAGTGTTTGATTTGCTCCAACGCTCCTTACATCATCCCCTTTGATATCGCTTTGTTCGCCCTAAGTTGGCAGGCTATGCCCGGACGTGGGTCCCTTGTTCACTTTGCCACTGGATTCAAGGTAGCCTGGCTGATGATGGCTGATTAGCCAGAAACCAGTCCCAGGATGCTTGTTTCCGGTTCAGAGAAGACATGGCTTGGCAGTTTGAGCTGGGCTGTTCCATGAAGCACAGGGTCAGACTGATTTGCATATGGCCATGTCTGACATGGGGTGGTGGAGTGAGCTAAAGCATGATGATGGATTAAACCCAGATCAGTTGACTGGGGGTGAGTTTTTTTATTTTCTCCCTCAGTCCATCATCCCCTTTGGTATCGCTATGTTCATCTTATTAGCACTATGGTAGAAATGTATCTACTATTTACAATATTTTTTTTTTTAAGAACACTTTTTTATTTATGAATCGCACAGAAGACGCAGCACCCCGAGTCCCGGAGAGGCTGTAGCAAGTACATTATATCAATGAATAGCGATGCATAGTCATACAAAGAAACTCCCTTCCCTCCCCCCCAACCCCCCCTGTGCACAGCGTCTCGCCAATTCCGCAATGAATAAACATACATAAGTCAGCGTGTAGATTATGGCCTCCACATGTCCATCACAACTGCTCCTCCACAGTCCTGTCGAGTGCTGGGGGCTCAAGCCACAGGCCCCTGTAGTCCGCCCACCTTTTCCATATTTTGTAGTGTTTCCGGGGGCAGCCTCTAGCCTCGAACACCGGACGTTCCAGCCCCATGCAAAAGTCTAGGCCCATTTAGCCACTGTAGGAGCCCTGGGGTCCTTCCGGGCCTGTGCAATGTCTCTTTTCTCGATTGTGAGGCCCAGTAGAAGCAAATGTCTCTTATAGATATTGCCTCCCACCCCTTCCAGGACATGCAACAACCCCAGCTTAGGGGTACGGGGGAGGTCCCATCCTAGTACTTCAGACAAACAGGTCCATATTCCAGCCCAAAACCTCTCCAGGCCACTACAACCCCCACACCGTGTGCAGCAGGCCCCCCCTCTCACACCACATTGCAAGCATACTGGGGAGTCAATCAGGCCCGCCTTCCACAATCTCTCTCTGGTATAGTAGGCGCGGTGCAGGTATTTAAATTGGATCAGGCGTAAGCAGACCGCTATGGCTGCCCCTCTGGGGGACTCAAGTGCTTCGCGCCAGTCGTCCTCATCCAGGTCCCCAATATCCTGCACCCACCGGTCCCGCAGGGCCTACAGATCGGAAGAACAATGTGTAACCAAAGTCTGATATATGCGAGATATTTTCTTGTCCTCTAGATCTCCCATAAACACCTTAGCCTCTATAGGGCTGAACTCCGGCAGGACATTAAGGCCAACCAACCTGGGCGCGAGGGCATGTCTAAACTGTAAGTATCTAAAGAATTGCGTATGGGGCATACTGAACTCTTCGCTAAGTTCCTGAAACGACTTCAGTATCGTGCCCTTCATGACATGGCCCAGCGTGGAGATTCCAATTGAATCCCATCCATCGAAGCCCCGCAGTGACGCCAGCGCCGGCAGCTGCCCATTGTGCCAAAGTGGGGTTTTTCTTGTCAGTTTTCCCCACCAACCCATACGACGCAGTGCCTGTCTCCAGACCTGAAAAACTATCTGTGTGGCACTCGGCAGCCTCTTTCTTAATCGTGCCGAGTACAAAATCGTGTGGGTAGTGTTTGGGTCCATCAGATATCTCTCCAGGGCATAGGCTGGGTCTCCCCGGTCGTCATACCACCAATCACTGAGGACCACAAGGTGTGCCGCCTGGTAGTATGACAGTATGTCTGATGTCGCCAAACCTCCACAGTAGGTGGATAGGAAGCATGTGCGCAACGCCACTCTCGACGACCCCCCTGCCCATAAAAATGAGCTCAACGCGGTGTTAACGTGTTTAAACCACAGCAATTGGATCGGGTACGGGTGGCTCTGTAGTTGATAGAGCAGGCGAGGAAGGGCAACCATCTTGAAGATAGCGGACCTGCCATAAATATTGAGGTGCATACGGGACCAGCACTTCATCTCCTGCTGGACTCAAGTCCACACTGGGATGATATTGCGTTCCCATGCAATGGTCGGCGAGATGGTCAAAAACACGCCCAAGTACTTGAGGCCCTCGGTCGCCATCTGCAGCACCGAGGCCCACGCCCCAATCCCGGAGCGATCCCCCACCGTCCATAACGTGGACTTCTGCAAATTTAAATACAGCCCAGATACTTCACCAAAGACTCTCATGATTTCAAGGACTCGAGGACCTGATCGGTTCACATTCGTGAGGAAGAACAGAACGTCATCTGCATATAGTGCAATTCTGTCTGATGGCCCGGCGTCCCATTCAAAGCCCCGTAGCTGTGCGTCTATTCTGACCCACGCTGCCAATGGCTCCATTGCCAGGGCGAACAGGTACGGCGACAGAGGGCACCCCTTCCTATTGGAAAGGTCCTCGATGTCTCCCCAGCCACTCTCACCGTGGCCGTTAAGTCTGTGTACAACAGCCGAATATATGACAGAAAACGAGGCCCAAAATTCAGCCGTGGGAGAAGCGCGAACAGATAGGCCCAGCTCAGAGAGTCAAAGGCCTTATCAATATCTGTAAGGAGTAGCGCCGCCTGATCTCCCGTTCTAACCATCATCTCTATCGCTGCTTGTGCCCGCCTAATATTATGTCTCGTCGCCCTTTTAGGCATAAAGCCGGCCTGATCTGGATGGACAAGGTCTGTGATATACAGGAGCAAACTGTTCACAAGGGCCTTGGCCAAGATCTTGGCCTCTACATTTAAAAGAGAGATCGGGCGGTAGGACTCGTGGCGGTCCGGGGGCCGCCCAGGTTTGCAAAACACTACTATCTCTGCATGTCTCCAGTCTGCCGGCAAGAGGCCATCCTCCCTCGCTGACTCCAGGGCCAGCCCGTAGTGATGCCCCAGTTGAAGATGGTATTGTTTGAAAAATTCACTCGGGAACCCATTCGGTCCGGGCGCCTTGCCAGTATTGAGCTCTCCCAAGGCTATGCCCAATTCCTCCGCTGATAGGGGAGCCTCCAGCAGGTCCCGTACAGCGTCCGGAAGTGCACGGGGCAGAAGGTCGGCTATAAATGTGTCAATATCTGGAAACCGGAGAGTCCTGGGGAGCGTATTGGGCAGCAAGGTAATTGGCAAAGCTATCCGCTAACTCCTTCGGGACCGAGATTGAGGCCCTTGTGTCGTCTTTAAGGCCTACTATTTACAATATTGGTTCTAGCAATCTCTTTCACATGCTTCTGCCTCCTGATTATCGCAGCACATATGTTTTTCACAAGATTGTCGCTGGACCAATAAATAGTTATTGAAACGTCCTAATCGCCAACCTGTGTATATTCCAAAACATGGTTATTCCCTTGAGATCCACCTTCAGCCGGTCTCTTGTTACTTAGCGCTGGGACGCTCACGGGCAGCCATGTGCTCTACAAATCAGTAAAATAAATAAATAAATTCTGAGAGAAAGTAAGCACAAGTGTCTGAGCGAAACATACAGTATTGTTTTGCATGATCCCTGAGGAATCAGGGTTGTCATGTTCAGTCGTTGCCAGAGACTACCTACACCACTGTAGAATACAGGGGGTGGTAGAGGCACTGTAGACCTAGCTGGTCTAACGGCTGACATATCCTGTGGGGGTGTCCAGAAACGGTTGGGACACCAAGTCCTTAGTTTAGGTCATCCAAAACACGCAGGTCCTGTGGGACTTCTAGGAACTACACGACACAGTGGATAGGCCCATCAACACAAGTGGGTTACCATTTGTATCAGAAGAAATGTGGGAACGTAGGAATTTTGTGAATCTTCCCAAGTTCCGGAATTTTCCCTTACATAGATGTGAGACAAATGTTTGAATTTTGCCGAAGTTTAAAGTTTGCAGGGCATTTTAGATATGAAATTGTGTTCTATGCAAATCATTCCATCCTGAACTCCCCTGGGTGGCTGTTTTTCAGAAATATCTGGGGTCAGTGGGTTTCCCTGGTCAGGGGACAAGCCCTGGCCCAAAATTCACAGGTACCCGCATAACCAAAATGAGTAATTTTTCATGCCCTGTCACATTTTGGGGTTTTTCCTGTTGTGAGCGATAGCCCCACCCACAGAACTTGAGAAGCGATTTTATCACAAGAAGTGTGGCAATACCGATTTTTAAAATATTTCTTATTATCAGTTGAATTTCTCTACATTTATGGCTTCTCAATAGAAGCAGAGGTGCAAGAAAGAACACACTTGGTAAAAGGCCCACTGAATTGCATGACAGTTCCGGTAACGCCAAATTAAGAGTTGTACAAAAAAAATCTCTTATTTTTAACATTATTTTTTATGGCTATGATAATAAGTTTATTTGGGGAAACTATAAGCCATCTACACAAATACCTCTTGCAGATTTCAGGATGTTATCTAGTTTCAGAAAATCTATCGTTATCTAGGTTCACCCATGAGCTTCATCCCTGTTTCCACCACAAACTGCAAGTAGGTTATAACCACAAACAATAGGAAACATGGACTACCACTTAACTACATGCAGAAACTATGGTAAAAACAATTATTTGTTTTCTACAACTCTGCTTGTTTCTGAAAGCTGGGAAGATGTAGTTCTTTGCACAGCAAAAATGCTATTGATGCCATTTTTAGAAAAGAGAATATACACTTTCTTCCACAGCAAACAAAAGATGGTTTTGCCATATTTTGGCTGTTCTGTCAGTTCCCTCAGGTGGAATCCTTGAATCCTGGGTACCTTGAGAATCTTCAAGATGTGGGGCAAAAAACAAACATTTGGCTTGTATACCTTTTGTGGAAAATAGTTCTGAATGCTTAAGATCAGAGTGCCAAAAATTCCAGAAATAGCTCAGCACTGGGGTGAGAAAAGCCTTACTAACTAAAGGATGAATACTCTTTATCAGGCCTGGCGGAGCTAGTGGAGTTTCACTCGTGGAATTCTGCTGAGTTGCCAAACCACTCCTGAGGAAATCCCCTTGGATGCTGAGAGTAGTTGGGGCAAGAACTCTTATTGTTGCCACAAGTGAGTCCCCCACAGCGGGATTGCTGAGACGTTGTCGGAAGTCCCGCCCCCTTTCTCAGCGACTCTACAAATGGGCCTCCTGGCGCAACACTGGTTGGGGGGTGAAATCCCCTTGGCTGCTGAGGGTCATTGGAGGCCAAGAACTCCTATTGTTCCCACAAGTAAGTCCCCCACAGCAGGATTGCTGAGACGTCGTCGGAGGCCCCGTTCCCTTTCTCAACCAAGCAACATAGAGGCCTCTTTGTGCACTACTGGTTGGGGGATGAAGTTCTCTTGCTACTGAGAGTCGTTGGGGTCCCCTATTGGTGAGACCTGTAAGTCCCCAAGTGAGCTTGCTGAGACTAGGGGTGAGCGCACCGGTAAATTCCGATCCGCCGGCCGATTGGCGTATTGTTTGCCAAACTCCACATTCCAAGCTAAATGACAAAACTCAGCTGGCGGAAGAAGTTTACCACCCACCCATTCTCTTTATAAAACTACACCATACTTCCAGGGGGATGTAGCTGAATTAAATATTTGATGCTTCAGCTTCTATTTTATATGAATAAATAATACAGTGTTGCTTTAGAATTGAAGCAATAGATGTGTGATTTACCACTTCAGCGGCAGCTTAGGGCAAGTTTAGTTAATATATGTCAGCAAAATACAAATCGTTGCCAATTTATAGAAAGATTAAGGGGGCCATTTAAAGTTTGGCAGAGCTGAACAGTATCCATATATCATTAGCTCAACGCCTCATCAAGGGTAGTAAGCGCTATATCAATGTTATTTCAGTTACTCCTGCTTGGCCAAACCGTGGTTTCCCAGCCTCTCCTAAATATGGAGGAACCATCAGGTTTTGCAAAGCCTCAGCTCCACATTCTGTAATTAAATCATATAAGTTAATGTTTAGGGCTACTTTTGCTAATGATTTCTTTGTTCTTAAAAATTTTGAGTTTGCACATGTAATGAAACACGTCTTAAACTAATATTTTCAATTTAAACAGAAAGAGAATTTGACCCAAATAAACACTGTGGAGTATTGGATCCTGAGACAAAGAAACCATGCACAAGATCCCTCACGTGCAAGGTAATGTTTTGACACTTACGAGCAGATGTCATGGGATATATGTGATACTGAGAATGATGCTTAGTTAAAGTTTAAAAAAAAGAATTTGTAGTAAATAGGAGAGTTTGATATATGCTTGTGTCATTCCAGTATTCTGCTCTATGTAGGAGGCTTGCTTCATCTTTGTTGTGGCTACAGGGAGCATGTTCAGTGTGTATTTTAAGTACACTGATTGCAGATTTCACCACTGTACTCACATTAGTTAAACCAGCTCATGTCATCCCGTGTCTGGTGCTGTGAAGTGATTCTTCCCCGTGAGGATTGGGTGTTAGGGGCTCAAATAGGACACATTTGGTTTGGGTTGGAGGGTGAGGAGTGCTTGTTCTCAGGGTATGTGCTGTTTTTGCCTATTTTTCTATGGACTTGGAGACAATATATACAGTGTGAAATTTCAGAAAGGGCAGAGTTTTTTGTTTCATACTCATTCAAATGTTGTAGAAATGTTTTGTTTTGGAGAACGTGATTTATTGTAGTTTTGGTTTCATTTATGTTACATGAATTGTGTGTAAAGAAACGCAGGTGTGTAGTGAAGAACCAGGTCTGCCTTCCTGTGATGTCATGGAAGGCCCTGTTGCCCTGGCTTCACTGGGCTGAGCTAACTGTAACTTCTTCTCAGATGGGTCCATCCACAATATCCATCAAATGTATTTAATAAACCTACTCTATAATATGCATAGTGTCTGCATGTCTCAACAATGGCCCACATCATAACAAGCTATAAAACGCTCCCTGAGGGAGCAAATAATAAAAATTAGAACACTGTAATGTTGGGAGCTCCATTGAAGACAATAAATCAGCAGCAGCCTACAAAAGCTGGTATAGGACGGCTGGTCTCAACATAAATGTCCTAATACACCGCCTCTACCTTTCCCCTGACACTGCAAAATATATGAATTGGGCACAGGAAAGTGAAAGACAGAGCTTGTGCAGCAGCCTTACCCCCATTCTTCCTGTAGCTGACATTGTCACTGGAGCCACGGAAGGAAGGGGAGATAATTCTGCTCAGCTCTTGGGTCTCCCCGGCACAGCTGAAAGAGGAAAAGCAGTTTAACTGAGCCCAGGGAGAACCAGAGGCCGACCCCAGTCTCCTTTCACAGCTACTGGTGTGAATGTTCAACAGTAAACAGCCTTTGCCCTGTGCGCAGCTGTTAGCTGTTGAAGATTCACAGCAACAGCTGTGAAACAAAGGCTTCAGAGCCACGGAGGGTTGGTCTACCCACTCGGTCTCAAGGAGGTCTTTGTTTTTTTATTTAATTAGAAGATTTTGACAACATGGGGCAGAATATTCTAGTAGTCTTATAAAAGTCCACTTCCTTATTCAAGGCCCTCACCTTTAGCTTGGGCCTTTACCGCTGGAGCAGGGTGTTCATAGCCGGTATAGCCCGCTACAATGGGAAATAAAGCTATATTATTGTATTTAAATAGAGCATTCTGATCCATGGCTGCCACAATTCGAATATACCTTGGAGCTAATTACACACACTCTCTGTATTACACATTTAATGTTGGAAACTCTCACAACCTTCTAAGCCCTTATTCACGCTGACTGAGATAGGAGAGTAAGTTTGCACTTTAAATTTGCTCAGAGGTGCTATAACACTGTGGTAGTATGTTGCACATTACAAATGTACCATGTTAACATTAAATATGTCACCACTATGTATACTTTTCAAACTGTGCTGTACTTGTAGAGGGACGAAAGAAAGGGCCTCACGACTTTTATCTGTATTATTATGTGAAGTGAAAAATATAAGATATGTAGAATAGTGTGTGAAGTTGGAAAGTATTTTATATATTGCTCAAACTTAATTTTTCACCAATCTGCATGCAAGTTTAATATGGCATACCTCTCTTTAGGGACTTTTTCAGAAACACCAAAGCAGTGGGGCTCATATTGTAATAGAGAGAGCCTTTTACTCCCATTGGGCTGCGCCTTCCTCTGCTGTTGAATCGAAAACGGGAGCTCTGTGGCACTTAACCCTCAGCGTAGGAAGTGAAATCTGCCCACAAGTTACTCTGAGAGGTGCTATTGTGAAGAGACGCAGAACTCATTAGAGCAAATAATGAGACATAATAAACCATTGTCCAGCCAGTGCTTTTACTTGGAAGAAAAAGTTATTTAATGGCGACACACAACTAAATGCTACACAGGAAGTGTTGAGGGAAAATGTAACATTCACAATTATCGCAGGGTACTGTGATGAGGAGGAAGTTAGTCAATCCTGACTCCAGGGCTACTCCCAGACGCCATCTGATAAGAACAGTGTGAAACACGTGAAGTTATTCCAAGACTAGTGCGGTTCAGTCTCCTTTCCCTTTCCCACGGTGGTTGAGACAAGAGTTCTAGTACTGTAAAGGTAGAGCTGTCTAAGTTATTTGTCTGTCTGCCCCGGTGTCTGGTAAAGTAATTATAGTACCCACGGCCTTGATTGTTTACTAAATGCCGAGGCGCCACTCCCTAGTGGTGTCAACCGCGAGGAAAAGCTAAACAGGGTGATTCATTCACATACAATATGCTGGGCTTCAGGCTCCCATGTACCTATTTGGAATTAGAGCATGAGAGAGTGAATTGTTATGTGGGACATGTTTTATTGCCAAGTCCTATTTACTGAGGGGAAATCCTGCTTGTGGATGTAGGAGTAGAGAATGCATGAAACCCGAGTAACAAGGGCATAAGGCATGCCCCAGCAGCCCTTGCAGGCAGAGGGCAACTGTTCAGGGCCCCGTTGTCCTTCAATGGGGCCCCATTCAGCCCAATCTCAATGAATATCTGTGAGATATGTGAAACTCGGGGGCACCTCTTCACATATTGCAGGGGGTGTCATCACTTTGTGTAACTCCACTGCAGCCGGGAACCACATGAAGGTCAACATTCTCGTACAAGACATATCTATACTTGCATAGTCAAATCTCTGCATACTCTTGATGTGTGATGCATGGCATAAGACAACATGAATGCGTTTTTCAAGAGAAAGTTGACTAGGGGGTGAGTGTGTTTGTGATCTGAGGAAGTATTTGTACCTAATTTCACCTCTGTGGACTGAGCTGGAATGCAGTGTACAAACCCTGTGTAAATCCACACCACTGACACCATGTCTGAATTTGGGTGTGTATGAAAGAGAGATTTTACTCCCTCTTCACCATGATTAGGAAGTGTTCATTTAGAGCTTTTTATGCTGGAAGTGTTTGACTCCCTTAATGGGCGATGGGATTCATTCATCGGAAGCCACTCAGAAATGATGATGTAGGAAGGAATTATTTAGTTTCCCTCTGTGTTCCTCAGTAATTATCTCAATTGTCTCGTCCGTGCTGTAAATACATAATGTATACATTAGGAAAGCACTGCAACTCAGTTATCAGTAAATATCCCTGGAGGGTCGGTTCTGTCATAAACCAATAAGTTTAAAGTTTATTGGTTATTGTGTCGACTTTCTGCCATACAATAACAAATCATAAATCAATATACAATAATAAATAATCAATACATATGTAAAATCACACAAATCAGACTCTTAGCCCACGGAAATACAGCCAATAAAAGCAGAAACGCCCATAAGGGCCGAAACTACAGGTTAGCATCCCCATAAAGTGCAGGTACGCATATAGTAAAGGATAATAGCAAAGAGCATAAACACCATATTATCCACATCATCCTTCTGACTAACAGTAGTGTGACGGCACACCCCAAATTGTATAAAAATCCCTTAAACCAACAATCTCGTATCAACCATGTTGGGCTACAGGATACAAACAGTAGTGTGCATGAATGCAGCAACTACTACTCGAGATCTTCTCTGGGTACAGGTATACTGTTGTGTAAGAAAGGCATAAGCGTCGTATACAAATATATGCATCCTTCAGTTAAACTAAGCACTCAGACTGAGTGGCCTACACTTCTAAGGGTCTTGTTCAATGTAAATTAGTTTCAAGAGGAAAGTATATTTAAACCCAAGAGAGCAGCCTGTGGCTGTATAGATAATCATAGACAGGATTGGAAAATCAAGTTAGATCAGTCGTTTGTTGGGGGAAATTGTGTTTCTGTTTGTGAAATCGATTTTTAGAAAACTGTAGACAGTTTTGTGAAATAAAGTCTAAATAATCTTTAGCTGAATAAAAATAGTGCACATGATTGTGCAGTCAAGATTGATCACTAGCTGAATTAAAATAGTACACATGATTGTGCAGTCAAGATTGATCACTATTTTGCTGAATCGAAATAGCGCACAAGATTGTGAATCAAGTCGGATGAGTTTTAGCTGAATTGAAATAGTGCACAGGATTGTGAATCTTGTCTAATCTGCTATCATTCTCATAAATACGACAGCAGATTTGCTTATGCACGTATGATAAATTTGGACCTGAAGCCTAGTTACACATTCTTCAGAAGGACATTAATACTTGACAATTGCAAATGATAATTACATTGCATTTATGTGTGACAGGTTTACAGAATATGCCGTAAATATGAGTGACTAAGGCAGCAGTTAGCAGAACCCAGTGAGTCACTGACTTTTGATTTAAGGCAAAATAATGTATGATGAACATAGTTTGACCAAAAAGGATACGAGACATTGTACCAAATTAAACGGGAAGATTCATAAACACTTACACCAGGTACATGAGAGAAGAGATAAGTGGGCGGTAGAATTGTATGAAGCAACAAATGAACTACAGATTACATGGGCATTCGAGAGTTGAATGTGGGGAAATTATCCTGCTGAGTGAGTGGGTTAATTCACTTGAATGCCTACCAGGTAGTATTTTTAATGAGCCCTTTGTATAGCAATCTCTAACTTCTACAAAATAAAATGTGGCTGTGACGTTGCCTAAGTTTAACAAGCTCTAGGTCAGATATTGCTAAAATAGATTCTGTATGATTAATCTTCATAATGAAATACTGGCAACAGTGATGGTATGGAGGCCCATTAGGGACAGGGTCGGATTGTGATCACAGTTAGGCCTGGGAACTCCTGAAAAAAGTGTCCCACATTTCTTGATCGTGCCCTTTGCTAAAAAACAATTGATTCATTTCATTGGACTCCTTTTTATTGAAATGTTTGGTAACTTTAGCATTTTAAAGCTTATAGAGCGGGTAACATTGGTAAAAACTAGAAGCACTGCAGTTTGGCCGGGCAGGCGAGGTGAAATAAAAATTACCCAATGGCCACAACACCGGATCTGGCTAGGGTTGCCACCTGGCTTGCTTTTCACTGGCATGTCAGGTATCTTTATATCCTGGCCGGTACGAAAATTAAGAAAATCACCTAAATCCCAATTTGTTTTCTCTGATCAGTATATAGTTTAAATAGTAATTGTGAGGCAAAAGCACTTTAAAATGAAGTCTAAAGTTGCCCTAATTATTTGTGAAAACTAAACCAAAGTGAAAAAGCGATGTTAAAAAAAGAATATATATTTTTTGATATAAAGATTCTGCCTTAATTATGATGCCCTAGCCTTTGCACAATTTTAAAACATGAGCAATGGCGGTTTACATCTCACATTATGATGTCATTTATACATCATTAGAGGCGGTAATACTTCACGGGGCGTGGCTTGGGCGCCGGAGGGAATGGCAGCATGAGCTCGGAGCTCCGCGCCCGATCCCCACAATAATCCTGTAAAACGGTGCGGCGACGCCCGCAATGACCCTAATTTGTATACTGGAGGCAGGGGGAATCGAAGCGGCACCCCTGGGACCATTCACGGGGCCAACCGAGAGAGTGCACCGGCAAAGGGGGAAAGCTGAGGAGCCGGCGCATGGAGGGACCTGAAATGGCGGACACCGCTGATACCGGGAGTTACTGAAGAGCGATCTCGGAAGAAAGACACATCCCTGGGAGCTGAGCACACTGGGGAGCGCACCGGACAACCGGGTGAGGCCGGACGTAGATGCGGTGAGCCCCGGGACCCCAGATTGAGACGACTACCATCCGCTGGGACGGAACGAGCTAGAGAGCCCCAAACAAGATGGCGGCGTGATCTGCGGCGATGAAACTGCAGTGTAACTAAGACCGCCGCCCTGTGGAATCCCCACTCAACTGAGGGGCGAGAGAACACCCAGGACGCCACCAGTTGTGGCGAGCTGTGGTCTGAAGGGTTGTTTTCTGCAGGCGGAATATCGGGGAAAAGCGGGGCACCCGGACCGGAGCAGTGGCGAAGGGGAATCGAGCTCCTAGCCACTACGGAGCGCACTGCAGCTGCCGCCCGTGAGCCTGAAGAGCGGAGGGCTCCCCCGCTGTTGCTGGCTGACACAGGGACGCCTGTTGGAGCCTACCGCTGCAAGACGGCCAGTGATCTCCCCTAACGGAGAAGGGGGAAATATACAGCGCGACGGGGCCGGCACAGAGAAAGCCTTGAGAAGGGCGGCAATGGGGAAAGAAGCAGCGGAATCGGAGCACCCGCAGTTGGTCTGAACGGTTTGGCTGACCCGGTGGTGCAGAAAGAACCGCCGAGCGCGGATGGGCGACGCGGAATCCGACCACAGTGAGACCCCCAGCCTGACCACAAGGTGAGGAGCGGTTAGCGTTGCTTGGAGGGAGAGCGGCCCCAGACGAGTCCTCCGCCATTGTTGGTGAGGCGAGTGGTGTATCAGCGGCCTCCGCCTGATATTGGGGGGGCCCCGGACACAGTCCACGAAATTGCGGTGGGCGGTGAGCCAAGAGTGGACGAAAGGAGTGCGGCTACCTTGTCAGAGGCAGCGCAAAGAGGTTGGACAGGGACCAGACCCCGGACAACACACAGGCCTGAGGGCGACCTCGGATCACGATGAGCGCTACAGTGGGGCACTAAGATAGTAAGGAAGAAGACCGGTGAGCAGGGGAGACGACGAGACTGCCTGACAAGCCGACCCTGGCAGGGAACTGAACCCTAACCGCGCGCAAGAAGGGAGTTACACCCTGAGACCCTTCACCATCGCCGACGGGCACAGCGGGAGCCCCCATGATATACGAATAAGAACATCGAGCCCAGCCTGACTACACGAGAAGTGGAGGTGGCCCGAGAGGACGCCCCGTGGCTGAAACAACGCAAAGCCGCGTGGAGGAAGGAAACTAACGGCCGATTGATGCCGCGGATACCCACCTGCTGAAAGGACCGAGAATGATTCTGCCCGTGGGCACACAGGTGGAGAGCTGTGGAACCGACGAAAATAGCTGCCACAAGACCGCGATCTGGAGTAGACCACGGAGGCTTCCTGGGAGCTGCAAAGCACGTTAAGAACACCAGCACGAAGGGCGATTTGGCACCATGGTAAAAAACAAGGGGAAAACAGAGGGAGCTGCGGCCTCGGAAGCGCCAGAGGGGGTTCCCACGGGGCCCTCGGACCTACAACAGTTCCAAGACCGCATACTGGAGGCTATTGCGGCGACGAGAGACACTTTGCAACAGGATATTGCACAGGTGGTGTCGGGACTGGGTCTCCTGCGAGCTGACCACGACAAACTCAAAAACAGTACACCGAAGATACCCTAAGTGAGTTGGCCACAGCCCACAAAACTATGGCGGGGAGGCTAGTGGACGCTCTAGACCGAATACAAACATTGGAGAGGAGGGCTGAGGATGCCAAAAACAGGAGCCGATGCAGTAACGTCCGAATAGTGGGAATTCCAGAAAAAACGGAAGGGGACGATATGGTCGAGTTTCTTGACAACTGGCCCAAGACCACGGTGGCACCGGAAGGCCTCTCACCATTTTTTACACTAGAACAAGCCCATCGCGTCCCGACTAGGCCGCCCAGGCCGGACCAGCCCCCAGGGCCGGTTATAGCCAAATTGCTGCACTACAAGGACAGAGACCTACTACTCGAAAGGGCCCGCGATACGGGGCCATTTCAGATAGCGAATAGCAAAGTGACACTATTCCCTGATTACACCTTTGAAACGCAGCGGATGCGAGCCTCCTTCTTGACCATTAAACGAGAATTACGAACTGAGGGCATTCCGTACTCTCTGCTCTTCCCGGCTAAGCTCCGGGTGGTGCTAGTTGACAAGACACACTTCTTCCTCACGTCGGCAGATGCATGGGCATGGTGGGAGACGTACAAGGCAGGCATGGATGGTGCCAGATTCTGAGAGGAGAAAGAGCGCTCGACAACACAGGTACGGAAATCACAGAGGATACGCCGCAGGCAGCAAGGCTCTCGGAAACCGTCTGCGTCTCAAACAGATGTGGAGAGGAAGGCCGCGCTGAAAGCAGTGGAGTCGCTGTCGAGATCTGATGCCTCCCAATCAAAACAGGGCACGGAATCGGAGGACCACGCCGCAGGGTTGGAGACGGACCAATCAGAAATACACAGTACCAAAGGCCCGTTGGTAATGCCGCAAACGTCGGAAGAGATCCTGAACATTTGACATGAAGGCGACAGGTAGTGATCATTGCTGACGATCGGAGTATTCACAAACTGAAAGGTACTGCACATGGGGGTCATGAACCGGGATGTAAGACCGCTGCTGACCATGGGGGAACACGGGGGGTGTATTTGTATTTGTATTTGTACAATACTGTGCGCTCAGGTCGTGATGCCAACTGTAACATGGACCGAGTACCTTACCAGGACAATCTCGGATCATAACCCCATGTTGATCAATTTAGACTGGGCAGTTGAGGTGTCACGCGTCCCGACTTGGAAGCTGCGGGCTGAGACATTGGACGATCCATTGTTTCACGCGGCGCTGGAGTAGGGGATAACCCAGTACTTCGCCGAAAACGAGGGGTCCATTGCCTCTAGAGCAATGGAATGGAACGCCTTTAAGGTGGTAGTTAGGGGCCAGTGCATAGGGAAACACGTAATCATGCGGAAGATATTACTAGAAGATCTGCACAAGGCAGACTCCAAGCTGCGAGAAGCAGAGAAGGCGCGACCGAGCCACCCTGAGCTCCATGACGAGGTCACCCTGGCTAGGGAGGCAGTATCAGTGGAAGTGGAGCGCCTCCGCAGCTTTGATCACAGAGCTTACACGCTCAGGGCCCATGTTGAGGGGGACAAGGCTGGGATGCTGCTGGTATGGCTAGCTAACCCCACTAAACGATGCTCCCCGATACTGGCCATTGAGGGGGAAGGGGGCCACATACATTACTCCCAGACGGAGATCCTGAACACCTTTCAGAGATATTATGAGGGCCTCTACAGGATCGCATTGGTGGGACAAGAGAATAACATTAACGTTTTTCTTGAGGACCTACAATTACCACAACTAGACCAGGAACAGGCGGACGACTTGGGTAGAGACATAGAATTGGGGGAGGTCAGGGGAGCTATAATACGGATGGCCCGCAACAAAACACCGGGATTAGATGGCTTGCCCATAGAATTCTACAGCAAATACCTAGACCTGCTGGCCCCGCGCCTCCAAGCAATATATAACGAAGCCAGAACTGCTGGCTGCCTGCCCCAATCTATGCGTGAGGCACTGGTGATCCCCTCACTAAAGCCTGGAAGGGAAAGCAGCAGCCCGACCTCCTATAGGCTACTTTCCATGCAGACCACGGACTATAAAATATTGAGTGCTATACTGGCAGCGAGGCTTCTGCAACACATGCCCGACCTGGTCCACACAGACCAGTCTGGTTTTATCCCTGCGCGTAATACGACGATAAATATTAGGAGACTCACACGACTGTTGGAGAATGCATATTCTGAAGCCCAGACACCCCTAGTCCTCTCGATAGACATTGAGAAAGCGTTCGATAGTTTGGAGTGGGAGTACCTATACAGAGCCATGGAACGCTTTGGCCTGGGGGACGGCTATATTAGATGGACGCGAGCCCTGTATTCAGCGGCAGTGGCAAGAGTGCGGGTAGGATCCCTCGTTTCACACCAATATCCGGTGGAGCGGGGCACCCGACAGGGTTGCTCCCTATCCCCTCTGTTATTCGCCCTGGCGATTGAACCCCTCGCGGCCGAGGCCCGGACTGGGAAACATTTTAAGGGCATAAACAGTAGAGGAGGTCAACAATTTATCTCTTTGTACGCGGATGACCTACTGTTATTTCTAGAAGACGTGTCAAAAGCGCTAGAGGGGGCGGAGGGACTACTAGAGCGATTTGGAGAGCTCTCGGGATTGAAAGTCAATTGGTCTAAAACTTGCTTGTTTCCTCTGAGACATGACATGGCACGGCCAGACCACCGATCCGGGCTTAACTGGGAGCCCACTTGCCTGAAATACCTAGGGGTATAGGTGTATCACACGGCGGCAGACATGCTGGAAGGCAACGTGGGCCGATGTATGCGGGCGCTGAAGGGAAGTATGGCATTTTGGGCCACACTCCCGCTCTCGGTCACTGGTCGCATTTCTTTACTGAAAATGATCGCCCTGCTGCGACTTCTGAATTACTTTCGCGCCCTCCCCATTTGGATACTTAGATCCTTTTTTCGTCAATTGAAGTCTCAGCTGACCACGTTCCTATGGGGCTCGTGCAGATGTAGAATAGCGCTGGCGACGCTCACCCGCCCGAAAGAAGAGGGAGGACTGGCGGTCCCAGACTTCGAGCTTTACTATCTTGCTGCTCAACTGCAGATTTTTACGCAGGAGGTGGCGAAAGTATACCGTGGTCCGGAGAACGAGAGAGATGGGGGTACACCGCGACATGTCCTGGCCTATATCACCTTGCAACAAAGGATCGCCCTTCGGAATCTGACACGCGAAGAACAAACGTTCAGGCTCTGTTGGAACCAGTCTCAACGCCGCGCGGGGGTACGGCACCCATATGCTCCAGAGATTCCCATGGGAATGGTGACTGCGCTCCCCCATGGTGGAGATTGGTCGCAGTTGCAGGTCTGGGAGGACGCGGGAATACAGGTTATCGGAGACCTCTACGAAGACGGGGCGCTCATCCAGTGTCAGGAGCTGCAAGAGCGGTTTGACCTACCACGAGGGGGATACTTTCTGCATGCTGCGGTAACTGGAGCCATGCAGATGCACTGGAAGGGGGGACTCGCGGAACCAACGACGACCATGGCCTGTCAGTACACCATGATGGCGGCCGAAACTTACAAGGCTGTAACATGCCTATACTCCGGAATGCTCCAGGAGAACCTGCTGCCTCTAACGGTGCTAAAGACCAAATGGGAATCGGAGCTTAATAGGGAGATCCCTGAGACGACTTGGGCTCGGTTGGTGCGACGAGCTCAGAACAGTACGAGAAACGCGTGTTTTCAACAAATCCACTTTTACGTTCTCCATAGGGCTTATATGACCCCTGGTAAAATGAAGAAGTATTTCGGGGTGGCCGAGGCGGCATGCCCACGATGAGCTTCGAAGGAGCAGAGCTGGAACATATGCTATGGTCCTGCCCTGACCTTCGGGAATACTGGCGGGCGATTGGCGATACACTAAACGAAGTAACAGACAGAACACTACAATCCGATATGGGGGTATGTATACTGCACTGGTTCCCACATACGCCCAAAAACAAAACTACAAGCAAATTCATAGATATGGGCCTGATCATAGCTAAAAGAGAAATTACAAGACATTGGAAGGCGAGAGTGGGTCCCACACACAGGCGATGGCTTAATGAGTTCCTGAGATGGGCCGCTTGCGAAAGCACACATCAGTACCAAGCAGCTCGCCGGAAATCGGACGTTAGGGCACTGGACACGGCAGCGGCATGGGAAGCATTAGTACAAGCCCTAAGGGATAGCACACTGCAAGGGAACGAGGAGGCCCTGGACCTGAACGGGGACAGCTCCCAGGACACACCGGGTGCATCACACACCTAGTTAATCTATGCCTCTTGATTTTACCCATAGACTAGAACTTAGCTAGTCCTTCTGAGTGGGTGGTGGGAATTGGGGAGGGGGAAGGTTAGGATGTTGGGGACAGTTAATAGACACTAGAGGGGCTACAAGTAGGAAGAAAGAGAAAAGCAGACATGTACACTTCCAAGCGCAGGGGTTATACTTGCTAACATATCCAGTCCTCTGTCATTTTCCTTATTATCGTCGCCCGACCTCCGGGTTGTGGGCCTAAAGGCTGTGTACAGAGCTGAATGGAGAAAAGTGCACTGAAGAGCAGAGATGGAGTGTATATGTGGCAATACATTATGTACTGTACGTCTGCAATAAAAATTACTTTAAAAAAAAAATTAGAGGCGGTAATGTTTTTTTATCGCTTTTTTGTGTTTTTCTATAGTGTGAACTCGGTCCAAGGGATCGTTGGACCGTTTTACATGAGCACCAAGTTTTCCTAACCAGACCCTGCACCCGGCAAGGAGTAGGGAAGATAAAGCTGAAATGAACCAGAAAATAGTCTGAATAAGTGAATTTCAGTGCAGGATCAACTCTAACTTTAGGAGGGTTAGAGAGCATAAGTTCAAGAAGGTGACCTGCTTTGTGAGTGGGCTCCATTACAAGTTGTTCCAAATTAAAACCTTAAAGAGAGGTCAGGAACTGCTTCACAAGTCTGTTATTCTGGTCTTTGGCATGCAGTTTGAAGTACCCAGGTACCACAAAATTAGCATGCAGAGGAGACAATTGACCCATTGTGTCAGAAAGTAATTGTAAGGAGTAAACCAAAGCGTTGGGGAAGGCGATAGATAACAGCTCCAAATAGGACAAAAGAGGGAGCTAGGAGAATAGTGAAGGCCATTCCTTCAATATTATTGATGTTCATCAGTTTTGTGATGGAGCAAGAAAAGGGGGGGCGCTGTATAATTGGCAGTCCACCCCCATTTTTCTGCAACCGGTCAATGTGTTTGATAGAGAAATCAGGAGGGATAGCCAAGTCTACGTCAGCAGCAGACCAATCCTTAAGCCAATTTTCTGTAAGAATTATCAGATCCCATTGGTTCTCATCCATTTAAGTTGAATATATCTATAGCATGTCTGGGTAGAGATCAACAGTTAATAAGACAGTCAGGGGCAGAAGGGCCGAGAGGGGCAGAAGCAATGGTATCTAATCCATTACAATGGGTAGTATTACCAACCCCACCCCCCCCTCCCCGACAAACCAACTGGATTTCCCATAAGCGTGAAAGGTGATACCACAGACAGGGCATAAGAATTCACCCCTCTCATCCGCCCACACCAGATCACAGACATGATTACAGGCGGTAGTGGGGAGGTTAAACAACTCATCCGTAGTTTAAGATAGTGAAGGGGCTTTGTGACATTGCTTACCAACTGCATGACTGGGTTTATGGCATATGTATAGATACTTACGTAAAATGTGAGAGGTCTCAACTCTCCATGGAAGTGATACAATATGCAGGCATACTTTAAAAGACGGAAGGTGCAAATCACTTTCTTACAGGAAACACTTGGTACTAGTTTAGAGGGACAGGCATTACAAAAGAGAGCTCTTCTCTCTCTCTCTATATATATATATAGATATATATATATATATATATATACATATATATATATATATATATATATATATATGTATATGTATATATGTATATCAATGAAAAAACCATAGGTTATAGTCCATATATAGTTAGGAATTTGCATTTACAAAACCTTGAAAATTCAATGAAAAAACCATTGGTTTTAGGCCATATATAGTTAGGGATTTGCATTTACAAAACCTTATTTTACTCGCATAAAACCATTGAAATTCCATATATAGTTAGATGCGCTAACTATATATCGCGCACCCGCAATCCACTGCTGATGATGTCACATAATACATCATTCATGACATGGTCAGTGACATCACTGATGACATCACTGATGACAACATCCAGTGACTATGTTTCTGTAAAGTTTAAATATGTTTTACATATTGAAGAATGAGTGGATGTATAAGTGTCTGGATGAAGAATTTAGTAGGTGCATGACTGACTGTATGAAAGAGTGATTAAATGTGTCTCACTGAGTGCATGGGTTAGTGACTAAACTGTCTTAATTTGTGCATCAGTATGTCTGTTGTTGTGTAAGCTGCTGCATGTGTTGATCAGTAGCTATAAGAGTGGCTATATGGGTTATTGATTGGTTGCCCAAGTATTTGAATGGGAGGCTGAGTGTGTGTGTGGGTGGCTGGGAGGTGTGTGACTCTCTGCATAGATGTGTAAGCAGTTGATTCACTAGGTGTATGAGTTCAAGAGTGCATGTGGAAACAGCTATATGGGCGGTTGACTGTGCATGGGTGTGTTGGTGAGTGAATGGATATCTCAGTGCTACATGTGCAAGTAAATACGTATGTAAAACACAATACATGTGAGAGTTGACATATATAAATAACTGTGGATAAGAGCCAGTGAATGTGTGAGTGGCTGTATGGATCACTGTGAGCTTGTATCAGGGATTGTATAAGAGAGTAAATATGTGTTAGAATATGTTTGAATAAGTAAGGTGTGTATAACTGTATAGTTGAGGAAATGGAGGTGTGATTGATTCTTTGCATGACTGACTAGGTGTGTGAGTAACTCCATGGATGAGTGACAGTCTGTGAGTGTCTGTTTATACTGAGTGTATGTAAGGTTATATTAGAGTCTGAAGAGGTTCATTGTATTATCACATGAGTGATGTCATCAGTGATGTCATCAGTGATGTCACTGACCATGTCATGAATGATGTAATATGTGACATCATCAGCAGTGGATTGCGGGTGCGCGATATATAGTTAGCGCATCTAACTATATATGGAATTTCAATGGTTTTATGCGAGTAAAATAAGGTTTTGTAAATGCAAATCCCTAACTATATATGGCCTAAAACCAATGGTTTTTTCATTGAATTTTCAAGGTTTTGTAAATGCAAATTCCTAACTATATATGGACTATAACCTATGGTTTTTTCATTGAATTTCAATGGTTTTTTAAAAGCTAATATCAAAAGCTGTCAAATGTCAAGTACGTGATCAGTAAAAACATTTCGTATTTATGCACGCTGATGTGCTTTGAACGCCCCCCCCCCACTCCCCTCTTTTCTCTTAGTAGTACTCTCTCTTTGCAGATAGTGAACGGTAGTTAACGCAGACCTTTGCCCCCGTTGTAATCCGTCGTACTTGCTTGTCTCTCCATTTGATTGATTATTATCCAAGCATTTACTGTTTTACAATTGGTTCTCTTTGGATCATTCTCTATTTACAAACAAGCACAAAGTCACAATACTCTGTTTAATCTTTGCAGATAGTGAAAAATCGTGTAAAAAAATAAAAGTAATCGAGCAAAATCAGTAGACCACTAATTCGATCTCTTTTTGACCTCAGTAAAATACAAACATTAGGAACAACCCTTCATGAGAAATACGAAAATAGTGAAATGAACTGAGCTCCACACCATGAGGGCTGCAAGACAGCTCGACTCCGCCACCCACACCGCCCAAAATAACGACAAACCCTATGCAAATATTATAAATATACACAACACACCAGCAAAGAAACAGAGTAAAACATTTTATTAAATAACTATTTACATAACTATTTTATACTTTTTATTGCCCGATCCGGCTAGCTCAATCGATCGAGCATGAAACTCATGCACTGATAGCAAGCGTTGAGAGTTTGTAGAACGATGGCTTCAGATTTTCCACATACGGTGTAGTGGCGCGAACTGGCAGGGGGCGTTTGGATTCTACCCCTTCCCCAAATAAGATTTTCATACGTGAATGTTCGTTCATGCTTTTAGTCCCTAAGTTGCTTCCATGTCACTGCCTTACACAAATGGCATAAGTCCTGGTTGTTGAGTGCCATACTTCAGAGTTCGAAGCAGCTCTTGTAACACTGTTTAAACCTTATTTGCACCTGCTGCAGCTTCACTATTCAAAGTAAGTGGGGTCCATTTGTGGACCTGACTGCATTGGAAAACAATGTGATACGGTGCCTCCCTAAACCGCTTGACGGAGGCCCCCGAGAGGCGGTGAGATGGCGCGGACTGAGAGGGGGCGCTTGGCTCCTGCCCCCTCCCCAAGTCGTGTTGCCCTGGTGACGCCTGAGATCGCCCCCGGCATAGGCGGCCGGCTCCCGGGGTCCGGCGGAATTTTTTCCCTTTTGAAGAATCTTCCATTCTGGACCTTGTCCCACAATCCGTTTGACCTGAAGACACGCTGTCGTGGGGCGCCCCTTTACCGTTTTAGTTGCCATTCCGCCCGCTTTTGGTACTCTGTGCCTCTTCCGCCATTCAGCTGTTTACCGCCCGCTCTTGCGACTACAACGTCTCGCTCACCATGTAGTTGAGTTGCTCCCGCTCTTAAGATTTAACCGAACTTTTTGGACTGCTGAAAGCGGTTGTATTCCGACCGCTGGTTGGTGGAGACATTTTGACTATATTCTGGACCTGCATTGTCGCGTAATGCGTCATATGACGCGACGCGTTAGCGCACCCGGAAGTGCTCCGGTGCGCAAGGCGCAGCTTCCCGGAAACGATCCAGAGCGCGCCGCGCAGCGCGTAACGTAAGCATAACAGGTCATGTGACTTGTTAATAAAACTTTTCATTGGTTCATTTTACTTTTCTTTTCCTAATGATGTAAGACTAGGTCATGTGACCTAAAAATAACACTTTTCATTGGATTAAAACATTTTTTTTCCCAAACGATGAAAGCCCCACCTTGTTTCTGGATGTTTCAGACTGAAGCTGGCGTCACCATGAGAGCACCACCATCTCGTAGCTCCGTCATGGCCATTTCGCAAGCAATCATGGCAGCCGCTCCCCACCGGAAGCCTGCGGGAGTCGACGGCCCCCAAGACTTTTGTACAATCTTCAAGGCTGAGGGGACGCTTTCGAGAATGGAACCCAAGCCATGGCAGACAAGCGTCCGAGTTCCAAGGTGTCCCAGGGCCATTGTACCGGACCAGGCCCAAATCCGAAGAGCCGGCCACCATTTTAAGAGTCCTGTGGAAGCCGCCTATCGCTGCACAGCAAGAGTGGGAGCAACTCAACTACATGGTGAGCGAGACGCTGTAGCCGTAAGAGCGGGCGGTAAACAGCTGAATGGCGGAAAATGCACAGTGTAGCAAAAGCGGGCGGAATGGCGACTGAAACGATAAAGGGGCGCCCCACTACAGTAGACGAGCCTCCGCCATGTGCTTCAAAACTGCATATGTATCTCGTGATATCAAGATTGGGCAACCAGTACACAACAAGCAGTTACGAGTCCCATTTACACCGGCGCCATTTTGGGCGCGGCCGGGCAGGTCCAGGATCTAGTCAAACATAACAAATGAGGCTGACGTCTCTGAAGCAGTTGACGAACAGCAGGACGTAGCAAATAAACATGAAGTCTCTAAAGCTGTTAACTCACTGCAGGACAAAACAAGTAAACCTGAAACCTCTGGAATAATTGTCGCTCAGAAGAACAACACACAAAACTCTGTAGTGTCTGTGGAAAGTAAAACAGAAGGGCACTGGAGTTTCAGACACACTTAACACTAATGACTTAACAAAGATATCGTCTGTCTATGAAGCAGCTGTCACAAGGAAATCCCTAACGCATCAGCATTCTCGGAAGAGGTTGACACAAAAACATCTTAAGGAACAAAGAAAGACCTGTTCACTCTTGACACCCCAGGTGCTGTCTATGTTGCACTATAGTGCTGCATCGAGAAAACGGACAACCCTATTGATGTGGATTTTTCATTATTGATTATTGTAAAGAAATGGCGACTCCCCCCTTTAGCAGATTAGCTAAATGTTTGTGTAATTTAGGCATAAAAGTTATAATATTGTTCTTGTTGTTGTTATCGTTATAGTTCTGGTTAATTTCAAAAAATGGTTAAATATATTTACAGTTTTTGTTGCGTTCGTTATAGTTAAATGTTAATAAAGTTTTAAAATCTAACTTTGTTGGAGTGCTATATATGTTTAAAAAATCGGATGAATGGGGCCTTGAATCGGGTTATTGTCATGTGTGGGCTTTGCAAGTGTACTGCTACAAGATCGGACATTTCAAACTCAAATGCACATTCTTTTTCTTACCTTTCCGAAGCATGGAGCGCAATAGCAGGCAGAGAAAGGGTGATGCACGTGTTGAACACTGCCTGGCCTGGCAAGTTGCTGGCAGTGCCCCCCGCCCGCTCCTGAAAGAGGGCACACACACACAGCCGCCCCGAGTACTTCACAAATCTTTAAAAGACCATGCGCTTGTTCATGAGGCTTAAATGGTTTATCACCCCTTCTATAACCCCTGCATCGACCCCCTGACGTTTCCTGGAAGAATTAGCACGTAACACAATACCAAGCCCTGTCAGCTAAAACCCCCGAGAAATCATGGGGCATATTATCAAGGGGGTTTATTTCCACTTTTTTGGCTTTAAAAGCCAAAAAAAAAGAGATAAAATTATCTCCCTATTACCAAGCTGTCGCTAACACCAGTTAGTGACAGCTAAAAGGAGATAGCGACCATCTTGAGCCCCGCTTTGCATATCAGTGATATTTATCACTAATGACATGCAAAGTGGGCGTGCCAAGATTTTAGCGACTGGAAACAGTCCCTAACCATCGCTATCTCCTATTACCAACTTTTGGAGATATTCGCGCTAAGAGCGAATATCTCCAAAACCTAACACCTGCCCTGAGCAGTTTTAGCCATGTTATCCAATGGGAAGTGGATAACATGGCTAAGAGCATTTGCTGGATAATGCATGAATATCGCTGACTTTTCAACGATATTCATGCATTGCGGCCGTTTTTTATCGCATTTGCGATAAACCTTGCTAATAGCAAGTTTATGTGCGATATAATTCGCCGATGTGCAACGATAATTTTTGTCTCTAAACAAGTTAGAGACAAAATTACCGCTAGTTGTTGGTAATATGCCCCCGGGTTTTTCCTTGCAGGAATCAGGAAGCGAAAGACTAGCACTGAAATCAGTAGTCTCACGCCTGAATCGGGAGGGTTGGCATGTCTGGATACTCTACAGCTGGGGTCATAAACTACACTCGCAGGGCTAGGTGATAGCCTAGGTCCGGCCTGGACAATCGGACACAGAGGAAGAGGAGTGTCAGAGGGTGCGGTAGTGAATAGGGTGAAAGGGAGGTGTCGGGCAGGCACAGGGTGTGATTCTCAGAGAAGAGCAGCGCAGATGGGGGGAAGTATATGGCCCATGCATGAGAGAGAGAGCGGGGGTGACCATTGCGTGGGGGAGATGCGTGCGAGGGTGGGGAGCCATGCTGAGAATCGGCGGCGTGCAGAGAGTGGCCCTGGTCAAGGCATCTAAAATGGCTGCCGTGCACGACAAAATTGTGGCATTGGACAAAACGCAAGATGGCGCAGACAATGTTTATCAATAAGGATTCATTTATAACAAAATATTTACTCGCAGTGACAAAATGGTGGTCACCACTTCCTGATTTCCATCGAATCGAACGTTAACAAACGTCACGCAGCAAAAAAAAAAAAAATAACAAAAAACACGCACAGAGCAGTTTTTAGCCATGTTATCCAATGGAAGGTGGATAACACGGCTAAGAGCATTTGCTGGATAATGCATGAATATCGCTGACTTTTCAACGATATTCATGCATTGTGGCCGATGTGCGGCGATAATTTTTGTCTCTAAACAATTAAAACGAAGCACAAAATGGCGAATTCTCGTTTCGCTACCAGTTTGCGGCCCAGTTCGCGCCCCGGGAAACGCTTCTACCGTGAAAAATAATATTTTTTTTATTTTCCCCACGGGACCCTTTAATAACCCCAACAACAATCCTAGGGGGTCAAGAGGGGGATACCTTGCCCCCTTTCATTAAATTCCCCCTTCGTTTTTCACCTCTTCTTCTCTCTCGATCCTACCGAGAGATAAGATGGCGGCCGCTCCGGACTGTCACGCAGCAAAAAAAAAAAAAGCTCACGCACAGCCGCTGGAAGAGATGTATCAACATATATGAGCCTCCTCAGCCACCCTCAGGAAATATAGGGGATTAGGATATGTCTCCCGCACCCCCTTATACCTAGTAATTTAATTAACGAAGCACAAAATGGCGAATTCCCGTTTCGCTACCAGTTTGCAGCCCAGTTCGCGGCCCGGGAAACGCTTCTACCGTGAAAAATCATTTTTTTTTTAATTTTCCCCACGGGACCCTTTAATAACCCCAACAACATTCCTAGGGGGTCAAGAGGGGGATACCTTGCCCCCTTTCATTAAATTCCCCTTTCGTTTTTCACCTCTTCTTCTCTCTCGATCCTACCGAGAGACAAGATGGCGGCCGCTCCAGACTGTTTAGAATGTTGACAGACACCGGAGAGCCAATCAGCTTTCTGCGCGCAAAGTTCAGATAAGCGAAAAGTAAGCGGACCGGATCGCTGCCCGGAGCGCTGTTACAGATATATATCTTGATTTAAACGTTAATTTCTCAAAATCCACTGAAGCACATATATTGAGACCTAGCAAAGGCACATCGGGCTAACAGTCCCTACAATTTTGCCAAGTTTCGTGCAAATCCATTCAGCCGTTCGAGCTAAAAGTGAGGCCAAAGGCCCTATGGAAAAATGAATGGGAAAAACGCGTTAAAACATATAATTTAAAAAGGAACAAAATGAGGGGGTTCATAGAAAGTATGATTAGCGAATATATGACGAAATCCCGCATACCATCAGTCCGCAAAAAAAATCCCGCATGTACTATTAGGCCGCAAATTAAAATAACGAAAACTTTTAGAACGAATATGCCTTTAGCATACACTAAACAACTAAACTACCCTAAACCCTAAAACACTACCCCCAGCATGACCCTACACTACACAAACAGTACAACACTACCCTAAACCCTAAAACACTACCCCCAGCATGACCCTACACTACACAAACACTACAACACTACCCTAAACCCTAAAACACTACCCCCAGCATGACCCTACACTACGCAAACAGTACAACACTACCCTAAACCCTAAAACACTACCCCCAGCATGACCCTACACTACACAAACACTACAACACTACCCTAAACCCTAAAACACTACCCCCAGCATGACCCTACACTACGCAAACACTACAACACTACCCAAAACCCTAAAACACTACACCCCAGCATGACCCTACACTACGCAAACACTACAACACTACCCTAAACCCTAAAACACTACCCCCAGCATGACCCTACACTACACAAACACTACAACACAACCCTAAACCCTAAAACACTACCCCCAGCATGACCCTACACTACGCAAACACTACAACACAACCCTAAACCCTAAAACACTACCCCCAGCATGACCCTACACTACGCAAACACTACAACACTACCCTAAACCCTAAAACACTACCCCCAGCATGACCCTACACTACGCAAACACTACAACACTACCCAAAACCCTAAAACACTACACCCCAGCATGACCCTACACTACGCAAACACTACAACACTACCCTAAACCCTAAGACACTACCCCCAGCATGACCCTACACTACGCAAACACTACAACACTACCCAAAACCCTAAAACACTACACCCCAGCATGACCCTACACTACGCAAACACGACAACACTACCCTAAACCCTAAAACACTACCCCCAGCATGACCCTACACTACGCAAACACTACAACACTACCCTAAACCCTAAAACACTACCCCCAGCATGACCCTACACTACGCAAACACTACAACACTACCCTAAAACACTACTCCCAGCATGACCCTACACTACGCAAACACTACAACACTACCCTAAACCCTAAAACACTACCCCCAGCATGACCCTACACTACGCAAACACTACAACACTACCCAAAACCCTAAAACACTACCCCCCAGCATGACCCTACACTACGCAAACACTACAACACTACCCAAAACCCTAAAACACTACCCCCAGCATGACCCTACACTACGCAAACACTACAACAATACCCAAAACCCTAAAACACTACCCCCAGCATGACCCTACATTACGCAAACACTACAACACTACCCAAAACCCTAAAACACTACACCCCAGCATGACCCTACACTACGCAAACACTACAACACTACCCAAAACCCTAAAACACTACACCCCAGCATGACCCTACACTACGCAAACACTACAACACTACCCAAAACCCTAAAACACTACCCCCAGCATGACCCTACACTACGCAAACACTACAACACTACCCAAAACCCTAAAACACTACCCCCAGCATGACCCTACACTACGCAAACACTACAACACTACCCTAAACCCTAAAATACTACGCCCAGCATGACCCTACACTACGCAAACACTACAACACTACCCTAAACCCTAAAACACTAGCCCCAGCATGACCCTACATTACGCAAACACTACAACACAACCCTAAACCCTAAAACACTACCCCCAGCATGACCCTACACTACGCAAACACTACAACACTACCCTAAAACACTACCCCCAGCATGACCCTACACTACGCAAACACTACAACACAACCCTAAACCCTAAAACACTACCCCCAGCATGACCCTACACTAAACAACCACCACAACTCTACACTATACTAACACAACACTACACTACACAACACTACACTACACAATCACTAACCCATGAAAAAATTAACACAAACCCACTTACTTTTCTCGTCATCGTGGTTTTCACAACGCAAATGCATTTACCATACATGCCTTTAAAACGTAATTCTTTGTAAAGGCATGCGCGATAAATGCACATGCGTTTTGAAAAAATGCGGGATAATGGTATGCGAGGTCAATGACCTTGCGGGATAATGGTATGCGGACTGAAAGTCTGCGGGATAAAAAATGCGGGAAAATGGCTGCAAACCATGATTAGCAGCAGACTTCCCTGGTGAGCACTAGCTTTACTACAGTGATCTAATGAGCAACTAGAGTGCTAACATTCAGAATTTAAGGCAAATGTGTGACACATCTGAATGCCTTCTTGATAGAACCAAAGTAAACAAGCATTGAAAATGCAATAGATCTCGCCCTCGTTTAAGTTAAAGCCATTCTGTTTGTAATGAGGTGGCTTTTTAGCTTTGCTTTTATTAGTGTTTTTAAAACTTTCATGTAAATAACATGCATATGTATGCATATATGTATATGTATGCATGCATTTATATTTATATAGATATGCAGATTATATATGTTTATATATGTATATTACCTACTGGCGATAGCCAGTGGGTATATATAGTTAGGATTTTTTCTCTATGGGATTTCTGAAAATTCTATGTCTAATAACTTTGGCGTTTGTGGACGGAATTGGCTTTTCAGGAAAATGGCACATTTTGTTTCTGAGCAGCCCCTGAAAATTTGGGGGGGTTTCGTCAAGGGGGGGCCGAGAAAAAAGGGGGGTCCCAAAACGTGTTTTTCCCATTCATTTTTCCATAGGGCGGTTGGACTCACTTTTAGCTCGAACGGCTGAATAGATTTACATGAAACTTGGCAAAATTGTAGATATGGTTTGCCCGACGTGCCTTTGCTATGTCTCAATATATGTGCTCCAGTGGATTTTGAGAAATTAACGTTTAAAAAAATATATATATCTTTGACAGCGCTCCGGTTAGCGCCCCGGTTCGCGTACCTGACGCGTAACGGAACTTCGCGAAGCGAAGCTGATTGGCTCTCCGGTGTCTGTCAACATTCTAAACAGTCCGGAGCGGCCGCCATCTTGTCTCTCGGTACGATCGAGAGACAAGATGTGGTGAAAAACGAAGGGGGAAATGAAGGAAAGGGGGCAAGGTAGACCACTCCTGACCCCCTAGGATTGATGAGGGGGATATTAAAGTGCCCCGCGGGGCAAAATATAAAAAACATTTTTTTTTGCGATTTTACGCCGTAGAGGCGCGTCCCGGTACGCGAACCGGGCAGCTCACCGGGCAGCTAACCGGGCAGCTAACCGGCAGCGTAGCTGTCAACATTCTAAACAGTCCGGAGCGGCCGCCATCTTGTCTCTCGGTACGATCGAGAGACAAGATGTGGTGAAAAAAGAAGGGGGAAATGAAGGAAAGGGGGCAAGGTAAACCCCTCCTGACCCCCTAGGATTGATGAGGGGGATATTAAAGTCCCCCGCGATTTTTCGCGGTAGAGGCGCTTCCCGGTACGCGAACCGGGCAGCTAACCGGCAGCGTAAAGGGAGTCCGCCATCTTGTGTTTTTGGAGCGTCCGGTTCGCGTACCGGGTAGCGTCCCGGTAAGCGTAACAAGGGGAAAACCAAGAGAAACAGTAAAAAAAAAATTAAGGGAATAGATTTCCAGCAAACTTGGCAAAATTGTAGGGACTGTTTGTTTGATGTGCCTTTACAAGGCCTCAAGATATGTGCACGTGTGGATTTTGTCTAATTAAGGTTAAAAAAAATATATATATCTGTAAGCGTGCTCCGGCACGCTTACGTTACGGGTTTTGTTTGCGCTGCAGAGCCGATACGTCACGGTTATGCGACGCGTCATGAGGCGTCTCACGTGGCTACGTGATACGTCACGTAATAAAGAATATATTTTACAGCTATAGATATTAGCTTTTAAAAAACCAATGAAATTCACTGAAAAAACCATAGGTTATAGACCATATATAGTTAGGAATTTGCATTTACAAAACCTTGAAAATTCACTGAAAAAACCATAGGTTAGAGACCATATATAGTTAGCTGGACATTTTATTGACATAAAACCAATGAAATTCCATATATAGTTAGTTGCACTAACTATATATCGCGCACCCGCAATCCACTGCTGATGATGTCACATATTACATCATTCATGACATAGTCAGTGACATCACTGATGACATCACTGATGACATCTCAAATGACATCACTGATGACATCACTGATGACATCTCAAATGACATCACTGATGACATCATGACACACCAATACCAGTTACTACATACACACTCACTGATTCCTACGTCTACACACACATTCACTCATTCACCCATACAATCACTCATACATACAGTCACTCATTATTACAACACTATCATATGCACTCATACACCTATGCAGACACTCACACACTGCCACTCATCCATGGAGTTACTCACACACCTAGTCAGTCCTGTAAAGAATCAATCACACTTCCATTTCCTCATCTATACAGTTAAACACAGAACACCATACTTCAGTGACATCACTGATGACATCACTGGTGACATCTCAAATGACATCACTGATGACACCTCAAATGACATCACTGATGACATCATGACACACCAATACCAGTTACTACATATGCACTCACTGATTCCTACGTCTACACACACATTCACTCATTCACCCATACAATCACTCATACATACAGTCACTCATTATTACAACACTATCATATGCACTCATACACCTAGTCAGTCCTGTGAAGAATCAATCACACTTCGATTTCCTCATCTATACAGTTAAACACAGAACACCATACTTTTCACACATATACTAACACATACTTACTCTCTTATACAATCACTGATACAAGTACACATTGATATGCACAGTCACACACCTCCCAGCCAGCCACACACACACTCAGTCTTCCATACATCCACCCATTCTTCAATATGTAAAACATATTTAAACTTTACAAAAACACACAGACACTAGATGATGTCATCAGTGATGTCATTTGAGATGTCATCAGTGATGTCATCAGTGATGTCATTTGAGATGTCATCAGTGATGTCATCAGTGATGTCACTGACCATGTCATGAATGATGCAATATGTGACATCATCAGCAGTGGATTGCGGGTGCGCGATATATAGTTAGTGCAACTAACTATATATGGAATTTCATTGGTTTTATGTCAATAAAATGTCCAGCTAACTATATATGGTCTCTAACCTATGGTTTTTTCAGTGAATTTTCAAGGTTTTGTAAATGCAAATTCCTAACTATATATGGTCTATAACCTATGGTTTTTTCAGTGAATATATATATATATATATTATTGCTTCCTCTTTTCGCCAGGTCGCACAATCAAGCACGGGTGCCTTGTTGCGAGGGGCGAACCTCGCTCATATCTCAGCTCCTTTTTCTCCGTATTCCCCAAAGAAAACAAGCACTCGCGGGAGGAGGATCAAAGTGACAAAGGCAGTAGCCGAAACGCGTCTGGTGCTCAGAGGGTCAGTAATAAAAACCGATTGATCCTCCTCCCGCGAGTGCTTGTTTTCTTTGGGGAATACGGAGAAAAAGGAGCTGATATATATATATATATATATATATATATATCAAGGGCTTTTGGACTCGAACCGCGTCATGGCTGTGGGTTGTTTGAGCAGACAATAAAAATACTTACACCACTAACTTGCGGTCCGAGGTCCTGTCTTCTGCAACAAATTGAAAAAGTGAGAGGAGATGCTGTTATATATATATATATATATATATATATATATATATATATATATATATATATATATATATATATATATATATATATAGCTAATGTGGGCTAGCGGGTCTTCTTAGAGAGTTTAGCGCTGCTCTTGGCAGGCATACAGCCTTACTCCTTGCTTGTTAAGGGAGATATTACAGTTGCATTGAGGACACAGTAGTAGATAGATCACACACCCCCATGCCATCGTAGCGCCCCATAAGATTTCCAAGGAACTCCAAGAGTGGATGACCCAGTTGGGTCTGTCGGATACCTGGAGAGTACTCTATTGCCCACAGGTTTGAATACTCATATTATTTTGGAATGCACACTAGATAGATTTTTATACAGCACGCCCATGCAGTAGAGGGTGATGGATGCAGAGTACATAGCTAGAACCCACCGACCTCAATCCTTTGTTGCGGACTCTTAATTGGGAAACTCCCAGAACAGTAATACTGAGCTGCAAACTTAATACTGAGTCATTGGAAGACCCGGTATTCCACGAAGGGTAGGGGATGGCTATACACAGTAGTTTTGCCGACAATGTGGGGACAGCGGCTTCCCCCCTGGTGTAGTGGGAAGCATCCAAAGTGATGATGAAAGGGCATTGTATAGCTTCCATGCCTGGAATCCGGGTGCAGCTGAGTGCAGGCATACTTAAAAATGAAACGCTTCTCCAATACTTTGAAAAAACCTGGGGGATGATCCCTTCATGGAAGCGTGATGTTGGGAGGACCTGAAATTGCGGCTAGCCCTTACACAGAGCTTGCAGGGTTATGACTACAGCTGCTATATTAATAAAACTCATGATAAGCGATATAAAGCTGGCAGCCTGCTCGCTTGATTAGCAAACCCTGAAAAGAGTGGATCCCCGTTATTTCTTATATAGCCTGCAGGGGGGGAATTTGTTGATACACAGTTTGCGATCAATGAGGCATTTACAAATTACTATAGACAAGGCATGTGCCCTGCAGGAAGCACAGGGCATGCAAGCAATCCACAACTATGTAATACAGGCACAACTCCATTGACTGCCATCGGCAGAGGCGGAGTCCCTGGGAGAGGGCATGACTGAGCTGGAAGTTGGAGGGACCATTAAAGAAATGGAAAGGGAACGGTCCCGGGTACAGATAGGCTCTCCATTGAATTCTATGATGTATATGCTGAGCAGTAATCGCCCCGCCTTCTGACAGTGTTTAATGAAGCCAGAGAGATGGGTGGATTAAGTCTGACCTGTGTGAGGCTTTGATTACGGCACTGACTAAGCCAGGCAAGGACAGCGAGAACCTCCCATCATATAGACCACTCTCTTTAATGAACATGGATTACAAGATGCTTTGCCTGATACAGTTATTGCCCCAGTTACAAGACTTAATCCACCCGTACTAATCAGGGCTATGCGTAGCATTACTCCAAATATCAGGTAGCTGGTTCTGGTGCTACATCACCCTTTGCCGAACTGTCCAATGGCATTCACACTGGGGACAGATATAGAAAAAGCCTGTGACTCCCTGCAGTGGGACTTTCTATATGTGCAATGGCAAGTTTGGGCCTTAATAGCGGATTTGGCCACTTAACTAGTTTACTATATACTAATCTGATGGCCCAGTGAAGACAGGTGTTATTATCTCTGAGAGATATCCAGTGGGTAGGGTTGCCACTATTACTAGTGCTGTTTCTGATGGCACTGGAATCACTGGCTAGAACTCTCATAACAATCACTACCATAGGTTTAGAATAATGGCACACGCCTGCATCTATTGTTAAATGCAGCTGACATGATGCGGGGAGGGCCATGATATGAAGAACAGTGGGTAATATGAAGGGGTCCTTTAGGGCCCTGGTACGGTTTAGAACACTGCCAGGATTGCAGGTCAATTGAGAAATGCCCTGTGTGTATCCTATATTAGCCCTGGGACGGGCAACAGACCGGAGACCCACAGGAATGCTCTACGCTTGAACCAATAAGTATATATTTCTTGGGGATAAGCATTTACTGTACGGCAGATCAGCGGCTGAACGGCCACATTGTTGGGGCTATTGTCTTGTTGCTGCAGGCCTTTAAATTCTGCAATTCTCTTCCACTGTTGGAAATGGGCAGGGTTGCTTTATCGAAGATGGTTCTCCTCCCAAGGCTGTTGTATTTTTTGCAGCTCTGCCAAGACCAGATCCTAGGAAAAGTTTTAGAAACATATATGTGTTACTGCTACAGCTTATATGGGGGCCCTAAATGAGGAGAATAGCACTTACAAAGTTAAGATTACCTGCTTCAAAATGGGGAATAGCTGTTCCAGATTTGGAGCATTATTATCTGCCTGCGCAGCTGCAGTGGGGGGCGCGTTGGTGTGATCACTGATGGGGTGCCCGCCACAGAGAGGTGTCTGCAGCCCGTTCTAGAGATGCTCTAGCGAGATTGCTGCTAGCCCCCTCATGGACGTCTCATCCGCAGGGCGAGTGGATCTTGGTTGCCACTCCTCCATATGTGTGATCCTGTGCTTTGTAGTGCACACAGATGCTGGTGCCTTCTACCCACGAACATCGGCTTATGACACTTTCGACCTTACTGCCCCGTCATAATTGGAGTGGACTTTAAAATTGTGGGACCATGGGGGTTACTACTGGTGGGTATCTGTATGTGAATGCACTGGTTGAGAACTTTGCAGGCCTAATGGAGCAACATGGGGTCCCTGCACACTACTTCATGTTATATGAGGCAGTTATGGCTGTGATGCGAGAGTGGTGGCAATCAGGGTGCGACTCAGCCACCAGTGCATGTGTGTCTTCAGAGTATCTGTGAGATTAGTGGGCACAGGCATGCAATGTCACTATAGTATCAGGCACTGTTGCAACAATCGGAGGGCACATTAGTGTCCTATGCAAGCATTGGCCAGCATACATAGGCTGTCCCGTCAGTGAAGCAGACTGGACTAGAATCCTTGGGTAGACCCCAAAACTATTGCCCAATGTGTGCTTTAAAATTAGCACAGTTTTATTTCTTGCAAAGGGTGTATCTAACACCCAAGAGGGTGAACCTCCTCTTCATGTGGTGGGGGTATGGGACAGTAAGAGGGGTTGCACCAGATGTAGGGAGGGGTATACTGAGTTCGGAGGGGTATGCTGAGTTCTCTCATATGGTTTGGAGAGGCCAAGCATTGAACTAATAGTAGTGCAAGTTACTATGAGACCGCAGATAGTCCATTGCCAAGACACCGGGCTTTGCTTGCTGGGATGGTTCCCCAGAGATAAAGCTAATGCAGCTACGTCTGCATTTGCAGACTTGACTGAGACTGTTGCAGGGATTCTGCTCATACACAGAACTGTGCACAGAGACCCAAGACCTCAGTGAATTGTGGTGGACCAAAAAACTCACCTCAGTACCTAGAACCCCTAACCTAATAGCATCAGTGTCTCATTAGCTCTTCGGTAACAATGATTAGACAACCCAGACATGCGACTTAGGTTACTCTCAGGAATGGTGGGAATCAAGAACACTCTTTCGTGATATCTTTCGTGATATTCTCATACCAGTCTACAACGTGAGTAAATAGTGACACGGAAAAGTTTAAAATGTTTATTTTAACAACCTGCTCTAAAATGCAGTATTTTTGCCAACATAAGCAGGCATATGATTAATAACAATACGATCAGCATTGTTACAATTCCATAAAACACAAAAGGAGAAAGCATATTATAATGCTATTGGAAACAGGACCTATAGTGCCTAGTGTACCACCCTCACTAGCTAGGTCTCTTAGGCTTGAATGGGGAACCCCATACCTCAAAGATCAGCAGAGGTGAATCACATCAGGATCTGCAACAATCTCTCTCTCTCTGGATACAGACTTTCTCCAAGTGTTGCAATCATGCACGCAGTGCAATATTAAAGGCGCTAGAATTTCAGTCAGCCGCAGCTGTGTGCATGTTGTGTCTAGATCGTGAGCCGATCAGCCGAATAACAGCTTACATTGTTTTGTTAACCTTGGAGGCTTCTACACACACTGTATAGACGGACATCGCGGTGTAAATCTACGGATGTCGAAAACAAGGTTTTGTCATGTGAAGAAAAGTCAAGCAGTCTAACTTACAATAACAGATATATGCAGTGTTGTGTGCAAAAGCTGCAAAGTGGCAAAATGGTGTTTAAACGACTAAAAGGCTAAGCTAACATAGCAATGTGGGCATGCAAGGCCCTGCCTTCACCACAAGACGACAAATAGCAATGAGCTAGAAAGACCTGGGTTGGCCTAGGTTGAACAGCTGGAGAACTGAACTTATCAAATGGGCTAGTTGAAAGAGTGCAGCGCTGAAGCTAATGGTAACTAAGTGGCTGAGGAATCGAAATTGAATGGAAGCCTGGGAAATAATAATACTAGCTATACCGCCACTGTGCGACAGAGGGTGCATAATCCAACCTGAGGGAAGCGAGGATAATGATTAAATGAGTAATGGCCTTATGTCACATGGGCCTTTAAATGACTAGTCGGACCTGTGACAGGATCCCAACCTCATAGTGTTGCCTGTACATGTGAAGAACCCGTGGTTCTGATACACATGCTGTTACATGGAGGGGGGTTGTCAGGTCTGCACTGTGTGGTTAGTGGGTGACAAGAGGAAAATAATTGGTGGATTACACTAAAGGACTTGTTTGCATGCACTGAGTGGTCTTTATTTTACCAAATGGTAATGGGATGTGGAGATTCTATGGAAGCATTGAAGTGCACAGACAGTGTATTATTTGGAAAAACTTCAAAAAAATACGTCTTTTCTAACAATAAAAAAAAGTGGAGCTATAATTTTATATTTCTCGTTGCAGATTTTTCAGATCTGGTTTGATAATGGGTAATCTGGTGATATCGTCCCCAATTTATAAGCATGTTTGAGTCTTTACATTTTCTCCTTTGGCCGTTTTACTGTGCTCCTTGGTAGTACTGCAGTACCTTTGCGCCTTGTTCTAGCCCTCGGTCTTTCCCTCTGCTATCAGCCCTTCTGTGCCCTAACCCAATGCATGAGATATGTTAATTATGAATATGATTTTGTAATCTGTTAGGATGGATAATTTTTACTCTTTACATGTTTTTGTACTGAATCTGGCACATTATTTAGGCCAGCTTTATCTCTGTCAAAAAAATTAAAGTTCCATAAGTGCTGATCGCCTCACTTTCTTGAAAATGATTTCTTATACAATGCATTTATTGTAAAATCAGTTAACATTGATTTTCAGAATCTGTTCTGGGTCAGTGAAGTGATTTCTTTGAGCCAACTTCTAAGTCTACCATAAGATATGCTTGTTTCCTTAAAGACGCCAGCTGTACATCTGTCCTTTTACCGACACATGGCAACTTTTAATTTCTTCACCAGCTAGATTAAGGCTAAATTGCCTCTGCCCTCTATTCGCCATCATTGTTAAGGCCAAAAACCCAGCCTATGCACCGAATTTGCGAGTTATCTGACCAAAGGAGTCTTAACATTACAACAAAATTTCAGGTTGAAACTGCATTATTGTTAAAGTTCACCTAAAGGTCTCTGGTTTCTTTGGTTCCTCTTTTCCGATCTGAAGATCGTGAATGCTGATATTTTGTTGGTGCTCTGTTGGGAAGAATGCCTGAATCATAGGAGCTCACAGGGTCGGCTCTTAAGACACACTCTTCTTGGCCACAACCGAATTAAGGATTTCTGTGGTCTTTGTATTGCTATATAATTGTTTTTCAAATAAGGCTTGATTATTTGGGAGAGGTGCACGTTTTTGTTCAATTCTCTGGGGTATGAAGGCTTGCTATCAGATTTACTGAAAATATGCCTCTAGGTGGTGGGGAAGAAGTAAGGTGTTCTGGGGTAAAGAGACATTTGACTTGTTTTGTGGCAGTAACAGTCACATAAGCTAGTTGAGAATGTTTTCCCATTCCAGGCTCCTTCTTGTAATTGCTAAAAGCATCAGTATTAGTTTGTACCAAGTGCATTTGAACAAAAGATTCACCAGACGTGAGTTGTAAAGGGGAAGAAAGTTGGTTGCGTCTGTGAGTCTATGTGGTTTTCCCTTTCCTTCTTGTTTCCTTTTCTCAGGGGTGAAGCAAGTCAACATCATGAACAGGACCTCCTGGCGATAGTGAAACTGACCAAAGAGTGATGAACACTTTGCCTGATGACTGGAGCACTAGAACAGGTAACTAATATGTAGTGTTGAAATTGGCCATGTTAAGGGACTACATTCTCCTGTTTGCTGCTAGTTTTGAAAGCCAGATCTCCGCGCAACTAAGATAGGGATTTCGTTTATTCTGTAAATGCACTTTGCTAAGAGCAGGCAAGTTATTTGCACTGGTCTTTCTGGCATTCAAAAACAAGAAAACAGTGGCATATTTTTTTGGAGTCAAATATTTTGTTACAGTAAAGGGTGTATAGAGAGGGATATAGGTTACGGACCAGTTCAGCATGGTTCTTGATAGGAAGGCTATTGGTTATGCTGACCTCGATCCTCTGCTCCACCTATGGGTCGGTAGACTTAACAATAGAGCATCTGATGAAGACCAGAAAAGACTGAAGAAATTTCAGAAAGGTGAACTTGTTAATAGATACAATTTGAACATGGTTAGTGACTTTGAGATGAATAAGTGGAATGTCATTCAAACAAGGAAAATACAGAAATGTAATGTTATTAACAAACATAGATGCATGGGGCGGATACCATTCAGACATAAAATATAATTCACATTTAACCACACAACTTTAACTGAGATGCTTGCCTTAGCTACTTTTCAAGAAACTCTCCAGAACATTGGACTTCCTTGCAGGGTTAAATGGTCAGAAGTGCTACCCTTCAGCATGAGAAAGTAGAGATGGATATGTAATGACAATCTAACATGACATTCTTTCGAGCTTTTATTTTTAAGGGAATTGATAATAGAAAGTATCAGAGTGTGTGCTGTGGGAGGTCCATAAAGTCAATGTATGGAAGAGCTGCTAGCTCTGGGCACTAGAAGAGTAAGAACTACATGCCCTTTATGAACAGAGTATCCCTAACAGAATCAGATCTCTTAAACCTAAGCTGGTGGGAGGCCCTAAATACAAAAGTACGGTCTCAGAGAAACTGAGTACTACACTTGTTCTGTGCCAATTCTACAAAAGGTGGCACAGAGCCAGTAGGTTGCTGGAGTCGAGAATTAGTGTGCAGAAGCAGGAGAGGGCGTAGATGAGTAGATTCACATTTATAGAAAAGAGATTCTGGAGAAATTCCAGACGTTATGTTGAGGAATGCATACCCTGAAGGTTAAGTGTAATAGGGGCATAGAGCAAAAGGGCAATAAATCAGCATATTTAAAAGGATTCAGCCTCCCAAGAGGAAACAATAAGGCACTAGGCGCTTGAGAAAGTGATCAAGAATATCCCCCACAATGGATGAAGAGACAGAATCATACGTTCGTTGCTCTCAAATTGTCTTTTTACCAAAGTTACTAATTAAATTTGGCGTAGTCCCTTGAATTCTTTACTGGCTGCCAGTGCTATATTAGGGACCCAGAGCAAGAGTACAAGTATAAAAAGGCTTGGAAATCCTTTACCATACTAGATAAACAGAATAGTGTCTTCTTTCTTTGCACTAGTAGTGTACCTTTGTTTTAGTCCTCAAGAAGACATGGCAATGCCAGGAGGAGAGATAGTGTTGATACCCATTTGAAATTATCTTTGTTCACAGATGACCTTCAGCGGTACCTAAGTGGCCTGGAAACGCAGGTCCTGGAAATCTTTTGAGAAATATTTAGACATTCAGTCTTTTCAGTATTAGAAATTAGCTGGGGATAATGCGTTGAACAAAGGGAAGAAGTGACAGAGAACTGAACGTTTATGATGTGTTCATGAAAAGGGATATCATTTGATACCTAGGGTGTTCTAGCCTAGTTTTAAAAGAACTGTTGCATGACATCTGTGGAAATTAAACTTGACACCAAGGATGTTGCTTATCTTAGAGCTACCCACTGTCTGAGTTCTCATGGGACTATTTTCCACAATGTATGGGGCTATCACAAGAGTCATCAGTATAAATAAAAAGGCCAGACTTGCTAGATTGCTATAAAGATGCATAAATAGGGTTTTTAGTGAGGCCATTTAGTAGAGCCTTGTATGTATAGACAACCTCTTTGGAGGTTTCTACTGGATCTGCCACCCCGAAGCAGAGTTACAATGGAAAAGCAGGGGCCAGCCAACATTATTGGTGTTTTTAGAGGTCTGGTCTGGTTTGGTCTGATGCCTCTGCTCATGTCTACTTGGCATTTGTGACAGAGCTTCTTATGAAGATCCAATTGTGAAGAAAAAGTGAACTTGTATAGCGCACTACTCACCCGCAAGGGTCTCAAGGTGCTTGTACGAATACCGCTGTGGAACCCATCCTGGCTTTCCCTGTGAGGCGTCCACTTCTGGGCACCCGCAAGGTGGAGGCCAGGCATCCTTAGCGTTGTGGGGGCCGTTGTGGAGATTAAGCAAGCTATTGCCCAGAGTTGCAGAGTGGGAATTATCAGGTCCGTGGAATTTTGAGCCCAAGACCCGCCGAGGCGGGGAATTGAACCCTGGTCCCGGGCTAGACCTCTGCATCAGGGTCTGTAGGATTCAGATGTGGTACATCTTTAGAAAGGTGCTGGGGTTTGGTGATTAAGTTTTAAGCTGCAGTATCTGGGAAAGTGCCTTACATGGCCCAGCTTCTTACATCATTTTAAAAACCAAGATGCAATCATGATAAACACTACCCAAAATAATCTGCATAATGTTTACTCCGGGCAGTTTAGGGTTAACTAATAGTTGGATACGGAAACAACCACATCCAAGACAGATTGCCTGCTTAGAAGGTAGTGGGCTGGCTAAAAATGTTATCATTTAGATTGCTTGGTTAATATGAACACTGGAGAAACTGTCCTAGCTACTAATTCAGCTACATTACTGGTAGTGTTTATATCCAAATATTTGAATGCCAAATATTCTCCCAGAAAACATTCATTAATAGATGCCTTCTGAGTTTTGAGGAAAAAAAAACAATAATGGTCTAGACAATTTCCACACTGCTGATTTATTCTTCAGGACGAAGAAATTACATGAAAAGTTAGACTTGAGCCTAAGAGGTCTTTTGGCTGGTGGTAGTAGTTATAATATTGGAACAATGATTTTCTGCGTGTACTCTTTCTCTCCTCTCTCCTCCCTCATTGTGTCCTGTCTGTGCTGTCCCTTGTTATTTGTCCTGTAAGATGAATGTATGAAAACTGGGGGTAGAAACTGGTCCAAGAAAGACTGAAAAGGTGCAGAAGCTAACAGTGTGAAGATGAGCGTGCAGTAGGTTCCCAATTAAAGGAGATGAAAAGAGGGGATAGTGTTGGTGAAGAGTGCTTTGTTGTGATTATATATCTTATGCAGATTAATATGTAGCAACCAACCTGCCAGAAAAATAGATCGGAATCAGTGCAACAAGAGCAGATTATTAATTGTATGGAAAGACAACTGTTAGATCTGGGGGTCTCTAGTTGGCAATGGTATTCACCTTGTCCAAATAGGGACCCTTACTTCTAAGTGAGGATAAGGGGATTACACTCCTTAATAACCCATGCTCACCCCCTTGGTAGCTTGGCACGAGCAGACAGGCTTATCTAAGATGCAGTGTGTTAAGCATTTGTGAATATACACAGTAATACAGTGAAAACACTACAAATGGGCCCAACACAGGTTTTATAAAAATAAGTATTGTTTATATAGACTTAAACACAAAACCACAAACGACAACAATTCCCAGTACTACCCTTAAGATTACTTAAAAGATTATTAAAGTTGCTTAGTTCAAGTTGATGATAAATACGGCAAAGTTCTCAACAAAGTACATGGATGCGTAACACAAAGTAAACAAAAGGCTTGCAAAAGGGGAAATGCGTTGGTTCCGTAATCCGGGGGAGATGATGCGTTGTGCCTCAATGCTTGTGTAGAGTAGGGAATGCGTGATGATCTTTACCGGTGCGGAGGTGACGCGTAGATTCTCGGCCTGCGGGTCCCTTTGCAGTGCGCAAGATGGCGCCTTGATGCAATGCGATGATCCGGTTGCAATGCGAGAAGATGGCGCCCTTGATGCGGCGATGCGATGACGATGCAAGGACGCCCTGGCAGCCTTGCGACGACTCGGTACCTTGGAGCCGCGACAGGCCCTGCGACACGCTCCGGTGATGCGATGGCGACTCTCACAATGGTGTCACGCTTCTCCGGTGATGCGACAGCAGGCAGCTTCGATGAACATACGCTTCCAGGGAGATGCGGCGAAGGCTCGCTTCTCCGGCGATGCAACGATTTCAGCTGCGGCTGCGACACACTTCTTCTCGATGCGTCGCGCTTCCAGCTCCCAGTGGCACGCAAGTGTCTGGAGTCACAATTCCCAGCAAGGAAATTCAATGGGGAGCTGGAGGTGAAGTCTTTTGTCCCTGAGACTTCAGCAGGAGACAAGCACAGTTCAAGCCCTTGGAGAATATTCTGTAGATGGAAGTCCTTACAAAATTCCTTCTTCTTTCCCTTGGCAATGAAGCAACCACTGCAGGCCAACCCAGCAAACAGCACACTGGCAAAGGGGCAGTACAACTCCTGCAGCTTCCTTGGCTCTTCTCCTTGGCAGAAAGGTTTCTTGTCCAGAAGTGATCTAATTTCTTGGGATCAGGGTCCCAATATTTACACCCCAAAATCCTTTGTTCTCTGAAGGCAGAGAGGCCTCTGCATAGCCCAAACCAGTTCCTGAGCACTTTGTTTACACAACTCTCTTCTTCCTTTCACTGTGCAGGGCCGATACATCAGCCGCCCCACAGGAGGTGGAGCCAGCACAGGGGAGGGAAGATACAGCTCTGGAGCACACTGTTGGCAAGATTCCTTCTCTCCTTTCACAGTGCAGGGCAGAGACATCAGACATGCCACAGGAGGTGGAGCCAGCATTGTAGAGGGAAGGCCCAGCCCTATTCAGGTCCCAGGTGCAACTCCTCCCTCCTATCTAGATGCAGATCTCTATGTTCACCACCGGGCTGCCCCAGCCTGTCTCCTGGAATCCCCCAGCCCTGTCACTCACAAACCCAGACAAGGAATACACAACCCAGCAGAGGCAGGCCTGGATAGTTAGACAAGAAAATACCTACTTTCTAAAAGTGGTATTTTCAAACACAGAATATTAAAATCAACTTTATTAAAAGATGTATTTTGTTATTCTGAGTTCAGGCATACTAACTCGAATTTCTACCATGTTCCCTGAGTCAGTTAGGATTATAAGACTGTAATAATCTAACTGCCCATTCTGGCCTATGGAGAACAGGTAGCCTTCAATAGTGAAAAACGAAAATGGCTGTCATTCACTATTAGAACACGCTACACACATCAGAGCATGTGGGTGCACTTGGCCAAGTCTACATGGCAGTGCTAGACTGCACACAGGCCTTGCAATGGCAGGCCTGAGACACACTTTACAAGCTGCTTCTGTTGGTGGCACAACCAATGCTGCAAGCCCACCAGCAGCATTTGATTTACAAGCCCTGTGTTCACATGGTTCACTGTACTAGGGGCTGACAGATAAATCAAATAACCCAATCATGGCACAACCAATTAGTACATCAATTTAACATAGAGAGCACTTGCACTGTGGCACTGATCAGCAGTGGCACAGTGCCCATAGCATAAAACCAGCAAAACATATCAAAACAGAGGAGGTAATTCGTCAAAATGAAAGGGAGACTGGCGCAATGATGCCAGGTCTAACAACAACAGATCATGTTAATGTGCTTACTATATTACATCAAAGATTACAAGGTGTACCATTCAGTTCTACATAATTTATCACTGAGCTATACTATAAAGCATTCCTGTGCATTAAAGCATTTGCAATGCAATAGGTCTCGCATTTGTGAAAGTTAGAGCTACTGGCATTACAAATTACGTTTTTTTTGTTATGTTTTTTGGTTTACAAGCATTTTACACTGCTGTTCCGTAATGTGAAGCACTAGCAAAGCCAGAAACAAACAATGCACTTTGTGCTTGTAGTCTTAGTAGCACAACTCCAATGACAGAAGAACAAGCTGAACGGCTGTCTGCAGCACAGTGAGCCTCACGCAAATGTGATGTGTCCTCCCATAACCAACAAATATAGTGCAGTCCCATTCCACTTGCACCCTACCCCATGTAATAGTGTATACTTACATTTTGTAGGTATCTGAAGATGAGATTCGGAAATAAAGCTGTTAAGGAAAACCACCAAACAGAAGATTGATATATAACAACCAGACCCACCTTTCTAACCTTCTAGACAGTCCGTACAATTTTGGCTGAAGGAAACAGCAGTGCTTAACAACAACAGGGTCATAAACTATGAAATGTGGTTATATGTGTGAGATCGTATAAAGCACTGTACGACTGGGTTGCAATGAATTGCGAAATGGCCGAGGGCTGATGTTTGGGATAGTTACAGCAAGGGTTACAAGTGTGGGTTGCCAACAAGCTGAGGTGCAGGGTTTAGACAATCATTCAAATAAAGAGGAGTTAATTGACCAAAACTAATATTTTGGAATAATCATACAAAAGTCTCCCTCATACGCTCCAAGCACGATAACATTTTTAGGATACAATGGGCTGTACCTGCACCTTTGAGCCTTGCCCACGGTACACCATGATGACTCCTGCTGTTGTGCCTGAGACTGAGAAAGACCGGAAGACAAGTGAGCCCGAACGCACAGTGAGCCCAAAGGAAGCAGAAAATGATGTCAAACACTGTGCAACGCCACAGACATAAACAACGGACAAACCTAGTGACTTATATGTTTTGCAAAGTGAATACGGCAAGCCACACATAAAGAATGGCGTACGGCTGCCATTGTTTAAGGGAAAGCGGAGCATGGGCCCTTAAAAAAAAAGTCTTTATATTTGTTACCGTGAATACGGCCAGCCACGCATAAAGAAAGACCTGCAGCCGCCATTGTTAAAGTAAAAGTGCAGAATGGGGCGCTTTAAAAAAAGGACTTTACAATGTGAATACTGCGAGCCGCGCATAAGGAAAGGCGCACAGCAGCCATTGTTAAAATGAAAGTGCGTCATGGGGCGCTTTAAAAAATACTTTCTTTTTTCAAAGATAAATACAGCGAGCTGCGCATAAAGAGAGGGGCATGTCCTTGATGTTTAAGTGAAAGTGAGGCATGGGGCGCTTTAAAAAATAAAGACTTTCTGTCTTTAAATGGTAAATTTAAAAAAGTAATTGCCACTATATTTAACAAGGAGGGGGCGTTAGCAAATATAAAAGGGCTGCTGTTCATAATTTTGAGGAAAGAGAGCAAGCATGGGCGAGAGTGAGTTCCTGAGCCTAAAAAAGACTTAACAAAACAAGCATTTGCAATGCAATAGGTCTCGCATTAATTAAGTTTGAGCTATTGGCATTGCTAAATATTGCATCACCAATTGCAACATAAGTCTATAATTGTAGGCCAAAAAAATATGTATTTATTTATTTAACAATGGTGGCATGCTGCGCTTTAGATGAATATGTTAAGTAAAGTGCGCCATACTGCGATTGCTACAATAGTTAATTGTGGATGCGTTAACAATTGATGTGTGCACTGATGGCTGGTGGTGTGTGTCCCTGTAGAAATTGTGCATGGATGGCTAATGGTGTGTGTGCCTGTTGGAAGTGTGCACTGCTGGCTGGTGGTGTGTGTGCCTGGTGGAAGCGTGTACTGACGGCTGGAGGTGTGTGCCTGGTGAAAGCGTGCACTTACAGCTGGTGGTGTGTGTGTGCCTGGTGAAAGCGTGCACTGGCGTCTGGTGGTGTGTGTGTGCCTAGTGAAAGCGTGCTCGGACGGCTGGTGGTGTGTGTGTGCGCCTGGTGAAAGCGTGCACGGACGTCTGGTGGTGTGTGCCTGGTGGAAGCGTGCACTGACAGCTGGTGGTGTTTGTGCCCAGTGAAAGCGTGAACTGACGGCTGGTGGTGTTTGTGCATGTTGAAAGCGTGCACTGATGACTGATGTTGTCTGTGCCTGGTGAAAGTGTGTACTGATGGTGTGGTTGAGTGTGTGGTTGTGTGTGTATGGTTGTGTGTGTGTGTGGTTGTGTGTGTGGTTGTATGTGTGGTTGTATATGTGATTGTGTGTGTGGTTATGGTTGTGTGTGTGGTTGTGTGTGTGTGGTTGTTTGTGTGGTTGTGTGGATGGTTGTGTGTTGTTTGTGTGGTTTTGTGTGTGGTTGTTTGCGTGTGTGGTTGTGTGTTTGGTTGTGGTTGTGTGTGTTGTGTTTGTGGTTGTGTGTGTGGTTTTGTATGTGGTTGTGTGTGTGTGGTTGTGTGAGTGGTTGTGCGTGTGGTTGTGCGTATGTGTGTGTGTGGTTGTGTGGTTGTGTGTGTGTGTGTGTGTGTGGTTGTGGTTGTGTGTGTAGTTGTGTTTGTGGTTGTGTGGGGAGTGAGACAGAATGAACTAGCGGTTGGCAGTCTGGAGAGAGTTACATAGATAGAAACCATTAAATGTAGATATTCAAAGGAAAAATAAATTGTTAAAGGCGGACAGAGAAGCAAAGGCAGGGTTGAAACGGAGAAAGGCAGGTGAAAAGGTTATGAGTAATTAAATAAAAGAGGAGATTAGAGGAAGAAAATAAAGTGGGCACATTTTGGAGGTAGCGAAACAGAGGTGTAGGAAAGAGCGTGAGAGAGAAAAGAAAATAGCAGAGAGGTGAAGCAGGCGACTGGTCTATACATAGATGTAGGATGGAAGACAGGAGAGAATAAAGTGAAAGGAAGAAACAAGAGTTGAGAGCAGAAAAAGACAGAAGTGAAGATAGTGGAGGAGAAAAGGAGGTAATGAGAGAGATGAGAAATGCAGAATAGACAGTAAAAAAGGTCGAATAGGGAGAGAGGAGCGAAATATTAGAAGAGGGAGCGATGGAGAGCACGTCTACAGTTAGTTTCAAATAGTACAGCTGTAAACTGTGACTGCTCAGCTGCCCATATTTTGCTTGAAAGTACATCAGAATAGACAAATGTTCTGGCGGTTCAAGATATAAAACACAAAAAGTTATGTTTTTAAAAGAACCAAGTCCACTCTTCCAGGGCAGAGGCATGTCATTTGCGGATTCACCGTGAGTGGTGGGGGACCTGGACGGACATTTGTTGGAGAGCTTTCCTGAGTTCCCGTGACCTGCCCTAAGCAAGCACATGCGCGCACCCGTTCATCAAGAAAGCAAAAGAAAGATGCAATTAAGTGGAAAACGAACCTGAAATATAGGACCAAACACCGGAAGTGTAACAAGATTTGTCACAGCTTGCAGGTTACATGCACAGTCCTCTCAGTGTGTTCATTGTCACCTTTTTAATGGATTGTGAGGTAGCTTTCAGTAAGGAAGCAACACAGATCCGCTTGCCTGAGCACGTGTTTTGTACTTTGCTTGAATTCATATAGCGCTTGGTTGCTTACCAAACTCATTGTGAGACGTAAAGCACTCGGCCGACGACAACCCCGCTTCTGGGTGCAGAGCTGGTACCAGAGAAGCGCAATAACGCCATCACTCGTCGCAAGCCTGGCAGGCTGCCTCTGAAACTTGGGAGTGTGGAACTGAGGAAGTGGAGTAAAGTGATTTTGCCCAGTTTGTACTGGAAAAATATGCGGTTTCTTTAGTTTGTTTCTTGTACGTGATAAATAACAGGGGGAGGGGCACTAGCGGGTCACAAATGCATCACGATGATAGTGCGTTAAAACAAGTAGGGAGATAACATTCTGAAATGTAAATTCTGTTTACTCGGCGGAAAAGTTGCACGTTGTCACCCCGTGTTTTGTTAGGTTGATTTCTGCCGAATCCTGCAGTAGTGAGACGAAAGTGGCCTGCAGCAGTATTTTATCCGGGAGAGGAGGAAGGCACCGTGAACTTCCCCGTGAAATGGATGCAAAAAACCAAGCTCTCAGCATTGCTGTGGCGGCGGAGCGCATTCATTTGAAGTCTGATGCCGAGGCTCAGACAAATGGTGTGGGATGTGGCTGGCAATGGTGTGGGTGTGCGATGTGCGATGTGCAACCGCCTGGCTCACATGAACTGTACCCGATCCGCAGCAATTTGGGTAGACTTTTGACAGCCCTACTATAATCTCGACCAAAAAAGCATTGCTAAAGCAATGCTGTAGGTCGAGACCTAAAAAAGAGTGCTCAGACAGTAATAAATAACATTAAAAATAACACCAAATGTAAGAGGGGCAGTTCTCATGGGAGATTACGAAAGAAAAAAAGAACTGACTAGATATTTACCAATGACTAGCAGCCATCTACAAAGGACAGTATAAGGAGTAAATTAGAAAGATGGGTGTTGCTTAATGTCCTTTTCCTGAATACTACATTAATCAACAAAACAAATGCCAGTACTGATAATCATTCAATCAACGTTTCATCTTAAAGATCACACACTCAAATTACTATGATCATTTGAATTTATTCAGGTTGTATCTTAATTGGGCAGAAGGTACAATACATACACCAAGAAAATTTGTGTGGTCCCAATATGAATCCTATATTCACGGGAGACTCTGCACGTATATGCGCCCTGAGATGAACAGGGAAAGACACTTTAGTTTAATCACGTTATGGAAAAAGATAAAAAATTATAAATAAACTTGTGCGTCTTTGAGGTTAATATAAATGCTGGATGAGGCGCTGTTGAACAAAGCAGTGGAAGACGACGTCTAAATCGTCAAATACATATTGAGAGTGTTGTGCACAGAGGCACAAGATAGGTAATATCCTGAGAAAGCGCTTCGGAAAACCATTGCGGTGTTTAAGCCTGAAATAGAGGTCAGGTAATATACCAACTTCTGCGCCATAATTTTTAGTACAGCCAAATAACAACTCTAAAGTGCATTAACTATTCATGTGGAACACACAGCAGTATTAAGGGTCAGGTTGCAGCGTAGAGATGCACCAATGGATAAACTAGTGGGTGATTCTCCGTAGAATTTGGCATCCGAAAACATTACGGGTATTGCAATCAAGCAGATAACACACAATAACGCTACAGCCATCCTGTGCTCACTGCAAGGCAGACCACACATACTTATTTAAAAGAAGGCTGCTTTCTACGTGTTCAGTTACTTAGGAAATTGGCAGGTACTTACTAGTCCTAGCAGAGTTGTGGAAAAGCCTTCTGTCTTGCTAGTTAGTTAGTTTGAACCCGACGGAGACCGCGGAAATCGGCTGAGTTATATGTGGTAAACAGCTAGAGGGCTAACTATACTTGGCCACTTTTGGAGGGGTTTTACTAAAAGCCAGCAATGCACGTTATTAAAAAATCGCAGAGCTAACCACAAAAGTCAACAATGTTGTAACGTATGAGGAACTAGAGTTGCATTTGGTCGGCCATATTGGCAGTATGCTTGTAGTGAAGTTCCTATATTCCCAATAGGCTCTACGCATTGGAAATATATATACTATAGATTTGACGTAGGACTTAGGTCGACTAGGTCTCTATCGAATATATTAGACTTAATTGTGAGTGCCAGCTAGCTCAGAGGTCACTAGAAACTTTCTCAAATAGACAAGAAGTGATTTGTTTCTGACAACCGCATAAACATGACAATTTTGTTTCCCAAGAGTAAGAAATATATCTCAAGAGTCACGGAAACAATAGATAGGTATTTCACTCAGTCAGTCGTGCATACTTCGTTTCACCATAGGTGCAGAGAAATAGAGAGACGGGCGTTTTCAATAAAAGTATTTATTGAACAGTCTTCTTTCTCATGCAGAAGAAATAACCTGCTACAATCGTAATACTGGTTGCGAAGTACAATGTGTACAGTACGAGGAGTATTATAAAATAATACTGTAAAAGCATGATATGGTTTCTAAGCCATAAAATACATAGAATACATACATTAATAAATAAAGACTAAAAGTACTCAACTAGTGCTTCTAAAATACGCCTACCCCGGTGTACCTAACCTAAGTCTAGTACGAGGGAAGAAGTAAGTGAGGTGTAGCTTAGTTTCAGTATTCTTTGCCAAGAATCTATCCAAGAATTCTCTAAGGGTCTAATCAGCTCCGTACCTTGGTTTAGAATGAAGGAGGTCTGTTATCTCTCTCTCTCTCAGGACTCGATTTCCCAACAACCCGCAAGGGTAGCTTGGAAACACTGGAGCTGGATTTCTCGGCAGGAGAAAAGACAGCGTCTTTCTCAGCGCGTCTGCTGGGGGACGGCTTCCTTCGGCACTTGCTGCAGCGAGCTATGTCGTGTAGGTAGATAGTCGAACTGCTCCAAACCACTGTGTGTTTGCCTGGCCAAGTGTGGGCACATTTATACCTTGAAGGTGCCGAGTTTGACGTAAGGTTGGACATAATAACATCATCAAAGACTCAGTTCTTTGAAAACTCCATGAGTTCTTGGATAAATCAATATTCAAGCAAGGGGAGGTCCCTGACTGCTGAAGGCGGGGTTTTCCAAGAAATCGTTGTGGATTCTCGGAACTAGTGGAAGTAGCCATGCCGTATTTGGACTGCCTGAGCTATGTCTTAATATGGTTATGATTTCTATGCCTATATAAGGATATGGTGATTTATACCTATATAAGGGCATGAATCGGGAAAATTACACTAGGGTCCTAAAATGCTCTACAACCTGCTGAGATCAGTATATCACCCTTATCGAAAAAACAGTATCATAGAACTGTCTCGTAAGTCAAAGAGAGCTGTTATTAGAGCTGCACATAGTAACTAAAAGGCAAATTAAGTATCAAATTAAGAAAAAATAAAGAAGCTATGTTCCATTGAATGGAGAGCTGTTAGTGACATCGGGGTGTCCCGTATTCGTTGTATTATGTAGTGTTAAGTATATATAATTTACAGTAGAATACCAAAAGAGTGATGTGCTAGCTTGACAGATTAATTTGTCCAGCTAGTTTGATGTCATTACATTTTATGATATAATTAATAGCACAGAATACAAATTATATTTATGGCATAGAAAATAATTGGATCACAAGCATGAAAGAAATCTGCATATTAACATGATGAGAAACTGTATACTCGTATCAAGGCATGTACATGATTATTCCGTCATATGATTGGAGATACTATTGTACAGAAATTTGCGTATTAACTTAATCAAAGATCATATCGATTAACATATGTACATAATTATACCATTTCATAAGATAATGTTATCTTAGGGTCTCTTATATAGAACTAACTGACAGCAGGCCCAATAGTATATTTAAATAATAACTGCTATGATACATTATACAACACATTTGTTATACAGAAGACATTTATTAAAGTGGGGCCAGAGTTTGTCATTCCAAAGATACATTCAGGCCATTTTTAATACTGTCCACTCTACAGATCTACCTATTTTCCTTGATCGTGGTTATCCGATCAACACTGGGAGACCTGATAGTGGTTTTGACAGTATCTATCACCCACCATGTCATGTCTTTCTTGGACTGAATTGTGTAGTGTTGGACCTTCAGGCATGTTTGACTCAGCATCTGATTCTAGACTGATGCTGAACTATACGTTTACACACTGGTTGAGTTGTCTTGCCTATGTTGAGGAGGCCATAAAGGCATTCAATGCAGTAAATGACGGGACTGGTGATACAATTTGAAGTGTTTCACGGTTGATTGTTGATCATTTATGCTGAAATTCGAGACTGTTTTAGATATGCTGCAAACTAAGCAGTTATTGCATTTGTTGTGGCCGGTAATAGGTGCAAGTTGACACATATGTTGGATTGTTAGTGGTGTAGGTTTGACATATGCTTAGACGAGTCTGTCTCTTAGGTTAGAGCCTCTTTTAAAAGCAAATAATGGTTTCTCATGGAACATTGAGCCTCTTGCCAAAAGGCTCCAATATTTACAGATGATTTTTAAAATTGTGTTAGACAATGTGCCAAAGGTAGAGACGCATACTGGCCTTGATTGTCTCAGTCGTTTTTTAATCTTAAAGAGGGCTTCCCTTTTGTACCATACCCTCTTCAGTGACCTCCGAAAGGGTCTGGATGGATATCTCCGGGCTTTGAGTTTTTCTTTCAACTTATGTGCCAATGTAAAGTAGTCATCTTTCTTGAAAAAGATTTGTCTAAGGCGAATAAATTACCCTAATGGGAGCTTAGGTTTTACGACCTTGGTGTGATGACTGTTGAACTGTAAAAGCGTACTTCTAGCAGTTGGTTTAGTAGATAAAGTGGTGTGTAGTTTGTTATCTCTGTCTTGATTGTGATATCTAGGCAGTTCCTAATTTAGTTGTTATATTCAATGGTGTATTTTAAATTAGGGTTTAGTCTTGTGATCCAATTGTGGAACATAAGTAGGCTTTCTGTGTCACCTTTCCATATCAGGAAAACATTGTCTTTATAACGCTTCGATTTACCTATTGCACATAGGTAAATCGATGTGTTATAAAGACAGTTGAATTGTTGATACATTCTATGTGTTTTGACTCAAAGTTTGCAAAATAGATGTTTGCTGTGTCAGGGGTGAAAACCGCCCCCAAAGCTACACCCTTGATCTATTCATAGAACTGAATCTTGTATATAATGAAATTTTTGCTCAAAGCTAGTTCCTACTGTACATTCAAGGATACAGGAGGTAGGGACTTGGTGTGGCCCAGTTCTTGTTTCTAATAGTACCTCCAGAAATTCCAAAGCCTCTTGTTGGGTTATGTTTGTGTATTAACTGTCTATGTCCATAGTGACAAGAATTTCTTTAAGTAGATCAAATGGATAGTTCTCAATGGAGTTTATAACTGCTTTGATATCTCTAATAAAGGTTGGATTGTTGATAACATATGGTCTAAAAAAGAAGTCTGCGCATTGTGCCAGTGGTTTCAGGATTGAGCTCCCGGGGACTTAAGAGGATTTTTATGTACCTCTGCAAAGATATATATAGCCGGCACTGTTGGGTCTGAGTTGTTAAAAAATTCAGATTCCTTTACACTTAACCAACCTTCTTCAAAGCCCTTAGTGGTGAGAATAAGAATGTGTTTGCTAAGCTCACTTTTAGTGTTCATCTTTAGAGAGATTATATTTACTATAAAGTGGACTTCTGAATAGATTGTCTATTACAGTTAGAATGACCTTCTAAAAGACTGTAACTTCTTTTGAGATCATATTGTTAGATGAACAAAATGTAGATGAATTATGTAGCCCTGTTACATCATGTGTTTATATGAATTGATGTTTTAAAAAAAGTTCTTCAGGTGAATTGATATAAAGAATCAATAGAGTTTTATCTTGGTTTGAAAATGATCATTCTTGTGTGTTGGGACAAACGTGAGTTCTGAGGCTAATACTGAGTTCTCAGTTTCAGTGAGGGCATGGGAGGAGAGATTAAAAATGGGTAGGGTTAGGTCTTGATTTACCACTCGTAGTACTGATTCCGGGTCTGCTCCTGGCCCAAGGTGTATTGGCTCTGGTAGCATCCTCTCCTCCCTTCCGTTTGTCTCCTGCATGAACCTGGGGCCCCGTGTGTCTGTCCTAAAAATATTTGATGGATGTAGATGGCTGATTGTTAAATGCGTTCTGATGTGAGCTAACTGCGGCTTGATCACTATCTGTATCTGAGCCCATGTCTGAAAAATGCATCTTTTTGAATGGTTAGTTGTTAGTGCCTGGAGCCTGATAGAAATCCTTCCATAGGTACGGATAGGTGCGTTGAGCAGTGAGCACCTCCTGCTTTCTTATCCTAAGCATGCTGCAAAAGATCTTCAAATGGTTGCACAGAACACTAGACAGTCTGTCACAGAAGCACTTATTACCAGCAGGTTAGACTCTGCCAACATTCTCCACGCCGAAATCTCCAAACACTCCTACACAGACTCCAGACCTTCCAGAACGCCGCTGCAAGACTGATTCTCAATCGCCCACATTACACCGTACATCAAGAAGCTTGACTGGCTCCCCATTCAAAAGCCCTCCCAAATCAAACCTCTCACGCACACATGCAAAGCTTTACACATTACAGTACCAGAATTCCTGAAAAGCTCTGTACACTTAGACAAGAATTCCAGACACCTATGTTCTGCCTCACTCTAACTTACACATGCTCCCCACATCCGTAAAAGCAGAGCAGGAGGTCACTCTTTCTCCTACATCGCACCCAAAAAATGGAACAACCTCCCTCAACACCTCATAACTTCATACTTATTTCTTGAGTTCCGCAAGAAGCTGAAGAGCTGGCTTTTCGATTAAACACAGAGAGGACCACACACCTACATATCTGCCCATGTGCCTGTATACCCTTACAAGTGATTAGTGTGCTGTACAAATCGAGGTAACATAAGATACATTACAATTGTGACTTAAAATCCCACTTTACCATTAATGAGGGTTTTAAATTACAATTCGTCAGACACCCAACATGACATTCCGATCTGCTCCCAAACAAAGGTTATCACTTATTAAATGTAATAAGGTAACCCATTGTTATCCTATGGAAGAGGTAGGCATTACAATAATGAAAAACAAGTTTTTTACTACTGGTACGTGTACATGTCCAACATTTTAAATATAGTGCACCCTGCAGTGCAGGCTGTTTAGGGCCTTCCCTAGGGATGACTTCTTTTTTTTTTTACAATGCAAAGCTCTTGTTTATATACACAGCACTTAAGATAGCCATCAAAGCACGATTTACAAACCTGAAACTGGATAGGGGTAAATGATTTGAAAGAAAAATCATAAACGTTGTGCTTGGCATCCGCTCATCAGCACGTGGAAAACGAATCATAAATTGTAAAATTTATCAGGCTAACATCAGGCTGTGGTGCAGAGAACTCAGTGCAAACCTTTCACGAGGGGGACTATGCTTGAGAAATACAGAGACAGCTTGCGGGGTAGGAAGCAAGTGGGGATAATCGCCTTCTTAAAGAAAAAATCCAAAGTAAGGGTGACCAAACCCAGTAGCACTGCACAAATGATGCCTCCCTCTTAAAGGCTGAGTGTTCATTGGCTCTAAGGGAAACTCCTGTGGTGCAATGGAATACACAAAGCTGGATAACTAACTTGTTGAGGGACCAATCCTGTTACAAAACGGGAAACATCCTTTACGACGCAACTTTTACCACGCAGTACCTTTACAATGCAGGTTTTTCAACGCAAGTCATTACAACAACTTGCGCTGGGGGGCGCTCTAGGATAGGTAACAGTTTAATTTACTATCCAACACCTTCCCTACTATCCACGGGGACTGGAGTTGGAATAGTAAATTAAACTATTCAATATCCAGCACCCCCCAACGCAAGTCGTTGTAAAGGCATGCGTGGTAAAAGCATGCGTTGTTACAACGTACATCCGTTACAAAACAGAATCACTGGAAATCCTTCCCGATTGGGGGGGGGGGGGGTTAAAGTTCTTCTCACATTCGGATGCAGGAAAGGGAAGTAGGAAGCACACACTGAAGTATTAGGTCACGTGTCTTCATTTCCGCTGTTGCTCTGGATGTTGTACTGCTGCTGCTTATAGTAAACCTTAAGGCATCCTTTGATTGCAATGAAGACAATGCCACCCACGATAGTTCGCTGCAGGCTGGAGTTCACACCACGAAACATCACTCGGCCCACCATGCTGGCGATAGATGGGAAGACAAGTGCTCCACAAAGAGTGCGTGAAACTGACAAGTGGTCACTCTGTGGGTAGGTCTCCAGAGGCATGTGCGGTAAAGGACGGCCAATGCCTAACAGCAGTGCATTGAGAGCCTGCAATTTGCTGGAGTATTTATGCCACAACCGCAGCACGTAAACTTCCCAACGAATCATCTTGCCAAGCACCAGATTGATGGGAATGGTGGGAAGGCCTATGCGCAGAAAGAGTGGGTCAGCACATTCCATCACATCTAAACCTTTCTTGTGACCAACAACCTGCATGGTCCAGGACCAGCACACCGTTCCAACCAAAATACCTGCTGCAGCAAAGGGGCTTATTTTGGAGAGTACTCTATCAACCTGCTGCAGGAAGTAAACCAGTGGAACGAGCTTGGGGAATACTGTATGATACTCTGTGCCACACTGCGGGCAGTTCACACTGCCGGTGCTGCTGCCCTTCTGCTTCTCATTGAGCGAACGCTGCAGGCAAGACTGGTGGATCCATTTGATAGAGCTCCTGCAGCTGCACGGGCTCACCCACTCGGCTGTGTGATCTTCGCTCTCCATGGCAAAGCATACCCAACAGTGCCTGTCCGTAGCCTTCGTGGTTCCGAAACTGAGGGCAGCTTGTTTGAAATCGAAAGCCAGGGATGACTTCTTTGTATTAAAAGCCTGCACATCTCCTGAGGCGGAAGCCGGGAGAAGAGACTGATAGCGCGAAAACTGACTATTTTAAACTGTGTTTATTGTGATTACTGTGTGTTTTAAAAAGCCCTATTCTGTTGCCACTTTGCACAACCACGCCCAGCGGACTCTAGCGCTGACGTGGACAGACTCACCGATTGCCGCCATTCACTCGGCACCTCGAGGCCACGCCCATCTCCCTAGGCCACGCCCCCTGCTCCGTGTATTTTAGGCGCGCTGATCACTAGCGCGACCTAGAAGCCTGCACATCTCCTGAGGCGGAAGCCGGGAGAAGAGACTGATAGCGCGAAAACTGACTATTTTAAACTGTGTTTATTGTGATTACTGTGTGTTTTAAAAAGCCCTATTCTGTTGCCACTTTGCACAACCACGCCCAGCGGACTCTAGCGCTGACGTGGACAGACTCACCGATTGCCGCCATTCGCTCGGCACCTCGAGGCCACGCCCATCTCCCTAGGCCACGCCCCCTGCTCCGTGTATTTTAGGCGCGCTGATCACTAGCGCGACCTAGAAGCCTGTACATCTCCTGAGGCGGAAGCCGGGAGAAGAGACTGATAGCGCGAACACTGACTATTTTAAACTGTGTTTATTGTGATTACTGTGTGTTTTAAAAAGCCCTATTCTGTTGCCACTTTGCACAACCACGCCCAGCGGACTCTAGCGCTGACGTGGACAGACTCACCGATTGCCGCCATTCACTCGGCACCTCGAGGCCACGCCCATCTCCCTAGGCCACGCCCCCTACTCTGTGTATTTTAGGCGCGCTGATCACTAGCGCGACCTAGAAGCCTGCACATCTCCTGAGGCGGAAGCCGGGAGAAGAGACTGATAGCGCGAAAACTGACTATTTTAAACTGTGTTTATTGTGATTACTGTGTGTTTTAAAAAGCCCTATTCTGTTGCCACTTTGCACAACCACGCCCAGCGGACTCTAGCGCTGACGTGGACAGACTCACCGATTGCCGCCATTCGCTCGGCACCTCGAGGCCACGCCCATCTCCCTAGGCCACGCCCCTTTGCGCATCATTCATGTGCACTTCCCGACCGCGCAGCGGACGAGCGCAGCGGGCGCGCCGATTGCGCGCCGAAGGCGCGCCTAAGGCAAGCCCGTCTGCGCCCGTCCGCGCCGGCTCCGTGCCTAGGCCCGGCCATGCTGCCAGTTCTCCGGCCGCCCAGACACTTACCTGGTCCAAATCACAACTCATGGACATAGGTAAGTCATCTTGTTCTTCCCCCTCGCCTTGCTGCTTTCCCCTACCCACCCCCTTCTCACATAAATGCCCTAACTGTTCTTTCTTACTCCACCCCATCTGGACCTGCCCACGCAAACCAGCCGACCCCATCCCCAACCCCCTCCCTTCCAAAATTTACTCCATGGGGCTAGTAAACTGCCGCTCACTACCAGGCCACGCCAATGACATCTGGCTGCTACTATCCTCGTCACCCTGGGACATAGTTTTCCTAACTGAGACCTGGATTAAAGACAGTTCCAACCCTGACATCGCTCTAGCTATCCCACCGGGCTACAGATTCCCTGGATTTAGCCGCGAAGGCTCTAAACCAGGAGGGGGAATAGGAGTAATTCTAAGGAATCACTTAAAAATGACCACCAGGAAAATCACTAACGCCAAACCTATAGAAGCTCTATACTTCTCTATCATAGACTCCTCCACTGCCGTCTCCTCAGGGATCCTGGCCTATGTTCCCCCTAACTCTCCCCAATCTGCTATCCAAGAGCTATTAGCAACTACAGCAGATCTATCCCTCAAACACTCTGATTTCATCGCTCTGGGAGACTTCAACCATCATGTAGACGTCAACAGCTGCAATCGCGCAGCCCTTCTCCTGGACTCAATGCAAAATCTTAATCTATCACAAAGGGTATCTGGCCCTACTCATGTCGCTGGGCATACTCTTGACCTCATTTTCTCTAACCATGAGAAACTTACAGCCTTTCCCCCTTTACCCCTGACATGGTCTGACCACTACTTAGTACCTTTTCAGATCTCCCCACCCCAAATTGTTAAACACAACGCCGCCATAAGAACTCATGGCAGAAAGTGGCACAAACTCTCTCTTACAGCCTTAGAACAAATATATGCCTCGACTCACAGCCCTCTTCTGGAGGACCTAGACACCGCTGTGTGCACTCTAAATAATGACCTCACTTCTGCAATAGAAAAAATAGCCCCAATGCGTCCTCTCACCTCCAACAGGCAAAAACCCTCTGCCCCCTGGTTCACACAAGAACTCAGGACACATAGAAGCAAGTGTAAGAAACTTGAACGTCTCTGGAGACAGAGCTATGACCCAGCAGCCAAGGCACTCTACAAACAAGGCCTTAAAGAGTTTCGTAAACTCAAACAACACTCTATGAGCACGTACTTCTCTGATACCATTGCCAAAGCTAAGAATTCCACCAGGACACTCTTCAATATAGTCAAAGACTTCACACAGCCCAATGCCCTCGTTGCCCCTATTCCCTTGTCGCAAACACTATGCGACAGTCTCTCAAATTTCTTTGAAGAGAAAATTATCAACATTGCAACCACCATCCAACAAAATGGCAAGGTCATCACCAAAAGTCCCGACACGAATCACAATCATAAACTGGTCTTTACAGCATTCCAACCTCTCACTAAGGAACAAGCTACGAAATTATTTCTGGACTGCAAGTCGAGCTCTCCTCTAGACCCTGCTCCAGCCTCAATCCTGAATGACATTGCTCCTTTAATTATCGACTCCCTTCTCGAAATCTGGAATTCCTCCCTTTCCACCAGTGTGGTCCCTGCTGCCTGGAAACATGCGCTCCTTATCCCTATCCAAAAGAAAGTAGGTATGGACCCTCTTTGTCTGAGTAACTACCGTCCGATTTCACTTCTGCCCAAACCCGCCAAAGTACTAGAGAAAGCAGTCCAGCTCCAACTTTCAGACTATCTGGAATCTAACACCCTGTTTCATGACACCCAGTCAGGCTTCAGACCGGACTTTAGTACCGAGTCTGCACTACTCGAAGTCTCTGAGTCAATTAGAGAATGCACGGACAGGGGAGAGGAGGCCATGTTGGTACTCCTCGACCTGTCCGCTGCATTCAACACCATCTCACACGACCACTAATGACTCGCCTGCAAGAGACAGGGATTGGCGGCCCTCCCCTCCTGTGGATAAAATCTTTTTTAAATAACAGAACCCAACAAGTGATGCTAGGATCGTTTCTCTCTGACAAAAAACCACTGACCTGGGGAGTCCCACAGGGCTCTGCCCTGAGCCCTCTCCTCTTCAATGTGTACCTTAAACCTCTAGCAAAAATTGTGGAATCATGTGGAGTCAAGGTGACTTTTTACGCCGACGACACACAACTGGTGTTCTCCTTTAAAGACCATGATGAAAAATCATTTGACAACTTCCGCAACTGCATGGTAAAGATCGCCTTATGGATGGCCGAGAACAACTTAAAACTCAACACTGATAAGACGGAAGTCTTATTCTTTAATCAAAAATCTCCTCTACCCCCCAATATCTGGTGGCCATCCGAACTAAACCCTCCCCCTGTGCCGTTCCCAGCGGCCCGAAACCTAGGATTCCAATCCGACACTGCTCTCTCCTGCAAAACCCAAATCAGTAAAGTAACCTCTGCCTGCTTTGGAAAGCTACGCATGTTAAAAAAAATCATTCCCTACCTACCACTTGACTCCCGGAAAACAGTAGTCCATGCCCTGATAACCTCCCACCTGGACTACGCAAATAGCCTGTATTTGGGGGCACCCGCCTATCTCATCAACCAGTTACAGAGAGTCCAGAATGCAGCAGCCAGATTAATCAACAACATTCCTTTTCGACACTCCATCTCCCCCCACCTTATCAAACTCCACTGGCTCCCAATAAAAATGCGTATACAATTCAAAGCCCTGACCCTGGTCTTCAGAGCCCTCAATGACCGTGGCCCTGCATACCTCCGACGCAGACTGAAACTCTCTCATTCACAGCGTAACCTCAGATCTAACAACCTACGTCTAATCACTACCCCCCGTTTCCGCCTCACACACACGGGTGGAAGGGCCTTCGCCGTTGTCACCTCTAAACTCTGGAATCAGTTACCCACAGAGTTAAGATTCGCCTCCTCAGAACCCCTTTTCCGAAAAAAATTAAAGACCTGGTTCTTCTCCCAGATCTAAACTCTCGTTCCTCCCCCATTCCTTCCTCTGAGATAAGGTCTTCAGCGCCGGGACACCTCCGTCGGAGGTAGCTGTGCGCTCTATAAAACACTAAATAAATAAATAAATAAAAAGGAAGGCCTGGCAAAGGGTTTATTTTGCTGGGTTGAAATGGCAGTTCAAAACTGCTCATACAGGCTGCATTGGCAGGCTAGAGACATGTTTTAAAGGGTTACTAAGGGGTTGGCAGAATAAGTGCTGCAGGCCCATTAGTAGCATTTAATTTTTGACACATTTGGACTGGCCTCGTTGTATGGGGAGATGCTTACTACAGGGGCATATCATAGCCCTACATTCTTCGCCTATTAATCTATATCAGTTTAGTGGATCTGATTGAAAATATGGGGCACAATTTCTGTTACGGATAAGAATACTATTATACATAGGGACGGACGATTCCCAACTACAAGACTTGAACATATATATAAAACTTTTGGTTTTATTCCTCTATTTATTGAAGCCTTGAAAAAGTTTCTTTGAAACGAAACACTTGTCGGCTGCCGGTCCAATGCTTGAAAGGAGGATCACTGTATTAAGCTTTCCATCCTTGGAACACAATGTTACTGCTTCTAAATATATGGATAAAACGTTATGTTCTATATATATATATATATTTATATATATATATATATATTAAATTGAACAGCAAGTAAAAACCCTTTTGCTTTGCTAGTGCTTCAAATTGACTTGTATGGGAAATGTTATGAATCAACATTAAATTGATTAGAGTGCTGAGGTTTATGTACATGTTTTAGCATTTAATTTACCACCGCTAATTATAGGGTATACACCTTCACTAGGGACTTACAAGTAAATTAAATATTCCATTTGGTGTAAGCCATTTTTTCCATGTTTAAAGGAGAGAGCAGAAGCACTTTACCACTGGTTCGCAGTGGTAAAATGTGCTAAGTCTTAAAGCCAACAAAAACGGGATCAGAAAACAGGAGGGGCAAAGGCAAAATGTTCGGGAGTAGCCCTGCAGAGAGGGCCAGGTCCAGCAGGAAGGCTGTGAGAAGAGGACCCTGTCAAGGTGGATTTTCCCCTGCATTAAGATCTGCTACAGACTACCCATGAAATAGCCACTGGTAGGTCTTGTGAGCACTGCGTTGGAATGCTGAGTGCCTGTTCTTAATATCTGCCAGGCTGTGATGTGGGTGTCAGTGTACGCATTCACAAAGCACTGCTGCCTTAACAGCAGTGCTTAATTTGAGCAGGTGGTTTCTGGTGCTCTGCACCGGAACTTAATTGTCAACACCGGCGCTTGTGACAGTCTGCCACAAGGTGGCACTGTCTCACGAATTTAGTGATGACCAAAACAACTGTTAATTATTCATTCAATATACATTAAAAATTACTATTACCTGCCACCAAAGCCATTCTTATAGCTTTGGCAACCTGAAATAGTCCGAATTGTCACTGTTGTAGTAGTGTGATGGTTAGTAATTGTGTTGTTACTATCATTGGTAGCATAGCAGGGGCAATGTGTGGTGCAAGCTGCAGTGGCCTCGGGAAGAGAGCCCTGGCACTTATTGTTTTACAAATTAAGTACTGCTTGACAGCCAGGTCTGGTAAGGACATTTCGTCTGCTAAATCCTGCAAGACGTTTTGGTATGATTCAATTCCACAGACCCTCCACCTGTGTAGGTGCTGCTTTTGTGTCTGTTCCAAGGTGCTGAATTTGTGTTTAGATGTATCAACCAGAAAAACAAGTTACTTACATTTGGTAATTCTCTTTCAGGTGGATACCCCACTGTAATCCCACCTCCTCATTCTGTAAAGTGGTCTCTTTTTAACATTTAAAAAGGTTGCAAGTTAGCAATCTGTACACTGGTACTACCAGTTGCTGAAGCTCGGTGTACGAACGTACAAAAGAAATAAACAAGAAACTGATGTCAGTGCAATGGGCGGTGCTTATATGCAACTAGGCTTGGTCACTTCCGGGGTGGCACAGAGTCAACATGGGGCCGCATGGCGCCACCTTAGCATCAAACAGGAGTATTGCTAGAGAAATGTTTCCTGGATCCAGTCTGGCACCTGGGAAGTATTTAAAGGTGAGGGATCTATAGCTAGATAGAGTACTCACCAGAAAGAGTGTTACTGAAGGTAAGTAACTTGTTCATCACATAAAGAAAAAGAACAACCTTTCCAGGATAATTGCCTATGTGTGTGCTTTCATTGAGAAAGACCATGACTTACTGATGTTAATTTTTGATTTTTTTTCTTTTTTCCAGTGCCACCAATGCCAACAAGTGTTCGCAAAGCCAGTAGCTGAGCAATTTCCTTTTCAAAAAACAAAACCTGTTGGCTTTGCCAATGCTTGTTCTTACTATAGCTAGAGTATTAGTGCTTTGGCTGCTCCTTTAACCACTTGGCTGCTAGGCGTTTTCCCCCCCCTGTGCTGGAAAATGCCATTTTAGTGGCACCATGACGAGCTCAGCTCGTCATCAGCACACGACACCCGTGGGTGATGACGAGCTGAGCTCGTCATCAGCATCGAAGGGGTTAAAGGTACAAGCCATTGGTCTGAAAAAGACGATTACACCATTCTGTTTGTGATGGGAAACCAGTGTTCCACAATAATTCTTGGTCCTGTTGAGAAACCAAAACAGAACCTTGTTTACAGTTTTTTTTACTCCTCTGGTTTCTCTTTTGTGGAGGTATTTGGAGCTCTTAGAGGTGAGGTACTCTCATTCAACGATGCCAACGGCCTCACTGTTAGAGCCACCGTATTTGTTGTGGTAATATTGCCGATGGTAAACTGGGATACCACACGGTGCGGTATTTACCAGATATGTAAACCTCACCATTCTGAAATCCACATCTCATAATAGGCATACTGTGGTACCTGTGCGTCTTTAACCAGTTTGAGCTTTTTCAGTATTTCCTGCGCACACTTCAATAGGTTTTACATGGAAACCTTTCACTGGTGAATAAAGCGCAATGTTTTTACATTAGGCACAAACAGAATCAGAATTACTATCTGAGCTGTTATGACTGTGGGGCATATTATCAAGGGGGTTTATCTCCGCTTTTTTGGCTTTAAAAGCCAAGAAAGCGGAGATAAAATTATCTCCCTATTACCTAGCTTTCTCTAACACCAGTTAGCGACAGCTAGTAGGAGATAACGAACATCTTGGGCCCCACTTTGCATGTCAGAGAATTTTATCACTAATGACATGCAAAGTGGGCGTGCCAAGATGTTAGCGACTGGAAACAGTCACTAACATCGCTATCTCCTATTACCAACTTTTGGAGATATTTGCGCTAATCGCGAATATCTCCAAAAGCTAACACCTGCCCTGAGCAGTTCTTAGCCATGTTATCTAATGGGAGGTGGATAACATGGCTAAGAGCATTAGCTCGGTAATGCATGAATATCGCTGACTTTTCCAGCGATATTCATGCATTGCGGCCGATTTTTATCACATTTGCGATAAACCTTGGTAATACCAAGGTTTATCTGCGATAAAAATCACCACAGGTCAGAGATACATTTTTGTCTCTAACCAAGCAATAGCAATAATTATCGCTATTGCTTGGTAATATTCCCCCTAGTTTCTTAGGCCAGCCACCTTGTTGCACTGCCAGGTGCTGCTTATGCAGAGATAAAAGTGGCTCTGGTATCAGAAAGCTTTCTAACTGCTTCCCCTGTTGGGACAGATGAGAGCTGCACATCCCTCTTTACCACCCTCGGCTCCCAGTTGAGATGTAGTCAAGGAAGTAGTTTTTGACTTCTGCTGGAGGTTGTTGCAAGTACTCATAGAAACTGGAAAGTAGAAGGGCTCAATGGTGCATTTTTCACTCATGCGCCGTATGAATCTAGTAGGATTCAGCAGTTCATTTTTCATTGTATAATTTCTTGGTTTATTTTCCTGGTTTCTCTTAATATACCTACCAAGAAAGGGCAGCTTTGGGGTAGTTTTGTTATCAAATATTAATTATTTATTTCACAGTTGTGTGCCAGCTATTCACCACCAGTAGCAACCCACACTGAAAACATACCATGATTTAACTAGACTTGTTAGTTGCTTTGCAAGTCTTGAAGAACTGTGGGTAATTCATAACAATTATTGATCAAAAGCAAACTTGTAACTGCAGTCTCTTTTTCGTAGACACATTCACTAAGCCATCGAAGAGCCGTGCCAGGGCGCATCCAACAATTTGATATTCTACTTGCTGAACACAAGGCACTCTCCAAAGAAAAGGAAGTAACAAAAGACCGAGAACACCCACAACGCACGAGAGAAACGCAACAGGGCCTGCCTGCACTTCCACAAGAATCCTCACCGGCTACTCCAGAAAACGGCTTTCAGGAACCCAAAGTAACTTCCCCTGCCAAAAGTAGACCGGTTAATTGTGTCCGTCCTAGGTAAGCGATACACTCCAACCATTTCTGCACACCTTCTAATGTAGATGTCAAGGAGGGCATTCTTCTCTTGACAACACCCACGCTTTTTGCCTTGTGAACCCACAATAACTGAATGAAAACAATAACATGAAAAATCGCATGGTTTCCAACTTGGATGTATGACGTTACAACGCGTACTTTTACAACGCGTGCCGTTACTACGCAACTTTTACAACACAAGTCGTTACAACGACTTGCGTTGAGGGGTGCTGGATAGTAAATATTTTAATTTACTATTTCAACTCCAGTCCCCGTGGATAGTAGGGAAGGAGTTGGATAGTAAATTAAACTATTTACTATCTTGGAGCGCCCCCCAGTGCAAGTCGTTGTAACGACTTGCGTTGTAAAAGTTGCGTGGTAACAGTATTGCGTTGTAAAACCTTCGTTGTAAAGGTTGTTCCCCTTCCAACTCACCTTAAAGGCATGTAGCATTTGTAAATATGTCTTAAATAAATGAAATGAACATGAGTACACTTCTTTTTAAATGTTGATCATTTTCGGAATGTTCCTTTTCTGCTCTCTCCTTCACTTTGTAACCATGTTTTATTTGTACTATTTTTATTGGTATTTCCATAACAAATAAACATGGCAAGGTACACCATGGATTACATTTGAAGCACTTCATATCTTGTTTATTACACTCATACCGATCTTCAATCGAACAGGTCCATTTAGGGACCTTGTGTCAGATAATGAGGACTGTCAATCCTTTCGCTAGTTTCGAAAGTTACTTCTTATTTTTTCTCCATATTTTTTCGTCCTGCTGTTTCTTGTGTTCAGTTTTTTTTCTGCTGCCCTCTAAGTATTATTTTTGGATCTGTTTCGCTTCAGATACCTTTAATCACAGGGTTCTTTATTTCTCAGGGATGCTTTACTTACTGTCTTATGACCATATACATACTTTCTCTATTTCTCTGGTGATTGTGTGGCCAATGCTGCATTATCAAGGAGGCCAAGCATTATAAGGTGGAGTTTCCTACTGGTGACCGTCACATGATCTGACATTATATAATGAATTGCTGTGCAGCCCATTAAGTGACTCTGAATCTGTGTAGCAATAGCTGGGAATCATCTTAGAGATTTTCTTAAATAGATATGACACCTGCAGTGAGACACCTCTCAGAGAGAGGCAAAACCCAGTAACCTAGTTATCAAATTCATGTTGTGATCTCTCAAGTCTCAGAACAGAAGGTCAGCCTCTTTAAAAGTCTGCCTCACCTTAATGTATGTTTACATCAGGGGCCAGCCTTACCTACTGATGCTCCAAGTCAAAGCATCTATGCCCCTCTAACAGTGGAGTCCTTGTCTCTTTGTACACTCCCTTATTAACTTCTTTCTTCTGGTGTTGTAAAGAAGCCAGTCAATATCATTCCCTTTGCCATAGCTCTCATGACCAAGAGTTTAGATGACAAGAGAGGGTCTGGCTTCAACTTTTATATTTGCCATATCATGTCACGATCAGCTTTTTGAGCTACTGTCTGCAGATAGGAATATATATTTAATACGGTAATGATGCGTTTGAGGTACTTCACATTAAAGAGCAGGTTCCAGGTTCCTTCAAAGACAACTAATGCTGTCATTGCAATAGAAGCTGCTAATGTCTACATATTTTGAAAATACCTTTCTTTGAACCTCTTCCCTGATGGTCGGTCAAACTCAAATTAATTTTCTTCAACCAGATGAACAATATCTTTCTAGGAGACTTCGACATTGACTGCAAGCCACTTACTGCCTTGGAGAGACTCTTAAACCTACACAGTCTCACCAAACTCTCTTCCCTTACAACTCACAACACATGAATACTTTTAGACCGTATTGTTTTTTAGTTGTGTGACTGGTAGGTGGTTTCCTCCCAAATCAAAACGGACTTTGTTCTATTTGTTTCCTCTCCCTTTCAAATATATATGTTACCACTACATTATTGTGTTTCAAATCCCAGGTACCAAAAATTTGGATTTACCTAGTGACAAAAAATACTGCCTGCTGCTCGTTGGCACCTGAAGAGCATTGTCATTTTTGTATGCACGTTAGGGCGCATTAATGTTTAGGACAGGCTGTCAATATTTGTAGTGTTCTAGTGTTACCTTTATTGTAATTTTTTTGTGTTTTCTAGATTCTGCTTTTAATATTGGTACCTTTGTGTTATTTTAAGAATTATATGTGTTTAATGTGCTGTTTCATTAGTTTTTAAGTCTTGCCTGGCATCACAGTGCATGCGTTGCTCGCTCTGCGAGATCTATTGTCGACGGGCTGCTTTCGGAAGTGGAGTCGAAGCCCCGCCCATGCTTTTCATTGGCGCACATCACACTTTATGTCAAACACTCGCTTTTGATTTGGAGTAAGGCTTGTTTGTTCCCTCCCTGTCTCCTTTTCGGCTTGCCCACCTGAACTGGATATTTTGCTTGCGCATGCGTTTCTTTAGCGTGCGCACGGCTTTCTTCTGCCTTGGTGTGCGGTCCTAGAGGCCTCGCCGGGGCTTGTTTGGAATTCTCCAAAAGACATTAGATGAATATCGATTGCATGTAGTTGTGTTTTAAGAGCTCCGCATCTGCTAAAAATATGGCCTCTTGGCGCTGTATGGCGTGGTTGGCACTTGTGTGGAATAGATTCATTGGGCATTTTTCTTTCGGGCCCTTGTCCATGTGCTGCTGTGTTTGATATAAAGTGCATCACCTTGCATGTCCTACACACCTTTACAATCTAATCCATGTTCATACATGTTATTGTTGTTATGCATTGGTATTGGGCACACGTGTGCCGTCGTACAAGGCGAATCGAGTTTGTCCTGGGAATCTCTGCATTCTAGCGAGGGGTGTGTGTTGTAAGTGAAAGAAAGTAAAACTATTGTGATAAACGTCAATATCGCTGGCTAAAAAGGTACCTCAGCCACACAAGTCTGCAGGTGTAATGTAGCGCATTCCAGGGCTCTTCAGCACTCCCTCTCGTCCTTTTAAGACATGCATGCTTCGCCCATTCCTCGGTGCCAGCCCGAGAGCCCTGCCTGTCCCCTGTGCTCAAGTACACAGTGGCTTCAAAGCGGGGTCGCCTGCTTACTGTGCACTCCTAGAGCGCCGCTCTCCGAGCCCGTATTAACGTCACCTCTACCCCCGCCGAGCTCACCGTCCCGGTGGCCGTCAGGTACCAGTGCACATTAGCGCCAGGAAGTAGAGTCCTGTATGAGGTGAGTCTGCATGTTTCCTGGTTGATGTGTTCTGTAACGTGCGCTTCTGAGAGATAACGTGGAGAATAAACCATCTCTGCCACTCATCCTTCTGGGGTGGATACAATATGTATGTAGAGTGGGCAATAATTACATTCCCCTTAGTCTATTCTTTCTCGTTACAATCGTGGCTGAAAGAATGAAACAAAGAAGTGAAGTACGGTGCACCAGACGTCCACCGCAACGTCTTAAATTAGTAATGTGGCAATGTAAGTCTATCTATCCTGCATACAGCTCGAAGCCCAAACAGGAATCTGTATAGGAGAGGTTAACACATGACATTGTAATTTACAATGCCAATAGCTCTAACTGAAACAATTGCTAGACCTATCCCATTTGTAATGCTTTTCTTACAAGCTGAACTTAAACATTCCTCTTACTGACCATTTAGTTCTATCTGCAGATATCAATTTTACTTTAAAGGAATATAATTATGCCATAATGTTTATAGTCAAACCATATCAACAGACACTATGCCTCCACCTGGCTCCTTTTCCCTGCAATCTAGCTGCCCAAAGCCTCAGTGGTTAAAATGAGAACTGCAAACGTGAATCCCAATAAGCGCAGCACAGCCTCAAACGTTGTCTACCTCTGATGGTCTTTGAACAAAAGTAATAAGGCTTGATCCAGCCCATTACATTTAAACATGAAAGACTCACCGCCAAAATATTCAAGAATTATACTAAACAATGACTATCAATTCAAATAATGAACGCACGTCTCTACTCATCTGTTGCAGTTAGCAGAAAGTTACACATTTACTGTGGATTTCCGATCACATATGTTTAGGGCAAAGACTGATTAGGGGTTTCCAACGATGGTTTTTTGTTGCTTTACCCCAGGTCTTTCTGTATACTAGAATGTTGAACATTTTGCTTTGAAGCTGTTTGCAATAGTAAAATTTGGAGAAAGCATAATTCTTGCCCTGGGTCTGACATAGAATTGATATGGACACCTTCTGTTGGCATTCAGATTCAGAAACACACCATTGTTGTGGTTGTTTTCACATCGTCTAACCACTGGAACAGCCTATATACTATAAGGGCAGTAGTAGTAATGATCTTTATTCGGTAACCAAGTACCAAGTATATCATAAAACCCTTTCATTGCATGTCATTGCACAATTTATTAAGAACGACACTATTCATCTACTTTAGCCATTACTAATGTGCAAAATGGGAGCAAGAGTCAGGTTAAACTATGTGTAAATCAAGCAATAAATACCTAGAAATACATAAAAACTATCTTGCAACTGTATCTATAAAAGCAATATAAATAAGATAAAGACAGTCATTAAAATGTTTTGATCTACTCATTTATGGGCACAGAGAATAGTCTACCACGTTTATGCCATACCGCCAGTAAAAATGTGCTTGTTGCAATAGCTATTTCTGGAGGGTGTCACTCCTTAATATTCTGAGGGCCACTGTGTATTTTGTTAATTTCAGATTTTGGCATACAGGAATAAACCATATCCAGTGCGGGACATGGTAACTCGGACTGAAGAATAATATGTGAGCATCATCTTCATCTGCCAGGCAACCTGCTGGACAAGTCTTAATACCAGGGGGCATGTGCCATTGACTCGTTACTAATCTCAAGGGGAGGATGCCAAATCGAAAACGGATATGGAGACTTTTAGCTAAAGGGGAAGAAATAAAATCTAAAAAATCCTCGTGACGAGAAAACGGCTTAATGTCTAAAAATCTGTTTGTTAATTTGCCAATTGAATAATTATTTAAATGGATATCTTGGATGTAAGTCCAATAGCTGGATTTTATGATGTTAAGGTCGGTTTTACACGTTCTTTCTTGGTTAATTGACAACCTTGTCAATTTCAACTTGTTAAACCAGTCGGAGACAAATTTAACCCAGAGTATTGACTTGGCACCCCTTATGCTCAACATTTCAACATGGCAATCTCTGAATTCCCTCAGCTCAGGAGTAACCCATAATCAAATCCAGTAAATGAGTGGTCTAAAGGCGGCCAGGTCAGCAATTCCTTTGAGTCCTAAGGAATTAATGGTGTACTTCTGGGGACAGAAACCAGACTTCTGGCAAATCCATTTTCTGCAGCAGTGAGTTGGGAAGCATCAGTACATCCCCCAATCTCAGCTCCATATAGGGCTGCCCCTTGTACTTTGCCAAAATAAACTTCCAGGGCTGGCAATACTGCACGTGAACTTGTTTGCTTATGCAACCTACTAATAGCATTTGCTCAATGTTCTAGTAGCAGTGTACTTTTCTTTGTCTGATCATTCCACTTCATACTCCCCATTACCTTGACTCCTAAAAAATCAAAGCTCCTCACCCTCTCAAGTACTTCTCCCCTGGCCTGTTTGATAGAGTTTTTAGCAGCTCCCTTGCCAAAAACCATATACTTGGTTTTATTGGCATTGAGCTCCAAGCCCTGTGACTCACAAAAATCTGTAAATTTGTCGACAAGAAGCTGGAGACACATTGGAGTCTTGGAAATTAAACGGGAGTCATCTGCAAATAAGAGAATCCGTACCTTATTACCGTTTTGTAAAGGAGAGTAATTTCTGCAGTTTTCCAGGATGTCAACCACATCATTTATATAGAGGGTAAAAAGCGTAGAGGCATGGATACACCCTTTGCGTACACCACGCTATATTGGGCTATGCTTAGTTAGCTCTTCTGCATCCCCACACCGTACCTGTGCAAAGTTGTTATTGTGTAGCTGGGACATCAGATGTATCAGATTCCCCGGTACACCCATTGTATTTAAAATAGACCACAGATTTGTACGGGGGATAAAATCAAAGCCTGCTCTGAGATCAACAAATGCCACATAAATATTCTGCTGTTGTAATAGGGCATATTTCCAGTATTGTGTGGTCAATCTGAAAATTTGATCTACAGTGCTTATCCATTGAATGAAAACCTACTTGTAAATCTGACATGATGTTGTTCATGTCTATCCAGTGGTGTAGCTTATCAAGGATTTGTTTAGCAAAAATCTTCTGGGCATTGTTGATTAGGCTAATTGACCTATAATTCGATGGTACTCATGCTTCTTGTATATGGTGACAATCTCTGCCCCTTTCCAAGATTCGGGTACCTCTCCCTCTCTCGCTATGGCATTGGAAAGCAGATTAAAATAAAGTGATCAAACCTGGGGTTCTGATTTATAGAGATCTCCCCGGATTTTATCAGGTCCTGGTGCCTTAGCTGTTTTTAACGCAAGAATGGCATTTATGGTATCTTCAATACTAAAGGTGACATCAGGGCCATCAGGTTGTAGAGTAACACAGCAGGGCAAGTCCCTAGGTGGCATTATAACACTTTCGTTGCCCTGCAGTATGTTTTCCTTGGGCTCATAGAGATCAGAGAAGTGAAAAACCCACCTATCGGCTGATATAAAATGTTGGTAGTTCTTACTATTCTCCATTCTGGTTTGAGTCACTGTGCGCCAGAACAAGCTATTATCATTTGTTCTTACCGCGCACATCATATCCTCCCAAATTCTATCATCCTATCATTTTTTTGCCAATCTTATAGAGGTTTCTTATACGCGCCTTGCTTGGGCTATTTGGTCCCGATCACCTTCCAGGACTGCACATCTTAAAAGATATTTGGCTTGCTTACAAGTGGAATCGAACCAGGTAGTTTTTTCCCCATAGCTGTTTTTTTATTGGCCATGTCTTTATAAAGTATCTGATGGAGCTTTTTAAAGAGTAGATTTGTGTATGCTCAAGATTGGGATTTCTTGTTCACTCAACTCTTTATAATTGGCCAAGGAGTTGGCAGAAAGCCCATATATCTGTGACAGCAATGTTTGATTCGCCATCATTTTAGGCCAAGAAACGTAGTGCCTACAGTTAGATATTACTGGATCAGGCACCACTGTGTGGCATATATTCTAGTTAAGAAATAGGAGAGGTACCCCTTGTAAAGCGTCAAGGGAAGTAGGGTAAATTACCAAACAAAAAGGAATGTCTCCCTAGACCTTCAAATTATCGAAACACAATGCCTCAAGAATAGTAACTATAACAGTTGAAATTATGTATAAAAATCAAATATGTATTAAAAATACATCTTGTAATTAAAAACATGAAAGATCATACACATATTGAATTCAAAATACAAGATAATGCAGAAAAATTGAATCCCCGCATGATTACCTCTCCTAAAAGTTGGGGCTTGATCGGGTCAGATGTAATACGACCGTTACACATCCTAAGCCCTCTGCCCACTACTAGAGAGCCTAGTTTAGGACCAGTTGCCATAAAGTTTACTCAAGGTTTCCTCGTTGGTATTCTAATACCCCACTGTTCATCTTTCTTTTCTGTAACTTCATTAATATAGGAAGATGGTTCATAGGATGTATTAAAGTCACCAGCCAGTATTACTTTTGTATTCGAATGGAAAGAGTCCAAAGCTTTTTCAAGGATGGACAGAGTGGAAGATTCAATAGAGGCCGCAGTAGATCTCACATATATGTTTAATAGTGCCAAAACAAGTCCTGATTGTAACAAGGCAGTGATCCCCATTAAATCTAAGCATTTTATCTGCGACTGCGTACATGACTTGGATGCATTATTCTTAACGAGGATCAGGAGACCACCGATCGCCCTCCCATAATGGTTGGGGGGTTTAGCCTCTACACTATAGTTTGGGACATCAACAAAGATTTTTTCAGTTGCCCGGGTCTCTTGAAATATGCAAATATCATGCTCACCGATGTACAATAGCCACTCAAGGTCATCCAACTTAGAAGCAATACCTGCCAGGTTCCAGGATATTAGATTAATACCAGATTGTATCTGGGTACCTACTGGACCCATTGCTTGAAGGGAACTTGGGCTGACAATCAAAGATTTAATATTTGTGTCACCAACCCTAGCACCACCCTCCATATTATCACTGTCAAAATTCCCAGTTATCCTACTCAGGCAGGTAGAAGCATCAAATAACATTTCTCCACTGTTTCTATTAGGAGACACACTGTTTATCATTCTCAACGCACCTGTGTCACACCTCCCAACCCCTCCCAATATTAACAGAAATAATTGGTTCATTGGTGGAGTCAACTATCGTGCCTAACATTTCTGATTTAAGTGGATCACAATTAGTCTGTACATGCATTACACTCAGTCAATCGATTGCATTCAGGTTTGAAGTGGAAACTGGGCGACTAGCCTATTAGATTAGCAGGTTGCACTTTGGGAGCTTCTCAGCAATCTATTAGTTGGGAGAGACAACTTTATTCTAAGGGCAGTACCAGTCACCTCGATTATTGCCACCTATTGTAGCCATCACTACTAAGGGATATTCTGCTAACACTTTTGTTACAAAGAAGACATGAAGTTGAGTGAGGTAAGAGAATCATCTTTATTCGTCTTCACACCACCACAGGTTCCAGTCAGGTGGAGGGCACAGTGGAATGTTGGCAAACACTGGTAGGGGGAAACCAACTGGGAGGCGTGAGGGGGGGGTTGGAACGTACCATTTAGAGGAGATTACAACACGCCTCCCTTCATAAGGCGAAGAAAGAATAGGGCTGCAAGGGAAAGAATGAGTTGAGGCGAAGAGGGAAAGGGAAGGAGAGCAAGGCGGGAGAGAACATAAACGGGAGAAAGTTTACTTATTACCTTGATGCCCAGCCTAATCAATGAAAGCTATCCATACACTCCGCAACTGAAAAGGTTCAGAAAACAGGTAATTAGGGAATCCACAAACTCAGTTTAAAACCAAGCAGGAAAACCATCACCGCCTGGTGTTCTACCACTACCAGTATGATTAAAGGACCACTTGTTCTGTGAAAGAGGCACTAATAAAATGCTCTGTTCAGAAGGCATCAAACAAAAGGAGTTTGTCCCGAAGGAACAAGAGTCAGACAGAGCCACTTAATTATTGAAAAATACACAATGTGCCAGACTCTCTACTACTTTTGAGCTTCTATTCTTTTAGCTCATAAGCCAAACACATTTATTTATGTTTGTACCTCTATTTTATTTGTACTTTTTTGGAAAAATTACTTTCTTATCAAGTTTTTGGGGGGAAAGTAGTGAAAAGGAAAATTAGTGCAAAGTTACATATATTACAATTACATTTACATTCAATCTATTAAGCATACTCCAACACTATACATACAGTTATATACAAATACTATAAATGAAATAAATTTTTAATGAGGATATGCTCTTATAGTGACATGGATGTTTATTTGAAACCTGTTTTTTTTATTCATGCATTGCACAAATTGCACTTGTATTCACTAATTTGTTTTGTATAGTATTTGTATATAACTGTATGTATAGTGTTGGAGTATGCTTAATAGACTGATTGTAAATGAATGTAAATGTAATTGTAATATATGTAAATTTGCACTAATTTTCCTTTTTAGTACTTTCCCCAAAAAAACTTGATAAGAAAGTAATTTTTCCAAAAAAAGTACAAATAAAATAGAGGTACAAACATAAATAAATGTGTTTGGCTTATGAGCGAAAAGTATAGAAGCTCAAAAGTAGTAGAGAGTCTGGCGCATTGTGTATTTTTCAATAATTACTGTTCAGAAGACAAGCACGGCTCAGAAAAGTCATTTAAAATACCAGTTATTTTTTATATAGGTTGGATTCGCTGCTGAACAAGCTAGGATTTAATTGGTAATGTCCCATGTTACAGATACTAATAACATTTAAGTGGGTGCTTATTTTGCCTCCTTAATTGCCCTAAGATTAATTTCTCATCATAAACGGCCTACCCCGATAACCTGCCCAAAATATTTACCCGATATATGCATCCACAGAGTCTGCACTTAAAAGGTCTGAACCTCATTGTGACTGCTAGCTAGACCTACACAACATGTTGATTTCTCTCCTTTTACCTACAAGGCCCACATTAAAGTAGCTAGTTGTCAGCAGAGTCGGATTCTCTCTCTTTTAAAACTGTTCTTAGAATATTTTTCTTAGTCTGATAAATGGCCACAACTCATTTATTTCTATACACTCTCTCTCCTCTAATATTCCTTATCACTTTGGTGTTAGTATGAATATATGCTAAATGTTTGGCAGTGTCTTGAGTATTGTGTCTCAGTCATCATTCACCCTTGTATCAAATCCACAACACGTTAAGGGCCTGATTACGAGTTTGGCAGACAGGTTACTCCATCACAACCATCACAAACGTTACGGATATCCTTCCACCGTACTACGAGTTCCATTATATCCAATGGAACTCATAATATGGTTGATGGGATAGCCCTCAAGTTTGGGATGGAGTAACCCGTCCGCCAAACTCATAATCGGGCCCTTAATGTCATCACCTAAACTGTGTACGACTTTGTAATTGTAATTGTACATCATTTTTTGTGGAAATTGCTCTTGATGCTCAATGAATATTAATAGAATAATTAGGTGCTGTTTTCTGAGCCTCATCCTGATGTGGAGTACATCTTTGACACAGATTTCATAGTGCATGTTGAAGATGCTATCCTAACTGAGATGCCCTAAGTTTACTAATGCAGTAATGCATCTTGTGGCTTTTTGGATCATAGACATTTTCACGTGCTTTGACATTTATTTTCATTTAATATTTCACATCTTCAGACTGTTGGATGAAAAATATTATTGTACATAGTTTGAGTAGGGAGGGGTTAGCAGGGTCTCTTTTCACATCACAGAAAGGAGTACGAGGTCCACTGGTATCTAGCATGTAGTCACCTGCTTCTTCATACCATCATGGTTTATATGTTCCCTTCCTTAGGTCATCATGTGCAAATACTCTAGATATTAACAGTTCTGCAACCTGCCCTGCACAACTGCCACAGCCTCTAGTCACCTCAGTGGGAGAAGACCTGGCAAGCAGATTATCCAGTGAAGAAGAAGAAGACCCAAGTGTAGATGAAGATTCAGAAAAACTTGACTGCCTTTTTTCTAGACACCATCCCAGACCAATCAAGGTAGGTATATTATGTTGCTCTGTTTTGTGCTTCAAAACAAAGGTTTGTGTCTTATTAAGACTGCATTGCAAAATACCTATATGGACTTCAGCCACCACATCTCATTGACCAGTGTTAACATCTTGGAAACAGCCCTTATGTTTGCATGGTTGCCAAAAATACATTTGCAAATAATGCAAACCCATTTATTTTAAAATCAGGAAACGTGAGAGGTATCCCACTAGGTACCTTCTCCAAAATAACGATCTTACTAGTAACGTGTGACTAGTATATCAAGTAGTCTCTCAGGAATTGCCATATATTACAAACCTGAGGGTTATGCGTTAAATAGATTAGATAGAGTAGGCCGCAGGGGAACAGGGTTGGCGATTCTCTATAAAACCTCGGCTATCTGTCGCACTACGACTCTCTCTTCTCCGGCAGATCTCTTTTAGGCCATTCATTTTTCGATCTCTTCATCTCCCTCTGTATCCTTCTTAATTATAGGCCTCCTGGACCGAGATCCAGTTTTACCCTCAAACTCCTTAAAATCCTAGAACCCTATTTTGGTAAATCTCACCTTACGGTTATGGGAGATCTAAACTTTCATTTAGATGATTTCTGTTCGAAGGATACCCTCTCTTTAGTGGACCTTATGACCGCCTGCGGCCTCCTCCAGCAGGTAAACTGTTCCACCCATCGGGCCGGCCACATTCTGGATAGGGTGTTCTCTAACGACCCTAGAGTCTCTACGGGCCCGCCCATTCCCCTGGTATGGTCTGACCATCTGGCGGTGCCCCTTGAACTCAAACTCCCCCCCTCCTCTTCCTTGTGTCATGGGCTCACGAACAAGGAACTCAAAAGGAACTATAGGGGTATTACGAACAATTCTCTAACCTCCCTTGTAGCTCAGAACACCACTCTAGCTGTTAAGGATGCCAGCGATGCTGCGATGGAGCTAGCCAACTCTATCTCCCGAGCAGTAGATCTTCTGGCTCCCGCCTCCTATTGCTATTCAGCGAGGCGGAAACCATCAGCCCCCTAGTTTACATAGCCTCTTAGGCTCTTAAGGCAGAGTTGTAGGAGGCAGGAGAGGTTATGGCGAACGTCCTGGAACCTTAAGGATCGAGAAAGACATAAGTTGTTGCTGGTGGGCTACAAGATAAGGGTCATCAAAGAAAAACATGCTTACTTTTCTAAGCTTACTATGTCCCTTACTTCCTCGAGGGATCTATTTAAAATCGTTGACTCTTTATGTTCATTACAAACCCCTGATACCATCACTAGTTTCCAAGAGCTGTGCGACAGGATCGCGCAGTTCTTTCATACTAAAATTGCGGACCTCCATCATACTTTGGAAACTCAGAGAGCCCAACTGAGTTCCCTTTCCCTCTCGACCCAACACCCCTTAGTTTGTTGGGGTAAAGTTCCCACAAACGTTTTGTCTGACTTTCCACCCCTTACACTGGAGCAGCTAGACTCTCTTCTAAATAGAACCAAGTCAGGCTCTCCCCTGGATCCCTGCCCTTTAAAGATCCTGAAAGAATGCAGGGAAACTCTGTTGCCCCCTCTGTTGGAGATAATGAACTGTGCCATGACCCAGGGCATCTTCTCTACTGTTTGGAAAAAGGCATAGTCAAGCCGTTGCTTAAAAAGCCAACTCTGGATCCGGAAATCCTTAAAAATGTTCGACCTATATCGCTGTTGCCTGCTCCAGCTAAAATGCTTGAATGCCATCTCAATCAGCATTTAACTTCTTTTTTGGAGGTCTCGGGGTTTCTGGACCAATCACAGCACGGTTTTAGAAAGTTCCATAGTACCGAGTCGGCGCTCACGGTAGTAGTCGACAATATTAGATCTAAAGTCGATCAAGGCCAGACCACTCTATTGGTACTACTCGACTTGACTGCAGCTTTTGACACCCTATCTCCTTTGACTTTAACATCTCGGTTAAAGGAGATAGGGGTGGAGGGCCCAGCACTGAGCCTCCTGGTCTCTTTTCTCACCCATAGAGATCAGAGGGTCAAGCTTGGAGAGTTCCTCTCCCCTGCTAAGCCTGTGCAATGTGGGGTCCCACAGGGGTCGGCCTTGAGTACGACCCTTTTTAACATCTATGTGGCCCCACTTGCAAGGTTAGTAAGATCGCACGGGATGGAGGTGGTGTCATACGCCGATGACACGCAGATCATGGTGTCCCTCTCCTACTCGGTGAGTACCTCTGCGTTCAGCTTCAGGAACTGCATGCAGGCAGTTGCTGAATGGATGATCTCAAATTCACTGAAGCTGAACGGAGAGAAAACCGAGGTCTTGATCTTCGACAAAGATCAAAACATATGGTCCAGTGACTGGTGGCCCCCTTCCCTGGGAACATGTCCCATGCCTGTTAAATCAGCCCGTAATCTGGGAGTGATTCTAGATACTTCACTGGCCATGACAAAGCAGGTTAATCGGACTGTGTCCACCTGTTGGGGAGTCATCAAGATCCTTAGAAAAATAGCCCATTATCTTTCCCCCCAAGCTCGTAAACAGACCGTGGTGGCCCTTCTGGCATCACGGTTAGACTACTGCAATACACTGTATGCAGGAATCAATAAGAGCCTGATTCTACGCCTACAGACCGTTCACAATGCGGCGGCCAAATTTGTTCTGGGCGCCTCTAATACCTCCTCTGCTACTCTTGCTAGGAAGAGTTTGCACTGGCTCCCTATTCATCTTAGGATCACTTTTAAAATCTTATGTCTGGTCTTCAGTGCCTTAGCAGGTGGGCGTTCAGAAGCCATTGGCTCCCTCCTGGTCCTCTACATCCCCAGTAGAAGCCTCCGGTCTGCTTCTAAGAATCTCCTAGCCGTTCCCCGAACAAATAGAGTCAGATGGGGTGGAAGGGCTTTCTCTTCTATGGCCCCTAAACTGTGGAATGAACTCCCCTCCGAATTAAAAGCACTACCTTCTTTGGTTCTTTTTAAGAAAGCACTAAAAACGCGGCTTTTTATTGAGGCCTATCAGTAGCATGTCTCTTTTCTGATGCTCCTATTTTGATAATGTTTGGTTAGGAGCCTTGACGCCCGTTGGGCAAAGTTGCGCATTATAAATTGCATTTCATATCATTTCATATATATGTATAAGAAATATCACAGTTTTCAGTTACTCATATACCAATTAAGGAACTGTGACTACTATCTGTGTCACATTCTGAATGAGACTGTATATTAGAACGAATCTGTATTTGCCATTAAACATTTTTGCTCCTTTATAAATAATCAAGGCTTTAAAAATGGGAAATGCCCACATGGATGCTCAAACCTTCGTGTAGGAGTGGTTTTCATTTGTGGTAAAAAGGTTCTTCCTATAAGATACAACCAACTCAATTTCAGTTCATGCCTGGTAAATAATAGCAGTTATTTTAATTGTGTCTCCGCAGTGATCTTTTTAACTGGAACTGGCGTAGTGTAGGGCAAGCATGTTGAGCCCAATATCAAGCTACATAAGATCCTTACCGCTGTAAAATATTTATTATTTGCTAGCTGCTTTCTTACACTCAGGACACTCTAAATAAACCAAAAATGTGTGGAGAATTATGAACTCTTTATTACTCCTGTCCTATCAAAAGTGGTCAGACTGATGTTCTGTTATGACGTTACTTGGCTTCAGTGCTATAAAAAATGTTGTGTATTTTCAAACCAATTAAGTGTTAATTATATTTTTTACTGTGAAGTACACAGCCTGATTTGCTGCGAGCACAGGATACATGTGGAATTGTATCCATCAAAAGTCAGATTAAAATCTTTTTTTTTACAAATTCCCAATCGTGACTCCCCTTTAGGAAAACTGACACCTCCAAATGTGCTCCACTGTATACAAAGGCTAGTCCCTAGTACTCAGGCAGTAAGAGCTGCATGAAATTCATGGACACTGAATAATCTTGATTAATCAAATCATTAGACGAGGCGATTGGAAAGATACCCTTCTTGTCCCTTGGGAACTTTCCATATGAGATAAACTCAGGCTGAAACAACTTAATTATCATCATATAAGGTATTAACCCCTAGTCACCATTGGAAAGCAGGAGCGTTCTCCTCCTTGTACTAGATGTCACAGGTAAACAAGAGAAAGGTTCCGCTTGATATAGTCCTTTCTGGAAATAGTTGTGCACACATTCAGTGAGGTACTGAGGAGTAATATTGACTCCTCATTGAGACTGTCCTGACGAGGGTTCCTACAAGATGTGACCGGCCCAAGCACAGGGAGAACAGTGCTGGGAATAGGCACCCTCCTGGCCAAAAGAGACATTGCTAAATATTGGAGGTCGGACAAGGCTAGTGAATGCCACAGCTCATAGAGCCTGGTTGGGGGGCATCGATTAGTGTTTGAAGCTAGAACAACTAATATGCACGGCCTTGTATTGCTCTGATAAACACTGGAAATTTAAGGGCGCTGTTGGGAGCACTTCCAAATGAACACTGCTTGATCTATAGATAAGACCTTTTCCAAGCCTAATGAAAAATATGTGTACAAACTGGATTGTCAGTTCACAAGACGATAATTATGTCATTAGTTTAGCAGTCATGTTATGTTCAAGTTGTAATTTGTTTTGTTAAACTTAACAATTTTTTCAAAACAAAATAAAAAGAGTGTTTATTAGAAAAAAATATTCTGATGAAAGTTTGAAAAATAAAAAGGCCAAAACATTTTTATAGTGCTGAATCTACAACCCTAAAAAACACCCTTGCAAGAGGATTTGAGGATCCCCATATGCAGTTATCAATATAAGCAAACATATTTATTTTAACTATTCACTTTCACTATTTGTTTTGAGAGCTGGTTGGGCGCATCGCACGTTTGTATGATTCACTAAACCTCACCAACATCTCCTTGGAATACCGACGTCTTGATTTTGTGAATCTGTGTTTATATATATATATTATAAATCAGTAACCAACAACAAAAATGAAAAATGCAGAACATCACCTCAGGATTCTATTTATATTAGAAGTTATATTGAGTCAGGCATTGTTACAGTAAGTAGTAAGAAAGAAGTCCCAGAAACCTCTTCCTGTCCTGGCCAACTGCCAGATAATGATGTGGTGGAGAAACAATGGAGTGATCTGCAGCAACTCAATGGCTCATATTCAATTCAATGCACTTCTAAGATGGTATGAGCACCAGCAGTGGGAGGAAATAGAGTTAGGGTTGCAACAACTTGCAGAGCACCTAGAAAAGAAAGGCAACCATAGAGAACATGTTTGAAATGTTTCTGTATGTTGCAGAAATATTAAGCAGGCTGTTATGTACAAGCTCTGTTTTTCACATATGTGCTCCACTTAGGGTGTGTGACTTCAAATTAGAATTAGAAGCAAGCTTTAATTATACGAAGTGGGTGGAAAACCTTGTTCATCACTTCAGGGAAACAATCCTTAAAGGGATGAAAACGATAATTAGACTGCAAGGCCCATCAAAGCAGTTACCAAAGTTGGGGTCAAAAACCTATCAGCAATAAATTTAAACAAAAAAATGGGGTCATCTAACAACAGCACAATGACAGCACTCTCACCAACGCAAGCAGCCCTTTCATAGAATGGACAAAGGCAGAGGGTAGAATCGAAAACGTTCTGCTAGCAAGTGATATTAGCTTTCAACTCCCATCTCCCAACCATACAGCACCAGTGGGGGGAAAGACTATTCACCTAAATCACAAGTGTTTTTTACAAACAATAAAAAAGTCTACTGCATTGAATTGACAGAGAAACCACGACATATGCAACCAAAATTGACCAACATTTGAAAGGATTAATTTCGCCCCGTTAGAAGAAGTAAAGTCATTAATGCTGTATGGAGCAATAGAAAGGTTCTGCATAATGAAAGGTATCAGGGACTATATTCACTGTACTTTCCAAAGGTAAACTTAAGACTAACACTAGGACTTGCAGACTTCAAAGTGACACGTTATAAGACAGAAATTCAAGATGATAATGTATGGCATAATGAGTGTGCTGAAGCTGAAGCAGAAGGGTTTTTTGGCAACATTAGTCGTCAAAGATGCATGCCTGGTTCCACATCCCCTTGCATTGAAAGCACCGAAAATGCCTAAGGCTGGTGGCAGGGAAAAAGTGCTATCAAATCAGCATGCACACGAAGGCATGACATTGACCCTAAGCATTTCTAGCTGTGTTGTAAGCACGTCAAAGAAGTCAGACCATGCATGTGTATCCTTAGCTGGACGACTAACTGGTAAAGACAGATTTGTTCCAACAATGCCTGTACAGTATAAACAAGGTGATTCAATTGCTATACAAATTGCAATTTGCAGACTTTCTGTAACAATTGCCCAGCATTCTGTGACAATGAAAGATTTGTTTGCAATAGAAAGAGTGCAGAGGGCAGCCAAACCACACATAGTCCACCCAATCCAGGATCCGTGTCACTTTTACCAGACGTCACAGTCTCTGACAATGAGCATGATAATGAACTTGTTAGTAATGGTGGTATTGTGTATTCGTCACATATCTCAAGCCCTCTTACATGTGTCTAATACAGGAACGGGTTACAATCCAACTCAGTGGTCGTCATCTTTATGGGATTGAGAGAATCTAATAGTTGTCGGTGACAAAGTGAAGAAAGGTTTAAAGTGTGAAGACAAGACAACAAGAAAAAGGGGGGAGCATTCATACAACCATTTCCAACTATGAAAATAATATTGTCCCTCTCACATAGGGTCAGAGGCACATTTAAAAAGTCTGAGAAGGGAATGCATATCGATATCCTGCAGCTGATGATTGTTCACATGATACTGCAGGCTTTTCAAAATCAAATACAAATCATGGACTTCCAGAATCAAGAAGGCAAAACCAAAACATGTGTGTGTGGACAACCAAGGCCCCACAAAGTCACACACACTGACAGAAGGCACAAGACATATACCAATGGGTGAAACTCAGTTTGAATTTCTTACTGGTACATCAGCTGCCATGAGAACAAATATCACAGTTGATGTGTTAAGCAAATCATTGGGTAGTTCTCATGAGTGGGAGTTAAATCAAATAATTATATACAAAATATTTGTAGGGTGGGGAATGTCATACATGGACCTAATTGTGTGCACTGTAAATCACAAAATGCCAAAGCTTTATCATCCAGGCCCATACACACCCAATCTATCCACAGTTGTCCAAACGTATGCAAGTTTGCCACGATCAAACTTGAATAGATTTAACTATTAGTCTGACAAAGGGGTTTTGTTTTTGTTAGGTAGATGTTTACTTTAAATGGTACCAGTCCAATAGTTTTTGTTTCAAGCTATCTCTTAAATGTTCTGTTCAATTTGAATTTTTTATTTCAAAACACCCTCTATGACACTGTCTCTGTTGTTGTGTTTGCAAAAACAGTGTAGAGGAGGGCAATTACTCTTGATAAAACTCAGATATGATGCTCTTGCTGTGACATTATATTTGTTCAGCTTCACTGTAACCTGTATCTTCATTAAATGGAGGTGAATTGCAGGCTGAGATGGACTGACATTTGCTCTGTATGAAGTCCTTCATCACAGGAGTATTGATGCTTTAAATCAAGGACACAGATGAAATGGATGTATAGGGATACTGTGTGTGAACCAATAAAAATAAAATCATTTTGCCTGCAAGGCACTGAAACAATATTTTCTTTTGTAGAAATATTGTTGTTATTCATTAGAATACCACAGAATAATGAGGCACAAGACAAAAGCTTCCTACAGAGCTGACAGAAGTGGCAGCCTTATAGCCCACTTCTGCATGCGCTGTTTTTTTTGTATCTTGTGACTGTCTTTCATTCATTTTCCTGGTTTAATATGTAATTCTCTTCATCTAGATTTGTTCCTTTGGGAGTCGCTTAATGGGAAGAGGGTACTTTGTATTCGACAAACGATGGGATCGATTTAGATACGCACTGACCTCCATGGTTGAAAAACACTTGAATTCACAGATGTGGAAGTAAGTCATACGTACTTTGTAATTCAGTATTCACAAAAGATATTAAATGAACTTTGTAGCATCACCTCTATCCACACCCAGTTTTGCACGTTGTCCGCATTCAATACATAAACAGTGACACAACAGCGTGTTATCTTTTTTGTTTTAAATCCATTTGTACTAAGGCACAAAAGCAGATACATCGCAAATGCCAGCAAACTAAAAATAATGCAAAAAGGTCATATACTACAAAAACAAAATCTCCGTTTTAGGTTGGGAAGTCACTAACAAATACTTTGACTACAAACTCTAAACTCAGGTACATCTAGCCTCGGAGGCACTGGTGAATGGAGGAAAAGAGAGTGGGAGAAGTAATTTACACTGGCCATACCCTCCTAATTATATTGACCACTTGATCCACTTCATTTGCTTTTCAACACTTTTAATAGTTAACCTGCTTAATAGTTAACGTGCCTTCGAAGGCCCTGAAACAGGCAAATCCCAGCATTTTCCCATGTCTCTAACAAAACGTTCTAGGTTACAAAACTTTGTAAATAAAGTCGTCGACTGTGTTATCATATTACTGTTTAAACTGTGTATTGTAGTTCTCATAAACTCAAAATATGACCTTTCTTATGTCATCCTTCTGGAATTTATGTGGAATCTTGTGTATGGAATTTGTTGATTTGGTCTGGGAGAGTGTTGGGGGTTGTCGGAGTGATCGGGTACACTTGATTCTCTTGTAGGGGATTTCCGTGTATAGTCATAATCATGTGAATAGTCCCGCCCACATGCATGGACCCCGGAGCACTTCATTAGATATATCTTCTTAAGTTGTCATCTTCTGCCTTTCTTCAGGAAGGCCTGTATAGACACTTAAGAGATACAAAGACAATAATGCAGCCTAACCAACTAGGCTACACTGGCCATTACTTCATCTTGAAGTGAGGAAAAAGTAGCCAGTTTAACTTTTCAAATTTAGCAATTTACTGAGTTTTACACTTAGAAAACTCTCCTTCACAAAGCTCCTTTTGATGGTCCTAGGCTGTGCGCATGCGCTGCCCTAGGAGGGCCTTTAGCCATCGGTCTTCACTTTTCAAGCACTGCACTCGTGCTTGTGGCGGCATCCACCTTGCGGGAGCGAACAGCAGCGCGCCACAAGCACGAGTGCAGTGCTTGAAAAGTGAAGATTGCGCGTGCACGCACGCACCACTCCCGAAAACAGCTGCTGCTTGTTTTAAAGAAATATTGGTGTAGTTGTCTATGCCAGCCGCTAGATGGCAGATGCTGCATGTAGAAGAATCAGTTGCAAACACCAAGCATCAAACACCGGACTTACTGAATTAATGTTTACCAACCTTGACAGTTTATCACATTATTGTGCTTCCTTGTAGCAGTACCAGGAAAATCGGCTTGTCAAATTCATGTTACAGGGCCAATGGACTGCTTTTCTCCCCAGATTGGTTTCAATTCATGGTCAAACTGGGCAGGTTCCCATGCCCCCACCTTCCAAGGAGGTCCCTGGTAAACTGATCGGGACAGTCTAAAGTCAATAACTGTTTGCATGGGAAACTTTTTTTTCCTAACTCTGCAGATGGGAATGCTTACCAGAAACTTAGGTTGCATGTTTGAGCGGCCCAACCTCAAACCTCACTCTCCCAGACAGTTTACACAAGGACAAATTCATGTTTCCCCTCTCTGCATCTCTATGTACAAGACCTGCAACTGTCTCTACTTCCACTCGCTCTCAACATCTGCTCTTTACCTCACCCTCTCTCTATACCTAACATTTATCTACCACTTTCTCTGCCTTCTAATTCACCACTGTTCCACTCCTCTATCATCTCTCACTGCCTCATATCCCTCTGAACCCACTCCCCGGGCTCACTGCCTTATATCCCTCTGTACCCCACTCTCCGCGCTCGCTGCCTAAAATCCCTCTGTACCCCACACCTCTCGCTCATTGCCTTATATCCCTCTGTACCCCACACATTGCGCTCACTGCCTTATATCCCTCTGTACTCCACACCTCGCGCTCACTGCCACAACATATCCCTCTGTACCTCACACCTCGCGCTCACTGCCACAGCATATCTCTCTGTACCCCACACCTCGCGCTCACTGCAACATATCCCTCTGTATCCCACTCCTCACAGTCACTGCCTGATCGCTCACTTTACCCTACCATTCATCTTCTATATGTTCTCTCCCCTTCCACTCGTTCTACCTCTGTTCACGCACTTACTTCTTTTAGTACCTTACTCCTTTCTCAATACCTGTACTTCTTTGCCTCTTCAGTAACATCTGTCTGACACATCTCTACACTTCCTTTATATCAATGCACCCTTCTACCGTACATGTCTACCTCATTCTTTATTATTCCCTAGTCCTCAACTGTTTCTACCTGTCTCTGACAAACCTCTCCCTCTCTCTACATGGCCCTCTCTCGTTCTAAGACTGCGTTATTCTGCCCTCTCCATCTTTGATTTACCTGTCTCTGCACCTGAATCTTTTTCTTCTATACCTCACTTATTTGTCTACCCTTCACCCCTCGCTACCCTTCTGTTTGCCTCACTACGGTCTTTACCCGAACCACCTTTCAGTGCCTCTTCCCATTTCGCCTCCCTCCCTCCCTCACAGCGCTCTCCTAGCATGCATCTGTTTCTCCCCTCACCACCATGCCTGCCTCTACCCCTCCTTACCTTTCTAACCAGCCTAACTTTCTAGCTTCCTGTTAATCCTGGTAGTGAAACTTTCATTTTACGCCTCCGGTTGTATTAGATACGCATTCAAATTGAGTAGGTCATTGTTGTGCTTTCAACCCGACATCGAGACCCAGTCCCCTAGCCTCTCAACATGCCCAGATATAAAAACAAGCATTGGCATAGCCAATGGGTCTTGCCTTTGGGACCTGCTGCATTAATAAATACTCATCAGGTCCCAAAGGCAAGACCTATTGGCTATGCCAATGCTTGTGCATGATAGAGATGTAAAGGAATGGATAGAGAAGCCCCCATAGGCTGCCATTATGTGTCTGCAAATGGATACTGTGCCTTTAAGAGTCTCTAGAGACCCCTGGTATCCCATGCTTCATAGCCAGAGGCAGTTACTTTCAGTTATTTTTTCTGGCTCCTGCTAGCAGGACCCTGGATCATTGAGCTCTACCTTTTTTGGTATTACATTCAATTATAGTGATATATTTGGATTTTTGCAGTCTCACTTGACCTTTATCTACCTTCTGCTGTAGTTTTTTTGGCAGAATTTCTACAGTTTTCTTGTCAAAATACTATTTGACAAGTGTCCTGACTGTGGTAGAAAGAAGGCCAAGTCTGATGCTCACAGAGTCTGTATTCTGTGTTTGCCTGTGTTTCATGTGCCTGACCCCTGTTCTATTTATAAGACCTTTTCCAGGCGCACCCTGCGTGGACAGGGAGAAGATTTGGCTCCACGGGTTGGAGCAGAGAAGACAGAAGGCAGCTTCTTCAGCCTATGGGCAAGGAGAGGGTAAGTCCTCTACCAAGTCCCATGCTACGACCTCCGGGCGGCTCCCCAGTCGAAAAACGGCAGAAAAACAACTCCGGTCCCGATCCACGTCGAGAGCATGTATGACAGCGATATACTCTCCATCGAGCGACGTCGAAGATCAACGTAGAGGAGAAGGACAGCGAGGTCTCGGACGAGATCGCCGTAGCGGGTTTCCCCGCGTTCGACGTCGACTCAATGAAGATCGCGGTCGAGGCATCATCGTCGTTGATCAGAGTCTCACAAGCAACGGCGGTCGCCATCGACGAGAAGATCAACGTCGAGAAAATCGACGTCTACAAGACGGTCGACCTCGAGGAGAGGATCGAAGACGATGAGAAGGTCAACGTCGAGGTGTCGATACTGACGTTTGATGTCCCATTCTGGTCCTCGCTCCATTGTGAGCCTATAGTCGTCAACAGGGAGTTTGCGTTCCAGACGACGTCGGCGCTCGACGCTGAGCAGTGGATCGCCGTCCAGGGGGACGTCTGATGTTGAATCCAGGGCTCCTTCCTCACGACCAGCCCATAAGCGGAGGAGGTTGGTCTCTGTCTGGAGGATCAGTGGGACCAGAAACTGGGGGATTGGGAAGATAGGATTCAGCTGTCGCAGCAGGCTCTCCAGTTCATCCGATGGTGGTGTTCTCCGCGCAATCTCCTCTGGGGATTCCCTTACACAAGGACATACCAACACAAACCATAGTGACGGATGCTTCTCTCCATGGCTGGGGTGCACTTTCCGACCACCTTCAGATACAGGGCATGTGGTCCCCAAAAGAAACCAAGTACCACATCAACTTCCTGGAGCTTCGAGCAGTCCATTTGGCTCTGAAAGCCTTCCAGCCGTCGTTTCACACCAGTTCCCTGTTTGTTCAGATGGACAAAACGACAACAATGTTCTACCTCAACAAGCAGGGGAGGGCTCAAGATCTTGAGTGTTATCTCGGGAAGCCCAGGCCATCTGGCACTGGCTGTTAGCCAGGAACCTGACCTTCACAGCAACTCAACTTCCAGGTGTTCAGAATGCTCAGGCAGACGCACTTAGCAGACTCATTTAAGAAAATCACGAATGGGTCTTAAACATCGAAGTGGTGCAAGACATCTTCGAAAGATGGGGTACTCCGTAAGTAGATCTGTTCGCTACCGCGGAAAACACCAAATTCCGCGACTTCACCAGGGACTCTGGGGAATGCCCTATGGATCAACTGGTCGGACGGCTTTCTCTATGCTTTTGCGCCAATTCCCCTGATCTGGAAGTACTGATCAAGCTCTCACAATCACGGGCCATGATGATCCTCATTACTCCTGAGTGGCCCCATCAGTGGTGGTTCACAGACCTACTCCACCGGTCTCTCCTGCCACATCTCCGTCTTCTATGCAGGCCGGACCTTCTGACGAAGTTCGGCGGGCAGATGGTGCACCCCAACCTCTCGTCATTTAATTTGGCTGCATGGCTCCTGAGTTAGTACAGTACCGACATTTGAATCTCTCTCAGGACTGTATGGAGATATTGAAGGAGGCCAAACGACCATCTACACGCACGTCATATGCATATAAATGGATTTTCATTTGAGCAAAGTTCACCTGGCAGCTTTAACTGCTTATAGGAAATGTCCTTCACAAACTTCCATTTTTTTAAACCCCAGTCATCAGAGATTTTCTTGTAGGATTGAAGAAAGTGTTTCCTCCTATTAGGCGTCCTTTGCCTCCCTGGGAGCTCAATGGGGTCCTTTCACGACTGATGAAGGAAAGGTTTGAACCCATTCATAAGGCTTCTTTTCAGCACCTGTCTTGGAAGACGGCTTTCCTTGTGGCCACAACTTCTGCCCGCATGGTTAGCGAACTTCAGGCATTATGTTGTAAAGAGCTTTATACAGTCTTTCATTCCACTAAGGTAGTTATGAGGACACAACCTAAGTTCCTCCCTAAAGTTGTTTCAGAGTTTCATGTGAACCAAACTATTACACTGCCTACATTTTTTCAGAATCCCTCTTCTCCTGCTGAGAGGTCGCTTCATTCCGTTGATGTTAGGAGGGTCTTGAGATTCTATTTGGACAAGACTAAGGATATCCGTAGATCGGGCTAGTTATTTGTAAATTATGGCTCGGTCCGAACTGGTCTAGCTACCTCCAAACAATCCATTTCTAGGTGGATTGTTTCCAGTATTCAGCTGTGTTATCAGAAAGCCAACAAGACTTTGATTAGTAAGCCTAGGGCTCACTCTTCCAGAGGTAAAGCAGCTACTGCAGCTTTACTTCGTAACGTACCTATTTCGGAAATCTGTAAGGCTGCCACTTGGAAGTCAGTCTATACATTTACTAAGCACTAATGCCTAGACACTGATGCTAGGGCAGATGCTCAGGTTGGGCAGGCTTCACTTTGAAATCTTTTTGCACAATAGAGCAGTTGTTCTCTGTTTCTACCATCTCTGTTTCTACCACCGCTGGAGAGTTGTTTTGGGAATGGGCTTGCTAGTCTATTCAAATTATAATGACTATACACGGAAATCCCCTACAAGAGAAGGAGTAGTTTCTTACCTGTAACTCCAGTTCTCTTGTAGGGGTATTTCTGTTTCTGTGATAGTCATAAGCAACCCGCCCTCCGCCCCGGTGGCAGACACAGATGTCCCTAAGACTCAGCAGGCTCTGCTTCCTTACGCCGCCAAAAAGAACTGAAAGTAACTGCCTCTGGCGGTGCATCATGGGATACCGGGGGTCTCTGGAGACTCTTAAAGGCACGGTATCCATTTGCAGACACATAATGGCAGCCTATGGGGGCTTCCCTATCCATTCCTTTTCATCTCTTATCATGAAAAAAGGAGCTTTGTGAAGGAGAGTTTTTTATGTGTAAAACTCAGTAAATTGCAAAATTTAAAAAGTTAAACAGTCTATTTTTTTCTCACTTCAAGATGAACTAATGGCCAGTGTAGCCTATTTTGTTAGGCTGCATTATTGTCTTTGTATCTCTTAAGTGTCTATACAGGCCTTCCTGAAGAAAGGCAGAAGATAACAACTTATGAAGATATATCTAATGAAGTGCTCCGGGGCCACGTACATGGGCAGGACTATTCACATGATTATGACTATCACGGAAATACCTCTACAAGAGAACTGGAGTTACAGGTAAGAAACTACTTCTTCCCACTGGTGAGAAAAATCTTCTACAACTCTTCATCTTATGGTGTGTATGGTACATCACACAGTTTTGGTAATGAGGACTGACTCACCGGAACAACACAACCACTGGTGTATTACTTGGAGAGTTTCCATTTTTACCTGTTTGACTGGATTCTCCGTATGAAGACGTCACCATCCCTAGGATCTTCTGAAGAGCTGGTGACCCCCGCCATCTCAGTCGTTTCTTTGGACTTATTCTAGGTTTAGGGTCGGGGGATTGTGTGCAGGTGCTGCATGATCCGACATTTTGGGTCGCGCGAGGTGCAAGCAGTTTGTGACCATAAGCACCGAGCACATCATTCAACACTGCACCAGTGTGCTCCAGTCTGTGTTATGGAACACATAAAAATATTTCAGTGTGTTTCTTGCTGCACGCTATCAGGTCATGCAAGTTCATTCTGTGCAGCCATTTTGGATTGGGTTGGCATGCTTTACTTACTTACTTACTACAAAGTTACAAGATCACGTCATTGCGTTTGTCCATCTTCTATTTGGATTGTCCTGTTCTCTATATGAGTGGAATTATGATTGTTACGGCACAACCAGTGTTGCATACGATGAGGTGACTGCACTATTGAATTGCAGACAGTCAGCTTCCACACTGATTTTCTTGACTACCATTATTCGAAGACTCATTCACATTTGTGGTTTTGCAGACTGTTGGGTGAGATTCTCCTTTTCTTCTTGGGTGCTGCAAGCTACTGGATTATTCTTATTTTAATTCAGCCATTGTTTATTTGAGCTGTTCTCTTAATTACAATTGTTTCTTGTTGTGCACTTTTGTTGGTGAGTGGAGAGTGGACTTGTCCTTTTAGGTGAAATTTGGACACTGAACAGTTCCTTCCTTTGAGCAAACATGAGCTCTCAAAATGTCTTTCTTAGTCAACAGCTAGTATTTCGGCCCTCTCGTGTTCAACCCACGAAGAGGTGGCTAGAATAGAAGGAGTATTTTTTCAATTATACTGCGACCATCAGTGAGGAGAATAACATATTGGTGTGCCAGACGAAAATCATTTTGTTGCACTCTCTGGTTCCTAAAGGGATCAAGATTTTTAATCAACTATCTGTAGAGGGTACAGCTAGAGAAGGGGATATGTTTGTTTGTGTGCTATTGTATATTGATAACTACTTTGCTCCAAAGGTTTGCATAGGTATTACTAGATTTATGTTTTTTCCAAAGGTAACAAACCTAAAGTGAATCTATTAGTGATTTTGGTATTGATCTCAAAAAGCTTGCTATGGATTGTAGATTTGGGGCTTTACAAGAAGAACTAATTAGGGATCAAGTCGTAATGCATGTGTTTAATGTTTGAGAGCAGCTGTGGGTCAATGGTTATTCCATTTTGAAATATATTTTAGCCATTGCATGCAAGGCAGAAATGTCTGGAAGATGTGCTAGGAATGAGCCAAAAGTAATGATGAGTGAACTTGTGGGAAAGATTAAGGGTCAGATTGAGAAACTTTTTAACAAAACCTTTAAAATGAGTATTTAAATAAAAGCAAAACTAGGGACTTAGCAAGATATTATAGGTGTTCAGTGAGGAACATTTGGCTTACAGGAAGAGTTGTCCTGCGTTAAAACAAAAATGTAGTGATTGTGGGCTACTCAGATATTTTGCCGAGGTTTGTAAAAAAGAAAAAAGAAACAAAGTTGCGTTAAGTGTGTCTACAGTAAGTAGAGTAGTTTGTTCAGTGAAGCGGAATCTTGGAGTACCGTTATGAGTTTTCATGAGAAATTAATTATGAATGTGGAAGACCAGATGGTTAAGAAAAGAAAGGTAGAGTGTAACATGGCAATCAGTGGTCTGCAGTTAACCGTTTTCGCAGACCTCCATATATGACGATAAATGAGGAGGTTTGGAGAGACAAATTTGTCATTAAGATTTAGGGCAATTTTTTTCCATCTGAAATTCGAACAAAAGGTTATGATGGGGAACCTTTTGATATGTTAGGCTATTGGAATAACATTTTTATGTTAAAAATCAGGCAAACTCTTGGTAAACTATACATAAATAAGAAGTGCCCATCAGTTGTTGGTTTTGCAGATCAGGGACATTTGCACATTGTATAGGACCCAAACAGTAACGAACAGGTTCTGGTGGTAGATGAAGGTGAAACAAAGGGTAAAAACTTTTGGTGACATTTATAGAAGTTTTTAGAACTATTGATTAGTTATTGGGGTTTGAACACAAAATGTTGTTATAAGAACAAACCCAACGGGGAGTACATAAATGAAGACATACATCCATGTTATTGCCAGTTGAAGTGTCAAAGGAAATAGAGAAATTCATGAATTCTGACATCATTGAACTGGTTGACGCATTCAACTGGATTTCCACATTGGTGATTATTAGATGTACCAATGGTAAGATAAGATTGTGTGTTGATCTTCCCCATGTAAATAGCATCATAATAGACCAGTTTCCATTGCTAAAAATTAATGAGATGTTGGCTGTGGTGAAAGGCACAAATTGGTTTTCTACTGTGGATTTAGTATCACCATATCACCAAGTTTCTTTGAATAAAGAGCGTAGAAAAATTGCTGCATTTATTATCCCTGCCTCAAAGTCTCTTTCTCCAGCTGAAGAAAAATACTCCTTCAATGAGAGACAAACTTTGGGATGCATGGAGGCATTGAAGTATTTCAGAGCTTTCACTTGGTGTAAAGAATTTTGTATTAGGTGTGATTCTAAACCACTTTTAAGATACTGATCTCTGAAGGAAGGGTAAAAAGGTCTGCAGGAATTGCATAATTTTCAATTAAGTTGCATATAGAGTTGAGTATGTACATAGAAAGGAAAATGTTGCTGATTTTCAATCTAAATCCAGAGTGCCTGTGCAATTAGAAGAATGCTTGGAGGATTTGTGGAATGACTCACAAGTTGCTCTTGTTCATGACAGTGGATCAATAATGAGGAATGGTTGTAGGAGTTTAGCATAGATAAGGTATTGAACAGAGTAAAGGAATTTGTCGATAACAGTTGGTCGAATATAAATTGTCTGAGAATGGACGAAAGGCCATATTGGGAAATCAGATTAAAATGATCTCATTGTAATTGTATGCTACTAAGAGGTTGATACCATCTACTTCTTTAAGAGAACAAGTCAGTAAGCTAAGTCATGAAGATAATTTTGAACTTTTGTCCTACAGTTTTATTGGTGGCCAAGGGTTGGTATCAATTTTGAGAAGAGTGTTAGGTTGTTTGAACTATGAAATGTGAACTTAAACCACCAATGTGTGATGTGTCTATTCCCAACTGACCTGGGGAGTGTGTAGCTGTGGACATTACGGGGCCCATTGGCATTCAACAACAGTACATTAGTGTTGATAGATGTTATTTCCCGTTGGCCAGTGGTCAAAGTGGTTAGTAAAGCTTATATTGAAACAGTTTTAAACCGTTTAGGCCAAATATGTTTGTTGGAAGGTATTCAGTCAATGATCATTAGTGAAAATGGTGTTCAATTTATTTTTAATATTGCACAAGCTTACTTTAATAAACTTGCCATGCAACATAAGACTACGTTTTTATACAATCCAACTGGTAATAGTATGATGGAGATATTTAATCTCATGATCAAAGGTGTCATTCAACCATTGTGTCAGTATTGTTTCACCATTTAAAATTATGAGAAGTAGAACTTTCAGATCCAAGAATATACCTGGGTGTTTATTTACTTCGATTCAGGTGGAGCTGTCTGTGTTAGAAATTAGACATAGGATTAAAGATAGTCATTGAAAATACAAGGAGTCATTTAATACTAAGAACAAGGTCAAGGATGTTGAAATAAAAATTGTTCAGTGGGTAAGAATGAAGAAATTAGGTAGGGTACCAAAGTATGAAAGAAAGGTTTTTGAACCAAGAGAAGTGGTAGAAATGTTAAAGAATGCAGTCAGATTAAGTGATGATGACGTATGGAACCTAAATTGTATTGCCATTGGTTTTGAGAACATGTAAGAAGAATTCTAGAAACAGAACTCTGATGGAAGGTAGAGTAATGAGTGATGTGTGGATGATGGACATGAGAAGAGTTCAGAAGGGATGACCAATAAGGGTGCTGATATAAGATGAAACTGCGAATGTTTATTTTGACAAGCCCATTCAGGATGAGAATTGTATTGTTGATGTTTGTGAGAGAAGGGATGATTGTGGAACAAGTCCGTATTCTGCAAATGACGAGGCACCAGGGACTGAAAATGGTGGAAGTGTTTTTTGGTCCTGTTCCTGTTGAACAGAAAAGGAATAGGAAGTCACCAATATGGTTAGAAGACTGTGTATGTGAGAAATACTAATTCAAGTTCTTTGTACTCTTTTAAGTATATATATTTCAAGCTGTACACAAAGTATTAATTGCATGTGCCTTGTCCACTTTAATGTATATGTTTATATATGAGTTTACAACCCACTATTGCAATTACCTGTAAACTGCTGAAGTTTCAAATGTGTTTTTGTATTTTTATTAATATTTTTTATATTACCATTATTTAAATTTTATTATTTTGTACGGGGGAGGATGTGTGTAATGTTAATGTTCTCGCAAACACAAGGTAAGAACCTTTTTATGTCATCCTTCTGGAATCTATATGACATCTTTTCTATGGAATGTAGTGATTTGGTTTTGGAGAGTGCTGGAAGTTCTTGGAATGAGCAGTTGTACGTGATTCCCTATGGTGAAAACAAAGCTTCTACAACACTTTATCTTCTTGTGGTTTGTATGGTACACCACACACTTTTGGTGACGAGGACTGGCCTCACCACAAGGGTAACAACCAGTTGTGTATTACATGGAGAGTTTCCATTTTTACCTCTTTGACTGGATTCTACGTCTGAAGGCGTAACCTCGCTATGATCGTTCCTGTGGAGGGCTGGTGAACTCTGCCATCACAGTCGTTTCTGTGTCCTGATTCCAAGTGAGGAGTTTGGGGATTAACCTGCTGAGCCTCCAACAAATAGTACTGTGCTGCGAATCTTTGCAAGAAAAGTCTTTTGGGGTTTTATAGAGAGGTCTTTAACATTCCTCCTTAATGGGTTGCTTCTCATGCTACTCAGGTGTGTCGCACTACAGGAGCCTGGAAAGGGAATTACCTACTTTCACTTGGGCTTCTTAGTTCAGCGATGATGGTAACATCTCCTGACGACCTATCAATAAGTGCTCTGGTGAGCAGTATACGTTTTCTGAAAAGCAAACTCTAAAAGATAGTCAGTCATGAAGAACTCAAAATTTAAGAAGATTCCTACTATCATACTCAAGTTTGTCATGTTACTAATAGGAGGTGGACAGTCTCTGCACAAGCTCTATTTTTCAGGTGTTTCACTTTGGTTTGGAAGTGCATTATAAAAGTAACCATGTATTCTTTGATTTGTTGTGAGCCCTGTGGATTTGTAATATGAAATAAATTAGATTTGTAAAAGAAGTATTTGAGACATTTACAGTATATTTACATTAATTTAGGGAAAGGCTAAAGGTTAGCATATGGGCTAGGAAACAATAGTCTAAGGGCTATTTTTGGGACAAGTGTAATAGCGAGTGCTTTGGTTAATGTTAGTGTGTGCGTGAACATGAATGTTCAGTTTAGGCCCTTGTTATGAGTATGCCAGAATGGTATCAGGGGTAGTGCTCCGCCATACCACGACCTGCCGATGTTTCCATCTGTGGAATAATTTGGTACAGTGACACTAACCTGTTTTACAAGGTGTAGATCAGCACTCAGTAAATCCACAAAGCAGAGGTCTGGGGCTGCTTGTAGAGACAAAGCGAGGTCTCAAACATCTTCATGGGGGAGCGGACAGCATGTCCCCAGGCCTGACCACATACTTCCATGGCCCTAGAAACGCTCCCTGCAATTCATCCTCGACCCGGGGGCTTCCTTTCCTCCATCCCATTCCCCTCCCCGGCTGAAATTTGCCACATACTCAGAGCAAGTGGTAATAAGTAGAATGCTTACTTAAATCTGGATTACATGCACATTTTAGCGATGTATCCCTGGGTCTGCCTAGTAATACCCTGTTCTGGGGACATAATGAAAAGATTGAGGTGCTGGAAAACTGACTGGAATAGGAAATTCCTCTTCCCCACTGCTACCCACGGTTAGCCTGAAGTTGAATCGTGTCAACTCGCAATGCAGGACTTAGTGTTAGAGATCGAGATAGGTACGTGAAATGGCTAGTTACGGTAAGGATGTTTGTATTACGGTTATGGCATTTTACAGCATTGCTTAGGTGTTAGGATTAGCAAAATTGGTTTTGGGGTGTATGCGTGGGTAAGGGTACCTTAAAGCATGGCTGAGTATACCTTTAAAAAGAAAATGTAATTATTTTGAAAATATACCTTTTTCATTTTCTGTTTCAAACGTTAACTTTGTAAAGTATTTAAAAATGTTAAGGTACATTCAAGAGCCACTTCTGGCTTTATTTGCCTGGTTCTTTCACACATGCTCTCCTTGAAAAGTCTTCCAATAAAGCACCTGGATAAACCTCTCGGGTGATAAGTGCACTATACAAATCAACAAAACATATATATAGTGAATTTCCGAGTGGGCTTCCATCTGTACTGAACTTGGTGGTGCTGCACTGTTATTCCTCCACTTCTTTTTGTCTTTAATACAGAAATCTCACCTCCACTACCCCTAGATTGATCAGGTATCATCCTGAAATACTTTAGCGCATTGGATGGATTTGTTTGTGGTCAGTGCACTTTTTCGGTTTCGCTGTCTCGCCAGAGACCTATAGTCACCGGCTCAGCTTCCCAGGAGACAAGAGATGGCCACACGCATCTTCAAGAATCAGATCGGAGCGGGCCGCGCACGCGTGTGCACATCTCCTGTCTCCTGGGAAGCTCCAACAAACACAGCCACACCTCCCCCTGCTTTCGCACACGCATGCGCACACACACACACATGAGCGCACATGAGCGCACACACAGAGACACACACATAAGCGCACATACATGCACACACACATACAGAGACACCCCCCGCAGCACACATACACACATGCGCGCACACACACACACGAGCGCACCGAGACCCCACCCCGCCACCCCCTCCCTCCTACAACTGAGCCAGTCTAAACAGAGAAGGGCGAGCAGGTGGAACCATGGAAGGGGAAGAGGCTGCCTCCGACATTAGATTATTGCTTATCGAACTAGCAGACCAGAGTTCAAGAGCTTTAAAAAGGACAGGCGAGCTGGAAGGCGCTGAATGTATAACTTGATTGGTAAAGCAAAATATACTTTATTACAAACCGGCAACCCTAACTTACAATACGCACCAATCATGGAAGATTCCATAATTTAATGTACATGTGGAATTCAGACTTATTCCACGGAACCAGCATTCCATACACATTGTACACAGTGTACTGTACATATTCCCGAGTATGTGTTGGTGAGTTTACATTAAAGTGTCCATCCAGTGACATTGAAAACAAGTTGTCCGCTTACGGTGAAAACACCGCCAACGACCACCAACTTTAGAGGTCTGCATGCAATCTCACTGTGTTTGATGACGCTTGTTGGGGTTTTAAAACCGATAGTTCCATTTACTGGACTGGTCCTTTAAATGAAAACACCCTTCATAGGGTGGTGCATTTTTACACCCCTGAGTGCCTTTGCTTCTTTCTCGATCGGTTTCTAGAAGAACTGTAGCAAAGTTAAAAGTAAAAAAAAAAACAGAACACTTAGGGTGTATTTCTAAACAGCATGACAAGGCTCGCAGACTCTTTCCGATGAAACACTGCATAGCTTGTCAGTCAGGGAAGAGCCAGATAACCTGACACGGGCTGAATTCACATGGATGCGAGTTTTCACACTGCGTGAGGATATGACGCTGAAATATTAGTCTGAATGGAATCTCCTCATTTTAGTAGCTCACTCACTTTAACTTGCATGAAGCAATGCTTCTAATGCTGCTGTGGTGGAGTAAAGTCCCCTCCTCACATTTGAACCCTCTGCTTTACATTTAAGCACACGATTCATAGACATGACACTATTACCGGAGACTGCCTGTCGCAGTCAGAGAGCTCATCGACTGCCTGTCCATAGTGCAGGCCAGGTGTCTAGTACTAACACACAGAGAGCAGACACCAGCCGGGACTGTGACCGACGAGGTAAACGGTGGGCGATGGCGATGCTGATTTATGTTATATTATTTAATTATACTCCCATTCCTAAACTAGCTTTCTAGCTAGATAATTCGATTTTGATCCAAAACATGTCCCAACTTTAATACGCATGCTTTTATTTTTGCATCGCTGTGTTGAATTTTTTTTGTGTAGGCATGTAAATTAGACCGAACGCATTCAGACGAGTAGATGGTTACACAGGGAATAGAGTTGGAGTGAATAAGAACAAGCATTTGCAGTGCCATACGTCTCGCATTTACGCTGGTTTAAGCTATTGTCATTGTAAATGACAATGCCTTTTACTTATGTTTTGAAAACCAAAACATAAGTAAAGGGCATTGTCATTTACAATGCCAATAGCTCAAACTGCATAAATGCGAGACCTATTGCATTGCAAATGCTTGTTCTCACTATTGTAGGAGCACAGGTGTTTCTTCCTACCGCTTAATGGAACCCTGGCAAAGGAAGAGGAAGTGGCATCAGTGCCCAGAGAAATAATTGCTTTCTCCTGGCTTAACAAGCCCTTATTTTTAACTTATTATTTTTCTTGAAGAAAGTACTCAATATTTCCTTGTCTGCTCTTAAAACTATGATTTACTGAATCACGACATAGCCTACTAAATCACGACATGTAAATGGGCTTTCACACCATTCTGCGACCCTCTAAACAGATTATGGTGCTGGGCACTTAGGCCTATATTTATATATTTATCAAGGTTTTGCATCGGGCGCAAGGGTGACGCAAAACTTAACTGATATTTATCAAGCCACGCAAGGCAGCCACGCTTGGCGCTGCATGGCTTGATAAATCTAGAGTAAATCAACTCTTTTTGCATGGTTGCCCCCACTTTTTGCCAAACTGTGGATGTAACTTGACTGAGTGTGCCCTGTGATCCTGCCAATCAAATATCCAGGGCCTATGTTCTTTCCCTAAAATTGCATTAAAACAAAACCCAATTGGCACTCTTTTGCCACATGTCAGTCTCTTGCAAATGTTACCATAGGTACCAAGGGCACTGTGGCTAGAGAATGCCCCTAAGGGCTGCAGCACCTAATGTGCCACCCTTAGAGGCCTTGTACATTTACACACACACTGCCATTGCAGGCTGCGTATTTTGGTGCAAAACGAAGTGAAGAGTCGACATGGCACACATCCCTGTGTGTCATGCCTACGACCCACTGCCCTAGCATAGGTCAGCCACCCCTCTTGCTGTGTGCACTGTACCAGTGGTGAGGGTACAGGTGCATGAGCCCTGTATCCCTACAGGGTCTAAACCAATTCTTAGACATTGTAAGTGCAGTACTGCCATTAAGAGTGAATGGTGCTGGGAGTGGTCATTACGAACTCCACAGCACCATGATGGCTTTACTGGAAACTGGGAAGTTTGGTATCAAACTTCTCTGCACATTAAACCCACACTGATGCCAGTGTGGGATTTAATTAAACATGCACTCAGGGGGCATCTTAGAGATTTCCCCTGAAAAACGACCTAACACTAGTGTCCAGGCTGAGAGGCTGCTCGCCAGCTGCCACCACCAGACATGTTTCTGGACCCCTGAGTCTAGAGCCTGCTGCTATCAGGGGTCTGAAACAATGCACATCCTGGGATGAGGTGCCAAGCCTTCTCCCCCAGGATGGGCAGGGTCCACGAAGGGGAAGCTTCAAAGGCTTGCGCCTTATGCAAGTCCATGCTTCCAATCATGGGAATCAGGCTGCAGCAACACCAGCGCAGGGCCTCCAGAACTTCCTGCTGAGGCAGGATCATTGCCTCCCCAGCCTCACCTGCTCTGAAAGTGGGTTGGCCCTCCTCGGGCCACCCACTGCCACTGCTTTGAGCTCCACCGCCGCCATTCCAGAAGGCCAGAGGAGAAACTCGCCTGAGAGCTAGCAAGAACTTGGGGTTCCATATTGGGACATCCTCCATACATGCAGGCCTCGGACAAGTCAGCTCACTTCTCAGCCGTTTGAAGGGAAAGTACAGGTCAATATACCAGGATGATGAAGGATTAAGTGGAAGTTCGTCGGGAGCTTTACTTAGCCAAGTCTGTCGTCTTGCCCATCTAGGCCTCTCTCTTTAGGGATCTCAAGTGCCTGTTAATTTGGAACCACTGTTGACTTAGAAATTCTATTCAGGATATTGTTTCTGCCTTTACCACTGTACCTGCAGTACACCAGAATAGCAAGGATGTTTTCCACGCCCATTGTTATTTAACCATCAGTAAAAAAAATTAAACTCAGATACCAAAGCGTAGCAGAATAATTGGTGCTTTTTGCCAATTAAGCCCATAAGCATAGCTATGCTTAACTTTACTTGGTATTCTCAGGAACTGTGTCATCATAGATATTATATCAAGCAGAAACACTGACCCACTTACAGAATGTGTCCATGTAAAGCATTGTGCCTCCATGTTTGTATGCCTGTATGAAACCAGATAGTTAAACTGTTGGCGAGAGAGTCTTGGGGGGCGCTGTGACTGAGCTCCCAAAAACTAAGTTTCAGTGAGGAATATTTGATTCACTTTGGGCCAGATGTAGGTAGCTTAATACTGGTCGGTAACGGCCGAAAATCTGTGATTTTCCCGTTACCGACCGGTATTTAGCCCATTCCATGTAGGAAGCTCCAAATAACAATTTGGTAATTTACTGATTCGTTATTTTAAGGAATCTGTAAAATACTTATTCCTTATTTTAAGAAATCAGTAAATTACCGAATCCTTATAACCTATGTAGGAAGCACTCAAGTGAGTGCATTTTTGCTTTAAGGATTCGTTATTTACCACCAACTACAAGTTGGTGGTAAATACCGAATACCTTTGAAAAAGCAATTATTTGCTTTTTTAAAAGTGCCATGTGGCACCACATGTGCACACTTGCACGATTCAGGGAAGCAACAGGGTGTATATGTGACACCCTTGAATATGCTCCCACTATTACCGATTCGGTATTTACCTAATCGGTAATAGTGAATGGCTTCCCATTCATTGCTATGGGCCTCCAGGCCCATAGGAATGAATGGGAAGGTATTCCTCATTACCGAATTGGTATTACCGATTCAGTAATAAGGAATATTACCGAATCAGTAAATGTTACCGATTTATGGGCCCATGTATTAAAAATCTGTAAAACTAGTCCTTATTTGCGATAAATAAGGAATCACAAATAAGGATTCGTTAAAATATACAGAAACCACAATAGCGAGAGTGCAAAATAAAGATTAGCAAATACCGAATTAGCAAACACCGAAACGGTATTTGCGAGTTCGGTATTAGCGAATTTGCAAAAAAAGAGTCGCATTGGAAGCAGGTTGATGACATCACAACCAGGAAGTCATCCAGCCCATGCTTCATTCAGTGCCCTTAGGAGCACAGAGGAGGAGGCAGAGCACAGGAGCTTAGGAGAGAAACACTGATCCCACCAACCAGCAACACCACTGCAATCCAGGATGGAGAAGGATGCACCCCAAAACACAGACACGCCCAGAAAGAGGAAGAGGAGCTTTTCTGACAAGGAACTGGAACTTCTGATTGAGGGGGTGAGCAGCAAGAATGACAGGCTGTTTGGTAAGCTGTCACTAAAGGTGCCTGAGACGGAGAAGCGCAAGATCTGGCTGCGCATCAAGGAGAGGGTGAATGCGGTTGGAGTCACGCACCGCAGCATAGACGACCTGAAGAAGAGGTGGTATGACCTCAGAAAAAGGGCAAAGGAGAGGATTGCTGAAAGGGTGAAGGATGCAGCTGCCACAGGAGGGGGGACATCCACAGTCACTCCCAACACAGCCCTTGAGGACCTCGTTGAGGGTACCATTGAGCCTGAGGCAGTCGTGGGGGTCACCCAATTGGACATTTCAGGCGCTGCGCCAGGAGCACAAGGTAAGATGCATGCCTGTGCTGATAAGCAGCGTGTTGTCTACCCATGCCCATCCCCCCAGGCCAATCACAGTGCACAGGTAGAAGTGCCTAACGCATATACCCTCACCGAAGTGTTCCATCATGGGAGTTGTAGTCATGTCATCCAAGTGTGCATGTATGATCCCCAATGTAAAAGAAATGAGACCAGCAGCACAGGGCCAACAGTCTGTCCAAGTATGTCATTTATGAAGTCAAAAGTATGCAAAATGATTAACATATACATTCAGAAAAATATTATAACAATGCACTGTTTCACTCACAGATGCATCACCCCTGGACTCTGATTACAGCAGACGCCTCATCATATCAGAAACACCGGCAGGGACCGATGGAGAGACTCCGCAGGGACGTCATTCCACAACACCATCACCACCACCAACATCATCACCACCACCACCACAGACAACACCACGAAGACGCAGGGCAATTGTCCCCTCCCTGCAGGTGATGGAGACGAAGCAGAGGCCAGCAGCCACAAATGTTCCACAACAGTCAATTGTCATTCCTCCAGATCAAACACCAGCACATGTCCGAGTCAGACAGCGGCACAGGCCCCTAGGAAGACTTGCAAAGGAATCTGAAGAGCCTGCACACAGCTACGGTGTGGTTGAGTCACAGATGCTGCGTGTTCAGCGCCTGCAGAGGAGACACATGGGAGCAATTAACATTAACATGGCAAAATTGGCTAGCAAAATGGGCACGATGACAGACGCTGTGCGTGAAATGACCACAGCCGTTGCTGAGGGTAACAGAGACATCAAACTGTACCTACAGGAGCTAACCCGTGCCGTCCTAGCAGGGCAACACAGCGAGTGCAGGAGGCATCACCAGAACTTGCTCCGGTCCATTGCATCCATTAGGGCCATCACAAAGCTCTGCCACAGCACAGAGATATGTGCCACTGCAGGTCGACCTGGGCCATTACTGTGGTGATGTGGCCAAGTGACCACTGCAGTGAAGCATCTGCAGTCTGGGACTTTTAGTGCCAGCAATTTGGGAGTGGAAGAGGGGAGTGAGGCGGCATCAAACGTCAGCAGCGTCTCTGTGCCGGATCCCAGCGATGCAAGGTGCAGTTTGCGCAGCTCCACAGCCACTGACACACATCGGGGTGATGTGGAGGAGTCACGCGACAGGAGGCTGGGGGTCCGTGGAAGGCGCAAATATCTATGTACTACCGGTTATTTGGCCATGGTGATGTAACCATGGGCCACCTACATTACTTCAAGATACTCCAGTGATGACAACGGATATGTATCATTAACTATGTTTTGGGTCTGCGTCATGTAGACGTATCATTCTTATTCACCTGACAAGTGCTCATGTGTATTAAACATTCGCACACCAGATTATGTAGTGATGGCTCATTCTTACCTGTCTCTGAAGTGATGGTGTGTGATGTATGTCTGCCTCCTTTGACCTTCAGCTGTGTTAGGCACGTGTGCCTGTCGGTGTTGGGGGGGGTTGCTGTGCACGAAAGTTGTCTTCTCCGTCCACCTCTATTGGTATCCCCCTTCTTGTGGCAATGTTGTGCAGCATGGTAAACACTGCTATTATCCAGCAGCAGGTTACCGGGTCATACTGCAAGGCACCTCCTGTCTTGTGTAGCATCCGGAAGCGACTCTTGAGGATGCCAAAGGTTCGCTCTACCACATTCCTGGTACTAATATGTGCTGCGTTGTAGCGCTGCTCCTGACGTGTTGATGGGTTGAGGTAGGGAGTGAAGAGATATTCACGCAAGGCGTGTGCGCTGTCAACTGCAGGGTGGGGAGCAAAGGGTTAGCGGCATGAATGAAATTACATATGTGAGGATGGAGTTAATGACTAGGCATAAGTATGTACCTAGTAGGTGTCCCTCTCCAAATTCACTGTTGAGCAGACGCCTGTGGATGCCACTTTGTCGGAATATGTATGCGTTGTGTGTGCTTCCAGGAAATTGCGCTACAATGTCCATAATGATGTGCTTGGCATTGCACACGACCTTTACGTTTATGGAGTGATAGGACCTCCAGTTGCGGAATATGTATTCGTTGGCTGAGGGGGGACAGATGGGGACATGCTTGCAGTCAACGCATCCTATGACATGGGAAAATTGTGCCACCTAGTAGAAGTCCTGTTTGGTGCGGTTCAACTGCTGTGGGGTTGTGGGGAAGTTGATGCGCATCATCATGGCACGATTCAGTCTGTACTTGTCATAGATTAGTTCCTCAAACTGTCCCACAATGAGATGCGCACCCTGAATACCCTCTTCTGGATCCTCCTCCTGCGCTGTGCTGCAGCACTGATTCTCATCCTCCTAGCAAGACCGTAGAGGGCAGCCATTTTGGAAGACGTACAGGGTCTCCAGAGGCATATTTGAAGGATTTCTGATTGTAGCCACCTGTAGGAATTTCTTTTTTTTTCTTTTTTTTTGTCTTCAATCAACTTTACTTCCTGGTTGAGATTCCCCTTATTTTGCTCATGCTAAATAGCAATTGGGTGGATTTTCGGTATTTGCGATTTCTGATGCATTTTGTTGCGACTTTTTAATAGCGATTCGGTATTTCCGGGCGGCTAATTTTGCGATTCAGTACTTTACCGCTGTTTTTTTTTGCGATTCTTTCTTTTTTCGGTATTTGGGTTGATGCATTGGGATTTCAGGTTTTGTGTTCGGTAACGGCCTGTTGTACCGATTCGCTATTTACCGGGAGATATTTTGGTTGATACATCTGCCAATTATTACCCACATCACATTTACCGATTCTTAAATACTGAATCGGTAAAATTCGGTATTTAAGAATCGTAAAATTGTGATTACCTTCATCTGGTTCGATACTACAAACATGTTACTGTTAAAAAGAGAAAATTACTACTAAGTAAATTGACTTAAAGATGAAAGAAGAAAATTGGAAGTAGGAAGGCAATTATTGAAATAGAAACCCATAAAAAACAATGCAAAATTAAATATCAGTTTTAGTCTAAAAGTTGTGTTATAACTTGGTCTTGGTAACCTCAGCGTTTGAAGAACAAAGGAGCGTGGTCAGAAAGAAGTTGGTGGTTAACTCCAGTCAAATGTTATGGAGGAGTGGTATCGAAGATGGAAGGATGTTAGCTAAGTGTTAATGGTTTGTGCCAATCAAAGGTTTTACCTTTGAACATAGAAGCTTCAGTGTTAATTACAACTGACATATCAAAGTGTCAATTATGGCAATATAAACATAAAAGCAGTTTTCAGTATTATGGCAGTGCACATGTGCTGGAGTCAGCAGGCCTCATCCGCTTCAGGAGTGAGAATGCCCAAACCTTCGAATTCCAAAAAACAATGGGGAACACTGGTCCACCCGAAATATAGTCCCTCTGATAGAAAATGTCCATCAATCATGACCACCAACATATATAAGTCCTATCAGCAATAACAAAAGAGACATAGCTGTACCAAAAGCTTCCCTGAAAATTGCCCCTCAAAAATACTATACCACAAAATTACTGTTCTGAATACAGTACATTTGAATGGGGCACCTCAAAAGCAAAGCTAGTTGAAGCTTCCATCAGTGTTACCGTGTTAACAGAATACTGCCCAGATGAGTACAGTGCTCTGACAATAAAGTTGTTCAAGAACTGTTTTGTAGGAGGACTAAAGTTCGGTAAAGATGCTGTTGCATCAAAGTTGTGCCTCCCTGTGATACTGTACTAGGAGTCATGCCATCCAGAACAGTGTAGAAGAAGTATAATAAAGACATTAGGAATAATGTGCCGAAAGAATACTGCCAGGAAAGGACAGGCAAAGGATCGCCTTGATCTGTGGTGGCCCATACGATGAGACCCAGTATGGGCAGCTGTACTGGGATGGATATCTTTTGTTGGTCCTGTGGCTGTGCTAGTTTTCCAAACGTTAGCTGCCCCAGATAAGATGCCATCTCCCCTAGGTCATATGCGATTTCTGCTGTTATCTATCATGGTGATCTTAGTTGCTGCAGATAAATAGTTTCTGTAACAGATTTGCATCCTTGTATGTACTGAAATAGACAAGAAAATAAACTTGTTAGTATGAACAGAAGGAATTTATCTGTTAGATTGAAGGGTTCTGATCCAGTCCATTAAATCTGTTGTGCTAAAATGATTCTCTGATAATAACTTTAAAATGTGCCTGTGTTTAAACTACCAATACAGACTTTAAAACAAATTCCCTGAGACATTTATAATAATTCCAATCACAACATTTGATTAGATTTATGCAATGTTTCTTGAATATTACAAATTAATGATGGTGAAAGAAAGGTGCAAACATTTTATTTTCTTCTTTTCTCGTTATTAGGAAAATTCCTCTTGCAGTTTCCAGCCCAGTACCTTCTCCAGCAACACATATCAGAACCAATTTAAAAACAACTTTTTTGCTGCCTCTCAGCCAGCCAAATGTTATGTTGCCTCCGTCAACACTTGATTCAAGGGTTTCTCCGTCCAACATCAGGAAATCAGCTGTTTTATCAAAAGCCACCTTCACTACAACATCTGCTACCAGTTCCATCATGTCACAGCCAGCAGATTTGCATCAAGTGGCAGCCTTTTTGAAAATACCAGACCCATCTCCTACCATGTCACCATTGCAAGTAGTCCCAACATCATTATCCCAAAAGACATCCAGGACAAAGCGAAACAAGTCATTGAAAGGGCAACAGCTTCCCTCCTGTGCCATTGAATCTTCATGTAGCAAAAAGCAAAGGACGCCATCAGTCTCATGTTCACCTCCTTTGCCAATGTCTCCATCCACTTCGCTTTCTGGGTCACATGAAGGCAGCTATATCTTGAATCCAAGGGTGACCTTGAACTTCCATCACACTTCCTCTTTGCTAAACCATGTGTCTCTGAACAGTACAAACCCTGGAACATGCACACGCAGTGCCAGATTTGAGCCCCAAGTCGGAACTAGCTTGTTGAGTAACCCCATTGACACCCTAAAACATATGGGCACGGTAGTAAGCAGTATAGACTCAAATCTCCCTCCGTATTCCCACAGGCACTATCCGATGGGCCAAACTCAGGCAACAGCCAAACCAGTGTCTCCACTTCCACTTTCTATAAAGAAATCATATGATAAAAGGCGTAAAAACTGCAATGCTAGCACTAAAACTTGTAAAATCAATAAAATGCCTGGTATGAACAGTGTGCACACTAGGAGCTCAGGATACTTTATCACGACAGTTCCAGATCCTGCGAAGACCTCAGTCACAAGACAGGTAAAGTTTGAACCTACATTTTTCAAGAGTTTAAAAATTAAATGTGCATTCTAAGTCTCCATTTTAAATGTGGTTATCCATGTTTTAGAGTAGCACCATGTTTCAGTGCTCTCCGCTAAAACCACTTGGGACCGGTTGTTTCAGACCCATTAGAAGGAGAGGCCAAATGGAAGCAGTGTCCATGTAGCTGCATAGGTTAGACATGACCTGCACACAATGCTGGGGCATAACCATCTGACACAGTGTTATGTACTTTGGGATGGGATAAAAATCTACTAGATCTGTGTGTCTAGACAACTGATAAGGTTTGCACTGAGCAAGGCTTTGAAAGGTGAGGCGTACAACAGGACTAGGAAGAGATGGAACAAATTTGAAGAGGAGATACATTGAGCAATAATTTTTACGCCAAGTTCCCTGAAGCTGTATTTTCAAATACGAGTGCTGTGTACTGTATTGTAACAGTGTCAATGATTTTATAGATACTTAGTATTGGATAATTTGGGTTTCGTTCATCATTGATGTTTTACTCTTTATGTGAATATTTATTTATGCTATTAGCAATTTATAAAACACTACTTGACCACTAATTTTTTCAATTTGAGTTTCAGTATTTTATTTGTTGATACTGTGCCAATAAGGCAACAAAAACACACATAAAAATCACAAACTTAGCATTACAAACCTCTATACCTAAGTTTCTCTATATAATGCATATCTTCTTAATTTGACCCCTAATCCATTAAGTAAATCTTAAAAACTAATAAAATATATATTCCGTAGGACAAAAGTTCACTTCATATAAGGATATAGTTGTAAAAAACATTCTTGCTAAATCATACAACAAATCATTGAAAAAAACAATATATAAAAACAAATACATAAAAAATGGAACCTGGTGCATTTTGACTACTGGAACTCTCCGGAGCCTATTACACAAAGTATGCTGATATAAATATGATGAATAACTGTTATAAATATATAAAAGCATAAACTAAGGCAACTAAAATGTATAAATATCAGCTCTAACATATATTTCTATTACAATATCAATGTCAAACTATGTGCAAAATATTGAAAAAGTACTGTGCATACAAGTAGCCAAATATTGTTATAAATATCAGATTTTCTAACACAGAGTATGCCCACAATTCAGCTTATTCTGAACAATATCTAAGAACCTATCAATAACATGACATAAGCAGACATCACTGCAATTCATTATGTAGACTAACAAATCAGGTAAATTCTGGATATTGATTTCACCAAATCTTCAAAGTAATAGTTTCTTTCTGTCACCATTAAATGAGGGACTGAAAACCAAAAGGTGAGCCATAGTTAAGTCTCTTTTAGCACAGAAAGGACATATATTTTCAAGTACATCCTCCTTTTGATTGTTCCGACTGCTATCTATCCATTTGACAAGAGTTGGCAAACTCCGGGCCCAGATGGTTTCCCAGTCGCGTTCCTTAAACGCTTCGGGACCCTCCCACTTCCCCATCTTCTGGTGCTGTACACAGAAGCGGCCGCCCGTGGGCCATTTCCTCCAGATGTGGGCACTCCCACCATTGTCTTGATACCCAGAGCAGGACTGTCCTATGACCAATGCTCCTCATACAGGCCTATCTCCCTTACCAATGCTGACATCAAGGTGTTTGCAAAAGTCTTGGCTATCAGAGTACCCCCCTACTGTATCCGAAGAGTCAAACTAACTTTCTTCCAAGCACACTGAATTTTGAAAAGCCATTTGATACTGTTTCATGGGCCTTTTTTGAGGAGGTGCTGCAAAGAGCAGGCTTTGGACCATTGTTCCATAAATATTTTGGCCTCCTCTATGTCAGGCTCATGTCCAGGCAAATGCTCGAGTACGGGGTACTCCTGGGAGGGAGGACCAAAGGAGTGTAAAGCCTTATACGTGGACGACCTTCTACTGTTTCTCGAGGACCCACTATCTTCAGGCCCTCAATGATTGGAGACTTTTACGAGGGAACCTCTGGACTGCAAATCAATGAAACTAAATCCCTGCTGGTACCAGTAGCAGGAGTCACAGGAAGGAACTCCTGGTGTCCCAGGAACCCACTGCTCCATCATTCCTTTAAATATGTAAGCATTAACATTTCTCATCTCCCAGCACTAGCGTGGAGTCTTAACCTGCAACCCCTCATGACAGGGTTGAATCGGGTCGGTGGAGCCGAATGCCCTTGTATCCCCTGTGACGGCGTAGCATTGTTTAAAATGATGTGTCTCCCCCATCTCCTGTATGTTCTTGTGAATTTTCCCCATATGAATCCCAGACGATGGTTCCAAACACTGGTGTCAAAAATCACCACCTTTCTCTGGGCGGGAGGCCGCAACCGAGTGGCTTTTGTTAACAGCAGACACTTTCCATTTGATGGGAGAATAGGGCGAGCGGACCTAAATGGCTACTACCTGGCTGCCCAAATTGTGATGATAACGAACTGCTTGAAGGGGGGATGGAACAACCCTGCCTATCTGTCAGAACTAAAACTCTTGGGCCTCAGCGGTCTTCTGGGCGTGCTGTATGTAAGCCTAATCCCACACTCACTTCCTGATTGCACCAGAATGACCCTTCTCTGCTGGAGTGCGTCACTTGGCTTTATCAAATGGGACTGCAAACTCACTGGCATGACCCTGTTGTGGCAGGTAAAGTGGCTGAATCACACGCCGAGCCTACAATACTTCGTGCAGTGGGACAAAATAGGGATCAACTACCGGGAGGACGTCTGGGAAGGAGATGCCCTGATGTCGGATCAGGAAATGCAGGAAAAAAATTGTCTCTTAGGTACCAAATTTTATCGTTATCTGCAGCTGCGTTATGCCTTGTTCAGGCAAGCACCTACCCACTAGTATGCGCATCCAAGAATGTAACCCTCTTGAAGCTTAGATCTTGATGGTGAACTATGTAAAGGCGCTATCTCTAGAACATATCGCTCTCTAATCATTAATGCTCCAGACCGCTTTGGAAATCTGCACCAGAGGTGAGAGAGATGGGTGTGGACCTCGATGATGATGATGACTGGGGTGAAGCCCACCTGGCTCCCAGGGAGCTGCCCATCCCCACTCGACTTCGCATTGTCCAACTCAATCACCCACACCTCACTTATCAGACCCCTCCATCCCCCCCAACGACTACACCGTGCAGGCAAGGCTCAATGTGCGCGGTTCTCCCTACGGCAGGCTTTTACATGGTCTGGGTTTGTCTGGGCCTGGCCCAGTTTTGGGAAGGGATTGGAGGGGAACTTTCTCTGATCCTAGATCACCCAATTACTCCTACCCCCAGCATTGCATTGCTGAGTCTATTGAATGAGGTTGGGGCCGCAGGATGGAGCGGTCCTTAGTATGGGTGACCACACTGGTGGCCAAACAAGACATTGCATAAAAGTGGAGATCTCCGGTGTCCCCCTCGCTGTGGGAATGGAGGAGGGGTGTGGACTGGTGCACGTTCCAGGAATGACCGATATATGAAGCACGAGGATGTCTGAGAGACACCGTCACCATATTAGAGCTTTTCCGCCGCGGTTGTAATCCGACCGCGGCGGAAAAGCTGCGGACAGAAACCAGGACCCACCAGCCATCCTAATGTGGCGATGGGTCTTTGGTCAGTCCGCTGCGGTTTTTCCGCATCCTCGGGGCCGGCGGTGGCTTCCGCCGGCCCCGAGGATGCGGAAAAAACGCAATCATAATGACCCCCTAAGTTATGATTCCTATACTGGTATACCAAGTCAGCCCTAGAAAGGGCCGGACAAGATCCCTCCGGCGATCCCCATAATTCGGGAAAGCCAATCCTGTCACGAGGGTCCTTGATGTGGGTTAACCATGACATTTTCTTTGATTTGATTGCAAACCACACCTCCTTAAACTCATTTCGATAACAGGCCAGCTCCGAGGCGGACCAGAGTCTTCTCCAGTAGGTAAGAGGCCTTAAGGCCACCTCCTCCTCCACGGGGAGTAGCCCTAGATCGAACCTTAGGGGCACCAGCAGAGTACTAGCTGGCAAACCTAGCAGATTCCTCATAAATAGATGTTCGACCCTTATTAGACGTGTAGGCCTGCAGTGTCCCCATAATTCCGCCCCGTATATAGAAGCTGCTCTTGCTTGTACCTTATAAATTTCTACAACAGGGTCGGCGGGCTTAAAGACCAATACTCTATGCATTTTAGATAGACTGCCCACAGTTTGCATCAGTTTTAGATCAGACTTAGCCATCTGGGCATCCCATCCCAGGTATTCCTCTAGAACGATACCTAGATATTCAAAGGTCTTTACTCTCTCAAAAGGTGTACCATTCAATACTGGATTGGGGCGCGTCTGCCTAGGAGGATTAAGGATCATATATTTTGTTTTATCTAAGTTAATATCCAAGCCACTTAGGGTACAGAAGTCTGCAAAGCCGTCCAAAATACGTTGGATACCCGTCGATGTTCGGGACAACAGTAAAGTGTTGTCCGCGAACATTAGGGCGGGGACCCTGCCTGTTGCTAGTCTTGGGGCATCGGTGTCCTATATGCCTGAAAGATGCTTTATAAGCCCATTAATATAAAGACAAAAAGGGTGGGAGCCAGCACACATCCCCTTTGTACAGGGAATGGTGCTGATAGTTCTCTGTATTTCCCACATCTGACCTGGGCAAAGTTTCCTGTATGGAGCCTTCTCAACACTCTCAGGAGATAGGATGGTATACCAAGGAGAACTCTCCAAAGTTTGTCCCTGGGGACCAGATCAAACGCGGCCCTCAGGTCCACAAAAATGAGGTAGAGGCTGCCACCCTCTTCACTCACTGATTTCCAATAAAGGACCTGGAGTCTGAATATCTGGTCAATGGTTGATGTACCTGTTCTAAAGCCAGCCTGTAGGGTACTCAGAATCTCATTTTCTTCTTCCCAGGTCTGAATTCTTTCCAGGAGTATTCAACCCAAAACCTTCTGGGCTATATCTATCAGGCTAAGGGGTTTCAACATACATCCTCGAATATTTTTAAGTTTGATGTTTTTTTAATACGGTTTTGGGAGACCGTTATAATCTGTATTCATCAGATGAGCCACCTGGGTTCAACTCTGACAATCCTTTTGGTCTCTTTCTATAGATCTCACTTTAAACAGCCTTTTCAGCATAATTTTACTACATACCACTGATATATCCTTGATGTTCCTTTAGCTAGGTCCAGCCATTTTTTTCCAAAATATTTGTCTCTATAAACTGAAGAGAGACTGATTCCTTCTTAGTGAATAACTCAAAACTATTGAGTAAAAGGTTAGAATTTTTCAAATTATACATACCGATTTGTGACCCAACTTGGAATCAAGCCTCCACAAAGTACCTGCGACCACATTAGCGTCTATTATTATATGTGGGATTTAAAATTAAGATTTGTTTGAAATAAGAGCCAAGGTTATCTGTACTCTATAACGCTCCCTACCCAGGCCCCAATTATCGACCATTTTGTCCTACTAGTCTGATTTTTATTAGCAAATACCATAATTTTTGTCTTAGTAACATTTGTTACCAAATCATTTACTTTACAATAAGAGTCAAATTAATGTATATGTCTTTGCAGACCCACAGGTGTAAGATCTATTATGACTCTGTCATCTGCAAAGAACTTTGAAGAAATTGGTTTACCCTCTAGTTTTGGCGGAAAACCATGAGGAAGGGCAAAAAAAAACAGAGCATCCGCTACATTAATAGAGAACAACAATGGGGCTAAGATAAAACCCTGCCTTATGCCATATGGGGTATTTATTTTCCTGAACAGAGCACTGTTTCTTCCTTATTCTACCTTTGTCCAGGAATCCTGAGCATAATCAATTGTAACAGGGCTGGTTGCACTTTCAAATGTGCCATTTTGGCCCAGAGAAGTGAACGATTAATCATATTGAATGCCGAGGATAAATCGAAGAATGCCACATAAAGAGGCTGATGCTGTTTCCCAGCATATTCCTTGACTATCGACTTTCAATGCAAAACAGCCATCAAACGGTAAGTGCCCTGTTTTAAAGCCTAATTGTGTTGCTGGGATAACCAAGGGGCATATTATCAAGCACGGCGTTAACATTATCACCGCTTTAGTGGCAGAAAACTGCAGCTAAAGCGACACTAATGGGCTTGATAATACGCCGTAGAGAATTCCCATAGAAGGCCATGTTCACACCAGAACATGGGCTTCTATGGGAATTCACAAGGGTGTATTATCAAGCCCATTTTCTGCCGCTAAAGCGGCGATAATGTTAACGCTGTTTCTTGATAATATGCCCCAAATCTTTATTCACCCATTCTTTTAGCAGTAAGCCATCTGGTCCTTGTGCCTGCGACCTATTTAAACCCTTTATTAACTTTTGGATTTCTAATACAGCAGGGATAAAATCCTCGAAATTACCAGAAACAGTCTCAGTGAGATGAGTTTTAACAATCAAGGTCAGCTGCAGAGTTCATAGGATTTTCTTTCATTTTATATAGATTAGAAATATATTGAATTCAATCCTCCTCTTGCACGGCGGGGGGTGTCCAGTTTTTTTATACTACCCAACCTATTGATTACCAATTTCCAGGAAAAGCTGTGATTTACCCTCACGTAAAGCTTTAATAACTGGAGCCCATGCATTATGTTTCTCCTCCCAAATTAAACTTTGTATTTCTCTTCTATATTTCCTCTTTAGCAGTTTAATGATATCCTCCCTGCAGCCTAGCTTCTGTTTAAAGTTCTCTCTGATTAATCTATTATGTTCTAATTTCACAAGCTCCTTTTGCAAGCTCAGTTTCTCCTTAGCCGACTTGCCAGTGAATACCCCTTTTCCAGCAACATTCCGAATTGTAACTATAAAATAGTTTTATTTTACCATTATAGTTCCTGTTGATGAGTCTGTGCTTTACTGTAGGAGAGCTCTTATCCTTACCTAGGTCTGTTTTTGGTTTTGATGAACATAATATCTTTCTGTCATTAAGGCATCTTATCTGATTTGCATTCTACCACATTTCTCTCTTTGACAAATTGTAAGTTAGGGGTAAATACAGTGGCTTGTGATCACTACAGCTCTTAACCCCTATCTCCAAATAGATTACCAAATGGAAGTCTTCAGCAGTTATTATTGCATAATCAATAGGAGAAGAGCATCTACGATTATCAAACATATTTCGACACAGCTGATCGCCTTGACGCCACCCATTAAATACAATCATGTTCAATGCATTGAATAACGCACCAGTTTTTTCACCCTTGACATCTCCACCCCCTTTTTGTGCCCTGCCATTCCCCAAGGAGATATAAAAGATTTCTTCGAGAATCCCCATACCATTTCTTTTGTATTCTGAACGCCATCACATTTTGATCTCATAGGGACATTTGTATTAAGATCTCCAAGCAAAAGTATTGGCTATGTGGGGAGGATTGTCATTTAGAGTTAAATATCCAGTACTTTCAGCACAGCTGTCAGATATTTAAAATTCTACTTTAAGCCAGCTATCTTCTAGGAGATGATATTAAGAACTTTGGCATCAGAATATCCAACACTGGGTTTACAAAAGCTCCTTTCTTGGTTGAACCGTAGAAGCAATCCATTTCCAGTCCTGAATTTGTCATATTGATCGCTGCGGTTTGTAAAAATTTCACACCCCTTATCTGACCATTTTTTTTTCAAAACCATTTTTATTATGAGTTCAAGCAAGTTTCAGTACAGCCCTCCACAGTCAGGCGGAGACTGTCAACGACAGATACGAAAAGACACAACATTGACATAGCATTGAACCCAGCGTTATAGAGCGAAATATTTCTAACTACCCCTGCCCACCCAACCCCAGAAACTCCCGCCAACCCCTCCCGCAACTACCCACCCCTTATCCCACCCTAACCCGGTGCACGTGATCACAGTTCTGCAATATGAGATGATATACAAAGGTGGAGCCGGCCAGCGGCCTAGGGCGTGGGATCAACATCCAGCGGCAATGCATCATCAATGTCCAGGGGGGGGTCGAGGGTCAGGCCCTTGTAGTCCGCCCACCGTTTCCAAATTTTGTAATGTTTGCGGGGGCACCCCCGAGCTTCGAAAACAGGCTGCTCCAGACCCATGAGGAAGTCCAGGCCCGCCTTCCAGGCACTGAGTGGGGGGGCGCGCTCGCTCTTCCAGGCCTGCGCCAGATCCCTCTTTGCTACCACAAGCCCCAGCAACAACAAATGGCGCTTGTAAACGTTGCCCCCGATGTTTTCAAGAACATGAAGCAGGCCCAATCTAGGGGTACGAGGCAGGTCCCACCCCAACACCTCAGACAGACAATCCCATACCCCGGCCCAGAATCGAGTCAGCCTCTCACAGGACCACACAGTATGAAAAAGGGTGCCCCTTTCAGAACCACACCTCAGGCACTCCGGGGTTGCAATGAGTCCCGCCCGCCACAAACGGTCCCTAGTGAAATAAGCTCGGTGGAGGTATTTGAACTGGATGAAGGGGAGGCGGACAGCTATAGCAGCACCACGGGGAGATTCAAGGGCCTCGCGCCAGTCGTCCTCATCCAGGGAACCAACATCCTTCTCCCACGAGGCCTTCAATGTCGAGAGCGAAGGAGAACAGTGTGTGACCAGAGAGCGGTATATCTGGGAGACCTTTTTGTCACCCAGGTCTCCCATAAAGAGTTTCGCCTCAATGGGACTGAAGTCAGGGAGCTGCTCCAAGCCCACCAGGCTAGGAGTTAGAGCGTGGCGAAATTGGAGGTAGCGGAAGAATTGGGACCTGGGCATGTTGAATTCAGAGCTGAGATCTTGAAAGGATTTAAGGGTAGTGCCAGAGAGAACATGCCCGAGGGAGGAGATCCCGATCGCGTCCCAGCCGTCGAACCCCCGCAAAGACGCCAACGCCGGGAGCAGGCCATTGCGCCATAACGGAGTCTCGGCCGTCAGCCTACCCCACCAACCCATACGGTGTAGGGCCCGCCGCCAGACCGCGAATCCTGGGTGACCCTGGGAAGCAGTCGCCTCCGTCTGGCCGAGTACAGCAATGTGTGGAGGGAGGCGTCGCCCATCAGAGAATGTTCCAAGGCATAGGCCGGATCACTGCGGTCCCCATACCACCATTCGTTAAGCACAAGGAGATGGGAGGCCTGATAGTAGGACAAAATGTCCGCAGTCGCCAAGCCGCCGCAGTATGTAGAGAGGAAGCATGTGCGAAGCGCCACCCTGGAGGCACCCCCAGCCCACAGAAACCGGCCCAGCACAGAGTCGACACTGCGGAACCACTGCGGATCAATCGAAAAGGGATGATTCTGTAGTTGGTAGAGGAGACGGGGCAAGGCCACCATCTTAAAGATGGCCGACCGGCCGTAGATGTTAAGAGGCATACGCGTCCATGTCTTGATGTCCATCTGGACCCGGTCCCATACCGGCTGGATGTTCCGGTTCCACGCCACTGCAGGCGAAGCAGAGAGGAAAACACCTAGGTATTTCACACCCTCCACAGCCACCTGAAGGGATGCGGCCCAAGGAACAGCCCCGACGCCCGACCAAAGTCCTGCATTAGTACCAGGACACGAGGGCCCGTACGCTGCAGGTCTGTCATGAAGAACAGCACGTCGTCCGCATATAAAGCTATGCGGTCCGAATGATCCGCACCCCATACAAAGCCACGATAGAGCACATCCTGGCGTACCCTGGCGGCCAGCGGCTCCATGGCCAGCGCAAAAAGGTAAGGGGAGAGCGGACACCCTTGACGCGTGCCCCGGGTCACTGGGAACCGAGCCGAAGCCGCCCCGGAGACACGCACCGAGGCTGTGACTTCAGTATAGAGTAGCCGGACATAAGAGATGAAGACTGGGCCGAGGTTCAGCAGCGGTAATAGGGTAAAAAGAAAGGTCCAGCTGACCGAATCAAAGGCACTGTTGATGTCGGCCAATAGTAGCGCCGCCTGATCCTCCGAAGACCCAACCGCCTGCGCCCGCCGTATATTGTGTCTCGTAGCCCGGCGCGGCATAAAGCCTGCCTGATCAGGGTGAACAAGGGCTGAGATGTGTGGAAGCAAGCGGTTCGCGAGCGCCTTGGCCAGGAGCTTGGCTTCGAAGTTAATAAGGGAGATGGGGCGATAAGATTCAGGGCGATCCGGGGGCCTACCCGGCTTCAGGAACACCCCGATTTCGGCATGGCGCCAATCCGGTGGGAGGCGGCCATGTTCTCGCGCCTGCTCCAGGGCACGCAGATAATGCGGCCCGAGCTGTAGATGGAATTTCTTGTAGAATTCGCTGGGGAATCCGCTCGGCCCCGGCGCCTTGCCCACATTGAGTTGACCCAATGCGTCCCCTAGCTCCTCAGCCGTCAATGGAAGATACAGGGCATCACGCACCTCATCCGACACAGCAGAAGGGGGAACCGACGCGAGATAATCAGCAATATCGGCAGGGGAGAGAGTCTCCCGGGAGGCATATTGACGCCCATAATAAAGCGCAAAGCTCGTGGCAAGAGTTGCCGGGTCCGTGATCGCCACTCCGGCGTCATCGACGAGACCCGGCAGTGTAAGAGGCTACAAAGTCTGTTGACAAAGCCTATGGAGCATGGTGCAAGATTTGTCGCCCCACTAGTACACCCGGCTACGGGTGGCCAACCATGCTTGGCGAGCCTCGTCCAACAAGACCGAGGAGTAAGACTGCTGCACCTGCAGGAGCAGCCGCAGTGCGACATCATCAGATGCCTCCCTGTGGCGAGCCTCAAGGTCTTCCACCCGCCCCGCCGCAGCAACAATGTCTTCCAGCCGAGTCCGGCGAGCGGAAGCACACCAAGCAATGTCTATACCCCGCAGGTTGGGCTTCATGGCCTCCCAGACGGTCACTGCGTCCATACCCACGGCAAGGTTGTCCCGCCAATACTGGGCGATCGCGCCACGGAGATGCTGGGAGTAATCAGGGCGCTGCAGGTGCCACGTGGACATCCGCCATCTGAAAGGTTGGCGTGCCCTGTGCAGATCGATTTGGACCGCCACAGGGGAATGATCAGAGAGCCCGCGAGGCCGTATCGCCGCCCCCTTCACTCTAGCAAGGAAGGCCCTCAGAACAAACACACAATCCAGGCGCGAAAGGGAGCCATGGACAGCCGAGACATAAGTGTACTCTCGCCGCTCCGCATGCAAGTGCCTCCATACATCCGCCCATCCCAGGCCATCAATCATAGCCCCCAGCCGCGTAGGGGGGGACACCAGCGCCACTCCGGGCCTCCTCTGCCGGTCCAATGCCACATCCACTACATCGTTCCAGTCGCCACCAATCACAGCCAGGGAGTGGGAGAGTTCAGTCCATAAGGCAAACAACCGTTCAGCTAAGGCCCATTGCAAGGGGGGGGGGCATACACACAACCAAATACCACAGGCTCCGCACCAATCTTCCCTTGAACAAACACCAAACGCCCCTGGGGGTCGAGCCATTGACGCTCATGAGTGTATGCCAGCCGCCTGTGAATAAGAATGGCCACCCCCCTGGAGCCCCTAGTAAACCCAGCGTGGAACACCTGGTGAAAGCCAAAGCGCTGCAGACTCAGAGCCTTGGTGCCTAGCATGTGTGTTTCTTGAAGAAGGAGCACATCCGCCAGGTCCCTCTTAGCCCAGCGAAGCACCGCCCCCCGTTTAATCTTATCCAAGAGTCCCCGGACATTCCAGCTAAGAACATGCATGGAAGCGCTCGAAGGCGCTAAATGAGGGACATCAACCATTAGCACAACGTACCAAGCCCCACCATCCCCGGCCCCCGGCCCAGGCCCCAGACCCCACAGTTGCAAAATTCAGGAAGACCACGTGCACCCCATGAAACAGGACCCCGATACCCACAACCCCCGAAGAACAAACCCCCCCAATCAGCCACTCAACAACCCATGACCCCCCCACCCCAATACCTCAAGAAACGATGAAGTATCTGTCGCGGCATGCGGTTCTTCAGGCCTAGAACATAGCGCCGAAGGGCAGACATGCCAATGGATCCCAAGTAACCCCCCTACCACCAACCAAGCACACTCCCAAACACACCCCCCAAACCCAACAGGTTGCCCCAACCCCCCCCCCCCCCCCCCCCCCCCCAGAATAAGGCATAAGCAAGAAACAGTGCATGATAAATAGCATCAGTTCACTGAGTCCCAAGCATTAGTCAAAGAGCCAGGTAATACTGCACCAGGTTACGCCTGAACCGTTGACTGGTAGGCGGCCGCCGCAGTGGACGGCCACAGAAGAAAAGCAAGGATCCAAAAGTCGGCAAACAGTAGTCAGGGCCCCCTGCCAGAGTTGTCTGTCTCCGGCTGTGTGTCCCCCAAGAGGGGGTCTCGAGTTATCTGACCATTTTACTGTGATGTGATCCAAAGTATTCCATTGTGTCTGCCATCTATCTGGACCAATAACCCAGTGGGACTTATATCCTTTCCGACAGCTGAATTAAGTATGGGGTATCCTCATTGCACGGATTAGCCATAGTTGGCATAGGCATGACTTTATAAACTTCATACCCCATATGCCTGAGATTATCCACATGGTGTAATACTACATTCGCAATGTGCCCAGATATTAAATGTATAAAAGCATTTGGCCAGTCCGAAGATCCTTTCCATTGTTTTGGTAACTCTACCAAGAAGATACCCCCTGATACGATTTTTGATAACTGTGTGTAAATTAGCAAGAAATGGCACAATCTTTGATCTGTTAAAAAAGGGACAGAATCGTGATCAGTAAAAATATCTATAAAACTCAAGATGCTTTTATCCGTTTGATAATGGTCTGACCTGATGGAATGTATATAATCACATTCTTTATTCATTAAAACCTCACAATCCACATTCCCATTTAAATCCTGGTCCTTTGATAGGAGGGAACTTTTAGGAGCCACACCTGTATCTTTCAGAAGAATCACTTGAGTAGCCATAGTATTACACTCTGAAATATTAGAAATAAGGTTAGGTGTATCTTAATTTAAATAGGGCTTGGGCATCATTATGTGTTCGAGAACCATTCAAATTAAGTTCTTACCTAAAGGGTCAACAGCCTTCCACATATGCAGTAAACCATTCTCAGAAGAAGGTAGGTCATTACCATTGTGTGCCTGTCCTCTTGCGGGATTTGCAGAGAGAGGATCTAGCCTTAGCTTTCTTCAACCTTTCCTTGTTATTTTCCTTTTCCTTTGCCTGCGTTTATTGAGCCTCAATTGTGTATTTTTTGAAAATATCGGAAACACTTTCTGGCTCGTAGATAAGTCTTTCCCAATATTGCGACTCAGTAGTTAGAGATAATATTACCTTTTGAGACAAAGAAACTCAGCAAGAAGCTGATGGAATGACTGCTACAGGATTCAAGATATTACTGTTTAGAGCATCACATCAACAGTTGCATGCTCTCTTCCCGAAGCTCTGGACATTATTCTAAAGGAACCTTCGGGCCAGGTCTCTTTATGGTTACTTAATTGCATCCAAATTGAGAGTTTTCGGCCTCTTTCTCGCACTCCAATGATAACCATGCCACCTCCGTTTGGGTGGCTTTATTACATAAGGTGGAGTCTTGCAAATATTGATCATTACAATTAGTGTCAGGTCCCTTCCCAAAATATTGTCCTTTTAGCACCTCAATTTTCCCAGCCCTTTCTATTTGTTTTGCTAAGATGTGTAATATTTGAAGATTGATATCTGTGTTATTTTCTACATCCTTCACCAATTTGGCTAAAAGATGGGCAATGGAATCAAGTATTTTGTTCATCGATTCAAGCCGAGCCTGATAACTACTTAACTCATCAGAGTGGTAAGGACCTCTTTGCTTAGAGAGCAAAAGGCATTCCGAATGAATTATTACGCCTTGCCTAGTAATGTAATGCTACCATCATGGGTAGTCACATCTTGAGTCGAAGACAGATCAATTATATAAGGCAGAGATAGTGTTCTTTGAATAGATGGAGTAGTCCTATCTGCTTCAGTTTGGTTATTGTACATCGAGTTAGCAACAGGACTTGATGACTGTTCAATGTCCTAGGCCACAAATCTTATCTGAGAGCATGGAACAAAAAGCTATATCATTCAAATCCTTAATGTTTCTATTGCTGGATACTATATCAAGAATTAACTTATCGCTTACAATATTGTCCTTCACAGGACAAGTTAAGGCGCCCTCTTAACCATTAGCTACTTCTTGTAAGTCTTTATAACTCTGCGTTATTGCGTTTGTATCCTGATATCTAGGTTTTATACCCAGGCTTGCAGTATCAGAGGTACATTTAATAGTGTAAAATGTATTTGTTTCAATTGAGTCAGGTATCGGGTCCTCACAAGCAACCCGATAATCAATATTTAAGAAGCTCTTAATAGTAACTGGTTCTTCCTCGCCCTCATCAATCGAGTATTCATCTTGCTTGTTTGATGCAGCATGAATCTGCTCTACAGTCCTTTCATAGTTCATTTTACAACTTCTAATCTGACTTACCTCTCTCACTTGAGATTTATGTGGGCTAACAGTCAGACCTCTACATTTAAACAATTTGACTTAGAGAAAGCAGGAATTGGGACCTTCGCAGCAGCATGTGGGGCTCAATGTGTTGAACTCTTAATATGTGCTTCTTGAGTCAAGTGAGCCAGTTAGTCCCTATTGAAGATATTATAGGTGTTGGCAAATAAATTAGGTCTACTTGTTTTTCATTTTATCAGTACTGCCAATGTTTGTAGGTTTGCTGGGATCAATTTCATCTACTATCAGTATGATGTAATCTTTAATTGTTAACTTGGCATCTTTTCTGTTTTTCAGATTTTGACCTTGACTTATCATATTTTGGTTTTGGCATCCCTTTTTTAGATCTTTCATACTCATGACACTTGAATGTAGTATTCTCAGCGGACTCTTGGCCATCTGTTAATTATGTAATGTAATTAACAAGTGGTTAGGCCAAAGTGATAAAGAATTGATGGACCAGTGCAAAATGACACTCTAGGGCAGAATAAAGGGGATATGAACAACTTCCACTGTTCCCAAATCTCTTGTAGGTAGTTTGGGTCAATTGAGTAGCATGTGGCTCCCTCTGCTATTGCGGGCTGCTATAGCTCTATAGAAGTCGAGAAAGGAGCCAGCTACTGCCAGCTATAACTCAAACAAGCCAATTCTTTGCTTATTACCAGAGCGTTGCAAACAGCAACAAAGTAAAGACCTTCTGCGCCGCTCAAACATGATGGATCAGAGCAGTAGAAATTTTTACCACCGAAGTTATGTCCCCCAAACACTCCAGGCACTCCAGCATAAGGACAGAAGGCCAGTTGATAATTAATAAGAACTCTCAGGCCACAAACTGCCCACCTCCTCCTTTGTCAAACTGCACTCCATGAGCCACATAAGCCACAAATGCCTCGCTGGCACCAGCTTTCCGCAACCCCTATAAGTGGTTTCCCCCATCTGGGTCCACCGCTACCCATAAGCAGCTTCTCAGTGACCGAATAGCGGCTGTGAGTGCAACAAAAATACTGACACTGACTATCCAATTCACTCCTAAAATCGAGTAAAACCTTTAAGTTTAAAGATATTTACTTTGGTATACAAATGAAAGAGAATTTTTCGTAAACCTAGTAGGTAAAGTTGTTGAATAGTTTACTTATTAAACCTTAGAAAAAAGTCTCCCCCACAGTGTTGTAGCAACGATACCTTAGATTTTCCAGGATAAAATAAGAGAAATGCACTGTAGACTAACTCCTTTTCAAAGTATGTGCTCCCTAAAAAGACTATAGAATACCAGAGCAAAATCAACATTGCACATAGTGGGAAGAGTTTCAACAGAGCAGGATAGAGCCTAAGCATAGCCATTCATAGAATACATCTCACTTGCCAAAAACAGCTAGGCTGAGGATCAACTGCACCTACTCTGCACAGACACAACAAGCACCAAAGATATCCTACTAGAAAGGAAAAACAGAAACAACATGACACAGAAAATAACACAATACATATCATACCCAAATCCAAAAGTGAATAATAAAAAAACAATAAACCAAAAACTAACATGCTATGGATTTATCAAATGTTAAAATAAAAACATTAAAGCAGGGCAATGATAATAATTTAAAATTAACATTACAAAAAAATTTCCTTACACATACAACTGCACAAACTACCATCGCTGAAACATCAAACAGGAGACACCACCAAGGAAATCAAATGCTTTGCACTACTATAATAAGGAGAAAAAAACATTAAGATCACAAATGCAAATGATGAAAGTTAACATTATAGAGCACTATGAAGTCTGTCTCTAGGTACAGATAGGCATCATAAATGTTAGATCTGCCTCCAAAGGGGGGCACAAGCAAAGGCAAGAAATTAGCACCCCCAAGTGGAATGAGTCTTAACCAAGCCACTAGCAAAACACAAGTCAAACAGCAGTTCACACACATTGCCAGCCAGAAGCCAGTCCACACACATCTCCAGCCAAAAACCCAGTTTAAATTCATCATCAGACAAACGCTAGACAAACACAAGTCCACACACACTGCTAGCCAAATGCCACTACACGCACGCCACCAGCAAAACGCCAGTTCACACACACACAGAAACGTATTCCCTGTTGTATGGTGGTTTTCTTCCCCCTCCCACGGGCAGATTGGCCTAAGAAAAAGTCTGATTATCCGCAGGAAAAGCAGAAAACAAAAAACCAGTGTGGCAATACTGGAGTGATTCTTGATCAAAGGGCTGCTCCACCAACATATATGAAAATATAATCCCATTGTGGTGGGCGGAAAACAGTCAAAACAGGTCCGCACAAATGGGGGGGCGGCCCTTGCCCTAGGAGCCGCTCCTCAACATACATATACAATAGAATCTCTGTTGTCTAATGGTTCTGCCTCCCATGGGGTCAGAGCGGCCTAAAATTGGCCGAAGCCCCGGAGGGCCAGAAAATGTCCAAAACATATCCAAAAATTGGGATCGACCCTTTCCTAAGGGCTAAGGGACTGCTCCTCAGCATAAATGTACAATAAAGTCCCTGGTATCTAATGGTTTTCTGCCCTATTTGGGGGCTGATCTGCCTAAACAATGACCGATCTGCTCCCAAGGGGATGGGGGCGACAAATGGCTAAACATGCCCCCAAAATGAGGAGCTACCCTTGCCCAAGGTGCTGCTCTCCAGCATGCACATATAATAAAGTCCTTTGTGTCAAGTGGTTTTTCGCCAGATCAGCCTAAAAAATCACCAGTCTGCCTCTGGGGAGATGAAAAAAATGGCCAAAACATGTCCCAAAAAATGGGGAGCGGTCTATGCCCAAGGGGCCGCTCTCCAGTATACATGTACAATCAAATCCCTGGTGCCTAATGGTTTTCCGCTGCATTGTGGCAGATCACCCTAAAGAATGTCCGATCTGCCCTGGGGGGTAGAAACGGTCAAAACAAATGGCCACATGTTTCCCCAGCGTACAGTAATTTGAAATCCCTGGGTCAAGTGCGTTTGCATCCCAGATTGGGTGGGCGAAAACAAAGGAAAATTGTGCCGGGGGGGCAACCCTTCCCCAGGGGTCACTGCCCGTAAAATACATATCCACTACAATCTCTGGGGTCCAGTGGCTTTCCACCTAACTTGGGGGGTGAGACAGATGGGCCTAAAAAAATGGCTTACTTGCCCCCGGGGTGGGGGCGGTCAGAAACGGCAAAAACAAATGCCCAGATATTTGGAGGAACGACCCTTGCGCAAGCGCTCATTCCCTGCATCAAAAAGACATCCATGGTGTCTAGTGGGTGCTTTCCTGCTGCGGGATCATGGCCCCTGCAGTGATCCCGCTGCAGGGATTCACTAAAAAGAGACACTGGGGGGAAAGGAAAAATTATTTCCTTTTCTCCAGTGTGCCTCTTCAACCTGATCCCTTCTCCAGCAAGTGGACCTAGCTGAAAAAGATCTTGAATTCATGATGCACTGGAACGAAATGTCTTCCAGCGCTTCCTGGCTTCTTATAATGACGTTGGCAAGCTGTGCGTTCGCTGACATTGTCATCGCTCAGGGATATGGAGTGGCATTGGAAGCGCTTACATCCATGCTAGGGGCATGTGTCGGGAGCCCATCGCTTTCCGCGTGGGTGGGTGCTTGGAGCACAGGAGCTGAGGATGTCTCTAACACATCCTTAGCACCTAACAGGTTAAACTGGAAATAGGTATAGAAAAATATTTATACGTTTCCATAAATTGAAAATAAATGTACAGAGTACCGCGGTACTGCCTCAGGAGTACTGCAATAAAAATAAATAAATGTGTTAAAAATTTCAAAATACGTTTCCTATGGTCGGTTATGAGGTGGAGTGGCATAGGGGAAGGCTTAATTAGAGCTATACAGACTCTATACATAAACTCAACGGCCAAGATCAGAGTCAATAGGGGATACTCGACAGCTGTTAGAATTAGTAGAGGGACCAGGCAGGGCTGCCCGTCATCCCCCCTGCTATTCGCGCTTTATCTGGATCCGTATCTGCGTAGACTGGAAAGGAACCCAGGGATACCGGCAATGAATATAAATGGCTGCAGGGTAAAAACATTGGCATACGCGGATGATGTGGCCATTCTGACACCCAACCCCATAGCTGCTATTAGGGCGACGGAAGCAGAAGCTCAATGTTTTGGACTGGTTTCTGGGTACAGCCTGAATAGATCTAAAACGCAGATTGTCGAGAATAGTTATTTGAGCTGTAATGATGATAGGGTTGTTGGGTCAGCAATATACCTAGGGGTGGCAATATCAGCAAATCTGGATCAGGTGGTGGGAAACGATATGATCCCCTTAATGTCACAAGTAAAAGCGGATTTGGAGAGGATGAACAACTTGCATTTGTCATTGGTGGGTTGCACCAATGTAATTAAGATGGTGATCCTTCCCAAGTTTCTTTATTTTTTTAGATCCATCCCTTTATTTTTTTAGGCCAGTTGGTTTAATACATTGGAGGCTATTTGCAATAGGTTCATCTGGGCGCAGGGTAAGACTCGCAGGGCCTACAGATTTATCTCTCTACCAAGAGAGAGGGGTGGGTGGGGCGCCCCTGATTTTAGGCTCTACTATATAGCAGCAGCTTTGCAATATATGCAGGGGTTAATAGATGGAAACGACTGTGATCCAAGAGTGAATAATTTTTCTACAAAAGTATACACAGCTGTATTAGTGATGGAAGCGGGAAATTGTTTTTTAAATTGCATAGACTTTGGATACTTCAAAAGAACGAGGTTTAAGACAATTGTGGCTGCTGTTAAGGTCTGGAATGTTTTTTTTTTAAAGTCTAAGCTGGGGAGATACAATCGATATGTTAGATTGTATAAGAACAAGTCATTCCCTATGGAAATATTTGTAGATCAACCAATGGCAGAGTGGACCGAAAGGGGGATTGTACAAATTGGTGATGTATTGAATTCTGAAGGACTGGTACAGTTTGCAGATCTTAGAAATAAATATGATATGAGCAACAGAGGCTTTTTTAAGTATCTTCAGATCAGGAGCTTTTTAGCTAGTAAACAAGGAGGACCAGCATGATTTAATAAAAACGAAATTCTGGAGAAAATAAGAATAGCAGGGGATTGCACGATTCGTTCTTTTTATGCAATCCTGGTAAAAGAGAAAATGGATGATCTAGAAAAATACGGCAATAGATGGGCGGAGAAACTAGCTACGGAAACGGGGTGGTTCCAGGAGTCACTAGATTTAGGTCAAACGATATTGTGTGCATCCCCCCTTCAGTCTCAGCATTATAAAACTAAAAATTCACTTTATTTTACTCCAGCTAGGATATCAAAATGGGGGGGTACCACGGGTATTACCTGTCCTAGGTGTAATGCTGTTGAAGCTGATAGCATACATATATTTGCTACCTGTCCGCAACTTCATACATTGGTTAGAGAAATTGAGGGTTTCCTGGGAAGATCATTAGGGATGCAAATTAAGCTTACTCCATCTTGGATTTTGCTAGGGGTTGGCCTGGATAAGGATGGGGTACAGCGGGATTTCATATTTGTAGCAATGGCGGTATACAGATTAACAATAGCCAGGGCATGGCTGGAAAAAAGCCCACCGGTAATGCAGAGTTGGCTGGCTAACCTATTATTGGCATATAATATGGAGAAGAATATATATGCGCGAAAAGGAAGGAGAGGGAAAACCCTAGGCTTGAGAATATGGAACCCATAATTAGATGGAAGGAGGGACTAGGCTGCAATTGAAATTGTTAGGTGCAAGGCGTTTTTCTAATATAAATATAATTAGGATAACAAAATGTATTGTATACTGTATATCTTTAATTGACATGAATTGATGGAAATTTAATCAATGATATAAAATGTACAATGTTTAAAGTGTGCGTAATCGGAAAAATAAAAACATATTTAAAAAAAAAACATTCAAAATACATTGTATTACACTATATATTAGAATATGTAAGTTTTCACAAAAAAGTCGACGGAGTACCGTGGTAATACCTAAACATTAGTGGTAATCGGTAGGGAACAACTATAAAACCTAATACTTATAAGGTATTAACCCCTCTGCCATGCACTGTGTTCTCACAAAATGTATGATTTGCGATGTCATAAGTGTTATTGTAAATGCTATTATTTGAACTGGTATAAGTAATATAATAGTAAAGAGTATAAGCAGTGCTTGGAGAAGATGCAAGTTACAGTTATTGTAGTGTGGCTATTGAGTTGAATGCACTGTGTATGGAGGTGCGCAAGTTAAAATAATTTGAAGGTTTTGTTAAAAATTATGAATTAATGGTATAAGAATAAGCTTAGAATTAATCATTTTTGTGTAGTTTGAGTTTGGTTTTTATCTAAAGAATAAAAACATTTCTAGTAATTTAAAGTGGTGTGTAAATTAGAAATTTAAGCTATCACTATAACTTTAGAGTTTTACATTTTTGTGTAGTTTACGTATGGTTGTTTAGAAAGAATAAACAAAGTGTTCCTAACTATAACAAAACTTTAAGTGTGTGTGTGTGTGTGTGTGTGTGTGTGTGTGTGTGTGTGTGTGTGTGTGTGTGTGTGTGTGTGTGTGTGTGTGTGTGTGTGTGTGTGTGTGTGTGTGTGTGTGTGTGTGTGTGTGTGTGTGTGTGTGTGTGTGTGTGTGTGTGTGTGTGTGTGTGTGTGTGTGTGTGTGTGTGTGTGTGTGTGTGTGTGTGTGTGTGTGTGTGTGTGTGTGTGTGTGTGTGTGTGTGTGTGTGTGTGTGTGTGTGTGTGTGTGTGTGTGTGTGTGTGTGTGTGTGTGTGTGTGTGTGTGTGTGTGTGTGTGTGTGTGTGTGTGTGTGTGTGTGTGTGTGTGTGTGTGTGTGTGTGTGTGTGTGTGTGTGTGTGTGTGTGTGTGTGTGTTATAGATATAGAGTGGACCTGTCACTTCTATTGTCTGTATTGTCTCATACATCAAGGAGATAGAGTATAATGCAGTGTTCTGCCATGATTATGCTCCTCCGTTCTGGTTATTGCCCAGTTCATTTGTGGTGTGTATACATAGTTGTCCAGCTAATCTGATACTGTATTCGCGTGTAGTGATAATGACAATTGGTGAGACAGGAACCACCTCAGCAGTGATAACGTGAATAAATCCATGTTGTATTCAGACCCCCAAGACACTAAATATTGTTATTGTGATACACAGTAAATGATCTTGAAATGTGACATCAATATTACAACACTTACCTATGACAGTGTGAGCACAGAAGGTGCTTGTTGGGCTGCCCTTCCTGTGTAGTAGGAGAGAATCCAGCTGCTAGTGTATGTATCAGGTAGCTCCATGGGCATATTCCTTAAAAGAAACTACTTTCTTGACACGATACACATCTTTGGTCTGAAGCAAGACCCTCCACAGGATCTTCTTACACAGTGCTCATATCACAGCTATTCCACTCACTCAGATATTTAAAGAGGTCAGACTAGTATCAGTGGTCTATTCTTCCAGTGTGCTACATCAGAGCCAGGCAAAGAATATAAGATTGATTTCGTTCAGTTCACCTGAAAACCTGAAGTCTTCCAAAACTGCTCACTGGTTTCAAATACTTATGAAAACAAATTCGGGCTATTTCATGAACAGTAGGATGTCATCTGTATATAAAGAAACAAAAGGTTTTAGATCCCCTTGTTACTCTTTCAAAATGTTAAAGTACAAGTGCAGAGATTAGCAGTAAGACAGGGCTACCTAGTCTCATGCCTCAAGGTATCTACAACACATTTGTTATTATGTTGTTGGTTTAAACTTTTGCTGAGACACTTGAATACAGCAGAAAAACCCATGAGATAAAAGTGTCACATTCCAGTGTGATTTAAGACCCCCCTGCATGTGTTGCAAGTCCAGTATAACAAATGTTTTGAGAGATTCTAAATTGGCTATGCGTATGATATCTGGCTGTCCTTCAGACATTCTATAATCATGAATAGTTAGTTAATATTTGGTACCAGTGACCCTTAAAAGAATGTTCACCAGAATCTTTCACAGTATTTTGTTATAGACATTTATAATTGAAAGATGTCAGCACGGATCACGTTCAAGATGCCCTTTTAGAATCTTGGGCAGTACTGTGATCACAGCTCTTATAATGAACCAGGAAGTGAATGAGCAGTTTGGGCTTCATTTACATACCTCCAATAATATGGGTGCTAAGACATCTGTATATTTTTAAACTATGGAATTGTCATCAAGTCTATCACCTCGGCCAGAGATCTTGCCAGTCCCTGTGTTTCGTAAGGCCCATCGGATGGTACCAGTTGATAAGATGATTCACTCTACCCATCAATCTTTCATGAGGTCGAAAGGAACCTCAATCATTGGATCTTTTCTCTGTTCAGGATTAATATGTTCCTGCTTGGTATGTATCGGTCTACCAAAGATCCCTTTCCCTGCAAAACTACTGAATGCTATCGATTAGCGATGTTCATAATTTTAATCATTGAGTTGTTTCAAAACAGGTGTAAGGCAAATATTTTTTCTTTGTTAAAATCGAATTCTTTTCTTTTTTAGAAGACTTCGCAATGGACTGAGAGAGTTCTGCCTCTTCCTTGACTAGAGCAGATGGCCATCCAGTGTCTATACTCACCAGCAACCCACTTGAACCAACTTTTATTTTCCATTTGTCTCCAGTTTTGAATTTGTTCTATGGTTTTCAATCTTCTCTAAAAAACACAATGATGCAAGAACCTTTGGTGTTTTCTAAATCTGCCTTGCTAATTGGGTTATTTTTTTGTCATTTTCCTTTTCGTAATTGTTCCACATGGATAGCTACTTTTGTTTAATAGAACAGTGTAAATTCAGTATTTCACTACAAAATATTGAAATATTGTATTTGTTGCTTACATAGATCCAGCAAAGGATATGCGTTAATCATTACGCTGCACTTATGTTATGTAATTAATTCACTTCACTGTGAACGGTGAATTTGTGTATTGCTACTAAATATTCCCAGATGTTTTTGTTGATCCTACTGGAAGCATATATGTTTGGTAAGGGGAAACCTAAATAAGAGGTTACAGAGACTTATTCATCACCATAAAATGTATTATGCAATACTTTTAGTGCCTTCGCCAAGTGTGAAGATATGATATGATCGCGGAGACATCACATGCTTGAAAAGGGTTCCCACAAGAAAGCCACTGAGTGCACTCACCGTTACATGGTAGGAACATATTATGTACATTAACCTTTCGTCTGAAAGTGGAATGAAACAAAACCTTACAGTGTGACATAAAAGAGAACTAAAACATTGTCACTACACAATACATTTGGAATTTCAGATAGGGTATACATTTAAACCACTTATTGTGTAGTGTTTCTTTTTGCTCTCTGTGTTCCTCAAGTATATTTAATATGTTAAAGTGGCTTCAGGATTAGTTTCGGTTTAATTCACTTCTTTTATTTACACAGCACAGTGACCACCTATAAAATGTTGTGGTTTTGAGAAAAGTGAAATATTCTTGTCAGACAGGAATCAACCAAGTTGTTAACGATTTCTTAAATTTCAGAAGATCAGATTGAATCCCGATATTCTAAAGAGTTTTCTACAGTGTAATGACCTCAACAGAGGAGGCTCAGTAAGAAACGAAAGGGTGGAAAGACAGCACAGAAGAACACAGAAGATGCTCAATGCCATCACATGAATGCGTTTATTTGGACTCCATACATCTAAAGTTAAAAAAAACACAACTGTTGATGACAAGAGAGAGAGCAATAAGCATGTCATGTTTCTAGTGTCAGTGGGTACTGGACTGTAACAATCAACAAAGCCCTGTTTTTTCTTAATGTTAGGGTAATTTAAATCAATTCCCTCCCCATGTCCATCCTACCCCTGCCCCTACCCTAAGTTAAGGTGAGATAACATGCTGATGAATCTTCACTACAGCTTTGTGTGGTTTGTGGTTTTGAGGCTGTAGGTATGACATAACATTTTCCTAAATAGCCGAGCATTGTATCTTCTCTTAAACATGTTTCTAGTCAGGTCGTTGAACATGACCTGTCTCTTTTCTTGCAGTAATACTTACCAGCATAAACTTTACTCTGCTGTCCTCTATGGTGCTCAGGGCTAAATCACAATACTGGGTTCTTCAGCACCTTCCATCTCTTATAGTTTCAAAATATGTAAGTCTCCAAACACTGTAAGGTAGATCATGTAAGTATTTAAGAAAATATCAGCATTCATCCATAATATAACCGATTCCAGGAATTCTCTCCACTGAGCAAGGCACAGAGCTCCCTGTGGAAGATCTATAAGTGAATACAAAAACACTCCACTAGGTGAAGCGACTATACCTCCTTTGTTTATAAATATTATTTATTTTAAACCTAGAACCATTAAACACGAGTCACTGCACATCTGCAGTTAAAAACTACAACCAGTGTGTCACTGCAGAGAATGGCTTGTTTTCAAAATATGTTTTGCACATATTAAACTCCTATGGCCTCAGTAACTGTTACACATTGACAGTCCAAAAGGGAACAAGCTGTTCGTCCCCTCTGTGAGAATCAACCAAAAGCTCATGCTAAAGCTGTGAAAAAAGATCAGCTTTTATGCCCTATCCGACAGTGAAGTTTGTCCTCCTTGGGCCTGAGCGTCCCCATCAAAGGGCTGACCCAAACAAGTGCATTGCCTGCCTAGGACGGTTAGGGGTAGATAGGGCTTTGCAGAACCAGTGGTCCACCAAAACCTAAAGGGTAAGATATCATGTGCTTCATCCAGTACCCCATGCTGCCAATCACACTGAGAGCAGGAAGATCCAAACACTCAACTACAGAACACACATTCCAGTTCATGATCATTAAAACTCCCTCTGCAGCACCAGATATTGCAGACCTCATTACCTTTCACAAGCTTGATGGCACACAGTTCCACATCTTAGACATCTTTCTTCCCACAGACTACAGCAAACATCATGTGGACCGCGCACATTAAAAGATGGGGAGATCTTGCTGTCATTCATAAGTCCTCCTGGACCTGCACCCTAGGCAACCAAGTGACACTCAACTCCATGGAGCTGCTGACATGCCATTTCCCACTTTTTGCAACTCAGACGGCCACCTCCATCTCATCTGCGTGCCTCGCAGGCAGAATAAGGACCTTATTGTTGAATTCTCAGATCTCCCCACCACCTCGTCCATTCAGCATGCTCACACCACCCACTTGGGTGTCTTCAACCTTCAAGACAACACAAGCCCAAAAAAATCCAGAGACACCCTCTTCAACCTCATCAACAAACAGAATGTGGTACAGCATGTCACACAAACAACACATTCCAAAGGCAACATCCTCGGCCTTACCTTCTCAACATCACCAGCAAGCCACCCATAACCCTGGATAGTACAGACAACTTCGCCATTCCTATCTCTCTACTCAGCGTGCTACCAACAACTAAGGTCAACACAAAAGGCAAGAACAAAATGTCAGATCCTGAAAAGACTTCTCCAAAGACAACCTAATGCTTGTACTCATCTACCACCCTATAAACCCCACATACAAGGTCAACACGCTTCTAAACAACTTCAAAACTTTTTGAGAAAACTATCTGAACATCCACGCACCAACTGAAGCACACACGTTCTCTCTTACAGCTACCTCTTCCCATAGAATCCCTTAATTATCAGCCTTTTCTCTCAGATCTCATCAACATATTCACACCCTCAAAGCCATTTCTAGGGAAGATATATTATCCCCGTTACTCATCAAAGCTCTCTATTAGAATGCTATCTCGCCCCGAATCACTATTATCAGTGCCTCCACCAGTCTAGGCATCTTTCCAGAAGTTCTCAAAGCAGGCCAGATCCTTCCACTCCTAAAGAAACCTGCTGTAGGACCTGATAACCTCACCAACTACTGACCCATCACTCACTTATATTCATCTGCAGGAATATTGAAAAATCAGTCTATGTTAAACTCCAAGATCACATCAGTGCTAACCATCTCCTGCATGACTACTAGCCTGGATTTAGATCATGCAGCAGCATAGCGACACCTGCCTCACCCATCATAGAAAAGGCCCTCTTGATCACAGATGAAGACTCATGTCTCCTGATATTAATGAACCTCTCAGCTGCCTTCAAAACAGTTGACCAACCTACCGACAAATGCACCCTGGAGAATCGAAAGGGTTTCACTAGCAGTGTCCTTGACTGATTCTCCTCCTGCCTTTCCGGCCATCACCAGTTTATTCACGCCGGCACCTCCAGTTCGCAAAAGATCCCTATCACCTGTGGAGTACCAAAGAGTTCCATACTGTCTCCTGTCAAGTACAGCCTCTACATGTTGTCGCTTGGTGCTCTTCTCACAGATAACAGCAGAAAGATTCCCCAGTCTGCCGCTGGCACACAGTTCTACTTGAAAGTCTCCTCGGATCTAAAGTTCCAATGCCTCAAACACTGCCTGCAAATTACCCAGACCTGGATGTCTGGGGCCTACCTATAACTCAACCTAACCAAGGCACAATTCAAACAAGAAGCAGTACAGACCTGGCTCAATGACATGCACCTTGAAGGCTTCAAACTGCAACCTTCATCAAATGCTAAGTCACTTGGATTCACCCTGGACACCAACCTCACCTTCAAGGACCATACTGTTAAAAAACAAAGATGGCCTGGTACCAGCTCTTTTCTGAAGAAAATGAAAATCTTTCTTTCAAAAAGAAACTTCAGAACAGCTGTTCAAGCCATTGTACGCTTGTGTGGCTCAATGGTGGCAATGCCCTGCTCTGTGGCCTCCCAGACTCCACACTGCACACCTGAAGGGCATCCTATATGCCAGAGCATATCACATCCATCATGCTCGAACTACGTTGGCTCCTCTTGCCAACCAGCACCGTCTTCAAACCAGCTGCATAATTCACAAAGCCATCACAACCAGTATCCCACATGTTTTGCAGACATGTTCACCATCTCTGGTCTGCACAGACAAACAAAAGGTAAAAAAGCATCAGGTCTTTTCCATCTATGTACCCAGGATCTGAAACAAACTTTCAGGACTACTCCAAACTGCTCCAATCTAGGCAGGAGTTGAAGATGCTCCTCTTTAAAGAACTCTACATCATGATGCATTAACCTTCCACAACCTAGCTACCTCTCTTATCACTTGTTAACGTTTGACGTTTTGCTTGTATTTGACCTTGTACAGTGCTCCACTGCCTTTTGACTAGGTTCACACTATGGAAACAGGACATACATATATATATACAGTTTGTGTTTACCTAGAAGGGATTGATACCACCCCCATCTCTCTGTCCTCAGACAGCAACCCAGTACGTAAGCACATGTTTACATCTCCTAAGCTTTATCAGGGGCCTGATCATTTCTTTGTCTTAGGCTCCCAGTGCCTCATCTTTCAGGGTTCAACGAGTGCCTCCCTTAGTTATAAGTTTTCTGTATGCGGCCATCATTTGCTGTTCTACCGTTGCTTGGAGTGCCACTTCTACTGAGCTACATGTATTTATCAACTGAAAGCTGAATGTGAGCGACCCCATCTTCAGTGACTGATCCTTTAGACCCAGAGCCTAGACTGGCAAAGGACATATGTCCTTGCTGCTCCCTTTCTAGTGGTAACACTGAGGTGCTGCTTTGGCTTTACACAGGGGCACTTAGCAATTTCAGCAGTCTTACACTTGTTCTCTTCCTGAATCCCTGCAGCTTGAAATAAAGCATTTTGGCCAAGAGGGCAGCAGTAGAAAACACATCTTTGGCCATGCTGCTGGTTCACTCAGGTTCAACCCCATTGTATTCTAGCAAGAGCTTTGTGAGCTTGCCAATATATCTCGGTTCTCCAGTCACAAAGTGAATAGCAACCCCAGTGGTACCATCCAAGAAAGACTTTCTTTGACCTTTTTTGGGGGAGTTACTGGTTGAGGCTAAAATAATTGCTGGGCTAGTAGTCTTAGATGTCTCCATTGCCCAGGTGATACACATCATTTATTCTTCAGTCATTCTAAGAATAAGTGGTAATCACAGGATTCAGAGCCAGTCACAGAACTGTGAGCCTCAGAATTCTGATAAAACCTTTTTATTTCTGCCTAGACAGGACCATGAGCCCTAGACTTCCTTAATCTGAACAACGAGAAGCAGGATTTCACCGAAGACAGTATCCAAAGGACGGGGACTCTGAAAAGATTAGCCTCATCTTGTCTCCTCATCCTCAGACTGTCATCTTCACTCCATCTTCTGAAGAAAATCTTAGAGTACCATAAAACGATAATTATTGCAGTAATATAACATAACATGTATTTGTAAAGTGCATGTTCACCCGTGGCCATCTTGGCGCTGAATAACAGATGTTTATTGTTACCCAACTCAATGGTACTCTTTTTATCGACCTCAGAAGGATGCAAGGGAGAGTGGGCCCAACGGGATTTGAACCTGTGACCATGAGGTAAAACACAGGCCACTAAAGTGGACGCATTACTACACTAAGTTACCAGACCCAGTTTCACTTCTATGCTCATGAGACAAATACTTGAACTTCATAAACAGATATTTTGACACCTATATGCCAGAAATTATTGGCATTGACTCCCTATGTGGGTCCTGTTGGCCTTTATGTGGATTCTCGTAGACTCCATTTATATTGCTTCGCCAATGTACCTTTCACCCTTTGCCTAAGCAGTCGTTATTGTCTCGAGTGACTTTTCATACTCCACTTCTACCTCTTGAATCTGCATCTTCCCCCTCTGAACTTATGGATCTGGGGATGCCACTAGCCCCAGAGCTATTGCAGCATTTGACATCAAACAAGATCTTGGGACCATGTTAAGGACTTAACAGGACATACAGGTAAGGAGTAAGGTGCCTTTCCTTTCTCTGTTTCTAAGTAGGATAGGGATTTTGCTGTGGACAAAGACTTATATGGTAAAGTCCGGAATTTCAAGCACTTAGTGAATGTGCCATGTATACCTAGAAGTGTAAAGAACTGTCTCCCTCTAAGAGGTGGTCCATCTATGGAGGTGGTTCTAGCCCAGACACTTCTTCATCCTCAGGCATCAAGCTTTCTGGCACACAAGGACATTGTGATGGTAGCCTACATTCTGATTAGACCAGTTCTAATTTGCCATTATCAAGGCCTATGTAGGTTGCATTGTTTCACCTCCAGTGTGTGCCTTAGCTTGTGACAGGTGCCTCAGCTCAATGATGCATAATAGCTACATCTATCAACAGGGCTAACAGTACAACCTTCCTGTGTGGTATCTTAGCCTTCTCCCTGTCTGTGTTTGTGTGAGGAGTATATCACAAGGAAACTTTCAACAAGGTGATATGCATTAGATAAAGGTGTTATTTACAGAGGAATACTATGTCCTTTTCAGTTAAGACAAGGTACTTTCTTCTTTGAGCACTTTCTTCCTAGGGACCTACTGACTTCTTGAAATCTTTGTTCTGTTTTTTTTCCATCTGTTTGTAAAAGAAGAAAGGGACATTCCTCAATGTAGACATTATGTGGGTCCTCCATGAAAAGGAGCAAGGGGACTAGGCACTTCTCATACTGTAAAAGTGTTAAACCTGACAATCTATATTCTAGGGACTGTTTAGGTGATAGTCAATCAGCCAGTAGATATGTAGAGCACAGCTTATCAACCTTGAGGGTATTCAGGCACTGGCAGGGTCCAGTTGATTAGCCAAATAGCCAGGTCTTCGGGTATTTTCTAAAATTTGGAAGAAAGTAGGAGGTCTGGAGATGAAAGGGTAGCTCGTTCCATGTCTTCGCTGCTAGGTAGGAGAAATAGCGACCTCCGCATCGGCTACTTCAAATGCGGAGGGTGAAGGTTAGAGAGAGGGAAGTGGTTTGGAGGTGTCTCATGGGTTAATGGTGGGTCAGTAGTTTGAACTGCCATCTTTTCTCTACCCGAAGTCAGTGGAGTTCCCTGCAGGGTGTGTGATGTGGGTTTGTCTAGGGAGATCCAGGGCAAGTTGGCTGCGCCGTTCTGTGTGGTCTGTAGTCGTCCGAGGAGGTGAGTTCCGCACCCTGCAAAGAGCACTTTTTCCGTAGTCCAGATCTTTTTGTTAAGTATTCATGAATCATGTAATTCTCCATTTCTGTGGTGGCATCTAATGTTTTCTTTCGACACTGTTTATTGAAAAACAGGCAGGCAGTGAAGGAACATCTTTAGGTGCCTAACATAGTGACTACCTGAATGCTCATCCCCTTCAGTCCATTTCTTTTACACAGTCTGCGATCTTGACATCAGACTAAACTGAAAATGAAAAGCTGACCTCTATATTTGAGTGATGTGATTTGGCATTGGATGGGTGTTCAAATTTGCTCATTTAGCTACATCTTTCCTCTTCTCTGGTGATGTTCTGGTTTTTCCTGGTTTAGGGATAGATTGCCAAGTTGTAAATGAAGGTGGACTGGTGGACTGTAACTCTGTATGTCAATATATTGATAAATTGCTCTATTTAGGAAATATTCCTTGGTTCCGCTTATCTAAAGTTACCTAGTACTGTGCCCTTCACTATCTTGAATGCAATAGCTTTACTGATGTCCTTTCTTTTCTCATTGGTTTAAGTACAGAAAAGTCACTTTTGCTTACTTCTACTTCAAATGCCATGGTCTATACAGGGACACCACATAGTCACAGTGTGCAACATATTTTTTTTTCTTTTGTAAAACTTTATTGTGCAAAAAAATATCATTACAAGTATGTGCCTACAACCACAGGGGCCGGCCGCTAGTACATGTAAAGCAAGTATATGACATCACAAAGCAGCGACTGATCCCTTAGCGGTCCAGCAGAGTACAGGATACAATTTCAGCAACACAGGATGTAGTCAGGATACAGATGTTTTTAATTTTTTAGAAAAAGAACAAAGAGAAAAAGAGAAGAACAAAACTCAAGGCGAAAAGCGTTTTAGACGATGTCGGGCTCCGATGGGGGGGACCTGCAGTACCGGATAGCGAATCAGGAGGGCAATAGAGATGACTAGGGGGGGAGGCAGTGGGGAAGTCAGACAATCAGGAAAAAGGAGTGAATTATTTCAAGAACCTCAGGATCAGGGGGACAGAGAAATGTCCGGAGTGTCTTCAAAAGGGGGCCTACAGATGTTCCCTCGGTAGGCGTTCCATTGACCCCAAATTTTACTCCACGCCCTAGGCTTGCCCCTAGCCAAGTATACCGTCTTCTCTCTAAACATGCACCAGTCCATATTCTCCTTCCATACCGACACGGTGGGAGGCCGTTGGGAACCCCACAGCTGCGCAATATCTCTTTTTGCGATCATGTTCCCAAGTGCCGGGCCTGGGCAACGTTGTAATTATTCGGCTCCCACACATTCAACAAACATCTACGAGCCTCAGGCAGCAGAGAGACCCCGGTGACACGCTCCATTACTGCATGCACACGTTGCCAATACGCCGCCACCTCACGACACTCCCAAATGATATGAAGAAAGGTGACACTCATTCCACATCCGCGCTTACACAACCCATCCGAGGAGAAGCCCATAGCAACCAAACGAGGACCCGTAATATACACAGAATGAAGAATTTTGAGCTGGACGAGACGGAGACGGGCAGGAATAGCGACCTCTTTCCGGGAGGATAGTGCAGACTGCCAGTCCTCGTCGTCCAGCTCCAACCCGTCTCCGGTCCAGACCTCCCTGAGACACACAAGGAGATCTGCCCAATTGTTAATTAATTTCTTATAAATCAAGGAGATCGTATTATCGGGCAGATGACCGTCAAGTATACGGTCCTCGAGTGGGGAAGATTCAGGAACAGTAACACCAGCTGTGAAGACAGACAGCAAAGCGTGGCGAACCTGTGCATACCTGAAGAACTCCCGATCACTCTACTCGTACTCACTTTGAAGCATCGCAAAGGTCTTCACCGCGCCCTTCACCCAGAGATCACCCACTCTACTAATGCCAATCATATCCCAGTTCTCAAAACCTTTCGTTGTCCAGAGGCATCCCAGTCTTTCAGAAGCATACAAAGGGGTCGCTCGTGTCAACCGATCATTCCATCCCAAGGCCGAATTGGCATCTTTCCACACACGCACAGCAATCTTGGTGGGTCCCGTTAGGTTCCTCCCCGCCGTCCGAGAGTAGAGCGCTCTGTTGAAGTTACCACTGGGCAACTGATATTTATCCATCTCGAAAGCCGGATTCGGACCGGGTGCATACGTGGCATGGTTGATGGCGGACAACTGGGAGGCCCAATAATACCTCCTGATGTCCGGGAGCGGGATGCCCCCGTCATACCAGGGGAGAGTTAGTTTTGCAAGAGCGATGCGTGCGCGACCGTCCCAAACAAGCCTCCTCTGTAAACCTTCCACCTCCCGAAAGTAAGCCGCCGTAAAAATGTCGAAAGAGTTCTGAAGCGCGTAGAGGAATCGAGGCAGCGACATCATTTTAAAGAGTACCGCTCGACCGAGTGGCGACAACGGCATTCTACGCCACCGAGCCACGTCCAACCTCAATCATCGGAGAGGAGGAAGGAGATTATGCTCGTAGCGGGCAGCTGGGTCTAACGATATATAGACTCCCAAATACTTGAAGCCGGATTGTGAAATTTGAATGGAAACCTACTCGGCAAGGGGGGAAGGCCGCCCGAGATGACATACACACACGATTTAGACCAATTAATGATTAAACCGGAGATCTTGCCGAAAGAAGTGAGAACGTCGAATAGGACGTTAAGGGATTTACGAGGGGAAGTGAGGTACAAGAGGATATCGTCGGCGTACAACGAGACACGGTCTTCAAAATCGGGGGCCCACTGAATGCCCTTTATCGACGGCTCCCATCGGAGCCAGGCTGCAAGCAGTTCTAGAGCAAGAGCAAAGAGCAGGGGGGACAGCGGGCACCCCTGCCTAGTACCCCTCCCGAAAGCAAAGGACTGGGACACTCTACCATTGACGACAACCTGAGCCAGCGGATCCGTATATAGAAGTCTCACCCAACTGATAAATTCCGCACCAAAACCAAACTTCGCCAGAGTGGCCCAAAGATATGGCCATTCTATCGTGACAAAGGCCATCGTGGCATCCAAGGAAGCCAAGATGGCCGGTTCCGGAAGAGACTGCGCCCTAGCGAGAACGCCATGTAAGCACCGTAAATTGAGAGCAGTGTTCCGGTGCGGAATAAAACCGGATTGATCCGGATGGATCAGGTCACAAATTACAGTGAGTAGACGATTAGCAAGGACCTTGGCGAGAATCTTCGGCTCGGCATTCAATAGAGAGATAGGTCTGTATGACGCACAACGATCACGAGGCTTGCCGAAGGGGCAAGATGGTTCAGGACTAGATCTTCAACCAGGAGGTCAACTGAGTGAGTCTCGGGATTTTCTGGAACACCTATGACGCGAATGTTGTTGCGTCTTGCCCTGTTCTCAGAATCCTCCAGCCGATGGGACATCAGGTCATTGGCCGATTTCAAATTGCCAAGTTCGGTTTGGAGTTCCGACACATCGGCCATGAGGCTGGAAGTCTTCAGATCCAATGACTTCACTTTCTCAATGGTCTTGGACAGGTCGGCCCTGATCAGAGTGACATCAATGGCGACGTGTCAATTTTACGAGCCAGAGCCTCATATTGCTGGCCGATGGTCTCCTTCATGTTGGTGATGGCGCCCATAATGTCCTGCAGGGACAAATCGACAGGAGCGGACGGGTCCTCTCTGGCGTCCTCCGGGGTACGGCTGGAGAGCCCGGGGGATCCTTTGGCTTGAGTGTACCGGTCCATAACATTTGTCTGGACCCGTCCCCCACGAAGCGGCGTCTTGGTCTTCCGCTTCTCTGCTTCACCCCTGCCCGCCATGTTGGAAGATGCGCCCCAGAGGGGCCCGCGAGACCTGGTGAAAATGGCCTCCGGCAGGCCGGGCACCAACAAACCACAAAAGCTGGCTCGTACGGCCAAGACAAAGTCACGACTTGACCCAAAAGGCTGTGATGATGAAGCCGTGCTTACACTAGATGGAGGCTGGCTAGGTTCCCAACTGAGCGAAACGGTCTCTCAATCAGACCATGCCAGGATCCAGAAACGAAACCGAAAGTTGAGGTAGGGCTACCAAGGAGACCCCACAGCCGTTGTTCAACTTCGTCCCGGATCCGCAAGTCGCCAAGTCCCTGGCTCGCCTCCAGGTGGGCCCCAAAAGTTCAAAACGATGTAGTTTCGGCTGCCCAAGTTCGATTTAAATTCTGAAAAGAGTTATGGACTCAGTCAAGGTTCATCTTCGAGAATCGGTCCAAGAAGTCAGGATATCATCAGGATAAATTGCGGAGAGTGGCGAGGGTCCGGGGAGCCCTGTGCTCAAGCGACCATCTTGTATGCGCGCTAAGCTCCTCCTCAGTGTGCAACATATTTAGGGGACAATTTGTTTCACCTGTGGAGCATTATTGATAAACGCGTTCCAGTTTCACTTGCAATAGAACGCCTTGAAAAGCAGAGTTTGAGACTATTTTAATCCTCATTGGCCCTTTTTTGTTTCCTAGCTATTTCTTGGCAGAAGATTTTAGATCAGTTGTTGCTACCAGAAGTGCTCCGAGTCTTATTTAGGCATGTGCTATTTGTCATCATTTATTTTGTAAATGTGTGTTTGCAAAAAATGTAGAATTGACTTCTTAGTTGTGCTGCTACTAAATGATTTAAGCATCCATGAGACTTTTGCATTCTAAGCTAATGAGGTTAAGAACATCTTAAGCATAGCATGTATAAAGGGTTTGGAGGAAGCCAAGAGGTAGCGCAAAATAGGTAATATAACACAGGGCATCTGTTACTTTAAACATTTAATCAACAAACATCTGTAAGAATTTGTTAAACGTACCAATAGCCAGTATGTGACCGCTAGTGATTATCGGCGGAGAACCTTCATTAAAAGTAGATTTCATTAAGCATTTGGAAGATTCTAGCAAATACTATAGAATACTCGTTTTGGGGAATTCAAATCAAAATTCCATTTTCTTCATGAAAGTATCCAACAGATACATATTTGGCAGAACACCCCATTATATGCCCTAGACATCATTTTCAGAAGTTCCAGAGCAATCAAGAGTTACTGGGCTCAAGTTGTAACAACTGGATTCGTTTACGTCTGGTGTCCTGAAGCTTTCAAAACAAGCACCATCTGCCTTAACTTCCCCACACAGTGCAAAAAAACACATGCAGTACAGTGCATTGATGGATGAGTTGAGAGAGGGTGAGGCTGACAGTGCATTACCAATAGAATAGCAGTTGTTGTGTTTCTGATAGCTCTAGATCATTGCTTCTAAAATGCAGCCGTAATTGTGGGTCAGAAAAGGTGTGAAGCACACAGAGATAAGGCAAAACATTTTTTCAGCAGTGTAAAAGCCTGATTTTCATTACAACCACATGGGATAACTATAAATACAATCAATATAATCAAAATCATTTGTATAGTCCGTTAATATTGGAAAAACTGAAGATGGATCTGACCCTCGTGAAGCAGTGCTGAACTCCCCTCCATGGCCCAAATAATAAACTAGCCCCTGATTTGTCTGTACCGTGTGTTTGTATGTATCTGTAACTTTCGCAATTATGTCGAGTTTGCTTTTGGGAACTTGGTCAATGTTGTGTTTAATGTATCATGAATTTTGATATTGGAGGAGACATGGAACAAGTTGCAGTGATAGTAAAAAGGTTCATTCTAACACACATATCTGATATATATTGTCAGTTCTATAAAATCATATATTCTGGTGATTTGTTGCGAAGTTAGAAGTTCATAAAAGTACTATGTTGTGCCCTCATTTACAACTTTGATTACACTTGTCCAAAAATATTGGAATCTGAACCTCAAGGCAAACTTCTTTTGTCCAGACTGGCCAGTGGAAAACACAGTTTTGCACTGATAAATTTATGCAAATTTAATTTTTGTACTGACAAAGTGTGCAAATGTTTTTTTCTGTTAATCCAGCTCTAGCACTGCTACATTAATTCATGGCGTTCTTTCCCTTCACTATCTTTATGGTTTGGTTTTCCTTTGAAGCACTTGGACAGTTCAAAAAAACACACAACGAAGAAGCCTGTTTGCTAACTGATATTGCTTAATTCACTTGTATGCCTTATGTTCTACTGTAGCAAGAATTATATGTAAAGCACATTGACTTTTCTACAGAATTGTTCATGCCACATATTTTAATAATTCTTGTTCATAGTAAAGGCCTGTAAAACAAATTGATTTCCTGTTACCGCCCCACTTTGTTACAAGGGTAACTGGGAAATTACAGGAAAGTGTGACACTGGTATGGCTGGGTAGTCATTAAGCAGATTCAATAACTGGATCAAGAGAAGATTTATTAACAACTGCATCCAGCTCACATAAAATTTATACTGGTATTAGATAAGTTTGCAGTTGCATCAAACGATTTTCCAACAATGCTGTGCAATTTTGCAGTAAAATGGGCAATGATGAATAATATAAATGTGAAATTGGCAATAATTGATCAGTGCAAACATTGTGTTTTGCATGAATTGATGGTATAAATATTTTAATGCTGGTGCAGAATTACCACGCAGCAATTTATGTGACCTGACCCCTGTTGGGCAGTGCTTACTTTAATGCATTCTGTGTTTTGTAACAAAGTATTTCCTTGTTTATAAAAGCTGTGCACTATAGAAATCATTCATTGTGAAAGTTGAAAGCTGGAAAAATCTCAAAAGTAGACAAAAAAGTGAATTATGTAGCTTACAGTTTTACAGAGTAATTAAAAGTTTGGAGAACTTGGTACTTCACCACATATATAGTGGAATGCCCCATTTGCCGAACTCTCAGCACATCTGTTCTTATTTAGAGTTAATCAAACTGTCTCCATATGTTGGGAGAAAACTCCAAGTGTGTCAGTGGTTTTTATATTTTGATTGTTGTTTTTTTAAAATCTCGCACTTTGGGTGTATAATTTTGAAAAACTTAAAATATTTGCTGTGCAGGAAACATGGCTCTTACACAGCAAAGCATGCTTTCAGAGAGGTTGCCGTGGTTCTTGGTCCTATGGTAATGCAGAAACTCTCCACCAGGTAGGCGGAGATCTCTAAAAATGTCCATCTGTAATCCACCAGGGCAGCAGGGTACATTCTGCCTAACTCAAAACAAGTGCCACATTTTTTTTTCTGAAAAAAATTATAAAACATGTCTGCATGATACTGCATGATACTGCTTTGCAACCATGTCTGGCCTGGCTTTATTCTGTAATGCAAGATTAATTTTTTCCATTTCCATTTTTTCTAACATGGTTTTGTAAATAAAATAATTTATATGTTTGTAAGAAAATAATGTGTCATTTTTATTTTCAAAAGATAGATGCTTCTTCAGGTATGTTAATATGTACATCATCATTTCCATTGCCCTGGTAATTGAAGGTAGTGTGCAAAGAGTACTAGCTGTAAAATGTTTACCACTAAAAACATACAACCTTCAATCAATCAAACCAATATATATATATTGTTGGAGCGATTGGAAAACAGCTGGACAGGCCTGGGACGCTTTCCATACCAGATTGTATACGTGGAAGGGCATGGGATTACTGAGTGGGGATGAGCTGAAGTTCCTCAAATCAAATGATCCAGTAATCCCTGTTTTCTATATGATTCCAAAAGTTCACAAGAATTTATCCAAACCACCTGGTAGGCCTATAATTTCAGCCAGGCAGGGTACATTTGAGAATGCCTCCCGATATATTGATCATTTCCTGCAGGAACATGTGAGAGCTCTTCCCTCGTACATCAGAGATACTGGTGATTTTTTGGATAAGATTAGACCAATTGTATGGTAGGAAGATTACCTATTGTTAACGCTTGATGTAACTTCCTTGTAACCAGTATAAATCATGATGACGGCTTGAGGGCGGTAAAACACTGTTTGCAGCGCAGGCCTGCCTGCATGCTACAACACAACAACATGATCAGTGAGATGACAGAGATCTGCCTCAAAAGCAACTTCTTCCTGTTTCAAAAGCAAATATTTCAACAACTGAGGGGAGTTGCGATGGGGGCCTGCTTCTCCCCAAGCTACGCGTGCTTGCACATGGGGCTTTGGGAGGAGCAGGTCCTTGGGGGAACCTATGAAAATACCATGGCTAGTAACATCATAGCCTGATACAGGTTCATTGATGACCTCTTCATTATTTGGAGGGGGTCAGAGGAGGAGGCATCTAGGTTCATTTTGGATATTAACATAAACGACTTGAACTTAAGATTCACTGGTCAAATCAGTAGCTCAAAAGTTACCTTCTTAGATGTGGAGGTTAGCATTGCCAACGGAAGAATGGTAACGGACCTGCACCGTAAGGAGAAGGTAGGCAACACGGTGTTGCACGCCACAAGCCATCACCCAGCCCACCTGATTCGGAGCATTTCCTACGGGGAAATGCTAAGGATCAGGAGGATATGTAGTACAGGTGAAAATTGTATTAGAGCCCAAAATGCAAGCAGGGAAAGGTTCATTGAGAGAGGGTATTCTAGAGAAATGGTGGAGGGTGTCATGAGGCGTGCCAATAAAACCTCTGGGCATGAATTGACAATGGGTGCTGTACCAACACAGGCACGAGATGATAAGGAGTCTGGTCAGCCTAGATTGATAACAGCTTATAGCCGACAGCACAAACAAATACACAACATAATTTGCAAGAACTGACAGGTCATCAAGGGAGATCCGGTTATTGGGGGGACCCTAGCTGATAGACCAGCTATAACATACAGTCGGGCCAGATCTATGAGCGATATGTTGGTGAGTAGTAGTCCTGAAGTGGCTGATGACAACTGGCTTGGAAAGAGCAAGGGCTTCATCAAATGTGCCGTCTGTAAGGCGTGTAGGATAGGGAGGAGTCGTACTTCCAACACAACGCCCTTTAGTAGTGAGGTGATAGCAATCAAAAGGAAAATCACCTGTAGATCAGACTTTGTGGTGTACGTCTGGAATGCGCTTGTGGCCTGCGATACGTGGGCAGCACGAAGTTGCAGGTTCACAAGCGCATTTTGCAGCATCTAAGGGCAATAAGTAACAGGGATGAGACTTACCCTGTGGCCAGACACGTGAATTCATGCCATGGGGGTGATGTAGGATGTCTACGGTATTACGCTATAGATATGGTCCCGCCCCTTCGAAGAGGGGGTGACAGAGAGGCCCGGCTGCGAGTATTGGAGACTTGTTACATCTTAGAGCTCAATTCTAAAACCCCCAACGGTCTGAATCAAACTGAAGACTTACACTCATGTTTGTATTGAGGATATTAAAAAATATCAGGAGGTTTTTTCAAAGCATCAAATACATTTAATACTGTAGGGGAGCCTAAGTGGACTGTTAATCAATGAAACTAAGTCGAACATGAAGATGGCTTTTTTAACTCAATTTGATGGTGATAGGTATAGTGTTATTTTAACCACTAGGTAAGGGTTTTTGTTTATTTAAACAATGATTTAGTTAAAGCTATTTAAAGTGCACTAGCTTTCTACCAGTGTACAGCAGTGTGGACGCAGTGGTTCCAGGAGTTGATAATGCCCACTGGGGCTCAATTTTGAAAGGTGGTCCTTAAACATGAGTTCCTCTGAAGGATAAGGATGTTTTGTTTCCATTTGCGTAATTTGCACACAATAGAGCGAATTTGCACAGAATGTATGAATTGTATATTTTTAAGTCATGATTTTAACATGAAATATACGGACTCATTTTATTCTTTTAATTGATTGTACACTTTAATCAATTCAATTAATGGGAACAAACATGAGAGGGATAGGAGGACAGAGAGTTTACGTTTGTGAAAAGGAGCAATAATTTCCTTGAAATGTTTTTCTCTTACTTGTACATGTTGTTTTCTAAATTTACATGGACCATGTATAATCAATTGGAATTTTACATTTGATATGTGATGTATTCATTCCTGAACCAGGCTGAAGTCTGTTTTTTATGTCCACAGGCTGAGGGGTCAGCTGATGATGTACTTGCACTTTAAAATGATGGGTGTAATGCCGGACCATGTCATGCGATCAAGGGGCTGAGGTCCCGAAACGCGTCATGGCGGCGTGTTTTTCTGCACGAAGGATGAAATAAATAATTTTTGCAAACTATCCATTTGGGCCTGGTTTCGTTGGTGTTCTGAAGCTGTTTTCAGGGCATAACGGAGTTCGCGTCATTCATATATATATATATATATATATATATATATTTACCAACTTTTCCAAACAAGGAAAATAACGGGTCGCACAGCCAACCTGGATTCCAACAGTGATCCTCTTTATTCTCAATATTTTCAAATAAGGGCAACAGGCGCAGAGATCTCTGCGCCTGTTGCCCTTATTTGAAAATATTGAGAATAAAGAGGATCACTGTTGGAATCCAGGTTGGCTGTGCGACCCGTTATTTTCCTTGTTTGGAAAAGTTGGTAAATATAATAGCGGCTTGGTTCTGCCGCAGGACACCGCACATACAGGAGCGCTGCGCAACTCCCGCATAGGAACCACTGTGGAGGTGATATATATATATATATATATATATATATATATATATATATATATATATATATATACCACTGGAGGGCAAAAAGTATGCACAAAATTGTGGAACTACGTTAACCAGCGTGCAATGGGCCGAATATGAATATTGATGGCACACGAGAGGCCAATAAGGGACATTTAAACATCACGCAGGGTCAGCAGTTTCAGCAGAAAACATATTAAGTGCTCGCATTGGCCCGAGAAGAAGGAGAGAGAATTCTCCGAAACGCGTCGGCCAAAGGACTTCAATATGGGATGCAAAGCTGGCTGTCTTTCATTAAATAAAGGATGTTCCTAACCTGCTTGGGAGTGTGGCTTCAATTTGCTGATCAAAATGTGTGATATATATATATAGCCTCAAAGTCGCTTGTTTTTCTATTAATAAAGCAGCCTTTTAAAAGAGTTTTTCAAGGTGTGGCCAACTTTCTTCCCTCGGAGAAAAACTGTTCTAATATATATATATATATATATATATATATATATATATATATATATATATATATATATATATATACCATCAAAGCCCTCGAAGGAAGAAGCCACAAGATCGGTGAAATTTGCAACCATTTCATTTAGGAATCAACTGCAACAGGAGACGCAGAGAAAACAGTCACCATCTGTTCTTTTCAGCCAAACCGGTTTCGGGAATCCTATCCCTTTCTCAATGGCATCTGTTGATAATGATTATGCAACATGCACTGTAATTTAAAGTGCCTGCCTCCAAGGGCGTGGTCACATAAAATGGCCTTCTGGGTCTTGTAGTGCATGAACCAATTGTCTTGAGTGAGTTCATCATTGAAGCAGTAAATAACTGAGTGATTAAAACCCCTGTGGGCTGATGAAAACATATGCCCTTTGGAGATGTATAACACAATTGGGAGCGGGATTGAGCCAAAAGAAAGCAAAATCGCATTTTTATCCGCAGATGCCACCTTGCAATAAAAATAATACATACAGTGAAGCGGTTATACAAGATCTTTACAAACTCAAGAAACAGAGATACCTGGACAATCTTAAACCTGATGAGAAAGATGCCTTAATAACTTTGAGCCAAGATGACAAAATCGAGATCAAAATGGCCGACAAAGGCACAAACATCGGTATATGGGACAAGCAAGACTACATCGATGTAGCCCGAACAACTCAGTGATAAAACCTACTATGACAGTTTAACATCTAACCCAACCGCCAAAATGATACTAAAATTGGATATAAAACTAAAAGAGTGGCGGGATGAAGGGTTAATTGATCATGACAAATGGAAGTATTTAACAGTTCAACAACCTGTGACAGCAACCATGTATTTCTTACCGAAAGTGCATAAAAACCACACTAGACCACCAGGGCGCCCAATAGTGTCAGCTAACGGATCCCTGTTTGAACCCATGGCCAACTATATTGACTATTTTTTGTTGCCTTTTGTTTCAAAATTAAGTTCATATATAAATGACTGAATCTGAATGGAACCCCTTGGTTACCCACATACAAACTCATAACGATGGATGTGATATCGTTATACACAAACATTGATCACAAAACTGGGATTACAGCTTGCAATTTCTGAATGAAAGAAATATACACTATACCCAACACAACAAAATGTTGGAAGAAAGGATCATGATGTGTTTGAATCAAAATGTTTTTTACTTTGGTGAAGAGATTTTTGCCCAAACGAAGGGCACGGCGATGGGCTTTTCTTTTAGTCCAAGTTTTGCCTGCCTCACCATGGGATGGTGGGAGCAGAAATGGGCACGGCAAGCAGAAAATGACGAATTCCTGGATAAAACCATACTATGGGTACGATTCATTGATGACCTGTTGATCATCTGGGACGGTTCAGAAATGGAATTTAAAGCATATTTTGAAATTCTAAATAACACACCTGCAAATTTTAAATTCACCTATGAACTAAGTGAAAAAAGTCATCTTTCTGGGTACAGAAATTTACATTGAGGCCAATCAGATACAAACTACGCTACATAGGAAAAAGACAGCAACAAATGCAACACTGCATGCTAGTAGCTTTCACCAACAATGCCTCTTCCAGAATATTCCATACGGTGAATTCTTAAAACTGCGAAGAATTTGCTCAGAAGAGAGTCAATGGTTACAACAAAGTAATTCCACTTCAAAAAGATTTGAAAGGAGAGGGTATTCTAAAAAACCTATCAAGAATGGATGGGAGCGAGCAAACAAGTTAAATAGGAATGACCTACTATCAGCAATTTCTGAAAACACCATCGTTGAAACAAAAGAAAAACAGCAAGAAATTTAACCAATAGGATTCATAACCACATCTTCTAAAGAATCCCCTCAAATAAGACAGATCCTAAAAAAGAATTGGACATTTTTTACATTAGATCCAACCATTGGGCTGATTGTGGGCAATGCTCCAGAAGTAACATATCGGCGAGCACCAAACTTGGCAGATCGCCTGACTCATAGTCATTTCCGTAAAGAAAAGAAAAAAACTTGGCTACAAGGCAAAGGATTCAAGAAATGCTATAACTGTAAAGTTTATCAAATAGCAAAGAACACGGATAATGTAATGATGGCCAACGGAAAAATATGGAACATTGGTGATTTGATTACTTGCAAGAGCAAATACGTAGTTTACGTCATTAAATGCCCCAGCCAATTAAAATATGTTGGCAGCACTATTTGTAACTTGAAGAAACGGATCCTTGAAAATGTCAGGGCAACTGTCCACAAAGACAGGAGCAACGCTGTAGCTAAACACATGGAGTCCCACCATGAAAGTAATTGGAAGACTTTAACCTTCTAAGGCATTGACATGGTGAAAAAACAAGGCCGAGGGGGGGATAGAGAAAGAACATTAAGGCAAAAAGAATCCCGCTACATTTTAAATCTGCGGTCTCTAACCCCTTTTGGTCTCAACCAAAGTTAAGAAATGTATATACATCTGTAGAATGACCGTGTATATGGGACTAATTAGTGGGGAGAGACCATGTTTATTTTGATCATTCATGCTGCAAGGTGTGACGGAAAATGCAATGCTTTTCCTCTTTTATTTTAACTCATTTTATTATCGTTACATTTTAATTTTATTTTACTTCTTAATTTTCGTTTTGGAATCATCAAATCTCTTTTCCAATCATGAAATGATATCTCACCTCATGGACTCAAATAACTAATGTTTATTTCAATGAAAAGTAATTGCTTGTTTGTGATGGTTAGGATAAAGAAGGGTGTCATCAAATTGTGCAGGTTATTAAAAATTAACCATTCGGATTAAAATGCCACTGTAGGCAAAGAAATATTAAATAAATGGTTTAACTATAGGGTGACATAACTAAATATTGTAATGTTTTGGAAATACAGCCACCAGAGGCAGTTATGTGAAAACATATTGAGGCTTGAACGATCCAAAAAGCATAGTCAAAGTCAGACAATGGACTGAGTCTGAGATACGGTTATATAATTTTCTAACATTGGAAATTTGCGCAATGTGACTTTTCATTTTATTGAGTTGTGCATTATATTTTTTATATATTTTTTAAATTTTTAATTCTGGATAATACACTTTAATTGGAAATGATATATAGATATATAAAAAACGATTTGAAAAAGTCTTGTATACTACAGATACCATAATGCCTTGGCTAAATGCTAACAGGAAATGATGTCATACCACTGATAGTTGTTAAATGCAGTAATTGGAGCATCTATGGATTTGTAACAGTTTTGCCCAAAGCCGTAAAGAGACTGCACCACCCTTCAAAAAAGGAGCACAAACCTCCCGTGATGCATTGTAGGTGGTGGCTGTTCTTGCGGATTCACTGCGTTTTGGGGACTGCTCAGCCTCTAGATTTTGGGCTGAAATGCAGGTGGACAGGCATCTGGATTATAAAATTGGGACATGAACGCTGTGTATATTTTGTGGATTTTTCAGTATATGGACTAGCAGGACAAGAATACAGGAAAGACATGGGTTGGCAGTTTGGGCTGGACTGTTCCTATGAGGCACAGGGTCAAGACTGATTTACATATAGCTGTGTCTGAACTGGGGTGGCGAAGTGAGCTAAAGAACGATGATGGATTCAACTCAGATCTGTGACTGGGCGTTAGTGTCTGACATGTTTCAGTGCTCCGTCCATCATCATCTTGTGTTTGCATTGTTATTTACAATGCTAATAACACAAACTTTCGCAGATGCGAGAACTATTGCATTGCAAATGCTTGCTCATTACAGTAAGGTTCATGTGTGTGAAATGTTCAACGATGCTGGAGTGCATGATTATGCACAGAGATTTTATTAGAGGAGTCTGTTCTGAGTGTTCTGTAGATGGCTTTTTTACCACAAGGAAGAAAGAAGTCTGACGGTAGAAAGAAAACTTGTGTGGCTGTAGAGGACAAACAAAGGGAAAATTCCTCTGGTGCTCTCCAAAGAAAATGTGATTCAACCAGAGTTGCCCTAGCAGGTAGGATATGTTTGCTTACCATAACACAAAAGGAGCCAAGAGGGAACAAAAAGATACAAAAGGGATCGCCCTCCACTCTAATCAGTCAATTCACAAAAAAGATCCCTGTACCAAGGACAGATAATGTAGTCTATTTAGTCAACATGAGTGTACACTTGTTCTGGACCTATTACTACCATGTGCCAGAAACAACCCCCTTTCTCTTCACAGTGAGGTGTGTTTTCTCTAATGTCTTGCTGTCCATACACAAAGCAATGTTTGTATCTAAAAAACTTAAAATTACAGGGTGGCAATCAACTCAAGGTGTCCAATGATGCCTGCCCTCAATCAGACAGTACATCAATCCACACTCAAACAGATGAAGAAATGAAAAAATGTGTGGTGGAGAGGAATCACCTCACGGGCGAACAACCCTCGGGGAACTTGGCAGATGTTTTTACCAATTCTATGCCCCTTTCTCATCATTGGTTGCCATTCCAATCCAAAAAGAAAAGAGTGTACAAAACACAGAAAATGTACAACACAAAAGAAAAACTGCGTGTAAAGCGGTGCTAGACAGAAAGCTTATAACAATAGCCAACTAGTGTGACCAACATAAACGAGTGACATAAAATCATCAGACACACTTACTATATATCTTTATTATTCGTATTAGTCAATCAATCAATCATAGACATTTATAGAGCGCTCTACTTACCCGGAGGGTCTCAAGGCGCTAGGGGGGGGGGGGTGCTGCTACTGCCCGAACAGCCAGGTCTTGAGCTTCTTCCTGAAGGCGAGGTGGTCTTGGGTCAGGCGCAGGTCGGTCGGGAGGGAGTTCCAGGTCTTGGCGGCCAGGTAGGAGAAGGACATTCCTCCTGTTGTCGTTCTTCGGATGCGGGGGACGGCGGCGAGGGCGTGACTGGCTGATCGGAGGTGTCGTTTGGGAGCGTAGAAGTTGATGCGGTTGTTGAGGTAGCTCGGGCCTTGATTGTGTAGGGCTTTGTGTGCGTGGGTGAGGAGACGGAAGGTGATTCTCTTGTTGACCGGGAGATTAGTGTGTGCTGGTGAGTTAAAACGGCTGGTAGCTTAATAATGCATACCAATACCTGATACCGACATGTTTCACTGCCCCAATGCTTTTGGCAGATTCATCAGGGTATTAACACTCGGTCACTGCACCGATTGTGGACACCTCTTTTTGGACACTGTTGAGTTGAAAAAACACACACCCGTATAAAACCATTAAAAACCTATTTCTGAAACCAATCTGGACATCTTATTCTCTAGAAAGTTAAGGTCAAAATAAAGAACATTTACCCTGATTCAGCCCTGTCTTCTCATACCAGCTGATCAGGCCACCATCCACTTTGTTTTATGTCGATTGATGCATCAATCTGCAAATAGTAAAACCATCAAACCATCAACCTGTGCTGAAAGCCTGCATCGGTTAACTGTGAAGGTACTAACTGCAAAGCATGCTCCTAAGCCGATTGATTCCCACTGAGCCCTCCTGTGGGAAACTCTGTCCCTCATCTAGACATCGCTCAGAGGTAATGCCAAACAATGTCCCCGTGGGAGTCCTAATTCGCTCCCCTGCGACGGTGGAGCTGCCAGAGATTCACAGCGCCAGCGTCCAAATACTTAAAAAGTAAAGAGTAACACGTATTCCCAGTCTCTCTTCCTCCTCGCTAGGTACGTTTATTCAAACCTTACACCCCTCTCCTCACCGTACGACTTCGTAACCAGGACGTCAAATCATCCCAGGAACGCCGTGTACTCGCTGCTAGGGATATTTAACTAGATGTTGATTGCAGCGAGACCGGGGGATGTCCGGTCACATGGCTTTCCGGGCATGCTCAGAAGCACTTCCTAGTGTGCACTCCTGTGGGCGCCATCTTTGAGTGGAGTTTTGTCGATATGTATATCAATGTCGTTACTGGTGTTTGCACACAGTTTAACCCCAAGGAGTTGGCGCTATGATCTAATTTAATTACTGCACGCACACATATAATTAACAACTAGAAATTTCATCATTAAGGGTCTGCAATGAGGTCATTTATAGGGAAAGCAAGTTTCAAAACGTAGAGATCTTGAAACTGCATTCATATTATGTATATTGCTCCACATTTCGGGACACGGGTCAGTTGCAATCCGACCAAATTAATGGTGCTATGATCTCATTTTGATTACTGCGCGCACACCTGTAATTAACAAATAGAAATTTGCAATAATATCAAAGATAAGTGTCATTGTTGTTATGGGGGAAGGAGATTTTCAAGACCGTGGAGCATTTAGAACTTCATTCATATTGTGTATATTGCTCCACATTTCGGGACACAGGTCAATTCAAGCCAGGCAAATTACATTGTAAACTCAATATGGACAGCAAAAGGCACCTGTTTACATAAGAAGTGTATAGCTACTCTAGGGGCCAAACCCCATCATATTATGACAACAAGAGATTATTTCAGTCTGTTCCATTCAATAATTTCATTCAGACCCTGTGTGTCACTATGTTCTCTATAAATCCATCCTGCTTCCTTGTTCAGCAACACTGTCTCCATATTTTGTGGGTTGCCCTTCACTGTTTCAAGCACGGTCCAAGTGAAACCATGTTTTTCTTTGTTACAATGCTGGACTAGTTTTGTAGTTAGTTTACCTGACTTGATGGTACTCAGGTGTTCCTGGATACGCACTTTAATTTTTCGTGTGGTCAAACCAATATATTGGAGACCACAACAACACAGCAATCTGTAAACCACATTAGTGGTATTACAATTGCTGAAGTGGTTCAAGAACCATTCCTTCCCTGAACTCAAAATCACGCTAGTGTTTTTAGTTGTGAGCGGACAAACCGAGCACATTCCACACGGGTAGTGCCCATTGGGTACAGTCGTGGGGTCACTCCTCTGAGGTAAGGGAGCACGGGTATGGACAAGCCTATCCTTCAAGTTGCCTGACCTTTTAAAGGCAAATCTTGGTGGTGGCATACAGAAATCCTTGTTGGACAATAAGGCCCAATGTTTTCTGATAGACTGTCTAATTTTTGTCGCCATTGGGTCAAAAGTCATCACCACCGGGAGGCAATCTTTTCTATCTCTGTTGGTGTGTTCGAGCAGGACACTCCGTGGTGTATTGAGGGCCCTCTTTCTCGCATTCTTGATCACCTTGCGGGGATAGCTGCGTTATTCAAGTTTCTTGGACAGGTCGTCCGACTGTTCCAAGAAGTCCGTGGTAGTTGAACAATTCCGCCGATACCGTAGGAATTGACCCACCGGAAGATTGTCATGGAGGGCTCTGGGGTGATATGACTGGTATATGAGAAGCGAATTTCTGTCAGTCAGCTTCTGGTGCACCCTAGTGCCGAGTCCACCTTCAACATGTGCTTCAATTTCAAGGTCCAGGTACACAGCAGTGGTATGGCTGTATGACCAAGTGAATCTCAAACTCTGGTCCTGTGAGTTCAACCATGTCAGAAACTCCAGCAGGGATTCCTCAGTACCTGACCAGATACAGAGCACATCGTCTATATATCTCTTCCAGAGGCAAACGTGCCGCTGGAAGGGGTTGGTATCAGGATAGACGATGTGCTCTTCAAAACGGCCTACATATATGCATGCCAGGCTGGGGGCCATCGTGGCCCCCATCGATGTTCCAGAGGTTTGTAAGTAGAGTTGGTCCTTGTATCCGAAATAGTTTTGGGTGAGTGCCAACTCGATACATTCCATGACGAATGATTGTGGAGCATCATAGAACCATTCGAGTTCCCCCAGAGCGCGCGATGCTGCCACCAACGTCGCGTCCTGGGGGATACTCGTATACAGGGACTCAATATCGATGGTCACCAGAAACTGGGAACTGGGGTCGTAAGGGGTACTCTCCAACATGTTAAGCACATCAGTGGTGTCCTTAACAAATGACCGTTGATTCACCACCGACTCGCGCAGAAAGTAATCCGCATACTGCGAAAGGGGTTCCAACACTGATTGTATACCCGATACTATGGGTCTCCCCGGCGGGGGGCGGTGGGTTTATGAATCTTAGGTAAAATATAGAATGCCGGAGTCCTGGGGGTGTTATTCACAAGGAACTCCGCTTCTTTTACTGATATCCATTTGTTGGTTTTAGCTTTGTTAACCATTTCTCTAATGGTTTTCAACAGATCATCAACCGGATCCTTTCTAAGGGGTTGGTAGTTGGTACGGACATTCAACAAACGATGAATCTCTGTATCATAGTCCTGCGTATTAAGAACCACCACTGCCCCTCCTTTATCCGCTGTTTTCTTTTTGGATTGGAATGGCGCCCAATGATGAGAAAGGGGCATAGAATTGGGTAAAACATCTGCCAAGTTCCCCGAGGGTTGTTCGCCCGTGAGGTGCCTTCCTCTCCACCACACATTTTTTCATTTCTTCATCTGTTTGAGTGTGGATTGATGTACTGTCTGATTGAGGGCAGGCATCATTGGACACCTTGATTTGATTGCCACCCTATAATTTTAAGTTTTTTAGATACAAACATTGCTTTGTGTATGGACAGCAAGACATTAGAGAAAACACACCTCACTGTGAAGAGAAAGGGGGTTGTTTCTGGCACATGGTAGTAATAGGTCCAGAACAAGTGTACACTCATGTTGACTAAATAGACTACATTATCTGTCCTTGGTGAATTGGAGGATATGTTTGCTGGCAGCTTTTTGTAGCCAAAGCGTTCTGCGAGGGTGCATTTTATGGCAAAACACATTCAGAACAAAGGCAGCTTAGCAAACAGAAGGCAGTGTGTATAAGGAATCCGTTCATTTATAAGACACAGAGTGCATTGGAAATGGCAGTGTAAAGAAATTCTGTACACATGTGATAGCCTTGATGAACAGAACTGCTAGTGTACTGTAATTATCAATGCAGAGAGTCTACAGGACAGGAAGCATTGAAACGCCTTGTCTGAAAAGTTCTCCCTACCTGTAAACTCTAGTCGAGCAAGTCTCAACCTTTTGATTTTTTGGACCACCACTGAATCCCTTTTTTGAACCAGGTATTCCGGTCTAAGCAATTTCTACAATTTAAACCTCACAAAAAACGCTAAACTGCAGAAACAAGTATATATCAAGCAAATACACAAAAGATTATATATTTTTCTTAATTCACAAACAAAAAAATATATACAAAATCACAATTTTTATTTTCAAAGGGAGGTTGGAATTTTTCAAAATGTGGCTTTACTTCTAAAACCCAAAGCAGTATGTTAGATTCCAGTGTAGCACTTTCTTTTTTGTTTCCCAATGCATCCTTTTCGTTGGCTCATGCTGTTTGTCATTCTATTGAGGTCACCAGTCATCCATACTACTGATCTACTCATCACTTTATTTGTGCTGCTCCCACAAACCAAGCTAAGGATGCTTAAAAGCTTAATATTTAGCCTTCGATTTCATATTCCTGTACATTTACAACACATTTTATAATTATCAATGTTTCATTATTCTTTTTTATGTGTGCATACTTTATTAATCTGCTAATATGATTTAATTTTCTAAACAGTGGTGGACTCCCTGAACAGGTGCCAGGCATCCCCAGGGGTCCATGGAATACCGGTTGAGAACCACTGCTCTAGTCTATTGACAGGAGGTAACACTAACCACCCAGGCTAGTTTTAGTGCCTGAGTACCTCATCTCATTTCAAGACAGTTCCCGGTAATCAGAAGCTTAGCAAACTGGTGGTTTGTTCATGTTGAAAAATATTTCTGTTATAAAAAAAAGCTGTTCTAAATGGATATACACTGTTAGGAAGTACTAGTCCAGGAGGTAAAAGGGGAGAGGGAATTTTCTGTATGCTGCCTAAGGATCAGGTTTAATGGCTCCAGTCCACCTTGACGTTCGATACTCACAGATCATTATCATCATGAATCATGCATGTGACAAACATCTGTGTTTTTTCCATAGTTTCTACTCCAAAATGGTTATCGATACCTGGCCACCAGGGTTGGACTGAGAGAGAAGTTAGGCCTGGGCACCAAAATAATAGTGGCCCCTATTAGTAATTTAGGAAGCTAAAAATGGCCCTTGTTTGAAAACTGGGGTAATTTTGAATTCGTAAAGACACGTTGTATACATTTTTTTGCGAGGTATTGAAGACTGCACGGATTTGAGCTTCCTTCAGGCAATGTTTATTTTTTATTTCCCTGATAATAATCAGGGAAATAAAAAAACAGCCCAGTGGCCCATAAAACAGACCCACAAACAGGCATAAAACCTGCCTAATCACTGATCTGTCAGACCAGCCCATTGGGTGCTGCCTTATTGTCCTACAGGCCAGTCCGACCCTCGAGCGACCAATGGGTCGCAGGCAGAGTTATGCAAGTATTTCATGCAAGCTTGTACTTTGGAGGTGTTTGGAGAACTCCACAGTGTCTCAGTCTCTGCTTGGGAGGGGTTCACAGGTTATACGAGTCTGTTCCACTATACATCCAACTATGAGGATGCCTCTGCCTGAAAGTAGGGTTCATCTGTGACGTAGCTGCATTCATCCCCATTATCTTTTGTGAACCTCCAAAGCTGAGCAGCCTGACCAGTGAGAAGCAGCTCGATCCCAGCGTTCAGGCAGTCCTGCTGTCTGTCTAGTTTTCCAGCCTCTGTCTCTGCTGCAGCCCTTTGCCAACCTGCCACGGAGAACCTAAGAACTAAGATTTCAATAATTACTGGTTCAGTATCAACCTGTTGTCTGGGAACAGATGGAAACAAAGCAGTGATTCACTCACATTCACTTAAATTATAAAGCTGCAGTGCATTCAATGTCTCTCTCAAGTGTCACCAGCTCTTTTTGTACACAGCGGAGTAACGTTGGCCTAGGCAAAGAGAAATTAATGATTTCAGTGTTGAGGTCCCCGTCCTCCCCTGTTGGTGATGTCCAGTGACTGAAAAAAATTGCGAGAGAGACCAGACCAAATGCCTAACCATATGCTGGTCTGTTCCAGAACTCTACTGACGGAGCATAGAGACTTCAGCTCCAACCCCACCAGCAGCCTACTGGCTCCAGAGGCCACAGGCTGGTACTAGCTGACAGATCAGGCTCGTCAAAACCTGAATCTGTCAGTGTCAGCTAGCTTACAGCAGGCCTTTTTAAAAATCCATAGGAATGGGTTACAAAATCGGAGGGCGGTAGGAACTTCTAAAAAGCAGTAGCTTACCTCCTCAGTTAGAGGGCTGGCAAGACATTTTCTGTAGTGAGAGCTTTTTCTAGTTACTGAAAAGCATCCTGAGCTACTTCCTAATATATGGATGTTAGGTAAAGGTACATCAAATCCAAGTAACAATCACTAACCCCTAGAATATCCAAGTCATGCTCCATTGAGCAAACAACATTAATACCACAAGAACTCCATAGCAAATGTTAACTTGGGGGTTCCCAAAGGATCGGTTTCGTCCTTGCTTATGAATCACCCTAAGAGGTGAGAAAGAAAATAACAAAAACAAAAATAGAGAAAGAATGGATGGAAGTAATTCCTCCACAACAATTTCCACCACAAACAGCCTCACCCCTTCACAAGACCTATACGATGCCCTATAGGACTTTTTCAGCAGTCAAATCAATCTACAACAACTTCAACCCTCAACCACACCCCTGCAGTCTTGCGTCCAGCCTACTCAATAAAAACCTCAGAAACACCCTGGCGACATTGGAAACAATCACTAACGAAGAAACAGCTAACATGATGGGACCATCCACTCTGGGGCACTGATGGACCCCTGCCCCCACGACATTCACAACTTGGGCACCTCCCCAATCAGCAAATGACTCACCTGCATCCTGAACTCCTCCATCACTACTGCAACGTTCACAGAAACACACAGCGGTCAGCGCACTTCTAAAGAAACCTTTGGCAGTTACCACTCAGCTAGCAAACAACTGTACGATCTCCCTGCTACCCTACCCATCCAAGGTCATTGAGAAAGCCATCAAAATGCAACTCATCCAATGTCTTGACATACACCAACTCCTAGACATCGAGCAATCAGGTTACAGACCCAATCAGAGCACCAAGACTACCCTCATCGCAGCTATAGACAACATCAGGATGATCTCAGACTGAGGAGAAACAGCAGTCAATAATCAAAAAGGGGGGAGGAAGAGGCTAAGGCTAGGTTCTGCCTCTTGGTTCTTGGAGAAACAGCAGTCCTCATTCTGTTCGACCTCACAGCAGCCTTTAACGTGGTCTCCCACACCACTGTGATCAGACGACTACATAAATTAGGCATCCAATGACCTGCCTTCATTTGGATCTCCTCCTTCCTCACAGGAGGAACACAAAAAGTCAGCACACCATCCTTCATGTCGGAAGCCAAGAACCTAATCAGTGGAATCCCCCTAGGATCATCACTCAGTCTGACCTTGTTCAACATCTACATGACCCGTGACAGACAAGACCTCCGCGACAAAAACTAGCTTTGCTATCTGCATGACCATTGTAGTAACCTGGATGAGATTAATCTGCCTCATGCTCAACTCAGACAAAACTGAAGATGTGATCTTTTGAAGGAAAACATCTGCTTGGGATTCCACCTGGTAGCCAGCATACCTCGACTCCATACCAACCCCCATCTTCCACGCCAGAAACTTTGGAATCATCCTAGATGGCAAGCCCAACACAATACCCCAGGTAAATGCAGTGACCTCCACCTCCTTCCACATCTTAAAGATTCTGCTAAAAATCTTCCGGTGGGTACCAGAGAATTCTAGAGAAATAGTCACACAAGCCCTGATAACTAGAAGACTTGACTATGGCAACACTCTTTATGCAGTGATGCAGCACTACTCCGGAAATATTTTCTAAAACCCTATCACCTTTCCCTGAAGTACCAAATCATACATCTACTCATCAGTGGGGCCCATAACACTGCGAGTTACTTACAAAACACGTCCATCCTACTTCATGGATCGGTGAGATTCAAAGGAGAGCTGCTATATCATAGCGGAGTGTCTAAATCAAAACTAAATATTTATACTATTTACATCTGCAGTTTAAATGAGTTTTACCATGGTTTTTATTAACAAGACATTTTATTCAGACACACCATCATTATAGTCGATGAATCTGCTAGTAAAAAATGAGGCTTAGGAAAATTCAAGACCAGAGTAATTCTCCATTTATCTAATTTTTATTCAAAGCAAAGTTTAGCATGTCTAACAGTAAATTCGTTTTATTTATTTCTTTATTCAAAAATAACCTTAAAAGAGTAAAAGTTTATCTCAAGCAGGTATATTCATTTTATTTCAGAAATTCAGAAATAAACATTATTATTTAGGTCTCAGAGCAGAAGTATTAGCAAAAGGACAGGTAGTTCCCAAATTCCATTTTCTCCTAACTTCCCTAACTAATAACCTCATCTAAAGCTCAGTTCTCTCTCAAAGAAATAAAACATTTATTCAAGAATCTAACATCTCAGGAAAATCAGCATACCAACAGCATCTCAGGAGGAAATCGAAAGAGAGTATTTTCTTAAGAAAAGTCACGACTTTTTATACCCTATTCACTAACTTTATCTATCTACAAAAGTAACTGTCAGTACAAACTCAAGTTATGATTGGACAATTTGATGGTGGATGAGCATCACCTCATCATTCTAATATTCAATTTCTGTGGCATCAGCTGAATTTAAAGAGTCCTTTGTTTGAGAAAGTCTTTGGCTTAGTTACATCCTCAAGTAGTTACTACAGGTTTCTTTCCCACGATCAGTAACTCAAATATTCATTCTGTTGGCAGTCATCGGGACTTCCAGGGTAAGCCGTCTTTGAACCGCTCTCGCTCAGGCACAGGCAGCTCACATTCAATCTCGGCTTTAGCCGCGCGTGCGCAGTATCTTTCACTGTCACAGTAATCGAAAGCCTCCATTTTTAGGTAGGCCTCACGAGCCAGAATGGGAACTATCATAGAAACAAACACAAATAAATGTTCATTATTGAAATATAGCCCTTCTGTTTACCTCCCCTATACTAAGGGCGGCCCTGTTAGTTGTTACCTAGCAAATAAGCAACACATATGCATGATATACTCACCTAACTCCATGTTTTTGCCACAAAATACATACAGAAAGCACATTTATGCCGCTTTTGATTAAATTAAAGCTTTGCATTAATAAACAACATGACAACATTACTAAATTAGTCAGTTAGAGTTTTCCATGCAAGCAGATTAATATTCCCACGTGTATTTGTGTATGCACTCTATACTACGTTGATTAGTTTTTCCAAACCACACAATTAATAAAGGTTAAAGTTATGAGGAAATGACTTCACGAGGGGTATACAAAATTTTGTTTCTTCACCTCGCTCCATCAACTCCCTCCTTTGGTGATCTCATCACCAAATATCTCCCAAAATTTTGAAAATGTTATCCAAACATGTTTCAAGTTCTTCAGATTAGTACAGTTTATACTCTAGTATCTTCTTCTCTGGTTTCATTAAAGACCTTTTCTTGAAATTCCTCCTTTTCTATATCACTGTTTTTTCTTTCTCTTTCTCGTTTTTCTTGAATGGCTTTCTTTATTGACTTTCTAACATTCTTTCTTTTTCTATATATGCAACATAATCTTAACATCAAAATCACTAATACTATTATTGTTCCTGGGATTAGTATTTTGTCTATAATTGAACTACCTATTTCTTGGAACCAGTGCTTAACTGCTGACAAACTTTTACCAAGTTGTTCAAGAACACCATCAACTTCCAGTGGTTCAATTTCCTTATGCAATTCTGTAATGTTTGTAATGTACTTTTCAATATTTTGACTTTTGTCTGAAATGTAGGTACAACAGTGTTGTACCTTCAAAATTCCACAAACTCCTCCTTCTTTTGCCAATATTATATCAAGAGCAAGACGATTCTGCATCATCCATAGCTCTAATAGCAATCATTTCAGTATTTACCATTAAAAATCCACCTGCTGTGTCTGTTGACAAACGATCTACTATCGTTGACAATCTTCAAATTCGGTTTGCATTAAAAGATATTCCCACTGTTGGTATCAGTGCTTCATAAATATCACCTATTATTTAAATGACACTCTCTCTTTTTCTGCGACTTAAAGGTTTACCTATCTCATGTATTCCATTAGTACCTATATCTACATAAAAGATTTTAGGAAAGACCAGACCTACATAACATGTCCCATACCAATGGTATGGTAATCTATAATATGCTATGTTTCCGCAAATAAAATAAATACCAGGGAAAACTGGATCTTCTCCACCTTTAAATTCTGGCTTTCTTGCTTTGTTAACCAGTTTAAATCTCAGTCCATCATTCTCTTTAGGCCAATTATCTCCTTTACAAACTCTTTTTGTCTTAGGCTCCGCGGTGTTATGTTCCACTCTCCAAGCCCTTTTTCTTGAACTCTTGCTCAATGGAGTTTCATCTGCACTGTCGTCAGTTTCACTTTCAGTCTCTTCGACAGTTTCATTTATGACAAACTTTATAATGTCTTTTTCTTTTTCAAAATCAGTTTTCTCTTTTGACAGTTCTTTCACTCTGTTAAGAACATCTCCATAGCAGGTATTTGGAATCTCAACCTTGTCGTGAGTTATTTCCTCTTTTCCAGTGTCAGGATTTTCGTTCCTGCTTTCAGAGCTTCCAGACTGTTCTTCAGTATTTCCTTGATCACCAGTTTTATTTCCACCTTGCTCAGTGTCCTTACTGGTGTCAGTCTCTACCAAATCTCTATTTTCAGATTGATCTTCAGAATTTGGTATTTCAACAATTTCTCCTTCTCCTTCTCCTTCTCCTTCAGACGCAGAGCTAGCATCTGATTCTTCCAGATGTCGATATTCTTGTCGAGCTTCAGTGTCTGGATTTTTCTCTGGTTCACCATCAGAATCAGTTGTGCTTTCACCTTCTTCGTTTGGATTCTCAGGTTCAGGCACACGGATGGTGTGGCTTGCCTGTACCCATCTCTTTACTCCAGCACATTTAACTGCAGTGGTGCTGACCAGTATAACTTGTCTTGGTCTCTGCCAGCGAGGCACCAAACAGTTTCTTCTGCAATGGTTTTTTTTTTCTGTTGCCTTGTTGCCTAATTTAGGCATTTTTGCCCCTTTTTCTCTCTTCTGTGTGCCCCCCTGTGCTGTTTTTCCCCGTTGTTGCCCCCTGTGCCCTCCCGCCCCGCTCCCCGCTTCCCGCCGCCGAGAGATCGGACATGCCCCCTTCTCTTTCTGTGCCCTCCCCGCTCCCGCCTCCCAGCTGCTCCTCCCTCCCTCGCACTTGGCCATAAATGGCGACCGTGCGGCGCAGGTGAGTGTGACCGATTCTTAGGACACCCCCGCGCCGCACGGCCACCAGTTGTAGCGTGTGCTCCCCGCCTGCCACGCTGAGCCTGCCTGCTGCCTGCCTACCACGCCCCCTGCCGTCGCTCGGCGTGGTCTCCTGCAGTCTGTGTCTGCTGAGTTTTTTTCTGTTGCCTTGTTGCCTAATTCAGGCATTTTTGCCCCTTTTTCTGTCTTCTGTGTGCCCCCGTGCTGTTTTTCCCCGTTGTTGCCCCCTGTGCCCTCCCGCCCCGCTCCCCGCTTCCCGCCGCTGAGAGATCGGACACGCCCCCTTTTCTTTCTGTGCCCTCCCCGCTCCCGCCTCCCAGCTGCTCCTCCCAACCTCGCACTTCGCCATAAATGGCGACCGTGCGCACGCGCAGCGTTGACGCGCAGCGGGCATGCCGATTGTGCGCCAAAGGCGCGCCAAAGGTAAGCCCGTCTGCGCCCGTCCACGCCTGGACCACGCCCAGTGCCAGGACCCCTGGCCCCCGCAGACGCCAGCCCACCCGCCGGACCTACGACTCCACCGAACTCAACGCACTCACCGGTCGGATCCCGGGATGCTACCGAGCCACCCGAGACGCACCCACGGACCCTTCAGCTGCCACTCCTGCAAGTTCACCTGCATCCGGACCTGCACTACACGATCACCCACCAAGCCGAGCACCAGCAGCAACCACCTGAAGTGCATCCTGCTCAACACTCGCTCCGTCCACAGACACGCCATCGAACTCTGGAACCTCCTCGAGACCACATCTCCAGACGTCGCCTTCCTCACGGAAACCTGGATGAACGCCTCCTCAGCGCCCGACATCGCCATTGCCATCCCCGACGGATACAAGATCACCCAGAGGGACCGCGGCAATCAGACCGGAGGAGGCATCGCCATCATCCACAGGAACACCATCCGCATCACGACCAACACCGACGACACTCTCACAACCGCCAAACACCTGCACTTCCAGATCCACACCGACCCCAAGACCACCCTCAGAGGCACCCTCATCTACAGACCCCCGGGACCACGCACACAATTCAGCGAAGATATCGCCGACTTCATCAGCCCGCACGCCCTCCCCTCCGCGGACTACATCCTCCTCAGGGACCTCAACTTCCACCTGGAGAACAACAACAACCGCAACACCACCACCCTGCTGGAAAACCTCGCCAACCTCGGTCTCAAGCAGCTGGTGACCACCCCCACCCACTACGCCGGACACACACTCGACGCCGTCTTCTCATCCAGCAAGGACATCGCCTTCAGCCACGCCACCGGACTCCACTGGACGGACCACAGCTGCGTCCACTTCAGCTTCAGAAGAACCACAATCCACCATCACCAGCAACAGGTTGCACGCAGAAGCTGGAACAAGATCACAGCCGACCAGCTCGCCGCATCCCTGAGCCAGCACCCTCCCACCAGCTCAGCGAACCCCAGCCAGGCCGCCGACAACCTCACGAAGTGGATCAGCACCTGCGCTGACGACCTCACCCCACTGAGGACCCCGCCTAGCAGACCCGGCAGTAAGAAAGCACCATGGTTCACCGACGAACTCAAGAGCTCCAAGAAGAACTGCTGAGCCCTTGAGAGAGCCTGGCGCAGAGACCCAACACCAGACAACATGACCACCCTCAAGCTCGCCACTCGAAAACACCATCAACTGATCCACGCCACCAAGAAAACTACATTCAAGGAACGACTGGACAACAATGCACACAACAGCAAGGAACTCTTCAACATCGTTAAAGAGCTCTCCAACCCCAACGCCGGAAACAACGACATCACCCCATCGCAAGACCTCTGCAACTCCCTCGCCTCCTACTTCCACAACAAGATCGCAGACATACACAACAGCTTCAGCACACAACCAACGATCCCCACGACCGCACCAACGCCCCCCACCACCTCCATCCGCGCCTGGACCCCGATTACCACCGAAGACACCATCCGTACAATGAACTCCATCCACTCCGGATCTCCAACCGACCCCTGCCCTCACCACGTCTTCAACAAGGCCAACGCTGTCATCGCTCCCCACCTGCGGGACATCATCAACACCTCCTTCAACACCGCGACCTTCCCGGAGAGCTGGAAGCACGCCGAGCTCAGCGCCCTACTGAAGAAACCATCAGCGGACCCCACCGAACTCAAAAACTACCGCCCCATCTCGCTCCTCCCGTTTCCGGCCAAAGTCATCGAGAAGACCGTCAACAAACAGCTGGCCTCCTTCCTCGAAACGAATGGATCCCTCGACCTCTCACAGTCTGGCTTCCGGGCCAACCACAGCACCGAGACCGCCCTCATCGCAGCCACCGATGACATCCAAGCCCTGCTCGACAACAGAGAAACAGCGGCCCTCATCCTCCTGGACCTCTCCGCGGCTTTCGACACTGTCTGCCACCGCACCCTAGTGCAGCTCCTCAGCAACGTCGGAATCCAGGAGAAGGCACTGGAGTGGATCATCTCCTTCCTCGCTGGAAGGACACAGAGAGTCCGCCTTCCCCCGTTCAGATCAGAAGCCACCGAAGTCGTCTGCGGCGTTCCACAGGGATCATCGCTCAGCCCCGCCCTCTTCAACGTCTACATGAGCCCCCTCGCAGCCATCGCACACCAACACAACCTCAACATCATCTCCTACGCCGACGACACTCAGCTGATCCTCTCCCTCACCAACGACCCCACCACCGCCAGAGCCAACCTACACGAAGGGATGACAGACCTAGCCGAGTGGATGATGACCAGCCGCCTGAAACTGAACTGAGACAAGACGAAAGTTCTCATCCTGGGATCCTCCGCCTGGGATGACTCCTGGTGGCCCCCCGCCCTGGGCAGCGCACCCAAACCGACAGGCCACGCATGCAACCTGGGCTTCATCCTGGACTCCTCCCTCTCCATGACCAGACAAGTCAACGCCGTCTCCTCGTCCTGCTTCAATATCCTGCGCATGCTACATAAGATCTTCCGGTGGATCCCCACCAAGACCAGGAAGACGGTCACCCAGGCCCTCGTCACCAGCCGACTGGACTACGGCAACGCCCTCTACGCCGGAACCACCGCCAAGCTCCAGAAGAGACTCCAGCGGATCCAGAACGCCTCAGCAAGACTAATCCTCTACATCCCCCGACACAGCCACATCTCCGGACACTTGAGAGACCTGCACTGGCTCCCGGTCAACAAGAGAATCACCTTCCGTCTCCTCACCCACGCACACAAAGCCCTACACAACCAAGGCCCAAGATACCTCAACAGCCGCCTCAACTTCTACACTCCTACCCGCCAGCTTCGATCGACCAGCCACGCCTTCGCCGCCGTCCCCCACATCCGAAGAGCCACAACAGGAGGAAGGTTCTTCTCCTACCTGGCCGCCAAGACTTGGAACTCCCTCCCGATCCACCTCCGCCTGACCCAAGACCATCTCTCCTTCAGGAAGCAGCTCAAGACTTGGCTGTTCGAGCAGTAGCGGACCCCCCCTCCCCAAGCGCCTTGAGACCCTCCGGGTGAGTAGCGCGCTTTATAAATGTTTTTGATTGATTAATTGATTGATGTACCTTTATCCGAACCCAATCTCCAAGAACTAGATCATGAGCTGGATGTTTCTCTTTCGTGTTTGATTCAGTTCCCACCTGATGGAACACAGAAGTCACCACGTCAGACAGGTTTTTGCAGTAATCCAGTATGATGTCATCATTAATAGTTAACAGTTTATCAACTGCTACAAATGCTTGTCTCATCACTCTGTCCATTAAAATCTCATGTGGACTCAATCCAGTCTTTTTGTCAGGGATACTCCTTAAGGTCATCAAAACAAGTGGTAAGGCATCTGGCCACTTCAGTCCTGTTGCCAAACACATTTCTGCAATCCTGTTTTTTATTGTTCTATTCACATGTTCAACTACCCCTGAAGCCTCAGGTCTGTAAGCACAATGCAATTTGTGACGAATGTCCAGGACTTCACAGATCATTTGCATAAGTTCATTTTGAAAGTGCGTTCCACGATCAGTTTCGATCGTTACTGGAATCCAAACCTTGGGATGATTTCACGTAAAAGCAACTTTGCAACAGTTAGTCCATCATTTCTCCAAGTGGGTAAAGCCACCACCCATCGAGAGAACAGACAAATGATCACCAAAACATACCTGAGCCTGTTACAAGGTGGAAGTTCTATGAAATCCAACTGCATTCGTGTGAATGGACCTCCCTCCCGTCCTATGGTACCCAGATTCACAATTGTTTTTCTGTTTGGATTAAAATGTTGACATACAAAACATCTCTGGCACAGGCTTTCAGCAATCATCCTGAACTTAGGATTGTACCACGTCTGTCTAAATAGACGAAGCATGGCATCCCTTCCAACATGAGCTTGACCATGGTACATTCGGGCCATATTTGAGATCATGCTATCAGGCATTACTGGTCTTTCATCTTTGTAAACCCAAATTTCATCTTCTCTTTGCCTACATCCTGCCTTTAACCAGACGTGTTTCTCTTCCTCACCAGCTTCTTCCTGCATTTGCCTCACTTCCTGCCAAGTCTCAACTCCTGTGGTTAGCATTAAAGAACTTGAAACATGCTCTTCACTCCTGTCCCGATTTATGGGTGCAAGATTTCTGGCACAATATTTTGCAATGGAATCTACATACCTGTTACTTCGAGTTATGTAGTCATCTCCCTTTTTATGTGCTGCGCATTTCACTACTGCAATCTTATCAGGCAATTGAATTGCGTCAATCAACATTCTTACGAATTCGACATAACGTATGGGGGATCCTGCAGAAGTTAAATAACCTCTTTGGGATCACAGTTGTCCGTAGTCATGGACAACCCCAAATCCATACTGACTATCAGTCACTACAGTAACCTCAATTTCCTTTCCCAGTTCACATGCTCGAATCAAAGCAATCAATTCTGCTATTTGAGCAGAACAAATTTCTTTCAGACAAGATGATTCCAGTACATCTGCCACTGTGCACACTGCATATGCAGCACTCAAAACACCTTCATTTGTTTTCAGACACGAACCATCAACAAACATTACATAATCGGATTCAGGCAATGGCTCATTTCTGATGTCTGGTCTTGGTTTGGTACAGTATTCAAGAACATCTAGGCATTTGTGATCAACCTCATTCCTTACTTCAGTTTCCATAGAATCAGGCAATAGCGTAGAAGGATTGATATTTACACATCTAGAGATTGTCACATTTTCTGCTCCCAAAATTACCTTTTCGTATTTGGTCATTCTATTGTTGGTGAGGTACTGGGTCTTTGTCCTAGTGAGGAGCATCTCCACAGAATGAGATACATACACACTCACAGGAAATCCCATCACTATTCCTTCACTTTGTTCTAGACTTACGCTTGTAGCTGCTACTGCTTTCAGACAACCTGGCAATGCCTTTGCAACTGGGTCCAAAACAGCTGAGAAATATGCAATTGGCTTTCTCAGTTTTCCATGTCTCGGAATTAGCACTGACAATGCACATCCTTCTCGTTCACTGCAATACAGTTCGAACTCCTTTTCATAGTCAGGCATCCCTAAAGCTGGAGCTTCACATAAGCTCGTTTTTAGCTGTTCAAATGCTTCCATCTCAGTCTTGGTCAATACTATAGGGTCTCTGATATCTGCTCTGGGTAATCTCTGTAATGGTGCTGCTATCAGTGAAAATCCACTATTCCATTGTCTACAGTAACCTACCATTCTGAGGAACATTCTTACTTGCCTTTGGGTTTTTGGCGGCTGCATTCCTTGTATCATTCTGATTCTTTCTGCAGTGACTTGTCTAATTCCTTTGGCAATCTTATGACCTAAGTATTGCACTTCTTTCTGACAAAATTGTAATTTTTATGGAGACACTTTATGTCCCTCCTCTGCCAAATGATTCAACAATGCAGCAGTATCTGTTATACATGCATCTTTTGTCCTGTCAATATACTGAACCAATACAGACTCTCCAGGCATGCTCAAACTTTCTAGTGCTTTCTTTAGCAACTGATTAAAGATAGATGGACTCTCTGTATACCCTGGAGGAATTCGGCACTATGCCAAAATACGATCTCCGAACCGGAACGCAAATATTGGCTGGCTTTCTGGGTGCAATGGAACAGTAAAGAACGCATTACACAGATCGATCACAGTGTACCATTCTGCATCATGGGGAATTTGATATAAAATCACTGCTGGATTTGGTACAATTGGACAACATGGGACAACTATTTTATTAACCTTTCTAAGGTCTTGTACAATCCTAAATGTTCCGTTTGGCTTTTTCAATCCCATTATCGGTGAATTACAAGGACTACTTTCTATCTCTCTCAGAATGCCTTGGTCAATCATTTTTTTATCACTGGAGTTATTCCTTCAATTATTTCTGCTGTCATTTTGTATTGGGGAATGTTCGGATAACTCACACCTTCTTTTATAGAGACTTTTACAAGATCTACGTCTTTTATTAATCCAATATCTTCTCTTGTGAAATCCCACACCTTCTCTTTCACTACCTTTTTCAATTCATCAGGTATCTTTTGTGGATCAAACACTGGAAACAACTTATTTTTCTCTGCCTCAATCATTAGCATAGTCATTTTATACAGGCTATCTTCATCTGGGGTTTGTAGTTCTATGCCATCTGCTGAACAGTATATGGCACAGTTCATTTTACACAAAATGTCTCGTCCTAACAGATTTACGGGGCTACTATCACACACCACAAATCGGTGCATGTCTTTGAAATTTCCAATTTCTACTTCAACTGGTTGTGTTAAAGAGGTTTTAATCTGTCTATTAGCTACACCTACAACTTGGATGTGGTCTCCCGAGAGAGGAAGATTTTGGACTTCCACTGACCTAACAGTAGAACGGATAGCACCAGTGTCCACTAGGAAAGTTATTTCTACATCATTCACCTTTCCGTTCACAAATGGAACAGACTGATCTACCTCAAGAGTGGCTCCAAGCACACACTCTTCTCCCTCTCTCAGGCACCGTCAGAAACTTTCATCCGACTCACTCCCGCCTTCCTCTTGTAACCAATACTGGGGACTCACATTCACTCTGGGCGATCGGTTTACCTGCTCGCCTCCGCTGAATCCTGTCTCTGCACTGTATCTCTGTAGATTTACACTGTGTGGAAGTGGCGGTTGTGGCACCTGACTTATCTGAGTAATTATCTGCTGCTGTTGCGGTGGCTGTTGAATTACCTCATGCTGGACCTGTGGATTCAATTATGTATTTTCGGGATTATCTCTTGGTGGATACGTACACTCTTTCTTCCAATGCCCTATCCTGCCGCAACTATGACAAGGAAACTTTTTCTTGAGGTCTTCTATATTTCCTACCAATTTTGTTTTATTAAAATTTCTTTTAAATTTTCCTTGACTATCTCTATTTTTATTTTCCAATTGTGCTGCTTGGTTTTCTGCTACCTTTACTTGGGCCCACATAGCCTTTTCCTTTAGCTTCTTTTGTTTAGCTTCAATTTCATCACTACAATATTTTGCCTGTCTCAATACCTCATCCACTGTACTCGACTGCCATCCTATTAAACTATGTCTAATCATGTCTCCAATGTCTGGTCTTAAACCATATACAAATCGATATACAAAATGACTCATGTCTTTTTCGCTCAGTTCCTCATATCCACTGTATTGTTTAAACAACAACAACAGTCTTTCATACTTTCAACATTAACATTAACACATTAACATTAACATTTCATAAAATGCATGTACAGATTCTTTCAATTTCTGTATAGTTCTGTCTATTTTAACCCAATCGGTTTCTTTTGGTGGAATTTTATTTTTCAAAAACACTATTACTTGTTCGTATTTGCGTATTACTTCAGGTGATGGAGCACCTGTTACTTTGTCTCGAGGATATTCCTCCTCCTGCCAATTTACCGTTATCTTGCACTCAGTCCACAGATCTACTGGTACAACTATGTCAAACAATCCATCCAGATCAACCCATAGTACTTTTGAAACTTTCACAAATCGATCTACCTGTCGCTACCATTCTACTGATTTTTCTCTTAATCTGGGGAAATCATTTGTAAATGATATATCCTATCTACTCCAGGGAACATGTACAAAACCTCCTCCAGGTATTTCTCTCATAGGGAATTAATTTGCAATGGTTTCTTTTTCTCTCACAGGGAAAGCTAATGTAGATTTATCACTGGCTTCTTCTTTCTTCTTTGCCCATTTTATTCTCCACTTATTTACATCTCCCCATCTCCTTAGTAGTTCAATCAACTCTTTTATCCGGGTTAACTTTCCTGCAGTATTCATATTTTCAATGTCTTTTTTCTGAAAAGTCTACTCAAGTCAAGTCAAAAGAGTTTTTATTTGTTTTGGTACTCAATTGAGGACCACAAATTTTATAAAAATACACACAATTTATTTTACAATTCAATACATTTTCAATGAAACTTTTAAAAATGTATATATTTTATAGCAAACAAATTCATTCGGTGGCCGTTTGCATGCTAGTAGCAGATCTTTTGCAGTAACAATCCTACATGTCCGATAGATAGGGTCAAGGCATGTTAACCGTGCATTTACAACTTTGGCATTAGGGCATGTAAATAAGAGATGCTCGAGGTTCTGATTTCCCCCCTGACAGAGAGAGCATAGCGGAGAACTGTCTGGTCTCCAAGTTGAGGTAAAAGTTAACACGGGTAGTATGCCCAAACGCAACATCGTGATTGACCTCCTTGCACCGTGGGTAAGGGAAAAGTCTAAGTAAGGCTGTTCATGCTTGTACTCCAGAGACTCAGCATAAGGTTTATACAGAGATAATTTGGTACAGTGTAAGTAGTCAAGCTCAAAACTCAATTTAGGGGTAAAAAAATTTTTTTAAAGTTTGAGTTGTGCGGGTGACCAAGTTAACAAAATTTCAGAGCTAATTTTTGCTAATTGGAATGCCGCTGTCATGTTTCTGAAGAAGATAAAGTGTGAAGTATCATTATCAAATGTCTTGATCTTTATCAGGGATCGTAGAGTTCCTTCTTTAGAGTGGAGAAGGTTATAAGCCCACCTGATGATGTTTGCTACGGCTGTAGCGTAAGCGCTGGTAATCAAAAATTCGAGTCTTAGTGCCTGCACTGGTGTGGATGTAGAGACTTTCAGTATTTTCTTTAGTATTTTGCCTTCTTTTAAATCCATGTAAGACCATTGTTTTAAGGCAATGTGTTCGGAGGCATACGACAGAACCGGAGGAATCTTTGCTCTGTAAACTTTTATAAGTGCAGAAAAATGCCTGTTTCCAGTAGCTGAGTACAATCGCGAAATGGCCCCAGCATGTAAGTCACATTTCCTTTTTAGATTGTTTATTTGTTTGGTGTTTTTCATATTATGTGAAAATATCCTGCCTAGGTAGGTATATTCCTCTACCTGTTCTAACCTCTCTCCACCCAACTTCCAGCAGTACTTAACGCCTTTTTTCTTTCCTGAGAATGCAACCACTTTAGTTTTATTTATATTGGGAATTCGAAAATTGTCTTTAGAATAGTTATGTAGGATATCTAGAAGGCGTTGTAATCCAAAAGGCGTAAGATCAAACATAACTATATCGTCCGCATATAACAGAGCATGTATGCGTTGAGCAGCGATCTTCGGAGGCGTACATAACCCTTGTTGCAGATAAGAGGGTAGGTCGCTTAAGTACAAAGAGAATAAAATCGGAGCTAAAAGACACCCTTGTTTAAGGCCATTAGACGTACGTATTATCTTAGACAAACCCTTGTCGCTCCCCATTTGTACACGGCACCATGTGTTACTGTGGGGATTCATAATCACTTGAAGTAATGGTTCAGGGATTCCCATCCTCCTTAATTTATTCCACAGGGTTGGTCTGTCCACTCGGTCGAAGGCGGTGGAATAATCAATAAATGCTGCGTATATGGGTTGTGATTTCCCTACTGTATATTTGTCTAAGATAGTCTGGAAAATTGCTATGTTGTCGATAACAGAATGATTGGGTCGAAATCCTGCCTGAAACATGGGTATTAGACCCTGTGAAAATGCCCAGGTTTTTAGTCGGTCCAGTACTTCCGCTGCAAAGATTTTCCCGGAAGCATCCATCAGCGCTATTTGTCGATAATTTCCCGCTATATTTCTATTTCCTTTTTTATATATAGGAATAATTGTACTTCCCTGCCAGGACTTCGGTATTTTGCCAGTGTTAAAAATGTAATTGAACAAAGGCGAGAGCATCAGGCTCCACTCCTTAGGGTCTGCTTGGAAGACCTTAATAGGGATCTGGTCAGGGCCTGACGCACCCGTGCTTCTTGCCTTTCTTATATTCGTGGCAATGGAAACTGCCGAAGTCTTAATGATTTTGGTGTCTTTACTTTCCATCTTATTATCTAGAGCCTTCCTTTCAGGGAAAGATGAATTAGATTTATATAGGTCGCACAGGTAAATGTCCCAGTCCTCCGATGATACGGGGATAGCTTCCAGCTTCTTTTTAGATCCAGTCATTTTGGCAATCAGAGACCAGTATTTACGCTGCTTACGTTGTTTGGCTGCTAATTGGATATCAACCCAGTTACAGTCCTGGACCTGCCTTTTATGTTTAGTTTTCTCTCTTCGTATTTGATTTTTTAGTTTGTTAATTTCCACCTTAGTTGCCGTAGAGAAATTCAGATACTGGGCTCGGATAAGTCTATTAAGTTTTTTTACAGTTGGTTGATTCCGTTTTTTATTCTTATTGATGTTTTTACTTTTCGAGTGTCTATCCTGTTGTAATTTATTTTCGAGCGCGTTTTTAAGATTGTAGACTATATTTTCATAGTTCATTATAGGATCATCTGAATAGAAGTTAGTCAGCAATTGGGTGTGGGCGACTAAAGCGTTTATATAGTCCAAGTTTTCCGAGGTCCAATAAATCCGCCGCTGGGATGTATTTACTTCGATTGTAGATTTTTGAAATATTGGCTGGTTGGTGAAAGTGGTGGGTGCCGTTCAAAGGGTTGTTAGATGTAAAAGAGCGTGATCGCTCTCTTCTGTAAAATGGATTGTGAGGTGAGTAATTTGATCCTTTTCATCCATCCCACAGATGAAATAATCGAGAGTAGAAGAAGTTCCATTTCCCTGTCTAGTATGTGAAGCTGGTATATCTCCTTTGGTATTACCATTTAGGATTGTCCCGTTTAAGCTGGGGAGGAGTGATGGTAATGATCTTCCTCTCTTGTCTGATTTGGCTCCCTTGGGGAGTTGTGGGAGGGACATTTCAAAAGATTCTTCTTTAAACAGTTTTGCCCATTTACCGATTTCACTATTTGAAATTTTACCATTCAAGTCGCCCATTATTATGTATGGCATATAGGAGCGATCGTCAAGTATGTGGTTAATAGTTTCCATTAAGTGATCAAATAGGGCATCATGTTTGTTACTGGGTGGAGCATAGATGTTAAAAAGCAAAATTTTGTTATGGGCAGCTGTTGAATGAGTTTTAAATGACACCTTAATGCATTGCAAATTATCTGAGTTTGTATCAATGATTTCTTGAGACCATGAATATTCCTTGCATAGTAAAATTGCCAATCCACCCTTTGCATGACCCCTGTTGGATTTTTTTGCGGGAATGTCGTAAACATAGTATCCTTTTTGAGAGAAGGTTATGGTTGACCATGTTTCCTGTAGGGCAAGGATATCCGGATGATTTTTTGTGGCTTCTATCATTTTTTTAGCAGTTTTCCCGGCCATATTCCATGTAGCAATCGTCAAACCTTTGCTAAACCAAGTGTTGTTGAAGTTTAGCCGTTTTTTTACAGTTTAAAGTCTCCGATATCCATGCCCAAGATTTTGTTGTTTTTCCAACGTCACTTCGTTCTGACTCTTGGGACCATACTGTCCTTTCACCTTGAGTTACTTGAATTTTTAGTATGTCATTTCCCATAACATTTGGTGCGAGGTCTCCCCATTTGGTATGAAAATTACTTTTTCTTTGATCGAATAGTCCATTTGATCCGTTATTTTGAATGCTTTTTCTAGGTTCAGATATTGAAATCACATCATAGCCGTTTTTATGTAGGATTTCCTTCTCTCTATTTATTATTCCTGGGAGTACTGGAGACAGAAATGAGACTAGTGCTAGTTTATCATTTTCTTTATTCGGAAAGAACACCAAGTCTATTTCGTTACTTGTAAGGGATTGTAGAGATGGTATTTGTTGCAGGAGATTGATTATTCTGCCTCGATTAAATGGCAAATTGTCTGTAGGGAAAAGTTCTTCAATTATTACATGCTTAGATGTTGTTCCTTCCCAAGGCTGGGATTTGTTATCTTGTATTTCTTTTGCGACATTGATCTTTGGCCCTCTTGTTTTTATTATTGGGGCCGGAAGATAAACTTCTGCTTTGGGATTCAAAGATTTCAAAATCGGTGTTGTTTGAATAACTGAGGGTTCCGCCAGTATAGGAGTAGAAGAGATTGATTCGGCGTTTTGGACCTTGGCGGGATTGATGGAGATAGTAGATTTTTGGAATTTAAGTTTGCGCCCTTTTTTTTGTGAATTCTTCTTAATGGCTTTCTTCTCCTTTTATTTCCCCTGGCTTCTTCAAGTTCATTAGTTCTTGGAGCCTTCTCCGTTTGGTTTGAATCCGGTTCAATGTGGACTCTAGTTATCTCTACTTTATTATCGCGGACAATTGGATCTAAGTCGGTGTGTTTAGTGTATTTTGAGAAAATGGGGTACTGTTTAGTTGTATTTTTAGGATCTTCTCTGAATAGTCTCTTAAGAGAGTAAGTGATAGGAGATTTTTTCTTTTTTCTTAATTCCTTCGTTTTTGACTCCATTATTACTACTTCCGGGGTTTGTGAACTTGTTTCTCGTTTTATTGGAGACAAAGTTCGGTTTTTTGGATCACCTTCCAAATGTAACGTATTATCTGTATCGTATTGTTTTGTCAATACGTTAATTAGATCTTTTTTCCTTTTTTCCTCCACTAGGAATTTAAGTATACCTATTTGTACATCGAGAGTGTCATCTGAATTTGCTAGGATTTGACCAAGATGAGTGAGTACCGATTCCAAAATTTCCTGCAGGGAAAAAAGAGCTTTTGACAGGGGAGAAACAGAGTTTGCAGAAGTTAAGTTTGGAAAAAAAGGATCAGTAAAGGTCGCGTGATTTGAATAATGATGGGATGATTTTTCAGGAGAACTGGTAAATGGCTGTTTTTGGCTTAATGGTAATTCTGGTTTTTCATTTTCTGTTTTCGTGATATTACATGCATAATCCTCTAGGCAGCATTGACTATCGAGAGGTTTTATAGGGGTTAAGGATTTTATTTGAGACATCTCATGGACCGATTTTTGAGGATCCTCGGCTAGAGAGATCTTTATTTGGTTACTCTCAGAAGCTATGAAGCTTTGGTTGTGGTTACATTGGTGAGAGGAGAGTAGCGACTGATTTTCGACCTTAGTATCCATGAGTTTGAGCTTATTTTCTACTTCAGGAGTGATAATAGGTGAATGATTTTTCGAAGGTAGAGTGGAAAAATATTTATTTATAGCTGATGTACAAGATAATTGACCGGGTTTTAGTGCTTTATCGGAGGATTTTTTTACAGCTTCCTCAGTGCCCATACGCCTCATGTATATTGTGCGTGATCGTAACTTTTTTAGTGCCATTAAGGAGACCGGTAAGTCCACTGTGGGTTTGTGGAATTACTCTTGTTTCGGAAAAAGATTTTTGAGATTGACTTAGGTGACAGGTTAGAACCAGTTGGAAGAGTGAGAATGAATTATGCTAACAAAGAGTGAGTAATATAGTAATCCGGGTTCCTTAACCTGTATCAGCTCCTAAATGAGACAGTTATTAATGTACACGTCTCACCTTGGGTATTTGCTGTTTGTTCCCATTACTCATGAAGTCCAGAGCAAAAAACGAAAGTGGGGTGGCCCGTCCCGTCCTCGTTCGTCCCCGGACGGCCACAGACGGCCACAGACGGCCCGCCCTTTGCCCGGGCTTCGCCCGCGCGCGTCCCGCGTGCGCGAGGCTGAGTTGAGTAATGAACTGTGTTAGAATGGGGGGTGTGGCACTGGAAGGGGGCGTGGCTCTCACGGGAAGAGGATCCAGCAGGGAGTGTTGTTTGCTGGTCCTCGCAGTCCCGGGGCCGGTGCCTCTTCCTCCTCTGCGGCCACAACATTGATTCCTCGATGTCAGGCAAGGTCAGCAAAGTATTTCACCTTGTTAACAGCTTCAATGCAGGAGCAGGTCAGAACGCAGATTCCGATGCTTCTCTTTGACGAGCGGCGCCCGCGAAGCGGGGGCCGCGAGGAGTTATCGGTGCTGGCTGGGGGTGTGGCACTGGAAGGGGGGCGGATCTCACGGGAAGAGGATCCAGCAGGGAGTGTTGTTTGCTGGTCCTCGCAGTCCCGGGGCCGGCGCCTCATCCTCCTCTGCGGCCACAACGTTGATTCCTCGATGTCAGGCAAGGTCAGCAAAGTATTTCACCTTGTTAACAGCTTTAATGCAGGAGCAGGTCAGAACGCAGATTCCGATGCTTCTCTTTGACGAGCGGCGCCCGCGAAGCGGGGGCCGCGAGAAGTTATCGGTGCTGGCTGGGGGTGTGGCACTGGAAGGGGGCGCGGCTCTCACAGGAAGAGGATCCAGCAGGGAGTGTTGTTTGCTGGTCCTCGCAGTCCAGGGGCCGGCGCCTCTTCCTCCTCTGCGGCCACAACGTTGATTCCTCGATGTCAGGCAAGGTCAGCAAAGTATTTCACCTTGTTAACAGCTTCAATGCAAGAGCAGGTCAGAACGCAGATTCTGATGCTTCTCTTTGAAAAGTCTACTCTGTAGGATTTCTGCAGTGTTTTATTCTTTGCAAATTTTACTTCAAATTCATTCTCTAATCGATCATGTACAGACTTTGCTCTCCATGTTATACTTTTGCACGTGAACATAAGTTCATCATCTTGGTACGTTTTTAATCTGTCCGTTCCAATTGTTCCAATAATGAATTCCTCCATATCGATTTTTAATCTTGCCACATCTAATATTTTAGGTTCATGGTCTTTTAATTTCAAAGTTTTAAGCTAATCACATGCACCCACATGCATCAAACATAGGTTTTGCGATTCTTAATTTGCGTAAATTACCGAATCGCAAATAAAGAATCGCAAAATGATATGCATCAATTTTTCGGCAATTTTTTTGCGATTCGGTAAAAATCGCGATTTTTACCGAATCGCAAGAAAAATGCGATTTCTGAAGTGCGAATTTGCATTTTGCGATTTTGCAATTTGCGAATTCGTATTTTAATGCATATCAATGAGGACACACCCAGGAAGCCAGTCACTGATTACACACACCTGAAGCCCAGTTCAAACTGCAGGAGTGGCTTTTGGCAGTTGGAGCTCTGCTTGCAGCAACAGGAGGAGTGTGTTTGGTGTGCTCTTGAAGGAGTAATGGCTACTGAAACTGATGTTGAAGATCTGCATGCCAGAAAACGGAAAATAAAGTTTAGTGACCAGGAACTTGAGATTTTAATAGAAGAGGTCACTTTGAGGCATGATCAGCTTTTTGGCAAAGATTCCCTTAAGGTCCCTGAAGGAGTGAAGAGAAGACTGTGGCTGGCTATTCAATCCAAAGTGAATGCTGTGGGGGTTGCCCACAGAGACATTACAAAACTCCAAAAACGCTGGTATGATTTACTCAGCCGTGCCAAGGAGAAAATTGCTTGCAGGATAATAAGTGCAAAGAAAACTGGTGGAGGACCCCCAAAGGATAAACCAAATACCCCACTGGAGGACATGGTTGAGGGGACCCTGGTCACTGAAGCAGTGATTGGAGTGATTGACATAGACACCTCTGAGCATGCTGGTACTTCGCAAGGTAAGTGTGTAATTGTTTTATTTTGTTGTGCAAATATGTTTCAGATAGTTGCCTTTTCATTCAACTTCAAATGATTTCATTAATCCCCAGCATTTAACCTCAAGCGCATACAAAAAGGTTGAGGTAATAGTAATATTTTAGCATTGAAGCAATGCATCATGGGAGATGTAGTTTTTCTCAACGTAAAAAAAATTGACTTCCTGATGAAAATGATTTCCAAATGCAAACTTAGTTATCACAAATGTGAGTAAATTGTTTTAAGCAAAGTAGTTGTTTATTTAGAATCACAAATGCATACTTGCACAATTATTTTAAATTTACAGACATTTTAAAAGTAAACTTTACATACATTTTTCTTTAGTAGATATTGAAAAAGAGAGTGAAACAATTGATTTGGACAACACAGTTAATACTGACTTAGAGAACACACAAGTACAAAATGAAAAGATATCCTCACCCACAGTTGCAAAGAAAAAAACTAGGAAAAGGATTCAGCAAGTGCAAGACTCAGACACTGATGAAGAGCCCAATGCACCTGCACATTTGCAGCAAACAGTTCAAATGAATGTCATTTCAAAGAAAAATATAAGTCAACGTAGTAGACTGCAACAATTTTACAGAAGAAGGGCACGTCCTGCAAACCAGAGGTCATCCTCACAAGATGAGTGCCAGGCCAGTGTAGTTGAAAAGAAGCTCCTGAAAGTCCAAAGGCTGCAAGGCAAAGATATCAGGGTAATGAAGGGCAAACTGAACCATATTAGTAACAACATCAGTACCATGAGTAACAGTCTTGTGAGATTGACAAATGTGATAGAAAGTGCACATATGGCGTCAAGTAATATATTGGAGCGCATGGCAACAGCCATGGAAAGTATGTGTGAAGCAATACAAGCACAGAACATTGCCAATTGCAATAGGCACTTGAGATTAATGTCAAGCATGCACACTTATACCAGAGCTATTCATCGCTTGTGCAATAGCAATGCTAAAATGATAACAACTACACTGTGCATGCAAAAGGAATTAAGTAAATGTTGCACTAAGCTTTCAGAAGGAATGGTTGCCAACACAACTACCAAGGATGTCATGCAGGAAGACATGAGTGTGCTTCCATCAATACATGGAGACAATAAAAATGAAGGTGCAAAACCCACATGTGAATCAAAATCAGATACAGTTGTTGGACGCCGCAGCTCAAGACATGTCGCACTGCAAAGCAACACATCTTCAGCTCAGAGAAATACAAAAAGCAAAGCTTTAGGTGTGAAAGGGAGGAAATGAATGGACAGCCTTTTAAAGGATTGACATCATGACAATACTGGCCAGACACTGCTGAAAGTCAAAAACTACATGTTGATATAATTTACACTTTTTTTTAATTATTGTGACCTTTGTTTATCATTACTCCTTTTTTGATTTCAAATAAATGTCACTCAGATTTACTGAATATGAACTGGTTTCTTACCTCTTTTAAAAATAATGCTCTGTGATTTCTTCTCTCCTTCGCCTTCCTTCTGCTGCATCTGGTCCATGAAGTCTTGCATGTGGTTGTTGTGGCTGGTTGTCATTGTTTGGTAGCATGTCATCTACATCCAGTTCCAAGCCTCTCCGTGTGGCAATGTTGTGCAGGATGGCACATGCCGCTACGATTTTGCAGCACACATCAGGGCGATATTGCAGTGCTCCACCAGTTTTGTGCAGTATCCGGAACCTAGACTTCATGACCACAAAGGTCCTCTCTACAACATTTCCGGTGGATATATGGGCATGGTTGTAGTGTTGCTCTTTACGGGTTGATGGATTAAGGTATGGTGTAAGTATATATGATCTCACAACATATGCACTGTCACCTATGGGGGTGTAAAATGGTACAATTGCAGTTAACATATCATGCAACAGCATGTGAGTAAAATGTAGTTAGGCAAAGAGAACAGTATTTACCAAGCAAATATCCATCTCCAAATTCACCTGATAACAGTCGCCCATGGATGGCACTATGTTTGAAAATGTAGGAGTCATGGGCACTCCCAAGGTAACTTGCAACTAAGTCTGTGATGAGTGATTTTGAATTACAAATAACTTGGATGTTTAAAGAGTGATAATTCTTTGAGTTGCGAAAAATATACTCATTTACAGATGGGGGACAAATGGGAACATGTGTTCCATCTATGCAACCTATGACAGAAAAATTAGCCATGTTATAGAAGTCCAACTTTGTTTCCAACAACTCTTGAGGAGTTTTGGGAAAATGAATGTGATGCGGTATCCTTAGCAGCATTGCATTAAGGAAATCATTAAAAAATCTAGAAAGTGCACTCTGTGACACCCCCCCAGCAATTGCTATACCTCCCTGGAAGGAACCTGAGGCTAGAAGGTGTAGACAACATAAGACCTGCACATGGGTGGGTATGGCTAGGGTCCTATGAGTTTCTCTATGCAAAATAGGGTCTAATTCAGCAATGAGATCTGTTATGGAGTCAGCATTCAGCCTATACTTGTCATATATTTCAGCCTGTGTCTGACCAAACAAAGTGATGCGCAATCTAAATATACTTTCACTGAGTATCCTCCTTCTCCTTCCTGCTGCTCTCAACCTCCAACGACGTGCCAGGACAATGACTGCTGCCATCCTCAAAGAGGTCTAGCTCAACTGTGGAACCCCTCAAGTACCGTACAAATTGGTTTTAGATGTTTCCCAAAAGAAAAAAAAAATACCACCTGCTCTCAGTACTTCTAAATTTAGGAATTCTTAAATGTGATTCCTTACAAAATCGCAATTTGCGAATTTTGATGCATACACTTTTTTGAGATTTTTTTGCGAATCCTTAAATTTGCGATTTTGTAAGGAATCGCAAACCCAATTGCGATTTTGCAAAATGCAAAAAATACTTTTCTTCATGATGCATCTCAAAAACAGAAATTGCATTTGCAAACGGCCGATTATTGCGATTCGCACCGTTTGCGAATGCAATTCTGCTTGATGCATGTGGGTGAAAATTCTTGTTCCGATGGTCCTATAGGAGTCTGGCTTAAATCTATTTTCTGAATGCTCTTTTCAGGTGTAGCAGAGTCAGATTCTGCTCCGGTTGAATACTTATAGGGTAAACTCTGATTAAAGGTTAAATCAGGCGGATTCACATTATTCACTCGCCTAATTTCTGACAAATCTGGATAAATATTTTCTTTTACCTTTTGCAAACTTTGCTGTAAAGGGATTGTCAAACTTGGCTCCTTTATTCTTTGATTTTCAAACACTGGGATTACAGGTCCTATCATTACTGGGACTGTTACTACTTCTATGTTTTGGTAAGCTCGTTTATCTTTTCTGTCAATTCATTTGTAGATCGTATATATTCAGCAGTACTTGTTTGTTCTTCAACTCGTTTTTTTACTCCATTTACACTTCCTCTTTCATTATTCTGCTTGGGAGTACCGGTAAGTCTTGTTTCTGTCATTGAGGCGTTTGGGTTATATCTCATTTCTACTCTTTCTGGTATATCTCTAAAATTAGAAAATTATCTTGGGGTTTCTTAATTCTTTCTTCTACTGGTGGAGCATTAGGTGAGGTCCATAAAGAACCCGGTTGATATGGTGGCGGTCTTCTATTTAATATTTCTTCCAGTACAGCATCCTCTGATTCACCATCACCATAACTTTCTTTCCCTGTTTCCACATTTTTCCTCTTCTCTGTACATTTCCGCCCTTCGTATTCATCCACTAATTTAACTGGATGCATTCCATCACATATGTCAGCATTTCTCCATCTGCACATTCTACTCTCATGTGTCTCTCCCCATAATCCGCGTAATCTACTTCTTGGTCTGAGATGTTTTTTTGACCTCTCCATTTCATGCATCTCATCCTCCCATTCAACTGGGGCTTCAAATTGAGTCTGTCCAGGTCTTGGCTCAAGCATCATCATCCTCTCTCTCAAGTTTTGCAAAACTGCCAAATTAAAAGATCCGACTTCTGGAAAAGCTAACGCACCATCATTCCTGGTATACCTTTCCCAATTCTCTAACCAGACACATGTATGGTAACTATATTTTGACAACATATAACACATTTTTTACTTTCTTAAACGATTAAGGTTTCTCCTTTTCTTCTCCGTAATAGTAATCCATTTTTCTGTAAATTCCCTGTCTTTCAAAAGATAGCGTACTTCTCTGTTGCTGTTTCATAACACCAACCTATCACAGCGCGGTTTACACTAGCGTACCAATTAGAGCACGATACGTCTCCTTAGTGCTTAACCAATAATTTTGCTGTTTTTCAGGATGCACAAATCAGCCCTTACTCTGTCTTGGTCACGAGGACCAATCCCTGCGCCACACTTTTGATGTCAGCTCCTGTTCCGGCTTCTGCAGCTTTGACTGACCCCTCCTTTACAAGGTTTATCGAGAAGCCGTATTTACAAGATATACAACTATATTGGTTAGTCAGACCCTCCAGCATTTCGCGATTTCGCGATTCACGAAATTACCGCGAAATCGGCAAAAAAACGCGATGACCGCGATTTTTTCCATTATGGCCGGGAAAAATGGTCTCTCGGCAGTTAGCAGAAAAAAATGGGAAGTTCCTATTTGCTGTACTCACACGCACGTCATTACGTGCGCCCGTACAGCCATACTAGCTGCTCCCTGCTACATTGCAGTATATAACTAACAAGTATACGTGATGTCTAGCGATATGTTGCCACCACTGTAAATTCCCTGTCTTTCAAAAGATAGCGTACTTCTCTGTTGCTGTTTCGTAACACCAACCTATCACAGCGCGGTTTACACTAGCGTACCAATTAGAGCACGATACGTCTCCTTAGTGCTTAACCAATAATTTTGCTGTTTTTCAGGATGCACAAATCAGCCCTTACTCTGTCTTGGTCACGAGGACCAATCCCTGCGCGACACTTTTGATGTCAGCTCCTGTTCCGGCTTCTGCAGCTTTGACTGACCCCTCCTTTACAAGGTTTATCGAGAAGCCGTATTTACAAGATATACAACTATATTGGTTAGTCAGACCCTCCAGCATTTCGCGATTTCGCGATTCACGAAATTACCGCGAAATCGGCAAAAAAACGCGATGACCGCGATTTTTTCCATTATGGCCGGGAAAAATGGTCTCTCGGCAGTTAGCAGAAAAAAATGGGAAGTTCCTATTTGCTGTACTCACACGCACGTCATTACGTGCGCCCGTACAGCCATACTAGCTGCTCCCTGCTACATTGCAGTATATAACTAACAAGTATACGTGATGTCTAGCGATATGTTGCCACCACTGTAAATTCCCTGTCTTTCAAAAGATAGCGTACTTCTCTGTTGCTGTTTCGTAACACCAACCTATCACAGCGCGGTTTACACTAGCGTACCAATTAGAGCACGATACGTCTCCTTAGTGCTTAACCAATAATTTTGCTGTTTTTCAGGATGCACAAATCAGCCCTTACTCTGTCTTGGTCACGAGGACCAATCCCTGCGCGACACTTTTGATGTCAGCTCCTGTTCCGGCTTCTGCAGCTTTGACTGACCCCTCCTTTACAAGGTTTATCGAGAAGCCGTATTTACAAGATATACAACTATATTGGTTAGTCAGACCCTCCAGCATTTCGCGATTTCGCGATTCACGAAATTACCGCGAAATCGGCAAAAAAACGCGATGACCGCGATTTTTTCCATTATGGCCGGGAAAAATGGTCTCTCGGCAGTTAGCAGAAAAAAATGGGAAGTTCCTATTTGCTGTACTCACACGCACGTCATTACGTGCGCCCGTACAGCCATACTAGCTGCTCCCTGCTACATTGCAGTATATAACTAACAAGTATACGTGATGTCTAGCGATATGTTGCCACCATACAAAAAGAAGGGCCCAAAGGGAAGCTGAGGTGAAAGAAGGGAAAGTGCGGGCACTTACTAGGAAGAATGAATACAAGACACGTCTCCCCTTTGCATGTATTTCTCGGGCGTGTCGTCTGTGACGAAGAGTTTGAGACCTGTACATAACAGGACAAGTGTCTTTCTTAGATATCCCTGGCTGTGAGAATGGGAATGGGAAGAGGAGGGAGGAGGCCCCGATCGAATCTTCACAGATGAGCGCTGACTTTTTCTCATCACGTCCTACCGACACAGGTCAAGCACTGCTTCTAATTTGAGTATTTTCTGAGTCTGGGAAGGGGGAAGGGGCGCATGCGTCCTGTTTTGCATTGTCCTGGCATCCACCCTGTGGGTCGGTTGTTGCAATACATCAATAAAATAATGCAGCATAAAAACACAACACTGCATAATACGAGCAAAACACATGACCACCATCTGAAAACGCAATATAAAATGTGAAAATATTCTTTCCACGCATTGACACCTCTACAAATCGTATTTGCTGCTGCGGTGGTAAAAGGCGCTACTAGCACCAGGCACTGCATTACCACCAAGTACTTGGAATAGAGCCAGTCTCGTTTTTTTGTGATCTGCCCCTTTTATCTTTGAACACACACCGGCAGGTTGTGTATCTCCACTGCACTAATAAACCCAGCACACGTTCGACCTATCCCAATCAATACACAGACATGCCATGACGGAAGGTGGAGTGGATCACCACAAGATGGGATACTGAAAACTGTGAGTTAAAGAAAAATGCTTGTGGCATTTTGTACGGCAAAATAAGAGAGAATTACATGGCCACTTGAACAACCACAGGATGGCTTTTAAACGTGATGCCGGTACATGTTCGTTTGTTTAAACAACAAAAGACAACTTTAGTTTATCAAAAACAAAGGTAACCGGTGAGATACTAATGATTTATTAAACCGTAACACAATATAGATTATGCCAGTGAATGGCACTGTAAATGCCTCTAAAAAGCAGAAAAATCGGTAAATTAATTGGTCACATCTCTAATAAATTAGCGACGATCAAAATAAAGACAAGATGCACTGATTGGCTGTACATTCTTCAATAGAACAGCCAGGAATGTGAAGTTATTGTTGGTGTTAACATAATAAAACCAATAAAAACAATTTCTTCATATGGAGCACAGCAAAACGGATTCTGTGGCTTGATTCCTAGGCATGAACATGGGCGACAGACTACTGCTATTTCTAGCTAGAAAATCTTAGATCCTTGCTGGTACAGGTGAAAAAAGACTCCATCTTTGCAACCATAAATTTCTCTATGAGATATTCTGCAAGGATATCTCAAAGAGAAGTTCCTGATTGTGAAGATGAAGGGGCATATTCTCAAGCCCCTATCGCCATGGGAACGTCACTTTTTCCGGTGTTCCCGTGGCGATAGGGTCTGTGCCTTCTTCTCAAAGCAGCATTAACCCACTTAACGTGGCTTTAAGCCACGTTAAGTGGCTTAATGCTGCCTTGAGAATAAGGCGCAGACCCTATCACCATGGGAACGTCACTTTTTCCTGTGTTCCCGTGGCAATAGGGTCTGCGCCTTCTTCTCAAGGCAGCGTTAACCCACTTAATGTGGCCGTAAGCCACTTTAAGTGGCTTAATGCTACCTTGAGAATAAGGCCCCTTTCAGGCTAAATTGAGCGTGAAAGGGGCGTGCGGTGGGTGTTGCGGTAGGCGTTCCACTGCAACACCTATTTTGATCGACGCTGCCACCTATTATTAAGAGCGGCAATAATAGTTCGCAGCGCCGAACTTAAGACCAGAAAAATCCTGGTCTTAAGGGGGCGAAATGAGGAGAAATGCTTGATTTCTCCTCGTTTTTGCTTTTTCCATGTGTGCTGCCTTGTGCAGGACACATGGAAAAAGGAAAATGCCATGGTTTGTTGATGTACAGGAAGGTGTCTCTTCCTGTACATGAACAAACCTTTTCCGAAATGCCATTTTGTAACTTTGATGTGTGCTGTATGAAGCAGCACACATGAAAGTTACAAAATGGTACTTTTGGATTGTTTATGTATAGGAAGGGGCACCTTCCTGTACATAAACAACCCTCCCTGCACACAGACACCCTCACACAGACCACAAACACACCAGGAACCAACACGCACAGAACACAAACACTAAAAACTAAGATATCTGTGTTTGTTGAAGGAAAAACCGCCAAATAAAATGCTGCTAAATTGCCGCTAAATTTCCATATTTGTGCCGCTAAATTTCCATTTTTGTGCCGCTAAATTTGCTAATCCATGCCGCTATATCCTGGGGGTTACTTACACAAAACAACTCCATTCATCTGTTTCGATAAACAAAGTGATAGAGTTTTCTCAATCACACAAGTACTCTGTATTACCAGTAGACAGCGCTTACCTCTTCTCTACCACAGAATTTTTACACTCGCCGATAAAGCAGCGCTTACCTATACCTTTACCCTTCTCACAAGCTCGGGTTAAGCTCTATTACTCTCCCAGTACGTTTTAAATCAGGATACGCCATGAACCCTGTACTTGAAAGCTAAGATTTTATAGACTGTCCTCGATATGCATTTATCCTTTCACATGTAAAGGTCCCTTAACTTGTGATGTGCGACAACACCACTTGTGATATACGACGATAGCACCGTAGTATACGACGATACTACTTTTTGAAACAGACTATGGGATGTGCGACTTCACTTGCCACACTTCCTCTGCCTGAAGACAGAGGCACCAGCTTCACGCAATCCTCCTGAAGCCTTTTCAGGGCTACATATAATGTAATACAAACTCAACAGATGTTAGTCATAATTCTGTACATCAAAACCCTTATATATCATTTTATACATAATCCTAGCTAATTCTATAGCAACCAATGCTCTGCTACCAAGCTAATAACTGATGCAGCGCTACTCCGGAAATATTTTCTAAAACCATATCACCTTTCCCTGAAGTACCAAATCATACATCTACTCATCAGTGGGGCCCATAACACTGCGAGTTACTCACAAAAAACTTCCATCCTACTTCATGGATCGGTGAGATTCAAAGGAGAGCTGCTGTATCAAAGCGGAGTGTCTAAATCAAAACTAAATATTTATACTATTTACATCTGCAGTTTGAATGAGTTTTACCATGGTTTTTATTAACAAGACATTTTATTCAGACACACCACCATTATAGTCGATGAATCTGCTAGTAAAAAATTAGGCTTAGGAAAATACAAGACCAGAGTAATTCTCCATGTATCTAATTTTTATTCAAAGCAAAGTTTAGCAGGTCTAACAGTAAATTTGTTTTATGTATTTCTTTATTCAAAAATAACCTTAAAGAGTAAAAGGTTTATCTCAAGCAGTTATATTCATTTTATTTCAGAGATTCAGAAATAAACATTATTATTTAGGTCTCAGAACACAAGTATTAGCAAAAGGACAGATAGTTCCCAAATTCCATTTTCTCCTAACTTCCCTAACTAATAACCTCATCTAAAGCTCAGTTCTCTCTCAAAGAAATAAAACATTTATTCAAGAATCTTACATCTCAGGAAAATCAGCATACCGACAGCATCTCAGGAGGAAATCGAAAGAGTTTTTTCTTAAGAAAAGTCACAACTTTTTATACCCTATTCACTAACTTTATCTATCTACAAAAGTAACTGCCAGAACAAACTCAAGTTCTGATTGGACAATTTGAGGGTGTATGAGCATCACCTCATCATTCTAATATTCAATTTCTGGGGCATCAGCAGAATTTAAAGACTTCCAGGGAAAGCCGTCCTTGAACTGCTCTTGCTTAGGCACAGGCAGTTCACATTCAATCTCGGCTTTAGCCGCGCATGCGCAGTATCTGTCACAGTAATCGAAAGCCTCCATTTTTAGGTAGGCCTCACGAGCCAGAATGGGAACTATCATAGAAACAAACACAAACAAATTTTAAATATTGAAATATAGCCCTTCTGTTTACCTCCCCCCATACTAAGGGTTTCCCTGTTAGTTGTTACCTAGCAAATAAGCAACACATATGCATGATATACTCACCTAACTCCATGTTTTTGCCACAAAATACATAAACAGAAAGCACATTTATGCCGATTTTGATTAAATTAAAGCTTTGCATTAATAAACAACATGATGACATTACTAAATTAGTCAGTTATAGTTTTCCATGCAAGCAGATTAATATTGACACGTGTATTTTTGTGTGCACTCTATACTACGTTGATTAGTTTTTCCAAACCACACAATTAATAAAGGTTACAGTTATGAGGAAATTACTTCACGAGGGGTATACAACATTTTGTTTCTTCACCTCGCTCCATCAGCAGGAATCACTAAGCAGCTCCTAAACAGGTTCCAAACCATCCAAAACACTGCATCAAGACTCATCCGCAACCTTCCTTGCTGCACACACTTCACCTCACACCTCAAGGAACTTCACTGGCTCCCTATACACATATGCACTTGGTTCAACACACACACAAAACAATACATAGCATAGCGCCTGCCTACCTGAACAGTTACATTCACTTACACCAACCTCCCAGGCACCTCCGCTCAGCCGGGCTCTCACAAGCACATGTATACCACATACAGAAAAACAAAGCTGGAGGTCACGTCTTCTAGTACATCTCCAAATCATGGAACAACCTCCAACATCACATCAGAGCCTCCTCATTGCTTCTTGAGTTCTGCAAGAAGCTGAAGAGCTGGCTTTTCAAATAATCTCACTTGGGAGACAGCCACCTACCCACCTGCAAAGAGCCTGGATACCCTCATGGGAGATTAGACATAACATAATACAAAAGACACACACGAAGGAGCAGAAAGGAAGGAGAGGACGATATAAAAAGAAAGTAGAAGAGGAAAGAATAGCAAATGTGAGGAAGAAAATAGAGATGATAGGAAAGCAACATGGTCCAATAAAAGACAGAAAGTAAGGGGGGATTGAGAGAAAGAAGGAAAGAAAAGAGACAGATAGCCAGAGAAAATGAAAAGGATACAAAAAGAGAGAAGCAGTAAGAAAGGGGAGTGAATGAAAAGGAGAGAAAGGAATGAAGAAATAGGAAAAAGTGGGGCGTGAGTATGAGAGACATAAGAAGAAAAGAGAATGAAAGAAAAAAGGAGATGAAGAAAGGAGGAAAATACAAATGACAGAATGAGAAACAAACATGAGAGAAGGCAGAATAACAAGGAGAAAGAGCGAGAAAAAGGGAATTAAAAAGAAACAAGCTAATCAAAGAAAGAAGACATCAAGGAGAAAACAAAAAAGGAGTAAAAAAGAAACAGGAAGAAGTAAAAGGAGATTAAAAAGAAAGTAAAAGAGGTAGAAAAAGATACATCTCAAACAATGAAAAAGCAAGTCAGACAGAAAAAAGAAAGGAAAAAGAAAAGGAGAGCAAGTTAAAAAGAAAAGACACAGACAAAATAGAGCCATTAAGAAAAAACAGAAACTGAAAGAAAGAAAAACAGGAAAGGAAAGTAGAAGAGGAATCGGTGTTATGCTATGTGTATTTGAAAAGCGCATTATCGCCTGTGAGGGTATCCTGGTGCTGAGAAGGTGTGTGTGCCTAGCCTTACCCGTGGTAGGATAGTTAATTGAAAAGCCAGGTATTTAGCTTTGTGCAAAATTCAAAAAGTGAGGATGCTCTGATTTCGAGAGGGAAGTCGTTCCAACCTTTAGGAGCAACCTAAGAGAATGCTTGTCCTCGTGATCTGCTTCTGTGTATACTTGGGATGTTGGTGAGTAGGAGTCCTGTGGAGCGGAGGTGTCTGGATAGTTGGTGGAAGGAGATGTGACTTTTCAGTTCGGTTGAGCCTGGGTTGTGAAATGCCTTGAATGTGTGTAAGGAGTTTGAATTCAGCGTGTTTGTGCATTGGAAACAAGTGTAGTTCCCTGAGGTGTTGTGTACTGAGAGTTCTGTGTGTGAGGTTAAGGATGAGTTCTAGATGGTCTGTAGTTTTAAGTGAGCTGGTTGGCGATCCTGGCATAGAGGTTGCTCCCAAAGTATTTCTGGTGACTAGGGTGCGAGTCATGGTTTCTCTTGAGTTGCTTGGAAGCCATTTGAAGCTCGTCTTCAGCATGTACAGGGTGTGGAAGCAGGATGCAGTGATGGCGTTGACTTGTGCAGTCCTGTCCAGTTTTCTGTGGATGATTATTCAGAGGTTCCTGATGTGGGTTTGGGTTGTGGGTCGGAGTTTGGCCAACCACCAGTTGGAGTCCCATGTTAAGGTGTTCTTGCAGAATATCACTGCTTATGTCTTGTCCATGTTGAGCCTGAGGCAGTTAACTTTCATCTAGTAACTTCAGTCAAGCAGACGGTGAACTTGTTTCTTGTTGTTGGGGTCTTGTCCAAGAGCAAGAGTGAATTAAAAAGGGGATGAAAAAAGAAAGTAACAAAAAAGTAAGGAGAGTGAGGAGTAGAAGGAAGAAGACAAAGTAAGAAAAAAGAGAAAGCAAGAAATTGAAAATCAAGACAGTAAGAAAAAAGAAAGAAAAAAAAGTTGATGAAGATGAGAATGGAAGCAAGAAGGAGAAAGGAAAGAGGTGGAAAAAGAACATAAACATTTAGAAAGTAGAGTGAAAGGAAGCAGGAGAAAAAAGGAAGAAATTAAACAAAGATGGGCAGAACAAAACAAGAAAAAGAACAATGAAAGAAGAAACAAAGAATTAGCAAAAGAAAGAAATTCAAAAGGAAAGAAACAAAGAATGTTTCAGAAGCGTTTGGGCTACGTGGTCTTTCTTTTTCAACTATCCAGGCCCTACAGAAAGCGGTGAATTGTGTTTTAAAATGCAGCTGTACCGTTTCGGCAGCTGCATATTTCCAAACCAGCTGATAGGTAATTATCATGTGCGAGCTACTCAGTAGCTATGAAGCGACTGGTAGCTCGCAATTGACTTGTTGGAGACCCCTGGTCTACAGAAACTTTCCCAACTTGTCTCTTGTCTACTTATTGGCAAGGCATTAAACTCTAGCTGTGCTCTGAGCTACAGCTGCTCCCTGACCAGAACACAACTCCACCGAACGAGTTGATTGCCCATAATGCGCATCCATCCCTTTATAAGCTGAGACGATGTCACACAGTAAATGTGCGTCCGGCACTGCTGTTTCCCGACACCTACAAGCACATCAGTGGGAATAATCGCTGGTACCTTCTTGAAGTCGGCTAGCACCCAAACTCTTCCAACGTGGATTGTACGGCAGTGAAGGGATCAAATACAGACAATTTTGTCAGACTCTAAATTTGTCTTTGCCTTCAGTATTTAAAGTGTTAGCCCCGTCCTCTCCCGATGTATGGTTTTCACTTTTCCGAACGCTTATTTACATTTTGCTATTCTGGAAAGGCCAAGAACAGGTGAAAAAGACTTGTGTACACTTCTCAGTATTCGTTGTGACATGGCAATTATCCATATATTTTGTTATACCTTGATTTCTTTTAATGCATCTTTACCCTGATTACCCATTCCCTGCTGCTCAGCCAGTATGAATGTGATATGTATGCGGAATGGTAGAATGCTTGATGAGAGTGCAAAGCTGGAGAGCCTGGTGGAGTGGCGAAAGAGGCCTGGTGGAGTGGAGAAAGAGACAGTTGGAGTGTGTGGGCTGAGCAGCAAGGATGCTGCTCCTAATGGTTCTCAACTAATGAACTACCATCCTATAACTACCATCCTGCAACTAAGCTAATAAATCTCTTACCTACAACCTACTTCATGGCTACCTCTGGACTTCTTTTGGATTACATCAATGGCGACGATTTGGAGAAAAAAGCTACGTGTTCTTAAAGATTAACTGTACATGAAGCTACTGAAAGACCTGAGATGAAGATACTTGAACTGTACTGGAAACTACTAAGGAAACTTGAGGTAAAGAATCTTGAAACTTGAAAGAAAAGAATGCCCTCGCTAGCCCCACTATTGTCCTTTACCACCTGGACAGCCTGCCTAGGGCGTTTGACCTTTCCTTTCAACTTTGGATGAGAACATTCATTGAACGCTAACCAGTTTGCTTTGAAGACTGGCAAACCTTCAGACACCTGTCTACCAGGGTGTGATCTTGACATTAACAAAGACCACAAAGACTGGCAAACCTCTGAACAACCCACTACCAGGGTGTGAATTTGCCAACAACAGAGACTGGCAGTGTATTTAAACAGCTTCATCTGCAGAGACTGGCAGTGTATATGAGCAACTCCATCTACAGAGGCTGGCGGTGTATTCAAACAGGTACCACAGAGGTGGTGTGAATTTTCTTTGCTGCGAGCACTTCGTGAATCTGGGCTTGGGGAAGTGCTTTGGCAGAGCTAGTGACAGCATCCAGTGGCAGCACAAACTTTATTTTTTCACATCAAAAACTGTTTGGGACACCTGTTTGCATTGGTGAGTGTCTCTTTTTGAGTTATCGGGGAGGTGCAGGTTGTTTGCCGTTGTTCCGCGCGGCATTTGAATGGACCGAGGCGCGCACCCCTTACCGTTCTTATTGGTGTCACGTGAAGCATCTTTGAGCTCTTTGAGCGCGAGCTGTCTCGCAACCTTGTTCTGTCCAGTGATTTTGGTGGAGCGTGCACTCGTCCTTGTTTCAGGACTATCCGTCTGAGGAATGCAAAAACAACAGTTGATGGACAGAATGCAGAACAATGTCACACATTCACCCCAGTACAGAGATCTGGGCCTAAATCCATCGTTTTTTGCACTCCACACCACCCCAGTTCAGACAGGGCCATATGCAAATCAGCCTTGACCCTGTGCCTCATGGGAACAGTCCAGCCCGAACTGCCAAGCCATGTCTTTCCTGGACCGGAATCAAGCATCCTAAGACCGGTTTCTGGCTATCAGCCGTCTTCAGCCAGGATAGCTTGACTCCAGCGGAGTGGAGAGCATGGGACTCACGTCTGAGCATACCCATCCCACTCGGGGTGACAAATGCAAAAACAGTTGATGGAAAGAATGCAGAACAATGTCATACACTGGGGGTGAGTGTTTGATTTGCTCAAACGCTCCGTCCCTCATTCTCTTTTGTATTGCTTTGTTCGCCCTAAGTTGGCAGGGTATGCTCAGACGTGAGTCCCTTGCTCACTTGGCCACTGGATTCAAGATAGCCTGGCGGATGAGGATTATGAATCCGAAACCGGTCCCAGCATGCTTGTTTCCCGTCCAGGCAAGACATGGCTTGGCAGTTCAGGCTGGACTGTTCCCATGAGGCACAGGGTCAGACTGATTTGCATATGGCCATGTCTGAACTGGGCTGGCTGAGTGAGCGAAAGAATGGTCATGGATTAAACCCAGATCTATTGACTGGGGGAGAGTGTTTGATTTGCTCAAACGCTCCGTCCATCATCCCCTTTTGTATCGCATTGTAAATGCAGCGCATCTGCCGTGACCCAAGGGTAGTTTTGCGTGACGCATTTGTTCTGGCGCATCTCTGCTGATATGCAGAGATGCGCCATAACTCGTAAATCTGCCCCTTAGTGTTGTAGAAATCATTATTTATTGTTTTCCCAATGGAGGGGGATGTGTTATACCTTGATTTCTTATATTGCATCGCTTCCCTGATTACCCATTCCCTGCTGCTCAGCCAGTATGAGTGTGATGTGTATGTGAAATGTTAGAATGCTTGACGAGGGAGTGGAATGCTGGAGTGCCTGGTGGAGTGGAGAAAGAGACAGATGGTGTGTGGGCTGAGCAGCAAGGATACTGCTCCTGGTAGAACTCAACTTAGGAACTACCATCCTGCAACTAAGCTAATAAACCTCTTACCTACAGCCTACTTCATGGCTACCTCCAGACTTCTTTTGGATTACATCATATTTGCTTTAATAATTATTTAGAAATAACTCACACAGCTATCAAATACTTTTAAGTGTTTTTATCAAGTTTTTGTTGTTTTAGATTTATGTTTCAAAGGAAGGCATTAATAACTGTCACATTCTATCAATTGATTTTCCCATTTATTTATTTTTTAGATGCACGGACATAAATATAGTCCAGGGAAGGAAACCCCTGCGACATCAGCCTTTTGAGCGAAGCACACAAATACGTTTTAAATTGACAAATATGTCTTACAATGACCGTATTTCTCGTTTTCATTTGAGAAAATCGATCTCGTACCCCATCTATTAACGGGTGGTTGCGTCACATCAGCTAATAATGGCCTCTTCGCCACGGCAATGAATTTAGAAATGAGCAGTTCACAAAAAAAACATGCTGTTGCTTCAGAGACAGAACATATGTTGGATGGAGCCTTCACTTAAAACACTCAGCGGAAAACCAAACCAAGGACCGAATAGCCAACACTGTGGGTCAAATATTTCTATGAACGTCACAAACGACTTGAAGCACATCACCGGCACATCGACAGTGCGCACGCGCAGAGCGGGAGACGCACAGGAAGCTGATTCTGCTCCTGCGAAGAGTCAAGTGGGAAGAGCTATGACGTCACCAGAGGCTTCGCGGTTGCCTGGCAACCGGCGACGCCACACTGAATCGGTAGCCCGCAACATGGCTTCCCCGAGAGTGCAAGAGGCAGAGGAGTATCTGCGAGAGAACAAAGTGCTGGAACTGATGGACAACCTGACCAGTCTGCTACTCTACCACCGACCCGGTAATGCGCACCCTGGCAAGAAAGCCTCAGAGAGCACTTGCCAGGTCTCGCTGTCCCCAACTTTTTAAACATCACGATGATTGTTTTTTTGAAGATCCAAAATGGCATGGATTTCATTTTGCCCCCTTTGTGAATGCTAATTGTATTGTATTGCAGCATTTATATAGCGATTTCTGCCCCCTTGTGGGGAGTTGAAGTGCTTACCTACATGGGTAGGGTGTCAGTTCTGCCAACTACCACGCATCAGGGGTTAGACTAACGGACTTTAGTGCTTGCTCCTGCATCATCGCACTACAATGCATTAATCACGTGTTAAAAGATTCTAGACCTTTCTTTCACAACGTGATATTTTATGCTAGGTGATCTTTCTCCCACTCAGATGTTCAACGCAGCCCATAAATCGCCTCAGCCGTTTCCTGTGTTAGGTTTTATAGGCCTTTTGACAGCTTAACGCTCTCGTACTTTGCGCAAGGATGAAGTTTGCAATTGGTGCATGCTTACAAAAAAACACACTATGGCTGCCCCAGTCTCACATAAATCAACTTTCCAGGGTAAATTCTTTTTTGTGTTTGAAGATTATTTTTGGTAGATTATATGGGATAGGGGCCCTTCTAATAGTGTTTGGCAGTAGATTGTATTGTAATTGTTGCCTTTATATACCTATTACTATCCCTTTGTGAAGTTCTGTAGCGCCTCCCTGCACTCTATATCATGATGTTTAAATAACTCTAAAAAAACACAAATCATTCCTGTAAGGTAATCAGATGAGATTGTTGAATAAAATAATTCCACAGACCCAAGGACTTCTGGAGCAAAAGTAGTCCTCAGACCTTGGTCCCAGGATCTTACTCTCCCCGGCAGCACAGCGGTGCTCTGCACCGTCTTGTGTCCAGCCAGCCCTCCTGTGCAGGGTTCGAGTCTTCCCTGCTCCTTTTTTTTCCACCTTGCGCCTGCTCACTGTAATTCTGCCTGGTACTGCTTACGTTTTGTTCCCCTATATTTAAATAGTATTGTGCCTGCCACTGATTATTGTCTATCTTTTCCATTTGTGCCCCTCACTCTCTAGTTGTTTTCCCTCCGATTTCCCACCGCTTTGCTTGACTCCTCCCGCCCCGCCCGCTCCTCCCTCCCCTGCTAATGCCGACCGCGCGGACGTGCCCAGTTGGCGTGCCGCTTGCGTGCCGAAGGCAAGCCCATCTGTGCCTGGCCCGCACCCAGCACCAGACCCCCTGGCTCCCGCGACCACCAAACGACCCGACGCTGCTACCACTCAAACACCCTCCATGCACTCAATGCCGTCCGAAATTCCACCTTCTTCCAGGCCACGCCGAGGCGCACCCACGGACTGTTCACCTGCCGAAACTGCAGCTACACCAGCAAGCGGACACCAGCACGTCCTGCCCATCCCTACACTGCAGACCACAACCATCTCAGCTGCATATTGCTCAACACCCGCGCAGTCCACAAGCACGCCGTCGAACTCTGGGACCTGCTCGACTCCTTCGCCCCGGACGTCGCCTTCCTGACGGAGACCTGGATGAACACCTCCTCGGCACCGGACATAGCCATAGCGATCCCGGATGGCTACAAGATCACACACAGGGAACGGAACAATAATAAACCAGGAGGAGGAATCGCCATCATCCACAACAAGACCATCAGAATCTCAACCAGCACAAAGGACTCCCTCAGCATGGCCAAACACCTACACTTCCAGATCCACGTCAATAACAACACCACCCTCAGCGGAACCCTCATATACAGACCTCCAGGAACCCGATCACAGTTCAGCGAATCCATCGCTGACCTCATCAGAACGCATGCCATCGCCTCCACAGACTACATCCTCCTCAGAGACCTGAATTTCCACCTAGAGAACACCAACGACAGCAACTCCACAACACTGATCGCCAACCTCGCCAACCTCGGACTCAAACAACTCGTCATGACACCCACCCACTCCACTGGACACACGCTCGACCTCATCTTCTCCGCCAGCAACCACGTCACCTTCAGCCACACCACCGAACTCCCCTGGACCGACCACCACTGCATCCACTTCTTCTTCGAGAAACACACCGCGCACAACCAACCGCAACGTATCCCACACGTAACTGGAAAAGAGTCACTGAAGACCAGCTCACCACCACCCTCGCCCCGATCAAGAAACCCTCCAATGGGCGCACCAACATGAGAGCCATCTGGTTCAACGCCGACCTCCAGAACTCCAAGCACACCTGCTGAAAACTCGAGAAGCAATGGCGCAATGATCAGACATCAGACAACCACGCAGCCCTCATAAATGCCAGACGCAAACACCACCAACTCATCCGATCCGCCAAAAGAACTTCATTGTAGGAACGCATCGACAACAACGCACACAACAGCAAAGAGCTATTCAACATCGTGAAAGAACTCGCCACCCCCAGCTCCAGCTCCAATGACGTACTGCTGTCACAAGAACGCTGCGACTCCCTGGCTACCTTCTTCGACTGCAAGATCGCAGACATTCACAACAGCTTCGACACTCAGGCACCTACGTCAAACGCCAACACCCCCGACCCAACACCCACCAAACGCACCGACCTTCTGCTTTCCTGGAACAATGTCAAGGACGAAGACATCATCAAAATCATGAACATCATCCACTCCGGCTCACCTTCTGACCACTGCCCCTACCACATCTCCAATAAGGCCAGCTCCATTATCGCACCCCAGCTCCGAAAGATCATCAACAGCTCCTTCGAGACCGCCACATTCCCAGAAAGCTGGAAACACGCCGAGATCAACAATCTCCTCAAGAAACCTAAGGCGGACCCAAAGGACCTCAAGAACTTCCGACCCATCTCCATGTTCCCGTTCCCGGCAAAAGTAAGTGAGAAGACTGCCAACAGACAACTGACCCGCTTCCTGGAGGAGAACAACGTCCTGGACACCTCACAATCTGGCTTCCGCAGCAACCACAGCACTGAGACCGCCCTCATCGCCGCCACCGACGACATCAGGACCATACTGGACAAGGGCGAAACCACGGCCCTCATCCTCCTGGACCTCTTGGCCGCCTTCGACACCGTCTGCCACCACACCCTGCGCACACGCCTCCATGACGCCGGGATCAGAGGCAAAACCCTGGACTGGACCACTACCTTCCTCACCGGCAGAACCCAGAGAGTCTGCCTCTCCCTTCCGATCCGAAGCCACCACGATCACCTGCAGCGTACCCCAAGAATCATCCCTCAGCCGGACCCTGTTCAACATCTACATGGCACCGCTCGCCAACATCGTCCGAGCGCACCACCTCAACATCGTCTCATATGCCGATGACACACAACTGATCCTCTCCCTCACCAAAGACCCGGACATCGCCAAATCCAACCTCCACAAGGGAATGAAGGCCGTCGCAGATTGGATGAAGACCAGCCGAATGAAACTGAACGCAAACAAAACGGAGCTCCTCATCTTAGGCGCCACCCCCCGCATGGGACGACTCCTGGTGGCCGACCTCGCTGGGAGTACCCCCAACACCCACAAACCATGCACACAATCTGGGTTCCATCCTGACTCAACGCTCTCTATGACCCCGAAAGTCAACACTGTTTCCTCCTCCTACTTCAACACCCTCCGAATGCTCCGCAAGATCTACAGATGGATCCCCACCGAAACCAGGAGAACGGTCACCCAAGCACTCGTCAGCAGCAGGCTGGACTTCAGCAATGCCCTCTATGCAGGAACAACAACCACACTCCAGAAGAGACTCCAACGAATACAGAACGCCTCCGCCCGCCTCATCCTCGGACTCCCTCGCCACAGCCACATCACCACCCACCTAAGACACCTGCACTGGCTCCCGGTCAACAAGAGAATCACCTTCAAACTCCTCACCCACGCACACAAAGCACTCCACAACGCCGGACCTGCATGCCTCAATAAACGACTGTCCTTCTACACCCCGAACCGCCAGCTCCGCTCCGCCGACCTCGCCCTCGCCACCGTCCCACGCATCCGACGAACAACCACCGGTGGCAGATCATTCTCCCACCTCGCCGCAAAGACATGGAACACCCTCCACATCCTCCTTCGGCAGACCCAGGACCTGCTAACCTTCAGGAGACTTTCAAGACCTGGCTGTTCGACCAGCAGCTGCTTCCCCACCCCCTTAGCGCCTTGAGACACTCACGGGTGAGTAGTGCGCTCTACAAATACTTGATTCATTGATTCATTGATTCATTGATTTATCCACAATTCAGCCTTCATGTACAATGATGATCCAGACAATGAATACCAGCGATCCTTTCCCACCATCTATTATCTTCTTCCGGCATTCCATCCCAGGCTCCCTCAAACAATAACACAGCAAAGATAAGTGCATTGTATCTGTTTACAAGGAAGCTTCATTTGATATGTACTTTATATGATAACGTTACGAGCACAGCATGACAATTCTGCTCTCACGTGCTACCCACAGAATTTGAAGTATTTGTAAGAAGCACAAGCGCACTCGCACATACACATTGATATGTAACACATCTTCCACCCTTTAAAAAAAACTACTAATAACTGTGCATTTATGACAGCACATAATCTTGGAGCCTCATGTGCATTCTGTGTGTCCTAGCTGTCCTATGTGGATTGCTAGTGTCAGCAACATCACTAGTGGTAGAAGCTCCATTCACAACAGGTGTTCTCTCCCAAGCACTTTCTCCCACATCTAAAAACACATTTGCACTGTCACCACCACAGCTCGTTTTGGCAAAACCATCTTTGAACAACAAGACCTTAGTCAAGATCCAAAAACTCCCTCCATCCACACGAACAACGTTCTTGAACACCTCAACAAAACGAAAAGTGTCTGACCCAGTCACTCACACAAATTTCCCTTTTTTGAGATGAACCTTATCACCAAAATGAAAACTCTGTCAGCTAGGAGGCACTTTCCATTTCCTGAAAGTGTCTTTCAGTTTTTAACTTGTTTTCTTCCACTGTACACCTGATGTCTCTGAAATCAACATCCAACACCTCCGTATTTCCTTTCTTCTTACTCTTCAACCACCACAGGACCAATGCTTTGTTCCTCGCAATAACTCAAATGGACTCACAGACGTCACAGAATTGGGAGAGGTTCTATGCGCCAGTAACATGGACTGCAAGGACTTCTTCTAGTTCAATCCCCTCTTAACAGACAATTGATTCGCTTCTTTTACGACTCTGTTGAGCCTTTTCACTTGACCTTTTGATCCAAGGTGGAAAACAGAGACTTTTTTGTGCAAAATACCACATCTTTCCTAAGTTTATCTTAAAACTCCACAACACTTTCTTTTTAATTTTTTTTAATTATGTTTATTAAAAGAATTTTTTTGCTTTCTTCCAACAATCATTGTGTATCACAGTACAACATACTCAGAGTACAGTCAATTAGACATAACCTTTTGTACAATAAAAGGTAAGATTACCAATAATTCGGATTACCCCATAAGCAATAAATCTCCGGGAAAAAAGAAGAATTAAAGAGAATAACAAAAAGCAGAATACGAAAAGAAAGAAAGGAATATCCAGATATAGAATGTAAAGGACATATTAGAGGATTAAGTCCCGACAATCAGGTCATCTCAAATCCCTCCTTCCACCTCCGTATAGGGTCCCAGATTCTCAACCCTAATAGCCTCCCTCGCCTACTTTTTCTTGCATATATTGCTTTTTCTAGATTGTAAGCCGCTAGAAGGCTTGCCAGCCATTGTTGAAGTACCGGGGGTCTAACGTCTAACCAGGCCCTGGCTATAGTTAATCTGTACACTGCCATAGCTACGAACATAAATTCACGCTGAGGCATGTCCGGGTCTGAACTAACCCCTAGCAATATCAAAATTGGTGAGAGTACAATTTGTATTCCTAGTAGTCTAGCTAGAAACACCTCTAGATCCTGAATCAGTGTATGCAGTTGTGGGCAGATGGCGAAGATATGTACAATATCTGCCTCTGTGAAATTGCATCGTGGACAATTAGTCCCCGAAGTGCTGCCCCATTGTGCTAACCTGGCAGGAGTGTAATAGAGGGAATATATTGTTTTGTAATGCCGTGCCTGAAGCGAGGCAGAGCAGAGAATCGTACCACCTAAGTCCAGCGATTCCTGAAACCAGTGTGTTTCGATGCTCAGTTTCTGATCCCACTTATTACCCTGTATACAAAGATCGTCCGATTTCCCTGCTGCTAAACAAGCATAAAAACTCTGAATCGTGCAATCACCCCCTTTCCTTATTTTGTCAAGAATTTCATTATTGCCAAATCCTGCAGGTCCACCCTGCTTAGTGCTCAAAAAACTTCTAACTTGTAGATATTAAAAAAAAACTCCTACTGTCTATATTATATTTGGTATCTAATTCTGTAAATTGAACTACCCCCTCTAGATCCATAACATCCCCAATCTGTATTAGTACTTTACCGGCCGACCCCGCCATAGCTGCATCCGCAAAAACTGCCTCCGGGAAGGATCTATTTTTGTATAGGCGCGTATACCTATTAAATCTCCCCAGCCCACATTTTTTCAGAAATGCAGTCCAGATCTTAACGGCAGCATTAACTGTCTTGAACCTGGTCCTTTTAAAATATACAAAATTAGTACAATTAAAAAAACTATTTTCAATCTCTGTTCCCAAAACCACTGCATAGACATCTGAGGAAGTGCTGGTGATCCTTTGGTCTACACCACCACCTCCGATCAAACCCTGCATGTACTGCAGTGCCGCCGCCCAATAGTATAATCTAAAGTCCGGGGCCCCACAACCACATCTCTCTCTTGGAAGGGAAATAAACCTGTATGCCCTTCTGGTATTCCCGTGTGCCCAGATAAACCTATTTAAAATTAACTCTAGTGCATGAAACCATTTACCCTCAAAAAATAGGGGGACAGCTCTGAAAAAAGAAAGAAATTTGGGCAAAATTAACATTTTGATAACATTTGTACATCCAACTAGGGATAGATGAAGGTTATTCATTCTTTCCAGATCTAACTTTACTCTTGTCATTAGTGGAGAGATATTCAGTTCCACGACCCTGTCCAGCTCTGCGGATATCTCAACCCCTAGGTATATTGCTGAGCTAACTACCCGAACATCATTGCAATCTACATGAGGGTTTTTAACAACCTGGGTCTTGGTCCTGTTAATTCTATACCCTGAGACCCGCCCAAATCGTTCAGCTTCGGATTCCACCTCCCTGAGTGCTATAGTCGGGATTGAAGTTAAGATAGCCACGTCATCCGCGTAAGCCAAAGTTTTAAACTACTTACCGCTCACGCTTAGAGGAGGAATATTAGTATTAGCTTCTAGACTTCGGAGCAATGGGTCCATATAGAGTGCAAACAATAGGGGAGAAGAGGGACAACCCTGCCTAGTCCCCCTGCTAATCTTGACGAGCGCAGAATGCCCTCTATTCACTCTAATTCTAGCTGTCGGTTCTTTATATAAGGACTGAATAGCCCTTATATAGCCCTCCCCTATGCCGTACCACTTCGTTACGACCCAGAGATAGTCCCTCGAGACCCTATCAGACACCTTCTCTGCGCCTAAAAATAATACTGCCATAGGGTCTCCCGGAATCCCCGCAGCGTCAAACAAAGTAATTGCTTGTCTGATGTGCTGGGTAGTACCTTTGCCTGGAATAAAACCATGTTGAAATTGGCTGACCAAGCTCTCAATAATTCTTGCCAATCTTATAGCTAATATTTTTTAAAACATTTTGGCGGCAGCATTCATTAGGGTAATTGGTCTGTCGGACCCAGAAACTAATGGGGGTTTCCCTTTCTTCAGCATTACCATGATGTCCGCCCCCCCCCAATAACTAGAAATCGACTCCCCTTGCTGTGCCTGAGTCAGTGTATTAAAAATATCTGGGATCAACACACCTTGGAATACTTTATAAAATTCCACAGGGATCAGGTCCGGGCCAGAAGCCTTTCTAGAGGGCAGGTTACTCAAAGCTTCTGTGATTTCCTCTAGTTGACATGGTCTATCTAAAGCCACCTTCTCCTCCACGGGGAGAGCAGGTGGTGGAGCATTACTCAAGTACCCTAATATATCCGCTGATTCATTTCCGTTATCTGGACTATAAAGATCTGTATAAAACCGTCTAAAGACTTCCCTCACCTCTTCAGATTGTGAAACGGCGTTGCCCTGTTCATCTATGATCTCCTTAATATCGGATGTAGAGAGCGTCTGTCTAGTTCGAATGGCTAGTATATGGCCCACTCTCTCACTCAATTCATACGCATTTTCTCTTTTAATTAGATAATTCACTGTGGCTTTACTGGCAATACACTCTAAAGTTTCTGATTTGAGGGCCACAATTTTTAGGAGCTGCTGTTCTAATGGTGCTTGTTGTTGAATGCCAAGGTTTAACTCTTCTTCAGCCTTAATCACATTTTTAATTAGCTCCTCTGCCCACTTCTTCTCCATCTCCTGTTTATGGAGTGCATAACTTAGCGTCTATCCCCTAGCACTAGCTTTAAAAGCATCCCACACGATACCTGGATCTGCTGTCCCTCTATTCTCTTCCCAGAAATTCCTTATCCAGATATTCATATGCTTTATATATAGTTCATCCTTAAGCAATGCTCTCTCAAATGTCCTCTGTGTGACTTGTCTATGCCTCTGTCCCAGTTTAACTATTAAAATCAGAGGATTATGATCCAAAACTTTATGGGGAGCAGAAAAAAATTTGCTGCCATCCTTATGTGTGTGGAGTTTAACCCATGGGTCTATCAAAGAGTTATGTAATACTAAAGCGGTCAACGCTCTATGTGTTCTCTTATTCCTCACTGTATATTGCACCCCAGTTTGTGTGAATGAGCCTGATGGGTCATGGATGTTAAAATCCCCACAACAGACTATGGGTTCCGACCAGTGAGCCAACTCAGAGTCTAAAAATTGAAAGATGTCTTGATCATCCTCAGTGGAGCCATATATAGAAGCCATCGTGAATTTCTCCCCTTTATAGGTTAACTCCAGCAACACCCATCTACCCCATTGATCTTCTTTCTTTCTATTGACCACCACATCTCTGATTTTCCCTAAAACCACCACTCCTCTGTTCCTTGATCCCTGTTTAGAATTTGCCAATAACGAAAACCCCAGCTGCTCCAATAGATAACCCTTTGCCCCCTCTATGTGTGTTTCTTGTAGACAAAGAAGATCCAAGCGAAGTGGTTTTTACAGTGCAGCAAATCTCATTCTCTTGTTAACATCATTAAGTCCACATATATTAATTGTCGCAATTCTGCAACTCATTAAAATATAACAAACGAGTGGCCAGCCACTGCAAACGGTACTTCAAACATATCTGAACTAAAAAAAAAGCAGATTAAGTTATACTGTGGAGTATGTGCCCTTAGTGCTGTACTGTGCGACCTGTGCGTGATTAACCTTTCCCCTCTATTCCCCCCACCCTGCCCCCTGGCCCCCTCCCTCCCCCCCATCACCCCACCACCCTTCCAATGGGCAAATAGGTCACTCATGACCTATGTGTGGCAACTTTTGAGTGCAGTAGCCGCCGCCCACCCTCCACCCGTGTAACTCCCAAGTATTTAGTTTCTGACCTCAAAACTAAAAAAAAAAAAAAAAGAGTCCTATCTTTGAGGCACCTGAGACTTCACTTATCTAACCACCCTTCTGCTTTCTCAGCTCATTAATATATTCTTGGACCTTGATTTCGGAAGTAAACATCCTTACATGCCCCTTTACAATAGTCTTCAATCTTGCAGGGTATAACAGGTATGCCTCATGCCCTAAATTCTGAAGTGGCATAATCAGCTGTCTGAGCCACCACCTTCTCTCCACAGTGACTTGACAGAAATCAGGTCGTGCAAAAAAAGATACCCCTTCAAAAGTGCACCTTGCCTCCGGTCTTGCTTTGTCCATTATATCCTGTCTAGCGAGAAAATTGCCAACATATACAAGGATGGCTCTGGGCTTCGTATCTTGTGAGGCCCAATAGGTTTTTCTCTGCACTAGAGGAAATCGATGTGCCCTTTGCACTTCGCTTTCCCAGTTCCAGATTGTGATATCATGAAACGCTCCCTTTAACAGTTTAATTACAAATGCCCTGGCATCCTGTCCCTCCAATCCTTCCGCTACCCCCAGAAGTCTTATGTTGTTACGCCGTTGTAGTGTCTGCCCCCTTACTTGCATGCTGGAGTTGTGCGTCCTTCATGGTTCCAGCTGTATCCTACTTGCGTTTGTCCACCGCTGCATCTCAATTAGCGAAAGCTACAACCTCACCTCCTTGCATGTTCTGGCTCTGTCTCGATTATTGCCCAGCAACCATGTTCCCGGCGTCTTCGGTTCGCTCTGTCTCGCTTTCTGCTGTGCCGCTTATCAGCGCTTGGAGCTCCAGGGTTTTTGATGAGAATGCTTCTATCAGTGTTGGCTGACGGAGAGCCGGATCCTTGATGCCTATGCCCAACGATTTCATCCCGGTACCGCTACTTGCGATGTCTTTGGCCGATTCCTTTGCGGCTCGCGGCTCTGTTACAGCGCCATTGTCACGAGATGGCTCTGTTTGTTTCCCGAGGTTCTTTCGTAGTTGGACTGAAGTGCGTGAAGCCAGGGCTGGTGCATCCTTACTGTTCCTGCCGGCGCTCGCTGCCGGCGGTCGCTTTGAGGGGTCCCCCTCCTTCAGCTGCTTGATGCCCTTCGGTGCCATTGCATCACCGTCTTTGATATGACGAGTCTTCCGAGAGAAGGGATTCAGAAGCCGCGTTGCGAGATATTTTCCAACTCTGTGCAGCCAACGTACTGGAGCCAGTTCTTGTAGAAGGTAGGAGAGCTCAATAGACCTGTTCATACCGTCATGTGGTCAGATTACTCCTTGGAAGGAGGGTGGGCCGAATGCGACTGTCCGCTGCAATCAGTCAGCGGCCATCTTGCCCCCTCAACCTCCACAACACTTTCTGATGTAACCTCCTTTACCATCTTAAATCCCGGCCATCTATAAAAGTAATCAACCATGACAATGCCAAATGTTTCCTGCTTTGGTAGACCACAAATGTACCAATTATATCCAACCCTAGTTTCCTCCTTGGTCCCACTGGCAACTCGACCGGTTGGAAATCTGAAACCAATGATCTGTTGGACTTATCTCTTGAGGAATAATCACCACACATCCTTACTTTAACACCTTGGCTGCTAGAGGTTTTCCCCTCCTGTGCTGGAAAGTAAGATGTATCATTGTTCATGACAAGGTCAGCTCGTCATAAGCACAGCTCCACTGTGCCTCATGACGAGCTGAGCTCGTCATGAGCAGCGAAGGGGTTAAGTTCTAAAAAAACAGTCTATGCCTGGCCACCAAAAATTAGCTCTGACCTGCCTTCTCGTTCTTGAAATCTATGAGCGTGTGGTTGGAAGGATGTTGCCTTTGATTTGATGCTATGTGAAACGTTTTCCATGTTGTGCGTGATAACCACTGAGGGGTGGTTATTGTTATATGGGACGCAGTGCGTAGCAGTGTAGGGGTTGGTGAAGTGTGAAAGAGAGGCAAACACATAGTTTTATGATTTTCAGTATTCTGGTAGCTTTGAACCCTCTGCAGGATCCTTTATGATGTTTCTTATGATTATAGTCCACTTAGCTGGTTAGAGCACTGGGTTTCCTAATCTGAGATTGTGTGTATAGTTGTGATCCTGAACTGGCATGGTTGGAGGGAGAGAGAAGTGGCAAGATCTATTAGGATGGGCATTGTTATTATCATTCCATATCTGTATGTCACTGTGAAATGTAAAGAAGTGGTCAAAGTGAATAGATATTTGAGGCCTGCAGTGGTGGTCTATATTAAAGTCCTCCGAATTATCCAGCAGTGTGTGAAAAATCTCCTCAGTATTCCATACCAGTTCATTTGCTGATATCTGTTTGTTTAGCTGTTCAGAACTGGTGATAGGCAACCCTCATAGCAGATGTCTTATTTGAAGTATAAGTTACAGTTGGCTACTGACCACTGTGTATTATTGTTTTAGAATCATTGTTGGCCATAACTATTATATATGCAAGTACATAACTATATAATGCCACAGCGAACCATAGGTCCGCCCTTTCTGGTAAGAATTAATCAACATATAAGTTAAAAGGTACTTTATTTGCAGGGCCCACACTTTGTGGTACAGCAGCCAACAGACAGGACAACAATTGACTCTATGATTCAAATAAATATTTCAAAAGAAATGTAGAAGGATAGATGCGCGAGCAAGTGAGTGCATCCAAGAGCGCTATACATTAGCACATATTGAAAATGTTATGCCTGCAGTACCATACCTGGCGAGTAGCATGCCACTCCGGAACCCTTAAAGGATTTCTGTTGAAAATTAGTATAGTAAAAAATAGGAAGTAATTTGATTAGTGGATATGTTAATCATTTATTTGGGTAGTATATTAGTATAGTTTATTATGGAATTTGAGAAGTGACCATGTTAGTCTGTTAATTTCGATTGAAAAGGATAATGGAGGGATAAAAGAGTGAAAGATTCTTTTAAAAACATTTTTTTAGGTCTTAGCAATAGGAGGAGGCTTTTGGATGAGTAAAAGGAGTTTTGGGGGGAGGACTCAGAGGAAAGTGTTTAGAAAGGTTTGTTTTAGGGGATCGGTATAGTAAAAGCGGTGTCAGATGATGCAAGGAGGGGTAGAGTAGGAGTGGTCAGTTAGGTGTAATTACAGCAGGGACAGTGTGTCTGAATGGGATGTAGTTATGTATGGTGCTGATGGGCGTTGTGTTAGTGATGAGTGTTTTGGTTAGTGGTGTAGGATAGAGTTGTGTCTGTTTGTGGGTGATGGTGGATATGTGTGGTAGTTGTGTTGTGAATGTATCTAGGACCCTAATTAAATATTCCTGATTCATGCCCCTATGCGGTTATGATAAATCATGTCCTAATGAAGGCATACAAATCTTACCCATTTTCAGTCATAGCCCACGCAGCCCAAATACGGCAAGGCTACTTCCTTAGATTCCTAGAGAGCACAACGAGTTCTTTCGACACACCAAACCTTCAGCAACCTGGGAATTCCCCATGTCTTTGTTTTGATTTGTCATTGAACTCCTGCGAGCACTAAAGGAACAGTCAGTTCTTAGTGACATCTTTTATTGACGTCTTATGTCCAACCTTACGTCAAACACGGCACCTTCCAGGTATAAATATACCAACACTTGCCTTAAGCAAACACACAGTGGTGTGGAGCAGAGCGGCTATCTACTTATCCGAAGCCCAGCTGATACAAGAGCCGAAGGAAGCCGCCCCTCCCCTTTGACACACTGGAGAAGCTGCCTTTTCTCACGCCTAGAAATCCAGCTCCGGTGTTTCCAGTCACCCTTGCGGATTACTGGGAGATCGAGTCCTGAGAAACGAGATACAAGACCTCCTTCATTCTATAACCAAGGTACGGAGCTGATTCAAACCTTAGAGAGAATTCTTGATTCAGATTTTTGGCAAAACAAAACCCAACTTAACTTAACACTGCAACTTACTTACTTCTTCCCACGTATTAGGCTTAGGTCAGGTACACCGGGGTAGGCATATCTTAGAAGCACCAGTTGAGTTTGTTAGTCAATGTTTTTATGTATGTAAATATGTTATCCGTTTTAAAGAATCATATGGCTAAGAAACCATATCAATGCTTTTACAGTATTATTTTATAATACTCATTTCACTGTACGCACTTTACTTCATGATAAGTATTACAATTGTGGCAATTCATTTCTCTTGCATGAGAAAGAAGACTGCTCAATAAAATAACACCTTTTATTGAAAACGCCCGTCTTTCTATTTCTCTGCACTCTGGTGGAACTAAGCATGCACGATTGACTGAGTGAAATAGCTGTCTATTGTTTTCACACGACTCTGGAGATACACTCCTTATTCTGGGGGAGCAAAGTTGTCATGTTATATGGTAGTCAGAAGCTAATCCCTTCTTGTCTAAATCTGGGAAGTTAACCCCTCCCTATTCATTCGAGAAAGTTTCTAGTGACCTGATAACAGGGTTTCCCGGATCAAGAGGGAACGGGGTGCTCGTGACCGGCGTGCAGTAAGCGACTATAAGATACCTGCACTTCAGCTAGTACCATATGCTGCACTCGCGGAGAAGGTCCCTCCGATATACTAGAGCTGTGGTCAGGTCGGGGATATGCATACACACTGGATAAGGCTAATAGTTACATGTAGGGATGGCCCTCGTGGGGCTGGACATCTGCTGCCATCTCAGGACGGCCATCACTCAGAACACCCACATTCAACGCATACACCCAGGCGGAGGGGAGGCCCACACTGGTTACTGCGCGCCTGACATGCTAGTACACGTAGGATATCTGATGATTGCCAGGGGGGGGAATGGGGTCAGCTACAATACACGAACGGCGCGCTACCCGGCCTCTGATATGCGCACTGTGAGTGGTGCGAAGGGTATGCTACTTTCCCACTGCATGCAACCCGAAAAACCTGGGGCACTAAGCCTTGATTCTGACGCTTTCACCTCAACGACTGCCGGGGAATGTATTGTTGTTGAGACATGGAGGGATAAGCCAGCCCCTGTAACTGTATGCTTTTTAAATGCATGTACCACAAGTGTAATACCCTTTTTTGGATGTTGATGCTGTAACTGTCATGTATCTCTGTTGACCGCAACAAATAAAGGTTTAATAAAAAAAAAAAAAAAAAAAAAGTTTCTAGTGACCTCTGAGCTAGCTGGCAAAAACTAATTAAGTCTAACATAGTCAGTAGAGACCTAGATGACCTCAGTCCTACGTCTACACTGCTGTTTATGTTATTCCAATGCGCAGAGCCTATTGGGAATATAGGAACTACACTACAGTTGGGATAGTAGGGAGTGTAGATGTGGTTTGGTTGGGTTGATGGTGCATGCTGGTACATTAATCTGTGCATAGTGTTGTGCGTGGTGTACATTTGGTGTGAGTGTGTTGCTCTGTTTGTGGATGTGGATGTGGATGGTGTGGGCTGGGTATTGCTAAATGAGAAAAAGGGCAGCATTTCTGGCCCTGGTCCTGGTCAGTCTCGAACAGGCTCAAACAGGCAACTACCCTTGTCCTCTCTGCCCTTAACGGGCTCAAACAGGCAACTACCCTTGTCCTCTCTGCCCTTAACAGGCTCAAACAGGCAACTACCCTTGTCCTCTCTGCCCTTAACAGACTCAAACAGGCAACTACCCTTGTCCTCTCTGCCCTTTGCCTCGACGCCCGGGTTGAGACGCCCTAAACCTGGCCTTCTATAGCCCAAGTTATCAGGTGACCCTTTCAGCCAATGGGAACCCTAGCCCTAACATTATCCAATCACGACACTAGCCCTAAAATCTTGAACCAATAGGAGACCAGGACCTTACAGCCAATCATAGCCCTAGTCCAAGCACCCAATCAGTTCAAAAACCCTGATCTCTACGTCCAATAAAGGCCTTAGCCCTGCCAGTAGTACCAACTCAAGTCCAAGCAGCCATTGGTACAGGTAGCCCTAGTCCCTACTTCCAATAGAAAGCCTAACCCTACTCTTAGTCCCACAACTAGTCCAACAACAAATCACACCAGAAGCCCTAAATAGCCACTTCCAATTAAAGGTCTAACCCTAGCCCTAGTCCCACCCTACTCCCCACAACCAATACCATAGGAAGCCCTAGTCCCTACTTCCAATAGAAATCCTAACCCTAGCCCTAGACCCAACCTTACAATGATTGAATCACAGACCCAGAAACAAATAAGAACCCTCAAATACCCAACCAATGAGGACATTAACCCTAACCCAATAGAAACACCAGATACAACCACCAATCAGTGTACACATGTGCCAACCACTAGCAGACCATAGAAGGTCCCAGCGACCTCAGACAAGGTTTGCTGGCCAGGGAGTTGGAAGCTGCTTCTCCTGTTCAGCATCTCCTAGGAGACAGACAGGCTCAATCCACACTTTGGACTTCTGCAGGTAAAGGCTTCACTAACTCGAAATCTAACAATACTATTTGAATAAAACGTTACTCCCCCTGCTGGCCAAAAAACGAAGTGCACAGGCCCCAGTAAATACAGTTTAAACAGCTCACAGAAGCACCCTCTGATGTAGAATATCCCAGTTGCTAGGGGTGGGGGGGGGGGACGGGGGAGGAGGCAGCATCTTGGTCTGAGGCGGGAGATGGCTCTGTTGAGGATATTTGTTGTGCAGCAACATGGGCAGTCCCTTCAACTTTTGAAAAGCGCTACCACTAGGATTTAATAAATCTGGCAGCTTTGAACTTCAGGGCTAAAGTTCTGAAAGCTGCTCTGTAAAATTAAAGAACGACAGACCAATGCAAGTTTAAAGATTTACTTAAGGGTGTCAGTTACAGAAATGCATAGGCTGGGCCATCAATGAGTTAGCCCAATAGGCACACAAATCAGTAATAAGTATAAGCCCAAGGACTATAGGGATTCTCAAAACAGCAATCCAGCATAGATTCGCCTTCAAAAGTGAGGAAAGAGTCTTTCCTTAGCATGGATAAACCACATCCCTTTATAGGATACTAAATCGGGAATTTTACACATTTACTACATGAGTACATGGATCACGGGCTTTTTCACCAATAAGAAGAAGCAGAACGAAGCATTTACCACAGACTACATTCAGGGATTCTCTCACCATTTGACTACATTGAACTCTGGTGTTCCTCGAGTCTGCACTTGCAACATGGCTCCTTACATAATGTGTTGTCTCGTCGGAGACAGTCAAATTTTCCTTAGAAAGGTACATTTCACTCACTGCAGTTGGCAAAGTCTCAGTCCTTCATACCAAAGCCTATAATTCTTTATGACAGCAGCATATTAGCAGCAATGGTCACGTGGTGTACCAAGGTGTTGCACATGGACGACAGAACAAAGTTGTCCTAAGTTAGTGAAAACCCAATTTCCATGCATTATGCATCTCTATTTAGAAACACGTCCCACATAATCTACATTAAAATGGTGAAGTGGGGTCTAAACCTCTGGCAGGCTGTAGGGTCCTCCCTAAGAAGGGAATGCTTATGTGTCACAGTTTGGGTTATCTGTTACCATATTGCTGACCTGAATAAAAAAAGAAAGATATACATTCTGTCCTTGATTTATTGGCACTCTTAGCAGCACCTGCCCATTTGCGATTGTCGTAGGAGATTTAATGTCTGGCTAAGATGTCAGTCCGGGGCCTGACGGAACTAGGCATATTCCTGGATACGGCTTATATCTAGATATAATTGCTTCTAAGGACTTTTTTAAGTGTCCAGTTTTGTTCGACAGTACTGTTATCTAGTACTGAAGTGTTTGAATGTGTTTTTCCATGGTTGGGGTGAGGGCACTCAACTGCGTGGACTGCCTGGTGCATCAGCCTTCAACTCATGTTACCTACGCCTCATTATTTCTAGTATTTTATCTTTTCATGACAATATGGCTTTTCCATACAGTGCTTTGAGGTGATGCAATGAACGTGGAGAAGCCTGAGGTAAATGAAGGTAACATAGAAACACTGGACACTACGACATCAGCTAGTGTTTCTAAGATGGCTTCCCTTCAGGCTGTCTTGGTAATAATGTGTGGTATTCCACCTTGTATAGTTTTAATCTGAACCCAAAATCCCAGGCCTTATGTACATCTCAGGACCAGGAAAAGGTCATCCTGTACCTCTCACTTTACCACATTGCATAAACTCAGTGCATGGATTGCCTTTCATTACCATACTGAGCAGTGCCGTACCACGATTTAAGGACGATCCCAAAAGTCTGTTATAGGAAGAACGACTGAAGTTGACCGATTTTGCAAACAGATCGTTTTCCTCATAAATGTGGATTTTCCGCATATGCCACATAATCCATCATCTGCTGCATAATCTGCAGACTTTAACAACAAAATTGTTTCTAGCTCAAGTTACCAAAAAAGCAGCGATAAGTGTTGCTGCACAGTGGAAGGCACTTCACAAAGGTTGACTGGTCACCCATCTATTGCTTTGTACTGTTTTGGGTATTAAATCGGTACATATGAGGTGAAAGCTTTCTCCAGCCATTGGTAACGTATTGAAGTGACTAAATAATTGAGTAATACTATCACAATATGAGTCGCAATACATCGCATAATTTGCCTTTTCTTGACGCATAATTTAGTTTACTCTGGCACACAATTTGGCCCTGCCCTGCCGTATAATCCCAGAGGCCCTGGTTACAGGCATCTCTAGAGAGGCCAAAGCATTAAGAAAAGATGGTGGTCAGCAGGGGTTGTTAAAGGATCTCTTAGGATTTACTCTGGGCTTGAGCTGTGACAAATAGATTGCACTTGAAGGCTTGACTTTTTCTACATGGGAAGGATCTATAACAAAGAAGAAACCAAAAAAATTGATAAATCTCCATATATACAATACAATCAATATCGTGCATATACTAAGGCACAGTGCTCCGTGGACTTCGGGGCTCCTCGCTTCTCAGATGGAATGAGGTATCGTTTTTGAGGAGCGTTGTTGCATGCTGTATTTCTCACTTGCATGCATTTTTGCGGTGCTCCAATATGCACTTGTGGTCATCAGAGCCTTTTGGTTGTGTTGGGTCAAAGGAGGTCTGGATTCTGACCCCGAGTGTTTGCATTCTGTGCAGATGTTATAGATATGAATCAGTGCTTTATTATGTACCCTTTGACCATCAATCGCTGTACGATCTCTTGATTCATTTGATGCCAACGTATCCTGTTTTTTGGGTCTAATAGTCAGCTTAAGTATATATTTCCATTTTCTTGCAGAAAGGCCAAGAGAGTTTTTGATTGACCAGCTTGAGAAACTGAAAGTTGCACGACTAACTGACATGGACTACCCTTGCCTTTTTGATGAAACCAATTTGGATGCGGTCTTTGGGATTTTAGACCCAATGGGACAGGGCTTCATAACGAAGGCACAGTATCAAGAAGGTACAAAGCTTGTGTTTTAATGCTGCTGTTTTCTGTATAGGAAAGTTTTAATTTACGATCTTCTTAAGTCCTGTGGTGCTGGCACAATTTTGAGTAGGGGAGCCCTCTAATCTTATTTTAAACTAGAAAGTGTAAGCCTGTGATCTGAGGTTTAGAGTACTGTAGGGCTGAAACTTCCACAGGACCAATATCACCAGACCTGATTCTTCAGCCGTCCTCCTCTGGGCCTCGGAATGCTCTAGCACTAAGAGACATATACTTGAAGATTTTATGCTTCAGCCACCTCCCTTGTATTGTGCCGGGATCTAGTGCCCACAGAGCAAGACATTCAGATTCTAATTATGAGCATACAGACACATGGAGCTCTCCTGCAAGAACTGGGGACTGTGTGGAGCACACATAGGGCATGGCCAGAGGATGTGCTGTGCGCACAAAGCATAAACCCTGATTACGAATTTTGGTCTTATTTTTCGCACATTATAAATAACGATACCACGGGGTACGTTATTTATTGTGTTCGATAAATAACACTTATCACGAGCTTGGGAGTATAGCAAGCGGATTTTGGTGTTTAACGCCCCAAAATCCACAAGGTGTCAAAATTTAACGACAACGGAGGTCTTTTCCGATTATCCGGTAATCATTTGATGTGTTAAATGCAGCCAAACACGTAATTCCAACTTGTGTGTAAATAGGTATTTACTCACATGTTGGAATTTACCCACCCACTCATAATCAGGGCCATGGAGGGGCTTGAGGCATGTAAAGCATGGCCTGCCTCATCCACTTCATGGATTATCTCATTTGAAATGTCATCTACAGCGGCATGTCACACCACCGCAAAAGTTCCCTAAATGCAAGGACCAGAAGACCGATATTTGTTATACTACCCTCTTGTAGTCGTTGTAATTTCCGCTACTTAGGGTGATAACCGTTACTAAGGCCTCAATACTCTGGCATGGTCGTGTGCGATAAATAACACCTATCACAAGTTTGTGGGGAATTACATGCGGATTCTGGTGTTTACAGCACCAAAATCTGCACAGTACCTGCTGATATTTAATGTTAGCTGAGGTATTTAAGGCATTGATAATTATTAGACGCTTTAAATAGAGCTAAACTCGTAATTCCGATCCATGTGTAAACAGGGGTTTACGCAAGGTTGGAATTTACTGGCCCACTCGTAATCAGGGCCTTATGGAGGCTTGAGGCATAGAAAGCATGGCCTGCCTCATCCATACAGTGGGTTTTCTAATTTGTAAGGTCTTCTATCAATCAGGGCTTTGTTAAGTGCAGCTACTCACCCATGAGGGCCACAAGGCGCTGGGTGGGGTAGGGGGAAGGACTGGTGCCCCGTCTGGGTTCAGTCAAAGAGCCAGGTCTTGATATCCTTCTTGAATTGGGTCATCAACGGGGATTGCCTGAGTTGGAGGAGCAGGGTGTTCCAGGTCTTGGTGGCGGGATAGGAGAAGGATCTTCCTTGGTTCTTGTCTTGTAGATCCAAGGGACAAAGACAAGGGTCAGTTGGGTGGAGCAGAGGTGTCTGGCAGGTACGTGGAATGTGAGGCGGTGGTTCAGGTACGCTGGTCCAGGGTTGTGGAGGGCTTTACAGGCGTGATTGAGGAGCTTGAAGTTGATTCTTTTGTTGACTGGGAGCCAGTGCAGTTCCCGAAGGTGTTCGGTAATGTGGTTTCAGCGAGGGATGTTGATGACCAGTTTTGCTGCAGCGTTTTGAACATTCTGTCGTTAACTGAGGAGTTTCTGGCCAGCGTAGAGTGCGTTGCCGTTGCCGTAGTGTAGCCTGCTGGTGATGAGTGCATAGGTGACTGTCTTTCTTGCTGTGGTGGGGATCCATTTGAAGGTCTTCCAAAGCAGGCGTAGAGTGTAGAAGCATGAGGAGGATACAGCATTGATCTGGCGGTATATTGTGAGCGAGGAGTCCAGTATGATTGCGAGGTTGCATGCCTGGTCCGTAGCGGTTCTCAGTATGGCAGGCCACCAGGAGTCGTCCTAGCAGAGGGGGTGGGCTTGAGGATGAGTACCTCCATTTTGTCCGAGTAGAGTTTGAGGCAGCTGTCCTTCATCCTGGAGGCAACTGCCCTCATCCCGCTGTTGAAGTTGATTCTGGAGGCCAAGGGTTAGTTGATGAGGGAGAGGATCAGCTGGGTGTCGCGGTGTAGGAGACGATCTACAGCACCATGTCACACCACCACTAATGTTCCTTAAAGGCAAGGACTTAGAAGACCTGTCATATCTGTTATAATGCCCTTTTGTAGTCTGTATCATTTTTGGTACTTGGGGTGATAACCGCTGCTAAGGCCTCAATATACTGGTATGGTCATGTCCCGCTTACGATGTGACCCCAATTGTTTTCTATTAATTAAAGATATGTATATATTACGGTCCTAGCCGGATCAGCAGTGTAGCACCTCACAATAAACACGAGCTACAGAGATATCTGGAGACATCTAAATAACAGCTAACTCAGAGTAAAGTTAGTCTTTGAGGTAGGTTTTAAAAAGGTAACTTTTCTATTTTGTTTCTGGAAGGAAATCAGATTGGAGTAATTGTGAGGGCCAATGCGGGCATATTCCATAATCTTTTAATGAGGCAAATGTTATAAGTTTGGAGATATATGGTATCATGGTAATATTTTGGTCGATTGTGAATCCTGGTGATTTTGGTAGATGGAACCACTGTGGGTGTGGCATGCCAAGGTCAGAGAAATGTTCAAGCCATATTTGTATGTGAGGGATGCAGTTATATGGAGACAGATCTTCCATTTTATACGTTTTACAAGAAATTCTTTTAGAATCATATGTTGGAAGGGTTAGAGACAAAGGTATTGTTGGATGTCCTGATCGTGCTGGTGTATGGTGGGAGGACTTTATTTAGTAGTATCGGCTAAGAGGTTCCTGTCAAGATGGGCAGAAAAGTGGGAATGCAGGGAACCCTTTGGTATGCCACAGTCGAGACTCTGAAAGGGGCCTTTTTTCAACTTGTGATCTTGATGTGATGAAGGATGGCAGCCTTTTCAATACCTGGCTTTCCATCCGTTGCTTTAGGAAATGATGATGTGATTGCCTGTGTTCTGCCAAACCTGCAAACACCAAAAGGCAGACATCAGCATTCATCCATGATACATTTGGGGTGATTGAGTATCTGAAGGACTGCAGTTTCAGTGCTTCAGTTGGTGCTAAACCAGATTGAAAAGTGTTTGGCAAGATGTTTCTCATCATGTGGGAAATAAGTACAAAAGAAATTACTTTTTTAATAATATTCCTAAGCTGGGAGACTAGTTTAAGGTTTTGAAAAGTGATTAGAGGAATGCTTGCAAATAGTCTAAACCACTTGCAGTCACTCAGGATAACATCCCAACCCATTGTTTATCGCCCACTGTGCTACGGTAGAGATAGGCTCACCTTGTGCCAATCGGTCCTGACTCTACTCCTCCTGAGAATAGTTTATCCAGACTGTCTGGTAAGGACCCCTCCAGAAGAGACAATAAGCAACCCCAAACCGGTTTCAGCCTTGTTATTGAGGTATAGCATGGATCGTGGGACACAGTGAGCAAGAGACACATGTATGACCTTACGCTTGGCCACTTAGGCCGTTATATCAGACTCCCCAAAGATAATGGGAGGAATGCTTGAAAATACTCTACACCAGGTAATGAAAAGTGAGTATTTGGCTAGACAATGATGTATTGCTGCTGCTGCGTACATATTGAGGTGCAAGCCAGTGTTTACTAATCTGTATCAGCACTTCCCCCTCGTGGGAGCCTTAGACGGCTCGGACCATACAACCCTCAGAATCAAGTGGGGAAGTGGCACTTGGCCTAGGATCCGTAGTAAGTAGGGCCTTGGATCATTAAGAGTAAAAGGCCTCAACCCCACGGTTGGGCCCAGTAAGCTCCGCATGTCCTGTGTCCCTCTGAAAGGACTTCTAACACTTACAGACTCGCCCCAGCCACCGCAGGACCGCCGCTGAGCCGCTCCAGCCACCGCAGGGCCGCCCCAGCGCCGCCCCAGCCACCGCAGGGCCGCCGCCGAGCCCCCAGGCTTTCCTTTTCCCGCCGGACTCCCGTGAAACCCCGCCCCCCCGCCCGCCGATTGGTTGCCGCGCTACCCGCCTCCCCGCAGACCCTCCCTCCCGGCTCCCCTCTTAAGGGGACCCACTGCGCCGCCCAGGAGTGACCACTGCACCCGTGGCCTGGTCGCCCCCACCTGCTCCTCCTCACCTGCTGCTACCTGCTGCCTGTGCCTGTGCCTCGCACTACACCTCGCCCCAGCCGCCGCAGGACCGCCGCTGAGCCGCTCCAGCCACCGCAGGGCCGCCCCAGCGCCGCCCCAGCCACCGCAGGGCCGCCACCAAGCCCCCAGGCTTTCCTTTTCCCGCCGGACTCCCGCAAAACCCCGCCCCCCGCCCGCCGATTGGTTGCCGCGCGATCCGCCTCCCCACAGACCCTCCCTCCTGGCTCCTCTCTTATGACGCCCCCAGAGCGACCGCGCAGCGGACGCGCGCAGCGGGAGCACCGATTGAGCGCCGAAGGCGCGCCAAAGGTAAGCCCGTCTGCGCCCGTCCGTGCCTGGACCGCGCCCAGTGCCAGGACCCCTGGCCCTCGAGGACCCCAGCCCACCCGCCGGACGTACACCGCCGCCACCCTCAACGCACTCAACACCGGCCGAATCCCGGGATGCTACAGAGCCACCCCGAGACGCACCCACGGACCCTTCAGCTGCCACGCCTGCAAGTTCACCTGCATCCGGACCTGCCTCGCACCAGCACCTGCCAAGCCGAACACCAGCAGCAACCACCTCAAGTGCATCCTGCTCAACACCCGCTCCGTCCACAGACACGCCATCGAACTCTGGAACCTCCTCGACACCAAAGCTCCTGACGTTGCCTTCCTCACGGAAACCTGGATGAAAGACTCCTCAGCGCCCGACATCGCCATCGCCATCCCAGAGGGCTACAAGAGCACCCGGAGGGACCGCACCGCCAACCAGATGGGAGGAGGCATCGCCATCATCCACAGGGACACCATCCACATCACGACCAACACCGACGACACCCTGACCACCGCCGAACACCTACACTTCCAGATCCACACCGACCCGAAGACCACCCTCAGAGGCACTCTGATCTACCGACCCCCGGGACCACGCACACAATTCAGCGAGGACATTGCCGACTTCGTCAGCCCGCATGCCCTCCCCTCCGCTGACTACATCCTCCTGGGGGACCTCAACTTCCACCTGGAGAACAACAGCGACCGCAACACCATCACCTTGCTCGACAACCTCGCCAACCTCGGACTCAAGCAGCTGGTGTCCACCCCCACCCACCTCGCCGGACACACACTCGACGCCGTCTTCTCATCCAGCAAAGACATCGCCTTCAGCCACGCCACAGGACTCCACTGGACGGACCACAGCTGTGTCCACTTCACCTTCAGAAGAACGTCGATCCACCACCACCAGCAACAGGTTGCCCGAAGAAGCTGGAACAAGATCACAGCCGACCAGCTCGCCGCTTCCCTGAGCCAGCACCCTCCCGCCAGCTCAGCTAACCCCAGCCAGGCCGCCGACAACCTCACGAAGTGGATCAGCAACTGCGCGGAAAAACTCGCCCCACTGAGGACCCCGCCCAGCAGACCCGGCAGCAAGAAAGCCCCATGGTTCACCGACGAACTCAAGAGCTCCAAGAAGAACTGCCGAGCCCTCGAGAAAGTCTGGAGAAGGGAACCAACACCGGACAACATGACCACCCTCAAGCTTGCCACCCGGAAGCACCACCAACTGATCCGCGCCACCAAGAAAACTGCATTCAAGGACCGGCTGGACAACAACGCACACAACTGCAAGGAACTCTTCAACATCGTGAAAGAGCTCTCCAACCCCAACGCCGGAAACAACGACATCACCCCATCGCAAGACCTCTGCAACTCCCTCGCCTCCTACTTCCACAACAAGATCGCGGACATACACAACAGCTTCAGCATTCAACCGACGCACGCCATTCAACCGACGCACGCCACGACCGCAGCAACGCCCCCCACCACCACCCTCCGCGCCTGGACTCCGATCAGCACCGAAGACACCGTCCGCATGATGAACTCCATCCACTCCGGATCTCCGACCGACCCCTGCCCTCACCACGTCTTCAACAAGGCCGACGCTGTCATCGCACCCCACCTGCGGGACATCATCAACACCTCCTTCGACACCGCCACCTTCCCGGAGAGCTGGAAGCACGCCGAACTCAGCGCTCTACTAAAGAAACCAACAGCGGACCCCACCGAACTCAAGAATTACCGCCCCATCTCGCTCCTCCCGTTTCCAGCCAAAGTCATCGAGAAGACCGCCAACAAACAGCTGGCCGCCTTCCTCGAGACGAATGGATCCCTCGACCCCTCACAGTCTGGCTTCCGAGCCAACCACAGCACCGAGACCGCCCTCATCGCTGCCACCGATAACATCCGAGCCCTGATGGACAACGGAGAAACAGCGGCCCTCATCCTCCTGGACCTCTCCGCGGCATTCGACACTGTCTGCCACCACACCCTAGTGCAGCGCCTCAGCAACGTCGGAATCCAGGAGAAGGCACTGGAATGGATCATCTCCTTCCTCGACGGAAGAACACAGAGAGTCCGTCTACCACCGTACAAGTCAGAGGCTACCGAAGTCATCTGCGGCGTCCCTCAAGGATCCTCGCTGAGCCCCACCCTCTTCAACGTCTACATGAGCCCCCTCGCGGCCATCGCACGCAAACACAACCTCAACATCATCTCCTACGCCGATGACACCCAGCTGATCCTCTCCCTGACCAACGACCCCGCCGCCGCCAGAGCCAACCTTCACGAAGGGATGAAAGATGTAGCCGAGTGGATGACGACCAGCCGCCTGAAACTGAACTCAGACAAGACGGAAGTCCTCATCCTGGACTCCTCGCCCTCCGCCTGGGACGACTCCTGGTGGCCCCCCGCCCTGGGCACCGCACCCAAACCGACAGACCACGCACGCAACCTGGGCTTCATCCTGGACTCCTCCCTCTCCATGACCAGACAAGTCAGCGCCGTCTCCTCGTCGTGCTTCAACATCCTGCGCATGCTACGGAAGATCTTCCGGTGGATCCCCACCGATACCAGGAAGACGGTCACCCAGGCCCTCGTCACCAGCCGACTGGACTACGGCAACGCCCTCTACGCCGAAACCACCGCCAAGCTCCAGAAGAGACTCCAGCGGATCCAGAACACCTCAGCCAGACTCATCCTCGACATCCGACGAAACAGCCACATCTCCGGACATCTGAGAGACCTGCATTGGCTCCCCGTCAACAAAAGAATCACCTTCCGTCTCCTCACCCACGCACACAAAGCCCTACACGATCAAGGCCCGAGCTACCTCAACAACCGCATCAACTTCTACGCTCCCAAACGCCACCTCCGATCAGCCAGTCACGCCCTCGCCGCCGTCCCCCGCATCCGAAGAACGACAACAGGAGGAAGGTCCTTCTCCTACCTGGCCGCCAAGACCTGGAACTCCCTCCCTCCCGACCTGCGCCTGACCCATAACCACCTCTCCTTCAGGAAGAAGCTCAAGACCTGGCTGTTCAAGCAGTAGCAGCACCCCCCCCCCCAAGCGCCTTGAGACCCTCCGGGTAAGTAGTGCGCTCTATAAATGTCTTTGATTGATTGATTGATAGAGATATGCAGGCTAGAGTTGTTGAGTAACCCAATAAAATACATTATAATTGATCAAATCATTGAAAGTAGTGCTCCAGCAGTAACAAGCACCAGAACATAGCAGCACCTATACCCATGCCTCATTAGGCCAAAATCTGTTAGCTAAGCAATTCATAAAGACGTGCCTGCCCTCGCTCCCCTGGAAGTGCAGACAGCTGGGGAGACAACATCATGACACCCAAAGGAGGATCCTTGTGACAAAATATCTGCTGTTGTTCTGAGCAGACATAAAACGTTTGATGGATTTCTCTCAGAATGTCTCTTTAAGAGGGAGCCTTGGACTGCTCAGGCCATGCAACATTGTTGTGACATTGTTCAACGGTGCTTTTCTTTTACATCTGACACTTACTCCCAGACAGTATATAACTCTGACAAAATGGATGACTGATGGTCCATTACAGAGTAGGCTGAGACTGCTCATTTCTTTCACTGATCACAGGTCTGCTTTACAGAAAAAGGTGAGCCTGTCCTCCGAATGCCCTTCCTAGCAGAACAACCTCAGACACATGGAATTGACATACATTTCCTGGAGATGTGATAAGATCTGGTCAGTGCAAAGTCTTCATCATTTGAGACTGGAAACCTAGGAGCAGATGGATCATCAGTTTTTTTTCTCGCAAACGCTGCGATTCCTAAAAAAGCTGCGTTTGCAACAAAAAAAATCGGCAAATGCGATGTATGAAGAAAATCGCATCGCAAAATTAAGGAATCGCAAAATTTGCGATTCCTTAATTTTGCGCTAGCATTTAAGGAATCGCAAAAAGCGATTCCTTAAATGCTATATAAGAAACAATAAAGTTTTGCGATATCACACTAAGAAATCGCAAATTACCACCAACTTGTAGTTGGTGGTAATTTGCGAATTCTTTTACAAATGTACTGTTTTACATTTGTAAAGGTGCTATGTGGCGCTCATACATGCCCTTAGGGCATGTATGTGCGCCATATGTGCACACATGCAAATTTCAGGGGTGCAGCAGTGTGTCCTTAAGACACCCGTGCACCCTTGAAAGTATTCTCAATTTGCGATTAGCAAATTGCGAATCGCAAATTGAGAATAACTTCCCATTCCTTCCTATGGGCCTCCTGGCCCATAGATATGAATGGGAAATTATTCCTTAATTGCGATTAGCAATTTGCTAATCGCAATTAAGGAATTTTAAGAAATCGCTAAAAAATAGCGATTTTCTACATACATCCCAAATTGCAATTCTCATATAGTGATTTCTAAAAAATCGCTATTTGAGAATCACAAATGATAGTTATAATACATCTGCCCTCTAGTCTGTGACTGCTCTTCCAAGTCACCTTTTAATTCCCTTTTAGGATGTCTTTTCATCTTCATGTGAGCTGGCTAGTTTTAGGCTCAGAGACCCTACTTGCCTCAGTGTCGCTAAGAGTAGTTGGCCTCCAGCAGCAACTTCCTAGGCCCCAACAGTGGCCTATGTCTGACTCTCATATATCACTTTTCCATATGGTTGCAAGCTGCAAGCAAGGAATTGCAGTGTTTTTTTTTAATTAATTATTTTTATTAACAGATGAATCAACGTCACAAGGCAAATCACAGAGTCAATCAGTTTACATTATCGTACCTCAACACATTCGTAAAGTCCAGATCTACATGCATTTTAGGTTTGAGATCAGATTTTATCCTCCTGTCTATATATGATCGTTGTGGGTTGGTATGATTGGCGGAGTACAGATGTTCCCTCTGTATTCATTCCAGTCTTGCCAAATTCAAATCCACATTTTCGGACATCCCCAGCCTATGTATACAGTCTTTTTGCAGAACATACACCAGTCCATATCCCTCTTCCAAGCTAATACTGTAGGTGCTTGTGATGTCCCCCACTTCTGTGCAATGTTACGTTTGGCTATCATTAATCCCAACGTGACCCAGGTGATACATGTGCGATTTAGGTCTGTGGGTTCTCATACATGTAGGAGGCCCTTTTCACTTCCACAGTGATGTCTTGTGGGAGCACCCTGCTCATCGCTTCATGTACCTTTCTCCAGTATCTCTGTACGTGTGGGCATTCCCATAATGTATGGAGAAATGTTCCTTCCGAGCCGCAGCCCCTTCTACATGTACTGTCTCCTGCCCTCCCCATAGGCACCAGACCTGTCCCCGTAATATAGATACAGTGTAGGATCTTTAGCTGCACTAGCCTCAGTCTGGCTGCTATAGCCACTGCACGTGGAGAGGTGATAGCCATTCACCCAATCCTCATCATCTAGTATGATGCCATCCCTTTCCCATTTGTCCCGGAGCTGCTGAAGGGGTTCGCCGATGTGGTTCACTAGCTTCTTGTAGGTAAGCGAGATGGCCTTTGTTGGCAAATGGCAGTCTAAGTTACGGTCCTCCAAAGGGGAGGCCTACAGAGGGGTTGCGCCTTTTTGGAGACAAGATTGCAGTGCATGTCGCACCTGCATGTACCGAAAGTATTCAGTAGGGGATAGATCATACTCCTGTTGCAAGGCGGGAAATGATCAGGGCCGGACTGGGAACCAAAACCAGCCCTGGCAAAATGCACAGCCGCCCTCCCCCCCCCCCGGGGGGTTAGAGGTGCCGCCAAGCTCTTTGCCAGGGCCGGTTTTCGGCCGATTTTGTTATAGGGCCTATGCTGCAAAAACGTCCCTGTAACAAAAACGGCCCTCAGGGGCCCCAAAACGGCCCCCACCCGTGCGGCACACCGGGGGATTGCCCGGTGCCCACTACGGCCAGTCCGGCCCTGGAAATGATTTAACCTCCCCCAGAGATCGCCAATTTTCGAAATACCTATCAGGTCCCACTTGTCGAAGCCTCTAGTGGATCAAAGATTTCCGAGCAATTCGGAGTCCCACAGCAGGGTGGCCAGTGTCACCTTACGGTCCCAGCCCAAGCTTCTGTTAGCTGCCAGCCATATTTGCGCCAAGTGTCTCGTGGGCCCATTCAGATGGCTCCTCCCGGCAGCGGAGTAGAGCGCCCGATTGTAGTTCCCCATTGGTAGTAACCACCGATCCATGGCATAGCCCGGATCATTTGCTTGTCTATACGTACCCCGATTAATGGTTGCCAGATGTGCTGCCCAATAGTATTTCTTTAGGTTGGGAAGGCCGATTCCACCATGGTACTAGGTAAGATTCAATTTGTGCAGTGCTATGCGGGGCTTCCCGCTACTGAGCTAGCTCCGTAGCAGGCTTTCAATTTCTTTAAAATAACTTGCAGGGACAAGGTCTTGTGAGTTCTGCAATACTTGAAGAAACCAGGGGAGGGACATGGTTGTGAATAAGAATGCCCTTTCCAACAGTGAAAGCGGACACGCCTTCCAGCGTTCCGAGTCTTCGTAGGGGTAGGAGCAGGTTGTGAACATATCTACTAGTGGGATCAGCTGTGATGTAAATATCAAGGTATTTGAAACCCTGCATGGTAATCTGTATTGGGCAGTACCTGGGTAGGCCTGTGAGTGGCCCCCGAAGAACATACAGCATTGACTTAGCCCAGTTGATCGAATATCCAGAGTACCTGCCGAAAAGGGAAAAGATGTCTAGCACCGGAATCACGGAGGCTTTTGGGGAACTAAGGAACAGCAGTATATTGTCAGCATATAACAATATCCTGTCCACCCATCTAAGACCTTTTATTACTAGATCTCTCTGTACCAAGGATGCTAAAGGCTCCAGGGACAGAGCAACCAGGAGGAGGGAAAGAGGACTCCCCTGTCGGGTTCCTCGGCTAAGACTTGTGGTAAATATAAATTACCTATACTTCATTTATGCGGTAAAGTTCAATAAGAATAACTCAGTCAAAAATAAGAGGCAGAATCCGGGGCATTTGAGTTTTAAAAGGGGTTTTATTCCTTAAAAAGGAATTGGATATATGGTTCGAACCAGGCAAATCGCATTCCATCACCACGAAGGTTCAGGAAGGGATAGACAATACTTTATTGACAGGTTATCATATATATAGTCAATGCATTACAGTAAAGGCAGATGCAGAAGGCGTAACAGCTGAGAGGAGAGATAAGAATACACATACGTAATGAAAAAGGCGTAACAGAAGGCGTGCATGAGGGCATGTACTAGAAACGTCATTATGAGATGTCACAGGTGGGTGGATCCATAAGAGAATCCTACAATGTCAGCAGAAATACATGGCAGAGATGCGCGCGCAGCAGCATGACGTGTAATTGACGTGTAACTGGAGGGTGAAGGGGACTTGACATTTAGCCTTACATGAGGAGACAGAAGTCTGGGATGTCAGAACAACCTAATCCCAAATCGTATCTAATATCTTGTGTTTAAGGAACTGTATTATCTGGAAGGAAAGGTCTCTCGGGCAGAGGCTATTCTATACTGACTGCTAGTGGGTGCATATGCGTCTACGTGTCTACGTGTAAAGCAAGGGGGGGCATGGGCCTACCATGGTAACAGGAGCTATGAAGTATTTGCATGGAGACAGTGAGGCCGGGCCCTTTGCTCTGCAGCTGGGAAGGATGTTTTCCTAAACTACTAGACAGGAATGTATTTTTCGAGGAGCGGAGCAGATAACTTGAAGGCAAAATACCGTCTTGGCAGGCAAACAGGCTGAGCCAGGCACCGTTAGCCGCGTAGGGAGTAAGACAAAGGTCAGGGATACAGATGCAGGTCCAGGCTGCAGTATCCAAAGACAGAAGGCAGGCAAAGACTTGATGACAGAAATCAGGGCCTAACTCGCCTGAGCCAGGGAAAACGTGAAAAGTGCACCATGAAAAGACGTTGGCAAGGCACACTTAGGAACGGAATATCCGACCCATTCATGGTGGATCTGAAAGAGGACATGTTAACGTTGGACGCAAATGTATTTGCGTCTTCATAGCTGGCACAGAAGGGAAGTTACATGCACTTTAAGCTCGTACATGGAGACGGTTGGGTACACGTTAGGGAACATTTCTGACCATAAAAATTTATATTTCCTCATTCCCTCCTTGTTCCCTACGGACCCTTCATGATATATCGATACTCATAAATCTATCAATCTGTTCACGTAGTATCATTTGCTCTTCTTTCTTCGTATGTCGTTTTGAATGAGAACTTGAATGAGGAATACATGATGTGGCGCACAAGCCGCAAATCGCTGGCCCACATTGTAGACATAAGCAACAACTGAATACTATGAGAAGGGCAATACCTAGGAAGGATAGGACCTTCCATCCCCAGGCTGACAACGTGGTCCAGAACCAACCGGACCAAGTCCAGGTGCCTGGATTCTGGTGTATCAAACTTGCAATTTTGTGAAGACGAGTGATGGCTCTATATACTGATGGCGCGTTTTCTGGAATGAAAACACAGCAGCTAGATCCGATGACTCTACAGGCTCCGCCCCTATCGGCCAGGATGACGTCAAGGACGAGACGATTTTGAAGAACAACAATCCGCATCGCAGACTGCTCCTCTGTTAAGTTGCCTAGGGCAGAAGTAGTCTCATTCACTACTGCTTCGAGGGTTCTGGTTAACTTGCGTATCAGTTTACTATTAAAGATAGCACCTAAGTAGGGAAAGAAACCTTTATTGAAATCTGTGTATTGCTCCCATGCCGTTTCAGTGTAGTCGACAATCGGGAGATCTCTCTGGGGTCTAGTGTGTACTAGATGGGTATTCCTATGGTAATCAGGAGGGGCTAGGAAAACAGGTGGCAGAAGGAATGCAATGTAACAGGTACCATCCCAATCTAGAGGTAAACGTATATATGCGGTATGACCACAAATGAAGTAGGAATGTCGTGAAGCTTTAAACGCAGACTTGCCCTTATCACTGAATTCGATCACAGTAGTACATTTACTATGACCCAGGTGTACTGAACCATTCTTTTTAACACATAATTCACCTTTGACTGGTAATACTGACATAGCAGGCAAGACTGGCTCGGATTCGGATTCAACATTCAGAATCATGAGATTAAGTGTAAAGTTACCTAATCCATATACTTCATTTTCTAGATCAGTCCCTGTCCTTTTGGGAAGTCCCTCTTTGTCAGGGAAACATACTTTATGCAGAACTGTGTTCAGGTTTCCGCATACACAGTTGCCCTGGTAAACTACGGTATTTGAATCTAAAGAATTAATCAAACTAAACCATGCGCCACAGGAACCATTATGTGTGAACGGGTACGGAAAGAGGGGCAGAACTCCCTTGTATTTCTGGTAGGGAGGGAGTCGGCCACATATCCAACAATTTGTAGCGTTGCTGGTCTGATGAGAGTGATGTAACATACTAATGAAGGTGTTGTTGCGCAGCGCAAGTCGGTAAGACAATTCATGCGGGGGTAATTCACTAAAAGAATGTTCAGCAGTAGCATTGAAAGCAGAATGTTCACGCTTGAAAATAGGGTAGTATATGTGTAACAGTAGACTTGCAGCAATAATCAAAAGACTTAGAAAAAACATAATCAATAGTGTCACTATACAGTGACTACGAAGTGATTTACAATATTCACGTTTCTTGAGCTGTTTCTGTCTATCTCTCTCTCTATTTCGGTCTAGGGGATACATGTCAGAAACTAATTTAACCGATTCACCTAGGGGAGGACTTAAACAATTAAACTGTCTGACTTGCTAGACCTTAGTTTCTGTTTATATTCTTGGGAAGCGGTTTTCTCAACCAGGGGGAGTTTTGAGTCAGTCTGTGGAGGAGGGCAGGGCTGAGAATTCAAATCAGAAGGCAGTCCATGATATTTTTTTATGTGACTCGAGTGAAGCCAGCCCTTACGGCCTTCGACTTTCACTGCTGTCCTCGTCGTCAAAAGTACTAATTTCGGCGTCTGCCAGCGGGGCTCCAGCGGACTCGAAATTTCTTATGAAGACAAAGTCGCCTGGAACAACTTCATGGGGCTTCACCTCGGTGTTGTCGGGAAAGGCTGCAGCTACCTGTGAACGACAAGATTGTAGTGCAGACATCAAGGAGGCAAGGTAATCGGTCAGCATAATACAATCAACATCGGTAATTTTTCGAGGCAAAGGCGTCCCCCACATATTCGGTGGCCTACCAAAGACCACCTCATACGGGGATAGCCCTGTTCTGGAGTGTGGGACCATTCTTAGGTAAAAGAGTGCGACTGGCAAAGCTACTATCCAATCAACTCCTTTCTCTCTACAGATTTTGGCAAGTCGGATTTTCAAAGTCTGATTATGACGCTCCACGAGACCTGCTGCCTCTGGATGTCGGACACAGTGGAATTTCCACTGATAGCCTAACAGGAGTGTAACTTGTTTTACAAGCTCGGATGAGAATGGCTGACCGTTATCTGAGTATACGATACGGGGTAAACCATACCGTGGGAAAAATTCACAAACCAGCTGCTTGGCAGTGGTCGGAGCAGTGTAATCTGGGACTGGATATGCTTCTGTCCATCGGGAGAGTGCACATACAACTACGAGGACATATTTGAATCCTCGACAACGTTCCATCTGGATATAATCCATCTGGAGGACTTCAAAAGGGTGATCGGGAGGATGAAATCCACCTTGCTCTACAGGAATGCTTTTACCTGGGTTGAACTGACAACAAATCATGCAAGTACGCACTTTCTGTTTGGCTGCTGTTCGTAAGTGTTTATTGAACCAGATGTTTTGAATACTGTCTAGCATAGCTTTTTCTCCTAGATGTGCAGGACTGTGTACGGTGTTAATGATAACTTGAACCATAGAGTCGGGGAGAAACCATGTAGATTTTCCCTTCGTCATCCATCCCTGATCTGTTTGGATCCCTCCTAGTTCAGTCCATTTCTTAATTTCCTCTGGTGTAGCATGTGTCTGTATGTCAATTACATCATGGGCGGGATCCCTAACTGTCATGCAGTGTGTCGGTGTCGGAACTATTGTCTTTGTCAAGTCAGTTGCGTGAGTCTGAGCTGTGTGCTTGGCTGTTCGGTCTGCCAGGTCGTTACCCTGGGAAACGATATCGGTGACTTTTGTATGTGCCTTGCACTTCATGACGGATATAGCAGTAGGCAGATGTATTGCATCTAACAGAGTTTGAATGAGGGGTCCGTGTTGAATGTTGGCACCGTGAGAAGTTAAGTAACCTCTCTCTCGCCATAATACACCGAAGTCGTGCACAACTCCGAATGCATAACGGGAATATGTGTATATGTTAACTCTCTTGTTCTTGGCTTGAATACAGGCTTGTGTCAGAGCGATGAGCTCTGCTGCTTGAGCTGACAGAGTGTCAATACAATTTGTTTCTGTGACTTCAGTGTCTGTCGTGACTGCGTAGGCGGCCACTAACTCTCCTGTTCTTGTTCTCATACATGAACCATCCACATAAAGTGTCAGGTCTGGATCTGGTAATGGAGTGTCTGTCAAGTCTTGTCTAGGCTTCGTCGTAATAGTAATGACTTCAATACAATCATGTGCCAATGGGTCTGTTCCACTTAACGGCAAAAGTGTAGCGGGATTTAATGTACTACAGCGTCTGATCTCTATGTGTGGCTGAAACAATGTCAATTCATAACCTGTCAGTCGTGCTATAGTCAAGTGCTGGGTCTGTGTTCGGTTTAAAAGAACTTCCACGGAGTGTGGAACTTGTACTGTCAACTGATGTCCTAACACTATAGAATCACTTTGTCTGATTGCTAGAGCTGTCGCTGCAACTGATTTCAAGCACGCAGGCAGAGCCTGGGCTACTGGATCTAATGTGCTAGAAAAGTAAGCACACGGTTTGTGTGAGCCTGCTTGTTCCTGGGTGAGTACTGACAAGGCAGTACCTTCGCGTTCTGTGACAAAAAGTGTAAAAGGCTTACTGTAACATGGTGTTGCTAAAACAGGTGCTTGACATAAGGCTTTCTTTAAGTCTTCAAAAGCTTGTGTATGTTCCTGAGTCCAAGGGAGGACAGTCGAAGACGCTGCCTCCTGGGTTGTCAACTGAATGAGTGGCTTTGCTAGAAATGCGTATTGGGGAATCCATTGTCTGCAGTAAGAAGTGAGGCCTATGAAGGCCCGTACCTCCTTTTGTGTCTTGGGTCGTGACATATGTACAATTAACTGGATGCGATCAGGTGTGAGCTGTCTCCCCCCTTTGGACAGCAAGTGCCCAAGGTAAACAACTTGCTGAACACAGAATTGTAGCTTCGAAGGGGACACCTTGTGCCCCTTGTCGGCCAGAAAATGTAAAACCGTCAGTGATGCTTTTTCACATTCAGGTTCGCTTCGGGCGGTGATCAGCAGATCATCGACATACTGAAGCAGAGCAGTGTTATCGGGCATATGAATACTGTCAAGTTGTCTTTTCAGTGCTTGGCTGTAGATGCTGGGGCTTTCTGTGAATCCTTGAGGTGCGCGTGCAAATTTGAAGCTTCGTCCATTTAAACAGAATCCGAACAAGTATTGGCTTTCCGGATCAATTGGAACACTAAAGAAAGCGTTCTTCAGATCAATTACAGTAAAGAACGCTGCTTCGGAATCAATGGCTGTCAATAGAGAGGAGATATCTGGAACCACCGGATACTGTGGTACAATGCATTTATTCAATTCGCGCAAATCAATAACTAATCGATAAACTGGAGGTGCATTGGGATCGGTGCGTTTAAGAATTGGAATGATAGGGGAATTACATACATTGGAGTCGGTCTCCACAACCACTCCTTGTGCAATGAGCTCGTCAATGATTTGCAGTAAAGCCACTACAGCATCTGGGGGTAACTTGTATTGTCGCATTTGTGGTAATACCACTCCTTGCTTGAGTGTAACTCGATATGGTGTGATGTGCATACAACCTACATCAGTGGGGCCTTGCGCCCATAAATGTGCAGGGACATTCTGTAATCTGGGATCAATATCTCTCAACACATAGTGACCCTTAAAGTCACGTAAGAACAATCTCACTCCTTCCGGAGAACAGCAAATCACAGCTCCTAGAGCTTTCAGTGTCTTTATACCTAGCAAGTTTTCTGGGCATGATTTTGTAAGTAGTAAGTCTGTAGTACGTGTCAATGGACCAACTGCAAGGGGAAGTGGTTGCGATACTTCGTTAACAATAGGCTTTCCTGAAAATCCAAGGGAAACATTCTGTGAGCCTGAGAGGGGTGCCCCTGGAACCTCGTCGTGACTGATAGTTGTCCTGCTTGCCCCTGTATCAATTAAAAACTTTCTGTCTTTCCCTAATACTTGACTATGTACATAAGGACCCTCTTGATCTACAGGAACCTCAATAAGAGGCAAGCCAACCTCCCTCTCTAGGCTGTTTCATGTGTATCGCTGATAGTCAGGATAGTCATTTTGTGCATACTGGTACATCTGTTGTGTCGTGTTTTGTCTTGCGGTGATGGGCTGTGACTGTGGCACTGCTACGGTCTGTACTGTCTGTTGTGAGGCTTGCATAGGCTGGATATTCTGTGGTACTTGTTGTTGGACCTGGTCTTGTCTAGGTGGACGTGGTCTCTCTTTGGTTTTACCCGTAGAGATATTATGTTTCAAAACTGCACAATCGTTTATATAATGACCTGGCTGCTTACAGTAGTTACATGTCCCTTTAACAGGACCTGCGGAATTATTGGACTGTGTCGTACCCTTTTTCTGACCGTCAGCTGGACTGACTGAGCAACTAGCATTTTCCTTTTCGTGTCTTTCATACGTCTTTGTTCGTGTTCATGTTCTTCTCTAATTCTATTCTGGTGGTACTGTAACATTTGTAACATTTGTGAAGGGGTGTTAGCCTGCCATGTGCTCTCAACTTTCAGAACACGATTCTTAACTTGGGGCAGGGAATTCTCGACTAATTTGGATACAAAAAGATGTGGATATGACTCACTACTTGCTTTCAGGCCACTATTAATACCAAAACATTTCTCAAATCGGGAATAAAAATCACTAGTGTCTTCATCGGGTTTCTGTTTGCAGGCTGAGATTGCATCCCAGTCTTCCTTTTTCGTTGCCAATAAACGTGGTAATACTTGTACTAACAATCCTGGTAATGCTTTAGTTTTGTCCCCAAGCCCTAGGCCTGGAGTTCGAGTGTTTTCTTCGTTTTCTAATGCAGCCCACTCAATCTTTTGCTCTCCCACCTCCCATTCTTTTTCTTTGAGTTTCTTGTAAATACCGGCAGGCAATAATACTTTCAATATTTTCATGATATCGGGATAGGTATAATCACCCATGAGTAACATGTCTTTTATTTCACGGTGGAAACCTGCCGGATCTTTGTCATGACTGGGCACTAATTTCTTCATTTCCAATAGTTCTATTTTAGTTATGGGTGTGTATACAAACATGCGTCTAAAAGTATTATCATCATTCCTGACTGGGTGCACTTCTCGTAAGGGATTCTGTCTGTCTATGTAATACGCTTTTCTTTCGATGGGTGTAGCTGGATCAAACTGTGGACACAGGAAGGCGCTATATCTGTGTCGATGTTCTAGAATTACTTTAATTAAATCGGTACCTAGGCCTCTCCATTTATTCATGAGTAGTTCTATTAATATGTCAGGTAGGGGACCAGGATCAGAGTGTTGGCTTTTATACAATATAAGGAGGTGTTGTATCATGTACATACCAGCTAGACGCTGTTCACCTGGGGAAAGATTCAAAAACGTTTGTGCTAACGTGTCATCACTATATTTATCAGGACTGTCAGCCCATTGTACTGCTGACCTGGCCAATTCTTGTTCATCCATGGAATCGAGTACATGGTACCCCATTCGTTCTTGAAGTATTTTATCGGTAGCCTGAAATAGGTATTCAGGTGTTTTTGGATTTGACATGGCTGCTTGAAAAACTCTCTTACTTTCTGGACGTACTGGACGCATACTATTATTAAAGTATCTTCCCTTACCTACATATGCTATCATCTCTCTAGCTGGTAACTGCACTGTTCCTGTTGCTGTTTCTGGTTGTTCCTCCTCCGAGGAATCATTCTTGTCTGTATCTATTTCCCTTTCCGGCTGTCTTCTTTCGTGTATTTGCTCTACTGTTTTTCGGATCCGTCGATACATATTTTCTATACAACTTTGTTTATCATGCTTTCCATCTGCTATATTCTGGCCCCATTTGTTAAGTGCTTTCATTTCTTCCGGGTCTACATCAGGCCTATCTCGATCTCTTATCAAGCAGTTTATGAAGAAACGTAATATCATTTTTTGAGTGTCAACTTTCTGGTGTGCCATAGCTTCGCCAATACTTTCCGGGCCTTGCCCCGTTTGGACAAAGAGATATATTCGGTCTAGATGATCAATCATTCCTGGTAGTAACATTAAATAGTTTGCAACTCGTCGTAGACGTAGTGATGATAGCATCATTCTGTCGTCTTTACCGGGTACTGGATCATATCTACAGTCTAGAAGAGGCTCTTTAAACATGTCGTAACCCGCTGTTTGCGGTGGACGTTGTTGTGCTAAATCCCTATAAGTCGTTCGATGTGTTGGTGGCGGTGTCTGGAAACCTCCTGCCGCACCTCCTGAGGTGCCAGGTAAAAAGGGATTTAGTGGATTCATGCCAGGGAGAATAGGTGCAGGAAGGACGGGGGCTGGAGGAACGGGCGCAGGATGTAGACCGGGCGGAGGAGTTCGTTGTTGTGGAAGTGGGTGCAGATTATCTCGGGGTGGGGTGCCGTCAGCAGGTGGTGTATGTGGCGCGGAATATTAACATATTCGGGGGCTACATCGTCTAAATAGGAAGAAAGGAATATATCCTTTGCTGTCTTGTGATGTAATTTAGTCGGGAGTAATGGAGGTGGCAGATCTTTTGGTACTTCCGGGGTGGCCTTAGGTAAACCCTCGGCCATAAGAGGATACATACCATTCATAAGAGTGTTTCGTTGTCTATCTACTTGTTCTGCTTTTACTCGTATACCTTCCTCCACTAATACGTTTTCTCGGGTTTTGTCTGAATCCTCTCTACTCTTTTCTGCCTTTCTGAGTGCTTTCTCTGTGCGTCTATGCGATTCTTTACGCCATAATTCAATGGCATCCTTCTGTGACTGTCTGGCTTTCTTTTTCCATAATGCTTCTTCTACTCTCATGATGCAATCAGCATCCCATGTCCCAGCAGCGGGCCATCTCTGATTCTCTGTTAAATCTTTGGTGTAATCCACCCACAAATCGAGATATAATACGGCATCTAGGCCATGTTTATGGTACATAAAGTACCCTGGAGTGTCCCTAGGTGGAATAGGAACAGCTTCCTCGAGTATCCCTTTTCTAGTTTTTATCTGTCTTAATTTGGAGAACAGCGGCATCTTGAACCCTGCTGCTTGATACTTACGCGAACTTGAACACAGTTAATACAATAAACACAGTAATGAAGATTGAACAATCACTCATACCACGACATTTGAAAACACATTACCACAATGTAAAACGAACAATAACAATTAGGAGAAAACTAACTACCTGCATACTCGATATACTGCTAAACAGTACAGATACACCGCTAAAACAGTGCAGACCGGATATACTGCTAAACAGTACAGATACACCGCTAAAAACAGTGCATACCGGGTCTGTGTACCCAAACCCGTCTTGACCGGCACAAATTAATGCGCTCGTCTAGATGCGTCCCCAGCAACGGTACTCACCGGGAAGCACGGAACAGAAGGCCTCGGAAACTCGACACTGGACTGGACTGGACTCGACTCGTGATGTAGGTACTTCAGAACTTCGGAACCTGGTGGGCCTCTGAATACCTCGGACTTTGCTCTCTCAGCTAGGCTCTGGTCGGGATCCTCCGCACTCCTCACCGCCTCGTCTGGGTGTCGATCGCAGCCTCAGTCACCTCCGTTGGCCTGAGGGAGATACAGGAAATCCTGCGGGTACGCGTAGTTGTCCGTCCGGCTGTGGCAGGGGACCGGGCCTGCAACGCACCGCCGGCGCGTAAGGTGGGGGAGGGGTCCCTGTTCGGGCGCCAATTATGTGGTAAATATAAATTACCTATACTTAATTTATGTGGTAAAGTTCAATAAGAATAACTCAGTCAAAAATAAGAGGCAGAATCCGGGGCATTTGAGTTTTAAAAGGGGTTTTATTCCTTAAAAAGGAATTGGATATATGGTTCGAACCAGGCAAATCGCATTCCATCACCACGAAGGTTCAGGAAGGGATAGACAATACTTTATTGACAGGTTATCATATATATAGTCAATGCATTACAGTAAAGGCAGATGCAGAAGGCATAACAGCTGAGAGGAGAGCTAAGAATACACATACGTAATGAAAAAGGTGTAACAGAAGGCGTGCATGAGGGCATGTACTAGAAACGTCATTATGAGATGTCACAGGTGGGTGGATCCATAAGAGAATCCTACAATGTCAGCAGAAATACATGGCAGAAATGCGCGCGCAGCAGCATGACGTGTAATTGACGTGTAACTGGAGGGTGAAGGGGACTTGACATTTAGCCTTACATGAGGAGACAGAAGTCTGGGATGTCAGAACAACCTAATCCCAAATCGTATCTAATATCTTGTGTTTAAGGAACTGTATTATCTGGAAGGAAAGGTCTCTCGGGCAGAGGCTATTCTATACTGACTGCTAGTGCGTGCATATGCGTCTACGTGTCTACGTGTAAAGCAAGGGGGGGGCATGGGCCTACCATGGTAACAGGAGCTATGAAGTATTTGCATGGAGACAGTGAGGCCGGGCCCTTTGCTCTGCAGCTGGGAAGGATGTTTTCCTAAACTACTAGACAGGAATGTATTTTTCGAGGAGCGGAGCAGATAACTTGAAGGCAAAATACCGTCTTGGCAGGCAAACAGGCTGAGCCAGGCACCGTTAGCCGCGTAGGGAGTAAGACAAAGGTCAGGGATACAGATGCAGGTCCAGGCTGCAGTATCCAAAGACAGAAGGCAGGCAAAGACTTGATGACAGAAATCAGGGCCTAACTCGCCTGAGCCAGGGAAAACGTGAAAAGTGCACCATGAAAAGACGTTGGCAAGGCACACTTAGGAACGGAATATCCGACCCATTCATGGTGGATCTGAAAGAGGACATGTTAACGTTGGACGCAAATGTATTTGCGTCTTCATAGCTGGCACAGAAGGGAAGTTACATGCACTTTAAGCTCGTACATGGAGACGGTGGGGTACACGTTAGGGAACATTTCTGACCATAAAAATTTATATTTCCTCAGACTAAAGACCTCTCACTTTTTATTATTAACCGCCACTTGGGCTAAAGGTTTTGAGTAAAGGAGCTGCACCCACTGAATGAACCGGGGCCCAAACCCCATTTTCTCGAGGACTGTGAAGAGATATGGCCTTTCGAGCATGTCAAACGCCATATTGGCGTCTAGCAATACGGGTATCGCCTCTTCTTGGATTGTGGTTGCCCTCCCCATTACCCTGTGTACTCTGCGTCAATTCAGGGCAGTGTTCGCTGGGGCATGAAGCCGATTAGTCCGGATGTACCAAGTTATTAATTACTGTGATCAATCGGGTGGCCAGGAGCTTAGCCAAAATCTTGGGTTCAGCATTAAGCAAAGAGATCGGCCTATAAGAGGTGCACTCTGTACGGGTCTTACCTTCTTTGTGAATCACTACCAAATTGGCTAGCCTCTGGTCCCGTGGCAATTCCCCTCGCTCTGTACTTTCCTCGAACATCCTACGGAGATGAGGGGCAAGGACATCTGTTCGGAGTTTATATAGCTCAATCGGCAAGGAATTGCAGTGTTGCTGAAAATTGCTTAACTGATTATGTAGCATTTTCTTGAAGAGAAACAACAGAATGAAGCTATCATAAGAGGCAGACAAGATCTGCTGTTAAGGGGTTGACCTAATATACACATGATCACTGATCAGTCCACAGGGGCACTTACCTACCCTGAGCAGCAAGACTGAACCAGCTGTGACATGCAGCTGTACTAGGCAGGCTGTGCTGCTCATACCCTGGGGTTTTGTTAGCATCATGCCATCAGGACTTGCCCTACTGAATCATTTTACCTTAGCTAATGAGCTGCGCATAGTTAATCATCTGGGTGCATCATGAGTGGAACTGCCTAGCTGCAGATTTATATGACTTGGATGGGTAGCACAGTTCGGAAAAATAATTCCTAGATCCACTCATTGATTATATTTTAATTACTAGATTATGTTAGTAATATTTAGATGGTTTCTCCTCCAGATTACCCACCAAAGAAAATTGCCAGCGATACTGGTGTTAAAATCGCTATCAGACCTTTCAGACAACATTTCCAGTTACTATTTTTGGAACCAGTTTGCCACTCCATGTAGTCTAAGGATTTCAGTGCATTTTATTCTATTCTATTCTATTCACTGGTATTTGTAGAGCACATGGCTACCCATCTGGGCCTCCCAGCACTGAAATAGCTTACAGATATCCTTCCTGTCTGGCGATTTTGTTAAATAGGGCAGTTTTTAGTAGTTTGTGAGATTGAAGTTCTGACTCTGTCTTCCTTATTTGTAAAGGAATGGAATTCCAAAGTTTCAGGGCCAAATACACAAAAGAATATCCTCCACTCCTCTTTATTTTTGATACTGTGAAAACTTTCTGGTCAGTAGAGTGCAGCGTTCTACTAGGATTATAGACGGCGTGTAGTCTATGGATAAACTTCAGGCTTTCCTTGTACATAATGAGGTGCACAATACACAGAGTCTTAAACTGAATTCTCTTGACTATTGGGAGCCAGTGCAGGTTTGCCGGAGCCTAGGTTACAGACTGGTATTTGGGGACTATCAGTAATATACATGCAGCTGCGTTTTGGATGACTTGGAGTCTGTGTCCAACTGTCTTGGGGATACCCAAGTAGAGGGAAGTCTCATAGTTGAGACGTGAGAGGACCAAACCTAGCACTACTGCTTTGCCAGATGGTTCAGGTAACCATTTCAGAAGCTTTCTCCATTACCCTAATAGGCCAAAGCAAGTTGCAGCTAGATTTTTTGCCTGTGTCGTCATTGAGCGCTTGTTTTCTATCCAGAAGCCTAAGCTCTTGACCTCCACTCTGGGTACGGGTTGCTCACCCATAGAAATTTGTCAATTTAGCTCTATGCACCTGGCAGGATTATTTCCTGCCACCATGATCTCTGTTCTCTCCCCATTAAGTTTAAGACTGCTAGAGGCCATACAGTCTACAACTTTTCTCAAGCAGTCATTGCGCTGATTGGAGGCTCCATTCATGTTTTGAGAAAAGGAGAAGATAATCTGGGTGTCATCTGCGTAGGATACTGAGGAAATGCCATGGGCCTGTATAATTTCTGCCAATGGATGGACATACTGATTGAACAATGTGGGGCTCAAGGAGGACCCTTGTAGTACCCCACATCCCAGTGAGTAACTCTCCAAGAATGAAGTTGCCTCTTCTAAGCTGGAGGAACAAGGTAATCCAGTTTAAAACTTGTGCTCCTATCCCCACCTCTTCTAACCGCTTTACTTGCATTGGCTGGTGGGACACAGTATCAAACGCCATGCTTAAATCCAGCAGAATTAGGGCAGCTGTCCCACCTTCGTCCAAAATGGCTTTGAGTTCTTCTGTGGCAGCCAGCAATGCTGTTTCTGTGCTGCTGCCTGCTCTAAAGCTGGTTTGTGATGGATCTAAAATATCATTGGTTTCAAGGTAAATTGAGAAGTTTCTATTAACACATTTTTCTAAACTTTTTCTAGCCCCCTGGGAGAAGGGATATTGAGCAATAGTTTTCACATTGTGTGGAGTCTGCAAAAGTTTTTTCGTTTTTTTAGTAGTGGCTTGGCAAGTTTCCAACTCAGCTGGACTATTCCAGTTTCAAGTGAGACATTGAATACATCTGTTAGCATAGTTATCACTGGCATTCCACCTTTCAGCATAGCTAGGGGGGCAGGGTCCAGCGGAGAGCCTGACTTAAAAAATTTAAGAATCTCAAAGGTATCTTCTTGCGTGATATCTGGAAACTTGCTTAGTTGATCATGTCTCCAATATGGGGGCTGTATGGCATTCACTTGCAAATCTATTTAACACTGATATTAGGTTTTCCTTGGAGAGAGATGTAGCTCTTCTGGCCATGATTATTTAACAAGAAATGCTGGTTTCAAGTCCCTTATCACAGGGGATTGATGTTACTTATACCTGTGAACTATTTTCCATAATTCGCGTAATTAGTGATTAAGCTTGACAATGCATTTGAATATTGATGGCATTGGAAATACATAGCCGGGCCTAATCACTGATCTTTCTCCAATCCTCGTTCTCTTAACGTAGGGTCAACAATACCTCAACTTTCCATTTCTTTGAGGTCCATTGTTGGATGAACATTGTAGACAGCAGCTGCAAATCCTTTCACTTCTCCAGACCAATGTGCTTGGTAAGGCAGCAAAACCATCTTCACTTAACCCCCACTACAGACCGCGAAATACTACTGTCATTTATTATTTCTATTCAACATGTCCTTTTGAAATTTCTTTTAGTTTTCATGCCTATTGAGCCCAATAGAAATATGTAATTTACAACATACATTATAGAAACCCGTATTATGAATATTACAGGCTTTTCCATCCTTGCGCCATGTTAATAAACCAAGATGCCAAAAAGGAGTGATTTGTAAATGTCACCAAACCTTTCAATTAGCATTCATACACCAAAATATATAGTTACCAATAACTGGACTTGTTTCCCAATATAGCACCTAGAAAATGTGGATCACTGACATAATATCGACGGACACTATATTGAGTTGCTAAAATATCGTTGAAAAAATATCGACTACAATTATATCGAGTTCCTATATTGATTTAAGAAAGTACTAAAATATCGAGGACAAAATATCGACTATTTAAAATATCGACTACACTAATATAGATAGCAAATATATAGAGTACAAAAATATCGTTTTAAGATAAATTATATGTCACACTACAAAAATATCGACAGCATATATATAGATAGCCTAAATACCGAAAATATATGATTATCGACAATAGAATTAATACATTTAATACTTTATTTTATATTTAAATCTTGCTTTTTTTTACTATATACACTCCGCAATACATATAAAATGAAATATAAACATTTTGAAAAACACATTAATTTTTTCTACCATTTTTGCCACATATTATCAAAACATTGCAGCACATACATTAATAAATACTAATTAGTCAACATATATTATAACATTATAAATACCTATTTTGAAATATAATAAAATAATAACGACCCTCAATGCTGAATTCTTCTTAATTTTGCTTTTTCACAACAAGAAGCCAAGCAATTAAATGTAAAAAAATTCAAACTAACCAATGAAATGCTCCCTTTCTTAAACCATCCAATAAAATGAATTAACACATGGAATACACACTATAAAAGGAGTACATTCCTACAATCCTACAGCCAATTTCTACTTTACTATTCCTTCTACAGACATTTCTAAAAATTTCTAAAAATCATCAAATAACCTAGGACTAATTCTTATCCACTACATACTCATTGTAAGTATATATAAATGTTTTGTAATACACAAAATACTTTTCTTTAGAAATCTTTTATAATAGCCTTTTCTTCTTTATTCTATTTTCTTTACAGATATTCACAATACATCCTAACTCTACTCCACCAAAGGAAAATAGTACACTATTTAAAAATGTAGGTATGTAGGTTTGCTTCCAAAAACGCCCTAAAATGCTAAATATTTTCTCTAATAGATTTTTTTTCCTTCTATATTCTACACAGATATTCTGAATAAGTCCTAATTGTACTCCACCTAAGGCAAAAACTACAATATTCTAACAAGTAAGTATATCTGTTGGCTTCCTAAAAGGCACTAAAATGTTTAAGCCTTTTTGTAATAAATATTTTTCTATTCTATCTTCTTCACAGATATTCAGAATACATCCTAATTATACTCCACCTAAGTCAAAGACTACAGAATTCTAACAAGTAAGTATAACTGTTAACTTCCTAAAAAGCCCTAAAAAGTTTTAGCCTTTTTCTAATAAACATCTTTTTAAATTCTATCTTCTTGACAGATATTCAATCAATCAATCAAAGACATTTATAGAGCGCACTACTTACCCGTAGGGTCTCAAGGCGCTAAGGACGGGGGGTGCCGTCACTGCTCGAACAGCCAGGTCTTGAGCTTCTTCCTGAAGGAGAGGTGGTCTTGGGTCAGGCGCAGGTCGGTCGGGAGGGAGTTCCATGTCTTGGCGGCCAGGTAGGACAAGGACCTTCCTCCTGTTGTCGCTCTGCGGATGCGTGGGACGGCGGCGAGGGCGTGGCTGGCTGATCGGAGGTGGCGTTTGGGAGCGTAGAAGTTGATTCGGTTGTTGAGGTAGCTCGGGCCTTGATCGTGTAGTGCTTTGTGTGCGTGGGTGAGGAGACGGAAGGTGATTCTTTTGTTGACGGGGAGCCAATGCAGGTCTCTCAGGTGTCCGGAGATGTGGCTGTTGCGTGGGATGTCGAGGATGAGTCTGGCTGAGGCGTTCTGGATCCGCTGAAGTCTCTTCTGGAGTTTGGCGGTGGTTCCGGCGTAGAGGGCGTTGCCGTAGTCCAGTCGGCTGGTGACGAGGGCCTGGGTGACTGTCTTCCTGGTCTCCGTGGGGATCCACCAGAAGATCTTCCGTAGCATGCGCAGGATGTTGAAGCATGCCGAGGAGACGGCGTTGACTTGCCTGGTCATGGAGAGGGAGGAGTCCAGGATGAAGCCCAGGTTGCGTGCGTGGCTAGTTGGTTTGGGCGCGGTGCCCAGGGCGGGGGGCCACCAGGTGTCGTCCTAGGCGGAGGGCGTGGAGCCCAGGATGAGGACCTCCGTCTTGTCTGAGTTCAGTTTCAGGCGGCTGGTCGTCATCCACTCGGCTAGCTCCTTCATCCCTTCGTGCAGGTTGGTTCTGGCGGCGGCGGGGTCGTTGGTCAGGGAGAGGATCAGCTGGGTGTCGTCGGCGTAGGAGATTATGTCGAGGTTGTGTTGGCGTGCGATGGCCGCGAGGGGGCTCATGTAGACGTTGAAGAGGGTAGGGCTCAGCGAGGATCCTTGAGGGACGCCGCAGATGACTTCGGTGGCTTCTGACTTGTACGGTGGTAGGGGGACTCTCTGTGTTCTTCCGTCGAGGAAGGAGACGATCCATTCCAGTGCCTTCTCCTGGATTCCGATGTTGCTGAGGCGTTGCACTAGGGTGCGGTGGCAGACAGTGTCGAAGGCCGCGGAGAGGTCTAGGAGGATGAGGGCCGCTGTTTCTCCGTTGTCCATCAGGGCTCGGATGTCGTCGGTGGCGGCGATGAGGGCGGTCTTGGTGCTGTGGTTGGCTCGGAAGCCGGACTGCGAGGGGTCGAGGGATCCGTTCGTCTCGAGGAAGGCGGCCAGCTGTTTGTTGACGGTCTTCTCGATGACTTTGGCTGGAAACGGGAGTAGCGAGATTGGGCGGTAATTCTTGAGTTCGGTGGGGTCAGCTGTAGGTTTCTTGAGAAGAGCGCTGAGTTCGGCGTGCTTCCAGCTCTTGGGGAAGGTGGCGGTGTCGAAGGAGGTGTTGATGATGTCCCGCAGGTGGGTTGCGATGACAGCGTCGGCCTTGTTGAAGACGTGGTGAGGGCAGGGGTCGGTCGGAGATCCGGAGTGGACGGAGTTCATCATGCGGATGGTGTCTTCGGTGCTGATCGGAGTCCAGGCTCGGAGGGCGGTGGTGGGCGGCGTTGCTGTGGTCGTGGCGTGCGTCGGTTGGATGCTGAAGCTGTTGTGTATGTCCGCGATCTTGTTGTGGAAGTAGGAGGCGAGGGAGTTGCAGAGGTCTTGCGATGGGGTGATGTCGTTGTTTCCGGCGTTGGGGTTGGAGAGCTCTTTCACGATGTTGAAGAGTTCCTTGCAGTTGTGTGCGTTGTTGTCCAGCCGGTCCTTGAATGCAGTTTTCTTGGCAGCGCGGATCAGTTGGTGGTGCTTCAGAATACATCCTAATTAAACCCACCTAAGGCAAAGACTACACAATTCTAACAAGTAAGTATATCTGTTAACTTCCTAAAAGGCCCTAAAAAGCTACCTACTAAACAGCTTTCCCCTAGAAAAAGCAACAATTATTATAAAAGATTATTTATTAACATTCTTGCTCTTCCTACCAACAGAAACAAAAGAAGAACATACAAGAAATATTTTGAAAACAGCTTTTCTGCATTTCTCTTCACAAGAAAATATAACTGTAAGTATAAATTGTGAAATATAAATTTCTAAAACACCTATAGAACTATATTTGACATTAAAATATATTTCTTACTATTTTTTCCTAGCACAAGTAATAGAAAAATGACTGAAGGTGCTGAATTTGTAATGTCACAGAAAAATAAACGTTTGCTATGCTATATGGGCTGTGTTTATAATCAGGAAAGACAAACAGGAACGAAAGTATTTTGGAAATGTACTAAATATTATTCAAATAAATGCTATGGTAGGGCTACTACTTAAGAAGCAAATGTATTATTTACTAGAGAACACAATCACCCCCCTAATGTCACAGAAATAGAGATCAGGGATGCTTTCGAAAGTATCAAAGAAGCAAGTACAGGGACTGATAAACCAACAACACAGATCCTAAAAGAGGAACTTTTGAAAGTTCCTAGCCATGCTTCAGGTGAACTGCCATCAATTGACTCCCTAAAACAATCTAATACAAGCTTTACTAAAAGAACAAAGCTACCAAGAACTACGCATTGAACAATCTGTAACAGAAATAGGACCAAAACTAACAAAAAAAACAAAACAAATGTTCAGACTACTTCAAAGCCAGGTCACACTATATCCTTCAACAAGAGGTCTAGAGTACCTATCCCTAATAGCAAAAACCCTTCTGTAAAATATCTTTAAAAAAACTTACTATACTATCAGATATATACTTAAACATTTCAAATATCTTGATATTTTGGTATCATAAAAAATATTACATATTTGTAGTACATATTTATAAACTTTTACAAAACAATTTGTAAACAAATATGCAATAATTATTATAATATCAAACATTACAACAGAAAGAAAAATTACATTTCCCACCCAAGTAATATAAAATGAAAATACTTACAATTTATGTCACAGAAGAAGACGTAATACATCCACTTATAATCCATCCAATCCTTTGGCAATCCATTACAAATCCAATTGTCGTACCAGTCAAAAACCCGAAAACAATTAAAAAATGAAAAAAACGCTCCCAGAAATCCCAAAAAAGAAGTGTGCTCCCTTTTTAATTTAAAGTAATATACCCACACGTAATTAAAAATAAAAACGCATATTCTTCTCCCAATCTAAGACAATATCCTCAAAACTCGAAGAAAAGTTAAATTACATATAAATCGCTCCAGGAACACGAAAATAAACAAAGTGTGTACACTTAATTCCAAAAAACGAACATACACACACTTTGTTCTTAAAAAAAACGCATTATCTTCTCCAAGTCCATTCCAAAAGAATACCCTTAAAAACCCGAAAAATATTAAAATCAATAAAAATCGCTCCATGAAAGCACGAAAAATGAGAGAGAGTTTTAAATATTACATTACAAAGTAATACACTCTTTTCTAAAAAAAAAACGCTTCCTTCTCCGGAAATAAACAGCGTAATACCGGAACCTGTAAAAAAGCATTCAGAAAACAAACCCACCCACATAAAATCCACACATGTCCAAATATATATATAAACATTAATATAAAGCATTAAAATACACATATGATAATATCCAAAACATTAAAGCACACTACGCCTCAAACACACACGACACCTCCATCAAAAGGATTTTTCACCTTAAACATAGCAAAACAACTACTACATACACACAATAGTACAACAAAACTATAATATACACTCAAACACTACTATTCTCTAAGATATATTACTTAAAATACACCTTACCTTCCTCAACGCGACGTAGCTTCCAACCGCGAGCTTCTCCAGTCCTGAATGAAGCAAAATAACCTTACGCGGTAAAAAAGTAGTCCCCTGTAAACAATATTAGGAAGTTAAACATACAAAATACAATGTTCTCAGTTGAAATAAAATATATAAATACACTTATAATTTTATACACTATTTTGTAACACATATAAAATGATAATTATATTAAATACCCTTTAATAATCAATATTACATAATATTTTAATAATATTATTTAATATTAATATTATAAAAAAATATAAAAATTGCAATAAATACATTAAACATATTTTTGTGTGAATGTATACATATATTTGTTTATTCCTTTATTTAAGTGACTCTACAACTATATTCCATTTGTAAATTAATAATATTAATAAATAATAAATATTATTTATTATTATTATTAATAAAATGTATATAAGTAAATTGTAAATAAATACAATGAGAAATATGAATGTGAATAAATAGTTGTACCTTGCATATATGTGATTTTATTAAAAATTGTATTATTTACAAACATTGTAAATTAATTTTAATAATTAATATACTATATTAATTATTATTATTAATAATTTAAAACATGTATGTAAATTGTTGAAAATGACTAATGAAACATTATATCCAACTTACTAAATGATGTACTATTTAATATACCATTAGGAATAATGGTGTTTCCTCAAATATATATATACATGTAATAATTATTATTTGTATAACTTATTTTGATTATGAACATTGTATTTAATATGTACCAATGTATTTCAAATTGTATTTGCATTTAAAATTATAAACATAAATATAGAATTGCTTATTAGTTTATATTTATGTCTATAGATAACATATATATTTAATAATATTAATATCTTATATATTAACATTATTAAATAAATTAATAATATGCTTATAAAAGTATTAATTTAAATATGTTTTAAATGTTACTATTTTTTGGCCAAATATAAAGAAGAACTCTTTATCATTGAGTGTTAAAATATTTTCTAAAATATGCTTTTTGAGAAATGTACAACATTTATGACTTGGAGGATGGACCTTAAAGTCCTCTTAGATATGGAATATGTAGGTATCTTGAGGACTGAGATGCAAGCATTTTTTGAGGTTAATGAGGGTTCGGCTAAAGCGGAAGTCGTTTGGGACACCTGTAAGGCTTTTTTGAAAGGGAGGTTGGGAGCACAGGGCGCCAAGAAAAGAAGATTATATCGGAGGAAAGTTTTGGATTTGGAGATGGAAATCCGCACATGGGAGGAGGCAGGTTTAGGTTCGGGGGGGGGGACACTGGGTGAGGAGGAGGTAAAGAACAAGCTGTTTGAGTTAAAACTAGAACTAACAACTATATTGTCACAAAGAGTTAAGGAAAAATGGGAGGCAAGTCAGCTAGCGTATTTCTCTTATGGTGAAGGGTGCAGCAAATTGCTAGCTTGGAAAGCCAAAAAGGACTTGCTTCGGAATCAAATTAAGGGGGTTAAGACTTCAGTCACGGGGTCTCTGATAACTGAGAGTAAAGGGATAGCAGAAGCCTTCCACACCTTTTTTGAGGATATATATAGGGAGGATTTACACCCGAGGCTAGAAGAGATAGAGGGATGGCTGCTGGAGGTGGAGCCCCTCGCTGAAGATCTGAAGGTGGTGCTAAATAACGACATAACGGTAGAAGAGGTGGTCAAGGTTATTAAGGAGAGTAAAAGGGGGAAGGCATCAGGACCAGACGGCCTCCCTTCTGAAGTCTATAAGACCTTAGTAGAAGAATTGGCTCCGGTATTGTGTAACTTATTTAATCACATCTTTATGGGTGGAGCAGCTATACCATGCACATGGAATGAGGCCATTATTACTTTGCTACTTAAACCTGGCAAATCCCCTAGATCATTAGATTCGTATAGACCTATATCACTGCTTAATTGTGATTATAAGTTTTTTACAAAGATTCTCGCAGATAGGTTAAGTCTAGTGATTCCTAAGTTGATAGACCAAGATCAAAAAGGCTTCATTAGGGGTCGTTATTTAAAAGAACTAACTTTTGCTCTTATTGGCAGTATAGATATGGCAGTCACAAACGATCTTCCCTTGGCGGTAATCGCTTTAGATGCCGCCAAGGCTTTTGATCGAGTTAATTTTGTTTTCTTAAAAACTCTTTTACAACATCTTAATTTGGGAAAGAGGTTTACTGACTCTATCTTTTCTCTCTATGATTTCCCGACATCCAGGGTTTTGGTTAATGGATTATTAACTCCACCCGTGCAAATTATGCGCGGTACGAGACAAGGGTGTCCTTTGTCACCATTATTGTTCAACTTATATATAGAACCACTGGCTTGCAGAATAAGGAGCTCAAACAGGATTCTACCTTTTGGGGTGGCAAATTGGTAAAAAAAATAGGCCTCTATGCAGATTACATTGTTATTTTCTCTGCAAATTTGCATGGCTCTTTGGATGCACTGATAGATATTACTAAGGATTTTGGAACTGTCTCTGGTTACAAGATCAACCAAGAAAAAACTGAGATCATGACTTGGAACTTACCCACAGAGGGGTTAGACATTAAGGCGGATATGAGATACCTGGGGGTAAGGGTTACTCAAAACATTGCGGATTTGGCAAAAACAAATTTCTTTAGAGTCAAACAAGAAGTTTCAGCCATGCTTAAAGGATGGAGGAATCTACCTTTGTCGTTATATGGCAGAACAAATTTAGTGAAGATGATGATCCTGCCAAAGGTAACTTTTTTGTTTGAGGTTATTCCGCTTGGATTTCGAAAGGAGTGGTTAGCCAAGCTTCAGAGTGAGATAGCTTCTTTTATTTGGGCATCAAAGGGGTCACGACTTTCGTGGAAAAAAATAAGAAGGAGGCTTTGTTAAGGAGGATTGGCTGCCCCGGACTTGCAAATTTATGCATGGGCTTTTGGGTTGAAAAATTGTAGGATGCTATTGGGTACCCGCTTTCAGTCACCAATAGGGGATTTATTTGGTGTGATGTTAAAGAATGGTGGCTATACAGATTTTGTTTTTTTGTATAAGTTCTTAGATCCTAAGTTTTTTAAAAAGATTAGGTTGAAAGTTCTATATGATTTGGCGGAGATGTGGTATAAGATTAGGAAATTCCTAAAGATACCTTATTTGAGTTGTATGGCTCCAATATGGGACTCTCCAGGTTCTCCGTCTTGGACAAAGGACTTATTGGCAATTTCATTGAAGAGAGAGGGTTCAGTTCGGAGATGGAATGACTTGTTTCAGGAGGGCAATTTGTTGGCATGGAGTGAATGCCAACAAAGGTGGGGGCAAGTCCTCTCAAGGTATAAATACCTACAGATTCAGAGCTGGGCGAAGGGCACCGACATTCGAATTGGGATACAGAATGACTTTGAGGCAAAACTGGCGATGGAGGGGTCTTTTAAGAAGGAGGTGGCCTTATGGTATCGGTCAATGTTGGAGATGGAAGATGGCCCCTTCTCACTTCCGGAGGTCCTGTGGAAGCAAAGCTTGCCAAAGATTGCAACAGAAAACCAATGGCAAGTATCTATGGCTATACTATACAGAGTGGTTAAACCCGCGAATTTAAGAAGAAACCTTCTGTTCACAATCCACAGGGCCTACTGGACTCCGCGCAGATTGGCGAAACTTAAATCAAGTGGAGTGGTGGAGTGCGCAAAATGTAAGACCCCCAACGCCGATGACCTCCATATGTTTGTCTTTTGCTCAGAAATAAGAAGCTTCTGGCAAGATGTGAGTAACTGTCTATCTCAAGCTCTGAACCTACAAATAGAGGTAAGCCCCGAACTTATAATTACTGGGAGGAATGACCTAGAGGAAGATAGAATCAATGACAATGTGAAATTGATTTTTTATGCTATACTACTGGCACGCAGAGAACTTTGTAAGTTGTGGGTCTCTCCCCTCTCTCCAAATGTTTTGGACTGGATAAAGTCAATGAGATATACAGCTAAATTAGATATGTTGAATCACACCAGCAAAAAAAAACTAGCATTTTGGGTACCGTTTCTTCTACATTTTGGGTGATTGGCATATGGGGAAATTTTGAATTGTTTATCGAACAAAGCAACATCAATCCCATGATTAAGCCCCACGCCTATCTCGCTAGTATTTGGGTTGACACTCAGGCTCCAGGAACGAGGATTAAATGGGCACACCGGACGGGTCAAATGGCTATAAGGGCTTGGATAATATGCTGGCCGGACTCGGTAGAGGTGAGCCTGATGTCTCTTCCTCGATATACTAGCGTATGAGATACAAAAAACCCAGCAGGTGGAACAGTTAGTGAACTGGGTGGCGATTTGGCAAATGAGGATTAAAAAAAAAAAAAAAACATTTATGAATATAAATAAATGTAATTTAATATATAATATGTAACTACATAATTGTGTAAAATGAAACAAATATTGTATACTGTACTGTGCATATTATAAATACAAATTGACAATAAAAATGTTCAAAACGTCCATGTCTACTTATTTTTTATAAATGCATAAAGTATTAATAAATAAATGTATATATTATGTAAAAAAAATTAAATTTCAAACTGCATGTACCATTACATATATCATGAAAACAAATAAATTAGTTATATTTTTTTAGAATATTCTTTATGAGATACATATTTAACATATATATAACACACTATTGCCACTTCATTAAAATTACATAAAAAATGATACAATTATGTAAACTTACCCAATACAATATAGTAGTCAAAAAACATTCCAATAAATATCATTGACAATGCTGGACACTAACCCATTGTAATGTATTATTCCAACTCCAGTCAAACAAATATCAGGGGAGGTGCTGGACACTGACCCATTATAATTTACTATTCCAACTCCAGTCAAACAAACATCAGGGAAGGTGCTGGACACTGATCCATTATAATTTACTATTCCAACTCCAGTCTATAAAATATCAGGCAAGGTGCTGGACACTGACCCATTATAATTTACAATTCCAACTCCAGTCTAACAAATATGAAGGAAGGTGCTGGACACTGACCCATTATAATGTACTATTCCAACTCAGGTCAGACAAAAAATTCGAGAAGGTGCTGGACACTGACCCATTATAGTTTACTATTCCAACTCCAGTCAAACAAACATCAGGGAAGGTGCTGGACACTGACCCATTATAATTTACTATTCCAACTCCAGTCTAACAAATATGAAGGAAGGTGCTGGACACTGACCCATTATAATGTACTATTCCAACTCAGGTCAGACAAAAAATTTGAGAAGGTGCTGGACACTGACCCATTATAGTTTACTATTCCAACTCCAGTCAAACAAATATCAGGGAAGGTGCTGGACACTGACCCATTATAATTTACTATTCCAACTCCAGTCTATAAAATATCAGGGAAGGTGCTGGACACCTACCCATTATAATTTACTATTCAAACTCCAGTCTATAAAATATCAGGGAAGGTGCTGGACACTGACCCATTATAATTTACTATTCCAACTCCAGTCAGACAAATATCAGAGAAGGTGCTGGACACTGACCCATTATAATTTACTATTCCAACTCCAGTCTATAAAATATCAGGGAATGTGCTGGACAATGACCCATTATAATTTACTATTCCAACTCCAGTCTATAAAATATCAGGGAATGTGCTGGACAATGACCCATTATAATTTACTATTCCAACTCCAGTCAGACAAATATCAGAGAAGGTGCTGGACACTGACCCATTATAATTTACTATTCCAACTCCAGTCTATAAAATATCAGGGAATGTGCTGGACAATGACCCATTATAATTTACTATTCCAACTCCAGTCTATAAAATATCAGGGAATGTGCTGGACAATGACCCATTATAATTTACTATTCCAACTCCAGTCAAACAAATATCAGGGAAGGTGCTGAACCCTGACCCATTATAATTTACTATTCCAACTCCAGTCAGACAAATATCTGGGAAGGTGCTGGACACTGACCCATTATAATTTACTATTCCAACTCCAATCTATAAAATATCAGGCAAGGTGCTGGACACTGACCCATTATAATATACTATTCCAACTCCAGTCTAACAAATATGAAGGAAGGTGCTGGACACTGACCCATTATAATTTACTATTCCAACTCCAGTCTAACAAATATGAAGGAAGGTGCTGGACACTGATCCATTATAATTTACTATTCCAACTCCAGTCAGACTAATATCAGGGAAGGTGCTGGACACTGACCCATTATAATTTACAATTCCAACTCCAATCTATAAAATATCAGGGAAGGTGCTGGACTCTGACCCATGATAATTAACTATTCAAACTTCAGTCAGACAAATATCAGGGAAGGTGCTGGACACTGACCCATGATAATTTACTATTCCAACTCCAGTCAAACAAATATCAGGGAAGGTGCTGGACACTGACCCATCTTAAATATGTATTATTTTAAAAAATGTACATTTTTATAATATGATAATCCTATATTTCGTTTTATTCAAATTTTAGTATTTTAAATTTATTTTATTTTAATTTTTTCAATATTATATAAAATTTTCTATAATTTTAAATATTGTTTTTAACTTTTTATTTTTATATGTAATTCATAATATTCTTTCATATTTTTAAATTTCTGTGTTTATTTCATTATTTTTCAAATTTAAATTGTAAAATTTTTTAAATTTTTTTAAAATTTTAAAAATGAATATTTTAATTATTTTTATTTTTTATCCTAATTATTTTTAAATTACTCCCCACCCTTATCCCCTAATTACCCAACATCCCACTCCTAAATATTGTAATTTTAATAAAAAAAATTATAAACAATTTTAAAACATTTTATTACAATTTTTATTTTTATTTGTTCAATTTTTTTTCTATTTTATATTTCATCCCATTTTGTGAAATTTTTCATAATAATTTTTAAATTACTCCCCACCCTTATCCCCTAATAACCCAACATCCCGCTCCTAAACATTACATATAATTTTTTGTTTTATAAAATGTATTTATATTAATTTTATTTTATTTTTTTCTTAATATTATATTATTTAAAATCAAATAAATATTTTCTGATTTTTTTAAAAATGTATCTTATTTTTTTTTAAATTACTCCCCACCCTTATCCCCTAGTAACTCACATCCCGCTCTTAAAAATTAACTTTCTATTATATTTTTTTCATATTATATTTTTAAATATTTGATTAAATTATTTTAAAATTTCATTTTTTTTAAATTATTCTAACTAATTATTTATTATATTTTTATTATTATTTGCATACTATTTTTTAAATTACTCCCCACCCTTATCCCCTAATAACCGAATATCCCGTCCATAAAAGATATATTTTTCTAATAAATTACACATTTCTAACATTACTAATATTTACTAAATATAACAATTTCTACATTTTATAAACATATTATTTTTTTTAAAGGTTTTTATTACATTATTAACAATCGATATTTATATTCTCGATATTTTTACCAACACTAAAAAATAGATATTATGACTACTCAATATTTTTGATTCGATATTTTTGTTCTCAATATTTTTTTACTGTTAATATCAACGATATTTTGGTCCTCGATATTCTTTATTTCGATATTTCCCTATACTCGATATTTTTGACTCGATATTTTATCCTATCGATATTATGGAATCGATATTATGACCAGTTACCAGAAAATGTATAGGGAGCTAGATGCAATCAAATCACAGTCACCCGTGGGGAGTGAAATACTTATTGAAGCTTTATAGATGACTTAATTCCAATGTTCTGCATGACATTTGGAACCCTCATTCGTTACACTGAGAATATTATAATGCAGACACATGGCTCGAATTTCACACCTATAATTTTACATAGGTCATATGATCAGACGTACTTTATGGGAAGATTTTAATTAATGTAGCATTTTAACAGCTGATATCATCCTTACGGTCATGTATCTATATTCCAAGTTTTAAAACTCTAGCTTTTTGACTAGAAAACGATAGCGCTAGCTATGTTCCATTCTTATTATGATGGTGGCAGAATAAGACCTGAGGTCCCTGGCCACATGTTGACCTGAGTTGCGCTTCTCAGGTTTGCGTTTGCCTCCATGGTGAACCCACCGCATCCAGGGAGCAAACCTTTCTTTTTCTGTGAGTGAAAAAATGATGTGTTGTGAGTCCTGAGTGAGGGCGACGAGGCTAGATGGTGGTTGCATCAGTGACCGTGTGGAGCAGGCTGTGGACGCTCCTCGGCGCTAACCCCCCCCCCTGCCCAACCTCCCGGCGACTGATGAAGTAAGAGTCGGCTCAAGAACTTCTGGGCATGCTGTGGCTTTGGCATTACCTGTATTTGGACGGATCCCCGTGGTTTCTGCGAGCCGATTTTTACCGCGGCTCTCATGGATATCGGTGGAGCTCCGGAGCGCTTGGTTTCCGGTGGCGGCGGCGAGAGGCAGAGGCAGCGGTTGTTGCTCAATCAGAGGGTCTGCCGGAAATACAAGACCGGAGCGCGCAGACGGCAATGGCGCCCAAGAATGCCAGCAAGGGTCCTAAGACTCGGGCGGCAGCTTCAACTAGGTCGACCCCCCTGCACATGTTTCAGTCTCTGCTGGCAACTGACGAGGCGGCGCTGCTGGTTAACAGCAGGAAAATACTAATTCTCCTACTGGGGTCACACGGACTGGAGATGGCGCCGCAGTGAAACTAAAAATTCCAGGGATCTTTCAAAAGATGCAAGGGAAAGGTAAGAGCCTTGATACTGTTTCACCGGGTGCTTCAGTAATTTCTCCATCTGGCAACAAAGTAGCAACACCATCCGCACTAACAAATGCCACATCTGAGCCCAGAATGAAACAAAAGTCACTATCTTCTTCAATGCAGCAAGGGGCAACAGTGCTAACAGTGAATGGAGATACGGTGTATGTGCCAGACTTAGGATGTAGCAATGAAGGTGCCGGATCTGACATTCATCAGAATATAATACCCCCTGGTAGTAATAACAATATCAATGTGAATATGGAGAAGGAATCAGGGGATTTATTAGAGGCGCCTGAAATAGTGGCTCTTCCTTAGCGAACATCGGGAGTTGCAGCTAATCTTCAGGAGGTTCCATCCCCATCCTCATCTTTGGTTCATGGGAACCCCGTAGATGTACAACAAGAAATTGGAGCTAGGATGGAGAATTTAGATAGAGATTTGAAAGACTTAGACTCTGGTGACTCAGGTGGAAAGTTCTACTCGATGTCAGATCCATCAAATTCCTCGGACAATGAGAGTGTTGGAGGAGAGTGGGCAGATGATAGAAGCAACACTAGCTTTGCCCTGCAGGATGACGATGAAACAAGCTTGGATCCCCCTGCTGATAAAGGAACTGTGCGGACAGCAAGGGATGTCTCCAAATAGGCTTCTAAGGAAATACCCGATAAAGCTGGGTCACTGGTGTGGGACTATTCATTTTCACCACAGCTTGGGGAGATGAATGCAGGTCTGGGCTGCGGCATTGGAGCAACAGGAGATACCAACAGTACTGGAGCTTTGGCAGATAAGGAGATCACCTTGTCTACTATTTATCAAGCCATAATGACTCATCTGGAGGAAACTAAAGCAGAGGGTCTTCACACACAGGGTGCAGTCCATAAGCTTCAAAATATTGTGCGCCATGTCGTTAAGACTTGTACAGAGATGTTTCCAAGGATTGGGGAAGCGGAAGCAAGAATATCTATAATCGAGGATGAGATAGTGCAGCAGAAAACGGATGTAACTTCTCTACATTCTGTGAGAGATGATATTAATTGGAAACTCGTTGATTTAGAGAACCGTTCTAGAAGGAAAACAATACGTGTACTAGGAGTTCCAGAAGGAAAAGAAGGCAAAGATATACAACTATTTGTTATTGACTTATTCTAAGAGGCCTTCCCCGAATGGAGTCAATGGAAGTGGGAAGTGGAATGCAGAGTGCATAGATTTTCCTTTAATTTTCAGGGTGGTACAAGGGGGTCTCATGGAAAGCCAAGGGCCATACTGATTTGTCTGAATAACTTTCTACTAAGGTAGTCCTGGTATGATCTAGCAAGGCCAGACTGGAAGAGAGCTGGGAAGGGCTGCAAATTCTTAGTTCGTCCTGATGTTTGCCAGGCTACAGTACAACAGAGATGGCATCTGCGTCAGCTGATTTCCTTTCTCCTTAATCCGTCTAAACTTAAAATTATTCGCAGAGACAAAATGTTTTTTTTGTTTCTGAGATTGCTGCGAAGGAATTTTTAAGCACAATATAGTGGGAACATTGCTTAGTAGTCAGTCTTTTGTTTTTTTCTTTTTGGGGTGGGGGAAGGGGAGTGTACACAAAACTCTCTCTCCATCACAAAAGGACTATTCAGTCCTTATGCCTCTTTTGGGTGGGGGGTTGGGAGGGGGGTGGGAGCTCTTGGGGAGGTGGGGGGTAGGGGCAAGGCACAGTGCTGTATGGGTTGGGTTGGTGTTTGGTATCAAGGCTATGGTGAATAAACCTTTTGGAACCATGCTTTTTCTACAGTTTGAACATAGCTTAGGGTTTGGGCAAAGCAAGCAAGGAAAGTCCAATGTAGCTCAGTGTAATGATGGGTAAACATTCTGTGTGCTCATGGAACATTTGCGGCCTGAATGATAAAAAGAAAAAGGGGATTATGGCCCAAATTTTAACTGCAATGCAGGTGGATCTGCTCTGTATACAAGAGACACACATTGCATGGAATAAACGGAAGTGGTTGAATGACCTGGAATTATTGGGCTGTACTCTGCAGAGTTTGACCACTAGAGGGGTAGTGATCATGAAAAGATTTGGTTTGGGTGCTTGCAAATGGGTTAAAGAAGATGTGTTGGGACGTTGGGTTATTATTAAATTATGGATCAAGGGCTTCCCAATGACGATTTGCTCAATTTATGGTCCAGATCCAGATATGCTGCATTTTTTGTGTCTTGAATTGGCGGCATGGCCATCTCCGTTGATCATTTGTGGAGGGTGGTTTTGATATACTTTCCTTCTACACCCCCTCCCGCCAGCTACGCTCTTCCAACCAAGCCCTTGCTGCTGTACCTCGCATCAACAAAACCACCATGGGAGGAAGATCCTTCTCCTACCTGGCGGCTAAAACCTGGAACTCACTTCCCATTCACCTTCGCCTCACTCGGAACCACCTAGCATTCAGAAAGCAACTTAAAACCTGGATATTCGACAAGTAATTCCCCACCCTTCTTCAAGCGCCTTGAGACCCTCTGGGTATGTAGCGCGCTATATAAATTAATTGACTTGACTTGACTTGACTATAACGAGTGATCGTTTATATAATGGTAAGAAGACTAAAGTTTTCAAAACTACCAGAGTGCTAGTCAAAGAATTTGGGCTGGGGGATCTATGGTGTGCTAATGGTAAGGGAGCCTTGGGGTACACCTTTTATTCTGCACCTCATAGAAAACATCTACGTCTTGACTATTTCTTTATAACATCTGAGAAAATAAGAAATGCTAGGTTTGATATTAAACCTAAGATTATATCAGACCATAATCCTATTGTGTTAGAACTGGATATTAGTAGCAGACTGTTACCAAGAGCTTGGACTTTTGAACGAAAACTTTTGTTGGATTCAGTATATTGTGAACAAATGTGTAGATGGATTTCTGAATTTTTTTAACTAATCGGGGTTCCGCTTCAGATTCTATTGTCTGGGATGCATTTGAGGCGGGAGTCCGAGGGGAAACATTAAGTTACTCTATTAATAAACAGCGAAAGGTGCGTGGTGAGGTTCAGGATGGGATGAATAAATTAAGGCTATTAGAAATTGAACTTATGGGGGCAGTAATCAGAGCTCAAAACATGGACAAAGTTTAAGTGATATCGCTGTCCAAAAAATTAAGATTTATCAGAATTTTGCTGTGAAATTAGCTACTAACATCGCCACATATAGGTCTGAAATGTATTAAGTCGGTGAGAACTCTGGTCGGATCCTAGCGAAAAGACTACATCACAAAGAGATAGCCAATAGGATCAATAAGATTCAGGATCATCTTGGGCAGGTTCAGGATACTTCAAAGGAAGTGCTTAATGTGTTTGGTAAATTCTATCATCAGCTGTACGCAGCAGATGATTTAATTGGAGTAGAAGAGAAATTGGAGGAGTTTTGTTTGGATATGGAAATTCAAAGATCAACACATGACCAAATGGAAGAATTAGACGCAGACATCACTTGGGAGGAAGTGGAAGCGGCAATAACATCACTAGCAGCCGGCAAGGCCGTCGGTCCTGATGGTATCCCCCTTGAATTTTATAGGACTTTTCGCCAAGTTTTAAAACTAGAATTTATGACCTTATTTTTGGCCGTGCAAACAGGAACCGCACCAGAGTCCTGGCACAAAACTACCATTATTGTTTTTCTGAAAAAGGATAAGCCTGATTTACTGCCTTTGTCATATAGACCAATCTCACTAATCAACTCTGACAGTAAAAGTTACTCTAAAATTATTGCTAGGCTCTTAGCTGCAGTTATTTCTGCACTGGTCTCTAATTTCCAACATGGGTTTATCCGTGGAAGAGATACTTCCGATCATGTGAGGCGATTGATTTCTTTCTTGGACTGGACTCAAGCACCCAAGACCACTTTGGGGGTAATCCTGTTGGATGCCGAAAAGGCATTCAACAGGGTTTCCTGGCCATACATGTGGAAGGTTTTAAGACTGAAGGGATTTGGCCCTAAGTACCGGCAGGCAGTCAGGACATTATATATCTGTCCGGAAGAAAGTATACGAATTTCTGGTCAAGAGTCAGGTTTGTTTAAGATAGGTCGAGGGACAGGACAAGGGTGCCCTTGTTCTCCTTTATTATTTGCCTTATATATTGATTTTTTTATTTTTATACATTGAATCAGCTTGCAGACATAAAACCAGTTCAATTGCGGCATATGGAGTATGGCGCATTAGCATATGCTGATGATATTGTTGTTGTTACAAGAGATATCGTTACTGCACTTCCTGCGATCAATATATTAGCAACTCAGTTTGGGTGTTTTTCTGTATGTAAATTAAATATATCTAAAACCCAAGTCCTCTATTCAGGTGATGACCATCCGGTAAATGTGGCCACCGTTCCAGAAGTCTCATATTTGGGAATTAAAATCTCAATGCCTGTAGAGAATATTCCAGAGCTAAATATGAATCCAGTATTGACAAAGGTGAACTCAACATTGGAGCGGCTGGATCACTTGCATCTATCTCTTTATGGTAGATCTAATGTATTAAAAATGATGGTATTGCCAAAGTTTTTATATATGTTTAGAACAATTCCCCTAGAGTTCCCCGTATCATGTTTTAAGAGATTAGAGAGGATGTGCTCTAGATTTCTATGGGGTATAGTCGACAGAGAAGGGCCTACAAGAAAATTGTGCTACCAAAAGTTTGTGGTGGCTGGGGAATTCCACACTTTATGCTGTATTATTGGGCAGCCATGCAGCAATGTATTAGTCCCTTGGTAGTCGGTGACAGTGCTGAAATTTTGCCATGTCATAGACCATCAATATATGAATTTGGGCTGGGGGACAAGACTAATGAATACCTAGTTAAAATAATAGAACCAAGTTATTTTAAGAAAACCAAATTCAAAATTCTTGAGGCCGCCTATTCTGTTTGGAAGCAAGTTAAGCGTCAGTTAAGTGTCTCTAAGCTGAATGCTTATACGCCATTTAAAGCTCCCGGGCTTCTTCGATAATAATTTTCCGGGATCAGGTGACTAACAGATGGGGATCAAAAGGAATTCATTGCCTAGGGGATTTATGTGATGATGGTCAACTAGTGTTGTTTGCAGACTTGCAAGCGAAATATGGTTTAGGCAAACACAAGTTCTTTAAATATCTCCAAATCCATAGTTTTTTTAAATAGGCAAGGATCCGGATTTGCACAACAGTTTGCCAAGATCCCGCTTATCGGAAAAATGAACAAAAAAAAATCTATTGGTCAATTTTTATGCACAACTAGTTGAGATATTTCCTGATGATCTAGATGTCTGTCAAGGAAAATGGGAAAGAAAATTGGGGATCGAGGATGTTAATATTAGGGAATCCTTGGGGCTTGCTAATCAGGTTCTGATGACAAGGAGGATGCCCACTCAACACTATTTGGCCCTGTATAATTTGTACTATACCCCAAGTAAGATCTCTAAATGGGGGACATCTGTTGGTGCTAAATGTAATAGATGTGGCCTTTATGCAGCGGATTCAAATCACATGTTCTTTTTATGTCCTAAGTTAGGGGATTTTTTTAGGGAAATTGAGTTGTTCTTGGGTACAATAATGGGATCCTCTGTGAGTATAACTGGAGAATTGCTTTTAATAGTGGATGGGTCGGACATTATTGCACAGACTAGATCAAGAACCATTATATCTTTCCTGTTTATCTGTATGGCGGTGTTACGGGCTTGCATTACTAAGGACTGGATCAGTTCTGATCCACCAACCTTCTTGAGCTGGCGCTCAAGGCTGTTAGCCATGCATAATTTAGAATTATCAATTTACAAAACAAATGGGAGGAGGAAGAGAGCAATGGGAGTCAAGATTTTGTCTGCCATAACCGATTGGATTTAGGTGTAAATTGGTCTAGTTTTGCTCTGGGCAAGTTATTGAATGTAATTGGTCATTATTTCTCTTTTTTGTCGTGCAGTGCTTTACCTTTCTTTACCCATCTACCTATCATTTCAGTACTGTTTTTGTTATATGAGTTGTGTTATAATTATGTAGATTGTCCAATGCTGTTGTTGTTTTTTTTTCTTTTTCTACAGTTTTGTACCATAACCTTGTTGCCTTATGTATGTGAATCCTTGCATATAAAGGGGAAAAACCAATATATATATATTTTTTTTTAAACAGAAAATGATGTGGAAGCCTTCCTTGAATCCTCCATATCACTGGGTCTCAGACACCCATTGATGGAGTTCGTGTGATTCTTGCATTGATGCATCTTGGCATGTTTACTTTTTTGTTCGCTAATTAACATATGAAAGTCTGGACTGTTTGGCTTTCTTGGTTATTGCAGAGAATATTAAATCTAGTGTTGTGCTAGGTTTGTGGATCATGATATTAATGGGAAACTGTTTTCCCAAATGGACATTTATTTAGCGCAGAGTTACGTAATCAAACTGCTCTATGAAACATTATGTTATATACAAGCAGCTGAAACCCATGTCTACCTTGTTGCAAACAATTATAAAAATAGAATGGGGTATGGGATTCGAATCTGTGCCTTGAACCAAAGTTAGCCTGAAGAATGGCCGCTCAGCAATGACCAGACCAGATCATGTGTCCCCATTCCCTGTGTCTGAGCTGTGCCTGAAATGCTGAGAGTGAATTATGTAATAATATTTTGGTTTATGGTCTGGAGTGGAAGCTAGGTGAGGGAGGATGTAACTGTGACAGGACCTACCTGCTGCTGATTTAACATAAGAGCCTAACATGAAATAAAAAAAACCTACCTCCTACTGAAATGGCTCCAGACTCATGTAGGACGACCCTGCCCTCCGACTTCAATACTGGATTTATTTACTTATAGCAATCAGTTAGAAATGTTGGTGTGTTTTCAGGTGTCAATTTAGCTAATCATCCCCAACCTAATCCTAGTCTGACGCTGTAAACCTAAACTGGGACTCTAAACCAGGTTCTCGCTCTGTAGTTGACCAAGCAAAAAATATAGTAAAAATAAGTAAAGCAGTTCTTACTGGAAAGTGTGAGGACAGTAACATTTTTGGGACCATAACTTTAAAAATTAAAATATACCTCATGATTTGTTGTTGTTTTTGTGGAGTTCATCTCTGAGTGAGTGGTCATAAATGCCAGTATTTTAACCCCTTCCATGCTGATGACGAACACCAGCCGTCATGCACTACGGTGCTCGTGTGCTGATGACGGCTGGGGTTCGTCACGGCCCGCCCCTGTTCGTGTTGTTTACAGCACACCAGGGGAATCGCGGCCGCATGGAAGGGGTCAATGTGATTTCAATAATAATTGAGTCTTACTCATATGACTTCTCAAATATTCAGGTGAGGCATTCACATAAAGGTGTTGTTTTCTTATTTACATTCTGCAGCTCTTACGACTATGGGAGTCAACACTACTGGATTGTCATTTGAAGATACTGAGGAAAGTATCAACCGGGAAACATTTAAGCAAGATCTGTAAGTTATCTTAGATTAATAAACATCTACTATAATGCAGGGGTTACAACATTAGTAAAATTCCAAAAGTGGTGTTCTCAGTGGTTTGATATATTTTCTTTTTTAAACCTACCTAGCTTGAATATGACAAATAAGACAGATACATTGGGGCTTAGGGGTGTATTTAAATTGAATTAAGTACAGCAACTCATAACGTGGAGATCGCCTGCTTTTTGTACTGGAACACATTATTTTTACAATGGTATTTGCCTAATGATAAAAAGAAAAAATGGGAAATGCTATCACCTGACTTTTTTAGGAATTGGCAGAAATGTTCTAAATATTTCTGCTAAAAAATTAATTAGTTCATGTTTTTATCTTTTTGCAAAATTAATGAAAGTATTTCCCCCAAAAAATGATTAGTTCTATTCTTATGTGGTAAAAGTAAGGCGTACATATGCACAATTGTTATGCACATCATTGTTTGTCCAATGTGCATATGACTCATTAACAGTGGTCCATGTGTAAAAGAAATGGTGTGTGCTCCTAAGACTCTGGGTCGAAAGATGAGTTTAACAACTTTGTATGTACTGCATGCATACATGGGACAAAATGACTTCTACTATGCCAGCGTCAAGGAAACACAAAGTAAATTCCCATGGCACTAACCTTGTCAGTGTACTTCTCCCATCCAGTCATCTTTCTGAGATTCACAAACTTTGGAAATCTCTTTCACACTGTTGGGTACATCCCAGTGACATACAAAAAAACATTTAAAACATAGAGCCATGCAGCCTAAAAAGAGCTAGTGTATTCTTTTTCAGTCAGCATGTGGAGATCTCCTAGTAGAGCTTCTGGTTCATTTAGTTTTCTTCCAAAAAATATTTATATTATTTTATTTGCTGAGGATTTATGACTTGTTTTCTCCCTTTCGTTTAGTATTTGTTTTTACAGTGGAAGATTTGTATTTAACACTCTCTTGTCCTACTGGTTTTCTCATTCTCACCTTGTGTTTCCAGAGAGCATGTTTACTTGATATTACATCTCATCTACTCCTTCCATTAAATAAGAATATATTTTGGAAGAGAAAGATGAAAGGGCAGGCAGTGGTCCCTGGGACCACTCCCTGCCCTTAAAAAATAATATTGCCTGCATGTGCAAAGGGGAAGGGGTCCCCTGGGGACCCCTTCCCATTTGCGAATGCATTACCATCTACTTGAAGTAGGTGGTAATTTGCAAGTGTTTTGCGACTGCAATTGCGGTTGCAAAACATTGGTACATAGCTTTCCGGTCGCTGTTAGGAAGGGAACACCCCTTCCTAATAGTGAGTCGCAAAAAAGTATTTTGCGAGTCGCAATTTATTTGCAAGTTGCAAACTACTGTTTGTACATGGGCCCATGCTTTTTAGCGTGCGCAAACGGATCTAAGACCCTTTTGTGCACGCTAAAAAGCATCGTGCATCTGCCCTTGGTCATTGTTAAAGGGTGCTAGTGAGAGAAACCATGGTGGAGGTGCTCATTGGGGGAGGCGCCAACAAACATTGTCGGACAGGACACCACCAGCCCTAAAGCCTGCCCAAAGTCTCCATACCCACTCTCTCTCAGATGGATTGAATTTGTTATATAGCGCCACGCATACTATTGTAGGGTGTCAGAGCACTTAGCATCACACACACATTACACAGAGACAATCAATCATACGTGTGTAAATCAGTGTACAGGAAATGTTACATAAGCCAAAGGACAAAACGTGTAGGAGTCACATGCAGGGCCGGACTGGCCGTAGCGGGCACCGGGCAATCCCCCGGTGCGCCGCACGGGTGTGGCCGGTTTTGGGTCCCTGGGGGCCATTTTTGTTACAGGGCCGTTTTTGCAGCATAGCAAAATCGGCCCTGTAACAAAATAGGCAGAAAAACGGCCCTGGCAAAGTGCTCGGAGGCAACCCCCGCGAGGGGGGAAGGTGGGGGGCCCGAGCACTTTGCCAGGACCGGTTTTGGTTCCCAGTCCGGCCCTGGTCACATGGCATTCATACTGGTAGGCAGTATTGTTTAAGGGTGCTTGGTGTGGAGAAGCACAAACTCAGAGTCGAAAAAGAAACAGCATAGTTGAGAGTTTTCTTTAATAATAAGAATCGATTTCCAGCCAAATTAACCCTTTTTGAAACATTAATCAATGTTCTAATGTATACTTTGCAGTGTGTATGCAGTTCTATGATGAAAGTTAATAGCTCACTGTTGTATATTAGGACTTTAAGTTATAAATCGCAAGTAACAAAAGGATGTCTCTTTCAGTAACCTGCTGATCTGTTCACATTATGTACACTCTGTACTTGGTACACGTTCTTTGCAGCAGGCATATTAATCCTCTGTACTAACTTCAAATAAGTCAAAACATCAACTATAGAAAACACTGATCTCTCTCCAGGAAGATAATTAATCACAGGAGTTATCTTGAAATTTTTGTGAGGCCTGGTAATTGCCGGGGGAAAGGAATGTTGCGGCAGGTGCTTCAAAAACATAATAAACTTGCAAACACGGTGCCCCCAGGAAGCCAGCACCCGGTGCGGTTGCACCGGTCGCACTGCCCTAGAGCCAGCCCTGGCGACTACTGGGGTCCTGGGGGTCTCAGATCATACGAGCCAGGCTAGCATTGGTCCTGTCTTATCTCCTTCAGCGTGTTGTTGAGCCACATATTCCCTACACTCTACCTTACCCAATCTGTCTAATTATACCCTGTGTTCTACCCCAGCCTAAGGCAATACTTGTGTAACTTGATCATTTCCGAGCGAGTTCATCTCCAACATTCTAATGGTCTTCAAATGACGTCAGCTCTGCATGCAGAACATGTTTACATTGTATGCTGTCTTAATACATAAGCCCTGCAACACCACCTTAAACATGTCCCGTTCTATGGCCATGAAAGAGACTGTCCCTGAATTCTTTGCAAAGTAATGATCTACATGTTCCCTAGCAGTACATCTGAAGAGTGGGTCACATAGCGCCCCTTTCTGGAGTCTCCAAGTCGGTTTGGCTGGGGAAGGTCTGCCCCAGCTGAATGTGGGTGGTATAGGGGTTTTGGTCAGACTGGGCGCGCTCCAAATATTCAGTATCAATGACCCTCACAGCAGCTTCAAGATGCTAGTAAAACGGATGTATCCGAGTGTGTAGAGCATGCAGTTCCAAGTAAAAGGATATATTTCCTGCCTCTTAGATGCATCGCACTCCAGGTATCAGTCCCCATGAGGTCTCTTGCACATTGTGTTAAGTGGCCGGAGGTGTCGGTGAGAAGGTGCCCGAACCTGAAGGCATAGAGCGATCCATGTTGAAGCCTTGGGCGCAATTAAAGTTGATTCCCCAGACACAAGTGTTGTCAAGTAAAGATGGGGTTGGAATAGTCAAGAATAGGACCAACATTTCGGCTCGGGACATATGCTGCCATTAAGGATATTGGTTTGCCATCCAACAGCATCCTACTACTACAAATCTACCCTCTGAGTGCACCTTAGTGTGTTTATGCACAATTGGAGTCCCAGGTGTCAACCAGATGAGAGCTCCCTGGCATAGCTCAAGTACGTGGTTCTGACCACTACGCCACTCCATTTCTTACGTAGCTTGACCAGCTCCTGGGCTGTCATGTGCATCTCCTACAGGAGTGCAAACTGCACATGGCAACAGCACAAGTAAGGGCATACCCTGTACCCTTTTCATGGGTGAAGCCAAACCCTGCACTTTCCAAGTAAGAATGTTGTACCTGAGTTGGAGCTCTTTGTCAAGTCCAGCCTCCTACCAATAACATAACCCTACCCTTCACAAAAGTATAGTATTGTTGCAAGGAAACTCAACTCTGTAACCGTCAAGCTCCCAACTCCCAGGTCAGGCTTTTTGGAGCAGCCCTGCCACAATACCTGCACTGTGAACATGTGCCAACTATGTGCTCCTGTCAATTCAATTCAATAATCTTTATTTCGTTGCAATTGCATCATAAAAGATATACAAAAACACAGTATATGTAATAATGCATATAAAAAGAAAATACATAATACACATAATTATACATGGCCACAATGTCATCAGCAAATTTACATGATATATAATTCAGAAAGTGCTAGTGCATGACCAAAATGTTGTCCCTAACCTTCTTAGTTAAATCACGAGAGTGAGCTTTAAAACAATCATCAATAAATATAGTTAAAAAGATGTTTAAAATATTTACAAGGTTAAAAAAACATTAAATTGATATATAACAGCCAGACACTTAAAATGCCAGTGATGATTTTTGCCTAGTGAATTTTACTGCCAAAAGGAATCTACTGATACCAAACACTATTACTTGACTAGTGTCCGTAAGTAATATTCTTCCTGCTTCCTTATATGAAGTTGTTCCAATATTACGGCACAATGGCACTATCCATTTTTTTCTAGTTTCTACATAACTTGGACAGAAAAACAAGATATGAAAAATGTCTTCTCTTGCATTGTTTGTACATAAAGTGCATTTGTCATTACTGGTTGTCCCCCATTTAGACTCGGTTTCCCGAGTTCTTAGTATACCGTACCTATACTTTATATACAAGGTTTTCGCTAAAGGTGGTTGAATCTCATCAAGAAACATTTCAAACTTGGCTACATTTTTCACCAATAAAAATCTTTCGGTTAGGGGGCCATGTGCTCCAACATATACAGCATCATGGCTCACTAGAGCCCAAAAAGAGAGTTATATACAGAGGGACTATAAACCGAGAGGAAATGAGGACAGGCTCACGTAACGGGCTCCCCCAGTTCTAAGGACACCAGCGCCCCCGCCCCCACCATGTGGCGGCGCATCGCGCAATATTCAGTCACACATTACAGTTCAAAAGGATATAATCAGAGTCCGTTCAGATAACTATGGACACAGTCATTGGGATGAGAGCAGGACTCGGTCTCAGTTCCAGTTTGATATCAGTAAGGAAGGTCCTCGTTCGCATGATCACTGCGCAGATCTGATTCCGCCATTGTCACCTCATTTGTGGATTTGCTTTTTGAGTCCAGCTCCTCCACAGCTATTGCCCTCTTCCTGGCAGCCTGTTCTCAAAGATTCATAGTGGCACGTTGCCTGTTCCTGTGCACCTGCAGTGCCAGCCATCCCCTTTTGGTCCGGAATATCTGTTTCAACTTTGAACTCCAGCCAGGCTAAAGCCTCTGCTGGCATCACAAAGTTTAGCCAGGAGCATTAAGGAGTAGCACAGGCCCTTTTGGCGCAGCTTTTTTAATTTCCAGGAATGATTCTCTGCACCTTTGGATCTCCATGGTATAGTCTGGAGAAATGTTCACTTTGCTATTGTCCATCATCCAGGAGCCCTTACTTCGAGTGACCTGTAGGATGTGGTCTCAGTCGCTGTGGTTGAAAAGCTGCACCACCTCCGGCTCCGGGGTCGCATCCAGAGGGGGTATCGTGGGCTAAACCCTATGAGCTTTCTCCACAGAGAAAAAAGTCATCTTTTTACCATCTAGCATCGTGTTGACAAGCCACTGTTCGAGAAACAGCTCCATATTGTGTCACTCAGCCCACTCCCGCAGTCCTATTATGCACAGATTATTTGTGTGAATGGCCCTCTGCGTCGTCCAATTTCAACTTCAGAAACCTCACCTCTTTCTGTAACTCTTTAAATTGAGGTTGCATGTCTTTAACTGATGGGCGCATCTTCGCCGGTATGGACTCATTCATGTTCACTGTTTCAGTGGGTTTTTTATGGTCCGTGTGCAGTAGTACCACCTAGGTCACCATTGTGTTAATTTTCAGCTCCTATGTGGCCATAATGTGCAGCACTGCTTGCCAGATCTCCTCGAATGTACTAAAGTGTTCCCAGAGCATTTTCTTCACACCAGCAGAGGGGCCAGGACTTTGGTTCACGTTTGCACTCAAGTGTTCTGTGGCTTTAGTGGGGTCCGCGGGTTTAGAGCCTCATGTGTTCATCATGATCTCGCCTTCTCACCAGATACCCTGGTACCCTGTGACGAATGTTCGGTCAGCTCGCACAAACCAGCACGACCACCTACGATGCCATTGCTTGGAAGAGGTAACTGGATTTTAAACTGCCATGTGTGGACATATATGTGTAGAGAGCATCGTGTCAGAGGTATTTTAGCACCTGTGTGCCCACTTTGTGAGTGTATGGGTGTAGGGAGTAGTCAGTCATAGGTCTAGACTCCGTCCATGTCCCTCGGCAGATCACCCAATGTAAACACATACAGACTCAAGTCACTCGGGCACCTGTTGCATATGGTTAATTTCCACAGCAGAAGGTCTCTTCCGATTCAGCTTGGCTCTGCTCCTGTTTCTGCAACTAAGCAGTGGGCAGGCAGCTCAACCAGGTCCTGTCACACACTCTCAATTGGAGGCCACACAACTTTCCTCAGTCTCAAGCCACTTCAACCTCCTCTCGAGTCTGCTGATTCCTTCTGGGATGTCTGGTGCTATCTATAATGCACAGTCCCTCTGGTGGCCATGGTAAAGGGTAGAGAAAGGAGGGAGGCAGGATCACCTGAGTCCGCAAGCACAAAGGTTGGCTCATGTGGGGCCGTCCTGCTCCGTTGCCTGCAACACCGGTTAGAATTGACGGCATCCCCCTTGCCACACGTGGGGCCCTTCAGAGCATCTCAGGTGTACCACACGGAAACAGAGATACAGGCTCGAGGCACCCCATGACTGGTCACACGACAGGTACCACCAGGTCAAAAAGCAGGCCACAGCTTTGTCACGGCTCGGCCTGCCAATCACGGAAGCCTGCGGTTAAAAGCCTGGGACTAGGCCATGCCAGAGCTCTACAGCATAAGATGGTAGCAACACCTGACTCCGCTGGATGTACTCCGCTTCATAGCGGCATGTCCTCACTGTGCCAGCCGGAGAGGAAAAAGACGGGCAGTCGCGGGATTCTTATTGTTGTGGCTTCCACACGAAGCACATTGAAGAGCGACTTTTTGAGCTTCCATCTTGGCCACGGCCCTCTTCACAACTTAAAGTTGTAAGCAGATATAATTTTTTGTTTAAAGTGCAACAAAGGTCTTTGGCATGCCACTGGAGAAGATAACTAGAAGATGTATTTCTTTATGACCTCATCAACGAGCTTGAGGATAAATCTCTTATTTTTCATTTTCATTAGCATGTATGGGTAGCAACATACAGGTTTCAAAATCTTTCTTTTCTCACTTGGCCTTTGGCGGGAACTTGATGAGAAAATACGAGACTCTAGAATATGCCACGCTTATGTTTGAGAGGCAAGGCCAAGATGGAACTCAGTTGTGGATCTGGAGCGAGAAGAAAACTGACTGCCACAGCCTTTATCCTACCAAATAAAGAAATCACTACATAGATTTGTACAACAGCATCATTGACTATTGAAACAAACAGCTTTTGCCAATTTGTTTCCTGAAGCATAGGTGAAATGTTGCAGAAAACAAAGGTACCAAATTTGATTGGATGAAGGCGTCTCAACTGGGAAACGCTATGCTGCAAAGGAGATCTGGGTACACCTATATCTGGCACACTAATGAGCCACAAAGGGATTTTTTTTTTACTTATTGTTTAATTTCTTCAAACTATGATTTGTGAGGGTACAATTTGCCATAATAATTAACATTACCCTAATGAGGATGAATGGTTTCGTGTTCTTTAATAATGGGTAACACTCCATTACGATATTGCTTGGATATTACAAACAGGACTTCTGGATGAGTGGGGCAAGTATGGATGTGCTCCTGGCAATGAGGCAGGGCTGAAAATGTTACATTTAAAGGGATAGCTTTGTTGTCTGTTTCCCTGACACTACAGACCATTGTGATGTAAGGACAGTAATGAGGAAGAGTAGGACTCAGGTTTTTGAAGCTTATCATGACCGAGTAAAATGTCCTACAAACCTCACTCCGTTGGCACTTGGTACATTCTTCTGAATGTGCAACCCAAATGATGGGCAATGGTAAAATTCAAATTTTGATGCCAGCCTGTGCATTTCCCCTAGTTTTTAAACACATTAAGAGCTTTTTCAGCAAAAACATGTTAACTCAGTAGTATTTATTTAATTGCATATAGCTGATATGCAAAAATCACCCAAATAAAATATGTTCTACCATTAAACCAATGCATATTGCATTTGCAACGTAGAACTAAAGTTACTACACCAATCAGTGATCTGGAAAGAAAATGGGCATGGAAGAGAAGCTCCTATATTTTTGTAATTGATCCTGTAGTCATTGGGAAAACTTCTTAGATCTTTTTTATTATAGATGCAGGACCGGATTTCACCTTACCAGTTCACCACTGTATGTCCTCTGTAGAATTTGACAGTACTGAATAGGACCATTTACATCGAAAAAATAAATCCCGTACAGTGGATTTGGTTTTCAAGGCCTCAAAGAGAGATTTGCTCTCTCATTGAGGTGCTGTGGGTCACCCACTAATGCACGCCGATGGCTGATATGGTAGATCAGATTCCTCACTCCTTGGTCGCTAAGAGGAAGCATGCTTTCCTGGGCCTCTGCCTTCCTTTATCAATGTTGGCATTATTTTATTCTCATGGGAAGAAGGGATTATTGCAACCATCCCATCCTCATCCCCATCCCCATCGCCCTCCATGGCTCCGAGCCAGCTTGGATTCACACAGAAATATCAGAAAGGAGTAGTGAATTTGGATACTTGCCCTGTTCCGCCTCAACTGCTTATGTGCAGGATGTCTAGTGTTCTAGACCTATAGTGTTCTCTCTCGTTGCTGCTTCCTCCTTCTGCCTACTCTTACATGAGTTTTTTGACAAGAGTTGTCTGTATTGCTCTGCTGTGACTGCTGGGTCTGTTACTCAGCTCTTTTATCTTATGTTGCAAATCGGCCTTTACTGACAGGTTCCACGTCCTGTGCATCTTTTGATTCACCCTTAGCCTTCTGCCCTATGTCAATAAACCTGCTACAGACTTCTGCTTGAAACCTTAAAGCTTTCAATAAGTCTGCCAATATGTTGATATTTTGTTAAGTAGGTCAGTTATCAGATGCTTTCCAGGTCCGCCCTCTTCAGTGACCTATTATCTGGTTCCTGGATCTTGCTCTCACCTCCCCAGACCCTCAAATGGATCCTGTTCAGGTCTTACTGGTTAGTGTTAGACGTTCCTCTCTGCCTAAGCTGGAAACAGGTGGCTTTGGGCATAGATGACTGCTTTGGACAAGGAATTGAGGACAACATAGCTGGAGTTGGACATTCCCATGCCTCTATTGGGCAACATTATAGTCAATTCAGACCTCATCAAATAATAAGTGGATTATGTCCCATATTATTCCCTTGAAGAATTGCTTCTTGGTTCACAAGGGTGTCCTAAAAATGGCTTCCTAAGTTCTGGCAAAACTTACCTCCTCAGCAATAAGTCCAGGACTCCGAAGGACCATGGGTTTGTGTCTCTTCAAACCCTCCCAATTAATGGTATTCCTACCAGTCCTTAACCAGTCTAAATTTATTTATTTGAAAAGTTTTATATAGCGCTGCAAGACCCAGGGGTAGCAGAGCGCTTTACATGACCAATAAAATTCCAGTCGGTACAAAAGATTCAGCAGGATCAAAAAAATATACAGACATTGCATATTACAAAACACTTCTTAAATGAACAAATAGGCTAATAGTTATGGCCATGAGGAGAACAAAAATGTCGCGACAGACAGACCGTTTACACAGAAAAGGCAAGGGAGCCAAAGAAGGGTTGTTTATTCGGGACAGGGCTTTCGTTTATGCAGTTAAATGGGATGGGGCTGATCCTATATACATTGTCAGAAACCTGCATCTCCGCTCGAATTGGGGGCGAGGGAGAAATCGGGGCTATTCAGTGAGGAAGAGAAGAAAAAAAATCGAGTGAAAATAGGGTGGAAGGGAGCAAAAAAGAGGAAAAGAAGGAAGTAACAAGTTTGAGGGAGTTGAGGAGGAGCTAGAGGTAAAGGTTAAGAGGGGGGTGGTATTAGAGTGGAGATAAAAGTCTAGGAGAGAGAGAAAGAGAGAGGGGAGGGGAGAAGAGTCGGACAGAAAAGACTGTCAAGGATGGTATGAATAACGGGGAAGTAATAAAGGGTTGGATGCAGTGATTAAGGACCCCAGTATTTCGAGAGAAGGTGGGATTTGAGGTCTTTTTTAAAGCTCTGTTACAAGGGGTTGCAGCGCAGGTCTCTGGGGAGGGCGCTCCAGTTTATTGGGGCGTTTCCCTAGAAGGAGCAGGATTGTGTGGTAATCCTATTTTATAGGGTGGGGACGAGAAGTAGGGCATTTGAGCTTCTCGTCTGTCGGGGGCATCCAGCTTTTTCGAGTTTGTTGGACAGAACCAGCGGGGTTTGTTGGTGGAGTGCTTTGTGTGTAATGCAGGCAGTCTTGTATGCAGATCTTACCTCAACGGGTAGCCAGTTTAGGGCCTTGAGGGCTGGAGAGATGTGGTCGAAGCGTTAGCAGTCGGTAATTAGCCTGGCTGCTGAGATGAGCACAGATCTGAGGAGGGCAAGGTGTGTTTTGGGGATTCCAGTGAGGATAGCATTACCATAGTCTATTTTGGAGAGGACTAGGGATTGGACAACCCATTTAAAAGTTTCAGCAGGAATGAAGGGTTTGAGTTTATTAAGCTGTCGGAGTATGCAGAGAGCTCCTTTTGCCGCGTTTTTGATGTGGTTGGTAAGAGGGAGTTTGTTGTCGATGTTGAAGCCAAGTGATTTTGCTGAGTTAGATAAGGAGAGCGAACAGTTAAGGGCATTGAGGTCTGGGAGCCAGCCTTGATGGGGAGCTTGTTGGTTTTGGGTGAGAAGAGAATGATTTTGGTTTTATTGGGGTTAAGTTTGAGGGGTGAACAACACTTACAACGCAACTTTTACATCGCAGAGACTTTACAACGCAACCATTACAACGCAAATAATTACAACACATTGCTCTGGGGGGCGCTCTAGGATAGGGAATAGGTTAATTTACTATCCAATAACCTTCCCTAGTGTCCACGGAGACTGGAGTTGGAATAGTAAATTAAACTATTCACTATCCAGCGCCCCAAAGCACTATGCGTTGTAATGGACTGCGTTGTAATAATTGCGTTGTAAAGGCATGCGGTGTAAATGCATGCGTTGTAACGTCATACATCCAGTTTGAGGTGATTGGAGAAGAACCAGGATTGGATCATGCTCAGGGCATTGTTAAGGTGAATAATATCAGCTTGGGATTTGATCTTGTAGTACAGTTGGTATCGTCTGCGTAGAGATGGTAGTTAATTCCTGCTTGTTTCAGAATGAGGGTAAGGGGTTCCATAAAGAGGTTGAAGAGGGAGGGAGAGAGGATGAGCCCTTGGGTACGCCTAGGGAGACCAGAGTGGGGTTAGAGAGGCAGTCCTTGATTTTGATTTGTTGTGTTCTCTGTTGGAGAAAGGAGGAGAACCATTTGAGGGCTAGACCGCTGATGCCAAAATGGGTTTTGAGTGAGTAAAGTAGAGAGGCGTGGTTAACTGTATCCAAGGCAGCAGAGAGGTCAAGGAGAATGAGAAGGCAGGACTCACCATTGTCAAGGTACCAGTGGAGGTCGTTGACAATCTTGAGCATGGTGGTTTCCGTGCTGCATCCTTTTCTGAAACCGGATTGCAGCGGGTCAAGTAGGTTGAAGTTGTAGATGTGATTGTCGAGTTGTCTGAGAGCGCATTTTTCCAGTACTTTAGATAGCAGATGGAGGTTCGAAATGGGGCGAAAGTTGTTAGGGTCATTCGGGTTGGTCGATGGGCTCTTGAGGATGGGTGTGATTTGACCGAGCTGGAGAGAGTCAGGGACACACGCCGTGGCAAAAGAGGAGTTGATGATTGAAGTCCAGTAAGGGGCAATTATATGTTTGAGGTCATGGACGAGGCTGGAAAGGAGAGGATCTTTTGAGTGCGTAGTGGGGTTAAGTTTGGAGATGATGTTGAGGACTTCATGTTCAGAAACCGGATGAAAACTTAGCCAAGAGGCATTATTTTTCAGATGTATGATGGAGGGGATAGAACCAGGAGATGTAGAAACAGGACAATGTGTTGGAGTGTTGAGATGACGGGCCGGGTCGACGTGGGCAGCAGGTCTGAAAAGATATCGCCAGCAGGTTGAAGGGAAGGCGAGGCCTGGGTAGGGAGGAAAGATAGCTCGATTTTGATGATTTTCTCACAGAAGAAGTTAGCAATTTCTGCACATCTTTCAGAAGAGGCCTTCAGCTCTGGGAAGGGTGGGGGGGTGGGGGGGGGTGGATGATGTTTGTTTTCTAACAATATTGAAAAGTTCTCTAGGCCGATTTTTGGCACGATCAAGTTGTGCTCGGAAAAAACTGGCCTTTTCCTTGAACATGTGTTTCTTGTATTTCGATCTTGCTGATCTGAGGAGGGCTAGATGGGAGGGAGAGGGGTGTAGTCTCCGTGTTCTTTCAGTCTGTCTAAGAGAACGTCTTTCATTATTCAGATCAGAGTTGAACCAAGATTTGACTGTCTTGTTAAAATGCTCAGTGAGCTCGTTGGCATTGTAAGAGAGAAGGGTGAGAAGGAGTTGGGCTTGGAGTTCAGATTCAAGTACGTCAGAGGGGATTTGACTAAGGTTTCTGGTCCATTTTAAGGGTTTGGAGATTTTTGTGGGGGGAGTGGGATTAGTTACGATCTTAAAAAGAATGAGGTGATGGTCCGACCAGTCAGTGGGGGTGATGCTGGAAAGGAACACAAGGTCAGTGCTAGAAATGATAGTGTCAAGGGTTGCTCCTTTGATGTGGGTTGGATGTTGACATAGTTGTTTAAGATCGTTAATCTCTAGGAGGTTCATGAGACGCATGACTATGGGATCCTTGACATTGTTCCAGTGGATGTTAAAATCTCCTAGGAAAAGATTTTTAGAGTTGGAAAGAGAGGATAGTGAGATGAAGTAGGACAGTTCATTGGCAAATAAAGGAGGTTCGCCCGGAGGGTGAAGATGTTGTGTAGTCGGATGGGGGGCGCGCCCTGTGTCAAGAGTTCAGTGCCAAGGTATTCAAAGGTTTGGTGGTCAGAGTCCATGAGAGGGGAGAGATTAAGGACGTCTTTGTATATTATAGCTAGACCACCACCTTTCCTAATGGGCCTATCTTTCCTGAGGATAGAGAAGCCGGGTGGGATGATTAGGTCCAGAAAAGCCATCGAGTGGTCCTTGAATTAGGTTTGTGTCAGGAAGGCGATGTCAATGTCTTCGCTGAGTATATTTTCAGATAATTCGGTTGCACGTCTGACCGCCGAGCGGCAGTTTACAAGCATGCAGGAGAGGGTATTGGAGCTGTCTAATGTAGGATTGCATTGGATGGTGGTGAGGGGGACGGGGGGAAGGATGTGCAGAGGGGATTCTGTTGATACCCATAATTACGGGAATGTTTGCATGTGGGGGGGGAGGTCGGATCCGATAGATTAGGAAGGTAGGAATTACAGAAGTGTCAGAGGTCAGAAGAGGATAAGTTGCTCACAGTGCGGAGAGGCCTACGCGCTCGGTCATGGAAGGGTGTACTTCTCCTTGTTGGGCAGGTGCATGCTTCGGGAACATGCACAGGGGTAGTCCTTGTAATTAGGGAGGACCCGGGATCTGATGGTGTTATAGTCCTTTCTGAGCCGTGAAAGTTCGGCGGTTGTAAGGGTGTGGGGGGATGCAGTGGGTTTCGTTTTTGTCTGGGGAGGATGTCTAGTGTGTGGAGGGGAGGGGGATCCGGGGTTGCAGTAGGAAAGACCTTCCGGCAGTTTTGCAGGATGTAAGGCGTGCAAAGAGATTGGTTAGTATTGGAGTCATTTAGGGCAGAGGAAGGTGGTGAGTGTGGTTTGGGGGTGAGGGGAAGGGTTACTTCAGTGTGAAGGGGGAGCCATTCAGGGAGGGAGAGATTAGCAGAGGGAGTGGTGGGGATGAGGTAGGTGTTGTAAGGGCAGGATAAGAGGAGCGAGGTTAGAGGAAGGGAGAAGGATAGGTGAAGGTTGGTCGCGGGTGAGCGGGAGAGTAGGCATGACAGTCTGAACTTGGTTAATGTGTAGAGGCGGGAGGGGAAGCCCTAGTGGGGGAGGGGACAGAATGAGGTCATCGGGTAGTTGGGTCTGGGTGGGGTTTGGAGTAGGTAGAGAGAGTTGGTACGTCAAGGTACTGAAGTTTTTCTCAAAGAGGGAGAGGTGGTGGTCTGGGGCTTGTATGATGATGTTGCCAGTTTTGAAGATGGAAATGTCAATATCACTGGGAAAGAGGGGGGAAGGGGAGGTAGACAGTTTAAAACTGTATGGAATGTGAGTGGATTTAGAGATTTTAAGGTGGCGGAGGAAAGTGCTTTTCCATTTAGAGGGGTGTTAGGTGCAGAAAATGTAATTCGATTTAATGGAAGAGGTGAGACTAAGGAAGGTATCGGCTATTAAGGTTTCTGGGTGACGAGTAAGTAATTTGTGCTTGAAAATTGTCTTGCCATTCTTTGAAACGTTGGAGGGGTATAGAATGTTCCATGAGTCGGGCCATGTCTGTAGAGTGCTGGGTCCGAAGAAGATAGGGGGGGGGGGAGGCATGGCTAGGATGAAAGAAGGAGATTAGGGGGAGTGAGGAAGGGGGATATGAAGATTAGTAAGAGCGACTTGGGGAGTCACTGTTGTAAACCAAGTGGGGGGGGGGGAGAATAGGCCTATGCGAGGGGGGAGAGATCAAGATTGCGAGGAGACCGGGGAGACATGCAGGATCAAAATGATCTTTTTCCCACAGGGAGTTAGGGGTCCGGTCCGTGGGATAAAGGTGAGTAGTACGAGCCCACGAGCCCGTCCCGACTCCCAGGACTCAGTGGCAGAGGGGAGGTATACGTCTCAACAAGACCCGGGCTCCCCGTTGCAGTATAGGGAGCACAGGACAATAACCAGCAGGGGCGGTGCTCAGCTGGTAGTGCACCAAAGCTAATTTTCCCGGTCTTGGGAACTCAGTACTATGTCCAGCCAGCAGCCATCCAGTCGTCCTGTGTCCAGGTTCATGGCGGCAAGAGGAGGAAGCAATTTCATAGAGATCGAGGCTCATCGGCACAGTTCAGGGTGCTCAGAGCCATTTCCAGCAAGGGGGGAGGCTCACCAAGTGGATACTCCACCAAGACACTGCATCTGCCAAGCTCCGATCCCCCTTCGAGATATCCAGGCACCCTGTAGGGGCTTTGATGTGATCAGCAGACCTCAGGTAGGGTTATGCCAATTGTTCCCATTTGTCGTTACTGCCGTTCCACTGGAAAGATTCAAATGTATATATTGCATTGCTGCAGCCTTCACCCACGCAGGGGCAACGAGCAAGAGGCTGGATGCGGGGCACAAACAGGGATTTTCACAAACTTGTGATCCCGAGCCCCGGAGCTTCCCTTGTGAGCTCCTGCTCAGCGGCCATGTTGGGCCAACTGTGACAACTATAAAACCTGCCCTCCAACATGAAAACGAATCCCATTGATCCCATAAGGAAAACAGAAAAATTTAACTAGCAAATATATGACCGCCACCTTTTTCATGGCAGCGCAGACATGGTTTTAGCAGACTGCAAACTTTAAATGTGGAAGTATTTTCTGAGATTACGGGATCACTTCCTCTACTTCTCTTAAACAAAATGTGTAGGCAGAGAGGCAGACGATAAGACAGCAGCCATATTTTAGTTAAGATCTGCCTTTGATCACATAGACACGACCGCCAGAGTTTTTGTGATAGCTCTGGTTGGAGACCCATGACCATGTTCTGAACTTGCTCTTCCATGGTAAGTTCATCCTCACTTCTTTATGAATTTGAGATGCTTAACCAAGGTAAAACAGCGATGCTGACATCAAAATTCCTTGTAATCATTTCTGCCAAGCCTTCTTAGGGATGGAGGGGTCCTGGAGGACAGAAAGAAGTGGACCCGCTTATGGATTTCGTGGCCTCACCAACCCCTCTCTTTAACAGAACAGATCACGTAATGAACAAGAAAGTACTACGGCCTTTGAAGGGGGTTGTTCCCTTTGCTTACTTAAGGAAGAGAAAAGTAGGAGAACAAACAAATGTGTTCAGATGAACAGAGACCATGATACTCAGGTTGGAGCTTTTGTTAATCAATCCTGGAGGCAGATCATGCAAGTCTCTCTTTATTTCTGTCTGAGGTCTATCGGATGTACAGTCTTTTGCTGCCTGATGCTGCTTCTTGCCCTAATTATTTTCATCCATTTTCCCCAGAGCGATTGCTCGAAGGTCTGAAGCTCCATTTCTGGAAAACTGCACCTGCTTATTTTTCATTTGGATAGTCTGTCTGCATCATTTCGCTGAATGATGCATATTTCCAGATCTTTATTGGGCACCCACACACGACATTTTTCAGATGTGTGGCTGTTGGAAGTAAGAACAGTACAATATGCTCCCTTCCAATCTCTCATTTCTTCAGCCACAATTGGAGTGAATGCCTTTTTAAGGTGTCTGAGTTTTCACATATGCTTCAACATAGACAGCTGCTTGACAAAGAAGTCCTTCTCTAACGATACTCTGTGGATAAAAAGGCAGGCTCGGCCTTTGACTTGGTTTCCGGGAATGTCTTACCTGGTACCGGTCAAGCAGCTGACATTCCTTGGGTTCTGGAGGACATGGAGGTGGGAAAACTCCCTGCAAGGATCATAACTTTAGTGGACAGCGATGCCTGCAATCTTAGAACATGCCCAAAAAGTTTATTTTTTTTTCATAGGATCTTGAGTTTGATGAACCTTAAGTGTCTTGATGGTCCACTTATCGAACAAAGAGATGTTGGCCTTCAGATTTGAATCCAGTTACTTACCCAGTGATCAGTTGTCCTCAGGACCTATAGATTCTTTTGATTAAAGGCACTTTCTGATTTCCATATACACCCTTCTTCCTACATTTATTTTGAATCCTTCTCCAGCTGCAGAAAGCATTCTTCACAACCTTGATGTCAGAGGGTCTCTTGGGTTCGCTCTGAATTGCACTGAGTGCTTAGAGTCAGTTGACAAGACCTCCATTACATATAAATCTAACCAAGGCAAACAGAACCCTAAGGCATCCAGTATGTGTTGGGAGTTCCTAGTATTGTAGAGTGAAGATTGTTTTCATATGGCTTTCTTTCCCAGGCGGATTCTTACTTATGAATTGCAGGCCTCAATCTTGTCTGCAGTGTTCCCACTGAAGGTGATCTCTAAAGCAGCCCCTTGGGCCCTGCCTCAGACTTTTGCAAGGAGTGTTTGCTGAACATCAGTTCTGGTTGAGGCGCTTAATATGAAATCTTGCCTCTGCTATTTTGTGTTTAGTGCCAGCCCTTTCATTGAATGACTCAAATTTGTAGAATCTGTCCATCAGTCAGGATGAAAGGGGGTGAATCTAGGAGTGAGTACAAGTTACTCCTTGGAGTGAGTGACAAGTCTTGTATACCCAGATCAGAGCTCCACTCCAACACAACCTCCCCACCCCCCACCCCCCACCCCAATATCCACTTTTCCATTCCAGGTGACCATCCCGCTTTTCCCCAGAGTCTGTGACTTGGGTATGGCCAAAACAAACAACAGGGGCATTTTGGAGGGTCCGTGGAAACGACCTTGCTTCCAGTATTAAAAGTGTATCTTAAGCTGTCTAATAGCTCCTGGACGATTTCCCATACTGACAACAAGGTTTGATCAGGGTGGATGATGGATCAGAATAAGGGACACAGGAATCACAAGGAGGAAGAACTTCTCTATTGGCACAATGAAATCTATGGGCCTTATTTATGAGGCCTTGCGACAGTTTTGCACTTCCGTTGCGTCACTTTTTGTGACGCGTCGGTTGCGCCCTATTTACAAAATGACGCATCTAAGGAGATGCGTCACTTTGTAATCCCCTGTGCTACATTATACCTGCGTCAAGTATATTGTTAGCAGGGGGGGCGTTCCCACGTAAGTATGCCTTGTAGAAGTGACGCAGTGAAATCTACGAGATTTCACTGCGCCACTTCTAGAGTGCAAATGCATCAATATCTTACGCCTGCCTCACAGCAGGCATAAGACTGACGCAGGCCCTTCCACATGGGGCTTGCCCCATGTGAAAGGACACATTGCTTGAGTTGCGTCACTTTGCACAGCTATGCTCTGCGTTATCTCATAACGTGTACTAAAAATATAAAACGGGTTCACAATTGTCTGTTTTTCTTCTAGGAAGGACAAGTTAAAGAAAGCAAGTGCAACTTTCAAATGAAACCAGCTCACCAATACAAGAAGCACAACTGCAACGCCTTGTTCGAAAAAGAATTCACTTTAGAAGGAATGTCCTTTTAATGCACAATTGTTAATGCTGAATGATTGCGCACGCGCACATTTGTATTGTTCGAAGTGTATTAAACATCAGCCCTGCACAGGTGTGTGAATGTGCGTGAGGTGTGGTCCTTCTGTAACATCTGGGACACGCATAGATGCTTTACTGCTCCTCTGCGTAAAAACGGGAGAAAACAACACAATAAATGGCTTAAAGACAGAACCGTAAGAACTGCGTAGCCTTGTGGCTCTTGGTCTGCCGAGTGGAACAGGAAGAAGCAATATTACCTCATGTTAACATTACATGTTTGTAATTTCTTCACATGCTACTAACCAATCTTAACGTGAAATACAGCAATACAAGTCCGCTTCAGTTTGCACCGGGTCACTTTTGAAGTGTGCAAGAATGTAAAGGTGATATAGAAAAAGTTTGAATTAAATATTACAACTGATCAAACAAAAGTTGTTCAATGTTTACATGTTTCAATATTTTATATAATTCTATATAGCCAAGAGTTTTCTTATTCTACAAATGTTTTCAGAGCCACGTCTTGCTGTGGTGTCACAGCTGTGCTATAGCCACGGGTACTGGAATTATGAGACATGCGTTTTTCGCTTAGTTATAGATTTGCTGCAGTTGCCACATAATTCATCATATGCTGCATAATCTGCAGATAAAAAAAAATAGCTGGTAATTGTTCAAAAGTTACTAAAAACTCAGCAACACATGTTACCACGCAGTGAAAAGCACTTTGTAAAGGTTGACTGGTCACCATTCTGTTGGTTGACTAGTCTCCTTTCTGATGGTTATTGCTATGTTTGGGCGTTTAACTGGTTGTAATTAGGTGCAACCTATGCCCTGACAGCATTAAGTGTAAAAATGACAAAATAATGAAATAAAACTACCAGGTAATGTGCCTCATTATGCCGCATAATTTGCCTTTTCTTGCTACATAATTTAGTCAACACCGTTGCATAATTTGGCCCTCCCCTGCTGCATAATTCCAGTGGCCTTGGATATAGCTTTATAGCCAGCTGCCAAGGGCTTTACCGGTTGATAAAGGACTCCTACTCGAGTTATAGCTGCAGTTTTGTGCCTGTAACTCCACAGAAGGGAATTATCTTCATTACCAGAAACTACCTACGCTACTGAAACTGAAAGGTGGAAAACAGTGCGCTCATTCCACAGTCAACGAGCATCGTCCACACGGTCAGCACCAGAGATGCCTAGCTTGGGTGACGGATCTGAGGCCGATGATGAGATGGCAGCGTGCGCCTGTCACTTCCAGCCCACTGTCCTCTTGTCAGCATACTCAGCTGCCCGTAGAGCCTCAGCCATGCCAGTTCCACCCACATACAACACGCCAGAGCCAGGAAGGGAAGAGGAAGGACAACATCATGACACCTCAAGCAGTACCAGTTCATCCAGGTGCCCCCTGAGCCAGTCCCAACCGATGTCAGCGGGGGTTGTGGATTGGTAACCGGTGGCGCAGGTCCCAGTAGGGTAGAACCACTATGGAGGCAGGGGCCATATGTGAAAGTTTACATGACCCTGTACACCCACACCACATGACCAGAATCATGATCTAGGTCTTGAAGAAGATTCATTATACAATTATAACTGGTAAAGGTAAAAGGAGTTTCTTTAAAGTATGAAATGGGTAGGGGAAGTGGCCAAAATGGCATCTTGGTAGGACACAGCTTCGGAGCTCTCTGCTCTCACCGGGCCTTCCACGGCAATATCGGCGGCAAGTAGGTGCCGGCACTGGCAGAAGTCTACACGCAAGCAGTGCCGCACCATTGGGTAGCTGAGGCAGCAGCGTTAAAGGCCCTTGCCAGGTTAGACGCCACGGCGGATCGAGACTTGCAGAGTTGCTGGGCGCCCAAAAGGGATTGCGCGGCCTCCGACGGAGAGGGCTAGGGGCGGCGGTCCCTTCACGACCTGGGGGCCGCAGCAACATGAAATCTGCTGAGAGTACCTCCCAGCAGGACGAATGGCGAGACCGCATAGCACTGGGGGAAGGGAGCCTCAGGCAGTGAATATCACGCGAGGCCCCTGCTCCTCTGGTGAAAGAAGGCCTTAATTCCGGATGCTAGGTGGGGGAGGAGACATCATGCTTGCTGCCCACGAGGCGTCCTGCTGCCGTTGAGCCCAGTGCTACGTCCCCCCATTTGCCAGAGGGGGAACACATTGCTGACGGCCCGACAGCTCTCCTAAGCCCAGGTCAGTGCAGCCTCTGGAGCTGATCTCGGGGAGGGGCCTGCGGAGAGGCGTGTGTTGACAGTGGAGCCTGGAGGCCCAATTTGGGCACGTATGCGGCCACAGAGACTGGCGGCTCTGGTAGGCATCCGTGGCTGGGCCTCTCCACCTGCTGGCCTGGCTTGAGGGGCCCCCCGGGATCGCTGCTACGGACACCGACGTTCTACACTCAGGCGGAGCGCCTGAACTGGCACAGTGCATCACCAGGAGTCCTGGTTAGCCGACAAGCGGTGGTGCATGCATGGAAGCTGGTGAAAGGGGTGAGCAGGCGGAGCAATTTAGTGGCCTGTCCCAGGCATAGACACATTTGCAGACTGGGGCGCTCCAGTGTGGAGCCTTAGCGACACCCTCCCATCCGCCGGCCTTGATCAAGAGGACCCCCGGGGCCACTGCGCCTTACGCCCACATCCCCTGTATGCAGTCGGACACCAGGAACAAATCAGCTCATCATTGGGCGGCCTTGTCAGAAGGAATGCAACCCTGCGACGGTGCTGGGACTGCAGGGCCCCGGCGGCAGGCCTCTAATATCCACATCGCTCACACCCCACAGTGCCTGGTCCAAGGTGAGAGCAGGGGACCCATGGGGGAGGGGCGTGCTACAGAGGCCCTCCAGTTGTGACATCGCCCTTCAGCTCTCTCTTACAGCTTCTTACATCTGATGATCCCTATACACTCAGCCCTCAACTCAGCAGCGAATTCCGCATGTACAGTAGACATGGCTGCCCCCAAGGGCAGGAAGGACAGGTCAGTGAAGGACCTTTTGCTTAACCACATCGCTGCTGCACATTTTCCCCTCCGGTGCTGAAGACTTCAGATTTACATCGTTTCATGACGAGCTCAGCTCGTCATCAGCACAGCTCCACTGTGCCTCATGACGAGCTGAGCTCGTCATGAGCATGGAAAGGGTTAAACCAACGCAACAGTCAGAGAGTCAGCCAGGAGCGGGGCGCGCAGACGAGACAGAGGGGAGTGAAAGCTCAGTGGCTCCGATCACCTGATCCTTCCTGGAGTTGCTTTTTTTCCCTCTCTCCGAGATGATCTGTCCACAATGAAACACAAACTGCTGGCAGACCTACGAGAGGTACGCCGCAACGTGGACTCCCTGGGTGAGCGAGTCCATACACTGGAGTAGCATGAAACAAGCTACGACGAGGAAATTGAGAACCTCCAACAATAAGTCCTCAGTCTACAAGAACAGAACCTGGACTTACAGGCCCACACCGAGGACCTAGAAAATAGGTCCCGGCAGAACAACATCCGCATCCGAGGTATGGCGCATGATGAGGGTGATGGCGATATTGAGGTGCTGGTGGCAGGCCTCTTCCGTTCCATCCTCGAAGAACCCCCAGAATTCCCGGTCAAGCTGGATCGTACTCATAGGGTGGGCCCATGGAAAGCAGCCTCTGCGCCCACTGCAGACATACTGAGCTGTGTTCACGACTATCAGTTGAAAGAGACGATCCTTCACGAGTCTTGGCGACACCCAAACTTTGCATACCAAGGGCAGAAACCCACGCTTTTCCAGGACCTGGCTTCCTCTACTTTGCTTAAACGCAAGTCCTCCCGGCCAATCACACTCCATCTCCATGAATCTGGCATAAAATACTCTTGGGGACACCCGTTCAGGTTGATCTTTCCCTTCCAGCGGCCTACAAGCTCCTGGGCATTGTAGAACCTGCGGCAGACCAGCTTAGCAAGGACTCCCGCCCCCGCAGACGCCGGAGCGGCCATGGATGGACTACCCTTAAGCCCCCCAGCTCTGCGGATCGCCCTGATCCGGACACTATGGCCAAGGAGCGGCAAACAGTTCTGTCGTCCCTTGCAGGGACATCTTCCCAGTGAGGCATAACTCGCACAAATTGCATTCTATACTTTGAAATTGCACCCTTGCCCTATACCGATGGTATCGATAATATATTCATATGCCTACCTGGTGGGAGCGGAGAGCCATGGGCCACAGGTACCCTTCTCTCTTTTTCCTAAGAGCAGGACGCTCTGGACACTGACTCTTGTTCATTTGTATTATGTTTAATGGGGGGTTTTCTGTTTTTATTGTTGGGGTCTCCTCCCCACTGCTGCATCTACCTTGACCTGTGCCCAAATGCGCTACTCTTGCACACCATGGACATTCTGTCTGGGACACTGGAGGACCTGGCTCACAGTGGTTAGATTGGCCCTAATGCACCTACATAGCCCAAATCCCACCCCACCTAAGTAGATGAGTGTCACGATCCTGACGTTGAACATGAAAGGGCTTAATAACCCCATTAAACGCAGAGCTATCCTGTCTTATCTGAAAAATTCCTGAGCCCATATCTGTTTACTACAAGAAACCCACTTGCTGTCCAGCGACACACATAGGATGCCCTCTAAGGCCTTCCCACAGCAATACTTCTCTTCCCTTCCCACTAAGAAGGTTGGGGTTGCCATTCTTATCGCACGTATGTTTCCTGGGAAGGTGGGATTCAGGGTGTCAGAGATCAGAGGGAGGCTCCTGGCGCTCTCTGTGACCATAGGGAGTCACACACTAACACTGGCCACCATTTATGCCCCCAACGACGGCCAAGAGACATTTTTACATAGGGCGATAGAAGACTTGACATCTACAACACCTGACCAGCAATTTTTTATAGGGGGTGACCTGAACATTGTGTTCGACAGTCAGCTTGACCACTCAGCACCGAGGCAGAGACAAACATGGGCTCTCTCTGAAACCAATCGCCAGTGGTTACAGGACTTCGGGTTAGAAGACCTGTGGCAACATTTTCATCCCCATAAACTTGACTAAACTTTCTATTCTCACGCCCGGTGGACATATGCAAGACTAGATTACTTCTTATCGACTCGGTCTCTCCTCCTGATTGCTCAGAAATCGAACCCAAAGCACTTTCAGACCATGAGGCCCTAACTTCAAAATTGCGGTTTCCCCTCACCTTTCGCCCATCATACTCCTGGAGACTCAGAGATACGCTCCTCCACCGCCCTGAAGTTGTAACACGCCTTACCAAAACACTAGAAGACTTCTTAGCCACTTACGACACTCAAGACACCTCAATCATCTCCCTTTGGGAAACCCTCAAATTAGTAGCGCGGGGTGACCTCATAGCCACATCAGCCGCAGACAATAGGGCACGCAGGGAGAAGAGAGACAAACTCTCCAAGCAAGTATTGGAATTAGAAGGGATTCACAAGAGGACAGGGGCCCCCGAATCTGGAGGAAACTAAAAGCAGCACAGGCTCAGCTGGCCAGCTTACACCTTGATAGAGCGGATTATGCCTCCCTTCGCTTGAAGCATACATTTTTTACCAGGGGGGACAAATGCGGCCACTTTTTGGCTCATAAGTTGCGTGGCACAGCGACAGGCGGCAACAGTCCCGCTCCTCCTGTTGAAGGGGGTGTGGAGCTTACACGAGAGGAGGATATAGCGAATGCATTCCGGGACTTTTACGCGACTCTGTACACTGCTCAGCCCTTGCCCGATCGGAACTCTTGCAGGTACTGTTTATTTTATTGATTTATTTGCAGAGTTTTATATAGCGCTGGCTAGACCCAGGAGGTATAAGAGCTCTTTACATGAGGATCAGCGAGTAACAAGTTGCAAAATTACATCAGTTACTGGAGCCAAGTATAATATAGGAGAAAAACAGTGTTACACAGTAACATGAGAAACTAGAGCATAGCATAAACAAATACAAACGTCATATGGGGCATAGAAGGTAAAGGGGGAATGTAAAAAGGGGTGAGGAATGCAGATCGCGCCAGACACACGGGCAAGGGGGAAAGTACTTCAGGGGGAAAAACCGGTCAAAGTGAAAGACCTAAGGGAGGAGGGGGGGCGGCTTGATATAAAATACAGTCAGGCGAACAGGGAGCAGTCCAGCGGCAATGAGGATCGGTCGAAAACAGTCAAGATGGAAGACCCAAGTCATGGGCACCGATAGCGTTATTACAAAATGGCGGGATACACAAAAATCCAATCAAAGAAACCACAAGGGAGCTGACTCCACAGAGCAGGGCTGGAGGGAGAGGCGAGCCACAGGATCAAGGAAGGAGGGCTGGAGATCGCTGATCAAAATCGAGTCGCCACAGGGGCAGCAGTGTCGTTGTTAAGCATGAAGTAAAGTCTGGGGAAAGTCTGCTCGGGTGCCTAGGCAGCAGCCCCAGGGAAGGGAGGCAGCAGCGGGGAAAAGTAAAAACAAGCTCGGGGGCACTGGTCCGCAGTGCCGCGGTACTCACTGCCGCTACGCCCCCACCGTGGGAAACAAGACTTGCGCGTCCCATGCGTCTTTCAGGAGGCGAAGCAAGCGATCAAGCAACAGCAATCAAGGCAGGACGGTAGGAGACGGCGAGGAGGGGTGATCCCCAGTCCATCCCCTCCACAGTCATCCAAGCATCTCCAGCGGGCATCGGCCGTGCTTAAATTGGCTCCACCATCGGCGGAATCTCGGTTATTCGTCGGAAGGCGGGGGAGGAAGGAGACACAGCGGAAAGACGAGGAAAAATGTGCCCAATGTCTGGCTGGGTAGGTAACTTCTGAGGGGGTGAACCAGAGCCAATATCCTCTATAGCTATCTAAGCAGCTCCACGGGGCATCAGCCATGTTGCTCGGGCTCCGCGGTCAGTATATTATTCACAGTTCCTCAGAAGATTACGAATTCAATCGCGGGAGTTGGCGAGTCAAAGGGCTGCAGTCCAAATAACACCTAGGTGTGTATAAAGATCCAGGGAGGGGGGAAGATTTCAGGAGTGAGAGCCAAAAAGGCAATCCCTGGCCAGGGAGCTCCCGGCCAGAGCTCATCACCTGTCAGCCATCTTGGAATCTCACTGCCAGGGCTTAACACACTCTAGGTTGACACCTGACCAGCCGGCTGCCCTGGATAGCCCCAATAGGAATGAAGAGGTCATCTCGTTCATAGCTTGACCAAAACTCCTTAAATCCTACAGCCCAGATGGATTCACTGCCATTTTTTATAAAACCTTTTGTTCCATTCTAGCCCGATACTGACTCGGCTTTTTAATACCATCGACAGCACCATGGAGCTGCCGCCCACGATGCTCCTGGCGTCTGTAGCAGAACCTGGGAAGGACAACAGATATTGTGCCTCCTACAGGCTGATATCCCTGTTGAACATAGATTTCAAAATCTTCACGGGATCCTAGCGTCCAGGTTGGGGCCTATGATGCCGGGATTGATAGAACCGGATCAGGACGGATTTGTTGCGACTAGGAAGTGTAGCGACAATACCAGAAGGCTACTATGTCTTTTGGATAAGTCACATCATCAGTCCGAGAAACGCGTCTTCCTATTGATAGACGCCGAAAAGGCGATCAATAGGATCCATTGGCCTTTTTAGAGACTGTTTTGGAGGAGTTTGGGAGCCAATTCCCCAATGGGGGGTCAGCGGCTATAGTTGCCCCTCAGCCACTGTTTGGGTGCATGGCTTCACCTCCGACCCCTTCCATATCACCATGGGCACACAACAGGGCTGTCCGCTCTAACCCCTCCTGCTTGCTCTCTATATGGAGCCGTTCACTCCAAGGGTTGGGGAAAATCAGCGGATCCAAGGGATCCTCTTTGGGGGAGAGTGGCATACCATCAGCCCGTATGCAGATGATGTCATCGCTACGCTGGAGTTCCCCCAGACCTCAGTTCCAGCTTTTCTGGCCGAGCTAGAGGAATTCTCAGCAGCCTTCGGATTTAAAGTCAATGTGACTAAGTCCCAAGCGTTGGGCTTCTTCTTGCAGAAGACAACTGTCCCTAACTTAGCTCTGGCGTGCCCCATTCACTGGGATCAGAAGGTCATCCCATACCTGGGCATATTGCTGTCAGTTTCCACCACCGAGACGCTATCCCTGAACTATACTCGGTTACTGTGACAGACCAGACAAGAGCTAAAAAAAGATGACGGCCGTTCAATCCCTCATGGCTGGGTAGGGTGGCATTTCTCAAGATGAGCATACTCCCCAAAGTCTTATATCTGTTTCAAACGCTTCCAGTAGAACCGCCCTCGGCGGTTTTGAAACCGCTTCAGTCCGAATTTAACGCGTTTGTCTGGGCAGATAAGAGCCCGCGAATAAATATGGACCTAAGCTTCAGACCCCATGAAGAGGTGATTGGGTATTCCCGACCTCGACCGCTATTACAAAACGACACAGTTATGAATCTTACTAGAATGGGCCCAACCGGAGTCCGAGAAGAACTGTCTCTTTATGGAGCTTGCGTTGGCAGGAAAGTCTCTCTGGAAGGTCACCTTTCTTTGCAAAACCTCCAGACCTCCCGGGCTGTTTGGCTCACCTGTGGCATGAGCTGCATTGAAAGCTTGGGATGTCACAGCCATACGCAATAGCTTGACAACCTTTCCATCGCCCCTCACTCCTATTACCGAAAACCCAAACTTCTCGCCGGGCATTGATTGGTAGGCATTTAGTCACTGGGACAAAGCGGGGCACAGGACAATAAGGCATTTCTTTGACACATGCCTGAAACAGAGCGCTATAATTACTTTCAAGTACGAAATTGAGTCCTGCAGCCCCAGGTTCGTCTGGTAGAGGAGAGGCTCCTCACTCAGTACGAGCGCTGGTTGCTCTCGAAACAATCTACAAAGCGACTCATTACACAACTATATCAAATTTTGCGTCCCCAAGAACAGGTGGTCAAGTCAGCGGGCCAAAGACGATGGGAGGCTGAGCTCGGACGGACACTGACCCGCAAAGAATAGGCAGATATTCATTACAGAGCCTGACACTCAGCACGCAACACTTCTAGCATAGAGACATCCACTACGTTTATGATGTATTGGTATCTCACTCCCTCTCGACTCAACAAAAGTGACCCTGACCGTTCTACCACCTGCTGGAGAGGTTGAGAGGCTGATGGCACATTATACACCTGTTGTGGGAGTGCCCCAACCTCACAACTGGACGCAAGTACTGGACGAGATTGACAGTCACTTTGATACCACGCTATTACGCTTCCCTGCATATGTGGTCCTAGGGGGTGTCTGACAGGCTTACCTTTCCCCTCAAGTCTCATAAAGCCAAGCTACTAGGTATATCTCTAGGGGCGGCATTACAGAGTATATATCCTCTCTGGAGCACAGATAAAACGCCAACCCTACAGGGATGGCTCCACCGCCTAGGGCAAGTGCTAGGTATGGAGCTCATTTCTTTCTCGCTTCAAGGGGATGGGGTTTCCTTTGCTGATGTGTGGTGACCCTTTGTCACTTTCCTGTGCTCTGAATTCCGCAAACTATCCTGCCCTAGATACCTGCGGCTACTGCGCCTTCCCGCGCAGAACCAGGACACGACACACAAACCGCCACAATGAGCAATAAGGTGCTGAGCCCAAACTCCACTTTTATGTCTAAGCAGCTCAAATGGGGGGAGGAGAAGGGAGGGGGAGGAGAGGGCAGAGGGAGGGAGGGTAGCGGGAAGGTTCATTTCAGTTTTAATTTGGTGCTCTGTGAAGCAATAAGATGGTGCTGTGACTTGGGCTTCATTTCTCACTGCATCGTGTTCGTTGTTAAACCAATAAAAATATTTCAACCTAACGTATTAAATGGACAAGTTTAGACAATTTTGCAGGAGAAGCGATTTGCAAAGAACCTCCTCCGTTGTGAACATTCATTGATTTTTGATTGAGATTGAAAGTGGCAGTAAAGTAATTTATAAATAAATAAAACACTCTACTACCACTTTTGATTGTATTGCTACTACTGTGGACTCAATAAGGAAGGTGGGTCGTCCTGAAGTCTCTGCCATGGGGCCTACAGGTCGGGTTTTATCCAGTAGAGGGATTGAGTCATGGATTCCTCTGTCTTCGAGTATTTATTTGGGCTAGTAATTGGTGGCCTACATTTTCAAATGCTGTAGTACAACAACTCTATTATAATCTACAGTGTTCTTGGATCTGACTCTTGTCTGTCTGAGAAGAATTTGAATTGAATAATGAAGAATGAAATCTGCAAAAAGCTGCCTTTTCTGCATGTGCACCTTGGAGTGGACCATTGGATTTGGTATGCAGTTTGTCTGCTTAGAATGGCCAATGCTTCCTTCTTCAGGATTGGTTTAATGGAAGACATTTTCAGGTTCCTTTAACACTCCTCTTTTGACATTGATGAGTTCATGATCAAGCCGCCTGGAATGGCCAAGAAGATAGGAGAATGCCTTTGAATAAGCTTGGCCTGCTTAGGGAATCTGCAACAATATTGGCCACTCCTGGAACATATTCCGCTGTTAGGATTATCAGGTGTTGAATTGCCCATTCCCATATTTGTTGAGCTTACAGAGCCAGCGCAGTGGTTCTTGTTCCGCCCTTTTTGTTTACATAGTGCATACTTGTAGTATTGTCTGTCTGGATTAAAACTGATGCTCCTTAGATTTTTGAAAGAAAGGACTTCAGAGCCAGGAAAACCGCTTTGAGTTCCAACAAATTGATATGTAGGGACCGATGTTGGCTGTCCCATTTGCCCTTGACTGTTAAACCCTGTAGATGTGCTCCCCAACCTTCGAGAGAGGCGTCTGTTGTAATTACATGTTGTGGAGAGTCTATCAAGAAAGAGCAGCCTGAGGCAATGTTTGGGACGTGAGTCCACCACTGAAGCGCATCCTTCATCTGTGGTGCTATCCCAATTATATCCTCTAAGGACCCTGAGATCTGTAACCATTGACTGTCTGGTTCCTCCTGCAGGAGTCTTGTGCAAGCGGCATTTGGGAATGAGGGGAATTGTGGAGGACAGCATTCCCAGTAGCGATTTGTACTTTCGTACTGAAATTGACTTTTTTCAGAGGAGTTGAGCTGCCAGCCTGCGTATCTTTTCTTGCCTTTCCTTTGACGTGAAGGCCTTTGCCTGAAGAGTGTCTATAGTTGCTCCTGAAAACGTTCTGTCCCTTGAGGGAATTAGTTGAGACTTTGGAATGTTGATGGACAGACCCAGAGATGGAAAAGAGATAAGCATGCCTAAGTATGACTGTTTGCCTCTGTAAAGCAGCTTGCCTTTATAAGTCCATCGTTCAGGTAAGGGAAAATTGGAATCCCTGCATGTCGTAGATGAGCCACCACTGGTACTAAAATCTTGGTGAACACTCGAGGTGCCAAACAAAGGCCAAAGAGCAGAACCCGGAATTGATAGTCTGTGTCGACCACTTTGAAGCATAACAATTTCCTGTGTTTGAGGTGAATAGGGATGTGGAAATAGGAATGTTGAAGATCTAAGGTAGTCTTGTGGTCTCCTTGACTCACAAACGTAAGTGCCTCCTGAAGAGACAACATATGAAAAGTTTTTTTTTTTCAGGAATTTCTCGAGGTGATGTAGGTCCAAGATAGAGCGCCATTCTCCTCATTTGTTTCTTATGAGAAAAATCATGATAAAATCCTGTCCTTTACTGTGCACTTGGTACCACTTCGATAGCTCCCTTTTGCAAGATGATGTTTGTCTGAGAGACTAGTTCTGTTACATGAAAAGGCGAAGGACCTCGAGGTGGGCAATTTGGAGGAATCTGTTGAAATTCCAATGCATTACTTTTGGAAACTATATTTAGGAACCATCTGTCCGTTGTTATCATAGACCATTTGGGGAGGAAATAGGAAATCTTTCCACCAATTTCTAAGGAGTTGTGTGATTTGTGACCGACACCTGGGGTTAGTCACTGCTTTTTGGAGGTGTCTCTGCCTCTGAAGGCTGTCTTTACAGCTGGAACTGTTTGTATTGGTTATAACGCCCCCGAAAGGAAGACAAGTCGCGGCCTCTAGGTCCACGAAAAGGCTGTCTTTTAAATTGCAGGGTGCCTAACGCCTTTGTTGTATCCGTATCATCCGTATCCTTTTTAATCGCTTGTAGCACCTCATTATTGTGTTGGCTAAACAGGGATTCGCCATCATAAGGCATATTGATGACCTTAGTTTGTACTTCCTGGTGGTTAGAAGTAGCTCTCAACAATCCCTATCATCTTAAGACTGACGCCCCAGCCAACTGACGGAAACCTGTTGATGAAACACCTACAGCACAAACATTTCAGCGAGTTCCTTTCTCCCGCCTGAAGAATTTTTCTTGCTTCTGCCCTGGAGTCCTTAGGTAGAAGATCAATAAACAGCGAACTGTCCAACCACATTTGGTGGTCATATCTATCTATCTATCTAAAATAGCGAGTGAGTTAGCTGGGTTGACCGTGGTTGCTGCCATAGTAGATAATTTCTTGCCAATGCTGTCAAGACGTCTCCCATCCCTGTCAGGAGGGGCAGACAGGGGTGAAGCAGGATTTCTGGCACAATCTTGAGCTGCATGGGAAATCACTGAATCTGGCTTTGGCTACCCTATGAAGCAGGCAGATGAGTTGTCAGGTACCTTGTATTTCTATTCCAGCTTAGGTAAGGCTGCTGGAATGGAAGCCAGTGTCCGCATTACCTTTAGGCCTTCCTCTCATATGAAATCTACTATGGGGATTGAACGAACCTGCCTCTGAGCCTATTCCTTAAAATCGTACAGGAAAAAGTCCAATTGTTTGGTGACCATGGGAAGCTTAAATCTCTTCCCCGCTCTTTCCATAAGGGTATGAAAACCTCCTATGTCTTCCGTTGACGAATCTACTCGAGGTGGGGTTGACGGAAATGGCATCTGTATCTGTCAATCGTCCCATTCATTAGGCAGGGATACATCTTCCAGTTCTCCTTCCTCTCCTTCATCGTCTGTAGAGTGATGCTCTTGCAGTTGAGGTGCTACAGGTGATGGAGATTGAAGAGGAGATCCTACGATCAAAGATGGCCTAGCAATCACAGTTTGGCGGTGTGAGGTAGCCTGTTCTAATGATGGGAATCTGCGGTAGTAATCTTCTACCATGTGCTGCAGATTTGACACTAGGGAAATAGGCATCTGACTAGTTTGCTCCCTCTGTCTATCTCGGTAGGGATCCTGAGGGTAGTAATAATACTCATCGTCATCCTCTTGGCATTTTATCCGGAGGTCTGAAGAGCTGTGTGCCGCACCAAACATACCCTCTTCTTCAGAGTACCTATCCTCTTCATCCCCATAGTTAAAAAGTTAAAAAGTTCTTTTGGAGGACTGGAGGAAACCTTACTAGGAGAAGTGTGAATATAGGCAGTATGATTTCTTGAGAAGCTTTGTTTAGGCTGGGAAACTGCAGATGAAAAAACAGTGCCATCAGATCCCTTACCCTCTGCTGCAAGCAAGATCATTGATGATGGGATCATCAACTGAGTAAACGTTGACGAAATAGTCAATGTCAAGCAAACTGTTGCAGAGGTTGTCAACGATGATGCCTTCGTCGGCGATTCTTCCATCGACGTCTTAAATATCGATGATGTTCTTCGACGCAAGTCTGTGGACATAGGCCTTAGGTCTGTCGCTGGAGCCACCGTCGACAAACCTGTCATCAACAAGAGATTCTTGTTCTTGAGGACCACCGACAACCGCAGCGGTATATTATATATTCGACGAAAAATCTTTCAACAACAGTCCTTTTTTCGTTGTCGTCTTTGTAGAAGTTTAGTCTGAGGAGATGAGAAGGTCGACGTCACCGTAGTAGTAGTGGTGACGGAAGCTTTCGCCGACAAAGGCGTCGTCGACTGTGCATCTTTCTGAGGTGATGAAATCGTCCCTGGTAGAGACCTGGAATTTGTCTTTACCTTAGAGGAGGTAGTAGAAGGTGTAGTGAGGACAGAGTGATCCTTGTGTGATGCAGACTCCCTTCTGGAAGAGGAGGGCTGATCATCAGTTTTCAATGAATAATTCTGCTTCTTAAGCACCTTTGCCGCCTTAGGGGAGACCATTTCCACCTCACTTATCCTCTTTTTGAGGCAGTAGTCTTGAGGGAGGAATCTTGGTCATCATCAGACAAAGGATTGTCTTTGGTATTTAACTTCTGAAGCCACAAAAGCTTTTTCAGAGAAAGTCTGCAGATTTTACAGTCAACTGGTGGTCAGGGTGAAGGCAGTAGATACACTTTTTGTGGGGATCCTCCGAGTGCAGCCTGAGCTTCCTCCCAGGTGTCACAATGCCTAAATAGAGACCTCTTAGTCGAAGACATGCTGATCTGAAGATAAAACTTGTTCAGGAGGCCAAAAGAGACAAGCATCTGCAATGCAATAGGTCTCGCATTAGGAAAGTTTGAGCTATTGGTATTGTAAATGACACATTTTTTATTTATGTGTTGGTTTTGAAAATAGCTAAATTAATAGCTTTGTCATTTACAATTCCAATAGTTTTAACTTTCGCAAATGTGACAACTATAGCATTTGTAATGCAATATGTGTTGTATTTACGTGACTTAGATGTATTGATATTACAAATAACAATGGTTTTTAATTTTTAATAATTAATACTTAAATAAAAGTTTTTGTAATTTACAATGGCAATAGCTTAAACTTTTGTAAATAACTTTTGTGAAGATTATGTTCAGTGTGTTTTATTGTGACGAAAATCCAAGAACAGAAGTGAAATATTAACATCTTTTTGTGACATTTGTAATAAAGCTTTAAACATTGAGAGAACGTATTTGAACCAGTTGTTGTTGAATGGTTGCAGAGATTGATGCTGTGGTGGCGCTGAGTGATGGTGTGGTGGCGACGAGTGATGCTGTGGCGTTCAGTGATGCTGTGGTAACGCATAGTGATGTTGTTGTGCCCCTGAGTGATGCTGTGGTGGTGCTGAGTGATGCTGTGGTGATGTGATAGAGTGAGTGCGATAGATAGATAGAGGGAGGGCAATAGATAGATAGACGGAGGGCGATAGAGGGAGGGAGGGCGATAGATAGAGCGAGGGAGGGCGATAGAGTGAGGGCGTTAGATAGAGGGAGGGCGATAGAGTGAGGGAGGGCGGGCGATAGAGTGAGGGAGGGTGATAGAGTGAGGGAGGGCAATAGATTGAGGGAGGGCAATAGATAGAGTGAGGGAGGGCGATAGATAGAGTGAGGGAGGGAGGGCGATAGATAGAGTGAGGGAGGGAGATAGATAATTAGATAGATAATTAGATAGATAATTAGATAGATAGATAGATAATTAGATAGATAATTAGATAGATAGATAGATAGATAGATAGATAGATAGATAGATAGATAGATAGATAGATAGATAGATAGATAGATAGATAGATAGATAGATAGAAAGAGTGAGGGCGATAGAGTGAGTGAGGGCGATAGAGTGAGTGAGGGCGATAGAGTGAGTGAGGGCGGTAGATTAAGGGCGGTAGAGTGAGGGCGGTAGAGTGGTAGAGTGAGGGCGATATAGTGGTAGAGTGATGGCGGTAGAGTGAGGGCGTGAGGGTGGTAGAGTGGCAGAGTGAGGGCAGTAGAGTGAGGGCGGTAGAGTGAGGGCGGTAGAGTGGTAGAGTGAGGGCGGTAGAGTCAGGGCATGAGGGGGGTAGAGTGGTAGAGTGAGGGCGGTAGAGTGGTCGAGGGAGGGCGGTAGAGTGGTAGTGTGAGGGCGGTAGAGTGGTAGAGTGAGGGCGGTAGAGTGAGGCCGTGAGGGCGGTAGAGTGAGGACGTGAGGGTGGTAGAGTGAGGGCATGAGGGCGGTAGAGTGAGGGCGGTAGAGTGAGGGCGGTAGATTGGTAGAGTGAGGGTGGTAGAGTGAGGGTGGTAGAGTGGTAGAGTGAGGATGTGAGGGCGGGAGAGTGGTAGAGTGAGGGCGGTAGGGTGAGGGCGTGAGAGCGGTAGAGTGAGGGTGTGAGGGCGGTAGAGTGAGGGCAGTAGAGAGGTAGAGTGAGGGCGGTAGACTGAGGGCGTGAGGGCGGTAGAGTGGTAGAGTGAGGGCGTGAGGACGGTAGAGTGGTAGAGTGAGGGCAGTAGAGTGAGGGCGTGAGGGCGGTACAGTGGTAGAGTGAAGGCGGTAGAGTGAGGGCATGAGGGTGGTAGAGTGAGGGCGGTAGAGTGGTAGAGTGAGGGTGGTAGAGTGGTAGAGTGGTAGAGTGAGGGCGGTAGAGTGAGGGCAGTAGAGTGGTAGAGTGAGGGCGGTAGAGTGGTAGAGTAAGGGCAGTAGAGTGAGGGCGGTAGAGTGAGGGCGGTAGAGTGGTAGAGTGAGGGCGGTAAAGTGGTAGAGTGAGGGCGGTAGAGTGAGGGCGTGAGGGTGGTAGAGTGAGGGCATGAGGGCAGTAGAGTGGTAGAGTGAGGGCGGTAGAGTGGTCGAGGGAGGGCGGTAGAGTGAGGGCGTGAGGGCGGTAGAGTGAGGGCGGTAGAGAGGTAGAGTGAGGGCGGTAGAATGAGGGCGGTAGAGTGAGGCCGTGAGGGCGGTAGAGTGAGGCCGTGAGGGTGGTAGAGTGAGGGCATGAGGGCGGTAGAGAGAGGGCGGTAGAGAGGTAGAGTGAGGGCGGTAGAGTGAGGGCGGTAGATTGGTAGAGTGAGGGCGGTAGAGTGAGGGCGGTAGAGTGGTAGAGTGAGGGTGGTAGAGTGAGGATGTGAGGGCGGGAGAGTGGTAGAGTGAGGGCGGTAGAGTGAGGGCGTGAGGGCGGTAGAGTGAGGGCAGTAGAGTGAGGGTGTGAGGGCGGTAGAGTGAGGGTGGTAGAGAGGTAGAGTGAGGGCGGTAGAATGAGGGCGTGAGGGCGGTAGAGTGAGAGCGGTAGAGTGAGGGTGTGAGGGCGGTAGAGTGGTAGAGTGAGGGCGTGAGGACGGTAGAGTGGTAGAGTGAGGGCAGTAGAGTGAGGGCGGTACAGTGGTAGAGTGAAGGCGGTAGAGTGAGGGCATGAGGGTGGTAGAGTGAGGGCGGTAGAGTGCAGGAGTGAGGTTGGTAGAGTGAGGGTGGTAGAGTGGTAGAGTGAGGGCGGTAGAGTGAGGGCAGTAGAGTGGTAGAGTGAGGGCGGTAGAGTGGTAGAGTGAGGGCGGTAGAGTGGTAGAGTGAGGGTGGTAGAGTGGTAGAGTGAAGGCGGTAGACTGGTAGAGTGAGGGCGGTGGAGTGGTAGAGTGAGGGCAGTAGAGTGGTAGAGTGAGGGCAGTAGAGTGGTAGAGTGAGGGCGGTAGAGTGGTAGAGTGAGGGCGGTAGAGTGGTAGAGTGAGGGCAGTAGAGTGAGGGCGGTAGAGTGAGGGCGGTAGAGTGAGGGCGGTAGAGCGAGGGCGGTAGAGCGGTAGAGTGAGGGCGGTAGAGTGGTAGAGTGAGAGCGGTAGAGTGGTAGGGTGAGGGTGGTAGAATGAGGGCGGTAGAGTAGTAGAGTGAGGGTCGTAGAGTGAGGGCAGTAGAGTGGTAGACTGAGGGCGGTAGAGTGAGGGCGGTAGAGTGGTACAGTGAGGGCGGTAGAGTGAGGGCGGTAGAGCCTCTACTGTCATTATTGTAACCATTGATCATTTGACAAAATTGGGACATTCGATTGAATTTCCTTGGTTGCCATCTTCTAAACTGTGAATAAAAATCATAATTTGGTTACATGGACTGACACAAGTTTTCATAACAGATAAAGGTTCTTAATTAATTTCAAATTCTGGGTTGCCTTATATAAATTGTTGAACAAGCAAGCTCATCTGTCTACTAGTTATCACCCTCAAATGGATGGACAGACAGACAGTTAACTCAACATTTGAGCTACCAAACAGCGTTGCAAGAAGAGGATTAAAGTGAAACAGTATGGTTAGCAAAATGAACCTATAATAATGCTGTTCACTTTACTACAGAGGTCTCACCTTTTTCTTTATCTATGGACAGCAACCTATACAATGAGTCACTATGACATGGCCAGGGAGACAATGACAGAAATGATGGGGCAAGGCATTTAATGTCAGCAGTGAACGTTCAGCTGTAAGGGCAAGTTTGGATAGAGAGTGGCACAGTCCTAGTGTAGCCATATTCGAACTGAAGGTGAGTGAAGCATGGCCACTGGAAGTGGAAAGCCACTCCGAGTGCTGGACAGCCTGACACAAGGCTACAGTAAGTGGACAACCATCCGGCATGCCTGATTGCAAAAAGCCAAATGAAACAGGGTGTATGCTTGCGGGTGAATGTTGAAGAACGACCACCTGAAGTGAAGGCCCACACTGTACACCTGTATTGCTGGTGCAAGGTTCTTGGAAGTGAACTGCCAATGGGCTAGCTTGATAGACTGAAGGTAACAAAGCATGTTGGGAGTACAATTGCGACCATTGAAGCACAGCCACTGGAAGTGAAGGGGCACTTTGTGTGCCTGGCTGAATGAATTACGACTACCAGAGTAACTGAAGGTGTATGAATTTCTCGCCGTCTAGACTATGAACGCAGTCTGTTGGTTTGTCATGAATGATTAAGCATGGTTACTGTACGGTAACAACTTCACAGCCACCTGGTACGTCTGACTGGAGGAATCATTGGTTGGTATTGGTACAGTGGTCAGCAGGTAGAGAAAAGAGTGCCCGGCAATAAACATTCATAGTTAGGAAATATTACAAACCTATCTTCTATTTAAATGCAAAGGAAAGCAAATTGAATGGATCGCTTAGAAGTGAAAGCAGCCAATCAACTGCAGCCTTTACTCTTCCAAACAAACAGGTGTGGTCTCTTTTATTAGGGTGCAGGTGGGCCTCAGCCTCAGAGGTACCACTGCTAAAGGTTTGGAAACTTGCTGGGGGGGGGGGGGGGCGTCCTAGGAGCAGGGAGCAGCTGGGGCTTGTGTTGAAGGATGATGAGTGAGAAGAAAGGGGTTTGCCGAAATATGAGTTGTTTCGGTTGGGGGATTATTTCATGTTGGGGGGAGGTTTAAGGTTGGTGGAGGATAGTTTATTCAATGTATTAGTGAGGTGGAGATTATTCAATTTGATGTAATGTTACAGGCCAACCTCTTGCCTGTCCTAATAAAGCAGCCTTTTACTCTGAAGAAGTGTCCAGTTTTGGTCCCATATTGGCGGGTGTGCCTTCTGTACATTCTTTGGTTTGTTTATTAAGAGGGACAGGTCCAACGGGGAGCACCAAAGTCCTGTAGGAACTACACCACTATCCGATGCCAGTTCGCCGAAAAGAGATTCACTGTATGGGTTTGCACTCTGACAATGTGCTTTGTTTTTAAGGATTTTTAAAATTAATTATTGCTGCTAGAGCTTATGGTAAAGAAGTGTGCCATAATCTTTGTCTCAGTAAAATCTAGACCTAATATCATAATAATGCGGAGGGCGGGGGTGAGAGGGATGGAGGGGGTTACACTATGGTCCACACAGTGCTACAGTTCGGAGAAAAATACTACAGAAAGAATACAGAGCGGGAGATGCAATCTGTATTTTTCGTCCTAGGTATGGAATGAATAACGAAGTCACATGTCCACAAAATGTAGTTTAACTCCAAGTGGAGGCTCCGAGATGTAAACGCGTGGACAGCAGCTGTGGGGCTGTTTCATTGTCGTCGTGAATCGTGTGTATACTTCTCGAAGCAGTGTCGTGGAGTAGCGATACATGGGTGTTACATCTGCCTCTCTACAAACAAGACCACGGAATCAGCCGCACAGACAACATTCCCAGCCCTGGGCTCCCCACGAAGGAACATAAATCTCACCAACGGGCTCGCCTGCACCTTTGTAGCTCCTAACACCAGCTGCCCACGTGCTTCCCCCTTGTGCAGCCTCAAGCGCGGGAGGGGGCGTGGCGGGCGGGAGCGCGTGCCGTCCGGCAAAATGAAAATATTTATCTTAATTTGTATTTCAGTGACGCACTTGTGCCAATAAAGAGGATTCTGCAGTAAGAAACGGTCTCCCGCGACAAAAAAACCTGTTAAAACGGAGGCCATTTTAAAAAATAAAAAAGATTAAACAAGTGAAGGATAACGTCGTGAGCGTGCGAGCATGCACCTCAGCTGTACGGGCGCACACTCAAAGTCACGCTGCGTGCATTTCCGTGTGCCGTGAGCATGCACATAGGACGTCGGGGCTCCCGTGCTCATGGAGAGCCCCGCCTGCTGCCGAGCCTGAGCCGCTGACCCTACACACCTGAGGAGGAAAGACCGGCCTAGAGAGCAGCGGGAGAGTCCTGAGTCAGCCCGGTGAGTAGGGGGATTGTTTTTTGGTGCATCAGGGTAGCTAGACAGGAGATGGGCACTTCGAATGTGTGTATGCGCGTGTGTGACAGTGCGCACGTAAGCCCGTGAGTAGGTTGGGGGGGGGTGTGTGCACGTGTGTGTGAGCGTGTGTGTATGCAGTGTGTGTGTGCCTGCGTGTGCGTGTGTGTGCGCGTGAGTAGGTTGGGGGTGTGTGCACGTGCGTGTGTGTATCCAGTGTGTGTGTGTGTGCGCGCGTGACTGAGAAGCATGGCTGGCAATCTGGAGATGTGCACGGCTCCGGGGGAGGGGGGGGCTGGGCATGCGCGTCCACGATGTGCAATCGGCGCTCGTGCCCAGCTCTATGTCCCTTGACAAGCAACTCGGCAGCAATAGGTCTCGAGCGAGACCTAAAAAGTACTGAGAACAGCTCAGGGGGACTCCCTTCACACGATGTGCAGGAGATAATCTGCGAGCCAGAAGTCAACATCAGTCTTTGCAGTGGGCTTTCAGTCTGCTCATTGCTGGTCATTCGAAGACTTGCTTGTCACTATGGCTACCTTGCTTTCTTTCTTCTTGTGTTGATCCCCCCCGGAGCTTAGTTGTGCACAGCTCAAATCCGTAATTACTTTTTTTCTCTTTCTTTGAACATTCCATTAGAGCGCACGCTTTTTCATGCTCTGTCCCCATCTGCTGCATCCCCCTAATATTCCTGCCCCCAAACACTATGTAGCCTCCTACCCCTCTTGCAGTTTCTCCCTCGAAGTACAACAACTGATATAATTTTGCCGGGGTTTGACTAAAGAACAAACTTTATTGGGTTGATTTATTTTGTTATTTCATATCCTGTGGTCCATATGTTGCATGAAAGCCCAGGCTTTCATACCCTCAGGCAGCCGTTATGGGAGGAGGAGGCTAGAGGTCTTTTGTACTCACCTCAGTTGGAGTTGTCTGGCAGAGCCTCACAAATTATCTCCATGGGCTGCCATACCAGTTGGCTTAAGCACTTTTTCCAGTTCAGAGTCATGTGAAAAGTAAATGACCTTAAGCAAGCGTTTTATTTTAAATTCAGGCACTTCCTTATTAACTACCTCAAACATCTATTACTTCCTTTTAAATAACTGAAAGTTGTTATTTTTTAATTAGATGACATGCAACAATCCTATTAGATTCTCTTTAAATTTCCTGCATTCAAAATATAAACCATACGTTTATAAATATTGAAAATATTAAATTAATACAACCTTAAGATGTTTGCTACTTTTTTGTGTTTGTAAATGTTTTTATCAGCTCATGTGCGTTATAAAGGGGAGAGCTATTGGCTTTGCTAGTGCGTGTTCAATTTTTATTTTTTTAAGTCATCCTTGTGTGTTAAAACCAATTCTTCAGAATGCAGTAATTAGTGTACATAGAGTGTACTCAAATTAAAAAGGGTTCCTGTGCTAAATTTTCATTGAAGCACCTTGGTTAGGATTAGATAACTCAGCATCACAGAAGGAATGTCTGGTGTCATCCTGTGATTCTGGGCAAATCACTTAATCTCCCTGTGCCTATCAGAAATAAATGTGTCGGGAGGAGCTTCGCGCGTAACCAAGATGGCCGCATGAGCACAGGGCTCCCGAGACCCTCGTAACCTCCCGCATATATCCTGTTGTCTATCCTGAATCCTATTTATGTCTTCATGAAGACGAACCACAGGAGAGGCAAAAACTGCAATCAGAATCCAGATTGGACCCCGGGAGCCGGAGTTATGGTGCTCGGAACATTGCGGCCTACACCTCCATGATGCCTGGCTGTGGAGTTTGCATGGTACCCGAGGTGTAATTGAATAACATCGGCCTGAGGTGGCGGGGGTGGCCGGTCCATCCACTTTCGGTTTTGCCTACTGGAGAGACCCGGGACTGGGAGCGCCTCCCTCTCGCCGAAGACAACTGTCTGACTTGGTACTCGAGTGTGTGATTTCATTGATTGACCTGCTCTAGAGAGACGCTCGTGCCGTGTTCTCAGGCTGACTCTGAACTTCCGCTCGAGGGACCTTTGATGCCTACATCTTTTCACTCAATGTGACTGTTCCAAGTCGGCCGCCGTCGTTTGCTGCTGGGCGTAGCCTACCACTCTTCAGCTGCTTTGTTTGCGCTCTGTCCCCCCCACCCTCGCTTGGGACCATACTTACTACTTCCCGCAATGGCGGGGAAATTGGAGGGGGACAAACAGAAGTTTAAGACCACTCGACGGGGTGGCTACACCCAAACTAACATCATGGATCGCTATGCCCAGGCTAAGGTGTCGCCCAGTGGACCGGGTAGGTCGCTGGAGGGAACGAGAGATCCACTGACTTCAGCAGCCGAGCCAACCCTACAAGATGTTATGGCCGCTATCGACGAGATCAGATCGTTCCTTGGGAAACAAATGGAGACTCTCGCCCACAAACTCGACACGGTGGCAATTGGTGTGAATCTGATCCGCACGGACCTAACGAAAACCAATTAAAAAGTTAAATCGTTGGACATTAAGACTTCCAGTCTGACGGACGACGTTGTTGAGATACATACGGAGGTTCACAACTTAAGGGCCTCCAATGACCTCTTCGCGCATCGTCTGGAGGATATTGAAGGAAGGGCTAGGCGGAACAATGTCCGTATCATTGGAGTTCCGGAGAAGGCGGAGGATCCGTCAGCTGACCTCTTTGTGGAGAACCTCATCGTTAGCCACCTTGCACCCAAGGGACTGAGTAATTTTTTCACTGTGGAACGGGCTCACAGGTTTCCGGGTGGTAAACCCAAGACGGGTGCCCCACCGCGGCCTATGATTGTATCACGGAAGTTAAAAATCCGTGCTACAGACGCTATCCTGCAGGCCTCGCAGGCGGGTGGTCCTATAAAGTTTGAGAACTCTACCATCAGTTTTTATCCGGACTTTACCCAATCTGTCCAGAAACAGAGACTTGGTTTTCTTGGGGTAAAAAAGAGACTCCGTGAGATGGTCCTCAAGTACTCCATGCTTTTTCCGGCCAAGTTACGAATTGAGCATCCAGAGCGGACCTATTTTTTCAATAGACCGGAAGTGGTGGCCGACTGGCTAGATACTCTGCCGACCCATCGTCCACAATACGAACAGACTGGTGGTGCGGAGGGCGGATCGATGGAACAGGAATAAGCGCTATCTTTGTCTGGTTCCTGGGGTCTTTAAGGGGCTTCGAACAGTGGTGCACTAATTATGTTGTATTATTCTGTGAAACATTTGGGGGGGTTGAGGGGCCATAGGTGGGTCTTTTTCCTCCTCTGCTCGACTTTTTGTAGCTTAGTTTAGATGTGGGTGCGATAGGCACACTGCAAGTTGGGGTGGTTTTCTAGTCTTACGCAGGGGTGCAGGGTGGGGGGGTTTGTAACGGGTTGTTGGTGGGGGGCCGAGGGGGGGATTTGTTGGTAGTCAAGTTTGTGTTCCTGCAAGGCACAGTATTGCAAGACTTTCTGATTGAAGTGCTGGTTTCTACTCGGGGTTGGATTTTCCTTATCTTGTGGGAAGGGGGTAGGGGGCTGAGGCTTATGAGCTGGAATGTGAATGGGTTGGGGGATAGGATAAAGCATGGAGTAGTGCTGCAACTATTAAAACATCACTCCCCGGATGTGGTCCTACTTCAGGAGACTCACTTGATAGGAAATGCATGTCATGCCATGAATAGGGTATCGCTTGGTTGCCCATGCAGGGTTTTCCTCTGGTTCCCGGGGGATGGGTATCCTTCTTAAGAACTCTCTCCCGCTAGAAGTTGATGCAACGGTCCTCGATGATAGAGTGCGCTATGTCGTTCTTACAGGTCGATGGGAGGGCAGGACCCTTTCCCTGGTCTCCGTCTATGTCCCTCCTGGCCTACCGTCAACTACCTTTGCGGACTTGGGACAGGTTATCCTCGCTCTCCCGAGGGGTCATTGCTACTGGGTGGTGATTTCAATGCGGTTGTATCTGGTGTTTCTGATAGACACCCACCTAGGGACCTCAGAATTGGCTTCATGACTTCATTGACACTCTAGGCCTGGTGGATTGCTGGAGACTGTTGCACCCCGCTCAGCGGCAATACACATTCCATTCTGACGCTCATGGTAGCCTCTCGCGGATCGATTACGTTTTGGTACCTGCTGCTCAGGCGCCCTTTGTCACTGAGGCCAAACATATGGCTTGGGGAATCTCGGATCACTCTCCTCTATGGCTTCGGATAAGAATTGGCTTCGGGGACCGAGGGGAGGGTAGCCTCGATCAACCCTTGGTATCTCCGAAATCCAAAAACTCGTAATGATTTGATAAAGTCACTTGATCAATATTTTTTAGAGAATGAGGGCTCTGTTTCGTCCGCAGTGTCGCTTTGGGAGGCCTTTAAAACGGTTCTCAGGGGCCAAGCCCTGTTGCTGATTGCGGGCGTTAAGAAATGGAGAGACGAAGATGTAATGAAGGTCGAGACTGAGATAACAGACCTGGAGTTAGATTTGGAGCAGGAGATCACCCGCGCTAAGATGCATGTATTGCGATTAAAACAGTTGGAATATAGGGCGTTGGTTACGGACGCGGCAAAGGCCATGAGTCGAGAGCAACAGGGACGTTTATATGATGTGGGAGATAAAGCAGGTAAACTGATAGCATGGTTGGATAAGAAGGACAGAGCTAGTCGTGTGGTGCCTGAGATTGAGATGGCGAGTGGTGCGCGCGTCACTGACCCTGTGGAGATTGTTGAGTGCTTTGCGGATCATTTTCAGATGGTGTACTCCCCTGTGTCGGACAGGCTGGAGGAGGACTCTCACTTATTGTAGCGGGACATCGCTCTGCCGAGTCTTTCAGATGCAGATAGAGAGCAAATGGATAGTGCAATAACTGCTGATGAGGTAGCTCTTGCGATCCGCTCCCTACGGTCTGGTAAAGCCATGGGTCCTAACGATCTGCCGATAGAGTTATACAAGTTGTGGCCTGACGAGATAGCTCCCTATTTGAGAGATATGTTTCTATAGTCTCGTGAACGTGGTTCTCTCCCCCGTGATCAGCGACTTGCGACGATTGTTGTTATACATAAGGAGGGGAAACCGAGGGATAAGTGTGCGTCATAACGACCGATATCTCTCTTGAATGCCGAGCCTAAGATTCTTGCAAAGGTATTGGCTAATCGGTTGATCACTATTAGCGATCTGATCCATCCGGATCAATCCGGTTTTATTCCCCATAGAAACACGACGCTGAATCTTAGGCGCCTGCACAGAGTTCTCGCAAGGGCTGCGACGCTACGTGAGCCGGCCATTTTGACGTCGTTGGATGCCACGATGGCTTTTGATACTATTGAATGGCCATATCTGTGGGCTGCGTTGGGGCTAAATTTGGGTTTGGTCCCGGTTTTATTGGCTGGGTGCGGCTTCTTTATGAGGACCCCCTTGCGCAAATCGTGATAAACGGTCACGTCTCGGTTCCGTTTGGTCTCGGGTGCGGTACTCGTCAGGGGTGTCCCTTATCACCGCTCCTGTTCGCCCTAGCCCTGGAGCCCCTCGCTGCATGGATCCGCTGGGAGCCCTCGATGAGGGGTATTTGGTGGTCCTCTGTGTATGAAGATCGCATTTCGCTCTACGCAGATGACATTTTGCTATATCTGACCTCGCCCAGGAAATCGTTGATAGTTTTATGCGATGTCCTGGCCTCTTTTGGTAGAAACTCGGGCTTGATTATTAATTGGCCAAAATCCTATTTGTACGTTCTTTCTGGCGACGTCCCCCTCCTTCCGCGTAACTGCCCCATCCAGGTGACACAGACGGGATTTAAATATCTCGGTATCTGGGTCTCTATGGACCCTGTAACCCGGTATGAGCGGAATCTTCTCCCACCTCTGGCCAGATTGAAGCAAAACGTCGCGAGTTGGCGTAGGCTTCAGCTCTCGCCGCTTGGACGCGCGGCCCTCTTTAAGATGATGTCTCTGCCCCGTTTTCTTTATGCCCTCCAAAACACTCTTGATATAGTCCCTGCTAGTTATTTTCGTAAAGTTGAAGGTCTTCAAAGGAAACTGATATGGGACGGTAGACCTCGCATTGCGCTGGCCAAAGTAACGCTCCTGTGGTACGACGGTGGTATTGCTCTCCCTGACATCAAACAATATTATTGGGCGTCTCAATTGGGGGCCATTAATCACGGTATGTATGGTCCCGAATTGAACCCCGCTTTCGCTATGGATAGATGGCTGCTGCCTGGGGGTAACTACTATAGGGCACTATACTCGAAATCAGTGGTCAAGTCTTTGTCGGGGCCTACGAAGACGGCAGTTCGTATATGGCAAGACGCAACTAATTCGATGGGATGGACGGACCGCTTAACTTTAGTGACCCCACTTTTTGACTCTGATAGACTTGGTAAACTGTGGAAGACTAAGGGGTTTGATAAGTGGGACCTCATTGGTATTAGCAAGGTGGGAGACCTCTGGGTTAAGGGACAAGTGAAATCGTTTGAGACTTTAAGGATGGAGTTTGAATTAGGGAACTCGGAGTACTTCCGCTATGTCCAGGTTCGCCATGCCTTGATGTCAGTCTTTTCGACAGGGGAGGTAGTCCCCGAGTCGTCCCCGCTTGAAGATAGATTGCTGGACGGTCATGTTCCGGACAGTACTATTTCCCTCGTCTATAAAAAGTTGATCAATGATAGTTCGGACCTCCTGCTGCTCTTACGTGATCTCTGGGTCCGTGACGGCCTCGAATTGGATGACGAGGACTGGCAATCGGCGATCTCCTCTCCCAAGGAGGTCGCGATTCCAGCGAGACTTCGGCTGGTTCAGCTTAAGATTCTTCACAGAGTGTACATCACGGGCCCCCGTCTGGTTCGGATGGGCTTTTCTGAGTAGGGTCTGTGTAAGCGGGGATGTGGGCAGGTGGGGACATTTCTTCATATTATTTGGGAATGTCATGAAGTCGGGCTTATTGCAATGGGGTGTACGATGTAATGAAAGAGGTTACGGGTATTGCTCTCTTACCGGAGGCCAGGCGCTGCTTGTTAAATGTCTGGGAGCCTACAGATTACAACATAGCCCAGACTCAGTGGGCAACCCTGGGGGCCATAATTGCTAAGCGTGATATTGCACAGTTGTGGGGGTCCCAGAGGCCTCCTACAGTGGAAGTATGTAAGGAAAACATGGACTGGTGCATGTTTAGGGAATAAACGGTGTATCTAGCCCTGGGCCGCCCCCGGAAATGGCATAGAGTTTGGGGGCCATTGAACAGGTATTGTGGAGACATATGTACACCGCCTGCAATGGAGAACATCGATATCCCACTCTCCCCCTGACCCCACACCAATGTTTGCACTATTATCTGTTTATTGCTTCGCCCCTGTTTCCCTCCCTTCTTTATAGTGATTATTGATTATTCGATGTACTGTCTATCCGTCCTCGTTTGAACTAGCACTCTGTATATTGTTTTCTTGCCTTGCTTGTTATACTTAATAAAAATATATATTAAAAAAAAAAATGAGTCCTTGTGTAACGAAACTGGAGCTCATGTAAAGCGCTCTGACACCCAAAATCTTCGGGTCTAGTTCGCGCTATATAAAACTCTGGAAAAAAAAAGCCTTCTTGGAGAGGGTACTAGAGGGTGGTGTCGCCTGATTGGCTGGACTTTGGACCATTCCTAATGACTAGGACGAGATATTACGATCAATATTGTTTCTGCATTAACTTCAATGTTAAAGTCATTACTTAACTGCTTTTTAATGTACCTTGGGACTCCCACATCGATGACGGGAAATTATTCAAGCATGTGAATCTATAAAAGATCTAACCCTGGAGAAATAAAGGTAGTACACCTGTATATTTGCAGTTGCCCTTGTTATACCGGTCTTGCCTACTAAAGAAGCATGTCTATAAACCAGTGCTTAATTGGAGTCGGTGGGGGCCACAACACTTATTTTTGGGGACTGCACTTATTTTTCTCGAGAGCAAGAAGGGGGAAACCAACAGATCGGAAAGACGGAGGAAGAGAAAGCCAGAAAAACCATCACAAAGAGAGAAAGCAGGAACCTGCAAAACAAGAAAAAGGTGTAGGGAGTGTCTGGTAGGGGATTAAAGACTAAATGCCGTGGTATTTAGCGTGCCTATGTTTAATTGCATCACCCACTGGCTTCTAAGAGGGCTTTGTGCATCAGTACTCTTTCTTCCACAAACTAAGCACTGCTATAGACTATTTAAAAGTCAAAAGAAATGGCATTGGCAATGCTTGTTTTCACACATGAAATGAATGAATTGGCACAGTTTCATGAAATAGGAGAACAAGGTTTGTACTTAGTTATGCAAGTAGATCAAGCAATATCAGACGTAAATTTGATCACTTCATAAAATGTAAAAAAAAAAATAGCAGCTCTGTGATTTTATGATATACGTGACGCCTTCATCCAGTACTGGAGTTTTAGTCAGCAACACTTTACATGCTGGAATTTACAGCCCCTATGTGCTATACAAAAAGCCCCCACACTACAGCATTGTTGTGCTTGAAAAATAAGGCCAGACTGAAGGTATCACACAAGACAATGGACAACTTGACAACTATGTACATTTATTTATTTTTTACAAAGTCATGGTTCAGTTCGAGATTCCATCCTTTATTCTTGGAATCAACCTGCCAGTGAAGTGGAAAATGGGCATTGAATACATTTCTTGTGCAGATTTAAGAATTCCAGAGCTAATGGATACACATTAACAGCTCTCTAAAATAATGTAGATTGCTAAATCGTTTACTGCTTACCACAACAAAACCTATGTTATAGTATCTCCTAAATCCCACCCCACTATGGACACCTATCTAGTAGCAGCAGCCATGGAACCAGTCTGATTTTACATAATAATAGGAAAGCGCCAATGCTGTCGCCCTAGTTCCTAAGCATAGCTCATATTTTGGGGCTGTTCAAAGACTACTTTAGCTGAAATATTGCTGCCTGCCACTCGAGGATCAGTGACCCACAGAAGTTAGCGCCCAGGGGTGGGAATGTGGAGAGATTACCCAAGGGGGCACACTGATGGACCTGTATTAAAAATAGGGATGGATGGGATCCTTGAATTAATCTCAGCCACTAGTAATTACTTTGGCTGCATCCCAGTCCACCATTATTTTTCACACCATGCCACCTCAGTTTGGACTCAGCCATAAGCAAATCAGTCTTGACCCTGCTCTGCAAGGGACAGTCCAGATCGATCTCCTAAGCTAGGTCCTCCCTGGACCAAAACACAAGCAACCTTGGAGACCTGTTTAGCCCTAGTTGGAGCTCATCAGCCAGGTATAGATTCGTTCCAGTGGTAGTATGCAAAGGACTCCTAAACCGACCCTAGGTTTCTATATATTGAATGGTACTCATTTAGTTGGCTCCATAAGCTTGTGCTCTCAATTGATGGCCAAATTGTTTCTTCCACCGCTGGCTTTAGTGAGTGTAAGCAAAATAAACAGAATGGGACATTGCGCTCCCATCTTGCCACACCGATCATTATTCTGCATTGCAATAAGAAATTCACAGGAGGCACTGCTTTCTCGATACAAGCTTTCACGCTCTGGAACTCACTGCAGTCCAGATTTGAAGCACTCAGGAAGGTTTAAAGTTCACATGAGATGTAAAAAAAAATATAGACGATGCATAACAACAACCGATGATCCTGGGATATAACCCAGGACAATAAGGACACAACTTTGGAGAAGCGCAATCAGCACATTTTCCTGATGTTTAGAAACTGTTTAAATGTGTTCTGTGTCTTCGTAAGCTGTGGAGGAATGACCTGTGTCTAGTGTAGTGTATTATATAGTAATATACATTCATACATACCATCCTGGCCCTGACTAATACCCTAACACCTAGCTGTCTTTTAGAAATAAAGCACTTTCAATTAGACAGAACGATAATGGTGAGGTGGGCTATGTGCTAGTTTGGGGGCAGGTGTACATTTATAAGACTGTGTGTGTGTGTTTTCTATTGCACAATTCGTATTTATTTGTTTAGGAGTCCTGTGTGTACCTGAAATAAATAAATGTGCCCTGTGCCATCTACTGTGCCCTATGTTAAGCGTCTATGTTGCGCTTAGCAAGAAGAGCTACAGCCCTGGCAATGTCCTCTGATTGACTGAATGGGCAAAATCTATAAATTACAGTGAGCTTTTGGAATGCTTCCCATTACCATGAAATCTAAAACACCAATTGACACACATAGTATGAGATGTCATCAGCAAAGAACTAGAGGGATGCCTTTGATTTGGTTGGTTTTCTTCTAATATTTCAATGACAATCAACATCTCGGTAGAGAGTAGGCTTGGGGGCAACTGCCACAACTTGAGAATACAAGCCAGGAATTCAGGCTAGCATATCAGTTCACTTTTAAATTCAGTGATACTGTGCACTTGCAAGGAGGAAATGCAGGACCAGAGGCATGACATCAGGTTGACACTGCCCATGCAACACAGCAAAAGACTGCTAGATAACACAGCAAAAGACTGGTAGATTGCACAGCAACCTGCTCAGAGGATGAATAGGTGGTGGGCTGTCAAGCTCGCAGAGAAGTGCCCAGAGTGTGCAGAGATTGGAGTGCCACTCTAACTTCACCAAGATGGAAAGCAGGCAAGTGAAGATTGCCTGTGTGCAACTTTCAATAGATCCCTTCAATGAAGAGCATTCTTTCTAAATGTGCTTACTTTTGGGCCTACAACCACGGATGAAAGCTCACGAAGTTTCTAAGACAAAGTACTATTCCTCTTGTGAGTCGTTAATGATGTGACTGTAGCAGTTTCCCTTCCATGAGGGCCCTCCTTTGTCTTCCTACTGGAGGTCACCTCAAAGATGTTTGGCAGTAAAGGTCACAATGTGGACATTGATCCCAGGAGATTGAATCCCTTGCCAGGCATAATGGAAAGACAGTACTTCCCAGGTGTCATTCAGAGCTAGCGTAACTGGTCTCGGACCATGCTTCTCCCATATAGTCCAGTCTATGGTACGGTGTACTCTAGGCTTCCCCCACTCGCCCATTTAAAAGACATGATGTGCAATAGGCATATTTTGACTCTCGCATGGATCATCCATTGGGGGAGGAGCACTAAAATGTGGCAGTAACCTTTTTAGGTGTAGCCTAGACAGCACTTGCGCTGTCCGGAAGATCTGTTGCATGTACTTAGTCGGAGCTTTAGAGCATAGCCCCAGGACTGGTCTGCTTCCGCTTCTGCTTTTACTAGCAACTGTTTCTATTGAACTGTCTTGTTAGAAAACGACCAGTAGAGGTCAGCAAAATACCAGAATCGCTTTACCCAGGATAATGTGCTTCATAGCTAAAAACGTATACGGTCCCATAGGTGAGACCTGTTGAATTGCAAAAAGCTTGTTTCGTTCTGATTACACAATATGACGTCCAAGATATCCTCTAGTTTATTCCTCTGTATTATGCCATAAATCTCAATGCGGATGAAAAAAGCTACAGGCTTCCACTCGATGTTGACAAATGTTTCAAGGCAATCCTCTGGGCACATGGTGTTTATATGCCCTTCATTAATAGCTGCAGATATCTAGTGTAAACATTTGCATCCAAACTGCATATTCTGCAGCAAACACAATTATGCTTTATGTATAGACTTGAGTTGGGGTGTTCGTCACTTCCAGATGGATCATCCACGATATGATACTAACTGTGCATTTCATTATGTTGGAAGGTATTTGTTTAACCACATCAGAAGAGTCAAGTCTGACAGTACAACTACTTTATGGATCGCTAAACCTTTTGTGATATATACAGGCTTCAGGTTATTTCACGATGAGGTCCAAAGGCAATTCATTTAAAGTGTGAAAACTGTCAAATAAATAAAATCAAGAGAAAACTAAGATGGTTAGAAAGATAACTGCATCCTCTTTAAAGTGTTTTTATTTGACTTGTTCAAAGCGAGGCCGGTAGTGTTTAAAACCTGTTTTACGCTATATGTCAATATAAAATTGGCACATCACCTATTTTCCTGGACGGACACAAGCCATAGTGAGTTGTTTTTTATTTTCCAGTATTAGGCCAGTTTGTCCTCAGATTAAAAAGAATCTCCACATCCTGCTGCGCTAGTTTGTAAACTCCAACTTCATTTAATGCGGCTGTCGCTGGAGACTGCTTTGTGTTAGTGCTGGTCCCATTTCCACACTCTGAAGCGGACTGCAGCACGTCCTTCAGGAGCAGGGCAGAGCCGACTTTAAGATTCAGGATAATGCAGGCCTCTTTAACACTGCAAGAGAGGAAAAAAGGCATTCACATAACGACAAGTGATCTGGGTTATTGAACATCATGTAAAAAAGCTATACTACATACACAAAGCTTTGGGTGTTACCTGCACCATGTGTAAATAAGCAATCGCAAAGAGCCAACAATAAAACTTATTTTATAAAATAGCTAAAGGTAACCAATTACCTGAAGCAGTATGTGTGATAGAAACCCATGGTGCAGCACCCAGTTTTGACGTGGTTGTTCTCTCAAAGTATGTTTTTTACATGAGCTTTTTTATATAGGTGAACATGGAAGATGCCAATATTGCACCCATTGCAGTCCCTATCATCCCCACCTTCCTACTTCTGTTGCACTTCATTTCCGTTGTGCCCTTCAGTTCCCACCACGTTAATCCCTTCTCTACCTCGCTTCAGCTGGTTGGGCAGTGGAGCGGGAGCTGAAGGGGTTGCAAGATATGTAGTCTAGAAATGGAAATGGGAAGGGATTTTTGTCTCTTCCCCCTTATGCGCAACTGTATTTTAGTTCAGCATCCCACACTGTGACGTGCACAACTGTATTCCTGAAGGAGAGGCTTTCCTGTCAAAACATACGACGGGTGATAGTGTTCCAATGTTACCTATATCAAAAGCCCGATCTAGTGACTAATCTCTACTCAAAACGTTGTTGTTTTGGTATTTTTAGACACTGAACATTCCAGAGAGAAAGTTAAAGAACATCTCACTGACCGAGAAATAAGCAAGTTGCTTGTATTCAGTAATATTCTTTCTTGTGGATACTCTAACCGTAGCATATCCCCCAGACATCAGACTGGATCTGGAGAATATTTGTGACAATGCTCTATCGATCAGCTAGGTTGTGTCGTGTGGGTCCAAACTGACTCAATTTCGCCCCGGAAATGACATAATGAAGCGGCATAAAAGCACCACTTGTGAGACTAACTAACTAACTAACACACACACACTCAATCACTCCTACTGTTGGTTGCTCTCACTTATTCTCACTCTGACTCACTAATACCCTCATACTCATTCCCCTATCATTTGCTGAAGAAGGAAACTAAAAGCTGATCCCTGCGCAGTGAATATTTTGTTCAATGCACAGAACCTCACCGTCTCCCATCTCATCACAGGGTGGGATGGGGTCAGCGAGGCTTCTAACCCGACTCCACATCACTCTGTCACAGTATAGGAATTGATGAGCTGTCAGGGTTATTGACAGATAGTTACAGACACTGCAAGGTTTAAGTCAAAGTGGTTGGCACTATGTGTACAGGTGAGGCTCCCACACATCACTAATGGGCTGGCACTTTGGCATGGCAGGTAACTGAGGTCAGGGCTGGGTCTACACCAGCACTGGACACTAGGTGTGTGCTTGCTTCAGGCACCTCTGTGAGCCTGTGCCAGCCATCAGACAGATACACTGCCTACCTCAGGCTTATGCTTGATCCTTACAGTGAGGAAAGGCATTTGTATTACATCAATAGTGCTCCTACTACTAATATTTATATAAAGCACACCACACACTGAATTGGGGCTACTAAATAGGAGTTCTAATATGCAACTCAATGTTACTCCGTTTATTGGCTTGGACTAATGAAAGAGTAAGTCATCCATGCTGTGATCTATGCAGCATTGACTTGCTGAACTCAGAATAGGTGCTCAGCTCAGCAAGTAAGTTTACCTTTTGTAAAATTGAAAAGACGTGTGAGGTCATAAGACGTTTTGAAACCACTACGTCCTCATTCACGCTCCTTCAATTCAGTCCATACTGTCTTCCCAAAATGCATTTTAACATATAGAGATGCATCTGCAGCAATTAAATCAGCAAATACAGTAAAGCATGATAGTCTTTCAAAACATCTGAGCTTTCTTTGTTGCTCTCAGCTCCGAGCCAGTGCCTCTCACAAAAGCTCAGATGTTTGACCAGGTTTTCAGAGGCGGAGGTCAGCCACCAGGTCCTGTGAATGGTAGTCCAGAGCCACAACGAGCTGCTGTTCCAAAGCCTAAAACACACTGGATAACCATACACTTCTTGGCAAATAATTGAATACCTAGAGACCACTAGACTCAGCCTGGGAAAGGTTTCATTCATCATTTATTAATGCTGTTCTTTCTAATGCTGGTCTGTTGTTGCCTTTTGACCTCTTAGTCCCTTTAGCCCAGATGATCATTGTACCCAAATTTCTTATACATGACTTTACTTGTTAAAGTCCTGGAATAGTTTTTCTCCCTTTCCCCTAATCACCCTCCCCCTCAGACCCCCGATTGAGACATGTTCAGGCAGCCCGAGGCCAGGTGGAGAAAGCCAGTCAGGAGCTCTGCATCTTGCAGAGCCTGAGGTGAACCTCAATCTTGCTTCCATATAGTGAGAGTGGTGTGTGGTACAGTCTGTGCATGTAATGGAAACATATGAAGCGAAGTCTACTGCTAGATGACCGGGCAGCTGTCTGAGAGCAGCATAACTCCCAATCCATATCCGGCAGAGGATCCTGCAACTCCTCGTCCCATATTGCCAACCTACCTGAAAGCAAAGTTCATCATGGAGGGGCTTTCCGTAACACAAGGAGAAAGTTGGTTCTTACCGTGGTGTCAAGACTGATGCTCTCAAACAAATTTACCTTGTGCTTCTTCAAGAGTTTGGCAACTTCTTCCAGCGGAAATCCTGAAGGTCCCCACACACTCAAAATCTCTGTGTTCTCAATTCTTTTCCCAATTACTATTTCTTGCGTCTGGTCTCTCCCTCCACATCCAGGCTCACCGGAATGTGCAGAATGTTCACACTGTTGTGAATTCTTTTAGTGTGTCTAAACTGCTACCCTATGCCTGAGGTGAGGTTTATCGCACAAGTTACTTACCTTTGGTAACAATATATCTGTAAGAAACAGTAGTCTACGAACCAATGATCACACCAGAAAGTCCTGGAGAACGGAACGGCCGAAAAAGCCATCTCTTCGGACTTGGCTCTCCAGGCAGTAGTGTCTTGCAAACGTGTGCAGCGAGGCCCACGTAGCTGCCTGACAGATGTCCTGCAAGGGGACTCCCCGACCCAGGGTAGTAGTAGCCGCCGTGGCCCGAGTGGAATGGGCACATAGCCCCACAGGAGGCTCCTTTCTAGCCAGAGAGTAACAAGCCTTGATGCACAAGACGACCCATCTAGAAATGGTTCGCTTGTGCACCGCCCGACCCTTCTTAGCGCCCACGTAACCAACAAAGAGTTGATCATCCACCCGGAACTGGCGTGTGCGATCCAGATAGAATGAGAGCGCACGTTTTGGGTCCAGAGGGTGGAGCCTCTCTTCCTCTTTCGAGGAATGCGGAGGCGGAAAGAAGGTGGGCAAGGTGATGACTGCCCAATGTGGAAGGCTGTGACTACCTTGGGCAGGAAAGAGGGTCGCGTCCGAACACAACTTTATCCGAATGGACAGAAAGGAAAGGAGGTGTAGAAGAAAGAGCCTGGAGCTCACTCACTCTCCTGGTAGAGGTGATGGCAACCAGGAATGCAGTCTTAAGAGTAAGGAGACGAAGAGGACAGTTATGAAGTGGCTCGAAGGGAGCGCACATCAGATAAGTCAGAACAAGGTTCAAGCCCACTGAGGCATCACGAAAGGAACAGGAGGGAACATATGAGTGATGCCCTTCAAAAACCTATTTACAACTGGGGACTTGAACAAAGAGGGCTGATCAGGGAGCCTTAAGAAGGCGGAAATGGCAGAGAGGTAGCCATTCAGAGTGCCCAGAGCAGAGCCCTGCTGGGCAAGAGAAAGAAGAAAGAGGAGAACCTCTGAAAGAGGGGCAGAAAGGGGATCCACAGCCTTTGCTGTGCACCATGCCACAAATTTGTTCCACCTGCAGGCGTATACCGATTTTGTGGAGGGACGCCTGGCTGCCAAAATCACATTACAGACTTCAGGAGGCAAGTCAAATGGCCTCAACTGCCGCCGCTCAATCTCCACGCATGTAAGTGGAGACTGGAGAGGTTCGGGTGGAGGACCTTCCCCTGCTGCTGCGACAGAAGGTCCTCCTCAAGAGGCAGACGAATCGGGGGATCGACAGACATGCTGAGTAGCTCGGGATACCAGTATCTTTGTGCCCAGTCCGGAGCCACAAGGATGACTTGGGTCCGGTCTCGCCTGATCTTCTTCAGCACTCTGGGCAGAAGTGGTATAGGCGGAAAGGCGTACAACAGACCGCAGCTCCACTCACGAAGAAAAGCGTCTCAGAGCGACTGCCGCCTTGGAAATTCCAACGCGCAGAACCGATGACATTGCGCTTTCTCTTCTGTGGCGAATAGATCTAACCAAGGCTCTCCCCACTGGCTCCCCCACTGCTGAAATTCGTGATCCATCATGCACCGATGGCTGAGTTCGTCCACCCTGGCGTTCAGGGAACCTGCCAGGTGTTGAACCACCAGGATCACGCCCTGATGTTCCAGCCACTACCAGAGGTGCAGAGCCTCCTGGCATAGGGTCCATGACCCCACCCGCCCTGTTTGTTGCAGTACCACATGCCGGTGGTGTTGTCCGTGAACACCTGCACTACACTCCTCCGGACAGAGGGGAGGAATGCCTTCAGTGCAAGCCAGATCGCCCGCAGCTCCAGAAGGTTGATGTGGAGCTGGGACTCCGCCAGAGGCCTCTGATCTCCGCCTCTCCCATGTGGCCCCCCCAGCCCTGGAGAGACGCGTCCATCACACCTACGTGCTCCGGTTGGGGTAGGGGGAGGGATCTGCTGCTGACCCAATCGCGGTCCGTGAGCCACCACTGCAACTGTCTTTCAGTGTCCTCCGAGATCAAGACATGGTCGGACAAGTTGCCCTGGTGCTGGGCCCACTGATACTTCAGGTCCCACTGCAGAGCCCGCATCCGCCACCTGGCGTGATGCACCAGAAGGATGCAGGAGGCCATCGGCCCCAGAAGCCGCAGCGTCAACCTGACCGAGATTCGGGATAACGGCTGAAAGATCAGAATCAGAGCCTGAATATCCCGAACCTGCTGTTCGGGAGGATAAACCCGAAACTGCGCCGAGTCTAGAACCGCTCCGATGAAGAGGAGCTTCTGAGAGGGACACAGGTGTGACTTCGACACATTGATGGAGAACCCCAGCAGGTGCAGGAGGTCGGCCGTAGCCTGGAGGTGGCTGACGACTGTCTGGGGCGAGCCCGCCTTCAACAACCAGTCGTCGAGGTAGGGGAAGACTGAAACCTCTAACCTGCGCAGATGAGCTGCGACCACCGCCATCACTTTCGTGAACACCCGTGGGTCACTGGTAAGGCCGAAGGGGAGCACGGTAAACTGAAAGTGCTCATGGCCTACCGTGAACCGCGGGTAGCGTCGGTGGGCCGGCAGGACGGGGATGTGAAAATAAGCGCCTGCAAGTCCAACGCTACCATCCAGTCTCCCGTGTCCAGGGCAGCTAAGACCTCAGCCAGTGTCAGCATCTTGAACTTCTCCTTCCGGAGGAAGCTGTTGACGTTCCGCAGGTCCAAGATAGGGCGTACGCCCCCTTTGCCCTTCTTGGGAACCAGAAAGTAGTGGGAGTAGCAATTACACCCTACTTCTGGCCCAGGAACGCGCTCGATGGCCCCCTTGGCCAAGAGGGCCTTAACTTCCTCGCGCAGAAGTTGCAAGTGATCCCCCGACACGCGGTGGTACTGCGGTGGCATGGCTGGAGGGGTCGCCTCGAAGGGGAGGGAGTAGCCCCTTCGGACGATTTGCAGCACCCACCTGTCCGATGTGATGGAGCGCCAGTGGAGGAGGTGATGGCGAACCCTGCCCCCCACTGGCGTCGAATGGGCCTGAAAGCACGGACTAGGAGGGCTTTGAGGCAGATGCTGCGGGGTGGATGTGGACTGGCCTCGCCATTGTCCCCAGGCACCGCCACGGCGGTTACCACGTCCGCCACCGTGCTGGATGTTAGTCTGCGGCCCGTGGCTGGCAGGACGTGAGAGGTGCCCATTCCTTGGCCACAAAAGGAGCGAAAGGCAGCAGTTTGCTGGCGCTGGGCTGACAGGCCCAAGGACTTGGCCCTAGCCCTGGAGTCCTTAAAGCGCTCAAGCGCCCTGTCTGCCTTGTCGCCAAAGAGGCGACGGCCATCAAACGGCATGTCCATAAGGGTGTTTTGGACATCAGCCGAGAAGTTGGCGGACCTCAGCCAGGCGTGGCGACGAATCGCGACCGTCGTTGCCATCGCTCTGCCTAGCGAGTCCGTTGTATCCAGTCCACACCGGATGGAATACCGTGCCGCATCTCGACACTCCGCAAGGGCTTGGGCGAGTTTAGTCCGGGCCTCCTCCGGACATTGTGGCAGCACGTCCGCGCCCGTGTCCCACAGAGAGTGGGTATAACGGCCCAAGAGGCAAGCAGTGTTAACTGACCGCAACCCCAAACTCAGTGAGGAGAACATCTTTTTACCATACTGTTCGTACCTCTTGGATTCCCGATCGGGGGGAGCCGTCGGGAATGCGGTCTGGGAGTTAGAGGCCTGTATGACCAGGCTCTCGGGAGTGGGATGGGTGGACAGGAAGCAAGGGTCGCCCGGAGTCGGGCGGTGGCGTCTGGCCACGTTCCTATCTACAGGGGGACCTGTAGCGGGCCTGGACCATGTGCCCAGAAGAACGTCAGACAAGGCCTCATTAAACGGCAACAGAGGCTCTGAAGAGCTTGCTTGCGGTTTAAGGACCTCAGTGAGGAGGTTAGTTCTCATGGCCGCGACGGGGAGTTCAAGGGATAAGGCCTTGGCCGCCGCGTCAACACCACACTATAGGCAACCCCCTCCTCCGTAGCCACGGTAGGATGGGAGACAAAAACAGTGTCTGCCGAAGTGTCCAAAGCTCACCTGCCCAGTCCTGATAAGACTGGCACTCACGTGCCAGAGGGTCCTCAGACCCCTCCCAATCCGCCTCGCCACCCATCTCCTGGTGCTCAGGTTCAAATGATTGGGCCGGATCATAGAAGAAAAAGTCTTCTCTCGACGTCGAATGCAGCGTCGAGCGGCGCCGCTCCGGCGTCGGAACCGGGTCAAGGGGGGGACCGGGGATGAAATCGTCCGGGGACAGCGTCGGGGGCGACACCCTAGGGGCGGGCGCCGGCAAGGTCGTAAGGTCGACCGGCGACGCCCCGTATCCAGAACCGGATCTAGCGGGGCCCTGTGGCGTCGGGACCGAAGTTGCAGACGGCGCCGGGGGCGAAGCACCCGACGGCGCCGGGGCAGAAGCACCCGGCCCGCTTGGGCTCCCAGTCGGGACCGCGGGGCTCGAAGGCGCCGCGGAACCCGAAAGGAGGAGTGAGCGACCTCATGGCCGTGAGGAAGGCATCGATCTCCTCCGTCGTCACGTTCTGCCCAGGGACTCCCGGGTATGGAGCAGGCCACGACGCCTGCGGCTCCGGCAGAGCCGCGTGGGCGGGCTCGCCCGAACCCCCGGCCGCGTCGCGCGAGCGTCGGGGGGAGTCAGAAGAGCGATGTCGCTTCTTCGACTTCTTGTGCCTCTTACCTGAGGATTTGGAGCCCGAGGAGTGGTGACGGCTCTCCGAGCTGTGATGACTCCGGCCCCGCGACCGGTACCTCGAGCTCCTTCCGGACCGGGACCTCGAACGGTGCGGAGCCGACTGGCGGAGCTCGAGGTGCTTGCGGGAGCGCTCCCGCCTAGCCTTTGACGTCAAGGCCAGGCAGTCGAGGCACGACTTGTCATCGTGGTCGGGCCCCAGGCAATGTAGACACCGGCGATGGGGGTCGGTAACCGACATCAGTCGGCTGCAGTCGACTCAAGGTTTGAACCCGGGCATCCCTACCGGCACCGTTGGAGTCGCTCAACTTCGAAGAAAGATCAAAAATGATCGAAAAAGTTTAGTCAAAAAATGACTAAGGGTACCACTTTTTCCGGATCGGCATTTGCTGGCGTGGAAAAAAGAAGAACTGACGTCAGCGCGCGTGGGCGGCGCCTAAGTACTCCGGCGACGTTATCCCGGCGCCAACGAAGCAGACGACGGAGCTGCAGACTACGCCTACTGATGCGCAAGGGTACTGCTATGCAAAAGTTTCCGGATCCAGTCTGACGCCTGGAGATATTCTAAGGTAAGGAATCTAATACTAACCTGTTTCTTTCAGATTCACAAAATAACAAGTAACTTAGATTGCCTTTTAGATGTGTATTCTATTTTTCCACAGATTCATCTTTTAAATAAAACGTTCAGACATCCAATCGGAGCCAGAAACCTTTGTTTTCAGGAATATGGGCTAGGTGGCATCAGAGCAGCTTCAGCAATTGAGTTACCCAGTCATCTCATGTGACAGAGCAGCTCCTTAAAGGTGTTGCTGAGTGCCTATGATATTACCCCCACTTATATTTGCTGATCCATAGATGGCAAACAAAGAAAAACAAACCATTACCAAACAACAGAAAGTCTCCAGAGAGAGGGGTTGAGACTGATGATTAATCTGCATGAAAACTGTAGCAATGGTAAGTAACTTGTTTTTCGAACGAGTACTTCTGCCAGCAGCATCCTCATCTAAAGAAAGGCACTCTCAGCAAACAGTACCCAAATGAGGAGGTTCTGAATAACCCCATAATAAAACCAATTACAAGAGCAAAGCTAGCGTAGATTATGTGTGCAACTTTTTGCTGTAAATCAACCATGGGAAAATGCATTTTTAATTGCAGATCAGTCCATAAAATGGTCCCACTAAGAAACTGGCCTGCAAATAAAATGATCCCACTAAGAAACTGGCCTGTTACCAAATGAAAAATGCACACAAAAAACAATAAAAACTGTGTTTACTCACTGTTTAAAATAATTTTCAGGTCTCTTGCAGTAGTGTGAAAAAAGTGGAAACAAATTTCGGGTCATATCAAACTGCAATTGCACGGCTCCACCTTCATTGAAATGATTAGCGAGAATTATCTAGAGAAAGACAAAAGATGCTGTGAGACAAGTATGATCTAACAGCGCCACTCAAAGTCACAGAACCCAGTAAGTCTATGTGAACATACTTCTTGATATATGAACATGTCGAGTTTCTCAGCAAGCATCTGCCAGAAGACCTGAAACATGGAGTGACAGAGTTGCTGCTCCAGCTGCAACAGACGGTCTCTTAACATGAGCAGCATTGGACAAGCGCTACTGGACAAGGACATCACTGCCTGTTCTGATTGGGACGGCAATGCTAACCACCTAAAAGAGAGAAAAAGAAACAGAAATTAGGGAATTGATCACTAATGCAGAGAGTTCTAAGCTTTGGAGGATCAATCAAATCTACAGATCCTCAACATTTCTGAATATTCCAATTTGGCTGCAATGTTGTGATTGTAGCACAACACCTTCACATTATGCTTAACTCCTACATTTTAGAGCACCTACATTTTGCCAAGCAAGAGAGTTCATATATTTTCTCCGCAATAACAGTTTTATGATATCTCACCAATAAAATATGACTCTTACTTTTCCTCAGTAAAAGGAAGAGCAGCTATCATGTACTGAAAATTGTTTTTCAAAAATTGTAGAAATTCAGATTGTGTTGTCTCTATCCACATGCATACTGTCAAAGAGCAAGAGTCCCATTCCTCCAACATGCTAATGACACCCCTCTTAGTCACTGCAGAAGCCTTTGTGTAGCACAAACATGATCAGTGATGATAAGAGGAAGGCGGTAGGTATAGGTGATAGGAGAGAACCTTGCTTCATAAAAAAAATCTGTCTTACTGTTGTAACTTGGCTCTATCCTCCAAAACCGAATGTAAAGGTAGGAAGAAAGCCATCATTAAACAAAATGGCTTAATACAATCACATTACTGAGATCATAAAAATGGACATCCGTCTATGAAAATACACTCAAGTAAAAATGGCTACAGAAGAAGTTGCCCTCAAGATGTTTCTCAACAGACCCATGTTGAGAAGTGTGCGGCCAAAACCACTTTAGTTCCGGAATAAAAAGCACACATCTCTCTAACACATGTAGAACTATGAGGTTTGTACCACTTTGCAATGATAAACAATTTCCTTCTTTCGTTGACGGTTGTAGTAGAAGATATGTCCGGTGGAGCTACCTTGATAGCTATAGAGAAGATGGGCTGTGGACTTCCCCCCCTCCTCTGAGAAAGCTCTGTCCAAGTAGAGCCTAAATGCAGCACTAAATTTACATAATGTGTAATCCTGTCAGCTGACAGAGAATGAGGTGCAGTAATTAAAAAACCCAACTTAAGTAGGGTGTATTCCGAGGACCCCTTGTTTTTGTTGAAGACCGCAGAAGGTTTTTTTACATGTGTTACATCCTGCGGTAATGGCGCTTACTGAAGGCTAGAGGGACTTTAGAAGGAATTGAAGAACTAAAAAGAAGGGTATACCCTGCTTACTGTTGAAGCAAGGGGCTGGGGTTACCAGTCAAAATGACACATTAACAAATGCACCTTGGACATAACACAATTTGTCTGTGGATGTGTTGGGATGTTTGCAATTGTTTAACCCATTGATAAATTGTGTAATGTCCAGGGGGCATTTGTTGGACTATCATTTAGAAGACAATGAAGTATGATTCAAGCCCGCATGTGCAGATGTCGAAAAGCAATTGGTTTGAAAATGCTACAACATGTTGCTGCTTGTATCCTTGAAACATCTAACACATTGCCACAGAGAAGGAAGAGGGTAGGGAAGCAGCCAATTAAATTATAGCCTTTCAATGAGGAAAGGCTCGAAATTCTGTATCACGAATTTACCAAGTTGGATGCCAGTCAGCAGTAGAAGAGGCGAGCCACTGAGTAGTGGTGCCATGTCACCTTGATGGGAAGTGGCAAAAAGACTGACTAAAGTTAATTTATGCAGGTGTCCATACATATTTTTTAAAGAATGCCTACATGCCAAATTGAACACAACAGGCTGTTGTGAGGGATGGGATTACCCCATGCAGTTTAGAAACAATATATTTGCGGAGGAGACTGGAGTTGAACTCAGAGGCTGGATTATTTAGCGCTCTCAATGCAAATCCCTAATCCAGGGCTTTTTCTGTGGGAGGCTGAGGTGCACAGGGCAGCTTGGACGATAAGCAGTGGAGTGACAGCTAGACGCCATCATTTTAGAGCTTTTTCTATTATCCAAACCATTAGGTGTCTTAGAATGTTTTTGGCCTGCAAGCTAGATTTGGGCAAAGTGCTGCTTGCAGGCCATCTGTCCCTTTGGAGAAGTCAAATCTGGCTGGCCGACTGTGACGGCTAGACATCCTGGGATTTGTGGAGGAGGATGACATAACTGGGGACACCTAGTTCTTTCACTGTCCATGGTGCCTTGTTAGAGGAAGGAGCTGGTGTAGGATGGCAATTGCCAGAGAAAGTGGGATCATTACAGTTGTTGGAGTGTTGCGCCAAACTCCAAATAAAAAAACAGCATGTAGGAGAGAAGCAGCGGAAATGAACAGGAAACAAACATGATTTTTTTCCCCCTAGATAAGAAACCAGAAGGGGGCTTATTGAAGACAAGACGGCTGATTCTGAAAAATTGAGTACCCCTTTGAGGGCAAAAGGAGACGTGGCTAGCACAGGGGAGCACGTCTTGGAAAGGTGAAGAACGAAGATAGAAAATATGATTGGTAGGATGTCAAGACTGGAGGAGGTGGACGTTAAACAAAGGAAAGTGGGGAGTTTGAGCCAATGGCTTGGAGGTTCAAAGGTTGGTGGACTTAAAGTCTGATGTATCACTAGATCATAACAAATATCAGAGCCATCATTCAGTCAAAATGTTAGAAGGTCATGACCCCACCCCCTTGCCCCTTAAGTGCAAACTGCTAAGGCTAGATTAAAAATAGTAAACATGCATGGTCTAGGTCATGATGGTGAGGTACTGGCCCTGATGACAGATATTTGACTGGACACAGGTAATTATGTGCGGGCTCAGGTTGTTTTGTGTTCCACCGAAAACTTATCTTAGGCTTTAAAATGGACTAACAAACAAAGTTGACCATTTTTTAATTCAGGCGATCTTCTGCTTAAATGACAGAAAAGACAAGCAAAGGCAGCAATGCACCTTGGAAAGTAATTGGGACGGAGGGGGTTCCCATTTTTATGCTTTAACATAAAAGCCACAGGAATCACAACCTACCTTTCCCTTCTATAAGGCTTTGCAGTTTCTTGGACCTCTCGAAAAACATGGTCTACTTGACGAGTCAACATGTCAAGCTTCAGGCGCTCCAGAAGAGTAATCATGTCATCAAACACAGAGCTTTCCATGGAAGCCAACTGCCCCAGCTGCAGCTTGCTCACTGCACTGCTCTCCGCACACACCTCCAACGCTGCCTGCTGCAGCTGCAAGAAGAACTATAAAACAATAACGGTTAAGACACAGATGCCAATGAAATGTCTTTTCACTCCTAGAATTTACAAGAAAAAATATATGTTAAAATGTTACATTATGTTACACTGTATTTAGGCCATGATTACAACGGGTACAGAAAATTCCAAACCCTTTGCACAATCAATTTTTTCCCAGTTATTAGTTTTTCCAAATATATATTGCCACTTTGTAGTTCCCAGAGACAGGAATTTCCCAGATTTTGAACAGTAATAACTTTGCGCATGTTTGATGAATCTCCACAAAACTTTGCAGACTCATTCCTTTCCCTACATTGGCAGATGATGTAAAGTTTTGTGATAATTAGTTAAGGAGGTGCAGAGAAAAAAAAGGGGGGTGGGTTCCTAAATGCATCTTGCCACCAATGCATTTTCATGAACTTTTTTACACAGACATAGCAACAAAATGGCTGAACACGTTTGCATAAGATTTGGCACGAATATAGATTATGGTCTGGAAAGGATCAATTTTTGCTACTTCATGAAAAACAGTTTTGTACTTGTAAGGCACTGAAACATAGTGATATTTAGGCCTCAGTATACAGTGTTAATTTTGATATGATAAATGTATTTATTGAGCACACGTTCACCAGAGGTTTCTTGGCACTTAAACAGAGATGCTTAGACAGATGCAGTGAGAGTTAATTATAGGCCTGGGGAAAAAGCCAAGTCTTAAGGGATTTCTTAAACTGAGGATAGGAAGGAACTTGGCGCAATTCGGGGGGGGAGGGTATTCCAGAATTGAGGCGCCAAGGTCGAGAATACTAGACCAACATGTTTTTTACGTTTGAATGAGCAAGGGGGTCAGTAGATTCAGGCTAGAAGAGCGTAGCTCACCAGAGGGTGCATATCGCTGCATTCTGGTGGCAATAAAAACAGGGCCATAGGACAACAAGGCTCTGTGAATCAGGCAGCCAAGTTTCAAGAGGGAGCCAATGGAGACTCTTAAGCAGGGGTTTCGCGTGGTGGGATTTTGGCTGGCCGTAAACAAGCCTGGCGGCTTGATTCTGTACCATTTGTAACCGGTGTAATTGGTATGCAGGGATTCCGGCGTACAGTGAGTTGGCGTTGTCAATACGCAACATTACTAAGGCCAGGGTAACTTGGATAAGAGCCTGAAAGGATAGGAATGTACTAATTTCCCGAATTCTTCTCTAGTGGAAGAAGCAAGCGGACACCACCGAATTAATCTGGGTCGCCATGGTGAGATCACTACTAATTGTGAGACCTAGGCTTTTGACGGAGATGACTAGGGAGGGTGGGCATCCCAGAGAATGGAGCCAAAAGTTAGAGTTCCATAGGTTGGCTGAGGGCCCAGTGAGAACCAGCTCCGTCTTATCAGGATTGAGCTTTAACTGGTTTAAGTTCATCTAGTTGCTGATGAAATTCATGGATAATTGAAAATTCTCCATAGAGGAGGGTGACAAGTCAATGGTGAAGACAAGCTGGAGGTCATCAGCGTAATTAAAAGTAACTACTTCTCTCTTACGAAGGTCGAAAATCAGGGGAAAAATATGCAGATTAAAAAGAAGAGGAGAGAGAGAAGAGCCCTCGGGGACCCCGCAGGTCATTCTTTTTTTCTCAGAGGAAAAATTGGAGAGACGAACTGCTTGGTAGCGATCGTTGAGGAAGGAGATGATCCATTTTAGCGGGAGGCCCCGGATGCCGGTGCTCTCGACCCGGTCAACCAGTAAATTGTGGTCGACAGTGTCGAAAGCCGCCGACAAATCCAGGAGCACTAGAGCCTGCGTGATGTTCTGATCAGCCCCCTTCCTGAGTTCATCATGAACAGCTAGAGCAATGAACTCGTTAGAATGTTCGGGCCTCAAGCCCGCTTGATGCAAGTCTAAATAGTGGGAGTGTTCCACAAATGTGCTCAGGCAGTTTGCTACAAGGGCCTCCAAAATTTTGCCGAGGAAGGGTAGCCGCAATATTGAGCAGAAGTTGCTAAGTACAAGTGGGTCAGAGCCTACTTTCAGCGGTCTTGAAGAGGTTAGGGGCCATGCCCGTGGTAAGGGAGTTATTGAGAAGCGATATGGGGGGTTCGGGGAAGTGGAAAAAGGCCTCCCAAGCAATGGGAGAGGGGCAGCTGTCCATCAGGGAGCCGAACGAACCCTTTTGAGGAGGGAGAAGAAGACCTCCTGAGTTATCGGTGGAATAAGATCAAGATGGGGAAAATGTTGCGCTATACAGTGGTACCTGTCGATCACATAGCAGTACATGTTTGGCAAATGACTGCATTTACAAAATTGAAGGGATCCATCTTCTTTAGAACACATTTTGGCTGTGCTCTGGGTTAGGGCTTTAGATATAAGTAAGTAGTTGGTTTTATTGTTGTTCCCTGCCTATTACCACTATAGTAAAGTGGTAATGAGTAGGGAAAATTATATATATGTTTCTATATATTTTTAAAAAAGATAACGGAAAGTACTGCAGCACTTCAACATTTTTAAAAAACAATTATAGGTGTAAAAACTATTACATTAAATTGAAGGGAAAATATAGTGCAGTACAGTGTTTTTTCAATTTTTTATATTTTATTTTACTCTTAGTCTGCATTGTGGGTTTTAAGGGGGAAATATAGTGTAGTACAGTGAACTAAAAAAAATTAACTATGTAAAAATAAAAAATAAACACTGTACTTAACTATATTTTCCCTTTAAACCCAGAATGCAGACTAAGTGCAGTCTAAATTATATTTAACACTTTCAATTTTGGAAGGGCAAAATATTGATTAGACCACACTTAGTCTGCATTCTAAAGGAAAATATAGAGTAGTACAGTGTACCTAATTTTTTTTTTTATGAAATATGCAAAAATGACAATAAATTTACAATTAAAAACCAGAGCGCATACCAAGTGTGGCCTACACAATATGGTACTACAGCGGTACTCCCCAAACGTTTTCTAAAATATATAAAGTAATAAAACTACTTTTACCTACTTTTACATACTTCTATAAATTGAAACATCCCTTCCTATATACTTATAAAACAGAAGGAAAGTATAGTTGCACTTAAAAGGCAGAACAAAGCTGAAGTGTGATCTAAACAATATGGTTGCCTTTTGCTTTTGTAAGGGCAGTCAGATAGTTTTTTATGATCGGCCTGTACTTTGGTATATTGTGAAATGACAGCGGCCCAATATATCACTAAGTTTTTGTACCTTATGGGCCTGATTCACAATGGAAAACAAGGGCATTTTACTAGTACTATCTTTAGGACTGCAGAGTCTCTTCACATACAATAATCAGACCGTGCTATATCTTTGTGTGTGTTGACTCAGCAGTAAAGATACAACTCGCAAAATAGCTTTGTAAATAGCTAAGAATCGTAAATCTGCACAAAAACACATGTTTACCTTTGTTAATCAGTCCCTATAACTTTAAAACTACTGAAACAATTTAGATCTAATACCAAAAAGGACCATTTAACCCTATAATCTATATTTCTAACATATTTAATTTAAATCTGTTCATCCATTTTCACACTACGTCTCTTTTAAAAAATATATTTTTTAAACTTTTTTATTTTTTTTATACAGAATGCGCGACAGTACTGCACATTCGGCACAGGCACAGAACACCACATACAGTGTAACAACAGAGCAGTAAAGTAACAGTGCAAAGAGAAATAGAGAAATGGCATAATAACACTAGGCTATGCAGCAAGGCCTGACCGATTCCCAGGTGTACCTCAATTGTGCTGATGCTGTGATGACGTGTATCATGGACTGTCTGTGCACGGTTCCCGCACTAAACCCCTGAGCCCCGCCCACTCCTTCCAAATTTTATAGTGTTTTGGGGGCATCATCTTGCCAAGTAAATTGGGTGCTTGCGACCCATGTAGTTGTCCATGCCCTTAGCCAATGTTTCCACTAGAGGGTCCTTCCAGGACCTCACAGTATCTTGTTTAGCAACGATCAAACCTAGCCAAAGCAAGGCCCTCTGATAAAGATTACCCTCTAGGTCATCAGTTATGTGTAAAAGAATAAGTTTAGGGTCCCTCTGGATAGACCACCCAGTACCCCCTCCAACCGTCCCAGGATCTCATTGCAGAAGTGAGAGAGTGTGGGGCAGTGTCAGAATGTATGGGGTAAATCCCCCTCACTGCATCTTAAGCAGTTCCTTGCAGCTATCAGGCCCATGCGATGTAAACGTGCCCTAGCAAGGTAGGCCCAATGGAGCTCCTTCAGCTGTATCAGTCTAAACTGAGATGCTATTACCGCCTCCCTAGGGGCTTCTACTGCTTCCGTCCCATCAACTTCATCCATCTGACGGAGGTCCCTTTCCCACGCTCTTTTCACTGCCAGCAATGGGTCGGGCAAATTGAGCAAGAGCATGTTATAAATCTCAGACAATTTGTGATCCTTAATGTCTGCAAGCAGAATTTTAGCTTCCAATGGGGAAAACTCTGGGATGTGATCCTATGACTGTATGAGAGATGAGCGTGTGCCGAAGTTGCAGGTAACGAAAAAACCTGTGTTTGGTGCAGCTTGTATTCTTACTGTAGGTCCTGAAAGGACTTCAATGTCCCATTGTGGATAATATCCCACAGTATGAAAATGCCTATGTTGTTCCAGGTAGGAAAACCACATAGGCCCGTGATCTGGGGGAGCCTAGTGCCCTGCCACAGTGGAGTCTCCAAGGTTAACCTACCGGCCCAACCTGTAGACTTTACTGCAGCTGCCCAGACCTTAAGCACCACTTGTGTGACTGATGGAAGAGTCTGTGGCACGACACCACCATACAGAAGATATGGAAGGCTCTGACAACCCATTTCCGACCACTCCACTGCATACGCCGGATCGTCAAATCCCCTGAACCATCAGTCGTTCACCACAAGTCGATTTGACACTCAGTAATACTTAAGTGGCAATGAGGAAAAAACATATATACAAACTCTTCAATAGGGGACTGTATATTCCTCTATTGTCAGTCCATAATCCGGTCATTCGTTTAATTTCATTTAAACAAAAAACAAATCACATACCGGAAAACACGTGATAACATAATTTAATTATTGTAATGTTTAACCACTTCATCATAATTTTTTTTACTTTTTTCAACAAACTAGATACATATATATACACACACACACACAACAATTATATACAAATTACACGAGATACACATACAACAATCAAATACAAATCACAAAGAATAAACAACAATTCATAGATTCCTTCCAGCCGATTCGTCAAAAAGAAAGTGTTCAACTATTCCATACAGGGAATACACTTCGAGGTAGTATTATCTACACAATCGGTTCTATTTTCTCCAGAACCTTAATCTAACGATTGTGCGAAAAATATATTTCCAAGCTTAATCAAATAATATCAGCAGACTCATCTTACCGTAATCTGTCGACGCAGACAAGTTTCGGCCTCCAAAAAAATCTTGGCCTCTTCAGGACAAGGGAGAGGGAAACGACTTGGGGTAAATAATTCCGTGTGCCTTAAATTCGGACCTGGCTGGCTCATTATTCAGGGCGTATAGCTCCAACTCGTAGGCTGTGCGCATCCAACTAATGGAGAAGGCTCTGAAGTCCACTAAAAAGTTACCACTTCGAGCTACAGGTACAAATCTCTTTACTTTCACAAGACTGCCGTGGTCGGGTCTATCGCGTTAGTGTCATTCGTAGTAATGGCACAGGGCCTGTGCCATTACTACGAATGACACAACCGCGATAGACGTGTAAGGTGTGTCAGCCATTATCTAGTTGTGTCTGTGAAGTGTATAGAAAAGCCTAATGTGTTTGCCGCAAACTGTCACTTGCTGCCATTCTCATAAAGAAAACTAGAAACAACTCAGGGCCTTCTGCGGGACCTCTTCCTTAGAGCTATGCGCCATTCCCTTGGAGGCCCTCCAGTGCTCTCCCACTCCATTCCCCTGCAGGGTGGTGGATCATTGGTGTGTCAGGGGCGGGGGGTGGGGGGGCTCCTCAATCCAATCCCAGGATGCCTCAGGTGTATTGAAGAAAAAAGGTCTTGCCCTGAAAAATGACTTTTTGGTTGTCTGGAAATAGAAGCATGTAGGTAATATCCATAGCCCTCACTTTTTGCTTTGCTTCTTGGAAGGAGTGCCTTCGCTGTTACACTTTTAGTGAATTATCATGGAAAATTAGAACTGAGGGGGATTGATTGGACAGCTAACCAGCCTTGAGTGCCGCCCTGAGGATGGATAGAGTCTCAATGGGCTTAGTTGAGCACTCGCACGATGAAGGGGCGCAGGGGCGCCCAACGGCCAGCTCAGGTCCCAACTGTAGAAATATTTGGTGGGTGTGGACATCTCCGCCCCATCCAGGATGCCCACGAAGTTTAGATTGCTGTGCCTAGACCAGCCTTCCGCGTCCACGGCTCAGGCCTCCAGTTGTCAGACTAAGCACTGCAGTCACCAGACGCCTTTGTGCATTTTGACAGTGTCTTTAGTCTCAGACAGCTTGCCCTTTACCTCAGTTTCCCTATAGGTGGTGTTACCTAGGTCTTGCCTGATTAAATTCAGATCAACTTTCAGTTCCCCCATCTTGCTCTTCAGGTTGACTTTAAGATCTTGAATCATGTGCAATACAGGAGAAGTGTGTGTGCTGCCTTCCGACTGCCCCCCAGTGGCGCCACCCTCTCCAGCAGGGGCACTGTATTTGGTATACTTGTTGATTGCCGGAGGGGGCGGGTTACAACAACGATTGCTTCAATATCCACTCAGAGGTTCTCGCCTCCCCCAGAACGGAAAAGAGGTTTGCAGAGACCCCTGGGGAATGAGGGTGCAGACTACCTCTTAGTGCCCTATACAAGAGATGGCAGGGGAATTTAATGAACGTCCCCCAAAGTCAGTGCTAGTATAGAATATGAAGTTGGAGAGTAGGCCCCTTCCCGAGGTCTCGCGTAGTGCTAAGATGATGCAGAGTGCAGTGATTGTTGGGTGTCCTCCCCTGATTAAGCTCGCCTAGGCTCCCCTACACTGTTACAGTGCTCATTAGCTGCGCTCACCTCTGACCAGCATGTGTTGAGCAAGAGTGCCGGCCAGCCACTCGGGGGATCACCAGCCCAAGGAAGGAAAGGAGAGCAAGGAAAAATCAATAGTCTCAAGCCAGGCTGTTGCAAAGCATTAGATGATGTCAGGCACTGGGCAGTGCCCTCAGGACCTCAATCGTGCCCGCAGGGAGTCGCCAATGTAGTCCAACCAGGTCCCCAGAGACTGCACCGATTACTAGGCTTAACAGGGGCGAGGCTCCTCACGCAAAAGCAGCAATCATACAGCCCACTGAGGTAGCCGGGCCGGGATCTCAATATTGATGGCGCTGTGTCACTTAGCCCCTGCAACTCTGATGCTCCCCCATAGGGACACCGCACTCAGGAAAGGAGGATCAAGTAGGGCAAACAATGAGGGCCTCAACCTTAGAGCTCCTTGTATGTCCGGGCCATGCCCACCTGCGGCCCCAAGCGGACTCGGCTCGGAGGCCCACACTTACAACTACATCTTGGGCCGGGCCTACAGGCCGCTTATACATTGGGATCTAGCCCCTCATTTGGCCTTGCCTCAAGCCTACTGGGCGCATTTGGTCCAGTCACGAAATAAATGGTAACAATGTAACCATTTTTTAATGGTGAAGTTTGGCAGCACCAGAATAAAACTGATTCAGCCAGCCAAACCTCACATTTTTATATTTGTTGGTTGTTGGGTGTAGGTATGTGTTATTTTTTTGAGCACTTTTCTCTGTCCTACTAGGCAGTTTATTTGTACACTCCTTGTCTGTTTCTTTCTCTATTCTTTCTCGTGCATATTCTTTCTGCACTTGTTTCATCCTCCCAGCAAGGAAAGTAACCGATGATGAGAAGTGGGTATACCGGTGATTAAACAAACCGGGAACCCCCTCAGGTGTTACGTCCGTGAGGTACTTTCCTTGCTTTCTCACATTTTTTCTTTATGTGGGTGATCCTGTGCACATCTATATTTTTATATCCTAAGGCATGTCCGGACCTGTAACACAGCACTGGCTAAATTTAATTTTTTAATTTTTTCTTGGTGAGCCAATATGAGGTGTGGCCCCATTAGTTACAGAGTTTGAGATCCAAACCATGCAGGCTGAATAGGGCTTTCTGTTTCATATTCGTTGAGTGGGGGGCTGCCCTATATAGCCTTTTCTTCCCCCTTACATCCCTCTTTGATTGATCGCATCGGTTCTCGGACAGCCTTGAGCCTCAAGGGTGCCCTCACAATCTCTCATGTTTCTTAGGGTGTCCATCTCCCAAACACATGGAGGTGCATCACGGTGTGGGAGGCCCTCCGTCTTGTCTCATCCAGCGCCCGCTTAGTGTCTAATGATGTGACAGGGGACCCCAATCAGTCATTGTTATTTCCTTGACCCCTTTTGCCTTTCTCTGCTGCCGAGGGCAACCGGCTTGACCCGCGATGCCTCTGTTATTCAGTGGTCTCTACTCTGGGCCATACACCCTTGGGTCCCGGCAGATCTCGAGAGCAGTCCCTTCCCATGGCTAGGTCTTGTGCTCTGTGCCCACCACTGGTCACGCAGCCTCTCAGAGCCAGTGCTGCGGGATTGTTCCCTCCCCCAGCAGTGCCCCGGCGACATCCAGATACGGCCCCTCATGGTTCACTTGCGCAGTCGCCCGCTGTCTAGCCTTCTCCTGCTCTGCTCGATCCAGGCCAACACGGGCCCTACCTTCTCCCCCACTCGGTGACAAATTAGTCTATTTTTATGCGCCACAGCACCTGGGGCATCAAGTGTGGGATGTCAGCCACCAAGGAGGCTCAACCCGGATCAGATGAGCCCAGGGAGCAGCAGTTTCACATGGACTGCCTGTGTGGTGGAGCTATGTCTCTTTAAAAAAAATTCTTTACTTTACTCTACTGTACGACAAGCCACTCTATAACATGTCATTCCACTCTAGGACACTTCACTCTATGACTGTCCACTCCACGCCATTGCTGCCTACCACACCCCACACCACTCCACTTGATGACAAGCCATTCCACTCTATGACACTCTACTCCCCTCCCCTCCCATACCCTCCCCTCCCCTCCCCACCCCTCCCCTCTAGGACATGCCACTCCACTCTACTCTAAGACATTGCAGTTCACTCGACGCCACTCAACCCTATGCCCCTCTTCTCTAAGACACTCTATTGTACGACACAGCAATCCACTCTAGGACAGTCCATGCCAGTGTATGACACTCCAAGCTACTCCACAACATGCCACTCGGCAGAATGCTACTTGTCACTACACTCTACGCCCTCCACTGTATGCCCATCCACTGCATGCCACTCTACTTTACGACATGCCATGCCACTCTACGACACCCCCTCCACTATATGACACACCACACCACACCACTCTATGGCACGCCACACTCCACACTTCACTATACGACATACCACTTCACTCTGTGCCACTCCACTGTGCCACACTCTATAAAACTATACTCCAATCTATGCCACTCGATGACACCCTAATCTACTGTCACTCAATGACACTCTACTCCACTATACAAACACTATGTGCAACTCCCACTATGCCACTTTGCTTCACTCTACACTACTTTATGCCACTCCACTGTATGACACTCTATGCCACTCCACTCTAACACACTCTACAACAGGCCACTCCACTCTATGCGCTCCATTCTACAACACTCTACTGTACTCTATGCCCCTCAAGCGGACGTTATTCTACTCCACTGCACAACACTATATGATAAACCACTGCAATGTACAACACACTAATCTCTACGACATTCCACACCAATTCCCCTCTACGACACACCACTCAACTGTACACCACTACACTGGACCCTACTCCAGTTTATGCCATTCCACTCTATGCCACGACATTGCACGCCACAGCTCTCGATGCCACTCCACGCTATTCCGCTCTATGCCACTCCAAGCTATTCCACTCTATGCCACTCCATGCTATTCAACTCTATGCCACTCCACGCCACTCAACAATATTCCACTCTATGCCCTCCACTCTGCACCTTCCCACTCGGTGCCTCTCCACACCACTATACGCCGCTCCACTGTACACTACTCCAGGCTATTCCAGTATGTACCACTCCACTCTATGCTATTCCGCTCTACGTCACTCCACTCTACACCACTCCACTCTACACCACTCCACTCTATGTCACTCTACTGTATGCCACTCCACTATACTCTACGTCACTTCACTGTACGCCACTCCACTCCACTCTGCTCCACTTCTTTGTACGCTATTCCACGCTATGACACTTGACACCACCCCATGCCACTACACTGTACGCAATCTACTTTATGCCATTACGCTATATGCAACTTTAAGCTATTCGACTCTACATCACTGTACTGTACGCCACTCCACACTATTCCACTGTATGTCACCACATGTCATAGAACTTTACACCACTCCGCTCTACAATATGCCATTCCACTGTACATGACTTTACACCATTTCACTCTACAGTATTCCACTCTAACTACTTCACTCTGCGCTATTAACTGTACGCCTTTCAACCCTAATCCAGTTTATGGCACTCCACTGTACGACACTCCACTGTATGACACTCTACACCACTGTACTCCAACACAATTCACTTAACGACACTCTAATCCGCAACGCTCCACTCTACATTAAAAAACAAACACCACTGAAATCCAATGAAAAATACAAAGGTTAAAGATTTGTTATAATCAGGGAACAGTTATTTATTCTTTCTATACAACCCAAACTTAAACTACACAAACATTAGAAATTCTAAAGTTAAAGTTATAGTTATACCTCAAATTTATAATTTACGCACCACCTTCAAATTACTTTACTCTGGTGTCGGGAAGAGATAAGTGCATATCAACACCTAAAACCAAACAATAATCAACTTAGTTAACTTCTAAGGTTAATAAATTCTCTGATGTTGCATGTGATAGTTGTTAATTTGTACAGTGCCCTTTTGTTTTGACGTGGTAACATGAAATAGAGGCGTTTAAAATAAATAAAGGTTAATATATATGCAAAAACAGCACCCCTAACACCCAATGGATATGGAAAATCGAATGAACTGATGCAAGAGAAACTAAAAAAAAAATCAATAGAGTTTGTCACACATTAGTTCGCTCGTGTCCAGGGTTTCAAAAGGTTTGGGGGCCAAGAAGGTAAGCGCCAGGTTTAGGTTTCACAATGGATGCTCAATTTTAAACAGATGATGAAAGTGATTCTTCACAACAGAGTTTTGCAAGGAACAATATTCCAATTCAGAAATTTCAGTGGTTGCAGGTGCTGACAAACAGGGCCCGCACAAATGGACTTCAATGCATGACCTTGCCAGTGGGAGGCATATATGAGCCCATGGCCCTGGGCAAAATGGCAACAACTTGTTTTCTTCACAAATGCTCAGTGTCAGACCTTCAGTCATTTGATGTTATATTGGATCCTTGGATTTCCTACTGGGAGCCTGCACCAGGCGCGCAACACCCATTGGACTCACCGAGCTTCAGCCACCCCCGTCGTGTGTGGCAGCCCGGGATGAGATGGATCCCGGGCACACACAGAGCCACACCTGAACGTTTCACAGGTCTTTAAAAGACCATTTGAATGTTAATTAGGCCTTGCAATTGTTTCACCCCTTCTAAGAGCCCCTGCAGCTCCACTCTGCCTATTGATTAAAAGTTCAGCCCCCCCCCCCCCGAAATTTTTTCTTAGCCCCCGCCCGAAATTTGGCTCTAGTAGCGCCTCTGGCCTGGACTACATGCAGATTACACTGCAACACCTCCAAATGACCTTACATTTGTTTTTCACCATAAGGCTGAAAATGATAGAAACTGAGGGCAACTTTGAAGCACCAGACCCATCCATGTTTAGGCAGGAGGCCCACAGTGCCTGGAAATAGAAGGGGGTCATCTACGAATATGGACTAGGACTATGAGCCTGCAACCATTTGGTCAAATGGTTTGGATACGGCTCCTGGAACTAGAGAAGGGAAGTTCTGACCAACTGACTTATCCTGGATAGAAGGGAGAGGGGGCGACCAAGTAGTTGGAGTTCTGCCTAAAAGCAGAAAGGATCATCACCCTTGGAACCTTTCAGTGATGCAAAAGACGTTTAAACTCTCGCTCATAAGGAGTTTACTGAAAAAGACTGATGAACAATGGAAGTTCATTCCAGATGGGGAGCCAACATACCTTTGGTGAGAGCTCAGTTCCAGAGGTTGATGGTAAGGTGCCAAAACTGATGCAAGTGAGAGCCCCCTGCTCTTTTATGTACAAAACATATGCAGCTCACTCATAGGAAATAGAAAAAAAATCAAATGAAGGTAAAAAAAAAAAACTAACCTTTACTCAAACATGTTGGTGTGGCATTCAGAACTGTGCAGAGACCAATATGTCTCAACTTAGAAGTGTCTTAACACTGCTCCCCATCCACATGGTGAGGAGTTAGTAAAAAGGGGTTCATGATGTTGAAGATGAGAGAAGGTGAAATTCACTAGGCGGTTTTTCACCTGGGACAACAAAGGAATACGCCCAGGACCTTGCAGGTGATTGGGATCAAGGCAGATTGCTGGTTCAAATGAGCCAGTTGCAACTGTTTTCTTTAAATCTTGTGACTGACTCGTGAAACAACCACGACGAAAGAAGCCTTGTAGCCATAAGCTCCCTGCAAACACCTTGTTAACATGGATCCTAAGATTAAAACATGGGTCTGAGCCTGATCAAAAGTCAATACTTACTTTGTTGGCTGGAAATATATTCCAAATCAGTTGCATAACATGATTTTAAGCAAGAAATTCATCCAGAGCTTTCAACTTTTACCTACTGCTAGTGTCTCTGTTTTGTTGATAATAACTGTAACTCATGCTTGTTCATCCATCTTGCAATCCTATTAACGCACTCTCTGAACTTTTCCTTGGTCACTTCCAAGCTGCCTTCTAGTCTAATGAGTTGCGAATATCCTCAGCAAAACCATAAAGCGATATTTGTTCATTCATTCTTCCAGTGAAACTGTTCAACGTGCGTTTGTGTTACTGTAATGTAGTATGTGACGAGAAATCATAAACCTGTAAGCAGCACTTAACTTCCCAGTGTCTTCCCCAATCTTACAATACTTGTCCCAGTGTAATTCTAGTCATAATGTTTAATATATAAATCACAATCAACCTCAAACCTAAACACAGATGTTCACAGGCGCTCCAAGGATGCCAGAACATTAAGCCTCTGGCCCGAAGAGCTTCTACAGTAGCCTAGTGGTGGAATGTATAAACTGTTCATCATCCCATCCCAAAAAGAGCCAAGATAGAAGCAGCCTCTTTTCTGTTACTCATTGCATTGGGTGGAGCCTTTGAGAAAGTTTGTCTGTCTTACCTGGTACTATGCAGGCCTCTGGGAGATAGTGAGACTGAGTGAGATAGTGTGGTCCGTGGTCTTTCGGACTGCACTACTACATAGCAACACCAACAGTACCTTGGTACAAGAATATCAAGAACAGAATATTGAGGGACAAAATATCGAAAGGTAAGTGCTTGTAGGGAAGTACAGATTTACTATTCCTAACTCCACATCCACAAACCTTTAAGATATATGTACCAAATAGGTACATAAGTGTGGAGTTAGGTATAGTAAAAGTAAACGTACTTACTTGTTGATATTTTTTTTTCATTGTTCTGTCCTCAATATTGTGTCTATCGATACTGTGGTTTCGATATTCAGGGGGCACACCATCAGTGAGACCGTCAATGCACAGCATGGATCTACAAGATGAGTTCCAGTAGTTATGTTTCTCAACATATAAAGAGTTTTGTGTAATACTACCAAAAACTGAGTTGCCTCTCTAGTGTCTGGGTGACTGAGTCCAAGGTGTGGATGGGTGTTACCTATGAGGCCACAACCAAGAGCATCAGAATTTAGGCTGAAGGCAGTGCATGTTTCTGACCATGCCTGCCACTGTGCCAGAAAGACGCTCTGACTACATCGCGGTAACAATTTCAATTGTCACGGTCTTTTTCTACCTACCCCTACCATAACATATGCTCCCATTCTACTTACTCTTGCCTCCTCACCTACCTCTTCTATCATCTCTCTTCCTACCTGACCTCACCCCCTTTACTTATCTCTCTCATTCTACTTCCCTAATGTACTCTCCATCTTACCTCCCTCTGCCTACCTTAACTATCCCTTTTCCATTTCTATCTCACTTCTCAATCGCTCGATTTCGTTATACCTCATCTCTTTCATACGTATTCACTGAAATTCTCCATATACCCTCTCCGACTGCATTTGTTACCTATATGTAACACCCTCTAAATATCTCGCTTTGCCTCACTTATCTTTTGGTCTCATCTCTTGTTGATACAACTCACCTCTACAACCTCATCTACAGCCAGCCATGCTGCCCGATTTGATGCAGGGGGCGATTCCAGTAAGAATATCTGTTACTCTAGTGAGGCGTTAAGACAGATAGGTAAGTCGGCAAGTGATAGGATTATCATACCCCGTCTGGAGGGAACATCTGGCATTAAGGATGATTTTGTCAGGAAGGATGTCATAGCGGGAGGGTTGCTCAATGTTAGATCTCTACCTAAACACCATGTGGAGATATAACTGCTACTTGACTCTCATTGTCTAGGATTGGAGGTAGAACTAGGCTTGGCCTGCCCTCCGGGCTATAAGATTCTACATAAACCACAAGCTAAAGGACGAGGAGGTGGGGTAGGGATTATTTTTAAAGAAATCCTGGACTTCGCTCAATTAGAGATTGACGAAGTTGAGGGCTTCGAACTGTTTGGCTTTTCTCTTAAAGACTCTAAAGGCTGTTTACTGGTGGGCATTATTTGCTACAGACCCCCAGGAGCGGTGAGCTCCCCTCATTTGTAGGGACTGATAGATGTCATCTGCAACATGGCCCTTACGCACTCCAATTTTTTCATTATGGGTGATTTTAATCTATGGTGCAACGGAAACTTAGATTCCGGATATAGCAATCTTATCCAGGCCTGCGATTACACCAGTGGATTAATGAAGCCACCCATAAGGGGGGGAATATACTGGACTTGGTCTTTTCTAAGAAACAGGCCTTGGGAGTAGTAGAGATTCTTCCGGTTGGCTGGTCTGACCATCATTTGCTCAAGTTCAGATACTTGACCCTAGAAGGGTTCGGCCTGCCACCAGTGAAATAAGGATGTTGAGGAGCAGAGATTGGAAGGGACTTCTAAAAAAAAAAAAAGAAAAAAAAAAAAAAAGGACTAGCTCCTCCCCGATATTTTCCTTTGGAAATGATTTTAACAATGGTAGAACGGTGGAAGACAATTATCTTGACCTCTTGACCTCTGTGATCAGATTCAAAGTCGACTTTACCAGATTGCCCCTATAAAACCCTGCAAGAAGACTGGCAGGCCGTCACCTGCTGGTACAATGATCATCTTAAATCTTTAAAATTGATCTACCGACAGGCTGAGCGGAAATGGAAGAAGATCTACTTGGATGAGGATAAAGCCTCCTGGAAGGCTGCAATAGTGGAATACAGGAAGGGAATCAATCTGGCAAAATCGGAATATTTTGCTAATATCATTCTAAATTCTAAAAACAACTCCATAACAATCTTTAAAATAGTGAAGGTCATGACTGTTCCAGAATGTACACAGTCTAAAATTATGCCAACCCAAGCTTTGTGTGATAGCTTAGCGATTTTCTTCATGGAGAAAATAAGCAACATCATTGATGGTTCAAATGGGAATAATCCTCCTAAGGAAGAAGATCCCACTGCTAAAATCATTGAGACACAAGATTTAGGGAAGAAAAAAGGGCAGAGTTAGGTCTACTGACCTCCCTGGACTACTTCGAGCCACTTTCGGAGGAGATTTTTTTTTTTTAAATCTTTTTATTAGTTTCAAAACAAAGGAAGTAATAGACATATCAGGTGCCATACATTCAGACATAATAATAAGGCGAACAGATGTAGATACAGGATAGATACTAAGCAGTGAAGAAATGGCTGAGACGCCTACGCCAATGTATGAGAAACAGATGTGCCACAGTACAATATACGATTCATAATAAGCGCAAGCTCTCAGAGTCTGTCCATCTATTAAATCAGGATAATAGAAGAAGCATGAGCACCAGATACTGGAATAGGAACAAAGTCAGGATGTTCCACCAACTATACTTATAAAAGGAAAGTGAAAGAGAGCGTGAAGAAGAAGAAACCATAAAAACAAAAAAGGAGACAAAACAATAAACCCATCCCCCCACCCTGCACCCCTGCATATGGCTATCGCCTAACCCCAACTAGCAGTGTGCCTGTCGCCCCAACTAACTAAATACTAAAAGTAGAAAATGGAGGAAGGCATCTTCATACATGCCCCCGGTCTCCGCTCCCCCCGCCAAAGCCAAGAATCCCCAGACTAAGGACTCGAAATCTATTAAGCTGCAAATACATAGCGCAACAGGGGAAACTCCAAACACCGCCCAACCTCCCGAACGCATCATGGTTGCAAACCCCGTGTCCAGTAATACCCGACGGCACACTCAATCACACAGTCTCATCCTTGACCCTTCCGATCAAACATGTGAGCCCCTTCCGGAAAAACTGTTGCTTCCGCAGGATAGTCAATGCACGAAAAAGCTGTAGCAAAGTTCAAACCGAGACAAAGCAGAGAGATGAAAGTGTTGAGAACTCCGCTAAGTCCAAAGACTCCCCACACCGTCATGGATTCCCAAGTATGTTTCGTCCGCCATCTTAGCGGTGCCGATGTATAGGGGAGTGACGCAGTTTCAAACCAACAACAGTTCCCATCAAAAGTCTCCGGAAAGGGAGCATCAAGTAGTCCTTCCATAATCGACAACGATCGTAGGCCTGACAATCCAATTGCGGTATCAAGCTTGCTCTCAGCACCCAAAACACTGGTCAGAGGCTCCAACGCCTCCCATAGTACGGGGTCTGCTTCCTCCATCGAAGTGGCCATCTTGGGTATCTCGAGTCGCTTCGTTTCTTGTAGTGGACCAGGGTCCGGTCCCATCTGCCCAGTTCCAGACAAAAACACTATCATTTTATGGATGTGAGCTTCAACGCAAACATGAAGTGACCCTATGGCTGCCAATACAGTTCGTAGTGATGGGTCACTCTCAGTCCGCTCCACAACATCTCGCTCAGTTTCGGTCATATTCGCGTCCCCAGAGAGCCCGGTCTCCCCGTGGAGAATAGGTGGATGCGGAACGGACGACTTCAGAGGGGGACTTATCGTTGGGGACAATAACAATCCGAACTCAGCCACTGCAGGCGGAGATCCCAACCCAGCGAGCACCGGCGGGGCCCTAACCGGGCCACCGGGCCAGGGACCCCCGTCCACCGCTCCAATTGTGCGTCGTCGCCCCTCCTTCGATATTCACCAATACAGCCATCCATCGTCAACTTCGGTCCAAGAAAATTTTTCTCACCTCGGTAGACCGGACCCGGTCACACAACTACAGCCGATATTGTTCAACTGAAACCCGGCTGGGTCAGTACTCGAGACCCCGGCTTACAGGCTGGTCTAGGCCGCAAACTGCCACACGACGTATCTTTGTCTACGAAACTGGTAGAAATCTCAGGATTGCACCATTAAGCTCCAGTCCGGTTCATACACACAGAGGCAGGGCGCAAAAACAGGATAAATAACAGGATCTTCTGGCAGGAGTCAGAGGTCGGCAGAGCCGGGAGCTTACGCGGCCATCTTGTTTGCTGGTGTAGCTCCTCCTCTTGGAGGAGATTTTTAACAGAACTGCTGTGAGTGTGTCTTCGGGCTCCCCTTTAGACCCTCTCCCTCACAAAATTTGGAAGGAGCTGGGTTCTGAGCTTTTCCCTTCTTTGTGTCAGATCTGTAATAGCGCTCTAATTTCTGGTTCAGTGCCAGCATGCTGGAAACGGGCGGTGGTTACTCCACTTCTGAAAAAAACAACACTTGACCCGACCTGCGCTGGTAACTATTGACCAATCTCTCTATTACCCTACCCGATTGAAATCATTGAATTAACGGTCAGCAATACCATGTCTCAGTTCCTGGAATCTAACTTTAGGTTGGACAATGTTCAGTTGGGTTTTCGATCTGGCCATGGAACTGAGACTGCTCTAGCGACTGTGTTAGACGTTTTTCGACTGCGGGCAGACAGGGGGCAATCGGGCATTTTCTTATTTTGCTTGAACTGTCTGCCGCTTTCGACACGGTCAATCATGGTATTTTGCTGACCAGGTTGGAAGAAATAGGGGTGTCAGGGATGGCCTTAGAGTGGTTCCGCTCTTATTTATCTGACAGATGTCAGGCGGTTTCTCTTCCGCCGTATCAGTCTAAGTTTTCCAACATCCACCATGGCGTTCCTCATGGCTCGGCGATAAGCCCTATTCTTTTTAATATCTACATGAGACCCTTGATTGGAATTATAAAGGTGCATGGTGTGAAAATGGTGAACTATGCCGACAAAACCCAACTCTTCTCGTTAGAGGGAAATCAGTCGATTTCATTGCCAACTTTTCATGATTGCATGCAGGATACTGCCCATTGGTTAAGAAGTAACTCACTTCAATTCAACTCAGAGAAGACAGAAGTCTTATACTGCACCGTGGGGAAGGTCCCTCTCCCTTTTCCGGATAATTTTTAGCCTTCTCCAACCACGTCCATGCTGGCTCCAGCTAAAGCCGTAAGTAATCTGGGAGTTATGCTTGATGCTAACTTAGCCATGGAAATGCATGTAAATAAGGTGGTGGGGAATTGTTTTCCATGATTAGAGCTTTAAGGAAGATCCTCCCGCTGTAGCCAAAGATGGCCAGAGCATTGGTCGTTGACAGCATTATTCTCAGTTGACTGGACTACTGAAATGCCCTTCTGTTGGAGGCCCCTAAATTTTTGATTGATCACCTCCAAAGAGTTCAAACTGTGGTGGCCAAATTGGCACTGACTAAATCACGTCGCTCGTCATGGCTCATTGGCCCCTGCAGAGCTCTATTGGTTGCCTATAATGCAGAGGGCCCAGTTTAAGTCTGTATGCCTGGTGTTCAAGGCCCTTCATGGCCTTGGACCCATACCTCTTCAAGAGACCTTCACATGGTATACTCCAACAAGGTGCCTTCGCTCTGCCACCGCCTGCTTGGTGAAAGTCTCGAAAATTCAAAGAGCTAAGTCAGGAGGCAGGGCATTTAGCTCGGCCGCTGCCAAGACCTGGAACAGCCTCCTTTTGGAATTTAGACAGCTCCATGATCTTCTGCAGTTCAGGAAGAAGATCAAAACATGGTTGTTTTCCAGAGCTTGACAGCTCTGGAATTGCCCTGTTAGTTCGCCTGCTCCCTCCACTGTCTGATGATGATTCATGTACTATAGCGCCAAGATACCCATTGGGTGATAGTTGCACTTTACAAATGTCGTATACAATACAATACAATCTTCTTCCCTTCTGTGAATATCTTGAGATCTCTTTACCTACCCCCTCTTTCATTTTCAACTCTATCAAATACATCTCTTTCTATCTCTTCCTCCCTAACGCACCCCTCTCTCTACCACTCTGTTTCATTGTGCCATGCAGCTGGAACACTGCCATTTCGCAGCTCTGGATGAGAAGGTACTCTTATTAGCTTCAGTATCTCTTCTTACGCTATACTAACTTTGGTTGCACTTGTCACCTCTACCAGTGCTAAATTAGGGAATTGGGCACCTTTTTATTTATATGCAAAGAATAATCTAAAATGGTATCTCTTGCTTGTTAATGCATTTCGATTACAGAGAAACTAGCCAAGCTCTATACCAACTATGCATGATGGCAACACAAAACACCAAAACTCGAACCCCCCGCCCTCCCCTCCCCCACCCCCCCCGGATGCAAGAGAAAAAATAGCTCAAGACCATCTGAAGGTATTATCAAGGGTTCCGATCTCCAGCAGTGCAACTTGCAGTGATCACCAACATGGCGTCAGGGAAGAAGTTGTCGACGCTCCACACAATCTAGAGCAAGATGCCAATTTATCCTACAGCAGATTTACCTCTTAGTAGTCCAGGTCTCCTTCTGTTTTTTGGGCAGTGTGTAGGGGCAGTGCTCCTGCTACATAGGGAGGAACCGACAGGCAAGGCAGGCCTCATCTTCACTCCTTTTTGCAACAGGCACACACTTGCAGAGATGGATGGGTGATCCAAAACGTACTGCACTTTACATGTCATTACTTTTTCTGTGCACAGTTCAATTTCTCTACATTGGAAGATACAACATTTACATGCCACCTGCAAGGGTGCACTTGTTTGGCATATTGGAATGCTAGAAGGATTGTTGACCTTATTAAATAACCTTGCTTCTAAAGTGTGCACTATGCAGTTTGTACTCGCATTAAATGATTCACAACTGGTGACTGGGGCAACAAGCTGATGCCTCATGTATCAGGGGCTTGCTCTCAGATGAAAGGTCCTCAAACAAGTAGTCTGTGTACACTAAGCCTGAAGAAGTTCACAGTGAATAAAAACGCGTTGGCGGCAGCGATTGTATCACGAAGTTGGAACGTGCATTTTCTGTTACAAGTTAAATTGGATTCTTGGACTTAAATATTCATTCTCAGAAGGGTGCTCAGTATTATTGTGTATTCTCTTTGAAGATAAAGCTACAAAAATATAGTAATTTTAATATAAAAAATGTATTACGAAATCAATAAGCATTCGTTCTTAAAGGGAATGTCAGAATGAGGAGCAGGACGATACAAGGCCACTGTGCCAAGGAGTTTCAACCTAACAGCCCAAAACACAATGCTATTTATATGTTACACTTGAGATGTTAGGATGTGGTCATCTTACCTAACATGTAAGACCAGTGCTGGTTCTAACATGATCTTTTGAATCAACCATAAAACAAATGGACAGTGAACTAGAGTACTTACAACATTGTCAGCCCAGTCTGCTAACACCGCTGCAATGTAGTTGACGGCATTAAGAATTGCACAGTATCGAAAACCCAATGGAGCTCTGGATTCTTCTTTCATAACCTGAGTTAGTCGTATCCTGAAGTCATCCACCAAGTCTTTCTGTAACTCCAAAAACTGTAACTGTCTAGAAGCAGTGGGAAGATTTTTATACCGGTCTGCAAAGAAAATACAAATATATCAAATCAGAGATCTGTGTTAGCGAAATATTAACTCTGCTACAGAAGGTATACACATTACTCGACTTCACTTCAAGGGCAACCTTTTTCTTCGCACCAAGAGGGGTAGAGAGGAAAACCGAAATTGAAAAAGCATGCAGGGGCATAAAATATGTTAGTAAAACTGCCCTCACTCACACACAAATCTGCGTGTGACATGCTTCATCATCGGGTCTGCTTACAAAACACCCTGGCGTAGCCACACACAGGATGGAGCATGGGGGAGGGGTAAACAAACAACATAAATAACATAAACAATACTCATAAATGGGTGAGTAAAGTGCTACCAACCCAGACTGGGAACAGTGATAGAAATTAGTGCAGTGAAAGAAAAGTCTAAAACTTGCTTGTGGGTAACCTATTAGTCCATTTTATTCCAGGGTACCACGGACAGGATTAAAATGTAAGAAGGATGGGCTTGTTCAAGAGAATACTAGGAACTCACAACAACCCTGCTTAGACTGCCAAAGTTAACATGATTCAACCGTAGTTGGTGTGCCCATACTAACGGGTCACGTCGGTCTTCATCAGGACTTCTAACAGTCCCAGTCAAGCGAACCCTGTTACCGTATTCTGGTTAATTACCAGGGTACACAAATACAGCAATCCTGGCGTGTGGAGGCAATTCCCCTGACACGGGATACAAGTACTGTAAAATAAAAACACATATATCGTCGGGTGTTAGAAAGATTCAAGTAGTCATATCGAATCTCATAACAATGAACATCCTAAGCCACAGGAGCACACAAACATCTCCTGAGCAATAAAGCATATGCTTCTGGCGGGGTTCCAGACCGCCGATGTTCCAACAACCCTTCCAACAATATCAGAATCAGGCCTATAATTGGCGGATGATCGCTTCCCTCAGCATCCTTCATTTCAGAATCCGCAACTTGAGGACCCTCGGTTTCAGAACCCCCATTTTCAACCAGCCCAATTTCAGTACTTCCAGGGACCTTTTTTTAGGGAGAGGTCGGAACAAGGGCAGGTGGAAGCAGAGAGGACAACAGAGGGTAACTTGGGACGATCAGGACCAAGGGATCACTCAATGGATCATCAGGAGCATGGCGTCGAACATGGCGCCAGGGATCAACCGTTCACTTCTTTGGTAGTGAATCTGTCCTACACCACAATATCAGAAGCCCAGAATAAACTAGTCAACAAAGGGTTGGGTTTTGTTCCCACTAACCAGATGAATCACTTCCAATTGCGGCAAGATTTAGCGTAATATTTTTAGAAATGTAAGATTGAAAGTCTTTTTTCAAGATAAGGAACATATTGACCTCTTGAAAGGGGATACTTCCTTACGCCCCAAATCTACTTTCACACCTCAGCTATCGCTACTACCTTTGGAGGTGGGAACATTCGAACAGGCAGTGATTCACGGCTTGGAGAATCTCAATGAAAATAGAACTTGGTGGGGGGGCGTGGCTTGGCGGGCGAAGATGGCGGTCGCAGCCTTGTAGAGCTCCCGCCGGCCCGGACCTAATTTGATCATTTATCCTGACCCCCGAGCCCACTGTCGGTGCCCAGTGATTGCTTTCGACCTAGTGGAGCCTCCTGTCTACCTTGGTGTGTTGATCCTGCAATTCCTCCCTTCCTGTGATCGAAGGGAGGCGGCGGCGGAGTGCGGCCTGGTGGCCGGCCGTAGACCGGGGACCTCGAGTTTCGTGACGCCGGGTGGCAGCTGCGACCTGGCGGGTGCGGGGGGCATCCGCTACGCCGCCCTTGGCTCATCTCTTTGACCGCGATCGCCTGGAGATCGGGCCGGTGCCAACAGCTCCTACCCATCGGCTCAACCCCTGAACGACCAACGAGCGGTGGAGGTGAGGCGTGGCCCCGCGACAGTCTGGAGATCGGGTTCCTTGTGCCCCGAGGCGGCCGGGGATGGACTAGTGGCCGGTAGGGCATCTGATCCGCCTCTCCTGGCTCGGCCCGCTGGATACGGCTGCCCACAGACTGCGGACCCGCAGATTCTTCCTGTTATACCCTGGACGGCTGCTCGTGGGGACGAGCGTGGGTGAGGCCTGTCCTACCGGGGTGACGCCGGGACCTCGATTTTCGCGACGTCCGATCACGGCGGCCGGCCCGCATCCCTCCCTGGGGCCTCATCTGGGCCGCCCCACTCAGGATTGGTGACAGTGCCCGAAGGTTCGGAGGTGGTGTCCGCCTTGCCCAGCGCTTGCCATGACCAGGGACAGAGGAGGTGGCCCGCCTAAACATGGCCCCATCGATAAATTCACCGGGCCGAGTGGTGGCGCCGGGGCGGCCGGTGGCAGCGGCGGCCCCGGGCCGGACAATGCAGCTATCCTGGCGGCCATCACCCAATCCCGAGACATGCTCGATGCCAAGATTGGAGCGGTTGGGGCGGATGTCACGCTCCTGCGCCAGGACCTTCGCAACGCGGTGGAGCGGATCGCTGGGGCCGAGACCCGTATCACGGAGACTGAGGCGGACATTAGTGGCCTGAAGAAGCGACTAGCGGAGGTGGAGAGCGTCCAGAAGACACTGGCGGCCCGCGTGGAGGATGCAGAAGGGCGCGCCCGGCGCAACAACCTCCGCTTCATTGGCTTTCCAGAACGGTGCGAGAAGGACAGCATGGAGCGGTTCCTGACCGGGTGGCTGGAGAGCTGGCTCCCTGAGGGGGCACTGTCTACGTGCTTCGTGATTGAGAGGGCCCACAGGGCTCTGACCCAGCGGCCACCGGAGGGTGAGCGCCCACGGCCAGTTATCGCTCGCCTACTGAACTACCATGACCGGGATGTTATCCTGCGGGAGGCGAGGAACAAGGGCTCCCTCACCTTCGAGAATCATACCATCATGATTTTCCCGGACTACACGAAAATGGTGCAGCAGCAGAGGCAATCCTTCATGGACGCTAAGGCTAAGCTTCGGGGCCTCAAGCTCCAATACTCGCTCCTGTATCCGGCTCGCCTGCGAGTAATTTATCAGTCTCGGACCCATTTCTTCGATTCGCCGGAGGAGGTGTTCCGCTGGACCGATGAGGCGGTGCGAATCCGGCCCCATGCCCAGCCGGGGCTGGACCCGGGCAGGTCTCAGGGATCGTCGCCGGAGCGGACGGATCGCCCGCCCAAGAAGGGCCGCCATCGGAGGTCTCGCTCCAAGAAAAGATCGGCTTCCGCCTGTGCATCGCAATCGGGTGGTGCCAGGGACTCGGAACACTCCGATGCGGGCAGCTGAACATTGCTGGGCCTACACGCACTTTGTATGCTGCATACTGAATTGCTCTGCTTTGGCTGGTGAGACTGTTTCATTTTGTCCTTGATGTGCCAGCCGGTTCCCATGTGTAGACTTCAGTTATTGTCATGGGGACGCAGTGGGGCTCGGAGGGTACCGTATGTGGGCCTCAGACCCTCACAGATGTGAGTGTTGTTGGGGGGGTGGTGTGTGTGTGTCATTGTGGGGTTGTGGGGATCCATTGGTATGGCGGGCCCTGGGCCCTCTGTTTTGGGCCTGGGTCTCTCCATGCCGCGACAGATACTTCAATGTTCTCTGAGGTATTGGGGTGGTGGGTGTGGGACTTGGGGGGGGTGTTCTGGTGCTGCACTTGTTGGGGGGGTTCTGGGTTGGGAAGGGGGCGCTGAGTTTGCGGGTTGGGGGGGTGGGTCCACACATGTCAGAGGCTGTGATTCTTGTCGATTTGCGGGTTGCACCTGGGTGGGAGGGAGGGCCAGATTTTGGACTGTATATTGACAATGGCTGATGCTGCGCTCGTGTCTCCTTCGAAGACCCTGCGGGTGGTGACATGGAATGTGCGGGGTATCCTGGATAAGATCAAGCGTGGGGCTGTGCTGCGGTGGGGGAAGAGGGAGATGGTGGATGTACTCCTGCTTCAGGAAACTCACATGCTGGGCTCCAAGGCCCTTAGCCTCCAGAGGTTCGGTTATCACCAGGTCTATCATGCTGGCTTCACGAGGGGATCACGGGGGGTGGCCATATTGATACATCGTAGGGTGGCCTATGTTCATGAGAAGCAATGGATTGACCCTCAGGGAAGGTTTGTCTTTGTTAAGGGCCTACTGGGCTCCGAGCCGGTGGTCTTTGGAAGTGTTTACGCCCCTCCCCCCCTGCAGTGGGCACTGTCTGAGCGGCTGTTTGCGCTGTGGGACGAAATCCCCGAGGTCCTGACTATGGTGGGGGGTGATTGGAATGAAGTCATGGATGTGGGCCTGGACCGCCTGAGGCGAGCGCGTGTGGTGTCTGACCCCCCCCCGCGGCTGCCCCCACCCGGTTGTGTGCGACTGTGCGTAGTCTGGGTTGGATCGATGTGTGGCGGCATTTTCATCCCGCAGTGCAGGCCTTCACGTATGTATCGGCGGTGCATGGGTCATTCTCGAGACTCGATTATTTATTTGTGCCGGGTGCCTGTCTGAGCCGAGTCAGGGACGCCGCGATACTCCCCAGGGGCCTCTCGGATCATTCCCCTGTCCTGGCCACCGTGACCCTCCCATCTAAACGACAACCCTTTCGCTGGCGTATGTCCGCCTGGCAGTTGCAGCGGCCGGAATATGTGGCGCACATACGCGAAGAGATCGACCACTTCTGGCGCGAGAACTTGGTGGGGGGTGTCGATGCCATTGTTGTGTGGGAGGCGCTGAAGCCCACGGTCCGGGGCATTGATATAGCCTGGTGTGCGGCCGCTCGGCGGGAGCGTCGGGAGGCCATTGTGACTGCCGCGGCCCGCGTGGAGGAACTGGAGCAGCGTGGTCGACTCGGGGGTGACGAGGGCGTCGTGCGACAGCTCCTGCAGGCCCAGCAGACATATTCCTCGGTCCTCTATGAGGAGGCCCGGCAGGCGTGGCTCGCCACGCGTAGCAGGGTGTATCAGTGGGGCGATAAGTCCTGCACCATGCTGCATAGGCTTTGCCAGGCGACTTTCCAACCCCTTGAGCTACCCGGCCTTACGGCGGAGGATGGCTCAGTTATGACCGACCCGGATCGGTTGGCGGCTAGCTTTGCCCGCTACTACGAGGCACAATACGCTCCTCGTGACCCATTGGTGGAGGGCGAGATTGCCTCATACTTGGACGACCTACTCCCGCAGGCAGTTCCGGAGGAGACTAGAACGGCCCTGGAGGCCCCGCTAACGTCCGAGGAACTTGGGGAGGCCCTTGGCCAGTTGAACACTGGGAAGGCGCCCGGCCCGAGCGGTTATCCTGCCGAATTTTATAAAAAGTTCCATGTCCAGCTGGGACCCCACTTTCGCAACGCCCTGGAGGCAGCGCGGTCTAGAGGCGAACTGCCACCGGACTGGCGTCACGCTGAGATTGTGGTCTTTTTGAAGCCTGGCAGGGCGCCGGACCGACACGACTCTTACAGGCCAATCTCCCTCCTCAACATCGAGGCCAAGATCTTGGCGAAAGCCCTGGCGAATCGCCTTCTACCCCACATCGCCGACCTGGTTCACCCTGACCAGGCCGGGTTCATGCCGCGCAGGGCCACCCGGCATAATATCCGGCGGGCGCAGGCAGCGATCGACGCCATGGGTGCTAGGGATGAACAGGCCGCACTCCTCCTCGCGGACATGGACCGGGCCTTTGACTCGGTGAGTTGGGCGTATTTGTTCACCTTGTTGGCCCGCCTCAATCTAGGGCCTGTCTTCCTGTCCTATATCCGTCTCCTGTATACTAATGTTACGGCGTCGGTCCGGGTAGCCGGTGCGGTCTCAGGACGCTTCCAAATCGGTCGTGGTACTCGGCAGGGCTGTCCGCTGTCCCCCTATCTGTTTGCCCTGGCCATGGAGCCCCTGGCGTCGCGGATACGAATGGATGCCCATCTGCGTGGCTTTGTCTGGAACGATACCCTAACGGATAGGATTGCACTTTACGCAGACGACGTCCTCCTGTTCCTTACCGACCTGCGGCGCTCGGGCCCTCGAGTTTTGGAGATCATGCGGGGGTTTGGCGAAGTCTCAGGGCTCCGCCTTAACCTGTCTAAGTCGACCCTGTGGGTTCTGCGTGGCGGAGTGGTTGCCGACCCTTGGGCCGCCGACCTGCGCGTGGCGACGGACGGCCTGAAATATTTGGGTGTTTTCCTCTCGGCCTCGCGAGCCGTGGCCTGGACACGCAGTGTCTTGCCGGTGTGGGAACGGGTCCAGGCTGATGTCAAAACGTGGTCCAGAATGCCCCTTACAATCTTTGGGAGGTCGGCCATCTTTAAGATGGTGGCGCTGCCGAGACTGTTGTACCAACTCCAACATTTCCCGCACCCTATTGGCATGGAGTGGTTCCGTCAGGTGAACTCTGTGCTGAGCCGCTTCCTGTGGGATGGCGGTGCAGCCAGGGTGGCCCTGAGGACGTGCTTTCTGTCCACTTACTGTGGCGGTTTGGCCACATCCGACCTCCTCTCCTACTACCAGGCGTCACATCTTCTTGTCCTCAATGATTGGTGGTACGGGGACAGGAGTGACCCGGCCTATGCCCTGGAGAGACATCTCATGGGTGACCGTACGCTCCACACCGTTCTCTACTCGGCCCGTATACGCCGTGGGTTGCCGTCGGTAACAAAAGTGGTCTTTGCAGTGTGGCGGCAGTCTTTGCGCCGCATGGGTTGGTGGGGCAAATTAACGGCTGAAACGCCGCTGTGGCACACCGGTTTGCTCCCAGACCTGGCGGCCCTGGCCGGGTTCGAGGGTTGGGAGGCTATTGGAATTACACAACTGGGCCAGGTCATGTCAGGCGCCACCCTCAAATCCTTTGAGGAACTCCGAGTAGAGTTCCAGATGCCTCAGTCCCAGTTCTTCCGTTACCTACAGCTGAGGCATGCCCTCGCCCCAAGCATTGCCGGCCTCGCCTCCCTGCCGGAGTTCAGCCCGATTGAAGTGTTTATGGGAGACTTGGGAGACAGAAAGGTCTCTAGGATTTATCAGTCCCTTGTTACTCACTGCTCATCCACCCTCAGCTCCCTTCGGGAAGCATGGGAGGTAGACGTGGGCACCTTGGATGAGGACGACTGGAGGGAGGCGCTGGAGTCCCCGCGCAGCACCGCTATCGCGGTTCGGCTCCGCCTGATACAATTCAAATACCTGCATCGTGCCTACTATACACGTGAACGCCTGTGGAAGGCTGGGTTGATTGCGTCTCCAGAGTGCCTGCGCTGTGGGGAAGTGCCTGGCTCCCTGTTACATACGGTGTGGTCGTGTGGTCGCCTGGCTGGATTCTGGAGGGGCGTGTGGAGTTGCCTGGCTGAGGTCCTGGGCTGGGATCTTCCTCGAACCCACCGGCTAGGCCTGCTGCACATCATGGAAGGGGTTGGGGGCAACATATACAAGCGGCACCTATTGCTCCTGGGCCTGGTGGTTGCTAAGCGCGACTTGGCTCGGGCCTGGAAATCTGTGAGGGCCCCCCCCCTGTCTGCGTGGAAGGCTGGGCTGGACTACTTTATGGGTCTTGAGAAACCGGTCTTTGAGGCGCGGGGCTGCCCACGCAAACACTTCAAGATCTGGAGGCGGTGGGCCGACTACCGTGGCCTGTCCTTGGAACCCCCGGCGGAGCAGGAGGAGGACATTTGATCGCAGTGACTCTTCTGGCCCGAATGGCACGACCCTGGTTGCACTATACCTGCTTCCTCTATGTGAATCGTCTTTGTGTTGCTTCTGTACATGTGTGGTGGGGGGGGGGGGGGGGATGGTGGGTACGGGTGGGGGTGTAGTTGGGGTTGGGATGGGTTGTTAGGGCATTTTTAAAGCTGAGCTTCATTGACACTTGCTTTATGAATACTATGTATATCACCACTGCATTGATACTGTTGTGGTGTTCTTTGTGTGTAAAGATGCCACATTCTTGATACTCTTTTTGCTCAATAAAATTGGTTGTGAGAAAATAGAACTTGGTCGTTCTCTTATCTATCTAATGTGGAGAAAAAAGCTTTGAAAAAACTAGAAGAAAACTCGAGCATTGTTCTGAAACCTGCAGATAAGGGCGGGGCTATAGTAATTTTGGACAGAATCACTTATGAACATGAATGCACCCGCCTTCTATCTGATGAGAGGAATTATCAGAAACTATCCAAGGATGCAACAGATGAAATAACTAAGGAAATGATCTCCCTGGTTGAGGAGGCTCGATCCACTGACTGGATCTCGGATCATGAAGCTGAGTTTCTGGTAAATAAACAGCCGCAAACTCCTTATTTTTATGTTTGCCCCAAAATTCATATGCTGGTCAGACCGCCCCCCGGGAGGCCGATTGTGTCAGGGATGCGTTCCGTTCTGGAACCTTTATCCCAATTTTGTGACTTCTATCTGAAACCGCTGGTTCAGAAATTACCGGCTTATCTGAGGGACACCCTAGATATCTTACAACATCTGAAAGACCTACCTTTTGACCCCGGGACCGAGTTTCTTATAGGCATCGATATCGAGGCCTTATATACGAATATCCTGCAAAGAGAAACTCTCAGCGGACAGGAGGACATCTTGTTTGCAGAGGACTGGCCCTACCAAACCCCATGGGTTTTTTATTTTGAATTTGGCTGAAATAGCCCTGACTAAGAATTATTTTGAATATGATGGGACTTTGTACCTCCAGACCCATGGTACCTCCATGGGGAGTGTCTTTGCCCCTAGTTTGGCAGGGCTTGATGTGGGAGCTTTTGAGACAGTTATGATTTATGACATCGCTTGCCCGTGGTCTTCCCACATAAGACTCTGGCGTCCTTATATTGACGATGTTTTAGTTATTTGGAAGAGGGATGAGAATTCTGTTCACCTGTTTTTGGAGTGGCTGAATATGAGAAGTCCTCTATTCCACTTTACATCTACTGTCACGAAAACGGGGTTACCGTTCCTGGATCTTTTGATTGAACCTGGAGAGGGGGTACTTCATACAAGAGTCTTTCATAAGCCCACGGACAAAAACTCTTTGTTAGCATTTGATAGCTTTCACCCTAACTCCCTCAGAGAAAATCTACCGGTAGGGCAGTTTTTTCGAGGTTGTCGGAACTGCTCTGCCAAGTCTGATTTCACGGAGGAGGCTAGGAGGGGGTATCCCACTCGGGTGATCAGAAGGGCAAGAAAGAGAGCGATTAATGTCAACCGTGATGTACTTCTGTCCAAGACTATTAGGTCAGTGTCCAAGAAACCGGTTTTTGTTTCTACATTTAACACTGCTTCCCAACAGATTAAAAGTTTGGTTCTCAAAAACTGGAGGATTCTGAACTTGAATGGGCTCTATGTGGTAAAGCCTCTATTCTCATTCAAACATAGCCAAAACCTGAAGGACTGATTAGCCCATACTAGAGCCAGGGTCAATCGAGGGTTGGAAGGATGACCGACTCTTCTACCTCCGGTAATCGGACACACACGCTTTGGATCTTGCAGTGTATGTCATTTGACAATTAACACTAAAAGCATTGACATTGGCTTGACGTACCCTTGAGAACCCACACAAATTGTAATTCAGAGGGCGTCATCTACCTGATTACATGTCCATGCATGAAGTCATATGCTGGGATGACCAGCCGAAAAGTTAAAACTCGGATAATGGAGCACCGGAGCACTATTAGATGTGGAAGATCTAATAGAGGCTGACTGCCCACTTCCTTGAAATGGGTCATACTACGGAAGACTTGCGATGGTCCATTATTGAGAAACTACAGTGTAATACAGATGGTGGGGATAAAAACAGAGCCATATTCCTGCGGGAACAGAAGTGGGTATACTGTCTTAAAAGCCACATAGTAGGATTGAATGACGATTGGTATGCTCTTACGAGGTGATCTTCCACCCGGACACTGAAGCTGTTGAGGTTTTGATTTTGAATATGATTATCTCTTTCTCAAACCATCTCCATCTTTGGTGCTATGCCTGAACGATTACTGTATATGAATTCACACTCTCCCTCCCTGTTTTGGTTAAGAAGAATGATGACCAGCGGGGTGTCTCTGCTTGCCTGCCCCTTTGTTAACACATATGACTTTGTTCATAAGGGGCGTCATCCTTTTGTCCCCTCCCCATTTTTTGACCAAGTACTTTTAGCACTTTGCGGTGTTTTGTTACACTTCTCCATGGTTATGGTTAAGAGACGTGGTTCCTGTATGGGCTGATGTCTAATCGAGAGGTCTGCACTACGCTTTGGCACACTCTCGCTCGGGCATTAGAATTGACCTTGTTACCTTGACAATACTTGAGCCTGCAATGCAGCGTCTCCACTGACGAGAGTCAGGGGGCGGGACTGTGATGACGTGTGGTGCCACCCTCCCCTTGATGCATAAGCACCCTCTCGTGATCTGTGGGCGCACAGAGGAAGGAGGAGATTTAATGCTAAGTATGGCCGGCCTATGGTATGCTACACGGTGGGACGTTGGCGAGCCGACTGGGCGTGTACCACCTGCGGGTCAGTTAGCGGATGATATAGATCATACAGACTTCCTGGGTGTTTTTGTGGGGCTGACTTGCTTGCTGCTTCATGATTATTGCCCGACTATAACGTTGGATATTTGTTTGTTATAACTTGGATCATGCCGGTATTTACGGATGGCATACATTACGTGTTCTTCCCGTTACCCTCACTACAGGTTTTGTCCTTAGGGGGTCTCCTCGTACGCCGTCAGTTCAAACTTCTCATATCAGTAAACTCAGTGAGTTTGGCACTAAGGGGAAGGGAAGAAGGGCTACTTTACAGTGGCCATGAAGGTATCCATATATGATGATATTAGTGATCAGATACATGCGTTTGTGGAGTATATTGTGTGTGCGCGACAAAAGCCATTATGAATAATTGGTATGAAACGGATGTTCAAGAATGGAGCTTGAAGACTTAAAGAATAATATTGGTGTCTTCAGTTTTGCCCCACTATCAAGTAGGAGGGGGGTGGACATATGCTTAATTGCTCAGGAGATGTTTGTGTGCTCCTGTGGCTTGGGTTGTTAATTGTAATGAGATTTGATGTGACTACTTGAATCTTTCTAACACCCGAGGATATAGGTGTTTTTATTTTACAGTACTTGTATCCCATGTCAGGGGATTGCCTCCATACGCCAGGATTGCTGTATTTGTGTACCCTGGATATTAACCAGAATAAGGTAACAGGGTTCGCTTGACTGGAACTGTTAGAAGTCCTGATGAAGACCGACGTCGCCCATTAGTATGGGCACACCAACTACGGTCGAAACATGTTGACTTTGGCAGTCTAAGGAGGGTTGTTGTGAGTTCCTAGTATTCTCTTGAACAAGCCCATCATTCTTGAATTTTTAATCCTGTCCGTGGGACCCTGGAATAAAATGGACTACTAGGTTACCCACGAGCCAGTTTTAGCACTTTACTCACCCATTTATGAGTACTGTTTATGTTATTTATGTTGTTTGTTTACCCCTGCCCTATGCTCCATCCTGTGCGTCGCTACGCCAGGGTGTTTTGTAAGCAGACCCGATGATGAAGCATGTCACACGCAGATTAGTGTGTGATTGAGGGCAGTTTTACTAACATATTTTATGCCCCTGCATGCTTTTCCAATTTCGGTTTTCATCTCTACCCCTCTTGGTGCTAATATGTTGTAGTAGGGGGTTCGGGGTAGATGAGTTGTTGGCACTCTCCCCTCCCTGTTTGTGTGAAACAACATTTTTCTCCACCTTGCCTTCAGTGGTTGTATTCTCCGAACAGCCCTTCAAATTTCTGGTAGCTGTCCAAGCTCCATGTCTTGAATTACAATCTGTAAATTATAGAATTTTAATTTCTGGTCATGTTAGTAGAGGATTCAACTTTTCTATTGCTTTGCACATTGGTACAAGACCTGGAACCTCTGGGCTTCAGGCAAAAACTGATGACCTGTGTCAGGCCAATTTTGTGAGGCCTATGGGACTTCAGCCCGGATGGACAGTTCTTGTGACAAGTATTCCTCGATATCCTTAGGAGGATAGGGATCAGATACTACTGCAAGCTTACTGAATTCACTCCTCCGTTCAGCTCTACTAATGCCGGAAATGCACATCCACTGACTGGAGAAGCTGTATGTAAGCAGTCTATGACTGATGAAATTACTGGAAGCTCTCTACCCTTTTTCCTTGCTTGAGCCGGTACTGCTTCAACTACCTTGTTGGATGGGGCAAGTCTGTACAATTAAGGACTGACCATAGTCAGGTCGTTCCATACAAGAGCACTGCCTTCCGCTTCTTGAAGGTCTTCTGACACACTGCAGTGAAAGTCACTTTCTTAGGCTCTTAATTGGATGTCAGGGCTGGTAACGGTGCATCTGTGAACCCACAGGATGCCACAAAGGTTCCTGTAATATCCTGACATTACTTGGGTGTCTGGGTGGTGATAAACTCCCACTGCAACACAGACTGGATGGATCTTGGCAACCAAAGGTCAGATCTTTCCATTGTTCACCTTGTGCCCAAAGTAGACTACAGATGATTGCACCACCTGGCACTTGGTTGCCTTGATGGTCAGGTTTGCAATCTGTATCCTGACCAATACTTTTTCCTAGGCATCTCAGGTGGCTCTCCCACAAATTGGTAAAGATGGTAATGTCACACATCAGGAACACAAAATTCTTCAAGCCCTGATAGACATAAGTCACCAGATGCTAAAAAGTGGCAGCATTCCTAAGACCAAACGGCAGGGCTCGACAAATCATAAAAAATGCTGTTGACCTGCAGGTCTAGTAAACTACAAAATCTCCTCGACCTAACTTAAATGAACTTGACCTCAAACTCTGAAAACTGAGTAAATGTGACAAGTTAACAAGATTTAAAAGCATTTTTTTTGCTCGTTTACTTTGTGAGCAATAAAGATGCCTTTAAATCTTGTTATCTTGTCACATTTCCTCTGATTTCAGAGGCAGAGGTCAAGTGTCAAGTTTGTATTCCTACTCACCAGAAAGGGCGAGTAGGACCTAAAAAATAGCTTGTCCTTAATCAATCTAACTCGCAAATGCGGTTGTTGAGTGAATTTTTCGAGCCCTGCCAAACGGCAAGAAGCTAAACTGTTCAGTCCCTTTAGCATTCAGAATGTGGTCTTATTCTTGGCACTAGGCATCAAGGTAATCTGTCAACAGCCACTGGTGAGATCAAAGGTACTCAAAAAGCTGGAAGCAGCTGGTCCAACAACTCGGGGAATCTGTTGTACGTCGGTCTTGGTCATCTTACCGAGGGCCCAGTAGTCCACACAAAAGAACAGGCCTGTGGACCCATGTTTGGGAATAACACCACCAGATTGGTCCAGGGAAATCTTACCTCAGAGGCTCTCTGCAGTAAATATGCAACATTCTTCCTTTGAAGGCCTCTGCAGTAAATGTGCTACCTTCTTCCACCAGTGCCTCTCTCCAGCAAGTATGCCACCTTCTTTCTTTCAAGGTTGTGACAAAAGTGATACCATCCCCAGTAAGCGGTTCACTGCAATGAGTGTCACATCTTCTTCTATCAGGCGTTTCATCGAGGCATCTTTCATGTCACATAATCGCTCAATAGCACTTTACAGTAATCATACTTCCTTTTTCTCTCACTAGTGAGCAGCAACGTCCTCCCTCAATGATGTGCCGCAATGTGCATGCTACCTTTCCTCATCAGTGGGCTAGCAGTGTAAATCAAAGAATGCTTCCTAGTGTTCACTTTGGGCCTCCTAGAAATAAAGAACAGTCTACCTTATTCCCACAGTCGCTCTCTTCAGCGAGCATTCATGCTACATTTTCCCTTTGCCTCTCTGCAATGAGGGTACCATCTCCGTCCTAAACTGGGTCTCTGCAGGGACGCTCTGTCTTTTCTTTTTCCATGAGTGCTTGTGGATTGAGGAAGCTTTGTGTACTTTGAGTGTGTGCAACATCTACTACTGCAAATGGCAGGGACTGAGATGCAACATTTCAACACTATTTTGATCTATTATTTATTTTGTTCACTTTATTCAGGTCTTACACTGATCATTGCGCCGTTCTGCATCTTTGTTTCTTGATTTAATGCTTGTCATAATCCTTATTCTTTAATGTCTTCAAACGTATGGATAGTTAAGAAAATTAAACTAGCTTTTCCTAACCAGTTTCGGGCCTCTATCTATATCATTTAACGACAAGCTGATGCGTCTTTGTCACAATTATATATTTTTAGGTCTCGCCTGTCGATGCGCATGCGCATCGAGCTTGCGAGACTATGGGGGCTTAACCACTCTTTAACTAACTTGCAAGGAATCGTGGCGATTCCTTGCAGTGCCCGTGACTTTTAAGCTCAATGCGCATGCGCATTGAGCTTAAAAGCGCGTGCACATCAGTTCCCTCAGCCGCACTCCAGGCCCCTGCTGCTTTCACACCCTCTCCCCGCTCTGCCCCCTCCCCTGCCCGCCGTGTCGCATTTCTCCTCCCCCCTCCCCTTATCTGCCTTCCCTCCGTCTTGTTTGTGTCGCATTTCTCCTCCCCCCTCCTCCTCCTACTCTCCTCCCCCCTCCTCCTCCTACTCTCCTCCCCTGCCTGCCGTGTCGCACCTCTCCCCGCTCCGCCCCCTCCCCGCCGTGTCGCAGAACACAGAAGCTTGTTTTTCCTGTAAGTATTCTCAGTGCTGCTTCATCCGCCTCCTCTTCACACTCGAGCCTTGCCGCCACCTCCACTCTTCGCCTCGCTCTCCATGCTTGCTACTTACCCTCTCTTTTCCACGCCTTCGCCCCCAACCCTCGTCCTCAAAACCTCCCCTCCCTCTCTCTTCCTCAGCCCCCATCTTTATCCCACCCTCTCTCTCCCTCATAGGTCTATTTACCGGCCTCTCTCCTCACTATATCTCCTCCTGTGTCGCCCCCACACGGCCGTTGCCCCTCACCCCCTCCCGCTTGGGCCTTCCTACCTTCCAGGGGGGTCCCCGTCTTCCCTGCGGTGCTCCCCCATCACATGAGTGAATAGTGTACAACGCAGTGCCTTCCGCAGGGGCCGCTGGGAGCTGCATTGACTGATGCCTGCTGCAGCCGCAGGGCACACCTCGCTGCGCACAGCCACGCGCTGGGCTGAGTTCCCACTTCCAGGCCGGTGGGGTGCTCACTCTCCGCTCCCTCACACTACCCGTCATTCCCTCCAGCACTTAGTGCGCTGTGTATCTCTCCTCTCCCCCAATTCCATATGTTATGGCTGAGATGCTCCCATTACAATACAAATGCACTGCCCACACCCATGCCGCTAACTCTTCTCCGTAGTGAAAGTTACCGCACACTCCACGTTTATTACTAGCCTCGCTCTCCATGCTTGCTACTTACCCTCTCTTTTCCACGCCTTCGCCCCCAACCCTCGTCCTCAAAACCTCCCCTCCCTCTCTCTTCCTCAGCCCCCATCTTTATCCCACCCTCTCTCTCCCTCATAGGTCTATTTACCGGCCTCTCTCCTCACTATATCTCCTCCTGTGTCGCCCCCACACGGCCGTTGCCCCTCACCCCCTCCCACTTGGGCCTTCCTACCTTCCAGGGGGGTCCCCGTCTTCCCTGCGGTGCTCCCCCATCACATGAGTGAATAGTGTACAACGCAGTGCCTTCCGCAGGGGCCGCTGGGAGCTGCATTGACTGATGCCTGCTGCAGCCGCAGGGCACACCTCGCTGCACACAGCCACGCGCTGGGCTGAGTTCCCACTTCCAGGCAGGTGGGGTGCTCACTCTCCGCTCCCTCACACTACCCGTCATTCCCTCCAGCACTTAGTGCGCTGTGTATCTCTCCTCTCCCCCAATTCCATATGTTATGGCTGAGATGCTCCCATTACAATACAAATGCACTGCCCACACCCATGCCGCTAACTCTTCTCCGTAGTGAAAGTTACCGCACACTCCGCGTTTATTACTACAGTGGAAAGTTCAAATTCCAGTTTATTACCACAGCAGCATAAACATAAGATAAGACAATGATTGTGTATGCCTCTTACAACTATTTAACACAGAAACAGCTGTACCACTTAATCATGAGGCCCCTTCAGTCTGAATTTACCTTCGGCATACATTTAACCCCTTACATCCTCGTTTTAGTTACTTTTTTAGAGACAAGTGAAATAGACCATATATGCAGATGCGTGGAATGTTAAATGCTATTTAACCGTTTCTGAGGATGAGACAGTGCTTAATTTGTAAAATAGTAACTGCCAGAGCCCTGACCAGGAAATCACTGGAGCCTACACCACCCACTGCCCTTGTCATCGCTGCCAAAACAACTACTAACCATCTCTCCCTCCTGCAACTGCAACAGTTCAGATTATTTCCGGTCCCCAAAGCTAAATGAATGGCTGGGGCGGCATGTATTAGTAATTTCCAATGTCTATTGTATTAATTTTTTTTAGGTCTCGCCTGTCGATGCGCATGCGCATCGAGCTTGCCGCATTTTCGAATTGGAGTAGTGGGTCTCAATTTCGCATATGCACTAAAGGCACATTGCTCACAAACTCTCAAAGGTTATCACGAACAGTAATAATCCTAATAAATATGAGGTCCCAAGGGGAAATAGGAAATGGGGTCCTTTTCGTTCAGTCATTTCTTTCTGGCTGGCTGGCCTGCACTACAACAGTACCCAGTTCTTTTTAAGTCCTGCTAATAATCGTTTCCACGTGCTAACTTTAACTGATGTGCAACTTCACATGAGTAAATGGAACACAGCTGTGCAATTGCTCATTAAACATCCACCACCACCACATCCACCATCAACTCCAAATCCACCTCCACATGCACCACCACATCCACCACCACATCCACCACACCCACCACCACATCCACCAACACATCCACCAACACATCCACCAACACTTCCAACACCACCGCATCCACCACCACTGCATCCACCAACACCACATCCATGACCACCACCGCATCCACCACCACATCCACAAACACAGCCACCACCACCATATCCCCCAGATCCACCACATCTATATGTGTGTGTGTGTGTGTGTGTGTGTGGCTCTGTGTGTGTGTAGGTGCAAATGCAATGTGCTTGGATTTTCGTCACAATAAAATACACTGAACATAATCTTCACAAAACTTATTTACAAACGTTTAAGGTATTGCCATTATAAATTAAAATAACTTTTAATTAAGTATTAATCATTTACAAAAATAAAAGCCATTGTGATTTGTAATATCAATACATCTAAGTCACGTAAATACAACACACATTGCATTACAAATGCTATAGGTGTCACATTTGCGAAAGTTAAAACTATTGACATTGTAACTGACAAAGCTATTAATTTTGCTATTTTAAAAACCAACACATAAATAAAAAAGTGTCATTTACAATAACAATCGCTCAAACTTTCCTAATGCGAGACCTATTGCATTTCCAATGCTTGTTTTAAATATACTAGTGACTTCATTGGGAATCTGTTTGTGAATGCCTGGGACAAAGTTTCCATATTGAATACTGGTTTTAACCTGTCCTTATAGTTAGTGGCAGGGACTAGCAGCACCTGCCAAAGCGAGGTAAAAACAAAAGACAGGCCACTCCAATGAGTAGCTTGTACTACCACATGTCAGGAATTAGCAAAATAAATCTTCAATATTGTCACCAAACCATGAATCGTCTCTAGTGCTTTCAAACTATTATCCAAGGTAACAGTGGGGTTGTGGACTTGGGTAATAACTTTCTAGTAACAATTTAATATTTCTCTGCATTGCGCTGTACAAAAAGGTGTGTGTAATAAACCAAAAATCATCTTATTCTCAGGATCTGTGGAATTATGGTAAAGTAGCTAGCAAAAGTGACCAGAACTTAAAACAAAACACACAAGAAACTGTGCGATGGATGTCACATACAATAGCAAAGAGACAGGCGCAAGCCATTAGACATAATTTGATCCAACATCTCTATTTACCTGTTATGACCAATAATAGAGTCATAAAGGTCTCAGCACAATCGGGGACCTTCATTTCATCCACATCAGTGATATCTTTGTACTGGGAAATCCAGGCTGCTTCAGACGAAAGCATTGCATCCATCTTCTGAAGTGCAACTGAGAAATACAAATCACAAAACACTCAGTTAGAACTGCACTGCGGGTGAAAGTATGTTGAGAGCACATGACTCTGTCACTCTACGCGTTTATAGTGTCCAGGTGTGGAGGAAGGTAAGTGCTGCCTTTACCTTGTCGAGTAACTCAAAGCACGTGTGGCCTGGGTATGAGTCCACACACTTTTTCAAACTTGGGACTGCAACTTTGGCCTTGCTGTGTCTCAATGTCCAAAAACAACAGGTGATGGACCGAATGTGGATCAATGTCACACACTCACCCCAGTCCAAAGATCTGGGCCCAAATCCATCGTTTTTTTGCACTCCACACCACCCTGGGTTAGACAATGGCGATATGCAAATCAGCTCTGACCCTGTGCCCCATGGGAACAGTCCAGTCCGAACTACAAAAGCCATGTCCTTCCCAGAACGGAATCAAGCATCCGAGGACCGGACCGGTTTCGAGGTAACACCTCTCATCAGCCCGGCTAGCTTGACTCCAGTGGTGTGGAGTGCCTGGGACCCACGTCTGGGCATCCCCAGCGCACTTAGGGCGGAATATGCAAAAACAACAGGTGATGGACCGAATGTGGATTCCAGCCGGGCTGATGAGAGGTGTTACCTCGAAACCGGTCCGGTCCTCGGATGCTTGATTCCGTTCTGGGAAGGACATGGCTTTTGTAGTTCGGACTGGACTGTTCCCATGGGGCACAGGGTCAGAGCTGATTTGCATATCGCCATTGTCTAACCCGGGGTGGTGTGGAGTGCAAAAAAACGATGGATTAGGACCCAGATCTTTTGACTGGGTTGAATGTGTGACATTGATCCACATTCGGTCCATCACCTGTTGTTTTTGCAATTACCGCTATAAGTGTACTGGGAATGCCCAGACGTGGGTCCCAGGCACTCCACACCACTGGAGTCAAGCTAGCCGGGCTGATGAGAGGTGTTACCTCGAAACCGGTCCGGTCCTCGGATGCTTGATTCCGTTCTGGGAAGGACATGGCTTTTGTAGTTCGGACTGGACTGTTCCCATGGGGCACAGGGTCAGAGCTGATTTGCATATCGCCATTGTCTAACCCGGGGTGGTGTGGAGTGCAAAAAAACGATGGATTAGGACCCAGATCTTTTGACTGGGTTGAATGTGTGACATTGATCCACATTCGGTCCATCACCTGTTGTTTTTGCAATTACCGCTATAAGTGTACTGGGGATGCCCAGACGTGGGTCCCAGGCACTCCACACCACTGGAGTCAAGCTAGCCGGGCTGATGAGAGGTGTTACCTCGAAACCGGTCCGGTCCTCGGATGCTTGATTCCGTTCTGGGAAGGACATGGCTTTTGTAGTTCGGACTGGACTGTTCCCATTGGGCACAGGGTCAGAGCTGATTTGCATATCGCCATTGTCTAACCCGGGGTGGTGTGGAGTGCAAAAAAACGATGGATTAGGACCCAGATCTTTTGACTGGGTTGAATGTGTGACATTGATCCACATTCGGTCCATCACCTGTTGTTTTTGCAAGTGTCTCAATGTCCATGCATGTATGCTAGAGAAACTGAAACTCAGCAAGTGTATAGAGGTATATTCAGGAATCGAGGCACTGGAAGTTCGAAAAGCCATTGAGAAGAAGAGAGCGACAAAGACTAAGAAAGAAAGAAAGATAGAGTATTTTCATAACTTCAATCTTGGGAATGGGATTTTATTTAAATATGATTTCATTTCCTAAATGAGTTCTGTGGTGTGGTGCATTCCCAGCATATACAACTTTCTATTCATGGCGATGCTGCCTTGACCTTACTGTGCATCTACAACCCAAATATTTGTGACTTTACTCGTGGTACAGCAGCCCTAAAGAACCATTGCATTTAAATATTTGAAAGTGCTAACATTCCAGTCAGTAAGGGAAACATAAACTATTTTAGAAAGTGCACCATACAAAAGTAAAAAACTATTTGCTACAACGGATATATGCTCATAAAACTACACACAGAATGGCAAGAGAAGGCAAGCTACACATGCAACATCCATCAATCTCGTCGTGCTCTACTCTACTCTTAGCATCCTCTCTTTCCACATAAGAAAGCACATAAAAAATAGGTTCACAAGAGTTGAAGACCTCCTTCCGCTCCTGTCGAATGCTGCATTGTAATAAGAAATCTTTACCACGTGTTCAGGAACAACAGAGACTTTAATTTACAGTTATAGGTCACACATAAGGTTCAAGCACTTATGCAAGATTAAACCACACCAAAGAGAATTGATGTTTTCAGTTCAGCCTCTAGTTCTCCTCTCACCTTCCAACTGATACTGGTGGAATCAGGGAAAATACATTTTTACGAACAGAAAAGATTTCATGCACCAGAACACTCAGCAAGGGCATGGGTCACATATGATAGTGCACATTATCTCATAGTAATACATTCCATCCATTCCGAACACTGAGATCAGAAAACCGCTCTCTTCCTTTTTTCGACACTGTCACAGCACTCCACTTCACCCTGAAATTTCACCCTCTTGCTACATATCTACCAGGAGGCAGCGTTGGCAAATTTCTACCTTAAATCAATCAAAAAATAAACCACCTAATCTCCTCAAACCAGTAGAAAAAAATGAATGTACCTCACTCTCGTTGTCTCTAGACAAGACTTTACAAATGCTCTTTTAGCAGTTGCCTGATAAACCTCACTTGAATTGAGGTATCAGAACCTGAAACTCCCTACAGCTGGAAGTAAAAAGATTCATAATTTCTTTTTCTAAAAAGTATGCCTTACACGCCTAACAATATAGAATGTACGCCAATTGTAACCACAACGGCGTTATAACAGGACCAGTATTGCCTTCTTTCTTTCTGTACTGTCTATGCTAAAAAACATTTTCTAATAAAATCATTTGAAATAAAAAAAAAGAAGATTCAAATGTGACCCGGAACTCAATGCAGCTCAACATTGAAAGCAAACCTCTGCCTCTTCTTAAGCTAATATGTTGTCCCATTCTAAAATCTACTAATCTACCTAAATATCCATCTCACCCATGATTAAAAGTGCGATGCAAAATCAAGTTTCTTCTACTGTCCATGACATTGTTCGACATGTTCTCTGCAGTTATTTGTAATGTGTTGAACTGAGCTATCTGTGGAGGGCCTTGATTGTGGCCGCAGAACTAACCATTAAATAAAATAAATGGACAAAGAAACACAGTAGCACTTCCAACTGAATGTCGATTCAGTACCATCAAAAGGACGGAGTTGGAGGCAGCTATCCTTCAATTCCAACAGGAGAATAAAAGGTTGAGCTCTGCTGACTTGTTGTGGCTTACTAAGTATATAGCTCTGAAACACACCACTAAACAGGCAGCTGAATAAACCTTGTTGGTGTCTCTTCATTTGTGAAATTAGGTTGGAGAAATGTCCGGCAAGCTACTATTTCAGTAGTCTACAGGAGATACTGCAGTTGGTGTAGTAGCAGAGATCCCAAACACAAAAGGGGTGGTGGTCAAAGAGGCCTACTGATAGCTGATGCCTTCACAGATTACTACTAACAAATGTCTTCACCACCCTCCCACATACCTTAAGGTGGAACTTCTGGACTGCACATGGAAATCTCCTGTTGCACAGTCTTAGCACATCTGAAAGAGAGGCCTTTAATATCACAATATCGGCTGAGCACCTCTCGGAGGCTTGAGGCCCTGGGTGGAAAGCCGACCCCAGGCCCAAATGATTAGCCTGGCAAATTCATTACATGAACGGATAACATAACTATTATACATTAAGAAAACAAGCGGCACACAGCATTGGTCGATGGAATCCTTACAGAAGACCACCACACCACTTCAATTCTTGTACTGAAACATGGACACCCTCTGGATCAGTAGTACGACTCCTACAGGCCAATCTCACTAACAAATAAAGAAATCAAAATTCTGTTAAAGGCGCAGGCAGTGAGATTGGTGAATGCAAACTGATCTCCAATCTACTCAGACCAAAAGGGCTCCAGGCCCAGGAGATCAACTTGACATAAAATGAAGATAGTACATAACACAACAGCATGTATAAGGCAATTATCCGGCCTGTGCGTTCCTACTCATATTCTTTGAAAAGGCATTTGAAATAGCAGCTATCTGGAACTAGTCCTGCAAAACCTAGCATGGGCTCTGTGTTCCTTCAGGCAGTCATAACCCTTTATAGGCAACCGACACCAAGGGTAAGGGTGAACAGAGAATTCTCCCAGCTCTTTAAAAATATGGGGGAGGAACACACCAAGGTTGATCATTTATGCCCCCATGTTTGCACTAGCCATTGAGCCCTTGGCCAGATGGATCAAACGAGATGCTGTGGTTCACGGTTTTACAGGCGAGAAACTACAAGAAAAGTGTCTCTATACGCAGATAACCTTCCAAGGTTGAGCGTGGTCTGTGACTTGGTTTTAGTCAGTGGTACCATGCTGCTCAATAATCAGCGATTTCTCTTAGCAAAACAAGATATAACTAGACTTGGGAGGGCTACCACAATTAGAGGAATGGCTGAGGGATATGTACCACTGTTCTATGATTGAAACATCGATTTCCCTGCAGCGAGGGTGTCGGAGCACACACAGGAAAATTTGGAAGCTCATTTGGGAGCACTTCAGTATAATATCTCCATGCCCTATCACTGGCAACAGCTTTAATGACATCTTCATGGCATATCACAGATGGCACTGGTGAAGCCCACTATCAACTTCCATGACTACCACAGCTAGGCAGCCTGTGGTTCCTATATAGAATCTATGGCACCGATGTACACATTGTATTACATGTCTGTCTCCCCTCTAATGCAGTAGTTGTATTTTGGTTAGGAAATATTTTCAAAATGCAGTAAAATATTATATAAAAAATAAAGACAATCACATATCATAGTGCATTGTTTTAGTATGGCAATAACCACGGATAGTGGTGGGATCGTGGGAAAAGCCTTCAGAAATGTCCTCTACCAGTCTATCAAAATGACATTCCACTTGGAGCCGGGTCCTAGACATTTGGATGCACAGATTCAGAATCTTGCACTTTATTCTGTGGCAAAAAAGCCTAGATTAGAAACTCTCTAAGATGCAAAGATGTTGTGAGTACTTCCCGTTTAGCACTAACTCATGCTCCTATAGCAGGTCACTATAGAGTCCAGAGTAAAAAAACAGATCCAACCGCAAACATAAGAGTGAGGATGGAAATATCTTCCCACAACAAGTGTATCAGAATGAACTCTAGAAAGACCATGCAATAAGGACCGCAAGGTAGAGGCAACCATCCAGTGCCTTTATAGGAGAGATCAATATAACAAAACAAATACCAATGCTGAGGGATTCACTTTACCACTAAACAATTCACATAAGTAGCTGTTTTGAATTAAGCACAAACAACTTGCTTAAAGTATAGCAACATACAAATTTTAATCTTTCTTTTTTGATTTCTTCACCTTTTATAACACTATTTTTTGGTGCATGGAAATACAAGCAGTTTTATATACAATATATACAACAATTATGTAAATAACACAACAACATTTGCATACCTCATACATTCTTGGCCATTCAGTCATACAAAACACATTCACACAAAATGACTAAACGAAAATAACAATAGGTCACCGTATCTGATAGACTGTTGTTATAAATTAATGGAAGAATCCTTTTGTGCTTTTACAGTTTATAAAGTCTTAACAGAACGCAAATCGGGAAGAGTGTCCACATCTCTTGCTAATGGTTAAGAAATCGCTGTGAAACAATGAGTATGGACCAGATACGGGACTGGGCTGGTCGACGCGTTTCGAACCCCTATTAATGGCAGGGTTCTCCTCAGGACCAAAAAGTGTTCTGTAACAATAACAAAAGACATAACTACTTTAGGATTGCAATCCAGAGAGCCAAATGAGACTAAGCCCCTATATAAAACACCAGCCGCTCCCTACCTTAAATCACTTGGTCAATGATCCAAACGTAACAGGATAGTATTTCCAAACCAGAAAAAGGTGGTATTTCCACAATGAAGTGCACGCGGGGGCTGCAGAAGGGACAAACACAAAGGCGCGCTACATTAAGTCACAGCAATCACTCTCATGTGAACCCCCTCACGGACCCTGTTCCGAGGGCGAAACTTACCCGCTAGGGCGATGGCGTCTAACTCGCCATGGATTCCATGACTTTCCTTGTTGCTATGGAGGAGGGCTTGGGTTGTTCACCGCTGTAAGAAAATCGGAGAGAAAGTGTGAGTCTGTCGGTAACGTAGAGCCGGCTGTCAATTCCTCGCGGCTGCTAGCTCGGCAGAGAACGTACCGGTTGAGGGGAACTTCGGCACTTCACACAGACGTTCGGAATGAGTCACCTTCGCTTGCTGCGTGACCGCGGCTACAACTTCCTGGTTAAAAGCCGTCCCGGGTGGTTCTGGGACATGTAGTTTGATGTATGAACTGGCGGATGGAACGAGCTGGTAGCTGAATCAAAGCAAGGGGGTGGGTCGTGTGTTGTGATCCAAGTTTAGACAGATTAATACGACCCCCTGCAAAAGTGTATGATGTAAAATGCTGTGACCACGGAGCCATGCTGTATTAAATTTCATTATCAACATCGCTTCACGCTGGGATAGTTTAGCGTCCAAGTCACCGCCACTTGGGTCCCTTTCGATTTTGGAAAGGACTGTCCATTTTAGATCGGTTTGCTCATGTTTTAGATTAGTCCAATGATTTACCAATGGGGCATTTTCGACCCCTCTGCGAATCCGGGATTTATGTTGCGTAATCCGATTCCTGACTTCTTGTGTAGTCTTCCCGATGTAAACCAAAGGACATGGATAGACAATGGCATAAACCACATTTTTGGTTTTGCAGTTCGTGAAGATATCATGCTTCCAATAGATGTTCTCAAAAGTGAAAACAGAGTCCTCAATTGTTTCATTACAACAGGTACACGTCCCACACTTATGATGTCCTTTGGTTGGGGGTAGTCCAAACAAGCTTTTCAATGTTGGAGCTTTGACGATCGGAAGAGCAGCTCTCACAATATGGTTAGCCACGCTTTTCTCTTTTTTGTACGCAAATAGTGGGGGTAAGGTGAAATCTTCATGGAGATCTTTCAATAAATGCCAATTGGACATTATGAGTTTTTTGTGTTGGTTTACTGCTGGGCAAAACGTGGTGACACAGACCAACCTTTTCAAAGCTGGTTTGATTTTCTTTTCAAGTAAGGTCTCTCGTGGGGTCCGCCATGCTCGTTTGAGGGAGTTTTTTAACAGTTTTTTAGGATATCCTCTTTGAATGAGACGGTCTTTTAAGTGGCCAGCGTGCTTGAAATACTCCTCTTTCCTTGCACAATTTCGACGGATCCTAAGAAATTGGCCGAATGGTAAGTTTTGTTTTAGGCTACGTGGATGGTTGCTGGTGAAATGCAACGCTTTGTTCCTGTCTGATGGTTTTCGGAACAAGGTTGTACTTAAACCCCCTTCATGGGGTTCCACTTTCACGTCCAGGAATGTGATGGAATCATTGGATGCCGTGACTGAGAACTTAATGTCGCTGGTTCTTGAATTAAGCCAGCCGACGAATTGGTTCAGTTCTTCGTGTCTTCCTGTCCAGATCAGGAACACGTCGTCTATGTAACGCATGTAATCGGAGATGCAGTTACTGTAAGGATTGTCATTATATACAAATTTCTCTTCGAACAGTCCCATGAACATTACTGCTAACTCAGGGGCAAAGGGACAACCATCGCTACCCCCTTTATTTGGTAAAAGAACTCTGCATCAAAGGTGAAGAAATTTTTCTGTAGTGCAAAGCGGGCCAAATCTAGGATAAAGTCCGTAGGTAACCCTCATTGGTCTTTCCCTGCTTTCCAGAAACACTGTCAGAGTTTCGAGAGCCTGTTCTTGCGGAATTTGAGTGTAAAGAGACACCACGTCTAGTGTGACTAAGAGCTGTCTATTGCTGTCAAATTGAATGGTGGCTATTCGGTTCAGGAACGCAGTGGTGTCTCTCAAGTGTGCTGGGATGGTGTCAATAAAGGGTTTCAAAAAGAAATCGATGTACTTCGCTACGGGTTCGAAAAGTGACTAGCACCCAGAGATTATAGGGCGGCCTGGTGGGTTGATTTCATCTTTGTGCATTTTTGGGAGCACATAGAACACTGGGGTTCTAGGATTTTTATTTTGTAAAAAAGCTAGTTCTTTTGGCCCAACAAATCCTTGATCAAAACCTTTTTGGATCACTTCAAACATTTGATTTTTTATTTCCATGGTGGGGTCCTTTCCAATGCGTCTATAGCAAATATGATCATTTAATTGGCGGTGGACTTCCTGTTTGTATTTGGTAATGTCCCAGATCACAATGGCTCCGCCTTTGTCGGCCTGCTTAACCACGACTGTGTTATCATTTTTTATAGTCAATAAGGCCTCTTTTTCAGCTTTCGATAGGTTGTATTTGACAAAGTTTTTCTTTTTTTCAATTGATGATATTCCAGATAGTACAGTACGTTCGAACGTAGTAACTTCCTTCGGGATTTTGGGCCCTTTGGGGCAGAAGGACGATTTTCTCTTAAGGCCTGTGACCTCCTCTTGTTGATCTTCATCTGATTCTTGGAAAAATGTTTTTAACCGAATCTTGCGGCAGAATTCCAATGTCTCTAATTTCATCTTGACGAAATCAGTAGGTCTAGACGGAACGAAATTGAGCCCTTTAGTCAAAATAGCTGTTTCAGCTGATGTAAGGATCCTGTCAGATAGATTAAAAATCGGTGATTTATTTAACTCTTGTAAAACTGTCGACGTGTTCTCATCTCCCATGGTTGGGAGAAACGGATCCGGCCCCTGCCTCTCTGCTGGCCTCGCCCTAAAAAAGGCGTTTGATTTTGTTGTTGTTGCTGGTGTTGGTCCGATCGGTTACCTGTTCTATTTTGGAGCGGCCTGCTGGTGTTGTCAGACTTGCTACCTGATGATGAAGTTGTGTCAGAAAAAGTCACGAATTTCCGGCGTGACCGTCCTTGGTTGTCTTGTAGAAATCGACGTGAATCCGAGCGTGTATAAAAGTCCTTATTCAAATAAGGGTAGATGGACTCAAGTGAAAAGTTCTTTTTGTCTACTTCGAATTTGTTATTTTTTTGAGTAACTGTAAAATCCTTAAATTCCAAGATTTCTTTGTCAATTTTTTCCAAAAGTGTTTTAGAATCCGTGATTAATTGGTTGTTCTCAATTTCCCTCTGCAAAGTTGTTATCTCTTCCAGTTCTTTGAGAGATATCCTGTGTGCGGTTTCAATGGTCAGGACCATAAGGTCTCTGCTGCATTTCGTTTCGATCCCACGAAAGCCTTTTTTGTAGACCGGGTTGTCAGTGAAAACGACTGGGATGTTACGAATTACGAGTCCTGCTGGAATAGTTCCTGACCGTAAGTGCTGAAGTAAAAAATGACCGTGGAGGTCCGTCCGAATCTGTTTTTTACGTAAGCGGATTAGTTTGTCCGACTCGTTCTGAGTGTTGGCAGTAAGGCTGAGAGCTGCTGAAGCAAACACGGGGGGGTCTCTAATTAGATCCTGTATGTGTTCCTCACTAAAGGCAAGTGTGTCTTTTTCAGCTTTCACACAAATGAGCACACCATACAAAAAAATAAAAAGTACAAACAAATGACGCGTTTGTGCTTAATTCAAAACAGTGTCTTTTTCAGCCATCACACAAATGAGCACACCATACAAAAAAATAAGAAGTACAAACAAATGACGTGTTTGTGCTTAATTCAAAACAGCTACTTATGTGAATTGTTTAGTGGTAAAGTGAATCCCTCAGCATTGGTATTTGTTTTGTTATATTGTTCTGGTTTGACTCAGCCGTGCTGAGTTAGGAGTCAAGACCCTAGTGTGTTTTTTGACTTTATAGGAGAGAAGCACATTATATATATATATATTTTTTTTTTTAAAACCTTTATTTTGAAAGAGCACACAGCTATTCAGCCTAACATCCCGGAGGCAAGGCAGCATGGTGAAATAGGAGCGCAATAGTGCAAAAACAGGTATATCAGAACAATGCAGGTTGTTTTTAATATTTTATAATGAAGAAAGAGAACAAAAGAAAGGAAACGCCAAGTGGGGCTGAAGAGTGGCAATGGGGTAGAGAGTTCAGCAGGGTATTGGTAGCAGGTAGGGGAGAGTAGACATCGAATCATTGATTCAGGAGGGTGAAGGATAGTAGGTGGGAGGAGGAAAAACAGGATCAATCAGATAGCGTGTCACAGTTGGCGTCACAGGCTACGGCGACATATGTTCATCAAGAGAAACAGGCTCGGGCGGCAGGCATACATCACCCCGGTAAGCATTCCAGGCCCCCCACACTTTACTCCATTTCCGGGGCCTACCCCTGGCAACATAGACCGTCTTCTCCCGGAACATACACCAATCCATGTTGGCTTTCCATTGCACCACAAGGGGAGCCGTGGAGGCACCCCATTTCTGAGCAATGTCCCGCTTGGCCACCACATTGCCTAGGGTCACCCATTGGGTCTGCGCCGTGTTATGATCAGTCGGTTCCCAAATGTTAAGGAGACACCTCAGAGCCTCCGCCGTAGTCGCCACTCCAGTCACTTCACTCATAATACTGTGTACCCTTATCCAATAGGAGGCTATGACGGGGCATTCCCATAAAATGTGTAGGAAGGTAGCGAGGGCACCACAGCCACAACAACAAAGACCGTCGGGCGAGTATCCCATACGTACAAGCCGGGGGCCAGTCACATACACCCTGTGCAAGATCTTAAATTGCACCAGCCTTAGACGAGAAGCGATGGCAACCTCCTTAGGGGAGGGCACTGCGCTCTGCCAATCCTCATCATCGATCTCCAGGCCATCTGCCACCCACTGATCACGCACTCCAAGGAGAAGGTCGGTACGGACATTGATTAGCTTTTTATATGACAGTGAGATAGCACTATCAGGCATATGGCCGTCCAACACTCTGTCCTCCAACGGAGAGCTCTCCGGAATCGCTCCCTCCGGCGGCATGGCCGAGAGCAGCGCGTGCCTCAGCTGGGCGTATCGGAAGAACTCCGAGCCTCCCAACTGGTATTCAGCCTGCAACTGAGGAAAGGTCTTGATTTCACCCTTAGAGATCATGTCGTCCACCCTAGAAATGCCTATGAGGTCCCATTTGTCGAAACCCTTGGTGTGCCATAGCCTGCCCAAAATATCGGAGTCATACAGAGGGGTGAATCTGGTCAGTCTGCCCCGCCAACCCTGCGCCTTGGTAATCGCCCGCCAGATGCAAACCGCCGTCTTCGTTGGACCGGACATCCGCCGATCTAAGGATCTCGAGTACAGGGCCCGGTAGTAGTTACCACCGCCCAAAAGCCATCGATCCATGGCGTAGCCGGGGCTGTTCACCGGGCCGTAAAAACAGTGATTGAGAGCCGCGAGCTGGGAGGCCCAGTAATACCTTCGTACGTCCGGCAGAGCTATGCCCCCGTCGTACCACGGAAGCGTGAGCTTCGTGACTGCGACGCGGGGACGACCATCCCAGAGCAAGGCTCGTTGGAGACTCTCAATCTCCCTGAAGTAGCGGGCCGGAACCGGATCTTGGGTGTTCTGCAAGGCATAGAGAAACCTGGGCAAGGACATCATCTTAAACAATGCCGCACGGCCAAGTAGGGAGAGCGGAAGCTTTCGCCAGCTGTCCACATCACGCCGGAGACGCTGAAGTGGAGGGAGCAAGTTGTGGTCATACCGCGCTTTCGAACTCCCAGAGATGTAAATCCCCAAGTACTTGAAGCCCTGCACGGCCACCTGGATATTGCAGCCTCTAGGGAGGCGCGGCGTGTCCCCCTTCAGGACGTACAGGGAGGACTTGGCCCAGTTGATGACTAGGCCAGAGTATCTCCCAAAAAGTCTGAGTACGTCACAAGCCACGATGAGGGACTTGCAGGGAGAAGTCAGGTAGAGCAGGATATCATCGGCGTACAGGGAGACCCTGTCCTCGAAGCCTGGGGCCCAGGTTATACCATGCAGATCAGGGTGCGCACGCAACATGGCCGCGAGCGGCTCAAGAGCCAGGGCAAACAGGAGAGGCGACAAAGGACAACCCTGTCTGGTACCTCTGTGAAGGGCAAAGGACGTCGATAGACGGCCGTTCCCTGAAACATTAGCCAGTGGGCTAGCGTAGAGAAGTTTCACCCAACCCACGAACACCGGACCAAAACCGAGCTTCGCCAACACTGCCCAGAGGTAGTTCCACTCAAGAGAGTCGAAGGCCATTGTGGCATCAAGAGAGGCGAGGACTGCCGGTTCCTCAAGGGTATGGGCCCTAGCCAGGGCGCCGTGGAGTCTACGCAGGTTGAGGGCAGTGTTGCGGTGAGGAATAAAGCCCGACTGGTCAGGATGCACTAAGTCGCCAATAACTCCAATCAGTCGATTGGCAAGCAGCTTGGCAAGAACCTTAGGCTCGACATTCAGGAGAGAGATGGGACGATAGGATCGACACATGTCTCTCGGCTTCCCTTCCTTGTGGATGACCACAATGGTGGCCAGCCTCTGGTCAAGGGGAAGAAGGCCGGCGTCGCGCGCTTCCAAAAACATAGTACGCAGAAACGGGGAAACCACAGCAGGTCGTATCTTATATAGTTCGACCGGGATGCCGTTGGGACCAGATGCCTTACCAGACCGCAACGAGCGGATCGCAAGTGCGATCTCGTCAATAGATATGTCTCTATCCAGGTCGTCACGGTCCTCATCAGAGAGACAGGGAAGGTCAACCGTCGTGAGAAGCGCTGTCGAGTCAGCCTCGGAGTACTCTGAAGTAGAGGTGTAGACACCCCGGAAATAATCAGCAAAAGACTCGGCAATGGCACTGGGGTCGGTGACAGCAACCCCGTCGTCTCCCAGAATCTCGGGTACGACTCGGCTAGCCATCTCTCTCCTGTCCAACCAGGCCAGCAGCTTCCCAGCCTTGTCCCCAACGTCATAAATACGACCTTGTTGTTCCTTAGCCAAGGTCAGGGCGGCATTCGTGGCAAGATCGCGGTATTCCGACTGTTTGAGGGAAAGAGCGTGTAGGAGAGCGGGGTCAGGTTCGGGCCCCAGCTGGGAATCCAGATTCAGAACCTCCTCCTCGATGAGTAGCAGGTCTGCGTCTCTGAGTCTACGGGCCTCAGCTATCAGAGCGAAAGCCTCGCCCCTCAAAACAGTCTTAAATGCCTCCCACAAGGTCTCGGCCGACCTAACCGAGCCCTCATTTTCAGAGAAGTAAAGGTTGATGGCTTTGGCTAGGAGAGCACGAGTTTTAGGATTTCGGAAATACCACGGATTAACCGCCACCGGCCGGTCCGACAGGACGACGTCAAAATCGAAGGAGACCCATAACGGAGAATGGTCGGAAATGCCCCGCGCCAGAAACCGGGCCTCAGACACGGCAGACGCGTGTGCAGCTAAGGTGAGAACGTAATCTATCGGGGAAAGACTGCCATGTGCACCGGAAAGGAAGGAGAAATGGCAAAGCGTGGGGTGCAAAAGTCGCCAACTGTCCACTAAGCCCATGGACTCTAGGAACGAAGGCAACCACAGTTGGGAACTACGGAGATCTCTAGGCGGATGCCGGTCCAAGGAGCCAGAGCAGACTGAATTGAAGTCACCCCCCACAATCAACAAGCCAGCAGGCAGAGTTAAAATGGCGCCACCAAGGTCTCGGAAAGTACTGGCCTGTAGGCCTGGGGGGACGTAAACTGAAAGAAGAGTGAGGGCACGCCCTTCCCATCTCCCTGCCACCGCGGCGTAGCGTCCTCTATCATCAATCATAGTGACGTCAATCTCAAATGGAAGGGACGTTCGTACAAGAACACCCGCCCCCAGAGAGCCCGAGGAGAACCCCGAGTGGGCCACCATCTTGTAACCTTTGCGATTGAGCGCTTTGCATGAGTTTCCAAACAAGTGAGTTTCCTGTAGAAGGACAACATCAGGCATGTGGCGCTTAAGCAGCTGGAGCACAACCCCTCTCTTGATACGGTCACCCAGCCCATTAACATTCCAACTGATTACTTTTAATTTCCTACCCCCCATCATCGTGCCGCCCCCCCATCCTGCCCCAACAACCCATAGCAGCCAGAGAAAAGCAACAATATACACAACCCATTGCCTAAGAGAAAGAAGGAAGAAAGAATGTACAAACGAATTAACTTGCCCACACCCACCCACCACCCTGCACCCCTGCATCAGACTAAAGAGCCCCCCCAACCAGCAGTGTGCCTGTCGCCCCATTAACTAGTCTACAAAAAGCCCCAAAAGGAGTGAGGAATCTCCACGGACACCTCCCGCCACCCTCCCTGAAACGACAGGAGATCTTCAAAGCCAGTTCAATAAAGTAACGATAGTCACATATTGCAGGACCGCCAACCGCCAAAGTTCCTGTAGTAGAGCCAAGTCTCAGTGATCAGAACCACCAGTCGCGCCCCCACCATGTTCGTCGTGGTCTTCCCTGCGTTGCGGCAAAGTGTCCAGCCAGTCACTAACGTTTTCTGGGACGTCGAAGAACAGGGCATGACCATCATGTTCAATCCGAAGCTTAGCAGGGAACATCATAGAGTATTTTAGGCCCAAGTCTCTCAAACGCCGCTTCACCCCCGCATAGCTCTGGCGCTGCCGCTGAACCGCCCTGGTAAAATCCGGGTAGAAATGAACTTCAGAATTCTGAAACTTGAGCGGTCCATGCCTTCTAGACGCTTGCAAGATAGCGTCCCGGTCTCTGAAGTTGAGGAGCCTCGCAATGATGGGTCTAGGCGCCACGCCCGACTTCGGCGGGCCGCCCGGTACCCGGTGAGCGTGCTCCACCGAGAAGAAATTACTCAGCCCGGAAGGAGCTAAATGGTTCTGTATCAGGTCCTCAACAAATAGGTCCACCGCCACTTCCTCCGAGCCTTCCGGGACACCAATGATACGGACATTCTGCCGCTGGCACGTCCCTCAAAATCCTCCAGCCTCCTGGAGAAGTGTTCAGAAGTTAACCGCAAAGTCCGGACCTCCGTCTGCAGGTCCGAGACGTCGGTAGTGAGGCTAGGGGTTTTGATGTCCAGTGATTTCACGCGGTCATTAGTTTTACCCAGGTCGGCCCTGATAAGGGTGAGATCCACTGCCAAAGTGTCCACCTTGTGGGTTAAGACCTCGTGCTGCTTCTGCAAGTCGGACCGTACGCCAGCGATGGCACCCATAATGTCACTGAGGGTGGGCTCGGATCCATCGGGCGATCCCGAAGAAGGAAGGTCTTTAGTGGAGGCTCCCGCAGCAGGTGAAGTGCGCGGCTGAACATATCGCTCAATTCTGTTCAGTTGTGTTTGAGATTTACCACGGACGCCTTTGTTCGACGTCCTGTCGGGGTCTCCTTTGCCCGCCATGTTGGGTCCAACGAGAACAAAGGGGCACACCACCCGAGTACAATCCAAGTATACCAAGAGCAGCGGTTGGAGCCAAATGGCCTGACCAGGCCGATGATAACAAACACCGCGGTCACAGGCACTCCGCCCTTAGCAATCACCACCAGGCACTACGCATTCCAGTCGTGCGGAGCGGCGGAGATCAGGGAGACAATGGCGCATCCCTGGCACGGAGTCCCACTCGACGTAGCTCAGCGTAGGAACCACCGATTCAGAGGCGGAAAGTGGCTCCCGCGTCAGTGACCCGTCAGCAAGCAGAATCCACCGAAGTGGAACAGGATTTCGTTCAGGATTATTGCGGAGGGTCGGAGGGTCCGCGGAGCTCCGAGCTTACGCGGCCATCTTGGTTGCCCGCGAAGCTCCTCCTCCGAGAAGCACATTATAAAAGTCTTGAAAAAGATGGCCAACATCCAATGAGTCCATCGAAACGCGTCGACGCCCTTCCTTTGCACAATTTAAAAACCCAACTCATCCCATGAACATTGAAAAAACAAGACAAGTCTGGGTTTGAGCTATATTGCGGGCCTTAATGTGCATAAACTGTATGACAAATTGTGAATGTCTGTGTCTCCCCTTCTCTCCCTTTTTCCTACTATCTCACATCAGATGAATTAGAGCTTGTGTGTAGACTCCCTTTCCCATATTGATGTAATATTGATGTTTAGATAGGGTGTGTATGAACTACAGGACGAATATTTAATGATGTCAATAGGAATAGTGTAAAGAGTGACAAACTCTGTTTTAAGTTTTGTGTATGTGGTTTTTTTAAACTTGTGCCAATATTGTTTTAATAAACTTTCTTACTTTTTATATACAATGTTGTTTATGTTTATATTGTGATCATTTTGAGTCTTGTGTCCAAGACCAATATTTGGGCCTAATTCTCTAGACAATTTACCAAGGGAAACTGTTGAATTCTACCACTATAGAGTCCATCCACCTTTGAATTGTGAATACCTGCCAGATGAACTGCAGTGATGTGGATGTTTCTTTACAGAGGCAAGTGACACATCATGAGCCTATTTTGAGAGGACTCAACATTCTGTTTCCCCTTCAAAATGCTGCTTCCATCTGTGGTGGAACTAATTCCCTAACTAGACCATAGAGTTCAGCTACCCCCACTTCCACAGTCTACCAAATACTTAGGTGCACCGAAAGAATTTCCTGTCTTCCTGACCCCGTGGACACTACATTTTATGAACCGTCCAAGAAAACGAATAAGATTTTTCTACTCATTAATCTAGGAGTTAAATCTCTGGCTTAGACAACCCCATTCCACAATGATCCCCTCCCGAGGACATGATTGTTTTTACCCAAGCTCAAATTCATGTTTGAAAGATGTAATCTTGGGGGGCGTGGCTAGCGGCCGAACATGGCGGCAGCATAGAGGACTAGCTCCGGCAGGGAAGCGGCCTCCCCATCTATCCGCACGTTAATCCGTGGCTAAATCTTACCTCAGACGGCGGCACCGAACGCCCGAGACCGGGCGGAACTGGCAGCAAGTACCCGGACAGAAATCGAGGGTTGGATGACGGAGTTATCGTCGAGTGCTGATCCGATCAAAGTACAGGCCTACCTCCGGGAACTCTAGTGGCGACTGAAGCCGACCGGAAGTGCAGCCTGTTCAGCTACCGCAGACAGGAAGTGATCGGTGCTGGAGGGCCACCCCGAGTGACGGCCGGCGGGCGAGCTCCCTGTCTAGGGACAGAATATTTGCCGTAACTGACGGAGGTTAATCGAAGGAGGTGCCCGAGGATTTTCAGGACAACCATAAGAATACTGCCCTGCCATCTGCTCCCTAAAGATCATCGGGGCGTCTCCCTCATTGCTGCGAAAGCCCCTCTTTGAACTAAACTGATGGCCGCGCTGTGACGGTGGTTCCTTCTGGTGCCCCATTGTGCCGGCGAACTGTATTCTCTCCGTGATCGAACTATGGCCGGGAAAGGTGTTAAAGGCGGTACGACCCAGACTCGTATCGACCGATTCACGAACGACAGAACCGCTTCCCCTCCGGCGGATGGGAAACATCCCTCCGTAAAACCAGGCGAGCCTGCGGGGACGAAGAAGGCGACGTTGGATGATGTTATGAAGGCTCTCTCGCAGGTCCAAACGACGGTGGGCTCCATCTCGACCGAAATCACCCTTATCCGAGCGGATCTCCACAAGATGGCCGAAAAAGTAGGTTCATTGGAACTGGTCACGAAATCGCTGGTTGAGGATGTCTCGGAACTGCAGACGGCCATGGAAGCGGTCATGGCGGAAAACAAAATCCTGAAGGATAAACTGGACAACCAGGAGGGCCGTTCCAGGCGGAACAATGTACGCATTCTTGTGTTCCGGAGTCGGAGGGCACAAGAGCGATGGATTTGTATGTGGAGGACCTCATTAAAACACACCTTCAACCTAAAGGACTGTCGGCCTTCTTTTCAGTCGAGCGGGCACATAGAGTTCCGGGGGGTCAAGCTAAGCCAGGGGCCTCGCCCAGGCCGATCCTAGCAAGAATGTTTAATTACCGCGACCGGGATGTCATCCTTCAGGCGGCGCGAGTCTCACCGCCGGTGAAAATCCTTAACTCAACGGTGGCGTTCTTCCCGGATTATACGGCGGAGGTGGCCAGGCGGCGGAAGACCTTCCTGGACGTTAAAAAGGAACTTAGGAAACGAGAACTCCCTTACTCCATGATTTTTCCGGCCAGGCTCCGGGTGGTGGCGGAGAACAGGACCTGGTTTTTCGATAACCCTGAGACTGCACGAGACTGGCTGGACGGCTGGCGTCCTGCCTCCCACTCTCGCCGCCCTGGACGGACTAAGAATGGCTCACATCAAAATGACCGAGACGACGCTGGAGAAGCTGGTACGAACAGTGGCAGAAGCTCGCCAGTAAGAGACAATAATGACCTCAATCAGGAGGTAGACTCATGAACACTCGACAGGTACGACACATTGTTGTTTGGAACTGCGGCTGGAACCGCCATCGACACTGGGCCGAGGGCCTCCGCAGAGAGTATGAGGGGTCGCTAATTCCGGAGTACTCCTCACCCCCAACGAGCAAGTAACTGTGTGTTTTCTTTGGGGTGGGTCTAAGCACTCTGCTAAATTGGGGTGGCGGGCAGTTTGGAGTCCGTGTAGCAGGGAAGCAGGGCGGGTGGGGGTTTTGGGAACGGGGGGTTTCGTTGGTTTGCTTGTTTGAATTGTTTGGCTCTATTCATCGTCTGGGAATTGTTAATAGTCACACATGGCCGCATTCCTTGTACCGGGTGTGCCACCTCTGATCTTCTAGCACTACGAAGGCACCGACATGCGAATAGTTGCACATGGCAGGGAAATTCTTCAGCCACCATAGCTCTGTCCTACCCCATGGAACACCAACTTCCACGCGCGTTTACACAATGGCGGACCTCCCACGACCTAATAACGTAACAACTGACACTGGGGTGGGGTCTGTGCCACCGCTACAGATAATGTCGTGGAATGTCCGGGGGTTGGGGGATAAAGTGAAGAGGGGACTGGTTTTGCAATGTATCAGGCGACTGAACTGCGACATCGCCCTTCTTCAGGAAACACACTTGGTGGGGGCGGCTACCAAAGCTCTGGATAGGAGAGGTTATCACATGGTAGTACATTCGAACTTCACTTCAGGGTCCCGGGGGACGGGTGTTTGGGTGAAAAAAACTCCGCGCTTTATGCAACACTCCACAAAAACAGACAAACATGGCCGCTTCGAGGCAGTGTGTGGGCAATGGGAAGGTGTGCCCATTAATGTGGTGTCTGCGTACATCCCGCCAGCGCTACATTCATCGGCATTTCCGGACCTGGGCAAATTTCTTCTGGAACTTCCGGAAGGGGACCTGCTGGTGGGCGGAGATTTCAATGCACTAGCCAATACTGGTATGGATAGATTCCCGGTCCGCACCCCCCTCCCGCTGGCCCAACGAAATTCGGGGACTTTCTGGAGGCGCAGGGTCTGGTCGATATCTGGAGGCAGCTCCACCCTACTGATCGCCACTATTCCTACTATTCATCCACTCATGACTGCCTGTCTCGCATTGACTACTTTCTCACACTGGGGGGTGGCAGACTCACGTTTGCTGACGTGCAGATTAAGCCCCGGGGTATATCGGACCATTCCCCCTTGACTGCTACACTGTCATGCACAACCGCGGCTCGCAAACGGCTCTATCCTATTTACCCTGGTTATCTTAAACTCCCCCCAGTTCGAAAATCCATTAAAACAACCACCAAGCATTACTTCCAGGAGAATTCCGGCTCGGTGTCCTCCCCGACGATACTATGGGAGGCGTATAAGACAGTGTTGAGAGGCCAGGCGATCGCGGCTATAACCGACCATAAACGTAAGCAAAAACAGGAACTGGTGAAGTTGGAACTGCAGTTAGAACAGGCTAACGTAGCTCATATGAATGTACCGTAGGACGACACTCGACACGCATTGCATCTCTGCCAGCAAAGGCATGACGACCTTCTCCGTCGACGGACGTTAGAGCATATAGAGTCGACTGCGAGCAGGGTTTATGATGTGGGCGATAAGGCCAATAAATTACTGGCCTGGTTAGACAAGAAACAGGACGGTGGCAGGCACATTCTACAATTGCGGGACCAAGAAGGGACGTGTCACACGCACCCTCCCAAAATTGTTGACCTCTTAGCGGACCACTTCCAGAAGGAGTATACCCCAGAGGTGGTAGTCACGGCAGAGGCGGCGGAGCTAGCTCTCCAGGATGTAGAAGTAGAGACGCTGTCGCCGGAGGCGGTGACTGAGCTGGAAGCAGACCTCACGGTGGAGGAGCTCCGTATGGCAATAGGCGCGCTGCATACAGGTAGAGCGTTGGGCCCCAACGGGATACCGATCGAATGGTTTCAAACGATGTCGGATACACTGGGCCCACCTCTGTTGGCCATGTTTGAGAACTGCCGAGGGACCGGAACGTTGCCTTTAAACCAGCGCTTGGCGACGATAGTGGCTATCCCAAAACCCGGCAGGCCTCCTGAGGACTGTACGTCTTATCGCCCAATCTCGCTCATTAACGCAGAGGCGAAGATATTGGCGAAACTGATTGCAAATAGGCTGACTCCGCATCTCTCCCAATTGATCCACCCGGACCAATCGGGCTTTATGCCGCATAGGAGCACGGCACTGAATCTCCGTAGGGTGCACGGCGCATTGGCTCGAGCACACTCACTGAAGGAGCCGGCGGCCATTTTGTCGTTAGACGCCAGAATGGCTTTTGATATGGTAGAGTGGCACTACCTGTTTGCAGTTCTGACCCGGATGGGCTTCGGACCGAAATTTCTATCGTGGATTCGACTTCTCTACACGGACCCGGTAGCCCACGTGGCGGCCAATGGCCACATCTCACGAGCGATTCCTTTGGCGCGTGGGACTCGTCAGGGCTGCCCCCTTTCCCCGCTACTGTTCGCGCTGGTCCTTGAACCACTCGCTATTGTTATTAGAAAGACACCACTACTGAAAGGTATTAAATGGACGGAGGCCTGGGAAGACAGAGTATCACTGTATGCCGATGATATGTTGGTCTACTTATCTGCTCCCGAATCGAGTGTCCCGATATTACTGGCACTCTGTGATAAGCATGGCTCGGCCTCCGGCTATACTATTAACTGGACGAAGTCGGTCCTTTATGTCCTGAAGGGCCCTATGCCAGTCCTCCCTGAACACTGTCCTCTAGTGTTGACCGATGTCTCCTTTAAATACTTGGGCATCCATGTCACCAGCGACACGGCCATGTTCTACGATCGGAACCTGGCGCTCTCCCTCCTTCGTCTGAAGGCAGACGCCCGACATTGGTCAACCCTGCCACTCACGCTCTTGGGGCGCGCTGCCTTATTTAAAATGATGGCACTTCCGCGCCTCCTGTATGTTCTGGAAAACACCCCAGATGTAATTCCGCCCTCCTATTTCCATAAAGTCACCGCAGTTGTGACTACTCTGCTGTGGGGTGAGCGTCCTCCGAGAATTGCTCACCTCAAACTTAACCGTGGTTGGTACGATGGGGGAATAGCGTTACCGAATGTACAACTTTACTACTGGGCATCTCAACTTAAGGTACTCAACCAATGGCTCCACGCACCACACGATGACCCGGCATATCTGGCTGATAGGGCCCAACTGGGAACGCAAAGTCTGTTAGCCCCTTTATATAACCCGAGTCTCCTTAAAGGACTGATTGGCCCTACTAAACATACAGTTGCCTTATGGTACAGGGCGCTCACTCGGCTGAAATGGAAGGGGGTCATCACGAAACTCACCCCGCTTTGGGACACCAAAAAACTGGGCTGCCTTAGGTCCAGCAAGGGATTCACCCAGTGGGATAATATAGGCATTTCAACGGTGGGGGATCTTTGGACGTCCTCAGGGATGCTTCCCTTTTCGCAACTACAACAACAGTATGCCCTAGGCCCCACTGAAACATATAGATACATCCAAATAAGGCACGCTCTGCTGGCGGTGTTGGAACCAGGGACCACCGTCCTGGAGTCCTCGCCCCTAGAAGACCGGCTTCTTACAGACTTTTTACAGACACGTGCCACCTCACTCACATATCGCAAACTGCAGAATAACCTCCCGGATCCCCTGCAGAAATGACGAGAAAAGTGGGAAACTGAGTTAGGAGCTATGGATGAGACGGATTGGAATGCTGCTATGGCGTCTCCAAGGGAGGCAGGGGTGTCGGCCAGGTTCCGGCTTATACAGTTAAAAATACTGCACAGAGTATATTACACGAGAACCACCCTACATAGAATACATAGGGCTGAAACCCCTCACTGTCTCAGGGGATGCGGGGAGGATGGCACGTTATTACATACACTGTGGGATTGCCCATTCATTGTTAGATATTGGCAACAGGTCATGGGCACAATATCCCAGGCCCTTGACACCTCCCTTACGCCGGAGCCACGCCTCTGTCTCTTGAATATATGGGAGGGTACTGACCCTAATCTTAGACAACAGCAGTGGGTTACTATTGGTACAATGGTGGCCAAGCGCGATGTGGCACAAAGATGGGGGGTGGCGGAAGTGCCTACATTGGCGTTGTGGTGCAGAACTATGGACAAATTGATGCTAACTGAAAGAACTATATATAAATGAGAGCGAACCCAAAGAAATGGAACAAGGTATGGGAGGCGTGGAATAGATACAGAGGGGACTTGTGTGAACCGCTGCCGGAGGATGATGACGAAGATTCGGAGGATGAGGAGGAAATGGTTGATTGAATCGAAAGAGTGCTCTGGGGAGGGATCGGAAATGTAACCTTGATGATGGGGATCTCGATTTAGCGTGATGCTTGAGGGGGGAGGGGTATTTACCTGGGCGGTTGGGATCGGCATACTTTATTAACAGCATTTTTTCTTATTGCTTTGTGACTATACAACACGGATGAGCCATTGAGTTTGGTTTGTTTATTTTTTGTTTTTTCTTTTACAAAAATGAAAAAATGGACTTGAAAACGTAAGATTTCATGGCTCCGAATACTATATCCTGATGGCATTCTATATCATCTTTAACATTCGCTGCCGGACTGGAGGGTTGTCGGCTGAATAGCTGTGTAAACATACACAATACTGCATTACCATACGACATGTATTACTGACTAAATGTACTATTGTTATTTTGATGATAACTGTCAATAAAAATCTTACACCAAAAAAAAAAAAAAGAAAAAAAGAAAGATGTAATCTTAAATAGTCTCTCTGAAATAAACTCTATGAGTTCTCATGCTAATTACCAAAGGAGCCCAATTCAATAACATGGCTGTGATCAATCAGCTGGTTGAGGGCACTGGAGTTAATGTATTCTGCGGGGGGTTTATTGGGCAAGCTCAATGACACTCTTGCTCCAATGGCATAATCTCCAGAAACCAGAATGACCTAATAAATCTCTTTATCCATATGGATCAAAATCAAAGCAAGAGGAAAGCAAAAAAGGCAATGCTTTGAATTACGCAAACTGTGTTTTTGAGTATCTTGAATGAATCCAGCTCTTCCACACCTCATTCCAGGCAATTAAGTAGTCCTAAAGTCTGATTCCAAATAAAAAAAAGACAAATCACAGGCCTATTTTAGGTTTCTACTGCGTAGAAATGGGCCATCTTGTCCACAACTGTTGCAGGAACAAGTCTTATGACTGGCCAGAATAGAAACACCAACTTTGCTGACAATAAGGGCTTCCCAGGTGGATGTGTCCATACTGACCACCTCTACCTATTTACCACCCAAAATACCAAATGCACCTTACATGCATTTCCTAGGAGAAAGGAGGGGGATGAAGCATCATTGAAAATTGCTTCTCTTATTGACCATCTAGCTGTGGGCAATTTCATTGACCTTCCCTATGCACAGCAGTAAAGTAGTACTCTCCCTTTGAAAGAACACTTAGAGTTCCTGTCTGCTGCATAGCCTCTGAATTAACCTCAGAGCTCATAACTCATTTGACCATATATCTGCAGAGGACTTGCTCTGAATGCCATCATGGCGGCATGAACTTTGATGGAACTGTTGTGCCTCTCATCCCTTTGAGCGAGTGAACGGCGTAACTATCTCAATCCAGCCAACTGGAAGTATCAGTAGTCTACAGTCCAACCACTTTTCGAACTGCCTTTGTAGGCTGTAGTTTTAAATAGAATTCCAAATGAATACATATGGAATCCAAGAACATGTCTAACGGGGACTTCCAGTGTGGAGAAAAAAACTGTTCTCTTTACCAAGTGCTGCACTGATAATCACCAATAACAGGCAATCTATAATGTTTCCTTGTTTGATGAGGGAATTGAGCCCCGTTGTGATATCACTCGCTGGATGGCCCCTTGAATGCCAATGAAGCTGATACATTATGTACTCACTGGCTCATGATTGTTGCATTTATCCGACACTAGCAGGTAGAGGATATGTCATCCATAAAGGAAGACGAAAGACCAAACAGAAAACAAATAAATACACTGAGGTGGCAAAGCCACAGGGTTTTTCAGATATTTTCTTTCTCCAGCTGGAGAACCTTTGTTTTTATTTTTTTTAAAGAATAAGAATGAAACCATGTCATGGACAGATTATTCCAACTGTATGGCGTTAAAATGAAGAACAGATACCCTTTGTCCCTCATCAAGATTTTCCTAAAGAAAGTAGATCAAGGGAGCTACTATCTGCAGCTAGCTGGGTCTAAAAATGCCTGCCACCTGGAGTGGATACATACTAATAATTTGATGAAGCATAGCGGACCCAGCAAAGACATTTTACGTATTCAGTCATGCCTTTAGATCTATGCCACATTCATTCTGCCATCCAGAATTTTGTTCATTATATTTTCCAGGACATCTTGGATCCATATGTTGTGGTCTACGGGGTCAGACTGATTTGCATATGGCCATGTCTGAACTGGGGTGGCAGAGTGGGCTAAAGAACAGTGATGGATTAAACCCAGATCTGTTGACTGGGTGTGAGTGTTTGATTGGTTCAGATGCTCCGTCCATCACCACCCCCTTTTGTATCGCTTTGTTCGCCATAAGTTGGTAGGGTATGCTCAGACGTGGGTCCCTTGCTCACTTTGCCACTGGATTCAAGCAAGCCTGGCTGAAGACGGCTGTAATGCCAAAACCGGTCCTAGGAAGCTTGTTTCCGGTCCAGGGAAGGCATGGCTTGGCAGTTCGGGCTGGACTGTTCCCATGAGGCACAGAGTCAGACTGATTTGCATATGGCCATGTCTGAACTGGGGTGGCAGAGTGGGCTAAAGAACGGTGATGGATTAAACCCAGATCTGTTGACTTGGTGTGAGTGTTTGATTGGTTCAGATTCTTTGTCCATTACCACCCCCTTTTGTACCGCAGTGGTCTACAAGGATGGCACTTGCCTTTTCAGATCATCCTGATATTCACATCCATCAAATCTACAAACTATTGAATTGCTTAGCTGTACATTTTACAAAATGACCAAAAGTCCAATCAACCAGACATGCATTTCCCTTGTCAGGTATGTGTCAACTCCGAAGGTAATTGATATGGACACAGACAAGATCTCAGCTAACCTGGAATAAGAGAGAGTGAAGAATTTGAAAGGTTCCAAGATGCCTTGGCTTTGTTTACTTTGATCAACGGTGCCTGGAGGGCTGTTCCAAGATTATCCCTCTATTGACCCATTCGTTGTGGAAAAACACCTTCTACACATGAAATAATGCCACACAAAACGTTTTCAAGAATCTCAAAGCAGGCCTTCTCCACAGTTTCAGCATTACATCACCAAGGTCTGTTGTTATCATTCATAGTAGAAGGTGATGCATCACATTTTGCAACTGAAGTCCTGTTACAGTCAGAACAGAACATCTAAGAGTTACCCCCCATGTCATATCACTTTTGTGAATTTAACCAAGATGAAAGGATGTACACCATATTTTACAAAGAGCGCCATTTGTGATGTCTTTCACAACTGTCATCATCATTTGAGGGGAGCATACCTTCCTATTTTAGCTCCAAGAGATCATAACAACAAAGGTTTTCTCAGGATAGTATGAGCAACTACTCACTGACCGACTCGGCCTATTTTCACTCAGTTTTATACAAGTCATTTATAGCCCCATATCCAACAAAAGAAATGCTTTTTACCACATTTTAAGGGTTGGTGATGAACGGTATCTCTCATGGCCGACAGACTCAACCGGAACAATAGCTAATGTCAGTATGGGGAGAGATGGTATTTCTCAGACAAGGTCAATGCCTTTATGGGCTGTTTTCACCACAGCTACAAAGAACTACAACTGGGAGAGGGAGCGCTTTGCATAGGGAAATGCTCCTTTTTAGTGCTTGCTCCTACTTTTTGAGGGAGGACATAAGAGTAAGCGAGAGGGAGCCAGCCTGTAAGCCGCTATATCCCAAATACCTAGCATCCTCTTAGTTTGGGTGCACACAGAACATCATTTTTACTGCCCTTTGAGGTCCTGGACTATTTTTGGAGGTCTTAAGGATTCTACTTTGTTTGTCAAAAAGACAGACAGAGCCCTCCTCCTTCCAGTTCCGGAGTTTCAGCACTCATAACCAGGAAGGTGGTAAGTGTTTGTGAGTGTCATGTGAGCGTAGTTTGGTGCACAATCCATAGTGTGCAGTGTGAACTATGAAATTGAAGAAGAGAACGGCGATTGTTGCAAGTTTCTGGGGAGGATGGTGGGTGCATGTGAGTCTACAGCATTACGTACTACGAACTGATGTTTACAGAGTATGTATCATTTTCTGTTTGTAGCATGTATGGCTGGAGATGAACAAATTACTTACCTTCGGTAATGCCATTTCTGGTAGAGACTCTATATTGCCGCATATTCCTCACCTTAGACTATCCTCCAGTGGTCAGTCTGGATTTGGAAAATCTTGAGCAGTTTCTCTGCATGCCAGTAGGGTAGCATCGAGCGGCACTTGTGTCGACACAATCAGCAGAATTTACGTCTCGTGCCTTCATAAGCGCCACAGACACGCTTACATCAGTTTCTTTTGTGACTGTTTCCGCACCAAAGACGCAGAGCCACATTAAAACCAATGTACCAGTGTTAACCAGTTTGCAAAATCTAGTGGGATGTTTTGGAGAAGAGCCCGGCTCGTAGAGCAGAGAGATGAGGTGAGTTGAAGAATCTGCAGTTAGATAAGAGTCTCTAAAAGATAAGGCGCTACTGAAGGTAAGTAACTTGTTCATCTGATGGAGACTTCTAACAGCAGATTCCTCGCCATAGAATAGATACCTTAACATTACCTCCCCGTAGGTGGGACTGCGAACTGGTTAGTACAAAAAGTCCTGAAGGACCAAACGGGCAAAATGCCCTCACACCGGATCTGGCTTTCAAGGCAGTAGTAGTGGTGAACATGTGCAGAGATGCCCATGTAGCTGCCTAACAGATGTCCAAGATGGTGACCCCACACTCTAACGCAGTGGAGGCAGCATTAATGCTGGTAGAATAGGCATGTAGCCCTTCAAGTGGTTGTTTCTTCGCCAGCGCGTAGCAGACTTTGATACACAGCACAATCCAGGGGGAAATGGTGCACTTCTTGACAGTGTTGGCCTTCTTTGCCCCAGCAAACCCAATAAAAAGCAGATCGTCCACCAAGTGGGGTTTGGTGTGATCAATATAAAAGGAGAGCGCTTGTTCTGCATAAAGCCGATAAATGCTCTTGTCTTCCTTGGAAGAGTGAGCCCTGGCGTGGAAAGTAGGCAGAGTGATGCTCTGGCCAACATGAAAGGGGGAGACCACTTATGGAAGGAAAGAGGCACGTGTTCGGAGGACCAGCTTGGCTGGAAAAGCTCGGTGAATGGACAGTTTGCGGAAGGAGCTTGAAGCTTGCTGACCCTCCTGGTTGACGTAATGGCCACCAGAAAGGCAGTCTTGATGGTAAGGAGCAGTAAGGAGCAAGAATGGAGTGGCACATCAGGAAAATAAGAACAGTGTTCAAGTCCTATTTGAACATGACAAATAGGGCAGGAGGGAAAGATGTAGTAAACCTTTAAGGAGTTAAAAAGAGAAGGTTGATCTGGCAGCCTCAGGAAAGCCAAACTGGATCACAAATAACCTTTGACAGTATCAAAACCGCTGACAGAGTTGTAGATAGGGGATCCACCTGGGGTGTGGAGCACCACACCACAAAGGTATCCAAAATGCAGGCATAGATGGATTTGGTAGAAGGATGTCTGTCTACCAGAATAGCAACATAGGCTTTGGGTGGAAGGTCAAACACATTCAACTGTTGCTGCTCAATCTCCACACATAAAGTTGCCGGGAGCGCTGGTTTGGCTGCAGCACCCTGCCTGCTGCTGCAAAAGGAGGTTCCCCCCCGAAGGGGCAACTTGATCGGAGGAGGAGCAATGCTCAAGCTCAGGAGATCTGGATACCTCATCCACCGAACCCAGTCCAGGGTTACTAGGATAACTAGGGCCCAGTGGGTGTAAATCTTCTTGAGAACACACAACATTAGTGGTATCTGAGGAAATGCATACAGGACTCCTGAACTCTACTCAACATAAAATGTGTCTCTGAGCGAGAGCAGTCTTGGAAACTCCAACAGGCAGAAGCAATGACATTGCATGTTCTTGGTGGTGGCGAAGAGATCAAGCCAAGGCTTGCCGCACTCTAGGAAAAGAGAGCGTGCCACCTCTGGGTGCAGCGGCAACTTGTAGTCTGCCAGGCACCTTCGGCTGAGCTTGTCTACCCTGGCGGTCAATGAGCCAACGAGGTGCTGAACAAAAAGGAAAACGTTCTGGCGCTCCAGCCAGTTCCAGATGTGTAGAGCCTCTTGGCACGACATTCACGACCCTTCCCTGCCCTGTTTGTTGCATTACCACATGGCGGTTGCGTTGTCCGTGAACACATGAACCAGACTCCCTTTTATGGACGGTAGGAAGGCTTTCAGTGCCAGATGGATCACTCTCAGCTCCAACAAATTGATGTGGAGCTGGGATTCCGCCAGAGTTCTTTGATCGCTGCCTCTCGGAGATGGCCACCCCAGTGAGACCATGTCAGAGAAATTTGCCTGGTGCTGCCTCCAATGGGTTTTCTGGTGCCACTGCAGAGCCCTCATATGCCAGCGGGCATGTTTTAGCTGAAGGATGCAGGAGGCCATGGGGCCCAGAAGCATCAGAGTCAGTATCAATGACATTCAGGATAGAGACTGAAAAATCAGTATCATAGCCTGAATATCCAGGACTTGCAGTCCGGAGGGTAGGTTTAAAACTGTACTGTGTCCAGAATGGCTCCCATGAAAGGGAATATTTGGGAGGGAATCAGGTCGGACTTCGGCAAGTTAATGGAAAACCCCAGCAAATACAGGCGGTCTGCCGTAGTCTGGAGGTGGAAGCCCACTGACTGGGGCGAGCCTGCCTTCAACAGTAAGTTGTCAAGGTAGGAGAAGACTGGAACCCCAACCTCCGCAGATGTTCAGCAACTACTGCCACCACCTTGGTGATCACCAGAGGAGCGCTGGTGAGAACTGCAGGTTAAGGTCTGTGGGTAGGCAGGAAAGGGATAGGATATGAAAATAAGCGTCCTTCAAGACCAACGCCACTAGTCAGTCTCCAAGATCCAGGGCGAAGAGAACATGAGCCAACGTCAGCATTTTGAACATCTCTTTCCGGAGGAAGTGATTGCGTGGGCGCAGGTCTAAGGTGGGATGGAGGCCTACGCCTTTCTTCGGCACTAGAAAGTAGCCGGAATAACAACTACACCCTCTCTCTGGCACAGGTACCCTCTTGATGATCCCTTTAGCAAAGAGGGACTGAACTTCCTGGCAGTGTAAAGTGATCTAGTCCTCTGTCAGCTGTTCCTAGGTAAGTGGTAAGGGTTAGGGCTGGTCCACAAATGGGAGGGCATACCCCTTCTGCATGATCTGGATCACCCACCGGTCCAATGTGATGCTGAACTGTGGGGACAGGTAATCGTTTAACCCGGCCCCCTACCGGGTGGGTGTGCCTGTTGGCAGAACACTGAAGAGATTTGGATGCTGCAGCAGCTGGTGGGGTGGGGGACTGGGCAGCTTGCTGGGCATTGTTCCAGCGTTCTCCTTGGGCTCTGTGGCCACTTCCCCGAAAGGACTGGGCAAGCTGTTGTACTGGATAAGGCTGGTACTGTGGATGCCTAAAAAGGCCACAGCTACATCGAAAGGACTGCTGCTGCAGCCGGGTTGAAAGGAAGAGGCCCAAAGATTGGGCAGTGACCCTTATCTTGTGAAGGTGATTGAGCGCTGCATCGGCCTTCTCACTGAACAGGTGGGATCAATTGAAGGGCATATCATTCAGTGACAACTGAACGTCTCCCAAGAACTCAGTGGACTGTGACAGAGCTCCGCTGTGGAGGCCATGGCCCTACCAAGGGAGTCCATGGTGTCCAGTCCACATTGTATGGCGACCGTAGCCACATCCTTGCCATCATGTAGTCTGGTTGAGGATACCACTGTCCTCCTCGGGCAACATGGGAAGTAGCTGCACTAACGAATCTCACAAAGAATAGAAGCCCAAGAGGCATGTTGTGTTCACTGACCACAATGCAAGGCTGGGGAAAGAAAAGATGAGCTTCACAAAGCCTATTGGATTCCTATCAGTGGTGTGGTAAGGAAAAAGCTATGGGTGATTTTGCCCGTGAAGGCCTGAACCACCAGTCTCTATGTGTAAGCGTGCTGGGAAAGGAAGGCTGAGTACCATTGGTTGAGGACGATGCAGCTCAGCATCATGTGACTCTGGGCAATAGCTCACGTAATTGCTGTGATGGCCCACAGTGCCTTGGAACCTTAAGGGGTGATTTGTTCACACGTTACTACAAGTATGAATTACTATTGGACAATCTTGAAGTGCACACGACCCCCCTGATCAGGCTTTAGCCCTGGCCCTTCAAGACAGTGCTGGTGTGGGCTGCATTAAAGGGCAGAAATGGTTCTGGGGTGCCAGTCACTGCCCGCAAGCACCTCAGTCAAGACATGACTTGAACGCGACAGTGGGGAGCTGAAGGTCAAGGACCTTTCCAGCCATGCACATCACTGTGGCAAACAACGCATCTTACTCCAAAGCCTGGCCCAGATGGAGCAGCATGCCAGTGTCTGGTGAGGTGTCAAGACCACTGGCATCACCCAGCTCCTCATATCAATTGTCGTCATCAGCAGTGTCCTCCTCCAGGGGACCACACCCCTCTTCCTCATTGCCTCAATGAGGTCAGATGGTGACTCTAATGGAGAAAAGTCCATGGGATCACAGGGGCTGGGTGGCACAAGGCTTGGCGTCGAGTGGTCCCGGGGCAGCTCTGAATTGATGTTGGCGATGATGATGGGCTCATTGCCAAACAGCGCAGTTGAAGGAACTCAACTAAACGAATCCAAGGTAGGTGTTGGTACCTTGAGTGGTGGCGTTTCCGATCCAGGAATGGATCCTGAGGGCCCAGCTGGCGTCGAGGGCAAACCAGCTGGTGGCAACACAGCTGGGGCACCTCTCGGCTCCATGAGGGCCAAAGACACAATAGAGGGAGTTGGGGTCCCTAAGCTAGCATGCCCAGCGTCATAAAATTCCTTTAACTGGGCAGGTGTCGCCCCAGTACTGGGAAACTCAGGGTAGTGCAGGGTGGGCCCTGACACTAGCTCCACAGTTGGCGTGTGGGAAATGGGTCTACAAGCATGAAATCGTACGGGTGAAGCTAAAGATTGCTTTAACTTCTTCTTCTTGTGCTTCTTGGACTTACTTAACTATGACAAGGAGGTCTTGAGTCAACGGGAACGAGATGACATGGAGCCTTCTTCTGCCATGCCGCCAAGAGCTTCAATGCCCACTCGCGGATCACTTTTGAGTGCATGGACTTGCACTTAGCGCAGGCCTAGTGATCATGCCCAGACCCCAAGCACCACAGACAGAACAGGTGGGGATCAGAGACCAACATCTCATAGTGACAGTCCCCACCAGGCTTCAAACCAGAGGGTTTCGGATGAGACATGCCCCTGGCACACTAGAAGCAAGCAAAAAAAAATGCAAGGATCCAGAAAAGGTCAAAAACTATCAAAAAGTGGCTACTTTGCAGATGTCAGCTAACAGGATGTTCCTTAAGAAAGCCATGGTGATCCCTCTCTTATGGGTGGAGTGTGCCCTGGACAGAGTGGGTCAGCCTCTCTTAATTTTGTGGCAGCAGGTTTGGATGCACTTGACTAGCCATCTTGTTATGACATGCCTGAGTGTGGAATGACCACAGTGACGTTTTGCAAGGGCTGGTCAGATAGCTCTTTCCGCTGCTGAATCTGGCTGCTGAAAAAAGACTGGTAGCTTCATCTTCTCACTGAAGTGAATAGAAGAAACCACCTTGGGGAGAAACTTAAGAGAGGTCATGAGAACAACTCTAGTTTTGTGATGAATGGCTCTTGCAAGGCGAATGCTTGAAGCTCACTAATGCATCTGAGAGACGTTATGGCCACTAGGAAGGAAACCTTCCAGGAAAGGAATTGAGTGTAAAGGTTAAATGAGTGGCCAGATGAGCCTTGCAAGGACTACATTAAGGATCCACATGAGGTATTCTGAGAGGTATGACCCTCTTCAGACTCTCAATGAAAGCTTTGACTTCAGGGATCCTAATGTGGGTTGATTGTTCTCTATTTCACATGTGAGGTGCCATGGCAGCTAGGTGTAGACAAACAGATGTGTGGATGAGGGCCTTCCTCGTGCCGATGTAAGAGACAGCAGAGGATGTCCTGGACATTAGCCTTTAGGGGTCCATATTTTGGGGAATGCAGTAGTGGGAAACCTCTTCCACTTTGCCACATAACAGTTCTGTGTAGTGGTAATGGACCTACGCACTTAAGGCAGAATAGTTAAGCATTTACGGGGGACATTCAGGAAGACAATTTCTAGGACCTCAGGTGCAAGATTACAAGGTTGAGCGGTCTGGTGTCTGATCTGACCTTGTCTGAGTGTGAGAAGGTCCCGTCGGAGAATATCAGGACTGCCTAGCCCTCATGGGAGCCACCAGCATAAGAATCTGAAATTCTTGACTCCTCTTCCTCACCACAATGGGAGGAGTAGGAGAGATGGAAAAGAAAATGCTAAAATCCCTGACCAATTCATCGATTATTCATGGCCATGGGGCTATGGGTGTGGATGGCGAACAGGTCTATGTGCAGGGTGCTTGTAGTTACTACTTGTGAACTCGGTGAAGCATCTAGCTGAGCAAATCTGCAAAGTCATTGTCTACCACCCGGAAGAAATTCTGCAAAGAGTTGTATGTTGTGGTGGTTCGCCCAATGCCAGATCTACTGCACTAACACTGGGAGCTTGAGAGAATGCATACTGCCTTATTTCTTCAGATAGTACATGTTGGTCATGTTGTCTGTCTTGATGGGCACTACCTTTCCTTGAAAGACCTGGAAGAAGACTTTACATTTAGGTAAATGGCCAGCAGTTGTAGGTAACCCAATACAGGGCCGCTGGTAAAGGTGACCTGTGGAATCGGAAAAGCCTGCCCTCCCCCAATTTGTTGCTGTTGCACTAATGCGGAGAGCAGTGAGTGCTAGCCTTTACCAACATTACATCTTCCCAGTACCCCTCTGAATGTGACCATTCCCTTGTGAGGCACTCTTGTAGGGGGAAACATATGGAACCTGGAGTGAGGTACGCACAAAGCCATCATGCCTACAAGGCCTATGATAGTTCTGACTCGGAGCTGGCAACTGGCTTGAAATAGGGAAATAGCTGCTTGAATGCCAATACCCTATGTTGGCTTGAGAAGGCTTTCCCTGTAACTGTGTTCAGCACAGAACCTAGTAAGGGTTGGATATGTTGAGACTGGAGATTAGATTTGGTGGCATTTATGGTAAATGCCAAGCAGTGGAGCAGGGAACTTGTCACTTTAATGTGGGCTGGGCATTGCTGCCTGTCGCTGCTCTTTATCAGGCAACAGTAGAGGTAGGGGAAGACACGAGTGTTGCCGCTTTGCAGACAGGTGGACAACACTGTTAGGCACTGTGTGAACATACTTGGAGGCATGGTGACCCTGAAAGGAATTACTTAGAATTGGTAGTGATGTCTACTTGGCACAAAGAGAAGATACAGGCAATGAGCAAGGTGGGTGGGTATGTGAAAGTGGGCAACCATGAGGTCAAGAGCAATTATGTAATTGCCTTGTAGGAGCAAAGGAATGACGTCCTGCAGTGTTGTCATATGGAAATGTTGTATTTAGAGCTTAGTGGAACGAGGTCTAAAATAGGCCTGAAGGAGCCATCCTTTTTGGGGAATAAGGAAGCAAATAGAGTGAACCTCATTCCCAGATGATGAGGTGGTACTCTCTCTTTCACCTTCACGAAGGAGCATTTGTACATCTTCCTCGAGGATGTATCTGCGGTCGAGATGTTGGGATGGGATTTGTTGAGTTCTAGGCAGTAGACGTGGCATACCACCACTACAACCCAGTAGTCTGATGTGATTTCCTCTCAGCAAGATAGAAGCTCTTGCATTCTCCCTCTGACAGATGACGGCTGGACTGGGAGAAAGAGGGATTAATCACTGCTCAGAGGCGGCCTTCCATCTGTTGTTACTCCTGTAAGCATTTCTGGTGCAACTCCTGCCGGCCTGACAGTGGAAGGTGTGATGCTGTCTCTGATAAGAGAGCAGCTGATCTGGGAAAGAGGCCTAGGCTCCTCCCCTGGACTTCTGCTTGCGAAAAGAACTTCTCGTTTACAGGGCAACCAGAGAATTTGCAATGTCTGTGTCCTTTTTTATTTTCTCTAACATCTAGCCAACCCGGGGACCACAGAGAAGCTCCCTGTTAACAGGATGTTGAGAATATGCTGCTGGACTCGGAGTTTAAGCCCAGAAGATGTGATGCCATGAGTGACAGAGGCGAGGCAGAGATCTCCCAAAGGGTTATTAAATGAAAAACAAAATTTCTACCTCAAGTAAAAACAATGTTTTATTATGTATTAATAGTTATAAAAACATATATATAATTAATTAAAAGCAATTTGATTATATTTAACAAAAATAATGGTACATTTTTTTATTATAATATGTTGAAATAAAAATGTTTTATTTTTAGCTCATTTTTAAACATTAAATTATAATTATTTTAACTACTTTAAATATGTTGAATTTAATTTATACTATTTGCTATGAGGCTTTATTTTAAGTCCCTTCCTCTGTTATTTTCAATGGGAGAGTGTTGCTGTACCAGTGGTTGCCCATGTATGGGGCTGGGCCTACTACAGCTATAAGCTGTCCTATATGTAATACTGTTTTGGGTCCTTTTTGGCTATAGTAACTTTAAAATTTCAGCCTTTGAATAGGAAAGGTCTTGTTCTTTCGTGGGAGGTGCACATCCTTCCCTAAACCCCTCCCAAACTCTCCATTAACCCCTCCTAACTCCTCCCTTAATCGGCCTGTAGTACTAAGTATTCCTCATTTTCCAGCCACTCCTCGTGGAGTTGTGTGGCATAGAGTGGAGTGGCATAAAGTGGTGTAAAGTGAAGTTAAGTGTTGTAGTGTGGCGTGATGTAGTGTAGAGTATGGTGTCAGAGTGGAGTGAAGAACAGTGGATTGGCATAGTGTGGAGTGGAATAAAGTGGCGTGGAGTGACGTAGAGCGTTGAAGAGTATCAGAGTGGAGTGTCGGACTGGAGTGGCCTAAGTAGAGTGAAGTAGCGTGTTATGGAGAGGAACAGAGTGTAGTAAGGTGGAATGGAGTATCATGCGTAGAGTAGAATAACGTAGAATGGAGTAGTGTGTCATAGCGTAGAGTGGACTGGAGTGGAATTTATTAGAGTAGAGTGGTGTAAAATGAAGTTGAGTAGAGTGGCCTAGGGTGAAGTTGCATAGAGTGGTGTGGTGTCGCGCAGAGTGGAGTGGACCAGATTGGAGTTACTTAGAGGGGTGTGGAGTAATACAGAATGGAATTGAGTGGCATGGTGCAGAGTGGAGTGGCATGGTGCAGAGTGGAGTGGCATGGTGCAGAGTGGAGTGGCATGGTGCAGAGTGGAATGGCATGGAGCATTGTAGAATGAAGTGGCATAGAGGGGAGTAGAGTGGCGCAGTGTAGAGGGGAGTGTTGCAGTGTGTCATGGAGTGGAGTGTTTTAGAGTGGAGTTTCGTAGAGTAGAGCGGAGTGTCATGAAGTGGCATAGAGTAGAGGGTAGTAGAGTGTCTTTATGTGTCTAGACTTGAGTGTTGCAGAGTGGATTGGACACATAGTAGAGCAGAGTGGTGTGGAGTTGCGTAGAGTGGAGTTCGCATGGTGTGGAAGCACACTGCCATTACAGAAAACACATTTTCAATTGAAATGCCCATTACATTTGCACAGACATACAATTTTACTGCTACAACTATACAGCACACAAAAGATGTGTACTAAGCGTACTGATTTGTTTTAATCATATTAAAATATTTGTGTCCATCACACTTCAGAATTACAGAACAATTGCTTCATTTGTCCTTTCCTAAATCTGATATATTCTGAAATATTTGCACAGTTAATTTACAGACATTTAAATGTTGTTGTAAGCTAGAACAAATAACATCCTACAGCCTTTCCTCTCACATGGGTACCTAGCAGAATTATCACATAAATGAGTCAGAGAAAGAAGAGTAAAGCCCAAGCTCCCATAAAGAGAGCTTGACATTTGACCTCTGTCTCTACATGCACAGCAAATATGACAAGAATAATACAAAATGTAAAGGCCTGTTTACAGAAAGCAACCAATTATAGAGTAATACAAGGAGTAATGGTGAACAGTGATGCTCTACAGGAGGAACAACATCATCCTAGACAACCTGAAACAAAGTCAGCAAATAGAAAGCAAGCAATATTGAGTTACAAACCACAAAGCCAATGGTAAGCCATGGGTGGAATGCATTCCCAGGGAAGCGTTCAAAATAATACCAAAATGTCTTTGTAAACCAGAGGCTTCGACCTAAACATTCTGTGGGCAATGCTAAACAAATGACACCAAGCCCATGAGCAGATGTTTGCCCATATACAATATTATCAATACTCATCCTTCTGTGTTAAAAAAGCAATGAACAACGCTCAGAGCTCTTACATTTCCTTTCCACTGTTATCCACCTTTGGAAGCAGGTTTCCTCCGACAGGATGTGCATACAGCCCGGTAAGCTGCTAAGGTAGCCGTGCAAACTGTGTAGTTCTCTTTCGAAGAGCAGCACCTCATCCACCAAATGACAAAAAAGTGTGTCGTCATACAATAGACAAGGAATGTCAGCTGCCAGCTTCTCCAACACCAGCATCACCAAACCACGTGAGAATTCCAGCTGAAAAAGACAAGAATAGGTTACTTACCCTGTAAGCATCAGTTTGTAGCTTGTAGTGCAATAAATTCACATGCACAGCCTACTCCTGCCATTTAGTGTTGAGCTTGGACGTTTGCAACTTATGTTTCTTCGAAGTCATCTTTCGAGTCATAAGATTTTGGTGTGTGTTAGAAATAGGGTTTCTGGTTGGGTAGGATATGCACCTAAGCCAGGCAGAATACACCACTCTAGTCTGGGGCAGTCAGATAAACACCTAAGATAACCTGTGCTCACCCACTGGTAGTTTGGCGCACAGCAGGCAGGCTTATCACAAGGATTACAGTAACAGAGTGAAAACACCACAACACGACTCCACACCAGTACAGAAAAACAGATCCTCTTTATTCGATTTAAATATGACCAAAATGACAAAAATCCAATATGTAGCTCTTAATTAATCAATGAAAAGGATCAGTATTCAGTCACTCTTTCATAAGGCATGCATTTTGTCAGTTCAAACAATATCCAGTGCATGCAGTACTAGCTCGTGTTTAATAAATGAAGTGGCACTTCCTTATGAAGAAGTATGTTATCAGTAACATAGTAGTAAGTCAAGTGCAAGCAGTGCTAGTGTTTGTCAGGGAATTTCTCTTCCATGCCGTGGCGTGGAAACACTATGTTGAAAATGTAAACATGGAGTGAGTGCGGCACACTCGGGAGCGAGTGGTTCACGGATTGGCCCTAGCTGATGATCTAGGCCCCACTGTCCCCCGTATCTGGCTCTCCCAGTTGGGCCATTATTGTCTTTGCGCGCACCCGCAACACGTAGGCTTCCCGAACTGGGAGGCGGGCCTGTGGCATTTGTGCAGGGTCAGCGGCTGCAGCAGCACCCCAAGGACTCCAGATGTGGCAGTCTCTTTCAGCCGCTCCTGATGAGAAGATAGGCTTGGCAATGCTGATGTCCACACACAGCGGAGGACCACGTGACGCGGTCTTGTTGCTACGTCACAGGGGAAGCCCAGAATCACCCAGGCAATTTGGCGGTCACTTTCTCTCAGCACTGTCTCGTCTGGGCTCACCGTGCTATATTTATGGCCTTTCTTATATCTTTCAACAGAGTGTTATTTGGATTTAAACTGCGCCATCGGGACGGCTATCTACAAATACTACGGCGGACTTACTTCCATGGTACATATCATAGTCTATACACAACCTTTAAGCGACATAACAACGTCATGCGTAAAGCAACTTATGGTATTCCGTCTCCTTGTTTTTCTTTTAATAGGCATCTAAGTAATGGCAGCAGCATAAAAAATATTATATTTAGAAATCGTGGCTAAATGAAGACCACGTCAAGCTTCATTTAAGTAAGTGATCTCCACATGCATACATGGTCTATCCAACTAATTTACTGCAGTTATTGTTAGAAAAGCCTTATCTATCTCATACTTGAGTATGTCATGTAAGCATCACATTATGAGCTTTTGCTTATAATGCAGTGTCTTTCTAAATGAAAATACTATAAACGGAACAAAATACATCGTATTATTAGTCGGATATATATAATTTTCATTTCAATGTTTTTACTTTTAGTTTTATCGCCAAGAGCTTGCAGTTAAAATAACCAACCCTTTCTAGTCTGTGCTTACATGGTCTGGACATCATTGGCTTCGTAAGTATGTATATTCATTGTGGAAATGTGCGAAATATGCCATGCACCAATGCTCTAACTATAAATTGGCACAACCATCTAGCCTTAATGCTACAATTATCTCCAAACGCCTGTACCTATCTATCATGAAACGTGAATGAAGACATAGCGATATGTAAAACATATCGTCTGAGTTTTAGTCTTGACTTATAACTAGAAATAAGCTATCATCTTATCTACACTTATGTTAATTAAATAAACAAAGAACATAAGATATAGAACTGTGTGATAATGTGGTGACTGTGTTTTTTACATAAAATTTTTTGAAATATAAATATTGAAACCTGAAGAAAAAATGGACGAATATAGAACTAGAAAAGGTAATATATGATGATGTATATAACAATCTGTTCTATACATACGAGACTGTCTTGTAAGAATAAATGCACTATAACTGTCGATCACTTATAACTGTTTTTTTTTAAATGTATATAAACTGTTGGTTGTGGTGATTCACTGTATATAGTTATATATATTATATATGTCCAGTGTATAAAAGTGTTTAAGTCTCACTTGTACTATGTTTTTTAAAATTTCAGAGCAATATACGGCCACCTGAGGAAGGCTATATTGGCCGAAACGCGCGTTGTGAACCATCTTGCCGTATTGCCAACACTAATTGTTTGCTCTTTACTTTATGTTTGTCTACAACTGTTTTAAAATCTTATGTACATGAAATGTTCATCAACTATATGATCAACTGATATACAAAAATGTGAAGAAAAAATATATTTATAAATAACAAAAATACTATAAAAAGATAAAAACATTTATAAGAATCTTAAAATAAATAAAAGAAATAACCTTATCTTATTGATTTTTGTCGGGTGACTTTTTCACTTACTACTGGCAATTTATATAAAGAGTTATGGTGATCAACATATAGTTTTTATGGGTTTGTATATTTACTTGACTATAGACCGTTTCCAACCAGGATATGCACCTAAGCCAGGCAGAATACACCACTCTAGTCTGGGGCAGTCAGATAAACACCTAAGATAACCTGTGCTCACCCACTGGTAGTTTGGCGCACAGCAGGCAGGCTTATCACAAGGATTACAGTAACAGAGTGAAAACACCACAACACGACTCCACACCAGTACAGAACAACAGATCATCTTTATTCGATTTAAATATGACCAAAATGACAAAAATCCAATATGTATCTCTTAATTAATCAATGGAAAGGATCAGTATTCAGTCACTCCTTCATAAGGCATGCATTTTGTCAGTTCAAACAATATCCAGTGCATGCAGTACTAGCTCGTGTTTAATAAATGAAATGGCACTTCCTTATGAAGAAGTATGTTATCAGCAACATAGTAGTAAGTCAAGTGCAAGCAGTGCTAGTGTGTGTCAGGGAATTTCTCTTCCATGCAGTGGCGTGGAAACACTATGTTGAACATGTAAACATGGATTGAGTGCGGCACACTCGGGAGCGAGTGGTTCACGGATTGGCCCTAGCTGATGATCTAGGCCCCACTGTCCCCCGTATCTGGCTCTCCCAGTTGGGCCATTATTGTCTTTGTGCGCACCCGCAACACGTAGGCTTCCCGAACTGGGAGGCGGGCCTGTGGCATTTGTGCAGGGTCAGCGGCTGCGGCGGCACCCCAAGGACTCCAGATGTGGCAGTCTCTTTCAGCCGCTCCTGATGAGGGGATAGGCTTGGCAATGCTGATGTTCACACACAGCGGAGGACCACGTGACGCGGTCTTGTTGCTACGTCACAGGGGAAGCCCAGAATCACCCAGGCAATTCGGCAGTCACTTTCTCTCAGCACTGTCGCGTCTGGGCTCACAGGGATGGCGATTTGCATTGGTGCTTCGGCACGTTCATTCTTGGGATAATGCTTGCAGTCACACAGCAGATTGCTCGACCTTTGTAGACCCGTTTTGCAGTTAGAGGAGGATGGAAGTCTTTTCTGGTCCTGAGACTCCGTAACATGGAGCAAGACAACAAACCCTTTGAGTTCTTGGGTGCAGCAGAGATTGTAAAGCACAGGGTCAATGCTCACTTACTGCAGAGTTAGCAGGCACCACAGCAGAGCATGTTGCAAAGTAGAAGTTCATCCTAGCAGCACAGCAATCAGCACTCAGATGGCCAACACTGCAAAACCAGTGTCAAAATGGCAGTCCCTCCTGGCAGCACAGCTCCTCTTTGTTGTAGTCTCTCCTCAGGACCACAACTTAACTAAATTGGGGGTGTCACGGGTCCATTACTTATACCAAAATGTGTCTTTGAAGTGGGGGAGGCATCAAAGAGGCCTTTGAACCACACACGGTCCCCGCCCTTCCTTTCCTGCCTCCAGATGCACAACAGTGGAGTATGCAGCTCTTTATATGGGAACAGCCCTATTCAGGTGCAAGTGTAAGCTCCTCCCTCCGAATCTACCTCAGAAAGGCCAGTCAGCATGTGACGGACCACCAGGATGCAAATGTCACACAGGAGCTCCCTTTCTGTGACGGACGAGAGGGGATACACAAAACCCAGCTGTCACCCTGACCCAGATGTGTATTCAGGGACAGGCAGAGGCACAGGATGGTTAAAGTAAGAAAATGCCAACTTTCTAAAAGTGCCATTTAGAGACCTGCAATTTAAAAAACAATTTTTCTAAAAGATGTGTTTTTAAATTGTGAGTCCAGACACACCAAACTCCAGTTTCCTATCTGCTCCCAATGGGATATTTACGGCAAGCCCCAAGTTAATCTATGGGAGAGATAGACCTTGTAGTAGTGAAAAACTAATTTAGCAGTTTTTCACTACCTAGACATTCAAAACTCAAAAATGCATGTTGTGCCATTATCCGTCATAATCCTGCCCACACTCCTTTGTAATAATTAGCCCGGACACATCCACTGCTGTTTTAGAGACGGAGAGCACTGGACGGCGGATGGGGTCCACTGTTATCCCCTGCGGCGGGCAGAGGTGCAGTGCTGGGCAGCCACATGGCACTGGAGGTGAGGGCAGCGTTGTAGTGCTTAAGGAGCCCGCGACCTAAGGAAGAGAATGCTGCGTGGGGCTGGAGGCCTGATCGGGCTTCCCAGTGTCACTCCCTTGGTTGCGGGCCTGGTGGTGTGGTGTGCTGTGGCCGTCCACAGCGTTGGTGGCATTGGTGTGCTGCCTTATTTGAAACAAGGTGATGTACACGCCCAGGTCCTGGGTCCTGTCAGCACTGTCTGGGTTGTAGTACGGGTGCGATGCCCTGCTCCTGCAGTGTCCAAGTACCCAGAGTGAGTAGCACCTTTAAAGATCCCGCCCTGCCCAACAAGCGGATGGATGGGCTGCAGGAGTGGCTGTGTGTCCGGAGATACCAACAGGGCCGGGATTAGCGGAAGGCTCCGAGAGGCCCTATAAGGTGGTGGAGTGCCAGGCCCTGTAAGGTGAAGACCTGAAGTAGTGCTGCCTGTATGCTTCCTCCCTAGCCCAGTGGACATGCATTCTGGGGGGAGCTGGGTGCTTTTGCCTTGGGCTGTGGTGGAGCAATGCCCCGATGAGATTTTGACTGGACTGGGTCTGCGGTGTGGCCTTCTTGGGCCCAAATTCTGTTGTGCCTTTTTCAGGTGGGGCTGGGAGTGCTGCGCCGTGGCCTGGCAGTGTTGGGGGAGCTGCAACAAAGATGGGCAGGACTGGATCCTCCTCCCTGCCTTCAGACAAGTGAGTGCCGGACTAGGGAGCTGACCACGGACTGGGGAGAGACAGGGACAACTAGTGATACTGGTAGACATTGGGGGGCCGCCTCTGGGATCTGATCTGGGCCTCGGGGCTGGGCATCACTGTGCTAACAACCAACCTGGAATACGGACAGTGGGATATTGATGCCCCAATATTCCTCCCATGTACACGTAGTGAGCATGCACGGCGAACCCCGCAGAGGACACAGGGTAAGGATTATATCCTGGGGCACGGCCAAGCTCCTTTAGAAGGCTTAGGTGAGAGTCGGTGCCTCTGTTGCAGAAGCGGTTGGACTAGATCCTGGTGCGGCTTGTGGCAGGGCGCTGACTGATGCCTGTGGATGTGTCACCCTGCTCACTGTGGAATCCTTCATTCTCCTCCTGATGGGGACTGTGGAAAGGGACCTCTTGCTGCTGCCCTTCACCTTCACTTATAGGGGGCCTGGCGGGTCGGGTGAACAGCAGGTGCTGGGTGACAGACCTTGATAGTGCTACAGGAATCACCATCTATCATGATGAAAGACAAAGCACCCCCAGCTGCTGCCAAATAAAGTACAATGGACAAATATGCTCAGATTTGGAATGCGGCCGAAATGGCAAGTGGGTTGGCAACAGACGTTCCGGAGAATGCAGCACTTTTAGCAGCCATAACACATTCATACTTGATGCCAAAATCAGGGCGGTTGGTTCCAAAGCAGAAGAGAGAATTACTGAAGTAGAAACAAGAGTGTCTAGTGTCAAGGACTCAGCTGTGACCTTACAACAAAAAGTGAATGTACTCACAGTGGTCACAAAAGAGTTGGCCACATGGGTATAAAACATGGAGGGTCATGCCCACTGCAATAATCTATGATTCACTGGTGTCCCATAGGGATGCGAGGACACATCCATGGAAGTGTTCCTGGCAAACTTGATCCGATCGGTTGTACCTGCAGAGTCCCTCTCCTCGTGTTTTGAAGTAGAGCGTGCCCACAGGGAACTGGTTAAGAAACCCCCACCTCCACCCAGGGAGAGTCTTTGACTTGTGATTGCCATGATTCTAAATTACACGGACAGAGAAGCAATCTTTTATTAAGCAGGATAAAATCATCTATCAATCCCATCATATCATGATATTCCCCCACTATACAAAAAAGGTGCAACAGAGGCGTCAACCTTTCGCGACAGCCAAGCAAGGCCTGCGAGACCTAAAGATACAATATATGCTGCTATAACTAGCAAGGAAGTCTTCAACTGGACAGATGAGCCAGTGAGACTGAAACCCCACCCTGCCTCGCATGGACTCGTACTCGTCACAATGCAATAGGGGGAATTGCCCCACAAAGTCCACGGTGAAACGGCGTAAAAGATCCAGGTTCTCCTGTCGGAGTTTCTGACTAGATGAAGGATCCTAGCCTACACCTGGCTGCCCCTACTCATCTGCAAATGTTTGCATTATACTGTGACTCTGAAAAAACATTTGAGTGTCTGGTAACTTTTGTATGTTTAGTAGTGTGAAACACAGTAAATATAACTGAGAACCATGGAGGTAAACGTCTAATTATCTCTAAAGGTACGTTCAAGTGAGCATAGGGATCCACAGGAGTGTTCACTTGGCAACCCCTGTTGCGGCTTTGAGTTGACACCTCCCGCAATAGGTACTTCTTGTTTGTTGAAGTATGGTGGTGGAGGAAGGTGTTGGGTTGTTGTATGTTTTTAACACTGAAATGCACAGACCCACACCCATTCCTGAGATCATATGCTGCAGCTCAGGATCATCCCCCCTAAGCCATTAATGAGTGAAACAGGATCTACCGTCTCCATGGGACATCTCCGTGTTATAACATGGAATGTTAAGTGAGTTCTTGGTAAGGTTAACTGTGGAGCGGTCCCGAAGTTCGCCAAGAGGATGGGTGTGGTTATCTTACCATTGCAGAAGACACACCTCCTTGGCACTAAGGACCCCTGCCTCGCCTGATATGGCTATACTCAGATATTCAGTGCTGGGTTCTCTTGGGGGTCATATAGATCCAGCGTAGTATTCCCTTTAAGTCCACCAAAACGTGGATAGACAGTCATGGTAGATAGACAATAGTTACAGGCACCATATATGGTAAATACCTCATGCTCAGCAGTATCTATGCTACTCAAACGTTAGGGGAGACCTTTGTGGACCTTGTGGTACGTTTGTGGGGAGACCTGCCTGGGGGCTTCTCAGTGATTGGAGCCAATTGGAATGATGTGATGAACCACCATATAGACAGGTGGCACACCCAGGGCAGAGTAGCGGAAGCAGGCAGGTCCAGGCTTAGCTCATTAGCGTCTGCATTATGTCTGGTTGATGCATTGAGAGTATATCACCCTGCTGATAGAGTTTACACTTACTACTCCATATCTCATTCTCTAGGACTGACTTATTTCTGGTCCCCAGTATATTTATTCACAGGGTGTCTATCATTGACATTTTAGCCAGAGACTTATCTGATCACTCCCCGGTAGCCCTCAGACGTCACTTACGACCCAGCAGTCCTACATCTCGCTGGTGCCTCTCGCCATGGCAGTTGCAGAACCACGCATACAGAGTACATATTACTCTGTCCATTGAATAGTACTTTGCCCTCAATACAGACACTGCCGCTTCTGCAGCAGTCCTGTGGGAGGCCTTTAAGCCAAAGGTTCAGGGGATAGATATCAGCTATTGCACTGGGGATTGTAGACGTAGAGATCAGCGCCTCATAGACCTCAAAGTGCACATGGAGATCTTTTAGGCGTGTGGTTGTCAAATAGACAGTGGCACTACACGGCGCCAGTTAAGACTTGTGCAACAACAGTACCAACAGTTGCTATCAGAGTATGCTAAGCTGGCCTGGTGGGCGGCACAGAGTCAAATATTTCAATGGGGAGACAAATCAAGCAAGATGCTCCATTGGCTATGCCAAGTCATCCACCACAATGTCTCTATACCTGTACTTCGAGATGTGCAGCGGCGGTTGCTGTCAGAACACTGTGAGGTGGCCATAGTTTTGCTGCATACTTTAGAGAAGTGTATGCCCAGAAGGTGACATTGATTCTAAAGAGCTTTACTCTATCCCCCCAATTTTAAAAAGTGTAGCCCCCTCAACCCTGCTGATCATGGATCCTAATTGGCCTACACTGCTTTTTACTTTGGACGAGGTCCATACAGCTGTGCACAGCCTGCAACCCAACAAAGTGCCTGGGTTAGACAGGATCCCAGGCGACCTCTTTAAAGAGAAACCGGTAGTTTGGGCCCCTTATCTATTACTACTTTATAATGCAATTTTGCAGGGCCTACCTCTCCCAGGCACTTGGTTGGGGGCGGAGATAATACCCATTTACAAGAAGGGTTCTCCGCTCGAACCTTCAAATTATAGGTCGATCAGCCTTATCGATGCAAGCAAGAAAATCTACGCAAGGCTACTCTTACAACGCTTACTGGACTGGGTCAATGATAACAACATTCTGACCCCCCTTCAGGCAGGGTTTAGGGCCAAAACGTCCACAAGCGATCAATTATTTCGGCTCCAGGTCCTTTACTGGAAGCACGTTGTTCTGGACCATGGAAGTCTATATTTAACGTTCGTGGACTTAAAGTCAGCATTCAACTTGGTGGATCGAAACCAACTTTGGTCTATTTTACTATCCATGGGGGTACCACCATACTATGCTACCAATTTAAACTCCTCCACGATGGCACTTTTGCCAGAGTACGTTTTGGAAAGTATGGCCAACTAACTGGGCCCTTTCCGGTTGAGAAGGGGGTCAGGCAGGGCTGTGTGCTTGCCCCAACCCTCTTTTCACTCTTCCTCAACTGGCTTATAGAAGATCTACTATCCATTAAAGACATTGATTGCCCGAAATTGGCCTCTCAGAGATTTCCCGCATTAATGTTTGCGGATGACACCCTGCTGCTTTCAAAATCCCCCATGGGCATGCAGAGGGTCTTAAATCAGTTCACTAAATTTTGTAACCAAAGAAACCTGGTAGTCAACATTAATAAGACCAAGTATATGGTATTTAACGCCAATACCACTAATTGTCCACATCCTATGATGGAAGGTAGACCATTAGAAAGAGTCCCAACTTTTGACTATTTAGGTTTAACCCTAAACGATAGAATGGGGTGGGGCGCACAAATGGCCAAGGTCAATTTAAAATTAATCCAGACAACTGGGGGGATTTTAAAAGTTCCAAAAAACTGTGCTTACAAAATCGTTAGTGCCCCACTCGAAATTTTTAAAGTTCAAGCAAGGTCATCATCCCTTTATGGGGCGGAACTCTGGGGGCACATCCCTTCTACAGAGTTAACCACTACAGAAAATAATTTTATCAGGCAAATTTTAACTTGTCCCAGAAACACCCCACTTGTTCCATTTAGGTTGGATTTGAATATTAGCCCTATCGCTGATGTCATCGCTTCACGCCCACTCCTTTATTGGAGGAGGCTGTGGAGCACTCCTGAGCTGGAAAGCTATAAGGAGGAATTAAAGGTGGTGCTGGCTTCCTCAGGAGCTGGCAGGATTCCATGGCTGCGTTTTGTAAGGCAGTCCTTTGCTCTGATCGGACACGAAAACCTATGGTCAAACCCTGAGGCGTCCTGCTCAGCTATTTCCAAGAAAACATTGTCCAACACTATAAAGGACTTTAACCTCAGGAAGACAAACTGCTCAGCTACACCAACGAGCTTGACTGGCGCCTTCCTGAATCATAAGTCACTCTACAGGTTTGAACAAGAAATAGATGTAATCCAACCCACCCTAGCGAAGAAGCTGTACTTACAGTTTAGATTTGGAACACTGCCCCTTTATTCTATGACTGATAGGTGGACGGGGGGTCCTGTACACCTATGTCCTGGCTGTAGAATAGAGGATGAAACAATTCTCCACGTTACCCTCTTCTGTCCAGCCTACTCATTCATACGGAGAAAGTGGATAATACAGCTGTGCAATAACTTGGGCATCAAGAATTATCTAGCTTTCTTCAGGATTTTGAAGTCTGATACAAATCCAGTGATAGTGTCCGCTGCAACCAAGTTTTTGTTTTCTATGTGGATTACCCGAAGGAAATTGCTTACCTAAGGATGGCACTTATGTATATATCTGTAGAGACTCGAGAACTAAGTGGATCAGCAAATGCTATCTTAATTTTTTTTAAATATCTGAAAATAATTTAAAGTTTTATAGTTTTAACTTATTGTCTTCTCCCCTCTGAATTTTAGACAATGTATTTTAGTATATATAATTACTAATGAACTGTTTAAAAACTGTTTATGTATTTCTATGTGCTTTTATGGTTAAGACTAACCGAAATAAAGTTTTTGAATGAATGAGTCTAAACCAAATTATTGCGCTTGTAGATGCCTACCTCATCGTCCCCTTTCAGATACTGCCCAAGCTCCACTGGAGGAGGTAATTACAGAGGAGGAGCTCTCCTTGGCCATGACGGGGTTGCATACGGGGAAACGTCCGGGTCCTAATGGATTCCCGGACAAATTCTTTAAGGCATTCATGCCTCACATGAGGAAGCATCTCTTGGGAGTGACTTACTCTGCTGTTGAGGAAGAAACGCTCCGGTCGGTCTGGCAGCATGTGGAACTAGTGGTGTTCCCTATGCAGGGGCTGCACACTGGAGGAATAATCTTCACATCGCCCTATTTCCCCCCTAAATATGGATGAGAAACTACTTGCCAAAACATTGGCCAACAGGCTGGTGAAATATATGTAGGGCTTTGTTCACCCTGACCAGGCGGGTTTCATGCCATACTGGGCCACACGCCACAACACACAAGATTAGAGGAGTCTACAACACTTTAGCTCTCGCATATCGCCAGGGGAGGCCAGCAGCAGTGCTTCTGGCAGATGTAGACACAGCATTTGACTCCGTCAGCTAGGATTATCTATTTATCCTTCTCCAGAAACTGAATCTAGGACCAGATTCCTTTTGACCGACTATTACATACTAACTTGTCAGCAATGGTAAGGATTACAGGTGCAGTTTCTGATCTGTTCTTGATCCGTAGGGGCACGAGGCAGGGATGCCTGCTCCACCATTATTATTCGTACTGGCCATGGAGCCGTTGGCATTGTGGGACAGGATAGACGGGCAGGTGAGGGGCGTTGAGTGGTCGGCAGACTTGTCTGTCCTTACTGACTCAGAGAACTACGGGCCACACACTCTACAAATTATGCACAACTTCAGCAAAACCTCCGGGGCCTATATGAATGCTTCGAAATTCGTAGTGCTTCCTGTGAATGGCCATGTAGAGACTGTGGAGAGGGCAACGGGGTTTAAGTTAGCCAATGGTGGCTTTAAATATTTGGGAGTGTATATCTCCCCGAACACAGCATGTCTTGATCCCATAACCTGGCGTCAGTACTAGCGCGGGTAAAGGAGGAGGGTGTGGGTTTGGTCGCTCCTGCCACCATCACGGACGGACAGGATGGCAATCTTCAAGATAGTTTCCCTGTACCGATTCTTGTATCAACTGCAGAATTACCCCTATGCTATCCCACAGTCTGGGTTCAGACCAATTACTGTCAGTCTTGGTGGGTTCTTAGGTGTGGGGGAGGAGCAGCCCGCATCGCCCTTAGAACAGGCTTCCAATCCACATATTGTGGCGGCATCACTGCTGCCGATGTATACTCATATTATTCTGCTTCTCCTCTTGATCATCGATTGGTGGTATGACCAGCAAAGTGACCCAGTATATGCAGTTGAGAAATGGGTGCCAGCTCCCTGCCTGAATATTTATTTGATGTGAGGGGGGTAGGATTCCTTCCACTGGCAACATGGGTGGTCCTGACCATGTGGAGGCAATCCCTGTGGTGGATAGGATTGTGGGGGAAATGACTGAGTGGACACCACTTTGGCAGGGCACCGTGCTCAAACAAATGATCCAACTAGAGATGGAGATGTGTTGCGGGGCACAGTCTTGATATAATTTCAAGAGATGCAAAACAAATACCAATTGCCTCTCTGCCAATTCCATAGTTACTGGCAACTCTGTCTCGCTCTTACTCCCTACATTAAAGACCTCCTGGTCCTTCCAGAATGTAATCCGCTGAAAGGTTAGCACTCTTCCTGGAGGATCTGGGTGCTCACAAACTAGCGAAGATCTACCAGTCACTTGGTACAGTTCAAACACACTACCTGTGCTCGGAGAGGCCTTGGAGGCCGATATTGACACACAGGATTACAACAATTGGAAGGAAGCCCTGGAAGCATGCAGAGAAGCTGTGATTTCAGTTCTCCTCCGGCTGATCCAATTAAAATAGCTTCACAGAGCATATTACACTTGACATTGGTTGTGGCACGTGGAAGTGATAGATTCCCCGGTCTGCCTCCACTGCAAGGCTGATGAAGGTACTTTCATCCATATATTGTGGAGCTGTGTAGCACTAGATGGTTTTTGGCAAGGTGTGATGTCGTGCCTGGGGAAGGACCTCTCTTGGACAATTCCACTAGACCCAAAGTTAATTCTTCTTCATAGTATGGATGGCATATGGAGAACAGTCATAAATTACTTCTTTTGTTCCTGGGTTTCGCCCTGCAAAAAAGAGCAACAGATAGACATGGAAAGCTGATGTTCCTCCACCCCTTGGGGTGTATGAAAAAGGGATGAATCACTCTGTAAGGCTAGAGATTGCAGTGTACCAGGTATGGGGGTGCCCCCAAAACACCCTAAAATCTGGCAGAGGTGAGCCAACTACAGGGGAATTGTTTTGGATCCAGTTCGCTCTGCTGATTCCCTTCTGAAGGAGGACTATCGGGAATATGGAGCCGCAAGACAAGAGAATGATGTATGCGACTAATACTTAATATGCTGAGGAGCATGTGTGATGTCATCTGGCATCTGTAGGATGGGTAGGATAGGTGGTATTCACTGTACAAGTTATTTTGGTGCTTTTGGGTGTACTTATTCCAACATCCTGTACGTGTTTCGCGGCTCATGCGGCCATGCATCTTTACAAATACCCAATAAAATCTGTTATAAAAAAAAAAACTCATGCCGAGGATGCCAGGACTAACAGTGTGACTGCCCTATTAGTTAATAATGCACATACGCACTGTTAAATTTGTTTTTGCACAGCTGGTTGGCGTACGGATGGAGCAGTAAGTAGAAGAAGTATGGTGTCTATGCATGATCTTGTGTACAAGGAATCAGGAGTTAATGGTGAGAAATTATCTGGAACAACCAGTGGTTCCTGGAGAGGCAGGTGGGAGCATGTGAATCTACAGCACTACACGCTACGAACACATGCTTACAGGGTAACACATTCTGTTGTACTGCCAAAAGCAGTGGTCAGCCAGTGGATATTGCAGATGTTTAGACAGTCCTAGGTTGTTAGACTGCTAGTATGTCTACACAATAGTGTTTTGTAAAGGTGTGCGGAGTTCAGCATGTATATGCCTTACAAATCTCAGCTACAAGGATATTCTAAATTAAAGCCATAGTGGATACCTTGTTTCTGGTGGTATGTGGGCTTAGTGGGGCAGGTGAAGGTATCTTTGCTTTGATATAGCAGGTCAGAATGCATCTTACAACCCCCCCTGGCTATCCCTCTATTTTAATATAGGACAGCCCTTGTGAGGTTTAGCAAAAGGTTTGGTCCTTATGAGGTTTAGCAAAAGGTTTGGCCCTATTAATGTGGTTCATAATGGCAAGTTTAATATCAAGTGTGTAAAGCCTTTTGAACTTCCAAGTCTGCTTGAGGGAAGGAGACTGGGAGCTCTACATTCTGGCTAAGGTGAAAAGGAGATACTACTTTGGGTTGAAACTTGGAAGAACAACCCTGTCATTGTGGACTGGGAAGTGAGGGCCTGTTGATTCCCTAATGACCCTTACGAAAGTAATAGCAACCAGGTATACAAACTTCCATTAAATGAATTGTAGGGGGCACAAGTGCATTGGTTCAAATAGAGGACCCATAAGCCTTGTGAGGTCCACATTAAGGTCCCAGGGCAGGTGGGACTCTTGGCGGATGACTCTTTTGAGTTGTTCCATTAAAGACTTGATGACAGGATTCTGAATAGCGAATGTTCTCTATTCTGGTGTGTGCTGCAATAGTGGCCAAGAGAAGTGATACATAGTTGTAGGCAAGGCCTGACTTATGTAGATGAAGATAACAGACAATGTTCTTGACTGCAGGCTTTCCTGGGTATAGGCGCTTTGAAATGCAATAATGGACTCAGCTTTTCTACTTTGCATAATAACAAGCACATAGTGGGTCTGCATTCTTTGTATGATATCCATGCTTTCCGGGGGTAGATTGAGATACCCAATATCAAGAGCCATATTGTTAGGTTGAGCTGCCTGGGGTCTGGGTGCCCAACTCTGCCATGGATCTCTGTGCGATATGGCCTGTTGGGGAGATTCTTGAGGAGTATTGAGAACATGGGCAGTCTGGCCCGGGTGGGAGCCACCAGAGTGAGGGTGTGGGATGTTTGCAAAAGCTTCCTGACCACGTACAAGAGAAGTGGGAGAAAAGGAACAGCATAGCCAAAAATCCCCAACCGGTTAAACCGTTCAGCATTGTCATTGGACTGAGGGTGTGGAAACATGGAGGCAATGTTTTAGCATTTTGCGTTTCCTAGAGTGCGGAAGAAGTCTACATTGGGGAGAATCAACTGCAGAAGTAGGATTTGCTGGTGGAGTTTCCACTCATGCTCTTGTCGATGACTCTCGCTGAACAAGTCTGCAAAGTTGTCATTCACTACGCGGAGATACTCAGCTAGGAAGTGTATCAGTGGTGACTCGTGCAATGCCAAACGCACTGCGCCAGTGTTGATACTGCAGGGAGTGCATGCTGCCTTGCTTGTGAAGATAGCACACAGCAGGTAAATTGTCCGTTCTTATCTGTACTAATTTGGCCTGAATGTCCTGAAAGAATGCTCTGAGGGATAGCTGCAAGACTAGAAGTTCTAGGTGGAGTTGTAGTTAGTGTGGTGATCACGTACCCAGGACTGTGATGTGTCGCAGAATGGGGTCCATAAGGGCCATGCCCTTAAACAGGTCATTACTGGTTCACAACTGCAGAGAGCAAAGGGTGTTGACCTGTATCAGCACTAAGGCTTCCCAGCGAGCCTCTCTCTGTGACCATTACGAAGAAACACTCCTGCAGTAGATACATTAAAGCCTGGCAAGGGGAACTATGGGTATACAAGAGGCCTTCATCCCCAAGACGTAACTGGAAAAGAGGCAGTAGCTGCTGGAATGTCTGTACCTTTTGTTGGGAGGGGTAGGCTTTGGCAGTGACTGCACTCAGGCTGGACCCCAGATTGGGTTGAATCTGAGGCTGGAGATGGGATTTTGTAGCCGCTTCTGAGGTGCTGAGTCCGTTTCCGTTCCTGTAAACATTTGGCAATTGGGACTGCTGGAGCGACTTTGGCTCTTTGGACACTGTCTTCGCCGACCTGGGCTGAGGAGGAGAACTACAGCGCGAGGCAGCGGGACTGCGAGGACCAGATGGCAGTGCGCCTGATTGGACGCAGCTGGTCCTCTTCCCGCCCACCACCCTTTTCAATTTAACCACGCTCCCACCCGTGTCTCGAGGGATATGCACGGGCGACGCCCGGGCCAAGGGCGGCCCCATTTTAGCCTGTTCGAGACCGGAACGGAATACCCGGTTTGGCTTTTCATTACTTCAACGTGGGCGAGGTAAGAAGATTTGCAAGTTCACGAACATTATTCCTGTGTGTTTGCAATTGAACGAGATGGCAGGCAGCGAGCTGAGGAGCAAAACCATAGCTGCGGCCGGTAATACAGTAGGAACATTGGATAATTTTATTATCAGAGCCAGCTCACTTTTATCCAATGAAATTACCATTCTGGAAAGGCGCCTTTCACAGGAACTGTCAAAAGTTCATCCTTGGGACACATCATGAGTGTTAAGACGCCGAATAGGGGAGTGGTTACAAATATTGCTGATCAAGTGGAAACAATGGACAATGCAACACAGGAAGGGGTAGACCAGTCAGGGGCGTACGTTCATATTGTAATTTCACTATTGAATTAAGTGCATTGGAAGTTAATCCTGTGCCTAATGTTAATGTCCTTGCCGAATCTGTTAATGCGATTCAGGAGAAGCAGAATGATAGTAATCCAAGGGGGCATCATGAGGGGGCCATACCCAAAAGGAAGCGCATCACCCACAAATCAGGTGGGCGAAAGGTCAAGCTCGCTAAACATATGAGCGGATCAGAACCCCACGGGATGCCCTCCGCAAGGGCTTCAGTACCGGCTGCCCCCACAGAGCCAAGTTCCCCTATCATGAATACGGTTGATTCAAATAGTAGCAATTTTGCACCCATGCAAGAAGATCCAATTATTGCTAAACTAAGTATGGTTTGCAAGGCTTTGCTCGACCCCTAGAAGCCAGACTAGCCTAGATAGAGTCAAGGCTGTCTAGTATAGAGAGGGCTACTGTCTCGGCTGGTGACGGCCTAGATAAGGTTAAAAAAATGCTGAGGGAGGGTGCAAAGGGGGCCAAGAAGGGGGACACCCAAATTGACATCTCTAATTCTCCATCAGGTGTAGGATCCACAGTACAAAGGCCTCCTACTATCACTATTACTAATGCCCAGATACAATCACTGGTAGAGATCACAAGGACAGAGACTGCTTCTGATCAAATTGCCCAAAGGGAAACCCATGCAGTTGGTTGTCCATCTAACAAGTTGGCAATGAATTTATCTCCGGAAGCGAGTCCCCTTGTGGTCGTATTAGCAGGGGTCCCAGAGTTGGAGGCTTCGGCAAGGGAATCTTTCCAGTCACTGAAAAATAAGGTCATCGGCTGGCTGAGTAAGAACAGGCCTCTCCCCCCCCCCCCCCCCCCCCAAATCTCTAGTGAGATTTTGATGGTTCGCAGGGTGCAGTGGATAGGCAGCACTATTAAAAATATTAATGGGGACTGTGTTTTGGTAAATTTTCGAGACCCGAGAACAGTCTCCCACATATGCTCCTGGCCATACCGAGACCTTAATACTGCTCTTCAGTCCCTTCCTCTGTCTTTCTTCTATCGGCCTGGTTCTTGGAGTCTTAGTGGGGAGGAGGAGGATGGTTGGACGAGAGTGGGTTCCAGGGGAGGAAGTAGTGGGACCGGGGTTGGGAATGCTAATATCTACCTACCAGGCCCCCTTTTGAGCTGCAATCGCTTTAGCCCCCTGGACTTGGTTGATTGACTCCCCCCCCATGTGGTGTGGGAGGGTGGCTGGGAACCAACAGGCCGCAGTGGCTTGACAAAATTTAGGGGGCCATTCATAGCAAAGCTTGACGTAGATTACTGCAGTGCCAATGAATCTACTGGGCAGGCTAAGAGTAATAGTGAAGCAGCTATAAACAGCACAGAATTTCATTCTGGTATTCTTGCTCTTCACCCTGCCCAGTCGGATGGCCCACCTACTCCTGAGGTGGCACAGGAATTGGTGGAACCCACTATGGGAGATCCTATCGGTGGCAGGAGTGATACCGCCAATTATGCTAATCAGGGCCCTCCAACAATACTATCATGGAATCTGGCGGGCCTTTGTAATAAGATTGATTGCCCAGAGTGGGGAGCACTTATAGATGGGAATGATGTGTGTCTTTTCCAAGAAACATGGGCCAGAGAGGATAAGACACGCACTGGCTATGCATCCTTCACCATTCCAGCAAGATGGGGGGGGGGAGGGAGCGCCCATCGGGGGGCCTTACAGTTTGGGTGGGTTCCCACCTAGGCTGTACGGCCAAGACCCTGAACACACTATCTGATGACGTGCAGTGCGTACTTTTGGAATGGCCCAATGGCTCCAAGCTTGCACTGGTCAATGTATACTCTAGACCAGTGGGTGCCACTGCGGAATCTAAAACAGTTGAGGAATTGTCCTCATTTTTGAGTTCCATCCCCAGTGGTGCCCAGCTTGTGATTGGGGATGACTTCAATTATCACTTCGAACCACTGGCCGGCATGGCAGATGGAGGCCTTCTGGAGGAGGATGCGCGCTGGGCAATACCGCCACTGGAGGTTCTATTTCCTAGGCCATGGACACCAATTGCTGTCCAAATTATGTCACTAACACGTAAGCACTCCATTAGGGCGTGCAACGGGCGTGTCAAATCAGATCTCCCCCAAAATGTACTTTTAATAAACTGGGTCATGAGTCCCGTTTGGACTACATATTTGTAGAAACCCGATCCTGGGCCACAATATGGGATTTTTTTGTAATCCCACGAAATGATAGCGACCACAATGCCCTAAGTTTAAAAATCATCATGCCTGGTGTCGCAAGAGAGACCCTAGATGTCAGTGGCGCCCCGGACCCGCGAATGCTCCTAAGTAATGATAGGAGAAGAATAAAGTGGGCGAAAATAGTGGAAAGGCCAGAGCGAGTTTCGGAGCTTTATGCTTCAATTCTTCCTATTTTAGAGGAGAGCGGTTTTGTAATTAATGGTGAACACACCTCTAACTCTTTCTGTAAGTTAGGGACTCTATATGAACAATTAATAAACAAATTGTCAGACGTGTTCTACCCTTGTATTGCTAAGCGGCCAGCAAAGGGCATCAGGGTTACATGGTACAATTCCGCCTGCAGAAGAGCAAAGGCCAAGCTTGTCTCTGCCATAAAATATAAGGCTGCTAAACGAGTAGTACAGACCCTGAGCTAACTATAAGCGCGTAATGAAGTGCGCAAGAGAGGAATGGGACCATGTCAAATTGGACTGGCTTGTCTAATGCGCTCGCAGCCAGAGATCTTCGTAAATTCTGGTCCATTGTAAATACAGGCTCGGCAGAGCCAGCAGTAACTGTAGAGGCAAATATAGCTGAAAGTGTTTGGAAAGAACACTTTCGAACCCTCTACGCAGCAGGACCCACTAACCTGGAGGGAGATCTGGGGGCGGTGCTAACAGATCAAACACGGCATTTAGACGTCACTGACTTCACGGTGAAGGAGGTCAGTGATGTGATCTCTAAATTGGCAGCAGGGAAAGCCCCGGGGCTGGATAAGGTCCCGGGTGATTTTTTTAAACATCAACCCGCAGTATGGGCCCCATACCTCTCAGGTATTTACAACGCAGTCCTGAGAGGGATGCCAATACATGGTACTTGGCTGGGCGCAGAGATTGTGGGCTCACCTCTGCTCCCAGCTAACTACAGGCCGATCAGTTTGATTGATGTTCCACAAAAGATCATTGGCAGGTTAATATTGGACCGCCTCCAGGACTGGATGAAGGAAAATTCCGTACTAAGCCCATACCAGGCTGGGTTCAGAAAGAACATATCTACAATGGACCAGATTTTCCGGTTGAACATGCTGTTCTGGAAGTCTGTAAGATCGAAGGGGGAACCCTTTACACGGTCTACGTGGACTTATGAGCAGCCTTTGACCTGGTCCCAAGATGCAAGTTATGGGCTGTACTTGACGAACTGGGCATTCCCCATCAAATTTTGCATATTTTAATACGGCTCCACTATGACTACTTTGCACGGGTCAGGTGTGGAAGAAATGGTCTCCTATCAGCAAAATTCCCAGTTGGCAGAGGGGTGAGACAGGGTTGCGTTTTAGCACCCACCCTGTTTTATCTTTATGTCAATGGGGTAATTTCTCACTTAAATGGGATACAATATACTGACGCCCCCAAACTAGCTGGCAGTAGGGTGCCTGCGATAATGTTCTCAGATAACACCCTGCTGCTGCCAAAATCTCCAATGGGGATACAGAAGGTTTTGGATGGCTTTGTGGGATTTTGTGAAGAAAGGGGCTTGGAAATCAACGCTTCAAAAACCAAATTCATGATTTTCAATCCCCCTGTACCCACGAGACCTAACCCCGTAATTGGAACAATCAGGCTAGAGGGAGTCCAGACTTTAGACTACCTAGGGGTAACCCTTAATGAAAATATGACGTGGACCCTGCATCAAATCAAGTCTCATTTGAGGCAGTCCCAGCTCACAGGGGGCATTTTAAAGCTCTCTAACACCTCTACAATGAAACCTATTCGACCAGTTGTAGAGATTTATAAAACGCAAGTGAGAGGGGCGGTTACCTATGGGAGTGAACTTTGGGGGTATGCCTGCAGGCCTGAGATTGTTGTTACAGAAAATAAATTCCTCAGGCAACTGTTGACGTTGCCCCCTAGTACTCCCCTGCTACCTATTAGATTTGATATGGGACTTAGGCCAATAGATGAGGTCGTGGCCTTGAAGCCTCTAGCGTTCTGGCGGAGATTATGGAGTACTCCGGAGCTCTCTGCTTATGGACAAGAATTGTTAGAGATTTTAAGTTTACCAAATGCGTGGAAAATCCTGTGGCTCGCTTATATTAAAAATTAACTTATCAAGCTAGGGCTCCCGCAAATGTGGTATAAGCCTTAAATTGTTTGTCCTAGGACCCCAAGAAAAAGCCTATCCAAACTCTTTTATGAAAATAAATTAACTGCCTCCATATGTAATGTACACAGCGGCACTTTAACAGATTGCTTTTTAAAGGAAAAGGATTTTTATCGTTTTGAAACTGTTATGGATGACATCTTCCCTGTTTTTAGGAGGAAGTTATACTTGCAGTGGAGGTATGGTACACTACCAATCGGGGCTTTTACATGTAAATGGTCTCCAGCTGCTCTGAACAATTGTCCTAATTGCAGTTGTGACCTGGAAAGCGAAATACACATCATTTTTTTTGCCCTGCATATCGAAAAACGAGGAGGCACTGGCTGGTGCCTTTTTGTAAAAATATGCGAATTACACACTGCATGCAAGCCTATCGCATTCTTGAAACTGATTTGTCACCTATAGTTGTTTTTGCGGTTGCAAAATTTCTTACGGCGATATGGCTTAAACGCAGGGGCGTGGCGAACACTGCACACATTTCTTAATGCACTCGCACTTTTAAAGGAGAATTTCTTCAGCTGATGATGTAGAGGTTATTGACTGATTTGAATTACCTACCATACAGATCTTGTACCAGTATGAATTTGTTTTTTCATCCAATGTTTTTAAAACAAAAAAAGAGGAATGTTGTTTTTATGATTGTATGTACGTCTTTTAGGGCATGTATTGCCGAAATAAAGATCATTAAATGGAAATGGAAGAAACCCAAGCTGAGTAGAAGGGAAAGAGCAGATTTGGTATGGGCTAGGCACTGCTACCTGCCTGCGCTCTTGTCCAGCTAATCATTAAGATAGGAAATTTCGCGAGTGCCACCCCTTCGGAGGTAGGCGGCTATCACAGCTAAGCATTTGATAAAGACCCTTGAAGCTGTGGGGACCCCAAATGGTAATACTTTGAATTGGATATGCTGGCCACATCTATGAAGTAGAGGAGGCAGTAATGCGTTGGATGGATGGATATGTGGAAGTAGGAGCCCTTCAGATCTAGTGCAGCCATTTAGACACCTTGATGCAGCAGCGGAACAAAATTCTGCAGGGTGGTCAAATGGAAGAGTTTCAAGAGGATGTACTTGTTGAGGGGCCTGAGGTCTAGTATTGGTCGTAGGGAGATGTTCTAATTGGGGATAATGTAGTATAGGGAGGTGGGTGGTGGGCCTTGGGTGGAGGATTGGGGGGATTAGAGGCGCAGTAGGGTGGCGGCGGGGAAGCCTTAATAGGGACATGTTCAACATCCGGTTGCCTAGGGGCTCTAGGTCACAGTCCCCCGCTGGGTCAGTCTGTCAGGTGTGGGTACTGAGGGGCTTTGAACTCCCCTACTGAGGAGTTGGGGCTAGGGGTGCCTGTATCTGAAAAGGACAATGGTGAACCCTCTAGGGAAGTTGGAAGAGGTGATAGAGGTGAACGTAGTGTAGGTGGAAGTGATGTAGGAGGTTGTTGAGAGGGTGTAAAAAGATGTGGAGAGCTTGTCCTTGTTCCTTTTAGGGGGCACAGGATGCAGAGTGTCCTTGAAGCCAAGTCTCCTCTTTTAGGCAATGTCTCTCTGGAGGCAGTAGAGATCTTGCCGGTGTGGGGGTGGATACTGCATTTGCTTTTCGTCAAGCTCCTGCTGAAACGTCTTGAGAAAAGGCCTCTTGGAGTGTTCGGAGCCAGGCATAGAAGGCAGTGTCAGGGCTGATGCTGGTTTCGGTGCCGACTGGGAAGGAAGCACCAATGAAGCCTTTGGTTCTGAGGTGTGATTTAGCATCTCAGCAGCAATATGTTTCTTTGTACTCGAAGACCAATGGGAATCTTCACTCCTCTGTCGAGTGAGGCATCTTGGTGTGGGTCCAGGGTCTGTCTCTCTATTGGCGAAGGCTCCTCTGGCGCCTGAAGGCTAGATAGAAGGTGCAATGGGTGTCATCGTGATTTGGGGACAGACAGAGGTTACAAACCCTGTGGAGGTTGGCACAGGGGTATATTGCATGGCACTTGGGGCAGTTTTAGAAGGGCATCTGTTCCATCATTCTCTATGCATTTTCATTCTCTGAAGTCGGGAAGGAAGGTAGTGGGGGGCCCTGGTCTTTGGTGACAGGTCTTTGAAGGACATCAACGGAGAAGAGGAAGGAGACAACCGTTGATGTAGAAAATCTTCCCAGTGATAGGAGTGGAGAGAATGGGCCCCAGACCAGCGAATGACCAACGTCGAACATATTGAGTCTGGGAGCAACGACGATACCTGCCCAAACCAAATGGCAGAGAAAAACAATCTGACAATGGTGCTGGTGCCCTTGCGCTTTACTAAGGAAGGAGCCACACCATACTTGGTGACTCGCAAAACTTCTTCACAGAAAAAAAAGTAGCAAACGTTCAAACCCATCACTAAATGGCAGGAGAATGCAAGCAGAGCATGTCTATCTAAAGCCACACATGCTACAAATATATTTTATGGAACAGAAACGTGAAAAATATTCTACAAGTGTAACTACATGCAGCTTATACTCCAAAATGGGCTCACTTATTTGCATCTCATTCTCAAGAGCACAAACCCACCATGACTTCTTCTTCATCATCAGCATACATTTACAAGACAGGAGACCATAATCAATCTCCGAAAATACACCATCATCAATGCACAATATAATTTTGTGCAGTATATTGAAACTGAGGAGTTGCTCACCGAGAAAAGCCGGCCTAAGCAAGCATGTATTTTTGAGTAATCAACCCTTCCCCCCAAAAAGGCACAAATCAATCCCAGCAAATAACAAAATCTAATTAACAAGCTGCAAGAACCCAAACAGTTTCATACTTTTACAAATTTTTGGAACTCCCACAAATCTCCAGGAACATATTAGGAAATCTATGAAAAGTTAATTTCCATGTGCACAACCATTTACCCAAAAGCTCTACTTGAAGATGGTCCACAGATTCAGGATTAGAGTTAACATGCATTTGCTAATTTTCTCCACATGAAAAACATACTTCCATGTGGAAAAATCCCACCCACAGAAAATATGGATGTGTCACAAACCATTAACAACACTCATTCAAACTCTTTAGAGTAAGTTTGTGTGCACATAGAGTTTGAGGAAATACCATTTGAAATATCTATGAATATTATCTCCCCGCCTCAAGATATATGCTTCCACCTCTAACCTAAACACATAACTGCAAAAAGTCTGGACAGTTGGTGGATTTTCCAGCTGTTAGATTTATCTGAGAGCTCAAATGTCCACAGATCCAAATTCTCTTAGCTGGCAAAATCATTTGTGTTCACAAAAAACACTGTGTGGGCACCAAGATGAAACTTAGGCAGGGAAAAGGTTCTATGTATCGAGACCAACATTCTCTCCAAATGATATATTAATGTTATAAATCACCCACTGTATAAAAATGAAATTTGCACCAAACATCACACATTCTGTCCTGTTCACCTAAAGACCAACAGGTCCAAGTTCAACTATATTAAAATCTGGTTTGACCAATCTAAAACAACAATTGACATCCAGCTCAATTGTCAACTTAAAGGGGCTCAGCCTACATCAATTAGAAATCAGGCCTACCCATTCTAGATTCCTTGCCAGACCAACCCGAGTCACATGTTTACTATTGATAGACTTTACTCAAATGTTGAGAAAATGCTGGAGGCCTAGTAAGTGGTATGGAAAGTGCCATACAATTACCAATATGATACTTCCTGACAATAAAACCCCTTGTCCTCTTCAGTGGACAGACCACTTCAACATCCATTTCTTCATACATGCTCTCCTATAAGCTGCCAGCAACCTACAAGAAAAATATCACTCACACACATATAGAACTGCATCAAGTCATTATAACTAAACCATGACTGATGCTTTAGTTGACAACCATTTACACCCTGATTTCTCATAACTGCAACAAACATTCAAAAATATTTTTTTTTAAATGCCTAACTAAAGTTTTCAAAGCCATCGACCCCTTTAATCCTAGTGGCAAAGAAAACACCTAAGTGGCACAGCCTTCAAATGGTCAAACTGAAAATCTACAAACAAAATGCAGATTCAAGTGAAAATGGTTTGGAAATTGCAATCACTCAAACATATCAATACTCAAACATCTTAGCTACAGGCAGTCATCAACAAGAAAAACACAAAAAATAGCACTCAACAGGATAGAGTCATCCCTACTCTCACAGAGCAGCTCTTCAGACTGAGCAAGGAAATTTAAAATTCACACACTAGCAACTAATTTACTGATAAAATCAGCCATGTACAATAAAATATTCAGTCCAAGGCAAAATCTAGACATATACTCTCACATGACACGCCAAGCTTACACAACCAATCCTCATCTACTACATCTCATTGTCGACTGGCTTTTTGTAAAAGCTAGTTTCAAACAGCAAGAAATTGGAACACACAGCTGGCGCTTTTCCATGAACTCTCTGTAAACAACTCCTCTGTGCTATCATCAATTAACTTTTCTTCTCTAGTGAGAAGCAGAGTTTATGAAGGCTCTGCTCCAAAGGAATTAAGCTCCTCCATTATTACAGATCTCATTGACAAGTAAATACTCAATGACCTAGACAGTTGCAGATCCATCACCAAAAAACCCCTGCAGCATTAAGGAAGTTTAATTTCTCCTTTTTAACCATTTCAACTAGCCAATCCCTAGCACATATACTAATGTAATCCTCTCATTGGGCCAATACTTTTTCTAGAAGCTCAAAGTATTTAAAAACAAACATGGATTAAGTGAAATAAGTTGCACCTCCCTTTCTGAAAACGTGTTAATGTCACATTCAAACAAAGCTTTCTCTACAGAACAGATTGTATTAGTGTCATGTTTGCCCACCTGTCATAACAAGATGCTACTCTGGGTTCATCCAAAAGGATGCTCATTCATGTCACCTGAGGATCTGTAACACATTTGACAACCACAAGAATGTATGTTATGCAATCTTCATCATTCGGAATTGCCAATTTTAAAATATTTGGGATGACCAAATTTGAACAAATATTGTTTTGATTCACAGAGATACGCCCGAGCTTCCTTAAAAAAAACATTAACCATGGGTTAATCTCAGTGTCCAAAATGTTTAGACTGCCCATAATCACAGCCAAACTGTGCAGCGCTCATCCATCTTTCATTAGATACCTTCATATCCTTTGCCTATTTGTTCTGTTCATTTCCCCTGCCCTAAAGCAGAATTCAATTAAATAAATATAGCTTACAAACAGAAGCGAAAATACATTGAGGAGTATCACAACTTAAAGTGCATTTGTCCCACCGTCACAAACAAGAGAGAGTTCCAATCTCTAGGATTCTTTTTAATAAAGGAACCCACCTAAAGCATATAGTTTTAAAATACCCATGGATAGGCTTAAGACAACAGTGACACTTCACTCCACTCCCTCCCCTGCTGAGCCCCCCTAGCCCGTCTCAATCATGTGGACATCAGTGCCCTCTCTGATCCATCTTGCCCCTTGCTTTCCTCTGTCGCTTATCATATGTATTAGTCTTCTCTCTCATCTGCCTTATGCCTTAGCCCCTCTCTAATTCATGATAAGCTTTGATCACCACCCTCATCCATGGTGTGCCTTGGTCTTGCCGCTGATCTATTGTTTACCCCAGCCACCCTCCATCTACCACCCTGTGATGGAGTGTCTTGTGGTTGACATTCCTCTCTCGTGTTTTGTGGCTCATCCCATCTCTTATCTCTCTGGAACTCAGGTCTTCATTCCGATCAGTTTTATTCTTTGGCTCCTTTTCTCACACAAAGGGAGCTACGTTCTTCTTTCTCATTCAGCTCACTCCTCTGCGGTACTCTCATCTACCTTGTGCATTGCACCCTCTCATATTCAGATTACCCTGTTCCCCTCTCTCCTACAAATCACACCTAACTTATGTCAGACTGTTGTTTCACTCTGCTTTCTGTTCTGTACTGTGCAATGTTGTTTCCATGCCCATCTGTTTAGTGTCTCAATCCCCTCTCACCCTCTTTTCTCATCTATCATGTGCCTTGATTGCTGCTCTAAGCAATCTTGTTTCCAGCTCCCTTAAATCATCAGCTTTGTACCTCAGTCACCTTTTTCATCCTCTCTGTTCTAAGGCACCCTCACGTCAGTCTTAGGCTTTGTTCCCCTCGTTTCATCCTTTGTATGCATTGAACCCTCAACCCCTTCTCTATTCAGTATGGTATCTCTTTAGCTCATTTCAAGCTAATCTCTCACCCAGATTACCATACACCCCTCTCTCACTCTTTCACCCAGCTGGTGCCTTACTTCCCTTTTCTGTTAGGTATAATGCCTCACTCCGGTTTGTCATTCACTTTTGGTTAGACAACCTGTCTTGATCATATTGTACTAATCCCAGCCATTTTGTACCTTGACCTGCTCTTATACATCTTGCACCTTGCTTCACTTTCTCACCAATCTTTTTTTTGTTCCCCTCTCTCAAATGGCATTCACCTCATTCCCCTCGGACTTGTGTCTCACTCCACTTATTTGTGTGTGACTTGACCCCTTCACTCATTCAGTTTGTCCACCTGCTCGGTCTCTCAATTGTCTTGTGCCTTGGTCTCCTCTTCTATCCCTAACAAGCCTTGGTCTCCTCTCTTCTCTCTAACAAGCCTTAGTCTTCCGACTTATTAGTCTTACAAGTCTCGCACTTCTCTACCGTCTTTATTCTGTCTTGTTATACACTACCATGACTCTTACACCCAAGTCTCCTTTCTCATCGGTTTTGTACTGCAGACACCAGTCTCATCCATCATATATCCATCTTGTTTTTCATTCATGAAGCCTGTCTCTTTTCACACTACCTTCTCGAAGTTGCACCTCATTCCCTTCCTAAACCAGCCAGCACGTCACTCCCCTTTTTCATTTGACTTCTGCTGCGCTTAATTCTCCAATACAAATGACAACTTTCTCATCCGTCATCTGCTCTGTGACTCACCCCCTCTCCCATTTGATATGTGCCCTCATCTCCTCACTCCTCCCTCTCATTCATCTCCAGCCATGGACCTCTCTCATCTATTATGCACCTTGCTCACCTTCTCATATATTTTGCGCCTTGCTCCTCTCTTATTAGGACAGTGTCTCACGTCTATCAATCATGTTACCCTCTTCCCCCCAGTCATCTATTTTATAAATCCAAGCCCACTCTCATCCATCCAGTACTTCCTTCTTCTTCCTTACCGGGTTGGGCATGGCCCACCTCAGTCTTGTGAGACAAACAGAATGCAACAGGACACAGCATATTGTTCCGATAGCTCCCACATCTCCACATTATCAGAACTCTCATTATCACAAAATCAAGTTTCCTCAACATTTTCCAAATGCATAACAGGAGTATAAACAGTCAATACCAGAAACTGAAATTGAAACATACAACAGGCACTATAAGCATATCCTATATTTTCCGCAAATAAATCGTAAATCGCTTTCATTTGAAACTCAATGACCAGACCCAGCTTTTAAATGACCACAGACCAATCATCCTGTTACTTCAACGTCTCACGTCAAAGGCTTGATAAAGGCCATAAGAGTCTCACACCTAGCCAACCATGGCGGCTGGTATTGAGGAGAGTAGGGGGGCGTTGCCCTCCCATTCATGGAGGTTAAGGAGCACCTGGTGCAATTCAAGGCTAAGGGCAGCAGGTTGCTCACAGTAAATCAGCTGAGACTGTGCTTGTTTAGAGGGAGGGAGGGGTGATGGAGTAGATACTTCTGCACATGTGCCGGTCAAGGTTTAACTCGCCCGCAAGGTCCAAGCCAGTGCAGTGATATCATGACGGATGGGCCTGGCGGCCTGTTTCAACAGCTCTGTATAGGTCTACCAGGAGGCACTATTGTTGTGGCACAGGGTGGAGCTAGCAGAGCTTCTTGCAAATGAATCGCAAAGGCCATGGCTGGCTTACATTGTGAACGTAGGGGTGGGTGGTGTTGAGGTGTTGTGTTGGGGGAGAAATCCGAAAGCTAGTTTCGGCCCTGGAAGACTGGCCTCAAGGGGTGGCGAACATGTGCAGCCTGCAGTGGTATGATAAAGAGGAACTGCTTTTTTCACTTGTGTGCTAATGGAGTGCTCCTCTCTTCTGCTTGGAATCATACAGTTTGGAATAAGATAAACCCTGCAACACCCTTCTTCATTTCAGATGTGCTTGCTCACTTATTCAGTGCCCCCCACCTTTACCCTCCACCAGCCGACACTGTTGCCTACAATTTTGAAATCCAATTAACCTACGTAATTGACATTAAAGACATTACCCTAGCATTTACTGTTGATCCAGCCTTGTCCAGTACAGGTTGTATTCTCTCATCCAGGAACTTTGAATGATTTTTGAGCCACATGAGTATCTGTGTCAGGTACCACTCTGGCTAAAACGAATAACAAACAAACATATGTATAGAGATTTACAGAAGACAGTGTAGTTATAAAATGTTAATAGATTGTACATTTGTTGTTTGGCAAGAAAGTACTATTTTTTAACCCAAATGAAAAAGTCCAATGGGCAGAAGGCATCAAATTCTGCCCTTCAGTGTAAAGCATGACCTTGTTGCATCTTTCAGAGATTTAGTACCAAATTGCCTCAGAGCTCTCCAAGCACGAATAGTTACTGAACAACCAGGCGAAGACAGAATGAAACTTAAAAATATGTCATATTTGAATTAGCGAGAATAAATTATTAAGACAGTTGCATTCCATTGACCATAATCTTCCACTTGGGTATCTATATTGCAGGGCATTGAAAGAGTTGCTACAGATTCTCCGAAAAGGCCTTTCTGGTCATTCAGACAATGCATAGCGGCAAGTTTGATATTTTTGCTTACTACCATTAGTAAATCTGGCCAGCAGCTTGTCTGCAGGTAGCCAAAAATACTTATCTCATCTCAAGTAGAGATGAGATCAGTCAGATTGCTGTGTGCTGGACGACGTTGATGCAGCCAATAGTATCATGCAGGAGTTAAAGTCGTGCTCTTCTTGGGATGCTGTCTCTAAGTGGGTTCTCTACTCAGCACCAAATTTGATCCGCTACTATATCTAGCAATTCCAAAGGAATTCAAGAATATTTTAGCAAGCAATTAGGTCCACCACTGCCAACAGTGAAAGATTTAACAGTTCATTTTATAACCTTTAGCTCATGAATTCCCACATTATGGCTTTCAAAAACTACAACTTTTTTTTCTAGCATTCCAGAATGTCTCTGGATTCGGGTCCTCAGAGACTGACTTAAAATAGGGGTGTCCAGTACAGACACAGATCAATGTCAGATATGGAGGATAACTACATAAAATAAATGTACAAGTGATCAGTCTAAGGAATACAATTACAGAGTCATTGGTTAACATGAAACTTCAATATGGACCTGACCCTGATGGACGGACCTTCACTGAAAACTACCAATTTAGACTACATGTGATTTACAGCGTATATTATAGGTCTATCGACTCCATCTTTTTGGTCCCAGATACGTACGTTTTGGTGGCGTGCTATAAAATATATAAGATAGCATGAAATGCATGCAGTTTGGCTCCCAAATTGCTTGCTTTTGTGCTCTAGCCCCATCACCTCCAGGGAAGAGGTTTCAAATGTCTTTATGAAGGGGGGATTGAGTATAGGTGCCCATACTCAGTTACAGGTACTGTTAGAGGCACCAATCAAAAATATTGGGAGGGATAGCGGCCGGCCCACAGGGTTGTAGGCATTCCGCTGTGTAATATGCAAAGTGCAATAAAGGTTTTGGAAAAAAAAAATATATATATATTGGGAGGAGGAGGATTTGGCTAGGTTCACCCTCCTATGTGTTCAGAGTACAGCAGAAGAATCCGTAGATGACGGATCAAAAGAACCTAGCCAAGGAATTGGGTGTAAACCACCTCTGCTAGTTTCTTGAATCCCCTCACACACCCAGGGTGGCCCCTAGGTGACATGCTTCACCATTGGGGCCATTCCAAACATCTACTGCTTGGGGCGTGTTGCGACTTGCAGTTACATAGCAGCACTTACTTTGTGAGAATATGTGTTGTGCAGTGTAGGGGGAGTGGTGTGAGTGACATTAAAATTTACCTAACTAGTGAGCTAATCTTTTATTCCTGCTCCCAATTGGTAAGGATAAAAAGGGGTTAATAAAAAGGGAAAAATAATGTATGTAATTACAATCCCTAGTATTGTTTTGACATGTTTCAAGGTATCCCCGAAACCTCTTCTTCAGGACAACATGGGGACCAGCCCCACGTGTACCACTCCGTGCAGGACCTATAACAAAGTGAGATAGAATTTATGAATGCACACCTATTGTGCGAGCATTGGAAAAAATACATACGGTTGATTCGGAAGACATAGTATTTATTTTGTGACAATAATACGCCTCATGGTCTGTCTGGGTGGAGGGGCCTGTAGTAACCTGTGCTCAGCAACCCTCCGTCATTTCATCATACTCGTTCCCAGGGTGGACCACATCTTCCCCCCCCCAACAGAGCTGTTGAAAATAAATCCTGTAGATATACTTTGTCTTCAAGAAACCCACGTACCATGGATTAAGAAATCATGGGTAAATTTGAAAGGGTATAATTTCTTGGTAGCTTCTACATTATCCTCGAATATTAGGGGTGTGGCAGTGTTAGCCAAAACAAATCTTGGGTTAGGGCTACGTTATCTTTCAGACTCTCATGGTAGGTGGGCTATTGTTAAACTTGCTTGTGGAGTAACTATCTGTACTATATATGGGTCAAATCAAGATGATCCTACCATTTTTGAGACATTAGAGGCCGAACTGGCCACCTGGCAGGGCCCATTAGTTTTGTGTGGCGATTTTAATATTTCACTAATACCATCACTGTTCAATACCACCTCCAAATTAAAATATAACGGTCGCAAACCCAGAGTGTATAAAGATGTTAGGAGGCTTATAGCTAATTATGGATTAATTGACGTTTGGCTACAAAACAACACTCACGACTTAGGATTTACTTATTTTTCGCATCCCCATCAAAAACAAGTTCGAATTGACTATATATTTGTTACTGGAGATCTTGCAACACAAGCAACAATTAACAAACTCCCAAGAATAATATCAGATCAAAATCCATTGATTCTTGGGATTACAGTCAACCCACAATTCACTCAACAGCGGTCCTGGTCGTTTGATAGGAAACTCCTGTCCAATAATGAATTTATTGTCTACATTAAAACTTGGACTGAGGAGTTTTTTAATATAAATCGGTTTAGTGCTTCTAGAAATATAGTATGGGACACGTATAAATCCGCTTTAAGAGGAGAGATATCTAGCTTTCAATATGCTGCCAGAACCAAAATAAGAAATGAAGCAAAATTATCAGAGTTGGCCAAAGCTGAGCTAGAGCACTCTTCCTTAATAGTTCAGGGTAGAGATGCTAGCAATCAATGGCTTCAGATAGCGGTCTTAAAAGCTGAGCTTAATACTAATCTCAGCCAGAAAGCCGCTCAAACTTATAGAGCTTAAAGAAGAAAAACATATGAAAGCGGTGAAAAAGTGGGTAAACAGCTTGCCCTTCGAACCCGTCAAAAAAATGCATCAAACAACATTTCAACAATTGTAGACGGCGGGCAGACTTATGTGCAAGCTGCTGATATTATCCTTCAATTTCAACGATATTATCAAAAACTATATTCTGAAGAAGTTATCACTTCTGAAGAAGATATTGATAATTTTCTGGCGAGCTTTCTCAACAACCCGACAGCCGCTAGTCTATTAGACGATATTGCAAGAGAAGAGCTTGAAGCTGAGATCACGTTGGCTGAAGTAGAGACTGCTTTATTGCTGTTAACATCGGGCAAAGCAGCGGGCCCAGACAAACTGCAGATTGAAATTTATAAAATTCTTAGCGAACAATTAAGTCCCCTTTTATTGGATTTATTTTTGAGGGGGGTCACTACAATGGCATTCCCTCATGTTCTTGGGATGAGGCTAGCATTATAGTATTTCCTAAGAAGGGAAAATCACCCGAGCAATTAACATCCTATCGCCCAATATCTTTGAATAATTCGGACTCCAAACTATATGCAAAAGTGATGGCTCTCAGACTCAGCGGGATCATAGGGCATCTGGTCTCTCCGTGGCATCATGGCTTTGTTCCGGGTAAAGGGACTACAGATCACATCCGTCGGGCTATTGCCCTTTTTGACGCCATGTCTGTCACGGGGCAATGATCCTGCTCGATGCTGAGAAAGCCTTTGATCGTGTCACATGGAACTTTTTGTGGGTTGCCATGGCACGTCTTAATTTCGGCCCTAAATTTTTGAAATCCATAAAATCTATGTATCAACATCCCAAAGCTAAACTCTTAATGTTAGGTTCAGAGTCTGGCTATATTAATATTGCAAGAGGTACAAGACAGGGGTGCCCTTGCTCGCCCCTTCTCTTAGCTCTTTACATCAACCCCCTAATTCTTAAATTTTTGGAAAGTAACATTATCAAGCCAGTACTCTGTAATCAATATGAAACAAAAGTTCTAGCCTACGCTGATGACATCGCGGTGCTAACACCCCACCCGACCGAGGCGATTCACGAAATTGAACGATTGGCCTTAGAGTTTGGCATTTACTCGGGTTATTCTCTCAATAGAGGAAAGACCATTATCTTATGCACTGATAACATTCTCTGCCCAGATCAAAGAAGAACCAAAACAGCTACCTATCTTGGAGTGATTATTTGCACTAATACTAAGACCCTAGTTAAAAATAATTTTGATCCACTCATAGACAAAATTAAGACGGATTTGGATAGAGTAAATGGTCTGTACCTCTCCATTATAGGCAGGGTGAACAATCTGAAAATGAATATACTGCCGAGATGTTTATATCTTTTTCCAACCATTCCTTTATTTGTTGATCCTAAAATCCTTACGTTGATCAACACACTTATGTCTAAATTCGTGTGGCAACATGGGAAAATTAGACGCTCACTTTCCTTATTATCACTGCCATTAGATAGGGGCGGGCTTACGGCACCAAATATTACGCTTTATCATTGGGCAGCTTTTCTTAAACAATTAAATCCTATGGTATTAGATCCATCTTTAGCCACTGCAATAGCTACTACCCCAATCCCCTCAATATATGAGCTTGTAATTGGCCAAGATGCCATCGGCCTATTACTAAGAAAGACTGAAGCTAGTTATTATAAGAAAAACAAGGGTGAAATTTTAAAAAGTGCCTGGATAATTTGGAATAAAGTAATAAAACACATGCAGATTGGGAAAATCACCCGTTATACACCTTTGCTTCAATCCACCATCACACTTGGTCTTGACTTAGACTATACTGCAAAGAAATGGCAAAGGTTGGGTATTAAAACAGTTAACGATGTCTGGATAAATGGTTCACACACTGTTTTTCACGACGTAAAAGCAAAATTTGGTCTTTCTGAAGGGGATTTTCTTAAGTTTGCTCAACTACACGCCAAACTAAAAGCAAAAAGTGACTCAATCAGTCTCTCAAAGATTGACTTAATTGAGGTATTTACCACTCAAAAAACTAAGATAGGAACATTCTATGACATACTTTTAACTAATACAAATGACGATATTGAACAAATAGAAACTAAATGGGCGGTGAAACTCAACAACCCAGATGTTGATATAAACAGAGTTCTAGAGATGAGTAATAATTTGTTCATGGCTAGCAATTTAAAGGCTCAGTTGTTTAAAACAATATTCGATCTTTACTTTACCCCGGCCAAACTCTTCGCGTGGGGTAAAAGAGAAACGGATCGATGCCCGCGATGTTCACAGGGTCCCGCTACTTTAATTCACATGTTTAGCAATTGCTCTGAACTTCTTGTCATAAAAAGTATGATTGCCACATTTTGGGAGAAACGTTTTTGTCACAAACTCCCAGAGTCCGATACCCTATTTGTCTTAGGCTTTGATGATTCTTTAAAACTTTCCAAATCCGAACAAAGATTACTATTCATTGGTACAGCTGTATTGAGATTAATTTTGTCTGCCCTCTGGAAGGAAGTCTCACCTCCTAGCTTTCAAATGTGGCTAGCTTGCTTTCTTGCGGTTTATAGTTATGAATCAGCAATATTTGCCACCAGAGGAGCTAAAACAAAACTCTGTGGTGAAGTGTTATGGCGTCCAGTCTCTACTTGGAAAGCTAGATTAACTCCTAGTGGAATTGGTTGAGACTAACAAAATTTTATGATCGAACTTATTGTTGTCATTTTTTCTCCACAGCTATACATTGTATTTATATGATATCTTATTCATTTTTGTATTAACTTGTTTCTAAGTTTCTTTCACCATATAATGTGTTATCTATTTTTTGTATTACTTGCTTTTAAGTTTCTTTCACCATATCATTTGTTCCCCTTGCATATATTTTACTTAATGTGTTAAACTTACTTGGATTGTTCTATGCTGATACTGGTTCTTTAATAAAAAAAAAGAAAAAAAAAGAGAATGCATTGGTTCAAGAGAAACCACATTGTGTGTGACAGGGACCTGAACAGCACACATGCTGGCGTCCAGCTGAGAGCTCAAGCATCAAACTGCTTTGCTTCTGTTGCTATGAGTGTTGTGACAATCCATAATGTTGTTGGTCTCCACTAAGATGACAGAAAAGCTTGCGAGAGGGCAGGCAAGTGAATGCTCAATCATTTGATTATACCAATTTGATTATAATTTTTGTTTCAAAACAAAGCTGTTGTTTGGGAAGCACTTCTGCTTTCACAATTTAGGGGTTTGAACTGGTTTACTTTGTCATACACATTTTCATCGAGTAAAGTAGCTTAGATTACCTGTATAGAATTTTTTTTCCGCTTGTTTCATAGAGCCCCTGTAGAGTAGGCATCTTTCCTGTCTACATGGCAAGACAACTGTGATTCCCACTAAATCAGCAGGCAGACTTTGTCACTCCTAACTATGGTGTGTACCATTTAGAAAGCTTTTTCTTCCAGAAGAGAGGAGAGAAGCTATGGTAAAAAAAGAAGATGAAGGAGGCAGCATTGTGGTAAGCACTAAAGAAAGTCACACTTACAGATTTCGTTATTGTGAGGACAATAGTATGGTAGCTGTGTGCCAAGGCATTCAGGGATTGTGCCATCAATATCAATGAAATATTTTCTCAGAACAATGGCAATGGGTGACTGTTGGCAGAACAATAAATGGGATTTCCAGACAGTTGGAACATATTTGATCACAACAGTTTCACAAAGTTGGATATGCCGCAGATCCATTCTAATGTTTTCCCCATCATGTGGGGTACCCGACTCTTTATAGTTGAGGGAGTATAGGTACAGAAAGTAAACAGAACTCTAAGAGACATGTTTTCCTTTCTTTAGTTTCCACTCTTTGCTCTTACCCCGATTCCACAAAAGCAAAGAACAGTTAGTTGGGCGGCGTAAAGGTAGGAAGATACACCAACTCTGTTAAATCATCAGAGGTCCCTGGGAATATGGTGCCAATTTGGCTTCTTAACATACTTGAATAGGATCTCCTACATCACAACTATCGGTGGCGCTACATTTAGACAATATTAGGCAGCCACCCAGAGTGCTAGATCGCCAGAATGGATAACAAATATTGGGCTCTGTTGATAGAGTGAAAAGGAGCAAGTGACATTTCACCTAGGTTGTAAGAAAAAGAATCCTTGCAGCACAACCACAACACTGAAATGCTCTTAACCCACAATATTGACTCTCCGATGTCAAATGATTTAATTAGTTGGCATCTAACTAACGCTGCCTTCTACTTGGAAATAGGAAACCCATAACAATAACACATTTTATTAGAAAGCAATCACTGCTGTAAGCACTTGAATAAGCATTCTTCCTCACCTTGCTTAAGACATTTGTTTGCTTGTTGCCTGTGAAGTGAAACCGGAATCTCTTCTGCAGAGGTGCAAGCATGATCTGCATGGGAAGTATGATGGGGGGTGTTAGAGGAAGAGAATACTTCTCTGGAAGTTGTCTTGGTTTGGTCAGTAGCTCGTCTCTAGTTTAAAGGATTTAAGGAAAAATTATAAAAATGAAGTGAAGTAAAAGGAACCTGTATCAAGCAATCCTGCAGGAGTCCAAGTAATGCATACAAAAAAAGAAAATTTGTTAATATAAATGAAAGGTAAAAATATGTGAAGATGCAGGTAAAAACGGTTATCAAACAAGGAAACCTTTATATCTAGAACAATGTTGAACATGAAGAGATTGTATTGAAAAAACCCTCTTGTGCTTCCTGTTGAACAAGTTCAAGAACAGATCGATATCTGCCCAGCATAAAGTTTCAAAAGAGGTCAGGAGGACTTCACTGTGCTACTCCTACAGATGGTCAAGGCATCTGTTTGAGCAATTTGAGTACCTGTTTAATGACTACGACCACAGACATCTTGTTTTTCAAAGCTCCCTGCCATATCTGCAGTGCTTGTAAAGACAGGCGCACTAAACCTACCCTGCAATGCTTGTGCATGTCGAAACAGCCATAGTATTGTTCGTCAAGATCTCAAAGCATTTCCCTTGAAGCTAAGTGAAATGATCATTCAAAGCCAACCAAATCACACTCAATTCAAACATGTTTAAATGAAAATAGTTTTCGTGATAGACCAACAATCCACTGATTGATACAATCGGTGTGCTATACATCCCGTAAAGGAAGCATCTGTATCAATGGACAGCTGAGCAAACATTCGTAAATGACTAGCTGGTCGTCAAATTATTTGTGTCACCACACCAGTAACATTTGATATATGGAGATCAAAGTATCATCACTTTGTCGAATGAATTGACAAAATAACTGGCGTCAGAGAAACCATTAATGTGGAATCATACTCAGCCTTGATTGGAGATTGAGAAAAACATATAATTCAATAAATACAAGTAACCACAGAATTTGATGAAAGTGAAAACTCTGTTGATCAAAACATCAGTATTGGATTACAAATGCCTGAGCGCTCTGTATTGGTGTGAGAGCTTTTTCCACGGCATACCCAACAAACCTAAGCACTGCAAAGAAGGTAAAGCGGATTTCCTCAGTTTTGGAGAAGATCTCACAGATCTTCATATACTTTCTAAAAATACTGATTAAACAAGTCTGTTGATTGCCAAGGATGATGGAAATGACTTTGAGGAGATGATCAATGATGTCAGGTGGATCACCTGAGAAGAACAGACTTGTTAGTGTAGGCATGAAAGATGTTAGGTGTTTAAACATTCAGGGGTGTGAAATCCTGAAAAATATCAACTTGTCCAAGGGACGGGATGCTTCAAAAATATACTTGTCCTTTAAAAAATCCACTTGTCCCTTCTAGTGCTATGCAGTGAGGTGATAAATGAAGGTAGGGTATTGCTTATATCAGAGGTCAAATAATAGTTGCTCTGATTATGCCAGGGTTCCTCTTATGTCATGGTTTAGATTGTATTATGGCTCTTATTTTGCCAGCTCTCAGCAACTTTACATACTGGAGACAGAAGTAGGTAGGAAGCAGTAGTACCATGTCCTGAACGCCGTGTGAGTTTGTGTACACACACAAAAACTTTCATATTTAAGGGTATTTACCAAGTCCCCTTTAATCTCTTTCCACTCTGGAAAAGGTCGGACATTTACTCCTGACAAGGGAGGGAGTAAATATTTTTCCAAGGTGAAAATCTGGTGAAAGTAGTTTCTCCCTGGGGAAATACATTTTCAACCTGGAGACATTTTTTTAACTAAATTTGCTATTGCTCAGCAGATTTTGACACGATCAAATACACATTTGTAAATCTGCTCATATGAAAACCGATTTCACAAACTTTTGCTTGGACTATGCTTTCAGGGCCTACTTCTGTAAACTTGTGAATTCCTGTAAGCCTTAATTCTGCCCCAATGCAATTTCGTAAACCTGTAGGTTACTTTTGTGACTTTTCTTTTATGAATGGGTCCCCTAAATTAGTTTTATGATGCCCACAAGGTTCTCTATAATGGTTTTAAACTGATTCGCCATTCCTAATCTTTATTCTTTTTTATACAACTAACACGCATCAAACCTGTTTTATTAAATGATGCTTTTGGGAAATTGCATTTAACTTTGCACAATACAGTAGCAAAACGTGTTTTCCAAGTTGAAACTTTTAGAGTACATGTATCATGAACGCAAATAATCAGCAAACTTGCTTGTATGCTTCTGCAAGTATATGGATAGTCAGAGAGCATTGTGGGAGCACTATAAAATAACCTCAAATGTTTATAGTTTGTAGATACATGTACACATTTTTATACTGGAATCACTTTCAGCAATGAGAGCTGAAGTTACGGCTCACTGTATTTTCGTAGAGTGCTCGCCCTAACAAATAAGATGTTAAATTATTTAAACATGAATACAATTTTGAACATTTTACACTTATGGATACAAATCTTGTTTTAGTGGCAGGTAATCCTTTCACACATCCATACTGTAGTACTGTAGTCTGTCAGCCATAGGGCTTGAGCTACAAGGAGGAGGGTCTTCTGGTCCACTGGAAAAAATAAATATGCAAACTTAAACTCACAATAAGCAGATACAATCCTGACTGTCAAATATTAATCAATAAAGATCCATTTATGTCCTCATCCATGCTCCAGTACTACTGGCTTTTACATTGATTTCAAAATCTCCATAACGACTATGTAAGCAAGAAAACAAAAACAGCCTGATACGAGCAGAGCGTCCAGTTTAGGATAAAACATTTCTTCCATTCCACCATCTTTACCTTTACTCTACAAGTCCTTCTGCTCATCCATTAGGAGGGAATCCCTGCTCCACCAGACTTTACTATAACCTCTTTGAAAGCAGTTTTCCATGTTGGTATTCTCATCATAGAAAACTTGACCACATCACAGCATCCAAGTGCTTTAGCTGGATAATCCAAGCCAACAGTTTACCAGCCTTGTCACATTACGAATGTTTTTTGGCCACACATGCTGCCATGTCTATACAACGTCATATTTCCAGGAGAACAGCATGACAATCACATACTTGGTGTAGGTTTTCTAATCTGCCACTATTAGCTATCACCTCTACTTCTAATTTGTGCAGTGCGGCCTCTGCTTTAATCATTTTAGAGTCTAACACCTGTTGAGTCTCCACCATAGTTCTTATACTTGCACCCCTGATTACCACCTTCAAAGCTTCCCACTGTAGAAGCGGAGTGGAGTTAGTGCCCTTCTCACCAACAAAGTAAACTGACTAGTGCATCCTGATGCGATCTTCAATTCTGAAAACATTGAAAGCAATATGTGGTTCTGATTCAAGGTACCGGAATCTACACCGGAATTGCCAGCCCCATCGTCCTTCATACAATGTTTCTTTTATCACTCAGTTGCTAACTTGAGGCTAAGTTTTTATTCAATATATGATCTTTAAGTAAAGTAAAGTAAATATAACTTGTAATATTGCAGTCATGGATGCTACATAGTACTTTAAACTAAAAGATTTTTCACCTTGAGCAACAATGAAGCTAATATATTATTTATCTGAGAATAGGAAGCTCCAGACATGTTTTCTGTTTAGTTTACAAAAGCTGGGTATTTTCTATTGCTAAACACTCTAATGAAGTTACACTTATTTACAACATTATTGAATGATAGGATGCACATTTGCAATGCCTGTTAATGGTCACAATGAAGCAAGCATTTCAATGTTTGAACAGATAGTCTTCATTAACACTCAAGCCAGATGTACACAAAAGAAACACCCTCAGGATAAAAAATATAACTGCTTGGCCCAAGGCTGTGTGGTTTAAAAGCTAAATTAGTAGTGAAATCCATAATGAGCAGAGTAAATTATCACAAGGACATACAAGTATTTTTTAAAAGTACTTTAAGGCATAACATGTGGGTAATGGCAATGTGGATTTACTAATAGTTGCCACCCAAAAGGGCTGTGGGCAACCTAAGCTTCTCATGTCATAAAATCACACTTAAAAAAGTGGGTTCTAATCAGCTAGAGAAAGCATTCCAGGACACACACCGAGAGTCAGGAGAGATTCCTGAACAGGAGATGAATAAATACCTCTTAAATACAACATGGATGTTCCTATGCATACAAGTAATTGTACATTTGTTAGGATTCTTTCTGTTACAATTTCTAAATTAACATGGCTGCCAAACTATATTGTTAACTGAAAAGGATACGATGTTTGCAGTTTGAGAAGCTGACAAAAAAGGGCTTCCAGGTTGACGTACAATTCCAGGGAACTGGATGGTGAAGACAGTACAGGAGATTGGCACTGCAGAGGTCCAACGAAGGGCCAGTGAAACTGATGGAGTACCTCTTCAAAATCTCTACAACAGAAAGTGTACACTACATAAGCAGAAAGAACACGGAGGGACGCAAACAACAACAATCCGTTTGGTATACTTCACTCACCCTGACAGCTTGTCCTTCAGGATTTTATGCCAAAATTTAACAGTAGATCTCATAAATCCTAGCAGGTGAGAGCAGGAAGACTCTTGGAGCTTTATGTCTAACTCAGCCATGGACCCCAGAATACTGGCAGCCTCAGGAACATTGTTAGTCATCAGATATTGCTGGATGTTATCACTGTAATTTTAAATTGATACAATATGATTAGTACGATACAATCACAGCAGATTTGAGATATTTTAACTTGTGTCTGTTGGTTTGCCCCTTCGAATGCAGAACTGGGTCTTCCTTTACAGCACATACTCAGCATTGGGTGCTGAATAAAAGTGTATTCTAATTAAATATATGTGGGCACTAATATGTTTCTTTTCACCAACAGACTAGAATTGTAATGGTGCCTTTATTAACAGGTTTCATTAAAGCAAAACCAAGTCAAATGTTGTGATTAAAAGAATTCTAGATTACAGAGTGCTTTTGATGGAGCGACATGAATGCAGTAGCGTCTGAAGAGTAGAATTAACTGGGAGAAAGGATAGAGATAGAAGGGAATCAAAATGAGGAAACACAAAGAAAGTGTTAATTACCTCAAAATTTAAAGTGATACATCAAGCATACCTCAAATAGCTTCCCATAAAAGAGATGTGCCCAGCTATTACACCACAACAGTTCAGAAGATGTACTTAAGCAGACGGTTTGGATTCTACATCAGGGGCTGATGTCAGGTGGCAAATGGTTTCTCAAGTTGCCAATTCAACTAAATGAGTTTGTTCTCTGAAGGAAAGATTAGGGATAGTAATGGTTACCAAGTGGGAAACAGCCACGTAAATGTTTATGTCCATAGCCTTGGTGATGATCAGCCACTTGCTGCACGTCACTGGCAGATTCGGCATACAGCCTGAGATTCACAACCTGGCTGTGTGGATATTTATACAAGTGTGACACGAGAAAAATGATCCTAGTTCTGCCAGGACTGGGGCGGGGAATGATCTTTACTACAGTTTGTGACCGTTTCATAAACAGTTGTTTATGGAACGCACCTGAGGATCAGTTCATCTAATGATCTAGCAGTACACGTTCTTGGTGTTTTATTTGTATTTGCATTTGCACAGTGTTTTGCTGGTCTTTAGGAATTGGAATGTTTGAGATCAAATAACGTATTAAGGGCAGGAGATTAAAAAGTCCAAGAGGTCATGGTAAGGCATGAGAATGATATAAGCCGAAAGGGATTAATGTGGAATTGTTTATTGCTGTTTCTAATAAAACTCAAAAAGGTATATAAAATTAAGCACTGGCAAAGGCAATAGGGTTGGCTCTAATACACCATCACATGTAAATACAGGCATTCATAATTGCTGTCTACATGCGTTGCAAACAATAATGCTGTTTATCGCATTAAAGACAGACCCACAGGATTTGACAATGCTAGGAATAAGCAGCAAAAAACATTTATGTAACATAACATTGAATGTGACAATCGGCATGATGATTGAGTGTACTTGTCAGAAGTAAGATTGTTCCTCATGCATTCCATTGGAAGCACTTCCATAAGGGTGAAATTATACACCAAGCAGCCAATAGCAAGAAGTGATAGAGAAATACTCCTTTGGGTACGTCCAAAGCCCACTGTATATGCTTTTTATAAATTGGTGACAATAGGTTAATAACAATTGCGGGTGCGGCAGATCTAAAAATGCCAAAGCCAGAGTCACGTACTGAAAGACACGCCCAACCGACTGAAAGAAGCATCTTATGTATGTTCTCTTCATTATCAGATCAACCATTTAAAGAACTACTATAGGCAAAAAAAAGGTTGTATTGTTGGGCTCTTCGAATGATGAAAGCTACCCGGTTGGAGGAAGAAAGGGGTACATCATCTCCCTCCTCCTGCTGGCAGCCAAGCAAACGGTTCAGGCCCTATGGGAACACAGCGCAGTGCCCACAGAGGCAAAAAGGACAGAAAGACTGTGGTGGCTGTTTGGGATGGAAAAGCTTTTTAAAGAGGGTAGGGAGAAAGTAAAGACTTTACTAAACAATGAGGGCCCTTGCTAGAGTTCTTTCAAACTAAGTACAAGGTGCTTACCTGCCTGAAGAAACTACAAGCATTAAAGATTATGGCACATTCCAATACTAATGACGACTATAAAGCAGCCAAACTAAATGGGTTAGAAACCTGAATATGAGGGCACAGTATGAAGAGATAAGCTGGGATAAAAGTACAGCAAGAGACACAGCTCGGTTGAAGTGGATTGACATCGGGGGAGCGGAAGTATTCTGTTGGGACGAGGGCTCTACTGAAAGTGGGGGGGGCTACTTTGTCCTTGGAGAAACTATGCTGAAATATCAATAAATATGTATTCAAACTTAAGAGAGCAAACTTTCTGAACCACAACTGGACCCATGCCCAAGACAAGCTTAAAGGAAACCATATCTATCAAAGCTATTGCAGATGTATAAATCATTACAAACAACTAATTTACCAAATCACTCCTAAAGAAACCTTGCCTTGATAACCCTGTGAACTAGAGACCAATAGCAAATGGATGCTGCTTGGCTAAACTAATTGAAAAAGCATTCTATGTCCAAATATGGACATTCTTTGAGTAAACAAAATGCTTTCAGATTCCCCAGAAATATCGGTCCTTACATAGGTACAGAATATATACCTTTGTTTGCTTTGGATGAACAAGGAACACAGGTAGATGCTAATGAAGTGGCAGTCCTGATCCGGCTTGACGTCTCTTTCCCACTTTCAACATGGCTCACCATCCACCATTGCTGACCAGACTGGAGATTGTGGGTATCAAAGGAAAAACATTGAATTGGATTATCCCCTTCCTACTCTACCACAGCCACACCATCTCACTACCCCTGTTTACATCCAAACAATACTAATTGGATAACGGGGTCCCCTAGGATCAATCATGTCTTCCCTCTGTTTCAAAATCTACCTCAGCCCTGTCCATGCTCTGACTCAATTCTTCGGTCTCTCTTGTTACACCACAGCAGACGACAAAGAGATTATTCTCAACCTCAACAACCTCAATGATTCCAAGGGCCCCAGGCCTGATCATGGTGAATGACTGGATGCCAGTCAACCATTTTAAACTTCTGCATTGAGTCCAAGTCACTTTCACGCTTGTGCTCTATTGTCTGGACTACCCAAATGGACTATAGCTAGTGCAGAAATCACTCATTAAAGGATTACACCAGGTGCAAAACTCACTCCCACAATTGAAACCCTGAGACCTCATGTCCTGCCCTTAAGACTTTGCAGTGGCTCCCTAAATCTTGTTCAAAGCACTGTGCATAACACATTGAGAACTAATTAGAATAAGACCAACATGTCTAATTTAGAAACCCACCATACTAGATGCAGGGTTCAATCTAACTCATTTCTGCAGCTGCAAGTGACATGTTTAGGACCCAAGCTCAGAGGGTGTCATTTCTCAGTCCAAGTCATCATGCTGTTAATGCTTTCCACAGCTATATAAGGAAAATAGGAAAGTATCTTGCTTTCCAAATGGCCATAAACAACAAGTGACTTATGCCAGACTGGATACGGAGGGTTTTTCATCATTGCTCCTGGGCACCAGCAGGTGACATTGTGCGGCTACTTCACGGCTTCATCCCGCCTCGTAAAAGACATTGGCGGCACATATAAGCACTACCCCTGCGCCCTGATGTCAGTTTCTTTCTGGAATCCATCCGCACAGAGCCCAACTATTGAACAGATGTGTCAGTGTGCAGACAGAGTCGGACTGTCCATTTTGCCTCTGTGGGCACTGCGCTGTGTCCCAATAGGGCCTGAACCGTTTGCTTGGCTGCCAGCAGGAGGAGGGAGATGAGGCACCCCTTTCTACTTCCAAACTGGTAGCTTTTATCATCAGGAGAGCCCAACAAATCAACCTCTGGGCAGCGAGCTGACTCGGATTCTGTAATCTGGTGCATTATCGTCAGAATCCCAGCCCCAAAAGTTTGGATCTGCGGGAAAGACCAGGGGATGTGTGTTATGAATGGGTCAGTGTGCAGGCAGGGTAGGGTAGGTGTGTCAGTGTGTGGGAAGAATTTTTGTCCATTTGTGGGCCTTTTTTTATTGTTTGGGGGGCAGTTTTTACTGTGAATATCTTACCTTACAAAACACCTCTACAGACTGTCTTTACAAGTTTGAAACAGCCTCAATTTGCTAAGAGGGGCCACTTTTATTCTGCTGCACAGGCCTATTTTCAGTCCCAGTCTGATTCTGTGTACAGGTATGTAACTTTGACCCTTTTAATCATATACAAAGAGACCATTCCACGGTACCGAAAGTTGAGAGGGTTGTGAGGAATCTTTTGGTTAGAAAAAGTATCCACCAAGTGTCCAATACTGCTGCATTTTTGCAGGGTAGTGCTGTCACACATCCCACAGGTTAGAGAACGGATGGACATTGCCATGGGGCAACACTGTCTCTTGGGCTCTTTACCTAGACACAAGAGCAAGAAGGACAGTATAATATTCATAGACCTTTGCCTTTTCCTAGCTAAGAGGGCGATATCAATAAGGTAGAGATCCCCTATTCCTCCTTTAGTCCCGAAGTGGAGGTAATAGGTGATCTGATGGGCACAGATCGAGAGCATGGTCCTCTTGATGGAGGAAAGAAAGGTCTACGCAGGCGACCCTTGCAATTTGCTGGGACATGATATTACAGGATTTTATGGAGTATGCTAAAAATGATACCAGACCACCACGGTCTTCCTTGACTAACCACTTAAGAGGATACTAATGTAACACATTGGGGATTAGGTTCTCTCGGCAGGTGAAAAGTGGTGGGGATTCGGCATGGGGTTTCACCTCCTTCTGTGCCCTGTACTTCTGCCCAGAGGTCCCATGGTCAGCTTATGTCTATCCATAAATAGGGTACATGGCTCTAGAAGAGTAGTTTGAGTGGTATAACTGCTTTGACCTAGAGGTGTGCCCGTGAGGATGGGGTGGTTAAGGGAGTTTATTTTTTATAAGAATCGATCACCTGTAATGAACAGAACCACATAGACATGCCTGGTTGGCACGTAAGGGACTGTCACTGGATCCATAAAGGGAACAGTTCTGTTGATATTGGACCAAAATATCCTCTGTGATGATGTTTTCTTTTTTTCAAAACTGGTTTTATTGAATCGCAGAAATAAACATCCACAGTGCTCCGAACCCCGGAGGGGCTGTGACTAAAATCACGGTTCATGTTGTGCGATACATTTAATGGAAATACCTTCTACTCTCCACCCCCCCACCCCCCCCAACTACCCAACCTCTCCCCCCCCCGTCCTGCAACACTCCGTCTCACCACCACTGCTATGGGTACATATATAATCATAAGTGGATATAACCGAGCCTCAATATGCCCACTACATCTGCCCTTCCTCGCCCCTTGGCGGCGGTGGGGGCTTCAGCCACAATCCCCTGTAGTCCGCCCATCTCTTTCATATTTTATAGTGTTTTGTAGGACAGCCTCTGGCCTCGAACACCGGCCGCTCCAGTCCCATGCAAAAGTCAAGGCCCTTTGTGATGATGTTTTCTAATCATTAAAACATGTATCAGATGCTAATACATGATTACAAGTGATGTATACTCGTTTGTCGTTTGCCAATAAACACAAACTTAAAAAATAAAAAAATAGACTGTCCACCAGAAAGAGTGTTACCAAAAGGTGTGTAACTTTTTCTTCTGACAGATACTTCTAACTGCTGAAAGGCTCAAGCCAAAACGTCCTGCAGGACCAAATGGGCAAAGTGCCTCTCCCATCGACCTGGCTATCAAAGCAGTAATGTTTCATTAATGGGAGGAGTGTTGCCCATGTCGCGGCCTGACAGATGTCCAAAACTGGCACTCAGCTTGCCAAACGCAGTGGTAGCAGCCTTGGCTCTGGTCAAATGACCCCACAGACCCTTAGGGGATGCTTGTTGGCCAATGCGTAGCAGATTTTAATACAGAGAACTATCCACTTCTATATGATACTTTTCTGCACTAGCCTGCTTTGCTACAGAGAACTCCACAAAGAGCGATCCTCCACCCATTGGCCCTGGTTACGATCGATGTACAAGGTCAAAGCTCATTTTGGGTCCAAACGATGGAATCTATCCTTCTTTTTCGCGGGGTGAGGCGGACCAAATGGGGTACACATAAGGAAAGTGAGAACAAAAATAAAGACCCGCTGCGGTATCATAAAATGTTTGGGTAGAAACAAATGAACTAGACCTTTGAGAAAACACATCACAACAGGTGAATTAAGTGAGAATGGTTGGTCTGGCAAACGCAAAGAGGCTAACAAATAATCTTTAACAGTGCCAATAGCAAGTCTGGCCTAAACACAGCACAAAAAGCAAAACATCACACAACTTTACTTGTAATGGGCCTGTATAGCGGGAAGTACACCAGGTTACAAACTTATCCCAGCACCGGACGTAAACACATTTTGTAGATGGACGAGTCAAAAGCAGTCAACTGTCCCAGCTCAATCTCCACGTGGAAATGTAGGTTGTGCAGGGCCAGGTGCTGAATCTTACCATGCTGCTGCAACAGAAGATCCTCCAGAAGGGGATAGCTTGATCAGAAGACACACAAACCTGGCCCAATCCAGAATTACTAAGACGATGTGGGCTCAGTCGTTCTTGATCATCTTCCGATCCTAAGGCAGGGGAGGAAGAGGTGGGAAGTCATACATCAGTCTCAAGCTTCACTATAGGTGGAATGCATCTCCAGGAGGTATCTCAGGAACTCCAGCGTGCAAAAGTGTTGACATTGTGCATTATTGGTGGTGGCAAAGAGAATGAGCCAGGGCTCCACCTCAGAGTATAGGTGCCATTCATGTCCCACTAGGCTTCACTGGCTGAATTCTTCCATACTGCCACTAGATTCAAGGTCAGGGAAATGCTCTGACTATTCTGCCAGCCCCACAGGCGCAGAGCATCCTGGCACAGGACCCAAGAGCTCACCTCACACTGCTTGTTACAGTTATAGATGGGGGTTGTTTTGTCTGTGAGAACCTACACCAAACTCTCTTTGATTGTCGGCAGGAAGGCCTTCAATGCCAAGCCAATGGACTGCATCTCTAACAAGTTGATGTGGAGCCGGGTCTCTGCCGGAGATCAGAGTCCTCTGATTTTCACCTCTTCCAGGTGACCTTCACCACACAGCAGTGATTCATCCGTCACCACCATTAACTCTATGGGGGGTGGGGAGAGGAGTCTGTCACTGGTTCAACTGCAGTCAAACAGCTACCACTGCATGTATTGTACAGTTCATCTGAAACCTGTATGGAATCTGGCAGGTCTTGTAGGTGCTTAGCCCAATGAGACTTCAGGTCCCACATCAGGGCCCACGTGTCATCTGGCGTAGTCCAGCAGGAGGATGCACGAGGCCAAGAAGTCTCATAGCTGCTCTAATCGAGACTCAAGACTGAGAATGAAAGATCGGGATCATCGCTCAAATGTCCTGGACTCCCTGAACCAGTGGGTAGGCTTAAAACTGCACCCCATGCACAATGGCACTGGTGAACAGGAGCCTCTTTGAAGTAGTCCTGTGACACTCTGGCACGTTGATCAAGAACCCCAATAATGTTAAGAAGTCTGCAGTTCTCTGGAGGTGGTCAACGACTGACTATGGCAAGACCGCCTTCAACAGTTTGTCATTAAGGTAGGGGTAGACTGGGGGGCGGAGCTAGCCGCGCTAGGAAATGGCCGCGCCGTAGGGGAGCTCTCCAGATCAAGCCTCTATCCTGCAACAATCCTGGGTTTATAGACGCAAATTGCTGGTAAATTCTGACCGCCCTGCAAGAGGAAAACTCGAGCTATCCACTGGTACCTTTCACGGGGAGATCGGCTGACCTTGCCGAGAATGCTCCAGCGCACACCGGGAGCTGCGGAGTCCCTGCCCTGTCGTGCGTAGCTGCGCTGCCCTCACGCAAGCCCGCGGCTGCGGCGGTGGAGAGAAAGCCGCGACAGGCCCTGGGAAGACATTGCAGCTCCGGGCCCAGCAACCGGCAGGGGCCGCCCACAGGACAAGACTGCTGCCCCTGACTGACCTCGCTACACTGCGGGAACGCTGGAAACCGCCAAGGTAGGAGCGGGAGAGAGCTACCGGGCCCGAAATAGACTGTGAGGCCCTCGTGGTGGAAACGAAGTGAGCTACATGTTCGAACTGGAGATCCGTCTCCCTGCACCCTCCTGCTAATGAGACGTATGAAAAGCTGATGGTGGCTGCGCATGTATGTCCTGACTGGAGCCTGACTGCCTACTCCGCTTGCTGCCAGCTATCGCGCACCGTTAGACGGACAGAAAACACTATCGCTCCCCCTACCAACGAACTCTGCTGTTAGCTATAGAAGGCACAGAGTGACTCTGCATGGTGTGGGGCGATACTATGATACCGGATATAGGCCCAATTTTCATGCTGCTGAGGAGCCATATACTTACTAGGCCCCTGCCACGTGCTGACCTCTAAGGCTGATCCCCCCATCGCCTTGCGCTGTCGCTGCTGGGGTGAATAGTACTGAGCGCGGGCACATTCCATCTCTATTATTCTTCTTGCTCGGCATGAACATGGGTAAGCCGGAGAAAACACAATCAAAACTCCTGTTTGATAATCAACGGAAAGTGTCTGCACCGCCTACGGATCGGCCAACGCCGACCCGAGATGCCACGTCCTCCCCCACTGCGCAGGCTGCAGTGGATGTTCAGGCAATGTTTGCTACTATTCAATCAACCCTAACTAACATTGATGGAAACATTGACTCCTTAGCATACCGGGTGGATCGCATGTCTGAGCGATTGGACAAGCATACTGAACACATAGACATGGCGGAGTGCCGCATATCCGACGCAGAGGACACTGCGCAACAACTTGAGTTAAAACATAAAAAAGTGGATAAACTCATGCAGAGTCTGGCCGCCAAGACGGAGGATTTGGAGGCAAGATCTAGGCGCTGCAACCTGCGCATTCTAGGAGTTGCGGAGACAACCCGCACAGGCAACATGGAGGCCTATGTGGAAACTCTCCTGACCACAATCCTTGGTAAGGATATCTTCTCCCCAGTCTTCATAGTGGAGAGGGCGCATCGCACACTGGCGCCACAACCAGTGGTTGGAGCAAAACCGCGCCCTATTATCGCTAAACTCTTGAACTATAGGGACTGGGATGCTGCGCTCAGGAAAGCCCAAGATTTAGGGACCCTCACACATGAAGGCATGAACATCTCCATCTACCCGGACTTAACCTCCCAGGTCCAAGAGGCAAGGAAGAAATTCTTGGATATCAAGCGGAAATTAAGAGATAATGATGTTCCATACGCTATGCTTTATCCATCTCGCTTAAAGATAACTCTGGAGGGGAAGAGTGTGATCTGTAACACCCCTCAAGAAGTGATTAAATATCTGCAGGCAAATCACCCTCATGTGCTGAGACGTAGATCGCCACGAGATCAGCAGGTCGAAAAGGACCCCCGCTCGGATGCAGAATAAGTGACTACCTTATCTGGGTTTATATCCTTCCTTTGAGGTTGATATTGTAGAGAAGCTGCGGATAGCCTGCTGAATGTTGGAGGCCTCAACAGTCCCAAGAAAATCCGTCAGCTCTTTGCTTATTTAGATAGACACGCTATAGACCTAGCGCTTCTGCAGGAAACACACTTGCTCCCTAGTAAAGCTAAGACACTTGGGTACAGATGGGCTGAACATTCTATATCGGCCACATACTCCTCCTATGCCCGAGGGGTGTCGATCCTTATACGTAAAGGGGTTCAGTTTCGGCTGGATCACACGGACATGGACCCGCAGGGCAGGTTCATTATCATCACGGGCACACTACGAGGTACCAGAGTAGGTGTCGTTAATACTTATGGACCTAATGTGGATGACCCAGATTTTTACATGTCTCTATTCACTTAATTACGAGACCTACCACCAGTAGAATGGATCTGGAGTGGGGACCTGAATGTTGCCCTAAACTCCACTCTGGACCGATCCCATGATACTATTGAACACCACAAGCGGGCAGCGGACACCCTTCTTACTGGCATTGATGAATTTAGCCTTCACGATATATGGAGGGAACGACACCCCACCCTACCCTACGAGAAAGCCCACACTCGTCCACAGCACACAACAGCTGGTCGAGGCTTGATTATTGGTTATTGACTGATCCGGCATCCACTTGGGCTACAGACGTTCTGCACCTCCCAAAAACGCTATCAGACCATAAACCAGTTATTTTAACATTAGCTATCCCCACATATACACCACCTCCCTTTATGTGGTGCTTTAATGCTGCGGCGTTGCTAGACCCTCTATATCAGAGGTCTTCAAACTTTTTGATGCCGAGACCCCCTTGTAAAACCTTTTTTGGCTTAAGGACCCCCTTCCAACAAAAGTTTCTAGAAACTGGTACTCCTCATCATCAACAACTATCGACAACCATATATGCGCCATTCATCCTTCATCCATCCACCCTTTCATCCACCCATTCACCCATCTTTTCACACATCCATCCATCGTGATCCATGCAACCTTTTATCCATCCATCCATACATCCATCCTTCATCCATCCACCCTTTCATCCTTCCATCCATACATCCATCCTTCATCCATCCACCCTTTCATCCATACACCCATCCACCCTTTCATCCTTCCATCCATCCTTCATCCATCCACCCTTTTATCCTTACATCCATCCTTTACCCATCCACTCTTACATCCATCCATCATTCATCCACCCACCTTTTCACACATCCATCCATCATTCATCCATGCAACCTTTTATCCATCCATCCATCCACCCTTTCATCCTTCCATCCATACATCCATCCGTCATCCATCCACCCTTTCATCCTTACATCCATCCTTTACCCTTCCACCCTTCCATCCATCCACCTTTTCACACATCCATCCATCATTCAGCCATGCAACCTTTTATCAATCCATCCTTCATCCATCATCCATCCACCCTTTCATCCATACATCCATCCTTCATCCATCCATCCACCCTTTCATCCTTCCATCCATACATCCATCCTTCATCCATCCACCCTGTCATCCAGCCATCCATCCATCCTTCATTCACCCACCCTTTCATCCATCCATCCATCCATCATTCATCCATGCAACCTTTTATCCATCCATACATCCATCCTTCATCCATCTACCGTTTCATCCTTCCTTCCATCCATCCAGCCATGCACCCTTTCATCCATCCACTACCCTTACATCCATCCACTCACCATTCATCCACCCACCTTTTCACATATCCATCCATCCATCCTTCCACCCTTTCATCCACCCACCTTTTCTGTGCCTTTCTCACGGGAGGGAGCGGGGGGGGGGGGGGTCAGTATCTCTCTGCGTCTTCTTCCTTCTTCCTCTCTCATGGGAGGGCATCTCTGTGCCTCCCTGCTGGGGGCGGGGGCGGACAGGCTGTAACAACATCTCACCTGAAGAACAGACTCTCAGGCACATTTCTCCCACACGGGCGCCAGGTATGAGGGTTCGTGCTTTGTGCTTTACAGGCGGGACCCACAGCTCCAGGCGTGCAACGTCCATTGAACTCAAAGGGCTACAGCCTCCTCCCCAGCCACCCTCCCCTGCCCCCCATCCCTTCCCCTCCTCGTGTATGTGAGTCGGGCTTCAACACCTTCTGGGACACACACAAAGCTGCACCCGAGTACTTCACTGGTCTTTAAAAGACCTTTTACTTATTAATGAGGCTTTGTTGTTTTTCACCCCGGTGTGAATTAGGCCTCCGCCGTGAGCACCCTCAATCAGCCCGACGACACTAAGGCAAACTGACAATCTGCGACCCCCTTCCCAGGACTCCACGACCCCCCCTAGGGGTCGCGCCCCACAGATTGAAGACCCCTGCTCTATATAAAGAAACACTACACACTGCCATAGAGGTTTTTTTTGCTACTAACAGTAAATCTGTGGATAGCGCAGGCACTCCCTGGGAGGCCTTCAAAGCTACAATACGAGGAGTATGTATTGGCACTACTGCAGGGATATTGAAAGACATAAGGACGCAACTACAGAACTGTGAAAATGACATCCAAATGTTGGAGGCAGAATATGAATCCACACATGATGCAGCCAAATTGGGGGCAATACGAGAGGCGGTTACACGATATAACGACCTAACGGAGGAGGAAATACGGTACACGTCCAAGCGTCACAGGTGGCGCAGACTAGGTAAGGGTGGTCGTATTTTGGCGCAGAAGATACGTACAAACCACAGGAATCACATAGTTACACAGATAGAGTATGATGAGGGACAAATACAATACGACACCCCTGGGATTCTGGCTACATTTGTTAAACCATACAGCGACTTTTACACTACACAACACACAGCCACAGAACCCGAAATTTTACAATATATTGAGAACATAGCGCTAGTATGGCTCTCAGATGCTCATCGCGAATACCTGGCAAGGCCGATAACGGAGGAGGAAACACTTACGGCCATTAAAGCCTTACCGAACGGGAAGGCGCCAGGACCTGATGGGTTCACTGGAGAATTCTACAAGGCCTACGCAGAAGATATCATCCCCCATCTCCTCGAAATGTACGAAGAAGCCCACAATAACGGCACTCTCCCGCAGACATTAAGAGAGGCACTCATAGTAGCAATTCTAAAACCTGCTAAAGATTCATCTAAGGCAGAGTCTTACCGGCCTTTATCATTAATCAACACGGACTTTAAAATACTAGCAAAAATCATCGCCACAAGATTGCAGCCACTTATGTCCACGATTATTCTACCTGACCAATCGGCCTTCATCCCTGACAGATCCACTGCGCAGAACTTGCGCACGATATTTGCCTTATTGCACCAATTGAACCCAGATCTTAGAGCTGTGGCGGTGCTGTTGGACGCGGCCATAGCCTTTGATTCGGTGGAGTGGCCCTACATGTTTGCAATCTTAAGACGACATGGTCTCCCCCTGCGAATGTTAACATGGATCAACCTCCTATACACGAATCCCACAGCCCGCATTAAAGTAAATGGCTACATATCGGAGTCGGTGCTCATTCAGCGGGGAACGCGACAGGGATGCCCGCTCTCTCCCTTACTCTTCTCGATAGCACTAGAACCCCTAGCCTGTAAAATACGCCAAAAATAGGCCCATACCGCGCTTAGATTCCAACTAAGGCCCATCAGTATTTCACTCTATGCTGACGACATGGTCCTATACATCCGGGACCCTGAGAATAACCTCTCCCCTGTGCTCCGTGAATACGTGAAATTTAGCAGGCAGTCAGGTTTACATATAAACTGGAGTAAATCCGCAGTGATTCCCTTAACTGACAGCACTGGAGCTCCACAACTAGACTTTCCTCTTGTGTGGCAAGACGACCCAATTAAATATTTGGGGATATGGGTACATAGGGACGCAGAACTAGTAATCAGACAAAATTATGGGACAGCAATTGACCGCATAGAAGCGCAGATACAGAGGTGGATAACACTCCCTCTGTCACTTGCCGATCAGATCTCCTTGCTAAAAATGGTGATACTTCCGAAGTTATTGTATTTATTTGTCAACATACCTATTACTCCCCCTGCATCAGTCTTCGCCAGACTACGTACTGGGTATGTAAAATTGATTTGGGCAGGGAAGCAAGCTAGGATCAGTCTACGAACACTCACCCTCCCTTATAGTGCAGGTGGCTTCACGGTCCCAGATGCCTACCTCTACTATCTATGCGCGCAAGCACATTTCGCATACTACTGGCACCACCCGGTGTTGTATTTACCACACCTAGCGGTTGAAGACGGAGACGCTAATCCGATACCGCTCACAAGCATCATCTCACATGCTAGACCTCACCTCACATTACAGGAGATAAACACTGTATGCACTACGTCCCAAACATGGGAGCGGCTCAGTCAACTAGCACACAAGAACCCTATCTATGCTCCGAACCTCCCATTAGCCTTTCACTCTAGACTATTGGTCACGATGGAAAAGAACAATATGGCACTTTTGGAACAGGTAGGCTTGTCAAAGCTGGGGGACCTATATCCGAATGGCACATTTATTACACATGATGACTTATCGTATATAAGTAACCAAACACTGCTCTTCCGCTTCGTATACCATAGAATAAGAGCTGCTGCCCGAGAGCTATACCCCTCCTCTCCTGATGAACCCCCTACCCTACACTCGCTGCAACTACTGCTAACTTCACCCAACCATGCACACATCATATCCAAACTATACAGGCAGGTGCAAGCATAGATAGGAGCTGACACAGCTCAGGCGCGAGACAAATGGTCCGCAATGCTGGACGCACCCCTCACAGAGGAAGATTGGACAGCTAGTTGCACACTGATCACACTTCTTACTCCAAATGGGAACCTGCGTCTTATTCATTATAAGTATATCCATCAAGTATATCACACTCCCCTCAAATTGTTCATGATCAAACTGCGAAACAATGCAAGATGTAAGCGATGTGGGACAGATCAAGCAGACTTTGCGCATCTTGCTTGGTGCTGTGAGAGAGTGCAGCAGTACTGGATAGAAATCACCACTCATCTGGCGAAAATGATGTCCTGTAACATCTCATGCACCCCTAGAGTGTGCTTGCTTGGCCTTGATGTACCACTAAGGGCAAAGGAAAAGAAACTCGTATCCATACTACTATTGCTAGCAAAAATTAGACTCTCCATGCACTGGGATAGCAAACGCGCTCCAGCGCTTAAGGATTGGTGGGTTGACGCTGCTTACTGCAGGGATAACTTTCTGACATATGCTGAGGAGCTGCCAACTATCTCTAAACCCTCAGACATCTGGGAACCGCTATCTGAGTATTTACGAGACAACCCGGATCTGACTAAAAAGGTCTCTGATGCCATACTCTAACCCTAGACTTTAACATCTGTTATTATCGCCTGTCAAGATTTGATCATGATGTTCTGCACTAGCGATGCATTTATGATACTGTGCTCAATCTGTGATTTGTATTTTGGATCGCACAGTAAAATTCTAAGATTTATATGTTAAGTGCTTATGACTGATGTATGACCTGTTCTTCTTGATTTTATGAGATAAAACTGATCAATAAAATAATAATGAACATTTTTTTTTAAAGGTAGGGGTAGACTGATATGTCCGACCTTCAAAGGTGAGCAGCGACCAAGGCCATCACTTTAGTGAATACACAAGGGGCACTGGTGAGGCCAAAGGGGAGCATGGAAGACTAACAAACATTTACAATGCAACGGTCTTGCCTTTGCAAAAGTTAGAGCTATTGGCATTGTAAATGACAAACTTTTTATTTATGTGTTGGTTTTGAAAACAGATAAATAAATGGCATTGTCATTTACAATGCCAATAGCTTAATCTCTCGCAAATGCGAGACCTATTGCATCTCCTCCTGCACAGGGAGCTGAGCAAGCTTCCCACACACATAAGGCTACAGCACAGACCGCGCCTTTCGCACAGGGAGCAAGGACTGCACAGAGAGCTGTGCCAGAACAGGTGCAGGTCTCACAGTAGCATCCTGAGCTCCCCACTCACATTACAGGGAGAGCTTCAGAGCCAGCTGCACATGCATCCCTCATGCAGTCACCACAGATGTGCACTACAGGATGCAGTGCAAGCTTCCTTCACACACAGACCAAGCTTGGCAATGGCGGCAACTTTGCAAGCTGCCTCACACCCAAGAACAGGTGCCAAACAGTCATTATTCAGGCTGGCAGGATTCCCTCTCTCACTCCGAGAACAGGCTCGGTGTAAGACAACATGGTGCACGTTTAGCTCACAGAGAGAACAGGCGCAGTAAAACAGCAGCAGAATAATTAAAACACAAAAAGGGGTTTACTGTAAAATGTCAAATTAGTCCACTTCCCGCCAAAACACAAAGGTGGCACGGTCATTGCCAGACTCCCCTTGCTACACAACACCCGCGCCACTCAGTGAATGCCCATGCAGCTCAAGGGCGTGCCTGGCTGTCACTACTGTCCTGGGGCGTAGCCCAAGCAAGCCCCCTCAGAAGTGAAGATCTGTGTTATCCCGTCGCCCCTGCCTCAGGTCATCGCCTGGGGGAGGGGTCCACTGGCAGAGCCGGGACTCGGAGAAGCTCCGACGAGAGAGGGGGTGGGGGTTCGCGGGGCTCTCGCTCTACTTCGGTCCAAACCTAATCTACACTGCAGCGAGTGAGGCGCAAATGGCAGAGCATGGCTTTGGGAAGGACGGACTCCTAATCCGCCCTGAGTAATGATGGCGCACAGGGGTCTTTGCTTGCAGCCATAGACAGTGCCCCCTGCAAGTCCCCCGGGATGTGCTGGTGCCCCTGATATCCTAAGGGCATAAACACAGGACTAGAAGTTAATATTTGAACAGAAATGGTATTCCCCGTTGAGCGCCTCACAGGCCTGTCCCGCCCGCGCTATATCAGATTTACACACACTGTGAAATGCTTGCCAGGAAGCCAAGGGACTCGCTCACAGCAAAGGTGTAGATTTATAAAGCACAGCAGTAAGCCTTAGGACGCATGCATTAATAACAAGGATTAAACAAGCACAACGAGCAACGGGGGGGGCAGGACAGCAAGCACGAACAAGGGGGGGGGAAGGACAGCAAGCACGAACAAAACAGATGAGATTACTAACATTGAACAGATGGCTTACCTTAAACACAAAACCGGGAGCATACATACCAGGCAAAGACGGAAGACAGAGACGACAGCCACGAGCCACGCACGACAATACACGGAGACGACACGACACCCAGACGACAGGAGACGAAGACAACAGCCACGCACAACGATACACAGAGACGACAGGACAAGGGGTAGACCTACAAAGTAAACAACAAAAAAAGACGGAGACAAGCCACGGACGACGGTACACGGAGACGACAGGAGACGGGGTAGACGTACAAAGTAAATAAAAAAAATATTACAAAATGCTGCTTACCTACTCGCAAATAGATAAATCCATCCAGGCAACAGAAATCGCGCAGCCGACCCCTGCAAAAGACACGTTAGGAATGACCTAAACATGCCTTGAAGAAAAAAAAAAAAAGAAAGCCCAACGTTTTATGATGGGAAAAAGGGGCGGAGCTTAAAAAACACAGAAACGCCCACAAATCTGCTCCAACAATGATTGACACATCTCTCTTCCAATGGCTAGCCTCAATTTATGGAGCTAGCCAATGGAAGAGAGAGGCGGGTTAAAGCCCCAGTACTGGAGATCAAAAAATCTCGGCTGCGCGACACTGCTGCGCGGTGAACGCCAGTCGAGACCTAAAAATGCTCTTGGCCCACTTTAAACTGCAGGTAATGGTTGTAAGACTGAAGGTCGGGGAAATGAAAATAGGCTAGGCGTCCTGCAGGTCCAGCACTACCATCAAGTCTCCTAGATCCAGGGCAGATAGAAACTAGGTCATTTTCTATGGTTCGTTTATGGACCCGGATATGGCCATGCCTGTTTAGCATTTTCAAGTGTGAATCTCTTATACCAGAATAAAATGTAAGGTAAGCCTTCAAAATACCAGAAGATCACAGAATAGTTGGCAAGTTCCCAAAGCCAGTAACGAATGTGAAGAGCAACAGTGTAACTGTAGTTATCAGAGCATGAGGAACAAGTATTGGACAAACTCTTGCACTCAGATTGAAGAAGACACGATAAGGCGGATAAAAACAATATCTTGTATGAGGAAGAGTCAGAAGGGAACTTAAACATTTTTGACATTAAGATGTGAAATAAGGAAATGAGTAAAGTCTTACACAAAGCCACAAAGGTACACCCCAAGACCGATGGCAGGGGTGGAAATTACAAATCCACGGGTAGAAATAGCAATCATCTAAATCATATTTTTTTATGGAGCTGACGGAAAATGTGCAGAGCTGTGGGTCACAAAGGAAGAAAATCCACAGGTCAGTTGAAGAAACAGTCTGGTACATATAGATTTCTTAATCGGGATGAAATCAGAAAGGGGTAACGGAATCAACTTTAATACAGTTAACCATGTTAAAAAAATAAAGAGTGCAAGATGGGGTTTGTGAAAACAAGGAAACATGATCAGACTAAAGCCTTCACAGTTGAAAAGCACTAGCTGCTGTGTTTATTTTCATTTCATAAAGGCTGTCTGAAAATGCTCCTCACAAGTCAAAATAGGCTAAATAGTTCCCAGTCAAGATTATTGCCCTCTGATGCCATGCACAACTCAATGTACAGGTGGTATGTACTGATGCCTAGGTCTGGTCTTTTGGATGTTGAGGAAGGTGCAGGCAGAGAGGGACACCACTGAGAGTCCAACTTGGCAACGCAACAGAGCACTTCAAGTTTCATTCTGCTGTAAAGGGCTGCGCTCACTTTGCCACAAGTTTGGACTGTGGCCATGAGTCTATTGACCTAGTCTCTAGCATGCCTGTATCCCTTCTCCCTGAGCAAATCAGTCACAGAGAGAAGGAGTACAGCACAGTACAGGCCTGACTTGAGTGGGATTATATGGAGTTAGCTCGACTGCACACAATGGAACCTCTTCTGAACCTCCTCAGAGTCACTGCACTGGGATGAGACTTGGAACCAGATATAAGCCCGGAGAAAGGAGAGTGCTCAAGCTCTCAGTGGATCTTTTCACTTCTATTGCACCCAAGAGAGGCAAGCTTGATTCTTGGCTGCAATGATTCACAGGAATGTCTGAGCCCAATGCAAATCGGTTGTGATCTCATGATGCAACAGAGTCTCTCGAGGTAATGCTCTGGCAATCTTTAGGAAAGAATGGTTTGGTCTTGAATTCCAGAGAACCTGACCTGACTCCATGTGGCCTTTGAGCGTACTCTGGAGAAGACCTGGTGCACCTAGACGTAATGTAGACTTTGTTTGATGCTTAAGGCATCTGGTCTAATACCCACTATACTGACAGAACTCTGGGTCACTAGACAAGGGAAAAGGAGTAATAGGCCTGGGCTTTACACAAAGTGTACTGGGTGCACAAGGAACAGTACAGCCTAGAATTAAAAGACTTGGCACTCGTACAAAGCATCATCAACCATTAAAACACACACATCCCACAGCAGGTGCCGAAAATCTCCTTGGTGGGTGAGCTTCTACTTGACCTGGACCTGCATTCAGAAGGTTTGTGAGCACCGCTGTGGGCATTAAGATGGACAGGAGTAAATCCACTAGACTTCACTAACCACGTCTTTAAAGGGGGGGGGGGAAGAAACAAGAAAATATGTTTGGGATACTTTGCTGATAGGAATAATCTAAGTTGATGGGGCTGATCCCAACTGGTCAGTCAAAGTATAAAAAACTCACAAAGGGAGTTGGGGGCATGTCAAGAGATGAGCATGTGATGATACTCCAGCTTCACTCAGCTTTTACTGAAACTTTTAAGACAAACCACTTTAAATAAAATATTATATGTGATTCTAAATTGCAACGTAACTTGCTGCATAAATTTCGGGCAACATGCCATGACACATACAAAGACCGAAACTATATAAACTACAAAGCTTACCAATTGCTTAATCTAGAAAACACAATACATATAATAATCAGGCCCATTAAAGCTTCTGTGGGACAAAAGAACACATTTTTAGTAAGACAAAGTTTTCCAATGTTTCCAGCTTTACCTTAACTCCTCTATTTGTGAAATCCATCTTAGATATGAGAGATGCCGTTCAATTTCTTCTACTTGAGTAATAAGTACACCTAGATCGTCCATCCAGGGCTGGGCCTTCAGAAGGTGGCTGCTAATCGAATCAGACAGAAGTGCTTCTTTTCCAATGAGCTGGCTAAGTAGTTTTTTCGAGTCCTCTGCATTCTTCAAAGCATTTTGAATTCTTTTTGGCACTTCTGTGGAAACTGTAAGTACCTAAGTGGACAATAATATAAAAATGACAGTTGTTATGGCACGCGTTGTCTTAATAAACATGTTCTATTGAACTAAAGTTTAGAAATCTGGCTAAATATTGAACAGTGTATGTTGAGATAGCTAACCTTAGCTCCTTTCCAATGTTTTCAAGATAAGCTTATAGGGTATTTAGTGGCTGATTTAGAGTTTGATGTATGGGTTACTTCATCACAAACGTGACAGATATCCTGTCCGCTGAATTACAAGTGCTACTGGATATAATGCACTTGTAAAAAGGAAGAAGAAATACGCATGTGTAACATTTGTGACGGAGTAACCTGTCCGCCGAACTCCGAATCAGGCCTATTACTCTAAATACGAATAATTTACATCCTGATTATCTGTAAAATCTGCCATGGATTCCAAAAGGTCATACTTTTATAACGCAAGTGTCAAACTACTGGTTTTGCCAAAGTTTGTTCGTAAAGCAAGGTTACAAAAAAAGTAAAAGAAAAAAAATGAAATGCTGGATAAAAAGGCAAAAAACAATATTTTCAGTTTTTGTAATCAGCATAGTTTATCTTCCAAATATTTTTTACACCGCACAGTGAACAGAATAAAACGCTTGCCAATGCATTATTTATTTTCCATGGAATAGAACTGAAACAAATGTAATTTACTAGAAGTGTTTGGTGCTCAGCAGCAGCCTAGGAAACATATTATAGGCCTCAGGAGAAGAGCCATCTCTTTATTTGTCATGTAACGTACACATTCTGACTTAGCTGCCAGCTGAGTGTAGCAGCAAGCCCCAACCCCATAAAAGCTGGGGCTTCGAAAGGCCTGGCTTTATGCAATATGTAGAATGCAAGAGATCATGTCAACTCAAAATCTGCTCTTTAGCCAAACCCTCACAAATATATATACCTGTTCATGGGCTTTTATGGATGGTCTGGAAGGCTACAGAAGCAAAACTAAGAGTGCATTGAGTGGGGATGAGATAGGGTAGAGAGCAAGAAAACACGTGTACTCACATGAAATGCTAAATAAAAAGGAAAAAAAGAAGTTCCCTGAATGTGAACAGTGGAAAGATACAAGTCAGTGAATCAAAAGCATTACTAACAAGGTATGCTCCAAGTGATAGACAAACATAAGATGAGCAAGGAAAGCTATAGAATAATAAGCAAGCAAATAAGAGTTACATCAAAGTCAACCAATGGTAAGGAATGAGCTCGAAGTTTTAGGTGGGGTCCACAAGAGGTGTTTTGACAAAAGCAGCAAGATCTAATAAATTACTAAATGGTACAATCAGCTCTGTAATTTTTGTGATTATTATGTTATTTATTCATTTTGTAACGGAACATATAGAACACTTGAAAAATATTCGCCTTATTACACAAATTAAATAAGAAGCCACAATGATACTGGAAAGAAAAGTCAGATTACTATTTTGTAGAATTCAGTATTGAAAACAGGATACATCTTTTCATGCCAACAGCTTAGTCTAGAAGATATTGTATGATGCTAATGTAAAATAACTTGTGGAATAAACATGCAAATATGTTTAATATGATATGACATGATAGTAATTCTGAATACTGCTTTCTATTGAAATGTGTGAGGGCTACGTCGTTACTATTATAAGTAATGAATCTCCCGAGTGGTTCCAGTCAACTCTGTCAAATGCTTTTTTGGCATCCAAAAACATGAACATCACACTTTTATTTTTTTAGTTTCCTATGTCTATGAGACGGGCTACTTTTTTAGTGTTACCTCCTGGTCTGGGTAGGCTAATTGAGGCAATCATTTGTTTAATCTTGTGGCCAAGATTTTCGCAAAATTATTAACATCTACATTTAAAAGTAATCAAAATATATAAACAATACCATTGTCTACAGAAATGTACTGCCACTTATTTTCGCTGCAGGATGCAGCTTTGTGGTAACTAAATACCAATGTTCCTGTACCCAAAAGCACTGGAATATGGGCCATAAACCGTAGAGAACTCCTAAAGCACTATGCCACCATATAAATTACAGATGTGTGCTATACAAATCCATAAAGTAACATAACTTCTCATTTTACCATCTCCCCTCTCTCTAAAAGTCTTTAATGGGAATTAACGAAATAAAACAGAATTCGGTGCATTATTTCACAAGTAGTCAATAAATTATTTATATGTATGCATCCACAATCTGAAAACATCACGAACTCATGATGAAAGTCTTAGGTAAAAGAGATTTGAAATATTGTAAAACGGTTCAACCCACAAAAATGTATATGCATAAACTGGTTTATAATCGCCCAAAAGATGCAATTAGGGAACTGAGCAATGAAATGCGATATATGTAAGTAAAGGAAAATGTACAAATGCCTTTGAGAGTACAAAATACTTCTCACTTTTGTTGGATCCCCAAACCAACTACTTTTTATAAACTAAATTTGATGGCATGATCACCATTTTTTAATTTTACACATGAATATTTGTATTCATTGAAAAAAATGTTTTTTTTAAAAACACACAAAAAACTAAGTATATAAGCAACACGTATAGAATAAAACTACTATAACCAGCAAACACTGTCAGGGAACCGTTGGAAACACTTCACAAGGTAGTGGTACACAGACACCATGTGCAGATATTCTATAGCAGGTTGCAATTATGACAGTATACAAGACAGAGAAGATTGCTGGAAAGTGGCAGCCTGAACATCATGGAGATGGTCCTGCATTAAACTATACACCATCATGAATGGGTGACATTGGGGCGTGGCTTGGGCGCCGATGGCGATGGTCGCCTGAGAGCTCGGCTCCGGGACTGAGCCCGTGATTACCCTGTAAATCGGAGGCTGCGGGGCACCCCGACCCCAGCAATCTGTTGATCGGCCCGACGGAGACCTGCCGGGGCCCCTGGCGGAGTCCGAACGAGCGGTGACCCGGCGGAAAATCGGAGTTTGTGGTACTGCGGAGTGCGACCCAACATGGCGCCCGGACTTCATTGTCCCCTCGGCCGGATCCACTAGACGGATGGAACACCACTAGCAGCGGCGCACCCCCTGCCCTGCCGTCTCACGGAGATGTGAGGACCTGGACATCGGTCAGATCGAACTCTATCAACGAGGAACGCACTCGGACGGGCAGTTGCCCCCGCTATAGTGGTTCCCGCACGCGGACGCCTGGAGGTCCCGACGGTGGCCCCACTCCCTATACCGCACTTGGCTATTCTCTCCTGGCCGGACCACTTCCATGGGAGGCGCAACCCTTTGGCGCCGCGGATCATCCGGAGGAGTCGGTGACCCTTACTCCGGGACTCTATCGGCCGCACGGGCCTGCCCGACCTGGCGACGATTGTCTCCGCCTCCTCCACGGTGCCCTCATACGACGTGGTGGTGGCACGAGCCGAAGCTGAGGAGGTCCAACAGGCCTTGGAGACGGGGATTTCCGGCACTCGACCTGAGGCCCAATAACCGGGAGAATCACAGCCGGCGCTTGCACTCGGAGAAGCTCACTCCTGGACCCGCACGGTGTGCTCCCGGCGACATGGGGAAACCTAGAGGAGCCAAGGGGGCTACCCCAGCCGCCTCAGACTCGGAGTCCCAGGACAAAGAGGACCGTGGGGACCCGGAGAGTTCTGGTGGTGCACCAATGCAGCAGCAATTTGACCGCGTCTTGGAGGCGATTGCGACCACGCGCTCGGCCCTCCAGCAGGACATTGCCCAGGTAGCGACAAGCCTAGGCCTCCTTAGAGCGGATCACGGCAAACTCTCGGACAGGGTCAAGGAAGTGGAGAGCTCGGTGAAAACTTTGGAGCCGGCGCAGCGAACCCTGGCTGCGACTATGAAGGATGCCCTGTCCCGGATTACGGTCCTGGAGCAGAGAGCGGAGGATGCGGAAGGCCGTAACAGGAGGAATAACATTCGGGTGGTGGGCCTGCCGGAAAAGATTGAGGATGGCGACATGGTGGCATACTTGGAGGCCTGGCTCCGAGACACGGTGGCACCAGAGGGTCTATCCTCCTTCTACACCCTGGAGCGCGCCCATAGAGTCCCAGCTAGGCCACCACAACAGGGTCGGACCCCGCGACCGGTGGTGGCACAGTTGTTGCACTTTCGGGACAGGGACCTCATCCTCAACGCCGCCAGACATAATGGTCCATTCAAAGTGGCGAACAGCCAGGTGAACATCTTCCCAGATTACACCTATGAAACTCAACGTAGACGGTTTTCCTTCCTGGCGGTCAAGCGAGAGCTCAGGAGCGAGGGCATTCAGTACTCGCTCCTATTTCCTGCGAGGCTCCGCATAATTGTCGATGACAAGACTCAATTCTTTGATACCCCGGAGGACGTCTGCAACTGGCTCGAACTCTACAGAGCAGGGAAAGATGGCTTTGGCTCCTCATCACAGCAGACGGCGGAGCCGGAGCAGAGACGGCGATCCAAACGAATTCGGAGTCGCCGTGGCCGCTCAGGCGGACCCTCGGCGGCGGAGACATCGACGGAGCGGAGGGGAGTGCTGGAGGTGTTGTCTACGCTGTCTGGCTCACGGGACGATGCCATTGAGGAGGAAGCGGACCCTGGTGACGAGGGGGTGCCAACGGACTCCGAGGAATCGGTGACTGATAGCGTCCATACGCCGGTGATCACACCGAAATCGGTGGAGGACCTTCTAGATGGACAGGGGTAACGGGGTGAGCTACTTCCTTTTGGGAGGGGGCCCGGCACGGGGGTGGTGGGTGCCGACACTTGATGCTGACTCCCGGGGGTGGGGGGGGGGGCCTTGTTTTTGCCCCGAGCATGTTTGGCACTGTTTCGGGCTTGTCATAGTTCTGGTGGCCTGAGCATCGTGGGCCCACTGCCTCCGCCCGGCCCGCAATTGGCCCTTAAGGCCCTCCTACGGTGGCGACCGCAGGATTAGTAGGGGATAGTGGGTTTTTGGAGGGTATGGTTTGGATGGGAACTAGATGGTGCTATTTGGGTCCTGTTCTGGGGAGGGCGGATGGGAGTTTGGTTCATACTAGGGTTGTTAAGTTTTGGTTGGGGAAAATGGCCGCCATCAGTGCTGGGGTGATTGATGTCCTTTCTTTGTTGGGACCCAGATGGGGAGGCTTTGCGAGAACGATCTGGGACAATGGCTAATGCTGCTAATCTGAAATGTGTTACTTGGAACGTGCGGGGGCTTCATACCATGTCTAGGCGGCACAAAGTCCACGCTTATTTAGTGCGTAGGGGGGTACAAATGGCGCTGCTGCAGGAAACACATCTGAACAAGGCGGAAGGGGCGGCGCTACAGCGTAGATGGAGGGGGCAGGTCTTTTGCACTTCGTACTCCGCGTATGCCAGGGGGGCGCTGATTTGGGTCAGAGCTGGGGTTCCCTTCCAGGTCACGAAAACAGTGATAGATCCAGAGGGGCGATATGTGGCCATTTCGGGCACCTTGGGAGGGAGAGACCTAAACGTTTGCTGTGTGTACGCTCCTAATGTGGACCAGACTGCCTTCCTCTCCAGGTTATCGGGCTCGTTGGCCCACTTCTTCTCCGGGCCCCTCCTGCTCGGTGGAGATTTCAACTCGGTAGTGGATGTAGACACTGACCGATCGCATCCACCCCTACCTGATTCTCCGGTTCGCCGCGTGGCTAAGGGTCGTAGGGACTGGCAGACTCATTGGGGTTTAACGGATATCTGGAGGGCGCAGCACCCCACAACTAGGGACTATTCCTACTTCTCGAGCCTCCACGAGTTGCATGTTAGACTGGACGGGTTCCTTGGCTCGCCAGAACTAGTTTCGGCAGCGGTCCGGTCTGAATATCTGACCAGGACCATATCAGATCATAACCCCCTCCTGCTGGACCTTCGTTGGTTCCCCGGGGTGCCTGCGGTGCCCACCTGGAAGTTACGGCCCGAGATCCTTGAGGACAGTGTTTTCAGAGCGGACCTAGGCGATAAGATATCGGAGTACTTTGCGTCCAACGGTGGCACCGCGAGCTCGAGAGCGCTAGAGTGGGACGCTTTTAAGGTGGTGGTGAGGGGATACTGTATTTCCAAAAAGGTCGGCATGAGACGAATTATCCTCGCCGACCTAGATGCAGCGGACCGGAAACTCCGCGAGCTGGAACTCCGCCGCCCCGGGCGCCCTGAATTACAGACAAGCGCAGCGGAGGCGAAGGAGGCGGTGGCGGCGGAGGTCGAACGGCTCCGCTGTTTCGACTACAAGGCCTATACGGTTCGGTCCATCGCAGAGGGGGATAGGTCGAGCGCGCTGCTGGCATGGCTAGCCAACCCTACGCGCCAGTCCTCACTGACGACGTCCATGCGCAAGGCAGACGGGACTGTGGTGTGCACTCAACCTGAGATTCTGAGTTGCTACCGGCAATACTACGAAAGTTTGTACCGCAGTCGCTCTACCCGAGACCCTGACTTGCTTAATAATTATCTACAGGCCCTGGAGCTCCGAACAGTGGAGCAGGACGTGGCGAAAGCCCTGGGGTCCGACATAGAATTGGGAGAGATCCGTAGCGCCATTAAAAAGATGGCGAGGAATAAGACCCCGGGCCTGGACGGCCTTCCGGTGGAGTTCTCTGCAGCTTATGCCGATCTCCTAGCCCCTAGTTTATTGATAGTCTACAGAGAGGCGAAGAGGCTTGGGCGACTCCCGGGCTCGATGTGCGAGGCCTTGGTGGTTCCCCTCCTCAAGCCCGGAAGGGACTCATCCGATCCGGGGTCTTACCGCCCCTTATCAATGCTGACGGTTGACTATAAAATACTGAGCAGCATCTTGGCCTCGAGGCTGCTGGGGCACATGAGCTCCCTGGTACATGAGGACCAAGCTGGATTCATCCCCAGGCGTAACACGACCATGAACATTCGCAGGTTGTTCCGCTTGCTGGGAGAACCGCTTGTAGACGCCCCGTGCCCGGTTGTCTTATCGGTAGACTTAGAGAAGGCGTTTGACAGCCTGGAATGGGACTACCTTGGTACTGTGTTGCGGAGGTTCGGTCTCGGTGAGGGCTTCATCAGGTGGACCAAGGTTCTGTATGCCTCTGCATCGGCCAGGGTTAGGGCGGGACCGCTCATTTCCTCACAATATCCGGTGGAGAGGGGCACGAGACAGGGATGTTCGTTATCCCCGCTTCTCTTTGCGCTGGCGGTGGAGCCGCTCGCACTGCACCTCCAGTCGGGAGCCCATTATGCGGGCCTGTGGACTCCTTCGGGCCCGCACCACATTTCGCTGTATGCAGACGACCTGCTGCTCTTCCTCGAGGACCCGTTCGCTGCCTTACATGGTGCCGCGACGGCGCTCACGGAGTTTGGGGAGGTCTCGGGCCTCCGGGTGAACTGGACTAAGACCTGTCTTTTCCCGGTTCGCAGGGGCACCCCTAGCCCTGCTCTCAGCAGGGAGATTAGATGGGAACCTGACTGCTTTAAATACCTGGGGGTGTACGTCTATCATGAACCATCTGACCTCCTAGATGGGAACATTGCCCGCGGCACTCGTGCACTTCGAGGCAGCATGGACTTCTGGGCCACGCTACCGCTCTCGGTGGCAGGGCGGATCGCTTTGCTCAAAATGGTGGCGCTTCCCCAGTTGTTATATTATTTCCGGACGCTGCCAATATGGGTCCCTCCGGCCACATTTCGACTATTACGATCTATGATAGTCGGATTCCTCTGGGGCTCGGGCCGCCGGCGGGTGGCCCTTAAGACCCTGATGAGGCCGAAGGATGAGGGTGGGCTTGCAGTGCCGGATTTTGAGAAGTATTATTTGGCGGCGCAGCTCTAGACCTTCACCCAGGAGATCGCCCGGGAATTCCGGGGCCCGGAAGACAGAAGGGGTACGGGTATGGCCAGGCATGTTCTCTCCTTCATAGCGCTGCGACAACGTTTGGCCTTACAGGACTTGTCGCTTGAGGAGCGGACCGTTCGCCTGTGTTGGAACCGAGCTCACGCCCGGGGCCACCTAAGGATACCGTATGCGCCCGAAATACCTTTGGGGATGCTGACGGCTTTGCCCCATGGCGGCGATTGGTCGCGGTTGGCGAACTGGGAGGACGCAGGCTTACAGCTGATAGGTGACCTATACGAGGACGGGGCGCTTTTGCCCTTTCAGGAGCTCATCGATCGCTTCGAGATCCCTCGCGGCGACTTTTTGTTGCACTCGGCCCTTATCCGAGCGATTCAGGCGCACTGGAAACACGGGCAGGAGGAACCCCCTTTATCTCCGGTGTGCCAATACGTGATGATGTCTGCGGGCACGTGAAGGCGGTCACTTGCCTTTATGGCAGACTGATCAATGAGGGGCTGGTCCCCCTCACTACTCTGAGAACCCGTTGGGAGGTGGACATTGGCAAGGAGATCCCGGAGACGACCTGGTCCCAGCTGGTGCGGCGAGCCTGGAAGGGCACACGCCACGCCCGCTTTCAATTGGTCCACTACTACGTGCTCCATAGAGCTTATCTGACCCCGGTGAAAATCAGGCGATATTTTGCTACGAATTCAGCGGATTGCCCCAGGTGCCCGGCCCAGGAAGCGGACCTGCTCCACATGTTGTGGGCCTGCCCAGGATTATCATCCTATTGGGTAGAAGTGGGGAAGACCCTGGAGGAGGTGACGGGGAGATCCTTATCGATTGACGCGGCGGTGGGACTCCTGCACTGGTTCCCTCATACCCCCAAGAACAAAATATCCAGCAAATTCATCGATTTAGGGCTGCTCCTTGCTAAGCGGGAGGTGACCAGGAACTGGAAGGCACGAGCTGGTCCAACGGGAGGTCGGTGGCACAGCAAACTTTTGAAGTGGGCGGCGGGGGAGAGCACACTGAGATACCAGCTAGCTTGGAAGCAGCGTAATGAGAAGGCGCAGGAGGCAGCGCTGGAGTGGGAAACGTTAGTGCAGGCCCTTAGGGATTATTGCGCCCCCAGCGACTCTGACAGTGAGGATGCAGCTCGCCCCATGTCCCGTTAGATGATTGAACTTTTCAGCTCTGTTGTTTTCCCCATGGGTCCTTTAGCGGATCCTGTTGCGGTAGTTGCCGTGCGCTGATGGCGGGGTTGGGTAGGGGATGCTTTGGTTTTTAGCTTTTTTGAGGGTGGGGTTTTATTTCTGGGTTTATAGGCTTGTTTGGAAAAGCAGATGACAGACAGTGGATTATCCGGACCAGCTTTGGCGTCCTGCTGAGCCCCCATTGACTTTCGCCGCCCGACCCTAGGGTTGTGGGCTGAATGGCTGTGTACGAGAAATATGGCGGGGAGATGGAGGGTTGTGCCTTATTGATTTTGCTTGTTTTATAATGCTGGTCGATTATGTAACGATTTACTGATTCCTGCAATAAAAATATATTTAAAAAAAAAAAAAATGAATGGGTGACATTCCATATTAACGTGTATTGGTGGCCATTATTATTAGTGATGGTGATTGAGTTTTTAGTGTCCAATCATAATTGATGGAACAATTGTATATACTTGTAAAACCATTAAAAAAAACTAATTGCGTTGGAAATTATTGCCTGCACTTTCATTCAGCTTGTCTGGGATAGTTTAATGCACAGAACTGGAAACAGAAATATACTTACCTGTTCCTCCAATTGTTGCTTATCTTTCGTGATCTCCTCTATGAGTTTTCCAAGCCTTCGTAAAGACTTTACATCGTTACCGAATTCTCTTTCCACGAAATCGGAAACATAAGAAGGGATGTCACAATTCTCCATATCTGGGGATGAAACTCCGACTGGGATAGCCTTCTTGCTGACCATACATGTGTCACTTGGGTCATTCTTATCAGTCACAGCAGCCATGTTTTCTTACTTAGAGGTATAAGAAGATATTCCCAGTTACATATATTTCAAAATCGGTACTTTGTAGTCAATTTCAGAGAAAAAAGTGTGCACATAAGCATATCTAAAACATGACATGATATTTTACATCACTGATGCTGCTCATCACTCCAGCATCTAAAAGTCCACCAGGCTCGGTGTTTAGTTACCTACCAGGTACTCGACACAAGGCTTTTTGTCCCAGCCTTGAGCTCAGCATCTGTTCCCCAGAAGTTCAACGGGCTCATTAAATAGACACCCCTCCGCCCTGACCCTATGCCCCCAAACCCACTGTCACATTTCTTGACCCACTGCAGAAGACAGTGGGAACAGGATATGAAACCCAATGTCCAGTATTGCCACCCAATTATTAAAGCCCCCTGCCATGCATAATCCTCGTACCCAAAAACCAATTTTACAAGTTCTTGAGCGTTGCAAAGTAGGTATTGGGTACAGCAAATGATATGTTGGGAATACCCCAGCCCCTCTCACTCTGCCCCCACAGAAGAACATGATATTGTAATATAGGTAATGTAATTAAGAGTTATCTCTATAGAGTGTTTAAGGTAGAATTCTTATATGTCACTTTAGGAATGTTGAATGTAGAACATTAGTGTTTAGAATGTTGGTACATGGCTTTATTGAGAATCTGCATTGAAACTGTAAGCAGGATGTCGTGGGTTCTTTTCTTCAATTAAACTTACTTATACAAGTGGATCACCTCGTTATTGGATTTATTCATATTCACTATACTATATTTTATGGCGACGAGGATGGGAATTACAATATTACTCCACAAAGTACCACTGATGTTGCTCCTTTTGTTTTGCTAAGAGGTAGAAAACCTATTACTTCTATTCGTCCAACTTGGTTATTAGACAAAGTTGAATCTTATCATAATATTGACTTACAGGGTGTGCGAGAACATGTTAGAGAAAAACAAAATTGTTATAAACTGAATTATGATAGTAGAATGCATGTGAAAGAAGGAACGATGAACATCGGAGATTTGGTTTTAATTAAGAAGCCTAATAAAGTCAGCAAGGGACAGTCAAAATTCTCAGAACCTGTAAAAGTTTTGAAAATTAATAAGACAGCTGTTTTATTACAAAACAGGGGATAGTCAAATAGTAATGCTTTAGTTAAGGTAACTAGTGAACAAGCAAAAAATATTTTACAAAGAGTTGGCTCCTCAGTAGCATGTGAAAGATATGATTGGTTTGATTTAAATTCTTTAATACATTCTGATCGTAATGGAAGTGTGCAATCTTCTTCACATTCTGACCACAATCACACTGGGCAAATTTCTCGAGGGGAAAATAACTTTGAGAGAGGTGATTTTGTTGTTGATGATGATAGAACAGCAACGTAACATTGTCCAATACTATTCCTGAAGGAGGTGGAGACAATATCATCAGGAGCAGTTCGAGAGTAAGATCTGGTCCCACCCACTCAAGGGATTATGTGTATTATTAATTGTATGTTGTTTATTTTTTGTTATTATTTATTTTTATTATTTTTTAGGAAAAAGGGGTGTGTAATATACTGTAAAGTTATTAAGAGTTTATCTCTATAGAGTCTTTAAGATAGAATTCGTATGTGTCACTTTAGTAATGTTGAATGTAGAACTTTAGTGTTTAGAATGCTGGTACATGGCTTTATTGAGAACCTGCATTGAAACTGTAAGCAGAAGGTCGTGGGTCCTTTTCTTCAATTAAACTTACTTATACAAGTGGTTTAGGTCGTTATCGGGTTTATTCATATTCAACATACTACAGATAAATCAAGCATTTGGTTAGTGGACGGGAACTGGGCAAGTGGTGTGGCGGTCTGCCAAAGCTTGTGTTCATGTCCACTGGTTCCAGAGCACAGACGTTCACGGGGGAATGCAGTGAGAAAAAACCTTTTATGAGTTACCGAGATGGTGGTGTCTGGGGGGTTGCAACACTACGAGTTGACAACAGCAACGCAGTGAACAATCTTCTTGCACAAGGCATAAAGAAAAGCTGTGATAGAAGCAGCACTGCCCACACTTGCTAATGAAACCACAGCGACGGCAGCACTCGCTTCTCCGGATATACACCAGCAAGAAAACAATAACAGCCCTGCCGTCATGAGCAGGAAGTGTAACAGCTGCAGAACTGGTTGTAAACATACGTAAAGAGTAACAACAGGTAAGAAGGTACATAAGACGACAACATGAAGACAGCATCCTTTACAAATCTAGAACTCTGTGACAGTACCAGTGTCCCCTGTAGAAAGCAAGTGCGTTAACATCGGTACTACCCACATCACTTTATTATAGTCGCACTGCTACCCCCACTGTCAAAGTTTGAAAGCAACGGTACTTCCGCCGAAGTCATTCATACAGTGCAGTACCACAGCCATGCAGTATTACAGTACAGAATTAACAGCGTCACGGCGTGACAGCAGCACGGTCACCTCCACACTCCCACACAAAGTCTGGCAGTTGCCGTACCAGCTCTCAGACGGCAGAACCAGGCATGACATCCGTCCACACATGCGTGACAGCAGCAGGACCACCTGTACAGCCATAAAGAAAACGTAACAGTATCAGCGCTTCATCAAGATGCATACGTTGTGCAGGAAAGAAAACTGCTTTAAAGTGTACCGAAACAGATAACCTGCATACTACAAGCACAGGTAGACACAAAAAGAACAAGCTCTTGATCGTAGCACTCACTTCTCATCTCCCGGTGGAGGGTGTCGAACCCCACAAATTGCCTCAGCCCGGCCAAAACAAGAGATAGTCTGCTCAGAATGACAGGCAGCCTGGGTGGAAGCTTGAGTTGTCCGTGTCATCCCAAAGAAGCCTGCAATTGGTTAGCTCTTGCTACGACCCCGGAAGATACCGCCCCAGCTACCGACGAGCCGCTATTCCGGCACTAAGATTTTTTGCCACGGGGTTGAGTTTTGGCACTATTTATTTATTTATTTAATGCGATTTTCTATAGCGCGAACATTACCCGAAGCTGTCAGAGCGCTTTACAAAAGAACCAGTTGCAATACATAAGGGCTTTGGGTTACATGAGTTACATAAGAGATATAAACGGAAAAACTCTAAAATCACAAAGGAATGGTAGTGAGTACAAAGGTCTACTACATATACTAGTGGTTAGTGTTCTATACAAATTGTAAATTCACTCAGGATTACATTTTAACAGCGATTAGGCTTGGACTATATATATATATATATATATATATATATATATATATATATATATATATATATATATATATATATATATATATATATATATATATATATATATATATATATGTTACAGAAGCACTGATTAGGAATAGGGAACAAGGTCCCCAGTTCTGATCGCTAGTATTGAGTGGCGTGCTGCTGGCAGATCCAGAACGAATTTTTAAGTGAAAACGCTCATTGCGTGAGCAGTCCAGCTGCCTACTGCAGAACTAAAGAAGCGATACCTGGGAAAACATGATGCCATGGGCGTAGGAGACACTAAATTTCTGGGGGGGACAGGGTCAACCTTGGGGACTTTCCAGTGACCCTATACAAATCACCCATTGTGCGAGACCGTACGCGCGTTAAACGTATACAATCGCATAGTTATGAAGAGAAATATTGAGAAAGACAGGCAAGTAGTCACAGTCTGCAAGTATGCTTTATTTTTATTTACATTCACAATAAAGACCAAATGGGAAAAAAAATATGTATATAAATCTTGCATCTTCATACACAAATGTGAGTGCAGGTTGAGCAGTGTGCCTGTGTGAGTCCTGGGTGAGTGATGTCTATGTGAGTGCAGGGTGAGCAGTGTGCTTGTGTGAGTCCTGGGTGAGTGATGTCTGTGTGAGCGCAGGGTCAGCAGTGTGCCTGTGTGAGTGATGTCTGTGACAGTGCAGGGTCGGTGATGTCTGTGTGAGCGCAGGGTGAGCAGTGTGCCTGTGTGAGTCCAGGGTGAGTGATGTCTGTGTGAGTATAGGGTGAGCAGTGTGCCTGTGTGAGTCCTGGGTGAGTGATGTCTGTGTGAGTATAGGGTGAGCAGTGTGCCTGTGTGAGTCCTGGGTGAGTGATGTCTGTGTGAGTATAGGGTGAGCAGGGTGCCTGTGTGAGTCCTGGGTGAGTGATGTCTGTGTGAGTATAGGGTGAGCAGGGTGCCTGTGTGAGTCCTGGGTGAGTGATGTCTGTGTGAGTATAGGGTGAGCAGTGTGCCTGTGTGAGTCCTGGGTGAGTGATGTCTATGTGAGTGCAGGGTGAGCAGTGTGCCTGTGTGAGTCCAGGGTGACTGATGTCTGTGTGAGCGCAGGGTCAGCAGTGTGCCTGTGTGAGTGATGTCTGTGACAGTGCAGGGTCGGTGATGTCTGTGTGAGTATAGGGTGAGCAGAGTGTGCCTGTGTGAGTCCTGGTGAGTGATGTCTGTATGAGCGCAGGGTCAGCAGTGTGCCTGTGTGAGTGATGTATGTGACAGTGCAGGGTCGGTGATGTCTGTGTGAGCGCAGGGTGAGCAGTGTGCCTGTGTGAGTCCAGGGTGAGTGATGTCTGTGTGAGTATAGGGTGAGCATTGTGCCTGTGTGATTCCTGGGTGAGTGATGTCTGTGTGAGCGCAGGGTCAGCAGTGTGCCTGTGTGAGTGATCTCTGTATGAGTCCAGGGTGAGTGATGTCTGTGTGAGCGCAGGGTGAGCAGTGTGCCTGTGTGAGTCCAGGGTGAGTGATGTCTGTGTGAGTATAGGGTGAGCAGTGTGCCTGTGTGAGTCCTGGGTGAGTGATGTCTGTGTGAGCGCAGGGTCAGCAGTGTGCCTGTGTGAGTGATGTCTGTGACAGTGCATTGAAGGGTGAGTGATGTCTGTGTGAGCGCAGGGTGAGCAGTGTGCCTGTGGGAGTCCAGGGTGAGTGATGTCTGTGTGAGTGCAGGTTGAGCAGTGTGCCTGTGTGAGTCCAGAGTGAGTGATGTGGATGGGTGAATGCTGGCTTAGTGATGTGTCAGGGAAGGGTGAGTAATGGGTCTATGTGTGCAGGGTGACTGTGCCTATGTGAATGCAGGGAGAGAGATGTATCTGTGCACGTGCAAAGAGACTTGTCTGGCTACTCCCAGAGATGTACTGGCCAAGATACCGCTTTCTCAAATGTGCTTAAGAATGCACCATTTGCCCACTCTTTTTTCAAAATGTTCTCGTGGGAGAACCCCCGAATCCCCCATAGGTGGTTGGGCCTTGCTCGCTGCGCGAGCTCGACACAGTGCAGTATTTACGCCACACCACTTTCAAATGTCACCAGCCGCCCCTGCCTTTTAAATGAAAATACACTATGAAAATTACAGTGTAGGCATAAGGTGATCACATATCATTTCACACACTGACAAATCTGAATACACAATGTAATACAGCAATGTCTAGCACCATCCCCTAAATGAATATAAAAAAAAAACCTTTTGACCTAATGTCAGATGTGTCAGTACGAATCTAGTTATACTGAAAACATTGACAGTCTTAACTATCACAGTAGTTTAAGGAAGCAAATCTTGAAAATTTCCAAAAGGCTTCCTCAGAGTTCTTAAAGAACACTACAGCACGTCAACACAGAGCATTATACAAGTGTCCAATCTGTGGCTGGGCTGCGCCGCGCCGGGCCCGAGAAGAGACCTGCACCTGGTGTGCCCAGAGAACCAAAGGTGTGTGCGGAGCTGCGGCTGTGTGAGGTGACCTGGGGCCGCGATGTATACACTCACTGCACTGACTGCATGCCAAGAACAACGGTGCGGGACGCTGCTCACAAATGGACAGTGACAAGAATGACAGAACAGAAGGTAGCGCTAGCAACCCCAGCCTATGCGTTAAAAACACACGAATGTCCATTTTCACACAACAATCTCCAAAATCTTTCCCTATCTTCCTACCTCGCAGATATTTATTCACCCCTTGAAAGCCTTGTAAGCGGCCCTCTGATTAATTCCCAGTCCTTATGAGGTTAGATTTCTCACGTCCGCGCTCATAAAACTAAATCTACTTTGTAAGCCTCATTCAGATAATTAGAAAAGTATCACATTTAAGCAAGAATATTGAGCCACAATGCCCGTGAATAGCCGAATTTAGAGACAGGCCTGCAAACACTAGTCCACGGTGACACTTACACAATTCCAATCTAATAATTACAGAAACACGGCGTGAAAGGGCCCTTTGTTATCGGGAGTTATTCAAAGTGCGGAATTAAGACAGAACATACTGGGCACAATTTAAACAAAAAAGCGACGAGGAGAGGGCTTTCACGCACTATAAATAAAAAAGCAGCACTGGCAGCAGAGGTGAGGGCGAGGCTGCTGAGCAGAGGCTCAGGCTGCACTCCAGACTCCACTCAGTCACAACTTGTAAACCCCACACCCCCACCACTTTCAAATGTCACTAGGCGCCCCTGGCAATGCAGTGTAACAGCCCTCCTTGCTCTTCAGAGAGGCCAAGGACTGGATGTCATATATTTATAACACCTTCTTGCCCTATTGTTCGACACTCCGAGCCCTTCAGCCTCATTTCAGGAGCTCTGTTATGTGGCCCGTTATGAACACCTGCAGACTATTCAGTTCAAAGTAAGCACCATAGTGTGACACCAAAAACAAACCAATCTCAATCATGGTAGTCTCATAAACACAGGAGGTGACTCAGTTCAAAGAAAGCATTATAGCAGAGCAATATCCGACTGCAAAAAAAATACAAAAAACACATGATCTTTCAATTATAAAACTCTTCGAGTTGCAGCATTGAGTAAACTCATGAAATATAAATAATGAGCACTAGATCATTGAGGATCTCCAGAAATGTTTTAACATTTATTGTTCAATAATTATGCAGTGTTGTAGTCAATTAAGTCTTTACTGGCACTCAGGGCACGATTTCTGAACATTGAATGTTAAAAGCGTTAAAGTTAAGGGCATGAATAGAGAGCCCAAAAGAGACCCTGTTCAATATCTGTTTCAATTTAAAGTAAACTGCACTTACCTGGGAGAGGGTGAGGCCAGGGACGTCTTCTCCTCACCTAGTCCTCTTTTTTGTGCATGGTCTAGGGCAGTCCAGTCCCGGCCTTGCCCCTACTTACAAGTTACCGAGCGTCAGAGCGTGCTGCTGCCTGCAGCCCTTCGTTTCAAGCCGGCAACAGACACGGGGCGAGGAGTCCACGACGAGGTCAGGTCAGCCAGCTAATCAACCAGAGCACTGGCTGGCTACAGGCAGCTGAGGTGCGAATTAAATCATTCCTGGAGCCTCAGGGGTGCTGCGCCACACATAGACTTCAAAAGGGCAGAGGCAGGGGGGCGAGTGGCCTCTGACGTCACCTTATTGCTGTGACTATCGGATCATTGGCGGCTCACAGACAGGTAACTGGAGAGGCGCCAGGTCAAGTGCAGGGCCATTGATCCGATAGTCACAGCATAAGGTGACGTCAGAGGCCACTCGCCCCCCTGCCACTGCCCTTTTGAACTCTGTTTGGCTCAGCGCTGATGGCCTGGCTGATGGCTCAGGAGGTAGCAGGGAAATTTGTTTAACCCCTCGGACCCCCCACCCTTGTCCCCCGTGTCCCCCCCACTCCAAAATCTGGGGGGGATATGTCCCCCGCGTCCCCCACAGTTCCTACGCCCATGCATGATGCATACTGTTATAAACATGTTTCGGATATCTTTTGCAAACGTATTTAAAATTTTAAAACAATACCACGCCTCTCTTCGCATGCGCACTGTTATGGTAGCGTTACAACAAGTAAGTATATTCTAACTGGTTATGGTTGCAAAAAATAGATGATGTGCCTTTCGCTGAAATTAGATTGTGTACAATCGATAGCCAAAGCAAGCACATACTACACTATTCAGTGAGAGCAAGCAGCTGTTGATCAACGCCGCACAGCGAATTAGTGAAGCATAGAAGTTTACCCCAGGCAGCAGCCTATATTTATTTTCTATGTGCTAGGGAACGAAGTCATAATGTGGCTGTGTGACTAATCACGTTTCTTTTTTCAAAAATGTGTAACATAAAAAACTTACAGTATATTAATTTATCTACACAGACACTTTTTTGTTTTAGAAAAACATCATACATATAAACAAGCACTGGCGTTGCCAATAGGTCTCGCAGTAGGAAAGTTGGAGCTATTACAATTGCAAATAACAATGCCTTTTATTTTTGTTTTCATTTTAAAAACATAAAGGGCTTTGTCATTTACAAAACCAATAGCTCCAACTTTCCTACTGCGAGACCTATTGTGCACTGCACAGTGTGGGTGAAAGTGGCACTGCGTGTGTGTGAGTGGCTTTGAGTAAGTGGCGTTGCGTGGGTGAGTGGCGTTGCGTGGGTGAGTGGCGTTGCGTGGGTGAGTGGCGTTGCGTGGGTGAGTGGCATTGCGTGGGTGAGTGGCGTTGCGTGGGTGAGTGGTGTTGCATGGGTGAGTGTGGTGTTGCATGGGTGAGTGTGGCGTTGCGTGTGTGAGAGTGGGCTTGCGTGGGTGTGAGTGGCGTTGTGTGTCTGAAAGTGGTGTTGCGTGTGTGAGTGGGCTTGCGTGGGTGTGAGTGGCGTTGTGTGTCTGAAAGTGGCGTTGCGTGTGTGAGTGGGCTTGCGTGGGTGTGAGTGGCGTTGTGTGTCTGAAAGTGGCGTTGCATGTGTGAGTGGGCTTGCGTGGGTGTGAGTGGCGTTGTGTGTCTGAAAGTGGCGTTGTGTGTCTGAAAGTGGCGTTGCGTGTGTGAGTGGGCTTGCGTGGGTGTGAGTGGCGTTGTGTGTCTGAAAGTGGCGTTGCGTGTGTGAGTGGGCTTGCGTGGGTGTGAGTGGCGTTGTGTGTCTGAAAGTGGCGTTGCGTGTGTGAGTGGGCTTGCGTGAGTGTGGGTGGCGTTGTGTGTCTGAAAGTGGCGTTGCGTGTGTGAGTGGGCTTGCGTGGGTGTGAGTGGCGTTGTGTGTCTGAAAGTGGCGTTGCGTGTGTGAGTGGGCTTGCGTGGGTGTGAGTGGCGTTGTGTGTCTGAAAGTGGCGTTGCATGTGTGAGTGGGCTTGCGTGTGTCTGAAAGTGGCGTTGTGTGTCTGAAAGTGGCGTTGTATGTCTGAAAGGGGCGTTGTGTGTCTGAAAGTGGGCTTGCGTGGGTGTGAGTGGGCTTGCGTGGGTGTGAGTGGGCTTGCGTGGGTGAGTGGGCTTGCGTGTGTGAGTGGCGTTGCGTGTGTGAGCGGCGTTGCGTGTGTGAGTGGCGTTGCATGTGTGAGTGGCGTTGCGTGTGTGAGTGGCGTTGCGTGTGTGAGTGGCGTTGCGTGGGTGAGTGGCGTTGCGTGGGTGAGTGGCGTTGCGTGTGTGAGTGGCGTTGCGTGTGTGAGTGGCGTTGCATGTGTGAGTGTTGTTGCGTGGGTGAGTGGCATTGCATGTTTGAGTGGCGTTGCGTGGATGAGTGGCGTTGCGTGGATGAGTGGCGTTGCGTGGATGAGTGGCGTTGCGTGGATGAGTGGGGTTGCGTGGGTGAGTTGTGTTGCGTGTGTGAGTTGTGTTGCGTGTGTGAGTGGTGTTGCTTGGGTGAGTGGCGTTGCTTGGGTGAGTGTGGCATTGCGTGGGTGATAGTGGGCTTGCGTGGGTGTGAGTGGCGTTGCGTGTCTGAAAGTGGTGCTGTGTGGGTGAAAGTGGCACTGCGTGGGTGTGAGTGGCTTTGCGTGAGGGAGTGAGTGAGTGGCGTTGCGTGGGTGAGTGGCGTTGCATGTGTGAGTGGTGTTGCGTGGGTGAGTGGCGTTGCATGTGTGAGTGGCGTTGCGTGGATGAGTGGCGTTGCGTGGATGAGTGGGGTTGCGTGGATGAGTGGGGTTGCGTGGATGAGTGGGGTTGCATGGATGAGTGGGGTTGCGTGGATGAGTGGGGTTGCGTGGATGAGTGGGGTTGCGTGTGTGAGTGGTGTTGCTTGGGTGAGTGGCGTTGCGTGGGTGAGTGTGGTGTTGCGTGGATGATAGTGGGCTTGCGTGGGTGTGAGTGGCGTTGCGTGTCTGTAAGTGTTGCTGTGTGGGTGAAAGTGGCACAGAGCCTTTGATGTGGCCTGGCGCAGGAGAAATGCTGCTGCTGCTAATTAAATATAAAAAGTGTTTAGGGACTCACGGCTGCCGAGAGTAACAAGGCAGTGCTGGGAGGGGGGCTGCGCACCAACTGAAGTGCTCTGGTTGCACGGCCTGCGGCCGGCCGTGTGAAGTGATAAGCCTTTGAAGTTCACAGGCATGCTGTGACGGAGGTGTGAGAGGTCTGGCAGGGAACAGATGGCCTGGCTGTGAAGCAGGGGGCGGGGCAGCGCTGGGGAAGCCTGTGGGAGGGTGATTGATGCGGGGAGGGAGGAGAGCCTTTTGCGAGCCTGCAGGAGAAATGCTGCCGATGCGCGTGCATGTTTAATCATGTGATTCACGTGAACTTAAAGAAAACCGCGGCTGAAAGCCAGTGGTTTGAAGAGGATTTTGGCCACTTGAATTCTCGTTCCCTCAATGCGCTTGCGCGCATTGTAGGTCACGAGACCTAAAAAAACTTAATGTAGAGCTTACAGATGACAGTGAAATTGTGTGGTGTGTGGCACGCCAATGCTCCAACGAAAGCCAAATGGAGATGTGGCTGCGTGCTCAGTTTTCAGGCCAGGTTTTTTTTTATTTAGAAGCAAATAGTTCTCGTCATGCAAGCAGTAAATTAGCTTTGGCTTCAAAATAGTCAGGGGCGTAACTAGACCCAAACTTCAGGTAGGCTAACAGGTCAACCAAAGGAGGCACAGCTAACCCTTCAAAGGAATGAGGGAGAACTATCCTTAGAGCAAATACAAGAACACAGAGTGACAAACTCTGTATTTTAAATACACTGGTCAAACCTGATATGCTTGCAACACGTGTAAGTGAACTTTGTCAATTTTTATAGGCCCCTGGACAGAGATATTTACAAAGGACAATAAATGGTTTGCCAACTAAAAAGCAGATTACAATACAAAGAACTTTAGAACCAGTTTCTGCAAAGTTAGTTCAAGAGAAGACCCTTTTTGACTAGCCTCCAAAAATTCTTTTTATGAAATCACGGGCTCAGTAATATGTGTAATACCATCTTCAGAAAGATGCTTCTCTCTGACTGTTGACTAAATGTACGTTTTTGCAGTTTGCTCATCTGGACATTGTAACATATGCTTTTTTTTAAGCTGCAGATGTACTTGTCTGAGAATATTGAGTTTACTGGGTTGGTTAACACAACTGAGTTCAGGATGTTGACTGCAAAGTCTCAGGTTTTATTTAATAATGTGTCTTCCATTCCACCCAAGATTGAATGAGTGCTAGTTGGCAATATTACCACCTGTTAATTACTCTGTCAGGAATCTGTGTTATTCTAAATCAGAATAAAATCGTTATTGTTAGTACCCCACATTGAGTAGTTTCCATATGAGATGACTAACCTACATTGTAACACTGGAGCAAGTAGCACACAAAGTACTGTTTTCATTGTGCAATGTTTTTGCATTTCCAACCTATTAAACCCATTATCAGAGTTATGCTGCTGTTGACAGGTTCAGAGTTAGTTGAAAGCAGAATAAGGTTTCAGTAGGATTTTGCTGCCAAACATTACTAGTTTAAAGAGGTAGGAGACAGTAATGTTAGGCGTACACAAGCCGGGTGCAGGTGTACTGCTTCTGCATCAACACCATCCCATTGAAATACTACACAAAGCTTAAAGGAAATTCTACATGTTTTACAGTGCATAGTGCGAAAATAATCCAAGATGCGTTTGTTTTAGGCAGTGTAAATATGTCTCTGGTTAGACAAACTAGATGTCTCGCTTCACACTGGAGCTATCTCTCAGTCATAGGTCAGGCATCTGAGTTATCCCTCAGGTGACAATGCTTCATCATCAAAGGACAAAAAGCCACAATCCATCACTTCTGCTTGATTCATTTGAAATTACCACTGGCACCGTGTTTAGTGCCTGAGGGCACAGACTACATCATTTGAAAACCAATACATGCAAGATAGGAGTTGAGAAAAGTTGTAAAGTGCAAAGAACTTCCAAAGGCATCTTGGCGCAGAACTGAAATACATCATCTTGGCTATTAGAGGCTATAAGGTTACAGCAGGTAGAAAAATGGGTGAACTCGGTGGCTTGGTGACTCCAATCTGAGCCTAATATATTGTAGGCAGTGTATCTTTTGGGATCGGATTATGGTAGAACCTCAAACACAGATTTGCATATCAACCCTACAGTAAGTCTTAGCTTCCCAGTAACTCCAGGATGGGTGCTGCCAATTGATCTATGACAATGCCCCCGGACTGAAACCTTGAACATTATGCATAGCACGGAGCCAGATCAACATGGCCCATGCCCGGTGGAACTTTGATGGAACTTTCGATGGACCTTTGACGATGCCCCCTGGGCGGATACCAAAACTGTTTGTACTTACCTCGGTGCACGAGCAACCTTGGCCGATTCCCGGTGGAGCTGTTATATGCAGCTATAGAAGAGTCTAGCCCTGGTTTCACCCCCTCGGCCGTCACCTACCCAGCCGGTCATCTGACATTGTTTTCCTCGTTTCCCCTTGGTGTTTCCCTCCCTCCCCCTCCCTCCGTGATTCTTTGATTTAACTGATGCAACTATGTAACCTGTAACTCTGTGCGGATACCAAAACTGTTTGTACTTACCTCGGTGCACGACCAACCCTGGCCGGTGCCCGGTGGAGCCGTCATATGCAGCTATAGAGGAGTCTGTCCTTGGTTTCACCCCCTCGGACGTCACCTACCCAGCCGGTCATCTGACACTGTTTTCCTCGTTTCCTCGTTCTGTTTTCTTTCCCTCTCCCTCCCCTCCCTCTGTGATTCTTTGATTTAATTGATGTAACTATGTAACCTGTAACTCGCTGATCCTCATATAAAGCGCTCTGATACCTCCTGGTCTAGCTAGCACTATAGAAAACTTTTCAGATAAATAAAAAATAAATAACATTTGGAGACCAAGGCCATGGTTTCCAGTTATTTAGAAATCAGGTGATAATAATGTAATTGATGCTACCCTAGTATGGGGTATTTAATGGGTAATACAATTCCTTTTGACTGAGCTACCCACCTCTGAATGAAACCTAACAGGTGGAATTGTTAGTTGACACACTGATTACTGTATATTTTGCATTTACGTCGCAGCATTTTATATTGATAGATATCCTCTGGCCTGGTTTGATAAAATCTGTCCTGAGAAAATGTAATGAGGTAATTCATGCACAGCTGAGAATTAGGGTCTTTGTGCAAAATCCGCTTGCACATGAATCGGAAATTAAAACAAACATTTAAATCAGGGTCTGAGTAAAGTCTGTATGTTTATAGAAGGGATGGATGGGTTACGTCAGTCGAGATTTGCATAGCTCTCTATTGCCATGAACATGATCCCACAGTGCAGTAGGGTTCAAGTTTGCTGAATTGTAATGCAGATGTATTTACACAATACTTCATACTCTTAATCAGGTGCTAAAGCACCTTTGTGGAGGGCTAGTACGTCACTGTAGAATGCCATAGAGGGAACAGTGTTTGTTATTTGTGGAGTTTTTTTTATATACTACATTGGGACCAGAGGTATGCACTTAATAAGATTGTTGCTAAGCCTCAGAGTGAAGTTTAAGAGAAAATGAGTGAGCAATAGATTTTTTAAGCCCTCAATTCTAATTGATGGAGAGAAGTGTAGAAGTGCAGTCTGGCCTATGTTTGAAGTGTTTCGGTATATGGATAGTGCTGACAAGGTCATAAAGAAGCAATTAGCTATGCTTACACATGGGTGTAGGAGGAATGCACAAGGATAGACATGGCCACATAGGCCAATATCTGCCATCTATGGAGTGGTCTGTGTATTACTATAGAGTTCAAACCATATAGAATACATGTCTAAGAAAGTGCACAGACACGACAGGAGCTACCTTTGGGTGGTACAAACCTGAGCATTTAGGCAGTTACAATGCCTGAAGTACATATCGATTCAAACCCAAAAAAGCCCCTGTGGAAGGAAAAATCCATTTAAACTTCACATTACAACTAGGTCTACAGTGTCCATGATACATGTTGCTTAAGGCAACAGTTATCTGGGAGTAGGGAAGCAGACAGGCTTTGAAGGGCTGGGGCATTAATTCGAATCATTGCTAAAACTGACAGAATGTAGAATTTTTTCTTTCAGTGTTTGTTTAAATAGTGCATGGTGTTGTGAATGGATTCAAAGCATTACCGAATGAAAACAAACCAATGTTTCTGCCAGAAATAACCTTGAGGCTTCTCAAGGTTTAGGAAAGTGATTTTCCAATGCTAAAAGATTGCATTACTGCAGCTCTCTATTACATTATGATATCATCTTACAGTCTCTGCTTTTTGTTCAGATTAGAGTGTGGTTAATAACCCCTGCAAAGTATGTGTAGATGTAGTGTGATGTGAGAACTGTGCATTGTATCCTTGTTGATCTATCCCAGACACCTTAAGTAGCCCACATTGGCCCCTATTACAAGTTGCACATAATTTGCCAGGTGAAAATTCAGCATCAGTAATTACCACTACTATGCAGTAACAACCAACCAGTACTGGGCAATTAAGAGCTAAACCCAAGACCAAACATAACTGCCACCTCAGCCTGGTGATGTCAGTTTCTTTCTGAATACTGTCCATACCATTGGAGGCAAAGTCTCTGGAAATTAGATTATGCCAGTGTGCAGATCTGTAGATTGAGATACTATTAATATGGACTGGCGGAGTCCATTCTACAGAATGGGGAGGGGGGTGGTTCGGTGAAGAACCTGTGGTTAGATAGGATATCTACCAGAAGGAGTGTTACCAAAGGTAAGTAACAAATTCTTCTGATGGATACTTCTAGCGGCATAAGCATCATATATATATATATATATATATATATATATATATATATATATATATATACACACATACATATATATATATGAAAGTAACTCGCCACAAGAAACAAGGGCCCACATGCATCAAGGTATTTAGGATTCGCAAACGGTGCGAATCGGTAAATTCGTCCGTTTGCGATTCCTAAATATCTTTTTTGGATGCATCAAACTTTTTGGGGAAAATCGCTATTTTTAGCGAATTCCAAAAATGCGATTGCTTTTAAGGAATCGCAAATTTGAGATTCCTTAAAAGCAATGCATGATTTCATTTTAAATTGCGAATTCGCAATTAGGGGGTGCAAATTACCACGAGGGTGAACCTTGTGGTAATTTGCGAAAAAGTTTAAAAATGCTCAAAATTGCATTTTAAACACTGTAATGTTACACACACACATGTCCTTAGGACATGTGTGTGTGAAACATGCACTTAAAAATGCATTTGAGGGGTGCGGGGGGGTCATTTGGACCCCCCCTGCACCCATGGAATGCATTAACATTTTGCGAATCGCAAATAGAAATTCGCAAAATGTCAATGCCTTCCCATTGATTCCTATAGGCCTTTTGGCCCATAGGAATCAATGGGAATTGCGAATTCGCAATTTAGAATTCGCATAATCCTTGCGATTCGGTAAACATTGCGATTTTCACTGAATCGCAAAAATTACGCGAATAAATTGATGCATCCCATTTTGCGATTCCTTATTTGCGATTCCCTATTTTTCGCAAATAAGGAACCGCAAAATGTCCCGATGATGCATGTGGGCCAAGGCTCCTGCTTTAGTAGAAATGACGAAAAGCAGACCCGAATTCTGTGCTTCACTCAGAGTGCTTTATTTCTCAGCCAGCCAGCCGCCATAACACGTTTCGCTTCCAATGAAGCTTGATCACATGGCAAGTTGCGTTAGGCAGTGACCAGTATTTAAAGTGCTAGTGCAAGGATTAGGCAGAGCCAAACAATGAACAACATAGAAGACACCCTTCTTAGTAGCTATGAAGACTTGCTGACCTATTTGCCTGTGAAGGGGGGGGGGGGAAGGGGAGGGGTGAGCAGAGCAGGGGCGGAGAGGGAGGGAGGTGAGGGGGGGGGAATAACAACTGGTTGATTATGATTTTGCACATTGTTATGTTTTTGGGATACAGAGGAGATATACAGACTGGTTTGTGGTTGACAAAGAATGTTTTTTGTTGTTGGTATCTACGCATGTTAACACAATGGCATGTAGGATAGCGTCAATTAATGTGTGTGGCTTAAATGATTTAAATAAGAGGATGAGGGTGGCTGCATATCTAAAAAGCCTGCGGTTGGATTTGGTATGTTTGCAAGAAACCCACATTGAGTTAAGTAAGATAAATCTTTTGGAGCAACTTGGGTTCAGGGTATTGGCTAGCTCTAAACAAGAAACTAGGACCAGAGGGGTGGCAATTTTGGGTAGGCATAGGGATATGGTAGTAGGGAAAAAGAAGGAAGATAAATGGGGAAGATGGGCTATAGCGGAAATATGCTTCAGGGGTCAGAAAATATCATTAGCCACAGTTTATGGATCTACTGAAGACGATCCTGAGGTATTTCAGTTTCTTGATGCAGAGTTGGCTCAGTGGCCTGAACCCATAATTTGTTGCAGTGATTTTAACATACATGATCCGGAGAGCTCATTTACGCGGATAGAGGCAGTTTATAGAGGGAGGAAAAGGAAAGTGTTCAGGGCTCTGGCTGATATGGCTTTGAATAATTCATTGATTGATCCTTGGGTAAAACTACATCCTCATCTTGATGGAAGCACTTTTTTTTCGGCCCCACATAAAGTATTGGTTAGGCTAGATTATTTTCTTATAACTAGCTGTATGTTAGCTGGGACACAGATTGAGAAACTTCCAAGGGTGATTTCAGACCACAGTCCAGTAATACTTACCATTAAAAATAATTACTTACAAAGAGCACCCGCACAGTGGACTTTTGAGAGAGGCCTTTTAAAAGATCCAACATATAAGGAGCACATGTCGAAGTGGATTAAATGGTTTTGGGATATCAATAGGGGGACAGCAGCTATAGGAATAGTTTGGGATGCATTTAAGGCGGGAATAAGGGGAGAAACATTGAGCTTTGTCCTGGGAAGACAAAAAAGAGAAAGGGAAAGGAGAGAGTTGATAGAACATAAATTACTAAGGGAGGAGGAGAATTTAAGCAGGGTAATAAGAAATAATCTACCTTTAGAGGAATGCCTGCTTAGAATAATAGCATTAAAAGCAGAGGCAGTGGAAGGCCTAGCCAGACAGGCGGTAGACAAATTCTTGTCTAATAAGGAAAAGACATACGAGCTTAGCGAGAAGGTAGGGCGGATGCTGGCAGCTAGAACTAGGCAGAGAACAGCTGAAGCAGGAGTAAAAGAAATACGGGATACACAGGGAAATCTGGTTATGGAGACTGATGCAGTAAGAGAGGTATTTAGGAAATTCTACGCAGATTTATATACTCCAGAAGATTCACCAAACCTGGGGGAGATTGAGGAGTATTTGGGCAATATACCCCCTCCGACGATTTCAGAAGAGGATAAAGAAATACTAGATAGTCCAATATTGTTAGGAGAGGTGGAGGAAGCTCTTGACAGTTTGCCGAAAGGCAAAGCGACAGGACCAGACCAAATTCCGCTAGAATTTTATCAAATTTTTAAAAATGAACTCTTGGCAGATATGTGTATAATTATGCAACAAGCACAAGTAGGAGACCTTAGCCCAGAGTCTTGGGGGGGGGGGCTGATATAATAGTTATTCTAAAAAAAGGAAAGCCACCAGAAATGCCAGGGTCGTATAGGCCAAGTACATTAATGAACTCGGATATCAAAATATATTCCAAGATTTTAGCAAAAAGATTGGCTGGGATTATTGAGCAGTTAGTGACCCCTATCCAGCACGGCTTTATACCTGGGAAAGGGACTACGCAGCATGTAAGGACTGTGATTACAGTATTTGACCACGCAGAAATACTAGGAGATCCTGTAGCAGCACTTTCCCTCGACGCTGAGAAAGCATTTGTTAGGGTGGACTGGGAATATCTTTGGTATGTAATGAGATGGTGTGGGCTGGGTGAATCCTTTATAAAAGCTATTCAGGTATTGTACAGGAACCCAGCAGCAAGAATAAGGGTGAATGGGGGGCTTTCAGACAAAGTAAAAATCGCTAGGGGGACTAGACAGGGATGCCCTTCCTCTCCCCTATTGTTTGCATTATACCTGGAACCATTACTGCGTAGGTTGGAGGAGAATGAAAGGATACCTCCAATGAGAATAAATGAAAATATGGTGAAGTCCTTAGCCTACGCAGATGATGTGGCAATTTTAACTCCAAACCCTATCCTAGCTATAAAGGAGGTAGAGTTAGAGGCTCAGGAATTTGGGAAATTATCAGGGTACAGCCTAAATAGAACAAAGACTCAGATTATTAAGAACAGATATACTCCTTGTGCTGATAATAGGGTGGTTAACTCAGCAGTATATCTAGGAGTAGTATTAACTGCAAGTCTGGAGAGAGTAGTAGAGATAAATTTGGATCCTCTAATAGGTAAAGTTAAAAAAGATCTAGAAAGGATGAATAACCTACACCTTTCCCTTATGGGATGCACAAATGTTGTCAAAATGTTAATCCTACCTAAATTCTTATATTTTTTTCGTACTATCCCTTTAGTTTTTGAAGCTAGATGGTTTAATTTGATAGAAAGGGTACTGAACAGATTTATTTGGGCACATGGAAAGACCCGAAGAGCGTACAGGTATATGACCCTACCAAGAGAGAGAGGGGGCTGGGGAGCCCCTGATTTTAGGTTGTATCAGATGGCTGCTGCATTACAGTACATGAAGGGCATAATTGGGGGTGGAGGAAGCGATGTAAGGGTTGCGACTATGTCCACAGAAGTGTATGCTATCATACTGGGGGCTGAGGCGGAAAATAATTTGTTAAATAGAGTGGAATTTGGATATTATAAAAGAACAAGGTTTAAGACCCTGATGGCAGCATCTAGGATATGGAACGCATTCCTTAAAAGAATGGGAATGGGAAGGTACAATAGGTATGTTAGGCTCTATAAAAATAGATCTTTCCCGGCAGAAATATTTGCGGATTCAACAATGCTGGGTTGGACACAGAAAGGGATAGAACAGATTGGGGATATAATGGATGGGGATGGGGTAATCCAGTTTTCAGACCTTAGTGCTAAATATGGGGTTGAGAGGAAGGATTTCTTTAAATACTTGCAGGTAAGGAGCTTCTTATCGCACAAGCAAGGTGGCAGGGAGGGGTTTAACAAAAATGAGATTCTGGAAAAGATAAAAGTAGGAGGGGATTGCACAATTAGATCTTTTTATGCAATATTAACCAAAGGGAAGGTGGACGATTTGGAGAAAGTTAGCATTAAGTGGGTTGGAAAATTGGGAGTGGACCCAGGAAGTTTGCAAGAGTCTTTGAATTTGGGATGTAATATTTTGTGCTCTGGACCCCTGCAATCACAACACTACAAGACGTTATTTTCATTGTATTATACCCCAGCTAGAATAGCCAAGTGGGGAGGGACCACTGGTATTACTTGTCCACGGTGTAATGCAGTAGCTGCAGATATTATTCATATGTTTGCCACTTGCCCCCAGCTATACACCTTGATTAGAAGTATAGAAGATTTTATTAATAATACTCTTGATATAAGAATTAAACTAACATCTAGGATGATATTGTTTGGAATAGATAATCAAGATGGATTGGACCACAAAGAATTTATGTTTATAGCAACTGCAGTATTGAGATTATCAATTGCAAGAGTATGGCTGGATAAGGTACCCCCCGATTTACAAGTTTGGCTGTCAAATTTGTTAGCTAGCTATAACCTTGAGAGAGCTATATATGCACGGAAGGGGAAAAGGGGAAGGAGACTTGGGTTGAAAATTTGGGAACCAATAATTAAATGGAAGGAGAGGATGGCAGCGTAAGATACCGTAATGTAATGAATAGCAAAGGTTAGAATTTTGATTTATGATATGGTGGTATAATTATACTGTTTATATTGTTTATATTGTTTTGGGAAACTTCAAACCAGCGATATATATTGGATGTAATCTGTAAAATGTATGAAAGTATGATTTGTAATTCAATGTGCAAGTGAACAAGAAAAAGGGAAAAATAAAAATATTAAAACAAAACAAAAAAAAAACAATGAAGCTTGATCACATGGCAAGTTGCGTTAGGCAGTGACCAGTATTTAAAGTGCTAGTGCAAGGATTAGGCAGAGCCAAACAATGAACAACATAGAAGACACCCTTCTTAGTAGCTATGAAGACTTGCAAATTAGTGCAACATCTGATCTGGCTAATATAAAATGAATAAATATGATAAAATCATTTGTAATTCATAATATTAGTACAATTTAAAAAAATCACATTTTCGATTTTAAAAAAACATGTGTATCTGCAGATTTATGTAAATCGCAAGTGCAAAATTCAAACTCATACTGCAACCCATTTAAATACGAATATTTTCTTTCAACAAATAGCTATTTCATATGGAAAATTAAATGACCATGTTGTACAAATTGTTAATATTGCCCATGTGGGCTAAAAACCAATTAATCTACAGTCTGGCTCTGACCACAAGTCACATGGATATCCTACTGGTCACTAGGAGTCGTTTGTGTGCAAATACATTTGTAAAGTGCATGTGCAAGTGCTAAAAGATATAATCCAAAAATTAATATTGGCAAAACCCCCACCTTTAAAATAACGTACATTAGACGCAAGACACATCATAATCGTCTGATCTAGAAAATTCCGCAATTCATTGACATTCAGTACAAAAACTATGAAAAATAAAATAAAAAACGAAAACCCAGTTGTATAAGGGAGCCCTGCAATGAAAAAATCCCCCCTCTATAGGTATGCCTCCCAGCAAAAAAGGCCCCTTTGTTATAGACAAGTATACAGATCCTCAGTTGCATTTAATCCATTAGGATTCTTACTGTCTAATTCCGGGAAAGTATCTTGTTTCGAGAAGTCGAAGCCTCGCTCCCTGTCACCACCCCGTTTAAGAGGCCACACTGTGTCGATGACATAGTACTGGAGATCAGTGAGATTTGCCTCATGCACTTCCTCAAAGTGTCTGGCCACCGGATAGGCTTGATCTTTACCCAATATAGCGATTATGTGCTGGAGTATTCGTTTATGGGCCGGTAGTCTGGTACTTCCCACGTACCTCAGCCCACATGAACACTCCAGCACATAAACCGCGAAATCTGTTTTGCATGTAAGTCTTTTAGTGATTTCCAGCGGATGTTGTTTAAATGGGCTAGTGTAACTACTCTTGTTACATCCATACCGGCAGGCCTTACATTGAGTGCATTTTTTGAAGCCTTTGCTGAGGGCCAACCATGTACCGGACATCTGTGGTTCTAGAGTATTCTTGACTAGTGATTTAGCCATAGCCATAGAAGTACATCTCCTGAAAGTAAGCAATGGTTTTTCTGGAACCCTCTGACCTATAACTGGATCCCCTTTGACAAGGTTCCAATTACGATACATAATCTGTCTAATGTCAGAGTGCTGCCTACTGAATGACAGGATCATGCGTGACTGTATCCTTCCATCTTGAGTGGCAATGGATATTTTCTGAGGCTTAGGAGTTAAGGCCTCATTTCAGGACATCTGTTGAGTCCTTGTGATAGCCGACTCAACAATATTTTTGGAATATCCCCTTGCCAAAAATCTCAGTTTACCGGCTTCTGGTTAGATAGGATATCTACCAGAAGGAGTGTTAGCAAAGGTAAGTAACACATTCTTCTGATGGATACTTCTAGTGGCATAAGCATTATATATATATATATATATATATATATATATATATATATATATATATATATACTTTTCCATGGTATATGTTTGCAGCAATGACGTTTTTGAAGTATTTTCTTCATTTTCATGACACAATTTTTGCACTGTCACTTTAAAAGTCTAGCTCGACTTTCGCTGTCTGTCATGTGATCAAGCCTCCTTGGAGGCGAAACGCGTCATGGCGGCAGCGCTGGCTATCAAAGAATAAACACTGTTCACCAGCACCTTTTGGGTCGGCTCTTTGTTGCAGAATATTGGTACATCGTAACAAGGTTCGTCACATATGGTACCTACGCTTTCCAGGTACGAGCAAGACCCCTCCTCGGTTGGGCAACGCGGCAGAAAGCTGTTTCCGGGTTTCCTGGGATCATTTATCGTCTCCGGTGAGGAGAACGCCGCAACGCCCCTGTCTTACCGTTGATGTGTTCCTGTGGGACAGCAGCCGGAGTTCCTTTGTCTTCATTGCCACGAAGACCGGATCTGAGCGTGAACCCCGGAGAACGCCTTGGAAACGACAGGGAGGAGTGTGCGCGACAACTGGTAGGACATTCATCTCCAGTTACCAGTGTGTCGTTTGTGTGATTTCTATTACAGCCACTATTTTAGCGCTTATAATTATGGCCGCCGCCGACAGACTGCGCAGTCGAGCTCAGGCAGCTGATTCCATGTTTCTGGATTCCCCGGCTGGGGGGTCCTCCAATGTTACAATTACTGCACAGGAAACGGGAACTAATACCACACGGGAGTTATTAAAAAAACTGGAACGTAAAATGCGAGCTGAGCAATCCAAGTGGTGGGAGCATCGGTCTCTCACCCGTTACTTGGAAGTAGGTCGTGTGCCCAGGGGGTTAAGGAGCACAATTGCCCCCAGTTACGAAAATCCTGACCCCGCGATGCTAGCGGAGTGGGCGGAAGCGAACCTCAACTGCTCTAGCATATATGTGCGCATATTAGTCAAATATGCCGAGAGCGACCGCATTAAGTTGCAAACTGAAATTGATGCCTTGGAAGATGAAATTTCCAAGATAGAAATCACGGACACTATTAATAAAATGAGAACTGACATGATGTCTCGTCTGGCCAAAGAAGAAGAAATAATAAAGAAAAGAAAAGCTTTCAAGTTCGAAAGGGATCGTATTGATTACCAGAACGGACAAGTTTTCACATTTGCAAAGAGATATGATGCAGTGAAGGCAAAAGCGCGCTCTAATTTGACATCGCGACAACAAAAAGAAGACACCTTGCTACCTGCTACCTCTTTCTCCAGTCTAAGCTCAGCTGTGGAGAGCGATCCTGAACTGGAGTCAAATCGTGAAACAGCTTCGGGGTTTACCAAACTTACCCTGGCACAGGAGGTCGACTGTCTGTGCCAGGATCGACGCGAAACCCTGAGGTCATACAAGCCCCGTGCACCAAAAACCAGCGGGCAAACAACAAACGCTGGCAGCGTCGAAAATGCCGTACCCGGAAGCTCAAACGACAACAATCCGGGCAAAACGGGACGCTGGAAACGCAACCAACGGAAGCCACGGAAGCCGAAACAAAATCAGTAGTAAATCTCTCCGATATTAAACTTACTTCTGCTGAGACCGCTGTTTTAAATTTGGGACTTTCTTATTGCCCTCCATGCAATATGAACTACGCTGACACACGCATGGATATTTATAGGTTCACAAGAAAATTAAAACTCAAAAAATTCTTTGAATTACATCCTAAAAAGCATGCTGAACCTATTTTTCCATCAATTCCCATGTCTTCCAGCAGTCAAAGCCAGGCCACCTTTGATACGATTTGGGACTTACAAAATGAGTCTTCTTTGGGGAACCTGAGAGATGTTCCTTTGGAATCAATTAAACAGCAAGTCACCCCATTTAAACCAAAATCCACTTTTCAACCGATTATGGTGCATGACAATCTGGATACATTTCAGGAAAGTGTGGTCCGTGACATCAAACACCTGTACACTGCTATTAATATGAAAAAGTTTCACATTTCTAAACAAAATCTGTGTTATAGACAATTGATTGCAAAACTTAAGACAAACAATGATGTCATCGTGAAGCAGGCCGATAAGGGCGGTAACGTGGTTCTTTGGCCCAGAGCAATGTATTTACAACAGGCGGATTCACAACTCAATGATATATCTTGTTACCGCAGAAGTAACATACAGATTGTTAAAAACACTTGGATTGAACAACACCGCAAATTACAAGTGTGGAGAAGTGCGGGTTTGATCACACAGGAGGAATTTAAATACCTCAAAAAGGACCATCCTGTCATTCCCTCGTGGTATTTACTCCCCAAAATCCATAAAGACACTTGTGTACCCCCTGGCCGCCCCATTATCTCGGCCATAGACAGTTCCTTAGAACATGTGTCCAAATACATCGACTTTTTTTTGCAAAGCCATGTTAAACAGCTTCCTTCCTATGTTAAAGATTCCTTTGATTTTCTTTCTAAAATCGAACATTTTATCTGGGAGGACAACATGGTGCTTATGACCTTGGATGTCTCATCCCTTTATACCTCTATCAGACATGAGGATGGACTCAGAGCTATGGACTACTACTTAAACAAAGATTTTCCTCTCCCTACGGCACATAACAAAATGTTGATTGACATGACCAGAATGTGCCTAGAGCAAAACTTTTTTATTTTCAATGGCACAATCTATCACCAGGTCAGGGGTGTGGCGATGGGGGCCTGTTTCTCGCCTAGCTACGCGTGCTTGCACGTCGGGCTATGGGAGGAACAGGTCCTGGTCGGTCAGCACCTTGATGTCTTTCTTCACAACATTGTTTTATATCTACGTTATATTGACGATGTGTTCTTAATTTGGAGGGGGAATGAGGATGATGCCAGAAAGTTTGTTGATTTGATTAACTGCAATACCATCAATCTCAACTTCACGGCAAATCTCAGCACTGAGTCTATATGTTTTTTAGATGTTGAGGTACTTGTGGATGGCACTAGCCTCAACACCAGGTTGTATAGGAAGCCAAGTGCAGGTAACACTATTTTGCATTCCAATAGCCAACACCCTGCACACTTAATTCGGAGCATTCCCTTTGGGGAGATGCTCCGAATAAGAAGGATCTGCAGCACTGATGCCGAATGCGCGGCTGCGCAGGAGGCATGCAGATTACGCTTCCGGGCCAGGGGCTATTCCTCTGAGGTTTTGGCCAAGGCTATCAAACGTTCCAACTCAGTAAGCAGGCAGGAGGCTTTAATCCCTAAAATGAGTAATGCCCAACTGACCAAAGATCTGACGCAGGATGCTCATACAGGTTCCCCGAGAGCTATATTAACTTTTAACCGACAACATGGGGCTCTTCGTAAGATTATTAACAGGAACTGGAATTTGGTTCGTAGTGACCCTGTGATAGGTCACATGTTAGATACCAAACCGACTCTTACATTCAGGAAATCCCCTTCCATGTCGAAAGCTCTGGTCAGCAATACCCTGGAACCCAAGACCTCCAACACCTGGTCTGCACTGAAGAAGGGTTTTAAGACTTGCCCACAGTGCAAGGCTTGCCGGTTTGGCAACAATAGGACACACTTTAAAAGCCCTTTCTTTGAGCATCCGACGGCCATTTCCAAATGGCTCACATGTAAAACAGAATACGCCGTCTATGTGTTGGAGTGCCCTTGTGGGCTACAATATGTGGGCAGCACCAAGCTGCCCGCCCACAAGCGCATACTCCAACACATACGAGCTATCTCTGGACATGATCAGAGTTACCCGGTTGCCAGGCATTTCGAGGAGAAACACCTAGGTGTCCCTGATTCACTCTTCTTTTTAATTGACTGTGTCGAGGCATCTAGGAGAGGAGGTGACCGTGAGGCCAAGCTTCGGCTTTTGGAGACTCGTTACATTTTGGAGTTAAATACTAAACACCCAAACGGTCTCAATGACAGGGAAGACCTCTATACCTGCCTCTAACACCATTCCTTTGCCTGTTTCTGCCTGTCCGGATATCTTAATACTCATTCTAGTGTTCCCTGTATACTGTTCTTTAATGTACATATGATGAATTTTTCCTTTTTAACTTCAGTACATTGCTGTTTCTGATTTTATCTTTGGAATTATGTATTATTAACAACTTGCACTTTACTTAACTTTTTGCACTTCACGTTATGCACTTTACTTGCCTATGACTATTATCGTGACTTGCCCACTGGGGCTTAATTTTAAATGCATATTCTTGTGTCATCAGTTTTTGCTGCTATCAGATTTGGTTTATTTGCACTATTTGTAAATACTATACTCTTTTATACCTTTGGAATACTTGATTTTTAAACACCTTAGCATGTACATAGATGAAAAATCTTTTTATCATGTGCTCGTGTGCAATAGTGTGTGTTTTTTATTGATCTAATTTTGCATTTCCACATGTTTTTAACCTGTACATATTGATTTATGTGCTCAAATTGGCTAAAATAATGTGTTTTGCTTATTTTAGAATCAAGATAGCCCACTTGGGCCGAATCTACTTTTCCATGGTATATGTTTGCAGCAATGACGTTTTTGAAGTATTTTCTTCATTTTCATGACACAATTTTTGCACTGTCACTTTAAAAGTCTAGCTCGACTTTCGCTGTCTGTCATGTGATCAAGCCTCCTTGGAGGCGAAACGCGTCATGGCGGCAGCGCTGGCTATCAAAGAATAAACACTGTTCACCAGCACCTTTTGGGTCGGCTCTTTGTTGCAGAATATTGGTACATCGTAACAAGGTTCGTCATATATATATATATATATATATGAACCACGTGACTCCTCTGGATTTCTCGGTGTTTCCCGTGCCTGCTCAGCACATTCAGCACACCAGCAAACAGGAAGGAGACGGACCACGTCACATCAGCATATCGATGTTTATTCGGTACAACAGAAAGCAGCTACGCGTTTCTGGCAAGGTTTGCCCTTGTTCACGCTGCAACATGTACATAAGACTGAATGCTTTTTAAATGCAATTCAAACAGTGACCACCCCTTCACAGTGACATAGTGAGTCATGTGACTTAATGAATATAGAAAACATACTGCCACAGTAAGTATGAGTGCATACAATGGTACCTACCAAAAAGAAACATCACTGGTTAAATCCTTGTACATACAATAATAGACCACAATAAATAATTGGTTAAATCCATAGAAGTAAATGTACATTTAGAGGCCTGTCAATTTATTACTAGCATTTTTATATCATGTTATAACTAAATATGAGCCCACTTAATTTCATTAAGTGCATACTAAGCAACTGTAAATGACAGGAAATTCTCTCATCAGCAAATGTACAATAAGTGTGTCCAATTACATGACCATGGCAGTATAATAAAGTGCTAAGTGAAGGATAAAAAGTAAAGTGCAAGGTTCTGTAAAAAGTGCGCAAGAAGAGAAAGCTATGCGAAATAAAGTGCAATACCAATCATTATATAAAGTACGACAAGAATATATCTGAGCACACTTCAATCTCGTATGGGTTCAGATTATATCAACATTCTATGTGCATATTTCGTACCTTAATAATAATAAATAGTATAAATAGTTAAAAGCTCTGTGAACATCAATAAATACACCTAGATTTGTGATAATCAATTAATGATATATATACACACCAATTTAAATAGCATATATATACATCTATATTACATATTTACAACCCACAACAATTTATGTATGGTGTTTTCATGTTCATATCTTAGATATTCATCATCTTGTCAAGTAATCAACGCTGTAAAAAAGTAGAAAAGTAGAAACCTAGAAAAGTAGAAACCATACAAACATATATATATGTTAAAATTTACATATATACATAATTTAGGATATCTACATATTTTTATTTACAAAAAGGAAAGGTTTCAAATGATTAATTACGGCAATGGCAAGTAATGTGATCAGACCCATACTCAACCTCAAAATAGGGAACCTAACTAAGAGGGAGGAGAAAGTAGTGGATATGGGTCTGAAGCAGTGTACAGGAAATGTAGGCGGAAAGACAATGTATTCTACAGAAAATGATGCATCTCATCTATATTGTTCAATCCGTTTGGCCAACGTGTATCAAGCTCTAATATCATCCTAGTCTCCAGCTGTCTTAAAAGTGATTCCCTGTCTCCTCCTCTTTTCAATGGCGGCACGGCACCGATCACAAAGTACTTTAAGCACGAGAGATCTTTGTTGTGTACTCTTTTAAAGTGTCGTGCCACCGGGTAGGCAGGGTCACTGTGCAAAATTGCACGCAAGTGCTGTAAAATCCTGACGTGCACCTGCAGCTTGGTACTACCCCCATATTGTAAGCTGCAGGTGCACGTCAGGACGTACACGGCAAAGTCTGTTTTGCAATTAAAATTGCCAGTGATCATTTTTGGCTCTGTAGAAAAAGGAGTCACATATTGTGAAGTATTCACACCAAATCTACAAGCGCGGCAGCTGGAGCATTTGAAAAAACCCCTTGAAGGTTTCAACCAAGGGGTTTTAGCTTTCAATTCAGGGGCAGGTTTGTCCAATGCGGACCCCATACTTTTAGCCCATCTGAAAGTGATGATAGGATTGGCTGGTAACCTGGTATTTAATATATGGTCACTTAGTACTATGGGCCAATTCTTTTTGAAAATTGCTTTTAATTTCCTGTCTTCGCTGCTAAAAGCTGTAATCATTCTTGGGCCATCTTGTAGAGTATCAGGAATTGTGTTACTTCCCAGGGAAGGGAATAAACTTTCTCTGGATCTAAGTTTAGATTTCTCCACCGCTTCCCTGAGAATCTTATCAGAATAGCCCCTGACTTTTAATCGTGCCAGCAATTCATCTAAACATTTTTCAAAGTCAGTAGGGCAACTGCAAATTCTCTTTAATCTCAGAATCTCTCCATAGGGTATCCCCACGATGGTATGTTTAGGGTGCATACTGGCGGCGTGCAAGGTCATATTGCCGGCCGTAGCCTTCCTATGGAGTGTAGTGCTAAGCTTGGCATCGGACACATAGATCTCTACATCTAGAAACTGCATTCTAATTTGGCTGATGTTGACAGAAAACTTGAGATTCATGGAATTATCATTCATATCATCTATAAACGACAAAGCCTCATGTTTGGACCCTCTCCACACCATGAATATGTCATCTATATACCTCAGATAACAAACAACATGTTCCCTCATGGTGACGGAGTGTAAAGCGGTGAGGACCTGCTCCTCCCACCAGCCTACGTGTAAACACGCATAGCTGGGGGAGAAACAGGCCCCCATCGCCACCCCTCTCATTTGCCTGTAAATGTTTTTGCCAAATGTGAAAAAGTTATTATGAAGACACCAATTGATTAACCCCAATATAACCTTGTTATGCTCATAATAGGCCATGGGTTTCTTGTCCCAAAAATATTTGATTGCATTTATGCCTTGTTCGTGGTTGATACTCGTGTATAACGATTCAACGTCCAACGATATCAGCCACATGTTCTCTTCCCAATCAATACAGGCAATTTTGTCCAAGAAATCACTGGTGTCACGAACATAGCTATCAAGATTTTTTACTATGTCCTGGAGAAAGAAGTCTATATACTGGCCAACGTTTTCGCCCATGCTTTTAATGGCCGAAACAATTGGCCTGCCAGGCACTGGTGTGACTCCTTTATGCACCTTCGGAATTAAATACAGAGATGGCATTATGGGAAATTCTGTATTCATAAATTTGTATTCCTCGGTAGGGATCAGTCCTTCTCTCCTCCATTGTGATAGCAACCGTTGTAATTCACCTTTGGCATGGAGGTATTCTTTCTAGTTGGAGACTTTGTAACACAAGGGATCTGAAAGTTGTCGTTTGGCCTTTAAAATGTAGTCTTGTTTGGGCCAGATCACTTGGTTACCACCCTTGTCAGATTTTTTTATTACTATTTCATGATTCTCCCCAAGTTTCTTTATTAGTTTGCCATATTCTCTTCTCATAAATGTAGCTTTCCTTTTTGATTTAGAATTAGTTTGTTTGTACAATTTTTTGATGTCATTTATCACACAGTCATGGAAGACGTCGATAGCGTCTTTAGGTGTAACGGGAACAAATTTGGATTTACTTTTAAACGGACTGAGGCCCACTCCCTTTTGTGAGACAGATATTCTGCTAAGTCTTGCCTGTGTGGAAGCGTCCAAATCTGCCTCAGTGTCGTTGGTAGAGGTATATAAGTCATTTGCATCCAGAAAAGTATGAACATCCGAAGCTGATAGCATGTTTAAGTTGTCAATAATTGTTTCCTCACATGCATCATTAGTAGAGTCTTTGATGGATTTGAGCGCAAAGTGTTTTTTTAGTTTTAATTTTCTTATGAAAAAGAACAGATCAACTCTGGTCATTGTATAATTAAAACTCTGAACAGGACAAAAATTCAAGCCTAATGACAGTAGTTGTTTCTCTGCCTTAGATAACGTTATATTTGAAAGGTTTATTATTGTATTGTCATTTAGCGGCGTCTCACCCATGGTTTCTTCTTTTTGGTTTGTGTTTGGGCGCCGTTGTTGCCGCTTGCGCCTTTCTTTCCTTCGCTTGTTCCTTCTTTGTCTGTTAGCAAGGATTTTTGCCTTGGCCCTGGCCTCAAAGTCTGTAGTCTTTCCTCCACTATAAAATCCATTTCCTGCTGCAAAGTGAGTTTGGTTAGTCCTTCCAAGTTTAAATCCGAGCACATAGAGGAAGAGGAAGTTAGGTTTTCACTGGAGTTGCTTATCAAAGAGCTTGCATCTGAGTCCAAGCTACTACTTTCTACAGTGTCGTCATTTTGTACATTTTCACCCATGTTGTTGGATTGTATACTCCCACCATGTGCGCCAGCACTTGTACTGGCTTTCGTGGCAGCACGCGCTCCCGCTGTGGTAGATCCATCAATGACGTTTTTCTTTGTGCTGAAGGCTTGTCTTTTGACGGAATCATATTTCCGTGAAAATGTGAATATTTTCCCATCACGGTAATCATTAGCGTCCCGGGTGAACTTAGTTGCCTTTCGAATTAAAATTTTTTCCTCATGTTTTTTCAACCTTTCATTCATGATATCCGAAAGCTTTTTCATTTCCTCCTCCTCAGCATATGTGGATAGTTCGATTTCCAAGGCTCTAATTTCATCTAGCAACCTGATTCGGTCTTTGGCAGCATATTTTATTAAGATACAGACCAGATTCATGGAGGCTGCCAGGTTGCTCTCCCCCCACTCCTGCAACATAGCGGGGTCTGGTTTCTCGAAACTTGGGGCTAAGAGAATGCGCAGCCCACGAGGGACACGTCCCACCTCCTCATATTTGCTTAAAGATTTGTGCTCCCACCACTTGGTGCATTCAAGTTTCTTTAACTTTTCTAACTCCTTAAAAATCGTTTTAAAATTTCTTGTTTGTTCCGTTTGAGTGATTCTATTAGGCACTCTGGTATTGCCGCTCTCGTTAGTTTCATCATTAAACAAATTAATGGCAGCTTCCTCTCGCTGTTTGTCTAGCTCGTCAGACATAATGTTTTCCTTTCTGTGTATAGCGTTATCCGAAATAGTGTAACACGTTTTTCAGTCTCTCACCGGATAGCCACCCGGGTTCCATAGCGTGTGTACACAAAGAATTATGCTGTGTAAACTTCCCCACCTGGCTCAGGCTCTGGTTACTCACCGATTAGCAAAAGCAGGATCCGCTTGGTATGCCGCGCCCTCCTACCCGGACCACACCGCAGTTCAACCGCCAACGCGCCTCAGTGTTTCCTTGTTGCTTGCCGACCAGGGGGCAGCCGCCGGGATTCCCAATAGGACGTTTGCAGGCAAAAGCGATTTGAAGGCGGCTTCCACAACGCAAGGAAGGGGTCCGTTACGGAGACAAATCCACCTCCGTTAAACATGAACCACGTAACTCCTCTGGATTTCTCGGTGTTTCCCATGCCTGCTCAGCACATTCGTACAGAAAAGGGGGTGGTGATGAACAGAGTGTCTGAATTAAGCAGACCACTCTTACCCAGTCCAAAGATCAGGGCTTGATCCATCACCGTTATTTATCTCACTGCCCCATCCCAGATCAGAACCTGGCTATATGCAAATTAGTCTGTCCCTGGCCCAGTGCATCATGGGAACAGGGCAGACCAAACTACCAAGCCAATTCTTCACCAGAAAGGAGACAAGCTACCGGGGACCGGTTTCTGGCATTTCAGCCTCTTCGGCCCGGCTTGCTTGAATCCTGATGGAGCAGTGAGAAAGGGACTCATGTCTGAGTATACCCTGCCACACCTATAGTGGCCAAAATTGATACAGAAAAGGGGGTGGTGATGAACAGAGTGTCTGAATTGAGCAGACCACTCTTACCCAGTCCAAAGATCAGGGCTTGATCCATCACCGTTATTTATCTCACTGCCCCATCCCAGATCAGAACCTGGCTATATGCAAATTAGTCTGTCCCTGGCCCAGTGCATCATGGGAACAGGGCAGACCAAACTACCAAGCCAATTCTTCACCAGAAAGGAGACAAGCTACCGGGGACCGGTTTCTGGCATTTCAGCCTCTTCGGCCCGGCTTGCTTGAATCCTGATGGAGCAGTGAGAAAGGGACTCATGTCTGAGTATACCCTGCCACACCTATAGTGGCCAAAATTGATACAGAAAAGGGGGTGGTGATGAACAGAGTGTCTGAATTAAGCAGACCACTCTTACCCAGTCCAAAGATCAGGGCTTGATCCATCACCGTTATTTATCTCACTGCCCCATCCCAGATCAGAACCTGGCTATATGCAAATTAGTCTGTCCCTGGCCCAGTGCATCATGGGAACAGGGCAGACCAAACTACCAAGCCAATTCTTCACCAGAAAGGAGACAAGCTACCGGGGACCGGTTTCTGGCATTTCAGCCTCTTCGGCCCGGCTTGCTTGAATCCTGATGGAGCAGTGAGAAAGGGACTCATGTCTGAGTATACCCTGCCACACCTATAGTGGCCAAAATTGATACAGAAAAGGGGGTGGTGATGAACAGAGTGTCTGAATTAAGCAGACCACTCTTACCCAGTCCAAAGATCAGGGCTTGATCCATCACCGTTATTTATCTCACTGCCCCATCCCAGATCAGAACCTGGCTATATGCAAATTAGTCTGTCCCTGGCCCAGTGCATTATGGGAACAGGGCAGACCAAACTACCAAGCCAATTCTTCACCAGAAAGGAGACAAGCTACCGGGGACCGGTTTCTGGCATTTCAGCCTCTTCGGCCCGGCTTGCTTGAATCCTGATGGAGCAGTGAGAAAGGGACTCATGTCTGAGTATACCCTGCCACACCTATAGTGGCCAAAATTGATACAGAAAAGGGGGTGGTGATGAACAGAGTGTCTGAATTAAGCAGACCACTCTTACCCAGTCCAAAGATCAGGGCTTGATCCATCACCGTTATTTATCTCACTGCCCCATCCCAGATCAGAACCTGGCTATATGCAAATTAGTCTGTCCCTGGCCCAGTGCATCATGGGAACAGGGCAGACCAAACTACCAAGCCAATTCTTCACCAGAAAGGAGACAAGCTACCGGGGACCGGTTTCTGGCATTTCAGCCTCTTCGGCCCGGCTTGCTTGAATCCTGATGGAGCAGTGAGAAAGGGACTCATGTCTGAGTATACCCTGCCAGATGTGAGACCCTTGCTCATTGCACCATCAGGATTCAAGCAAACCGGGCCGAAGACGGCTGTAATGCCAGAAACCGGTCCCCGGGAGCTTGTTTCCTTCCCAGTGTAAGAATTGGCTTTTGTAGTTTGGTTTGCCTGTTCCCATCATGCACTGGGACAGGAACAGACTAATTTGCATACAGCCAGGTTCTGAAACTGGGATGGTGCAGTGAGCTAAAAAACGGTGTTGGATCTAGCCCTGATCTCTTGACTGGGTGAGAGCTTTCTGCTTAATTCAGAGACTCTGTCCCTCACCACCCCTTTTTGTAAATATTTTTGTCCACCCTAAGCGTGGAAGGGTATTCTCAGATGTGAGACCCTTGCTCATTGCACCATCAGGATTCAAGCAAACCGGGCCGAAGACGGCTGTAATGCCAGAAACCGGTCCCCGGGAGCTTGTTTCCTTCCCAGTGTAAGAATTGGCTTTTGTAGTTTGGTTTGCCTGTTCCCATCATGCACTGGGACAGGTACAGACTAATTTGCATACAGCCAGGTTCTGAAACTGGGATGGTGCAGTGAGCTAAAAAACGGTGTTGGATCTAGCCCTGATCTCTTGACTGGGTGAGAGCTTTCTGCTTAATTCAGAGACTCTGTCCCTCACCACCCCTTTTTGTAAATATTTTTGTCCACCCTAAGCGTGGAAGGGTATTCTCAGATGTGAGACCCTTGCTCATTGCACCATCAGGATTCAAGCAAACCGGGCCGAAGACGGCTGTAATGCCAGAAACCGGTCCCCGGGAGCTTGTTTCCTTCCCAGTGTAAGAATTGGCTTTTGTAGTTTGGTTTGCCTTTTCCCATCATGCACTGGGACAGGAACAGACTAATTTGCATACAGCCAGGTTCTGAAACTGGGATGGTGCAGTGAGCTAAAAAACGGTGTTGGATCTAGCCCTGATCTCTTGACTGGGTGAGAGCTTTCTGCTTAATTCAGAGACTCTGTCCCTCACCACCCCTTTTTGTAAATATTTTTGTCCACCCTAAGCGTGGAAGGGTATTCTCAGATGTGAGACCCTTGCTCATTGCACCATCAGGATTCAAGCAAACCGGGCCGAAGACGGCTGTAATGCCAGAAACCGGTCCCCGGGAGCTTGTTTCCTTCCCAGTGTAAGAATTGGCTTTTGTAGTTTGGTTTGCCTGTTCCCATCATGCACTGGGACAGGAACAGACTAATTTGCATACAGCCAGGTTCTGAAACTGGGATGGTGCAGTGAGCTAAAAAACGGTGTTGGATCTAGCCCTGATCTCTTGACTGGGTGAGAGCTTTCTGCTTAATTCAGAGACTCTGTCCCTCACCACCCCTTTTTGTAAATATTTTTGTCCACCCTAAGCGTGGAAGGGTATTCTCAGATGTGAGACCCTTGCTCATTGCACCATCAGGATTCAAGCAAACCGGGCCGAAGACGGCTGTAATGCCAGAAACCGGTCCCCGGGAGCTTGTTTCCTTCCCAGTGTAAGAATTGGCTTTTGTAGTTTGGTTTGCCTGTTCCCATCATGCACTGGGACAGGAACAGACTAATTTGCATACAGCCAGGTTCTGAAACTGGGATGGTGCAGTGAGCTAAAAAACGGTGTTGGATCTAGCCCTGATCTCTTGACTGGGTGAGAGCTTTCTGCTTAATTCAGAGACTCTGTCCCTCACCACCCCTTTTTGTAAATATTTTTGTCCACCCTAAGCGTGGAAGGGTATTCTCAGATGTGAGACCCTTGCTCATTGCACCATCAGGATTCAAGCAAACCGGGCCGAAGACGGCTGTAATGCCAGAAACCGGTCCCCGGGAGCTTGTTTCCTTCCCAGTGTAAGAATTGGCTTTTGTAGTTTGGTTTGCCTGTTCCCATCATGCACTGGGACAGGAACAGACTAATTTGCATACAGCCAGGTTCTGAAACTGGGATGGTGCAGTGAGCTAAAAAACGGTGTTGGATCTAGCCCTGATCTCTTGACTGGGTGAGAGCTTTCTGCTTAATTCAGAGACTCTGTCCCTCACCACCCCTTTTTGTAAATATTTTTGTCCACCCTAAGCGTGGAAGGGTATTCTCAGATGTGAGACCCTTGCTCATTGCACCATCAGGATTCAAGCAAACCGGGCCGAAGACGGCTGTAATGCCAGAAACCGGTCCCCGGGAGCTTGTTTCCTTCCCAGTGTAAGAATTGGCTTTTGTAGTTTGGTTTGCCTGTTCCCATCATGCACTGGGACAGGAACAGACTAATTTGCATACAGCCAGGTTCTGAAACTGGGATGGTGCAGTGAGCTAAAAAACGGTGTTGGATCTAGCCCTGATCTCTTGACTGGGTGAGAGCTTTCTGCTTAATTCAGAGACTCTGTCCCTCACCACCCCTTTTTGTAAATATTTTTGTCCACCCTAAGCGTGGAAGGGTATTCTCAGATGTGAGACCCTTGCTCATTGCACCATCAGGATTCAAGCAAACCGGGCCGAAGACGGCTGTAATGCCAGAAACCGGTCCCCGGGAGCTTGTTTCCTTCCCAGTGTAAGAATTGGCTTTTGTAGTTTGGTTTGCCTGTTCCCATCATGCACTGGGACAGGAACAGACTAATTTGCATACAGCCAGGTTCTGAAACTGGGATGGTGCAGTGAGCTAAAAAACGGTGTTGGATCTAGCCCTGATCTCTTGACTGGGTGAGAGCTTTCTGCTTAATTCAGAGACTCTGTCCCTCACCACCCCTTTTTGTAAATATTTTTGTCCACCCTAAGCGTGGAAGGGTATTCTCAGATGTGAGACCCTTGCTCATTGCACCATCAGGATTCAAGCAAACCGGGCCGAAGACGGCTGTAATGCCAGAAACCGGTCCCCGGGAGCTTGTTTCCTTCCCAGTGTAAGAATTGGCTTTTGTAGTTTGGTTTGCCTGTTCCCATCATGCACTGGGACAGGAACAGACTAATTTGCATACAGCCAGGTTCTGAAACTGGGATGGTGCAGTGAGCTAAAAAACGGTGTTGGATCTAGCCCTGATCTCTTGACTGGGTGAGAGCTTTCTGCTTAATTCAGAGACTCTGTCCCTCACCACCCCTTTTTGTAAATATGCTCAGCACATTCAGCACACCAGCAAACAGGAAGGAGACGGATCACGTCACATCAGCATATCGATGTTTATTCGGTACAACAGAAAGCAGCTACGCGTTTCTGGCAAGGTTTGCCCTTGTTCACCCTGCAACATGTACATAAGACTGAATGCTTTTTAAATGCAATTCAAACAGTGACCACCCCTTCACAGTGACATAGTGAGTCATGTGACTTAATGAATATAGAAAACATACTGCCACAGTAAGTATGAGTGCATACAATGGTAACTACCAAAAAGAAACATAAGCATCACATATATATATATATATATATATATATATATATATATATATATATATATATATATATATATATATATCAGGCCTCGAAAAATCTACTTGCCCACTCACTATGGCGAGTCAGATTTTATACGGTCAAGCCATTTTTAGCACCTATTCGTCCGTTCTGGTGAGTGAACTTAAGCTGGAAGGAACAGGTGTGCTGTTCATTCAGAAAGTCAATGAGCTATAAAGAGGCTTTAAATATTATTTTTATCTTGACACATTTGCTGTCTGTTCAAGTACAGAGGTCAAATGTCAGTTCATCTTTTTACTAATTTGTTATCATTTCATTCTGGGGATGTTTGTCAAGTGAGCTGTCTGACAAACATTGGGAAACAAAAGGCTGTAAGATGTCAGTTTTGTTTCCAACACACAACATTTAAACAGCCTGTAAATGAATGGTACAGGTATTTCAAGAAATATCAGTAATCACAAAATATTATTTTTTTTAAACGCAGAAGTGTGAGGCAAACACATATTTAGTAGGAGCAAAACAAATCAGAACACTTCACTTGGTGATGTGCAAATGACAAATATTTGCAAAAACTAAATTTCAAAACATTGTACACTATATAGTTTTATCAGTAAACCACATCAGTGGGAAATGTTGTGGCCATTTCAATTGAAAATCTGCAGATTCATTGCAAATAAGTGTACTACCACTTCATGCTTCATTCAGGTATGTATTTATTAAAAGTGATAGTTTTTAAACATGATTTGAGAAACATTCCTCCCCCGCCCTGATGACAAAGGGGTTAATGAACTAAGAGGCAAGTCAGCGGTCATGTGTATCCTGTCTGTGGCTAGATTTGTATTATATATGGAGCAAATGCTTGGTCTAATAAATCAAAAGAAGTGTTTCTTGTACAGCAGATATGCTGAACTCGCATATTTGAAGGTGCTCTCATATGTGATAAAGAAGAAAATGGAGGCTCAGTGAATTAAAACATTTGCCCAGGATCACAGAATTTAAAACCAGTTTATGGGCCAAGAGTATTATAATCAGGTTGAGTAGATTATTTAAGTCACTAGAGTTGTAGGTTTAGTAACGTTTTTAGGATTTTTCGAGGCCTGGATTCCAAAGCAGTACTTTCCGAGGTGGTGGGTCTATGTAATGACTCAGGCCAGGAAATCCTCCAGGACAGACAGGGGGAAATGTGCTTCCCACTAGACCTGGCTATCAAGACAGTAGGGCTTTGGGAACATGTGAAGTCACGCCCACATAACTACCTTGCTGATGACTAGCACTGTGGTGGCAGCATTTTCTTTGAAACAAGAACGTAAACCATAAGAAGGCTGGTTCTCGGTCAGCTCATAACAGATGTCGATGCATAAGACAATCCCTCTTACAATGGTTCCTTTCTGTACAGCTTTCCCCTTTTTTGCCCTATAGAGAAAACCACAAAGAGCTGATCGTCCACCCGATGTGCTTGGTATGATTAATGTTAAAGCTGAGGGCCCTCTTTAGGTCAAGATGATGGGCCTAATAACTTTCGGGAGGAAAACAGCTGGTCTGGGGAAATACGTTGATGTACAGCTGCTGGAAAGACAACGCTTACAATTCGCCCATGCTATAAGCAGAGGTGATTACTGACACTTAAAACAACGTTTCTCATTGCAGTTGTAGGGAACAGTTGTGCATTGGTTCAACTGGGACACATGAGGAATGTAGGAACCAAATTAAAGTTACATTGTGGTAATATAAATAGCGCTGGCAGAAACATATGAATCAGCCCTTTTAAAACACTCATCACAACAGGTGATTACAAAAATAAAACCTGGCTTATTAGGCAGACATAAAAAGGCCGTATGTCAGATAACTGGGCCTGTAAAGGCTGGATACTTTGGGAGGAACACCAAACAACACATTTCCCCCAACATTCCCCATAAACTGTTTTAGTGGAAGGATGCTAAGATGACACTTACTATTTTGGGAGAAAGATCAATCGTCATTATTTGTCGCCGCTCAATTTCCACGCATTGGGATGGAGGTTGTGCAGCTTCTGGTGCAGGACTCTGCCCTGCTGCTGCAACATGTGATCCTTCGTAAGGTGCAGCAGATCAGAAGACAGATGCTCATGACCAGAAGCTCTGGTACCACACTCTCCTCCCTCAATCCAGGCCCACTAATATGACTTGGGCCTAATCTTTCCTAATCTTCTTTAGAACTCTGGGCAGGGCAGGAGAGGTAGAGGCGGGAAGGCATACAGGAGTGCCAAGCTCCAATCTAAGCCGAAGGTGTCTCCATGGGAGCGCTGCCTTAGGAACTCCAAAGCGCAGGAGCTTTGACACTGCACATTCTCAGAGGTGGAGAAAAGATCGAGCCAATGTTCTTCCTATAGGTTGAAGATACTGTGAGAAAGTGGCTCTATATATACTAGACTAGAATGAAGGACAGTGTGAATAGAGTCCACCAACCCCAGAGGTATAACAGAGGTTAAAGTCAGAACTGACCTTACTCTCCAAAGTGGTAGTTTGGTCGAGCAGTAAGGCAGTACCAGAGGATAGTGTAAAGCATTTGTTGTACACACTCAGTCAGCAAAAGGTTTCACACACTCAAAGACTAAACTCCAGGCCAATTGTTTTTATATCCACACATATAGTTGTTTTATTTTTAGAACCAACAGTTATAAAAATATACTTTTCTGGTTATGAGTACTCTCATGTAAATGCTTTGCAAAGGGGCAATAAAGGTTGTGCACACAATGATTACAGTATTGATAGTAAGCAACACAGTCCTGAAACACACTTTAGCATTGAGCTCAATGGGTTTTCTACATAGAAGTACAGTTGATTACTTTATAGATTACTTTGGGAGTTCCAGGACTAGGTCTTAGATTCAGTCCTGGGGTCTAAGCTGAAGCCAGATTAGTAAAAACGTTTTAGTTACTGTAGTGAATTTTCACGAATATAAAGCTGTTTTAAAAGTTCACACTTGGACTTTTCAATGTAAATCTCACAATGTTATTCAATGGGAGGAAATTCAGGTTGGAGGTAACGTATGATTGCGTTACTTTTGTAACCAGCACTGGTCTCCTAGGGCCAGCTCGGGGGTCTTAACTCAAAACAGGTAGGTAATTGTGTTTCAGTATTTCGTACGATTTTTAAAGAATATTTGCAGTTTTCAAAAGTAGACAGAAGAAATTTCATAGAAAAGCAGACAATGGGTTCCTATGGAGAAAATACAGATTACTGGTAACCCCGCTAGGGATTACTTTTGTGGTTCAGTACCGGGCTGAAAGGTACAGTACTGGCTTCTCCCCTGAACCCAGGGGAGTACTTCGGAATTCGGACTTTGGCTGATTTTATAGGAATATTTTCAGTTTTCAAAACTGCACACATTAAATTTTCGAGTCGAAATGAGTTAATGTTATCCAATGGCAGGTTAGTGAATTACCGGTTTCCAGGTGAGTACTTTGTTGTTGAAGGTAAGGTTCTAGGCATAGACTCAGGGGTCCCCCAGGGTCAGGTAAGTACAGTTAGATCCGTCCCAGCAGCACAGGGGCGGCCGGGTGCAGAGGTAGGTAGGCCCAATAATATCCAATGAGGGAAAGGGGGCCTTCGGTTGGTGGCTGCTGGCTAGCAGGCCACGCGGCTCTGGGAGCTGGGCTCCTGGTCCCTTGCTCAGGGCAAGGGGGGAAGTAGGATAGGACAAAGAGGTTACAGTCAGCGGCACTCGGGTGGCTGGGTGAAGGGTGCTTTTGAGCCATCGGGCGCTCAATGTTATCCAATGAGGATCGTGAAAAGGGAACAAAGGCTGCAGGCTCGGGGACGGAGACTCTCCAGGGGCGACCAGCACTTCGAGAGGTAAGTTGGGATCTTGGAGCACAGGTAGGTACCCCAAAGGGAGGCACAGGGGGCTGTAGGGTGCAGGGGTGTCGGAAAAGATTACCCTCAGCTGGTCGCGGTTGAGGGCCCTGGTTCCGAGTCTGCAGGAGTCGGCTGGTTCGTCGAGGAGGGTCTTTGGGCACTGGACTTCGGGTCCCAGTCGCTGGGGGGACGTCCACGTGGTCTTGGTTCGGGTTGGCCCGGCCCGGGCTCGGCTGGTCCGGAGCTTCTTGGTGGGCACCAGGTGGGTTGTTGCAGCAGAGCCTCTGCTGATGGGAGTCCCAATCTTCGAGAGGGTCAAGGCAGGCAGGTCCTCTGGGTGTCCCAAGGTTGCTGTCTGCAGAGGTCGCCGGGATTAGGCAGGAGAAGGTTCCAGGATCAACAGGCCGGTAGGGCTGGAGCCAAGTCAGTTGTTGCTGTCCTGTTGTTAGCAGCTGCGTGGCGGGTCTTCTTCTTCTTGATCTTCTTTCCTCTTTTTGATATCAGGATTTCAGGAAGGAAGGTTCAGGGAGCCCCTAAATACTAAATTTACGGGCGTTACAGGTAGGGCAATGGCAGGGACCATTGGGTCCCTGTCCTGGGGTGAGGACACCCCCTAGCCTGCTCCTCTCCTGTGGGAGGGGGCAGGAGCCTAGCTGGGATTGGGCAGGGCTCCCCATCTACAAAATGGCCGGAGCCCAGGGTCGTGCTTCGCCTCGCCTCCTCCACCTGAGGGGTGGAATTGGCATAGGTTGGCACACCCTCCTTCCTGATGTAGAACGGGTGGGGCGCCAGTTGCTAGGTACAGCAACTGGTCTGGAGAAGCTCTCAGAGGCGGTATGCCTTTGAAGCTTCCCCCTGTCCATTCTGGGGGAGGAGACATAGCAACTCGCCCAGGATGTGCATTGTTGCAGGCCCAGGAGAGCGGGGGGCTCTCCACCCAGGGGTCCAGCAACATGTCTGCTGTGTGGCAGCATCTGCAGCCACTCAGCCCAGACGTGGATTGTAGGTTCTGGTTTTGGAGGGCATCTCTAAGATGCCCTCTCGTGCATCTTACATTCAATCCCACACTGGCATTAGTGAGTGTTTAATGTGCTGAGAAGTTTGGTACCAAACTTGTCAGTCTTCAGTGTAGCCATTATGGTGCTGTGGAGTTCGTAATGACAGTCTCCCAGCACCATATACTCTTAAATGGCATCACTGCACTTACAGTGCCCAGGAATAGCCCTGGGTACTGTAGGGGCACAGGGCTCATGCACCTGTGCCCTCACCTCTGGCATAGAGCACCCAGCTAGAGGGGTGACTGAAGTATGCCAGGGCATTGGGGTCTGTGGGCATGGCACATACGGATGTGTGCCATGTCGACTTTTGTTTTAGTTCTGCACTTAGGCACTCAACCTGCAAAGGCAGTGTATGGGTGCCAGGGTACAGGGCACCTGAGGGTGGCACAATAAGTGCTGCAGCCCTCAAGGGTCTTCCCTGGTCAACATGCCCTGGGTACCTAGGGTACCATTTACTAGGGGCTGACAGGTGGCCAGAGAGGCCAATTGGGTATTTTGTATCAGTATAGCTTTTCTTTTTAGGGAAGGAACAGAGGCCCTGGGTACCGGATTGGCAGGTACCCAGGGCACTCTCAGTCAAAGCACATCAGCAGTTCAGAAAAAAAGTGGGGGCATACCAAGGCAAGAAAAGATGGCACTTTCTCACAGATACCCTGTGCCACCTCAGAGTGCAGCTGCCATTCATAATCTGCTAGGTATTATTGGCTGAGTTTGTCTGCCCTAGCCTTCAATGATCCTGCAAGGTGCCATACGATCTGGGAGATACCAGGACAGTTCAGCGACTTCCAGGGCTTTGCTCCTGCACAGGAGCCACAACCCCACTCCACCCTGTTTGTTGAAGTATCACATGATGGTAGTTTTGTCTGTAAGAACCTGCGTCAGTCCCTCTTGATGGATGGGAGGAACACTTTCAATGCCAAGCGCATCATCGGCAGCTCCATCAAGTTGGTATGGAGGCAGGCTTCTGCCAGAGACTGGAGTCCTCTGAACTCCACCTCTCCCAGATGACCTCACCAACTCAGCAGCAATGCATTCATCATTACCAACAGCTCTGAGTGGGGCAAAGAGAGGGTTTGCCACCGGTCCACTTGAAGTCTAACAGCCACCATTGTAGAGCTTCTGCAAATTTATCCAAGACCCACTTGCAATCGGCAAGATTCCTTTGGTTCTGACATTTCCGATTCCACTGCAGAGCTTGCATATGTCACCTGGCATTGTCCAGCAGCAGGATGCAGGTGCACAAGAGCCCAAGAAGCCTCAGAGCTGCTTTCACTGAGACTCAGGTCAGGGTCAAAACATCAGGATCATAGCCCAAAAGTCATTGATGTATTGAGGTGGGGGAAGGGTTGGAGGAGCACCATATCTAGGGTGGCTCCAATGACGGTGAATTATTGTGAAGGATTCAGGTGTGAATTCAGCCAGTTGATGGAAAATCCCAGCAATGCCAACAGGTTCGCTGTTATCTCAAGAGGGTTTACGACTGTTTGAGGTGAGTCCGCCTTCAGCGACCAGTCGTCGAAGTATAGGAAGGCTGGTATTCCCAACCTCTGCAGATGGGCAGTAACTACAACGATCACTTTTGTGAACAGCCGAGGTGCACTGGTAAGGCCGAAGGGGACAATGAGAACTGAAAGTGCTTGTGGTCTACCTGAAACCACAGGTATCATGTGTCGGATTGCAGGACGTCTAAATAGGTGTCCGTCATATCCAACACCACCATCCAGTCTACTGTATCCGGAGCAAACAGAATTTGTTAGTTTCAAAAATGAGCTTATAGGGAAAAAGGAAGCCAGGGAAGTCTCCACTCAAAACTTAATAGCACAAAACCCATTTTCCTGTCCCCCAAATGTTCATCATAAGTTAATTTCCTCCACATAACTTTTCGGGAGGAGGAAAGGACCAGTAACACAATTTGATTCCTACAGGATGAATATTTACTAAAACCAGGCAGCTCCAGTAAGGTGCTGCGCTGTTGCAGGGAAAAAAGGAGTCTCACGTAAGCAATCACCAATATTTTGATTGAATATGTATATTAGCTATACTTTTATCATCAGCACTTCTCCTTCCTTTTCAAAAAAGGAAAGATCAAATCCCACACAAAAATCTTTTACACAGGGGAAAAAAGAAGAAAAAGTTGACGTTGTGTTGTATATTTTGTCAGACTCTCAAATAGAAAGCGGGAGGGATATAAGCGCACCCTCACATGTTACTTGACCACAATCAGACTACATACATAGAACAGCTAGCATTTTAAACAACTTGATTTAAATCGTTTAAATGGTAAGTACAGTTTGATGGTACAATATGGTCACACAGCAAGTAGTTATGTTGTTCCTAGTACCGATATGCCACCCATCTATGAAAGTCTTGTCCTCTCCCCATGTCGCACTCCCTCCCTCGGTCTGGGTCAAACAGGTGCCCATTACCAGGTCCTCAGCACCTATTAATTTCACCAGCTCAGGTGGTCTTGGGACTGTCCTTTCTCGTTTAAGATATGAGTCGAATGAGGCCCATATCTATTCTCAAATGTATTTAGGCATGGTGTCCCTCAGGATGGCTGTCAGGCTTTCCATTGCATGAATTGTCCACACCTTGTCCCATCCCTGATCTGTCGATGGTTGAGCCGCGTTCTGCCAATTCTGGGCAATGACGGGCTCCCAGTAGCAATGGGGTTATCAATTTGTCTTTAGCCCAGCTTCTATGTGGCCCAATAGTGCTGTTTGCAACAGTTTTGGTAAGCCAGTGTTTGTAATGTCTTTGATATGGTCTAAGACATGGACCCAAAATGGCTGTATTTGAGGACAAGCCCCATTACATATGCAATAAGGTACCCCATGCGCCACAACCTCTCCAGCAGACATCCGGGTATTAAACATTGCCTTCAAACGGACTGGCTGAGATACCACTGCAACATAAGTTTAAAAGCATTCTCCCTATGTTGAAGGCATATATAAAACTTCGCTGCCCAGCCCCAGATTTGTATCCAGTCCCCTTCAGTCAATTCCAGTGCGAGGTCAGTTGACCATTTTTCAGTGTATGCAAGATATGTGATGAGGATAGTCCTGTTTAATGCTCGGTTGCCGGTTTCAAGGTCATTCACCACAAATCAGAGGCTATGGGTGTAGGCAACATTAAAAAGGACAGTTAAAGGATAGCCGCTGCTTTTCACTTCCAAATAACGTAGACAGGAATGAGTTACTTGGGAGTATCTATCCCTTCCAACACTGCTCACATATATCGGAGCAATGTTCTGCCACTTCTTGACACTTAGTTTAAAGACCACTATCAGTGGGGCAGCTTGGAGATCTCATGGATGGGTCAGATTTTGTGTGGCAAGATTAATTTTTCTCATATGACTGCTCTATCTTTGTAAATACTTGCCCTTACAGATCCTACCTGATGTTTTTAAGTATCTGCAAAAAAATATTTGACCCTTTATTTAGGACAATAAGCCACCTTTTATAGTTAAAGTGTTAATGGTTAGGAGCCCAACAGAGGGGGGGAGGTGTTGGGCCGCCAGATTTGGAACATAATATAATGGTGGACCAGCTCACCCCAGCCCAGGTATGGTGTTCTCTCACCCAGCCCAGGTATGGTGTTCTCTCACCCAGCCCAGGTATGGTGTTCTCCAGACTCCAATAAACCTTGGTGCCTTATGGAACAGCAGAGATATAAACTTCCTCTACATCAGGTACTGTGGATTCCCCCACGGACAGTGGTGACATTACAATATTGGAACAAGGCAGTTTCGACATGTCAGGTCACTACCTATCCTTCACCCTGGGAAGCCCCAGCTTCCAACCAGAAATGACTCATAAGGGATTCCACCCATGAGAGGGGATTGATACACGAGCGAGGTGGCTGGACTGTTAGGATGCCAAGATATCGTTGTCGAAATGTGCTATTTTCACCTGGTTGTCTAGTGGTTCCAATGTCAATGGAAATATTTTAGGGGACAGAGGACAACCCGGTCGTATCCACCGAGCCAGATCAATAGGATTCTGGAATACATCTGGATTCCAGTAGATGGACTCACACAATTTGCCATAATAAGGGAACTCATCTGGGGCCCTAAAGTGGTCTTATCTAGTGTTGTCGTCAAGTAGTTCCAGCCAACATGGTCAAATGCCTTCTTCGTGTCCAACGAGAGAAGGATTACTTGGCAGGCCATGAGAGTGGCTTTGTCGATCATGTTGACTAATAATCTGATATTATTCCCTGTATGTCAATCACTGATGAACCCTGATTTATGTGGAGATACAATGGTTGTCCACACCTCTTTTAACCTATTAGTCACAATTTTTGTGTAGATCTTCCTGTCACTATTGAGAAGGCTATCGGGCAATAAGACCAGCACTCTTGGGGACCTTTTCTTGGTTTTGGTGTTAATAGTGACTATCATTTTAGGGGTCACCTTGTGGGTGGTCAGGAAGAAATTAAAGATACGTTATAAATAGAGGGCCAGAGAAGGCCTTGTAAAATGAGTTTGGGAATCCGATCGGTCCTGGCGCCATGTTGGTGGGAAGCATTTTAATAGCTAGTTTTACCTCATCTTCTGTGATTATGTGATCAAGCTCTTCTTTATATGTGTCCTCAATTTCTGGAAAATGAACTGAGGATAGATATTCCTCCTGCAGAGGTTCGCTTCATGATTCACTGCTATACAGAGCCGCATAGTAGGCAAAAGGGCAGCCATAAGTCCCTGTTACATCATTTGTAACTGTCCCTCCCCATCCTTTATAGAAGGTATATAGGTCTGGACCTCTGTATTTGAATTTTATGAGCCAAGAGCTTATCAGTCCTGTCTCCACGTTCATTATAATTGCGTTGCTTCCAGTCCGCCAAAATCGCTACTCCCTAGATTTAGTCCCTGTAGTTGAGTGGAACTGTTGCTGGTAGTATCCAGAGTTCCATCTCTTGGTATCGGCGGCCAGGAGATTTGTCTCCTATAACAGGACTAAGTTGGCTTTCTTCAAATGTAACTAGTGCAATAAGGATTTCCTCTTCACTGGCGAATTAAGGCCCTGTACATTCAGTGTGACAATGTTCAAAATATGTCTTCCGTCCTGCACTGGTGTAGTGGAAGGAAATAGTTTGTTTCTGCATGGTCTTCCCTGATGAAAGTGCCCAGTGTCCCAATAGTTCACTATACCCATATGTGTCGGAGACATTACAGCACTGGCCACAATAAATTAGGCAGGAAACCAAAAACAAAACAATGCAAGAAAACTAGATATAGTGGGCTGCACTGCTTGGGTCTGTTGCCACTTCACAATACGGCTCCCGGGGGTACTCTTTCCACAAGGATGGCAACTCGATTGGTTGCCCATCATTGTCAGGCTAGCTCTTCCAGATCCGAAGAGGAAAAATCCCTTTCCTCCACAAAACGCCACTCCCTCACCCCGTCTATCCCAAATTTTGCTCCAACATGATCCGATTCCATCAGTCAAAGCAGGATGATCATATCAGACCCAATATTCTAAACAAAGAATGAGAGGGGGAGGAAGGAACAAAGAAGCTCATTCGTCTCCCAAAATCCTATAGATAAACAACAAGAACGAAATAAATGTGGTCTAGGATGACCAATATCTAACAGGTCAAGGAAACGATCTCCCTTAAAGAAAAACCCATTGGGTTTTTTCAAGAACCTTCACCCAACAACTTAGTTGGTGGCATGCTTCATCATTGGGTTCCCACCTAGAGGGCAGAGTGCCTCCTAGGTGTGCTTCGAAGTCCTGACAACAGCGGAGTAGGATGGTTTTGGGGGGAAAAGTGAATATAGTGAGTGCAAACCTTAAATCTACCTCCAGGATACAAAATCAAATTGCAGGAGAATATGTTATTAGAGAGTTCCCTTGGGCAGAGTTAAAATAAACGGTGAACATGGAAGACGAGAAATGATCTTACACATCCCAAAGAAGTTAAGTGGTCTACATGTTTCAGCCAAACAAACCAATATCAATTGGTTTTCTTCAGCAGGAGTGCTGCTCGGGCCTGAATGGAACTTGAGCCGGTGTCGTGTACACACACACACACACCCTAAGCTGTGCATAAGTGTAAAAAGTTGCTTCGCAACTTCCGATTTCCACCTATAACGAAAGTTCCTGCAAGAGAAAAGGAGACAAAACATACATAAAACCGTGACTTACATTGGACACTTGCTGGTGGTTACAGAATTTGGCACAGCATGCAATTTGTCCTGCCCATCCCCTAGTGCCACTTGTATAAGGTCTTGCGATTGTCTGTGTTTTGAACACAGTCCTTTAGTGTAATTTGCACAATCACACTAATTTGTGGCCCCCATGTTAGTTTTTTTTTGTGTTCATGCATGTCACATTGCCTTTTTGATGACCGCAAGCATTCGATTAGTTATGAAAAGATTACTCCCAGCGTTGGGGTTCTTTGTGCTCAAGCTTGTCATATGTGGGTCCAGGTGCTTGATAGGGTTTCATCGTAGATTTCTGCATGCAGTCAGGCAGAAAACCGAGTCTCTAGGCTAAAAATCCTCAGTGGTAATTCGGGGTTCCGTAGCTACTCTATATGTACATAGTAGTGGATAAAACCTACTTGTGTTACGGTAATTAAGCGTAAAATGGATCCAGGCGGGAGTCGGTGCCTGTAGTCACACTATTGGGGAAAACATAAAAGCAGTTAAACAGTCAAATTCAGTGAAGAGTAAGGAGAGAAAAAAGTGCCTCTCCCTCAGAATCAGCTGCCTTAGTTCGCAAAATGTTAAAGTTACACTAGAATTGACCAGATCAATTAAATCACTTTCCTTAAACGGGAAGAGTTGAAATACATACCACCTCTTTGATCCATAGAGAGCTAGCTCTCAGTTTTGTGTGTGTATATATACGTGTTGCAGAATTTGTGTGTGTGTGCACTCACGCACCGAAACAAGTTATATTCCTACATCTTGTAAACTACTTCCTGGCTTCCATTGTCGTGCAATATATAATAACTGAGATGCGAAATGTACAGGAGATTTCATTATTTGCTGAATGGTGAAATTCCTGTGTAGGTTCACAGCTCAATTAGAAAGAAAAGCTGAAAATAGTCACCCACATGGCTCCTTTTATTAGAGTAGTTGACTGTTCCCAGGTTGAGCATGATCGTTTCTAGCGAGAGTGTGTTGCATCTTTCACAGTATGGTTTTTGAAGTGGATCGGGTTTCTCTCTAGACTCTAAAGAATTTCCTTACCACCTATTTTTTGCACCTCTCAATAGGAATAAGATTTCACTTTTTTCAGTTTTGACGAGTTACTCATGATCCCATTATGGAGATGAAATCTTATCTACCTATAACTCTGGTGTGCATCATCAGTACCCTTTATTAAATCCCAAAGCAATGTTCCTACTGACTCAAAAGGACACCAGTAGCTTAGAGGCAAAGGAAGCAACTAGGATGCCCCCTCTCAACCAAACAAAATGAATTGAAGTCAACAAATAGTGCACTGAATTGTAGGACTTTGGTGCAGCTTAGCAGGGGCCTAAAGGAGCAGGTTCAATTACTTTCTTTTAGCAATACAGGTACTGGTGTCCTTTCATCTTGTTTTTCCGTTTTTACAATAAAGGGTTGGACAGAGATTGGCTAGCACCGATGTGTTTTTGGTCTGCAATGCGATTATCTTCACAGTTACAAAAACGCGAAACATGAGATGCGTTATTACTTTGAAGAGAGATTTGCCATAGTTAAATATGTTCCATGATACCACAAACATGAAGAGATAGTCAGTGCTGATGGATTTAATTAAGGTATCCAGGAGAGATGTCCTGAATTTCAGGCAACTTTTCTAAATTATGTTTCTTCAAATATCGTTTTTACAATTATTGAACTCCCTGCATCATTTGATGTTCGATTTTGCAGGGTTGTTTGTCCAACAACATAAGAACCAATATTTCTATTTCTCAATTCCAGCTACAGGAACTTTCAAAACATATTTTAACGTTATACAATTTATTAGCACAATACAGTAACAAAACGAGTAGCCTTTCCTTGCAAATGTGAAGATAGACTGTAGTTATTTAGTATGGCTTTTATTTAATTTGGTACATCGCACTAAAAGAGAAAATATTTCAATTGTATTAAGCCCTTATAATAAAATAAAAACAATTGTACATGTTTACATTAAATCCTGTAAAAAAATACCCATTTTCAATCATTATGGAAGCAATGCCAGAGACATAGTAAGCATCCTTGGTAGTGAATTCCCAAGTAGTAGGAATATGTTTTTTTAAAACAGTTTTAAATTCTCAGTAGTTTGGTCTTGTTGGGCACCTACTTTGACATTTTTAACATAAACTTTACGCCTTAACTCTTATTTTGATAACAGGCACTTCATACAGCCAGTTTAAATTATGTATCGCACTAGAGTACATCCAAAATCTGAAACCTTTTAATTACACAATTACTTACAAAATAACTTTTAGGTTTAGTAAGAAAGCCATTTACTAGTTAAAGACATTACATCGTAATGCTAATAAATACATTAGCTGTCACACATTGATCTACATAAAGTGAAGCAAAAATTAAAGTGACTACATTTTAATAAAGACAACTACTAGTACTCTTAAAATAAAAAGTGATGGTCATTGAGCATATTAAAATGGTATAAACAGTTACACGCGCACAGATACTGAGAAAAAACTCCCGGATAAATCGGAAGAGCAGAAGAACTATCGTAGCCACACAGTGTTCAGCTGCGTCTGATTCTTGATACTTGTGTCCATTTTCAAGACTTCACGGATGGCCATGGTGGCATAGGTGGAGGGAGGCAGAGAGAATTCCATCTTCAGTGCTTTGTATTTCCCCTCTGGTGCAAAGAAAACAAGTCAGTTAGAACACTACCCTTTTCAACATCTGACTCAAGAAGTACTAAAAGATAGATAACAAAACCCCATCACCATGGTTATTTAAAACAAATGCAAAATGAGGGGTTTGGATTTAGGCAAAATTAATATAATAATGGATGCATGGTGTCCCTAATTCTACATTTAGGGTCCTTACCAGTAATGTTCCTTACCAAGGACCAGGTTGTCATCACAATATTGTCAGCAATATGGATCCGTGGATTAAATGCTGCTATGATCTGCAAGTCAGGAGTTTGAGTCCACGAATGGCCAGCTCTCCTTCCTATCTTCTGAGGTCAGTAAATGGAGTACTATCAAATCAGGTGATAGTAACAACTGGTATTTAAAGCAGCAAGACACTGCAGACGTGTGGTCTGAAGTGGTACGTTAAAACCGATTATTACTCTGTACATGGTTCCCATTCGCAAGCGAGACATATAGGGGTTTTTATATGCTGTAGCAGGAAGGACAGGAAGGACAGGCAGACAGAAGGGATGGCCCCAAACGAGGACTGGTGGGTCACTGATATGACTGGCCCTCCTTCTTTCCATTCACATCAGAATGATTGGAGTTCGGACTCCCAGTCCCTATGGAGGGAATAAGCTGACGAAGAACCAGAGGGTGCCTTTAACTGGGTGTATATCGAGGACGTGGCCACGCCCCGGAATGATGTGTACACCGCGGGATTGGCCAAAATGGAGGAAGTGAGAAGACCAGCGTGTGACGACACCGGGAGAGCGGGTTTGGTGTGTAGCGGAGTTCCAGTAGAGACCGGAGAAGAACGATATCGGGGAGAGGAGACGAGACGAGGGACGAAAAGAGGAGGGTCCAGCACCAGGAGGCCACCGTCACCGTGATTCGCCCAGCCACGCTCACGGAGGAGTGTGGCTCAACCAGGTACAGCAGCGCGTATCAGGCTGGTTGGGGAGGAGGGGAGGTGCCCTTCAGTAGTAGGGAGAGCGTTGCCGAGTACTGCCTGTATAGCCGGCATTGTATATACTCTGTGTGCTTCCCTCTCCTTTTTACCCCGTATACCTAACACACCCTCTCCTCACAGTCATATCACCCTGTGTAGATACTTATTTTATACACAGGTCACGGTGTCCCAACACTCCCAGTTTCCCCCCTGGGAATAGCCTAAGAAGGACAATACCTAACTGGTCCTTATTTCTTCCCCATGCATGTCCTACGATGGTGCAACCGAGGAGGAGCGGATAACAGAGGACCCAAGGGAAGACCCCAGACGCGTCCCAGAGCAGTCAATCCGGCAATATTAGCTCGAGAAAGACTTTCGCAAAGGAAGAAGAAAACTTTCATAAAAATAAAACCGTATATACCAAGGACAGGTCTCCGTGCCCTTCCTTCACCCCCGCAACATATGCTTTATAAACTAATATGATCATTGTTACTTTCAACTGATTACATTTCCATGCATGGGAACATTTGCCTCTAAGCAGAACAGTTCTGTTTTTAGGTGGTAATGTTCCCAACTAGCTACTGAATCTCCTGACCAGGCAAAAAAAGCGTTTGAGGACCAAACAAAGAGGTCATCCAGATACGTGCTCCATACATACCAACATTTAGGAGCAGCTAAGGGAGGGATGAACTTTAGCAACTGATAACAGTAGAAGAAATTCACAAAGCCATACCTACAATAAGTAAAAACTAAACACCCAGCTCAGATGGCTTGCCAATGGATTTTATGACCTATTCACACCACGATTGAGCCACTATTTTGTAGAGTTGTTTACCAATTGCAAAGAAAGGGGATTACTCCTAAAACCCAGAGGGAAGTAGTGATTATAAAAGTTCAAAAGGATGGTAAAGCTCTCCAGGGCAAAGTATTATTTAGGCTGTTGACATTGCCTAATGCAAGGCGCTAATCAAAATATTAGCCACTAGACTTCTGCCTATGCTGCAAACCCTGTCTACAGTCAGGCCAAGATGGTTTTGTACCGGGCTGTAGAACGTCTCCAAAACTGTGCAGACTAACCAGCAGACCTCCTAAGGACCTTGGTGGCTGCATTTGATATAGAAAAAGCTTATAATTGCGTAGGTGACTTTACTTGCACGCTGTATGGCTAAAAGGGGATTTTGACCCGAACATGGTAGGCCTAATTAACCTGCTATATACAGATCCAGTTCTGAGTGCCCGAACTGGTAAGGTCTACTTTAGAGAGTGGAAAATGGGTCAGGAAATGAGAGTTGGGTTTCCGCTGTTGCCCCTGACTTTTGCACTATCCATAGATCCCCTTGCAGAACATTTTAGGTGCTATGGGACAAAAAATGCAATAAACATGGTAAGATCAAATCATATAATATCTCTCTATGCTGATGACATATTGTTATATTTCAGAGAGCCTAAAGTCCAGAACCCAAATTTGACACAGCAGTTGGAGAGATTCAGAGATCTGGCTGGACTGTAGGTAAACCGGGTATGATATACCTGTTCCCATTGTGCAATACTGTTTGTCAGAGCAAAACTGTATGATCCCTCCTCCTTGCAACTGGCGCTTCCCCCCAAAAGATACTTGGGCGTATTTAAGAACTTAATACAGGTTTGGAAGGAGCTCCTCCTTTCGATGATGCACAGAGTAGTGCTCTCTGAAACAATTAGGCTTCCAAGATTACTATATTTCTTTCTAACATTATATTCCCATAGTGTTACCTAGGACTATTTTCGAAGGTTGTGCTGCTCACTGAGTTGCTCTGAAAATATGGAAGATGCAGGGTGTCCCTAGACAAACTGAAGCTCCTCTAAAGGTTCAGAGGCCTTGAGGCTCAGAATTATGAATGCTGCCATAGGACAGTGCAGCTGCAGTATGTGCCAAAATGGGCACCGAACTCTGAGGAGCTCGAGGCCCAAAAGCTGAGTACAGTGGTGGCACCAGAAATACTGTGGAACACTGAATTTGGAGTGAGGTCTGCTGCTAAAGCCATGCCCATATGGCTGAAGGCAATGAAACACTTCTGGGAGAGGCATAGTACATTAAAAGGGTCAGACCCGGCCTAGGTTGCAGAGATACATTAAAAGGGTCAGACCTACCTATGTTGCAGAGATACAGATAACATGCCTGAATAACTTGTCAAAAACACAGTTCAACATCAATATAGATCTTTGGAAAACCTAGCACTTAGGATAGTAGAGTAAATGTTCTTGGGTGGGATGCTCAGATAGCTTGACAAAATACAAGAGAGATCTGGAAACCCACAACGGCTGTCCTTCAAGTTCTGCACTCTTAGGAGACTAAACCACGTTCTTAAGATTATTTAGGGCAATGATTCTTAATCAGTGGTATGTGGACCCCTGGGTGTCCACAACGCCTACTCCTGAGGTCTGCCACTGTTTGGAAAATTATTATTAGTATTTGTTTTGTGTATTTTGTCTAATTTTTGAACCATCGAAATTACTTGGGTGGGTGCCCCTGGCTTCCAATATTAAGTCTCTTGGTATCCACAGAAGTCAAATGGTTAAGAACTGCTTATCTAGGGCAACACTAATATGGAAACTCGCACAGGGCAGGGTGTTACAAACAACCATATCTTGGGGTATGGGGTGAAATGCAGTTTCGCAATAAAATGGGCAGATGGTAGCAAGCATGAGACACATACTAATGGGGTTCAGAACAAGTTGGGAGGAAGCCTGGGAAAAGAATTTAGTGACAAAACATGGAATAGTACTGTGGATTATGTGGCTTAGGTATCCAGGAAAAGCAGATTCGGGTTAATCCTGGCTAAATTATTGCATAGAGTACACCTTGTGCCAGTGAAGGTAAAAGGTACATTTGATTTGAGATCTGGAAATTCCCAGAGATGCTGGTTGCCTCACGCAAGACTGAATCATATGATAATGGGCATGGTCCTAAAAGCACTGGCATGTAGTAGTTACCAAGTGAATGAGACCTAAGCACTCACTATACAAGAGGCATACTTACTAGGAGTCTTCCTGCATAGGGATGAAATGAAATACCATTGGATGGCAGATGTGATGCTCATGCTAGTCAAACAGACTGGCCATGCAATGTAAGGCATCATAACCCCCTGAGCTTTGCTTGATTTCACCTCTGAAACAATGCCAGAGTTTCACGAATGTTGTTCCTTTGACATTACAACTAGGATCAAGAGTGAACAGGCAGCCCATATATCTGATTGTTAGGCTTTGAACATTTACTTTAAGAGAAAGCTGGAACACCTTAGTGCATTAGGAGTTGAATGCATAAGAATTTCCAATATCTCCATCAACTCTCTAGGGTGTGTAGCACTCCAGAGCCCAGCTATTACAGCTTGCTTGCCACTGAGCTCCTCCTCCACATAGCTCCCATTCCATCTTCTGCACCAGGGAGTTCACAGATATTTCCATCACCTCGACTCTCTATGCAACATTCCCCAGATGAGTTTACTCAGCCACAGCTGTTTTCTCAACTTTGTCCAGCTTCTTAAGATTAGTTTCAAGGAAGGTCCATTGTTCCTTTTGGGCCCCTCCACCACATCACCATGTGTCGTCATGAACTTCTTTCATGATTCGCCTCTATCTTTCATCTATATTACTTGAGGCTGAAAACAATCCTCCTTTTCTTGCGTTTTTTTGTTTCTCCACCATGGCCGAGCCAGGTCTTCACCAATTACGAACATTGCGAAAGTACTCCAATTGTGCCAACTATTACTATCACTTCTTAAAAGTCCCACCTACTAGTGCACTACCTCCACAATGCAAAAGAAACAGTTGATGGACAGAATGCAGAACAATGCAAACATTCACCCCCAGTCACAAGGATCTGTGTTTAATCCATCATTCTTTTGCTCCCAACGCCACCCTAGTTTGGACCCAGCTATATGCAAATCAGGCTTGACACTGTGCCTCATGGTAACAGTCCAGCCCGAACTGCCAGGCCAGGTCCTCCCTGGACCAGAAACAAGCATCCTGGGACCGGTTTCAGAGCATCACCCTTCATCAGCCAGGCTAGCTTGAATCCAGTGGTGCAGTGAGCACAGGACCCACGGCTGGGCATACCCTTCCCACTTAGGGCGACAAATGCAAAAGAAACAGTTCATGGACGGAATGCCGAACAATGCAAACATTCACCCCCAGTCACAAGGATCTGGGTTTAATCCATGTTCTTTAACTCACCAAACCACCCCAGTTTGGACCCAGCCATATGCAAATCAGGCTTGACCCTGTGCCTCATGGGAACAGTCCAGCCCGAACTGCAAGCCAGGTCCTCCCTGGACCGGAAACAAGCATCCTGGGACCGGTTTCAGGGCATCACCCTTCATTAACCAGGCTAGTTTGAATTCAGTGGAACAGTGAGCACGGGACCCACATCTGGGCATACCCTTCCCACTTAGGGCGACAACCTGGGTTCCATTAATCTACCATGGCCCTAGTTATGCCAGCACCCACTTTTTCAACTGTGAAAGTGCCAGAATGTCTGTGCAGGGGTAATTCATCCTCGACTCTCTAATCAGTGACAGCAGACCCCCGGGGCAACTCACAGTCCTGACTGCCCCATCTTGGGAAACATGTTTCAGAGTAGGAGGAGATCTTCACTGTGAGAAGTTAGGTTCCTATATTTTATCCTATACTTATACTAAGTTTAGGGGCTGGACTATCTTTAAGGTCCCTCCTATGTGTGGACCTGATAAGGGGGTGGTTACACCCATTTCCCTTTGCCCAGTTTCGCGCCAGAGCTGGGGCAGAGTGCGCCAGAGCTGGGGCAGAGTGCCCCAGCAACCGGTTTGAACTGGGAAATGCATGGAGCACCAAGTGTGCCCCAGGCAGTGTCTGGAAAGCATTCACTGAATGCAGCCCTCCCTGCCCCAATACACAAAAACCTGTCTGGGGAGGTGTCAGCACCTCCTTGGACAGAAAACCTATTGTCCAGGCCTCCCCTGCCGGAGTTTCATCCTGCAACAGGAGGTCAGACTCGTGTCTGTGGCAGCAGAATCCATTTTGTGATGATGAGGCTCTGTTTAACTATAACTGGGTAAACCAGTAACTACATGTCTTCTCCCTCTAGAGGGTGGAATGCTACCCCCGCCGCCAGAACTGGCAGGGGGGGTAGTATTCCAAAGTGTTTGACACCTTACACAACATGTTTTGATAAAGCCAAACCAAAGTTAGCATTAACCGCGAGGATTATAATGTACTTAAGAGTATATGGTATGGCTATATCATAGAACAGCTATAAGGAGAGGGTTCCGAAAGCTGCAGAGGGGCTCAGCTCATGCTAGGGCACCCTCTCACATAAAACCAAGCACTCTACCTCCAGGATTTAGAGGCCTACCTTAGGAGTGGCTTATAGGTGTATATGTGTCTATATGTATATGTAGATATAGGTATACTATATCTAATTAAGGGGTGATTACACCACCTTGCACAGGTTGTGTGAACAGACCTGTGGTGTCCGTTTGGAAGGCAAACCAGGGGTGGCACAATACATGCTGCAGCCCCTGGTAGGCCTAGGGTGCACCTATGCCCTGGGTACCTAGGGTACCCTATACAGGGGCTCACAAGGGTGACCCAGTAACCAATCTGGTATGTACCTAAAGTACATGGTATCAATTTAGAGAGAGAACAGCTGGGCTGTGGGCCTGATTAGCAGGTCCACAGCCGCACTAAAGTCGAAAAACCAGAGAATCACAGCAAAAAGTGGTGGGTAACCATAGGAAGCAGACCCTACTCTCCTACATTCACATGCTCCCTACTCTACGTCAGTGCATGCCACCATCTCATCCACACCACCTGTCACTGCACCTTCGGTTGTTCTGCCATGCAGTAGATATTTCCAGAGTCTAAAGCCTTGCAGCTGGAGGCCGAGCCACACTAAACAGAGCCTAGAGGAGAGAGACCATTCTATACGGCTCCAGGCCCTGCTTCCTTGATTATAAATCCTCATATTATGTGGTGGGCTAGAGCTTTCTTTGGCTCCAGACTAAACAATCAGGTATTTTCTCTACCTCCATAAAAGATGTGGTGTTGGGAAGCCCTCCCTTTAGCAGCTAAAGTGGGGGTTGTCAGAGGACTCTTGCTGATCTGCCACACACTGCCGGGAAAAGCTCATAAATAACACTGTGAGTGAACATCATGTCAAAGAAGAGGGGGGTGGCTGAGAGCTGCCAAGCAGAGTGACAGAGAAATGATGCACAGGGACAGAGAGGGTAGATATAGTAGGTGTAAGAGAGAAAGGCAAGAAAAAAACTGAGGGGAAGAAGTAAGATGCAGAGAGAATACAAATGTACTGAAATGTATAAAGTAGGTATGACCAATTTAACATTTCACAATAGTTGCAACAATTACTAAAAGTGAATCAAACCTCCACTCAATTACATTTCAATTCAAGAAGACTACCTTCAACTCAGCAGATCAAACAAATCAAACAACTTCTGCACTTGAAGTATTGAGGTAATATAAATTTTATGATCAATTGTGTCCCCTATCTTAGACCCCACCGACTCCGTGTACACGCTACAAGTACATGTGTGTTCCCTCCACTTCAAGCTATGAAGACGCAAATATATTTGCGTCCAACGTTAACATGTCCTCTTTCAGACCCACCATGAATGGGTCAAATAGTCCGTTCCTAAATATGCCATGCCAACGTCTTTATGTAGTGTACTTTACACATTTTTCAGTTCTGGTGAAGTAGGCCCTGGACTCTGCCATCGAGCCTTTTTCTGCCTTCTGACTCTGAATCTCAAACCTGAGCCTGCATCTGTACTGGTGACCTCTGCCTTACTTTCTGCGCGGCTAACGGTGCCTGGCTCAGCCTGTTGCCTGCCAAGACTGTATTCAACCTTCGAATTATCTGTTTCACTCCTCGAAAATACATTCCTGTCTAGTGGTTCACGTCAACATCCTTCCAGCTGCAGAGTAAAGGGCTCGGCCATCACTGTCTCTGTGCAAGTAATTCATGGCTCTGTTTCCATGGTAGGCCCATGCCCTCCCTCGCACCCCTCGCATCTCATGCAGACACGTAGACGCTCATACACGCACTCATAGTCAGTATAGAATAGCCTCTTGTCCGAGAGACCTTTTCCTTCCAGATAATACTGTTCCTTAAACATGGGATATTAGATACGATTTGGGATTAGGTTGATCTGACACTCCAGACTTCTGTCTCCTCATGTAGGGCTAAATGTCAAGTCCCCCTTCACCCCTCAAGTTACACGTGCATTACACGTCATACTGCTGCGCGCGCATCTCTGCCATATATTTCTGCTGACACTGCCGGATTCACTCATGGATCCGCCTACTTGTGACATCATGATAAATGACGTTCTTGTTCACGCCTTCATGCACGCCTATTGTAACGCCTTTTTGTATTACGTACATGCATTCTTATCTCTCTTCTCAGCTGTTACGCCTCCTGCATATGCTTTTACTGTAATGCATTGACTATATATATGAATGCCTGTCAATAATGTATTGTCGCATACTTGCATATCCGCTATTACCATTGACTCTGTCAGTCTGTCCCTTCCCGAACCTGCGTGGTGACGGAACGGTATGCCACCTTGGCTCGAGCCAATATGCTAATTACCCAATTCCTTTTTAAGGAATAAAACCCACTTTGAGAAACCTCAAATATCACGGATTTTGCCTCTTATCTATTATGAGTTATTCTTATTGACTTTACCGCATAGAAATTCAGTACCAGGTAATTAAATTTACCACATAATTGGCGCCCGAATAGGGCCCCTTCCCCCATCTCACCCGCCGGAGGTGCTTTGCAGGCCTAGCCCCCTGCCACAGCCGGACGGAAACTACGCGTACCCGCAGGATTTCCTGTATCTCCCTCAGGCCAACGGAGGTGACTGAGGCTGCGATCGACACCCAGACGAGGCGGTGAGGAGTGCGGAGGATCCCGACCAGAGCCTAGCTGAGAGAGCAAGATCCGAGGTATACGGAGGCCCACCAGGTTCCGAAGTTCCGAAGTATCTGCGTCACGAGTCGAGTCCGAGTCCAGTCCGAATCCAGTCGAGTCCAGTCCAGAGTTTCCGAGGCCTTCTGTTTCCGTGCTTCCCGGTGAGTACCGTTGCTAGGGACGCATCTAGACGTGCACATTAGTCTGTGCCGGTCAAGACAGGTTTGGGTACACAGACCTGGTCTGCACTGTTTTAGACAGTGTATCTGTACTGTTTAGCAGTATATCAAGTCTGCACTGTTGAGCAGTGTATCTAGTACTATGCAGTTAACGAGTTTTATTCTGATTATTGTTGTTCGTTTCAAAATGTTTTAATGTGTCTCAAAATGTCGTGGTATGAGTGATTGTTCGATCTTCATTATTGTGATTATTGTGTCCATTGTGTTCATATCTGAGTAAGAACCAAGTAGCCAGATTTTTTAAATGCCGTTATTCTCCAAATTAAGACAGATAAAAACTAGAAAAGGGATACTCGAGGAAGCCGTTCCCATTCCACCTAGGGATACTCCAGGGTACTTTATGTACCACAAGCACGGTCTAGATGCCGTTCTATTTCTCGATTTATGGGCGGACTACACTAAAGATCTAGCAGAGAACCAGAGATGGCCCGCTGCAGGGACATGGGATGCAGATTGCATCATAAGAGTAGAAGAAGCATTGCGGAAAAAGAAAGCTAGACAGTCACAGAAGGATGCCATCGAATTATGGCGTAAAGAATCGCATAGGCGTACAGAAAAAGCACTTAGAAAAGAAGACAAAAGGAAAGAGGATTCAGACAAGGCCCAAGAAAACGTATTAGTTGAGGAAGGTATCCGAGTAAAAATAGAACAAGTAGACAGACAACTAAACACCCTTAGGAATGGTATGTATCCTCTCCTGGCCGAAGGCTTACCTAAGGCCACTGCGGAAGTACCAAAAGATCTATCACCTCCTATGCTCCCGATTAAAATGCATCCCAAAACCGCGAAGGATATTTTCCTTTCTTCCTATCTAGATGATGTAGTGCCCGCATATGCTAATACCGCACCGCAGCGCACACCTCCTACTGGCGGCGCTCGACCCCGAGACAATCAGCCCCTACCCCCGCGACAAGCTACTCCTCCACCTCTTCCTCCCGTTCCGAATGTCCCTCCTGGTCTTCCCCCCATTCTTCCAGCTCTTCCCGCACCCATTCCTCCCACTTTTCACCCAAATAACCCCTTCGGAGCCGGTGCCTCAGGAGGCGCGTCCGGAGGGGCGATAGGTTTTCAGACACCTCCACAAGTACATAGATTGACTTACAGGGATCTAGCACAACAACGTACACCTCGATCAGCCGATTTTGATATAGTAAAAGAACGTATCGGGGATTGTAGATACGATCCAGTACCCGGTAGAAATGATGACAGATTAATACTCGCATCAGTACGACTAAGACGGGTTACCAATTTCTTGTTAACCCTACCCGGAATGGTTGAACATCTAGACAGAATATATCATTTTGTCCAAACAGGGCAAGGACCTGAGAGTATTAAGGAAGGCATGGCTCACCAGAAAGTTGACACTCAAGCCAAGATATTACGGTTTTTTATAAACTGCTTAATAAGAGAACAAGATAGGCCGGGGATGGACCCGGAGGAAATGAAAGCGCTTCATAGATGGGGTCAGAATATAGCAGACGGGAACCATGATAAACAGAATAGTATAAAAAACATGTATCAAAGAATCAGAAGTGAAGTATTAAAAATACATGAAACAAGACGGGTAGAACCAGAAAATGAATCAGACAAGTTTGAGTCCTCAGAGGAGGAGCAACAAGAAGAAGCTACAGGACAAGAACAATTACCAGTTAGAGAAACGATAGCGTATGTAGGTAAAGGGAGACCTTTTAATAATTCAATGCGTCCAGTACGTCCAGAAAGCAAAAGACTTTTTCAGGAAGCCATGTGTAATCCGAGAACTCCTGAACACTTATTCCAAGCCACTGACAACAGACTTCGAGAACGAATGGGGTACCATGTACTCGATTCTATGGACGAACAAGAACTAGCTAGGTCAGCAGTACAATGGGCTGACAGTCCCGAGAAATATAGTGATGATGCGTTAGCACGCACGTTTTTGAACATGACACCAAGCGAACAGCGTTTAGCTGGTACATACATGATACAACACCTACTTCTATTGTATAGAAGTCAACATTCCGATCCAGGCCCCCTGCATGATATATTAACAGAACTACTAATGAATAAATGGAGAGGTCTAGGTACCGATCTGATTAAAATAATTCTAGAACATCGACACAGATATAGTGCCTTTCTATGTCCACAGTCTGATTCAACACACTCCATGGAAAGAAAAATGTATTACATGGATAGACAGAATCCGTTATGAGAAGTGCACCCAGTTCAGAATGCCGACCATACACTTAGACGTGTGTTCGTGTACACCCCTATAACTAAAATAGAGTTATTGGAAATGAAAAAACTAGTACCTAGCCATGATAAAGATCCTGCAGGTTTTCACCGTGAAATAAAAGACATGTTACTCATGGGTGATTATACTTATCCCGACCTTATGAAAATATTGAAAGTACTACTGCCTCCTGGTATCTATGAGAAACTTAAAGAAAAAGAATGGGAAGTGGGAAATGCAAAGATTGATTGGACTGCATTAGAAAACGAAGAAAATACTAGAGTTCCAGGCCTAGGGCTTGGAGATAAGGTTAAAGAATTACCAGGATTGTTAGTGCAAGTATTGCCACGTTTATTAAGTACGAAAAAGGAAGATTGGGGTGCAATCTCAGCCTGTAAACAGAAAGCCGATGAAGACACTAGTGATTTTTATTCCCGATTTGAAAAATGTTTTGGTATTAACAGGGGCCTGAAACCAAGTAGCGAATCATATCCACACCTTTTTGTAACGAAATTAGTCGAGAACTCACTGCCCCAAGTAAAGAACAGAGTATTAAAAGTCGAAAGTACTTGGCAAGCTAACACCCCTTCACAAATGTTACAAATGTTACAGTATCACCAGAATAGAATCAGAGAAGAACAAGAACATGAACAAAGACGTATGAAAGACACGAAGATGAAAATGTTAGTTGCCCAGTCAGTTCCTGCTGACGGTCACAAAAAGGGTGCGACCCAGCCCAGTAATTCGACGGCTCCTGTCAAAGGGACATGTAACTACTGTAAACAGCCAGGTCATTATGTAAACGATTGTGCAGTTCTGAAACACAATATCTCCACGGGTAAGACCAAGGAGAGACCGCGTGCACCTAGACAAGATCAGGCCCAACAACAAGTACCACAGAATATACAACATATTCCGCCTATGCCAGTTTCACAGCAGACTGTAGCAGTGCCACAGCAACAGCCTATTACTGCAACACAGAACACGACACAACAGATGTACCAGTATGCACAAAATGACTACCCCGATTATCAGCGATACACATGAAACAGCCTAGAGAGGGAATTTGGCTTGCCTCTTATTGAAGTACCTGTAGATCAAGAGGGTCCTTATGTACACAGTCAGGTGTTGGGGAAAGACAGAAAGTTTTTAATTGATACAGGGGCAAGCAGGACCACAATCAGTCACAATGAGGTTCCAGGGGCACCCCTCTCAGGCTCACAGAATGTTTCCCTTGGATTTTCAGGAAAGCCTATTATTAATGAAGTATCACAGCCACTTCCTCTGGCAGTTGGTCCTTTGACACGAACTACAGATCTATTGCTTACGAAATCATGTCCAGAAAACTTATTAGGAATAAAAACATTGAAGGCTCTAGGAGCTATTATATGCTGTTCTCCGGAAGGAGTACGATTATTCTTACGAGATTTTAAAGGCCATTATGTATTAAGAGACATGGATCCCCGGTTACAGAATGTACCTGCACACTTGTGGGCGCAAGGCCCCACTGATGTAGGTTATATGCACATTACACCATATCGAGTCACACTCAAAGCAGGAGTGGTATTACCACGAATTCGACAATACAAGTTACCTCCAGATGCTGTAGTGGCTTTACTGAGAATCATTGACGAGCTCATCGCACAAGGAGTGGTCGTAGAAACCGACTCCAATGTATGTAATTCTCCTATTATTCCAGTTCTTAAACGTACTGAGCCAAATGCACCACCTGTTTATCGATTAGTTATTGATCTGCGCGAATTGAATAAATGCATTGTACCACAGTACCCAGTGGTTCCAGATATCTCTTCATTACTGACAGCTATTGATTCAGAAGCAATGTTCTTTACTGTAATTGACCTCAAGAACGCCTTCTTTAGCGTCCCAATTGATCCAGAAAGCCAATACTTGTTCGGATTCAGTTTAAATGGACGAAGTTTCAAATTTTCACGCGCACCTCAAGGATTCACAGAAAGCCCCAGCATCTATAGCCAAGCACTGAAAAGACAACTCGACAGTATCCACATGCCTGTTAACACCGCCCTACTTCAGTATGTCGATGATCTGCTGATCACCGCCCGAAGCGAACCCGAATGTGAAAAAGCATCACTGACGGTTTTACATTTTCTGGCTGACAAGGGGCACAAGGTATCCCCTTCGAAGCTACAATTCTGTGTTCAGCAAGTTGTGTACCTGGGTCACTTGCTGTCCAAAGTGGGGAGACAGCTCACTCCAGATCGCATCCAGTTAATTGTAAACATGTCACCACCGAAAACGCAAAAGGAGGTGCGGGCTTTTATAGGCCTCACTTCATACTGCAGACAATGGATTCCCCAATATGCATTTCTAGCAAAGCCACTCATTCAATTGACAACTCAGGAGGCAGCGACATCGACTGTCCTCCCTTGGACTCAGGAACATACACAAGCTTTTGAAGACTTAAAGAAAGCCCTATGCCAAGCACCTGTTTTAGCAACACCATGTTACAGTAAGCCTTTTACACTTTTTGTCACAGAACGTGAAGGTACTGCATTATCAGTCCTCACTCAGGAACAAGCAGGTTCACACAAACCGTGTGCTTACTTTTCTAGCACATTAGATCCAGTAGCCCAAGCTTTACCTGCATGTTTGAAATCAGTTGCAGCGACAGCTTTAGCAATCAGACAGAGTGATTCCATAGTATTAGGACATCAATTGACAGTACAAGTTCCACATTCCGTGGAAGTTCTTTTAAATCATACACAAACCCAACACTTGACCATAGCAAGACTGACAGGTTATGAATTGACATTGTTTCAACCACATATAGAAATCAGACGCTGCAGCACATTGAATCCTGCCACACTTTTGCCATTAAGCGGTGTAGACCCACTGAAGCATGATTGTATTGAAGTCATTACTATTACGACGAAACCCAGACAAGACTTGACAGATGTCCCATTACCAGACCTGACACTTTATGTGGATGGTTCATGTATGAGAACAGGTACAGGTGAATTAGTGGCAGCCTACGCAGTCACGACAGACACTGATGTTATTGAAACCAATTGTATCGACACCCTGTCAGCTCAAGCAGCAGAGCTTATCGCTCTGACACAAGCCTGTATTCAAGCCAAAGATAAGAGAGTTAACATATACACTGATTCACGTTATGCATTCGGAGTCGTTCACGACTTTGGAGTCCTCTGGCGAGAGAGAGGTTACTTAACTTCTCACGGTGCCAACATTCAACACGGTCCCCTCATTCAAGCCCTGTTAGATGCAATACATCTACCAACTGCGATATCTATTATGAAGTGTAAGGCACATACAAAGGTTACCGATACGATCTCCCAGGGTAACGACCTGGCAGACCGAACAGCTAAGCAAACTGCCCAGAATCAAATTCATGTAACTGACTCGACAAAGACAATAGTTCCGACACAATCACACTGCATGACAGTCAAGGATCCCGCACATGATGTAATTGACATACAGACACATGCCACACCAGATGAAATAAAGAAGTGGACTGAACTAGGAGGGATCCAAACAGATCAGGGATGGATGACGAAGGGAAAATCTACATGGTTTCTCCCCGATTCTATGGTTCAAGTCATCATTAACATTATACATAGCCCAGCACACCTAGGAGAAAAAGCGATGCTAGACAGCATTCAACACATATGGTCCAATAAGAACTTAAGGGCAGCAGCGAAACAAAAAGTGCGTACTTGCATGATTTGTTGTCAGTTCAATCCAGGTAAAAGCATTCCTGTAGAGAAAGGTGGATTTCAGCCTCCCGATCACCCTTTTGAAGTCCTCCAGATGGATTATATCCAGATGGAACGTTGTCGAGGATTCAAGTATGTCCTCGTAGTCGTATGTGCACTTTCCCGATGGACAGAAGCATACCCAGTCCCAGATTACACTGCTCCGACCACTGCCAAGCAGCTGGTTCGTGAATTCTTCCCACGGTATGGTTTGCCCCGTATCGTGTACTCAGATAACGGTCAACCATTCTCATCCGAGCTTGTAAAACACATTACACTTCTGTTAGGTTATCAGTGGAAGTTCCACTGTGTCCGGCATCCCGAGGCGGCAGGTCTCGTGGAGCGCCATAATCAGACACTAAAGATCCGACTTTCAAAAATATGTAGAGAGAAAGGCGTTGACTGGATAGTAGCCTTGCCAGTTGCCCTTTTCTATATGAGGATGGTTGCGCACTCTCGAACCGGGCTATCCCCGTATGAAGTGGTCTTTGGTAGGCCACCGAATATGTGGGGGACGCCTATACCCCGTAAAATAACAGATGTTGACTGTATTATGCTGACAGATTACCTTGCCTCCTTGATGTCTGCACTACAATCTTGTCGTTCACAGGTAGCTGCAGCCTTTCCCGACAACACCGAGGTGAAGCCCCATGAAGTGGTCCCTGGTGATTTTGTGTTCGTGCGGAATTTTGACCGGAAAAGTCCACTGGAGCCCCGCTGGCAGACCCCGAAGTTGGTTCTTCTGACGACAAGGACGGCTGTTAAATTGGAGGGCAGAAAAGGTTGGCTGCACTCGAGCCACATAAAAAAGTTCCACGGACTTCCTTCGGACTTGGACTCTAAGCCCTGCCCTCCTCCACAAACTGACTCAAAACTCCCCCTGGTTGAGAAAACCGCCTCTGAAGAATATAGACTAAAGTTACGGTCTAGCAAGTCAGACAGTTTAATTGTTTAAGTCCTCCCCTAGGTGAATCGGTTAAATTAGTTTCTGACATGTACCCCCTAGACCGAGATAGAGAGAGAGATAGACAGAGACAACTCAAGAAACGTGCATATTGTAAATCACTTCGTAGTCACTGTATAGTGACGTTGTTGATTATGTTTTTTCTAAGCCTTCTTATTATTGCTGCCAGTATATTATTACACATGTACTACCCTATTTTCAAGCGTGCACAATCTGCTTACAATGTTACTGCCGAACATTCTTTTAGCGAATTACCTCCCCATGAATTGTCCTATAGACTTGCGCTGCGCAACAACACATTCATTAGTATGTTACATCACTCCCATCAGACTAACAATGCTACAAACTGCTGGATATGTGGCCGACTCCCTCCCTACCAGAGATACAAGGGAGTTCTGCCCCTCTTTCCATATCCGTTCACTCACAATGGCTCCTGTGGGGCATGGTTTAGATTGATTAATTCCCTAGATTCTGACATTGCTGTTTACGATGGGAATTGGGTTTGGGGAAACCTGAACTTAGTTTTACTTAAAGTCTGCTACCCCGACAAGAAGGGACTTCCCACTAGAACAGGAACTGATCTAGAAAATGAAGTATATGGATTAGGTAATTACACAATTAACCTCATGATTCTGACTGTTGAATCCGAAACTGCACCAGTCTTACCTGCCATGTCAGTGTTACCAGTCAAAGGTGAATTATGTATCAGAAAGAATGGTTCCATACACTTAGGTCATAGTGAATGTACTACTGTGATCGAATTCAGTGATCAAGGCAAATCCACGTTTAGAGCTACCTGTCATTCCTACTTTGTCTGCGGCCATACCGCATACATACGTTTGCCTCCAGATTGGGATGGTACCTGTTACATTGCATTCCTTCTGCCACCTGTTTTCCTAGCTCCTCCTGATTATCACAGAAATACCAATCTAGTAAACAGCAGACTTAGAAGAGATCTCCCGATTGTCGACTACACTGAAACGGCATGGGAACAATACACCGACTTCAATAAAGGTTTCTTCCCCTACTTAGGTACTGTTACTAATAGTAAACTGATACGTAGATTAACTAGAACCCTCGAAGCAGTAGTGAATGAAACTACTTCCGCTCTAGGTAACTTAACAGAGGAACAGTCCGCGATGCGGGTTGTTGTTCTTCAAAATCGTCTCGTCATTGACGTCATCCTAGCTGATAGGGGTGGAGCCTGTAAGGTCATCGGGTCAAGTTGCTGTGTTTTCATTCCAGAAAACGCGCCAACGGTATATAAAGCCATAACACGTCTTCATAAAATTGCAAGTCTGATACATCAGAATCCAGGCACCTGGACTTGGTCCGGTTGGTTCTGGACAACGTTGACCGCTTGGGGATGGAAGATCCTATCCTTCCTAGGCATTGGCCTTCTCATAGTATTCAGTTGTTGCCTGTGTTTACAATGTGGACCGGCGATTTGCGGCCTGTGCGCCACATCATGTATTCCGAATTCAAATTCCCATTCAAACAGCCAAAAGAAGAAAGAAGAGCAAATGATGTTACATGAACAGATTGATCGGTTCATGCAGATCGATATATCATGAAGGGTCCGTAGGGGACAAGGAGGGAATGAGGTAATATAAATTTTATGATCAATTGTGTCCCCTATCTTAGACCCCACCGACTCCGTGTACACGCTACAAGTACATGTGTGTTCCCTCCACTTCAAGCTATGAAGACGCAAATATATTTGCGTCCAACGTTAACATGTCCTCTTTCAGACCCACCATGAATGGGTCAAATAGTCCGTTCCTAAATATGCCATGCCAACGTCTTTATGTAGTGTACTTTACACATTTTTCAGTTCTGGTGAAGTAGGCCCTGGACTCTGCCATCGAGCCTTTTTCTGCCTTCTGACTCTGAATCTCAAACCTGAGCCTGCATCTGTACTGGTGACCTCTGCCTTACTTTCTGCGCGGCTAACGGTGCCTGGCTCAGCCTGTTGCCTGCCAAGACTGTATTCAACCTTCGAATTATCTGTTTCACTCCTCGAAAATACATTCCTGTCTAGTGGTTCACGTCAACATCCTTCCAGCTGCAGAGTAAAGGGCTCGGCCATCACTGTCTCTGTGCAAGTAATTCATGGCTCTGTTTCCATGGTAGGCCCATGCCCTCCCTCGCACCCCTCGCATCTCATGCAGACACGTAGACGCTCATACACGCACTCATAGTCAGTATAGAATAGCCTCTTGTCCGAGAGACCTTTTCCTTCCAGATAATACTGTTCCTTAAACATGGGATATTAGATACGATTTGGGATTAGGTTGATCTGACACTCCAGACTTCTGTCTCCTCATGTAGGGCTAAATGTCAAGTCCCCCTTCACCCCTCAAGTTACACGTGCATTACACGTCATACTGCTGCGCGCGCATCTCTGCCATATATTTCTGCTGACACTGCCGGATTCACTCATGGATCCGCCTACTTGTGACATCATGATAAATGACGTTCTTGTTCACGCCTTCATGCACGCCTATTGTAACGCCTTTTTGTATTACGTACATGCATTCTTATCTCTCTTCTCAGCTGTTACGCCTCCTGCATATGCTTTTACTGTAATGCATTGACTATATATATGAATGCCTGTCAATAATGTATTGTCGCATACTTGCATATCCGCTATTACCATTGACTCTGTCAGTCTGTCCCTTCCCGAACCTGCGTGGTGACGGAACGGTATGCCACCTTGGCTCGAGCCAATATGCTAATTACCCAATTCCTTTTTAAGGAATAAAACCCACTTTGAGAAACCTCAAATATCACGGATTTTGCCTCTTATTTATTATGAGTTATTCTTATTGACTTTACCGCATAGAAATTCAGTACCAGGTAATTAAATTTACCACAGTATAATAATCCATTGTACCCCAACTGGGGTTCAGTTATCTAATTACAAACACATACATACAAATGAACAGCATATACAAAATCACCAACAGAATGTCATGGTCAGGAAGGCCATGGAAGCACCCTGCCGCTGCCTTCTTGAAAGACTGACCATACTGACTTGATGTTGAGTGGGATTCAGGTTCACCAAATATGGAGGAAATACATCTGACCAGGACCTAAATGTGTTTAGCCGGGATATGTACAAGGGAGGAAAGGTTGGTTTTAAAATGACTGTCTGCCCCAACTGATTTGGTAACCTGCTCAAAGAGGAAATTCAAACACTACTGGAGAACAGCACTGCTGATGGTCAAAACTAGCAGTCGTCAACATTATTGGGGTTGGCAAAAAGTCAGTCCAACATTATACAGCCAACATCCAGTAGCGAACAAGTTAAGATAGCAGGACAAGCATTCTGACAACCGTTCAATGAAGTGTACTTGTAGGCCAATACAATATGTGTCACTGATTTGTAAGCCCCTTATATTGGTTGTGCCCAAGCATTGGTCCAATTACAGGTCTAAGGTACGATGGATAATTGCAAATTACTGTCCTATTTATTCTTTCTGATATATGATGAAATGTGAACAATAATTAACGTTTATACGTCAGCACTTTACAAATTGTTTCTGGGAATGTTTGCTACCGAAGGTGTTCCTGCGGGCTGTTTTTTACTTTCAATTAGGACATCCATATATGTATAAATATCTTCAGATAATTGACTATTTTAAGACCTAACAATTTGAGTCTGTATTTTGACTAATAATCAATGTTTTACTGTATAAGGAGGTCTGTTTTGAGTGATGCTTTTATGGAAGTTTGTATACTTCCGAATAAAGTTAATAACTAACTAACTAAATTGTAAGCCTCTTAGGACTGCAATAAAATCTGCACAACTCCCCAAAATGAAGCTGGCATACACCATGGCCCCCGAAACAGGGGAGCCAAAAACACTGTGAGCACTCACAGCCTGACTAGAATGACAACTTGTTCACTGATGGAATCCCTAGCTCTAATGGATTGTGTGGTGACTGTGTGGGGCTTGGGAAGCACTATCCAGAGAATCTTTAAGAGCCCAAGTCAGCAGTAACAAAAATCCCTGAGAAATTGGAGTTGGAAAAAACTTTGGGTTTAGTCTTACCTTTTTGAAAAACAGGCAGTGGCTTTCCTTCTAGCTTTTCGACATCCGTCTGAACTAAAGGAATTCGTGGATCGTCGTAAGCAACAAGTTCCCTGCATAGAAAACACAAATTACAAACCTTCACTCATATCATTCGTTTTAAATAAATGAAACAGCTGAGCGCAGATCTTATATTGGCTTTTAATCAAAATACTCTTCTGAAAAGAACAAGGAGATCTCGACTTCTACACATTTAAATTTTGTTGTCTAACCTCTAGCAGCTCAAGTATAAGGCAAGACCTATAGTCGTCAGCACCTGATCAGCAGAGTTCACTTTTGGATGCAGCTTCCTGAAGGTGACAACCAACCAGGTGTCACCAAGTCCATGAAGCACAATTATTCCTTACCATCTGCAAGACACCCCGTGCAGGCCAGTCTTGCTCCCTATAATCAGCTCTGAGCTTTTACAATTCTTCTCCTTTGCTGCCCTCCACGGTTTACTCCACCCCATTTCCCAAAGCAATACCTGAGTTTTTCCTCTTTCTCCACATCAAATGTCCGGGTATGTGAGAGCGCTAGCGTCATCTTTCTATTGTGACCTGGTAAGAAATGGATGGAGGGATACCGTTGCAGATATTTAGACACTCATTCAATATAATGGGAGATTGCTAGCCACTTTACAGACGGAAGTGCTGCTAACGAGGTCTATTACTCAGGGGTGACCTGGCATAGAGGTTTGGGCTGGACTGTTTCTATTGCAACCGGACCAGGGCTGACTTGCCTATTGCTGGTTCCTGTCTGGTTTCTGTCTGAAGTAGCATGATTCGCAACAAAGGACTGGGGTGTACCTCAAGTAACGACCATTGAATGAGGTCAATTTAATAATCCATTTATCAAGATGGAGACTCTGGATACTAAGCTTGACACCGTGTCGTTAGAAATGGGTCTGATCAGGGCAGACCTCTTGAAGGCGAACGAAAAGGTTAAATCGCTGGAGGTGAAGACAGCGAGATAGACGATGTGAGCCAGTTGCAGCAGGAGGTGCGTGATCTTCGGACTTCTAGGGAGAGCACCGATCGGCGGCTGGATGAGTACGAAGGGCGGGCCCGACGCAACAATGTTCACATCCTGGGTGTCCCGGAGAAGGCGGAGGGGCAGGCCATGGATCTTTTTGTGGAGAACCTTATCCTTAACCACTTCAAACCAAAGGGCCTCAGTAAGTTTTTCATGGTGGAACGGGTCCATAGGGTGCCGGGCGGCAGGCCCCGGGTTGGGGCGAATCCCAGACCGATCATAGCTGAGTCCTTAATTTTCGGGACAGAGACGCTATCCTGCAGGTGGCTCATGCGGCTGATCCTTTGGAATTCGAGAATGCGACGCTCCTGTTCTTTCCGGATTTTACTCAGGTGGGCAGAAACAGAGGCAGAGGTTCGAGACGATCAAGAAGAAACTGAGAGACAAAGGCATGAGGTACGCCGTGATGTTTCCTGCCCGTCTTCGAGTGGAACTTGATGGGAAGGCCTGGTTCTTCGATAATCCTGATGTGGCCGCGGACTGGTTGGATAGTGTGCAGCGGCCGGACAAGGAGTCCTGCGATCAGGGGGAAGCTGAGGAACAATGACTTGGTGTAGCGTGAGTTCAGCAGGGGGCTTTGGACAGCTGTTCCGGGGGGTGTTTCGGCGGGGTTCGAATTTGGACTTGTGCAGAATTGTGTGCATGATGTTGTTGAGGATATTAGGGTGCAGGGGTGTCCGTAAAGAGTCGGGGGGGGGGATGGTGGGTCGATTCGTAGGCCCTCCTCTGTGTTCTACTTTTAGATTTTTGTAGGTTAGTTGGGGCGACGGGCACACTGCTAGTTGGGGATGAGTGAAAGCCGTATGCAGGGGTGCAGGGAGGGGGCGTTCTGGGTGGATTTGCGTTATATTGTATATCGTATTATTGTATGCAATTTTTTTTCACACTCAACAACATGCTATCCTGTTCTGTCTTGGAATGGCTATGTCCTCCGTTAAAGGGGTGGTGGGGATCTCCGCATTGAGTTGGAACGTGAATGGATTGGGGGACAAGTTTAAGAGGAGTATGGTCGGTCAGTTGATTCGGAGACACTCCCCAGATGTGGTGTTATTGCAGGAAACTCACCTTATGGGAAAGAGGTGCATGGCTCTCCACGGAGGGGGCTAGAAGTTGGTTGCGCATGCTGGTTTTACGACTGGGTCGAGAGGGGTCGGGATTTTGATTAAGAACTCCTTCCCACTGGCCATACAGGCCACATGGACTGATAATAGGGGTAGATATGCTGGCATTTCGGGGCTGTGGGATGGGAGAACTGTAACTTTTTTGTCTGTTTATGTTCCTCCGGCCCTTCAGACTGATACATTTCATGATCTGTGCAAGATTTTTGACGTTGCCTGTTGGGTTGTTGATTGTTGGTGGCGATTTCAACGCAGTTATGGATGGGTATGTTGATAGGTGCCCGGCTCGGGAGTTGTTGCCGTCCCGGAGGTGGGTGGCTGATTTTGTGGACACTACTGGTCTGATTGATGGGTGGAGGCTTAGGAACCCCGGTGATTCTCAATACACACATGTCTCGGCTGCGCACAAATCCTTTTCCAGGATAGATTATGTACTGGTGCCTGCGGCCCAGGCTGCGTGGCTCCGGGAGGTGCAGCACTTGGCTAGGGGGTTTCGGATCACTCACCTATTTGGATCAGTTTAGACCTTGGCGGGCGTGATGTGGCCCGGGTTGCACCTATTAGCGCTTGGAGGTTCTGAGACCCAGTGGCAAAGAAGGAAATTGTGCGTGTGGCCGACAGATATTTTCGAGAGAACGTAGACTCGGTGGACTCCAAGTGTTCCCTATGGGAAGCGTATAAAACTGTCCTTAAAGGTTAACTGCTATCGTATATTTCCGGAAAGAAGAAGGAGGAGCGCGCTGAGATTCATAGGGTGGAATCAGAACTGCTTGCGTTGGAGCGGGAGGTGTCACTTGCTTCCACGCCGGAGGGGCTGCATCGTTTGAGCCTCCTTGAGGATAAGTACCAGAGCCTGGCCCGGGATAACGCAAAGTAACAATTGGTAGATACCCAGAGTAGGGAGTACGAACACGGGGACAAGGCCGGGAAACTGATTGCCTGGTTGGAGAAAGGGGATTTGCCGTCACGGTTGGTTCCGGTGCTGCAGCCCGCTGGGTCAGATAAAATCACGAACCCGCAGGAGATTGTGGACGCGTTTGCTGGGTATTATAAGAAGGTGTATGCGGCTGAATGTAAATACCCGGAGTCTGAGAATACAAACTTGATCCGTGACATCCCGATGCTCACTCTTTCGGATGAGGACAGGGAGTTCCTTGACTCTCCCCTTACAAATGATGAAGTGGCGCAGGCGATTAGAGGGGTTCGTTCTGGTAAGGCGTCTGGCCCCAATGGGCTCCCTGTTGAGCTCTACAAAGTAAACGCAAATAAGTAGGCTCCTTTCGTCATGGACATGTTTGCGGAGAGTAGGGAGAGGGGTCTGCTTCCGTATGATCAGCGTGTTGCGAACATCATAGTCTTGCATAAGGAAGGTAAGCCGAAGACCGAGTGTTCTTCCTATCAACCGATCTCCCTGTTAAATGCCGAACCAAAAGTCTTGGCAAAACTGTTGGCGACTCGCCTAGTAAAGGTCATCACGACACTGATTCATCCGGATCAGTCAGGTTTTATGCCTCGCCGGAATACGGCTCTTAATCTGCTCAGCTTGCATGGGGTTCTCGGAGGGGCATCACAAATACACGAGCCGACGATTTTGTTATTCTTGGATGCCACCATGGCATTTGACAGAGTGGAATGGCCCTATCTTTTTGCCGTTCTGGGCAAGATGGGCATTGGCTCGGAGTTTGTTTCTTGGGTCCGCATTTTATACTCCGGTCCGCTGGCCCGAGTAGTTGCCAATAACCATAGATCGTCTGATTTTGCATTGGGGAGGGGCACCAGACAGGGATGTCCTCTCTCCCGCTACTATTTGCGTTGGCGCTCGAGCTGCTTGCGGCTTGGGTCCGTTGGGACAGGTCGATCAGGGGAATCAGATGGACACTCGACTGGGAGAACAAGATATTGCTTTATGTGGACGATATTTTGTTGTATCTGACCTCTCCTCGGACTTCACTCATAGCATTTTTAGATATTCTGGAGGTGTTTGGAAGATACTCAGGCTTCGCCATTAACTGGACGAAGTCGGTCCTTTTTGTTTTGAGTGGTGATCCCCCGGAGGTTCCTCCAGGTTGTCTGGTTAAACTGGAAACGGAGGGATTCAAATATCTTGGTATTTTTATATTCTTGGACCCTCAGAGCAGATACTCCAATAACCTGTTGCCGCCCCTGGTTCGGCTTAGACGCGATGTGACTCGTTGGAAATTGCTTCCGCTCTCTCTTCTCTGTCGTACTGTTCAGTTTAAAATGATGGCTCCTCCTCGTTTCCTATACGCACTCCAGAACTCCATGGACCTGGTTCCTCCGTCGTACTTCAGGGAGGTTGAGTCTCTCCAGAGACAGCTTCTTTGGGACGGTAGGCCCAGAATTGCATTTGCGAAATTGACGTTGCCGTGGTATGACGGGGGGATCAGTCTGCCTAATATCCGTAAGTATTATTGGGCGTCACAATTGGCGGCGGTTAATCAGGCCATTTATGGCTCGCCGTTCTACCCCGGCTATACCATGGACCGCGGTCAGTTTCCCGGGGGAGAATTTACTAGGGCACTGTATGCGAGGCGTGGACATTTTCCCCTGGTGGGACCAGCGGCGGTTGCTGCTCAGGTCTAGCACGAGGCTAACCGCGCTCTTAAATGGGAGGGGAAGATCACACTGGCTACACCGCTCTGGAATTCTGAACGCTTGGGCAGTTTATGGAAGTCTAAGGGTTTTGACAAATGGGACCTCATTGGGATTTCCCGAGTAGGAGATCTCTGGGGTAAGGATGGTATCTTCCCGTTTGAAACCTTGCAGGAACGATATCAATTGCAAGGGAGTGAGAGGTTTCGTTACCTCCAGATTAGGCATGCGCTGCTTGCTGGTATTCCCCGGGAAACAACGCTCCCGGAGGCTTCCCCGTTGGAGGATCGAGTGTTTGATGGTCATCTTCCCACGAAGACGATCTCCTTGATTTATAAAAATCTAGTTAATCACACGGAGGATCCCCTGGTGGCACTTATGGACCAGTGGACAGCTGATGGACTGATCCTAGAAGATGAGGACTGGAGGGAGGCTGTGGCCTCTCCGAGGGTCGTTGCAATACAAATGAGCCTCCGACTGGTTCAATTAAAGATCCTCTACCACTGCTATGTGACTGGCCCCCGGATGGTGCGAATGGGTTTGGCTGCGAGTGACGCGTGCAAGAGAAGATGTGGTGAGGCTGGAACGTTCTTTCATATGTTGTGGGACTGTGCTCTCATTCGGGGGTATTGGTCTGCTATTCATGCCAAAGTACGTGAGGTGTGGGGAGTGAGCTTTGAGTTGAAGGCGCGGCAGTGTCTTCTGAATGTTTGGGACCCAACTGACCTCTCGTCCCATGGAAAGGTGTGGGCCACGTTGGCATGCAGCATTGCCAAGCGTAATATCGCTCAATTGTGGGGGGCGAATCGGCCGCCTACTGTTGGGAAATGGATGGAAGACCTGGATTGGTGCATGTTTAGAGAACGGGCGGTGTATGTGGCCAGGGAGGAGACCTAAGAAATGGGGCAAGATCTGGGGGCCCTGGAATGCATATAGGGCTGATATTTGCGCTCCTCCTGGCGAACCGGATGATCCAGTAATGTCGGAAGACCCTGAACCTGTATGTTGTTGTTTCTGCTGTATTTCTTTGATCAGGAGGACATATATGTTTGTAATGCATGTGAGATGCAACCCAGTGTATTTATTGTATGTGTTTTATGATTTCATTTTATGTGCTTTAATAAAAAGATTTAATTAAAAAAAATCATCCATCCATCACATTTTTGTGTTTCTTGTTGCTCACAAAATGCATTAAGGTGAAACATTTTTTAATGCTTTGGAAGTATCATGCTAGGTTTTGCTGGCACAGCAGTCACAGAAACACAAGAATTATCCAGAATGAGTCTTTGAGCCCTGTCAAATAAGGAAATAGACCAGACTGCAACTAAATATTCAGCCCGCTTTAGAACACATCTCATTGTGGTGGTTTTCTTGGTCTATGACAGCACACTTCTTTCGCATGCGGCTACTAATGAAACGCTCTCTAAAGTGATGTATGCAACTACTGGTACTGTGAAAAAAGTAAAAAACCTGACAACTTATAATATGATCAGGGAAACAAATTAAGTAAATGTTCAGCGGGCCATATAGTTTTGAGATGTAGCATGAAGGTAGGGTAGTGTCAATTGATCAAGTCATGGTGGTTGCACTTCTGAATCTGTTTGTAAGCATCCACACCATTGCTGACCTACTTTTCATGAACTCAGGGAAACTGAACATCATCTGTTGAATCAGCTCCCGCAGGGTGTGAACACAGCCTTCCAAAAAGACATTTGGTGTTTACTTTGAGAAGAGCAAGGCTGCTGTAACTAAAGACTTTCACCCTAAGAGCCTAGTCTCTTAGACCCTCAGTCTGAAGGAGCTGTCAGATGCATTTAGGTTCAGTTACGCTGGAGAAGCTTTCACCACATGGCTCACTACATAGGTGTGTAGAGACAAAACCTCTGGGTCCTATGGTGCATGCCTGTTGTCTAGCAATTTACTTGTGGACTGATGTGCCCAAGAAGGGTTTCTCCTCAGAAGCTAGTATTGTTTCTAACAATGGCTCATTGAAAGGAGGTAGAGGCTCTGTAAATGCAGAGAAAGTTGTAATATCTCTGTAAAAATGCTTGACTTGGGTTCAGTGGTGCTCAAGTACTTGTGCTGCTTTTCGTTCCGCCATGGTGAACTAAGACACTTCCACTGCAAGTTGTGCTATAGATTATTCCACTATTTTGTTTTAATCCATTATTCAGCCATTGAAGAGGAAGGGCCTAAACCCTTACCCAAAGGCCACCTTCAGATTTTTAAGCACAAGTGTGCCCTCAAGAATTTACATGATTGATCTCCAAATATATTGCTTAGCAATCAGATATGGATTCCTGAAGGACAGCAGAGTGGAATCAAGGCCTGTGGTGGGCTGAAACGCCTAGTGGCGAGACTTGCACCTTTGAAATTAACATCTGAGAAAGCACATTTCGGTGGTCCATTCATTTTGTTCGAGGATTAGATGAGTAGCGGATTCCAGGGAATATGAATATGAATATATATATATATATATATATATATATATATATATATATATATATATATATATATATATATATATATATATATATATATATATATATATATTCACAATCTAATGCTGTAGATATTGAAGCTATAATGTCATTTGTACTGATCTGATCCACACCTAGGAATCTCCATTTTTTGAGTACATCCGATGTACGGAAACTTGTCTCAGTGAGTCCCTCCGGGACATCTAGTTATCCAGATTACCTCTAAGATAATCGATGCCAGGCTGTGGTGCTGAATCCTCTCCGCTATACCATTTTAGAAGGAGAGATTCGATCCAAGCTATGAGAGGTCATTCATTCACTGAAGAATTGCTGCAGAACTATGTACCACATTTGCCTACCTCAAGATGCTACAATCAATTAAGGTGCACAGGCTGAGTTGATTTTCATTATGGTTCCAAGCAGGAGCAATCTGGCAGAAAGTCCAAAGATTATTTCTCTGAGCAATGGACTGAAAATTCCCCCCGATGTTGGTATACTAGTCATTCACAATTTTCATCAAAAGGCCCTAACAGTCAGCAGAGGTGATTGTTGTAGTGCCTTTTCGACTGCTTCAAAGCATTCACGTGCATAGTTTGGTCTGGGAGCTGCTGACAGTCAGGTTTTGTAGATGTGGTCTCCCCCAGAAGAGAGTCGCGTTTGTGGTGGTTATTGCCTCAGGATTTGCTTTCCTGAAAGGTCTTGTCCTTCTGCTACAGGAAAACGGTCTACAGCCTTGGGGAAAGCCATACTTTCTCTCTCAATGTCTAGTCACTTGTTTGCAATACAATTTCCACTATTCACTAAATGGGACCTGAAGTTTAACTTCACTGATGGATCAATTTGATGCTACACTGCATGACAACAGTGATGTTATGTGTTCTGAATTCTGCACATGCTTTCCGACTGCAGCCTTCAATCGGTAAGCGGAACCATCTCTTCACTTTGTTGAATCGTGCACATGAGTAGATCAACTTTTGAGATTTGAACATGCAGGGCTTCCTCCAGTTACAGATACATAGCTTAAGTAAGATCCAAGAAGGCTGGTACTGACTAAAAGGTATCTTGATGGGATGAGGCGCTCCTCAACAAATCATTTAAGAAAGGGTACACAAGTTGCCTATAATTTAACAAGTCGGTTGCCAATAGGGCCATACACTTTGTAGAGACCCTTGGGGCAAACATAAGACTAAATAGCTGCACTTGAACCGATAATTTTGACCATTCTGCATAACCAGAAGGCATTGAATATGTACAGGTGCATCTCCTACAATGATTGCAGAATGAGGAAAGTGTTGAGGAAGACTTGGACGCCGGAGAAATGGCGGCGTAGTTTTGTCCTCCTCCAAGCAGCTACGATCTTTTACACACGGAGGGCTGCAATCCGACCACATTTCCGGATCCAAGAGAGAATTTGGATGTCGGAACATCATACCCAAATACCCTGAAAGTTTGAGCCGAATCTGAACCAGGGAAGCTGAGGAAACGACTCTCTTGTCCTGACCGCCGGTGACTGCAGAGCGGGACGGAGCCCGGACCCGGCTGCGCAGACGAGGCCTCCCGGAGCACCTGGCTCACCTCGCCGAAGTTGGAAGTGGAACCTATACAGCGCTGGGGATGGCTTGAGGAAATCAGACCTCTGCAACTAGAAGTACATCAAGGTCGTGAGTAGTAAAAGCGCTCTCTCACTAGAGTTTATCAGCAAAATTAAGTGGTGGAAACGGCGCGAAGAAATGCCCGTTTAAAATGGCGGATTGACTGCGCACCCGATCCCTTGCACAAGACGTCCTGTGTCCCCGCTCCTGTGGCCCGTGCTGCTGATAGTGGACCAGCAGGGCATTATGCACACAAGTAATATTCCCTAATGAGCGTATTCACTGCGTACCTGGCGAGATGCCAGCCTTCTATGTTAATCGGTAAAACTGTGAAAAACGAATGAATGCCCGGCCGGTGCACGTTAGCAGCCATCGGTTCACTAACGAGCGCAAGAGCATGTCTGACCACAAGGTTTTTTTTTTTGAAGACAGAGAGCAATAGCCTATTCAGTATGTGACTGCCAGCAGCCGGCAATCGTTGAAGGTCAATCACGCTCTGCAGCAAGTGAAATAAAGACAGTGACGGGAGCCTAAAGACTCCAGAAAAGGACGCAAAAACACCGGCAGGCAACAGCGCGGCACCTGAAAACGCAAAACGCTCCAACAAAATGGCAGCAGACAAAGTACTAAGACTGGTCTTAGTGTTCAGCGACATAGTATAATGCCCTCATGGTGTCATAGTGTCTACTGGCATAAATAAAAAAAAAATAAAAAAAAAAAACGCAGTACACAGCACACGTGTGCATTTTATTGACTTTTACACGGTCTACCCCCACACTAAGGCACATTGACAGACTGTGTGCAGAACGGGGCATAAAATTACAGAATTTCGAATTCTATGAAGGCAGCCAGAGATGGTGACATCACAGCTAGGCCACCCTGTCGCAAAACGCCTACAATCCCCGCATGCAGGCAGTTGAGTGAACTGAAGCCAAGTGAAGTGAAGTGAACCCAAGTGCAGCACTGGATAGAGGGCAAGACCATATGACACTCTAGAGAGCAAGAGTTTGCTGTTTTGAATTGCAGACCCCACAGCGACTTAGGTGCATACTGCTTACCTGCTTACCTGCTTGTCTTCTGCTTGTCTTCTGCTGTAATTACCCTCACGAACTGATATTTACAAGTTGTAACTGGGGATATTTACAAGGTGTAATTGTAAAGATCATCTTCAAAAAGGAAAGAAAGGGAGAGGTGTATATTCTGCTGGCCTGCACGGTCCAAATATACACAGCCCAAATACAGATTGGTCTCAACGCTACATGCCTGAAACGCCAAGGCACCTACACAACCCATCGCCTCACGCATCTAAAGTATGGGAGACAAGGAAAATGGTACAGCTTCTAAACGCCTGAAATCTAACCCACCGACACCGATAAAAGGGAACAAAGGGAACAAAAAAATGGAGGAAGCCGTGGAAACAATCTTGAGCAGGCTAGAAGAAGTCAGAGACTTGGCCAAGTCCACCAAGGAGGAGGTTGTTGCTATCCGCCAAGACATTAAAGACATCAACTCGAGGTTAGCGGAAACTGAGACCAGGATAAGCAAATTGGAAGACTTTGAAAATAAGACATGTGGAGCTATCAAGAACCTTTCATTATGCTCTGACCATCTCGTGAGGAAGGTTGCGGAGTTGGAGGACAGAAACAGAAGAGGGAATCTAAGAATTTTTGGTATGCCGGAGAAATCGGAGGAAAAACATGACTCATGCATACCCTTCCTCGAAGAGTGGTTCACGCAGGCCACAAATCTAACTTTCACTCAGCCACTGGAGTTTGATAGAGCGCATAGGGTGCCAGGACGAATCTCCAAGGACCAAAAGGGACCAAGAGCGATTGTGTGCAAACCACTAAGGTACCAACACACAGAACAGATACTCACCTTCGCCCGCAAACACAATCACGTGCTGTGGAAAGGCCAGAAAATCTTCATCTCACAGGACTTCAGTAAGGAAACAATGGAGACCAGGAAAGCCTTCCTTGCAATGAGGCCCCAACTAAAGTCACTTGGTCACCTGTATGGCTTTATTGGCCCAACTAAGTTTAGAGTTACGATACAAGGTGTGTCTCATGTGTTCTCAGACCCGCGAAAACTACGACAACTCCTGTTCGACCGTGGAGATGGCAGTATGGAAGTCTCCCCGCCAGCTCAACAAGGAGCCTCTGCGTCTGGTTTTGAAATTTTGTACTACCACTCTCAGACTCCAGGATCCTTAGAGAAGTGCCTATCTGAACTGGATTTGACATGAGGCTCTCTTGGTTGGTGATCACGACTGGTTTTGGACGGTAATGATACGGTAATGTACGGTAATGTACTCTGTACCCTTGGGCCCTATATCAGCTAATCATCAGACTCCAGATCTATATTGGAACGATCCCTTGAACGATCTGATGAACCTTTAACTTGAAATATCTATATTAGAACGATCCCTTGAACGATCTGATGAACCTTTAACTTGAAATATGTATCATTAAAGCTGCGTCAGTATGGTTCTATCCTTGCTACCACACCCACGATACCATACCTATGCTACCATGATACCATGATACCACTTTACCATGATATTGCTCATGTCCCTTATGGACCTTAAATAGGCGCTATGCTGTGCTGTACTGTTGATCTGTTGTTGAATGCGCTTTCGACAATTCTTTTGCAGGTACTGATATATTTGGTCACGATACTGAACCCAAAGCAGTGACTTTCCTGTGTTTAATGTTCTGACACCAGCGTTGGTTATTGTTTGTTGTTGCCTACACACTTGGGCTATTATCCTCAGAATTAGGGTTGCAGCCCGTAGAATTGCTAGTTAAGAGTAAGTTGCTTGGAGGCGGCCGCATGGTCGTCATTCCCGAGTCGCTATGTTCTGTTGTTTCTACTATTGGGGAGGGAGGGGTGGGAAGTGGGTGAGGGTGGGGGGCGGAGGGAGGTCGATAGGGAGGATGGGGGGGATTGTTTTGATATTTTACATATGGTTTTGTTTAGTTATGTCCATCTTGCTTACTAGCTTGCATCCAATGTACCACATTATGTTCCGAAGCTTTTACTCTGTACTTCTGTTTCCTGCATACTGTGCTAGCCCCACATTATATGTGTTAAAAGGTGCTTCCACGACCCAATCCTTATGTATACACATGTGTTATGAGATGATATTACTGGATGCATAATTGATGGCTGCTGTTATAGATACTCCGATAGGGACGACAACCATAACTAACCTTAGAATCCTATCATTGAACGTGAAAGGACTTAACCAGCCAGTTAAACGCCAAAAGACACTTGACTATCTACGAAGGCAGCGTGGAGATATAGCCTTATTGCAAGAAACAAAACTAGAAGCAAAGCAATTTCACACATTGCGCAATAAGTATTTTACTGAAGTGATAGGCTCTGAGGCGATCTCAAAGAAGAATGGGGTGGTAATGCTAGTGGCCAAGAATGCAAATGTGGAAATAGTCTCTAGTGCAATAGATACAAAAGGCAGATGGGTCTCAGCGAGACTAATCAAGGATGACACTGAATTCTTTATCACGACTGTCTATGCCCCAAATACATATGATCCGTCCTTTTGGGTAGGCCTAACGAAGCAGATAAACTCCATCCCCGACACAACAGTCCATATTCTGGCGGGCGACTTCAATCTCCCACACGACCCAATACTAGATAGAGACTCTAAATGCGTCTTTCGCCCGGGGAAGGCCCATAAGGCATTCATGAAACTGTGCAATAGATTTCATTTGGTGGACACGTGGCGTTTGATGCACCCTGATGGCAGAGACTACTCATTCTACTCCCCACCGCATGACTCGTTCTCAAGAATCGACTATATACTCATATCTAATAATGCGGTGGCAAGAGTTGAGGACGCGGACATTGCTCCCAGATTAGTCTCTGATCATTCCTGCGTTTCCCTTACATTATCTAATATTAAACCGACCACCCGACAATCTATGTGGCGATTCAATGACACCATTATCAATGACACAAAACACAAAGAAACCCTTGACACTGCCATTAAAGACTTCTTATTGTTAAACAAGAGGGGGGACACTTCAGACACCACCCGATGGGATGCATTGAAATCCACCATAAGGGGAGTCATTATAAAAATATCGTCTGCAATTAATAAGAACCGCACTACAGCCTTGCTGAAATTAGAGGAGGACATTTCAAAACTCCAGCACACATACTTGAGGAGTAGAAACCCTGAGGTCCTAACCAAACTGTCCAATCAGAAATACACCTATAACAAACTTATTAGTGAAAAGGCGGGAATTTGGCTAGACAGGAGGAAGCGTTTCAAAATTTGTGACTCGAACAAAGCCGGGAAGGGACTAGCGGCTTATCTTAAATTTAAAATACAAAAGAATACCATTGCATCCTTACTCGACGACAATGGGACTCCTGACTCTGATCCCACTAAGATTGCGAATATCTTCAAGGACTTTTACGAGAAACTTTATGCTAGGAACATGCACATAGACAGCGAGAAAATGGAGAAATACCTCTCCAATTGCACGCTCCCAACACCCACGCCCGCAGAAAGAGACTCCTTGAATGAACCAATCTCTGAGTCGGAGGTTATTAGCGCGATCAAATCCCTCAAAAAGGGGAAAGCCCCTGGGCCTGACGGCTATACAGCACAATTTTATAAGACCTTTAGCCATATTCTTTCCACCCCTCTCCTAGAGGTCTTCCACGAAATTACCGATACAGGTAAAGTTAAGGGGACTATGGCAGAGGCTGTAATTGCGGTAATACCCAAGGAAGGCAAAGACCACAAACTCCCCAAAAATTACAGGCCTATCTCACTGATAAATTTAGATTGTAAGCTCCTAGCATCAATTTTAGCGAATCGCATTCAAAAAATCCTGCCGTCTCTAATACATCCCTCGCAGGCCGGTTTTCTGAAGAACAGGCTCTCGAGCGATAATACGAGAATCCTGGCTCATGTCATTGAAAAAGCGAGACTCTTATCTACACCCACCATCGCCATTACACTAGACGCTGAAAAAGCGTTCGACAAAGTAGACTGGGCTTACTTAAATGCTGTACTACATAAATTCGACCTGGGTCCCATATTCACTAAATTAGTCATGTCCCTCTATGCCTGTCCCTCCGCTAGAGTACGAGCTGGCGGCGCTTTTTCCTCCCCATTTGGTCTAGAACAGGGTACTAGACAGGGATGTCCATTATCCCCGTCCTTATTCCTCCTGGCTATTGAGCCTTTTCTGTACTACATAAGGGAAAACCCTGACATCGCTGGAATCCGGTTCACTGACTGTACAATTAAACTCACGGCTTATGCAGACGACGTGTTGGTCATGAGTGAACAAGCTGATAAGGCTATCCCGGCGCTAATGTCCACAATAGAAGACTTCTCAGCTGTTTCTGGATATTCCTTGAACAAGGATAAAACTGAGGTGAAGTCATTAAATAACCTATGTGATAAAACCATCCTGGGCGAATCCGGGCTTACCTGGCAGTCGAAGAGTTTTAAATATTTGGGAATGGAATTCGAAAAGGACTTGATATCCACCTTAAAAATTAATGAGGAGATACTCTACAAGAAAATAAAAAAGCTGCTGGACGGGTGGTCTCCTAAATTCCTCTCGTGGTGGGGAAGGGCTGAAACACTAAAAATGATGATCAGTCCCTTGGTAAATTATATGTCATGTATGCTCCCCATGACCTTCACGGAGGACTTTCTACATAGAGTTGAGAAACTGATCTCGGATTTCCTGTGGAAAGGGAAGAAACCGAGAATTGCCATGAAAAAATTGCAACTTCCAAAGATTAAGGGGGGATTAGGATTGCCAAATTTCAGAAACTACCAGACCGCCTTTCTCTGTAAGCAGGGAGCCTCCTGGTTTACCGAAGACCCTGTCTACACGCCCTTATGGATCAGTATTGAGAAATCCATTATAGGCAAAGCCCCGCTCTCCGCAGTCCTAACAATGGACCTCTCACACCTCACGAACTCTAAATACATCATGCTCAATACCAAGAGAGCACTTCTGCGGTTAGATCGCATCCATGCCACTGGTCAACGGATCCACAATTCCTCCTCTGCGTCCTTATGGCGTAACCCGTCCATTAAAATTAGCGGATCACCCATCATATGGGACCACTGGTCCGATAAAGGTATTAATGTGGTCTCTGATCTATATGAAAATAATATGCCACTGCCATTCTCGACTCTACAGGCCAGACACTCCCTACTACCGATCGACTTCTATGCCTTCTTAAAGCTAAAATCAGCCTTATCCACTAAAACATTCAAGCTAGTGAAGCCTTGGCTAAAAGCTATGCTACCCCACTTTCAATCCTCTGGACATTTTGTCTCTAAAATATATAAACTACTGGCGCCAACGGCAAACAAGTCGATGAGGCGCAATGAGATAAAATGGGAATCAGAAACAAACAACACTGGCATAAGTATAGACTGGGTCAGGATACATGCATCAGCACTCACACACAAGGTATCACCGATACTATCACAGACCAAATATATGATTATTAACAGGGCATTTTGGACCCCACAGAGGCTATTTAAGGTTGGCCTGCGGGATACACCGAATTGCTGGAACTGCTCTTCTGATATTGGTGACCTTCCGCACATGCTGTTTGATTGCCCCATGCTTCACACCTTCTGGGCAAAAATCTTTGACTACATTGGGCACACGCTCCACATACATCCCACGAGGGAATTCATCTACATTCTCCTAGGAGCATTAGATCCAGCACTAAAGGGTGACCATGACCGCCAGCTCCTGGACCTTCTACTAACTCTAGCATGTAAGGTGATCCTGTGCAATTGGAAATCAACGGGTGAGGTCTCCTTCAATGCATGGAGGGAATGGCTGTCCTGCATCAGGGGCACTGACAACCCCGCGTTACACTCATCACCGTGGCAGGTCACCAACAAAAACTTATGGTCTTCATTGGACCGAGCCTCCTTCACCTTTGACCCACCCTGAAGTTCCAAATGATGAGGTCTGTATTCAGGGAATTATGGGTTGCATGCGATGTGAACTGTAATGGCTATATCTTGTGCTCACGGGCTTGACAATCTTAGAATCACGAAGCAGGAATGATGAAATATAAATGGTACTATATGACCTGTTTTAGACGGAGGGCTTTACGGAACTATATACAAATGTGAGAATGCAAGGTTGGTACTTTATTTTCCTTCACTGTATACGTATTGTTTTGTGTAATAACCCATGTCTGACTGCGGTATTTTTGTAACACGACTGTAATTCTTCTGATGCCTTCTTGCCGCCATCATCTGTTATCATTTCTGTTATTGTTTTATAAAATAAAATATGATTTGAACATAAAAAAAAAAACTGCACTGATGGATCAATTTGATGCTACACTGCATGACAACAGTGATGTTATGTGTTCTGAATTCTGCACATGCTTTCCGACTGCAGCCTTCAATCGGTAAGCGGAACCATCTCTTCACTTTGTTGAATCGTGCACATGAGTAGATCAACTTTTGAGATTTGAACATGCAGGGCTTCCTCCAGTTACAGATACATAGCTTAAGTAAGATCCAAGAAGGCTGGTACTGACTAAAAGGTATCTTGATGGGATGAGGCGCTCCTCAACAAATCATTTAAGAAAGGGTACACAAGTTGCCTATAATTTAACAAGTCGGTTGCCAATAGGGCCATACACTTTGTAGAGACCCTTGGGGCGAACATAAGACTAAATAGCTGCACTTGAACCGATAATTTTGACCATTCTGCATAACCAGAAGGCATTGAATATGTACAGGTGCATCTCCTACAATGATTGCAGAATGAGGAAAGTGTTGAGGAAGAAATATGCTATTTACCCTGCAAGCATCTGTTTGTAGTCTCTAGTGCTGTAGATTCACATGCTCTGCCTATCCTGCCATCTAGTGCTGAGCTTGGACAGTTGCAACTTGTTTTTGTTCAAAGAAGTCTTTCGAGTCACAAGGTATTATATATGACTCCTTTCATAGCTGGCAATGCACATGGGCACAGACACGATTGTTTGATTGTTTTTTCGCACAGTGGGCGAGAGTAAGTAGGGAGTAGGAAAATATGGTGACCATGCGTGTAATGTATATAAAAATAATAATGATAAAGGTGAGGATATATGTAGCAACCAGTGGCTCCTGGAGAGGTGAATGGGTGGGTGCATGTGAACTGACATCACTTCATGCTACAAACAGATACTTACAAATTACTTAACAGAGCATAGACATATTGTGTTTTCATGTGTAGGTGAATAGAATGGAAAATGAATAAGCCCTAGAGGTAAGTGTGTTTGCTCATGTTGAAAGTTACATGGTGTGCCATTTATAAACCGGTTACGTTTCAGGTGTAAGTAGTACTCCGTGTTAAACAAGGTAACAGATTACCACACCTGATGTGGGTTGCACAAGCATGTTACAAAATAGGTTGTGACTTAAAGCCAAAGCTTGTTCCAAAAATCTTTTTTTTTTAAAAAGTACACACACACACACACACCCACACACACACACACACACACACACACCCACACACACACACACACACACACACACACACACACACACACACACACGCACGCACGCACGCACGCACGCACACACACACACACACACACACACACACACACACACACGTCACCCTGTAACTATCTGGTTATATTGTGTAAAGATTGCTTATATTGTGTGGTGCTGCATATTCACATGCTCTGCCTACTCCTGCCATCATAGTGTTGAGCCCAGACTTTGGCAACTTGTTTTTCTTCGAAGAAGACTTGAATCACAAAACTTGTTATTGCTCCTCCTTGCAGAGCGGGATAGGTCGCTGGATTTTTACAGCATAGGCCACCTCTCAGTCTGCAGCTAGTGCAATCCGCTGCCAACACCTAAGGGGCAGATACCTTACTCCAAGAGGGCCAAATTATATACATTTATTTTTACAAGGTAAACCATACACCATCTGTGATTTTATGATTGGGTACTTTACTAACACATGACCCTCAATTCCAATCGGCTGTAGATTAGGCTAATTTATGATCCAGTTAAATTGCACAGAACAATCTGGACTAATTAAAGGCAAGAAACATGTTGACCCCTATTTTCGCCACATTTTGAGCTGTAAAGGATCATGATCTACAGTACAGCCGCACTTTGTTTTACTCATGTCAAGAGCACCTGCTTAATAAAGACTTATAAGTTCCTCTTGGTCATTTTTAAATCACCCAATCACCAATCTACACATACGGCACCTTCACACACACTTCATCTCAGCTTTTTAAATCTTTAAAACATCTCTGGCGAAGAGCCCCATGAGGGGCCCATTGGGCATTGCAGCACCGACCCAACTAAGAGCTGCCCGATGATGAAGAATGGCACCCATCTGGGTGTGTGAGGGCTTTGCTTCAGAGCAATCAGATACCTCTGATCTGTTTGGCCAGACCCTTCTAACCTGTTTTCTTCTTCCCCTCTATACACCTTTGATAGGAACTGCATACCTTTTTGTGGACACATTGGACAAAGTGTGGAAAGACTGCAGAGGGTACGCCGGAGACACTATGTGTATGAGGGTGTGGAGCTGGCAGTGTAGGAGAATTGTGCCTTGGAGTACGAGGTGGTGAATTTGTGCCTCTAGCAACATCCTTTTTAGGGGGAGATGGTATGGGTGTTTCGAAGGCTAGCTCTTCCTTGAAAGTTAACATGCGCTTTTTCAGAATGCAGAAAGGTGTTTGTGGAGGCTCAGCTAAGGGTGGCTTTGTGAGGATCTTCCAGGTGGAGGGGTGAATGAACAAAGTCAAGACCTCTGGTAACTACTCTACGATTGAGCCCTCAGCAGTGTCAGATGTTGGCGTTGAAGACTCTAAAGTCGGTTTAAATGAAACTTTCATCGTCAACTTTGGCTCCAACGTAGGATAGTTGGTTCCTTCGGGCCAAGGAGGCACCAATTGATACACGGCTTCAAAATCATGGTTGAGGCTTGCTGGGGGTTTGACGAAGGCTCTCTGGATCAAGCAGAGTCTGCTGGCTGGGCAGAACCCAAATGTCATGCCTTTTTTGGGCAAGTCTAGGAACTTGATGGCGAACTCCCCTCGAGGAGTGCTATGCCTCAGCCTGGATGTGGTTGTGGAATAAAGGTGGGGGTGACTGGTACTCAGATGATGAAGTTGGAACTATGCATTAGGTGAAAACCTGGTTTTTGGTCCAAACAGTTTGGTGGTCGGAGGCTCAACCTCTTCCTGATAGTGGGCGTGTGAGGAGATGTAATAGAACCAAGGAGTTTGTCTCTTCTCCCATAACGTCAGGAATCTTCTTGCTGGGGGTCTGGATGACCTTTGATGCTACACCTTCGATATTTGAGGGTCTTTTTGTGGTGCAAGTATGGAAGAAGAGGCAGAATTTTCAGGAGGGCACTTCTTGGTTGATGTAATAGGCAGTGGTTCTTCCCCCGTCCTCAAACAGTCATTCTCCAAAATACAACCTGATTTTGTTGAAACCACTGATGTTGTAGGTCTCGGGCAGTAGTGTGTCAAAGGGCCGTCTATCTCAGCGTGTCAATGAATGCTGGGGCAATAATTGATTGTTTCCTGAGCGGGTGCTGGAGAGGCATTCGTTGTTTTACAAGTCGCTGGGTCCAGAATCTGAAGAGCTGGTCCTGAAAAGTCAGGAAAGATTACTTTGTCTCAGAGCTAACACTCGAACATCCGAACAAGAGGGTGGAAAAAAACAATCTGGAGTGGAAGAAAACAATCTTAGGTGGAGCCGGTGTCATGGCGCATTCTGCATCAATGGGGTCAAAGTTTTGTGACTCGCAAGCAACAAGCATTTGCAATGCAATAGGTCTCGCATTAGGAAAGTTTGAGCTATTGGTATTGTAAATGACAATTTTTTTATTTATGTGTTGGTTTTGAAAATAGCGAAATTAATAGCTTTGCCATTTACAATGCCAATAGTTTTAACTTTTGCAAATGTGACACCTATAGCATTTGTAACGCAATATGTGTTGTATTTACATGACTTAGATGTATTGATATTACAAATAACAATGGCTTGTAATTTTTGTAATAATTAATACTTTAAAAAAGTTATTGTAATTTATAATGGCAATAGCTTAAACTTTTGAAAATTACTTTTGTGAAGATTATGTTCATTGTATTTTATTATGAAGAAAATCCAAGAACAGAAGTGAAATATTAACATCTTTTTGAGACATTTGTAATAAAGCTTGAAACATTGAGCAAACATATTTGAACCAGTTGTTGTTGAATGATTGCACAGATTGATGTTGTGGTGGCGACGAGTGATGCTGTGGTGTTCAGTGATGCTGTGGTAGCGCATAGTGATGTTGTGGTGCCCATGAGTGATGTTGTGGTGCCCATGAGTGATGTTGTGGTGCCCCTGAGTGATGCTGTGGTGCCCTTGAGTGATGCTGTGGTGATGCGATAGATAGATAGAGTGAGTGCGATAGATAGATAGAGGGAGGGCGATAGATGGAGGGGGATAGATAGAGTGAGGGTGGTACATAGATAGATAAAGTGAGGTGATACATAGATAGGTAGAGTGAGGGCGATACATAGATAGATAGAGTGAGGGCGATACATAGATAGATAGAGTGAGGGCGATACATAGATAGATGGATAGAGTGAGGGCGATACATAGATAGAGTGAGGCAGATAGATCGATAGATAGAGTGAGGCCGATAGATAGGGTTGAGTTGGAGGTTGGAGTTGGAGGTTGGAGTTGGAGTTGGAGGGTGGAGTTGGAGGGTGGAGTTGGGATTGGAGGGTGGAGTTGGGGTTGGAGGGTGGAGTTGGGTTTGGAGGGTGGAGTTGGGTTTGGAGGGTGGAGTTGGGTTTGGAGGGTGGAGTTGGGTTTGGAGGGTGGAGTTGGAGCAGGAGTTGGAGTTGGAGGGTGGAGTTGGAGTTGGAGGGTGGAGTTGGAAGGTGGGGTTGGAGGGTGGAGTTGGTGTTGGTGGGTGGAGATGGATTTGGAGGGTGGAGATGGATTTGGAGGGTGGAGATGGATTTGGAGGGTGGAGATGGATTTGGAGGGTGGAGATGGATTTGGAGGGTGGAGATGGATTTGGAGGATGGAGTTGGATTTGGAGGGTGGAGTTGGAATTGGAGGGTGGAGTTGGAATTGGAGGGTGGAGTTGGAATTGGAGGGTGGAGTTGGAATTGGAGGGTGGAGTTGGAATTGGAGGGTGGAGTTGGAATTGGAGGGTGGAGTTGGAATTGGAGGGTGGAGTTGGAATTGGAGGGTGGAGTTGTAGTTGGAGGGTGGAGTTGTAGTTGGAGGGTGGAGTTGGAGGGTGGAGTTGGGGTTGGAGGGTGGAGTTGGACGGTGGAGTGGAGTGATGTGGTGGTGACCCTGAGTTATGTAGTGGTGCCCCCTGAGTGATGCCCCTGAGTAATGTGGTGGTGTCCCTGAGTGATGTTGTGGTGTCCCTGAGTGATGTTGTGGGGTCCCTGAGCGATGTGGTGGTGTCTCTGAGTGATGTGGTGGTGTCCTCGAGTGATGTGGTGGTGTCCTCGAGTGATGTGGTGGTGTCCTCGAGTGATGTGGTGGTGTCCTCGAGTGATGTGACGGTGTCCTTGAGTGAGGTGGTGGTGTCCTCGAGTGATGTGGGGGTGTCCTCGAGTGATGTGACGGTGTCCTCGAGTGAGGTGGTGGTGTCCTCGAGTGATGTGGTGGTGTCCTCGAGTGATGTGGTGGTGTCCTCGAGTGATGTGGTGGTGTCCTCGAGTGATGTGGTGGTGCCCTCGAGTGATGTGGTGGTGTCCTCGAGAGATGTGGTGGTGTTGTGCGGCGTGCAGCAGTGTGTGGCATGCAGTAGTGTGTGGCATGCAGCAGTGTGTGGCGTGCAGCAGTGTGTGGCGTGTAGCGTGCAGGAGTGTGTGGCATGCAGGAGTGTGAGTTGTGTGGTAGTCTGCAGCATGCAGCAGTATCGTTGTTTATACCCAAATGTCAATAAATACATTTAAGGGTTGGAGGGGATGTGCACCCAGTAGTAGATGCTGACGAATGAGACAAAAATAAATAACTATAAGGAGAAATAAGCAAATTAAAGGAAACCTGTAAGAAAATGTAAAATAAAAAGACTCAACCAGCATCCCTGGCGGTGAAGGGAACACCGTTTCACGCAGTTGTTTACATGTGTTTAGGCAAAACACTGACTCAGCAAGAGAGCACATGGCTTAAGTGGGCTTCCTTGCGCTCAATGTTGGATGTAGCGGAGGGCGGAAGAAAATGTTAATGATACTGGAATCGGCCTATGGTTTTTGAAGGTTCACCCAAGACCCATGTGGAGACGTGTGGCTCAATGATTACAGCGGCAGACCCTGATGCAGAGGTCTAGCCCGGGACCAGGGTTAAATTCCCCGCCTTGGCAGGTCTTGGGCTCAAAATTCCACGGACCTGATAATTCTCGCCTCGGTGCCTATTCCAATCATGGAGTCCCACTCTGCAATTCTGGGCAATAGCTTGCTTAATCTCCAGAACGGCCCCCACAACGCTAAGGATGCCTGGCCTCCACCTTGGGGGTGCCCAGGAGTGGACGCCTCACAGGGAAAGCCAGGATGGGTTCCAAAGCGGTATTCGTACAAGCGCCTTGAGACCCTTGCGGGTGAGTAGTGCGCTATACAAGTATCAATTTACATTTACATTTAACTATGCTTGTATGCTTTGTGATGGTTTATCAGCTAAATGTTGTCAACATGACTTCCCTAAAAGATCGGAATTTTCCTTCGAAAACAATGAAACTAACGTAGATTGGCATGTAATGCTATACTTCTATTGCTGATATACACCATAATGCCACTACCGTGTGCAAAATATTAAATAAAGTTAACTTTAGAGGCCCCTTAACACTTCTACTTGTGACGAAAAATCTGGCGTCCGTAGTTCGGGAAGTAGAGGCGCTGGAAGGGCGTGTAGGATGAGAAACTGGAAAACACTTCACCAGCACACATGCGCAGACCACACAAAGAGCATGCAATCAGAGAAAAGAAAGTCGCGAGCTTCATTGTGAGACTGTACACTCGATTCCGATGACAGCGAGAGCACGTGCGCACAAATTAAGGTAGTGACATAGGCGCAGGTACGAGTTGCGTTTGGGAGTTCACGCGCGTGCGTAGTTATCCAGTTTGGCTTTTGAGCTTGCGCACTGTTCTCAGTTGCTGCACGAGCTGCTGTTCCCGCTCTTTGGTTGGCTCAGAGCGGTGGCGACCGCGCCGGAGAGAGGGAGAAAGGAGTGCAAGAGCCCAGGGCAATGGCGGCGGCAGAAGAGCGAGGGAGGCCTTTTTAAATAGTGCGGACTTAACCCGAAGGTGTCAGGGCGCTTCACAATAGGAACAGTAGTGCTACATGAAGCAAAAATTACAAGTGAGCATGTTACAAAAGCAAACGTTACGTTACATGAGGCAATAGTGACAATTGTGCAAGTATCAAGAGCAAACAAAATACAAGAGGTAGCAAACAATATGTTACTAGAGGAAACAAGCTTCTCGGCATTGCTGTGTGGGGGTGGGCGGGGGTGTGATGAGCGAGACACGTGCGCTGGAGAGGCAGGGGGTGGGATGACTGGGCAGCTGAATGCAGCGTGCACAAAGTGAAGAGCCAACGAAAGCTCTTGAAAAATATGCCCGTGGGGAGAATGCGCAATGGGAGAGATGCTATGGGCTGCGTGTTGGCGTGCTGGAGAGGGAGGGGGTGTGATGAGCAAGAGGCGCGCTCTGAGAAGTTGGCCTGATATATGATGTTTCCAATTCTGGAACCACCTTGTATCAGTCCAAACAATCCCTTATGGTGTCTGGTTGTAAGTCAACCTTATAGACAAGCTATCCTAGGGGTAGCATGGACTAAGCAGCCTTAAAGGCTTAACTCAAGAGGTCGTGTTAAGCAAGCTGTTTTACGAATCACAATCCTGTAATATCAAATGAAAGGACACCACACAAGTTATATATTATAAAAATATATGTATTTATTACTAGAATAATCCTCTATACTCTTTATGAGTCTAGAGGCACAAGCGTTTAAACAAAAGCACAGTTAAACATACAAAGTTGCACAATTATGGATGAGGGCGGGTGGCCACTCAAACCTTATATTAAGAAAGTGGTATAAGAGATACCAATCGAACAGTGGTTAGGCCTAGGGCCTAGGGAATCGCTGGGAGCAGTCGGGACTAGCAATGCTGAAGTTGGGAAAAGCCCACGGGATTCGGGTGCAGCGCTTAAAGCGCGGCTTGCAACAATGCAATGTCAATGGTGCGTAAAAGTTATAAAGTTAGTGTTTTAGGAACCTTCCGAGTGACCTACGAAGCTGAAACTTTAGACACATACACTAGAGGTGTGTACCAGTGTGGGAACACCGGCGTTGCTGAGTTACCTTACCCACAGGAAGCGGGTGCATAGGTGCGAAGAAGTGTCGGGTTTCGTCACGCAGGTCAATGGTTCTTGGAGCTGAAGATGCTGCAGGCGGCTCGATGTGAAGAGTTCCGGTGGATCCAAGGGTGGATCTGAAGTTGTGAAGACCTGAAAGCAGAGGGGACAATGTTCAAAGCCACTGACCAGTGACCACCGTGGAACCAGATTGGAACCAGGCAAAGTCGGGTGCAAACAGGTGATGAGGTGTTGCTTCTCTCTGCAGCCACGTGGACACGAAGAGGTCAAGGACGTCCAGGAGTCGATCACGAGCTGTCCCACAAAGGCTCTAGCTGATGGCGGTGTCGGCAACTTGATTGAAGCAAACAGGCCTTGGCTAATGCAAGCCACGCAGAAAGTGAAAAAGGCTTATCACTCGGACCAGCAAGGTCAGAGCGGGTGCTCCATTTTACAGGAGCGAGGGCAAGTCTGGAGCAACCAGACCCGCAGTGTAAATCGTAGGTTTCGTCGCCAAGATGGCCGCTGACCACGTGGCAAGTGGCCGGATGGCGCGTCGAGTGGCACAAAGCAAAAGGGCCCCACGCAGATCGTGGAGATGCTGGAGGGAGGGCTGATCTTTGGTGCAAATGCTGCTCGGTTGTGGGGCTTCTCAAACCCCAAAGTACAGCGTCGAGGGTGCCTCGGTGCTGTGCAGTCAGCTTCTCGGGGGTCTTTCGAGATGTCCGGTCCCACGTCTCTCGGTGCCTCCACGGGTCCCTTCTTTGCAGGGACTGTGGATCGGGCTGTGAGAAGTCTGGGAGTCTGGGTCTCGCCAGGCTCTGGGCTCGGGCTCCGGCGGGAGGCGGCAGCAAAGCAGACGCCGAGTGGCTGGGTGGTGCGTGTGTTCATGGGGTGGCCCCTCCTAGGCCACAAGGGAGATGCTCTTCAGTGCATCAGAATGTCGAAGTCCAGTCGTCTTCTTAGTTTATAGTTGATTCAGGATGATCTGAGGTGCTATGGCACTGCTCCCACTCTGAGGGGTGGATCACCTGCTAGGTCCCTCCCTATGGGTGGGACCAGGAAGGGGGGCGGTTACACCCCCTTTCCTTTGTCCAGGGTCGCGCTGGAAATGGGGCTGGAGTGCTCCAGAACCGGTTTGACCGGATTATGCAAGGGGAAGTCTTGTGCTCCCCAGGCAGTGTCTGGTTTCTTTCAAACCTTCCTGCTACAATCCACTATCTCTTGTCTGGGGTGGTGTGACACCTCCCTGTGACAGGAAACCCTTTGTCCAGGCCTCCTCTGCTGAGTTTCGGTCAGCACACAGACTTGTGTCTGTGGCAGAGGCGTCCATTTCGTGATGCTGAGGCTCTTTTAAAATCAACCGCATTTTAGCAAAGTAACATGTCGTCTCCCTCTAGAGGGGTGGAATGCTACCCCCGTCGCCAGGACTAGCGAGGGGGTAGTATTTCAAATCGTATGACACCTTACACCACATGTTTTGATAAAGTCAAACCAAAGTTAACATATAACCGCGAGGATTATAATGCACTTACTAGTATATGGTTTGACATTATCCTGCAACAGCTAAGGGAATTGGTCCCGACAGCTGCAGACAGGCTCAGCTCATGCTAGTTGTAAAAGGGGGGTTCACCCAATATAGTCACTGGGACCTGGGTATGTATATTGCTGAGAAAGAGGGGTCCCAGTTACCACATAGAAAAATATAGAACATCAAGAAAAAAATCAATTAACAATAATTTGCATACATTGTTTTTTTTTCAATGTAGCTAAGCCTCTTAATCAAGCAAGGTTAGTTGAAATAACATTTATAAATTGCATAAAGTGCCCTGGACAGGGGGGAAGGGGAAAAAAGTGCAGTGAGTGTAGGAAGGGTAAGTGACATAAGAAAAAACAAAGGCTACAAACAATCAAAGATTATTAGACTGATAAAGAATGTCAAATAATCATAAATTCAAATTTTGTTATTACACCATAACATGCTTCATAAGTGTACTGAATATCATCATTGCTGAGATGAAGCTGAGAAACACAAAAGACAGTCGACGTTTCGACCCCTATTGTAAAGGCAGGCAGAGATAGATTCCTTGCAGTGGGGTCTTCATCAGGACGGGATAGGGGAAGGGGCACAACCTATTAAGTACAAAGAGGAATTGGTCAATAGGAACTGATCCAAAGTAACAAAATTTAAATTGGAAGAATGCGCACATCGACGATGGATACAAAATATACCAAAAATGCTTGTTGTCAAGGGTGGGGAGGGATGCTCCTACAGGGCTTGGTGCGGCCTGGCATGGAGTGCCCAGCTCTGGTCTAAAGAACCACTGAAGACTGAAGAACGTCGTTATTGAGCAACACCCTTGATTGCAATAAGATCAGGTCCATACATCAAAGACCGTCAGAATGGATAAGGGGCATAGGGAGGTATCAATTAGATCAATCTGGTTTGAAAACACCGTGGTCTGGTGGGATGGATAGGTTGTAGTAAATTGGTGCGGTAAGGAACAATAATTAATAGCGTCCCCGTTAATGGTCGCGGCGTAATCACCAAACTGGTTCCGACATCAATGATCTAGAACCGGCGTCTGCCGAGTAGGAAGTGAATCCCGATAATTGCAGCCGTAGTAAAGCAGATTAGCCATCCAGTGAATGGCTAATCTGCTTTACTACGGCTGCAGTTATCGGGATTCACTGGATACTCGGCAGACGCTAGGAACAATCCACCTTGTAATCAAAGAACAAGCATAATTTATGCTTAAAATATTCTTAAAACGATTTTCTAGGCATGTAATATTCGGCATGTTAGTGGATTACTCACCATTTGACATTCTGAGGCAGAATGATGATCTTCCTGTATGCCCCAGATAAAGAATAATCTCGAATTTTATGCCTCATGTTGTTCAGATCAAGATCATCAGCAGCAAGCATTTCCTTGTAGGCATCTCCAACTAAAAAACATAAAGAAAGAAAAATTAGATCAAGTATTGATACACTCCAGCAAATAAATATACAGCGGAAAATGTATTAAGCTGACAACTATTGTGGTTCTAAATACATTGGCAGTTTCCACCATAAATCCTGACTTTTCCAAAACATGTAATGTAATATATATATGTTAGATCTGGGGGTCTCTAGTTGGCAGAGGTAAGTACCTTAGACCAAGTAGGGACCCTTGCTTCTAGTCAGGGTGAAGGAATACACACAGTAGATAACCTCCGCTCTCCTCTAGGTAGCTTGGCGCGAGCAGGCAGGCTTATCCCCAAGGCAATGTGTATAATATTTGCACTTAACACAACAATAATCCCAAATCCACCACAAACTGAGACCACACAGGTAAGTATATTTCATAAAAATATATATAACTTTATCTGGTTGCAGCAATGTAAATAAGGCAGTTGCACGATAATCACTTTAGTCTCCAGTCTCTTCAATCAGCAAAAAGATATGCCAATGATTTATGATTAGAACGCTCTTAAAACGAGCAGTCCAAACATTAAATCATTGGCATATCTTTTTGCTGATTGAAGAGACTGGAGACATTTGTTTAGATGAGAACTTCCTGAAATTAAGTACCACCAATTAAGATTAAGTGCATCATTTCTATACTAAAGTGATTATCGTAAGTAAGAGGGGTACAGGTTGTGAGTCAGAGGCAGTAAGGAACTGTCTCGCCAGTCTGGAGGGGGAGTGTGTGGATGAGTGGTATCTTGAACTGGAGGAGTTGGTGTGAGTATTTTTTAAGGAGCTTGCACCTGAGGTGTACCTCTGGTGGTGTGCAGGAGGTCTTGCAGAGGCACTGGACAAAAAGGTGGATGTCTGGCGGTGTGCTAGATGTCTTGCAGAGGCATTAGGGAGTGGTTCCAAAAGGAGTGGCTTGTGTATCTGATGATCCTGTGAAGGGGAAGAGGTTACTGTGTAACCCAGCTAGGTCCCAGTAGTATGGTGGGGGCTCACGCCCTGTCTCAGTGGAGGCGGAGTGAGTGTGGGACGGTGTGTCCCACGTTGGCCTGAAACCCTATCGCAGGGCCTGGAGGGTTCCCTAAGGGAGCGCCAGGTCAGGGGCCTAAGCTGTACATAGGTCATTTGAGGAGGATCTTCCTGTGTCTAGAGGATGGGGAGTGTCTGTAACCAGAACTCCGGCGGTCCTAGTGTTAGGCAGTACCGCTCCTCAGTGGAGGGTGCAGAAGTCCTGGCTCGCTGAGCATTTGACCGTCTAGAGTGCTTGACCATTTGTGGGGCCTCTGGAGGTCGTTCCCCGAGGAGGGGGGAAAGCCGGGTTGGGGTTGTGGCCTGCACTGGGAGGAGTACTGGAGGAAAGTGTGTCACTGATACGCCGCTGGCGTGTGCTCTGTCTAGCCTGGGACATACTGAGAATCACCCTGTGATAGGGAGTACTGGAGGAGAGTGTGTCGCTGATACGCCGCTGGCGTGTGCTCTGTCTAGCCTGAGACATACTGATACTGGAAGGGGGTGCAGAGGGACGGTGTCCTTACTTCTGACCCCGGTGCAACCTGAGGGTTTAGATCTTAGGTTGGGAGATTAGGAAACTTCTAGGTCAAGAGGAATCTCAACCAAAGTGGATCAGCTGAAGAGACTGAGGGGGCTGCCCTTGCTGTGTGATCTGGGGCTCACCTGCAGTTTGTTGTTTCCACTAAGGTAGATGAAAGGGGGCTTTGCTGTGTGCTGTGTCCCCCCACCTGCTTGAAGAGGGACTGTGCTGTGTGCTTTTTACCTCAGAAGTGGAATAGTTTTCAGGTGGTAGACCAGTGATGGAGTGAGGTCCTGATCTAGTAGAATTGTGTTCTGGTGAGTGCTTCTCTGTGAGGGTGCGGAAACCCAGAAGTAGAGGTAGGGTGGGGCATTCTTGCCGTGACCTCTGGTCAGCCTGGGGGTGTGAACCCTAGGTTGTTGGATCAGTGGTAGTTGTAGCTACACTGAGAGAGAGAGAGTGGAGAATGGCTATTGTATTCCAGGGGTTACTACCCCCCGCTCTGTGGATTGGTTAGGACCTGTGATACTTGGATGGTCTTGGCTGTGGATGACTAGTGAGTACCAGTGGGGTATCCTAGTTGTGTCAGAGAGTTATTGTTTAGAGGTAACCAGGTGAGTTCATAGTGGCGTAAAACCGGAAGGTGTCCCTGCTGTGCGGGTCCGTGTCCGTGTTTTGTCGCCCAAAGCAAGGAAGCCCATCAGTGGAGTGATTGGTCTACCCTGCGTTTTGGCTGGAAGGGGGTTGTGTTGGACCCGGCCCGTTGGGCAGGTTCACCCCTAGACTTTTTGCTTTTTCCTAGCCTGTTTATGGAACCTGGTGTTGGTGATTTTAGGCCTCTGCGCACTTTTTCCCTTTGGTACAGTGTAAAGTGCTTGAGCTCTCTGAATGAGTGGTGAGTGACCTGCCCTCCCATAGGAATGAATGGGGAATATGTATGCCCATGGTAGTTCCTGATGTGTGGGGAGTGCAGGGGCGAGTTTGGTATGTATGAACTCGTGAGAATGAATGCTGCAAAATGATATATGCGGCATAACTGTGTCTAGTCTAGAAGTACTACTTTTGGAAGTTGGCATATTTGTGTAAGTGGTTGCTGGCGTGTGATTGGCTGGTGAGCCTGGCCCAGAGTGCCTGGGCCTGCTTGTGGATTAACTGTCTGGTTTGAGGATGACAGGGGCTGGAGAGCCCAGGAGGTTGTCTGAAGTCAGCCCATGGATGAAAGGCAGCATCTGCTGCCAGGGAAGTGGGAGGAGATGGCACCTGATAGTGAAGGGCTGTGCCTGCCTAACTACAAAGCTGGCTCCACCTCCCGCTGGGCGACTGGCACCTCTGTCCCTGATACTGAAGGGACTTCCCTATAACCAGTTCTAGCTGGTTCTCACACTGCCTGCTTCAAAGGACTTCAAAGACTTTTCACTGTATAAAAAGGGGCTGTGTCCCATTCCAAAATGTTCTTGTTTCTAACTTGAATCTGCTAGGGGCATGCTGCTGCTGGGGCTCAGGGGAATCCCTGGGCCCTGCCCATCTCCTGGACATTTGATGGACTGCTGGGGGGACTCTTCCTGGCTGTCCCCCTGCCTGGCTGCATCTTTGAGGACTTTTGCTGGACTTTGTTCTGCCTGGAGACCTTAACCTGTGATGTTGGGACCCTTCTTGATGCAGGGGTCGTTCCTGGGGGCTTGTCTATGCCCGTAGCGCCTTGAGAGCGCTTTATTTTGCACCCGTAGCGAGCGTGTCGCAATCACGCATTTTGCGTGAGGTTTTGCAGGTGCCACCCTGCTTTATGCCCGGTTATTTACTTATTTTTGCGAGTGCCCACCTCGCGTCTTTATTTTATACTTTCCACGAGGGAGCCCACTCCTCGGGAAACTTTGCCTGCCCACCTGCCTGTCTAGAGAGGGCCGCCGCGCTACCCGCGGCAACCCGGAAGTGCTCGGCCGGCCGGCCAATTGCAGCGCGGCCGGCCGGAAGTCCTGCCCCCGCAGCCCGGGTGCCGAGGAATGGCGACGGCGAGGCGAGGGGAGAGAGAAAGGAGGCAGCATGGCGGCCGGATCGCAGGGCTTCCGTGATGCGAGGGAGCCCTGCTGCAGGAGGGAGCCCCGAGAGAGTGAAGCCAGGGACGTTTCCTTCCGGTCTCCCGTGAGGAGAGGGAGACCGGAGATGCCCGCCGCCGAGAGGAGAGCGCCAGAGAGCAGCTGAGCTTGCAGGCGGGGCTCCGTGGTGGAAGAGGAGCCCCGCGCTGCCCAGAAGACGAAGCCGCCGCCCGGAGGAGCCCCGTACAGGAGAGCCCGGTGAGTTGAAGGGCTGGGGGGCTCCGTGTGGGCCACTGTGGGTGCCTGCTGAAGGCATAGTGACGGCGAAGAGCGGCCCCACTTGGCAGCGGGCCGCTCCAGCACCTGGGGGCATTTTTGAGAAGTTAGAGTCCCCCGTAGGGGACTCCACCGTGAGTGGGGCAGAAGAGAGGAGGGGCGCCGGGACACGTTGTCGGTGTCCGTCCCTCCAGCAGCGCGAGCTCGCGCTCCTGGTTCGTGGGAAGCCACGAAGGCTTCAAGGGCGGCCCCAGCTGGCAGTGGGTCGCCCCAACATGTATGAGCCCAGAAAAGGCTCAGAGAGGCCCTAATTTGTTTGAGAGCCTGTTTGGCTCCAGAAAGGGCCACATTAGATAGAGGGGGCGTCGGGGCATATTGCCGGTGCCCGCCCCCTCCTGCCTCAGAGTGTGAGGGTTAGAGTCCGGTGAGGCTCATGGGGGCACCATTGTTTTTAGAGCCTGAGAGCTCCAACGTTTGGCTATTTACAGTAGCAGAGCCTGTGTGGCTCCAGCAGTGGCGCAGTTGGCGCCTAACGGCCAGTGAGGGCCCTGGCGCAGTTTTGTTGTTTCCCAGCTGCCCAGCACTTTGTGGGCAGCTGCCACGTTTAGGCTTTTTGTACTCTGAGACTGGCGCTGCATGGCAGCGCACCCCGACATTGAGACTCAGGGCATCTGAGCCCCAACAAGGCCAGTTGGCCTAGGGACTGCCACAGGTGGTGGCTTATGTAAGTTATGCGCAATGTGATTCCTATGTTTTTAATAGTAATTGCCTACTGTGTGTTTTTGCGCTATTGACTTATGTTCTGGCACCTCCGAATGTGTAGGTTTATGCATTATGTGTCTTTCTTTCCATGCGCTGCACCTCTGAATGTTTAGTCATCATGTGTCTTCTTGCGCTGCACCCCTGAATGTATTTTATTGCATCATGTGCTTTATTCTTAACACCTCTGAATGCTTTAGGCATCATGCGTTTCTCTTTATTACTCCTCTGAATGTAGGTTATTGCATCATGGGTAATGTGTTCTTTTCCTAGACCCCTAAATGCGGAGTGATACTTAGGTGGTTGTCTTTTCTACTCCTCTGAATGTAGGTTTATTGCATCATGAGTAATGTATTCTTTCTTAGACCCCTAAATGCTGTGTGATACTTAGGTGGTTCTTCTTTTTTAGTACAGGTGGTCCTACTAAGGTCCTGGTTCCTGTTATCAGTGGTTACTGGTTGTTATCTGTGATTATTATTTTATGATACATGTATTCTTTATTCTAGAAGTGATTTTATATTCTACATTTTATCTAGAAGTACTATATCTGATTCTGACAGGCGCCCATGTGGCCCTGTCTGGTGTACATAATCCCTGTGAATATTGCCCGTGCCAGTTGGCACAATGTATATGTGTGATTTTATCTGATATGTTTTTACAATACAAAAGTTATTTTTATAATAACCTTATGTGGAGTCTCTTTTGTGGTGTGCCTAGGATGTTGTTGCTGTTGTGCGCTGACGCAAATGCTTTACACATTGCCTCCGAGTTTAGCCTTACTGCTTGTGCCAAGCTACCAAGGGGGTGAGCAGGTGTTATCTTGGCGTGTGACTTCCTTGCCCTGACTAGAATGGTGGTTTCTGCCTGGCTTAGGCGTTAGCCTTAGCCTACCAGAAACTGCCAGTTCTAATAATATACATATAAAATATTATTTGCCATGTAAACATCTATTCATAGCTTGTAGAGCTGTAGATTCATGTGCACTGCATAACCCTGCCATCTAGAGTTGGGCCCATATGTCTTCCACCTGCTTTTCTTTGAAGTCAGAAGACCTGTTGTGACTCCTCCTTTGTCCCAGAATGCTTCGGCACAATGGCTCCACCTCAGATTGTTTTATTGCTAATGGGCAAGTAGAGTAAGTGAAACGTTTTGACTCAGAGTGAGTGCTGATGATGCAATATCAGTAATATGTGGAAAGTATGCCAAACATATATGATCATCGCTAGCTTCTAGGGAGGAGGGAGGGCACATGCGAGTCCACTGCACACTCAGGACAAAGGAAAGGGTAACATTTTCCGACCGTAGCATACACATGCTCTGCACAGATTTTAAAATATTCCCTCCAAAAAGCAGCGGCTAGCTAGCAGATGATGCAAATGTTTGAAAAAGTATCCTTAAAACCACTTGGCCAACCAAAGCTTACTGATGTGCAAGCACATATATACAATAATGCTTAGTAAATGTGTGTGGTGTTGACCAGGTAGTGGGCTTGCAGATATCAATGATAAGGATATTACCCAGAAAAGATAGTGTGGCTCCCAATTTCCATGTAGAGTGTGCTTGTGGGGGCTCTGATAGGGTGTGTTTAGCTTTAGCACAGCATGTATGGATACATTTAATGGTTCATCTGGCACTACCAGCGTTGGGAGCCCCTTATGCGATTTGGCAAAGACTACAGAAAGTTGGCCAGACTTTCTGAATGTCTTAGTTCTGTCAATATAGTCCATATGCGCGCTTTTAGCATCAAGAGTGTCAAGTGCCCTTTCAGCTATGGTGTCTGGCGTGGGGTGAAAAAGATAGGTAGCTTGATGGTGTGGTTGATGTGCAAGCATTAGAAAACCTTGGGTATGAATTTAATGCTACTGCAAAGAACTACTCTATATCTGTTAGCTTGAATGTATCAGCCCTGTATTGTTAGAGCTTGTAGCTAGCTCACTAATACTTCTTTCTTCTTGGGTCATCGCATTACTTGTTTCCAGGTCTATGGGAGACACCTAAATACTAAATTTAGGGGCGTTTTAGGGGAGTAGCAGGTAGGGCCAATGGGCCCCTTACCTCGGATGACTACACCCACAATTATGTCTCCCTCCTGTGGGAGGGGGCATAGCCCAAGCCCTGATTGGAGGATGTCCCCCCCCCCCCCCCATCTTCACGATGACGTGGTTTGAAAGATGTGCTTCACCTCGCCTCCCCCAACTTATGGGTGGAGTTGGCAGAGTTGGGCACACCTCCTATTCTTTTGGGTTTTCCCACCCAAAGTGGGGTTGTAAACCGGGGTTTGCCATCTGCCACTAACCGCAAAGGCTTAGGTTCGCATTGCAAAGCCTGTAGACCTTTTAAGCTTCCCCTTTGACATATCTGCCCAGGATGTTCATTGTTTCTGGTTCCAGAAAGCAGAGGCTCTCCACCCAGTGGTCCAGAACCATGTCTGTGTGTGGCAGGCTGCCTAAAGCCAGTCGGTGCCCACACCAGGGCCGTGGGTTTTCGGGGCACCTCTGAGGTGCCGTTTAAGTACATGTTTTGGTAAATCTCACTGGCATTGGTGTTGGTTTAATACAAGGAGCTGTTTGGTACCAAACACGCCTGGGTTCAGTGAAGCCATCATGGTGTTGGGGAACTCAAGTTGTCGAGTGTCCAGCCTTATACTCTTTATGGTTTCCCTGGCACTTAGAATACTTAAGAAGGGACTTAAGTGATGTGGGGGCATATCTGCTTATGGAGAAATACACATAAGGTTCAGGCTACCTTCTCCTTGTTTTGTCCAAACTCTATTACACTAATAGCCTCAACCACAGATCATCTTTAACGCCCATGAAAAGACTACAATGGATTCAGAACTCAAGCTGCCAGACTACTCTTACATATAAAACCGCAAGACCACATCTCCCCTGCCTTGAAAGTCCTGCATTGGTTACCGGTTCCCAGAAGATCCACGTTCAAGGTGCTTTGCATCACCCACAAAACAATACATGGAACGGGGCCACTCTTCATCAGGAATAAAATCACCAAACGCATTCAACAAAGGAACCTCCGCTCTAGAGTGGCACCTCACCTCCAAATTCCAAGATAAAAGAAAAAAACAATTCCTCACTCTCGATTCCCCCACCCCCCCATCTCGCTCCACCAGACTGCAGCTCTGCTGTATCTCCCTCCTGTCCTTTTTCCATTACCCCCTTACCCTTCTACGCACCATTTATTTAGTCTTCCATGCTATTTAAATGTTTCTAGAAACAGATGGCCCATAAGTCATGTGAATATAACATTAAAGTTCTGTACCTGCACAGGAGATGTTTTTAGAGGGATAATCCTTATAGTCCCTCCATGAATGTTTTTATAACAGTCACCTTAAAGATTGACAAATGTTGTCTTTTCTGAAGATACACCTCAACTGTAGTGCGATGCAGTCATAAGGAAGTATTTGCTAACTCAGCGTTATAAAGGTGTAGAATTGAGGAAACAATGGCCTGCACTGGACTGCAAAATGGTCTATCCGTTTGGCAAAAAACACAAGTTCATAAACATTTTCCAATTGGCTGTGTCGCAAGCGCAAGTATTAGGGTTCCTAGCCTCCCACAGAATTACCATGCATTTTTGTGAAAGGTTAGAGTATCCAATCTCTGAGTACTCAGGTGCCAAATTGCTTTATGGAGTTCTTTGGGATCGGAATGTCTTAGACGACTTTGATGCGGAGTTAAAAGATCTGGTCATGCCGGGAACTTCTTGTGGGGGCTGACGATGACGCAACTAAGATTAGTGTCATAGATACCTGTTGCATTTTCCTGACATATGGGATGAAGGGAAGAGGTGAACGCGTTAGCAGATATCCCTGAAGAATCGATCCATAGTGTATGACCATCGAATTGGGGGGGTGGTGATCTGGCAGCAAAGTTTTGTATTTTGTGTTTTTTGGAGTGGCGAAAAGATCTATTATTGGACTCCCCCAACAGTGCAATTGCTTTTCTAAGGACTTTTGAGAGGAGTTCCCACACCTTTTAATGTGTTCTGCTAAGCAGATTTTTAAAGTTGTTGTCCACTCCCGGATGATTCTCTGCCAAGAGGTGAGTATTGTGACGGACCGCCCAATGTCAAATCTTTTGAAGTAACTGAAAACTGGAGAGAGTGGGTCCCTTACTGTTTCTGAATGTACAACATGGCTGTCTTTATGATTACAGTTGTGCCCTGGTGAACTGGGAGAAATGCAATGAGGGCTAATTTGATGGCTATTAGGTCCAAGTAGTTGATGTGACAACCTTTTTTTTCTCTTAAACCAACTTCTATTGAGTTTTACATTGTTTAGAAATGGTGATACATATGATTGTGGCAACTTTGCTTCTAAGGATCCCATATACCTTAATTGCCATGTGATGAAGGTGGGCACTCCACCATCTCGCACACAAGAGGGGAGAGGGTCTAAATTACTGTCTACCACCCCGAACCCCCAGTAACAGCTATAATAACCACACAAAAGAGGGGTGGAGACAACAAACAAAACAAGCATAGACTCAACACCCAGGTGCAAATGTTGGCACACTTTTGGGTGGTGAAAAACTGCCCTCACTCACACACAATGTGTGTGACATGCTTCATCATCGGGTCTGCTGCAACGTCCGAGCGTAGCCACAAAACGGACGGAGCATAGGGAGGGGGGGAACAAACAAAATGCAAAGACACACACACAGACACTGGACGTGACCCTCAGTTCCACATACAATGACTCGAGACTGGTTACAACACAAGTCAACTCAAAGTGCAATAGGTGATATTAAAACTGACTCATGGATACCAAAACCATCTTTATTATTAGGTTCCACGGACAGGATTAAAAAATGGTAGGGTGGTGGTGTTATAAAGGGTTATTAAGACCCACTAACACCCCACCTGTTTAACATCTATGTGGCTCCCCTGGCAAGACTAGTTAGATCGCAGGGGATGGAGGTGGTGTCCTACGCAGATGACACCCAGATTATGGTGTCACTGGCTCACTCCTCTGTCAGGACATCTGCCGCCAGTTTCAGGGGTATGCATGCAGTATGTGGTAGACTGGATGACTATAAATTCCCTCAAACTGAACTGCGAAAAGACGGAGGTGTTGATTTTTGGGAAGGACCAAGATGTTTGGTCGAGTGAGTGGTGGCCACTTTCTCTTGGCATCTGCCCCACTCCCTCCCAATCTGCCAGAAATCTTGGTGTAATATTTGACACCTCGCTTTCTCTGTCCCTACAAGTCAACAGGACCGTGGCCACTTGCTGGGGTGTGATCAGGATACTTAACAAAATCCGCGGGTATCTTTCCCCCCAGGCGCGCAAACAGGTTGCAGTCGCCCTGGTGGGCTCGAGGTTAGATTATTGCAACTCTCTGTATATGGAAGCCAACAAAAGCCTTATACACCGACTGCAGATTGTGCAGAATGCTGCAGCACGCTTTGTCCTGGCTCTTCCGAAAACCTCTTCTGCCACTGCGGCCAGGAAAGCCCTTCATTGGCTTCCTGTCCAGCACAGAATCTCCTTTAAAATTCTGTGTCTGGCCTACAGAGCACTGACAGAAGGTTCCTCGAGTGCTATTGGCTCTCTTCTCACGCGTTATGTCCCTATAAGAGGCCTTCGCTCTGCAGGACTCTGTCAACTTGTTGTGCCTCGTTTCAAACTTGCTAGATAGGGAGCCAGAGCTTTCTCCGTGGTTGCCCCGCAGCTTTGTAATTCTATCCCAATTGAAATAAAAACTCTTCCTTCAATAGAGTCATTTAAAAAGGCTCTTAAAACCTGCTTTTTTAAGAGGGCCTACCAATGAGAGAATGCTGCAGAGGGGGGGGACTTAGCTTCTATATTTGACTTAGGCGCCTTGACGCCCATTGGGCTAAGTATGCGCAAGATAAGAACCGTTTCATTCATTCACTCGCACTACTTGCGTCAACATGTTTCGAACCTTAAATTGCCCTTAATCAATGGGTCACCTGGGTCTTCGTTAGGACGTCTAGTTGTCCCAGTCTAACACACTACCCCTCTTACCTCAATTAGGTGTTGAGAAGGGTGTATGTCACTCTTACCCATCAATAATGAGCTATGTGGAGGGAGTTCCGCCAACACGGTGACATTACGAGTTTACTAGAAAAAGTCACTTGACCTGGCACATGGTGGGAGGAATCCCAAAGAACACAACTGTTCCGGAGGGAACGTCCTGCCCAGTAGCCCCTTCTACAATGTGCCGCGATACATATGATTGTGGCAACTTTGCTTCTAAGGATCCCATATACCTTAATTGCCATGTGATGAAGGTGGGCACTCCACCCCATGAGGGAGATGTCTGTGATACTGGTCAGATGCGGAATGGGGTCCAGAAAGGGCCTGCCAATCAATAGATAGCAGATGCGCCACCATTTGAGAGAACACTGGACCTTTATGGTTACCAACAATTGATCCTCCTGATACATTCATACTTGTGGCAACTGCTGTGATATACACTCTTGTAGTGGTTTCATGTGCAACCCGGTGTGCGGGAAACCAATTTTTCCAATACTTTTATCATGGTTCGTCGAGTGATGGGATGATCTGCCTGAAAAAGAGGAAGTAGCTATTGCAATGACATCACCCTCTTTGGGTATGCCTTTCCCGCCTCTGCATTCAAGATTGATCCTAGGAAGGGTTGAATATGCTGATCTTGGAGATGCGACTTTTCAACATTTATTTATTTATTTTTATTTTATTTGCAAACTTGTACCGCGCTAGGAATCGACTTCCTGAGGAGCATCTCCGCGCCTTTGGCAGCATCTGAGAGCAAAAAAGGCCCTGTCAAATATTTTAATTACCCAACCAGAAACTAGTAATTAAAAAGGAAAGTTTTTAATTTTTTCCTAAAGGGAAAATGTTCCTTACATAGTCTAATGATGACATTGATGATGAAGCTTAATTTGTGCACGAAGGCCACTGCTCTCCTCCTTCTCTTTATCAACCTACCTAGGCATGGAAACACATGAATGTAATGTCTGTGCAGATGGATGGCCACAACTGCCAAGCACTTGAAAAATACCCTTTGGACTATGGTGGCCCCAAAGGGGAGAGCCTTGAATTAGTAGTGTTTTCCACTTATCATGAAACAAAGATACCAATGGAGCACTGGATGCAACAGGACGTGAAAGTAGGCGTCTTTCAGATCCAACACAGCCATGAATTTGCCGCATCACAGCGGCGGAATGACATTTTGGAATGTGACCATGTGACAGTGTTAAGAGGAGATGAACCTGTTCGATGGTTGGATGTTGAGGATCGACTGGAGGATGCTGTTCTTTTGGGGATTAGAAAATAGAGGAAATAGACTTGTCCTTTTTGTTGGTGTATGGGAACATGTTCCATGGTGTCCTTTGCTAGGTTTGCCTGTATCTCCTTTTCCAGGAGATGGAGGTGGTCTGAACTTAGTACATGATGGCAGAGTGGGATATTGGTAGGGTGCGTGTGAAATTCAAGGCAATTCCCTTCCCGCACAATGGAGAGGACCCACTGGTCAAAGATGGCATTTTCCCATTGTGACAGGAATTGCGATATCCCTCCCCTTACAGATGAAGTGTGTGATTAATTAAAACAGCGGAGGCTTAAAGGGGCCACCTCTACCATTTACACTGCCATCATCTCTGTAGGCACCAAAATGAAAGGCCATGCCATGCTGGGGGTTCTGAAATGGTGTCAGGGATTGTTGAAAGGGGGCCTTTAAATGGTTCCTCCCTGTCTGTTGCCTCCCCTGGTGTATTGCTTCCAAAATGCAATTTTGTTTGTTAAAGGGATTGTAAGGAGCCCATTGACCAGGCGATGTCTGGCTTTTTATTAATTCGTTCAATCATTTGATTGACCTGTGGGCCAAAAAGAGGCTCCCCTTTGAGGGGCACATTCAGAAGGTATTCTTGCACCTGGCTTAGATCCTGACACCCGAATTCAGGGATGCGGGCAGAGTAGTAAGGTATATGTTGCGCTTTACAAGTTCTTTTAACATAACATTTAAGGTGCACCTGATGTTGGCATTACAGACTGTCTTGCACTCAGCTCCCAGCTCCTTTCTCCTTTTCAGGTGAGCCTCAGGGAGGTTCTTAAGAAGCTCCTCTATCGCCTACCAATGATACTAATCGTATCTAGAGAGTAGGCCCACGGATTTGGGAATCTTACAAGGAACAGCCGCCCTGAAAGACACTCTCTTCCCTGCTGCATCAATCTTTTTCGACTACTTCTCTGGGGGGACAAATATATTCGATTGCTTAGGCTGAGGCCCTCTTACAAGCAGTATGCACCAACCATGAATCGGGTATATTAGCCCCTCTAATGTAAGGTGGATCCTTTGAGACTGGTCTGTATTTCTTTTCAATGCGGGAGGTTACCACCCTAGCCTTGACTGGGTTCCTAAGTGTCTATTGTACGTTTAAGCATGGGCAGGTAACAGATCTTTTTGTCTCCTAGAGAGTTTCCAAGAGAAAGTCATCCTCCTTCTCTGTGGGATACATCTGAATCTGATGATGTTGGGCTGCAATTATATCATCTCGTGGGAACAGCTTGACAGGTTATGGGTCAAGATCACTCATCCTGTGGGTCCACTATATAGTCTGCCCATGGACCCTTCCCCCATCGTCTAAATGGGGCATGAGGCTAGTAATGGGTCTGTATCCTGTGTGTCAGGTGGCAGAGTGTGGAGGTAGAGGAGGAGATAGTGCAGTAGATGTGGTAGATAGTGGTGGAAAGCAAGAAGGGCTTGCAGCCATGTGCATAACTCTTTCAGGGCTTGGCTTGGTGATGGAGGAGGAGGGAGTGAATGTGGCTATTCCTCAAAGGCTAGGTGTAGTTTCTTTGGAATGGCAATGCGAGCTGGAGGCCTAGTGACAATCTTCCTAGTATCTGGATTAATAAACAGTTTTAGTTTTGTCTAGGACATATACAAGTCTCTCCTATATTGACCCTTCCAAGGTCTCAGATCTGGACCTTGGAGGGGGGGCTTCAGAGGGTGCTGGCTCTTCTGCTTCTACTTTGGTGCCAAAATGGGCATGTCAAAAGCAGGTGTTCGAGGTGTTGATTGTTTCGACTCTGTGTGGCTAAGCTTTCAATGCCAACAGGGCATGTGGCTTTGGTGTCAAATTTGGCCTCTCTGTGTGACTTGCTGACATTTTTAAGCATGATGTTGGTCATACGCTTTACATGCTCAATGTTGAGAAGGCCTCTAGAGAAATTTACCACAAGGACCTATGCTTCATGTGTTTTGGCTCTGGATTTGATGCCGGACTACCATGGCAGCAGCACTCTGCCTTGACTGCTATGCACTTGAGGCCTCGAGACTGACCTGCAGATGCAACTGGGGTGCGCAGTGTCAATTTCATTGTTGGCCCTGGAACCAGCGGTGGTCTTTCAAGGTACTCAGCCTTTCCCTTGACATAGGAATATCCAAGAGGCAGGCCAAGACCTCTTTTTGTTTGTGTTCCATGGAAATGTTGGAAGGGCCCACCTCTTCATGTTCGGCCATGTGGATTTCCTCACCCTCTTGGATGTGTTGAAAATGTCAGGCCTGCCTGATAGGCCCTCATGTTGCATGCTCTAATGCCCTTATCATTTCTCCCTTCAATGCTTGAGGTTGTTTTTGCAATGGAACGCAAGGCACACCTCGCAGGTTGACTCTTTATTCTCCAGGCAGAAGCACAGATTACATATTTTGTGGCAGTCAGACCAGGTGTATTTTGTATTGCACCAAGGACAAATGTGGAAAGAAGTTCACTCCATTGCTAAATCCTTGGTGCATTTTCAAGATTCACCTCAATGGCTTCTAGAAAGAAAAATTGAGTCAATGCTGCAAGACGGTCGAAACAGAAACTAAACATTCTTAAATTCAAGGTACTATTTTAGTGTCTGAAGATGCAGAATCTGAAATTGAACCAAACCGACATCTCTGAATGTGATTTAACACTTCAGCTTCGGAGCAGCGTCCAGAGTATCAAGCTTTTTTTAATTTTTTTTTTACTTTTTTGCTTTTATTAGCCACTTGTTAAATACAATGAACATAAGAACATTCATAGCACAGAAAAGAAATGTAAATGCCGTCATCACAAACATATTGACGCAACCCAATCGGAAAATTACAAACCGATACAAACACTTAATATGGATAACATATAATACAAAAATAAAATAAATACTAGTCCCACTGAAGGCTGGACCAAACCCTCCCGAATTTAACCCTTGCCTGTAGGCCACTAGCTACAGATTCACCTCAATGGCTTCTAGAAGGAAAAATTGAGTCAATGCTGCAAGACGGTCGAAACAGAAACTAAACATTCTCAAATTCAAGCTACTATTTTAGTGTCTGAAGATGCAGAATCTGAAACTGAACCAAACCGACATCTCTGAATGTGATTTAAAACTTCAGCTTCGGAGCAGCGTCCTGAGTATCAAGCTTTTTAAAAAATTTTTTTTTTACTTTTTTGCTTTTATTAGCCACTTGTTAAATACAATAAACATAAGAACATTCATAGCACAGAAAAGAAATGTAAATGCCGTCATCACAAACATATTGACGCAACCCAATCGGAAAATTACAAACCGATACAAACACTTAATATGGATAACATATAATACAAAAATAAAATAAATACAAGTCCCACTGAAGGCTGGACCAAACCCTCCCGAATTTAACCCTTGCCTGTAGGCCACTAGCTTTAGCTAGTGCCAATTCCATTTCATAAACCCCTCTCAATAACAACCAAAAATCTGTAATCTTGTGACTAAGTGTTTCAATCCATGCCCTGGCAATACACAACCAAGCACAAACAATAATAATTGAAACTTAAGATTTCGATAGATTGCCCGGGTCTGCTACTATCCCCAGTAAGATTTCTTTCTTGGTCACTTGAGTTTCCTTGCCTTTTAACTTACTCATCTCTCGGGCAACCTCATACCAAAACACGGTTAACTTTGAACACGTAACAAACATGTGTCGGAGATCCGCGGCATAGTCGTTACACTTAGGGCAGGATGACTTCAAAGAAGCATGCGACATAGCCCATTTAGAATTGACCTTTGGGGTATAATACAGCAAGAACATAATTCGATGTTGCAACTTTAAATTAATTGAGGTAACTGCAGAATTGATTATAGCCACTGATTCAAAAACCTCATCGTTAGTAACATCAATTTCAAAAATGCGGTTCAGTTTAGCTGTAATCTGTATACCATCATCTTCCGATGCACATAAGAAGCTCTGGTAAACTTTCCCTATAAAACCCCGCCCTAAAGTCTTGAAAATTACCCGTAGTACCTCAGTTATAGAGGATAAGGCTAGCACGCCTTCCCCTTAAAAAAAAAAGTTCCTAACTTGCAAGTATTTGAAAAATGAGTTATGAGCTACCCCAAATTCTTCTTTCAAGGATGAAAATGACCTGAAGCAGCGTTCGTCATAAAGCTGCCCTAACAATGTTATACCACACTGTTGCCACATTCTTCCCACAGAACCAAAAAATATACCAGGAAGCCTCGGATTACCCCACAGAAATGTAAATTCGTGCAGGTCTGGCAGTGCAAAAGCTTTGCAGATGTCTAGCCAAATACGGGAAATATGTCTAACTAGCAGCCCGTCCCGACGTTGTCCGGGTATGAAATGTTGTGTGTAATGTTTTAGAACGTCTTTGTCCGGTTGTGCATGCACTGTTAGTAACAGCGTTCTTTATATGTGCCTCGTTAGCTGTCCCGTATTTGCATGTCCTTCGTTATGTGTGCGTCCTCAGCTTTAAGTTTTGCAGCTTTTGTGTGTTGTGGAGTGTGTTGGTTATATAATTCCCAAGCGGGTTGTCTTTGACGGTAATGTGTGTAGGATGACAGTGCCCGGCGTGATACCGTGCTTGCGAGGGCTGGTTTGAGGCCCCGCCTGAGCCCCGGACAAAATTTTAATTGTGAAGTGGCTTTGATCGTGTGGTACGCTGCCTGCCTTCAGTGTCCGCTGGAGCGTGAATGTCGCGGTGAGTGAGTGGCGCGCTTGTGCGCCCCCCCCTTTTTTTTCTTTTCCTGCAGCCGCTTCTGACAAATCTTACGTGCATAAAGGTGTAAAGTTTTGTTTTGTAAGTGAAATTTTGTAGGCAGTATGGCAAGGTCCGTAAATGCGGCATCCGTTGGTGTTTTGAGACGGCCGTGTGAGAAGTGATCAGAACGCCAAGGCGGAGCGTGAATGTGCGCGCACAGGTGGCGAAAGCCGCGCCCCTTTTTTTTCTTAATTTTAGTTCAGCCCCCTCTGACAACGCTGACGCCCACAAAGTTTGCGCCACACTATACATCATTAATGTCGCGTCATCAGAAAGCCAAGGTGGAGCGTGAATGTGCGCGCACATTGCTGGCGAAAGGCGCGCCCCTTTTTATTTTAATTTTGGTGCAGCCCCCTCTGACAACGCTGACGCCCACAAAGGTTGCGCCTCACTATATATGATTAATGGCGCCTGAATGGCAATGGGCGTGAATGCGGCGCAGCTTGGTGTTTGTAGATGGACGTGTGAGACGCGAAGGTGGAGCATGATGGGCGCGCACATTGTTTCTGAAAGGTGCGCTACTGAAGTACGCAGCCATTTTTTGTTTTATTTGTGGCGCGCCCCTCTGACAACGCTGTTGTCCCACGCCCCTCTGACAACGCTGCACGCCCACAAAGGAATAATGTAGTGTAGTTTGACACGCCCACGCCAACTCCAAGTGTACTTTGACACGCCAAAACCAAAGCCCACAAGGGACTACTTTACCCCTAAGGTTGTTTGACCTTTGTAATGTATATGGTGGCCAGCTGTATAGCCTATGGCCATCTGCTGCATCTCCCCTTTACAATGCTGTATTGGGTGTTGTGATTGGTGCTGTACTTCTTGAGTTTACCCGCCTCAAAAGTTTCAGCTCTCTTTATAATAGCATCCCCACCTTGCAGTATCTCATTGACCAGCTCAAGAAATACCGGAGTCAGTACATCCCTAAAAGTTTTGTAAAACTCACGCGGAATAGTGACTTCACCAACCGCTCTACCAGAGGGTAATGCCCCAATTACAGAATTAAGTTCTACTAAGTCAGCATTTCTATCTAGCCCTAAAGTTCGAGACATTTCCAAGACAGGTAATGCACTTTCTTGTACATAATCTATAGCCAATTGTTGATTAAAACGACTGACTCATTATACAGATTGGCATAGAAGATCCTAAATTGCTTTACAATTTCTTGGGGTTTAGTGAAAGTTGCGCCATCCGCACAATTAATTTAATATGTGACTTAGCCCTCTGGTCAGCAAGTTGATAGGCCAAAATCCGTCCCACCCGCTCTCCGTACTCTTACTGTTTTGTTCTAGACTTAAAAAAGTTATTGGCAACTTGGTCCTTTAACCTTCTTCTGAGCTTCGCTCTTATATCAATAATCTGTAAGGAAAATGCTACTTACCAGTATGCATCTGTTCTTGGCATCTAGAGCTGCAGAGTTACATACTATGCATAGATGGCCACCTAGTGTTGGGCCCGGATGTTTACTGTTTGTTTTGTTGTAGAAAAGTCTTTGGGAGTCATAGCATAGGCGACTCCTCCTTAGGATGATACTGCGCATGGGCATCGGCTCCATCCCCAGATTGTTTTTCGCCATTAGGGAAGTGATGGAGCTGTACAAGAGGTAGTGATGTCCATGCGATTTGTATCTAATTAAGATAATACTGGAACAGATAAAGGTAGCCGGGGAGGCGGATGGAAGTGTGTAACTCTGCAGATCTACATGCCAAGAACAGATGCATACCATACTGGTAAGTAGCATTTTCCAATCAAGGCATATGAGCTGCAGATTACACACTATGCATGGATTGTATAGCAGTACTCACACCTAGCGGCGACCACCAGTATCTGTTGCAGTTGTTTGAAACAGTGTTTTTAGTACAGCATGGCCCACAGTGGCTTGTTGTTTAGTTTGCACATCTACACAGTAATGCTTTGTGAATGTGTGCGGTGTAAGCCATGTAGCTGCTCTGCATATGTCATCTAAGGGGATGTTCCCTAAGAATGCCATTGAAGTCCCCTATTTTTCTTGTTGAGTGGGCTTTTGGAGGAATTGTTAACGTGCGTTTTGCTTTTTGGAAACAAATTTGTATGCATTTTACAATCTATCTGGCGATCCCTTGTAGTGTAGTTCCTAGTTTCCCACTAGGCCCTGCGCATTGGAATAACATAAACAGTAGTATCGACGTGGAACTGCGGATATTCCAGGCCTCCACTGATTATGCTAAACTTAATTGGGTTGTGTTACCAACTAGCTCAGAGGTCACTGGAAACTTTCTTCTCTGCATAGGAAGTGATCAGCTTCCTTGGCACAGACAAGAAGGGATTCAGTTTTCCAACAACCGTGCAACATGACAACTTTGCTCCTCAGATCAAGAGTCAATCTCTAGGGTCGTGTGAAACAATAGACCTGTATTTCACTAAGTCAGTCTAGTGCAGTTTACTTTCACGAGATGTAGAGAATAGAGAGACGGGCGTTTGTCAATAAAGGGTTAACATTTATTGAACAGTCTTTCTTCTCGTACAAGAGAAATGTATTGCCACAATTGCAAAACTTGTTATGATAAAAAGTACATACAGTAAGATAAGTATTGTGAAATAGAACTGTAAAAGCATTGATATGGTTTCTTAGCCATACAATGGTTTAAAAGTAATAAAACATATATACAGTCATATATACATTAGGCTAAAATACTTAACTGGTGCTTCTAACTAAGCCTACCCCAGTGTGCCTGACCTAAGCCTAACACGTGGAAGGGGAGTAAGTAAGTAGCTTTAAGTTAAGTTGGTTTTGCCAAGGTTTGTTTCAAGAATTCTCATTTAAGGGTTTAGTCAGCACCATACCTCTGAATAGAATGATGGACGTTTGGTATCTCCTTCAGGGGAAGCTCGATATCCCTGTCACCCGCGAGGGTAAACCGGAAACGCCGGAGCTGGATTTCTCTGCACGAGAAAGGCAGCGGCTCTTCTTCAGCGCGTCGAGAGGAGGAGGCGGGGGACAGCGTCCGCGGGCAGCTGGATCTGCTGGGCTCTTCGCAGAGGGACGTCTGTTCGGCTCCTAAGCGTACTGCACCATCGTTCGCGCTTTAGCAGCGATAATGGTATCAGTAGCTTCACCACCACAGGGACAGCAGGCCGCAGCGACAGAGTGCTACAGTGCTCGGCAACAGCAACGGTATGCACAACAGGGTGCACAACAGCTCTCGACCACAATTGCTTAAGGCAACGTTGGTAGTATTTATACCTGACAGGTGCCGGGTTTGACGCAAGTTTGCTGGACATAAGACGTCAATTAAAGATATCACTAGGAAGTGATAGCTATCAGTTGCTCATTAGAGTTCTATTACTAATCAAAACATAGCAAGGGGGATTTCCCAGTTTGCTGAGTTTTTATCTTGTTGAAGAACTCGGAGTGTTAATCTAGGAATATCAGATAGTGACTTCTGCTCTGTCATTGTACTAATTGGTCGCAAAGGAAGTGGCAGAGAGAGATATCCTTGAACGTGGCTCTGTTCGTGTGAGGTCAGAGATGACTTTCTGAATATCGCACTTGAACGGTTATGCCAATATAGGGAATAAAATGGATTTATAGCCGAATAGGGGCATAAGGTCACAGTATCGATCAGGACCCTAGATAAACACGCAACACCCACTCCACGGGTTAATGTCCATCAAAATTACTAAAACTAAAGCAATTAGATGTATGTGTAACATTGCCCACCCCAAAATACATAAATGCATTCGAAATAGGCGTACTTGTAATACATGAATTTTAGGTGCTGTACGTTATTTAAAGCATAGGAATCATTCAAAAATTATTGCATATGAAATCAATGAACGATTATGCATAAAAATTACACATGAAGCATCTCTGACAGAAGAAGGGCGAGATAAATCATCACATATAAATGCATTTGCAAAATGTGTGCTAGAGGCTAGTGTAAGTTGTTATGTCTCTAGGTGTGTGTAAAAAATAGAAGTATGAACTTCTGTTCTTTAAGAATAGATTTTACCTCAAGCAAAGATTTGTTCGTGCCAAAAAAAAGGTCAATATTTGAAAAATATCCAATCCAAAGAAAATTAATGCTTGAACGGGGAAACAGAGTTCCAACGCTGCTAGCAGTCTTTGTTGACTAGAAGTGAAGGCCGAATTCAGAGTTTCATGGGAACGCTGTGTGTCGGAAAGCTTCTCAAAGTTATTGTTTCTGTATAGGTGGGAACATCATATCAGACAGGCTCGCAAAGAATTGGTCTACAAATTCAGGTGACAGTTCAACCAAATTTGATAGCGCTGTAACTTGGCAAGTGTGAGAATGATTGCTGTCATCGAAGGCAGGATCAGTAATGCTCACTGAACGTTGTACCTGGATGATGTTGCTTTTGTCACTTGCTCCACTGTTACCACTTGGCTGTAGTACAGGAGTCTCCACAAATGCCGTCATCAGGATTGGTAGCCGCTGGGGACAACACAATGCGTGAGCCGTTATTGGACTGAGCAAAGTATCGACGTCCATTGGAACTGCTGATGGAAGTGAAAGACAGATGTCCAACACGCATTCATCGCCACAAAGCATACATCGTAGCACAGGTAAAATGCAATTTTGCCATACAGGTCTGAATGAAAGGAACCAGGTCATGTTTAGATCTCTCAGCCTGGCCAATCCGAGGACGTTAGTTATCCTGTCCCGGTAGCGCATTGCTAGGATTGTCTCTTCCATTCCCATGGGAGCTATGTCTGAGCTGAGGCTTGCCATAACGAAGTAGGAGGGTCAAAAATAAAATCCCTGCTACAAGTCCCAAAAATAATGGTATGCCGCCAAAAACAGAGTGCACAAAATTAGGAACGATTCCCAAAATTGCTTGAAAAGGCGTTAGCAGTCCCGTAAAGACTGTCTTGAATATGCCTGGGACGCTTGTGGCACTAGACATGTTAAGGAGTTGGCTTAGCATTTGTACGAAATGCACGGGGCAATTTGTTGATAAAAGTTAATGAACTTCAGTAGCTGTCCTTGCAACTAGAAGATCATACGTCTCTTTTGATGACGTTATAGGCACTGTTGTCTGTAAAAGTACAGATTTAACTTTGCTTAAAGTATCAATTCGTATAGAATAGAGAATCAGATGAGGCCAGATGGGAGTCACTGAGTCTGCAGCCCCACTCGGAAACAATGCTTGCATACAGCATTTGATCATGGATGTTACTTCTACTAGATAACTTTTCCCTGGCACGAGGCCACAACATCTGTGATCCGTTCTAAGAATGTGACTCCCGTTCGAAAGTTGCATAAAGAAGGGCTCTATCTGAGTTGCAGGTGTGACTAGCTGGTGGCATGAAAGGTTGTTTGAATTTCCATCACATGCTCCGTGTAAATTAATACCCTGACACAAAAGTATACCGCTTAGTGAATGTTTACAGTTATTACCACTAAGAAATACATTTTTGTCGCTGTCACTATAGCAAGAATGAGTGTATGGTAATTTCCATTCAGATTTTACATATCCTTTACCCAATTGTTCATACTGGCCAGCAGGTATGTACTCAAGGCACTTTTTAAATCGGAAAGTTGTTATCGGAATGGTGATAATTCCGTGTATTATCCATTCAATGACAGGACTCTCTGACATTGTCAATGGTAATCTCTCGAGTTTTTCGATGCTCAGGATTGTATAGTCTGCTCCTTTCTGTGCCAAACTGATCTGTTTATCAGTAAGGTTAAAACTGGAAAATAATGACGTTGTGTTGATTAAACGCCAAGGCACATAGCCTGAACGAAGATTTTGCAGCGTCCAGCCTAATTCTATAATAGAGCATAATTGAGACTGGCCATGTTGTAACATAAGCAAATCTCTGTCTATCACATCAAAGGCAGAGGATACAATATTGTCCAACGAATATATTCTGGAAGACAGAGTCATTAACCCATTGTCTACTACAGAAAGTGATTTTTCCAAATTAATACGATCAATTTCTCGTATTTTCTCAGCAGTTTCAATTTGCTTTACTTTCCAAGCCTCGTTGTAAGCAGCATAGATACTGGTCGCTATGAAACGCTTTTGACGCTGTTTGCGTGGTCCAAGAATGAAATCGCGCAAATCAGCACCATCTTTTAGCAAAGACAAGTGTTGCTTAATTTCAGCCAGTGTGGACGAAGTTAGCCATTCGAGGCAGAGTTTCCCTACACTGTATCAATCAGTCAATCAATCAATGACACTTATAGAGCGCGCTACATACCCGTAGGGTCTCAAGGCGCTGGGGGGGGGGGGGGGGGGGGGGGGGTGCCGCTACTGCTCGAACAGCCAGGTCTTCAGCTTCTACCTGAAGGAGAGGTGGTCTTGGGTCAGGCGCAGGTCGGGAGGGAGGGAGTTCCAGGTCTTGGCGGCCAGGTAGGAGAAGGACCTTCCTCCTGTAGTCGCTCTTCGGATGCGGGGGACGGCGGCGAGGGCGTGGTTGGCTGATCGGAGGTGGCGTTTGGGAGCGTAGAAGTTGATCCGGCTGTTGAGGTAGCTCGGGCCTTGGTCGTGTAGGGCTTTGTGTGCGTGGGTGAGGAGGCGGAAGGTGATTCTTTTGTTGACGGGGAGCCAGTGAAGGTCTCTCAGATGTCCGGAGATGTGGCTGGTTCGTGGGATGTCGAGGATGAGTCTGGCTGAGGCGTTCTGGATCCGCTGGGGTCTCTTCTGGAGCTTGGCGGTGGTACCGGCGTAGAGGGCGTTGCCGTAGTCCAGTCGGCTGGTGACGAGGGCCTGGGTGACGGTCTTCCTGGTCTCGGTGGGGATCCACCGGAAGATCTTCCGTAGCATGCGTAGGATGTTGAAGCACGCCGAGGAGACGTTGTTGACTTGCCTGGTCATGGAGAGGGAGGAGTCCAGGATGAAGCCCAGGTTGCGTGCATAGTCTGTCGGTTTGGGTGCGGTGCCCAGGGCGGGAGGCCACCAGGAGTCGTCCCAGGCGGAGGGTGAAGAGCCCAGGATGAGGACCTCCGTCTTGTCAGAGTTTAGTTTGTTGTTATAATCCCTGGATGTTGTCTCTGGGAATATCTTGAGTCAAATCTGGTCATTTTTAACCCCTGTGTTTTATTCAGGAATCTATCTTGACAGTTGTTTGTGTCAGTAGGCCAGATTAACCACTTTTTCCAATCAGGATGTGTTCTGTTCAAATTTAAAATTTGTGTTACGTCTAACTCAATATCTGCAGTTGCATTTTCAGGTATTGGCTTTGGTATAGACGGTGTTTTAAGGTCTTTGTTCTTAGCTAGGCCAAGACAAGATGTTTGGTGTATTGTGTCATTTAAAAACAACATTTGTTCTGGTATCATGCAGGTTCTAAATAGTGCTTCAATGCCTTGCACCTGCCAATCTTTTGGACCCCAGATTGTTTTCGTTTCAATATTATTTTTCCAATAATCAAAACCAAATGTCATCATTTTGTCATAAAATGCTTCTGAATATATAAATTTAGAATTTGTCAGCATTGTTTTCATTCCTGTTTTATCTAACAGTTTGTAATAAAATGTTTCTGCATTACTGGTGTTAAACCCTGAGAAGTATTTGAATTTCTCAAAAAATGCTTTAGAACTGCTTTTAGGTGGTGTAGAACAATGTTCCCATTGATTATACATAAAAACATTTCTAGGCTGTGCAGATTTATGCAAGTAGTGATCCCCATAGTGGGTGTAACAGAATAACTGCTCATAACTAGATGAACCTTGTAAATAATCATGATCTGTGAATCTAGCGGACATTACTAAATCAGACATCATGTCATTAATACTGTTAAAGTCCCAATCATCAGAGAATGTACTAGGTGTCACAAAGTCACTTAAGGAAACCTTTAGTTGATGAGGATACTACAGGATTTCGACCGGACCATAGATCTCATAGTCTGTTTTCTCCCATACAACCCCACCAGGTATTGGAATTGCTGTGACATTTACTGTTGACAGTTCTCTTTTCTTCACGTGGGATGATCTGTGTGGTTTCAGGACTAGGTTGATGTTCTGACTTGCTGTGTCCATCGTAATATATTTTCCTTCAATGAATTTTCCCAAACATAGTACCATGATGAGCCAAAGCAGGAGGAAAAATACACCTAGACCGAACCAGAATTCTAGCCAAGGGGAAACAAGGTAGATTTCTTTTAGTTGATGAAAGAGTTCTGTTGCTTTTTCTTTAAAAGTCTTTTTTGTTTCTGGCATCACTTCTGGGTCGTTTTGATCTTCAGAGAAGTTGTCGAAGTTGATGAAATAACCAGAGGCAGTTCTGTCAATTGATGGGATTGTTCTTTCAATCTGTCTCTCGGTAGCACTTTCTGATGCCACATTAGTGTAGACTGGTGTTGTATCTTGATGAACTGTTTCAATCTGTGTTTCAAGAGGCACGAGTTCCATGGCATTATTGCATAGTCCTTCATTGTGCACTGCAGGCTGATCGAATGTGATTAGTCTTTCAGTTTGAACCTCTTGGATTGTTGCAAGTTTGGGTATTCTGTTATTTCTTGGGAGTCCACTGGGCCTACTGTTGATTATAGGCCACATGCTTGTGGTTTTACCAGATCGATGGACACGACTCTGTTCTCCTTTTTACCAGCAAGGGGCGGTAGCACAACTGATCTTGTTCCGGTGATTGCCAAGACAGGTACTGCTTTTCTGTAAGAAGGCCCAAATTCCTTCTTAACCGCGATCTTTTCTCTGACTAGATCCCCAATCTTTGGAATCCAGACAGGCCTTGCTGGGGCTGTTGCTGGTGCTGGTGGTGCCTCGTCAGTGGTAGGTGGCTGTTGCTTTAACTTTGTGTTGCTTAAGGATTTTCTTGTTTCGTTCAGTTCCTGTAAAACAGCCAAACGATCCTTTACATCAAAGTGCGTTGTTTCTTCTTGTACCACTGACATCTGACTATCGAGGTCCTGAACGCGCATTCTAATTCCGAACAATAGTTCGTATGGGCTGAAACCTTTTAGAGAATTTCTTGGCATGTTATTAAGACTAGTCTGGACACTTGTTAAATGTTTGACCCACCCAGCGCCTGAACCTAATACCTTCGCTGTTATAGATTGCTTTATGTCACGTTTTTTTCTTTCTACCACACTATTCCCTTCGGGGTGCGACGGACAAGAATACCGCAACCCAATTCCCATGCTGGCCATGGCCTCCTTATAGGCTCGAGAGCTGAAAGCAGGACCCTGGTCAGAATGGAACGTGGTAATTGCGTATGTGCCGATAAAGACTCGCAAATCTTTTATAACCGTTCTAGCGTCAGCCGAGCGCTTGGGGCCTCATTTTCTAAGTGTGTTTAGCCTTAACCGATTAATAGGACGCAGGTTGGGGTGCAGGCAGCGTTACGCTGTTTCTGATCGGTAGCCGGTAGCATGGTTCACTACTGCGATCCCTATTGCAGTTTTCACAGTTGTTTGCATATATTTGGTGTTCTACACTCATTCCCGGCCACCAGTATACTGATTGTAATTCAGTCAGAGAAACCTTAATTGTTTGGTGTCTCAGACCCAAACCCATATGTGCGTCTGCTATTAAAAATATTCTCCTGTTCATGTTTGGAATTACTCTGTCCCCCACTCCAGGGATTCGAGCAAAAGGAACGGAGTTTGCATCGATTATGTATGCATAATTGAGTGGATAGTTTACGGGTAGTGCTGCACAGTCGCCTTTTACGGTCGTTTTTACTGCCAGCATGGTTTCCCCGTCAATGTATTTATCTGTACGCTTTTTTGTGGCTACGGAAGCCTGTTTAGTTGCTTCCGCGGTGGCTGTATTAGCCAATGAATTCCCTGCAACGTGAACGCCATCACGTTGAAGACTCTGTGCGTGAATCACGTGAGTCTTTTGTAGTTCTTTACTTAAAAGAACTACCTGTTCCCAAAGCATTTTATGCTTTATTGTGCCACCTTTTGCATCTTTGAAACCATTTTCCACCCAATTCTGCAAGTATTCATTATAAGATTGTACGCAATAAAAAGAATCGCACACTATTAGTGTGGGGAATTCGCGATCGGTATTTTCTAGCGCCATCTTAAATGCTACTAATTCAGCTCGTTGAGCCGAGCAATCTCCTAGAGATTGTGTTTTGGTGACCAATGGTCTAAATTTTCCTTTGTGCCAGCGACCTTTTACAATTGCGCACGCAGCACTGTAAGCTTGCTTACCCCCAACTGCGGGTTGTGCTGATCCGTCAGTATATATAATACTTCCGTATTCTTCGAGAGGCAGGATTTCAATTGGCAGAGGACATTCATATTCTTATTGTAAAAATTCCTGTGTTTTTAAGTTAGGATCAAATTCGTAAACTACGTCTGTTGCAGCAAGAGAATTAACCCACTGAATCCATCTCGGATGCAAAGCTTTAGCATTAGGAATACTTGCTTTAGTTACCGCTTCTAAAGCCGGTATAGGAGTTACGATTATTATTCGTTTACCTTGTGCTAGGGGCCTTTCTTTCGCTACAGCAGTCTGAACCGCAGTTAGAATTTTCTCCGTTGAACTGAATTTTATTTCAGCCTTAGTGTACAAATGTGATTTGTAAGCTATTGCTACCTTTTCTCCCTCATTAGAGGTTAGGTATGTGAATCCGCATCTTCCTGGGATGACTCGGATTACAAGATCAAGTGTGTTGTCACGTGTATCTAATTTTGTTTTTGCTAACATGTCTGTTTGCAGTGATCTCAAAATTTCTGTGTTTTTTTGAGTCCAATTTATTTGTTTAAAATCGGGTTTAATTAGTTCGTAGAGAGGTTTAACCCTCTCTGCGTAATTTAGGATGTAAGTTCTTCCGAAATTCAGAAATCCTAATATTGATTGTAAATTCTTCAGCGTTTTTGGAGCTTGGAGTACAGCGCACTTCTCTAAGAAGTTGTCCGCTAGGCTTTTCCCTTCACTTGATAATTCGTACCCTAAGAATAGTACTGTCAGATGGGCAATTCGAGACTTTTGAATTTGTAACCCTCTGCTGCGAACCCAAGTATAATGGTGTTCACTCTTTTCAAGTGAGTATCCAAGTTGTCGTCTGTGAGATAGATATCATCTACGTAAGATAATGCTTCATCATCATAGATTTGTAGTAACTCTGTTACCCTAGCTGAGAATAGTCCTGGGCTGTTCTTGAACCCCTGTGGGAGTCGACAGAATTTTTTCTGTGACCCAAATGCGGAGAATGGTGTAGGAAAGAAGGGTCCCAGTAGAGCTTGATACATTAGTTTAGATTTATTAAAGAAAAATCAAAAATAGTAGCACACAATGTCAATTAATCACAATGCATGAGCCATATTATTTGTTCAATAAAAGTGCCCCAAGAAAGGAAAGGGGGGGTGGGATAGCGTGATGCTGTGAGGGGAGAGGACAGTGAGGAAATAAAGTTTGTGACTCTTTATATATTGCAATATTATTTGAAAATGCAATACAATTTCATGGCTTCAGATCCCTGAGCCGAAGAAAATGGGGGATTATAACATATCCCAAAAGTTTCAACTATTTCTGTTGACACCGAAGAATTCAGAATAATGGGGGAGTGTCAGCTGAACAAGAGATAGAGGTAGCCGTCGACGTTTCGACCCCACGCTACACTTGTAGGCGTTAGTATAGCCTTACATCGGGGTCTTCATCAGGACAGGGTAATCAGCAAGGGAGCACTACAATATCTAGAAATATAAAACATAAAACAATATGGTGTAAAGCGCCGACAGTCAATGTCAAGTTACCGTAGTGAGCGGTAAACACATATTTTTCACTGTTACCATGGTTATATAGGGGCAAGAAGTTGCAAGTATTATGACTAATACCTTTTAAATAACTTAAGCAGGAGCAAATCAAAAGCTGAAATGCACATTTCCAACTATTCTGTACAACCCGTAATGGGTATCTGGCTTTTAAGATTAATATCTGGCGTATACAGGCTAACGCACAACAACACAGAGTTCCTGACTCGGCCAGGGGCACCAATTAGTCTAGAGCAAAGTAGTGATGCTCTGTCAGAGGTGACGTTAAGGCATCATTAGCATGGGAGATACTGATTTTTAGCAAACAATTAGAACATACCTGCTCAGGTCGAGCAAGTGGCGCAGTTATGTCCTCATAATTCACGTCGTGTAAACGAGCTGGATCTGTGGGTGGGGGGACGGGTATTAATAGACTAAGTAACATTTGTCAAATGAATTCCAGCATTATGTGGGGGTAGGGGCTTACCTATGTAAACACCAAAGGTTTGAAGTGTCCAGCTCCTAATTTGTGATTAATTGACATTGTGTGCTACTATTTTTGATTTTTCTTTAATAAATCTAAACTAATGTATCAAGCTCTACTGGGACCCTTCTTTCCTACACCGTATAGCACCCAGGTCCCATGTGGATTCCTTGGGTAGAACCCCCCTCTTAGACCAAATGCGGAGAAAGCGGTCAAATATCTGCTGTCTGGTGCAATGTTTTGACAAAAGAAACCATTAGATATGTCTAATGTCGTTTTATATTTTTTCCTAACTATATTATTCATTAGGGCTGCACTATGCGAGTTTTGTACTGCAAAAGTTTTGCAACATGTATTAAGATGTCTGTAGTCCAAAACTAGACGATATGAATTGTCTGGCTTGGAGACAGGAAACAAAGGATTGTTCATTTGAGAGGTGCATGTTTCAATCACCCCCTGGTATTCAAGTTGATCTAAGATCTCCCTGACTTGTTTTTTAGCTTCTTGCTTTATGGGATACTGCCGTTGGGCAGTTGGTTCACTTTTTAGTTGGATTTTGTGAGGAGGAGAGTCCTCATCCCATCCTACATGATTTTTATACAATGCAGGTGCCTGGGCTACTGCCCATTTCCTTGCATATGTATATTTTTTATGAATCGGAATGTGATTCGAGAAGGCAGGCATAATCACTTCTTCGCCACGAGGGCACTCCCTGACAAACTCTGGGGGCCAATCTTTTTCAGCTAACAGAATATCATAGCCTTTTGAGAGCTTATCCCAAAATAGACCCTTAATTTTCCTAGTCTTATCAACCTCTATACGCAATGTTATTTCGTATATTTTATGGGGCTCGCTAAGTCTGGCGTCGGCAGTTTCAACTTGAATGTATTCATTCGTGTCCACTGTCTCCAGATGACTCATCAAGATCTTGCGTGCTATACTGATTTCTGCTGCACTGTCCAACATTGTCAATGCCCACTCCCCGTTTTTCAACTGTGTCCTCAGTATTCTCAGCATGGTTGATTACTCTAATACTGGCTACCTTCTTTTTCTGAAATTGAGATTTCTTATTTTGAGCAGGTTCCTTGTCTTTGGACTTGGTGTGCTCTCCTGGGTCTGACCGTCCTCTTCTTTCCGAATTCTGTGGAGAAGATCGAGAGGGACGTGTATCAATACTTTGATATCTATCAGGTTCTTTCAGATTATCCCTATTTCTAAGGTTATATCTTTTCTCAGAGGGCTCCCTCTGGGGAGACTGGCGTTCTCGAGTCGGAGTTCTTTCCCTCCGTCGAGGAGACCTTCCTCTGGACTGGCAAACTTTTTCCTTGGGAGTGGATTGTTTATTTCCATCCCAGCTCTTTTTAGGAGTATTTGAATTATTTTTAATAAATAATTTTTCAGGACTTTCGAGCAGTTGGGGCTTTACTGGTTTCCCACCCAAGCTGTCTCTACCTAATTCTTCATAGCATTTTTCTATGATTTTTGCAAGCTCAACAGGATCTTTTATATCTGTTTCCCTCACCTTCTGGCGAATCGCCACAGATGCTGCTTCTCCTTTTATGCTGGCTAATAATATAGCCGAGACCTGCTTGAAGTCTTTCAGTAATTTCATACCTAGATTTAAAGCGGGCTCTGGACCAAATTCATTTTGAATCTGTTTTAGCACTTCTGGTATTACCGCCATAGACGGAACACCGTGTGTTTTTGTGTAAATGGAAGCAAAGACCGTACCCCAAGTGTCACAGTCCTCCACGTGTGGTGCGATTCCCATAGGAAGGCAGATGGTCAAGATTCTGTGTTTCTCAATAGGGGTAGTATCAGGAAATACTGCCTCTATTTGAGTGATTTTCTGTGCTAACCAGAAAGGAATTTGTTCCCGTTTTACGGGTGTTTTACCAAGACATGACTGTATGTTCTGTGGTGTAATTTTATTTGTGTTCCCCTGGTGAGGGGTCAGCTGGTGTGAATTAACAGCTGGCTGGACTGTTGCAGTCCGCATTACATATTGGACTAATTGCCTATGTATTTTTATTAGTGTTTTGAGCTGTGCTAACAGCTCTTCCTTAGACATTCTTGCAATGTCAGGATGTGGTGTGTAGCTGGCTAGAACCGGCCACGTGGCTCCTGGTCTACCTAGAGGACCGAGCCTAGTTATGTGATCATTGTGTTTTAGGGCGCCATTAAACCAGAGCAGGTGCTCTTGAAATTTAAGTGGAATTTCAATCTCCTCGAAAGGAGCGTACTCTTCCGGAGGTTCCTCTATTTTATAATAGTGAAACTCTTTTGTTCTAGCGTTTGCCGCTGGAAAGTTTATCCATGAATAGAATACCTCTGTCTGCCGATATTCGTGAGCCTCTATCACGAAAATGACTGTACCACCTTGTGGTGTCAGTCCGTTCTCTATAAGTTTTAAAGTTATAGATTTTCTTAAGTGGACCGGGATGATAATAGCATCCGGTTCAGTAGTCTCGTCGGGACCCTGCTGAGTCGCATCTACTGCGGCCCCAGAGGTTCCGTTATTTTCTGGCATTGTTAAAATGCAAGGTTTGCAGAGTAGGTCTCCAAGGAGACAAAGATTAGGTGCACAATATTTTGGAACACTGTATCCTTCAACGTTGAATAAACCAGAGCTTTACATAGGAATCTCTTCCTACTAAGGTCGGGCGGATTTTAACCTTTCACCCACTCCAGACGTCTATTGGAGTATTTACGGGAGAAAGGGGTCTGTGTGAAATATGCACGACTGAGTTACTCTACTGTCTTGCGTTAGATTATCGCCTTACCAAACGTTGGGCGCCATGTAGTGTAGTTTCTAGTTTCCCACTAGGCCCTGCGCATTGGAATAACATAAACAGTAGTATCGACGTGGAACTGCGGATATTCCAGGCCTCCACTGATTATGCTAAACTTAATTGGGTTGTGTTACCAACTAGCTCAGAGGTCACTGGAAACTTTCTTCTCTGCATAGGAAGTGATCAGCTTCCTTGGCACAGACAAGAAGGGATTCAGTTTTCCAACAACCGTGCAACATGACAACTTTGCTCCTCAGATCAAGAGTCAATCTCTAGGGTCGTGTGAAACAATAGACCTGTATTTCACTCAGTCAGTCTAGTGCAGTTTACTTTCACGAGATGTAGAGAATAGAGAGACGGGCGTTTGTCAATAAAGGGTTAACATTTATTGAACAGTCTTTCTTCTCGTACAAGAGAAATGTATTGCCACAATTGCAAAACTTGTTATGATAAAAAGTACATACAGTAAGATAAGTATTGTGAAAAAGAACTGTAAAAGCATTGATATGGTTTCTTAGCCATACAATGGTTTAAAAGTAATAAAACATATATACAGTCATATATACATTAGGCTAAAATACTCAACTGGTGCTTCTAACTAAGCCTACCCCAGTGTGCCTGACCTAAGCCTAACACGTGGAAGGGGAGTAAGTAAGTAGCTTTAAGTTAAGTTGGTTTTGCCAAGGTTTGTTTCAAGAATTCTCATTTAAGGGTTTAGTCAGCACCATACCTCTGAATAGAATGATGGAGGTTTGGTATCTCCTTCAGGGGAAGCTCGATATCCCTGTCACCTGCGAGGGTAAACCGGAAACGCCGGAGCTGGATTTCTCTGCACGAGAAAGGCAGCGGCTCTTCTTCAGCGCGTCGAGAGGAGGAGGCGGGGGACAGCGTCCGCGGGCAGCTGGATCTGCTGGGCTCTTCGCAGAGGGACGTCTGTTCGGCTCCTAAGCGTACTGCACCATCGTTCGCGCTTTAGCAGCGATAATGGTATCAGTAGCTTCACCACCACAGGGACAGCAGGCTGCAGCGACAGAGTGCTACAGTGCTCGGCAACAGCAACGGTATGCACAACAGGGTGCACAACAGCTCTCGACCACAATTGCTTAAGGCAATGTTGGTAGTATTTATACCTGACAGGTGCCGGGTTTGACGCAAGTTTGCTGGACATAAGACGTCAATTACAGATATCACTAGGAAGTGATAGGTATCAGTTGCTCATTAGAGTTCTATTACTAATCAAAACATAGCAAGGGGGATTTCCCAGTTTGTTGAGTTTTTATCTTGTTGAAGAACTCGGAGTGTTAATCTAGGAATATCAGATAGTGACTTCTGCTCTGTCATTGTACTAATTGGTCGCAAAGGAAGTGGCAGAGAGAGATATCCTTGAACGTGGCTCTGTTCGTGTGAGGTCAGAGATGACTTTCTGAATATCGCACTTGAACGGTTATGCCAATATAGGGAATAAAATGGATTTATAGCCGAATAGGGGCATAAGGTCACAGTATCGATAAGGACCCTAGATAAACACGCAACACCCTGATTTGGATATAGGGTTGCCTTTATGTGGCGGCAAAAAAGACACAAAAAGTTGTTTTGTTTTACGAAAAGGTTGTGTCCTTTCGATATAGTACAGCAGTGCTCTTTTGACATCTAAGGTGTGTAGAGCTCTTTCTGCAACAGTTTGAGGCTGCGAGAAAAATACCGGCAGCTCAACTGATTGATTTAGATGGAATGGTGAAATGACTTTAGGAAGGAATTTAGGATTAGTATGAAGAACCACTTTGTTATGATGCATTTGCAAAAAAGGTTCTTGAATGGTAAATGCTTGTAGTTCACTAACCCTTCTAAGAGAAGTAATTGCTACTAGGAAAGCTACTTTCCAAGTTAAGAATTGCAATTCACATTTATGTAATGGTTCGAAGGGAGGACCCATTAACCTTGTAAGGACAATGTACAGGTTCCACACTGGTGCTGGTGGCGTTCTGGGAGGAATTATTCTTTTGAGTTCTTCCATGAAAGCTTTAATAACTGGTACTCTAAAAAGAGATAGATGTTGTCTATTTCGTAAGTATGCTGCAATGGCAACAAGGTGCAGCCTGATAGACGTATTGGCTAAATTACACTTTTGAAGGTGTAATAGATATCCTATGATGTGTTGGATAGACACGTCTAAGGGATTTATTTGGTTGTTTTGGCAGTATATGACAAAGCGTTTCCACTTATCAGCATAACATGCTCTGGTAGTGGGACATCTAGCTTCTTTAATGATGTTCATGCATTCTGGAGGAAGGTTGAGGTAACCAAACTCTATGACCCCAGGAGCCAGATCGCTAGGTTGAGCTGAGCTGGGTCCGGGTGTCTGATCTCTCCATGGTTCTGTGTTAATAGGCGTGGAGATAGGTTTAATTTTTGGTGTGGTACTACAGACATTTGCAACAGCGTGGTGTACCACGGTTGTTTGGCCCAAGTTGGAGCGACTAGAATGAGCGTCAGGGAAAGTTGTTTTAGTTTGCACACCACTAACGGAAGTAGTGGGAGAGGGGGGGAAAGCGTACGTAAATAGTTTTGACCAGTTCATCCATATCCCATTGCCTTTGGACAATGGGTCTGGCGGCAAAGTTTGGGCATTTTGCGTTTTCGTGGGTGGCAAAGAGATCTATCTGAGGTTGTCCCCACATTTGGAAGAACGGATGAAGAACTTGCGGATGAAGTTCCCACTCGTGGATCTGCTGTGTTTGTCGACTTAGCAGATCTGGGATAGTCTTTTGTACTCCTGGGACGTGTTGGGCTAAGAGGAAGATCTTTAGCGGTATAGCCCATCTCCATATCTGCTGTGCTAACTGAGAGAGCTGCCGAGAGTGTCCCCGCCCCCTGTTTGTTTATGTAGTACATAGCTGGCATATTGTCTGTGCGGACTAAGACAGCTTTGCCTGACACTTGAGTTTGAAATGCTTTCAGAGCTAGAAACACAGCTAGCAACTCCAAATGATTGATGTGGAGTAACTTCTGTTGCGGTGTCCACCTGTCTTGCATGGTGTGATGCAGTAGATGGGATCCCCAGCCGGAGAGCGATACGTCCGCTGTCATAACTATTTGAGGAACTGGCTCTAGAAACGGTCGCCCTTTGGAAAGGTTTTTGGTGTTCCACCATTGCGGAGAACGATGAGTCCGACCGTCTACCAACACTAGGTCTGTTAATTGACCTTGAGCCTGGTTGCATTGGCGTGCTAGGCACTCTTGAAGTGGACGCATTTGCAGACTTACGTGAGGTACTACAAATATGCAAGATGCCATCATCCCTATGAGCTGCATGAACACTCGAGCTGGTAGTGAGTGTTGCGGTTTGAATTTTGTTAGAAGAGTTTGTACACTTGTTATCCTGGCTGGAGAGGGATAAGCTGGTGTTTATTGTAGCGCCGAGATACTGTTGTATGTGCGAGGGTTGCAGATGCGATTTGAAGTTATTTACCGTGAATCCCAAGTCGTAAAGCAGTTGAATAGTAGCGTGAGTGTGTTGCACACACTGTCTGTCTGAGCTGGCTTTTATGAGCCAGTCGTCCAGATATGGGAAGACGTGAATATGCTGTCTTCTTAGGTGTGCTGCTGCTACTGCTAGGCATTTGGTAAACACCCTTGGCGCTGTTGTGACTCCGTATGGGAGCACTTTGAACTGGTAGTGTTGTCCATCTAGCACAAATCTGGGATATTTCCTGTGTGCTGAGTGGATGGGAATATGGAAGTAGGCGTCATTGAGATCTAGAGTGACAAGGAATTCGTTTAATACCAGTAATGGGAGGACCTGTTGGAGTGTGACCATATGAAAATGATCCGACTGTATATAAATGTTTAGAGTTCTGAGGTCTAGGATGGGTCTTAGAGATCTATCCTTGTTTGGTATTAGGAAATATAGGGAATATACTCCTTTGCTTTCTGATGCTCTGGACTATTTCTATTGCATTTTTCTGCAGGAGGGATATTACCCCCTGTCTGAGCAATATTAAATGTTCCTGAGACATTGGACGCTGCTTGGGTGGTATGTTTGGGGGGGGGTAGATGTTAGTTCCAGACAATATCTTGATTGAATTATTTGGAGCACCCACCTGTATGATGTGATGTTTTCCCAGGCTGGCAGGTATTGTTGGAGTCTTCCCCCGACAGGAATGGAATGAGACGGGGAAAGGGAGTCATTGGGCAGGGGTAGAGGCAGAGAGCGAGTTGTTATTTTTGCCTCTGCCTTTGTTATTGGTACCCCTGTACCCACCCCTTTGGTAGCCTTTGCTGTAGGTACACTGTGTAGCGGCTTTGTACGAGGTAGAGGCTGTGTCTGAAGTATATCCCCTGGTGGCACCTCGATAGGATGAGCGACAAAATGAACGTCTGGGAGCCTGCGACTGCAGGGCTCCCATAGATTTGGCGGTGACTGTATACTTTTTCATTTTCTCTAGTGATACATCTACCTCAGGTCCAAATAGGTGTTGTTCGTCAAAGGGTTGATTAAGGATGGCGCTTTGTACCTCAGGTTTGAACCCTGATATGCGTAGTCAGGCGTGTCTGCGTAGTAAAAGGCTGGTGTTAACTGCCCTAGAGGCAGTATCTGCTGCATCGAGGGCAGACAGAATAGGTGTTTGCAATGTTTTTCCCCTCTTGGATAAGCTTGTTTACTCTATCCTTGTACTTGTCAGGGAGGTGCCTCATTAATGACTCTAGCTCATCGTAATGTGCCCCGTCATATCTGGCTAGCAGTGCCTGTGTATTGGCGATACGCCACATGTTTGCTGTTTAAGACGCTGTTCTTTTCCCTGATGCGTCAAGTAGCTTAGACTCCTTATCTGGTGGTGCAGCCTCACTTGATGTTTGTGAGTTTGCTCTCTTGCGTGCGTTGGAAACTACAAGTGAGTCTAGTGGTACTGGGACTTTAATATATGCTGGGTCTGTGGGGGCAGCTTTATATTTTTTCTCCATGCGAGGGTTAATGACCCGAGTTCTGACTGGGTCTTTGAAGACTTTAGGGGCATGCTTTATCACTCCTTTAAGCATCGGTAAAATGGATGGTTTGGATGTCGGTGCCGTTGTCGTTTTCGGTGCAGGTATGTGTGCGCCAGCACCGTGTGAAGGTTGACTCGAGCTTGCGTCGCCTGAAGGCTTGATTGGCTTCTTATCCGGGCCTGAAGATGGGGCAGTAGAAGCAGAGCGGGCGAGGGTGTGACCAGGGCCTTCTGTGTCGAGGAGGGGTCAGGGTCGAAGGTCTTACTTACGACCTGCTGTGCTGGAGTGATGTCCTCGACATCGGAATCTTCTGCTTCGGAGCTGCTGTCAACGTTGTGCTGTTCTGGGACGTTGACACCTTCCTCGAAGATGTCGTCCGGAATCGGAGCTGAAGATCTTTGAGTCATTGTTCTCCTCGCTCTTCGGTCCCGGATAGTCTTTTAGGAGCGGAAAGAGGCACAAGCTGAACAGTCTTTCGCCTCGTGCTCCGGAGAGAGACAGAGGTTACACACCTCATGAAGGTCGGTGTGGGGAAACTTCAACCCACATGGAGGACACTTTTTAAATGGCGTCCATTCCATGAGCTGGAGTCGAGGCCTAGTTAGGCCCGAAGGCCGTCGACGACGACCGGAATCAAGATCCTCAATGTTTGAAGAGTAGTGTCGACTGGAAAGCGTTCGAAACTAAGTTTTGTAATTTGGTGAGGATTGCGCGCCGAAGGAAATCAGTTCCAACATGGAGCGCTGGAAACACATCCGAGCCCGGTGGAGGAAAAAAACAGTCTGGGGATGGAGCCGATGCCCATGCGCAGTATCATCCTAAGGAGGAGTCACCTATCCTGTGACTCCAAAAGACTTTTCTATAACAAAACAAACTGCAAACATCCAGGCCCAACACTAGGTGGCCATCTATGCATAGTGTGTAAACTGCAGCTCATATGCCTCAAACATATATTTGTTGCGTCCTTCAAAGCAATAGCTCGAGCATGCTGCTGCTCTAAATCAGTATATAGCCTATGTTCAATTTCAAGCAGACTAATATTAAGCTGATTCTGCTTGACTATGTACTGAAGTGTAGCCCCTCTCACATAGGCCTTTAAGCAATCCCAGACTATTGCAAGGGATGCAGTATGAAGATTATTTGCTATATATTCCTTCAAAACCTCTTGCATGTAGATTACATAGTCAGAGTTGCTGAGAAGATGCCTAGGAAACGAGAATTCCCTAGCTTGTTCTTCCCTATCAGGACCAACGTGAACAGTAAGCATAATGGGATTATGATCCGATGTTACCTTGGGACATACCACCATAGAGGAATTATCCAGCATAGCATAGTTAGAAAAATCATTTGGGTTCTGGAATACTGTTTGTGGGGATAAGAAAAAAAGGTATACCCCGGCGTTGTAGGGAAAAGTATTCTCCAAGTGTCCTCCAACTGATGTATATGAAGCAAATCTTGTATAGCTGCCCTTACCCGAGCCATTCTAACTCTTGCGGTCGTATTTGTGGTGTCATTTTTTTTTTCTAAAATACAATTAAAATCTTCCATTAATATGAGATCCCGGCCCATTCCAACAGTTCAGAGCTTAAATAAGAGATAACCTCAGGGCAATCAACATTAGGACCATAAACCATACATACTGTCACCTTATGACCAGAAATTAAAAGCTGAGCAATTGCCCATCTTCCCCTGGAATCGGCCTGTGTGCGCTGGACCGTTATTATGGAATGCTTGGCCTTCAATAAGACAACCCCACGGATAGATGCCGACTGCGATGTGCACACAATCAAATCACAGCAAATCTGTTTGAAATAAGTTCTATCTTTAAAGGCCAGAGGGGTTTCAGCAAGCCCGACTATCGAATATGCTACTTACCAGTATGCATCTGTTCTTGGCATGTAGGGCTGCTGACATTCATATCTGTGCATAGATCGCCGCCTAGTGTTGGGTCCGGATGATTGCACATTGTTGTCCTGGAAGAGTCTTCGAAGTATCACGAGATAGGTGGCTCCTCCCCTGGACTACAGTGCGCATGGGCATCGACTCCATCCCCAGATTGTTTTTAGCCATTGTGGCCAAGATGGAGTGAAACTCAGTGAATGATGACCATGCTATGAGTATATGTGAATACTGCAGCTGCTACAGGCGCCGGGGAGGAGGGCGGGCGATTCTAATGTCAGCAGCCCTACATGCCAAGAACAGATGCATACTGGTAAGTAGCATATTCGGTTCGAGGCATGTGGGCTGCTGAATTCATATCTGTGCATAGAATACATAGCAGTCCCTCCATTAGCGGCGGCCGCCTGTGCCAGCTGCAGCAGTTTGAAAAAGTTTTTTGAGAACAGCCTGCCCTACAGCTGCCTGCTGTTTGGAGTGCACATCAACACAGTAATGCTTAGTAAATGTGTGTGTGGTAGACCATGTGGCTGCTCTACATATGTCTTCCAAAGGAATGTTTCCAAGGAATGCCATAGAGGCCCCCAACTTTCTGGTGGAGTGGGCTCTTGGCGGAATGGTAAGAGTGCGCTTTGCTTTAACATAGCAGATCTGGATACATTTAACGATCCACCTAGCAATACCAGCCTTGGAAATAGGGTTACCTTTGTGTTGAGGCGCAAAGGCGACAAAGAGTTGCTTAGTTTTTCTAAAATCCTTGGTCCTATCAATGTAATACATTAGGGCCCGTTTAACGTCAAGGGTGTGGAGCATGCGCTCCGCCAGTGACTCGGGATTTTAAAAGAAAACAGGTAATTCGATTGTTTGGTTGATGTGGAACTGAGACACAACCTTGGGCAGAAACTTAGGGTTAGTGCGGAGCACCACCCTGTTTGAATGAATTTGGATAAATGACTCTTGTATTGTGAGGGCCTGCAATTCACTAACCCTCCGTAGCGATGTAATTGCTATGAGGAAAGCCACTTTCCATGTCAAGAACTGAATCTCGCAGGAATGCAGTGGTTCAAAGGGAGGGCCCATCAGCCTGGTAAGGACCACATTGAGGTTCCACTCAGGAGCTGGTGGAGTCCGTGGCGGAATGACTCGTTTGAGGCCTTCCAAAAAAGCCTTGATGGCAGGCACCCTGAAGAGTGAGAGGTGCTGCCTATTTTGGAGATAAGCGGCCATTGCAGACAGATGAATGCGAATGGAAGCATAGGCCAGATTACACTTGTACAGATGGAAAAGGTAACAGATGATGTTCTGAATAGAAGAATCCAGCGGGTTAATGTTGTGGTCCGCACAATAAATGACAAACCGCTTCCATTTTGCCGCATAGCAGGCTCTAGTAGTGGGCTTCCTCGCCTCCCGAATGATGTCCATACAGTCGGGAGGTAAGTTTAGGGAGCCAAACTCTAAGACTTCAGGAGCCAGATCGCCAGGTTGAGCTGTTGCGGATCTGGGTGCTGAATGTCGCCATGGCTCTGCGTCAGAAGGCTGGGTGTGAGATGTAGCCTTTGATGCGGTACCACGGACAGTTCTAGAAACGTGGTGTACCATGGTTGGCGAGCCCACGTTGGAGCAACCAGGATGAGAGTCATCGAGTGCTGCCTGAGTTTGCGTGCCACCAGCGGAATCAGAGGTGCTGGGGGAAAAGCATACGCAAATTTGCCTGACCAGTTCATCCATATCGCATTGCCCTGCAACTGTGGGTGTGGGAACCTGGCGGCGAAGCTTTGGCATTTTGCGTTCTCCTTTGTGGCGAACAGGTCTGTCTCTGGATGACCCCACCTTTGGAAGTACGGCTGGAGTACTGATGGATGTATCTCCCACTCGTGCATCTGGTGGCTGTGCCTGCTGAGCAGGTCTGCCATCTGATTGTCTTTTCCGGGAGATGCTCTGCCATGAGGAAGATGTTCCTCTGAATGGCCCACTTCCACATGCTCTGAGCCAGATGAGACAGCTGCGGAGAGTGTGTGCCTCCCTGCTTTTGAATGTAGTACATTGCCGTCATGTTGTCCGTCCGAATCAACACGACCTTGTTGCATAGATGTACTTTGAATGCTTTCAATGCCATGAAGATCGCCATCAGTTCTAGAACATTGATGTGCATCTTTCTCTGTTGCTGCGTCCATAGTCCCTGCACAGTGTATTGGAGTACATGCGCTCCCCATCCCTGGAGAGAAGCGCCTGTTGTCAGGATAATCTGTGGCACAGGCTCCTGGAACGGTCGGCCCTTGCAAAGGTTTCGTGGATTCCACCAATGCAGAGAGTTGTATGCCCGACCGCTCACCAACACTAGGTCTTTCAACTGGTTGTGAGCTTGAGTCCACTGACGTGCTAAGCACTCCTGAAGCGGACGCATATGTAGTCTGGCGTGCGGGACAATGGAGATGCAGGAGGCCATCATGCCTATCAACTGCATGAACACTCTTGCTGGAAGCGAGTGTTGAGGTCTGAATTTTTGGATCAGCGACTGAATGCTGCTGACTCTCACTGAATTTGGCTGGGCTGTGGCCGCCAGAGTGTCTATGGTCGCACCCAGATACTGCCGTATATGGGCGGGCTGGAGGTGGGACTTTGGGTAATTCAGTGAGAATCCCAGATCGTGCAGGAGGTGAATGGTGTGGGACACGTGGTCGGCACACTGCTGGGCTGACTTCGCTTGGATGAGCCAGTCGTCCAGATAGGGATAGACGTGGATGTTGTGATGTCGTAGATGTGCCGCCACCGTCGCCAGGCACTTTGTGAATACCCTGGGTGCCGTGGTGACCCCGAAAGGCAAAACCTTGAACTGGTAGTGCTGGTTTTGGATGGTGAACCTGAGGTATTTTCTGTGTGAAGGATGTAGCGGAATGTGGAAGTACGCATCCTTCAGGTCTAAAGTTGCAAGAAAGTCCCCCTGTTGTAGCAGTGGGAGAACCTGCTGCAATGTTAGCATGTGGAAATGCTCGGACAGGATGTAAAAGTTGAGGGGCCTGAGATCTAGGATGGGCCTGAGGGATCCGTCCTTTTTTGGAATCAGGAAGTACAGGGAGTAAACTCCCGTGCCTCTTTCCTGCATGGGCACGAGCTCTATTGCCCCTTTTTGCAGTATGACTGTGACATCCTGCTGCAATAAGTGCAAGTGCTCGCCTGACATTTTTTGGGGGTATGTTGGGTGGAGTGGATGTGAGCTCCAGACAATAACCAATTGGATAAGCTTTCTGACCCACCTGTCCGTGGTGATGGACTTCCACACGGGCAGGAACCGCTGGAGTCTCCCCCCGACCGGTGTTGTGTGGTCGGGGGGCAGTGACAATGCGTCACTGTTTGTTGGCGGTAGAGGACCTGGAGCTGCTGTTGCCACGTCCTCTGCCCTTGGCGCTGTTGCCGCAGTATCCACCCCGACTCTTGTTGGCATAAGTAGTCTGGGTGTTGCCTTTGTAGAACTGCGCGGACTGCGAACGTTGACCCCTTGAGGTGCCTCTAGTGTTGGAGCGACGAAAGGACCCACTCCGAAACTGCTGGGACTGTAAGGCACCCATGGATTTTGCAGTGTCGGTGTCCTTCATTTTCTCAAGGGTGGTATCAACCTCAGGGCCAAACAGGTGATCTGGGTTGACCGTTTGGTTCAAGATGGTGGTTTGAATGTCCGGTTTGAACCCAGATATTCTTAGCCAGGCATGTCTGCGAAGCATAACGCTAGTGTTAATGGCGCGTGCGGCGGTGTCAGCCGCGTCTAGAGCGCACTTTATGGAAGCGTTGGAGATCAGCTTCCCCTCCTGTATTAGCATCTCAGCCCCTTCCTTATATTGATCGGGGAGGTGTTGCAAAAGGGTCTCTAGGGTATCGTAGTGTGCCCTGTCATAGCACGCCAGGAGCGCCTGTGTGTTTGAGATGCGCCATATGTTGGCTGCCTGCGCTGCTACTCTCTTCCCTGAAGCTTCAAAGACTTTCGATTCTTTGTCTGGGGGAGGAGCATCACCCGTAGTCTGCGAGTTGGCCCTCTTCCGGGCATTTGAGACAACCAGGGAGTCCAGAGGCAACTGTCCCCTAATATAAGTTGGATCTGTAGGCGCTGCCTTATACTTTTTGTCGATTCTTGGGTTGATGACTCTCGCCCTGGTGGGCTCTTTGAAGACTTCAGCAGCGTGCTTTAAAATACCCTTCAGCATTGGCAGAGTTTTCACAGTCTTTTCAGAGACAGAAAAGGTGTCAAAGAGGAAGTCCACGTCCACAGGGTCAGCATGCAGCTGGACGTTGTGATTGGCTGCTGCCCGCTCAATGAGGGCATTGAAAGCAGCAGAGTCTTCAGTGGGCGAAGTTTTAGCGGAGAAGAGCTGAGGGTCCTGCCCAGAATGTGGGTCCCCAGGCTCACCAGCACCAGACCAGGGCTCTGCCACATCCTCTGGGTCTGTGTAGACTGGATAGCTATATTCATCTTCGTCATCGCCCTCCACAGCGTCTACATCGGAGTGGGTGGGCGAGACTTTGTGAGCTTGTGGTGAAATGGGCTCCACCAAGGCTGGAGTACCAGCAGAGTTCATCTTCCGCTTTAGTGGGATCTTGTACGACTCCAATGGGGGCTCTGGGGTGATGTTCCTCTTCAGGAGGGAAAGCCTGCCGGTGTCGGCGTTGATGAAATGTTCTTGACGCTCCTCTTCTGAAAGCTGTCGAGGCCGCGGGCCATGGACCACCATCGATGCCTTCGGCGTCGAAGAGACCTTTTCGGGCACGCCGGCCCCCGGCTTAGCAGCGAAAGCCTTCGGCGCCGTCTTAGGCGGCAAGGAAAAAAGGATCGGCGTGGGCGCCTTCGCCGGTTTCTCCAGAGGCTTGGCCAGCGGAGGGTCCTTCGGCTCGACTGCTGCGGCGCCGTCCCTTATGCGCTGCAGGGACTCTGTGACCTTTTTCGTGAACGCAGCAGATGGACGTGCCGGTTCGACGGACTCTTTAGAGGTTGGTTTCGGAGTGGTTTCCTTCGAGGTCCCCTTCGGAGCCGACACACTTGGCGCAGCCCCCTTGGCCTTGTCGTGTGGAAGCGGGGCAGAGAGGGCTTTCGGGTCGTCGGGCCGCTTCTTCGGGTCGGGGAGAGACCTCTTGGGGTCGTCGACCGTCTTCTTGTGATCGAGTCGACCCTTGCCGGCGTCGACTGCCTTCGGCGCTGATGCGGCCGTGTCCGACCCCTCTACTTTCGGCTTCGACGTAGCAGCCTTCGGGTCGGCCATTTTGACGTGTCCCTTCGGCTCGACGGCCATCTTAGGTTTCTTCGGCGCCGAGGCCTCCAAAGTCTTCGATCCGACCAATGCGATGCGCACTTTCGGTTTCGATATCTGTGGCGTCAAGACCGTAGATTGCACTTTCGGTTTCTGTTTCACCGGGAGTGAATCGGTACCAATGTCCGTGGCCGGGCCAGCAGGCGGGCCGAGGAACTCACATGAAGGTCTTGGGTAAGGCCTGAAGGCGATCCCTCGACCTGGGCCTTATTGATTGGAACGGCCCCAGAGTCAGTTTGAGGAAGCTCCTCGTCCGAGCTATCCTCCATGGCCCCAAGGGCCCCGTCGTCGTCTCCTACCTCCTCGACGACTTCACCGAAATCTTCGGCCTCAGCGTCGTAGTCGTCCTCGACCTCCGACGCGGGGTTAGATTCTGAGATGTCCTGGATATCTTCATCCTCGACCTCCCCAGCATCGAAAATGTCCGTAGGCGCCGGTGCAGATTGCTGGGCCTCCAGGCGCGCAGCTCGACGGAGCTTGAGTGTCTTCTTGGACCGGAATCTCGAGCAGGCCATACACTTTGCCTCGTCGTGGTCCGGCGACAGGCACTTGTTGCACACCGGATGGACGTCGATGTGTGGGTACTTGGAGTAACACACCGGACATCGCTTGAATGGACTTCGGTCCATGATGGTCGAAGAGTCTGGAGCGTCGACTAGGCCCTCCGCGCCGAAAGCACGCGGAAGTACAGAGCTTGGCTCGGAGAATTCAAGTTAAGTTAATTCTGATCGATTCCGACAAGAGGGAACTAAAGACATCCGAACCCAATGGCGGAAAAAAACAATCTGGGGATGGAGTTGATGCCCATGCGCACTGTAATCCAGGGGAGGAGCCACCTATCTCGTGATACTTCGAAGACTCTTCCAGGACAACAATGTGCAATCATCCGGACCCAACACTAGGCGGCGATCTATGCACAGATATGAATTCAGCAGCCCACATGCCTCGAACATGAGGCTTAAACACCTTAAGCTCTTCAGCTACCAGTCGCATTTTACTAACCAGGTTCAGCCTGCAAACATTCCAACTCATAAATGTAACACTCGGCATTAGAGTATCAAGCTTAATGGCAGAAGAAAACAATCTGAGATGGCGCTGTAGTGCTGATGCATTCTCAGACAAAGAAGAAGTCACAACATGCCTCATGACCTGAACTTCGTTAGAGAAAAACAACTTGCAAACATCAAGGCCCAATCCTGGATGGCATAAGTGCATAAAGCATGTGTATCTATCAATTGTCAATACCTCACACTACATCAGTATACCAGAGAAAATGGAAGCAGGGTAAGCTGTGCAGACCACCACATAAGTTCTTCGTCAAAGATCTTATAACACCACTAAATGAGCTATTAGTGAAGAAAGGTTTTGATTGCAAAGCAGGCTTTGTTCCCCAAAAGAACAAACCTCCAGCAGAATAGAACCACATGTCAAACAAGTAATGAAAAGTGTATTCTAGTCTCTAGAGCTCATCTATTGTCACACAAAGACCATGCTTAATTTGAGTGAGTGGTTGCCGGTGGGGGCCACCATCACTTATTTTTGGAGACCGGCACTTATTTTTCCTGATCAGTGTTTCCCAAGAGAAAGAGAGAAAAACACACAAAGTGGAACGACAGAGGAAGAGAAAGTTGGAAAACCCGTTAGTATGAGAAAGCAGGAATCTGCAAGAGTGAGAAAAAGGGTCCAGGAGTGTGTGACAGTGGATTAAAGTGGCATGCATTGGATTGCCGACCAAGTACACATTTAATAGTGCTGCTGCCGGCTTTTGACCAGAGCTTTGGGAACTGGCACTCATTCCTGAACACATTAGGCACTGGACAAAGACTAAACCAAAGGACTTTGCATTGGACTCTTCAGATGCCTAATCAATAAACTACAACGTATCCAGAAAGACAAAGCAAGGGAAGTGCTAAACCTGTAGTGATTTGACCACACCACTGTTGCAGTCACGGCACAGGCTCGGAGTGGCTACAATAGGTTCATTCAAAGCTCTCTAAATTGCTCACCGGGCGATCCACCGACAATGGTCCAGCTTTCTATGAGCAACACTCAGGCTACCTCAGATCTAACAACACCACTAGTGATCATCATGCTTTTTTAAAAACACACACACACACACACTCAACTAAGTGTCAGTAAGGTGCTGCAACATTAACTCCCCTACATACACATTGGTCTCACTGTCTCAGAAAGTGCCTATGGCTTAATACTCGGAGAGAGACTATGAAAGAGAGTTGAGGCAAAGACTCACCAACATTAGTGAGGCCTGGCTTGGCTTATTACCTATGATTTCACTGAAGATATCACTGACTGAGCAGGCCAAATTCCAGCTGGTCTTATGGTGTCCTGCTGGGAGTTGGTGCTCCCTACAGCTCTGTAGGTTAGAGAAGAAGGAAAATTCTACTTATCAGTATGTATCTGTTCTTGGCATGTAGACCTGCAGAGTTGCACACTGTGCATAGATCGCTACCTAGTGTTGGGCCCGGATGTTTGCAGTTTTTTGTTGTCCTGAAAAGTTCTTTTGAAGTCACGAGATAGGTGACTCCTCCTTTGGACCACATTGTGCATGGGCATCGGCTCCATCCCCAGATTGTTTTTCGCCATTAGGGAAATTATGGAGCTTTGCAAGAAAAGGAAGGATGCCCATGTAATATGCATCTAATTAAGATAATACTGGAACAGACAAGGGTAGCCGGGGAGGCGGTTGAGCGTGTGCAACTCTGCAGCTCTACATGCCAAGAACAGATGCATACTGGTAAGTAGCATTTTCCGTTCGAGGCATATGAGCTGCAGATTGCACACTGTGCATAGATTGTATAGCAGTACCCATCCCTAGCGGCGACTACGCCTATCTGCTGCAGTAGTTTGGAATAATGTTTTGAGAACAGCCTGGCCCACATTAGCTTGTTGCTTGGTTTGCACATCTACACAATAGTGTTTTGTGAATGTGTGCAGTGTAGACCATGTAGCTGCTCTGCAGATGTCATCTAGGGGAATGTTCCCCAAAAAAGCCCCTATTTTTCGTGTAGAGTGGGCTTTAGGAGGAACAGATAACGCATGTTTAGCTTTGTGGTAACAAATCTGTATGCATTTGACAATCCATCTAGCTATCCCAGATTTTGAAATGGGATTACCTTTGTGTGGTGGTGAGAAAGACACAAAAAGTTGTTTTGTCTTACGAAAGGGTGGTGTCCTCTCTATGTAGTATAGCAATGCTCTTTTTTTAAACCTTTATTGAGAAACATGAAGATACAATAGCAATCATACAGCCACATCGGGTCGGCTGGCAACATTTCCAATAATCATATCAGGATGAATAAATACACAGCCCTTCAGCCGACAACCCTAGGGCCCGGCGGCAGTTAGACAATCATGTCGTGTCATACATTACATCACAGGAGAAATCAGGTTTTTGTTTTGTGTTTTTTGGAAAAAACCAACCAACCAAAAAGTAAGAAAATAACTGCAGAGGCTAAACTGAAGGCAGAGACATAAGTGATCCTTCTGGGGAGGGAGTACCACATCCACAACTGTTTCATAGTCTATAGGAAGAGCAGACGGGAGGGGGGTGAGGGGGAAAGAGAGATAGCCAGCGATATATAGACAAATCCAAACCAGAAGGAACATCACTCAAGGGGGAGTGCAGCACTTCCGGTGGAGGCTCAAATGGGGGGGGGTACAAATGTCGCCACGATATTGGTTCCACTGATTCCATACCCTCCCCTATTTTTTGGGCCTGCCCCGAGCGATGTAAACTGTTTTTTCACGAAACATGCACCAGTCCATGTTCCTAGACCAGGCCGACAGGCTGGGTGCCCTAGACGAACCCCACAGTTGCGCAATGTCACGCTTAGCGATCATGTTACCCAAGGAGGCCCACTGCGTCTGTGCCATATTATAATCATTAGGCTCCCACACATTCAATAGACACCTTCGGGCCTCAAGCAAAAGCGATACACCCGTCACCTCAGTCATAACACCATGCACACGAGTCCAAAAGGAAGCTACCGCCGGACATTCCCACAAAATATGAAGGAAAGTACCCACCATGCCACACCCACGCTTACACAAATCATCCGAGACATACCCCATACGCAACAAGCGAGGACCCGTCATATACACTCGGTGTAGGATTTTTAACTGCACCAATCTCAGACGGGCCGCGATTGCTACCTCCTTCGGGGAGGATATCGCCGCCTGCTAGTCCTCATCGTCAAGTTCCAGTCCATCGCTGGTCCAAGCCGTATGGAGCTGTAGAAGAAGGTCCGCTCGGTCGTTTATCAGCTTTTTGTATATAAGAGAGATTGTACTGTCCGGGACGTCTCCATCGAGTACTCTCTCCTCCAGGGGAGATGATTCTGGAACAGGCGTGCCAGCCGGAAAAACAGAGGAAAGGGCGTGTCGGACCTGTAGGTACCGAAAGTATTCTCGATGACTAAGTTTGAATTCTAGTTGCAACTCTTCAAAAGACTTTATCTTGTCTTTCCGCCAAAGGTCCCCCACACTACTAATTCCAATTAGGTCCCATTTATCAAAACCCTTGGTAGTCCACAAATTGCCTAACCTCTCAGCAGCGTAAAGTGGAGTAGCTCGAGTGAGTGTATCCGACCAGCCCATAGCGACATTAGCGTTGTGCCAGACCCGCACCGCAACTCTGGTAGGCCCGGTCAAAGCCACATCGGACCGTTTGGAATAAAGCGCCCTGTTATAGTCTCCGCCCGGCAACAACCATTTATCCATAGCAAAAGCCGAGTTGGGAGCTGGACCATACATCGCATGATTAACCAAGCTCAGTTGTGAGGCCCAGTAATATCATCGAATACCTGGCAACGCAATACCGCAATCATACCAAGGCAGCATAAGCTTAGCCAAGGCAATCCGGGGACGTCCGGCCCACAGCAGTTTCCTTTGTAGGCATTCGATCTCATGGAAGTAGCTGGAAGGCACTAGATCCAATGTATTCTGAAGCGCATACAAAAATCTGGGAAGGGACATCATTTTGAATAAGGCTGCTCTGCCCACCAGGGACAGCGGCAGCCTGCTTCAGGCTTTCACGTCTGCTTTTAAGCGAGTAAGCGGGGGGTGTAGGTTGCGCTGATACCGGACAGCCGAATCACGCGAAACATAGATACCTAAATATTTAAACCCGGTGGAAGAAATTTGTATTGGACAGTTGCGCGGTACGAGTGGAGTATCATCTGTGAGCGAATACACAGACTTGCCCCAATTGATGACCAGTCCAGAGTTCTTCCCAAAGGAATTAAGGACGTCGAACAATACCCCCAGTGACTTCCGTGGGGAGGTGAGGTAAAGAAGAATATCGTCCGCATAAAGTGAGATGCGATCTTCAAAACCGGGGGCCCACCTGATACCCTTGAGGGACGGCTCCCATCTCAACCAAGCGGCCAAGGGCTCTAGAGCCAAGGCAAAAAGCAACGGAGAAAGAGGGCATCCTTGCCCCGTACCCCTCCCCAGAACAAAGGGAGCCGACACTCGACCGTTAACTACAACCTGGGCCAGGGGCTCCTCATAAAGTAAGCGGACCCACCCGATGAACACCAGTCCTAAGCCAAACTTCGTTAAAGCCGCCCATAGATATGGCCATTCCACTGCGTCAAATGCCATAGTGGCATCTAAAGAAACAAAAATGGCCGGTTCACGTAGCGTTTCCGCCCTCGCCAGCACGCCATGAAGACGCCGTAAATTCAGCGCGGTATTAGGGGCTGGAATAAAGCCAGACTGATCTGGATGCACCAAATCTCCAATCACTTTAATCAGACGGTTAGCTAATATTTTCGCCAAAACTTTAGGTTCCACATTCAGAAGCGAAATAGGCCTATAGGAGGTACAGAATTCACAGGGTTTTCCCTCTTTAGGGATCACCACAATAGACGCTAAGCGCTGGTCACGGGGAAGCGAACCCCTCTCCCTGGATTCCAAGAACATCGAGCGGAGATATGACACCATTTTGTTCGGACACAACTTGTACAGCTCGATGGGAATGCCGTTTGGGCCCGTGGCTTTTCCAGAGCGAATGGAGCGAATAGCGAGCGCTACTTCATCAGTGGAGAAGTCCGCCTCCATTAGGTCTCTATCAGAGTCGGACAGGCAAGGCAAAGCGATATCCCTAAGCAAAAGATGGGAATCTTCTTCCGGCCGATCTGAGACCGGAGCGTACACCTTACGAAAGTGGCAAGCAAACTCTTCCACAATCTCCAACGGATCAGTCAGACGTACACCATCCACTCGCTCAACCACGGGCACCACACGATTCAATCTCTCCCTCTTGTCCAACCAAGCTATCAACTTCCCCGCCTTATCGCCCACATCATACAAACGGCCCTGTTGTTCACGACTCATAGCTTTGCGGCATTCGTAACCAATGCTCTATAAGCAGACTGCTTCAGTTGCAAAACATGCACCTTTTCACGCGTTACCCCACACTCAAGATCCTTCTTTAAAGCCGCTATAGCAGAATCCAGTTGTTCAACCTCCCCATTGTGGCGCTTCTTAGAGCTGGCGACCAGTGACAGTGTCTGACCCCGTATCACAGTTTTAAAGGCCTCCCATAGGGACACAGACGAGGACACCGATCCCACATTATCAGCGAAGTAGTGGTCTATAGCTTTAAGAACTCCAGCCCTAGCCTCAGGAACATGAAAATGCCAGGGATTAATTGGGGCGACCCGGTCTAAATGGAGATCTATATGGATCCATAGCGGGGAGTGATCCGAGATGCCTCTGGGCAAATGTCGTGCCTCTCGCACCGTCGTGGCTTGGGCTGTGGGCACAAGAATATTGTAAAGTCTGGCTAAGCTCCCATGGGCCCCGGAGTGAAAAGTATATTGGGCTTGACCTGGGTGAAACATCCGCCAACAATCCACCATACCAAACGTTTCCAAGAAACCACTTAGGCAGGACTGCAATGGTGTAAGAGCCCTGGGAGGATGTCGATCTTCCAGACCATCTACCACCGAGTTGAAGTCCCCTCCAACTACCAGGAGCCCCTCCGGAAGACTCAGTACTAATTTCCCCAGGTCGACAAACGTAGAGGCCTGCAAACCTGGGGGGACATATATCGAGAGGATGGCAACCGTTCTCCCCTCCCACCTACCAACAATAGCCGCATACCTTCCCCTGTCATCCAGTATTGTTTCATCAATCTCCAAGGGATGGGAACTACGGATCATAACACCAGCCCCTCTAGAGCCCGAAGTGAATCCCGAGTGTGCCACCAGCCGGTAGCCCCTCCGGTTCATTGCATGGAACGTGTTACCCACCAGATGCGTTTCTTGCAGTAGGACAATGTCGGGAGAATGGCGCTTCACATATTGGAGTACAATTCCCAGTTTTATTTTGTCCCCCAAGCCGTTGAAATTCCAACTCAAGACTCTCAACCCCCAACCCCCCACCCCGAAAATGAGCAGTCAGGTCCCCCAAACCCCACGAAGGAAACACAGAATAAGCCATACAACAATACGTAGCCTCAAGAACAGTACCAACAAGAAAAAGAAAGCCCCTCCCGCCTCCCCCAGGATACCAAAACAACAACCCCCCACCCTGCACCCCTGCGATGAAACCAAAAAAACACCCCATTCAGCAGTGTGCCTGTCGCCCTACCCCAGAAAACTATACTACAAGTAGAAAAGGAAACACCCCCGGAGGAGGTAAAGTCCCGAACACCCGCCGCCCCAGGGCTTGTCTTTAAGAATGTCATCGACCCAAAAAAGGATAACAGTCCACCGAAACACAATACGATGGTGGAACACACCGGTGCCCTTACTCCTCCTGGTCCCGTTGGCTGCCTTCAGCACCTCTGGATTGTTCCGCATTGTCCCGTGGCATAGATAACGTGTCCAACCAGTCACTGACCACCTCTGGCATATCAAAGAAAAGCACCCGCTCATTATGTTCGATGCGCAGTCGGGCGGGGAAAAGCATAGCATATTTCATGCCCAGGTCTCTTAATCTCCGCTTCACCCCAGAAAATCCCAGTCTCTGCTTCTGCACCAAAGGGGTAAAATCCGGGTAAAAGTTAATGGACGCATTCTCGAACTTAGTGGGGCCGCTAGTCCTCGAAGCCTGCAAAATGGCGTCCCTGTCCCTGAAGTTAAAGATCCGCGCAATGATGGGTCGCGGGGCAGTCCCCTGCTTGCGTCTGCCGCCCGGAATTCTGTGGGCACGCTCCACCGCAAATAGGTTACTCAGGCCCTTAGGTGCGAGGCGGTTGATGATCAGATCCTCAACGAGTAAGTCTATCGATTGATCGGCTGAGGATTCCGGAACACCGACTATGCGGACATTATTGCGCCTAGCGCAACTTTCAAAATCCTCAAGCCGGCGGGCAAACTGGTCACTCGAGGTCCGAAGAGTCCGGATCTCAGTCTGGAGTTCGGAGACATCTGTGGTGAGACTGGCTGTCTTGACATCCAACGATTTGACTCTTTCGTTGGTCTTGGCCAAGTCCGCCCTGATCAGGCCCACATCCACCGCCACTGTGTCGATCTTGGCTGCCAAGGTTTCGTACTGTTGGCCCATCGACAATTGTATGCTAGCGATGGTGCCCATCACGTCCCGAAGAGTCGGGTCCTCCGACTCGGGGGGGCCACCACCCAGGTCCTCCGGGGTTTTACCAGTCCCGCCGGGCGAGCCTTTATTGCGTGCAAATCTGTCCATAATGGTGGTCTGAGTCCCACCACCGCGAGTCGCATTCTTGAGGGACCGCTTTTCACTATCAGACTTGGCCGCCATGGTTGGTTGCGCGCCCCTCAGGGGCTTTTGGGACTGGTGTAAATGGCTCCTCACAAGGAAGCACCACGAGAGACTGAAATGCAGGGCATCAGCAAGGATATGTCAAGCGACGGCACTCACAGGCCAGCTTGGTCACTAGCTAGCCACCTCCGGTCTTCGTAGCCAGAGAAAACGAAATCAAAAGTAGACCCCGGGAAGCCGTCCCCTACCACAGGCCATTGTTGTTTAATTACTTTCGGGGTGCTCCAGATGCCCAAGTCCCGGGATGAGCCACGGTGTAGGCCTCCAGGCTTCAGGAAAGAGTATTTCGGGCGTCCGGCATCAGATTCAAAATATGAAAAAGGCCTTTCAGATCAGGAGAGTCTTAGCTATTCGTACCCGTCGTCAGAAACAGGATTTACGCCAGGATAGACGGTGGAGGCGGCGAGGGTCTCGGGAGCTCACAGCTCACGCGACCATCTTGGATGCGCGCTAAGCTCCTCCCCTAGCAATGCTCTTTTGACATCTAATGTGTGAAGAGCTCTTTCTGGTGTTGTCTGTGGTTGCAAGAAGAAAACGGGCAGTTCCACAGATTGATTGAGATGGAAGGGGAGAAATGACTTTGGGTAAGAATTTTGAATTGGCACGCAGAACTGCCTTATTGTGATGCATTTGCAAAAAGGGTTCTTGAATTGTTAGTGCTTGTAGTTCACTAACTCTCCGCAGAGAAGTAATAGATACTAAGAACGCAACTTTCCATGCTAAAAATTGTCATTCACATTTGTGTAAGGGTTCGAAGGGAGGCCCCATTAACCGTGTGAGAACAACGTTTAAATTCCACACAGGTGAAGGTGGTACTCTGGGAGGAATTATTCTTTTAAGGCCTTCCATAAAGGCTTTAATGGCAGGCACTCTGAATAGAGATAGATGTTGTCTGTTTTGCAAATATGCTGCTATTGCAGCAAGATGTAGTCAAATAGACGTATAGGCTAAGTACCATCTTTGGAGATGCAGTAAGTATCCTATGATGTGTTGAATAGACACATCTAGAGGATTAAAATTGTTGTTGTGACAATATATTACAAATGGCTTCCACTTGGCTGCATAACATGCCCTAGAGGTTGGACGTCTAGCTTCTTTTATGACATTCATGCAGTCTGGAGGAAGGTTCAAATATTCAAATTCTAGGATTTCAGGAGCCAGATCGCAAGGTTGAGCTAAGCTGGGTCCGGGTGTCTGATCTCTCCACGGTCCTGCGTTATGAGGTGTAGAGACAGGTGTCGTTTTTGGTGCGGTACTACCGACAGTTGTAGCAGTGTGGTGTACCACGGCTGTCTGGCCCACGTTGGAGCATCTAGGATGAGGGTCAGAGAATGCTGCTGTAGTTTGCGTACTACTAGTGGCATGAGTGGTAGAGGTGGAAAAGCGTACATAAATCTGTTTCACCAGTTCATTCATATCGCATTGCCTTTGGACAGTGGGTGAGGATATCTGGCGGCGAAGCTTGGGCGTTTTCGTGGGTAGCAAATAGGTCCATTTGAGGTTGTCCGCACATCTGAAAGAATGGCTGAAGAACTTGCATATGAAGTTCCCACTCGTGGGTCTGATGTGTTTGTAGACTTAACAGATCCGCTATGGTATTTTGTACTCCTGGAACATGCTGGGCTAGGAGGAATAGGTTTAGAGGTATAGCCCACCACCATATGTCCTGTGCTAGTTGAGATAGTTGCAGGGAGTGTGTGCCTCCCTGCTTCTGTATGTAATACATGGCTGTCATGTTGTCTGTGCGGACTAACACAGCTTTGTTTTATACCTGCTTTTGAAAAGCTTTTAGTGCTAGGAATATTGCTAGTAACTCCAGATGATTGATGTGGAGTAACTTTTGTTGTGGTGTCCACCTGCCTTGCATGGTATGTTGCAGTAGGTGGGCTCCCCAGCCGGAGAGCAATGCTTCAGCAGTTAAGATTATCTGAGGAACTGGCTCTAGGAATGGTCGTCCATTGGAAAGGTTTTTGGTGTTCCACCACTGCAGAGAGCGATGAGTCTGACCGTCTACCAACACTAGGTCTGTCAATTGACCGTGAGCCTGTTTCCACTGACCTGATAAGCATTCTTCTAGCGGACGCATTTGAAGTCTTGCATGGGGCACTATGAAAATGCCAGAGGCCATCATCCCTATGAGTTGCTTGAACACTCTTGCTGGAAGGGAGTGTTGTAGCTGAAACCTTGTTAGAAGAGTTTGTATGCTGGCTATCCTTGCTGGAGTGGGATAGGCAAGCACTTTTAAGGTGTTTATTGTGGCACTGAGGTACTGTTGTACTTTGGATGCTTGTAGATGGGACTTGGCGTGGTTTATTGTGAACCCTAAGTCGTGAAGCAGTTGTATTGTGGCATGAGTGTGTTCACGCATTGGTTGTATGAGCTGGATTTTATGAGCCAGTCGTCGAGGTACGGGAAGACATGGATGTGTTGTATTCATAAATGAGCTGCCACCACTGCTAAGCACTTGGTGAATACTCTTGGCGCTGTTGTGACTCCGAACTGGAGTACTTTGAATTGATAGTGCTGTCCGTCTATTACAAATCTGAGATACTTCCTGTGAGCCTTGTGAATGAGAATGTGGAAGTATGCGTCCTTGATATCTAAAGTAGCAAGGAAGTAGTTCTGCGACAGAAGCGGAAGGACTTGTTGCAGTGTGACCATGTGAAAATGGTCTGACTGTATGTATATGTTTAGCGGTCGGAGGTCTAGAATAGGCCTTAGAGAGCCGTCCTTTTTTGGAATCAGAAAATATAGAGAATAAACCCCTTTGATTTGTTGGTGCAGAGGAACTGGTTCTATTGCACTTTTTAGGTCTCGCCTGTCGATGCGCATGCGCATCGAGCAAGCGAGACTATGGGGGCTTATCCACTCTTTGTCCAACTTGCAAGGAATCGTGGTGATTCCTTGCAGTGCCCGTGACTTTTAAGCTCAATGCGCATGCGCATTGAGCTTAAAAGCGCGTGCACATGCCCCCAGCCGCCTGCCTTGCCTACTCTCCCGCCCCCTCACTTCTTGATTGCACGGCCGCCAGGCCGTGCCTCCCCTACTCTCCTCCTCCTACTCTCCTCCCCTCGCCGTCTGTTCCCGCACTCCTCCCACACCCCCGCTCCGCCCCCTCCCCTGCCTGCCATGTCGCGTCGCATGGGCTGACCGAAACCACCTGTATGCATATAATTATTATCAGCCATCCAGTATCCTCACACCGCCTACTGCAGCTCCCAAACAACATCCAGCACCATTCTGTGATGGAGTATTCGAAACCAGGACGAATGCGAGTCTGCCTTCTTGTCGCCGCAGCCTACGTATGTCTTCCCTTTCTACCCATCCTCGAGGCCCGACACTTCATTGTCTCCGCCCCTTTCTCAAGTGCTCCTTTGAAACCTCTCATTTACCAAGAGATCGGGACCTCGAGGTGCCTCCAGTCTGCCGCTTCCCTCGCTGCTCCTGGCTCACACCCCCGTGCACGTGCTGCTTCCACAGCGCTAGGCCTCGTCTGATTCTCTCCCAGGAATTTCTGAACTAATTTACTGTTTTTGTCTCCGCCACCTCTGCTGGCGGCTGCTCCAGGAATTCACTGCCAATTTTGTGAAAAACATATTTTCTTTTTCCATATCTATTTTATTTACTTGGGCCGTGGTTCATCATCACATTAACTATCATGGGATCGAGCCGAATGCATATTCTGAACATGCCACGAGGAAGCCATTAAACGGATTCATATGCTCGTCTTGCACCATAAAAAGGCATCGCTCTGCTGCACTGTTCTCGTTTTAAAACATGCCTTATTCAAGGCACTTGTCCCGATAATTTGGGCTCATTACGATCAGAATACAAAGCGCAAAAACAGATATAAAATGTGTGTTGACTTTTATCATGAGCCTATTTAGGTTTTACTTCAGAGGTACTGTTTATGCGAACATTTTTCTAAATGTGGTATTGGCATAGGAACATTTTTTTTCTACAGAAAAAGCATCAGCACATTTTCTCCATTTTCTACCAGTAAAATGATAACTGCACCATGCTCTCGATTAATTTATTGGGCTTTGTGTTAACCGTGGGGTCTGAATAAACCCTTTCAGTGGTGACACCTGTGATAGGCCCACTCGCTCTCATTGCTGCCCTAATGCTGGGCCCATGGTCGCTCTGCCCAGCTGACTGACCACTCAAGAAACTCCATGCCGCACGAGGATGACCTATTTAGACAAACAGGAACACATTTTGTATGTCACATTAAGGAGTCCATTTGGCAACTGTCTTTTCTTTTCCCTCTTCCTGATTATTCCAGGATTCCCAAACTGATGCATAAAAGTTGCAGCTGCATCCTGACTAATTTTTTTTTTTTTTGTAGATATACATATATTACCAAAAAAGTTGTCTTATTATAATTTTTGCTACCAACTATTTTCATGCTGTCAGCTGCATAGCTTAGTAAACGCATTTTCTACGATTACCAAACTCGATGATACTCAACATTTCAACCACCTGAAGAATAAAAGGAGGAGCACACCCTGTGGGTGATCAAAACTGCGATGTCTGCTTTTCTTCCTATAATCTCTTATTTATTTACTTAACACTGCCCAACCTTCTCGCTATTTGCTGGTGGTTCCCCGAGGAGAGGATCAAGAAACCTATTTCTAAAAGAGTTTCATATCTTTGTCTAAAATACTCAATGTTATTTGATTCATAACTAAGAAAAACTAATTGCTAGAATTGGTTGTACTGTAATCATACAGACGTTTACCCTCACTCACCCTCAACACCTCACCCTCAACCTCAACCCCTCACCCTCACTCACCCTCACCCTCACTCTCACTCACCCTCAACCCCTCACCCTCACTCACCCTCAACCCCTCACCCTCACTCACCCTCACCCACCCTCACCCTCACTCACCCTCAACCCCTCACCCTCACACAGTGCAATAGGTCTCAGACCATTTCAGTTAGAGCTTTAAGAAATGTTTATGGCTTTTTTTATTTGTAATTCTTTAGCATTGGCTACAGGAAACAAAAATGCTAAACATTTACAAAAAAAACCCATAAACAATTCTAAAAGCACTAACTCTAATGGTGCGAGACCTATTGCATTTCCAATGCTTGTTGGTATCAGGGATTCTACTTATTGCTTTAACAGTGCTAGATGTGCTTGTGACATTGGACGCTCTTTGGGTGGTATGTTTGGGTGGTAGATGTTAGTTCTAGACAGTAACCATAGATTGTGCTCTATTGGTGTCTTTTTTCATCTTTTCTAAAGACATGTCAACATTTAGGCCAACATGTCAACATTTAGGCCGAATAAATGTGTCATCAAATTGCTGATTAAGTATGGAGTTTTGTACCTTAGGTTTAAAGCCTGAGATACGCAGCCAAGCATGTCTACGTAGGTGGGTGCTGGTATTAACTGCTCTTGAGGTGGTATCTGCTGCGTCTAGGGCATAGCGAATGGAAGGGTTGGTAATATTTTTACCATCCTGTATCAGCTCATTGGCCGCCCTATTTTTGTATTTGTCAGGTAGATGCTGCATTATGGACTCTAGTTCATCATAATGAGCTCTGTCATACCTGGCCAGCAACGCTTGGGTGTTGGCGATGCGCCAGTTATTAGCTGCATGAGATGTGAGATGCTGGCCAGCAACGCTTGGGTGTTGGCGATGCGCCAGTTATTAGCTGCATGAGATGTGAGATGCTGTTCTTTTGCCTGAGGCATCAAGTAGCTTGGATTCCTTGTCTGGTGGTGAGGCCTCACCTGATGTCTGAGAATGTGCACGTTTACGTGCATTAGACACTACTAAAGAGTCTAGTGGTGCTGGACCTTTAATATAGACTGGATCTGTAGTGGCAGCTTTATATTTTTTCTCAAGTCGAGGATTGAGGACCCTAGCTCTGACTGGGTCTTTAAAAACCTCTGTTGCATGTTTGATTACACCCTTAAGCATTGGTAAAATGGCAGTAGACCTTTGTGTGATATCAAAAGTGTCTCGTAGGAAATCTTCCTCCATCGCATCTGTGTGTAAGTCCACCACATGAAATTGAGCAGCTCTTTGGACTAGTAGGTTAAAACCTATAGTGTCCTCTGGTGGGGATGGTCTAGAAGGGTATAGGTCGTCTTGTGGGACATCAGGCACATCAGGGGTGTTGTAATCATCCCATGGATTGGGGGACTATTGGTCCCTGCTGGGTCATGTGCACCTCCACCTGTGTCATCAGAGTCTGTGTCTACATCATCTTGTGGATCAGGGGATGGTGTAGGTGAATGGTGAGGTGGAGTAGGTGTAGGAGGGGGAACAGTATGGGGTAGGTGGTGGAGAAGGTACCCTTAATGGAGAGGTTGCAATGTCTCTCTTCTTTGGAGGAGGAGGAGGTGCTGGCACATCAAGTGGTCTCTTTTTGGAACTGAGAGTCAATTGACCAGTCTTAGGATATTTGACAAGAGTTTTTGGTTAGGATAAGGTGTGAAAAGATCGCCTGAACAGGGCAGATCCTTCGGTGTCGAGGTTTTCGGATCCGTAGGTTTTTTCGGCACTGAGTCGTTAGCTGATTTCGGTTTATTAGTGTGCCCTTTTGAAGTGTCCTTTACCGGAACCTGTTTCTTCGGTTCCGGGTGTTTTTTCGGTTCCGAAGCGTGTGAATCTGGAGCCTTAGACGGTTTTTTAGTTGGCTTCGAATGCGGTTTTGGCATTGATGAGCCACTGCCAGTCTTCGGTGCTGTGTGCTTCGGTGTCGGATCAACGGTCGGCGTGGTTGACGAAGATGGCTTTTTCTTCGGTGTAGGATCGGCACCATGGATAGGCTGGCTCGAGCCAGTGCTGCCTGAAGGCTTAATGGTGTTCTTTGCTGGGCCCGAAGGCGGAGCGTGGGAAGCAGTCTCTCTGTGTGCACCCGGGCCCGAAGGTGAGGGTGTGCCCGAAGCCTTTTTAGAGGGTGTCGAGGAAGGGCTGGGGTTGATTATCTTACTTACGAACCGTTGAGCTGGAGTGACTTCCTCGGTGTCGTCGTCTGAGGAGCTGGTACTCTCTTCGGCGTGCTGGAGTTCTGGCATGTCAACGCCCTTTTCGAAGATGTCATCGGGGATCGAAGCTGACGAGTGGGCCATTGTTCTTCGAGCTCGTCGGTCCCGGATCGTCTTCTTGGAGCGGAAGGAGGCAAAAGCGGAACAGTCTTTAGCCTCGTGCTCCGGTGAGAGGCAAAGGTTGCACACCTCATGTAGTTCTGTGTGGGGAAACTTCGACCCACATCGAGGACACTTCTTGAATGGCGTCCTTTCCATGAGCCAGAAGTAAGGCCTAGGTAGGCCCGAAGGCCTTGGTCGACGACCGGAATCGAAGACTTCGAAGGTGAAGAATCGCGTCGATGTGGAGCGCAATCGAAACAATACCGTCGAACTGGGTGAGGATTGCGCGCCAAAGAAAATTTGGTTCCTAACCGGAGCGCAGGAAAAACATCTGAGCCCAATGGCGGAAAAAAACAATCTGGGGATGGAGCCGATGCCCATGCTCAATGTGGTCCAAAGGAGGAGTCACCTATCTCGTGACTTCCAAAGAACTTTTCAGGACAACAACAAACTGCAAACATCCGGGCCCAACACTAGGTGGCAATCTATGCACAGTGTGCATTCTGCCGCTCAAATGCCTCGAACATTCAATTTGCTACCCAAGGATCTTGCTCCATTTTTACAGGTGTTGCTGGATGGAGACTGCCAGACAACCAAATTCAGAAATCTGTGGGGCTGTGGTTCATTACTTCCTCCTGAAACCTCTGTAGGTATAACAGATTTCAGTAGTCCTATGGCAAACTTATGCAATAATGTCCTCATTTTAACAGAAGAGCCTCATAGAAGATCAAGCGCCTCAATTCAGGGTGACCTCTCAGTATCAGGGACCCTGGTCAGGCATACGATGTGTCTGAAGACCATTACAGTAAGTCTGACAATGCTGGTCTTTTGGATTTAGGCAAGGATAAACCAAGAACAAATTTCAGGTGCACACTAGCACACTACAAAAGACTATCTCTCTACATACCACAAGGTAAAATGTCAGAGACTTACTTTTGTGCTTTGGATAGATAACATCGAATCCAGGCAAAGGCATCACCACATCATGGATAGTATAGTTGTCAACATCAGCCTCTTCGATTGGAACTGCAGCAGCTACAATGAAAGTCATACACAGATTACTTCCTATATCATAATTTGTTGTGTTTTTATAAGGATATATAATTTCTAAAAATAAATGTCATTATGGCAGAAGAGATGAAGTGCATATAGTAAAATGGGTATGATATATATATATATATATATAATCCCAAAGCGATCCTTCAGGCCTGAGAGCGCTCGACAGTGTGTGCTCGACCCGGGGGCTGGATCATAGCCCAATATTAATTTTGAGAACACAGAGGGCGGCACAACTGGATACTTATTACGAAGCTTTAATTACACAAACACTCCACCGACGCTTTTCAGCCTCACGGCTTTTCTCACGGTCAGCAAGTCCCTTTTTGCTTTTTGTTTATATACTGCCCCATCTTAGCCATAAGGTGGCATTATGGGATACGTAGTTTGTCAAGCAATATGTTTTAAAACAATATATTAAAAACAGACAAAGGACTGGTGTGCTCTAATTGTATAAGTATAGTACTTTAGCGTCCTTAGTTACTTTCACTTAGGGCTTTTTATACATTCATAATCTTTATACTGCGGTATTGGGTATAGTACCCTATTACAGTCAAGTACAGTTTCTGCTGAGTTCAATATCACTCAAGATGTATGTGGAGATCTTCTCCAAAGTTCATGCCTCTGGGGTGTTTTGTTCGGAATTGGATTATGAGACGTGATTCCATCTGTCGTAGGAGACGCACTGTGTCTCCTCCTCTGTCTTGTTTGGTCAACATTTTCAATCCATAGAAATTCATAGCTCGCCAGTCCCCATTTTGACAAGTTTTGAAATCGGCCGTTACCGACCGGTAATTGGCGACCTACATCTGGCCCTAAGACATGAGCTTGACATCTGAAGTATAACATGGGATGTGTCAAGGTGCTAAAAGAGCAAAAGAGGCAAAGTGTATGACTGGCTTGATATGAAGTGGTCACAAGTCTGTTGTGATGGAAGATAATGGGGTCTGGGCATGCAAGCTAAAATTGAATAAGCCTTGATGAAAGACCTGGGTCAATGGTGCACAGCACACCTCACCACATTCAAATAGAATATTTCTTTTGTGTCAAGCTGCTAAAAGAGCAAAAGAGGCAGAGGGTATGACTGTCTTTTATATGAAGTGGTCACAAGTCTGTTGTGATGGAAGATAATGGGGTCTGGGCTTGCAAGCTAAAATTGAATAAGCCTTGATGAAAGACCAGGGTCAAGGGTTCACAGCACGCCTCACCACATTCAAATAGAATATTTCTTTTGTTATCCAACTCTTCCATTCATTAGATGCCATATCCACGTCAAATCACAAACTTACAGTGAATTAATTCATATTACTGAACAAAAGAAAAAAATGAATGATTGCTCCTGGAAGCCAATTTGGAGGCTCATGCTTACTAATGTTAAATGCACTACACTTCACCTTCATCTAGTTTTAAATCTTAAATGTAATTCAATCCAGAAAGGATAACAATTCGAATTCAAGCTGCTTATAGGGATGCTGCCATCTAAGCCATAGTTCATAAAGGGACCATCCATTGTAGACAAACACATGCTCTTTAATCGTTCATGCATCTCTAACAATAACCAGTAACAGGCAATATAGTATCTGGCTTTGTTTGATGATGTCTGTGTGGGTTTTCAGACGTATTATGACATCCTTTCCTGAAGGGCACCTTTAACTGGTGGAGAGGAAACAAAGATCGCAATAAGGTTTCGAATGGGAGTAAAAGGAGAGGAAATGAATATGCAATCAAAGATTTGCAAGATATGATGTTTGCAAGTTACTACTTGTGTAACGATATATCTGTAAGAGACATTAGTTAGTGATAGATTCCTTACCTTAGAATATCCACAGGCATCAGACTGGATCCGTAAATTTTTTGTGTAGCAGTACCCTTCCGCGTCGGTAGGCGTCGTCTGCGGCTCCGCGACCGTCGTCGGCGCGGTGATGACGTTGTCGGAGTACTTAGACGCCGCCTCCGCGTGCTGACATCAGTTCTTAGCCACAGCTTTTCCGTGCTAAAAACGCAGAGCCATGTCAAAAACCAACACTGGTGCCATTAAAACTAGGGCCCTGAAAGGGGATGACTTTAACCCTAGATATCGGTTCGCAGAACAGGGAGGATGGGTGGGTCGGTAAGGAATCTATCACTAACTAATGTCTCTTACAGATATATTGTTACACAAGTAGTAACTTGTGCATCTGAAAGAGACACGTTAGTGATAGATTCCTTACCTTAGAATAGATACCCCAGCAATACCAACCCCGGTGGTGGGTCTGCGAACCAATAATCACACCAAAAAGTCCTGGAGGACGGAACGGCCAAAGAAGCCATCACTCTGGAATGGGCTGTCTAGGCAGTAGTGTCTTTCGAACGTGTGCAGCGAGGCCCACGTAGCTGCCTGACAAATGTCCTGCAAGGGGACTCCTCCAGGGCAGTAGTAGTCGCCGTGGCCCAAGTGGAATGGGCCCTCAGCCCAACAGGAGGTTCCATTTTAGCCATAGAGTAGCGCGCTTGGATGCACAACACGATCTACCGAGAAATGGTCCGTTTGTGCACCGCCCGTCCTTTCTTAGCGCCCACGTAACCAACAAAGAGTTGGTCATCCACCTGGAACTGGCGTGTGCGATCCAAATAGTATGAGCGCGCACGTTTTGGGTCCAGACGGTGGAGCCTCTCTTCCTCTTTCGAGGGATGCGGAGGCGGGAAGAAGGTGGGGGCAAGGTGATGGACTGCCCGATGTGGAAGGCTGTGACTGCCTTGGCCAGGAAAGAGGGTTTTTCCGCAACACAACCTTGTCCGGATGGACAGAAAGGAAAGGAGGTTTAGAGGATAGAGCATGGAGCTCACTCACCCTCCTGGCAGAGGTGATGACAACAAGGAAAGCAGTCTTCAGAGTAAGAAGGCGGATAGGACAGTTGTGAAGTGGCTCAAAGGGAGGGCACATCAGAAAGGTAAGAACCAGGTTCAAGTCCCACTGAGGCATCACGAAGGGAACAGGTGGAAACGTGTGTGTGATGCCCTTCAGAAAACGATTTACAATAGGGGACTTGAACAAAGATGGTTGATCAGGCAGCCTTAGAAAGGCTGAAAGGGCAGAAAGGTAGCCCTTGATAGTGCCCAGAGCAGAGCCCTGCTGGGCAAGAGAAAGAAGGAAGAGAAGAACCTCAGAAAGAGGGGCAGAGAGAGGATCCACAGCCTTTGCTGTGCACCATGCCACAAAGCTGTTCCACCTGCAGGTGTATACCGACTTTGTGGAGGGACGCCTGGCTGCCAGAATGATATTACAGACTTTAGGAGGCAAGTCAAATGGCCTTAACTGTCGCCGCTCAATCTCCAAGCATGGAGGTGGAGACTGGACAGGTTTGGGTGGAGGACCGTCCCCTGTTGCTCCTCCTGAAGAGGCAGACAAACCAGGGGATCGACTGACATACTGAGTATCTCGGGATACCAGTACCTTCGTGCCCAGTCCGGAGCCACAAGGATGACTTGGGCCCGGTCGCGTTTGATCTTCTTCAACACTCTGGGCAGAAGTGGTATAGGCGGAAAGGCGTACAACAGACCGCAACTCCACTCGCGACAAAAAGCGTCTCATAACGAGTGCCGCTTTAGAAATTCCAACGCGCAGAACTGATGACATTGCGCGTTCTCTTCTGTGGCGAATAGATCTAACCAAGGCTCTACCCACTGCTGAAAGAGGCCTTGCGCCACGTCAGAGTTCAGACGCCATTCGTGATCCATCATGCACCGCACCGATGGCTGAGTTCGTCCGCCCTGGCGTTCAGAGAACCTGCCAGGTGTTGAACCACCACGGTCACGCCCTGATGTTCCAGCCATTGCCAGAGGCGCAGAGCCTCCTGGCATAGGGTCCACAACCCAACCCCGCCCTGTTTGTTGCAGTACCACATGGCGGTGGTGTTGTCCGTGAACACCTGCACTACACTCCCTCGGACAGAGGGGAGGAATGCCTTCAGTGCAAGACGAATCGCCTGCAGCTCCAAAAGGTTGATATGGAGCCGGGACTCCGCCGGAGACCAGAGGCCTCTGATCTCCGCCTCTCCCATGTGGCCTCCCCAGCCCTGGCTGGAGGGACGCGTCCGTCACAACTACGTGCTCCGGTTGGGGAAGGGAGAGGGATCTGCAGCTGACCCAATCGCGGTCCGTGAGCCACCACTACAGCTGTCTCGCAGTGCCCTCCGAGATAAGGACATGGTCGGACAGGTAGCCCTGATGCTGGGCCCACTGAAACTTCAGGTCCCACTGCAGAGCCCGCATCCGCCAACGGGGGTGATGCACCAGAAGGATGCAGGAAGGATGCAGGAAGCCATCAGCCCTAGAAGCCGCAGCGCCAACCTGCCCGAGACTCGGGATAAAGGCTGAAAGATCGGAATCAGAGCCTGAATATCCCGAACCCGCTGCTCGGGGGGATAAACCCGAAACTGCGCCGAGTCGAGAACCGCTCCGATGAAGAGGAGCTTTTGAGAGGGGCACAGGTGTGACTTTGGCACGTTGATGGAGAACCCCAGCAGGTGCAGGAGATCCGACGTTGTCTGGAGGTGGCTGACGACTGTCTGGGGCGAGCCCGCCTTTAACAACCAGTCGTCGATGTAGGGGAAGACTTAAACCCCTAACCTGCGCAGATGAGCTGCGACCATCACTTTCGTGAACACCCGTGGGGCGCTGGTAAGGCCGAAGGGGAGCACGGTAAACTGAAAGTGCTCGTGGCCTACCGTGAACCGCAGGAGGCGCCGGTGGGCCGGCAGGACGGGGACGTGGAAATAAGCGTCCTGCAAGTCCAACGCTACCATCCAGTCTCCTGGGTCCAGGGCAGCTAAGACCTGAGCCAGTGTCAGCATTTTGAACTTCTCCTTCCGGAGGAAGCCGTTGACGTTCCGTAGGTCCAAGATAGGGTGTAGGCCCCCTTTGCCCTTCTTGGGTACCAGAAAGTAGTGGGAGTAGCAACCACACCCTACTTCTTGCCCAGGCACGCGCTCGATGGCCTCTTTGGCCAAGAGGACCGTAACTTACTCCTGCAGAAGCCGCAAGTGATCCCCCGATACGCGGTGGTATTGTGGTGGCATGGCTGGAGGGGTCGTCTCGAAGGGGAGGGAGTAGCCTCTTCGGACGATTTGCAGCACCCACCTGTCCGATGTGACAGTGCCCCCCACTGGCGTCACATGGGCCTGAAAACACGGACTAGGAGGGTATTGAGGCGGATTCTGCGGGGGAAGGTGTGGACTGGCCTCGCCGTTGTCCCCGACCGCCTCCACGGCGATTTCCACGGCCGCCACCGCGTTGTATGTTAGTCTGCGGTGCGTGGCTGGCAGCACGTGTGGGGGCCCCCTCTTCCTTGGCCACGAAAGGAGCGAAAGGCACCCGTTTGCTGGCGCGGGGCCGAGATGCCCAAGGACTTAGCCGTAGCCCTGGAGTCCTTAAAGCGCTCAAGCGCATGGTCTGCTTTGTCGCCAAAGAGGCGACGGCCATCAAACGGCATGTCCATCAGTGTATTCTGGACATCCGCTGAAAAGTTGGCGGACCACAACCAGGCGTGTCGACGAATCGCCACCGTCGTTGCCATCGCTCTGCCTAGTGAGCCGGTGGTATCCAGCCCACACCGGATGGAGAAACGTGCGCATCTCGACCCTCCGCAAGGGCTTGGGCGAGTTTAGCCTTGACCTCCGCCGGGCATTGTGGCCGCACGTCCGCGACCGTGTCCCACAGGGAGTGGGTGTAGCGGCCCAAGAGGCACGCGGTGTTGGAAGACCGCAGTCCCAAACTAGGGGAGGAGAATATTTTCTTTCCATAATTCTCATACCTCTTGGATTCCCGATCAGGCGGAGCAGACGGGAATGCGGTCTGGGAATTAGAGGCCTGGATGACCAGGCTCTCGGGGTGGGGTGGGTGGACAGGAAACAAGGGTCGCCCAGGGCCGGGCTGTGGCGTCTGGCCACGTTCCTATCTACATGCGGGCCTGGACCAAGTGCCCAAAAGAACGTCTGTCAAGGCCTCATTGAATGGCAGCAGAGGCTCAGTTGAGCTTGACTGCGGTTTAAGGACCTCAGTGAGGAGATTAGTCCTCACGGCCGCGACGGGGAGCTCGAGGCCCAAGGCCATGGCTGCCCGCGTCAACACCACACCGAAGGTTGCCCCCTCCGCCGAAGCCACGGTAGGAGGTGAGACAAAACCAGTGTCTGGCGAGGTGTCCAGACCACTGGTATCCCCAAGTCCACCTGTCCAGTCCTCCTGGGACTGACACTCACGTGTCAGAGGGTCCTCAGACCCCTCCCAATAGTCCTCATCACCCATCTCCTGATAATCAGGGTTGTCAAAGGACGGGCCGGTTCATTGAAGTAGAACTCCCCAAGCGGCTTCGAGAGCGAGGACGGCGCCGGAGGTGACACCTGTGGAACCGGCGCCGGTGAGGTCGTCAGGTCGACCGGCGACGATCGGATCCGGAAGCGGATCCAGTGGGGCCGAAGGCACCCTGCCGGCGTCGGGGCCGAAGCGCCCGACCCGCTAGGGCCCCCAGACGGGTCTGCTGGGCCCGAAGGCGCGCGGAACCCGCCAGAGGAGTGAGGGACCTCATGGCCATGAGGAAGCGCTCAATCTCCTCCGGCGTCGCTTGCTGTCCAGGAACCGAAGGGTATGGGGCAGGTCGCGATGCCCGCGACTCCGTCGGAGCCGCGTGGGCGTTGTCACCCGAACCCCCGGCCGCATCGCACGAGCGTCGGGGGGAGTCGGAAGAGCGATGACATCTCTTCGACTTCTTGTGCTTACCAGACGACGACTTCGAACCTGAGGAGTGATGTTGACTCCCGGAGCTATGATGGCTCCGCCCACGCAACCGGTCCCTCGACCTCCGTCCGGACCGGGACCTCTCATGGCGCGGGGTCGACTGCCGGAGCTCGAGCCGCTTGCGGGACCGCTCCCGCCTAGCTTTCGAGGTTAAGGCCAGACAGTCGGAGCAGGTCTTGTCGTCATGATCGACACCGAGACAGTGGAGGCACCGACGGTGAGGGTCGGTGACCGACATTAGTCGGTCGCAGTCCCCACAAGGCTTAAAACCTGGCATCCCTATCGGCACTGATCGGAGTCGAAGGCTCTAGAATGATCAAAAAGATCTCAAAAAAGTTTAGTCCAAAAGTGACTAAGGTACCACTTTTTCCAGATCTGCGTTGCTGCGCAGAAAAAAGAACTGACATCAGCACGCGGAGGCGGTGTCTAAGTACTCCGACGACGTCGTCACGGCGCACACGACGCCGACGACGGACGCGGAGCCGCAGACGACGCCTACCGACGCGCAAGGGTACTGCTACGCAAAAAAATTCCGGATCCAGTCTGACGCCTGGGGATATTCTAAGGTAAGGAATCCATCACTCACGTGTCTCTTTCAGATATGGAATTTCAAACTATGGGTTCTTTTTCAGAGCACTGAAAGTAGAGCTTTCAATTGTTCAGCTTCCCTAACGTGGCCAGACTATGGTCGGCTGCCCGCTAATTCCGTCTTCTATCCATTGGTTTCAAGGTGGCAATGCAACTTCTACCTCTTTTGTGTCATTTTGAAGCTAGGATCACAAATTCAAATGTGCAATGCAAGTCATGCATTTAATAATAATGGGCTTGCTTACCTCCTTTAAGTGTGAGGTCCCCTGGAATTGCTTTGAGTCCATATTCCTCTATTCTCTTGCTCACCATATTATTCCAAACATAACTCTGATAGCTATGAATGTACATCAAACGATTGTTCCTTGGAATCTATTGAATTAAGATACAAACAAATATCTAATAAATGTGTTAAAGGCAATACCATTCCTTAATTAAGCATCATAAACTATTATTTTTCACAATAATTGAAAAAGTTACTTACCTCCGGTATCACTTTTTCTGGTGGATACAGTATCTGCATGTGGATTCCTCACCTTATAAATACCCCCTGCACCAGCATTCCGCAGGAAATTCTTTCCTAGCTCTCCCACGTCGACGAGGACGTCATAATAGCACGCCTCTGCTCGTGACATCGTATGACGTCATCGGAGCCACAAAAGGACCTCTTCGGCGTGCTGACGTCATTTCCATCCATTTTTTCTGTGCCACCGAGGCAAAAGGGCGGACCGACACATTTTCAAATATATACATAGTATATCAAATATATACACATATATAAAACCACAAATGCTTAACCAATAAAGGTGTAGAGAAATAGCAACAGAATAAGCATTTCTCATCATTAAAATGATTAAGACATATTAGAAAGCCTTCATATCAAATAAATTATTTTTTGGTAGAAACAGGTGGGCAACGGGGAGGCGGGTGGGACAGTGAGGAATCCACATGCAGATACTGTATCCACCAGAAAAAGCATTACCGAAGGTAAGTAACTTGTTCTTCTGATGGATACTTCTGCCTGTGGATTCCTCATCTTATGAATAGTTTTCCAAAGCCGTACCTCTCCTGGAGGAGGGTGTCTACCTGACTAGACCAAACTATCTTTCAAAACAGAATGAGCAAACTGGCCATGTTTTGCAAAGGTGTGGAGGGAGGCCCAAGTTGCTACTTTACAAATTATCAAGAATAGGAACACCTCTAGCCAAAGCAGAAGAAGTAGACTTAGCTCTGGTGGTATGAGCTCTGATACCGTCAGGCAGTTCCTTCTTGGCCAAGGCGTAGCAAATCTTAATGCTCAAGATGATCCACCTGGAGAGCGTCCTTTTGTGCACAGCTCTACCCTTCATTCGTCCAAAATAGCCAACAAAGAGCTGATCGTCCAGCCTCAGATCTCTAGTCCGATCCAAATAAAAGCTGGCAGCTATCTTAGGGTCCAAACGATGCAGTCTCTCCTCCTCCTTGGAAGGGTGAGGGGGCGGATAGAAGGTTGGTAAAGTAATGGATTGTCCCATATGAAAAGGGGTAACCACCTTGGGAAGGAAAGCAGCCCTGGTCCTTAGAACCAACTTATCTGCATGAATGGTCAGGAAAGGAGGTTTCAAACTAAGAGTCTGAAGCTCACTTACCCTCCTAGCCGAGATAATGGCAATAAAAAAAAACTTCTAAAAGAAAGAAGCCTCAACGGGCAAGTATGAAGAGGTTCAAACGGAGAAGCCATTAAAAAAGTAAGAACGAGATTCAAATCCCACAGAGGTATAATGAAAGGTGTGGAAGGAAACTTATTTGTAATGACTTAATGAACCTCATGACAATGGGGGACTTGAATAAAGACGGCTGGTCCGGCAAACATAGAAAGGCTGACAAAGCCACAAATAACCCTCAACAGTGGCTACAGCACAACCTTGCTGTGCCAAAGAAAGTGAAAACTCTAGAATATTAGACAAGCGGGCCTTCAAAGTGTCAATATCTCTCTGTACGCACCAATTTACAAATCAGGACCATCTGGAAGAGTAAACAGACATAGTGGAGTGTCGCCTAGACGATAAAATAACATCCACTATATCCGGGGGGAGAGAGGAGGAACTCAGGTTGCCCCGTTCAATCTCCAGGAATGTAGGTGCAGGCTCTGGAGGTAGTGGTGTAGAACCTGCCCCTGCGACTGCGAGAGGAGGTCTGCCCTGAGAGGGAGACGGAGCGGAGGGTGTGATGATAGGTGAAGTAGATCTGTGTACCACACCCTCCTTGGCCAATCCGGGGCGATCAATATGAGTTGGGCCCAGTTTTGGCGAATCTTCCTCAGAACCCGAGGTATCAAGGGTATGGGAGGAAACTCGTAAAGGAGTTGCGAGCTCCAATCCAATTGAAAAGTATCCCCCAACGCTCCCTGCAACGGATACTGGAGACTGCAGAACAACAGGCAGTACGCATTCTCGCGAGTGGCAAACAGGTCCAACAAAGGAGATCCTCACATCTGAAAGATGACAAGGACCACCTCCGGATGAAGCTGCCACTCGTGATCGGCCGAGTGACACAGACTGAGACTGTCCGCATGTGCATTCAGCACACTGGCCAGATGATTTGCAAACACGCAAATCCGATGGACCTGAGCCCAGGACCAGAGTCGCAGAGCCTCTCGGCAGAGATGATACGACAATACACCTCCCTGTTTGTTGATGTACTACATCGCGGTAGTGTTGTCCGTCAGGACCTGAACCGACTGACTGTGAAGGGAAGGAAGGAAAGCCTTTAGTGCCAAACGAATTGCCCACAATTCCAGCAGGTTGATATGAAGCAACCTTTCCTCTGGAGACCAAAGACCTTTGACCTCCAGATCCCCCAGATGAGCACCCCACCCTAGAGTGGAGGCATCCGTGATCATTGTGGCCATCGGTGGAGGAAACTGAAAGGGCTTTCCTTGAGACAGGTTGCCCTGCACACTCCACCAGTCAACTCCTCTGCAGCTTCTCTGGAGATTCTGATCTTCTCCCAGAGATCTCTATTGTGCTGATACCACTGCTTGCGGAGACACCACTGGAGTGCCCTCATATGCCAGCGTGACGATCAACAGTATCCAAGAAGCGAACAGACCAAGCAGACGAAGGACCTTCAGGACTGGAACAACCGCTCCATCGTGAAATAAACAAATCATTTCCTGAATGTCAAGAATCCTCTGCGGAGAAGGGTATGATCGACACACAGTAGTGTCCAGTATTGCCCCTATGAACAGGCTGCGCTGAGAAGGCACCAGGTGAGATTTGGGTACATTTATCGAGTATACCAATTTGAACAACCGACGAGTTGTCACCTGCAAGTGGCACGACACCAACTTTGGAGACTCCGCTTTCAACAGCCAGTCGTCCAGGTAGGGGAAAACAGGAATCCCTGACCTTCTGAGATGAGCTGCTACCACCGCCATCACCTTTGTAAAGACTCGGAAGAACCACAAACTGATAATGTTGCGATCCTACCGTGAACCGGAGATACTTCTTATGCAACTTCAGGATGGGAAGATGAAAATACGCATCCTGCAGATCGATGGACACCATCCAGTGTTCCTGTTGCAGCTCAAGAAGAACCTGAGCCAAGGTCAACATTTTGAACTTCTCCTGTCTGAGGCAAAAGTTCAAAATCCTGAGGTCCAGGATTGGCCTTAAGCGACGATCCTTTTTGGGAATCAGGAAATACCAGGAGTAGCAACCCTGACCCCTTTCCTGTTCCGGAACCACCTCTATCGCACTTTTCTGTAGCAAGGTAAGAACCTCCTGCTGTAAAAGCAGTAAATGGTTCTCTGAGCACCAACCCTGGCAAGGAGGGTAAGGAGGAGGATACTCCAAAAAGGGAAGGGCGTACCCATTCTCTACAAGATTCAAGACCCAACGATCGGAAGTGAGCAGTCTCCATTCTGGTAGAAAGTGAGAAACCTGACCTCCAACCGGATCAACATGTTCTAAGATGGGGATCTAGAACTGCTTTCCTGATGTACCAACGGTAGCGGGAGGGAAAGTAGAGGAAGAGGAGGAGGATTATTGTCGAGCTGCTCCCCTGAGGCCTCTTTTATTCTTCACTCTGTAAGACTTGTACAAGGGAGTCTGCTGTTGCTGGCTCTGTTGAGATTGCTGGTGGCCACGAAAGGAAGCAGATCTCCCAAATCCACGATACCGCTAGTAGCCGTATCCTCTGGACTGCACCTGGAGGCTCAGAGACCTTGCAGTAGCCCTGCTGTCCTTAAAACGCTCCAAGGTTGAGTCCGCCTTTGAACCAAAGAGTTTTGAACCATCAAAGGTCAAATTCCGCAAAGTCTTCTGAACATCAGGTGAGAAACCAGACAACCGAAGCCAAACCTGTCTCCTTGCAGCCACAGAAGACCCCATCACACGAGCCACTGAGTCAGCAGTGTCCAGGCCCGATTGAATCACCTGACGTGCCGCAGCCTGCAAATCAGAAAGGACTTCATAAACACAACAGGGCGAATAGGGTCACAGGGACCCTTTAACGACCAGCCACAGTTCCAATCCCCACTTTACACAATCACAATAACCAACTGAATTGGGGGTCTACTACCTCTAAAGCCAATAAGTGTTTTAAGCTGCTACAGAGTTAGAAAAGCAAAGAAAAATGGGAAAAAAAAATAATGTCAAAAGCGGTAGGAAGATTTTGAGCGAAACTTGGATTCCCATCAATAATCAGTATGATGAACTAGAGTCCATAATGCAGCATCTACTTGACAAATACAAATATAGGGCCAATGAGCTGATACAGGAAGGTAAAAATATTATCAACACTTCTATTCGCTGTGCCCTAGATGCGGCAGATACAGCCTCAAGAGCAATTAATACCAGCACCCGCTTACGTTGACATGCTAGGCTACGTAGCTCAGGTTTTAAACCTGACGTACCAAACTCCATACTTAATCAGCAATTTGATGAGACACATTTATTCGGCCTAAATGTTGACGTGTCTTTAGAAAAGATGAAAAAAGACACCAATACAGCACAATCTATGGGAGCCTTGCAAAAGCAAGCTCCCAGACGTTCTTTTCGTCGCTCATCATACAGAGGCAACACTAGAGGCTACTCCTCCGAAAGTCCCTCCACCTCTTACAAATCCCCTAGCCAATCCCCATTCACTGAGGGCTACCAAAGAGGGGGTTATAGGGGTAACAACAACAAAGGCAGAGGCAAAACCAACAACTCCCGCTCTGCCTCTACCCCTACCCAATGACTTTCCTCCCCTTCCCCTCCAACATTCCACTCCTGTGGGGAGAAGACTGCAACAATTCCTTCCTGCCTGGACCAACATCACATCAGACAGGTGGGTGCGACAAATTATTCAATCAGGTTACTGTCTAGAACTAACATCTACCTCCCACCCAAACAGCGTCCAATGTCACAAGAACATCTAGCACTGTTAAAGCAATAAGTAGAAACCCTGATACAAAAAAGTGCAATAGAATCAGTTCCTCTGCACCAACAAAACAAAAGGGTTTACTCTCTATATTTTCTGATTCCAAAAAAGGACGGCTCTCGAAGGCCTTTTCTAGACCTCAGACCGCTAAACATATACATACAGTCAGACCATTTTCACACGGTCACACTGCAACAAGTCCTTCCGCTCCTGTCGCAAAACGACTTCCTTGCTACTTTAGATCTCAAGGACGCATACTTCCACATTCCCATTCACAAGGCTCACAGGAAGTTTCTCAGATTTGTAATAGACGGACAACACTATCAATTCAAAGTACTCCCGTTCTGAGTCACAACAGCACCAAGAGTATTCACCAAGTGCTTAGCAGTGGGGGCAGCGCATTTACGAAGACAGCACATCCATGTTTTCCTGTACCTCGACGACTGGCTCATAAAAGCCAGCTCATACAACCAATGCGTTGAACACACTCCTGCCACAATACAACTGCTTCACGACTTAGGGTTCACAACAAACCACGCCAGGTCCCATCTACAACCATCCAAAGTACAACAGCACCTCAGTGCCACAATAAACACCTTAAAAGCGCTTGCCTATCCCACTCCAGCAAGGATAGCCAGCATACAAACTCTTCTAACAAGGTTTCAGCTACAACACTCCCTTCCAGCAAGAGTGTTCATGCAAATCATAGGTATGATGGCCTCTTGCATTTTCATAGTGCCCCATGCAAGACTTCAAATGTGTCCGCTACAAGAATGCTGATCACGTCAGTGGAAACAGGCTCAAGGTCAATTGACAGACCTAGTGTTGGTAGACGGTCAAACTCATCGCTCTCTGCAATGGTGAAACACCAAAAACCTTTCCGAGCGATGACATTCCTAGAGCCAGTTCCTCAGATACTCTTAACTGCGGACGCATCGCTCTCGGCTGGGGAGCCCACATGCTGCAACATACCATGCAAGGCAGGTGGACACCACAACAAAAGTTATTCCACATCAATTATCTGGAGTTACTACCAATATTCCTAGCACTAAAAGCTTTTCAAGAGCAGGTATCAAACAAAGCTGTGTTAGGCACAGACAACATGAAAGCCATGTATTGCATACAGAAGCAGGGAGGCACACACTCCCTGCAACTATCTCAACTATCACAGGACATATGGCGGTGGGCTATACCTCTAAACCTATTCCTCCTAGCCCAGCATGTTCCAGGAGTACAAAATACCATAGCGGATCTGTTAAGTCAACAAACACAACAGACCCACGAGTGGGAACTTCATATGCAAGTTCTTCAGCTATTCTTTCAGATGTGGGGACAACCTAAGATAGACCTATTTGCCACCCAAGAAAACGCCAAATGCCCAAGCTTCGCCGCCAGATATCCATACCCACTGTCCAAAGGCAATGCGATATGGATGAACTGGTCAAATAGATTTGCGTACTCTTTTGCACCTCTACCACTCATGCCACTAGTAGTACACAAACTACAGCAGCTTTCTCTGACCCTCATCCTAGTTGCTCCAACGTGGGCCAGACAGCCGTGGTACACCACACTGCTACAACTGTCGGTAGTACCGTACCAAAAATTACACCTGTCTCCAAACCTCTTAACGCAGAACCGTGGAGATATCAGACACCCGGACCCAGCTCAGCTCAACCTTGCAATCTGGCTCCTGAAATCCTAGAATTTGGATATTTGAACCTTCCTCCAGACTGCATGAATGTCATAAAAGAAGCTAGACGTCCAACCACTAGGGCATGTTATGCAGCCAAGTGGAAACGATTTGTAATATATTGTCACAACAACAATATTAATCCTCTAGATGTGTCCATTCAACACATCATAGGATACTTACTGCATCCCCAAAGATGCAACTTAGCCTATACGTCTATTAGACTACATCTTGCTGCAATAGCAGCATATCTGCAAAATAGACAACATCTATCTCTATTTAGAGTGCCTGCCATTAAAGCCTTTATGAAGGCCTTAAAAGAATAATTCCTCCCAGAGTACCCCCTTCACCTGTGTGGAATGTAAACGTTGTTCTCACATGGTTAATGGGGCCTCCCTTCGAACCCTTACACAAATGTGAACTACAATTTTTATCATGGAAAGTTGCGTTTCTAGTAGCTATTACCTCTCTGCGGAGAGTTAGTGAACTACAAGCACTAACCGTTCAAGAACCCTTTTTGCAAATGCATCACAATAAAGTAGTTCTGCGCACCAATCCAAAATTCTTTCCCAAAGTCATTTCTCCCTTCCATCTCAACCAATCTGTGGAACAGCCTGTTTTCCTTTCACCACAGACAGTACCAGAAAGAGCTCTTCACACATTAGATGTCAAAAGAGCATTGCTATACTACATAGAGAGGAAACAACCCTTTTGTAAGATAAAACAACTTTTTGTGTCTTTCTCACCAACACACAAAGGTAATCCTATTTCAAAATCTGGGATAGCTAGATGGATTGTCAAATGCATACAGATTTGTTACCACAAAGCTAAACTTATGTTATCTGTTACTCCTAAAGCCCACTCTACAAGAATAATAGGGGCTTCATGGCATTTTTAGGGAACATTCCCCTAGATGACATCTGCAGAGCAGCTACACGGTCTACACCGCACACATTCACAAAACACTATTGTGTAGATGTGCAAACCAAGCAACAAGCTAATGTAGGCCAGGCTGTTCTCAAAACATTATTCCAAACTACTGCAACTGATAGGGGTGGTCGCCGTTGGGGATGGGTACTGCTATACAATCTATGCACAGTGTGCAATCTGCAGCTCATATGCCTCGAACGGAAAATGCTACTTACCAGTTCAGCTACAACACTCACTTCCAGCAAGAGTGTTCATGCAATGCAGTATCTGTTCTTGGCATGTAGAGCTGCAGAGTTGCACACGCCCACCCGCCTCCCCGGCTACCCTTGTCTGCTCCAGTATTATCTTTATTAGATGCAAATTACATGGGCATCCTTCCTTTTCTTGCAAAGCTCCATCTTTTCCCTAATGGCGAAAAACAATCTGGGGATATAGCTGATGCCCATGCGCAATGTGGTCCAAAGGAGGAGTCACCTATCTCATGACTTCCAAAGAACTTTTCAGGACAACAACAAACTGCAAACATCCGAGCCCAACACTATGTGACGATCTATGCACAGTCTACAATCTGCAGCTCATATGCCTCGAACCATATGTTCGTCGCCATGAGAATTGATTCATTCAATATTTCACTCTGCATGGGCTCATCAAACTAAGCAAACTCGCCAATGCATAACATTTGCAGAAAGAGCAGTATATAGCCACCAACATTCCTTGAAGATCAACTCAATAGATATGGGCTGTTAAAAAAACAGTCTTTACTTTTGGTGTAAATGCATTAGCATTTTAAAGCAGCCATACATAGTAACATTCCAATACGCCAATACACAGGTGTACTTAAGGGTCTGTAGTTTCCGATTAGAGCCACAGTACATAACAGACAATCTGGATTGAGTATGCTCCAGTTAGGACTGAAGACCCTCCTGCCATCCAGTGCAAGAAAGGTTTTTTCAGCACGTGAAAGAGGATTCCAGAAAAAGTTGGGAAAATAATTTACTGAGCTAAATGGAGATTTGATAAAACCTTCAAACTGATTGTAGGGAAGATTGTTAGGATAATTCATCATTAAGGAACTCACTAGTAACCTGGTCGAAAAAATGGAACCCTCATTGACGTGATAGGTTGACATAATGACATTCAGATAATGGAATGGAGAGCATGGGTTCAAAAGTCTGACAGTACAAATCATAGAACAATTTGTAGTGGCCTGTGCTCCTTGTTTGTCGTGCAGTTCCCTCTTGGAATCATCATCGGTGTAGAACTCGGTCTGTGTTTGAGTTCGGCACCGGTCGTTGGTGTTTGAACAGTTTGTCAGGGGGCTGCGCTCTTACCGTTCTGCCTGATGGCCCAGCTGAAATAAACGTTTATTCCTGCAACTTGTCGCCTGTCGTTGGAACACCACATCTTTCTTGGCGACGAGCGCTGGGCCATCGCGAAGAACCCGTGTGCCTACTTCTGTCCACCTGAACTCGCTGTACCCCCGATCTTCAATTCCAGTATTCTGCTCAAGATAAAGAGTTGGTCTGCATGGTCTTTTCCCGTCTAGCACAGCAGGGAAAGCGGACAGAGATTTCAAGAGGGGGAGCGTCATTTTCATCGATCTGTCAATTTCATATTAAAACGCTTTGTGGGGCCTGCGTTTCAGTGAGCTAAGTGTCACGTTGGTGTTCTGCACGTGATGACATCGATGCAGTGAGCGTTGTTTTTCTTGTCAGTGGAACGCAAGTAAGCAGTTCAAAGCCATTGTCAATTTCAGTCTCCAGAGACAGCAATGCTGTGTTGAGTAGCATTGTGACGTCAGATTCTTTTTTAAACCTGTGCTGCTCTCTTAATACGTCACAAAGGCTATTTTGTGCAATTGTTTTTGAACAGTGCATTGGAACTACAGTGAAGTGACTAGTTTCTTTTCACATGTAAGCAGCATTTGAGTATATTTTTTTCATTTAAAGTTCCATCTACCATTGAGTGGGCATTTTTACTAGAGGCAATTTACACGTCTATACAGCAGTACCTACAAACTTGTTAAAAATAATTAAAAAAAGACTGTAGTTATCATGCAATCGGTCTCACCCCCTCCACCATTCTTAGAAACGCCAGGTGATCCACCGATTAAGTGGAAACAATGGTACGATCGATTTGAAACTTATCTTGGTGCAATAGGAGCCATACGTTTCAGAATGGAAAGGAAGAAATATCTTCTCCTGCACTCCCTAGGCTACGAAGGGAGAGAGATTTTGAAACATCTTCCTCCGCCCGTTGTTGCAAATGGAGAAGTACTTGATGAATATCCAGAGACTTTAAAGAAGGTACAAAACAGATTTGATGTACAACCCAGTTTGGTGGTGTTACGACACAACTTTTTTTTTGTGTCCAAAAACAGGGGGAGAATGTTGACACATACATCACTGCCTTGAGGAAGTTAGTTTCCGAGTGCCAGTTTGAGAACTTTGCTGATCAATTAGTCCGTGATCAATTCATCTGTCACTGCACAGATAAAATGATAAAACAGAAACTGCTTTCAATGGGAAATCCAATTTTGGAAGAAACCATTAAGTTGGCAAAAAGCTTAGAAACGTCACAGTTGTCTGCCAAAGAACTGGAACCTAGGGCTAGTGAAAGTGTCTTGGCTGTCAAGGTAAAAGACCTGAAAAATTCTGGTCAGCATGAGAAATCTTGTATCATTTCTGGTAATAAACACCATCCTTCTTTCAACCAACCGAACATTTGTTTCAGGTGTGGGTACATAGTCCACATGTATGGTAGCAAGTGTCCTGCTAGATTAGTTACTTGTAGGTTGTGCAACAGACAGGGACACTTTGCGAAGGTTTGCCAAGCTGCTAAAAATAAACCACCCACTACAGTCAAATGTGTTTAAGATGATGTGAACAACAATGATGATGACTCTATCACTAGGGAGTTAAGAGATATGGTTGTTGTTTTCCATGATGAAACAGTCAAGGTGGGCAATCCTGAACTTTGCGTTGACCCCTATGTTGAAATCCAAGTTAGAGATAAAGTGTTAAAACTTTTGGTGGACTCTGGGGCTCGTATTTCCATGATCAGTTAGAGTCTTTTTGAGGAGACCTGGCCAAACAGACTGTTGTTGCCTTCTGATCGCAAAGCAGTCTTGCATGAAGACCGTAAAATTTGATCTCTCTGGTTACACTGAAGACATTATGGAGTTTAAAGGGAGGAAAATTGCGGGGAAAGTGTATGTCGCTCACAAAGGATTGAACATTTTAGGGTGGTTCCATCAGGGACTATTTGGAATGGTACTCAGGCCTGGTACCAGAGAGCAAGTTCTAGTAGTGCGAGACAATCTGAATGTGGAGGAAATTATTAACAAGTTCCCTCAAGTTTTTTCTGGCAAGCTTGGAAAAATCAGTGACGACCAGCACACAATCATTGTGACATATATGGCGCAAGACCCGTAAAAAACAAGCTCAGGAACGTTCTTTTCAGCATTAGACAAGATCTTGAGAAATAGTTAATTTCCATGTGTGGGCAGGGGATTATTGAACCAGTGGACTCTTCTCTTTGGCTGTCTCCACTGGTAGTAGCTCGTAAACAGAATGGAGAACGTAAGAGTGTAAGTGGATCCCCGCTGCCTAAACAAGGAAATTTGGGTAGATTCACAACCTCTCCTGAATTTTACTGAGCTTTTAGCGGGACTGAAGGATGCTAAGGTGTTTTCCAAGATAGACATAGCCTCTGCTTATCAAGTAGAAATTGCTCCTGAATCCAGATATCTCACTGCATTTGTTTCTCCTTTTAGTACTTACTAGTATGTTCGCATGCTGTTTGGCCTCGCATCTGCGGCATCGGTCTTCCAATGTCTGATGAATAATATGCTCGAGGGAATTGATGGATTGTCTGTCTTTCAGGAAAATGTTTTGGTTTTTGCTCCTGACAGGTCTACCCATGATGCCATCCTCCAAGAGGTGTTATCTAGGTTTCAGTCCAATGGTGTCGTTTTGCGCAGAGACAAGTGTGTCTTCTTAGCTGAAGAGGTTGAATACTTAGGACATCTCATCACTAAGCAGGGTATTCTTCCAAAGCCTAGCTTAGTAGAGTCCATTGTGAAAGCCACACCGCCTTCTGACAAGACCACGCTCAAGTCTTTTTTAGGGCTTGTGAGTTTTATTCATGCTTTGTGCAAAACTTTGCTACAAAGTTAAGACCCTTTTCTCAAATGCTCATGAAGGGGTTTGGGTTTGTATGGACTCATGATTGCCAAAAGGTATTTGAGTGGGTCAAAGAACAACCTATATCACTCAGATTTTTCAAGCATTTTGACCCTGATCTTCCCTGCACTGTGGCTGTGGATGCTAGCAATGTTGGAGTGGGTGTTGTGTTGAGTCAAGTCAAGGATGATGAGGTTAGGACCATTGGTTTTGCCTCAAGAGTGTGTCCCCTGCCGAGAAAAAGTACTCAGTAATTGAAAAGGAACTATTGGCTTGTTGGTGGGCAGTGATGAAGTTTAGAAATTAGATTTGGGGAAGAAGGTGTTGTCTCCAGACAGATCACAAGCCGATGATTTTTATTTTAAGTGGGAAGAATGTTAGGGAGTTTATACCTCGTATTGCTCGCTTATCCTCCAAACTGCTACAATTTGATTTCTCTCCAGAGTACATTCCAGGTAACAAAAATAATTGTGCGGATTATCTGTCACGTTCCTCAGACATTTTTGAAGATCCTAAAGTTATGGGTGAGGATGACAAGGAAGATTATATGGTTGCTGCTGTAGACATTCCACAACTATGTGCTATCACAGAGAATGATTGGCAGAGTGCCCTTGCCAAGGATATTTCATTATTGTCTGTTATAAGGCATGTGGAGACAGGTTGGCCTATGGAGAGAAACTTGAGTTTTGAACTCAAAACCTATGTTGAAGTAGCTGATGAGTTGTCCATAGAAGATGGTCTACTTATGAGATTTGACAAACTTATTCCTCCTGTGTGTTTGAGAGCGGGTATCATTGTCCGTGCCCATGAAGGACACCTGGGTTCCACTATGACTAAAAAAAGAGTGAGACTCTCTGGTGGCCCATGATGGACAAAGTTTGAGGATGTTGTCAAGTCTTGTGTTGTTTGCTCCAGTTATGACAAGACTGCCAAGTTGTCCACTTCTCCCCTTTCTCCCATAGAGTTACCTTCTGCACCTTGGGTGAAATTGGGTATCAATATCATTGGTCCTTCCCATGCGCTTGATGCATCTTGCAAATTTGCTTTGGTTTTGATGGATTATTAAACCAAATTGCCTGAAGTCAAGTTTTTGAGGGAGGTTACTTCCACATCCGTTGTTAAATTTCTTCAAGAAACTTTTTGGAAAGAAGGTTTCCCTGAATTTTTGGTATCTAATAATGGTCCCCAATTTTTAGCTAGTGAAGTGGAATAATTCCTTGTCACTAGTGGTGTTAAGCATCTCAACTGTTCAATTTTCCACCCACAGACCAATGGTCTTGTAGAACGTATGAACAGGGTCTTGGGAGAATGCATTCAGTGGGCCTTAGCGAAAAAGTGTTCTTTTAGTAATGCCGTTAGGAGCATGCTCTGGTTTTATCGCACAACTCTGCACTCTTCTACAGGATTGTCTCCTTTTGAGTAGTTGCGGGGATGCAGAGCTACCACGACCTTTTCACAAAGCTGGATGAGTAGATGACAACAGGAAAAGAGTCAATGAACTTAGGTTGCTTGTCTGTGATAGCGTGCATGTTAAAAAACCTGTTCATGTGTGGAAAGGTGGACCTAAATTTGGTCCTCCTTTCACTATCACTCAGGTGAAGGGGGATTATGTTAAATTGGAGTATGGACAGTGGTGGAACAAGTGTTTTTTGGTGAAGGTAAGAATTACTGATGCCTTGTCTGGTGTGTCTAACTCGTGTGATCATATTAAGTCTACAAGTCATGCACAAGTTGTCGTGAGGCGTAGTTCTAGGTCTAGGAACATTCCTGCATTTTATAGGACTTAGATTTTGTTTGAGTTTTGACTCTTCCTTCCACAGGAATATTGTTCTTCATTGACTTCTTGTAATAATGTATGTTAACTTTTCTTCTTACAGGTTTTGAATTAGTGTGTTTTACTTATGTATTTACTTATTGTAGATTACTGCGTTTCTTTTGCACTTATTTCTTGTAGGTTACTTTATGCTTATTGTGTTTTCTTCTTTTCTCCTTCATTCTTCTTCAGCTCTTGTTTTTTTTCTCTTCTTTTGCATTTTTGGGGAAGACCTATGTAGTGGTTCGTGCTCCTTGTTGTGTTAAGCAGGCTCGTGCAGTTATCTTTTGGAACCATAATCAGTGTAGAACTCAGTCTGTGTTTGAGTTCTGCACCAGTCGTTGGTGTTTGAACAGCTTGTCAGGGGGCTGCGCTCTTACCGCTCTGCCTGATGGCCCAGCTGAAATAAACGTTTATTCCTGCAACTTGTCTCCTGTTGTCGGATCACCACACAATTGTCAAACACTCTGATATCCAAATGTAAGGTACATACTGGTGGTCCCTTAAAAGGAACTTTCACAACTTCCTTTGGAAAGGAAACCATTATGTGGATTTCTACGGTGCTAATCACAGCAAGGTGGCTGATGTAACGAAGAATCATGATCAGTGACCTACGAGACCTGATTATCGTTCCTTCCCAGAGCCCTGTGGTCAAACCAGGCTTGTTGTCTTCATACTGTGTTGTTTTGTAGAGATCTTTCTGGCTGTTTGAATGATTGGCAAGCTATCCTAAGACTTTCCTAGAACATCATAAGTTACAACTACAGAAACCTTCCAGGCATGGCAAGTTCATTGAAGGATGGGGAAGTCACACTCTCTATTACACCCCACAATTAGAACAAACTCGTCCCATCTGAAAGGATGTCAGAAAGCTTCCACTTTTACTTTAATCAAGCTTAGAGCCGAAATGTTTTGGGCAGACTTCTGCAGCACATTAGAGTTCTTTTAACCTTGCCAACCATTTTGGGAACAAGAGGCATCAAAGAAAAGGCAAAAGGAAACAATGATCAACTCAACTGGAATGCAGCCCCAAAGAGGAAAGGATATCCACCCTTCAGCGAAGTGATGTTTGCAAGCATAATAGTGTCTAAACAAATCCCCTGAAGTGTAAACAGAGGGCAACAACCCATTGTGCAACATTAATTCATCACAGTCTGATGAGTCTGTCCTAATGAGCAGTCTGAACCACCAACAAATCTGTGGCAGAGAGGAAGGTTTCCTTTTACTAAGTCTATAGCCACATCTCCATGACTAGTGTTCATAGGGGAGTGGAAGGACCTCCATCACACTTTCACACAGAACATAACCATAGTGCAGCCTTTGACACAGGAGTTCATTAAGGAAGTAAAGCATAACAGGGCTAGGTATTTTGCTTCACAGCCCCAAGATATTCAAATGCAGCGATAGATCACCCATAAACCATATGTTGTTGAGCTTAGAAGAGGCCTCCTTGGCTACATAGCCATACAAATAATTATTCCAGGTGACAGAAGCTCCAAGGAAAGGAAGGAAATGTTCGCCAACAGATGTTCTTCAGACCACCACCAGTCCAGGTCCTGAAAGATGTTTGGGGAGTTAAGAACCCAAAGGAATTCAGGGTGAATCTCACTGCAGTCAAGTCGTAGAGAACACTATTCACCTAATGTATGGATTCAGATTTGAAGGATCCCTAAACACAATAGGGGAAATACCAAAGGCTTCTAAAAATGGTAAACTGTGCCTGTGTTCTGTGCACACAGCCAACTGCCAGCTTAACTACCATCCTAGTGAAGAAAAAGCCTTTCTCAGTATTATGCCCAAAGATGCTATTGAAAACATGTACTTTCTATGCATGCTTTTGGAATTATTTCACATTTTCTTAACAGTGGCTAAAGTGGAAAAAAACAATGTTGGCACTTAACTGAACTACAGCATTTGCTCAAGACAATTCTAATTATGCAGCCATTTGAAGAAGGGTAGAGGCATATTCCCATGCAGGTCAAATGAACCATCAGGTAGAGGCAGAGCACAGTCTACTGATAACGCAATGTCTAGGGCCAAACCATGGCTATCTGAGATAGGGTTCTCAAACACAAAAGTGAAGAATGAGGTACTTACCATTGATAATGAGCTTTTTGGTAGATGCAGTGTTGCCGGGCAAAGGAAAGCGCAAAGCGAACACATAAGATAAGCAAATCTTGAAGAGGGTCAACATCCACCTCAGCGCACCAAGCTACGAAACAGGACCAATCGCTAGAATAAACAGATTTAGTGGAGGGGTGATAAAATCATGTCTATCAACTCAGCAGGAAGATTATTTCCCCGCTCAATCTCTAGGAATAAAGGAGCAGGGTCTGAATGTTGGGTTGCAGAACATACCCCTCCTCTTGCAAGAGGAGGTCTGCCCTGAGTGAAAGGGGAGGGCACCGTGACAGGCAGAATAGATCAGCGTACCACACCGTCCGAAGAATAATTCACAAGCCCTGGGTATCTCTAGCATCGCTAACAGATGGGTAGGAAATGGAGTGCAAATTTGGTCTCAACAAATACAAGTTATTAAGGACTGGTGTGAACTGTCCAAAATAGTTAATATAACAGTCTTAACATTAGTTTTCAATCTATAACACTATCATTTAATCTGCATTATTTTCGGCTATGTTTATATATTTCTCTTATGCAGTATAAAGAGTTGCAACCTGGTCTTCATGAAACACTTTCTGAAATGCAATTCAGTAAATTTTATGTTGATAAACATATTTGCGGAATATTTTTGCCCATACTTTCCCTTTCTGCTTAGCTACTGTTTGGTATTCCATTTAGAGAGTTGGTAATCCACAAAGAGTGCTTCACCAGTGAAAAATTGTTCTTTAGCATGTAACAGTTTTTGTTGGTAGCATTCGCTATCGACTCCCAGAACCCACTTTCATCCCTAATAGTATTACAGCTTGAATGGACCTGTTCAAAATGAAAACACCTTAAACGGAGGTTTGACAATGCCATCATCATGGTCAAGGCACATCTACCAGTAAAGGCACATGCTAGCAAAGCAGCGATGGGATGATTTCTAAATGATCAGAAAGTGAATCTAGAGAAAGTAGGTCAGCCATATTTGCAAAAACATTTAGTTTAAGCAAGTCTTCTGACAGACAAGAATAGGAGAAGCACATACATCATTACAAAAGCTATAAGAACAAAGATTACTAAAAACACTATGAGAAACCCATTCCCTTTAAAGAGGAGTTGAAAAGAACATGTTTAGCTTAAGAGTCCACGTAGAACTGTTCATTACAATAGGTATACTCACAATGCCAAATGCAGCGATAATATTCTTCAAGCCGTACATTGAAAGTCCTCGTAGTAGCTGTCCTTCCACACATCTTTTCACAGTAAGCTTCTGGAGAGCTGCCTCTGGATCTTTCGTCTTGTCCCACTCTTCTCTACATTTAACTAAATAGTCTCTTTCAGCTGCAGCCAAATTCGAAAAATACACACATAATCTGTCAAATTCAAAAAATAGCACAGTACAACATTCCCTTCGGTCTATTTGTTATTAATGAAAGGAAACCTGCTTCAACAAGAAACACTCTTGAAGCAGGTCATGGTAGCACGTTGGAGGTAAATGTTTAAAAAGGAAATGCTACTTACCAGTATGCATCTGTTCTTGGCATGTAGAGCTGCAGAGTAGCACACTGTGCATAGATTGCCACCTAGTGTTGGGCCCGGATGTTTGCAGTTTGTTTTTGTCCTGAAAAGCTGTTTGGAAGTCACGAGATAGGTGATTCCTCCTTTGGACCATATTGCGCATGGGCCTCGGCTCCATCTCCAGATTGTTTTTCGCCATTAGGGAAATGATGGAGCTTTGCAAAAAAAAGTAGGATGTCCATGTAGGTTGAATCTAATTAAGATAATACTGGAACAGACATGGGTAGCTGGGGAGGCGGGTGGGCGTATGCAACTCTGCAGCTCTACATGCCAAGAACAGATGCATACTGGTAAGTAGCATTTTCCGTTTGAGGCATGTGAGCTGCAGATTGCACACTGTGCATAGATTATATAGCAGTACCCACTCTTAGCGGCGACCACCCCTATCTGTTGCAGTAGTTTGAAATTGTGTTTTGAGAACAGCCTGGCCCACATTAGCTTCTTGTTTTATTTGCACATCTACACAATAGTTTTTTGTGAATGTGTGCAGTGTAGACCATGTAGCTGCTCTGCATATGTCATCTAGGAGAATGTTCCCTATAAATGCCATTGAAGCCCCTATCTTCATTGTAAAGTGGGCTTTAGGAGGAAAGGATAGCGTATGTTTAGCTTTGTGGTAGCAAATTTGTATGCATTTGACAATCCATCTTGCTAACCCGGATTTTGAAATAGGGTTGCCTTTGTGTGGTGGTGAGAAAGACACAAAGAGTTGTTTGGTCTTATGAAAAGGTTGTGTTCTTTCAATGTAGTATAGCAATGCTCTTTTGACATCTAGGGTAGGAAGAGCTCTTTCTGCCACGGTTTGTGGCTGCGAGAAGAAAACTGGCAGTTCCACAGATTAATTGAGGTGGAAGAGGGATATGACTTTGGGAAGGAATTTTGGATTGGTACGGAGAACAACTTTATTGTGATGCATTTGCTTAAAGGGTTCTTGAATGGTTAGAGCTTGCAATTCACTAACTCTCCGTAACAAAGTAATAGCTACTAGGAAAGCAACCTTCCATGTTAAGAACTGTAGTTCACATTTATGTAACGGTTCGAAGGGAGGTCCCATTAGTCTAGTGAGAACAATGTTTAAGTTCCACACAGGTGAGGGTGGTACTCTGGGAGGAATTATTCTTTTTAAGCCTTCCATGAAAGCTTTAATGGCAGGCACTCTGAACAGAGATAGATGCTGCCTGTTTTGAAGATATGCTGCTATAGCAGCCAGCGAGATGCAGCCTAAAAGAAGTGTAGGCTAGGTTACATCTTTGGAGGTGTAGTAAGTATCCTATAATGTGTTGAATAGACACATCTAGAGGATTAATATTGTTGTTGTGACAATATATTACAAAGCGTTTCCACTTGGCTGCATAGCATGCTCTAGCGGTTGGACGTCTAGCTTCTTTGATGACATTCATGCAGTCTGAAGGAAGGTTAAGATATCCCAACTCTAGGACTTCAGGAGCCAGATCGCAAGGTTGAGCTGAGCTGGGTCCGGGTGCCTGATCTCTCCACGGTTCTGTGTTAAAAGGTGTGGAGATAGGTATAGTTTTTGGTGTGGTACTACAGTTGTAGTAGTGTGGTGTACCACAGCTGTCTGACCCACGTTGGAGCAACTAGGATGAGGGTTAGAGAATGCTGCTGTAGTTTGCGTACTACTAGTGCCATGAATGGTAGAGGTGGAAATGCATACGCAAATCTGCCGGACCAGTTCATCCATATCGTATTGTCTTTGGACAGTGGGTGTGGATACCTGGCGGCGAAGATTGGGCATTTGGCGTTTTCGTGGGTGGCAAAGGGGTCTATCTGAGGTTGTCCCCACATCTGAAAGAATGGTTGAAGAACTTGCGGATGAAGTTCCCACTCGTGGATCTGTTGTGTTTGACGACTTAACAGATCTGCCATGGTATTTTGTACTCCTGGAACATGCTGGGCTAGTAGGAATATGTTTTGAGGTATAGCCCACCTCCAAATGTTCTGTGCTAGTTGAGAGAGTTGCAGGGAGTGTGTTCTGCCCTGCTTTTGTATGTAATACATGGCTGTCATGCTGTCTGTGCGGACTAACACAGCTTTGTTTGATACATGTTTTTGAAAAGCTTTCAGTGCTAAGAATATGGGAAGTAACTCCAGGTGATTTATATGGAGTAGTTTCTGTTGTGGAGTCCACCTTCCTTGCATGGTGTGTTGCAGTAGGTGGCATGCGTCTGCTGTCAAGACTATCTGAGGAACTGGCTCTAGGAACGGTCGTCCTTTGGAAAGGTTTTTGGTGTTCCACCACTGCAGAGAGTGAGGAGTTTGACCGTCTACCAACACTAGGTCTGTTAATTGGCCTTGAGCCTGGTTCCATTGACGTGCTAAGCACTCTTGGAGAGGATGCATTTGTAGTCTTGCATGGGGCACTATAAAAATCCAAGAGGCCATCATCCCTATGAGCTGCATGAACACTCGTGCTGGCAGGGAGTATTGTGGTTGAAACTTTGTGAGAAGAGCTTGCATGCTGGTTATCCTTACTGGAGTGGGATAAGCTAGCGCTCTGGAGGTATTTATTGTGGCACCGAGGTACTGTTGTATCTTGGATGGCTGTAGATGGGACTTGGTGTGGTTTATTGTGAACCGCAAGTTGTACAGCAGTTGAATAGTGGCATGCGTTTGCTGTACACACTGAATGTATGAGCTGGCTTTTATGAGCCAGTCCTCGAGGTACGGGAAGACGTGGATGTGCTGTCTTCGTAAGCGTGCTGCCACTACTGCTAGGCACTTGGTGAATACTCTTGGTGCTGTTGTGACTCCGAATGGGAGTACTTTGAATTGATAGTGCTGTCTCTCTATCACAAATCTTAGATACTTCCTGTGAGCTTTGTGAATGGGAATGTGGAAGTATGCGTCCTTGAGGTCTAGAGTAGCCAGGAAATCGTCTTGTAACAAGAGAGGAAGGACTTGCTGGAGTGTGACCATGTGAAAATGGTCTGACTGTATGTATATGTTTAGAGGTCTGAAGTCTAGAACTGGGGTGGCAGAGTGGGCTAAAGAACGGTGATGGATTAAACCCAGATCTTTTGACTGGGTGTGAGTGTTTGATTGATTCAGATGCTCCGTGCATCACCACCCCCTTTTGTACCACTTTTGGCCGCCATAAGTGTGGCAGGGTATGCTCAGACGTGAGTCCCTTGCTCACTTTGCCACTGGATTCAAGCAAGCCAGGCTGAAGACGGCTGGAATGCCAGAAACCGGTCCTCGGAAACTTGTTTCCGGTCCAGGGAAGACATGGCTTGGCAGTTCGGGCTGGACTGTTCCCATGAGGCACAGGGTCAGACTGATTTGCATATAGCCATGTCTGAACTGGGGTGGCAGAGTGGGCTAAAGAACGGTGATGGATTAAACCCAGATCTTTTGACTGGGTGTGAGTGTTTGATTGATTCAGATGCTCCGTCCATCACCACCCCCTTTTGTACCGCTTTTGGCCGCCATAAGTGTGGCAGGGTATGCTCAGACGTGAGTCCCTTGCTCACTTTGCCACTGGATTCAAGCAAGCCGGGCTGAAGACGGCTGGAATGCCAGAAACCGGTCCTCGGAAACTTGTTTCCGGTCCAGGGAAGACATGGCTTGGCAGTTCGGGCTGGACTGTTCCCATGAGGCACAGGGTCAGACTGATTTGCATATAGCCATGTCTGAACTGGGGTGGCAGAGTGGGCTAAAGAACGGTGATGGATTAAACCCAGATCTTTTGACTGGGTGTGAGTGTTTGATTGATTCAGATGCTCTGTCCATCACCACCCCCTTTTGTACCGCTTTTGGCCGCCATAAGTGTGGCAGGGTATGCTCAGACGTGAGTCCCTTGCTCACTTTGCCACTGGATTCAAGCAAGTCGGGCTGAAAACGGCTGGAATGCCAGAAACCGGTCCTCGGAAGCTTGTTTCCGGTCCAGGGAAGACATGGCTTGGCAGTTCGGGCTGGACTGTTCCCATGAGGCACAGGGTCAGACTGATTTGCATATAGCCATGTCTGAACTGGGGTGGCAGAGTGGGCTAAAGAACGGTGATGGATTAAACCCAGATCTTTTGACTGGGTGTGAGTGTTTGATTGATTCAGATGCTTCATCCATCACCACCCCCTTTGTACCGCTGAAGTCTAGAATAGGCCTTAGAGAGCCGTCCTTTTTTGAGATAAGAAAGTATAGGGAGTAAAGTCCCTTGTTTTGTTGGTGCAGAGGAACTGGCTGTATTGCACTTTTTTATAGCAAGGATATCACTTCTTGCTTTAGCAGTGATAGATGCTCTTGTGACATTGGACGCTGTTTGGGTAGGATGTTTGGGGGGTAGACGTTAGTTCTAGACAGTAACCTGATTGCATAATTTGTCGCACCCACCTGTCTGATGTGATGTTGATCCAGGCAAGAAGGAATTGTTGTAGTCTTCCCCCCACAGGAGTGAAATGGTGGGGGGGAGAGGAGGGAAGTCATTGGGTAGGGGTGGAGGTAGAGGGGCAGTTGTTGGTTTTGCCTCTGCTTTTGTTATTGTTGCCCCATAACCCCCTCTTTGGTAGCCCTTAGTGAATGTAGATTGGTTAGGGGCTTTATAGGACGTGGAAGGGCTATCGGAGGAGTAGCCTCTTGTGTTACCTCTATATGATGAGGGACGAAAAGAACGTCTGGGAGCCTGTGATTGCAGGGCTTCCATAGATTTGGCTGTGTCAGTATCTTTTTTCATTTTCTCTAAAGACACATCTACATTAGGGCCAAATAGGTGTTGCTCATCAAATGGCTGATTTAAGATGGAATTTTGTACTTCAGGTTTGAAACCTGAAATGCGTAGCCAGGCATGTCTATGGAGAAGGACGCTGATGTTAATTACCCTTGAGGCAGTATCTGCGGCATCTAGGGCACAGCAAATGGAAGTGTTGGTGATGATTGTACCTTCCTGTACGAGTTCATTAGCCCTATTTTTGTATTTGTCTGGCAGATGTTCATCATAATGTGCTCGGTCATATCTTGCCAATAACGCTTGAGTATTGGCGATGCGCCATATGTTAGCTGCTTGTGACACTGTGAGCTTAACAGAGGCGTCAAGGAGTGCAAATGCTACTTACCAGTATGCATCTGTTCTTGGCATGTAGGGCTGCTGACATTCATATCTGTGCATAGATCGCCGCCTAGTGTTGTGTCCGGATGATTGCACATTGTTGTCCTGGAAGAGTCTTCGAAGTATCACGAGATAGGTGGCTCCTCCCCTGGACTACAGTGCGCATGGGCATCGCCTCCATCCCCAGATTGTTTTTAGCCATTGGCAGAGATGGAGTGACATATGTGAGTGATGCCCTATGCTAAGAGTATGAAAATATGTGTAAAGAAAAATACTGCAGCTGCTACAGGCGCCGGGGAGGAGGGCGGGCGATATGAATGTCAGCAGCCCTACATGCCAAGAACAGATGCCTACTGGTAAGTAGCATTTGCAGTTCGAGGCATGTGGGCTGCTGAATTCATATCTGTGCATAGAATACATAGCAGTCCCTCCATTAGCGGCGGCCGCCCGTGCCAGCTGCAGCCGTTTGAAAAAGCGTTTTGAGAACAGCCTGGCCAACAGCTGCCTGCTGTTTAGAGTGCACATCTACACAGTAATGCTTAGTGAAAGTATGTGTGGTAGACCATGTAGCTGCTCTACAAATATCTTCTAAGGGAATGTTACCTAGGAAAGCCATAGAGGCCCCCATCTTTCTGGTGGAGTGGGCTCTTGGTGGAATTGTGAGAGTGCGTTTAGCTTTAGCGTAACAGATCTGAATGCATTTCACTATCCACCTAGCGATCCCAGCTTTGGAGATAGCATTTCCCTTGTGGTGTGAGGCAAAAGCAACAAAGAGTTGCTTGGTCTTACGAAAATCTTTAGTCCTGTCGACGTAGTACATCAAGGCTCTTTTAACATCAAGGGTGTGGAGCATCCGCTCCGCCAGTGACTCTGGGTTTTGAAAAAACACTGGTAACTCAATTGTTTGGTTCATGTGGAATTGAGATACAACCTTGGGTAAGAATTTAGGGTTAGTGCGGAGCACCACCCTGTTAGCGTGTACTTGGAAGAAAGGTTCCTGGATGGTGAGCGCCTGCAACTCGCTAACCCTCCGTAGCGATGTAATTGCTACTAAGAAAGCAACCTTCCAAGTTAGAAACTGAAGCTCACAAGAGTGCAGTGGCTCAAAGGGAGGACCCATCAGCCTTGTAAGAACCACATTGAGGTTCCATTCCGGAGCTGGTGGTGCCCGCGGTGGAATGACCCTTTTGAGTCCTTCCAGAAAAGCCTTGATAGCAGGGACCTTAAAAAGGGATAGGTGTTGCCTATTCTGAAGGTATGCTGCCATCGCAGACAAATGAATGCGGATGGAAGAGTACGCCAAATTGCATTGGTACAGGTGGAACAGGTAGCAAATAATGTTCTGAATGGAAGCGTCCAGTGGGTCAATATTGTGGTTTACACAGTACATGACAAAACGCTTCCACTTGGCTGCGTAACAAGCTCGAGTAGTGGGCTTCCTTGCCTCCCGAATGATGTCCATACAATCGGGGGGAAGATTGAGGTAGCCAAACTCTAGGACTTCAGGAGCCAGATCGCCAGGTTGAGCTGTTGCGGATCTGGGTGCTGAATGTCGCCATGGCTCTGCGTCAGAAGGCTGGGGGTGAGATGAAGCCTCTGATGCGGTACCACAGAGAGTTCCAGAAACGTGGTGTACCATGGTTGGCGAGCCCATGTTGGAGCAACCAGGATGAGAGTCATCGAGTGCTGCCTGAGTTTGCGTGCCACCAGCGGTATCAGAGGTGCTGGGGGAAAAGCGTACGCAAATCTGCCTGACCAGTTCATCCACATCGCATTGCCCTGTGATTGCGGGTGTGGGAACCTGGCGGCGAAGCTTTGGCATTTTGCGTTCTCCTTTGTGGCGAACAGGTCTATCTCTGGATGACCCCACCTTTGGAAGTACGGTTGGAGTACTGATGGGTGTATCTCCCACTCGTGCATTTGGTGGCTGTGCCTGCTGAGCAGGTCCGCCATCTGGTTGTCTTTGCCCGGGAGATGCTCCGCCATGAGGAAGATGTTCCTCTGAATGGCCCACTTCCACATGCTCAGAGCCAGATGAGACAGCTGCGGAGAGTGTGTGCCTCCCTGCTTCTGGATGTAGTACATGGCCGTCATGTTGTCCGTCCGGATCAACACAACCTTGTTGGACAGATGTACTTTGAATGCCTTTAAAGCCATGAAGATTGCCATCAGTTCCAGAACGTTGATGTGCATCTTCCTCTGCTGTAGTGTCCATAGTCCCTGCACCGTGTAATGGAGTACATGCGCTCCCCATCCCTGGAGAGAAGCGTCCGTTGTCAGGATAATCTGTGGCACAGGCTCCTGGAACGGTCGGCCCTTGCAAAGGTTTTGTGGATTCCACCAATGCAGAGAGTTGTATGCCCGACCGCTCACCAACACTAGGTCTGTCAGTTGCCCATGAGCCTGAGTCCACTGACGTGCCAAGCACTCCTGAAGCGGACGCATATGTAGTCTCGCGTGCGGGACGATGGAGATGCAGGAGGCCATCATGCCTATCAACTGCATGAACACCTTCGCTGGAAGCGAGTGCTGAGGTCTGAATCGTTGGATCAGAGTCTGGATGCTGGCGATTCTCACTGAATTTGGCTGCGCAGTGGCTGCCAGCGTGTCTATCGTCGCGCCCAGATACTGCCGTACATGGGCGGGCTGGAGATGAGATTTTGGATAGTTCAGCGAGAATCCCAGATCGTGCAGGAGATGAATAGTGCGTGACACGTGGTCTGCGCACTGCTGTTCTGTCCTTGCCTGAATGAGCCAGTCGTCCAGATAAGGATAGACGTGGACGTTTTGGCGTCGCAGATGCGCCGCCACAGTCGCCAGGCACTTTGTAAAGACTCTTGGCGCTGTGGTGACCCCGAACGGCAGAACCCTGAACTGGTAGTGCTGGTCTAGGATTGTGAATCTGAGATACTTCCTGTGGGAAGGATGCAGGGGGATATGAAAATATGCATCCTTTAGGTCCAGTGTGGCCAGGAAGTCCCCCTGTTGAAGCAGAGGGAGAACCTGCTGTAATGTGAGCATATGGAAGTGCTCCGAGAGAATGTACCAGTTGAGGGGCCTGAGGTCCAGGATGGGCCTGAGGGATCCGTCCTTTTTGGGGATCAGAAAGTACAAGGAGTAAACCCCTGTTCCCCTTTCTTGCAGTGGAACGAGCTCTATTGCCCCTTTTTGCAGCATGACTGTGACCTCCTGCTGCAACAAGTGCAAGTGCTCGCCGGACATAGGACGGCTTCTTGGAGGAATGTTTGGTGGAGTGGAAGTAAGTTCCAGACAGTAACCGTACTGGATAAGAGATCTCACCCACCTGTCCGTGGTGATGGATTTCCACGCGGGCAGGAACTGCTGGAGTCTCCCCCCGACCGGTGTTGAGTGGTCGGGGGGCAGTGGCAAGACGTCACTGCTTGTTGGCGGCGGTGGACCTGGAGCTATTGTTTCCACGTCCCCTGCCCTTGACATTGTTGCCTCTGTAGCCGCCTCTACCCTTGTTAGTGTATGAGGTCTGGGTATTGCCTTTATAGTACTGTGTGGATTGCGATGCTTGACCCCTGGAGGTGCCTCTGGAATTGGAGCGGCGAAAGGAACCACCCCGAAACTGCTGAGATTGGAGGGCCCCCATAGACTTAGCAGTGTCCGTGTCCTTTTTCATTTTTTCCAGTGTCGCATCCACCTCAGGGCCAAACAGGTGGTCAGGATTCACTGTTTGGTTGAGTATGGTTGTTTGGATATCAGGTTTAAAGCCTGAGATTCGAAGCCATGCATGCCGCCTCAGCAACACACTAGTGTTGATCGCCCTGGAGGCAGTGTCAGCCACATCTAGTGCACATTTGATGGAAGCGTTAGTGATTAGCTTGCCCTTCTGAATTAACATCTCCCCAGCCTCCTTGTACTGGTCAGGTAGGTGCTGCAACAGTGTTTCTAGGGTGTCATAGTGAGCCCTATCGTAGCGTGCAAGTAGGGCCTGTGTGTTTGAAATACGCCAGATGTTAGCTGCCTGCGCAGCAATCCTTTTTCCCGAGGCCTCGAATATTTTCGACTCTTTGTCTGGGGGAGGAGCGTCACCAGTAGTCTGTGAATTCGCCCTCTTCCGAGCGTTGGATACAACCAAAGAGTCCAGTGGCAAGTGTCCCTTGATGTATGTTGGATCCGAGGGCGCTGCCTTATATTTCTTATCAATGCGAGGATTGATGACACGCGCCCGAGTGGGCTCCTTGAAGACCTCCGGCGCGTGCTTTAGCACCCCTTTGAGCATTGGCAATGTCTTGACTGACTTCTCTGCCACTGAGAAAGTGTCAAACAAAAAATCCACATCCACAGGATCTGAGTGGAGCTCGACATCATGGTTGGCTGCGGCCCTCTCAATTAGGGCGTTGAAGGCCGCAGAGTCCTCCGTCGGTGAGGTCTTTGCCGCAAAGAGCTGCGGTTCCTGACCCGATTGCGGGTCATCTGGGTCGGCTCCGGCCGACCAGTGTTCATGTTCCTCCTCCGGATCCGAGTACGCCGGATAGTTGTACTCGACTTCCTCCTCATCGTCACCTTCCCCTGCGTTAGAACGCGTAGGAGAACGTTCCACTTGTTTGGGAGACGAAGGCTCCATAGGGGCCGAAGCACCCGCCGAGTCCTTCTTGTTTTTAAGAGGAATCCGAAAATGTTCAAGCACCGGTTCCGTGGTGATTTTCCGTTTGAGGAGGGACAATTTCCCAGTATTGGCGTCGATGATGACCTCACAGCGCTCTTCCTCAGCGAGTGGCTGGAGCCGAGGCTTCGACCCCGCCAACGACGCTTTGGGCGTCGACACCTCCTTCGAGGGCACGTCCGTCCCCTGCTTCGGAGCGAAGGCTTTCGGCGCCGACTTTGGCGGTAGGGTGTAGCGAATAGGCGTCTGCGCCTTCGCCGGCTTCGATGCGGGCTTCGGCTTCACTCCCTCTGGTTCGGGAACCGCAGCGTTTCGAATCCGTTGGAGGGATTCAACGACCTTCTTCGTCAAGGCTGGAGAGGGCTTGACTGTCTCGAGCGATTTCCCTGAGTCGGGAGTCGAGTCTGCCGGGGGCAGCGTCTTCGGAGTCGACACCTTGCCATCCTTGGCCCCGACGGTCGGAGCCGGCACAGCCGGAGCCTTGGAATCGCTTTGACGCTTCTTTGGAGCCTTTTTCGAGTCGTCGACCTCGACCATCTTCGGCGCCAACGCAGCCGCGTCGGCCACCTTCGTCTTCGGCGTCGACCCCGAGGCCTTGGGGTCGGCCATTTTGGCGTGGCTTTTCAAGTCGGCCATTTTGACTTTCTTAGGTGTTGACGCCTCTAGAGCCTTCTGTCCCACCAGTGGAGCTTTCACTTTCGGTTTCGAAACCGATGGTGTGGATCCCGATGGCTTCACTTTCGTTTTCTTCAACGGGAGTGGCGCCTCAGAAATGTCCGCGGCCGGGCCGAGAGGCGGGGCAGTTGGACTATTAGCAAGGTCTTGGGTAAGGCCCGAAGGCGATCCCTCGACCTGGGCCGTATGTTGGGGATTAGCCCCTGAATCAGTCTGGGGGTGCTCTTCCTCCGAGCTATCCCCCACGGTGGCAATGGCCCCATCGTCGTCCCCTACCTCGTCGCCGGCTTCATCAAACTCCTCATCTTCTGCGTCGTAGTCCTCTCCCTCCGACGCAGGGCTAGAGTCCGAAACCTGAAAGACATTTTCGTCTTCTTCAAATTCTTCAAAGATGTTGTCCGGCGGGGGCGCAGACAACTGGTCCTGGAGTTGAGCGGCCCGACGATGCTTTAGGGTCTTCTTGCACCGGAACTTTGAGCAGGCCATACACCTGGCCTCGTCATGGTCCGGTGATAAACACTTGTTGCACACAGGGTGCACGTCGAGGTGTGAATACTTGGAGGTGCACACCGGGCACCTCTTGAACGGAGTCCGTTCCATGTTCAGGAACTTGGAGCGTCGAGTAGGCCCGTCCGCGCCGAGAGTACGCGGAGGGGCAGGAAGCGTTCGGAGCTGAGAATAAGATAACCCGAACGAAACAATACCAACGCCCAGCCTAAAGACCTTTTGGTCTCAAGTAGAAACGTAAAACTATCGGTTCCGACAGAGGGAACCGAAACACATCCGAACCCAATGGCGGAAAAAAACAATCTGGGGATGGAGACGATGCCCATGCGCACTGTAGTCCAGGGGAGGAGCCACCTATCTCGTGATACTTCGAAGACTCTTCCAGGACAACAATGTGCAATCATCCGGACCCAACACTAGGCGGCGATCTATGCACAGATATGAATTCAGCAGCCCACATGCCTCGAACTTTAGATTCCTTATCTGTTGGTGGTGCGTCACCTGATGTTTGTGAGTTAGCACGTTTACGTGCATTGGATACTAATAAGGAATCTAGTGGTGCTGGGCCTCTTATGTAAACTGGATTAGCAGGGGCTGCTTTGTATTTTTTCTCAATGCGAGGGTTGGGGACTCAAGCCCTAACAGGATCTTTAAACACCTCAGTTGCGTGCTTAATGACTCCTTTAAGCATTGGTAAAATGGCAGTGGACCTTCGTGTATTGTCAAAAGTGTCTAATAAAAAATCTTCTTCCACAGCATTTGTGCATATCAATTGTGCCGCTCTTTGGACGAATAGGTTAAAACCTATAGTGTCTTCTGGCGGGGAGGGCCTGGAGGGATACACGTCGTGTTGCGGGGTGTAAGGAACATCAGGGGTGTTATAATCGTCCCATGGGTTAGGTGATTGGTGGGGGGGCTATCTGTCCCTACTGGGTTATGTGCACCCGTGTGATTAGAGTCTGTATTTGCTAAATCATCTGGCTCAGTGGATGGTGCAGGTGTATGATGTGGTGTAGGAGTTTTAGGTGGAGGTATATTCTGGGGAGGAGGTGGAGAAGGGACTCTTAATGGAGAAGTTGCAATGTCTCTCTTCTTCTTGGGAGGAGAAGGAGGACGAGTCGCAGACTTTTCTCGTGGTCTCTTCTTAGAGCTAAGAGTTAGTTGGCCAGTCTTAGGATACTTTACAAGAGTCTTTTGAGTGTGATCTGGTGTAAAATTGTCTTCTGAGGGAGATTGATCTCTCGGTGTCGAAGATTTCGGTTTCTAAGGTTTTTTCGGCACCGACTCGGCAGCAGGTTTAGGGCCTTTCGGCTTGGAGGCGTGAGGTTTTGGAATGTCTTTAACTGGAACATGTTTTTTCTGTCTTTAACTGGAACATGTTTTTTCTGTTCCGGTTGCTTTTTCGGTTCTGAAGAATGTGGGTCTGGACCTTTAGGCATTTTTTTGCTTGGCTCCGAGGGCGGTTTCAACGTCGATGAGCCAGTGACAGTCTTTGGTGCCGGTTGCTTGGGTGTGGGAGCAGCAGGCGTGGATGAGGAAAATAGCTTCTTTTTCGGTGTCGGTATAGGATCGACGCAGGGAGTAGGCTGGCTCGAGCCAGAGCCGCCTGGAGGCTTAATAAGCTTCTTTGTCGAGCCCTAAGGCAGGGTATGGGAAGCAGTCTCTCGGTGTGCACCCGGGCCCGAAGGTGAGGGTGTGACCGAAGCCTTTTTTAAGGGTGTTGCAGAAGGGTCGGGTCGATGGTCTTACTTACGACCCGTTGCGCTGGAGTGATGTCTACGACGTCTAAGTCTTCGGCATCAGAAGTGTTGGAGCCTTCTTCGGCGTGCTGGTGTTCTGGCAGGTCGACTCCTTCTTCGAAGATGTCATCTGGAATCGGAGCTGACGAGCGAGGCATTGCTCTTCGAGCTCGTCGGTCCCGAATCGTTTTCTTGGAGCGGAAAGAGGCACAAGCTGAACAGTCTCTGGCCTCGTGCTCCGGTGAGAGGCAAAGGTTGCACGCCTCATGTAGATCGGTGTGGGGAAACTTCGATCCACATTGAGGAAACCTCTTGAATGGCGTCCTTTCCATGAGCCAGAGAGTGAGGCCTAGTTAGGCCCGAAGGCCTTCGTCGACGACCGGAATCGAAGACTTCGAAGTGGAAAAGGATCGCGCCGATAGGGGACGTGATAGAAACAATACCGTCGAAATGGTGAGGATTGCGCGCCAAAGGAAACTGGTTCCAAACTGGAGCGTTGGATACACATCCGAGCCCAGTGGCGGAAAAAAACAATCTGGAGATGGAGCTGATGCCCATGCGCAATATGGTCCAAAGGAGGAGTCACCTATCTCGTGACTTCCAAACAACTTTTCAGGACAAATACAAACTGCAAACATCCGGGCCCAACACTAGGGGGCGATCTATGCACAGTGTGCCATCTGCAGCTTATATACCTCGAACAAACTATTCTCTCAGTCACTTTGATAATAAAAATTAATTTCAAGCTGCAGACATGCATGGAGGTTCACTGTGATATTTGCCTTGAATTTTCCCCTCATATGCTAAGCATGGCTTTTGTCTCACAGAAGGCTTTCCATGGTGCAAGAACCACACACATCTGGCATCAGAAGCTGAGGAGGGGGGGGGGGGGGGGGTGATACTTATAACCAGCATCCAGACATAATAAATGACGAAGAGAATTAAAAACTATTGATGGACTCGTAGTAAATACAGTGGCAGACGCTAATGAAAGCACTCCATCCATTACTTATTTTGCATTTGTTTTTCAAAGGGGCTGGTGAGACATTGGCATTGAATATTTGGTGTACTGCTTCCTAAAAGTCACTCAAAAGCTGTAGCATTCGTTCATACGGAAACGATGTTAATGTCAGCAGGGCCAAGCAGACCATTGCTCAACAAAATTTGTGGTTGTGGTAGAGGTATGTCTGGAGCAAGCACTTTAGGGCTCGCATTCCCTATTCAACTTGTGGAAGGCTACATCTTCAGGAGGAACACGACTGCTACAGTTTTTTGCTTCTCAGCCACTGGATAAATACTCTGACCCAATAACTCAGTTCAAGGCCAGATAATATTTTCGCCTCATGCTCGCTAATCGTTTTAGAGTGCATCTCCCTAAAAGACATGCAGGCCTCCATGTTGTGAGTGGCACAAAAGTACCAAATGTAGCAATTACGGAGGTAACAGACTGTCTTGTTGTACTTGCACTTGGTGGAGGACTGGGACGGAACAAGAGGTGCTAATGAGATAAGGGGCAATTACAGGATTGTTATAAGGGAGTATTAACATTTGGTAAACTGTATTGTTCACAGAATACTCCCTTGTCTATTTAAACCAGATTTAATATTATGAATGGAAAGCATGAAATGCAAATATGTTGCATACCAAAACGCATTTTTATCAATAGAATGCATGATATTGAGGGCTTATGCAGAATAATGGGTACATGATCATCATCTAGTATGCATTATTTTCTCATCTATTTGAGCCACTATGTTTCAGTCCAATCAACATGTCCATATAGTGCCCTGTTAAAAGAAATTATTAATGGGAACTGTATCTCACTTACCACCAGGTCTAGGTTTTAGGATTAAATCCATTACTTCATTCCAGTTGTTTTGCAAAATAGCTCTGAAACAGAAGGCAAGCCATTTAGTACACATCTTTTGCTTGTGTTTTCAGCCATGTTACACAACAAAGCAATATATACATTTGTGTCTTCAGAAAAAAAACTCTTGTTTCAATCCTAGCATTCTAGAAATCTAGAACAGTGGAATTTTGCAACTGTTGTGTTATAAATACAACAAAATGTGTTACCGTTCTATTTGTTGGGATAAAAGTCCTCTGCATAAAAGTGGATGGAAGTGCTACCCTGCCATGTGGGTGTTTTTCTGATATCCCCTATGTTTTTGCTGAGTGAGCTCACCAATTTCTGAAAAAATAAATTGTGCTGTTTGTAGGCAGAGACAGGCAGTGGGAGTCACCCAAAGTAAAACCCATCACATTGAAGTTAGCTTCTGCCCCCTCATTCCAGGCTAAGAGATGGTGGTAGCATTATTAAAGTTAAGAGGCACAAGTCTTTTACCTGTGGGGGATGTAGGAGTAAAAGAGAGTGAGTAATATACAGTGTTTGTGTTTTCATTGTAAAAGACTGAATGCAAGTGTCGATTTTGACACCATATGCAAGGGTGCTTTTTAAAAAGCTTTTATTATGTTCCATTACAAAAATTACATAAGTACATGTGGAGACTTCCATGTAACATTTTAAAACACATTGTAACGGTCGTCCTGTACCACATTCCCAAGATCAAAACATAAACATGACACATACATTGTAAAATTGACAACAGTATACAACCTAACAAAATACCCCTCTCTCATCAAAATCCTCCTGTCACTCGAATATATATAGCCTACCATACTGCACCTTATAAACAAATACAACAAAGTCAAAGCGTCCCTACTGATCACAATAAAGAAACTCCAGGGTGCAGATAAACATTTGCCAGCGCTCTCATCCGCAATGCATAAACAACATAATGCCATCATCCACATTGTCGGTGGGGGAGTGGGAGGGGTTGCATGCTGGTCACAATATGGTCTGGACCATCTGTCAATAAGAGAAAGCTTATTTTGTTAAGTTGCTACACACAAGTGCCTCTGGTAGACGGTTCTGCCCGTCACTCCTGGGGGGCCTTGGCCTTATTCCCGGATCAGTATTGCGTGACTCAGTGAGATGTTGGATTGGGTTCCAGATGTCCTCAGAGTGACGCAATCTTGTAATTTGAAAATACAACTCTCATATGTGGCGAACCTGAAAAGTTTGGTCATTCGCTCATTGTATTTGGGTGTAACAGGTGGTCGATATGCCCAAGGATACACATTTTCATCACTAGAACAGCTGTCACCATCTATCTGCGCCAAAGCATGATTGTGCCGTCTGTGTCAGATATATGATACAAAAGCTGACTCTACCAAATGACAGTGGCTAGTATCATGTAATGAGCATCAAAAGTCCTTCCAGTGTGTGCATAATTGAGAACTGGATTGAAGAATGTGTATGATGTCACACTCCTGATTTGTACATCACCAGCAAAGATTATCCGGTGCCAACCGGGCCTTTTTTAACTTGTACGGAGCCCAATTATGTAGTATTTTGAAATACATACATTTTAATCTGGCTTCCAACAGAATGCAATTGTGATATTCCAGAACTTTAGCCTAGTCTTCATCCATGTTTACAGAGCTAGTGTCGTCTGCCAATATACCTTTGTCTTGAAACATGTGATGGATGAGTAGTGTGTGTCAATGAAAGTCTGAAACAGGTTAGTTATCATATTTAGTGATTTCTCCCACACATGCAATTACTTCTGGTCAGCAAGCTCGGGGCAGTGCAGAGCTTGACACTAGAGCGCTTGTCATTCAGTGCCGTAATTGACACTGTATAGGTTTCCAATTGTCTAGATCCCTGCACCATCCCATAATGGCCAGTAGATCAGCTGTCACCTAATCTGGATACTAGAGTGTACTCAGAGCACGCGTCTCGGTGCAACTGAACTCCTGTGCCTACTAATCTCAGCGCATCTTTCCAGATCTGCCACATCACTTTCACCATGGGCAGGCATTAATGCACCAAGGTGTCTTGGCTTACAATATGCCCATGCACACGGCGGCTTGCTACTTTGGCTAATTCTATGGAGATCGAAGCGGGCTGCTCAGTATCAGCCTGTAAAAGGTGAACCGATTGCATAAAACGGTGTGCAAGAAAGTAAAAATACATGCCTGTGCGTCGCACCCCCCTCAACTCTAGTATCAACTTTGCAGCCATGAGCATTTAAGTCTTGGTCTTCTGACCGCCCAAAAGAATGATTTAATGCCTTTATTTAGTGCTCGAAGCATCCCTTATGACTTATGTATTTGCTATAATTGAATCAGTGGCTACTTCTTCATGGTTGTCTGGTAGCTATTGCAAAGAAGAAATCTAGTGAAATCCGTTTATGTATTGCCTTGAAGCAGCTCATTCGTCAAATAATTGTGGAGACACAACCCTTAACTAACTTTTCCACACTAGACTTCACCACAGTATATCACTAGGTATTATTACGTAAGGATTATCTGGATTTCTCATCATTTAGAACACAATCGGGCCTTACTGGTTAAAAGCTTATGAACACACTGTTTGATGGCATGAGTGGAGTAAAAGCTTTTTATGATGACATTTTAATTTCCTATAAAGATGCTGAAAGTTGCCAACTGATCTTAAAGAAGGTACTCTGTAGCCTACCATCCAGTGGATTAACACTTCATAACGATAACTGTAATTTTTTCAAAGAATTGACATATCTGGGCCATGCTATAATCGCTGAAGGCGTGAAACCTAAACTCAGTCTTGTTTCAGCGATTATCAACTCGCTCAGGCTGAAAAACAAAGATGTGCTAAGATCATTCAAAATTACTTAAAGTTGAACCTATGCCGAAATTAGTGAAAAGCGATATCGACTTTGCATATGAAAGTAGTATTCACCTATTAAAGAAAGAAATACAGAGTGTCCCATGTCTCAAATCCTTTAATTAATTACTTCGGTCAATTGTGAATGTGGATGCAAGCCAAGTTGTGCATGGAAATCAACTTACTGCTTCCGCTTCACGCATATTGAAGGAACCTGAACTAAAGTATTCTGTAAACGAAAGAGAACTTCCAGCTTGGGTACAGGCAGTAGCAAAGTTTAAGAGCTTCCTGTGGTGTAAAACATTTCTCATCCGTATTGACCATAAACCCCATAAACCATTACTGAGCTATGTAGAACTAGTAAGGTATCCCTTCAAATTCAAAACTGCAATGCAAATTAGTGTTCAAGATGTGGTACCATTTGAATTGTTGAGGGGGCGAATACCCATTACTAAGTTTACTTCTTACATTGTTTCTAAAGAAATAATGGTTAATTTTGACAATCCTCAAGAAAGGAATGAGAGGTTGCATGATGTTGTTGCATAAAAAACAAGCCAAAAAACAGTATTAAGACCAAAGAAAAGCAGAAGCTAAAACCAGCATAACTGTAGCTGATGTGGTAAGAATCAGGTGCCCCAAAAGAAATACAGGTGAGACACGGTTTGGGGAACATTTGCGAGTGGTCAAAACATTAGGGTCGGCAATTAATTGAAAAATGGATGAAGGTGGAATATATCAAATGCTGTTCATGGGATTCCTCCTGTGACAGCAAATCCACAACACTCTACAGTTAAGAGACAATACCTGTAGAAGTCAAGACGACTCTGCCACTGAGTCTGATCATCATTCATGCCCACACATGCTTGTCAACTACCTTGTCCATCTTCAAACACGAGGAAAGAAGAGCACAATATAAATCAACTAGACAATGCTCTGAATAGATATGAATGTAGACTATCATGCAATGTAGGCATGCCTTCTAAATTTAAAGATTTTGTAATGGTGAAAGATTTCTGACGAGGGGAGGAGAAGTAGTGTCTGCTAAAAGGTTATTTTAATTCAATCAAATGTTATATATTAATAGGCTTTTATGATTCCCTTGTTACCTAAATTGTGGTGCTTTTCCCCTTTCCATCACCCTATTGTTATGCTCATGGGTCTTGCGCTGGTCGAGGAATGTTCATGGGGTTATGACAGTTGGGTCAGCGGGTGGCAGTTATTTTGAGGGAAGTTTAGCAAGCAATCTGAATAAGATTTTCAACTACTACCTGGACTCCTGTCGTCTCTACAGAAATGCGACCCCCAGAGATGAGGTGTCATGAAAATTGTGCAGGGAGTCAGAGCTTCTCAGGGATTGCCGGGCCATTTTGCTTGTGGCTCAGCTCTGCCCCAGCAAGAGTGATGCCTCTATGCTGCTGTCCTTTGTCCAAGGTGAATAAGACAGCACGCATGTCCCTGTGTACAAGAAATCAATCTTATATGTTGGGTTTGAGAGAGGAAATTGTACTTTCTATCCCCTTCCTTTATTCAGAACAGGCTTCTCATGCTAAACTGAAAGAATAAGTTAATTACCTTTGGGAATGCCTTATCTGGTAGAGAAAGGATCTAGCCGCAGATTCCTTACCTTTGAAATATCACCAGGCGCCAGACTGGATTCAGAAATCTTTCTATGGCAGTACCTCTGTGCGTCGAGCGACTCTGCAGCGACGTTGTCCACTGGATGTGACGTGGACAGAGCCCATATAAGCCCCCCCATAGTCAGTTTAGTCTCGGACTATGTTCCATGCTAAATACACGGAACCACTAATAGAGAGTGCTATGGAAACAGTCTACATTGTGTGTAGGGCTCTTTCAGCTACTGACTGTGGATTTTGGAAGAACACTGGCAGTTCTATTGATTGATTATTATGGAATTTGTATATGACCTTTGGCATAAACATAGGGTTTGTTCTAAGAACCACCCTGTTAGCATGTACTTGCATGAAGGGTTCTAAGAACCACCCTGTTAGCATGTACTTGCATGAAGGGTTCCTGAATTGTTAGTGCTTGTAACTCGCTAACTCGCCTGAGGTAGGTAATGGCAATTAAGAATGCCACCTTCCACGTTAAGAATTGCAGTTCGCATGAGTGTAGAGGTTCGAAAGGAGGTCTCATATGTCTGGTAAGTACTATATTTAGATTCCAGACTGGGGAAAGTGGGTGTCTTGGAGGGATCACCCTTTTAAGACCCTTCATAAAAGCCTTTATTGCTGGTACTCTAAACAGTGAAAGGAGTTGCCTGTTTTGAAGGTATGCTGCTATAGCCGCGAGGTGTGGTCTTATGGAAGAGTACGCTAGGTTGCATCTTTGAAGATGCAGCAGGTAACATATAATGTTCTGTATGGAAGCCTCTAAAGGGTTGATTTGGTTATTGTTGCAGTAAATAACAAATCTCTTCCATTTAGCTGCATAGCACGCTCTCGTAGTTGGTCGTCTTGCCTCTTTAATGATGTTCATGCAGTCTGGAGGCAAGTTAAGGTATCCAAATTCTAGGACTTCAGGAGCCAGATCGCTAGGTTCATCTGATTGGGATCTGGGTGTCTGATTTCTCCATGGTTATGAGTTAGAAGATGGGGTGCGAGGCGCAGACTTTGGTGAGGAACTACTGAAAGTTCCAGGAACGTTGTGTACCATGGCTGTCTCGCCCATGTGGGAGCAACTAGGATTAGTGTGAGTGACTGCTGCCACAGTTTGCGTGCCACAGCGGAATTAGTGGTGCTGTGGGAAAAGCGTACGCAAATCTACCTAACCAGTTCATCCATATCGCATTGACTTGTGACAACGGATGAGGGAACCTGGCTGCAAAGTACTGGCATTTTGAGTTTTCGTTTGTGGCAAACAGGTCTATCTCTGGGTGCCCCCACTGCCGAAGAATGGTTGGAGAACTTGGGGGTGAATCTCCCATTCGTGTAGTTGCTGGCTGTGCCTGCTGAGCAGGTCTGCAATCTGATTGTCTTTTCCTGGGAGGTTTTCTGCCAGGAGAAAGATATCTTTTGGAATTGCCCACTTCCATATACTCTGTGCTTAGTTGGACAGTTGTGGAGAGTGTGCTCCTCCCTGTTTCTGGATATAGTACATTGCTGTCATGTTGTCCGTCCGGATCAACACAGTCTTGCTGTACAAGTATTTTTGGAATGCTTTCAGGGCTAGGAATATCGCTAGCAACTCTAGTTGGTTGATATGCAGTTTCTTTTGTTTGATTGTCCAGAGCCCTTGTACTGTGTAGTGAAGAAGGTGGGCTCCCCAGCCTGTCAGTGATGCATCTGCTGTTAGTACTAGTTGTGGAACCGGCTCTTGGAACAGTCGCCCCTTGGAAAGGTTTTGTGGGTTCCACCACTGCAGAGAGTTGTGAGCGCCACTGTCTACCAACACTAGGTACTTTAGTTGTCCTTGAGCTTGGTTCCACTGCCGTTCTAGGCATTCTTGCAATGGACGCATGTGAAGTCTGGCATGGGGGACAATGAATATACAGGAGGCCATCATGACTATGAGCTGCAATGAAGACTTGCGCTGGAAGAGAGTGTTGTGGCAGAAATTTGCGAATGAGCATCTGCATGCTGGCTATCCTTGCTGAGTTTGGGTATGCCTTTGCCACTGAGGTATCTATAGTAGCTCCCAGATATTGTTGTATGTGGGATGGGTGTAGATGCGATTTTGGGTAGTTTATGGAAAACCCTAGGCTGTGTAGCAGCTGAAGTTTTTGAGACGTGTCTCTTGCACACTGTTGGTACGATTTTGCTTGTATCAGCCAATCGTCTAGGTACGGGAACACATGGATGTGTTACCTCCTGAGATCTGCAGCTACTGTCGCTAAGCATTGTGTAAACACTCTTGGAGCCGTGGTCACCCCGAAGGGGAGAACCTTGAATTGGTAGTGTTGACCTTCTATTGTGAACCTGAGATATTTTCTGTGAGCTGGATGGATGGGTATGTGAAAATACGCGTCCTTGAGGTCCAATGTTGCTAGGAAGTCTCCTTGCTGTAGCAACGGAAGCACTTGCTGTAGTGTGATCATATGGAAGTGTTCCGACAGTATGTACTGATTTAGGGGTCTGAGGTCCAATATTGGTCTGAGTGAACCGTCCTTCTTGGGAATAAGGAAGTATAGGGAGTATACTCCTGTCCCTTGGTGTTGGAAAGGGACTTGCTCTATGGCCCCCTTTTCCAGCATGCATTTCACCTCTTGTTGTAGCAGGGTGATGTGTTCTTTGGACATAGGACGGTGTCTGGGTGGTATGTTTGGTGGGGTAGAGGTGAGTTCTAGGCAATAACCATACTGGATAATTTGTCTCACCCACCTGTCCGTGGTAATTGCGTTCTAGACAGGTAGGAATTGTTGGAGTCTGCCTCCGACCGGTGTTAGGTGGTCTGGAGGTAGTGTGATGAAGTCACTGTTTTGTGGCAGTGGAGGCTCTGGTGTTGTTGCCACCACGTCCGCTCCCCTTGTTATTTTTGCCCCTATAACCTCCTCTGTTGGAGTTCTTGTTAAAGGAACCTTGGGTGTTGCCTTTGTATGTAGATGAGGTCTGTGGAGTATTGCCTCGTGTAGCTGCTCTCTATGAGGAGTGTCGAAAGGATCCTCTGTGTTGCTGACACTGCAAAGCACCCATTGATTTTGCTGTTTCTTCATTTTGTCTAGAATGGTGTCAACTGCAGGGCCAAAAAGGAAGTCTTGATTGACTGGTTGGTTAAGAATGGTGGACTGCACCTCGTTCTTAAAGCGCGACATACGCAGCCATGCATGTCGTCGTAGTAAAACGCTAGTGTTAATAGACCTGGCAGTAGAGTCTACTGCGTCAAGCGCACATTTGATGGAGGTGTTTTTAATACATTTTCCCTTCTGTATGAGGTCATTAGGTTGGTCTTTAAAAGGCTCAGGCAGGTGTTGCATTAAGCTTTCAAGCTGGTCATAGTGTGCTCTGTCGTAACGAGCTAGCAGAGCTTGTGTATTCGCAATTCTCCATGAATTGGAGGCTTGTGATGCTACTCTTTTACCCGAGGCCTCTAGTATTTTGGACTCTTTATCGGGAGGGGGAGCCTCCCCTGTTGTTTGTGAGTTGGCCCTTTTGCGTGCATTAGCCACTACCAGTGAGTCTAATGGTAACTGACCTCTGATATAGGTAGGGTCTGTAGGGGCTGCTCTATATTTCTTTTCAATCCTGGGATTGATTACGCGTGCCCTGGCTGTATCTTTAAATATATCAGGCGCGTGTTTTAATACCCCCTTTAGCATAGGGAGTGTTCTGACGTTTTTTTCCAAAGTAGGGAAAGTGTCAAATAAGAAGTCTTCGTCTATAGGGTCATTGTGCATGTCTACGTTGTGGTACTGCGCTGCCCTGTCTATTAGTTGGTTGAAGACAATGGTGTCGTCAGTAGGTGACGGCTTTGTTGGGTATGAGGGGACGTCAGGGATGGGATGCGTGTCATATGGGTCAGTTGGCTCCCCCATGGTTCATCTTGGGGGTTAGGATCCTCTGGATAGTCATAATCATGCTGAGGATCTTCCCCTGTGTTGCCCTCATTGTCCCCATAGTGAGAAGAAGAGTAAGGAGCAAAAGGCATAGTAAGCATAGTGGGATAGAAAGGAATGAAGGGTCTAGAGGGAGAAGTCCCAAAGTCCTTCTTCTTTAGAGGAATGGGGGAATGAGAGTCAGTGTCCAGTGGTCTCTTCTTCCTGTGTAGGATTGTGACTTTACCAGTCTCAGGATTAATATATATCTTAGCCTGGTCGTCTGATGGATCTGGATGGAAGAGTTCTTCTTCCACTGTCCGTGGCTGTGCTTTGATTTCTTCAGCCTAGTCTGTTTTGGATCGACTATTGCCTCTGGGTCGATACCCCCTTCTGTTTCGACGACTTTTAGTGGCTTATTGGTTTTTCTCGGCTCGGACCCTTTGGTCAGGTCGACAAGTGATTTCGGATCGACCGGGTTTTTCGGTTCGACACGTTTTTTGTGCTCGACAGGTTTTTTCGGTTGACTGTCCTTTGTCGAGTCAATGGCTTTTTTGGGATCGACCGGTCTTTTTGGAGCACTTGTCTTTGGTTCGATAGCCTTCTCCGGCTGGATCACAGGCTTCGATACGGCACTCTTTACGTCGGCGACCTTCTTTGGTTCGGCGACCTTCGGCGCAGCGGGCTTTTTTGGCTCGGCGGCCTTCTTCGGGTCGACGCCCTTCGGCTCGGTGGCCTTCTTTGGCTCGACGGACTTTTTAGGTTTGGCGCCTTTTGACTCGACGGCCTTCTTTGGTTCGGTGCCTTTTGGGTCGACGGCCTTCTTCGGGTCGACGCCTTTAGGCTGTATGGCCTTTTTCGGTTCGACGCCCTTTGGGTCGACAACCTTCTTGGGTTCTGGAACCTTCTTTGGGATCACGTTACTTGGCCCTGGGGTCTCTGAAGGCTTAGGTTTCGGAGCCGAGCCGGACGGCGGGGCTGGCAAATGTTTTTTCGGATCTTGGCTAAGGCCTTTTGGTGATGCCTCGACCGGAGCCTTCGGTAACGGGGTAATCGGTGTCGGTGGCAGTGTACTCCCGATTTGCCCCGGTGGGATCTCGTCGTCGGAGTCCGAGTAGTCCTCGACGGTGACAATCTCTAGGTGCGAATCTGGAGCGTCTGGAAGTTCTTGATCATCATCGAAGATGTTGTCTGGTTCCGGGGCCTGTCGCTGCATCTCTTGCCCAGCGGCCCGGCGAATCCGGATTGTTTTCTTCGACCGGAATCGGGCACAGGCCGGGCAGGTTTCTTCTTTATGGTCTGGTGATAGGCACTTGTTGCATACTGAGTGCTTGTCAGTATGCGGGAACTTGGAGTGCATTGTGGACACCTTTTAAATGGGCTCCTTTTCATCGGCAGCAGGCCCACGTGGCGTCGAAAAGGCCCAACGGCCCGCGTCGACGGCCGGTTCGAGATGGAAAGTTCGATCGAGTCAATAAGTACCGAGCAAAAACAATACCGTCTAAGTGGAAGGCCTTTAGAAAAGTTTTGTTTCGATTCCGAAGTTGGAGTGTAGGAATAACATCCGAACCCAATGGCGGAAAAAAAACAATCTGAGGATGGAGAAGATGCTCATGCGCACTGTAGTCCAGGGGAGGAGTCACCTATCTTGTGATACTTCGAAGACTCTTCCAGGACAACAAGGTGCAATCATCCGGAACCAACACTAGGCGGTGATCTATGCACAGATATGAATTCAGCAGCCCACAAGCCTCGAACATAAATATTACAACATTTTTTGCTGGGGCTCCAAAAATGATTGCACAGAAGCAGCTTTCGAATCCAATACTGGTTGAACGCCAAATAGCTGTCAGTCTTTACAAAGTCCGGAATTAATAAACTGCTGCATGGAAGATAGATGAATCAGGAAGAGGGCTCAATAAACATGACATTTTCAGCTTCAAGTGCTGTACGTCTGAAACAAATGATTCCCTTCCCTATACTTAAACCATTATAGCAGTATGACATTTTGAGAACAGGCAAATACAAATGTTTTCATTATTCCGTTTGTGGAAATATGTGCAAAACGAATAGTTTCTTACCTGTCGGTGTAGTTTTGCAGCTTGATGATCTTTCTGGATTCACTATGCTGTGCATTATTCCGCTGTCTTGTGGTTGGGTCCGGATTCGTAGTCTTTTCTTTGTTTTTGTTTTTTGTAGCCCAGGTGGGCGTCGAGGTCCAACCTTTGGTGTATTTCCGGTGACATCGGCATGCTTCCTGCGGAAGTTCCCACTCCTGGGCGCCATCTTCGGATTCTTGTTTCTCGTGTTCGTCTTGTTACCGAAGTTATGGCAATGTTCAACTAAAGTTTTTTCACCGCTTTAACATTTAAGGCTTCTTTTCCAAATATTGTCTTTGTTTCAACCACCTTATCTCTCCAGTCTCATCTTTCTGGCGGAGGTGGGTGGGTTCGCTAGTGAATCCAGAAAGGTCCTCAAGCTGCAAAACTACACCGACAGGTAAGAAACTATTCGTTTTGCAGCGTGAATCTTTCTGGATTCACTATGCTGTGCAAAGACTTTGTAGCGGTTTCTCATGTTTGTGGCGTCTGGGTGGAAGATGAGCATTGGTTATTGAATATGTGTTGAAGCACCCTTTGTCCGACTTGTGCTTCCTTGTTTATCAGTATATCCACACAGTAGTGCTTCGTGAACATGTGCACAGAAGCCCATGTTGCCGCCAGGCATATGTCCTGAATTGGTGTGTTAGCTAGGAAAGCTATTGTAGCTCCTTTTTTCCTGGTAGAGTGGGCACATGTCCCCTCTGTTAGTTCCTGCCCTGCCTGCTTATGGCAGAACTGTATTGTTTGGGCGATCCATTGCGCAATGGTTCCTTTAGTTACTGGTTTCTCCATGAAACTGTTAGCGAAGGACACAAAGAACTGCTTTGTTTTCCTGTGTTCCTTTGTTCTCTCAATGTAGTGCATGACTGCCCTTCTGGCGTCCAGAGTGTGCAATGCCCTTTCAGCTCTTGTTGCCGGTTTTTGGAACAAACTCGGTATCTGTATAGTTTGATTCAAATGGAACCTTGACACCACCTTTGGCATGAAGTGTGGGTCCGTTCTCATCACCACCCTATCACTGTGTATCTGTATGTAGGGTTCCTGTAGTGTTAGTGCCTGCAGTTCGCTCACTCTGCGCAATGAAGTGATTGCTACCAGGAAAGCTGTTTTCATGGTCAGCATTTCTAGGGAGGCCTTGTGAATCGGTTCGAAAGGTTCCTTAATGAGTTCCGTTAGGACTAGGTTAAGGTTCCATCAGTGGCGGCTGGTGACATTTGAAAGTGGCGGGGCGGAAACTGATAATGTTACTGCACCGTAGCGAGCTCGCGCAGCGAACGATTCCGAACCCCCCAAGGAGGGTTTGAGGGGATTTAAGGTTAATAAAGCAATTGTGAAAGTGCAGGTATTACATTATTAAAGAGCTGTCATATAACATAGGTAGCTGCTTATTCAGTATAACCAGGAGGTCGAGCAATTACATAAACGTAAGTGAATGGATGATCAACACGAATACAGGTTAACATAGGTTTATGTTCTTTGGTTTGTATAATACGTAGCAGTACTGAGCAAACATTCATATTTAACTGGGCTTACTTAAAGATTAAAACAACTGGCAGATGTACACACACAAAGCAACATTTGACAGCCGGAATAAGGAACAGTTGTAAATAGGTTCTGCCCACATACCACTAATGATGGTAACTGATGCAAAATCAAACCACTGTTCCAACTAGCTTATACAACCCCCAAAAAGCTTTACACAATCTCTCTGAATGCTTGTGCTCAAATAAGACCCCCGGCAAGTAAGGTCATTCTGCAATAGAAAGCCAACGAACTGGTTTTCCACTTAGTCATTCATTTACATTATTCCTCAATATTCTGAGGAAGGCTAGATCCTCAGTGGTATTCAACTCATCCTTCTTATGCTGTAAGATAGTGCACCCACATCCATCCGTATGCCACTATAATTCCTTTTTGCTCTATTAGATTTTGCCAGGTGTGACGTGCTAAAATCTAACATCGGCCACAGACTTTAGCACTTCTGGCAATTACCAGCTGTTTTAAACTTTTCAGAAATCAGAAGCCCACCCCTGCACAAACAGAAGGTTATCTGCAACCAAAGCAGTAACCCACCAAGCTATCAGTAATAAAATAAAGTTATCACATTTGTGACCAGTATGTTATTCCCCATCCTTTGTAATAGGCATATTAACATTCTATACAACAATCTCTTTACCCTCAAAAGTTATTATACAATGCAGAATGTCTTTATAACAAAGAAAGCCAGAACAGACTTGCTATCACATTTGTCCTTGGGGCTTGGGGCCAATCTGTGACCTGCATGTCATGTGCTGTGTTTTGCAGTGGGCACATTGACGAGTCAAGCCTGTGGCCATACTGCACATTGTACACAAATCACCTCAGCAAGTTCATGTACCAACAGTCAATGTGTTGCTATTCTACTGGAACTTTTGGGCTATACAGTGTTTGCTGCAGTAGGAGCATTACCCTCATAAGATTTTTTTTTAAATGCTATCCGTCTGTAAACAAGCCAGAACAGATTTGCTGTTACATTTGCCCATGGTAGCAATGTTTTTTTTAAAAATGCATGAAGTGTCACTTTCTGAATAATTCATCCATTTCCAGTGCTGCTTACGGGACATGTCCATTGTGGAAGCACCAAAGCTCGGGTGCATAGTGCAGAGGTGTACCGTACGTTCTGCCACAGTGTGTGGAGGTGAAGAACATAAACTTAATAAAGCATAAAATTGATACCTTCTATACTAAAGTATTATGGTAACTGTGGGCCCAGTAGATTTCAGTAATGGCAAAACAGTGCGTATGACGCATTGAATACCTCCGGCTTAGTAGAATTAAGGATTATCAAAACCATTTGATCAAAGAATTGAAAAATGTGTATGGAAGAACAATCTGGAACCAGAGAACTTGTGCATTCAGCTGTGAACTGTTCATTCTAGTTGTGAAAAGCCATTCAAAAGGGGCGGGGGTAGGTGGGTGGATGGTGTTTCAAATGCTGTGGGATGGTTCAGTTGCAGTGGGAGTGAATACCCAAAGAAAGGATTGCATGTTTTTATTCTTCAACCATGCAGGCACATTTGGGAAACTGAAAGAGGGTTTATCAATCGGCTTGCCTGCCACCAGTACTTTAATATTCTACTCTGTTTTCCTATGTATAGGTGACTAAAAAAAGAATTGGAAAAAAAAAGCAAAAAGACAGAACTTTTCCTATTTAAAATGTTATGTTATGATATTGAGTTTTATGTAGTGCTTGAATACCCGATGTCTTGGCGCTGCCTTGAGAAAGGACGAGTAAGCAAAGCCCAACTATTGGTTGAAAATCCACAACTATAAGGGCAAATATAAGAACAAAGCAGTTCACAAGTGGTTGGCAGCTGTCTAAAACATTCCAAAATGACTACAATAGCAGAGTCAGAAGTAAATCGAATACATGGAAAGTAGTCGCTCCTATCCCTTCCAGAATCGCTAAACAAGAACACATGGCCATAGTTTCTTTTTTCGTGGGAAAAGAACGTGTGAAGATATTGCTTCGAAAGCCTGCATTTTCATCGCACAGCCTGCCCGACACCGAACCCCAACCGGACCCCCAGCTATGCACAGCAGTGGATGCCAGAAGCCCCTGCTCGCCCTAGAAGCAGACTGGTGGCAGCACTTGTCTACTGTAGAAGAGCCGAGGGCCGAGGCCTGTGTGCATAGTGCAGATGTGCACGTTCTGTCACAAGGTGTGGAGGGTGAAGCACACACTTGCATACCACTGTAGAAACGCTGCCTGTGAGGCATGTTTCCATAGTGCAGAGGTGCGTGCACCTAGGCCTGTGTGCATAGTGCAGAGGTGCAAGCTCAGTTATGTAGAATGGAACACATCGCTACTGTAGAAGAGCCGAGGCTTGTCACTTGTGCGCATACTAGTGCAGGGGCACACTCGGTCCCAAGGTGTGTGGGGACACTGGAGAACGCACGCACACCGTCACCGCCTACTGTAGCCTCATCATCATCATAATGACGGCGTCTTAGAACGATTAAGGATCGATTAACGAAACAAACAGATCAGTTTTTGCAATGTCATGATCTGATGATCATATAACTTACGTCACATGGGTGCGGGACGCAGTCCGGTCGTGCTAATCGATCACCGATGGTCCGGATGTAATCAGATGATCAGATCACCAGACAAGACAGTCACTGCAGATCACACGACTTACGCTGCTGCAGCAGTGCACATGCATGCAATCGCAAAGCTGCTTAAGCAGGCCCGTCCAGGCAGCAGGAGGTCCGAGTGAGTCCACACACGCAGGCAGTCACGACGAGCGCGCAGCACCATCCTTCTGCAGCAGCCAATCCTGGCGCAGCGTTAGCAGCGCCACTGCCCCAGGATTGGCTAAAGTGCAGACTGAAATCTGCCCATTTTGAGACCCGGGGCCCTGGGTCCATGCCTATCTATAGTGGTAGAGAGGGGGTGGGGGGGGTGGGAGGTCTGAAGTGTGCGCATGCGTGGGCCAGTCGAAATCTCGACAACTCCGGCCTTTTGCATGCGCACGGCACTTGCAGTACGTTAGTGAGTCACCCTCTGCCTTCCCTGTGTGCTGCCTGCCTGTCACTCTGCGCAGCCCCACCCCCCACGGGCCGGCCCACTTCATTATGGATGCCCGATCCTGTCAGGCTTCTTCCGGGGACTTGGTGCGCTCGGCGCTCCGATTTTTAATTGAATTGGAATTTGGTTTGGAAATTGGAAATAACATATTTTATTATGCAGTCCAGTCGGCGGTCGTCCAGGCTAGTGGGGCAACGCCCCAACGCCCCCAATGGACGCACCGCCACTGGGTTCCATGCAGGTGGTGGCACCCTCTTTGGCGGTGCAATCCTCTTTGCTCCCTCCAGGAATCTCTTAACGACCTGTGATGTGAAGAAACTCTTGCACGTTTCTCTTCTCGTGTAAGCGACTATTGCTGCCAAGTGAACCTCAGGATGAGCTCAGATTTTTGTCGAGCAGGTGCGTGAGGTACTTTAGCACTGTTGAGTCCTTATTCATCTTATTGTGTAGCTTTTCCCTCCTGCACCACAGTGTAAATCTCTTCTATTTTGCTACGTAGCACTTCCGTGTGCTGGGTCTTCGTGCTTCCCGAAGTACCCTCAGGGTGCTTTCTGGCAGTTTCAAAAGTGCAAACTCTATGTCTTCAGGAGCCACGCTACGAGGCTCAGGCTCTCTGGCTCTGGGTGCAGCACTTCTCCGTTTTGCCTGGAGTGTAGGTCCTTTCTTCTCCCGAATCTGTGGGGCGCCCTCTGTGCCATCTCCATGATCTGTGAGGTACCATGTCTGCCTGGCCCACTGTGGTGACACCAGTATCAGGGTCATGTTGCTCGCTCTACACTTGCTGAGTACCTTGTGCGTCAGCGGTATTTGGGGAAAAGCATAAGCAAATGTCCTGGACGAGTCTATCCATAGGGCATTCCCCAGGGAGCCCTCCGCGGGCTGTCTGGATGCGAAGTTTTGGCATTTTGCATTCTGGCATGTTGCAAATAGGTCTACCAACGGTGTCCCCCACCTGTCGAAGAGCCTTCTCGTCTCTTGTGCATCGAGTTCCCACTCGTGGGATGCCGATGTCTGTCTGCTGAGCCAGTCTGCTTCTACTGTCTGTCTGGATCAACACTCTCTGGTTGTACAGTTTTGTTTGGAAGGCCTTTATGGCTAGGAAAACGGTCTTCAACTCCAGGTAATTGATGTGTCTGACCGCATCTGCTGGTGTCCACAGGCCTCTTACTTTGAGTTTCTCCATGTGAGCGCCCCATCCCCTCTGGGACGCGTCTGTGGTAATGGTAACTGTTGGCGTTGGTTGCGTCAGAGGCATCCCCCTTGTTACGTTCTCCATGTTCCACCATGCCATCTCTTTCTGCGCTGTAGCCATTCCTGTAAAGGTCTCATGTGGAGCCGTACGTTTGGCACTAGGTGTATGCACGATGCCATCATGCCCATGATTTTGCTCGCTGTCCTCACTGTCCGAGCTTGCCCCTTCTGGTAGAACTGCGTCTCCCTCACGAGCGCTAACATTCTCTTCTCGCTGGGGAACACCTTGCTCTGTAAGGTGTCGATCTGTGCTCCCAGGAAGATTTTTATCTGTTCTGGTTCCAGGGAGGATTTTCCCCAAAGGATGGAGAATCCTAGGTTCATCAGTGTGCTTGCACGTTTTGTATGAACTTGCTTTGATCAGCCAGTCCAGGTAAGGGTACACGTGTATCCCTTCCCTTCGTAGGTGTGCTGCGACTGTTGCGAGGCATTTTGTGAAAACCCTTGCTGCCGATTGGAGGCCGAACGCCAGGGTTGTGAACTGGTAGTGGTCTTCTCCGATGATGAATCTGAGGAGGTGTTTGTGGCCCCTGTTCATTGGAATGTGCAGGTAGGCATCTTTTAGGTCTATGGTGACCATGAAGTCCCCGCCTTGCAATTGAGGAAGTACCTCTTGTAGGGAGGTCATCTTGAATCTCTGCATTTTTACGAACTTGTTTAAGAATCTTAGGTCCAGGATGGTTCTCATAGTTTCGTCCACCTTTGGTACCAGGAAGTATGTGGAGTATATGCGCTTGTTCCTTTCCCTTTAAGGTACTGGCTCTATGGCTTGTTTTTGCAGGAGCTCCTTTGCTTCCTTCCGAAGGAGCTCTAGGTCTTTTCTAGCTAGTGGCCTTCTTTTTAGCTTCCTGTCCGTTGGCTTTCCCTCCAACACTATGCAGTACCCGTACTGTATGATGTTGAGTACCCATTTGTCTGATGTTATACTCCTCCACTCCCAGAAGAAGCGTTTCAGTCTTCCTCTCACTGGTCTTACATGTAAGGAGGTGTCTAGTTCGTGTAACTCCTGTCCGATGTATTTCTGCTCCACTCAGGGAGTTTTTGCTCGGGTGGGCACATGGAGTTTTATTAAGTCACTTAGAGGCGGGCTGCTGTCCCCCCCTCTTATTTTGCCCACATCCATTTCCTCTCCCGCGAAAGGACTGGCCTCTTGGTTGGTACTGCCAGGACTGTTTTTGCTGCCCATGCTGTGTCTGGGCGTCTGCTTGGTGGGCTTGCTGGAACACCTGGTGTGATGTCCCTGGCTGGTTTCCTTCCCCTACCGTTAGGTCTTCGTGACGGGGTGCCCCTTTTAGTACCTCTGAACTGTAATGCCCACATGGATCTTGCAGTCTTGTTATCCTTTTTCAGTTGGCTGAGTTTCTCGTCAACTGGGGCCCCGAATAGCGTTTCTCCGTTGAACGGTGTGTTGAGGATGCTGTGCTGTACTTCTGGCTTGAAGACCGAAATCCTGAGCCAGGCCTGTCTTCTCTCCATGATGCCCATCATCATGAGCCTGCTGTAGGTGTCTGCTCCGTCCAGGGCAGTCTTGAGGCAAGAATTGGCTACATTCTTCCCCTCTTCGGCAAGGTTTTCAGCTCTTTGCTTGAATTCCTGTGGCATGTTCTTTATTAACTGGCCCAGCTCTTCCAGGATCTGGTATTGGTGCCTGTTGAGCAGTGCATTTGAATTTGCCATGCACCAGCACTTAAATGGATCACATTACCTAGAGAGCGTGGGGGGTGGGCGCTACCTAATTTGATGCTTTATTATTGGGCTTCAGTCATGAATTATAGCACAAGATTGCTAAAATCTAACCCAGATGATCTGAGTATTCCTACACCACAAGAACTCATCCTAGGGAACGGGAGCACAGGCTGTCTCTGGCGGCACGTTAACGATGAACACCTTAAAAAGGTGAAATTCAAAACCATCAAAAATGTTGTGAAAGTGTGGGGACAGGTTAAAAAACTACTTGGTATAGGGCGATTTTCACACTATACACCGGTTTTTCAGAACTCAGATCTCCCAGAAATATTTCATGACTCCTATATACGGAGTTGGTGTACATTAGGGATAGAGCAACTTGGATGCTTTTTCTCTACTCAGGGCATGAAATCATTTGATGAATTAAAAAAAGATTATAACATCCCAAACAGGGACTTCTTCAAATATCTTCAAGTGAGAGATTTCCTGCTAAAAAAAGGGGGAGGACGTATTAAATTTCAAATTTGTGAAATCATAGAAAATATGCGCAACAACACGCCGCCAAGAATTGGTGAGATCTATGAAAGCTTTAACACCTTACTCCCAGATGATATGGACAAACATGGGGCGGCATGGCAAATTAAACTAGAAGTTCCACCTAGTATTCCACTTTTGGCATATGATTTATCTTTAACCTACTTAATGTCCTTAAAACTACAGACACAATTCTATAAAACATATTTTTCGCTGTATTATACACCGTATAAAATCTCTAAATGGGGGACAGGTAAGGGCACCACTTGCCCGCGATGTGCACATCCTGCTGCGGATAGTGTGCATATGTTTGCCACATGTAATTCTTTATCAAACATTATAAACAAAATATCAGGGTTTCTCTCAGACATTACTGGTGCTGGGATTAACATATCAACTGAAGAGATTATGCTGGGCATCACTAATAAAGAACGCCCTAGACAGGTGCAAGGGGTGATCTTCGTGGCAATGGCAATCTTTCGACTATGTGTCGCATCAGCTTGGCTCGATCCCATTCCACCATCCTTCTCCCAATGGAAGGCTAGACTACTTGCGACATGTAGCCTCGAGTTAGCCATTTATAAACAAAAAGGGCATAATATTCGGCAGAGAGGCATGAAAATCTGGGCACCATTGCTAGATTGGATACAGGCGTATTGAATATATGAAGTGAAAATGCCTGGGACAAATGCTAATACTATTTATCCTACAAACAGCGCAACTCAACCTCATACAGAATACCAATTTATGTCTCACTAGATCACTATAGAATGAAATGTATGACCAAGAATGCATTGAGTTTTGATTTTAATGTTGTTTTTTTTCTTTCCTGTTCTCCTTTATCCCCTGCTTATGAATTTGTATATGTGTAATATAAATCTCTATGTAAATAATAATAGAATCACCTGTCCTCGTGTGGGGTGGGGGGGTGGGAACCAAGGGCTACAAATAAAATGCTGTAAAAATCTGAATAAAAAAAAGTTTAAAAAAAAAAAATGAATTTGCCATGCACCAGTGCATTGCGGCATTCCGTTCAATTCTTCTCACCACCAGGTCCATCCTCTTGCTGTCTTTGTCTGGAGGTGGCCCAGAAGTGGTAGGCATATTGGCGCTCTTTCTTGCCGTGGCTGCTATGATGGAGTCTGCTGAGACCGATCCCTGAATGTAGGGTGGGTCCTTGGAGGAATGTTTATACTTTTTCTCCGTCCTGGGAGTGACGACTTTGCATGTAGCTGGTTCCTTGAAAGCCTCTTTTCCCTGCGCCATGACACTGTCGAGCATGGGCAGGAACTGGCTCCTTGTTTGTGTAGGGAGCAGTGTCTCGAGAAGGAAGTCTGCTTTCTGCTTTTCTTCGTCTAGTTTTACCTTGAAAACTGCAGCCGCATTCCTGATGACTGTGTTGTAGACTCCGATGTCATCTGGCGGCGAGGGCCTCGAGAGATACGGGTCGACGGCTTACTCTGGACTTTCGGGGTCGACGTCCTGCCAGTCTACTTCCTGAGTCTCCGAGGATGCAGACCCGAGGAGTGTCCTGTGGTCGTCGTCTCCTTCTTCCTCGTAGTAGGAGGCCCTCCTCCTCTTCTTGGTCGTCGAAGGTCTCGACGCCCCCAGACTGTCCTTCGACGTCGTAGTCCTCCTCCTCCGTTTCCTCGACCACCTGTACCCTAGGTTTCGTCGGGATTGTGTATTCCTTCATCCTGGCGTCGAAATCTTTTTTCCGTTGCAGGATGTTTTCCATCTCGGCCTCGAGGCGTCTTTTCTTTTTCTCCATTTCTTCCGCGTGGTCTGCGTCGAATTGATTGGCCGATCTTTTCGGCGCCGAGCCGACTTTCGCCGTCGAAGGTTTCGGTGCCGAGCTGGCTCTCGGGTCCTTCGTCGACGCTGAAGCGCCCTTCGGGTCCCTTTCCCTCTGCGTCAAACGCTCCTTTTCGGGGGCGTTTTTCAACGTCTTCTGCTGTTCTCCAGCTTTCGGCGCCTGGGAGTCCTTCTCAGAGGATCCGCTGTGCCTTGGTGTAGCCGCGAACGCCGAAGTTTTCGGCGTCGGCGCTTTCGAGGTTTTGCCCTCAATTTTTTGAGACTCTGGGTCTCTATGTGCCTTAGGGGCCGTAGAGTCTCCTACCTTCTTTGGAGTCTTCGTAATATCGGTCTCTACGACCGTGTAGCCGTCGTCTTCGGCGGCGGCGTTGTCCTTCTCTTCCGATGATAGCCCCAGTCTCGAAGGGACGGTGGCTGTCCCTTGCCCTGCATGGTGGCGTTGGCTATCCTCTGTCTCTTTCTCACTCGAAGAGTCTTCGGCGTGAAGGGGAAGCAGGCGTTGCAGTCCTCGCTCTCGTGGTCGACCGGTAGGCAAAGGTTGCAGACCGGGTGCTGGTCCTTCTGCGCGTACTTGTGGTGGCAGTTACAGCAGAATTTGAAAGGAGTGTTGCCCATCTCATGCGTTCAGGGGGCCCCCTGAGCTTGCATTCTCCGATGGACGTCGAAGTTCTTGAAGTTCTTCTTCTCCTTCGTCGTCCTCTTCGATGATGTAGTCTCCTGTAGTCTTCTTAATCTCTTTTCTTGCAAAAGGTGTGTTTTTTCTTCTTTCTCCAAAAATGTCTGGAGCCCTTTCGGGAACGATCCAGACCCAACCGCGGAAAAAAGAATCTGAAGATGGCGCCCAGGAGTGGGAGCTTCAGCAGGAAGCGTGCCGACGTCACCGGAAATACACCAAAGGTGGGACGTCGACACCCACCTGGGCTACAAAAAAAACAAAAAACAAAGAAAAGACTACGAATCCGGACCCAACCACGAGACCGCGGAATAATGCACAGCATAGTGAATCCAGAAAGATTTACGCTGCAAAACTGTAAGATATCCGCAAAAGACATGCTGCCAGAAAATTAGCTCTTATTCAAACTATTACCTTCCCACCAGGTACGTAGGCACTGCCGTGGTTCCAAATCTTTGCATCCCATAGTAATTAATGAATCCAACGTCTCGGAGAGAGTTCATTGCTTCTTCTACCTGTGCATCTGTTCCAGTTATATTCCTGTCAAACATTACAAGAAAATAGTAAGAAAGTAAAATAAGCAACATTGGTACATAACTTACAATTGATACACACTGGCACACCTGCAATGCTGTATAGCTACCTGTAGGAAAATGGAATTTTGTTGCATTTGTCCCCCCACTTTTGCCCAATTTAGAACTAATAGATGCTGGTTTCAACTCTGACCATGCACTGAAGCTTGCTACTAGGCTCCAGTGCTCTTTCCTTAAAGAAAAGATGTGCTGAACTGTTATCCAATTGACAAAGACTTTAGTATCCCTTTAAGTCCCTAGTAAATGGTACCCCTGATACACAGGACATGGGTATAAAAGAGGCTCCCTAAGGGCTGCAGAATCTATTATGCCACTCTAGAAGAAACACACACAAAGTGCAAGCAGCCAGCCATTGCACGATGCGTGAAAGGGTGCACACTCTTATGAAAACATGACATGGCTTCCTCACTGCGTACCATGCTAAAGCCACTGCATGTGATATATATGCAAGTCACCCCTACAGCAGGTCTTGTAGTTCAAAGGCAGGGTGCATTATATTACATAATAGCATGTCCAGCTATGCCCCTGTGCTGTCTAGTTCAATTAGTAGATGGTAAAAGTGAACACGAAAGCCATTGTCAGTATATGCACTGGGCACTGGTCATTAAGAATTCCCCAGCTACATGATGGCTTCAACGAAACCTATGGTGTTTGATATCAAATACCTCATCTTAATAAATCAGTTTGAATGCCAGTAGCTGTTTTATTAAGATATACACCCAGAGGGCACCTTAGAGGTGCCCCATGAAAACTTAACAGCCTCTTAGTGTGCTTGCTGACTGGTCTCATCCAGCCTGCCAACACAGACATATTTCTGAGCTCCTGCAGGTGAGAGCCCATGCTCCCCGAGGCTAGAAACTATGCTTGCTCTGGAGGAATGTGTTCACACCTCCTCCACCAAAAACAGTGCCACATCCACGCTCACTTAGCTGCACCACTGCACAGGAACAGCCGACCAAAACTTTCTGCAACTGAGCTCCCTGGCCTGAGTACACCATCACCGACTGTGCCCCCCTGCTCCCAAGACCCTCATGACCGAGCCTCCCACTGGGAGCTCCAGGCCTTGTCCCCAAGTCTCCATCTGCAGCCTATTTCTAGATGTGCCCCCTCTACTCTGCCAACAGTGTGGCACCAACCCGTCCAGCACATGTGCACCCAGACTCTTTAGGCCAGGTAGACCCGAACTGATAGGGGGTCAAGGTCACAAGATCCACCAACACTTTAAGTCCTAATTAGGACCCCCGAACTACAATTGCAAATACTTTTATGCCGTATAGGATTCTTTCTCCATAGGAAAGCATTACAGCGTGAAGCGCATTTGTGTGACATTTTTGCTTGATTGTAAAAATTGGTAACTCGAAAAGTACTTACCTATTACTGAAGCTCTCGGTGTCTAAAAGAATATAAAAATCCTGGTTATTTTTCTAAATTGGTCTCTTGTTTCTTTTTGAGTGTGTGTCTCTGTGTGCACAACAAATGCTTAACACTACCCTCTGATCAGCCTAAACTGCTTGCCCACACTACCACAAAAGAGAGCATTTGAGTTTATTCATTTAAGCCCTGTAAATCAATAAGGATTGTCTGGAATTTCAACAGGGTGTACCTCATTTTGGCACACTGCATTACAAACCAGCTTGCTACACTACCTTCATTTGTGATAACTCTTGACTACTCAAGAATTTACTGTAGTATACTCTGATCTTGTAGAAATCTGCCTGTTTACTATTCCTGTACCTATTCGTGGATAGATCCTTCACCATTTTATTTTTAGGTATCTGTATTGGATTTCAACAGTTATCCAAATATTTGCATGTCAGTGTTTAGTTTCTTCTGGTTTTTTTTAGCAACTGTACAACTGTACCTTCATACATCTATTTGATTTGGTGCACAGACAGACTAGCGAGTTTAAAATGTCAATATACACAAATACTGAGCTTTAAATATCGTTATACAGAAATATCGACGGGGAGAATATTGTGGTCAAGAACATCGACTTGCAGGTAAGAAATATTGTTTTTGGAAATATCGAAGTTGTTAATATCATTTGCAAAAATATAGTTGTTTAAAAGAACTATATTTTAATTAGTGTTCAGTACTTTAGTATGTATTTTAAAAGTGTGTGATCTATTGTTTTGTACAAGAATTTGTTTTATTTTTTAATATATGTGTTACTTTTTTAGTAGTTATTAATTTTGTCGTAATTACATTTTGCGTTTTTAAGTTCTGTAGCGGGTATAGGTTTATAGGGAAGTAGAGTGGGAAGTAACTTAATTATAATAAATTTATGATATTTTTGATGTATTCTTATTTATTTAATTTAGATTTTATTGTTTTAATTGTGGCAATTTATTTTCAATTATTTATTCCTTGGTTGTTAATTGTCAATTATGTGAATTGTGTTATTTTTTTAGGAGCGGGTTGTGGGTTTATAAGGGAATAGGGTGGGAAGTAATTTAATTATAATAAATTAATTATACATTTGTATTTATTTATTTAGTTTTTATAGTGTTAACTGTGGGAATTAATTTATTAATTAATAATTAATTGACTGAATTATTAATTAATTAATTGGCAATTGTGTTAACGTGTCAATTTTTTTAGAAGGGGGTAGTGGGTTTATAGGGGAATAGGGTGGGAGGTAATTTAATTATAATAAATACATTCATATTTTTTATTTATTAATATTTATTAATTTATATTTTATAGTGTTAATTGTGGGAGTTATTTTTATGTACGAATGTATGAATTGGTTGTTAATTCTTATTAATTAATTTGTAATTATATATTTTAATTGTGTCTTATTTTAGGAGTGGTTGGTGGGGTTTATTAATTGTTAATTAATGCTAATTAATTATTTACAATTAAAATATGGCAATTGTGTAATTAATTTGTGATGTAAGCTGTGGGGTTTATAGTGGTAAAGTGTGGGAACTATTATATTAATTAATATGTTTTTGTTAATTGATATTAATTTATTAATGTGAAATTAGTTATGGAAATTGTGCCATGATTTTTAGGTGTGGGTTGTGGTGTTTATTGGGGTAGAGGGTGGAAAGTAATTAGGTTTAAATAATTAATAAAAAGTGTATTAATATTAATTTATCAATTGATGAGTATTTATGTAAGTGTTGATTGTTATTTTGTGTGTGTGTTTTAGTTTTATAGGGGTAATGTTTGGGGAGTAAATATATTTTTATTTGTTTTAAAAAAAAATGATCTAATTGATAATTAATTATGGAAGTACATTTATTTTCATTTAAATGTGGGTTGTGATTTGTGTGGTGTTATAGGGTAGGAAATAAACAATATTACATTCATGTAATAATTAATGTTTTTGTTTATAAACATTTTCTATTAACCCGGTAAGTGCTGCGCGCGTTCAGCGGACGTCGCGTGCACTACCTCAGCAGTGCTGAGCACGTCTGCTGAACGTCGCGGCCCCGCCCGCTTAATAGAACGTTCCACACTGGGGCGGAACGTTCAGCGCAGCGGAGGGGTTAAACAACAGTCTTATTTTTAAATTATTTTTGAATTTTTTAAAATAATCTATCTAGGTATGTGTTAGATCTTTTGGACATTCTAATCTTTTTCTATCTTTTGTAATATTTAAAACTTTTATATACGTTTTATTTATATTTTGCTTTTTAAAATCTTTTGTGTTGTTGTTGTTAATTTGTTTGTTTTTAATTTTGCACCGACTCCAGTGGAAATATAAATGTTTACCCCTTCTCTAGCCAACACTTTCCCTACTGTTGCACAAACGAGTGGGAAATAGTAATTTTTACCCCTCCGCTATCCAACACTTTCTCTACTGTTGCACTCACTGTAGTGGGAATAGTATTTTTTTACCCCTCCGCTATCCAGCACTTTCCCTACTGTTGCACTCACTGGAGTGACAATAGAGATGGGGAAGAGGGAGGTTGGTAATCCAGAGTGAGAAAACGAGGAGTCAAGGGAGAGGGGGAACAGCTACCAGAGTCGTCGGTGTATTCCCTCTACTGTCTTTGGTTCGGATTGTGTTCAGTCCTTCTCCCAGGTCGCCTCCATTTAGCCCTAACCCCTTCAGTTGTTCAGTGTGTTACATACTATTGCAGTTGTCTTCCACTTCTTGAAGAGTATGAACATTAAGAGCATCGTGTCACAAATCTGCACCGAGTCTTAGTCAACAATGCCCTTTTGTTTTGCTAGTGCAGTTTCTCCTCCTCCTGTCTTGCCCACTTTTTATCAGTGATTGTGCTATTGAAGTTTTCAATTGCTTGAGCAGGTATCTTTTGGTGAGAAGCAATGCTAGATCTAAAACTTCAATGGTGGTTTTGGCCTTAAGTTGTCTTGGCATGAAGCCTACATTGCAACATTTTACCTTTTGCGTGCTGGGCCTTCCAGTGTTACGCTTGGCTAGGTATTTCTAGTCAATGGTCTTGAATATCCTGATAATTCTGTAATATATGCAGGATGTCCACCCTATCTGCTCTGCTGTGGGGAAGTTGCATATCTTCCTTATCTTACTTAGTTTATTAGGGGTAAGTTAGACCCTATAGAAGATGCTGACTTGCAATAATTTGAACCTAGCAATCATTGATATTTTCGGGAGAAAATTAGGGTCTAATACATGTCCTCTATCTCTCTGCCCGAACATGTGTCCATTTGTCCCCAAGAGGCATCAAGTCTATTTTGGTTTTGGTTAATATTCGTTTATATAGAGTTGTTAACAAGCCATTTTCCATGGTCAAGATTTGTTCCAGTACCATAAAAGTTTTCAATTCTTTTGTCACTCTACCCATGACTTGTTTGAACAGGTACGTGGCCTTTACATCGGTTATGAATTCCCCTCTTAATGATTCCCCATGGTATTCAACATTGTGCAACCACCTCCTATACCTTAAACCTATGTACCCACTCCTCTTCTCTCAAAGACCCAGGAATCCTTATATTTGTATTGTGGGTCCATACAGTATTTGTTCTCCTGAGGTGGTTTACAAAGAAATACAGTAAACGAGGAAGTGGCACATTTTGGTAGGTGCTGTTCCACCCATCATTGATATTAAGGGGGTGTTGCAGAAGCCTGTAATGCATCTTATCAATTGGAACAGGGTCAAGACAGATTTGCATATGGCTGAGTATAATTATGATGTACTGGTAATTACTAGTGGCTGAGGTTAATTAGATTATTCATTTGTCACTTTTTCGTATACTTTAAGATTATGGCATCATCAAGGGAAAAGAAAGACTTTTTCTCCAAAGGCCACTCCATTTTGTTATTCCAAGATCTTTCATTGATCAGTGTACACCATTACCTACTGCAATATTTGGCAGAAACAAAGAAAATACTTTCAATTGGACAGGAAACAACATTATGAAGGGAAATCAGCACAGATTCAACAGCACCACAAAGCACTGATGTTGAAATAAAACACAGCTTTCAAAAAGTGCTCCAGGAGTGACTTAATCCTGCTCATATTGTTAAGTAGAGGAACGTAGTCTTAGACCAACTGCAGGTTCTGAAGAAAATTTCCTGTTCATCCTGTTCAATGCAATCGGTGAGTGGGTGTGTTTCCTTCTCCCTGGTTCCAGAGGCAGCGCCGTGCGCAGAGGAAACATTTTTTCAGTAGAGAACTTTGTGTTATTCAAGTAAGGATGGCAGGACAGTTAAAGTAAAAAATATACAGTATTCTCTTCCCCCATTCAGCACACCACAATGACGTCCGAAAACCGGGGAAAGCGGTTTGACACACGTGAGGGCAAGGCTAAGGGGGGAGAAAAGAATAAAAAGCCTGATAACTTTGAGAGCATTGAGAAACCTGATGCAACCAAGAACACTCTGCTAAAGACTCCTCAGGACTCTAATAATTGTCAACCTTTAATTACTAACATGTTTGGCCCAAATGAGGGAAAAGTGCACAGGGCTCAGGAGGGAGGGGGAAAGGGGCCAGAAGGAACAAATGGATGCTGCCACAGTAAAGCTCCTAATGCCCCCACAGCACCCCTAGAGGTGGCACTAGAGCCTAACATTCAATCAAATCCTACCCCTAATTTGACACTCCGCAACGAAGAAACTACCTTTAGAGACTCTGTTCCTGGACTCCAAGATGGCCAACAGAAGCACACAAAAAACATAGAAATAACAGATATTGAATGCTCCGTGTCCATCAAGGACCCTGGAATCGAAATTGGAAATATCCCTCGGCCCTTGCCTAGGACACCTGACACCCTGGAGAATGCAAATGCTACTTACCAGTATGCATCTGTTCTTGGCATGTAGGGCTGCTGACATTCATATCTGTGCATAGAACGCCGCCTAGTGTTGGGTCCGGATGATTGCACATTGTTGTCCTGGAAGAGTCTTCGAAGTATCACGAGATAGGTGGCTCCTCCCCTGGACTACAGTGCGCATGGGCATCGACTCCATCCCCAGATTGCTTTTAGCCATTGTGGCCAAGATGGAGTGAAACTCAGTGAATGATGACCATGCCATGAAATGATATGTGAACACTGCAGCTGCTACAGGCGCCGGGGAGGAGGGCGGGCGATATGAATGTCAGCAGCCCTACATGCCAAGAACAGATGCATACTGGTAAGTAGCATTTACAGTTCGAGGCATGTGGGCTGCTGAATTCATATCTGTGCATAGAATACATAGCAGTCCCTCCATTAGCGGCGGCCGCCCGTGCCAGCTGCAGCAGTTTGGAAAAGTGTCTTGAGAACAGCCTGCCCTACAGCTGCCTGCTGTTTGGAGTGCACGTCTACCCAGTAATGCTTAGTAAATGTATGTGTGGTAGACCATGTGGCTGCTCTACATATGTCCTCTAAAGGAATGTTTCCAAGGAAAGCCATAGAGGCCCCCAACTTTCTGGTGAAGTGGGCTCTTGGTGGAATTGTAAGAGTGCGTTTTGCCTTTGCATAGCAGATTTGAATACATTTCACGATCCACCTAGCAATACCAGCCTTGGAAATAGGGTTACCTTTGTGATGTGGCGCAAAGGCAACAAAAAGCTGCTTAGTCTTTCTAAAATCCTTGGTCCTATCAATGTAATACATTAGGGCCCTCTTGACATCAAGGGTGTGGAGCATCCGCTCCGCCAGTGACTCTGGATTTTGAAAGAACACCGGCAACTCAATGGTTTGGTTGATGTGGAACTGAGACACAACCTTGGGTAGAAATTTAGGGTTAGTGCGGAGCACTACCCTGTTTGAATGAACTTGGAAGAAAGGCTCTTGGATTGTGAGGGCCTGCAGTTCACTAACCCTCCGTAGCGATGTAATTGCTACCAGGAAAGCCACTTTCCATGTCAAGAACTGAATTTCGCAAGAATGTAGTGGCTCAAAGGGAGGACCCATCAGTCTTGTAAGAACCACATTGAGGTTCCATTCAGGAGCTGGTGGAGTCCGTGGCGGAATGACTCTTTTGAGGCCTTCCAGAAATGCTTTGATGGCAGGCACTTTGAAAAGTGAAAGGTGCTGTCTATTTTGGAGGTATGCGGCCATCGCAGACAGGTGAATGCGAATGGAAGTATATGCCAGATTACACTTGTATAGATGGAACAGGTAACAGATGATGTTCTGAATAGAAGCATCTAGTGGATCAATGTTGTGGTTTGCGCAATAGATGACAAACCGTATCCATTTTGCCGCGTAACATGCTCTAGTAGTGGGCTTTCTAGCCTCCCGAATGATGTCCATGCAATTGGGAGGAAGGTTGAGGTAGCCAAACTCTAGGACTTCAGGAGCCAGATCGCCAGGTTGAGCTGTTGCGGATCTGGGTGCTGAATGTCGCCATGGCTCTGCGTCAGAAGGCTGGGTGTGAGATGAAGCCTTTGATGCGGTACCACGGAAAGTTCCAGAAACGTGGTGTACCATGGTTGGCGAGCCCACGTTGGAGCAACTAGGATGAGAGTCATCGAGTGCTGCCTGAGCTTGCGCGCCACCAGCGGTATCAGAGGTGCTGGGGGAAAAGCGTACGCAAATCTGCCTGACCAGTTCATCCATATCGCATTGCCCTGCGATTGCGGGTGTGGGAACCTGGCGGCGAAGCTTTGGCATTTTGCGTTCTCCCTTGTGGCGAACAGGTCGATCTCTGGATGACCCCACCTTTGGAAGTACGGTTGGAGTACTGATGGATGTATCTCCCACTCGTGCATTTGGTGGCTGTGCCTGCTGAGCAGGTCCGCCATCTGATTGTCCTTGCCTGGGAGATGTTCTGCCATGAGGAAAATGTTCCTTTGAATGGCCCACTTCCACATGCTCTGAGCCAGATGAGACAGCTGCGGAGAGTGTGGCCCCCCTGTTTCTGAATGTAGTACATGGCCGTCATGTTGTCCGTCTGGATCAACACGACCTTGTTGCACAGATGTACTTTGAATGCCTTTAAGGCCATGAAGATCGCCATCAGTTCCAGTACATTGATGTGCATCTTCCTTTGCTGTAGTGTCCATAGTCCCTGCACCGTGTATTGCAGTACATGCGCTCCCCATCCTCGGAGAGAAGCGTCCGTTGTCAGGACGATCTGCGGCACAGGCTCTTGAAACGGTCGGCCCTTGCAAAGGTTTCGTGGATTCCACCAATGCAGAGAGTTGTATGCCCGACCGCTCACCAACACTAGGTGTTTTAACTGCCCGTAAGCCTGAGTCCACTGACGTGCTAAGCACTCCTGAAGCGGACGCATATGTAGTCTCGCGTGTGGGACTATGGAGATGCAGGAGGCCATCATGCCTATCAACTGCATGAACACTCTTGCTGGAAGCGAGTGTTGAGGTCTGAATCTTTGGATCAGCGACTGAATGCTGTTGACTCTCACTGAATTCGGCTGCGGTGTGGCCGTCAGTGTTTATGGTCGCACCCAGATACTGCCGTATGTGGGCGGGCTGGAGATGTGATTTTGGATAATTCAGTGAGAACCCCAGATCGTGCAGAAGGTGAATGGTGTGGGACACGTGGTCGGCGCACTGCTGGGCCGACTTCGCCTGAATGAGCCAGTCGTCCAGATAGGGGTAGACGTGGATGTTCTGATGTCTCAGATGCGCCGCCACCGTCGCTAGGCACTTTGTGAAAACCCTGGGCGCTGTGGTGACCCCAAAAGGCAAAACCTTGAACTGGTAGTGCTGGTTTTGAATGGTGAACCTGAGGTACTTTCTGTGTGAAGGATGCAGTGGAATGTGAAAGTACGCATCCTTGAGGTCCAGAGTTGCCAGGAAGTCCCCTTGCCGAAGCAGTGGGAGAACCTGCTGCAGCGTGAGCATATGGAAATGTTCTGACAGAATGTAAAAGTTGAGAGGTCTGAGGTCTAGGATGGGCCTGAGGGATCCGTCCTTCTTTGTAATCAGAAAGTACAGGGAGTAAACTCCTGTACCTCTTTCCTGCGGGGGCACGAGCTCTATTGCTCCTTTTTGCAGCATGACGTTGACTTCCTGCTGCAACAAGTGCAAGTGCTCGCCGGACATAGGACGGCTCTTTGGGGGTATGTTGGGTGGAGTGGACATGAGCTCCAGACAATAACCATATTGGATAAGAGATCTGACCCACCTGTCCGTGGTGATGGACTTCCACACGGGCAGAAACTGCTGGAGTCTCCCCCCGACCGGTGTTGCGTGGTCAGGGGGCAGTGACAAGGCGTCACTGTTTGTTGGCGGTGGAGGACCTGGAGCTGTTATTACCACGTCCTCTGCCTTTGACGTTGTTGCCACGGTATCCACCCCGACCCTTGTTGGTATAGGACGGTTGGGTGTTACTCTTATAGAATTGCATCGACTGTGACAGTTGACCCCTCGAGGTGCCTCTATTATTGGAGCGACGAAAGGAACCACCCCGAAACTGCTGGGACTGCAAGGCACCCATAGACTTTGCAGTGGCGGTGTCCTTCTTCATTTTCTCGAGGGTGGTATCAACTTCTGGGCCAAACAGGTGGTCTGGGTTGACAGTTTGGTTCAAGATGGTAGTTTGAATGTCTGGTTTGAAACCGGATATTCTGAGCCATGCATGTCTACGAAGTAGAACGCTAGTGTTAATTGCTCTTGAGGCGGTGTCAGCCACATCCAGAGTGCACTTAATTGAAGCATTGGTGATAAGCTTCCCCTCCTGTATCAACATTTCTGCTGCTTCCTTATATTGATCTGGTAAGTGCTGTAGAAGGGTCTCTAGAGTGTTGTAGTGTGCCCTGTCGTAACGCGCAAGTAGCGCCTGTGTGTTGGATATGCGCCATATGTTGGCTGCCTGCGCAGCAACTCGTTTCCCCGAAGCCTCAAATACTTTTTATTCCTTGTTTGGGGGAGGAGCATCACCCGTAGTTTGTGAGTTGGCTCTTTTGCGTGCATTGGAGACAACCAGGGAATCCAGAGGCAACTGTCCTCTGATGTACGTTGGATCAGTGGGCGCTGCCTTGTACTTTTTGTCGATACGTGGGTTGATGACTCTTGCTCGGGTGGGCTCCTTGAAGACTTCTGGCGCATGTTTCAACACCCCTTTTAGCATTGGCAAAGTTTTTACAGTTTTTTCAGCGACTGAAAAGGTGTCAAAAAGAAAATCGACGTCTACTGGGTCAGCATGGAGATCGACGTCATGATTGGCTGCCGCCCTTTCAATTAGAGCATTGAAAGCTGCAGAGTCTTCTGTTGGGGAAGTCTTTGCTGAAAAAAGCTGAGGCTCCTGCCCTGAATGCGGGTCCCCAGGGTCGCCACCAGCAGACCATGGCTCAGTCACATCTTCTGGGTCTGAGTAGACTGGATAGGAATACTCATCCTCGTCGTTTCCATCACCCTCCTCTACATAAGAATGAGTGGGTGAAAGTTCATGGCCTTGTGGTGATACAGGCTCCACAGAGGCAGAGGCACCAGCAGAGTGCATCTTTTTCTTAAGTGGAATTTGGAAATGCTCCAATGCTGGTTCAGGGGTGATCTTCCTTTTAAGGAGAGAGAGCTTGCCTGTGTTGGCGTCGATGATCACTTCTCAACGCTCTTCTTCTGCCAGCGGTTGGTGGCGCGGGCTTGGAACCACCAACGATGCCTTCGGCGTCGAAGATAACTTCACGGGCACTCCGGCCCCAGGTTTTGCTGTGAAAGCCTTCGGCGCCGTCTTTGGCGGCAACGTGAACAGAATCGGTGTTGGCGTCTTCGCCGGTTATTGGAGAGGCTTGGGCGGCACAGTGTCCTTCGGCTCGACTGCTGCGGCCCCCTCCCTAATACGCTGAAGGGACTCCGTGACCTTATTAGTGAACGAGGCGGAGGGACGCACCGGCTCGAGAGAGTCTTCTGAAGCCGGTTTTGGGACGGTGACCAATGACGCAGTCTTCGGAGCCGACGCAGCTGCCCCCTTGGCCTTGTCGAGTGGAAGCGGGGCAGTGAGAGACTTGGGGTCGTCCTGCCGCTTCTTCGTGGCCTTCTTATGGTCGTCGACCTTCTTGGTATCGCTGCGACTTTTAAGTGCGTCGACCAACTTCGGCGCCGATGCAGCCGCGTCGGCCGTTTTTACCTTCGGCTTCGATACCGTAGTCTTCGGGTCGGCCATTTTGGCGTGGCCCTTGAGCTCGATGGCCATCTTGGATTTCTTCGGCGCCGAGGCCTCCGAAGTCTTAGACCCGACCAGTGCGACTTGCGCTTTCGATACGTCTGGCGTAGAGACCGATGGTTTCACTTTCGGTTTCTGTACCGTGAGTGGTGCCGTATCAATGTCCGTGGCCGGGCCGGAAGGCGGAGCCGTGGGACGGGAATCAAGGCTTTGGGTAAGGCCCGAAGGCGATCCCTCGGCCTGGGCCTTAGAATGGTGGCTGGCCCCGGAGTCAGTGTGAGGAAGCTCCTCGTCCGAGCTATCCTCTACGGTGGCAAGGGCCCAGTCGTCGTCCCCTACCTCCTCGACGACTTCCTCGAAATCCTCGTCTTCCGCGTCGTAGTCTTCCTCGACCTCCGACGCCGGGTTAGATTCTGTGATATCCTGGATAGTGTCGTCGCCGACATCCTCCGTGTCGAAGATGTCCGTCGGAGGGGGTGCCGATCGCTGGGCCTGCAGTCTCGCAGCTCGGCGGAGCTTGAGTGTCTTTTTTGACCGGAACTTGGAGCAGGCCATACACTTGGCCTCGTCGTGGTCCGGCGACAAGCACTTATTGCACACCGGGTGCACGTCGATATGTGGGTACTTCGAAGCACACACCGGGCACCGCTTAAATGGACTTCGTTCCATGATGAAAGTAGGTTGGAGCGTCGTGTAGGCCCGTCCGCGCCGAAAGCACGCGGAAGGGCAGAGTTGGTTCGGAGCCGATGAAACAAACGAACCCGAACGATAGACAATACCGACGCGAGTCCTAAAGACCTTTTGGTCTCAAGCAAAGTAAGTTAAACAACTATCGATTCCGAGAGAGGGAACCGAAACACATCCGAACCCAATGGCGGAAAAAAACAATCTGGGGATGGAGTCGATGCCCATGCGCACTGTAATCCAGGGGAGGAGCCACCTATCTCGTGATACTTCGAAGACTCTTCCAGGACAACAATGTGCAATCATCCGAACCCAACACTAGGCGGCGATCTATGCACAGATATGAATTCAGCAGCCCACATGCCTCGAACGTTCTATTCCCTAACAGCTGATTCCAAAATATCAGGCCTGAGTATAACTGCCTCCAGTGAGGGAGAATGGCCCAATTAGAATAGCAGCTCCGATTCGGACCCTCACTCAAAAACTTATGGACAGAAAAAACTTAAAAGTAAAGAAGGGAAGCCGGAGGAAGAGATGTGAGACCCCAGTTTGTGGAAGCACTGGAGACTTGAGAAGGAACTATTCACAACTCACTACAATGTCTGATCAAATAGGTTCCTCAGGGCGGAAATGCACAATTACAGGCAACACAGAAGATGGACGGTTGTGGACTAAGAATGATCCGGCTTTAGCAGTTGTGCTACAATCAATTAAGAGCTTCTTGGAGGAGGTAAAAATAGACAACCAAAGAGCATGTCTGGCTGCAAAAAAAGTACAAGGGGCCATCAGGAAGGTGGGCAGAACCTGTTTCAAAATTGCGGACAGAATGGCCTATGTGGAAGTTCGGACTCAAAATCTGGAGAAGGATCTAGTCACATTGAAGACACAAGGCGACGAACACAAGGGGATTGTGAAGGATTTAATGAGGAAAATGGAGGAATATGAGAACAGACAACGACGCAATAACCTCTGTGTTCTAGGCATTCCGGAAGGAGTTGAAGGGAATGGCCCTAGGAAATATAAGATCTCGCTGCTCAAGTGGGCTTTTCTGGAATTGCATACCTGGGACTGGGACAGAGAGTTCCACAGAGCCCAAAGATTCCGGTTAACACAGTTGAAACGTCCCTCATCCACTCCTCAGTATCCACACACAATGATTCTATATTTTGGAAACGTTCTGCTCCGCCAGTCTCTTTATGACTTGGCTAGACCAACTACTAAAAAAGAATTAGAATGAGTGAGCTTCTTTACAAGATCTGACTTCGCCCAAGCCACTGTCGGGCGAAGGTGGAAGCTTAGACAACTCTTTAACCCCTTTCAGCAGCCCGGGGCAGAAGTTTACCTGCAGAATCCAGCTCGGCTAAAGGTTGTTTTTAAGAAAACTACTCGCAGCTTTATATCCGAAATTCAGGCCCAGGCATCTCTACAGGAGATTACTGGCCAAAATGGGGGCATGGTCTAACGACTAGCAGACTTTAATAACGTAATAACTTTACCGGAGCTGATTTAGAACACTTATTAACAATTTTAGATAAAATATTTGATTTACCGCTTTTTGAGGGTAATGTGAGGGAGGGGGGAAGACTTGTGGGACAGCTGGGTTATGACAGCTCAGATGACATCATCCTGGCTCAGGCTTGGCCAGGCTGCCTCAGATATAGGTTGTCGGCGGGGGAGGGTAAGGCAGAGGGGTGGGCAGGTTTCGGGGAGGAAGGGGTTGGCACAACGGGGAGAAGACTCACATTTACTCGTTTCTTTCTATCTTTCCTCTTTCATTTATGGTAGATGGGTAAGCTGCGCATAGCAACGATTAATATATGTGGCCTCAATGACTCCATAAAAAGACAGTATACTGCAGCTGGGCTTCAGTTACTGAAGGCCGACATTATCTCTATGCAGGAAACTCATATTGAAAGGGCTCAACTGCACTTACTAAAAACACTTGGTTAAACGTTGATGGAGGAATGACACAAAACTCTCAGACACGCAGGGTCACGATCTTGACTTCTAAAACTGCCCTTCAATTTAGGCGAACATCAGTGGACCAGCAAGGGAGGTGGGCAATAACTAAATGCTGCAAGAATAATGGGGATATACTCACTATATACTCAATCTATGGTAGTACCTTAGACGACCCAGCAGTATTTGAACATATAAATAACAAATTAGCTGCCTGGTTACTCCATATAATTGCATGCAGGGATTTTAATATAAATATACCTGCTGATAGAAAATTGAGTTCAGAAACTAGCTGGACATGCAGTGGCAGGAAGCTGAAAGTGTTTCGAGCACTAAGGACACTATCCTTAGAGCAAGCACTTTGCTATCTTTGGAACTGGCAAAATCCCTTGGGTCCCGGCTTTACCTATTTTTGCTTTCCACACAGCAAGCATGCCAGATTAGACTTTATATTGTTATCTCACTCACTTCTCCATGATTGTTTTATTGAGAAAATCCCCACGCATTTTGGCCGATCACAGTCCTCTAATTGTAGAGATTAAGGAGGGCATTACATTGAGTTTTGAACGAGCTCTCCTTTTCAATGATGAATACTGTAATCCTATGAGGGAGTGGATGATTCTCACGGAGAATCTAGGGAGTGCAGGAATCAAAGTTGTATGGGACACATTAAAAGATGGAATACAGGGGGAACCCCTCAGATTCTCATTATCTTTGAATAAAAGAAAACGCTTATGATAAACGACATACAGGCTGGCGGCCGCGGAAGATTTGATTACAGTGCTCCAGACTGGGGGGGGGGGGCCCACGTAGAAGCACAGGCAAAAATAGCAGCTGTTAAGTCAGGAATTATGGGTATAATAGCGTAAAATGCCACTGATAAAGTCGCAGTGTGGCGGGGGAAGCGTACGAGTGCAGCCAGCAGGTTAGGCATCACCTGGCAATCAGAGCTAGATAAAAAGTAACTCAGAATACAATACAAGAAGTAAAAGATCCTGTACTCGGGATGATCACAGACTCAGATGGAATCCGAAATGTTTTTTATACATACTATCAAGAGTTATATTGTGAGGACTCACCTGGGGACGCAGGAGATGTTGCGGCATATCGAAACTTGATCCCAACGGAGCAATTCTACCAGGTTGACCAGCTACTGCTGTGTGAACTCCCGCAATAGGATCGAGATAATACTATGCATTAACGGCCTCCCCAGCGGCACGGCCACTGTCCTAGATAGCATACCTCTCAAATTTTATAAAAAATTGTCATCACAGCGTAAAGAATGTATGACACAGCTATTTATTGACGTATTCAAGGGTGGAAGACCACCAGAGTCCTGGTCACAAGCGAAAATAGTAATCTTTCTGAATAAAATAAACCATCATGGGAACCCGGCTCTTAACGCCCCATAACATTAATTAATTGTGATAGCAAGATCTATTCAAAAATTCTTGCCACTCGTATGGCTTTGGTTATTCATAAGGTCATTTTCATCTAGCAACATGGATTTATCCCAGGGCGGGGGACGACAGATCACATAAAAAGGGTTATCTCGCTCTTGGATGCTACAAACATTTCCATGGACCCAATGGCACTCATTTTGCTTGATGCAGAAAAAGCCTTTGACCGGGTCTCCTGGCCTTTCTTATGGGAGAAAATGTCAAGGATTGGAGTTGGGGAACGGGTATTGCAGGCTATTAAAATGCTTATTTTCTACCCTACAGCAAGGTTTTTTGCTAATGGGGCACTTACAGATTCTTTTAAAATACCAAGGAGGCACCCGGCAGGGATGCCCATGCTCATAGCTGCTATTTGGAGACTATATTGACCCTTTTCTTTTTCAGATGGAAAACAATAATGTTATCAGACCTACTGTAACATATGGCTGGGAAACCAAAGTCCAGGCATATGCCGACGATATCGCTCGTGACTCCAGACTCTGAAACTGCTATAAGCGAAATCGAAAAAGAAGCGGCAAGATGTGTGGCATTCTCAGTGTATACCCTTAATCGGAGCAAAATGCAAATAGTGGGCAATGAGAATTCAACAATCAATGACATTAGAGTAGTTAGAAATGCAACATATTTGGGTATTGATATGTCTGCTAGCACAGAGAACATCGTTAAATATAATATAGACCCACTAATAGTTAACACTAAACTGGATATGGCGAGACTGCATAATCTTCATTTATCTATTATCAGCAGATGCATTATTATTCAAATGCAATTTTTTCCCTAAGTTCCTTTATCTGCTGCGTGCAATCTCGCTGCAATTTACAGCTGTATTAAAAAAATTGAGTGTTTGTTTTTGCGAATCATTTGGGCATATGCTAAGCCAAGAAGGGCATTCTTTCTTTGCCTAGGGAAAGGGGAGGAATGGCCCTACCAAATGTAAGACTTTACTATTGGGGCACTACATTATTATACAACTCAGTTCTTATACAAGAAAAAACAAAAGATAGAGCGAGGGAAAGAAGTGTCGACCCCCCTAGAACTCATAATGGGGGCGAGGCTTGGGGATGGGTCTGGCGATTTCTAAATGACAACCACTACAAGAAAGTTTGTTTCAAAACATTACAAGGGAGGTGTAGAATTTGGAAGTCAGTACGGAGACTGATTGGAGTGGGGTGGCTCAACTACTATACACCACTTAGAAATAACCCCAATCTGCCAGAATATTTTCAAAAGGCCCAATAATCAAAAGGTGGGGTGAAGTTGGGCTGACTAAGCTTGGTGCTTTTTTTTCTCCTCAGGGTCTGGTATCTTTCGAGAATCTTAAAGAATGGTTTGAGATAGATCGGAGAGATTTTTACAAATATCTCATAATAAAGGATTTTCTAAATAAGAAAGGTGATGGACCAATTGGATTCGCTAACAACTACATAGTTGATAAATTAAGAGAGAACAGAGATTTATCTATAAGAGTATTTTATAATCTCTTTAATTCGCTAATGAAAGATGATATGGATAACCGGGCACTAAGGTGGAAAGCAGAGACTGGGGCCTCTGAAGACCTATTCTTTCACTCAGTCAAACTGGCACAGAGTGTTTTAATCCCAGCTCGGCTACAGGCACAATACTATAAAACCGGTTTCTCACTATATTACACTCTGAAAAGAATTGCCAAACGGGGGATGGGGAGAGGAACCTTCTGCCCTCAGTGTGCATTATATCAGGCAGATTTGATTCACATCTTCGCCTCCTGTGACGCTCTTAGAAAATTAAAGCAAGAGATCACCAACTTTTTTAAAGAGGCCCTAGGAATAGACTGCTTCCTCTCTCCTAACTTGATAAACCTTGGGGTAACACAGAACATGCAGGGGATAACTGGAGAAGAACTAGGGTTAATTGGTATGGCAATTTTACATTTATGTATTGCATCAGCATGGCTGGATCTTAATCCCCCCAGGTTCCAGCAATGGCTTTCTCGTCTTTTAGCGAACTACAATCTGTAAAAAGCTATCTATGCAAGAAGGAGAATATGCTCACGAATGAAAGGCCTAAAAATCTGGGCACAATTAACCAGATGGATAGAGAAAAATGGGTAATCGATAAGGAGGAAATCAATTCAGAATCGAAATTAAGGATACTAGAGTGAGACCAACTCCCCTGGATTAGGTAGATTGGGTTTTGGGTCGGTAGGCGGGAAGGGTTAATTAGGAAGGGTAAATAAGGGGTAAAAAAAAAAAGAAATGCATAATTGTTGTAATTCTTTGCTTTGGTTTTTCCTCTTTTCTGTTTATCTCTGAAACTGAAGAACAATTGTTACTTACCTGTAAACGGTGGTTCTCCAGTATCGGTGTCTTTCATAGAATCACATGCTTGAATATTCCCCCGTCGTCAAAGTGGGAGCCCCGCGGTAAATAAAATAGCAATAAAACCAATTATATATGTACATACAAACATAATTACATACATTCTAAAACCATAAATACTCATAAGTACCAAGGTAGCATTAACACATAGGAATACATTAAAAGAAAAAAGCACTTTCATAGCCTATCCATGTCATTATGCTAGTCCAAACTACAGCCAATCAGGCGCAAGCACCCCTCTAGCACCTTCTCCTCAGAGGCTCAGGCCCTCAGAGTTTTGTAGCACAAGAGTGACAAAAGAGTCTAGGAGGAAAAGTAAGCCTCTGAGGGGAGGTTGGTGGGTCGTATGTGTATCTATGAAAGACACCAATACTGGAGAACCACCGTTTACAGGTAAGTAACAATTGTTCTTTTCCAGTATTGGGGTGTCTTTCATAGATTCACATGCTTGAATAGAATAGTGAGCAGTAATAGCTGGCAGAAAGACAAAATAGCAGTGCATTAGCATAAACATTCAATGAAAATGATATAATGCTGCCAGACATATCATAGTAAAAATCATACAGGCGGAGGGAAAGAAAGAGGCTCACCTTATTTAAAAAGATTGCAAAGCACCGCTTGGCCCACTGCCGTATCAGCTTCGTTAATCGTCTCAAGACAGTAGTGCTTTGTGAAAGTATGCCTGCTGGACCACGTGGCTGTTCGACATATTTGGTGAATCGGCACACCAGCAAACAGGGCCGTAGAGGATGAAATCGCCCTGGTGGAATGAGCTCTCACTGTAGATTGAAGAGCCTTGCCGGCCTTCTGATGACAGAATGAGATTGCTGAGGAAATCCAACGTGTAATAGTTGGCTTGGTAACAGCCCGCCCTTTGCGCATACGTTCGTAAGCAACGAACAGTTGATCAGACCTACGAAAGGGCGCTGACCTGTCGATGTAGAATTTAAGGCATCTCTTAACGTCCAATGAATGCAATTGTTGCTCCGCTGGAGATTGGGGATTAGCGAAGAACACTGGTTCATTGAGGTGAAAATCAGTTGGCACCTGAGGCATGAAGGCCGGGTTGGTGCGAAGCACAACACAGTCCGATTTGAATTGAAGGAAAGGAGGCTGAATGGTAAAGGCGTGGATATCACTCACGCAACGAGAGGAGATCAAGGCGAGAAGAAGGGAGACCTTCAAGGTAAAAAATTTCGAATCCGCTTTGTGGATGGGCTCAAAAGGCGCCTTCATCAATTGCGCCAAAACAACATTGAGACGCGAAGTAGGAGGAGGACACCGAATGGGCGGAAACATCCTGAACAGCCCCTTGAAAAAACTGCAGAATGACTCTGGAAGAGTAGAGAGAGGAAGACCCATCCTGCCGAAAACGAGCTATTGCCGCTAGGAAGACCTTCAAAGTGGAGTGGGAAAGTCCTGATTGAGCCAACTGCAGAAAGAACGGCAGAAGCTGAGCAGGAGAAGAGTGCACGGGATGGATGTTGGCAGATGCACACGAGTGACAGAACCTTTTCCACTTTAGCGTGTAAGTCTTTACTGTGGACTGAGCTCTCGCATTGGGAAGAACGTCTCTTCATGCTGGCGAAATGTTCAAGTGGGCAAATTCAAGGTGCTCAGTTTCCAGGCCGATTATTTGAGAGAGAGAGAGGGTCCGGATGGCAGATCTGACCCTTGTCCATTGTGAGGAGATTCGCTCGAGGACGAAGGAGGATTGGTTCGCACTTTTAGAGAAGCAGCAGTTCTGAGAACCACGCTTGTCTAGGCCATCTGGGAGCGATCAGGAGAATGTGGCACGGCTGTCTCCACATTTTCTATAACACTCGCGGAACCAGCGGGATCGGCGGAAAAGCGTAGGCGAATAGATTGCACCAATCCATCAAAAGGGCATTCCCGCACGACCCTCGATGGGTAAGCCAACTTGCATAAGACGGGCATTTCCGGTTCACAGGGCTCGCAAAAAGATCCATGTTCGGGCGACCCCACAGCCGAAAGATGAAGTCCAGAGTCGGCTGATGCAAATCCCACTCGTGGGTCGAGGACGCAGACCTGCTGAGGGAATCCACTAGGATGTTGGAGATGCCTGGTAGGTGAACCGCTATCAGGGTAATTTGGTGACGGAGTGCCCAGTCCCAGATGCTCTGTGCTAGCTGAGAGAGGAGCGGTGACTTGGTGCTGCCCTGTTTGTTTACATAGTGCATACTGGTGGTGGTGTCGGTTTGAACGAGCACTGATTCTCCCTGAAGCAGAAGATGGAAAGACTTGAGCGCAAGGAAAATGGCCATTAGTTCCAGTCTGTTGATGTGCCAGGAATGTTGAGACGGGGTCCTCTAGCCCTTTATGGATAGCCCCTGAAGATGTGCGCCCCAACCTTCCAGGGAGGCATCTGTGGTAAGGACGAGCTCTGGAACAATGGTTAGGAAAGAAGTACTGGCAGCGATGTGGGACGGTTGAGCCCACCAGTGAAGAGCGGACCTCATCCGAGCAGTCACCAGGACCAAATTGTTGAAATAGCCGGTGACCTGAAGCCACTGTTTGTCCAGTTCCTCCTGAATTGGGCGACTCTTAAGCCTACAATTTGGGATCAGGGAGATGCAGGTGGACGCCTTCCCGAGAAAAGATTTCAATACACAAACTGAAACTGACCCTTTTCAACGGAGGAGAGCCTCTAGGCGTAGAATCCGCAGCTGACGTTCGCGAAGTATCCAGAGTGGCGCCTAGAAAGGTCCTGCAGGGAGCTGGATCGAACGGAGACTTCTCGTGTTGATAGACAGACCAAGGGAGTGGAATAGAGTCTGACAGAGTTGAGTGTCCAGAGACGCCTGATGACGAGATTGCGACTTGATGATACAGTCATCCAGGTAGGGAAAGATTTGAACGCCTTTCAAACGTAGATGTGCAACCACTGGGCCAGGGTTTTCATGAAGACGCGTGGGGCGGAGCGAAGGCCGAAAGGCAGAACATTGAACTGAAAATCTCTGTGCCCTACCCAGCGCAAGTACTTCCGGTGTCTTGGAAGGATCAGCAGGTGGAAATAGGCGTCCTGGAGATCGCTGGTGGTCAGGAAATCGCCCTTCGAGAGAAGGCGGAGAATTTCCGCAAGCGCAAGCATGCGGAAGGTTTGGTACTTCAGGTACTTGTTTAGGGCCCTTAAGTCGAGGATCGGACGCCATTCGCCGGACTTCTTGAGGACTAGGAAGAAACGGGAATAGAACCCCATCCCCTTCTGAGACTTGGGAACCACTTCGATGGCACCTTTCTGAATCATGAGTCGAATTTGTTGAAAGAGCTCCCTGAGGTGAGCCGGAGGTGGACCAGATGGAGGAGTGTTTGGAGGGAACATGACAAACTCCAAAGCATGGCCTTTTGATACAATGTCCAGCACCCAACGGTCCAAAGTGTTTGAAGACCAATTGGAAAAGAAAAGGGAGATTCGTCCTCCAACTTTGAGCGGGGAAGGCAAGTCATTGCTTCTTAGGAGCGGAGCCTCCGTAGGAAGACTTTCCTCTGTACGACTTGATAGACTGTTGTCGATAGGACTGCTGTGACTGGGAGGAATATCTCGGATTTCCTTGACCGTAGGAGCGGTACTGGTTGGATTTGCCGAGAAAAGAAGAGGAGGTGCCGCGTCCGCGTGCACCACAAAAAGGCTGTTTGCGAAACTGCAAAGTGCCTAGGGCACGAGCCGTCTCTGTGTCCTTTTTTTTGGTTTGAAATGCGTCGTCCACATGTTGGCCAAAAAGCGATTCGTCATCATAGGGCATGTCAAGGATTTTTGCCTGAACCTCCTGGCGAAAAGAGGTGGAACGAAGACAGCCCTGACGACGTAAAACAGCTGCCCCCGCAAGCTGACGAAAACCAGTGCACGCAATGTCCACAGAGCATTCGATAATCTCTGATGACCCTCTCTCTCCCTCCTGAAGAATCTGAAGAGCCTCTGCTCTGGTGGGCTCAGGAATGAGGTTGATAAAAGAAGACCTATCCAACCACATCTTGCGGTCGTAGCGACCCAGAATGGCCAGAGAATTTGCAGCTCTCACGGTGGTAGAAGCCATAGTGGAAAATGTTCGCCCAATGGCATCAAGACGACATCCTTCACGGTCAGGAGGTGCGGTCATTGGAGAAGACAGATTCCTGGAACGGCGCTGTGCGGCTTGGGTGATCACGGAATCGGGTTTAGGCTGCGCTACTAGGCAGCTGGAGAACCCTGGGGCACCCTATATTTCTTCTCAAAATGAGAAGAAACGCCGGAATAGAATTTGGCGTCTGCATCAGTTTGACACCCTCATTCCAGATAAAGTCAATCATGGGCACTGCACGGACCTTATTAAAAGGTTGACTCTTGAAATCATAAAGAAAACAGTCCTCATCCTTCCGAACCATAGGGAGTTTGAAGCGCAGCGCCGCTCGTTCCATAAGTTGGTGAAAACCAGCTATATCAACATGGGGGGGGAATCCCTGGACCAAAGGGGGCGGCGACTCTGTCTGGATCTGATAATCGTCCCAATCCGCCATGGTCCCAGCATCATCATCAACTTCGCCGTCTTCCTGATCTGGGCGAACGTCATCATCCTCATAAACAGTTGCCTGAATCTGAATAGATGTTGCAGATGTTGCCGATGTCGCAGATGGCCCTGGCAGTGCAGTATTGGTAGGAGCCGCTGTAGTCACAGGCACCGTAGGTTGAGGAGATCCATGGTGAGACGGTGGAAATAGTCTGTTATAGTCCTCCAACATGTATTGGAGATTAGAAATGAGAGAGAGAGAGCAGTATTTGTGCTGCGGGAACCTGAGTAGAAGGTTCTCATAGTCCTGGTATTTTGTGACCAGCTCCGAAGGGCTTTGAGCTGCCCAAAATCTATCATCTTCCTCCTCATCCGAACCAGAGTCAGGCTCCGATCCTGTTGCAAAAAGAGGAAATGGAGGCTGAGAGTGACGTGGAATCGGAAGTTGATCCAAAGACACATGTCGGCGTTGGAGCAGAGGGTTAACAGCAGGAGTCCCAGAACCGGATGATGAAATTGGTACCAGAGGCAATGATGCGAAGGTAGACGGCGACGACAGTAACTCCGTTGACGGAACAACAACCGTCGACTAAGCCATCGGCGATACCACCACCGCCGACGAAGCGCCGTCGACGAAGCCGCAGCAGATCAAACAGTTGTCGACGGAGCAGTCATCGAAGAGGCTATCTTCGCAGAAGGTGTCGACGAAGATTTTGACGTCGAGGAGACTCTTTTTTGACATAGACGAGGAGATCGGAATCGTCGACGAGACAGATTTAAAGCTCACACACACCATCGTCGACACTGAGGACGTCGACGCAGCCGTCGTCGTCAATGACCCGCTAGCAAAAGTCGTCGTCACTGTCGTCGTCAGAGAGCTAGAGACGGCAGATCTCATCGTCGGACAGACCGTCGATGCTCCCGTCGACGATTTAGCACGTTTTTTAGTGGAAACATGCGTAGAAGGAGCCGTAGATGTGCAAGAGTCAGATCTCGAGGGCGTAGCAGGAAGAGGTGGAGACACAGCAGAAGTTTTCTTGAGTTGAAGCTTCCTCTTCTTTAGGAATGGAGATGGTAAGTCCTGCACACTGCTACGCTTAGAAGTGGCTCTAGACACACTTGACGTAAGGCTTTCTGAATCAGAAAGAGGTGAATAATTATCCTTCAACCTCTGCAACCACAGGAGGAGACGCCCTTCCCTGTACTTAAGGGTCTTGGTTGAGAAAGTCCTGCAAATTTTACATTTGCCTACCTCATGCTCTGGATAGAGGCAGTAAATACACTTCTTGTGAGGGTCCTCTGAGAAGAGCCGCAATTTCCCACAAGAAGCACATGGTCGAAACAGACTTCTTACTTGAAGACATCCCAAAAATTGTAGAAATCCACAAAGTAATTGAAAAAACTGAGCAGAGCTCAGGGAGACTCCCTTCACACGACATTCGGTAGAAAATCTGAGGGCCTGAGCCTCTGAGGAGAAGGTTCTAGAGGGTTGCTTGCACCTGATTGGCTGTAGTTTGGACTAGCATAATGACATGGATAGGCTATGAAAGTGCTTTTTTCTTTTAATGTATTCCTATGTGTTAATGCTAACCTTGGTACTTATGAGTATTTATGGTTTTAGAATGTATGTAATTATGTTTTTATATTCATATATGATTGGTTTTATTGCTTTTTTATTTACCGTGGGGCTCCCACTTCGACGACGGGGAATATTTAAGCATGGGAATCTATGAAAGACACCCCAATACTGGAGAATCTTAATTGTAGTGTATACTGCCTTATAATATGCATTAATTTAAAAAATAAGTAGTTTGTGAATACCAGAACAGTAGTAAATTTAGTACAGAAAATGTAAACTGACACAAAAGTGTATGTTTACAAAACTTTACTAATGTTTTTGTATTTACAAACTACGAATGCAATGTTACTACTAGTAATTTTATGACTGTAATTTTACTACTAGTAAGATTACTGGTAGTAAAATTACACTCATAGTTTGTGAATACCAAAAAGTAGTAAAATTACTACAGAAAAATGTAAATTCACCTTTGTGAATCGGGCCCAGTGTCCAAGTAACTTTCTAGGCTTTGTTATTTCTTCCTTTATTCAGAAGACTGCGGTGAGCACTTTGCAAACCTGGCTTCCAACTTTCTGGAACCTCCATGCAATGCAACCCTTCACAATGCTGAGCTCTTCAAGCAGCACCTCACTTTCTTAGCCGCTAGTTTCCCTTTTACCCTTCACCTTCTCGATTACCACCACTAATACCACCATAACCTATAGGGCCCTTTCTATGGCCTCCAGTCACAACTAGGGTATCCTGTTAGCACCTGCCAAGCTAAATTTATATATGTCTCTCCTGTGCAGTGCTCCATTGGTTTGTAAATAGGGCAATGTTATGTAACTCACATACAAACGCTTTTAGCAAAGAGCTACAGCCGGCTGAGTTTCAGACAAGCAGTCGTGGATCATCTACTGCCTCAATTTAAAATTGACTCTATGACTTTCCCTCCACAAGCACTCAAACTCCAGTGTTTTTATTGGTTAACAGAGGTATTCATTATTATTAACAACAACATTTGTACCTGAGGACAACTGTGAAGGTGTTTCCTTGGAGCTCTCCCAATTTCAATGCGAAATTCTTGTATTTGAAGTTTCCAAGTTTCAAATTCATCAGACATTTGTTTAAGTGAGCAAGTCTTTGTGCGGTGATTCTAAATAAAGAGATACACATGGTCAATAAAAGCTAATAAGCAAAAATACATTCAAAGCCAACCAGACTGTTTTTTCATTTTCACTAAAGAAATATATCAAGGGGGTAAACAATAATAGAATTTTACTCTGATTGCTGCAATCACTTTGTAAGATTACTGTGATGAACAGCATTGTTTATTCTTTTCATCCTTAATAATTTTTTTGGCCCTTTAGTCAATATGCTTGTTCAATTGTGCTCAACAGAAGTGGATGGAATGAGAAGCAAATCCACTGCAGCTTAGGGAAAAAGTAACAGGGTTCAAGATTATGGGAAAATATGACCAAGTATTTACACTGTTAAATTACATCTTCTCCATCTATTCTCTCTATAGAGGCTACATAAATTGTCTGATCATAACCGTACAATATTAAGAAGTTTTGGTTGTGTTAAGGTAAATACCTTGATCATATCGCCAACTCGAAACGTAATTTGATATAATAGGCTCTTCTCACTATTATGTAGTTCATTAGACTAGAATGCTTCTATGTTAGGATTCATTATAGAATAACTCTGATGCTCTTCGTCTTGGGGAGGCGTACATTTAAGGTCCAGCTTATCAGATGATAACATGCAACAATAACAGGAGTAATAGCAATATCCTCACATGCTCATATATTCTAAATTCAATTCTGTCTCTATAGTTGGGAGGAGTTCGCCACCTACAGCAAACAAGTACCTTTTGTTCATAATGATATTATGAGGAGGCCGGTGATTAATGCTGATGGACAAGTACAGTTATAGCTCTAATTTTAAGAATAACTGTGTAAAATTGCCAGATATTACACTTTTTATCTGATATCCAGCACTAAGCCACAACTAGTACATAACCTCCTCAGACAGAAACCCCCTTCCTTTGAACTGTAACATTGTATTATTGAGGGTGGTGTTTCACTGCATTAATCGCTGTGTAGTTAAACTATTGTCACAGTCTCTAATGCCCTTATGGGTTGTTCCTGCTTTCAATCAACAGTGTTATGTTATGTTATGTTATGTTATGAATATTTATTCAGCGCACAGCTGCTCCAGCAAAGGAGCGTCCTGGCGCTGGTCATTCTTTGGCAAGAATAGAAATTATTTGATCTTTCCCTAACAGATAGAGAAAAAACAAATAAATTCAGACTTTCAACAAATACACGAATTTCATGGTTCTTTCATTCTCCTCAGAGCCCCCCTGACCTCAGAACTCTAGAATCAGTTGAACTACAAGCCCAAAAGAGTGTCGTATTTTGTTTGGGCAAACATATTAGGTCGAAGAGCCAGGTCTTGAGGTCTCACAGCACAGGTGCTGTCAATTGTGGCCAACATGTATTGTCAAATACCTCTTTTGGCTAATTTAGGAGGGCTCCAGAGGCGCTATGGCTAGGCAACTGCTCTGTTCAGGTCCGGTTTAGACTCTTTGTTTAGGTTTGTCCTACTCACATTTTACTGTTGCGTTTTGGAAAGCAGGAAATACCTTTCACGAAACAAATTGATTGCTAAATTATTTTCGAATAATGCAAGCTCACTTACCTCAGAACTGCAATCTCCTGAACGGTTATGGCCCTTTTATCTTTTGTTCCCATGTATGAAAATATATTTGGCTTCACTCTGTTGTACAGAAAAAACAAAACGACAGTAGTGACACACATTTCTCCAAAGGTATTTTTACAGAATTTTCAAACGTAGGATACATGAAAATTACAGCACTGAAATCATAGCTTAAGAATAGAGTTGCAGTGGGGCTGGGTGCCCCTACCCCCATACGACAGGCTGTCCTACTGTTATAAGCGTTTTGTATCGCGCACAATTACTCAAGAGTATCCTGGCGCGCAAAGTTACCGAATTCTGGCAGGACAAAGGAGTTTAAGCTGGAAGGTTAAAGAAGAAGGTTTTGAGTTGTTTTTTAAATAACATAAAGTCGTGGATGTTGCGTAAATCTAAGGGATTGTCCAGACATGTCCCAAGGAGGAAATACATACCGTCAAATGCACTGGGTTGGCCTGGGCCAGCCTCGCTAACCTCATCAGCATAAGTGAAACATACTCACTGCACATTCCGTTACACAATAATCCACAACTCCCGCTGATGACTGAAGAGGAAGTACAGAGGCAATGACTAGCAAATGCACTGCATACTATTGGTGATCTATTTGCTAATAATCACTCCCTACACAGACTACCTGAAAGGTCGATCCTCCCAATTTATTAAATGCATAAAATATCTGTATTCATCCTTCCCAGCAGAACCAAATGAATCACTGCTCCTTGCAATTCTTATTACTGACCCCATTCCCATCTGGCTGGTCACTTGTCTGTACAATGTCACTATGCAATAATTAACAAACACAATAATCCCCATGAAGAACGGGTGGGGACTTGATCTGGGGCATGACATAAATGTAAATTGAACATTCTGTGAGCAAAACAAAAGTGTCTCCTGTAATGGATGACTGCGATTTATCCAGTTCAGGCTTATTCACAGGTCTTATTACAACCCACTCCACTATGTTGCGATATGCTCTTTCCGCATTTCCCCCCCAGAACGGACTATAACAATAATTATGGAAGTAAAAGGTTATGTCAAAGGCGTGCTAAATCCTTACTGAAGATGTGTTGCATTAGCCCTGATGCTCAGTAAAAGAAGGGTGGTAATGCACTGGGAAAAGAATACAGTCGTTAGATGCGCCCAGCAGATTTGCGACCTCAACACGTGTGCTGAAAATATTGAGTTACTTCCCCCCCGCTTCCAGACCTAAAGATGTATGGGCTCCTCTACATGCTTACCTAGCTGCATTCAACCGCTCCTTCTACATTGTGGTGGAGAGCCAAGTCAGGAAGACTAGAATTAGAACTTTATAATGGGGCAGAAAGAGTCTAACATCCAGTGGAAGAATAAACCTTGTGTGCTGATTGTTATGATGTCAGAAAGAAATTGTATCGCTATACATAACTTTGCGCCCTGTGCTCATGATACCTCTGCTTGATACTTAAACTCTCTATATGCCTGATCTGTTCGATTAGTATGAAAATAAAGGTTTTAAAAAAAAAGAATAGAGTCATAGCAAAGTAGCCATTGGCTCCCCACCCTTTACCCTCTCTCGCCACATTCCCTTAGGAACACCCTGGTAAGAAGCATGGCAATGAGGATATCGCTATAACGGTTAGCAGTCCCACACCCAGCTACTCAACCATCCTTCCCAGTGTTCGATCCCATCGCCCTCCATCTTCGTGGGCATACTGTGCTTAGAAGTCGGTTCAGTTAAATGCTGAAGCAGTGCATGCCACATACTCTTAAACTGTAAATGACTCTCTCCTCAACCAAAGCAGGCTTGGAGAAAGGTACATATGGAGCAACTTAAGCAGCGTGTAATGCCAGGAGATACAGAACCTTAAATGTGTCTCATGATTCCTAATGCAGCAAGAACTTTTAAGTATGTTCCCTATCAATACCTCCCAGATTTTTGTCATAACAGGTTTGCACAAAATGTTCCCCCATTTTTTCATATGGGCCTATATGGGAACAAGGACAGCATTTATCAATAATGCACAAATTCTGGAGAGGATATCTAAAAGCCCACCAGTCATGAAATCAGGATTTCAAGCAGCAGCATCTTTCTTATGGCGCCCGCTTTGACTCATGGGTGTATGCCCAGTATTTTACCTCATCAAACTGAAGGCTTTTTGTTTCTCAAAGACTGAAGTCCACTTTTTACTGTGTGAATGACTTACTTCTGTCAGCTTTGAATAGATCTGTATTCTCCCCACATTCCCAGACTCTTTAGGTGTCAAAAGTGCACCTATGTAGCACCGAAATAAAGGCGCTATTAAAATGAATGGGAGGATCAGCAAGCTACATCCACAAGTATCGCCAACAATCGTATTTCATCCTCGTCCCTCCTCCTCCGCCTGGGACAACAACTGGTGGCCCTCAACCCTCGGGAGTCCACCAACCCCTACAGACCACGCACGAAACCTCGGCATCATTCTTGACTCCTCCCTCTCCATGACCCGCCAGATCAACGCCGTGGCCTCCACCAGTTGCACCCTCCGCAAGACCTTCAAATGGATCCCCCCCACCGAATGCAGAAGGACCGTCACCCATGCACTAATAACCAGCAGACTGGACTACGGCAACACCATCTACGGCTCAATCAACACAACTCTCCTACACAAACTCCAAACCATCCAGAACACCGCAGCCAGTCTCGTCCTCGGGACTCAGAGTCACAAACACATGACCCAACACCTACGAGACCTCCACTGGCTCCCCGTCAAGAAGAGGGTTCAAACTCCTCACCCACGCCTACAAATCCCTCCACCACATCGGACCCAAATACCTAAACAAGAGAGTCTCCTTCCACGTATCGAAGAGGAACCTCCGCTCCGGCGACCTCGCCCTGGCAGAGATCCTCCGCATCCGCAGAAACAGCTGGCGGGAGCGCCATCTCCTACATCGCAGCCAAGACCTGGAACGAGCTCCCAGTAAACATCAGACGCTCCCCGACCCTGCACACGTTCAGGAAAGACCTCAAGACCTGGCTTTTCGACTGATCCAGAGCTGCACCCTCAAACCCCCCAGCACCTTGAGACCCTCACGGGTGAGTAGCGCGCTCTATAAACCCCTGATTGATTGATTTATTGTATGAAATGGTCTTGGGTCGTCATGGGAGCATACACCATAACAATAGGCACCATCTTTCCAGTTACCAAATCCAATATGATCTGGAACCTCATACTCTTTATCTGCCTAGCTGTCCAATTTCTGAAAAGTCATGCCCCTCTTCAGAAAAGTAGCTACCCCATTGTATTTGGTATGTGCCGAGGCATAATAAGCAAACTGGTATTCTGTGTGTTTAATGTGGCCTTGTTTACTCTCTTTCAAATGTGTCCCCTGAGGCAATAGGACGCCAGGCAGACTAATTAATAGTGCCCTCCAGACCACCCTGTTTTCTTCAGCTGGGACTAAGGCTTTTTGTATTTAAAGAGACAATTTTCTCCTGGGCTAAGCCGATGTGTGTATATAGGGGTTTACAGAGTTGTGTGTATACTGCTAAGTCTCAGAAAATTCCCAAAACCAATTTGTCAGTCTCCTCATTACAGCATTTAGTTCTTCTGCTCCTCCTATTTAGACCTGCAACTCCATCTCCTTCGACAATTTGAGTTCCCCCATAAGCTTTGCTCTCCCTTGTATTACAAGGATGTCTGTGCTTCCAAATCTCCCATATCTCTCTCCACCTTAACAATCAAACCTTAAAAATTGTAAATAACCTGAAAATACCAGAGAGATAATCAAGCCTACGACCATAGAACGGGCAGAAACATATTCTAACCAAGTCTCCATCCCTACCGCCAATTCAGACCGACCTAACCCTATTTGGGGCCAAGTCAGATGCCATGGTACTGTTTACCGGGAGCACCGGGAACCCCTTGCTCTTTCTGGCAGCACACTATAACCTCACTTAAATATTTTCATTGACAACCCAACTCAACATCATCCATTCTGTCATATATTTGAGAATAACATTTACCATCAAGCATATCTATATAGCCTACTGAAGAAATCACAACCTGTGTCCCAAGATTTACTAGACCTTCAGTCCAGTCTACCTCTCAATAGCAGGCAATATTTCCTAGTTCAAGTGTCTGTTTTCCAAATCCCACCTTAGCGGTCATCAGAATTTCTCACAGCATCTCTGGAACCACTTCCAGTTTGTCTTGGCCCCCTGCTGCTATCATAGGTCCACTGGTGGTCTAACCACCTAGGCCAGGTCCAGTGCCTTTCTCCACTTGGCTAGTCATTTCTATCTAGCCCAAAGGATGGTCGGAGCCTCCATCACCATCAAGGAATATCTCTATCTTATGTTTTCAGACCTCAGTTTACCCGTGATATGCCTGAATGCTGCTAGTCTCATCAAGGTTACTTTCATGTTCCACAGACCGCACACATTGTGTGCTTATTTTATGTCACACAGTCTTCATCTGCAGCCATCTGGGTCTAAACCTCCAGTATGCTTGTGCCTACTGGGTGCACATCCAACTGGAGGTCCACAATATTGGCGGTTAGACCATGTGGAGATACATCAAACCTTCGTCTATGTAGATTTTAAATCTTCCCAGAACTCCTACTTGAAAACCATCAGACTGCTTTACTGATACTCCTTCATGATAGGCATTACAGCATCAGCATTCTTCGTACTTGTCAAAAAGTACAGCAAAAGGTCTTATTGCACGGCTTTCTTTGGCAATATTCACTCAGATCCATGGAGGCTTGTCTGCTATTCATGGTGAGGTATTCCCCCAGATTACACCAGCCATGCGTCAGCTCTTCAATTCTGTACACTCTCCAGCTTTAAATGACCATGCATGCCACAACACCTTGAGGATTAATTGTGCTATAAGTTAATTCCTTATTTTTATTGTTAGGTTCACCATGCCATACGAGAGATGTGTTTCTTCCTATCCTTCACCCACTCAGATAAGGGCCCTGGACTCAGTGTACAGCCCCTTCAGCTCATGTAGCACATCTATAATTGCTCTGTCCGACTGAACTCATTGTTTTGCTGCTCTCCTCACATCCAGGCAGAACTTTTCAGAATCAGCTACTGCTCTTTAAGCCAGCTCCCAATCCATAAAGAGCTGTGGTTCCACTTGGTACCAGACAGCCTCTCTCTACTCACCTTAAGTCGAAGCTCCTGGCCACCACCAACTGCCAACACCACCTCAAAGCTCAAAATGCACTAGATCCACTCTCACCTACCAGGTCCAGTGTGCAGTATCACCTGGGTATTAAAACACTACCCCACCCAAAACCCCTATACCCCAAGCATCCCGCTCCTAAAAGTTAGCGTAGTAAATTCATGATAAGTATACTTCTTGTTTTTCTCATAAATAAGGAATAGCCACATACAAATTGATACGCAGGGATTTTTTTTTTAACTAGGAAAAAAAATACCTAGGTATTAAAACACTACCCCACCCAATACCCCTATACCCCAAGCATCCCGCTCCTAAAAGTTAGCGTAGTAAATGCATGATAAGTATACATCTTGTTTTTCTCAAATAAGGAATAGCCACTTACAAATTAATACACTGGAATTTTTTTCCCACAAGGAAAAAAAAAACATGGGTATTAAAACACTACCCCACCCAATACCCTCATACCCCAAGCATCCCGCTCCTAAAAGTTAGCGCAGTAAATGCATGATAAGTATACATCTTGTTTTTCTCATATATAAGGAATAGCCACTTACAAAATAATATTCAGGGATTTTTTTCAACTAGGAAAAAAATACCTGGGTATTAAAATACTACCCCACCCAATACCCCTATACCCCAAGCATCCCGCTCCTAAAAGTTAACGTAGTAATTCATTTTGAAGTATACTTCATGATTTTCACCCAAAAAAAGGAATAGCCACTTACAATTTAATACTCAGGGATTTTTTTTCAACTAGGTAAAAACTACCTGGGTATTACAACACTACCTCATCCAAAACCCCTATACCCCAAGCATCCCGCTCCTAAAAGTTAGCGTAGTAAATTCATGATAAGTATACTTCTTGTTTTTCTCATAAATAAGGAATAGCCACTTACAAATTAATACTCAGGGATTTTTTTCAACTGGGAAAAAAATACCTGGGTATTAAAACAATACCCCTATACCCCAAGCATCCCGCTCCTAAAAGTTAGCGTAGTAAATTCATGATAAGTATACTTCTTATTTTCTCATAAATAAGGAATAGCCACATACAAATTAATACTCCGTTATTTTTTTTCAACTAGGAAAAAATACCTAGGTATTAAAACACTACCCCACCCAATAACCCTATAGACCAAGCATCCCGCTCCTATAAGTTAGCGTAGTAAATTCATGATAAGTATACATCTTGTTTTTCTCATAAATAAGGAATAGCCACTTACAAATGAATACTCAGGGATTTTTTTTCAAATAGAAAAAAAATACCTGGGTATTAAAACACTACCCCTCCCAATACCTCCATACCCCAGGCATTCCACTCCTAAAAGTTAGCGTAGTAAATTCATGATAAGTATACTTCTTGTTTTTCTCATAAATAAGGAATAGCCACAAACAAATTAATACTCAGGCATTTTTTTTCAAATCGGAAAAAAATACCTGGGTATTAAAACACTACCCCACCCAAAACCCCTGTACCCCAAGAAACCCGCTCCTAAAAGTTAGAGTAGTAAATGCATGATAAGTATACATCTAGTTTTTCTCATAAATAAGGAATAGCCACTTACAAATTAATACTCAGGGATTTTTTCAACTAGGAAAAAAACACCTGGGTATTAAAACACTACCCCACCCAATACCCCTATACCCCAAGCATCCCGCTCCTAAAAGTTAGTGTAGTAAATTCATGATAAGTATACTTCTTGTTTTCTCATAAATAAGGAATAGCCACATACAAATTAATACTCAGTTATTTTTTTTCAAATAGGAAAAAAATACCTGGGTATTAAAACACTACCCCCCCCCCCAATACCCCAAGCATCCCGCTCCTAAAAGTTAGCGTACTAAATTAATGATAAGTATACTTCTTGTTTTTCTCATAAATAAGGAATAGCCACTTACAAATTAATACTCGGGGATTTTTTTTCAAATAGGAAAAAAATACCTGGGTATTAAAACACTACCCCACCCAATACCCCTATACAGCAAGCATCCCGCTCCTAAAAGTTAGTGTAGTAATTTAATTTGAAGTATACTTCATGATTTTCACCCAAAAAAAACGGAATAGCCACTTACAAATTAATACTCAGGGATTTCTTTTCAACTAAGAAAAAAAATACCTGGGTATTAAAACACTACCCCACCCTATACCCCTATACCCAAAGCATCCCGCTCCTATAAGTTAGCATAGTAAATTCACCTGAAGGAACACACAGCCAGGAAGCCAAAGGCCACCTGGGACCAGCTCTCCTTACTGAAAAAGTGAAACTGTTCCTCAAAAAAGCAAATTTGGAACTGCTGTTCAAGCCCCAGAAGTCTGAAATTTGGATGATGGGAATGGAATGGAATCTGTATGGCCTCCTAAAGTCCACAATGGCTCCACTAGAGGGAATCCTACACTATGCAGCATGTCTCACCAAGATTACCATATTAGGTACCACAGTATTATCAAAAATTACAAATGTACAAAAAAGCATATTAACAGATAACTCATCCTTTAAAAATGCTGCTTACATAGTCTAAAGTGCAGGACTAAGCAAAAGATCGATGTATGAAACATACATCAATGACGTTACATTTAAAAATGCATTTAATTTAAAGTGCACTTAAATTTAACATTTAAAAGAACATAATTTTAGATTTCTTACCTGTCACCCGCACGCCTTTCACCAGTAGCCCTTACTTCCACCAACCACGGAAACAAGCGTGAAAACACTTCTAACAAAATAAACAAGCATTTGCAATGCAATAGGTCTCGCAGCATTTAAGTTTGAGTTACTGGCATTGTAAATGACAATGCTTTGCATAATTTTTGTTTTTTGGTGTCCATGTGTGCATGGCAGTGGTGGTGTCTGTGTGTGCATGGCAGTGGTGGTGTCTGTGTGTGCATGCCAGTGGTGGTGTCCGTGTGTGTATGGGAGGGGTGGTGTCCGTGTGTGTATGGGAGGGGTGGTGTCTGTGTGTACATGGCAAAGGTGGTGTCCGTGTGTGTGTGTAGGGCAATGGTGGTGTCCGTGCGTGCATGGCAGTGGTGGTTTCCCTGTGTGTATGGCAGTGGTGGTTTCCCTGTGTGTATGGCAGTGGTGGTGTCCGTGTGTGTATGGCAGTGGTGGTGTCTGTGTGTGTATGGCAGTGGTGGTTTCCCTGTTTGTATGGCAGTGGTGGTGTCCCTGTGTGCATGGCAGTGATGGTGTCTGTGTGTGCATGGCAGTGATGGTGTCCGTGTGTGTATGGCAGTGGTGCTACGTATATAAGTGTGCTTGGCCTGTGGCCATAGATTAGACTAAGGGTGTGATCAGAGTGTGTGAGTCTTGTTTGAGGGGGCAAGTGTGCGTTTCTGTGAGTAGAAAGTGAAGTACGCAGTTGTATGTGTTTGTTAGTGTAAATGTGTGTAAATATTCCACGCACTTACATAGTGGCAATCCAGAATCCTCACACAACACAGCGGATGAGGGGAAAAATCTTGCAGATGCGCACCTGAGCCAACAGAGATTACGTGGCCGTATGTGAGGAAATGAGAATCGGTACCAATTTGTGTATCTTTGCTTCGGGAGGTTGGATATGTGGCGATGTGTCCATAAGTCCCATGGAGAGACGGGAAAAAGAACGAGAGAGAGACCCAGCGAGCACAACCTGCAGCGTCGCGGACAGCCTGCCGGCTCCAGCTCTCTTCTGCCTCCGCCTCCCGCACTCCCAGTCAGCCTCTTTATCTTCAGAACTGGTCTTTTCAACCGATTACTGCGTTGGGAACCCTATGTGCCTTTCCGACTTTCTGTGGGGCGGGACTTCCGGCTTCGGAAGCCCGCGCACGCGCCCACGGAGAGAAGCCGCGCCCACAGGGAGAAGCACTGCTGGTGGCGCGGGGAGAGCCCTGCGGTGGCGGCTGAAGTCCGGAGTGGCGGTAAGTGGGCAAGCGCTCGGTGCACTTGTGTGTGTGTGTGTGTGTTTGTGTATGTATGCGACGGCGGGGGTGGGTTCTCTGTATGTGTGGGTGCGTACGTGCATGAGCGCTCGTGTGTGTGTCTGTCTCTGTTTCTGCGCATGCGTGTGTGGTGTTGCTGCTTCCCAGGAGACAGCAGCTGGGCGCGTGGCCAGCGGAAATCGCCTCCTTGAAGAGGCAATGCGCGTGGCCGAGGCTGTCTCCCTAGAAGCACAGTCAGTGACAAAAGATCTCGGCGAGTACAGCGCTGACGCGCTGTATCACTACGAGACCTAAAAATGCAACGCTTCTCCTACGGAATAGCCAACTCTGCCAAGGAATCGTCGAAGTAACGTCACGTTGTGGAATTTAGGAAAGATCAAGTGTGCGTTGGGTAACCTGCCAGTTTGACAGTCTTCTATGGAAGAAGGAAGTAATAAGTGGGGAGTCTCAGATATTCTATTTGAAAGTTAGTTGGCTCAATACTATAAAAAAATACACGCTTAGAAGGATGCTCTTGTTGCCCCTGACCTCTCAAACGCTTTAGCCACTGGAATCAAAATTAGGTGTCATTAATCTCGGCTGAGGTCCATTACAGCTGTTAAAAGCGCTAGCCATTGTTAATTGCTTGAGATGTAGTCAAGGGAGTATTATGTAAATTAATGGGTATTAATGCACGTTATCGTGTGTATAGGAGGGCCATTACTACCTGCCCTTCCCTATATGCAGAAGAAGATCTCCACTGTCCACTTTTGTCTTTCACAGCACTCATAATGCAGGTGAATGGCAGACTGGTTCATACTGCCAATGCTTTACCTATTGCACACAACTGCTCATTCATAGGCTTGTCCATCAGTGCAGAACTTGTCTGCTGCTCTGCTATGGAGGATGGTGGCAGTTATTCGCCGATATAATTTACCGGTCAATTTTTTACCGTATAATTACTGACAAGTAAAAGAATAGCTCAATCAAATGAGAGGCAGAGTCCGGGGTGTCTGAGTCATACGGGCTTTACTTCGGGATGGCTCGAGCCATGGAAATCAATTCCATCAATACAAGGGATCGGGGGTATATGCAATGATGGCAAAAAGATGTCAACGATTTATTAACAGTACATGACATATATAGTAAAACTGTGCAATAGCAATGAATACAGTAGGCGTGACAAGTGACAAGAATATGATAAGAACACATGTGCGTGGCAAAAAGGCGTGTACAGAGGCGTGCACGGAGGTGTGTGCTGGAAACGTCACTGAAAAGTGTCATAAGTGGGTGGATGCATAGAAGATTCTGCAGAGTCAGCTGAAACTTATAACCTGGGTGCGCGCGCAGCTGGTATGACGTGTGATTGACGTGTATCTGGAGAAAGCTGAGGGTCTGACTTTTAGCACTAATAGAAGAGACAGAAGTCTGGCATGTCAGACCGACCTGTTCCTGTAACATGTCTGATATCTTGTATTTGGGGTATGTTTAATCTGAAGTAAAAGGTCTCTCGGGCAGAGGCTATTCTATACTAAATGCATATGTGTCTAAGTGCAATGCACGGGGCCATGGGCCTACCATGATAACGGGAGCAATGAATTACATGAGGGAGACAGGAAGGCTTGGCCCTTTGCTCTGCAGCCGGGAAACTGTTTACCTATTTCACTAGACTGGAATGTGTTTGAGGAGGCTGAGCTGGCTACGCTGATAACTCGAAGGCAAAATACTGTTTTGGCAGGCAGGCCAGGCCGAGCCAGGCACCGCTTCGCTTGGCAGGAAGTAAGGCAGAGGTCAGGGATGCATCTCCATGCTGCAGCTTTCAGAGGCAGAGACAAAAGTGGTTCGAGGCAGAAATCAGGGCCTAGCTCTGCAGAGCCAGAAAAAACGTGAAAGTGCACCATGTAAAGACGTTGGCAAGGCATAGTTAGGAACTGAATTATCAATCCATTCATGGTGGATCTGATAGAGGACATGTTAACGTTGGACGCAAATGTATTTGCGTCTTCAGATTCGGTTGCGGAGGGAAGTTACATGCACTTTAAACTCGTACATGAAGACGTTGGGGTACACGTTAGGGGACATACCTGACCATAAAAATTTCAATTACCTCATTCCCTCCTTGTCCCCTACGGACCCATTAGGATATATCTATTTTCATGAGACCATCTATCTGTTCATATAACATCATCTGTTCTTCTTTCTTTATTCGGGAATGGGAACGTGGACTTGAGCGGGGAATACAAGCTGTGGCGCACAAGCCGCAAATCGCTGGCCCACATTGAAGACATAGACAACAACTGAATACTATGGCCAATATAATCCCTAGGAATGACAATAGCTTCCATCCCCAGGCTGTTATTACACTCCAGAGCCAACCGGACCAAGTCCAGGAGCCTGGGTTCTGATGTATCTGATGGGCAATTTCGTGAAGTCTGGTGATTGCCTTATAGACTGATGGCGCATTATTAGGAATAAACACGCAACAACTGGATCCGATGACTCTACAAGCTCCGCCCCTATCGGCCAGGATGACGTCAAGGACAAGGCGGTTCTGAAGAACAACAAGTCTCATAGCAGACTGCTCCTCTGTTAAGTTGCCCAAAGCGGAAGTAGTCTCATTCACTACTGCTTCGAGAATTCTGGTTAATTTGCGTATCAGTTTACTATTTGAGACAGTGCCTAAATAGGGAAAGAATCCTTTATTGAAATCTGTATATTGTTCCCATGCGGTTTCAGTCTGATCAACTATTGGGAGATCTCGCTTGTGTCTAACGAGATTGAGGCGGGAATTTCTGTGATAATCAGATGGGGCTAGAAAAACTGGTGGCAATAGGAATGCAATGAAACAAGTACCATCCCAATCTGGAGGTAAACGTACATAAGCTGTATGACCACAAATGAAATAGGAATGTCGGGAAGCTTTGAATGTAGACTTGCCTTCATCACTGAATTCGACCACAGTAGTACAGTCACTATGGCCTAGATGTACTGAACCATTCTTTCTGACGCATAATACACCTTTTGCTGGTAAAACTGATATAGATGGCAAGTCTGGACTAGTTTCTGACTGAACATTTAGAATCATGAGGTTAAGTGTAAAATTACCTAATCCATACACTTCATTTTCTAGATCAGTCCCTGTCATTTGTGGAAGACCTTCTTCATCTGGGAAACATGCTTTGTTCATGACTGTGTTCAGATTTCCCCATATCCATTTGCCTTGGGAAACTCTGGATTCAGTGTCTAAAGAGGATATTAAACTAAACCATGCACCACAGGAACCATTATGTGTAAACGGGTAAGGAAAGAGGGGCAGAGCTCCCTTGTAATTCTGATAGGGAGGGAGTCGGCCACATATCCAACAATTAGTAGCATTGTTGATCTGGTGAGAATGGTGTAACATACGGATGAATGTATTGTTGCGCAGCGCAAGTCGATAAGACAATTCGTGTGGGGGTAGTTCACCAAACGTGTGCTCTGCAGTGTCATTGGAAAAAGAATGTGCAATGGGAAAGTACATGTATAACATCCAACTGATGCAAATTAACGTAAGACTCAGAAAAAACATAATAAGTAACGTGCAGATACAACGGCTTCGGAGACTTTTACAATAATTTCTTTTCTTGATCTCCTGTCTATCTCTCTCTCTATTGGGGTCTAACTTGTACATGTCAAGAAACTGTCTAACCGCTTCACCCGAGGGGGACTTACTGTCTGACTTACTAGACCTCAATTTCATGCGGTACTCCTGTTGAGGAGTTTTATCTACCAGGGGGAGTTTAGTATCAGTCTCTGGAATGTGGCAGGGCTGGGAATCAGTCTTTGGCGGAAGTCCATAAAATCGTTTCACATGGCTCGAGTGGAGCCAACCTTTTCTTCCTTCTAGTTTCACCACAGTCCTGGTAGTTAACAAAACGATCTTCGGCTCCTTCCAACGGGGCTCCAGAGGGCTTGACCGGTGGAAGTTGCGAACTACGACGACGTCTCCTGGGACCAGCTCATGCGGTTTCACCTCGGTGTTGTCTGGAAAGGCTGCCGCAACCTGTGAACGATTTACAAAAAGGGGGTGGTGATGAACAGAGTGTCTGAGTTAAACAGACCACTCTTACCCAGTCCAAAGATCAGGGCTTGATCCATCACCGTTATTTATCTCACTGCCCCATCCCAGCTCAGAACCTGGATATATGCAAATCAGTCTGTCCCTGGCCCAGTGCATCATGGGAACAGGGCAGACTAAACTACCAAGCCAATTCTTCACCAGAAAGGAGACAAGCTACCGGGGACCGGTTTCTGGCATTTCAGCCTTCTTCGGCCCGGCTTGCTTGAATCCTGATGGAGCAGTGAGAAAGGGACTCATGTCTGAGTATACCCTGCCACACCTATAGTGGCCAAAAACGATTTACAAAAAGGGGGTGGTGATGAACAGAGTGTCTGAGTTAAACAGACCACTCTTACCCAGTCCAAAGATCAGGGCTTGATCCATCACCGTTATTTATCTCACTGCCCCATCCAAGCTCAGAACCTGGCTATATGCAAATCAGTCTGTCCCTGGCCCAGTGCATCATGGGAACAGGGCAGACTAAACTACCAAGCCAATTCTTCACCAGAAAGGAGACAAGCTATCGGGGACCGGTTTCTGGCATTTCAGCCTTCTTCGGCCCGGCTTGCTTGAATCTGTGAACGACATGATTGTAGTGCAGACATCAAGGAAGCAAGGTAATCTGTCAGCATAGTACTATCAACATCAGTTATTTTTCGTGGCATAGGCGTCCCCCACATATTAGGAGGCCTACCAAAGACCACCTCATACGGGGATAGCCCTGTCCTAGAATGGGCTACCATTCGCATATAAAAGAGGGCAACTGGCAAAGCTACTATCCAATCTACGCCTTTTTCTTTACACACCTTGGCGAGACGAGTTTTCAGGGTCTGATTGTGTCGCTCCACGAGACCTGCTGCCTCGGGATGTCGGACACAGTGAAACTTCCATTGATAACCTAACAGAAGTGAAACCTGCTTCATGAGTTCGGACGAGAATGGCTGACCATTATCTGAATACACGACACGGGGCAAACCGTACCGTGGGAAGAATTCACGAACCAACTGCTTGGCAGTGGTTGGAGCAGTGTAATCTGGGACGGGATATGCTTCTGTCCATCCGGATAGGGCACATACAACTACGAGGACATACTTAAAACCTCTGCATCTGTCCATCTGGATATAATCCATCTGGAGGACTTCAAAAGGATGGTCGGGAGGATAAAACACCTCGCTCCACGGGAATACCTTTTCCTGGATTGAACTGACAACAGATCATGCAGGTACGCACTTTCTGTTTTGCTGCTGCTCGTAAATATTTGTTGAACCAGAGATTCTGTAAACTGTCTAACATGGCTTTCTCTCCTAAATGTGCTGGACTGTGTGCAGTGTTGATGATAACTTGGACCATAGAGTCGGGGAGAAACCATGTGGTCTTTCCCCTCGTCATCCATCCCTGTTCAGTCTGGACCCCTCCTTGTTCAGTCCATTTCTTGATTTCGTCTGGAGTAGCATGTGTCTGTATGTCAATGACATCTTGTGTGGGGTCCCTAACTGTCATGCAATGTGTCAGTGAAGATACGTCAGTTTTTGTCATATCAGGAGTATGAGTCTGGGCTGTATGTTTCGCTGTTCGATCTGCAAGGCGTTACCCTGGGAAATAGTGTCTGTAACTTTTGTATGTGCTTTGCACTTCATGATGGCTATGGCTGTAGGCAAATGTATTGCTTCCAATAGAGCTTGAATGAGGGGACCATGCTGGATTTTGCCTCCGTGAGAGGTCAGGAAACCTCTCTCTTGCTAGAGGACACCGAAGTCGTGTACGACTCCAAATGCATAACGTGAATCTGTGTATATGTTTACTTTACGGTTCTTGGCTCGTATACAGGCTTGGGTCAGAGCAATGAGCTCTGCTGCTTGAGCTGACAGGTTGTCAATGCGATGTGTTTCTAAGACTTCAGTTTCAGTGGTCACTGCATATGCGGCCACTAGTTCTCCTGTATTTGTTCTCATACATGAACCATCCACATAAAGTGTCAGGTCTGGATCGGGTAATGCAACATCTGTCAAGTCTTGTCTGGGCTTCGTGATTGTATCAATGACCTCCACGCAGTCATGTGGAGTAGGATCTGTTGTGCTCGATGGTAAAAGTGTAGCAGGATTCAGTGTATTGCAACGTCTGATTTCTATGTGTGGTTGGAATAATGTCAATTCATAACCTGTCAGTCGTGCTATGGTCAAGTGCTGAGTCTGTGTTCTGTTTAGGAGAACTTCCACAGAGTGTGGAACCTGTACTGTCAATTGATGTCCCAATACGATGGAATCACTTTGTCTGATTGCTAGAGCTGTTGCTGCAACTGATTTTAAGCACGCAGGCAAGGCCTGGGCTACTGGATCTAATGTACTCGAAAAATAAGCACACGGTCTGTGTTTGTCTGCTTGAACCTGAGTGAGAACTGATAGCAATGTGCCATCGCGTTCTGTGACAAAAAGTGTAAAAGGTTTGCTGTAACATGGTGTCGCTAAAACAGGTGCTTGACATAAGGCTTTCTTTAATTCGTCAAAAGCTTGTGTATGTTCCTGAGTCCATGGGAGGACAGACGAAGACGCTGCCTCTTGTGTTGTTAACTGTATAAGTGGTTTAGCTAGAAATGCATATTGGGGAATCCATTGTCTGCAATAGGAAGTGAGTCCAATAAAGGCTCGTACTTCCTTCTGTGTCTTGGGTTGCGGAAGATGTGCAATTAACTGGATACGATCAGGTGTCAACTGTCTCCCCTCCTTGGACAGCAAGTGCCCAAGGTACACAACTTGCTGGGCACAGAATTGTAGCTTCGAAGGAGACACCTTGTGTCCCTTGTCTGCCAAAAAATACAAAACTGTCAGTGATGCTTGTTCACACTCTGGTTCACTTCGGGCGGTGATCAATAAATCATCGACATATTGGAGTAGGGCAGTGTTAGGAGGCATGTGTATACTGTCAAGTTGTCGTTTCAATGCTTGGCTGTAGATGCTGGGGCTTTCTGTGAATCCTTGAGGGGCGCGTGCAACTTTGAAGCTACGGCCATTTAAACAGAATCCGAAAAGATACTGGCTTTCCGGATCAATGGGGACACTAAAGAAGGCGTTCTTGAGATCGATTACAGTAAAGAACGTCGCCTCTGAATCAATAGCTGACAATAATGAAGAGATGTCTGGGACCACAGGATACTGTGGTACAATGCATTTGTTCAATTCTCGTAAATCGATCACCAATCGATAAACTGGAGGTGCATTCGGATCAGTGCGTTTAAGAATCGGAATGATAGGGGAATTACAAACATTGGAGTCGGTTTCTACAACCACTCCTTGTGCAATGAGCTCGTCAATGATTTTCAGTAAAGCCACTACAGCATCAGGTGGTAACTTGTATTGTCGGATTCGGGGCAGTACAACTCCTGGCCTGAGTGTAACACGGTATGGTGTAATGTGCATACAACCTACATCAGTGGGGCCTTGTGCCCATAAATGTGCAGGAACATTCTGTAACCTGGGATCAAAATCTCTCAACACATAATGACCCTTAAAATCACGAAGGAACAGCCTTACTCCTTCCGGAGAACAACAAATTACAGCTCCTAGAGCTTTCAGAGTCTTAATACCAAGCAAGTTTTCTGGACATGATTTCGTAAGCAATAAATCAGTAGTACGGGATAATGGACCAACTGCAAGGGGAACAGGTTTCGATACTTCATTAACAATAGGCTTTCCTGAAAATCCAAGGGAAACATTATGTGAGCCTGAGAGGGGTGCCCCTGGAACCTCGTCATGACTAATGGTAGTCCTGCTTGCCCCTGTGTCAATCAAAAACTTTCTATCCTTTCCTAATACCTGACTATGTACATAAGGACCCTCTTGATCTACAGGAACCTCAATAAGAGGCAAGCCAACCTCCCTCTCTAGGCTGTTTCATGTGTACTGCTGATAATCGGGGTAATCAGATTGTGCATACTGGTACATCTGCTGTGTGACATGTTGGGTTGCGGCAATGGGTTGGGGCTGTGGTACCGCTACGGTCTGTTGTGGGACATGCATAGGCTGCACATTCTGTGGAATATGTTGTTGGACCTGGTCCTGTCTAGGCAGACGTGGTCTCTCCTTAGTTTTACCTGTGGCTATATTGTGTTTCAGAACTGCACAATCGTTTACATAGTGACCTGGCTGTTTACAATAGTTGCATGTCCCTTTAACAGGAGCCGCCGAATTATTGGACTGTGTCGTACCCTTTTTCTGACCATCAGCTGGAACTGACTGAGCCACTAGCATTTTCATTTTCGTGTCTTTCATACGTCTCTGTTCGTGATCATGTTCCTCCCTAATTCTGTTCTGGTGATACTGTAACATTTGTAACATTTGGGAAGGCGTATTTGCTTGCCATGTGCTTTTGACTTTCAATACACGATTCTTAACCTGGGGTAAGGAATTCTCGACTAATTTGGTGACAAATAGGTGTGGGTAAGACTCGCTACTGGTTTTCAGGCCACTATTAATAATAAAACATTTCTCGAATCTAGAATAAAAATCACTAGTGTCTTCATTGTGTTTCTGTTTGCAGGCTGAGATTGCATCCCAGTCCTCCTTTTTAGTTGTCAACAATCTTGGCAAAACCTGTACTAATAATCCTGGTAATGCTTTGGTCTTATCCCCAAGACCTAAACCTGGGGTCCGACCCTCTTCTTCGTCTTCCAATTCAGTCCAATTAATCTTTTTATCTCCCACCTCCCATTCTTTTTCTTTGAGTTTCTCGTAAATACCGGCAGGCAATAATACTTTCAGTATTTTCATAATGTCGGGATATGTGTAATCTCCCATGAGTAACATGTCTTTTATTTCACGGTGAAACCCTGCTGGATCTTTATCATGACTAGGCACTATTTTCTTCATTTCCAATAATTCCATTTTAATTATGGGCGTGTATACAAATACGCGTTCAAGTGTATCATCTGGTTTCCGGATGGGGTGTACTTCTCGTAAAGGATTCTGTCTATCTAGGTGAAAAGGATTGCTTACTGGGGGTGGAACAGGTACAAAACGTGGAGTCAAGAACGTTCGGTATTTATGGCGTTGTTCGAGAATTACATTAATCAGATCAGTACCTAGGCCTCTCCATCTATTCAGGAGTAAGTCTTGCAATAGATTATACAACGGACCTGGATCAGATTGTTGATTCTCGTACTGTACAATAAGATGTTGGGTCATGTATATACCAGCTAGTCGCTGTTCTTCTGGAGTAAGACTTAAAAATGTTTGCACTACTAAATCATCTTTATATATACTGTCATCCCCGGCCCATTGGACTGCGGACCGGGCTAGTTCCTGATCACGTAAGGTATTGAGTTCATGATAACCTACTCTTTCTTTCAGGATTTTATCAGTAACTTGGAAAATATGTTCAAGGGAACATTGCTCTGGTATCGGGGAAAGGTATCGTTTCTTGCTTTCTAGACGAATGGGTCTGTCGAAAGGTCTATCAAGAGAATACTGTTTTGGGAGTTTCGCCCTACCTACGTAGGCTATCGTGCCTTGAGTCACTACTGGAGTTTCTGTTTCTTCCTCCTCCTCTAAGGTGTCTTTATCGTCTGACTCGAGAGGCCTTTCAGCCTCCCGTCTGGCATGTATTGCTACTATTTCTTTACGGATCTTTCTAGTCATGGCCTCTATACATTTCTCTTTATCGTGCTTACAATCTGCTATATTCTGACTCCACTTCGACAATCCCTCCATCTCTTCTTGCGAAAAGCCTGGCTGGTCTTGTTCCCTTATCAAACAATTAATCAGAAATCGCAATATCAAACCTTGTGTCTCAACTTTCTGATGTGCCATGGCTTCACGAATACATTTTGGCCTCTCTCCTGTTCTAAGAAAATGATATATGTTGTCTAGATGTTCTGGCATTTCTGGTAATAACAGCAGATAATCTGTAACACGGCGTAGACGTAATGAGGCTAACATCATGGGTCCTGTCTTGCCAGGTACTGGATCATATCTACAATCTGTAAGGTACTGTTTAAGTTTTTCGGCTGGGCTTGCTTTAGGTGTACGCAGCATTGCTAATTCTCTCATTGTCACTCTGTGTAATTGTGGCGGAGTGTGATAGGGACCTCCTGAAGCACCTCCTGAGGCAGAACCGTGAGCATGACTTGTCGTCATTGGGTGTGGGAGAGGTACATTTATCGGGGACGACTGCCTCTGAGTCGTATCTGTACCAAAAGGGTTATTAGGACCAAGAGTAGGGGGACCAGTAGGGGAAGTGACAACAGGTGCGGGAAGTTGATGGCGTGGAGGGGTCGTGGCTTGATCAGCAGGAATATGCGGTGGCAGATTATTATTAGCGGGTTGTCGAGGTACATTGGTATATGCGGGAGCTACATCATCCAAATAGGAAGAAAGAAAAATGTCTGCTGCGGTCTTTTTATGACGTAATTTAGTCGGGACCAATGGAGGGGGCAGATCATTTGGCATTTCCGGGGTCGCCTTGGGCAGGCCCTCGGCCAGAACTGGATACAGTCCTGTTATAAGGGCATTACTCTGTCTTTCATGTTGTTCCATTCTGACTCGCTGTCCTTCCTCTAGTAGTTCTTTTTCTCTAGCTTTTTCGGAATCCTCTCTACTCTTTTCTGCTTTTCTGAGTGCCTTCTCTGTCCGTCTATGCAATTCTTTGCGCCACAATTCTATGGCATCTTTCTGTGATTGTCTGGCTTTCTTTTTCCATAACGCTTCTTCTACTCTCATGATGCACTCGGCATCCCATGTCCCTGTAACGGGCCATCTCTGATTCTCTGCCAAGTCTTTCGTATAGTCCACCCATAAGTCTAAGTACAGTATGGCATCTAAGCCATGCTTATGGTACATAAAATGTCCTGGAGTGTCCCTAGGTGGGATGGGAACTGCTTCTTCAAGTATCCCTTTCCTAGTTCCTATCTGTCGTAATTTCGAGAACAAAGGCATTGCTACCTCTCTCTGAACGCAAACACGGTAAACACAGTAAAGAAATGCAAACAATCACTCATACCACGACATTAAACACGTTGAAACATTTCGAACAGATACTGACTATTAACGAGTTCTATAACGAAAACAAATCTGAATCGCTGAATAACTGAATTACTAGATGTACTGCTAAACAGCACAGATACACTGCTAAAACAGTGCAGACCGGATCTGTGTACCCAAACCCGTCTTGACCGGATACAAATTAATGCACCCGTCTTGATGCGTCCCCAGCAACGGTACTCACCGGGTAGCACGGAACGGAAGGCCTCGGAAACTCGTCTGGACTGGACCGCTACGACGTCATTGCTGCTGCGCACTATGCATGCGCCTCGACGCTTCGGACAGGTGGGCCTCTGGACACCTCGGACACTGTTCTCTCGGCTGGGCTCTGGTCGGGATCCTCCGCACTCCTCACCGCCTCGTCTGGATGTCGACCGCAGTCTCCGTCACCTCCGTAGGCCTGAGGGAGATACAGGAAAACCTGCAGATGCGCATAGGAGTCCGTCACGGCTGTGGTAGGGGGCAAGGCCTGCGACGCATCGCCGGCGCGTGGGGTGGGGGAGGGGTACCTGTTCGGGCGCCAAATTATGTGGTAAATATAATTTACCGGTCAATTTTTTACAGTATAATTACTGACAAGTAAAAGAATAGCTCAATCAAATGAGAGGCAGAGTCCGGGGTGTCTGAGTCATACGGGCTTTAATTCGGGATGGCTCGAGCCATGGAAATCAATTCCATCAATACAAGGGATCGGGGGTATATGCAATGATGGCAAAAAGATGTCAACGATTTATTAACAGTACATGACATATATAGTAAAACTGTGCAATAGCAATGAATACAGTAGGCGTGACAAGTGACAAGAATATGATAAGAACACATGTGCGTAGCAGAAAGGCGTGTACAGAGGCGTGCACGGAGGTGTGTGCTGGAAACGTCACTGAAAAGTGTCATAAGTGGGTGGATGCATAGAAGATTCTGCAGAGTCAGCTGAAACTTATAACCTGGGTGCGCGCGCAGCTGGTATGACGTGTGATTGACGTGTATCTGGAGAAAGCTGAGGGTCTGACTTTTAGCACTAGTAGAAGAGACAGAAGTCTGGCATGTCAGACCGACCTGTTCCTGTAACATGTCTGATATCTTGTATTTGGGGTATGTTTAATCTGAAGTAAAAGGTCTCTCGGGCAGAGGCTATTCTATACTAAAAGCATATGTGTCTAAGTGCAATGCACGGGGCCATGGGCCTACCATGATAACGGGAGCAATGAATTACATGAGGGAGACAGGAAGGCTTGGCCCTTTGCTCTGCAGCCGGGAAACTGTTTACCTATTTCACTAGACTGGAATGTGTTTGAGGAGGCTGAGCTGGCTACGCTGATAACTCGAAGGCAAAATACTGTTTTGGCAGGCAGGCCAGGCCGAGCCAGGCACCGCTTCGCTTGGCAGGAAGTAAGGCAGAGGTCAGGGATGCATCTCCATGCTGCAGCTTTCAGAGGCAGAGACAAAAGTGGTTCGAGGCAGAAATCAGGGCCTAGCTCTGCAGAGCCAGAAAAAACGTGAAAGTGCACCATGTAAAGACGTTGGCAAGGCATAGTTAGGAACTGAATTATCAATCCATTCATGGTGGATCTGATAGAGGACATGTTAACGTTGGACGCAAATGTATTTGCGTCTTCAGATTCGGTTGCGGAGGGAAGTTACATGCACTTTAAACTCGTACATGAAGACGTTGTGGTACACGTTAGGGGACATACCTGACCATAAAAATTTCAATTACCTCAAGAGATTTGACCTTATTATCAGTTTAACACATTAATAAGTAATTGTAAGATGACCGGTTACGTGAAGGGCCTTCTACTGCGCAGGAACAGGTGTTGGCACATTTTGTAACTTTTGATCTCTCGAAGTTAGAAATGCATTTTTTCGTTAAAATCTGCAGGTTATGCAGTAGATGATGGATTCCCTGGCAAATCCATAATTATGTGGGAAATGCAGTGGGCGCAGTATAATAATTCCAGTGGCCTTGATTATTCCATTTCACATTTAAATGGTCGCAGATATGTACGCTACGGTGTGCACAAAGCAACTTTGTGTGCGAATTGGACAACTCCACATTGCGCATGTTGCGGGGCGACACTTCCAGAAGCATAGACTCCCTGGGTATTAGCTGGTGCCTTGGTACGTGTGTTTAGAATGGAGTGGGCTTCAAAGCGATTGGTCATCCAGCTCGAGAAACTCTAGCCACGTGTAATGTTCACCTATGTTCAATGTAATGGTGCATTTGGAAACATGACGTATACCACAACTCCTGTGCGATGCAGCGGGTTTATATCCATGTAATACAAAGATGCGGCTTGTATGAGACCACACTTTGATTGGGTCCCACGCACTCCTGGTCATCAAGTACGTATGATTAAAGGTCATTGTAGAATATAGCACAGTGACTCGCATTATCGAATTATGATTGAGAAAGCATAGGCCTCTCTAGTTTGTATTAGTTGTGGTATGGCGTTTGTTTATCTCCATTTAGGGGGAGGACAAAACAACAGAATATTCCTGTGTTGTTGCTGGTTGCAGATCAGCCCGCAGTGCACATTGAAGTAATCCTGGTGCTGGGTTATTCCAGTCGATGGTTTGCGACTTTCCGTGGGGCGGGACTTCCGGCTTCGGAAGCCCGCGCACGCGCCCACGGAGAGAAGCCGCGCCCACAGAGAGAAGCACTGCTGGTGGCGCGGGGAGAGCCCCGCGGTGGCGGCTGAAGTCCGGAGTGGCGGTAAGTGGGCAAGCGCTCGGTGCACTTGTGTGTGTGTGTGTGTGCGACGGCGGGGGTGGGTTCTCTGTATGTGTGGGTGCGTGCGTGCATGAGCGCTCGTGTGTGTGTCTGTCTCTGTTTCTGCGCATGCGTGTGTGGTGTTGCTGCTTCCCAGGAGACAGCAGCTGAGCGCGTGGTCAGCGGAAATCGCCTCCTTGAAGAGGCAATGCGCGTGGCCGAGGCGGTCTCCTGGGAAGCAGAGTCAGTGACAAAAGATCTCGGCGAGTACAGCGCTGACGCTCTGTATCGCTACGAGACCTAAACTTTTTGATGTACACGCAGAACGTAGGAAGGATGACCGGAATGTAACTTGCGTGGAAAAGACGTTTACGTGGTAAGTGCCCCGTAGTAAACGTTACACGTAGAAATGCCTTCGTTGTAAATGATGTTTCCCATGGACATGATAAATTGCCCAGTCAATTAAATAATGTGTTGTAAAATGTTTACAATTTGTAACTCTTTTTTTAAAGATTTGTAATTTAATGTAGTTTTATATTATAGAAGATCTCATTGCAATGTCTAAATCTCTAATAAAAACCTTGAACCTTGATGGCATATGTTGCTTCTTTTTTTCCTCACATATCACAAATACTAACCGTAAGAATTTCGATAGTAAATTGATGGCATCCATTGTGTCCTTATTTTCCTTGTAGAGTATAAAATGACAATAGCTTCCTCTCGATTTAGGCCAGGAATGCTTTCGTGGATCTTTAAAAAAAACAAAAAGAGCCAAAAACTTAAGCAGTTTGCGACTAAATCTAATACAATGGAATCACCAGGTTTAATTTATCACTGTGTAGTCTAGACTAAAACAATTAATATTAACACCAAGATGAAAAACTAGAGAGACAAGTAAAACACATTAAAAACATCTAAAATGGTATACTTGTGGAAAGTCTGGGAATATGCTCCATTGTAGTATTCCTACTAAACACAAATGAAACTAGGTCTTCACTGCACACATGTGAACTAACCAATGGCATGGCCCTTGCTGGGATCACACACCATTTCAGCATGCTCTGGTTAAGCAGAAACTTCAAAAAGTGCCAACATAGCACAGGCCTACAAAATTGAGTTTCTGGGTGCCTGCTTTTAAGGGCACATAGAACAAACAAACTTAACAAGAAAAATAAATGTTAAACATATTCATTGTATAGGGGTTGTTCTAACTAGGACGGAATATCTTAAATATCAAATTTTATAAAACAGTATATAAATAAAATCATTGAAACTAGTTCAATGTCTGAGAAGCTTAATAGTATTTGTGGGCCAAATGAATGGTTTAAGCAATTTAATCATGAGTGATGCATAAAAATGTAGTTCTAGAACTATGATTTAATGGTTCCCAGAGTTTGGCATTTCATTGCTTCTCCATGAAATGCCAGCGTATCTTACCTGATACTGCTCTGACATCTGTCCAAATGCACAGCAAAGGGAGCATAAAAGAGCATGGTTTAATATTTAAATACATCATAGTGTTTTAGAGGTGAGCATGCAAATGGATGCTTATATTGGCGCTTGCAATGTCTAAACCGTAGCCTTAAATCCTGCAAAGAAATAACATGGTGGGCAGCAGCAAGCAGGGCATACTCTGGTGAACAGCACTTGGCAGCAAAACATTAGTGGAAGTAAATCAATGTAGTGACCAAGCGTTCACTGAGAAAAACTGTGGCAGTAGATTATGTATGGAGGTGCAGATCTCACAGTTTCCCGAATATTTCTTAACAATGATTAACAGAAAGAGAAAGTACTACATCAGCAGGATACAGAGAATTGTCACTTACAGCAGGACATGACTAGCAGGATCAATTCAATGCCAAGTCACTAAATGAACTGAGGAGAACAGTTCACTTTTAGAGGTTTAAGTAAAGAAAATGAAAATTATTTTTTTTAACTAAAAGACCCATGCTGAACTCATTCATGCTGCCACAAAATGGGATAACCTTGGAGCACAGCACCTAGAAGGGCAAAGTAACGGACAGTAAAACATTTGCTGGGAATTGTATGAAGCGAGGTATGACTGAAACCAGACCCCATTCTACTACAACAGCAGCGAGCAGAACTGGACATCAGCCTGACCATAGTTTCTTACAAGACCATCGTCATGAAAGATGGTGCACTGCAAATCTAATCACCTTTGAAGGCATCTAGTTTGCCACTAGACAACCCACCTTATACAAGAAAGGTTCCAAAGACAAAAGGCGTCAATAAAATCCAAAGAGTATGAGAAATGAAAAAACTTTGATATAAAATATACATAAATGGTCAAAATTGATATCCTTCTTTACTGAAGGAAATACATTGATTTGAAGCACACTGAGCAATAGAAGGCATCACAGTGCTGCACATTCTTTATTGCTGAGGCGGAGCACCTGGATTGTGAGCTCAAGTGGTGGAAGTCTCTGAGCAGAAGGCACATATTACTTTTTAGGGCACGCACCCTGCGTTGCAGTGCGCGGCACTGCCCGCACAGGTCAGAGCCCTTTTGTCCGGGGTTTGAAAACGGATCCTGGAATCGCACGCGCTCGTGCGTGTGCTTTTCCTTTTGGGTTCAGCTATTGGGATTGTTTGCATGTTTATTTTAAACAGAGCACGCAATAGGCCAATGACGGGCGCATTGCTCCAGCCATGGCCTATTGGTGTCTGTTACGCGCACCAAAGCCCATATATTTTCAATTATCGTACCCAGACACGGGCGAGATAATTTAAAACATATGGCTCGCAGTGGCGCGGGTGTGTCTTTTTTTTACAATAGCGATCGCTTTCGCGATCACTTTCAGTGCTGCTTGTTATTCAATGACGCATCAACACCATGACAAGCCATTCACATGAAAAATATGCCCGTGTCCATAACGGCAGTGTTTCATTTCATAAATCACACAGCTCTTTTCTATAACAGAAAGGCGAGTCTAAGTGGAAACACATAAGTGAATTTTCTTTCAACGGAGCAGGTTGTGGCTCATTCTCCTCTTAGAGTCACTTCATTTTGCACAGATTACAGAATCTTTCAGTTGTTCAAAGCCTAACCCGCAGAGTTTCCTGTTTCAGTTTTGCTTTAAAATATGTGTGGTAAAGGTCACCAATCGTTTCCGTGAGAGGGGCCTTCCAAAGAATCACTGAAACAAGAAGGACATGTTACTTAATTAATGAGAGGATGTGGCCTAAGGACCACAGCTGCCGACTGGGGAACCAGGTTCGAGTCTCGTCGTCGACTAAACAACTTGTGATCCTGGGCAGGTTATCACTTAATCTCCCCGTGCCTACCAAAACTAAACACATGTATTGTGTAAAAATGAAATGTGTAATGTAACTTGCGCTCGTGTACAGAGCTCCAAAACCTTCGGGTCGAGTTCACGTTATACAAAACTGCAACAACTAAAAAAGCCAAATAGAACGGTAGTGGTCTTTGAATGCGTGCAGTCATTTAACACCTGGGACGTATGACAACTCAAAGGATCAGCGTCCCTTAAGAAAAAAGTATGTCACTAACACGAGGGTGTAGAAGTTACCCAGTTGAATATAAGAAGCCTTCTTTCCTTCCTTAAGTACTCTATGGCCTTTCACTAGGCCAGAATAGGAAGCCCGTTGATGTGAGTCATTTTAAAAACTCCTTTTAAAAAAAAACTATTTTATTGGTTTCTTCAAAAACAAAACTGCTCAAACAGGTACTTGTTTTTGCTTCTTGTCATGCCTGGTAGGAAATTATAGCTTCGATTTGACTGACAAAACAAAAGAAATGAAAAGACAGGATAAAATTATGCCCATTTCTCTTTTCTTCGCCCCACTCCTTACTTGTGAGAAATTAGCTTCATGCAGTAAGAATAACTTTCTGGTTTGTACTGTCTAAAAAATCTTTTCAAACGCGCCACCCTCATTCCTTGGGTAAATTCTACTCTTCCATTTTCCAAATTTCCTGTTTGTTTTCCTGTCTTTGTGACATGATGCTAACTTGTTTGGGCTTTGGCCTTCAGAGATCTGCAGCAGTCTTGCTAACTGAGACATTGTGATGGCAATTCTCTGTGCACAAACAAGAGGCATGGGCACCAGGTTCAATGTCAGGACATCCTGACATTGAACCTGGTGCGGGGGGGGGGTTTCGCCCTAGCTGCATAGGCTACAGCAAGCTCCCATGGGCAGATGAAGAACAAGCATTTGCAATGCAATAGTCCTCGCATTATTAAAGTTTGAGCTTTTGGTGTTGCATTATTTGCAATGCCAATACCTCAAACTTTAATAATGCGAGTCCTAATGCATTGCAAATGCTTGTTTCAATAGCAATGCAGAACTGAAACCTGCCATAGGTGTTAGGAACTGGGATTTATGACCTGTTAGAATGCATTGAAGGATGAAAACAGTTTCATGGGGGTTTGGGGAAAACTGAAGGTCACCAGCTTCCTTAAAGGGCCATGAACTTCTGTAAGGGTAGAGTCAAAGGTCTCAGCATATCTTTTTGCCAGACTGTAATCCCACAGCCCTTTTTTTAAAAACTAGTTCAAAGTACATTACTTATGTAACACAAAATGTCAACCGTGGTGTCCTTTTACTTGAACACAGTTCTCACCAGCTACTGAAGTATTGTTCCTGCTGTTTCTTGGGTTCTATTTTACAGTTATGTTATGTTAGTAGGTTTTCTAAAGCGCGCAGCTGCCCCAGCAAAGGGGCGTCCCGGCGATGCCAAATCTAAAAAACACACACATCCCTAAAAGGTCGTTGCGGATGTAACTAGGCCCCATGAACTATATTGAAGGGTAAAGAAAGGTTTTAATGGCTTTTCGAAAAGCCAGCAGGTCCTCCATACCACGGATATGTACCGGCAGAGAGTTTCACAGCTTGGCCGCCAGATACCGGAATGAGCGCCCTCCTATCCGGCAGAATTTGAACCGCTGGACAGACACCATGTGCTGTCCCAGCGAGCGCAGCTGTCGGTGGGGCACATATGGGGTCAGTAAATTGCCCAGAAACGACGGGCTGCCCAATGTTAGAATCTTAAAAGATAGGCAAAGAGCTTTAAACTGGATCCGCTTATCAATCGGAAGCCAGTGCAGCCTTTGGATAATGGCTCCAACCGGGCAACAACTGGGGAGACCTACCATGTTTCTGGCTGCAGAGTTTTGTACTCGGAGTCGCTGTATCTCTGCATTATTAGCCCCCAAAAGCTGAGAACTAGTGTAGTCTAGGCGAGAGAGTATGGTAGACTGCACAATAAGTTGTCGTACCACTGGGTCAAAAAATTTCAAGTAAGTGTTAAGCCCCCTTAACAAACCTATGCAGATGGCAGCGACTCTCTTTGTATGGGTCTGGAAACTGAGCGTGGAATCCATCTAGACCCCCAGATTCTTTACCACTGTTTTTGGCATTGGCATAGCACCTAGAGGCGCTGGCCGCCAATGCTCATTCCAAAGGGCGGCATTCTTTCCCACCAGTAAAACCTCAGTTTTACTCGCGTTTAGTTGTAAACAATTTCTTGCCATCCATTGAGCCACTACTGTCATCTAGTCTCTGAATTTAGTGGCCGGTATAGATGGTGCCTCAGCTAAGTTGATAACAAGCTGGGTGTCATCAGCATAGGACACCATTGTAAGGTCCCATTTTTTTGCGACATCCGCCAAAGGTTGTACATAGAGATTAAACAACGACGGGCTCAATGCTGAGCCCTGTGGGACCCCCTGACCGATGGAATGGAAATGAGAGAGGAACAGAGGGGCCGACACACGGAAAGATCTCTCAGTCAGGAATGTCCTGAACTACTCTAAGGCAGTGCCAGTAACCCCTGCAGCCTCTAAACGATGTAGAAGGATGCCATGGGACACCGTGTCAAAGGCTGCGCTGAGGTCTAACAAAATCGGCGCTGCACTTTGACCGGAATCCAGAATCGTCCGGAGATGTTCAGTGGTGGCTAGCAGGGCTGATTCCATGCTTTGGCCCAACCGGAAACCGTTCTGAGACGGGTCCAGAATATTATGGGAGCTCAGAAATTGGGATAAGGTGTTATTGGCATGGGCCGCTGCAATCTTGGCCACCCAAGGAAAAAGGGAAATTGGTCGAAAATTCTCGGGATTTGAGGCTTCTTAATAATAGGAGACACCCAGGCCTGTTTCCAGGCACCTGGAACGGTTGCCATGGAAAAGGATAGGTTCAGTATTTGACAGCGGCTGCCTAAGGAGCAAAAGTGACTCAATAAATTGGGACGGCCTCATAGAGTCCGAGGGAGAGCCAGTAATCTTTCACTGTTCATTAGGTCCTTTCATGAGAAAGAACATAATGCCTCATTGAGAAACCCACAACAGACCGTGAAGCACTGCCACCTTATGCTCCAAATTCAATTAATTAATGTAAACAAATACCTGTGCATATGTCCAGAGCAATTTATACCACTATGGGTATCTGGATATAATGAAATACAATGAAGTTCATTCCTTGGCAAAAAACTGGGATGATTTTCTGTTCCGAGTCTGGGTAGGAGAGCCCACCTACTATTTCTATCACATTTGACCCACATTTAACACTTGCCACAGCTGCACATGGGAACTTATTTGAATGACTTAAAAGACGAACAAGCTGGAGGCTGGTATATGCTGTTTTGCCTGTGCTTGAAGATAATGACCAATGTTTTCAAGTAAATCATTTCAATTTGTGAACCATTTAATTTTAAAAAGTGCTCAGACTTTCCTTACCACCATATACCTCATGCCCTGTCCACTTAACATATGAACAGGAATTAGAGTTTTTCACATGTGGATAAAACCCTCAGTTCTGTACTTTACTGGAAAGTCAGAAGATTCTATAGATATGTCAGGCAACTGATGGACGACAATGGAAGATTCTCTGTAAAATGTTCTGTATAAATAGTATCAAATTAAGACACGTGCAATCTAGCCACACACATCTCTCACTCTCCCTGAAGAGACATCATGATTAAAGCATGACTAACCTAATCCAAAACTTGTGTGATCACAAGATATAGTTTAGCTTAAAGAGAAGGAAAATGAAACATATCAACTCTTGGAATAGGGACTTCTTAGTGATCAACACCATTGTCTTTACTTACAAGAGCCTGCAAATGTCCTACTGGACGCTTGTGGTAAATAAAACACTGAGAAAGCTGAAGAGGAAATTCTAACTGCAAAGGATAATACAAACTTGCCAATGTTTTATATAGCAGCGAATACCATACTTAAATTGTGTTAGTACCTAGATCAGGAATGCAAAACCCTCACAAACAGTCTTTAGAGCAGCGATATACCTTGTTGCACCCGAAAAAAGGGAAAGGATCAAAGATAAGGGAAACGGCGCACCCTGGTTTAATAAATCATTAAGGGAAGCAAAGACAAAGCTCCGCCACACAGAGAGGCGATGGCGTAAAACGAACGACCCAGCAGAGCGAGAAATCTATAAGACCCAGCTCAATCTATACAAAAAACAAATCACTGCCACCAAAGCAGAATACTATGAGAGTAGAATCACTACAGCGGCCAACAGACAGAAGGAGACCTTCAGAATATTGAAGGAACTCAGCCAAAAGGCAGAGCAGAAACCAGAGGATGGCAGCATTGACTGCAACACATTCGAAGCTTTCTTTCCGCAGAAAGTGAGATATCCTCTCTGACATTGATAATATCTCGATTAACTATAGCCCCTCTCACCTGCCTCAGGAACCCCCCTCAGATCTTATGCTCACTAGCCTCCCCACACTGGACCCTGTTTCCCTCCGTTAAATCATGACTCGAATTAAAACAAGATCCCCCTCAGACCCCTGCCCCCCCCCAAATTTTTCACAATGGCACTCCCTGCCTTGGAAAGCCATATCATCTCCATGCTCAACCACTCTCTGGAGACCGGGTATATGCCATCCAACCTGAAAGAAGCTAGAGTCATACCCCTTTTAAAGAAATATGGGGCAGACGCGGCCAATCTTAAAAACTATAGGCCCATATGCCAGCTACCCTTCCTCGCAAAAGTCCTGAAACAACATGTCCTCAAATCGCTCTCTTCTTTCCTGGAGGACAACCAACTCCTCCACGCTCGCCAAGCAGGCTTCAGAGCACACCACAGCACTGAACTGGTCATGTTGACGGTACTTGACGAGCTTAGAACCATGGCTGACAGTAAAAAGCCCAGTGCCCTGATCCTATTGGACTTATCAGCGGCGTTTGATACTGTCAGTCATGAGATACTACTGACCAGACTCTCAACCTTGGGCATCAATGGTCAAGCGCACCAATGGCTCAAATCCTTTCTATCTGGCCGGTCCCAAAGAATTCAGCAGGGTGAGCAGACATCAGAGAAAGGGTTGCTTAGTTGCGGCGTCCCTCAAGGCTCCGCTCTGTCTCCACTACTTTAATATTTATCTGCAACCACTGATAGTAGCTCTAGCCAAAATGGGCTGTAAAATATTCAACTACGCTGAAGACACTCAACTCCTCCTCAGCATACACAACACCCCCCTTGCCCAGGCCCATGTCCAAAATGTGCTCAGATTTACAGTGAGTTGGATGTCAGCAAACTCACTGAAAATCAATCCAGACAAGACAGAGGTCTTGGCCATCCCTTCTATTAACTCCCCCTGGAATGATCACTTCTGGCCCCAGGAGCTTGGTCCCACGCCTACCCCCATGCCGGTCGTGAAGAGCCTAGGTTTACAAATCGACTCCGAGCTCTCACTGGCCAATCAAGTTACCTAGGTGGTCCGTACATGTACCGGCCTGATCAGACAGATGCGGAAACTCGCCCTTCTTTTGACCACCACCTCACTACAAATGATAGTTTCGGCCACCATCGTTTCAAGGCTTGATTACGGCAATGCCTTATACATGGGCCTCCCTCAGAAACTAGCTAACAGACTTCAGGTGGTTCTAAATGATGCAGCAAGACTGATCGTCAGGCTTCCTAGAAGATCCCATGCCACCCCTTTGCTACATAAACTACATTGGCTCCCCATTAGGCAGAGAGCGAAAGTCAAGGGCCTGTGCATCATCCATAAATCAATCTATGGCCTTGCCCCAACTTATATTAAAGAACGCCTGGAGGCCTATGTGCCTAGCCGCACACTACAGTCTTCCAAGGCCTGTCGTCTATCCTGCCCCTGGTATAAGCTTACATCAAAAGGAGGCAGAGCCTTCTCTGTCTTAGCCCCCCAGCTCTGGAACGAGCTTCCTGAACGTCTCCGTAAGGAACCCTCCCTGCTTCGTTTCAGGAAACAGCTCAAAACTATCCTGTTCAGAGAATCACTTAGCACTGCTTAAACTCACACGTCGACCCTGTGTCGTCTAGCTGCCCACCTTCTCCCTCCCTAGCGCTGAGAGACCTGTTGGTGATTCAGCGCTGTATAAATGTCAATTAACAATAACAATAATTGTAAATACTCGTTGTTACTATAAGGCAACTTAATGGCACTCAGTTTATCGACCACAGCAGAATGACATGCCGGCACCTTCCAGGATTTGGACTTATGAACTGTGGTCTCACACAGGTGTCAGAAGGGCATGTGTAACTCACTGTGGGACCTAGGCTGTTTGCATGAATACCAAGCTCACCATGCAAGCACTAAGGTTACAAGCAATATAGGTCAACAGGTCACAATCCTGCCCTAGTATAGTGATTTGAGTTATGCCTTCAGCGGGGCTGCCCAGCTAAAGTTTCAAAGTGGGTTTGGTTTAGATAGCATAAAAATATAGAAAGACTAAAGGAACATGGATGTTTGGGAGCCAAAGGGTAATAACGCTTAGTTCTTTCACAAAACTTTACGGCAAGAAAGAGATTTTACCTGAGCTGAAGATGCGATCTCTACTGATCAGTCAATCCACGACCTAGCCCTGAGCACTTTGTTAAAGCCAAGACAGTTTTAGAAGATATTTCAAAAACGTGGCTGCTTCCCTGCCTGGCATAACACAGTTAGCTAGAGAAAATCGTAGCTAAAAGTGAGACGTACTTTACAGAGACCTCTTTATAAGGAAATGGCCAGGCAATGCTCTTTTCAGTCAACAGAGATTATGTGTATCTGGAAAAAGCTGCTTCTCTGCCCAGAGGGTCAAGGGTGATGCAATGTCTTAAATATGATATGATGTCTTACTTAAAATTTTAAAGAAACAAAATCTGCTGAAAGGGGAGCAGGCACATTACTATCCTCAGTCTCTATTTTGGATTTTTTAACCTTGATACAGTTGTCTATCAAATGGTAGATTATAAACGGAGGAAGATTCTCCTTCTAAAGTTAAAGAATCTAGACTATCCTTACATACATTTCTGTTTCCTGTAGTAGATTAAGAGAAGACATCACTTGAACAGTCATTATAGTAATCCTGCGGCATCTTAAAAGTCAACAGATCAGGTATAGGCAGCAAACGAGGCATAATCCTTTCCTATCCCCAAAGGGGAGCACCATTTCTGACTCTTTAGACTTCTCTATCTTGCAGGAAGAGGACACAATTGAAAGTCTGCAGCATCTGCACCTCAAGTGAAAAAATGTACACAGTTTAAAACAAAAAGCAGAATGGACATTACAACATATCTCATGTAGAGGGGCGTACTGAAGGGAAGAGGCAATTTTAGTCCATCTAAAAGTCCAAAATAACCACTGAAACGGTTTTAAAAATATAGAAACCAGCAATTCATATCCTGGAAGGAGAATATTTTGAGACTGAATTCTGCATCTGTGCAATCCAAAATTGGAATTGGCAGGGCAAAATATGTGGACAACGTCCAAGGGACCAGGTGCTGAAGAACTTTGATAGGGATGATGAATGAGGAGGAGAGTTGGGCCTTGCTGTGGTCACAGGGGGCATGATGCCAGATATAAACAGAGATATTTGCAAGTGCAGAAAACAGAATCACCGGCAAAATTAACTCCACATGCATTGGTCTTTTACTGCTGGGAAGCACTACATGTATGAACAGATCAATACTGGTGGTTAATCAGAGATGGTATCAGAGGGCTTAGAATGAGGGTTGGACTTGGCCCCGTCAGTAGTGAGGCTGAACCGGTGCTGCTAGCCACATTTAACCTTGTTGCCATGCTTGGCATTACAAATATCCCACCGAACAACAATGTCCACCACTTTAGAATGAAGCTCGTTCTCGATGCAAGTAATTTAACAGTGACCATTCACAAAGTTCCACTCAGAAGAAACTGAATGGAAAATAGTAGAGCAAGAACAAAAGACACATGTGAAACAAAAAATATCTGCAAGGAAGAAAAAATGTCCCAAAAAAATTAAACAAAATGTTATTGGAAAAGGATCTCATGGCGGAAAGGGAAATCCGAAACACTGAACGGTCATTAGGACAAGCTAGATCTTTGCAAGTCCCCGAGGTAATTGAATCGAAACCTGTATATGAAATGTCCTGTTTACACTTGACAGGTCGGCATAAGGAGCTAGATGTGAAGGTAAAATAGTAATAGGGTTTTTTGCAACTACTTAACAGATTCAAGCAGGACATAACAAAGCACTACTGAACTCTGACTCCATACATAACTGTGGGAAGTTTTCATAAATTATGTAATTTACAAGACTGTGCCAGAAAATTGTTTTGCAAAAGCGGCCTTTCCAAAGATAGGAGATATCATTTTCAATGGTCTTTAAAAAACATGTTGAATAGCACGACGATTGACATTAATACGTAAAAAGGTGCGAATACTCTGTATGCTACTACAGCTGAAGCCTAGTCTCTTCCAGGAAAGCATCTTTGGCTCAGATCACTATCGCATTCGAACCCCACTCTAACGCCTCAGAATTCAAAAAGACATTTTATCATAGGAATATGATCTAATAAAGAATGCCACTCGTGCCAATGAGAGCGACCTTGATAAAAATGATGTCACTGCTTAGACTGTATGTTTGAAAGCTTTGCATGATTCACTAAGGTGGCTGCAATGTTTTTCTCCAATCACGCTTTTAAAATCAGCAGCGTGTTACATTAATGCTGACTGAGTACTTTTTGGGTCTGTTGTCGAAAGTCATTATGCATAATACCCATCACTACCCCGGGCTTTGGATCATGCCACTTCTTATCCTTGGATTGCCTTGTTATTAATCTCATTTGCTGGTTTATCAGTGACTTTCTTTCTTCATTTTGTGTTTTCCCCTCCCCTGAAGCATACTTTTTTTTTAACCTTCTACTGCGTACATTTAGGAACTACTTTCTTCTTTTGCTGCAAGCACTCCATGGGAGTGCATGTGTGTCTGCAGCTCTCATCCTGTGCTTGTGTTTCTGCTCTCATCCTCACATCCCTGGTGTTCTTCGTGTTGTCCTCTCCAACGCTTAGCTCATCTGTTGCTTCTTCCATCTACCCCTCTCTGTTTTTATATCTTCCCCCAATGCCCTCCGTAGCTCGCCCACACCTCTCCTCTCAGAACTGATCTTGAAGGTGCTAATTTGCTTCCCCCCCCCCTAACGTTGTTCTCCCAGCCCTACCCGTCCTGTTTTTTTTTTTTTTTACTTCTTTTTTACATCTTAGGAGGACAGGACAGCTGCAATTTGCTACCAGGGCGCTCCTTTTTCAAAGTACGCTTCCATGCAACATATCATTGATTTTTGTTTAATTTGGTGCTCCAAGATGGGCTTCCATCTTGGAATGATATGTTAAAAAAGAAAATGGCCACGGTCTCATGATGTATGAACACACGTGTCATCACACTGGGGACAGATTTTGGTTTACATTTTTTTTCAGTTTTCTTTTTGACAATGCTCTTCAGCATCAACAGGAAGCATAGGCAAAGCCAAAAGGATGTTTAACTTCTTTCAAAAGCGAGAAGTTCTGGCTTTGATTGTTGTGCATGTTTCAGTGCACCCAAGGGTGAGTTAAAAATAAGACTGGTGTTGCAAAAGACATCACCTTAAACTTCCCTCACCGTACTTTCTTTCTATGACGCATTATTCTTCACAGCAAGTTGCTGAGGTGCTTTCGATGGCATGCCACTCAGCCCTTTATCCACATAATAATTTTCTAAATGAAGATGGATGGGTGCTGCATGTGAGCAATGTTCTGCATGCCAATGTCCAGAACAAATGCCGGGACCACTGAGCACTTGGAAGAGTAGACTGTGCTCTCTTTGTACCCCTATTCTGCAGAGAAATGGTCTTAAATGTTGCCTTTACATGGATAAGAACTGAATTGTGTCATATGTAGCATATATTTCAGACACCAAGACCATTTGTACATTCACCCAGGATCCTGCAATGGGTGAATACATGCAGAAGAAGGGCACAGGACATAGAAGAAGTGGCAACGAACTTCTGAGTTCCTGAACCCGAAAGCATGAAGACATGCACATCATTGCAATGGCAGTCAACGCATGCATACTGTGGCAAGTACCCTGAGAAAGAGGCACTTTGGAAACATTTATGCAAGGGACACAGAATTGCATCACGTTATTATGTAACAACTACCACTTTCAGGCAAATAAATGAGTTAAATGAATGGGCCTTTTTTCTAAATAAACTAACATTATGAAATCTCCAACAAAGATCCACACCTGCAAACAAAAGCTCAAACAGTAAATAACTGTAAAAAAAAACCTGAATAAACAAGCTTAGGTCAGAGCTAGGTTATGAATTTCCATGATTTCTTTTAAAAGACATATTTTAAAAGTGCCAAAACAGTAGACCATAAACGTCTACAGCATGCGCAAAATCTAGCTGAGATATTGCCATGACAAAAGAGTACCTTTAAGGGTTTGTGGCAACAACCATGAGGTTAGATAGGTATACCAAAGGTGCATGCTGCTACACTTGTGTGATAGTTGTTAATATTGAGCATACCCAACTACTATCACTTCTCTTCACGGTGGATATCTATTTCCTTTGCTGAACCTTAAAGAGCAGATGGCAGGTAATAGGACTCCATAAAGAGGCAAGGTTCTAACCTCTGACTACTCTTCACTACAGACACTATTAGGCAAGCTTCTGTCAACTTCTCTTCTGGTGTCATCACTACAGAAGCTTTGTTTCTTTCTCTTGACTCTCTCCAAATAATGAAAAATAAATCTCAACTTGTGTGCTTGCTAATCCAGTCGTGGATGTCCTTCTCTCTCTATTCTTCCCCTCTCTGTGGGTAAAACAAGTTATAATCAACCCAGAGACGCAATATGCACTGGAAAAACTGAAATACTGAGCTAACCCGGGTTAAAGAGTCACATCAAACAACTGGTAACTTTCACCACAGATCAAATACAATAAACTCTTCTACGTCCACCATATATTACAACCAATCATTCAATACTCAACCACTGGCCTAGCAAGGGCACTGTGAGGCCTAAGGCAAGCAAGTAAACTGGGCCCCAACACCTGGTTTAATACTGAACATTAGCCACTAAATGGGGTGAAGTGGGCCCCTCACACTCCTGGACCTTGTTGCTACTACATATGCCCTATTATCGATAGCTACAACGCAGAGCCCAAGTTTGTAACACAACTGGCACCACAATACTCTATGATCCTGACTCCAGTCAGCCTAGAACCCTGCAGATACGTGCACTTTGCTCATAGTCAAGAAGGGGGCAAGGCCGCAGCAATTTCTAACCGAACACTAACAACATATTAAACATTTAATTGTGACTATTTCCAAAGATGACTACATTCACTGAGCTAAGCAAACAGAAAGGGAGATATGAGGTAAATCAAATGTATAACGTACTTAGAGGTTCTGATGTATCTGCACTGAGCAATTAAACCTTACAACTGCTTGTCATGAGCTGAGAAGCAGAAAGATTTACAGACAGGTTTGATATATGAAATCTTATGGTTTGTGAGGATGACTAACTTTAAAATTAAAATTCTTCATGTATTTTAGTCGACCTTAGGCAGGGCTAATGAAAATCCTAGATGATGTTGAAGAAATGAATAGCACTGTCTTTGATCTCCTTTGAAGCAATACGAGAAACATAGCACAAACAAGACTTACGATAGCAAACTACAACGTAGGATGTGGCTCTTTCAGATTGTCAAGGATACTAGATGTGTCCCCAACTCGGAATGGTTCATAAGTCGAGAAAAAAAACTCTGCACAGAGAGTAGTAATCAAAAGGCGAACAGAATTCCATTTGTGGTACATATCGCCTAACCTATTAACCACTATTCACCACACTAAATAAGGGTGGGTAGAATGAAACACCGAGCCCTCCCCTACTTCCAGACACCAATATTCCAAAGACCAATAATTCACACTAGGTCAACACAGTTATCTTTTCAAATGTGAATCATGGAAGGGTTACTTCAATTCCCTTTATCAACTTGAATGAAAACTGAAAGGTTGGGGTTCGAGGATGACAGCTTTTAGTGGCCTACTGAACCAAAGAACTAAAAGGGAAGCTCGCGGAAACTAACCACTTCTTAACTGTTTTTTGTAAGAGGAAGCAAACAAGTGGCTGGTTTCTATAATGCATAGCCAACTTGTTGTGCCCACATAGCAGTAAAAATCCCACTCGAAACAGATTTGGTAAAAAAAGGTTGCAGTTTAAAGATGGGGAACTATGAAGGAGCAGTATGGTCTTGGTGTGCGCAATCAAGAGGAAACAAAAATAAACAAATGTGAAGGAGTGACAATGCCCGATTAACTTCAAGTAACAAAAAAAACAAATAAAAAACGACTTAATGTCCAGTTAAACCAAAAATAACAGGTCATCAATGGTGGGCAGCATTTTCTACCTTTTGGGATAGAAAAAACATAAGTCAATGGAATGAAGCATCTATCAGATGACATGCATTTGATTCCCATCATAACACAGCCATTAACTAGTAATGAACATGCCATTCTGAATGGTACAGTGATTCAGCAGCACAAAGGCTGAGTTTCGCATTCGCAATAACTTACTTGCCAGTGCATTTTTCCCTGCTGCATGGTATGCAACAATGAATTTTTTCCCATCTCTGTCTTCTGTCTTTGTCTCTAACCCAGGAAACAAGTTTTTGATTGCTTGGTGGATAACAGTTCTTTTTTCTTTTGAATCCTCCACCACCTGTCAACAAAAATAACAATGCAAATCTTGTCATTGCATTGCAAGACCTAAAGGGGTTAATGAATTAGCGAGTTTTGACATGACAGTAAATAGGTACATTTGAACCATGATTTCAGGATTTAATCCACAGAGAAAGTCATGAAGTCCGCTTAAAAGGTAAGAAGTTAAATCCTTAAAACTTTCATTAGGCACCAAACTGTAATGAAAGAAAATGCTGAAATCAACTGACACGGTTAATGATTAATGTTGTTGGATTTTTTTAAGATTATCTGCATTCCTGACAGCATGGACTAACCATATTTAAATTCTAGATAAGGATTGGAGGCGAGAATTAGGCATAGCATTTTCTTTATTTAGGTCCAGCAACTACACCATCAAAGTCAAACCATGGACTGATTTTCGCGTGAACCTTGGGAATTAAACCAGTCTTTCAGTCATTAGCTAGCAATCCCTACAGCAAGCGTGACTCCTTCCTTCACCCCTTTCTTCCCTTATCTAGAAAAAGATAAGTGCTCCTAAAATATCCTTTAATATTCTTCAGTTACATGATATGTGCTGGTGTTAGGAATGTCTTTGTCATTGACTGGTTGGCCCATGCATTAGCTTAACTATTTTATATTTCACAGGTACAGGAGAGGCTGGGGTGATTTCACACCTGTGCATCCCAGATTTGTGACCGGGCACATCGGTGTGATGCAGTCCAACCACTGTTGAGGGCGCAGGCAGGTTGCCCCATTCAGAGTTATGCCTGCCAGCTGCGTTTTTCCGCATACTCGTAGCTGCCAAGGTTTCAGATTGCCTGTGTGGGATATTTTCATAATTTCAGTGTAATTATGAGTGACATTCAATGACTATGAGTGACATTCAATGACTATGAGTGACACCTTCTCGCCATCAGTATAATCTCACCCACACTTAGTAGTAAGTAGCATGGCACAGCCCACAGACTAGGTCGGATACCTGTTGCCAGGCGGCAGCCAGAGAAACAATACATTAAACAGATTCCCTGAGTTAGCCAGCCTACGCATCTTTGGCTGGCATTCAATCAAATTAATGGCATGATCAGATCATGATCAGTTGACGGAGGAAACTGGAACTACACACTTCAGGATGCAGTTCTTTTGCATGACAATCTCAGGCGATGCGGTAATGCAGGAAAATTACCAGAAATGCGTTATTCTAACACAAGATGCATGGCACCTGGCAGGGTTGCATACTTTCACCCGAGCCATCAGCAGTTATACAACCCAAGCAGCAGGGACACTTCGGCAGTGCTGCGGTGCCATTGACTCCCCAGGGGCAAAAGAAAAGATTTAAAAGTGGCAATAATCTTCACTGGCAGGACTGGAGAGCCTGGAATGGGATGCCCCCCGAGTTGTGTTTGTAAGATTCAATACTCATCAAGTGAGTGCCCAGGATCGGCCAGTGAATTTAACGTGGGTGTTCCCACCATTAGACCCCATTGATCCTTGGCCTAGTTACATGCAAGGTGTACGCCATTTCCCCTCTAAGGGAGCACCAAGGCATACGCCTTACATTTACCTTGCCTGCCCGGCATCCTTCCACAGCACTATCAAGGCTCACAATGTACCAAAGGGAAGACTCCTATCATCAGGAGGAGGAAGTAGTACAGTTCATCCCATGGCCTGACAACCCCGACAGACGCAGTAGCTGCCTCCGGCAAAAAGGCAGTAATTTCTGCCTTGGCACATCTGGAAACAACACTCATGCAGCTGGCTTCAGCTGCACAGCATCCCTTCCCCTAGGGGTGAGGGAGGACCAACTAGGTCCCTCGAGACCTGAACAACCTACTAGGCAGCCCTCTAACCTTTCTAAAGAGAGGCCCAAGCAACGTAGGGATCCCAAACCTATAGAAGATGCTTTCAATCATCTAGAAAAGGCTTTCTTAGACAGAGAGCACCCTCAGTCAGATCAGAGGGCATGGACATCAGGGGATACCACCCTACCCTTCCTGGAGGCTCCCCCCCATTTCTACAGGCTACGAACCAGACTCCTGTGACCGTGGCACCCTAAACCACACCCACCCCTCAAAGTCCCACCTGATGATTCCCACAGTGATGCCACCTCATCTGACATGATGACACCAGAAATTATCTATAATCCCCATTAGACTTAATGGGTCTCAGACAATAAAGTGGCCGCTAGCATGCTTGGCTGTCTTCATAAACCTTTGTACAAGAAGTTACGGAAGTGATTGAGAGCTGAGTGCCCTCACTCCAGCCCCAGAGATTGATGTAAAGATGGCTATGTTTCTAGCCAAATACATTAGGCAACCTACGAAAGAGATTAACCGATCTTGGCGCGCCTGCCAGGACAAACTCTTAGATATGGTGTGTCCCCTTACCAAAAATGTTGACATGACAGAAAAGGCCAAACAATCTGGTTTTCTCATCTCTTCAGACATTTCGCCAGGATGGGCCCGACGGCTGATAATTTGCTTGGGAAACACAAACTACACCATTTCAACAGAACGACAAAGGTCTCTGTTGAGCAAAGCAGATCTCAAACTGGGGGATTTAACCGCTACTGAGGCAGGAGCTGTTGTACCTAGAGTTCTCTTTGGAGACCCATTAATAAAAGATCTTGGCAGATTTGTTACTTAGCTCCTTAGATAAGGCCCAAACCTCCATCTAAAGAGTTTTTGCCACTAGGGTTTTCCCCTGGGCCAGCAGAGGAAGGCGGGGCTCAGCCGCCTGCACACTCAGGAAACTGGCAGGATATGTTCTGAGTGGGGGCTTCTTTACCACACGAAATGCTGTTCGCACAAGGAGCAGAGGGGCATGTCAACTGTCAGTTTATATCCTAGTAAATCTGACCCCTTCAACTTACAATTTAGGGGGAAGCGGGGGGCAGGTTAGCAAAAGTCCTGCACAACTGGACCAAATAACTGTAGGAAAGAGCCCCTTTTTGTCATGGTCATTTGCCAATCTTACAGATGTTTTTCGACTGATGTACACTGGGTCTCTGCTAACCAGGCCCAGTACCAGTGCTTTTCCCTAAAATAAGGTAAAAAACTCCAATTGTCACCAAATTGGTCCACACATTGGCACCCCTGTAAGTCCCTAGTAAGTGGTACCGTGGTACCTAGGGCATGTACTATGCCACCCTTAGAGACCTCCTATAAATTGAAAGCAACCTGCTATCTGAGACTGTGTGTCATGGTGCAAACCATGAGTGAAAAAAAAACATGGCAAGCTCACTGTATGCCATGCCAAAGTCACAGCATGCAATATATGCAAGTCACCCCTACAGTAGTCCTTGTAGCCCTAAGTCAGGGTGCATTATATTACATGTGAGGGCATGTCTGCATAAGCAGATACGGCCATATGCTATTTAGTTAAATTACTAAATGGTACAAGTGAACAGGGATCCCATTTTGAGTATATGTACTGAGCACTGGTCATTACACGTTCCCCAGATACGTGATGGCTTCACTGAAACCTATGTTGTTTGGTATCAGACACCTTGTCTTAATAAATCCACACTGATTCCAATACTGGTTTTATTATGACATGCAACCAGAGGGTACCTTAGAGGTGCCTCCTGAAACCTACTAGTCCTCTAGTGTGCTGGTTGACTGCTCCTGCCCAGCCTACCACCACAGGCAAGTTTCTGAGCCCCTGTATTTGAAAGCCCACGCTCTCTAAAGCCAGACACAATGACTGCTTCAGAGGAAGGTGTTCACACCTCCTCCAGAAGGATGGCTAGTGATTTAGCATATCAAGGCCAGGGACGTCAAACTCCCTGCCCCTTTGATAGGCGACCCTGCCTTCCCTCAGACCTGCGAGATGCCACCTCCTGCTGCCCTGAGGTCCATTTGGCACCAGGACAGGTGGGAAATTAGCTATGCAGTAGGGCGTTGCACCACCAGACTAGTCACACCCCTAAGGTGGGCTACCTGATGTGTTCCACAAAAGAAGGGTTCCACTATTTTGATTTTGGTGAAATTAGGAACTCTGGGAAAGGATTATGCCCACTCCCCACAGGAAGGTGTCATATAGGGGGAGTAGTGACCCCAACGGTAAGCAGCCCATTGGCTACTACTCTCCACTCCCCTTAACACCCCTAAATCAGTATTTAGGTGGGCTCCTGACACCAGGAACTCAGATTCACCTGACCAAAGAAGAAGGACAAGGAAGAGGTGAAGACTGCAAGAACTGAAGACTAGCTGTGGACTTGGCGCCAAAGCCTGGCTGCCTGCTTCGGTCTTGACAATTGCAAAGACCCGATTAGTCCTGCAGCTATGTATCCTCCAAAAGCCTCGGAGGGGTGCCAGCACTTCGTCAACCATCAACATCTTCTTTGAAGTGGAAGAGCCACTTCCCTCTAGACACTGACCAGAATGTCCGGTTCACTGAACTGCTGATCCACCGGGTCCACCAAAGCAGCATGCACCTGGGAGGAGGTCACCAAGCCCCAGCAGGTAAGATCTGTCTTCCCACCAAATCTGGAGACGCCAGAACCCCGAGAAGCCGCCCTGCATCACTACTAGGGGTGCCAGATCCCTTGCAGCAACCATGCCTTGTTTAGTTAAGGGTGACGCAAACACCAGCAAGACCGACCTACCAAAGAGGGAACTCAGTTTTACCGAGGCCAGCACTAAGGATGGAACTGCTGTTCTGTTTTGTCCCAATCTCCAATTTGACGCCAAAAATGACAGCCTCCAAAGCAAGCGACCCACCGGACAAAACACCTCTGCACCCAAGACAGACAGCCTGAATTCAAGCCTTCTTCTCAGTGCACCCTTGCTCCAGAGACCCTCAAGAACTGAGCCCACTTTGGGTTCAGACAGACTAGTCCCCAAGCTCCCACTTGCAGCATTTTAGTGCTACAGGTTTCTCTATAGACTTCAGTGGTAGCATTCGAGGCTAGCCTTGCGACCAGCACCTCTGCATCCGGACACACCAGGGCAAGTAACCTAAAACTGCAGGTGGTTCTAAGGACCTTGGCCCCTATTTACCTTAAGTCCAGAAGAAATTCCCTGTAAGTCGACTGCAAGTGACCCTATGCTGTGTATGTTTCTCCCATTGAATAACACTACACCGTTCAAAGCTAATGCCTTGAATCTGACAGCTGTATTTTCTAAGTGTTTTGAAAATCGCTAACTTGAAAAGTGCATACCAAATCTCGTAGACCATGGTGTCTAAATAAAGCTAAAAATATGTTTTTTCTAAATTGGTCTTGGATTTCCTTTGTGTGTGCAACACTCCCCTCTGATAAGCCTAAGGCTGCATGACCACACTACCACAAAGACAGCACCTTGGGATTGCTAGAGCAAGCCCCTGTCCACTAGTAAGGGATACCTAGACTCTGCACAGTGCACTTCATTTTGGTACACTATATAGAGCCAGCTTCCTACATTCGTGGTGCAGTGGTGGGATACAAGACTTTGCATTCGCTGTAGCCCTCTGTCAATAAGTCAGTCCACTAAGGAATCCACAATTCATTTTAATAAAAAATTGAATTTTAAATTTTTCGCTAAAATTCTTTATCTGAACTGTTAGGGCCTCCCCCAATCCAACCTATATTAGATTTAAAAAGTGTACTAGTAGTTAGGCCTTAAAAGTCTGTTTTAAAATTATTGTAGATTTTCTAAAAAAAAGTCCAACTACATTAAAACAGGTCAACCTCAGAGGAGAGAGTTGAGGAGCTCAACTTGACCCCTTACCTGCAACTTAGTGTGAAGAATTCAAAGGACCTCTGCAAGACTTACAAAATTGCAACTGGGTCTAAACCAACCAAACCACAACTCCAGGAGTTGCTTACTGAGTTTGATTGAGCACAGGCAAGAGAAGAACACACCGACCATATTGAAGATGACCATGGCAGTGAAGATGAAATTGACAACCGTTTTCATGGTGATAGCCCACCTTCCAATACCCCAGAGGAAGAGGAAAACAATAAGAAATTCTTCCCTAAAATTGTACCCAGAGGTAGGCCAGGCCACTCCAGTTCCACAGAAAAAGTAAAGGATCCAGACCAGGAGCTGGAGAGACTAGCTAGAAGAGCACCCCTGAAGGCCTAAAAACAGGCCATAGAGCAAGAAAGGGCTGAGGTGAATCTAGCACCCCTGAATGGTGACAGCAGGAAGATTAACAGAGTTTAAGACGAAATATTGGATCTCAAAAACCCCCAAATATGCGGAGGGTAATGATATCACAAAATGGTTTACAGCCTTTGAGAGTGCTTTTAAAAGTAGAAAGCTCAACCAAAAGTATTGGGGCTCTCTACTCTGGGAGCTTTTTTCAGGCAAGTGCAGGGATAGACTCCCGACACTTAATGAGGAAGATGCTGTGTCCTATGAAGTCAAGAAGGATACTCTGATTGAGGGCTTTGGACTCACCACTGAAGAGTGCAAGTTTAAGTTCATGGAGACTCACAAAGCCTCGAGTCAGTCCCGAGTTGATTTTGCTGACTTCTCAGTCAAATCACTAGGTGACTGGTTGAAGGGCAATTAAGTGGAAGACTATGAAGGGCTCTTTAATCTGTTGATGAAAGAGCACCTGTTAAGTAATTGTACATCAGAAAAACTGCATCAATATTAGTGGATCTAGTGTTGGTTTCTTCCGAGAGCTGGGGAAGAAGGCTTACCACTGGGTCAAACCTAGGGTGTTGAGAAAGACCCATGGTGGGTGTGACCACTAGAAAGGGGTTGCTAATTTACACCCACCCCTCCTCAAACAGGAAAGATGTGGGATAGTTTAAAGAAAAAGGTAAAGAGCCTTCCAAAGGCTCCAAAAACATGTTGAGGAGGGTGAGCCCAGACACATTTCACAATCAAAGGGTGGGTATCGGGTAAGAACTGGGATCCTAAAAAGGCTTGGTGTTTTAACTGTAAGACCCTTAGAGACAGAACTGGTGACTCGTCCTGTCCCAAAAAGGTTTCCACTAGTGCACCTCCAGTTTCTACTAGGGTGGTGAGTCTCCAGATGGGAACCTTGGTGTGCCCTAACCGGGTGAGAGCGCACACTGAAGCTCCTTTAGTCTCATAGGGTGGGGTGGCTATAGCTACCCTGGATGTCTGGCCCAGTAACCTGGAGATATACAGATAAAAGCCACATATCAAGAGAGATTGAAGCAGACATTCTGAGGGATACAGGTGCAAGTGTCATCATGGTGACTGAAAGTGGATATCCCCAGCCAATACTTGACTGGACAAACTTATTCAGTCATCCGTGCCAACAACCATTCCAAGGTCCATCCCATGGCAACGGTGACCTTAGATTGGTGAGAGGTTATTGGCCTGAAAAAGGTGGTTGTGTCATCTGCAATTTCAGTCCAGTGTCTGCTAGGAAATGATCTGGAGACCTCATCATGGGCTGAGGTAGAGCTAAGATTCCATGCAGCAGTGCTGTGAGTACCTGAATGGGTGTTTGAAAGCTCGAGCACAGTGCAAAGCCCAGGATGAAAAAGAGGAGCTGGAGCCTGGAATAATGGCCCAACCCTCCAAGAAGTCAGGAAAAGATATAAGTCAGAAACCCACAGAACCTACTGGAAGGGACTCCTGTACATAAAGGCCAGATACCCCAAGTCTGGTACCAGTAGGAGAGTGGTAGTGCCTTAGTTAGACACATAGTTCTTACTCTCATTGGCACATGACATACCCCCAACTGGGTACCTTGGGCAGACAAAGACCTGGAGGAGGTTAGTCACCCACTTCTACTACCCAGGTATGTCCCAGAAATTGAAAGAGTTACCCGCCCCAACAATTAGCGAGCGGAGAAGACCGAGGCGGAGATGACGCCGCCAACAACGGCGACCCTGCTCGGGGGTCCAGATTCAGGTAACTGTTTCAGACGTCTGGTAATGCGACGGAACTTGAAGATGACACGAATGTCTCAGACGTTGAGGAACAGACGGAACAATCCCTACACCCGTTGGCCGTTGCCATCCGAGAATTGGAACAAGGGGAGACTGGCAACACGGAGGCTACTGAACCAGAAACGCAGGACTCCCATTATTGAGAAAATTCGGGACTGAGATCCAAAATGGCAGTTCTTTGCTTAGGGACACGCAAGTAGCATTTCTTTTTTTTCTGTTCTTGGGGTGGGCATACACCACGTTCGAACTTGCATTTGGACAGCTAGACATTTCTTAGCTGGGGTTGTTTGAGGGGTGGGCGACAGACCTTGCCGCCTGGTAGTCCGAGCTGTCGATGGTTGTACGGGCGGGATGGCCGGGAGGTACAGGTGGGGTGGGGGAGGTGGGGGAAGGGGTTGTTCATACAGTTTGGTTGTTTGAGAGGGGGGAAGGGGGGGTACACAGTTGAGTGAACACAGTCATGGGGGTTGGTGCATTCTGTGGCTTTCTACTGCGGGCGATCGCCCGCCTCGTCTAACCCAACTGCCCGGATGGCAAGAAAATTGTTGCCATGATCTATGGCCACTGAGAAACTGCAAGTCCTGACATGGAATGTGAACGGGCTGGGTAGCAAGATAAAGCGGGGACTGGTGAGCAACTATCTCAAGAGAGTAGGCCCAGACATCATTTTCCTGCAAGACACACACCTTAAGGGCACGGCCTGTGCATTCATAGCTAGGGGTAGATACAAAGTACTAGGGCAGGGGAGTAGCGATTATTGTTAAGAACACCTTCCCATTCCCTATCACACGTACATGGGGGGACCCACTAGGACATGTATAGGGGTACAGGGGACTTGGCGCAGACGCACCTACACTCTTGTTTCAGTATATGCACCTCCCAAATTGCAGGCGACTACGCTGAAGATGCTAGCGACCATACTCCTAGACACCTCCGATACCATACAGATAGTGGGTGGTGATTTTAACGATGTGATGGATAGGGGCCTAGATAGATCAGGAGCGTCTAGCACCCGAGGGACTCAGACTCCCCTTGCTCAAATAATGTCCGAGATAGGCCTCACCGATGTCTGGAGACTGCTACACCCTGACACTACAGCGTACTCATTCTACTCGGCTCTGCACAAGGTGTTCTCCAGACTGGATTATGTATTCATGCCCAGGCAGGAATTACACATGGAGGGCAAGGCGGAATACTTGGTGAGAGGTCTCTCGGACCACTCGCCGCTACTAGTGTCAATGGGCCGTTCTGGATATGGAAGGGAGGCCTCGTGGCGCCTTGCCGCTTGGGACCTCACAAATGAGACAATACTTAAGGGCATTAGAACAGATGCACGGGTATACCTGGCTGAAAATGATGGGTCGGTGGATTCGGCAGTGACCTTGTGGGAGGCACTGAAGCCAGTGATGAGAGACAGAATAAATAGCAGGTTGGGGGAGGAGAAGAGGAGGCGTCAGGAAGAGGTGGGGAATGTTGAACGGGATATAGTGGAGCTTGAGAGAGAACACTTACTTACAAAAAGTACCACAACCTTACGTAAACTGCTGGACCACCAGAGACGGTATCGGGAACTGGTGTCGGAGGAGGCAAGAACGCAGAACCTGGCCACACTCCACCGACTGTACGACGTGGGGGATAAGTCGGGTAAACTTCTAGCCTGGCTCAGTCGTAGGGAGAGAGCGGCGCGGTGGGTAGATGAAGTCATAGATGAGAAGGGGAGGAGTGTGCGCTCAGACCCCCACATTGCGGATGCGTTCGCGACTTATTATGAACGCTTCTATGAAGCCAGACAATTGGGCATGTGCGAGGATTCTCTCCACTATATGTCACGGGTCGCTCTGCCTGCAGTGGACGCTGAGGCCCTACCCGCGCTGGAGGCCGACATCTCCTTGGAGGAGGTAAAGGCTGCCATTGCCGGACTGAAGCCGGGCAAAATGCCGGGACCAAACAGGTTCCCTCCGGAATTCTTTAAGGGCACGGCTGATATACTAGCTCCTCATCTGAAAAATCTTTTTCTTGAAGCGTACAAGGGGGGAGGCCTGCCCGCTGACCTCACCATGGCGACCATAATTCCCATACACAAAGAGGGCAAACCCCGGGAGGATTGTGCCTCATATCGACCCATCTTCCTGTTGAATACGGAGGTGAAGCTCCTTGCCACGGTGTTGGCGCGACGACTGAGAACAGTAATACCCGACCTGATACATTTAGACCAAACCGGCTATCTGCCAGACAGGGCCACGAAATTCAACCTCAGGCGCACACACAACTGGCTGCAGAGGGGTAGGGTACCGCCACATTGGTTTCTTTCTTTAGATGCCGAAAAGGCCTTTGACTCGGTGCATTGGCCGTTCCTAGAGGCCGCCCTACAAAAATTTGACTTCGGCCCAAAATTCCGAACGTGGGTGCGCCTTCTCTATGCCAACCCGAGAGCCAAAGTAAGAGTAAACGGGAGGCTCTCCCGCGAAATTTCGATCCAAAGAGGCACCCGTCAGGGCTGCCCTCTATCACCGCTTCTTTTCACGTTAACGATTGAAGTACTGGCGGCCAGGATTAGGCAAAACCATAAGATCTCCGGATTTCGGGTCGCTGACACAGACGAGACGCAGGAGAAATTGTCCCTATACGCGGACAATGTCCTACTCTACCTCACTGACCCAAAGACCACTGTACCTGAATTGTTCCGGGAGCTGGACTGCTACGGCAGTTACTCCGGATATGGGATAAACTGGCACAAGTCTGTCCTTTTCGACCCCAGAGAGAATACGAGTGGGGAGGCTCTTCCGGACAGGCTGGTGGTATCCGCGGAAGGCTTCCAATATACATCACGCTGGACAGGCAACTGTCGTGCCACAAAAATGTGGAGAGAATACTCATGAACTCCACATCTGATATGGACCGCTGGCGCCAGCTCCCTTTGACACTCCTGGGCAGAGCGGCACTGTATAAAATGGTAGTATTACCCAAGTTTGTGTACGCCATGCAAAATGAATATTATCCAATCCCAGACAGCCTAATAAGAAAAATTCACGCTGACCTTCGAGCTTTTCTATGGCTGGGTAAGCAGCCGAGAATCGCACTGACCACCCTCCAACGCCATCAATATAGTGGTGGAATCTCACTCCCAAATCTTGAAGCCTACTATTGGGTGACAGCACATGTCCCCCATTAATGACTGGCTCCATGCTCCGGCGGACCACCCTACGTATGCACTAGAGCGTAACAAACTATCCCCGCATAATCTGCTGTCATATCTATACGGCAGGCCGGCGAAGAGGTCATTGCTCCCGGCCACAAGCATCACACTCCGGGCCTGGAGACAGGCCACGAGACGCACAGGATGGGATAAGAAGCCCACCCGACAGACTCCACTCTGGCAATGCACATGGCTCCCCGAGATGCATAAGCTTACCAGCTTTAAAAGGTGGGATGATATTGGAATTTCCACGATAGGGGATGTCATCGCTAAAGGAGAACTGAAACCCTTCGCGACCTTGCAGGCAGAATATGGGCTCCATTGCACGCAGTTTTTTAAATACATCCAACTGCGCCATGCTTGGAGAGTACAGGCTTTGACTCTGGAGGGTCTTCCCGAATATGCCCCACTAAAAGGTAGACTATTACTGGAACGAATAACAAACAAGGCTGTCTCACTCACATATAAAACCCTTGCTAACAACATGCTGGGAGACCTGGCGAAGCTTAGGGACGCCTGGGAGAAGGAAGTGGGAACGCTTGAAGACATCGACTGGGACATAGTCCTAATGCACCTGAGGGAGGTGGCTATTAAATCCCGGCTTCGTCTTATACCGTACAACGTGCTTCGTAGAACATATTTCGATAGGGTGCGATTACTCAAAATGGGGAGAACATTAGATGATAAATGCCTACGATGTCAGCACGAGGGAGGGGATTTCTTCCATATAATATGGACATGTGATAGAATACAATCCTACTGGACCCTCATCTTTACTGAACTTAGGGATGTCTTGTCTGTGCCGCTTGAACAAGAACCCAAATTGGCCATCCTGGGAATGACTAATGATGTTGACCTCCCCCGACCCTTGCTGGTGTTCCTGACCCTGGCCCTGGTAGTGGCGAAACGTGACATTGCAAAATATTGGGGGGCAGTGACCATCCCCACTGTGGAGGAGTGGAGAAGAGGGTTGGACCTTTACATGGCGGCAGAGCGGGTGACGTATACATCAAGAGGCTGCCCGAGAAAGTTTAAAAAAGTCTGGTCAAAGTGGAGACATTATCATGGGTTAGATGGAGGGCTGGGGGTGGGAGGTACATGACTGCGCCTAATGTTAGAGGGAGAGTCGAGGTGGAGCTGGGGTGCTCGTCCGGAGAGGAACTTGATGCAACAGAAATACTCTGATGGACAAGCTTCACTTGTACCTATTGTGCGATGGGGGTCGATGGAAATGTATGATGCCAATACCATGACTGAACAGTTAAGTTTTGAAATAAGTGTTATTAAGCTGATCTTTCATTCACAGTAATATTTGTTATGGGGGGGGGGGGGGTAAAATAACAGAAAAAGCGGATGCCTAGATGGCTTACATGGATACCTCTTATGCTAGGTGGATGGTGTACGGAGAGCGCACCATTGATACTGCCAGATTGACTTGTGGACTATGCGCTGAAGAGACACTTGGGGCTCCATGGTCTCTATCCTAATGTGTAATACTGTTTTATTTGCATAACTATGCTAATGTTGACCGTATCTTATCTGAGTATCTGCAATAAAAAATAAAAAATAAATTGAGAGTTTTGCAACTCCTGTGTTACCCGTCAAGCCAGTGGCAAGACAGGTAGCAAACCAAAGCCCCCCTTAAATCCACTACCAGTGGTTGGGGTACCCTTTGAGAGGGTAGGGATTTACATTGTTGGATTGACATTGTTGGTTCCCTTAACCCCCAAACAACCACAGGGAACAGATTCATACTGATGGTAGTGGATCATTCCACCAGGTATCCTGAAGCAATTCCCCTTAGGAATGTCACTACTGCTGCAATTGCCAAACCCCTCACAAGTATGTTTTACTAGAGTGGGCTTCTATAAGGAGGTGGTGTCAGACAGAGGTAGAAACGTCAAGTCTGGCTATCCAAATTGCATGTGGAATGAGTGTGGGGTGATGTATGGCTGGTGTGGAGAAGTGTGGCTCAGGGGTTAGAGGCGGCAGACCCGGAAGCTGAGATCGGCCCTGGACCAGGGTTCAATTCCCCACGTCGGCGGGTCTTGGGCTCAAAATATTCCACGGACTCGATAATTCTCGCTCTGGTGCCTTCTCAACTCACGGGTTCACACTCTGCGACTCTGGGCAATAGCTTGCTTAATCTCCACAACGGCCCCTCGCGGCGGGATGCCTGGCTTTCACCTTGTGGATACCCTGCCGGGGTTATCTCACAGGGGAATAGCAGGACGGGTTCCCTAAGCAAGCGCCGGGAAACCCTTTGTGGGTAGCTGTGCGCTATATAAGCTCAAATACATTTACATTTACATATACGTTTACCACCCCAAATCCCCCACAAACCAATGGTCTTGTTGAAAGATTCGCCAAGAAAGATATGATCATGGGACTCCCTGAAAAACTCAGAATGAGGTGGAATGATCTTTAGCCATGCTGGTTCTTTTCTTACAGAGAAGTGCCACAGAAGGGAGTGGGCTTAAGTCCCTTTGAACTTGTGTTTGGCCATCCTGTAAGAGGTCCACTGAGTCTGGTAAGGGAGGGCTGAGAGAAGCAGCTCAAAGTACCCAAACTGAACATAGTCGACTATGTGCTTGTCCTTCATTCCAGGATGACCGAGTGCATGGAAAAAGCCAACAGCCTTGGAGCAAACAAGGAGCTCCAGAACTAATGGTCTGACCAAAAGGCTACCCTGATGGAGTTCCAACTAGGTGAGAAGGTAGCCTGTAGTACCAAGCGGGCAAGTGGAGTGGACCCTACCCTATCCTTGAAAAAAAGGAGGAAGTCACCTATTTGGTGGACTTTGTCATTTCCAGGAGCCCCAAAATGGTTATCCGTGTGAACCGCCTTAAACTCTATCATGACAGGGCTGATGTGACCATGCTCATGGTCTATGATGACAATCAGGAAAAAGAGAGTGAACCTCTCCCTGACCTCCTCTCCAACAACCCCCAGGATGGGTATATTGAGGGAGTTGTCTTTTCAGACACCCTAACTGCCGAACAAAAAACGGACTGCAGGCAAGTCCTAAGGCAGAATACTGGGCTCTTGTCCTTGATCCCTGGTCAGACAACCCAGTGTACACATGATGTGGACACTGGGAACACCCTCTGTCAAAAATAAAATATACAGGCAGTCTGGCCAGGGCAAGGAAAGCATCAGAGCTGAAGTCAGCAGGATGCTGGAACTAGGGGTGATTGAACCATCTGAGAGTCCCTATGAGAGCCCAGTGGTCTTAGTCCCCAAACCTCATTCAAAGGGAAGTAAACCAGAGCGGAGGTTTTCTGTGGACTATAAAGGCCTCAATGCTAAGGAAGATGTACTCCCTATTCCACAAGCTGAAGAGCTCATTGACATGTAACAGGCAGCTAAGTTCTCTCATTACTTTTGATTTGACATGAGGCTTCTCGCAGATTGGGTTGACCCCAGGAGCACAAGACAAATCAGCATTCTCAACACCGAATGGGCATTACCAGTTTACTGTGATGCCCTTTGGATTAAAGAATGCCTCTGCCACCTTATAAAGGCTGTTGAGCAGAGTCCTGGCTGGGCTGGAGTCTTTTACTGTAGCATATCTTGATGATCTTGCAGTCTATTGTTCCATCTAGCAGGATCTCATATCTGGCTGCTTTATTTTCTAAGTGTTTTGAAAATCGCTAACTCGAAAGGTACTTACCTAATCTTGTAGACCTTGGGGTCTGAATAAATATAAAAATATGTTATTTTTCTAAATTGGTGTCAGATTTCCTTGAGTGTGTGTTTCATTTATTGACTCTGGGTGTGCAATAAGTGTCTAGCACTCCCCTCTTATAAGCCTAAAGCTGCTCAACAACATTACCACAAATAGAGCACCATGGGATTGCTAGAGCAGGCCTCTGTCAACTAGTAAGGGATACCAGAACGCTCTTCACTGTGCACCTCATTTTGGTACACTATATAGAGAGACAGCTTCCAACAATAATGTTCGGAACAAAACAAGACGAAGTCATCATCTACGGCTACACCCCCTCCCCCTGGGACGACTCCTGGTGGCCCCCCGCCCTCGGTCCTACACCACCCCCTTATTCCACGCTAGGAACCTGATCATCATACTGGACAGTAAGTTCTCCATGAAGCTCAAAGTGAATGCAGTAACCTCCTCAAGTTTCCACATCCTCCGAATGCTCTATAAGATATTCAGGTGGATCACACCCAGCACCAGGAAACCGGTAACACAGACCCTCATTAAGAGCCGACTACTGAAGCGACTCCAGAACATCCAAAACACACAAACAAACTCATACTGGATCTCCCAAAAAGGTCAAGCATATCCCCCACCTCAGAGACCTCCACTGGCTCCCAATCAAGAAGAGATGCCACTTCAAGCTACTCACCCATGCGCTCAAGGACCTCTACAACATAGGATTAACCTACATCAACTACCGACTTACCTTACACCAACCCACCAGACAACTCCGCTCAACCCACCTAGCCCACGCACACATCCCACGCATCTGCCAGGCCCAATGTGGGGGCCGATCCTTCTCCTATTTACCCACCAGATGCTGGAACTACCTGCCCCTCCACCTCCGGACTTCCACCACCCTTACCTACTTCAGGAGAGCACTCAAGACCTAGCTGTCCCACCCTAAGCCCCTGGATACCCCCAAGTCACGTTCCACAAATCCTGAGTGAATGATTCAATGCCTGGGTGCTCCAGATGGCCACAGGGTTTCACAGAGTTCCATGGGTCTCCATTTCAACCAGTTTTATTGATCAGCAGGTGATGCTATCGAAAGGTCCTCATTACACCACAGAGGTTTTGCCAGCAACTTGCCCTTGGTGGAGAGGAAGGAAAAGGGATTCCGGCCAGTGAAAACCTTTGAGATATCAATGAGTGGTTGATCTATTGCCTCCAAGGAGGGGGGATGATTTGTATGGCTGAACCTCAAGGATACCTATATTACAATCCCAAAAAATAGGACCCCATCGCAGATTGCAGCAGTTCATCTGTAATCATCAGGTTTTATGAGTCAATACCCCAAGTCACGTTCCACAAATCCTGAGTGAATGATTCAATGCCTGGGTGCTCCAGATGGCCACAGGGTTTCACAGAGTTCCATGGGTCTCCATTTCAACCAGTTTTATTGATCAGCAGGTGATGCTATCGAAAGGTCCTCATTACACCACAGAGGTTTTGCCAGCAACTTGCCCTTGGTGGAGAGGAAGGAAAAGGGATTCCGGCCAGTGAAAACCTTTGAGATATCAATGAGTGGTTGATCTATTGCCTCCAAGGAGGGGGGATGATTTGTATGGCTGAACCTCAAGGATACCTATATTACAATCCCAAAAAATAGGACCCCATCGCAGATTGCAGCAGTTCATCTGTAATCATCAGGTTTTATGAGTCAAAACTCTCTCTTTTTGCGTCCAGTCAGTGACTGGTTGCGTCTTGAAGGTGCTCAAACCAGTGATAGAAATTCTCAGAACGCAGGGGATTGGCGTAATTGTCTATATAGATGATCTACTCTTCATGGACCAATAGAAAGTTGCCCTGGCAGGCTCATCTGTCAACCACAACATCCCTTCAGGAGAACCTGGGATTCGACATCAACATGGAAAAGTCCTCGACAACCCTATCCTAGACAATTCAATTTAGGAGCTTTCTAATAGATCCTGTAAAGGCCATGGTGAGCCAACTAAACAAGATGATGACCCGAATTCAACAGAAGTAAGGAGGATCCTCGTCAAACCAGAACATCACTGCGATACATGGCAAGTATAGTAGGCCATCTGTCATTTTCCATCGAAGCTTTCTTGCCAGGATCGGTTCATAACAGGGTTTTCCAATGCCTAAAGGCCTCTCTCACTAGAGAAGGGGACCAATATATTTGGAGATGATCCCATTGCCAGAGCGTGCTAGGTAGGAGATTAGATGGCGATTAAACCGCATAGGGAATGTAAGAGCTATTTTCAGTTCGGACCCGAATCCCATTATAGATTTAGAAGCCAGCCGAACCGGATGGAGAGACAGATGTGGAGAATCATCTACAGGCAGAAGATGGTCAAATCAAGAACAGCAGTTACACATCAATTAATTTGAGCTGCTAGCAGGCTCTTTCATGATGCAGTTCGGACGAAGGAGAAGAAGCAATGCTGTGTCTTGCTTAAGATGGACAATATCTTGACATAGATGCTCACAGGCCCTCATGACTATCGCCAAAGACGTCTAGCAGCACTGCCTCCAGAATCCGATAGCAGTGAAGGAAGGGTATATCCTCAGTCAAGCCCATATTGTGAGAGACTGGTATTCAAGATACCTGCAGGACTCCAGCACATGGAGACTGGACACCGATACATCCATAACACTGTGCAGATTTTAGGGCCCCTTCTCGGTGGATATTTTTTTCTCCCTTCTGGGTTGTGAACAAACCAGGTTCTTTAATTGGGAGTCTAGATCTGAAGGCAGTGGCAATGGGCACTTTCCTGGATACCCTGCCCTCTGAGCCCTTGCAGCCCATGGAACTCCTGCAAGATTGCAGCAAAAAAAGCATTGGCCTACCATTAAAAAAACAAAATAAATAACCCCTTCTCAGGCAGGGCTGCAAGAGCCCTGGGACTCCCCCGGCAGCCCCTAACATAGTTTGTAGTGAGGGCAACTTACCTCTGGACCCGGGGTTTGATGCCCCCGAAGCCTCACTGAGGCCTGTGGAGTTGGGCCGCATGTTCCCCTCCCCCTTTTTAAAATATTGGACCGGGAGGATATAGCACTTAGGGCCTTAATACGCTTGGGGAGGGGATGCCACATGCCTCCTTCCCTTTAAAAAAAAAAAAGAAGCCCACGAGGGATGGGTCCACAGCTGCACTTGGAGGAGGACCAAGCATTCCCTCTCTTGAAAATATATATTTTGGCTCTGGGGATGGGGTCCCTAGAATCTTTAGTGGTTTGGGATGGGGGCAACGTGACCCGTCCCCTTTACATATATTGTGTCCCCAGGGCCACTTTTGACCTGTGGAGTGGGGCTGCACTCCTCTCTTCCCCTTAATTTAAAAAAGGTTCCATGGATGGGGTTCCTGGGTCTTGATTGGTTTGGGGGAGAAGAGTGGCTGTGCGCACCTGCTACAAAAAGCATTGAGGCTTCACATAGGATTTGAGAAGTCTCCACACTCTCCAAGCATAGTAGAATTTGGGAATCATCCGCAGAATTAAAAGTGTGGCACCCTCTGCTAGTCAATTCCTTTATCAATGGCTGTATGCAAATGTTAAGCAAATGGGGTGAGAGGGCTAATCTCTGTCGAACTCCACAGTCCGCTTTAACCTCAGTAGCTCTAAATGGTGCTGGTGTACCGCCAGAGTTATATTACTGATAAAAGAGCTTAGCTCCTGATATGCCATTCCAATTTTCTTAATTGATTATTTTTATTTATACCACCCCATGTAAAACACTGGATAAAATAACTGAAAAAGGTTTTATTATTGATCACTGAAGTGGAAACAAAGGAAGATTGTCATAATTACATTTTTTTGTGGGGATTTAAATACAAAGGAAACAGACTCCTCAAGTGCGATTTACAGAATTGAGGATGTTGATGGATTCTGGGAGCTGAATTTCTAAAGAATATCATGGTAGCCAACCGTGGGTTAGTTAATATTACTAAAGAAGTGAGTCAAATCTCACCATGTTTTACTTGATGACCGCATCAAGGGTGTCAGACCCACAAAAATAACATGGTAAAAGGCACTATCATTATGTAATTACATCAAATTAGTGCTTCTCTTTTCTTGAATGTATTAGGATTGTGTCTTCTGACCATAATTTATTGTACTGCACCCTAAAATGTATGCATATGGCCAATTTAGAATTAAAAAAGGTGTCTTTGTAGGATTAAAAAAAGATAAAGAAAAGAAAAGATGTTATATGGTGTAGTATATAACTTGGTAAATAATGTCAGTTTGAGTGTACAAAAGCTTTAGAATGTATGCTCTCCAGATTGTTTTTCCTAGTTAAAAACTCAGCAGATACAACATAAGAAACGGCCACAATCAAATTAAGAAATCCAGTATGCAGGAATATACAATAGTTGCAGCAATAAATAAACACATCTGAGTAACAAACATCTTGCCATCAAAAGTATTCAAGACTTGAATACTGAGACGAAGATGGCGAAATTATAGCAACAAATGTAAAATGCTTAGGAAAGATCATTTCTGGACATCAATACAAATTGTTGCCAGAGAAGGGAGTAGTAAATACCTACGGCACATCAATGCATTAGTTAGAAGAGCAAAGAATGAAACTAGTACAGTCCCTATGCTATAAAAGGCACGGGGAACAATTTATAACCTTCCTATTTGCTGTTAATGTTGATTCTGATGAATGTGTTGTACAGGAAAAGTTTGATAAATTAGATATTGGTTTTAATAGTAATCTTGCACCTGATCGTATAGGGCTTTATGTGAAACATGTGCAGTAAAGAAATCTGTGCAGTAGAAGCAATTCATTCAGAAAAAGGGATAGCCAGGATTTATTTTAAGGTGGTAGGGCAACTATAGGTTTACGTTTTCAACTATCTCATGTGCCAAGTAATTCATTGTGAGGGAAGAATTAATATAGAAATCTGGTGTTTCTTCTTAAATTTCAGAATAATGTTGTCTTTGCCCTTTACCAAACGGATTTGCCTTCATGTGAGTTTTATCCTACAGCTCTAGGAATCAGAAGAAATGGATCTTAAAGAAAATGAGTTTTTCAGCAGACAGTATGCATCGCTTGAAATTATTCTCCTACAAAATTGTGGTTAAATCATCAAGTCCCATAAATACTCAAAAATACATCAGGATGCAAAACGATTCTAAAATTAAGAGGTTTTTTTCCATTGAGGAATGAGGTTTTTCTAGTTAAATCTGGTACAGGTAAGTGAGTAGCATTGAACAGAGAACAACGTTTCTGTCGATTGTGTAGCTGTGGGATGCAGAAATTGAAATATGTTTTATTTATATGTCTAGACCTGAAAAAATAACGGTCAGAAATTATTTAATCCAATGTTCACTGATAGCAGAATATGTCTTTAAAAGAAGACTTTTTTGAATGAATGAATGAATGAATGAATGAATGAATGAATAACTTTATTGTGTGGTTACTTAAAACCATTACATTAAGACCAGAATATAAAATTACAAAAGTTAAAACCAAAAATGTTTCTGCGGGCAAGCATTTATAAAAAGTTCTCAGAGTTCAAAATGGCACACGCAGTCAGGGACCTGTAAGTGCCACCCAATGTCCCGCAGCAATGTTTCTATTCCTGTGCGCCCTTGGCTGCCATCAGCTCGGACCGGGTCTGTTGTATAAACTTTCCGAACGCGGCCATCTGTTTTACTATGCTCAAGGAGTATAAATGTTGGATTGCCTCCTTGGCTGTGCGTGTCCCCGCGTCCCTAAGGATGGGCCTGAGGTAGAGGGTGTGGGGTGCACGTAGGGCAGGGCAGCAGAATAGTAAGTGGGCCAATGACTCACGTTTGTAGTTACAGAGTCTGCATTCCTGAGCTCCCGTGCCCGCATTTCCCGGATGGTATAGTTCTTTGAGCGGGAGGGGGTGCAGTCTGTAGGCTAGGATCTTTTGGAGAGCTGGGAGACCCACGGCCTGCATGAGATGGTTTCGGGGGTTGTACGCAGTGTGTGGCAAGCATAGAGACTCATGGAAGGCTCTTTTTGCGAGAGACTCAAGGTCCAAGGCCCGGGAGCAGGCACGCACTTGCTTTTTTATCGCGTGTTTGATGGTCGTGTAATTGACAAGGTCTGGATTCCACGACTCGATCGCCAGGTTAAGTTGGGTTTTTGCCATTTCAATGGTAGCTGACCAGGGGTTCCCGGGTGCCATGAAGATATGTTTCAAGACGGCTTTCAGTGTGTTGTCACGTGCCGCTGTTGTTAAGTAGTAATATTTGCTTAAAGCTGCCATCTCTTCCAGATTTTGTTGGTTGAGTGAAAATTCCAGGCAAATTAGAGTGTTTCTTGTACATTTTGGTAAATGATACAATCTCTTGTATGCCCGCAGTGAATTTTTTCCAGCTCCTTGTTCAGTTTTCCTGGATACGCCTGTTGTGCGTAATTGAGGGCCGGCATTAACTTGGCCTTGAGGACTCTTTGGATGGCAGTTGATGATGGGCTGTGTAAGGAGGCTTGTAATTTGCATAGGGCGAAGGTGATGGTCTTCCCTTTGCCCTGAATTTGCTTTAGGTGGGTGCCACACAACCCCGATTCGTGAAAGGAGACCCCCAGGTATGTATACTTCTGAGTGCTGTCCAAGGTCAGGTGGCCAAGGCTCCATTTTGCTCTTGTTTTTTTGGGGTAGTGTCCGAAGATAACTATTTTTGACTTGGTCGGGTTTGCTACCAACCTGTTTTTGTTATTGTATGTTGCCAGGGCGGTGAGTGCCTTTTGAAGCCCTATTTTTGTGTGATCCAGGATTACGAGGTCATCCGCGTATTGCATAAAGTGAATTTTGGTTGCACCTATCTTTGGTGTTGCTAAGGTGGCCCCCGACAGGGCTGTCTCCATGTCTGCTGTATATAGATTAAACAGCAGGGGTGCCAACACGCACCCTTGTTTTAAGCCCCGGTTTGTTTCAATCTTGTCTGTTGCAGAGTCACTTGAAAGTTTGATTCTTACCCAGGTGTTTTGATATAAGGATTGTATCGCTCTTAACAGAGAAGGGTCGATGTTCCAGTGGACCTGCTTTCTTCATAGGATGATGCGATCTACTCCATCAAACGCAGCTGAGTAATCGATGAAGCAGGCGAATAATGGTAGGCTTTTACGCGCCCGCACTTGATTGGCTAGGTAGGAGAGTGCAATGATATTATCTACGGTCGAGGACCCTGGTCTAAAGCCGGTTTGACAGAATGGCAGGAGATTTTCTTCGCTTGCCCAGTCTGTGAGGTCCTTCAGGATGGCACTGGCGTAGGCTTTGCCCTCGATGTCCAGGAGAGCAATCATACGATAGTTGGTTGGATCCGATTTAGTCCCTTTCTTATGGATTGGGTGCAAGAGCGAGCCTCGCCATGAGTCCGGCACATCCCCCGTTAGCCAGCAGTCAGCGTATAGATGGGTCAGATTTTCGGACCAGAATTCAATGTTTGATTTGAACAAGTGGCCTGGGAGGCCATTGGGGCCCGGTACGCCGTTTGGTCTGATTTTTTTTAGTATTTTGGACACTAGAGATTTTCCGGGAGGGGGTGATGTTTCGATGATTAGGGCCGGGTTCACTCTTAGTGGGGGCATGTCGAGTGGCTGATTGATTGATCGTTCTTCGTTGTAGAGCGCTTTTACATGGGAGACCCAGGCTGCTGCCTCAAGGGAGTTTTCTTTGTGATTTGTGCCTCGACCAAGATGGCTTATGTAACTCCAGAACTCCTGTGATTTCCCGGGGCTCAACAAATCGAAGATTTTCAGCCACTGAGCCTCGCAATGGTTACGCTTTGCAGCCCACACTTTTTTGGAGTGGCTCTTTGCAGCCTCCTGCAGTTGTATTTTGTTTGTGATTGAGCGGTTTTTACTGAGGGCTTTCCTTTTTTTATTTAAATCCTTTGCACTTGTTTTGATTTCTGCATTAAATCCAAAGGCCGTCGGGGGATGCCAGTAGATTGTCGTTTGTTTGTCCCCGCGTCCCCGAAGTATTGCCGCTAAGGTGGCGGTGATTCCATCCCATATTGCTATTGCATCATGGCTGTGTTTGCGCAGTGGCCAACCTGCCCACGAGTTTGCCCAGTTGTTAAAAGATGCGGTGGCTACTTGTCCCCATTTGATTCTTCTGGGCAGCTTTATTAATTCTTGGCCATCCGTTTCTCCAATGCATACGGGCCTATGTCGTGGATTCACTGATAAATTCATGGTGATTGTTAGAGCTGCATGGTCGCGGTCGTTGCATTGGTGTACAATGAAGTTTGTCATTTGAGTTTGCAGTTTATCGCTTAGAATGATGTAGTCGATCGTCGTTTGTTTATTGTACGTAGGACCGACCAAGGCTCCCGGGGTGTTCTTTAAGAGCACTGTGTGCGCCGTCGCCAGATTGTAGGATTTTAAAAAGTTCATTGAGTGCTTTGGCGGCCCGCGCTGTTGTTTTTGCTCAGAAGAGACCCCTATGTTATGGATATTAAAGTCACCGAGGATGATACAGTCTAATGATGAGTGGTGTAGCAGTAAGGATTCTAATTGTTTTGCAAGTGTGAGCGAATTAGCTGTGTTCTCCTGCGTGTTATGATAGATGTTGATTAATAATATTGGAGCAGTGCCGTTGTTGGGGTGGGGGAATTTCAAAATGCCCGCCTGAAGGGTGTCTGGTTGGTTATGAAGTTCCATGAATTCTATGTTCAACGAGTGTTTAATATAGACGCAGGTCCCCCCAGAGGGTCTTCCAAATATGTTATTCTTTTTTGCTGCTTTGCCATATTCTGCATATCCTCTTAGCGACAGCAGTTGGGTCAGCCAAGTTTCCTGTATGCATATGATGTCTGCTTCCTCCAAGAATTTCACCACGGCTTGATTCAGTAGCAGTTTTTTGAGGCCTGATACGTTCCACGTTAGAATTTTTAAGCTCTCGATAATTCTCTTTTTGTCTAAAGTTTTTACTCGCTCAATGGGAGTGTGTTGGTAGGATCGGGCTAAATTTGCAGTGCAAAGTGTGTTAGGAGCTGGAATTTAGTGCTGATGACAACCAGGACCAATCATTGCTTGCATGGCCCCTGGTTATGCACAGTCGATTTCCTTGGCTGGGATTAGTTGTAATCTTGATTGGGGTTCCATTAATTGCACTAGTGTTTATGCTGCTTTTACATCCCTAGAGGACGGACACAACTTTTGGCCTGTAGTTCGAGGAAGCATTTGCACGTGTGACTCCTGCCACTCCCTGTTCCTGGTTGTCCAGCTTAGAGTGTGTCATCAAGGTTTTTAAAATTGAGGGGTATTTTTGTGCCGGTTTTGTCTTTATCTTTATGCCCCAGCTTTCCAGTAGAGAATATTGGCTCCTCAGTGCCTCCGCCAGGGCTGGGCTGATGAAAGTTAGTTCTGTTGTTTCGTTTTTTTCCTCCGCATCCGGGGGCAGGAAAGAGATGGTTTCGATATCTGTGGTTTTTATGTCTTCGAGTCCCGGGATGTTTGCGCAGAGTGTTAAAAGGTTGCTGCGGTTGAGGATGTCCCATTTTCCTTGCGAGGTGTATTCTGGGTGTAGCAGTATTTTCCGTTCATTCGCGCTTTCTTGGCTTGCAAAGCTTACGCTAGCCTCGTTGGGCCGAGTTTTACCCTGAGTGCCAGTTGGGAGTAGCGGTGTCGGGCCGGGCTGGTGAGAGTTTATCTGATGTTTTAACCCTGTTGTAAGTTTTGGCGCCTCAGTGGGCATTGAGCAGGGTGGGCTGTTATTCCATAGCCTGTTCACGGCGTGCTCCAATTTAAGGCATGTTGACCCGGGGGGGGCCCTCTGAGGATCTCCAATGGTGACATTGGGGGTTTTTGTGTTGTCAGATTCTAGTGCTCCGTTCGGTATGCACTGATGTTGCCCAGAGTGCTCATAACTTGTATGGTGGAACTCCCGCTCATGTGGTGTGGGTTTGTTTGCTTCATCAAGGTTGTGTGCCTGTGATTCGTGCACATATTTTCCTCTTGTCGGAACTGTAGCGTGTTGGGGAGCCACAAGGAGGGCTGACGAGCTTAGTTCCGGTGCTGAAGTAACTATGTGTGGATTTCCCGTGGTTGGTTCGATTACTTCTGCAATGTGCGTACTGGCTCCCTGATTGGGTGTTTCAACTGTTATGGTATTACCGGGAGGCGGTTTATTGGGTCGTAACCAATTGTGAATAACGCTGGTGGCATATGCGTTATTTTTCTTCTCCTTGTTGAGTTTTCTTAGTTTTTTCTTATTTTTCCTTGATAGGTTTTGCGACTCTGGGCTGATCGATTTAAGGGTTTGTTGAAGGACTGGGTTTTTAGCCTTGTTCGGGGGAATTCTTGTTCCATGAGCGGTGGACGTTGTGATCGAGGCCATGGAAGCAGTCTTTTTCGGAGTGCTTGGGCAGAGGATTGCTGGGCCATTGTCCATGGAGTGTGCCTGTGTAGAATCCTTTGTGATTAAAGGCAAGCTCGTCTGGCAGTTTTTTTTGTTTGCTTCGCCCTTAAGATCCTCTATTAATGTGGTCATGATGTTTGGGAGTTTTTCTAGGCTGTGCAGGATCGGACTGCAACTACATGACTCTGGCTTGAATTGCGCACTGTCCTGCGCTCTGCGTATCAGAGCGTTCAAGTTGTCCAGTTTTGAGTCTATCCCAGAGATCAGGTTAGCCACTATTTGTAGGATATTGATCTGGACATCAAGCTTGTCCGCGTGCATTATCGCTGCACCTGTCATTGAGAGGAGGGCTTCGCTGATCAGTGATAGATGATTTGGGTTTACGGAGCCGCTGTCAGGGAGCGGGGGCGGGACCGTTTTATCATGTTCCGGGGAGCCCGGTCCTGGCGACTTCAGTAGCTGATTTAGGGTCCTGGCGAGGGGTTGTCTGGTTGCTCCTCCCTTTGTAGAGGGTGTTCCGTGGGTCGGTCCTGCGTGCATCGCTATGGTAGGGGGAATTGTTCCTTTCTTGTCATCATAGGTGCTGTCTGAGGTGTCAAACTTATTAGCATTGATTAAGGGAGGGATGCTCCGCTGACAGTCCTCTGGTGTAGGAAGGATCATGTCCGTTGTGTTTGATCGGGTGGGCCCGAGCACCACCCTATCTGGTGTCGTAGTTTTAGGAGGTATTCCGCTCTTGAGGGTAAGTACTGTTGGTGAGAGGGGAATCCTGGCGGCCCGAGGACTTGCGAGTGTTGGGCTCGGCCCTTCCTCCCTTACTTGCGTGGTAGGTGATCTGTTCAAGGTCCTAGAGCTGGTGGGAGGGGAGGGTGCTTTGGGGCTCATGAAGCTTCTTATATCTCTGTTTCCCACGGCACAATTTGAGCGTTCTTTAGTGCTGAGCTTAGCCTTGTGCGCATTTAACTTCTGGGGGCTATAAGGCTTCCCCGTGAAGTCAGTAGGGGGTTGAGATATGGGGAAGTGAGCCGGCGATTCCACGATAAGGTCGATGTGGGGTCCCGGGAAGGTTGGAGTTGCTCCAGTCGCACCCGTTGATCCTGAGTGTTCCCCATCCCAGGGCCCTGGGCCTTGGTAAGACCCCCCTAGTTCTAATACTGGGGGATAAAATAGCTTCGCTTTCCGTCTCTTGGCCAAGCTGTGTGGCCGGGTCCTCTCCTGGGATTGGATTAGGGTGGAGTTTCTGGTCCTCATTTTGCAGTTGGTTTTGGGTAGCTTGCCGGGACCCAACAGCTGCTGCTTGGTTGCTTGGTTGGTGGAATCCACGTGGTAAAAAGGGGTCTGTGGGGGCTTCCTGGGGTCTCCTGGAGGCTCCTGCTGGGTTGAAAGGCGCCCTAGCCTCTCCTACTGCTGCAAATCCAGTGCTTGTGCTTATGCTGGTAGGCAAGCGCTTGTTGCCCGGGAGGAGGACCAAGCTGTATGCCAAAACTGTGGCGACTCCCTAGCCACGGGGAGAGCGTAGTTCAACTTCGGCTGGGTGATGTTCTGCGGCTCTGTGCTCTGGTTATAGTTCTGCAGTGGGTCAGCTGGTGCTTTTGCGGGGAGTTGTAGTTGGAGGCTCTGGCCCTGACCTACTGGCCGCTCACCGCTGTCCTGCTGCTGGGTACTGTGCCCCCGTCGCGCCCGTGACCCCCGTTGATGCGGGCAGCGCTAGGCTTGGCTTGGCGCCCCCTGGCCTCCTGGCCTCCGGGCCCTGTGGAGGGTTGTAGGGAATTTTTGACGGTAGCGCCGGTGAAATCCGTTCTGCACGACAGCCCTGCCCCCCCCCCAGGTGCTCTTCCCCTATGCGCAGACCTGTAGTTAAGTCTGCTGGTCCGGCAGCTCCCTTTGGGGGGGGGGGGGCGTTGGGGGGGTCAGTGGGGGGCAGGGGGAATACAGGCAATGAGGAGGGAAATGGTAAGTGCCTGTGGGCCAGGGCCGATGATGCCGCTTGCTTAGCGGTTTGTATTCTGCTTTTCTGTGTCTTGTGCTTTGTGCAGTCTTGTGCCGTCCGCCGCTTCACTTGTGTGCTTGTATGTTTTTTAAGCTACCGCTCCTTACGGAGCTCACCGCAATTTCCGCCACTGTAACACCCGCAGTAACGCTGTAACGCCCGCTGTAACACTAACGCCAGCCGCCACTGGCGGGTGAAGCCGCGGCTGGTGGATGAAGCCGCGGCTGTAAATGACAGAGGGCGGAGGTGGCTACGGCGGGAATGCCTGGAGGCCGGAGCTCGCCTAACGCCTACTGCTTACCGCTTGCCGCTTTCCCGCCCGGCTGTGATGGACTGTGGCGGCTGTGGCGGCGGCGGCGGCGGCTCTGGCTCGCAGTTCGGTGATCCAGGCGGTGATCCAGGCGTCCTGCTGCACACTACTACTACTGCTGCTACTCTCTGGCTTCTCTCTCTGGCTCTTTGGCGCTCTCTGAAGACTTGGCTAACCCCTAATGCACATTGTTATTGCGGTATTTTATTTTTTCACATTGATTATATTAATGTAAATAATTTTTATATGAACTATCTTAAATTTGTTAATGTCTGCTGAGGCTGTAAACAAATACACACAGAACTAAACGTGGTGCTGCCAAATCTTTGTTTGAGAAAAGCAAATGCAGACATGGAGGGCTGATGCTTTGGACAGCATTTCTTCTGAGAGTATGGGGTAGTACCGCCAGGGTGGGAAGGGGCCAGTCTTGGCTCTTAATAATGGAATATTGTCTAGTTAGAGGGAGGGCAGGCAGAGGTTGGACTCCTTGCTAGATTAAAAAAAAAAATCGATATGTTTCCCTTTTGTGCCTTTTTCATGTTCTATCTTCTCCCTGTTGACCTACATAGGCCATGCATTCTGGTTCTTCATGTTTCTTAAAAATATGAAAATCTTTTAAACTTCTGTTGGTGGGATGGGAAGGCGTGTCAGTGGTTGTGGTCTGCAACTTGAACTGAGAAAAGGTCTTTTTATCTTCTGTTGTAGAGGAGTAGACGGTGTTATAATGTTTTGACAATACATGTACTTACCATTTTCTCCCCTTATTTTTACAGTAATAAACACAATTTGTCCATAAATGTGGAACGAACATGTCAAATTTAGGTCTCTGGAGACAATCTGAATCGACATACAAAAGCAAAACTTGAGAATGACCAGTTTTTCAAGAAATTACATTAGCTATCTGGACTCTAGCTACAAAATTAACTTGAGGAGACATTCAGGGAGTCAGTGAATAAAGATCAGCCTTGGGGGGACCGGCATCAGTTCAGATATCTAGGCATTAACGTAATTAGAATATTTGAAGCGCTATTGGCAAGTTTATGCATAATTGAGTTACAACTTTAAAGAATGGGACAAGCTTATATAGCCACATCCAAATCATTAAAGTGTGGATAGTGCCTTTTTTAAAATTTATATTTAATGCACTGACTACAGTGGGTATATTTGCCATAGGAACAGGATGGCTAAAGTAGTGCTATAGTTTTGAGATAATCACATACTATATACATATTGTTGACTTAAATAGACTGTACGGAAATTCATCATATGTGTAAAACGGGAAACTCTAGCCTGGGATAGGCCTTCCTGATCCTACATCAGACACTTCTGGCCGAGAAGCAAACAGGGTCTTTTTTTCAGAGAAAGACACTACACCGTAAAATTAAGTCATTTGGCAGAGCAAAAATTCACATATCACATGGAGCAAAATTGTGTTGCAAGTGAATCCCCAATTCTCTTGGTACAAACTTTGGTGGGGAAAACCAATAAGAAATGCAGCTGTGGAGCGCAATATAGATATATGTTAAGTGTTTAAAGAGACCAGATTAAATCATAAATATCTTCAACAAAATCAATTATGACCATAAATAAGATCTACATGAATTTCTTCTTATGAAGAAACGTAGCTTGGTCCAATGGATTTAGACACTACATCAGATCGACAAACATTTGCACGGCACTAGTAAAATTCAATAAAGTTATTATTTTTTCTATAATTCTGAGCCAACATTCACATTTACCTCAATGGCAATATTGGTTTCTTTATTCTTAAAAAGTTGAAGCTCTTCTAAGCGCTGTTTGTCTTCGGATGAGAGGACTGAAAATATTTGGGTTGGAGGGTCCTGTAAAGAAGTGCTGCATTAGTAACATGGAACACACAGTTGAAATCTAATATGCATCATTGATGATGTACTATAAAACAATAGTCCAAATATTTACCTCTTTATCTACTGGAACAGATAAATCATCTAAATAGCTGACAGTGCCATCTTTTCCTATTTCATGAACAATAAAGTCTGAATATCTAATGGGAGGAAACACAGTGAAAACATAAGCAGGTTCGCTATGGGAAGTACAAACAAAAACAACTGTCATGAAAATCAGTCCAAATACCTCTTTGGATCTTATTCCGACGCATGGAAAGAAAGCCTTTAAACTCTTCTTTCCTTAAAGCTAAATAGCAATGTGCACACTAGTCCAAGCAACATGAACCCATTATGAAAAGTAGCAGATTTGATGACTTCCGCATTTTTCAAGTGATGAATTTGCTTGCATTGCCAATAAAAAACACAAGAGCATAGGTCACCATGAGGTAAAACTTAAATATGCTTCTTAGAAGCAACAACTTCAAAATGAGGGGGGATAAAGAAGCATAAAATACCTTTTTTCAGAGACTGCAGGCCAAACTGCAAATCATCTTCTAGGGAACCCATACATCATCTTCACACACAGCACAGAGCTCTGTAAATGCACCCCAGCTTCACACGAACCAACCAATTATCTATACAATTGACAGCATGGTCTGTTTGAGTAACACAAACTTTCTGCACCCCGAAAGATCCTTCCGACAGAGATGAAACCCAGAGAGGAAAGCCTAAACCACACTCGCCAACATCTCCATTTTACTAGACACAAAATTACACTGAGGCACAGAGCCTATGGAGTCTGCTATGGAGCAATACTACACTGGGCCTCGAGAGTGGGTTAGAGGAAAAGTGACCAGGCAAACCAGTATTGATCTGAAATTAGCTTCTTCTGTTGTGATCCTGGGGAGACAAGTTACTAATTACAGGAGCTTGTTTTGTGCCCAGGTAAAACATCCAGAGAGGAGGCTGCCCTGGAGTATGAGGGAATCCTCTGGAAGCATTATGTAAGCACAAGGGTGGCAGGACTGCTCTCAGCAAACAAATTTAAGAAAATACAAGATGAATGACATCTGGAGCAAAAGGATGCCAAACATGCATTAAAAGCAACATACCTATGCTATTGTGTTTTAGCATTAAACTTATAATTACTGATAAAACCCAACCAGAAGGAAATCAGTCCTCATCAGTAAAGCCATATAAACACTGAAACATCTACAGAATCAAAAATTAAAATGCCATTTAAAGATAGGAAAGTGAGAGAGAATGAGTCATTTTTATTTCTCCATTAGGGGGCCAACACAATACAACTTTGTCATTCAAGACAGCAGCAAGCAAGACTAGTCTAAAAATATTCTGCTTGAGCTTTTTTGTTTAGGGAAGTCACTAAAATATAAAGGATTCTGTACAGGGTTTTGGGGTAGCAGGTAAGTGGCGCTCAGGCAGGTAGCTTTAGCAGGAGATAACTAAGTGGTGGATAGAAGTAAGTGTGTGGTGCCGCCAGGACAGGGGGAGACCCGAAACCCCTGAATGAGCGAGGAGCTAAAAGCCCATCTCTCAGCAAAATTGAACAAAGACCTGGGCACACGTATTATTATCAACAGTTGATACAGGAATAGTAAATATGATATTGTCGACACTGGTGGTTTTCTGATAGGATTTTATGTGAAGATGTTCATGGGAAAAACAACGCAAGCCGACACGTGTTTCGTCAACAGGTCAGTGCCTGTGACTCTTCAGGGCTTTGGAGGCGTGGAGGTGGTATCTCGTTGGAAAGAGTAAATCCGTTACTCTTTCCGACGAGACTAGCACCGGCTGGGGTCTGCTTTCACAGGCTCCGCTTTTGTCACGGACGTACCTGCCCGCCTGACAACTTTCATACCTGACGATTCCCTCTTTACTACCCCGTTACCTGCACCCGGGGTTGGAATTATCAACGGATTTTCGATACCACCTCCACGCCTCCAAAGCCCTGAAGAGTCACAGGCACTGACCGGTTGACGAAACACGTGTCGGCTGGCGTTGTTTTTTCCCATGAACATCTTCACATAAAATCCTATCAGAAAACCACCGGTGTCGACAATATCATATTTACTATTCCTGTATCAACTGTTGATAATAATATGTGTGCCCAGGTCTTTGTTCACTAAAATATAAAGTGCAGGGTTTAGAAGCATGTTTTAGGTCTTGTCTAAATATTTTATACACAGTAGAGAATATTGGAATATTAAAGTTATATTTCTTTCAGTCCGTTGGCAATGTTAATTTTTTTCAGTAATAGGGGAAATAGTTTGCTCACAAGAATTGTGGTCAATAAGTACTATCACAGTTACCCAGAGGCAAGAAAGGGTAAAATCCTTTGATAGATTTCCCCCTTTTTTAACAAGTCAGTTTCATAGCAAGTCAACTGCTCAACACCCAAGGCTTTAAATATTCAATGCGAGGTGTAGTGACAGGTAACTCTGAAAAGACTGGTGTCACCATGCACCTGAGATAGTGATGAAAACATGACAAGACTTTCCACATATCAACAAAAATCATAGCTTCAAGGTGTACTACTGGTATAAATTATACTTTTAGCTAATCCTGGCTTTTCAACCCAGATGCACTTTACTGCTGTTTTTTTAGCCCATAGTTAAAATGTTAACAGCAGAATTTCAAGTCCTAGTATACAATACAAGGTCTGTTAAAAGGTCGGGACGGACGTAAAATGAGACATGTGCCATGGGGACGCCACACAACAGCAGCACCATCTTAATGTAGTCAGGCAAAGAGTGCAGAAAATCAGTGCTGAGCATGCTTGAAGCATTAATTATTTATCCCTTAGAATTCAGGGCTACAAATGAATCTGGTGCAATTCAGACTGTAAAGGTTTCATAAGGTGCTATGCTGTTGAAAGGTTGACCAACCCTACAATGTCAAAGTATTCAATAAGGTAGCAGTGAATTACTCACAATTAAGTGCAGGAAAATGTTTATTACAACATTTGAATACAGCACTCTTTCTTTTTTAATCCATTAATAGTCGTGTAAAACAGAGTGTGAGAAGTAAAGAGATGTGAGCGTGCAATAAGCAGACATTCAAAGCGTAAAACAGACGAACGTAAGTCCATTGGACACAGGGCCAATCGGAAGACACAACAAACCCTGCAATACTTCATCTTTAAATAAAATATGTGCTTTATAGCAATCACTGCTAAAAGCAACATGCTTTTTTGCATGTTTGGATGCTGAATAAACACGGATTTCAAACGGTTTGAATAGCACTGATAAACACCACGGAAATACACAAAACAAATACTGAAAACATGACACCCTAAATATGTCCAAGTGGTCAGAAGAGGGCCTTGAAAGGGAAAGGTCTTACGAAGCAAAAGGGTGGAGGAAAAAAGTAAACAAGATAAAATGGTCAACTAGCTCAAAGGTACTCAATAAAAGGGAAGTCTGATAAAGCCTAGTTAAAAGAAAAGAAGCCTTAATTCTTGTTCGAGCTGCACATTAAACATGTATGAGTGAGAAACAATGAAGGAAGGAGGGAGAAACTGTCGCTATACCCAACTGGGGGTCAGAACTATACACAGCATATCTCAGAAAGAAAGAAATGACAGAAGAGACACCCAACTGAATGTGGCATCTAAAAGGAACCTACTAAAAGCCTGAGACACTTTCAGGAGTGTGAAAAGCATTTGGATATAGAAAAGAGCAAAAGCCTTTTTACAAGTTTGGAAGTCTGACCACTGTAGGACTGCTTCCGCCCACGCTGGCAATCCAAAGACTGCTGTATTACGAGTTGAGCACAGTGCGGGCGGTGTGGAAGCTGGGATCTTGCAGTGGTGGTGAGTACTTTTCCCAAATAGATCAATGCCTGTGTGTGTGTATTTCGACTGCAGATCTGATGGATGCACACATACACAAGATATATGTAGAGAAATACCATATAACTATTACCAGGGTTCATCCCATATGTGGGCAGTCCTGGCAATGGATATATGGTAGATCGCGTGTAGATCGTCACAAACAGGGTCGTCATCCTCGGTGTGAAGATCCTGCTGTTAAGGGGAGACCTGTAGAAAGAGATACATGATGGAATCTGTCTGAAAAAACAAGAAAGAGGTGAGTACGCACCTCAAATCTTTGTCATTGCCACACTGAAGCAGGAGGTCGGAGCGCCGCAATCCACTCATGGAACGGACAACAGTGAACCTCCCCTATACGACCCTATGGTGGCTGCCTTTCCCCAATTGCGAACCCGGAGGTCGGCTGGCAGACTCGGTGGACCAGCGGTGGTCTTAAAAATTATCTGCCCATCTCGCAATCTGCCCAGCTCGTAATACAGCAGAGGGACTGCTGAGCTCTCCAAACTCGGACCGCCACCACTGATATGGTGGTCCATGCAACCGCCAAACTCGTAATAAGGCCCAGAGTGTTACAGACTTCAGAAAAGATGTACACCAACTAGAAGAGTGTTGTCAGTTTTGGGTTATAAAACACGGCAAAACATTTTAGCTACTTCATGCCAACGTAAATGACAGGTATTGTTACCTAAATCAAAGGTTTAGAGAGTTATTGTGGAGAGGAGTTAGCCTAACGGCTAGGGCGGTCGACCTCGAGTCTGGGGAACTGGGCTCGAGTCTCAGCAATGACGCTGAACACCCTGTGATTCTGGGCAAATCACTTAATCTCCCGGTGCCTAACAAAAATGAACGTATGTCCTCATGTAATGTAACTGGTGCTATGTAAAGTGCTCTGATACCCGATTCGGGTCAAGTTCGCGCTATATAAAACTCTGCACACAAAAAAACGTACCCAACTTAGCAACCTCACAAACTGCTTTGTCAAGGCAGTTGGCATTTACATTACAACATAAAAAGATATAAACACTGCAAAAAATAAGGCTTGCAAAAGACACTGAGAAAAAGGATGTCAATAATGGTCAACTAAATGCCCAGTTATTAAATAAAACACAAGTGTCTAAACTAATCTATATATATATAAAAACGAACGTATGTATGTCTGTTTGTCCTTTATGCATTACTACACCATTCATCCGATCGCCATGAAACTTTGGGAAGTTATTGAGTACACTCCAGCGAATGTTTTTGACATAACATTTTTTAAAATATCGGCCCCCCCAGGGCCCTCATAATCTTTCGAATACTGATGTATGCACCAGATGGAAAACAACAAATCGTGTATCCACAAGCACTCGAATAAATAAATGGAATTAAAACACCATTCATCCGATCGCCATGAAACTTTGGGAAGTTGTTGAGTACACACCCGCGAAGGTTTCTGGCATAATTTTTTTTAAAATATCGCCCCCCCCCAGGGCCCTCATAATCTTTTGAATACTGACGTACGCACCAGCCATAAAAACAAAAAATTGTGTATCCACAAGCACTCGAATAAATAAATAGAATTAAAATGACACTTTGAAATGTTTTCCATATTAAAATTAATAAGTTGCAAAAAAAATGACACAATGTAAATTGAATGTTATCATAACGAGTTTCCTTGAATTTCCTTTCTTCGGAGATCGCAGCAACGCGCGACGGGTAAGCTAGTAATTTATAAATAAGATAAGAATAAGGTAAGAAAGTCAATAATTCTGGCTTTTAAGTTGAAAGATAGGAAACAGTAAGCATGCATGCATGCAGGACTTGTTTAAGAAAAAACGCACTTTAGCAAACCTTATAATAATTGCAGAGACTCGCACCATGACATCAAATACAGCTGGGCATCCGCATCATGCACAAGGTATCAACATAACACAGCATTGTTAGGGAGGAACAAGATGCACTAGAGAAGTGTGTATAAAAGCAGAAGGTCATCTCCAAGACAATAACGAGATCAGAAGCTAACGCAAAGATTAATGTTGCTAGGTGTCAGAGAATCTATAAAATGCTAGAGAGGCGTAGAGCAATATAAATTATAACCGCGAAGCCTGGCTCAGCCTATGAAAAATTAAATGCTGGGAATCCTGTGGAATTATCTGAAAACAAACCCACATAGCACAACCGATCATTCAACTGCCAAAGGCGACTTGGGGCACCCAAAGAAATGAAGAGGAATGATCCCCTCCCCACATGTGATATGGAATTGTCAAGTAAGAAAACTGAAAACAGGGGAAGTTACAGCTGTGGAAATGTCTGGATTCCACAATGATATAGCAAAAAAAAGGTGAACTGTAAATACACACTATTCAGACACGGACTGAGTCTAAACAGCACTGTATTAACCTTCTCTGATCTGCTTCTTTCCAGACTCCTGTTCTGTGTAGAGTTCAGTTGAAAGAAAGTCTAAAAAGTGCAATTTTCAGGAATTCCTGGATCTCTTGTGAGCGAGTTCAAATCTAAGACTGGGGATGATGGAATTCCATCAACCTGGTCCTTGGACATCCTCAGATTTGCTTCCAAATCTCTTACTATTAAAAAAACGCTTTTTTTTTTTACTCAATGGGGCATTACTTTCTTTAGTACTGTGGGTGGGAGGGGCACTGTGGCTTGTCTGTTTCTGCAAAAATGCAGGGCATCTGACCCAGTATTCTTAGTGTACCACCCACAAGACCGTAAATGTAATCCTGGCATCTGAAGGTGCTGTGGCAAGCCGAAATTGCATAGTTGGTGTGATCTACCTTAAGGAGGTAAAGGCACAGGGCCACCACCATTTTTATTTTACGCATGCAGCAAGACTGCCTGCTGGGCTCTATCAGATTAAAGATCTGCACAGTTCCCAAAATTAGGTTTCCTTGACTTCATGGCTGGGGTATAGATGAAGGACGTCAGTTTTTGACTAATTGGTGATTACCAGATGGACTGGTTAATGCTTCATTCCATTTTGGAACCCAACTGTGAATGCTGTTTAAAATGCTTGCCTCTTTCATGTTTGAGCTTGTAATGGTCATCTCACACATCCCACCTGCAATGCACTCCATTTGTGATCCTCCTCTAAACCTGTTGCGTCTGACTGGCGGTGAAGGCATCCTGCCCATTGCCTGAGAACCAGTCTCAGGCAACAGTGAGATAGTGTAGAAACAATGAAGTCAAGACTAGTTCAAGAATTTATAAGGTGTCATGAACCCTAGGGTAGCAAGATTTCCCAGGTTCCAATGACACTGCGGACGTAGTAAAGGAAGGATTCTTGAGGCCTTTTCGCAATTTTTGCTTAAACCAGGGGTGAGCAATATAGCAGGTGTAAAGTGTGCAAATGGTGGCTGTGAGAAGTTGGCCCGATATGCAGCGTTCGCTATTCTAGCGACCGCTATGTATCGTTCCAAACGACCCTTATGATGATTGGTTGTAAGTCAACCTATAGACCAGCTATCCTAGTAGCGTGGATACGAGCAGTCTAAGGCTAAAGACTCGAGAGGGCGTGTTAAGCCAGCTGTTTACCACACATGTACCCCTTGAACACCAAGTGAAAGGACACCACACAAGTGTTATGAAAATAAACAGGATATTTATTAAGATTCACAACAGCCCTGGACTCTTTATGAGGACAGGGTACTAAGCACAAACCAAATCTCTTAGGAAAATACTTCAAGTGCACAATTAAAACAAGTGTCCGAGGACACGGAAAGTTTAAGGTCTCGGGCGGACCCGATAAGGCAAGTCGGAAGCGAGGGACTCGGGACCCTAGAGTAAAGAGGCTATGCAGGCACCGAAATGCCGAGTTACCTAGCCACGAGGGCTGCGGCTGCACAAGTCTTACAGGCGTCGGGGTCTTCGCTGACGAGCCAGGAGCCGGAAGAAAAGGAGTTGCTGGCCGGCGACCAGTGATGAATAGTTCGTAGAGATCCAAGCCTGGATCAGAGATTGATGATACCTGAAAGCAGAGGGGACCAAGTTCGTACTACTAGCCAGTAGTCAGAGGGTACCAGGAAGGCACCGGTTGGCCGTCACCTCGGCCAGGTGAGTGGGCGACGCTAGGCTCTGCAGTCTCACGGACCAGGAGGCGTTGTCGGCGACCAGGATGGAGGTGCGAGCGGTCCCACGAAGGATGATGCTGTCGGCGTCGCTGGGCCCAGGATGGGGCAACAAGCCTTGGCAGGTCTCAGGGCCACGTGGTGGGCCTAAGATGGCGTCGTGAGAGGACCAGGAGGGTCCGGGGTGCTTCTCGCAAAGATGGAAGCAAGGGCCAGTCTGGAGCAACCAGACCAGCAGTGTTGATTGTCGGATGTCGTCACAGAAGGGCACAAGCCAGCGGCTAGTGACCAGACAACGTGCTGAGCAGCGAGCAGAAGGGCCCCACGCAGATCGTGGAGATGCTGGGAGACTGCACTTCGGTGCTGGAGGGGCTCAGGGTCGGGGCTTCTCGGACCCCAGAGCACTCACCGGAGAATTGCTTCGATGGTCGTGCTGGTTAAGAGCGTGCAGGTTCTGATGATGGCCGGTCCCTCGAGGTCTCGTCGCACCCACAGATCACAGCTGAGCTGATGACGTGGGTAGAGGTCAGAGGTGCCAGGGAAGCCGGTTCTCGTCGAGCTGGGCCGTCGGATTCCTTGAGGAAGGACTTACAGCAAACCGCAGAGTTCTTAGATGGTGCCCGCTGATGCAGGGTGACTACTCCTTAGTCACAAGGGAGAAATCTTGAGAAGAGTCTCGAAGTCCTTTCGTAGAAAGTATTCTTGATTCAAAGATGATCTAATTTGGAAGGGTCCCCGCTCCGGCCTTTATTCTAAAGAAAGGGGTGGGTACATGACTAGGTCCTGCCCTAAGGGTGGGACCAGGAAGGGGGGTAGTTACACCCCTCTCCCCTGCCGGACTTTCCCCAGGCCAGGGCTGGTGCCCCTGGAACTGGTTCTAACCGGCAGATGCGTAGTGAGCACCGGGGTGCCACTCCGCAGTCACCTTCTCGCAAAAGCCCTACCTACCCAGAATACACAAACCCTGTCTGGGACGGTGCGAACACCGCCCTCGACAGGAAACCCTTTGTCCAAGCTCTCCTCGCTGGAAGGACTCCCAGCAGCAGGAGGTCAGACTCGTGTCTGTGGTGGCAGCATCCATTTTGTGGAGCTGAGGCTTTAGTTAACTTTAACCGGGGTTCACAGTTACGTACATGTCGTGTCCCTCTAGAAGGGCGGAATGCTAACCTCGTCGCCAGAGTTGGTGAGAGGGCAGCATCCCGATTTGTATGACACCTTACTCGACATGTCTTGATAACGCGACACCGAAGTTACCGATGTGGTACGCGTTATCATGGAACAGCCATTGGGTCTTGATTCCGCAAGCTGCAACCGGGCTCGGCTCGGGCCAGAACCTAGTTCACACGAGCCCACGCACTCTGCCTTCAGGATTGTCAAGGGCTGCCATAGGAGTGACTGATAGGAACTCGGGTGTCCATTGTATGGTTAGATATAGAGCTACTATACCTAAAGCAAAGGGTGATTACACGACTTTGCCCCAGCTTTCATGCAGCCAGTTGTGTCAAATTTAGGAGGCCAGCCAGGGGTGGCATAATACATGCTGCAGCCCCTGGCGGCCCTGGGTACACCTATGCCCTGCGTTACGGGGTCTGATAAGGTGGCCCAGTACCAATTGGTAAATGCACCTAGGGTACATATCGTAATTTAGAAAGAGAACAGCCAGGCTGTGGGTCTGATTGGCAGGCCCACAGCCAGAGAAAGTCGTAAACCAGTGAAACAAAAGCAAAAAATCTGGGTGATCATAGGATTGCAGACCCTACTCTCCTACAGTGGCTAATGAGTATACGGTGTGCACTTTTAAATATTATGAATAACTGGGGTCGGTGTTAAGCAGGACAATGTTGGGCAATGTGTGACATTGCAAAGAATGTTTTAGTGGCATTTGTACAACTATATGCTTTTGTACCATTTCAAAATGAACCATAAACAACAAAGCTGGTAGACCCCTCCCTAATGGCAAGGAGAGAATCGGGACTATTTGCACAATGTGCCAGCAAGTGGTTAAAAAAAGCTCTATCAGTCATGTTCTGATAGCCTTCTGACATAATACGCTCAAAATTTCTACATCTGCCGCCTAATTTCTTATGAATACCTTATAACACTCCAGTTAGTAATGCACTCAAGAGCCACTGCATCTTGACCTGGACTAGAAATATTTGTTGTGGATATCTTTTTTTTAACACATACTTCTAAACCAAGGTCTACTGTAAGTACTGTCAGCTAGCATGCCATATTTGAGGTACAAATGGTATAACCAATATTGTAAGCATTTTTTTCCAAAATCTTAACACCGAAACGTGCTTTCTGGTATGGAGGTTAGTCAAAATTTAGTTTCATAAGCCCGATTTATTATTAGTGAGGAGAGGAGTTGGCTATTTTAATTTGAGATTACAGTTGTATTCAATGCAATATCTAGACAAAATCAATCACATGATTATAAAAGATGTTAGGAAATATCCAACTAGGTCATTGTGGTATCTAAATTTGCCTAATGTTATCAGATTGGAGCATAGAAATGCATTTTTTCTTCTTGAGTCTACTAAGAAAGATTTATAATGTCACAATTCTTTGAAAAGACAAAAGGATTAGACTGCATCAGATCACACATAAAGAAAATACAGACCTTTCTTTTAATATACCGGAAAACCCTTCGTGAGAGCTGACAAACTTAATGATGCCGACATCTTGTTCGGTGAGCCCATGCTTCATCATGTCCGCAAAACTCTCGATGTCTCCATCTTCACCCTCCGGTTCATCGGGATCCACCAACTCCTCTTCGTTTTTGGTAACATCTTTCTCTTCCTCCTCAGTTTCTCCTGTCAGGCACTCTGAAGTCAACGCCACCGCTGTTTTCTGTCCCTCCTGAAGATCATCCGCTAAGCAGGTTTCGACAATCTTCTGCCTTTTTGTTTCCTCTCCGCTAGGGAGGTCTTCATCATGGAGAGGCCGTTTCAGGGATACGGTCTTCATTTCAATATCATCCATGTTGGAAGGATAATTAGAGCACCAGCTGTCAATAGGAAGAAGTTACAAGTTACTTGAAATCCTCTATAGTAAACTTTGGTAAACTCTAAAGTATAAAGTCCACTTCAAAACTACAAATGTTAGTCATTAAACAAGGTAAACACACTGGTTAATTCTTGGTACCAAAAATATAGAAACAATGCATGTATTATGAGCTGGAAATTAATCACAGTTGTTCCTCACATCAGTGTGCTGGTGTACTAAAGTGCACTTACAAAGGTACGTTTGACCTTCTCCACCGAATTGTCTTCCCTGGAGATGTTCACATTCACTGTATTTTTAAATTCATTGTCTTTTTTATTTTTATTTTAGGAAGCTTTTTAACTTGAAGGTCCCAATATACAATTTCTGTTTCCCCTGAAGAAAAACTGGACCACTTCAAAAGAACAAACGTAAGAGCCAAGACTTCTCAATTACTGAACAATCTGTACATGGTATAGACTGGCAAGCACATTTAAGACGCACATTACGGAGGTAAGGGTGGATGTGTCACGTTTTGTGGCGACACCATCTCTCAGCACATTTTCACATTTTTATTATTAGTTCACACAAAGGTTTACACAAAACAAACGCACACAATACCTCAAATTTTAAAACACACATGTACACATTATTGGTAACATAAATCATAACCCAGCGCCTTAGAAAGCAGATGTAAAATTTAATAAAAAACATAATACATCTTGGGTTAACGTGATTCAAAACACTACTCACGATCACTCAATTGTTTGGACCAGAAACAGCATTCTTGAAATTTTCATCATCAGATCCCCTTCCTCTTTCGGATGAAATGAATTTGCATAAAGCAAACTTAAAACACATGCAGCCAATTCCAAATGCATTTATAAACTGCACCTGAACGTCAGTGATTGAATTCTGTTCCGTTTCTTACCGCGCAGTTGTTGAAAAACACCAATTCCCACGCGTCAGAGAAGCAGCAGCTTCTCAGCAAAGTTGTGACATTACGTAATTATGAACTAGTGTTTAACATAGTAAGTACCTTAAAGCCCAACAGAAAATATTAAGATATCACACGTTGAAAGAGATGCTGACTGCACTCTTAGGAAAAGTGCTGCTTTGAGAACCTCATACAGTGAAATTGAATCTTAAGGCGAAACAAATAATTTACATTAAAAACACACACACAATTTAAGAATAGCGAAAAGTACCATTTATAAGCATTCACAAGAGCAAGAATATCCGTAGAGATCTCAGATTGTATCTGTGCTATTGCTTTATATTTGTTACATATTAACTCTGAAAAAATCCGGTGAAATTGTAACAATATTCGTGTAATTTCAAAAAATGTATAATCACTCAGTTAGTAAATGTATCCATATTTAACAGCTTTTTATTTCAAAGTACAAAAGTATGATCTATCACCTAGAACTGCCACTTTTAGGATCAAAATCAGTGGCTCTTTACAAGTGGTCCGATTACCTCTGGGATGTCCGCAAAGCCTACTGAGAGGGTGCGCGACTGCTTAGACAATAAAATAATATTAACACATTAAAACATTCTGTTAATATGGAGGAATTTTAAATTGTAGGCTAAAAATTAAGTTAGTATCCCCAGACCGATTCATGGGAGCACTGGAAATACATCAACCAACTTATAGTATGGCCAATAAGTGGCCTACTCGGAGATCAGAAAATCTCCAACCTTCCCATTAAAATTTAAATTGCGATTTTCTTTTTCCAATCTTTGTTTGTGAATTAAATAAAATATTACATAATTTGTGTATTTGTTTGATGAATGCTTGTTTCTATAATTTTATGTGTTGTTTTGCAGTTCAAATCCTTGCAAATGCTTAGGCCTGGGTCCCTGGCTTCCAGCAATAACTTAAGTGGGGGTCCCTGGATCCCAACAATGATTTAGTGGGGATCCCCTGGCTCCAGTAATGATCAAGTGGGGGTCCACAGAAGTCAAAAGGTTAACAACCACTGGTCTAAATGAAACCGTCAATAGGTTAAAGATAAACAGGCAACTTCCGAGTGTTGAAGCTGCCACCACGGATAGTTTCCTGTATCTACACATCTACCAGCCCAAATCAGGATAAGAACCCTTCTGAAAGTGATACGCCAAATAATATCCGAATCCAAAACACACATCGTTTCGAAATAAATACATTGCAAGCAAAATACACTTTCAAAAATATGTTACGTTTCCTTTTATTGGGAGCTATAAGCTACTTTTGCTTCCCCAATGAAGAGAGGGCAATGATTTTATCCCTAACTGTCTCCAGAGAAGCTTAAAGACAAAGGACGTTTCAGAGGGGTGATATTCTCCCCAAGGCAAATATGATCCGCTCCCTTGGTAATGTGCAACTTAAGATTCATTGTAGGTACAGATTAAGGGGTACACGCAGTACAATAATTATCACTGAAGAAGCCAACTTGCAAGAAATTAGCTTACAGCTGCCATGTTCTCACTGATCTACCTATGGTATTACCAACAGCATAACTGTTTCCCCTTACTGATTTTTAAAATGGTCTTGGTTGATCCAATCAAATAGGCTTTCTGTATCAATTTAATTCTTTTTTAACTGTACATATCCCAATGTTTTATTGTCTTTTTATCTCTTTGGATGTATTGTTATGTACATTGGTGAATGTCTTTTTTAAATATTTATTGTATGTACTGCTTTTAAGATATTTTTATGTATCGAAATAAAGCATATCAACCACCTTACTGATTATAAGAGATGTAAAAGAGCAATAGATGCATTTGGAAGGCCAAACCTCACTAATTGAAATATACAGCTATTGTCGTGACTAAAGTAACATAAGTGTGGAGAAGTAAAGTACACAACAGTTTTTGACAAACAATTTTTAAACAAGCATTCGCAAAGCCAATAGGTTGCGCCTATGAAAGCTACTGGCTTTGGAAATGTTTTGAAGCAGGCGCAGATGCTTTGCAGCGTGGCTAACACGAAGGGCCTCATTACGATGCTGGTCGGACGAGTGTCCGACCGGCATTGTGTCGGAAACTGGACCGTCCGACAATGAGTCTGAATCCCGCTTCCTAAATTACGATGTGACCGCCTTAACGACAGCCAGAAAGTGTAAGTTTCCCATTGTGGCTTGTGCTACGAGTCGCAGCACAGGCCGCAATAAGAAGATACACTTTTTAAACATCCATGCACCGTGTGGCAGGCACCACACGATGCATAAATGTTTGGGGCCTCACATCGGAGGTCATGGGGGATGGAGTCCCTGCTAGGGGCCCCCAAAGTCTGTTTCCGACAGCCTTCCTATGGCGGTCGAAACACCATAGAAAGGCTGTCTGAAAGGGACATCTTAATCCCTACAACAGTGCCTGAGCAGGCACTGCCCCATTGTAGAGAATTACTTCCTGACTGACAGTGGGACGGGCTCCTTGAACCTATCGGAATCGTCAGGGGGTCCCTTCACAAACTGCCTCCGACCGCCACGCATCATAATGCGGCAGTCAGACCGCTGCACTCGATGTTGGTCAGACCGCAACCGCCAGGCCGTCGTTTGCGGTCCGACAAACATTATAATGAGGGCCTAAATTTAAAAAGCACTATGATGCAGCCAGGGCTAATGTTCTTTTTGTTTTAAAAAGTGTATTAGTGCTGGATGCATTAGATTTTTTTTAATCATTATTTTCAGCCATTCTGCATAGCAGACACGCTGCTATACGGCATGGCTACAAATCATTGCCCGCATCGGCAATGCCAATGCTGTACAGCATGGCAGAGTCAATAGTCTTAAAGACAATACCTATTGGCTTTGCCAATGCTTCTTAGGCATTAGCACAATACTCGTGTGATTCTAAGTACAGCAGTTTATCTCCCCATGCGTGAAAAAGAAATATGACATTTGGCAAAAATTCCTATCACATATAGAAAACAATTGTGCCCATGTCTTAGTGAAAATACATTTGTAAGCAGACAACATACAATAAACATTCATTTCAAAGAAGAACAAGCATTGGCCAAGCCAATAGGTCTTGCCTATTCAGGAACAATTGGCTTTGCCAATATGTTTTAGCCATGTTTTATACTAGAGAGGCTGCTTTTCAGCCTGGCTAAACATTATTAGGGTAAAAGAGAGAGGTGTGGAGTGGCGAACAGTAAAGTTGAGTGGCGTGGAGAGGAGAGGAGTTAAGTGGAATGTCATGGTATAGCATACAGTGTTGTGGAGTGTCGTGGAGGGAGTAGAGTGTCACAGAGTGGAAGGGCGTAGAGTGTGGCACAGCGTCAGAGTTGAGTAGAGTGTCATGGAGTGGAGTGGCATAGAATGTCGTGGAGTGGTATAGAGCAGAGTGAGTGTTGCATAGAGTGGAGTAGAGTGTTGTAGATTCGAGTGACGTACAGCGGAGTAGATTTTCAGAGTGGAGTGGCATAGAGTGGAGTGGAGTAGTGTGTCATAGAATACAATTGAGTAAAGTGGCATAGAGGGAGTTAGAGCATTGTAGAGTGGAGTAGTGTTGAATGGCATAGAAGGCAGTAAAGTGCTGTAGAGTGAAGTGGCATAGAATTGGATTAGAGTGTCAGTGGAGCAGAGTTTAATGGAGTAGAGCATCATAGAGTGGAGTATCGTAGAGAGGAATAGAGTGTAGGAGAGTGGCCTAAAGTAATGTGGCCTAAAGTGCAGTTATCCAAAGCAGATTGGCTTAGGGTGCACTGGTCTTGAGTAAAGTGGTGTAGAGTGTATTGGCGTAGAGAGCTGTGATGTATAGCCTAGAGTGCATTGGCATCGAGTAGAGCAGTGCAAAGAAGATTGCAGTGGTGCAGAGTATAGGAGAGTGGAGGAGAGTGGTGCAGAGTAGTGCAGAGTGGGGGAGAGTGGTGCAGAGTGAAATAGAGTGGTGCAGAGTGAAGTGGCATCGAGTGAAATTGTGCAGGGTAGAGTGCAGAGAAGGAGAGTGGCGCAGAGTGGAGGAGAGTGGTGCAGAGTGGAGGAGAGTGGTGCAGAGTGGAGGAGAGTGGTGCAGAGTGAAGTGGCATCGAGTGAAATTGTGCAGGGTAGAGTGCAGTGGAGGAGAGTGGTGCAGAGTGGAGGAGAGTGGTGCAGAGTGGAGGAGAGTGATGCAGAGTGGAGGAGAGTGATGTGGAGGAGAGTGGAGGAGAGTGGTGCAGAGTGGAGGAGAGTGGTGCAGAGTGGAGGAGAGTGGTGCAGAGTGGAGGAGAGTGGTGCAGAGTGGAGGAGAGTGATGCAGAGTGGAGGAGAGTGATGCAGAGTGGAGGAGAGTGATGCAGAGGGGAGGAGAGTGATGCAGAGTGGAGGAGAGTGGTGCAGAGTGGAGGAGAGTGGTGCAGAGTGGAGGAGAGTGGTGCAGAGTGGAGCAGAGTGGTGCAGAGTGGGGGAGAGTGGTGCAGAGTGGGGGAGAGTGGTGCAGAGTGAAATAGAGTGGTGCAGAGTGAAGTGGCATCGAGTGAAATTGTGCAGGGTAGAATGCAGAGGAGAGTGGCGCAGAGTGGAGGAGAGTGGCGCAGAGTGGAGGAGAGTGGCGCAGAGTGGAGGAGAGTGGTGCAGAGTGGAGGAGAGTGGTGCAGAGTGGAGGAGAGTGGTGCAGAGTGGAGGAGAGTGGTGCAGAGTGGAGGAGAGTGGTGCAGAGTGGAGGAGAGTGGTGCAGAGTGGTGCAGAGTGGAGGAGAGTGGTGCAGAGTGGAGGAGAGTGATGCAGAGTGGAGGAGAGTGATGCAGAGTGGAGGAGAGTGGTGCAGAGTGGAGGAGAGTGATGCAGAGTGGAGGAGAGTGATGCAGAGTGGAGGAGAGTGATGCAGAGTGGAGGAGAGTGATGCAGAGTGGAGGAGAGTGGGGGAGAGTGGTGCAGAGTGAAATAGAGTGGTGCAGAGTGAAGTGACATCGAGTGAAATTGTGCAGGGTAGAGTGCAGAGAAGGAGAGTGGGCCAGTGTGCACTGGTGCAGTAGAGTGGCAAAGAGTTCAGTGGTGCAGAGTAGAGTGCAGTTATGCAGAATAGTGTGTCAGAGTGCAGGGTCGTAGAGTGCAGGGTCGTAGAGAGGGGCAGAAAGCAGTGACAGAGTACAGTGGTGCAGAGTAACAGACTGGCGTAGAGTGCAGTGACGTAAAGCACAATGATGTAGCGTGGCGTAGTGTTCAGTAGCGTGGAGTTAGAAAGTTGCTGATTACAGTAACGTAAAGTAATTGGCAGAGGTAGAGTGGCATAGGGTGCATTGCGTTTGAGTAAAAAAGTGTAGAGTGAATTGGCATAGAGTGCAGTGGGTTAGATTAGAATGGCACAGAGTGCAGGGACGTACAATGGAGTAGCACCGAATGGCTTCGAGTGCAGTAGCATAGACTGTAGTGGCGTAGAGTAGATTGTTTCAGAGTAGAGTGAAGTGGAGTGGTGCGGGGGCATAGAGTAGTGACAGAGTAGCAGCATAGGGTAGACTGCCGTCGATTAGATTAGCGCAGTGGCTTAGAGTGGAGTGGTGAGAAGTAGAGTGGCATAAAGTGCAGTGGCATAGAGTGCAGTGGCGTTGAGTAGATTGTTTAAGAGTGGCGTGAAGTGGTGTAGAGTGGAGGGCTGCAGGGTAGGGTAGAGTGGTATAGCGTTGTGGCGTAAAGACCAGTGTTGCAGGGTAGTGTAGAGTGCAGTGGTCCATAGTAGAGTGGGGTAGAGTGCACATGCATAGAGTATATTGGTGCGGAGTACAGTGGAGAGGAGAAGTGTGAAGTGGCATAGAGTGTAGTGTCACAATGTCAGAATGCAGTGGTACATTAGAGTGGCGTAGAATGCATTGGCGTATGGTGCAGAGAAGTGACGTAGAGTGCTGCAGAGTAGAGTGCAGTGGCATAGAGTGGGACCATCGAGCTGGACAGAGCAGAGTGGCATGGAGTTAAGTGACAGAAAGTGCAGTGCTGCGGAGCAGAGTGTTGTAGAGTGAGATGGTGTAGAGTACAGTGGCGTAAAGTGACAGAGTGCAATAGTGTTGAGTAGAGTGGCATAGAATGCAGTTGCAAAGAGGATAGTGTCGTAGAGTGCAGTGGTGCAGAGTTGACTGGCATAGAGTGCAGTGGCTTAAAGTGTATTGGTTTTGAGTAAAGTGGCGTAGAGAGCAGTAGTGTGGCATGAAGTGGACAGAGTGCAATAGAGTGGAATAGACTGCAGTGGCGGAGTAGATAGTTGTAGAGTAGAGTGCAGTGGTGCAGAGTAGATTAGAGTGTCTCAGAGTGGACTGGCGTAGAGTGCAGTGGCATAGAGTTAATAACGCAGAGTTCCATAGAGTAGAGTGCCATAGAGCAGTGTGGCAGAGTATACTGTTGTAGAGTACAGTGGTGTACAGTGGAGTGGCATGGAGTGCATTGTCGTAGAGTGCAGTGGCGCAGAGTGGAGTGGCATAGAGTGCAGTGGTGCAGTGTAGAGTAGAGTGTAGTGGCATAGAGTACAGCGGTGCAGAGTAGAATTGAGAGGCATAAACTGCAGTGAAATAAAGTAGAATAGTAGGGTAGAGTGCAGTTGTGTAGAATCTATTGCCATAGAGTGATTTGGTACAGATTAGATTGGAGTAGAGCGCATTGGTTTCAGTACAGTGGTATAGAGTGCATTGTTGCAGAGTAAGGTGGCATATAGTGATGCAGCACAGAGTGGTGTAGAGTGGAGTGGCGAAGAGTGCAGTGGGGCCTAGTAGAGTAGTGTGGGGCAGAGTTCATTGGGATGGAGTGGTGTGGAGTGGTGTAGAGTAGAGAGGTGTAGAATAGAGTGGTGCAGAGAAGAGTGCAGTGACAGTGGGATAGTGTGGCGAGGTGCAGTGGCGCGGAGTGGTGCAGAGTCAAGTGGAGTTATGTTATGGTAGCGCACTGCCATTACATATCTTCAATTGAAATAACCATTACATTTGCACTCACATAGAGTTTTACTGATAAAAGCATAAAGTGCACAAACGATAATGTGTGGAAATGTCACCACCCAATGTATTGATTTGATCATCAGTTCATTTACAGACATTTAAAATTTGTTGTGTGAAAGAAAAAAATACAACTCTATAGCCTTCAAGCAGCCCCCACTAACCAGCATAAAGATGACATAAATCCTCTCACTTTGAAGTTAGAGAAAGAAAAATAAACATCAAGTTACCTGGAAGAGACAGCCTAACATTGGACCTCTGTCTTTAAATGCAAAGCAAATGTGAAAAAATAAGAATAAGATGTAAAGTCCTGTTAACAGAAAGCAAGTTTGTGGAAGAATACGGTAAACAAGATTTGGGCCACGCGAGGGAGGATCCCGAGCTGGATAGCCTAAAGCAAACAAATCCAGCAAATAGATAACCAGAAAATTGAGTTACGAACCACAAAGCCAATGGTAAGCAATAAGCGGAATGTATTCCTAGGTCAACCTTTTCTTTAGCAAACCAGACATCTGTGCGGTCTGGTAGTCTTTGACCTAAAAAAGGCTTCCTTAAAGTGTGTGTGGCATTGTAAAACATAGCTAGAAATAGCAAGAGGTTCAACAAGGATGACAGGGAAGAAGAAAAAATAAACTGTGATAAGAGTGACATTGAAGCTAACGAATGTTAAGCAACGGGCAGACTGCAGGCATCTTATTGTATACAATACCTATTGCAAGCGGGAGCACGTGCGTTGTTGCAAGCGAGACCTAAAAAGGTAGAAATCTTCTTTTCAAGTTACACCAGACAGGCCACCGACTGTGTTCAAGTTGACAATGCTTGCAGCTGCCATAGGAAAAGGCAAGTCAGCACTCCCAAAACTGCTGATGTATAAAGAGAAATTAAGGGAGTTTCTTCAGCTCTTTGCCCCAGTCATAGTTTAATGATATTCTTTGAACTGAATATATGCGGTCACAGAAGAAGATTCTTGATTTTCCTAGCTGCCAATAAGTCCCAAATGTGTACTCTTTTTTTAGGTCTCGCCCTGCGACACATCGCGTAGCGATGTCGCAGCGAGATCTATAGCTGTCCGCTTGCTTACAACGAGGCAAGAGGAGATGTGCTTGCGCCGCCTGCCGTAATCGGATCAGGTCGCACGCGCGTTCACCATCTCCTGTCTCCCCAGCAAGCCTGCAACACACACAGGCACACCTCCCCCTGCTTTCGCACATGCACACAGAGACACACACACACAAGCCCACCTACACGCATGCACACACACGAGTGCTCACATACAGAGACACACACCCCGCTGCCCCCGCACACACACACGAGCGCATACACGCACACATACCAACACCCCCGCCCGCCGCCACCCCCCCTGCCCCCACACACACACGAGCGCACACACGGACACATACTGAGACAACTAACCCCACTGACCGCATCGCCGCCACTCCGGCCTCTGAAGCCTCCGCGGGGCTCTCCCTCGGGCATGGGAGCCCCGCGTCACCACTGCTCCTCTCTGGGCCAGGCACAACGTGGGCGCGGGCTTCAGAAGACGGAAGTCCCGCCCCACGACAGGTTTCGGTTTCGATCACAGCTTCAAAACTCGTGGGTGGGGCCCTTTATTGTTATATGATTGAGGCAATGGAGGTGTGTAGTGTTCAACTAACTAACATATTTCCCGTTACATGAGTTCTTTTTGACCAGTTCAGTTTTTTCAAACAATGGCACAGTTTATACCAACACGAAACTACAGGTGCCAGTATAATTTGTGTGGTTGGCTGTAAAATCAGGGCTGGCTGTATGCCACGCCCCCTCCACAGATGTTGAACGGCAGCTATCTAACAGTGTTGTAGGATGGTCGCTGAAATATGGTTGTCAGTAGTGTAGTCGAAGGTAGGTGTGGGGTGGAAACTGCGGACGGTAGTAGTGTTACAGAAGAGGATGGGATGTGTCTGTAACAGTGTCGGACGAGACTGTCGTGAGTGTGTCTAAGAGTGCCGAAGGAGTCTGGGCTGGTCGTTTGACCTGTTGGTGACGCACACGTGAAGCGGGTTGGCTGAACGGCTGGGCTTCAGCACATAAGTCCGGTCTGCCCCGTTCCTGCTATTTTTTGTGCTATGACAGGCCCGTGTCACAGTGATTCAGCACTTTGAGTGACGCAAGCCCAGTTCCTCCTGCTCGAGAAGGCTGGCGCTCTGCTGGGGAGAGAAGGGACAAATATAGCGCCCGAGACATGGCCGCTCAGCTTCACGCTTGCTGCTGCCTGTTGTTTCGTGCGTGCGTGTATTTATCTATGAGTCTTATCTAAGCAAAGCAGCGCGTTTAGAACGAATGGGAAAGGAGGGCCACAGAGGAAGTAGGGTGACTAGGGCCTACGGATAGCGTATTATTCAAGGGTGTAGTTAATAAAGATATGCCTTCGTTGTATACTGTGACAGCTTTAGCAGGTGAGATCAGGGATATATTCAAATTGTTGGCACTTTACCAATACATTATGGGATCCTGCCCAATTTGCTTACATTTTTGTTTTTTATTAAGGATACAAATGTCCTATTATGCGTGCCTTCTTTATGTGTAAACTAATAACATCAGCAAAGAATGCTAATTGTAATGTAGGAACAAGAATGCAAGCTTCTTACGTATCAAAACTCGCCAAGGAGGATACACTGGTGCTGAATATATCCACAAATACTGAAGCAGGAGCTGTATGGTCCAATTCAGGGTCAGGCTAGGTGAGGAGTCAGGTCTTCAGTTACTCGCCGATTTCAAGAACTGTGGACCAGTTTCTGATGTGCAGAGCATTTCAGGCTTTTGGAGGCACAGTAGTAGAAGGCACGACTGCCAGATATGGTTCTGCGTATGTGGGGGAGGTGTGCAAGTAGGTTTTCTGGCCAAGATTGGGTAAGGCTTTTTATGTGTGTGTGAGGAGTAGGAGAGTGCTTGTTTGTGTATTGGAAACCATCAGAGCTCATTGAGGTGTGCGGTGATGTAAGGACAGGGTGGGAGGGGGGGCATTTGAAAATCTTCAGTGTGTGGAAGCAGGACACAGTGACTACACTTACCTGGCCAATCATGGTAATTTGGTTGTCAATTATTATTCTGAGGATCTTGGAACGGGCTGCTGGCAGGGGTGTAGATCTGAATTTGGCAATCCACCAGGCGTGGGTCCCAGAGCGTTGTGCCTTTAATGAAAATAATTTTTTTTGTCTTGTGTTGAGCTTGAGCTAGTTGGTCTTCCTCCATTTGGGAACTTCGGTCATGCAGGCGGAGAAATTTGTCTGGGGGTTTGGTGTCTTGTCGGAGAGGGAAAGTATGACTGGGTGTCGTCCGCTCAGTATATGATGTTGATTCTGTGGGTGCAAATGATGCTGGCAAGTGGAGTCATATAGGCATTGAATAGAGTCTGGCTGAGTAAGGATCCTTGTGGAACTCCACAAATGAGGTTGACTGAAACCGAGGTGAAGAAGGCTGACTTGCAGCGACCTGTCAGGATGGAGTAATTCCAGGAAACTGCAGGTTTTTTAATGCGGTTGTTGGATAAGGATGGGTTGGGAGACGGTGTCGAAGGTAATGGCAAGGTCTGGTAGGATGAGTGCCGCGGTGTCACCTCTGTGCATGATTATCTGGAGGGTCGATGTGGTCAGTCTCTATACTGTGGTGTGGCCTTAATCCGAATTCATGTTGGTGAGGATATGGTTATCATTGAGGTTGGTGGGTAGCCTTTTGTTTATCATCTTTTCCATGACTTTTGTCGAGTAGGGTAGCAGGGAGATAGGTTTATAGTTGGATAGCATCTGTGGGTCTTCTGTGGGTTTTGTGAGGAGGGAATGTACAGTGGTGTGTTTTCAAGCCATCCGGGCAAGTGAGTGTGATGATTGAGTCTGCACCTTTCTTTCAAACTCTCAAAAACAACAAACGCATCATAACCGTAGTTTGAGGGGTTTTTCTTGAGCAATGTGTGACATTACTTGAGGGGAGTTGTATGTTACAATCCCCAATCACACATGTCTGAACAATGCTGCCTTAAAGACCGCTTCTTAACCTTGCATGCCTTTACAACTAATTTAGTTATAATGGCATATTTGGGAAAGGCATATGCGTGGTTAAAGTTCTGCTCTAGCTCCCCGCCCTAAATCCTAAAAGCGGCCCCCAGCCTTAAATACTAAGCCTACTCAGCTCTAAAACCTGCCCCTCAGACTTGAAATTAGCCCTGACCTCCCCTGTCATAAGCCCTAAATCCTTCACCCCAGAACTCGACCGACTCCTCCCATATTCTGAGCCCTAAAACCACCCGCCCTAAACCCTCACCCCAGAACTCAACCCTGAGCCCTAAAACCTTCACCTCAGAACTCTCTACGGCCTTCCCACTATTTAAAATATATGATAAAAAATCATACTCACCGAGCCACTCCGTCTGCCCATTCCTCATCCAAGCAGGAAGTCCCCTCCGCCACAGTCTAGAGCCCGAACTACCATCTTCCAGAGACTTCCCTCTCAAAAAGGGTTCAGAATTGTTTTACACTATGTACTTTGTGATATGACTTATAACGTAAAGTTATTTTGTTCACTTACTAGAAACCTCGTCAGAAAGGTAGTCTGGGGCTTTAGCAGGCTTCCACACCTGTTTTGCACCACTAAACTGAATGTGTTATTCCTCATTAAGCCAGCCTGTTTATTTTATGCTGTGTGACTAGATGCAAACTACTCTTCAAAAAAAGAGGACCCAGGAGCACGAAAAGCTCCAGCACACTTCCTCCACGCAATAGTAATCTAAACAAGCATTTGCAATGCAATAGGTCTCGCATTTGAGCTAGTTTAAGCTCTGGGCATTACAAATTACAATTTGTTTTATTTAGGTTTCAAAAACCAAAACATAAAAAAAGGCATTGTCATTTACAATGCCAATAGCTCAAACTAGCTCAGACCTATTGCATTGCAAATGCTGGTTTAGATTTGTTGAAAAGTTAACATGCATTCCTTTGCCATTTTAAGATACCAGTTCTTCAAGCATCAGATGCATTATCCAGCAGCTCAGGTTTACATTTCTAGTCTTCCATACCATATATAAATAAAACAAGCATTGGCATAGCTAATAGGTCTCGCCTTTGGGACCTTATAAGTATTTATTTATGCAGCACAATATCCTTGGTGCAACAACATCAACTGTTGCATGGCTAAATACTTATAAGGTCCCAAAGGCGAGACCTATTGGCTATGCCAATGCTTGTTTTTCCTGACTGCAGTGACAGCTGGCACATTGATGTGCTCACTTCTCACTAGTGGAGAAGTAATGGCATGACGTCATGCAAGGTGAGCGTTGTAGGGGGAAGGGAAATCCTTTAAAGAGTCATTTCTCTCTGGATTTCCCTTCTTTTTTTGAAACTCAGGAGCAGCAACATTGTTGTGGTGTCACCAGGGCTTTGAGTGCAAGCTTTTCCAATATTATATACAAGCCTTAGTTGCTGCTTATTTATCTTATGCAACTAACAAACATTAACAAAGCCAATAGTCCCGACTTGTAGGTATGATGTTACCTGCTGTGTCATATCTGGATGCAATGAAAGAAACAGCAAAATACAAGTCTAGCGGCACACTATGCAACGCACTGACTTTTAAGCCATGCCCTTAATTACATTGGTCACAGCCCTTTAACAGACACCCCCCACCCCCCGTTTTTTCATCCCACTTAAAGCCCTGGTGTGCATGGTAACTGTGCCACCACAATTAATAACAAAAAAGCCATTAATCAAAACGACGTGGGATGTGCTTGAAAACTAATCACTACCTGAAGCCTCTCCAACACCCAAGCCTTCCTTCCACGTCGTACCATCCATTTGAAAGTTTCAATGTGAGAAACGCTCTAAATTGAAGGCAGTTTAAAAATGTCTAACGAGACGATCGTAGGAATAGATGTCTTTAAGTGACATTTCCTAACCCAGAACGTTCTGCTTAGGCAGAGCAGCAGCCGCTGTGTTTGCATAGGGCAGCCTGTTTTGCAGCCAATGAGGGGCGACGCTGGGGCTGCTGCGAGGCAATGCCACCTGAGGCTTGGTCACGACCACCAGGCAAAACTCAACAAGTGGTGCGGGCACAGGCTCTGCCCGGGGCACTCTACGGGTCTGTCCTTCCCCCAAGCGCGCAGCCGTGACTCGGGGTGCACTCTCACCCACCTTCCCAGAGATCGCCTTACCGCACCTCCGCGCACAGACGCCTCCCGGCAGGAATCGAGTGCTGCTCACAAAAGGGTCCAGGGGAGTGAAGCGGAGCCTCGGCGCCTGCTGTGGAGCACAGGAGCCCCCTCCCTCCCACGGACTCTGTGCTCCTCTTCAGGCTCAGGACCCCGCCTGCAGGAGGAGGTTTGGCGCGGACAGCTCGGGAGCCGGGCCCAGTTTCCCCCCTCGCCCCCTCCAGTGGTGCTCCCCACGGTGGCTTCCCAGGCGCCGGCCTCCGCAGGCTACAGTGGTTCGCTGGCTGCTCTGTGGGCGGCGCCTGCTGCATTACATCAGGGGACGCTCATGTGGCAGCAGACGGATCTTGCTGTTGTTGGAGCCGAGCTTTCGCTGGCAGAAACCCGTGCATATCAACGGAGGCTTCCAGAAAAAAGCTTCCTCTTTACCTGGCAACGCCCCCTTGCCTCCGGTGACGTAGGCAGCACTTGGCCAATCCTAGCGGGGCTCCTCCGGACACGGTGGCCTGCTTGATGGTTGCCATGACAATATACAAGGACATTTTGTCAGGGTGCCGTAAAGCAGGTCACCCAGTCCCTGGGAGGCGGGATCGAAAGTGGACAAAACAACAAAACACACATAAGTTCCAATGGCAGGCCTCCATTTCGCAAGGCCTGCCAATGGAAAAAGGGGGCGTGGCTTCACGCATTACTGAAATCCCCTGTTCACAATATTTCTATGCCTGCAGCAGCACATGCGTTGCAACGCGGCTTCGACCGAAGGTCTCTTTGCCTGCAGCAGCGCATGCGCTGCAACGCAGGCTTCGACCTAAAAAAACTAAAAAAGGAGGAATTTCACAATTTGTTTTATCCAAGGACATATGATATCGGTAAGTATAGCATTTGATGGGAATATAGACTCCTTTGTTTATCTTCAAATGTATAGTGCAATAAGCATGCTTTCCTCCAACTCGATAATGTAATCTAAACAATTAGTTACAGACTTGTTTTCAAACCATACTAAATATACTCCTTTAGGCACTTGGTATACATTCGGGACAGATGCAATTTCACCAAACTGCTCCCTATGCAAGAAGGTACACAAGTCATCTTGTCAGATCTGGAATTGCAGCAAACAACTTTCTAGCAGCAAAAATGTGTTCAGGAAGACAATTTACAGAGAATGCAACAATAGAGAATATGAATGGTAAATTACACAACAAATAATTACAAAAATATAATCCCTTGATTTCAGACCAATTTGATAGAAGTTTAAATCATCAATTGTGTGACTAGCTGCATATGCTTTGGACATGCCCACAACTAGAAGTCTTCTGTTGCTTAATATTTGCTTCTTTGAATAATAAACCACAGTGTAGATATTTGAGATCATCAAACAAGGCTATGCTTTCAATCTTGTTGTATTGTACTTTAGTTCAATAGCAAATACATTTGCATACATCTTCATCCTGTATGTAAAGTTAGGGGTACTTGTAGAGCGCACGACTCACTAGGAGGGTACCCAAGTGCTGAAAAACAGGTGAGGTGTGGTGAAGAGCCATGTCTTAAGTTTCTTGTGGAATTCAAGAACTGAGCAGACAGCTCTGAAGTGCAGGGGTAGGTCGTTCCAGGCTTTGGAAGTGAGGCATTAGAAGGCTCTGCCGGCAGATCTGGTTCTATCTATGCGGGTAGATATGTAGAAGTTAATGCGATTGTTGAGATAGGTGGGGCCGAAGTTGTGCAGGGCTCTGTATGTGTGTGTGTGAGGAGTTCGAAGAGTGGATGGTGAGCCAGCTGGTTTTCAACTATGATTTAGAGGTTCTTCATATGGGTGGATGGGTTGGGTGTGGATCTGAATTCAGGAGGCCACCAAGCCAGGTGTCTTTACCGAAGAGGACTACTTACGTCGTGTCTGTGTTGCACAAGGGGCAGTTGGTTTTCATCCATATGGGGACTTCGGAAGTTGATTCGGGTGTTCAATGTTTTGTCAAAGAGAGAGGATGAGCTCGGCATCATCTGCGTAGGAAAGAACGATGTATCTGTGGGTGTAAATAAGGTTTGTGAGTGGGGCCATGCAGACATTTGACAGTGTGGGAGCAACCGAGTATCCTTGTGAAACTCTGCAGATGAGTTGGGCAGTGGCTGAGTTGAACGGAGACAGGCTGGCCAACTCATTGTGGCCTATGAGAAAATAGCAGATCCAGCAAACGCTGGTCTCAAATACAGCATTGTGTAGGGGTTCAACTAGGATGGGGTAGAGGAATGACCTAGCTGTCTCTCTTCGGTCCATGATCAGTTGGATGTCATCTGGTGGCTCACTGGTTAGAGGCGGCAGACCCGAGAGCAGAGGACGGCCCGGGACCAGGGTTCGATTCCCGGCGCGGCAGGTTTCTGGACCAGGGTCAGCGGACTTGATAATTCTCTCGCCTCGGTGCCCACTCTGATCAGCGATCACACTCGGCAACTCTGGGCATTAGCTTGCCTCATCTTCACTAACGGCCCCACCAGACCGCCGGGGATGCCTGGTCTCACCCTGGAGATACCCATTAAGGGACCATCTCTCAGGGAAGCCAGGAAGGGTTTCGCAGCGGTCGAAGCGCCTTGGGACCCTACGGGTAAGTAGTGCGCTATATAAATGCCAATACATTTACATTTACATCTGAGGCAGCCATGAGAGCTATTTCAGTGCTGTGGTTGGGTCTGGAGCCGGATTAGGTGGTGTTGAGTAGGTATGTGTCGTTGAGGTGGGCGTCTAGATATTTGTTCATGAGCTTCTCCATTACAGTCACCGAAAAGGGTATCTAGGAGAGGGGCCGGTAGCTGGATAGTGTTTTAGGGTTCACTGATGGTTTCTTTAGAAGAGAGAGAAAGTTGTGGTCTGTTTCCAGGCATCAAGGATGGTGGCTGTATTGATAGAGTCATTCAGAATTAGGGTGAGGGCTGAGATGATGGGTCCAGTCCTTTAGCGCGTACATAAGAAGGACAGGGGTCCGATGATACTCAAGAATATATGGTGTGCATGGTCGCTGCGGTTTCTCAAATGGTGATGTTGGATCGGGTGGAAGTGACAAGTAGGGTAGCTGCAAGGGTGTAGGGGTCCGGTTGGGGTTAAAAGTTGTTGTAGATGCTGGAGATCTTGCAGCTGAATAAGATGGAGAGTTGGGTGTAGAGGTCTTGTGAAGGCACGACACTGGTGAAGCTTCCTGTCGGAGAAGTGAAATCTTTCACAATGGATATTTCTTTAGAGCAGTTAGTACTGCCTTGGATATACTTGCTGAGGTTGTATCACTTGAGGGCTGATTTGTAGTTGACCCTGTTGCTGTCGGCCTGGCTTTAAATTCATCTGTGTTCTAGCTGCCTGCAGAGGCGCTTGGTGAGTTTTAGCACTTCTGTGTACCTGCTTTCTTGTAGTCTAGTTCGGGTGGCCTTGGCGGTATTGAGTGAGGCCATGGTGCTGGCACAGGCAGAGATCCAGACGGTGAAGTTGGACATGGATCTTGATAGGTCGTCATTGAGGTGTTGCAATCGGTGCTGTACGAGCGCCGAGGTCCAGGATTCTTCTAAGACCTTGTTCCAATGCTTTTGAATAATAGAACTTTTTTAAATGCTGTGCTAGAAACACTTTGTCATTGAATAGAATGCCTTCATATTAGTTCACACACTAAATACAATGCATGAATAAAAAATGTTGACCTTTTAACTTAATTTCCCTTATTTTATAATAAAGAAATGTGGTGCTGAATAATACTCTTCGCAGCGGATGTTTCTAATTTAATTTCTTTTTATTTCGATTTTATAGTGGAGATGGTCCAGCAATAAGACATCGCACAGGATAATAGAAGCACATCTTCAGTATCGAAGCATTTGTATTATTGACATAAACATTAACAAGAACCTTAACAGTCAAACCCCCCCACCTTCCTCTACCCCGACAGCTATCAACCCGTGTAGTCGCACACAATAAGGATAGTATGAAATCAATCTTCACATTACAACAAATCACATCACATATATGTTCATCTTGACGATCCTGGCATTGTTTCCCTCCATCAGCTGATAATTCTGAGCCATAATAGGCTATCCATCCACCCCATATCTTACGATACTTAATGGAGGTACCCTCTATTGGCATTTCTCACTTTTTCTGCCACCATACTCATGTCCATGCCCTTTCTCCATTCCTGTATTGTCAGGTCCTGACCTACTCTTCATCGCCAGGCAATCTCTCTCTTCACCATTACGAGGTTCAGTCTGCAGAACACTAGTTTGACACTGGGAAGATCTATAAGGTTTGGAATTCCCAAAAAGATAAATTTGGAGTCTAATGGAATCAGTGTTTCCAGAATCTTACCAAGTTCCTCAGTAATGACACCCCAGTAGTCTTGAATTGTCTGACATTCCCAAATTGTGTGGAAGAAGGAAGCCTCTCTTGCATTACAACGCAGGCAATGTGGGTCTTGTGCCTTCCCCATTGTGTGCAGTCTCCATCTGTCGTAATACACTCTGGGAAGGATCTTAAACTGGTAGCTGTACTTTTATTGCCACCTCCATAGGATGCATTAGGGTAGTGTCCCAGTGGATATCTTCAAGGTCGCCCACACCCTCTACCCACCTCTTGCGCAGCAAACAGATTATCTGAAATGTTGTTTTTAAGGTTTTATAGATGAGGGAAGTCGCGCCGCTATCTATCTCTTCAAGTAAATGCCGATCTCAGGGATACCGCACCAGGGTGCCCCTCAGCCTTCCAGGCATGTTGCATCTGTGCGTCTTGCAAAAATTGATTGGCAGGCATCCCAAATTCTCACTGCAGCGAAAATAAGGGCACTCACTACCTTCTAGAAAATCCCCCACTTTAGAGATTCCAATAAGGTCCCAGGCCACTAGGCTTCTCAATTTCCGGATCTCTGGTAGCTGATTCGCTTCCCATAGGTATGTTTCCTGCATGGGTCTGCAGTGCCAACCCAGACACATTGGGGCTTTTTCTCAGGCCTGCAGAGCCACTTGGGTTGCTGGGAGGAGCAGCTGAATCCCCTTTCCCATGTAAATATAGTCTAAGCAGGTCTGCCTCTCCCACTGCACCCTCTCCAGCCAAAAGGTGGCGTGGTCTGGAGGGGCGAACAACCAGTCACTGATGTTAATTGGGTGTGTCGCCCAATAATAATGCTCCAGGTCAGGTAAGGCCGAACCCCCATTATACAGGTAGTATTAAAGCGTTTTCAGAGAAATTTTGGGGTGCCTCCCATCCCATAATAGGAAATGCAGGTCACCCTTCAAATTAGTAAAGAACCCCACCAGGATCTGGAAAAACATGTTCTGTAGCATGTATACCAATTTTGAAAGAGAAATCATTTTAAACAGTGCTACCCGTCCCATTCATGTTAGAGGTAGCCCTCTCCATCGCTTCATCTACTCTCCACATACGTTTGTTACCCTCTCGAGGTTCCTTGCAAAGCAGAATTCTCTCTCTCACATCATGAACATTCCCAGGGATTTAAATCCTTAATCTACACAACAGGCGACGGGGGATCAGGGATGGATAATTCTGTATCTAGAGTAATTCCCGTACACCTCAAGCAATTGAAAAATTATTGAGAGTGTCGTGGGTGGATCCGTGACATAAAGGAGGATTTCATCCACATCAAGCAAAATGTTCTCCTCCTCCTGCTCTGCTTCTACTATCTTGAACCCATGTATCGCCGGGTGATCTTGTACCGCACAAGCCAGCGACTCGATTGTGAGCACAAACAAAAGGGAGGACAGGGGGCAACTCTGTCTGCTCTCAGGAGTTCTAGCTGCTTAAACGTGTGGGGGTCAAGCTCTGGTCCTGGGTTACCTTCAAGTCCCAGCAATCTAAACTCTAGCTGCTCCACATCTTTGAACTCCCTTATCTTTTTTTGGACAATTAGGTTCTAGGCTTTGTCCCGAAGGACCGCCTTGTATGCTTCCCATGGTGTTACTTTGAAGATAACTGAGCCTTTCTAATCTTTAAAAGAGAGCTCTGTACCGGCCCGGAGCCCTACGACCATGTCGCAGTCCTGTAGGTCCCATGCACTAAGCCTCTAGCCAGTTCCCCCACCCTGGCTTGGTCCACCTAATCTCACTAGTAGAGGGCAGTGGTGTGAGAGCTCTCTAGCAAAGCAATCTGCCTGTTGTATATCTCCCAACTCTCCTGCTGGGGCAAATATGTAGTCTAGACTTAAAAACACTTTGTGGGCCCCCAAGAAGAACAAGTATCGCCTACTGGTGGGGTGCACCTGCCGCTACAGGTCTGATAGGCCTAGTGTAGCAGCAAAGTGTGAAAGAAGGATAGATGGCGAGATCGTTCCCAGTATACCAGACCTATCCTAGTTCACCACAATGGCATCATTAAAGTCCCAACCCATAATATGTAGTGAAAAGTTGGCTTCCAACAGGATTTCTGAATGTTTTGTCAGAGTTGGGGGCTGTAGTCCATGGGGTGCACCTAAACTAATGAGTGTATCATCAGTTTGACCCCATAACCCCTTCGCTCCCAAGTATCTACCAGAGGGATCAGATCACTGTTTCTCGACACGAAAGGGCACATTCTGTCTCACTAGGATAGCCACCCTTTTTGAACCAGAGGTTTACCCCGTATGTACCAGTGTGATTCTCAGAAATCTGCACTGTGTGTCACCGGGAGATGGGTTTCCTGCAGACAAATAACATCTGGATGCCGTCTTCTGATGTACTGTATTACCAGGCCCCTCTTGACTTTATTGCCCAGCTCATTAACATTCCAGGATAGTACTGTAATGGTCCAACCCAACTTCCTCCCCCCTCAGTGCATCTCCGACCAGTCTCCCCTCTAAATCGCCTCCTTCTGGACTTTTTGGATGTTGCTGTGGCGTTCCCTTTCATATCAGAGAACATTTTAAAGCGGCCACCTGCTGCACCTTTCAAATCATAATCCTCTTGCCTGTAAGATAACTGCAATTGTGACTGCCTGCTTAGTAGTAACATTTTGCAATATTTGTTGTTTAGATGGGTTCCTAGAGCTTTGCGCCCGGTGTCACTGCACCTCTAGGACCATTGCAATCACCGCCCTAATGCATTCTGGATAATTGCATGTGTTTACTATTAAAATGTAGCAATATTCTGTGTTTAGTGGGGTTCCTAGAGTTTTCATCCCTGGTGCCACTACACCTGCTGCACCATTGAAATAAAGCAAGTTAACTGCAATTGTGTCTGCCTGTATAGTAGTAAAGCATAGCAATATTAGGTGTTCAGAGGAGTTCTGACTACTTTTCGGCCTGGTGCCACTGCAGCTGCTGACCATTCAAATCATGACCCTAGTGCCTGAAAGATAATTGCACTTGTGATTACCTGTTTAGTTGTAAAATATAGCAATAATTGGTGTTTAGTGGGGTGCCTGGAGCTTTTGGTCCCAGTTCCACTGCACCTGCTGCACTAATGAAATAATTACCCTAGCGCTTTCTAGATAACTGCACTTGTGACTGCCTGTTCAGTTGTAAAATATAGCATTATTATGTGTTTAGAGGAGTTCTGACAACTTTGGGCCTGGAGCCATACCGAAAGACAGATAAAAACTTAGGAGAAGGACCAGTCCGGCATTGCCGGGAGGGGTAGGAACTCCATGGCGTAGGTTGGAACCTACTTCAACTGATCCTCTTCATCAAGGAATGTTATGTTATGTTTTTTTTTATAGCGCACGGCTACTCCGAAGAGTGTCCCGGCGCTGATGCACCAGTAGACCCCGTGAGAGAAAAAGATGGTGAAGGACTGCAGCGAAAAAACTACTATTACTGATGGAACAGCCTGGTCTTTAATTGGCGCCTGAATTTAAGAAGCTCATGCAGAAGTCATCTAAAGAAAATTAGAATGTACAACATGTTACTCCAAAAATGCTCTCTTATTTGCTTCATTCATATAGATTAGTGCTCATTCAAAACAATTATGTACGCTCACCCAGCTTGACTGGGGATTGGACCTCACCTCACCTGGACCAAGCTCAGGAACTAGAGGCCCCGCTCTGAAGGTAAAGCAAAGGGAAACCATAGAATAGAGAAAAAAAAGAGAACTTGAACTTTACAGTCCTTATCATACTCTGTTCTACAGACCCTCCTGTTGACAATCCTACTCAGGAGTTTGCCAATTCAGGACCGCCACATGGCTTATCTCAAACATTCTTCACAACGTATGTACTCACAGTTTAGGTGTAAGGATAAAGATCTCTAAAAACAAACACTAATTGGTATAGTGGTCTACCCACCGATTCCATTCAGTGTTCCTATATCTTCAGACAAGATAAAAAGGTACCCCCTCAACACAGAGTAGAACCAATATACATCTGTGCTCAATTCAATCAGGCATGCTCAAGCATGAAATGGCTCTTTGTACAATATAATAGCCTATCCATGCCTCTCAAAAAGACTTCCAAGCCCTTCTGAATATTGTCAATCCTTCGAGTTACAAGGCCAAATTACCAGCCAGTCAATGCTGAGAAAACCATGCTGGATAAAACCTCAACTCGTCTACCTGTCCGTCGTTGCCTCAGACGGATCCGGAGTCTAGGGAGGCAACAAACGGAGCAGGTGTGGCATTTTTAAGGGCCATCTGTGAGGCTAGAACCCGATCCTAATGGGACACACCCGCTAGCTCACAGAGATTCATATACAACAATTCTCCGCTGAAAAAAAGGGGTTTGCAACACCTTATGTGCACTCATGTTTCAAATCAAAATGCCTTGCGTAAACGAAAAAAGGGAAGAAGAAAAGCATCTTACTCCAATACCTGTTTACACTGTCTCCGCCCAAACTCTTGCGTAAGCGCTCACAAGAAGACGCGGAACTACAAAATGACGTCATGTATATGACGTTTGTAGTTTCTTGTTGAGGATACACTAACATTCCATCAGGCAGTCATTCTGGCTGAGCAGCAGGATATCACAATTGGCAAAATGTTATCGACTCCCTACGAACAGACAGCTGCAGCTAAGAGCTTGTTACAGCAATAAATATATGATATGAGAGGTGTTATGAGTCTGTAATAAAAAGATAACAAACCACATAGCCTACAAATGCCTATCATGGGCTGTGAATTCAAAGAACTGTCAAGTATAACTAGCAGACCTGACCCTAAAAATACATTAAGACTCCAGTGTCTGAAACCAAAACCAGACTAGATAATATCAGTAGTAGGGCTCTGTGAGACTGTGAAAAGATTGCTCTCTAAAGGGATAGAATATATCAACCCATAATATCCGACAGCCCATTGCACTGAATAGTAATCTACTGAGTAAGTACGAAAAAAACTTACACAATTAAGCTCACAATGTTGCCAATCACTTATTAACAGTGCTTTAAATGGGCCGGTACTCACCGGTACTGAGTACCGGCACTTCTGAATTTTCTGGCCCTCAGTACCGGCACTTCTTATTATGCAGGGAAGAGTACCGGTACTCTAATAGATGGCACCTCAGGCTCCGGTTATGTCTCTCCTATAGCACAGCGTAGATGCCGCTCTGCTTTTCAGGAGCATGTAAGCCGCCAAGCCTCTTTGCAGAGTCACTGCTGGAGATTCCAGCAGCGCCCATGTGAATGGCCTGAGACTGCAGGGGTCTAAGAGGGCTTGCTGTGCGTCACACTGTGATTAACAGTGCAGGGTCTAGACAGACCCTTCACTGTCAATCAGGTGCCAGAGGACTATTCACTTGAAAGTGCTTTAGTCTCACCCCCGCCCCTCTCCATCAGGTATGCAAATTGGTTGGGATGGGCAGTCAGCTAGTAATCCAGTTTTATTTAGGATATTAAGTGACAGCCCAACAAAATCCTCTGGCTTCGCGAAAGCCGTTTTCCCCCTCATCTTTTTATTCAGGACAGGAGCTGCTTCTCTTCGTGGAAGAAAAGAGTAGGGATGGTGCGGAGTCAAAACATGAAAAAAAGACTTCACCATCGCTCCTGAGACCCCTTCCAGGCAATGGTTAATGAGGGCCATACGGGGACATGCCCTGCTTCCCAACAGCCACAAAGCAGCAAACATGTTACTTTACCAACTTGTCCAAGAAGAATCAGGAAGTACCAAACGCGTGAGTAATGTTGGCAATCGCGGGAGCCGAGCCTACTTTTCTAGTCTAATGACAATTTTGGAGTAAAATCCTATCCCGAGACCAGGCTTCAATGATGCACAGCTAAAAAAAAGTTGAGGGTTGTATGCTGTGCGTGCAACAAATCTGTTCATGTAGCTTCAGAACATTGTTACTTAATAATAATGTGTGTGTGCGCCTGTTTTTCTGTAAGAGAAAAGGGAGAGAATCAGGACATTCAGTAGATTTTAGAGGGAATGTGTAGAGTGTGTGCGTGCGGTGTGTGTGTGTGTGTACGCTTGAGAGTATATAGTAGTGTGCCACACAAATAACAGTATGGAATTAAGAAGCAGCAAATATTACAAAACGAGCAACTGTTCACATGTCATCCTTTTTAGGTTTCATTTTGTGTAATGAGTTAACCTGTTTCGTTAGTGTTTTTCATAGTTGCTGCAATTGAAATAGAAGTCATTATGTATCATCATATGTTGTCCTAAGCCCCGCCCCTAGACCCGCCCACTCGCCACGCCTCTAGCTGATATTAATGAGTACCTGCACTTATTTTTTCCCATTTAAAGCACTGCTTATTCGGGTGCAGAGCTATGCAAAACAGGATATTTTGTTGTATCATATTTATAATTCGATCTAGCCCGAACCAATAAACTTGTAGGGCGACTTTTATTGCCAATAACTGTAATAAATCCTTATAGATCATTGTCTATCAAACATGCGACCTACTTATACTTGATCTCATTGAACAATGAACACCCATGTGTATCGTATGTTGAATACAGTCTTCGCCTTATCATATGTTTAACTCGCTACTCCTTAGTCTATAAAAAATTTCCCATAGGGACAGCATATAAACAGCCTTTCTCGTCCATTCCCAAAAGGATGATGGTATCTACAGTCATGGGTGGACTATATAGTGTGATAAACAGATGTACTCCACTCCTCATCTCAAATATTTACATATTTTACAGGCTGGTCCAAGGTATGTCATCATTAAGGCCAAGTGTATCACTACAGAGCCTGAATATCCACTTCTGCTCTTTCGTGAACAGATATCTTGAAATATCACCAATGTGTGACGGTATGAATGGTTTTTCCAATACTGTCCACTGAAAGTCTTCTTCTCCATGGTTCTTATCCACAAAATGTTTAGTAAGTCTCGTCGATGTCTTTTTACATCTAAACGAACTTCTGTGTTCCGGCTTACGTATTCGCACTTTGCGTGTTGTCATTCCGACATATCTAGTGGAACAGGGGAAAGTCAGAAGGTAAATCAATTGGGCACTGTTACAGTTCGTGAACTTAACTTGCTCCCATGGTCGATCAGTGTCTATGTCTACTGTTGTGGAATGTTTGGTCTGGGGACAAATAGAACAACTCCCACACTCCCACACGTTACTATTAAACCTGGAGGAGCACAACTCGCCCTCAAATATTCTGCCATTGCAGTGCCATGCACGGATGTGCTTGAATGTGATTTCTTAAGAATGAGGACTTTAGCTCACTCATCCTCTGACCCTACCGCTGGAATAGGAAGTGCCTCCAGAATACTTGGCATACTATCTAGTATTGTCTGGTAAACCGTGTCATCGTAGGCTAATCCACTGATTTCAGCCATCTTAAATGAGTAGTGTAAGCAATAAAAGGTAAAAAACGAGAGGAATAGCCAAGGATGCGACTATCAAGAATCAATAATACAACAAACTAATACTAACCCACAAAGTGTAGCTAGAATAAACTCCCTAATTAGTGTAGTCAACTATCAAAATACGACCCGCAGCCATCAGCTGCTCAAGAACAACCATACCACCGAGGGAGAAAGGGTCATAGGGATATTTAAAGACCTGCCCAGGTTCACATCCCCATTGCACTCTAATGTAAAACACAAAACGAACCAGGGGTCCGATAGCCAACACTGTAGCCAGCAGGCTTCAACTCCTCACAGAGGGAGTCAGATCGCAAGTCTCATTTTTTTTTATCAACCAGGCCAAGCCCACCACTGCAGAACACCGAGCAGCAGTTCATGTTTATTTTGTCTACTGAACAAGTATGTGCATTACCTGCAGAACAAACACTTTGGCTGCCAGTTGGACAGCAGCACAGCATGGATCTGTGGAAGAGGAATGTCTGTCACCAAGGCAAGGTTTGTATTCACATTTGTAAGTAGTTCAAACTTGGTGATATGCTTCATAAAAGGAAAGCGTTTACTAATAAGACAAGCGCTCTAAAGAAATGCAGTGAGCCACAACCTCCGCTTGCATTTCTGACAGAGTTAGAGTACAAAAATAGGAGTACATCTGCAAAGTATAACCAATTGAGGCTCTTCTAATGCTGCTAGAATGCTCCCTGATTATATGCAAATACGTGAAGAAGCAGTAAGCAGGATTGTGGTTGATTGAGTTCAAAATAGGATATACACCACGACTGCTGTAGAACCACTGACATGCCTAGTGAGAAATAAGCTGCTAAAGCACAATATTAAAGAAGGGTGAACACGCATGTGGTATCGGTATATGCGGGTGAGAATATGCTCTTCCATTTAATTATATTTCTAGTGCCACAACTAATGCAATGGGTGGATACATTTGAGCGAATCTCTTGGCTTCAGCTGAACTGTGACAAATAGTTAGTGTATCCGGTGGGCACGATGGGACGAGCTACAGTACAAATAACATAACATGTGCATTTGTAAAGCACACGTTCACCCGGAAGGGTATCTTGGTGCTGAATAACAAATGTTTATTGTTACCAACTCAATGTTACTCAATTACTCCCCCAACTTTCCATAAAATAGAACAAAAAGCCATAATGATGCTTGTGCATTTTGGTGGCAAGGAAAGAATTCTTACAGTATAAACTGCACAAAGTAAGAGGCATAGGCTGCATAGAATAGGTGGTGGCACTGGATAAGGCGCCCAATGTCATGGCAGGTAGGGGAGCATTGGTAAAAATAAGAATGTCCCGTGATGTTTATGTATCTTTCGAGGCTGTATGATTGAATACTCAACAGAAGTACATAGAACAAATATGCAGAGACGGTGACACTTGTGGGAAGGGAAAACGAACAGTCAGTTTAAGTGTCCTGCTGATGAACCGAGAGGAGTGAAAGCTGCAATTACCGTTTATGGAAGGCTATTACTTGGCATCAAAGCTGCAATACATAAAGTGGTTCACAGAGGATGGAAGCTTGTACAAGTATTTCACATGCGAAATAGCTAAGGAAGTAAGATGATTTTGGGTGGACACTGAAAATCGAAACAATTCTAAACTTTATACTGTGAGATCAGTTCAGAAACATGGGAAGCGGCCTGTAAAATGACAGATAATTAGTATCCACATGTCCTGGAGGTCAATCTTTTGAACTTTACTGGAGTTTCACAGGGCAGTGAATTGGCGGGAGGGCGGGGGTGGGGGGGAGGGGTCTACTATGTATGGAGGATCTGCTTTGAAGTGGCAAAAGGTTGACATTTAGGGAATCCCAGAATATTTACCAAGTGGTAGGCATAGAAGTCATACAGTATGCCAGAATAGTCAGGGCTGGTAAATGCCCCTGGGTGACTTTCCTTGAGGAACCAGCAACTAGAAGAATATCTAAAATTATTTTAGAAATAAATATCAAGAAATGAATAGCACAGATATATACTGCTATGAGAGAAGGCATGCCAACTGAACACTTTTTTTTTTGTTAAACCTTTTTATTGGATTTTATAATTTGGCATGTCATACATTACTTCATATTGCATATTTGACTGCTACAGTATTACACTCAACATTAACATTTTCATGAATATGAACAGCGGGGGCTATTACTCGGGCAATCAATTCTCCGACCGGTGTAAGGGGTCTTCCCGGGCACCTCTGTCTGAGCCGCCAGGGGACAACACGAGCCAAATGAACACTTATGGTGAGGGGAAGATGGGAGGAGGATTGTGGAGAGGCCTTTACATAAAAAGACTGAAAAGATGTCTGCAGCTTAACCACAGGCAAATTTAGTATTACTAGATTCAAATTGATGTAGTTCATTGTACTACACAGAACACACATAATACCGACATTAAAAAGATTGGAACACACTAAACAAGATTGATGCCTGTAGCATCGTGCTACAAATAACCACAGACGCTGGTTATACTTTAACTGGAGCCTTTATTATCTATGTCCAGCTCTCACCCTGTCCCTACTCTAACCGTCCCCTTCCTGTGTCCACTCCTCCCCTTCCTCTAGCCCCTTAGCTTCGCCCACACCCAACTACTAGAATGCACTCCAATATTACATCTCCCCCCTTGTTAACAAAATGAACTTAGCGTCTAACATATTTAGAGTTCCTGGGTCAGCCATACGAGTCCGCGGGCTGTTCGCTTGAGATATGTAGACGCATCTCAGCTTGCGTTGTGTGGCCTTCTGCCTCCTCGACGAGAGCATCTTTTATTACAAGAGTGCATCTTTGCACTTGCACGACTTCTCGTGTGATGTGTATATGTTCAGATTCATGGTGGTTTTTACTCAACTTCTGAGTGATCCACTCACCTTCAGTGTCTGAGGTGCCTATGGAGAGCTCAGTTTGATATCTGCAGTCTGTCCTCCTTTGTGACCCTTGTTCAAGTGACGCTCGGCCACTTTTCTGAGGGGATGTTGTTCTGGTTCCCTTCCGAGTGCCTGCATGTATTTTTACTTCCTTTTGCCTTGTCCGGTCGAGAACAACACTGTCTTCCTGTTCCGAGTCCTGGATACCAACCGTTGGGGTAAGAACTGCGGAGATCGTCTTGGTATGGCTTGGAGACTGATTTGCTGTCTCTGGTTGTCTCACCCACTCCTGCTCGCGCCTCGAACAGGTGAACCCTGGGACCTGCTGGGTATTTGTGTGTTTCGTTCTCATCCGATGATGACCTGTCTCTCTTGGCATGTCTGGCTTTCCTTGCAGATCGACTGGTTGGTCCGTTTTTATCTGGGTGCTAATGGCCACGATATCTGTTTTCCTTTTATAGGACCTTCGTGTCAACCTCGCTGCCCCTATCCGGGGTGACGGTGTAGTATTTGTGTCTTGATGCACCTGTGATTGATATGACAGGTTGTCTGGTGGAGTGATCGAGTGTGCATTGACGTTGGTGTGAGACGTGTCGCTCTTGACGGGAAGAATGTCCCTTGGTTCTCTGATGTGTTCGGGTGCTTGGCGCCGTGGCCGTTGTCGGGACCACAACTTTGTCGACTCAGAGGATCGGACCGACATGCTTTCTGAATCAGAGGAGTTCTCTGTCAGTTCCCTCTGAGAATGTTCCTTTGAGAATGTCTTAACGGGTGGTCTTCGGAACTGGGTAGTCCGTGACGAGCTGCTTTGCACGCCAGAACTGTCTTTGAGGTGTTTCTCCGGGCATCTTTCTCGAGGTGTCTTTGTTGTCAATTCACTGGAGGGGTTGTTCGATAACCACGTACTCATGTCTTGAGTTTGATGCCAGGGTATTCAGTTCTGTCTCTCTCGCATGATGATAATGGCTTCCTCTCAGTTTCTTCATTGGTTTGAGTGTCATGCACACGTTTGTCCTCCTCCTTTCGTTGTCTGGATGAATCAGTCCATCTTGTGCGGTCAACTTCCTCTTCACCCTTGTTTGGTGTACTGACATCTGTGTTACCGGTGTGGTGTGTTTTCCTGTTTGACGTCTTCTCGGACTCGTCTCTCGCCCAGTGAGATGCTTGTGTATGGTCGTGCATCGATTTCCAGTGTTGACTTGATTGGTTCAGTCTTCTATGTTTTGCCTTTCTTGCGCGTTTGTTGGACAGACTGTCATTTGGTCCATTGGTGCGACCTGAACTACTTGACCCTTCCTCTGCTTCAGAACCGTTTGCACCATCTGTTGATGACTTCTGGAGATTGAATAACTCCTTGAGGTTATATCAGTGTCGCTATCGCAATCCGAACTCATCCTGGTCTCTCGGGTTGGTGACTCGGAGTAGTTCATGACGCTTTGTCTCTTCTTTTGTCTTGGCTCTGATCTGCCTTCACCTTCCCTTTTTTTGGTTCTGTTTGATATGTCTTTTACTTCGACCCGCACTTCGACCTCGGCCCCTATGATAATTCTCCTTAGCGATCACTGCCCCTGAAGGATCTTGCGCTTCGTGTCTGCACTTGAACAGCCTTCAATTATCCGAAGTCGAACGGCTTCTTCATTTGTAAAGGTATTGAAGTGGCAGCTGGGTACTAGGCTCTGCAATAGGGCAATGAATTTTGGCAATGGTTCTCCTGGTTCCTGCCGTGCTGTGGTGAAGGCGATGCGAGCATGATCCACGTCTACCGGTGCATGGAAATGGGTACGTAGCTTCTTTTGGAGTCTCTCATAGGTCTCTATGTCCTTTTCAGGGAATGTTCTGACTAAACGTCAACCCTCATGGCCTACCAGCTGGAGGAGTAGTGTCAGACATTTTCTATCTCTTCGTTCACCGATCGCGTCAAGGAAATCGTCCAATGATTCCAGCCACCGGTTCCATTTGGGGCCCAAACTCTGACCGTCAGTCTGGGTCACTGGGGGCGGTACTTCAAGGCAGGGATTGGGCCGATGAGTTGCTGTAATCACCGCCATGAGGAAGGAAAGTTTCCGTCTGCTCCCGTCGCAGGCTTGTTCACTTTGCTTCCTGTCTTATTTGCTGACCACCTTCGGCCGAGATCCTTGGTCTGGCCGTTTCCTCAGAGGTTAATAAGCTTCGCAACTGTCTCGATCGGCGCTCGTTAATGAAGCTTGGATTTCTTGAGTTCCGAATGGCCACCACTTAGCTACACTATGCGTGACTCGTGGCTCGCTTTCTTTAGAGTTGTATGGTAGCTGCGGGTGGTTGGTGACTCTTCCGCGATGGTGCCTGGCACATTTGACATCCAGTTCACTCATGTGTCTTTTCTGAATTAGTGTAGGTTTTCCAATCTCTTCGTTGATGAGAGAGGGCTTCCTTGACATTCCTCCACTCGTGCTTCTGGATCATTTGTTTTCTTAACTCCCATTACTTTTAATTGTTCGTCTTCACGTGGTGCTGAACGTTTAATTTGGCGCTTGTCTTTGCTCGTTACATTCGGGGATCTGTGATCTGTACTTGCTTGTGCTCGCTGACTTCGGAGCTTGTGGTCATCCGTGCTTGCTTATGTTCAGTGCAGTCTTCGCTTGTTTCCGGCACTGGCTTGTGCTTGGCTCGCTGTGAACCGTGTATGTGCCAGTGCTCGTTGCTAACAGTTATTTTTGTTAATTCCCTTTCTTGTCACTTGTATCAGTGCGTGTTCGTGTTCACCGTTTGCTTTGCTTGTCTCTGGCATTTGCTGGTGCTTATTTCATCTGGCTGATGCGTATTCTTTCATTACATTTGCCACTGCTTGTTCACTTGCGTTTGTCAATGCTTGCTCTGTTTCAGGTACCAGTGCTTGTCTTATTTCCGTTGCACATGCTTGTTTTGCTTCCTTTACCAAGGCTTGCTTGCTTGATACTTGTCTTGTCTTTACTAATGCTTGTTTGCTTATTTCTCGTTGTTGCCAATGCTTGTTTGCTTGTTTCTTGCCTCCGCCAGTGCTTTTCTTGCAATTACCAATGCTTGATTGCTTGCCTCTTGCCTTCGCCAATGCTTGTTTGGTCTTCGCCAATGCTTGTTTGGTCTTCGTCAATGCTTGTTTGCTTGTCTCTTGTTTTCACCAATGCTTGTTTGGTCTTCGCCAATGCTTGTTTGTCTCTTGTCTACACCAATGCTTGTTCCATTACAGGTGCCAATGCTTGGTTTCATCAATTGGAGGTTGCCTGACTCCAAAATGGCACGCTGCTCCGTGAGAAGTGGTCGCTCCCTGCTCGTCCTGCACGGCTTACACAGCCTGCCTGCAATCAGATTGAAATCAGGGTATCGTAGCGCTCTCCCCATTTCTTGCTTGGTGCCAGGAAATCGTAGCGCTTTGACTTTATTTCCCTGCTTCACTGCGCTCGCATTGTGTAACTTGTGTCTTTTCTTTAAATTGCCAGATTTCACTACCTCACTGCGCTCACATTGTGTAACATGTGCTTTTTCATTTAAATTGCCAGATTGTACCGAGATCACTGCCCATAGCGTATTCCACCTCTGTGCCCCCAATCTCGCCCAGTTTCACTTCTACTATCGCTGCCATTTTGTTTGTTGTGCCTGCAGCCAGCCTCCCCACCCTGCTCCCGCCTCCCAGCTGATCCTCCCTCCCACAGACTTTAAAGGCCTGCCCCGCCGGAAATAGCGCTGTGACCTCTCTCGCTGCTCTGTGAGAAGCGGTCGCTCCTTGCTCGTCCTGCACTGCTTACACAGCCTGCCTGCAATCAGATTGAAATCAGGGTATCGTAGCGCTCTCCCCATTGCTTGCTTGGTGCCAGGAAATTGTAGCGCTTTGACTTTATTTCCCTGCTTCACTGCGCTCGCATTGTGTAACTTGTGTCTTTTCTTTAAATTGCCAGATTTCACTATCTCACTGCGCTCGCATTGTGTAACGTGTGCTTTTTCATTTAAATTGCCAGATTGTACCGAGATCACTGCCCATAGCGTATTCCACCTCTGTGCCCCCAATCTCGCCCAGTTTCACTTCTACTATCGCTGCCATTTTGTTTGTTGTGCCTGCAGCCAGCCTCCCCACCCCGCTCCCGCCTCCCAGCTGATCCTCCCTCCCACGGACTTTAAAGGCCTGTCCCGCTGGAAATAGCGCTGTGACCTCTCTCGCTGCTCCGGGAGAAGCGGTCGCTCCCTGCTCGTCCTGCACTGCTTACACAGCCTACCTGCAATCAGATTGAAATCAGGGTATCGTAGCGCTCTCCCCATTGCTTGCTTGGTGCCAGGAAATCGTAGCACTTTGACTTTATTTCCCTGCTTCACTGCGCTCGCATTGTGTAACTTGTGTCTTTTCTTTAAATTGCCAGATTTCACTACCTCACTGCGCTCGCATTGTGTAATGTGTGCTTTTTCATTTAAATTGCCAGATTGTACCGAGATCACTGCCCATAGCGTATTCCACCTCTGAGCCCCCAATCTCGCCCAGTTTCACTTCTACTATCGCTGCCATTTTGTTTGTTGTGCCTGCAGCCAGCCTCCCCACCCCGCTCCCGCCTCCCAGCTGATCCTCCCTCGCTCCGCCCCCCCACTATCCACTTATGTCAGATGGGCCTACGAGCAGCGTTTCACGCGCAGCGTGCGCGCCCCATGCGCGCCGAAGGTGCGCCAAAGGTAGGCCCGTCTACGCCCGTCCGCGCCTGGACCGCGCCCAGTGCCAGACCCCCTGGCCCCCGCAAACCCATCACCTCCCGCATCACATACGACGCCGCAACCCTCTCAGCCCTTAACCCCGGCCGTCCACCAAAGTGCCACCAAGCCGCCCCAGGACACACCCATGGACCATTCACCTGCCACTCCTGCAAGTTCGACTCCATCAGGACCCATTCCAAATCTACAAACCCCAAACAGAGCCCCGACACTAACCACCTGAAATACATCCTTCTCAACACCCGCTCGGTTCACAAACACGCGATCGACCTTTGGAATCTACTCGACACCATTTCTCCGGACGTCGCCTTTCTAACAGAAACCTGGACGAATGCCTCATCAGCTCCTGACATCACCATAGCCATCCCGGATGGCTACAAGATCATCCGAAAGGACCGCACCAACCAAACAGGAGGAGGCATCGCCATCGTCCACAAGAACTCCATCCGCATCACGACCAGTTCAGACGATAACCTCACTATCGCCGAACACCTTCACTTCCAGATCCACACCGACCCCAAGACCACACTCAGAGGCACCCTCCACTACAGGCCACCAGGACCCCGCACACAATTCAGCGAAGACATCACTGACTTCATCACCCCACACGCCCTCCCCTCCGAGGACTACATTCTACTGGGAGACCTCAATTTCCACCTGGAAAAGAGCAACAACTGCAACACCACCACCCTTCTGGACAATCTCGCCAATCTCAGACTCAAACAACTTGTAAACACCCCCACCCACTATGCAGGGCACACGTTCGACCCTATCTTCACCTCCAGCAAGCACATCTCCTTCAATCACACCACAGCTCTCCATTGGACGGACCACAGCTGCGTTCACTTCAACTACAAAAAGACCACGATCCACAACCACCCTCAACCAACTCTGCGAAGAAACTGGAACAAAATCACCACCGACCAGATCTTCGCATCGCTTCTCCAAAACCCTCCTGCCAATTCATCGGTCCCAAACCAAGCAGCCATCAACCTCACACAATGGATCACCAACAGCTCCGACGAATTAGCACCCTTGAAAAACCATCAAATCAAGCAAGGCAGCAAAAACGCCCCCTGGTTCAACGATGACCTTAAGAAATCCAAGAAGCTTTGTCGCACCCTTGAGAAAGCCTGGAAAAAAGACCCAAACACTATCACCCAAGCCGCCTTCAAAAACGCCACCCGCAAACACCACCAACTAATCCGGACAACCAAGAAATCAGCATTCAAAGACCGACTAGACAACAACCCCCACAACAGCAAGGAACTATTCAACATCGTCAAAGAATTTACCAACCCCACCGCCAGCACCAACGACATCACTCCCTCCCAAGTCCTCTGCGACTCCCTAGCTTCATTCTTCCACGACAAAATCGCCGACATTCACAACAGCTTTGACAACCAACCCGGAAACCAGCCCACCCCACCCACCTCCGAACCAAAACCCCCCTCGAACAACCTCTACGACTGGGACCCAATCACCACTGAAGAAACCATTCGCCTGATCAACTCCATCCACTCAGGATCCCCAACAGACCCATGTCCCCACCACATCTTCAACAAAGCAGACTCCATTATCGCACCCCATCTCCGAAACGTCATCAACTGCTCCCTCAACTCCGCCACCTTCCCGGAAAGCTGGAAACACGCCGAACTCAGCGCCCTTCTGAAAAAACCCACAGCAGACCCCACCGAACTCAAAAACTATAGCCCCATCTCGCTCCTCTCATTCCCTGCCAAAGTCATTGAGAAAGCCGTCAACAGCCAGCTCGCCGCCTTCCTCGAAACCAACAAATCCCTCGACTCCTCACAGTCCGGCTTCCAAGCCAAACACAGCACCAAGACCGCCCTCATCGCAGCAACAGACGACATTCGAACACTACTGGACAACGAAGACACAGTCGCCCTCATCCTACTTGACCACTCCGCAGCCTTCGACACAGTCTGTCATAGCACCCTTATAAACGACTCAGCAACATCGGAATTCAAGGAAAAGCATTGGACTGGATCATCTCGTTCCTCGCCGGAAGAACGCAGAGAGTCCGCCTTCCCCCTTTTAGATCAGAGGCCACCGAAGTCATCTGCGGCGTACCACAAGGATCTTCACTCAGCCCTACCCTCTTCAACGTATACATGAGCCCCATCGCGCAACAACACAACCTCAACATCATCTCCTACGCAGATGACACACAGCTGATCCTCTCCCTCACCAAAGACCCAAACACCGCCAAAACCAACCTACACGAAGGGATGAAAGAAGTAGCCGAATGGATGAAGAACAGCCGTCTAAAACTGAACTCGGACAAAACGGAAGTCCTTATCTTAGGTACATCCTCCTCCGCCTGGGACAACTCTTGGTGGCCACCGGCCCTGGGAAACGCACCCATACCGACGGACCACGCACGTAACCTGGGCTTCATCCTGGACTCCTCACTCTCGATGACCAAACAAGTCAACGCCGTATCTTCATCATGCTTCAACATCCTACGCATGCTCAAAAAAACATTCCGTTGGATCCCCACCGAAACAAGAAAGACGGTCACCCACGCACTGGTCACAAGCCGGCTGGACTACGGAAATACCCTGTACGCAGGAACCACCGCCAAACTTCAGAAAAAACTCCAACGCATCCAAAACGCATCAGCCAGACTCATATTAGACATTCCCCGCAAAGATCACATTTCCGGTCACCTGAAAGACCTTCACTGGCTCCCCGTCAACAAGAGGATAACGTTCCGTCTCCTCACCCACGCACACAAAGCCCTCTACGAACTTGGACCCGAATGCCTCAACACGCGCCTATCCTTTTAAACCCCCACCCGCCAGCTGCGATCGTCCAATCAAGCCCTCGCCGCTGTTCCGCGCATCCACAAAGCCACCATGGGGGGGAAGATCCTTCTCCTACTTAGCGGCCAAAACCTGGAATTCCCTCCCCATCCACCTCCGCCTTACACAAAACCACCTATCCTTCAGAAAACAACTAAAAACTTGGATATTCGATAAGTAAAATTCCCCCCCTTCCTCAAGCGCCTTGAGACCCTCTGGATATGTAGTGTGCTATATAAGTGTTGACTTGACTTGACTCACATAGGGGATGTCTGTGGCTGCCTGACCCAAAGATGGCCGCCGGGCTTAAAATCTCGTGTCTCCCGAGATTTGGATCCCCTTATTGAATTTCAGCTATCGGGTACCGGCAGGCTTCAGGCACTCACCGGGCGTGCATGTGAGGTCCACGCTGAATGCTGGGGTCTTTGCTCCTCGCAGCTCTCACTCGCTCAGGATCTCCTCACATCAGGTAGGACCGGGGTGGGCTCCCGACGTCTTGCTGCTCTAGCTGCCACAATCACGCTGCGACACGATGCCAAAGCTCACGCATTGGGCGTGAGATTTCCGATACCGGCTACTTTGGAAGCTCCGGTTCCGCCGCGCTCGGCTGCACTCACCGCCGGACTTCTTTGGGACCACGTCCTTCACTCGAGGCGATGCTCCTGCACTTCTTGGGGCACTGGACAGAGTCGGAGTGGGCTCCCGACCTCTGTTTTCTTCTCACACGCCGGATCACACGCATCCAGCGGGGTCACGTTTCGGCGCGAACTGCTCTTTCCCGTCGAGCGTTCCAGCGCTTGCTGCTGCGCCCCCTTTCAAGCGTTTCAGCGCTTGTTACTACGGCTCCCTCTTCACTCCCTGACCACTACTGGAGGGACAGGGTCACCGGCTGCTGGCCTCTCTCTTGGGCGGCAGATCCACTCGGCGGCGTTTTCTTTCCTTCGGCGCCAAAACGGGACAGGGCACTCTTGTGGGGTTCGGTGGGCTGTATTTATGCCCATCCCACCCTCATCGCCAGTTGTAGCATCGTGCTACAAATAACCACAGACGCTGGTTATACTTTAACTGGAGCCTTTATTATCTATGTCCAGCTCTCACCCTGTCCCTACTCTAACCGTCCCCTTCCTGTGTCCACTCCTCCCCTTCCTCTAGCCCTTTAGCTCCGCCCACACCCAGCTACTAGAATGCACTCCAATATTACAATGCCTTAGGTGGAAACAAAATGAAGCAGAATGTAGACACATGGTGTGGGACTGCACGTGTATAAATCACTCGGGAAAAGATATGTAATAGATTAGAAACAACATAAGTATAAAGTAAAGGGGGGAGAACATGGCGGCTAGCAGCACCAGCTAGTCTGGAGGCTACGAGACACGGATGGCGTTTTCTGCATTTTCAGCGTCTTCCTGAGTAATTTAATCGATGATTGGGTAGGGGAGCAGCATACAAGTACAAGTGATACTGGGGAAGTGAGAGCTTTTCGCCAGCTATTTGGAGTTTTTCGGACACAAAGGCTGGGTTTTCAGCTTCGGCTCCGCATTAGTGCGAACGGCAGTTTTCCGTGTCTCCGTAATCGACCGTGGCGCTCTGCAGGGTTCTGCAGGGCTGCGGATACCTCACGCTTGCCAGGAGTATTTTTCAAAAGCAAGCAAGCTCTAGGAGGGGTAAAGTACCTGCCTGGAACGGCCAGAGACACTGGGGCGATGCCGCCATTGCCTGTGGAGTTACATCGACAATAGACACGGATAAGGAGGTGAGGGGGCTCAAAGAAAGCAGGACTGAAAGCAGGACTGAAGGGGGGGGGGGGGGGGGGGGGGTCGCCCAGTGGTTTAGAGCTGCATTAGATGTGAGAAGGGGGCGCAGTGCAGCCTCCAGAATCTCGCATGCAGGCAGAGGCCGGGGGCAGACTCATTCCTATGGACTTCATTCCCCAGAATCCTCCAGGGCGGGATCTCAAAAGAAAGTCCAGATTGAGAATACCCCACCTAGTGGTGCAGTAGAAGTTGCATTATTAGATCCAAGGGGTGATTTACAAAGTCCACAAGCCTTGGGATATAGTTTAAGAAGTAAGAAGCGAGATGTGGCGACTTTTAAAATTGCTAAAAATCCTATATCAGTAAAAAAAGACATAACGCTTCCGAAGAACAAAGTCTCGCTTTCTATAAATACACCACCCCTCTCTTCTAAAGCTAAGATAAAATCGAAGAGGAAGAAAGGTGATAATTCACCTCCCCAAGCGGTCATAAATAAAACAAAGCCTGCCCCCTCACTCAAACAATATTTTAAAGTGATACCACCTATCCTAGAGTTAAAACCAGTATCCAGGGGTCTCACCCTCACGAATTCTAGCTTTCCAGAGGGATTTTTGAGCCCGAATAGATACCAGCCCTTGGTGGACCAGGGGGACATAATAGATATGCAGAGCTCAGGTCTAAATGATATGTTGGATAGTCCGCAACCCGGATTGGCAACATCAAGTATTGATGATCTATTTCCTAGGGAAAATAAAGACTCCCAGCAAAATTGGAGGAAAACATTCAGGTGGGCCCAGAGCTAATATTAGGGAGCTTGGAAGCGGACACATCAGATGAGGGCGATGACAACCCTAAGGATCAGTCAGTTTTGTTAATGTTGCAGGCTTTAAGCCATGAAATGAGGTATGGTTTCAAGGTCTCACAGAAGGGGGTTCTCCAGGGGAGCACTAGGGAGGGGGAAGGGGAGGGACGGGTTTGGGAGGGTAGGGAAGCTGTACACAGGGTGGGGAGGATGTGGGGAAAAAAAATGTCCGATTCGCCAATCTGTTTTTGTTATTTATAAATACCATCCACTAGAGAAGGAATGACACAGCCTAAGATAACCCAGGATGTTTATCTGAAGGTCTTAACTTGGAATTTAAATGGTCTGAGGGTAGCTCACAGAAGGGAAAGAATACTTCAATACATGAAAGACGCACCAGAGCAGATTTTCATACTCTAAGAAACTCACCTTACAGAGAAAGAATTGAGGGAAGTATGTAAGAAGACAAAATGGATTCAAGAAGTGGTCTGCACCTCTCAACAATGAACTATAAGGGGAGTAGCTATCCTGGTTAAAGTGAACCAAGCCTTAGTACTAGAGAAGTCTAGAGTTGATAATAAGGGTAGGTGGGCCATAGCTACGATTAAATATCATTACTATAAAATTTACAGTTGCGGGGTATTATGGCCCAAATTTGGAGGACCCTCTCCCGCTTAGGGAAATGATGGAAGAATTACTCGAATTCAAGGATCCCCTCATTTTAGTGGGAGATTTTAATGTGGTCTTAGATCCCCAAATGGAAAAAACATACAGGGACAAATCCATATATAACACTAAAACAAGGAATTTTTTGGTGAACGCTATACATCAACTAGGATGGGTGGATATTTGGAGAAAAAAATGGGGAAAAAAAAGGAGTATACTTTTCACAATAAGAAGTTAGGCCATGAATCAAGGCTTGAATTCTTTCTAATTTCAGAGGAACTGGGGGGGTAAGGTCAAGGAGGTTAAACATCTAGGTGGTCACCTTTCAGACCATTCAGCAGTTTCTTTAGTTTTGAAGCTTTCGGGACTGCAGAGTATGAAGAGGTGGACTTTAGATCGAAGTATCTTGCTTGAGGATGATGTGACAAAAAAATTGATAGAGGAGTCAGAGGGATTCTTTGAACAAAATTTAGGAACTGCCCCAATTGAAGTCGTTTGGGACGCTTACAAGGCCTTTTTGAGGGGAGTGATTCTGGCTATCCAATCCACGAGGCAAAAAAGATTTAGCACTAAGGTATCTGAAATTGAAGTAAAAATAGCTACGTTTGAAGAAGACCGGTTAACTCAGATCCAACAGCGTGAACCATCTATTCTTCAACAATTAGCATCATGTAAATCTGAATTAGAAGAGGTGCTGGACGCTAGACTCAAGAAACGGTGGCAGGCTAGCTCTCTTGCCCATTTCGAGTATGGTGAAGCTAGTGGGAAGCTTTTGGCATGGAAAGCTAAAAAAGATCAATCCAGGAATAGAATTAAAGGTATAACGTCTGATATATTGGGTGAGTTTTCAGATAGTGAGTCTGATATAGAAGGAGCCTTTTTTGGCCACTTTGAACAGGTGTACAATGAAGACTTGTTTCCCCAGGATACTTCAATTCAAGAATGGTTAGATCAATTTGCAGTCCGGAGAATTGAGGATGAAGCAGCAAAAAACTTAAATGAGAGGATAGATTTGAAGGAAGTGGTCTCTGCGATTAATTTAGGCAAGAGAGGTAAGGCCCCAGGTCCTGATGGGCTGCCAGCAGAGCTATAGAAAATCTTGGCTCCAGTAGTCGCCCCAATTCTCTGTAGGCTGTTCTCCTCTATCTTTGAGGAGGGGGGAATCTGCCTGTATCATGGAATGAAGCAACTGTAGTACTAATTCTTAAACTATCTAAGCCGGTGGCGTTATGTGATTCATACAGGCCAGTCTCTCTGCTGAATCTCGACTATAAATTCTTCGCTGGGATTTTAGCAGAGAGACTGAATGGTGTTGCCGATAGATTAGTGCACGGGGACCAGAAGGGATTCATTAGAGGCCGGTCTATCCAGAACCTGATCTTAGCACTAGTGGGAGCGATTGATATAGCATCCCTTTATAAAGTCCCTATGGCTATTATTACGCTCGATGCCGCCAAGGCATTTGACTGAGTTAATTGGGTCTACTTAACTAGAGTACTAGAGAGATGCAATTTGGGGGAAAAAATTGCAAAGCCATATCTGCAAATTTATCATCACCCGACAGCTAGAGTACTGGTTAATGGCAATCTTTCAACATCTATAACTATCAAAAGAGGGACTAGACAGGGATGCCCCCTTTCGCCCCTGCTTTTTAAGTTATATATTGAGTCCCTGGGAGAAAAAAATCAGGCAAGATATAAACATTGTGCCCTTTAGATGTAGAAGTTGGGAAAGGAAAGTCTCATTATACGTTTGGTCAGCTTTCTGGATATCAGATTAACCAGGCCAAAACAGAGTGCATGCTTTGGAATTTAGAAGTCCAGATTCCCATTTTAAAAAATGAGATAAGATATTTAGGGATCCAAATTACCCAGGATATTGCAAAATTAACAGATAAAAATCTAGACAAAGCAAGGAAAGAAATCACAGAGTCCTTAAAGAGCTGGTCTCTTCTTCCTCTTACATTGATCGGAAGGGTAAACATTATAAAAATGATGTTGCTTCCTAAATTGATTTTCTTGTTTCAAAATATCCCTCTAGCCTTTAATGAAGCGAAGCTCCGAGTAATTCAAACTAAATTGAATTCCTTTGTATGGGCCTAAAAGGGCATCAGGATTTCATGGAGGAAATTGCGTAGGAAAAAAAACAAAGGCGGTTTGTGTGCCCCAGACCTAAAGATATATGCGTGGATCTTACTACTTAAAGCAGGAGTCTTGCTTTTTAACTCTCCAGATGGATCAGAAGCAGGTCTAATGTTTAAAGACATGCTGACAGGAATCCAAGGGGGTTTAAACGGGTTTCTGTATAAATATGGCGACCCGCGCTTTTTTAAAAAGGTTTGATTGAACACGTTGAGCGATATGGCTTTTACTTGGGCTAGAGCAGAGGTCTTCAAACTTTTGTAGGTTGAGCCCCCCCCAGCAAATTTTTTTTAGATGTCGGGGCCCCCCCACCACCCAACAGAAATTTCTGGACTCTGGTACACTACATATTCGACCGCCATCCGCATATCCCGGGCCATATCCAGCAAATAATGTTCAACATGATAAGAGGTTTTAGTAAACTGCAGGATTGGGAGTGGGTCTAGTTAAATGACAGAGGCTTTTTAAACAGCTCAAAAACAAATTTCCAAGCTAAAACGTGTGCACATTGTTTTTACTAGGCTGCTTTATTTTACACAAGACATAGATTGATAATAACACCCCCAACATTAATGTGAAAGGTGTGCCTATTTTTCACTACAGAGACGGTCAATCTGTGGATGGATTTTTGCTACTGCCATCCTCAGGCTGTTCTCCACATTCACTAAATTTACAACAAATAATATCTGTGAAATCCTCCACTTTCACATTTGTGAGGGCGGCTCTGTGGCGCCGTGGGGGGGGGGGGTCGGATGTGGTCCTGTAACAGGAATTGAGATGGGAGAAGTGCCAGGGCCGGGCTTGGACTCGACTGGAGTTTTCTTGTGTGTCGGTCCGACCACAAGGCATCCGAGTGGCATGCGCTGCTGCCGGCTGCCTGCGCAGGGGTGCGAAGCAATAATTTATTATAATTAACCCGGCGGCGTTGGACCGGCGGGACGGGCAGAGCATTGACCTGAGTGACTCTGGTAGGTCATTCGAGGCCTCAGAGGGAGCACCATGACCCCTGACTGCAGCAGAGCCGGCCCGAGCGAGCATGATGTGGGCGGCCGGCACAGAAAGAACAAACCAGGCATCTGGCCGGCGCGTATGAGGAACTGCAGCTGCTCTTGCCGGCACCAGGCGGGCAATCACCAAGTAAATTCAAGCAAGTAAGTTTGTGCCTAGCCCTGAAGTCATGGGCATAAATTAAAATGATCGGACATAAAGATCAAAATGTGCTCTGGCTTGCCTTGCCTGGTTTCCTTCAAATTCCATGCACACATCACAACGCCCAACACCCGTACTCCCTCGCAACCAAACAGACTTCACTTCAGACTGTAGACAACACACACCGGCATATTGGCCGAAAAGTCAGAGGTCATTCAAATAATTATTCAACTTGGGCGAAAGATAAGGTCTACAGCTGAATTTAGAAAAATATGCACACCAGATAGTGTTTGCGCCGAGAAAGGCGTATTTCAATATCTTTAAAATAGTTACACAGATTTTGGAGTTATGTATTGCCTGCATAAGTAGAACACACCATACGCAAATGGTTGTAATTTCTGATATTTATGTGTTTCCCTCATCTTCATTGCCTCATTTTGCTCGCTAGAAAGTGTCACTCTCACTCATTGAAATGTCACTCATAATAACACTAAAATGATTCAAATGTCACACATGGCAATCTGAAACCTTGGCAGCTGTTTATCAGTTACACATATCTGGTGTTTGAAATTACTTATGGACGTACATTCAGCGCTGTGATTGCTTAGGTTGTGCTCCCATGTTGTGAAGTTTTACAGTGTTACTTTGCTAATCTAAGTAATAAGACCTGGAAGAAGATCAGACTGATTTAAAACGGTTAGCTCGTAAAATTAAAAAAGAATGAGAACGTCCTGCCCCATCGATTACCCCTCCCTCACCCTCCCTCAAACCCTCTATTCAAGCCTCCATTACACAGGAACCCCCAGCCAATTCCTCCCCAACCCGCCCACACCCCCTTCCAAGAAGCCCTCTTATCTGATGTACATTTTATTTCAGCAAAGCCCTTCATAGCCAGGCGACGGAAAAAACTCAGGAACAAAGAAGAAAAGGCAGCAAGCAGTGGAATGCAGGAACTTTAAGCACGCGAATTTCGCGGCACTTCCTGCAATCTCTGCTACTGTCCCATCATTGGTCGAACGTCAGTGGTGACGTTCCTACCTGCTGATTAGCTGCTGCTGCTCCGGAGGTCTCCTATAAATAAAATAAAAAATCGCCATTTGAACTGGGTGACGTCTAGCGATCGTAGCGCAGTACAAGTTAAACAAAGGTAGGATTTTACAGTGAGGTGAGCGCCCCCCCTGGGATGGGGTCGCCCCACAGATTGAAGAACTCTGGGCTAGAGGAAGGAAATCCCTAAAACTTACATACCATTCAGCTATGGCTCCTATTTGGGATTCCCCTGGCTCCCCAGAGTGGACCAAGGATATTCTTGCAAAACCTTTGCTGGCTGCGGGCATTAAGCATTGGTTTCAGTTAATGCCTGATGGGATGCTTGTATCATGGGAGGAGATCTCTAGTATGTCTGAAAACAATTTATCTAAGTTTAAATACTTCCAAATAAAGAGCTGGAGCCAGGCGGTAGGATCGCAAGTAGGGAGAACAAACGCTTTGGAGGAGTTGTTTCAAGGGAAGAACAGGAAGATAAGGACAGCAACTCTCTATTGGGTCATTTTGGAAGCAGACGACGGGGATTTCACTCTACCAGCTCATCTATGGGGAGATCATGTTCCAGACGTCGATTTGGAGAAGATATGGCAAGTATCCTTTGACATACTACACACTACAGTTCTCCTGCCAATTTAAAACAAAATCACTTTTTCTCTCTTCACAGAGTGTATTGGTCCCCCGCTAAGCTTGTTAATTTACAAAAGGCAGTATTCCTTGCTGCCCAAAATGTACGCTGGAAAAGGCAGACGATCTGCACATGTTTTTAACCTGTCGGTCCTGTATACATTTTGGTGTGCGGTATTTGAAGGTATGGAAAGTATGTTGAAATTTAAGATACAGGTTAGTACTTTACTTATATTCTTTGGTATCACTTTGAATTACGAATCAATCTCTCGAGATGGCAATAAGCTGATGTTTTATTAAATTATTTTAGCTCGTAGAGAAATCTGTAAATTATGGATGAAAGATACCGCTCCAACTTATCTAGACTGGATTAAGGCAATTAAACATACTTTGAAATTAGATAGTATAAAGTGGAAGAGTAAAAAGCACTTCTGGTCTCCATGCATTGCTTGGTTGGATAAGCTTTAAAAAAAAAAAAATTTTAATCAAGGTCCAATGATTATGCCTTTTTGCGGAACAATATACCCTAAGATCAGTTCCATGGTGGTCAGTTAGAAGAACTGAACTGTTTGTTATTTCATCAGGGTATCTGCAAAAAGGGCTTCCAATAAGATCTCAGGAGTTTTCACAACATTCTTGGGGATATCTGCTGTAAGTGGATGGTAACAGTTGAATGTACTTCAAGAACATCTTTTGGCGTATGAGGACTAAAAAAAAAAAAACCATAATAGATTTCTGTGCTCATTTATCTCAAACCTATGGTAACCATCAATATAGACACAATGTTGAAAGTTACCAAAAAACTATGCAAAAAGAATACCCCTTTCATCAAATGCAGTTCGCATAGAGGACATTCAGAAAATCTGAATATCCTCTATGCGAACTGCATTTGATGAAAGGGTACCATAGGTTTGAGATAAATGAGCACAGAAATCTATTATGGTTCGTTGTATTTATCAGTAATATGAACTTGTCTGCAGATGGGCTTTGGACCAACTCTATCATGTATATGTATGATAATTGTTTGAGGTGATTTAACGAATGTTGGCTAAAATATAATGGTGTTTGTTACTTGGAATTTAGTATATGTCTTTCGTTTTTAATCAATACATTATGTGATGTATTTATTTGATTTTAATATATAATGTTTATTATTATTTAGGTTACTGTGTGGCTTGTCCTGAAGAAGGCGCTGGTTGCCGATATGCGCGTTGAGATTTATTACTTTTATGCCACGTATATTTCCTCTGTATTCTTGTTTTTTAATTGTATTTTTTATATAGTGATTGTTTTTTATATTGTTTATTTACTTATAGTTCTTTTGAACTATTTTTATTAAATTCTTGTTTTTTTTTTAAAACATTTTGAACTAGTTAATGGATTTTTGATGTATTTGCCAATAAACTTTGTTTTAACCTCACTCTGAAAATGGTCCCTTGCCCATGCCACATTTATTTGACAAGCATTTGGTCTGCCTAGGTGGTTGTTTTCCTATATTAACAATGACCATATACAGCTCTTTAAAGTATTGGAGCGTGCTAGTTTCGTTTTAAGGCTGTAAACGATGAATCTTGCACTCATGATCCAATGCTGGGAAGATAAAGAAAATTCCTTTCGGATTTGGGCGTGAGAGGTTGAGTTTGGCAGTTGGAATACTCTGCGGAAGCATGATGATTGGGCTCTATCTAACCAGTTGGTCATTTTATCTTTATAGGTTATAGCGCCAAATGATATTGTTGGGAGAAGTTTGGCACCTATCAGTTTTATTAGTGGGACAAAGTCCGGGGAGTGAAGGGCTCTCTTTGTTCTTATAAAAGCCCCCTCCAGGCTTCGAGCAACACCCTGCATTGCAGTTATATGCGCGGTCGGTCTCGCTTTATGATCTATCTAAACACCCAGATATTTATATGGGGTGACTGACTCCAATGCCTTCCCCTCAATAAACCAAGTGCTCTTTTTTGTTTTCGAAGAGGATATTACCATTACTTTGGTCTTGGTGGCGTTGCTCTCTAGTATATTGGTGTTACAATACAAGGCAAGGGAGTCAAAGAGTCTTTGAAGACCCACCTGGGTTTGATGAAGAAGAATGGTGTCGTCAGCATATTGCAGGGTTTGGATTTTTATAAGGCCAATTCTTGGTGGGAAGGCTCGACAGCGGGACAGCCATTCAGGGAGGTCTGCTAGGTACAAATTGAATAGTAAAGGTGCAGGGATGCATCCTTGCTTTAGGCCTATGTTGGTATAGATTTTATTAGTGGATGACCATCTCGAGGTGACTCTTATTTTGACCCAGGTATCTGTATGTAAAGCTATTAGCGCATTCAGTAATGTCTGGGGGGATGCCCCATTTCGCCAATTTTTCCCAGAGTTTAGGTCGAATCACGCTGTTGAAGGCTTTCCGAAAATCGACGAAGCCCAGATATAATGATTTGACTTTTGTGGCTATGGTGGTTTTCATCATATGGGCTATGCAAATCAGATTATTTTCAGTATGGCAGCCCCTTTGGAAGCCAGTTTGTGTGAAAGGAATTAGAGTGCAATGTTCCGCCCAAGTTGTTAGTTCGGATAAAAGGACACTTGCGTATGCCTTCCAGTCCACATCAAGGAGGGCTATCATTCGATAGTGTCGGGACTAGAACGCGAGCCTTTTTTGTGGATGGGAATGAGTAGTGATCCTCGCCAGGAAACTGGGATAGGACCTCCCAGTATTGCTGCCTCAAAAAGAGGTGCCAGCATCAATGCCCATTTCTGGGCAGAAGCTTTATATACTTGGGTGGGAATACCATTGGGTCCTGGGGCACCACCTGAACGCATTTTCTTTATGATTAGCGCTATTTGATTTGGGGTTTTCTTGTCAGTTAAAGTCGTATCATCCTGGGAATTCGGTTGCTTGAAGGTGGGAAGGCTATTGCAGTTGATAGCATACGGTGCTGTATAGAGTGTTTTGACGTAGATCTCCCAGTCAGCAGGTGAGATGTTAGTCGCACTAGGAGGTTTGGTGGTTTAAGCAGCCTTGTTTACCCAATTCCAGAATTTTCTTTGGTCCTTAGATTTTATAATCTCGTGGGCCGCTGCCCAATGATGTTCTTCCTCCAATTTCCTTAGAATAAACCTGGCCTTCCTATATTCTTTTCTAATAGATGATATTTGGCTACGCAGAGATTTATATTCAATTTCGTTGTTGGCAGTAATTCGCTGCAGTTTATTTAATTTGTTATTTGTAATAATTGTGAGTTGTTTTTGCTCTAGGAGGGTGATTGAAACCGGAAGATCTTTAACTGTACTTTTTGTTAGCTTTGGGGCTAATTTTTCCCTGAAATCGGTCACCATACTTCCCATAAGAATGCCGTCAAGTGACTTGCATCATTCGGGGCCCATTTGGTCAGCATATCGTCCACTTCTGCTTCTATTACTTCTAGATTATCCTCAGACCATCTCAATTTTCTTAAGTTCTGTAAGTTCGATTCGTTGCCAATCAGGGGAATATTCGGGCGGTGAAACTGCCAAAGATCTATTTAGCGCGTTAAGATTGCGTGATCGCTAACTGGAGACGGAGTTACCAAAAACTGCCGCACCAACTGGAGGTGGATTACTGATATCCATATGTAGTCCAGGGTGGCCATTCGTGAGGGGGATATGTGAGTATATGCAGCCGGTTGGTCCGAAGCAATTCTTCTGTTTAAAATGCGCAAGCCTAGTTGGTTTAATTGTGTTGCCAATTTTATCCCTTTGGCTTCCTTCCGTTGGAACTGGGATTTTATCTCCGGGATTGCCCACATATCATTAATTGAAGATGGTTGAGAAAGTGGGGTGCAATCAGCCTCCATTAGGTTGGTGTTGAAGTTGCCCATTACCAGCCATATGTCATTTGGAAAGTGAACTTCGAGGTTGGCTATATCAGGTAGCATTTTTCTCGATGTAGCCTCTCGTCTTATTTTGGAGGGATGCAAATAAACACTTGCCGAGGATGATTTTTTGTTTTAATTTTTCCTTTTCTTGGCACTGCGTCTCGATGCTGATAAATATGTAGTCGCCTTCGCCTTTATAGAGTGGTGATAGGTTTACGACCAGAGTGTTCTTCACTGCGATCAATACACCTCCAGAGGCATGACCACCTATAGCAGATGGAATAGCGTGCGATTCGATAACAGTCAAGTCTTCCCAAATGGTATTCTCCAGGGTCCAAGTTTCTTGGAGAGCAAATATGTCCTGGGTCTGCTGGAGGCCCGTGGTTAATATAACAGCTATTATCAGAGCTGGTTAATATAACAGCTATTATCAGAGCTGTTATATTATGAAAATGATGCCATAATTTGATGTCTCACTGCATGGCAACAAAAGAGACAAGTGGATTTTTTTAAACAGGATAAATAGATTTCTGAAGCATCCATCCCTTCGACAAGCTGATATTTCATAAAATTCCACGGCCCTATTTAGAATGAAGTCTTTGTGTTCACTATTGTCAAAGTGCTTGAGATATTTCGAACAATAGTTCTACATGTCTTATGCACTAGGTTGGCCTATCATACAAGTCTCCTAAATATACTAATCTATGTTTTCACGTATGCACCAGCCTAGTGGGCAAGTTGATGGGAAGTCATCAGAAATCTGGCTATTTACTTAAGGTGTGACTACCCAAAGGGAACCTCCATCAGGTAACGTAGGAGTGAAGAGTCATCGGACCCTGATTTGTTTCCTTGCTCTACAAGGCTCTGTAGGTGTTCCTTCACTGCCTCAGGATGAAGAAGAAACTATTGCATGTGGCAGCAATTCTCAGCGCACACCAGAATCAAGATAGGAACTGTAGACTGGGTGGCTGGGTCTGCAGGCTCAATGGAGATCTACAACACTGCAAGAAAATCTTATTCTCACAATGCGGGAGGAATTATTGCAGACGTTCTGTACAGCCCTACCCCCAATATGGTGGTGGACTGCAAGTATAAAGATTCCACTGTTGGTAAGATCCAGGGGAACTGCTTGATGCCTTCCAGGTATATCTGTGTAAATGAGTTAGTACATTAACAGCAGCTGGTCCAGAGGAGGAACTGAAGGTGCAAATCATAGTGTGGTACAAGTCTTCAAAAATACATCAACAATTTCTAAAGGAGACAGGCATTAACACCCTCGGGTATTCATCCAAATTCACAAAAATGAGAGCAAGCCATAGAGGCCAAGTTTTCTTTCATAGTATGAATGAAAGAAGCGGACAGTAGAACTCACAGGGAAGCCAGTGGACCATACAGGAAGAGAACTTTGAGGCCAAACAAAAGTTCCAGCAAATGAAAGGGATTCAATCTCATTGAAATTATGCAAGTTTCACATCGCAACAGAGAAAAGGGTGAAGGGAAAAAAGAGAATGTGCACCAAAGGAAAGAAGCCCTGAAAATATGGGTGTTGGACCAAACACTGGATGCGTGATTTTCCCACAATGTTTTGCCGTCCATCCTCCTCTTTTTGCCGATTTTGTTTTTGCTGGCCTTAGGACTCTGCGCACTTTACCACTGCAAACCAGTGCTAATGTGCTTGTGCTCTCTCCCTAAAACATGGTAACACTAGCTTCCACCCAATTGGCACATTTAATTTACTTGTAATTCCCTAGTAAAGCGGTCCTCCCTATACCCAGGGCCTGTAAATTAAATGTTACTAGTGGGCTTGCAACACCCATTGTGCCACCCACTTAAGTACCCCTTTAAAAATGCCTCAATCCTGCCATTGCAGCCTGTGCGTGTGTGTCTTATACTGTAATTTCTAACTGGCAAAATGTACCTTTTACCAGGTTTAAACCTTCCTTTTTAATACATATAAGACACCCCCTAGGGTAGGCCCTAAACAGCCCATAGGGCAGAGTGAAGTGTACTTACAACGGTGGACATGTACTTTTCACTTTTACATGTCCTTGTAGTGAAAAACGCTCTCTTATTTGTCACTGCTGCAAGGCCTGCCTCCCTAATGGGATAAGATTTGGTTACCTTATTACATTTAATGAGTGACAACTTTCAATGGAAAGCAGATATAAATGTCGAGTTTGGGCCTTAATAAATGACATTTAAAACCCTCTTTAATGGTACAAGTCACAATTCTGAAAATGCGTTTCGAAAGTTTGGCCTTTTCTTGTACCAACCATTTTGATGCCTGATGCCTATATCCTGGGTCCCATGACTAGGTGTAGCTGGCAGTGGGTCTTTATGTGTATTACTCCCAAACAGTGACGTAAAAGGGGAATAGGAGTTGGCAGGATGGGACATCTCCGACTTCATAGGTGTCGAAGCTGCCACCTATCACACTTGCACTTCACAAACACTCAGACTTGGTACACTCACAAACTATTTCACACTCGTCTTTTAGGCTCCCAAACAAGCTGGGGGCAGAGAGGAAGGAAATTCCAAACATCTTTGGGATGGATACCTCTAGAAACTTCTACTTCAAAGCTGGTACCAAGGATAAATAGTGGACCTTCAGACCCAACTCGTCAGTACACATATGGACGACTCAGAAGGAGGACTGCTGTGCTGCTCAGGACTGCTACTCTGCTGCTCTGATGCCTGAGTGAGAAGGACTGGAACTGCATCTTGAACACAGAACCACTAGACTGACTCCAAGGGTTAGTTGGCTGCCTCCTTATCAGAGCCTACAGGACAGAAAAGGCTCCATCCACCTTGAACCCAGCACCTGTACTCAGTCTGCTGTGAGGGGTGGCACCCCAGTTCTGGACCCTTAGAAGTGGCCCTGAAGGTGCTCTGCCAACCCAGCTGTGTTCCAAGCAGAACCAATGTGACGCGTCGCCTCGCAGCTTCGCATCGGATCCGCTGTTTTACAAAGCATCCTCAACCCAGGACCTCGCATCGCAGCCACTTGGAACCGGTGCTAGGAAATGCATCCTCAACGCAGGACTTCGCAACGCAGCCTGCAGCTCTTCTGAACTACTGATGCGCAACGCATCCTCAACGTGGGACCTCGCAATGCTTTGCAACCAGGTAAAAGATAGATTTATTAGTTACTAAAAAACAAACATAAAACAAAGAAAACAAATCATTAATAAAACCCTTTAGCATAACCCTTCAATCAAAATTTTAAAACATGAATACATCGCACATGTTCTTTAAAAAGCCATAACTATAGTCCTCTAGGGTGCACAGTGCTAAACAGCATAGTCCTCCAGGAGGGCCTCCCCCCCAGCCCACCTAATATAACATCAAAAATGTTGGGAACCCCCTAACGTCTAAATTAACCATAGGACTTCTAGTACTTAGGTGCCTGATCATCGTTTCTGCAAAATGCAGAGTGTAAAATAAGGTGTGTAGTGAATACTAAATTGCCAGGCTTAAACAAACAAAACCAAACCAAAAAAAAAAAAAAGAAGAAGAATAGCCATGTTCATGTGATAAAATATTACTAAAAGGACCAGCCTACTGACATGGTCTGGCAGCCATTCTACTGAAGGCTGCAAAGTGCATGATGCATAACGTACATAAAACTACTACTAAAAGGACCTTCCTATTGACCTTATCTGGCAGTCGCTATGGTTAAGGCAATAAAGTGCATAGTACATGACAGACATAAAACCACAGGTAATAAAACTTTAAAAAGCATGCTGCCCAACGGGCCTGGAAGGCACAGAGCCCGCGTGTGGGATACCACCTCAACTTGGGGGGTAGGGTGGATAAAAGCAGTAATGTCTTGCTACACTTCTACTGAGGTCAACAGCAGCCCATCTACTGGCGGCCATCAAAGTACATTCACAGCCTAATATCTGCACCTTCATAGATCCCGCCTAAGGGACTTCACCTGTGCATGGTGGAATGGGGAGTGTAGGCATTATGTTTCTTGCTGCGTACCTATTATGCCACTAGCAACCCACCATTGAAGTTCCATCTGAGCATCTCCTCAGCCCACCATTTACACTTTCCTAAAATAGATGGCTGAATACCTACCTAACAGAGTCTTGAGCCTGAACTAATCTTTAAAAATGTAATAACTGCACCAGCCGTATGTTCAGCTTAATGTGTTGAGGATTTAGGGACTCCAGGGCAGCTGATCTGCAAGTTCGTATCCCTATGGCTTTAAATTCAGTCCACAACAGGGCCCTCTGCTACATGATTAAGCAAGGGCAAAGGTAGAGGACATGCAACAATACTTCCTTCACCTGTTGGCATAAGCAACACCTTGTATCCTCATGTTGACCTTCCTTCTGCCACTGGGGCATGAAATCTAGGGTGGGGAGCACCCCCAGTTTCATCGACAATGCTCTGCAACCAGGATTTAAGGTACTTTGTCAGCAGGCCAAACTTGATCCCTATATCCGGCCCACACTCCATCATGGTCGGCCTGAACTTGTGACTTTGTTCCATTCCGGCGCGACTAGATACCTACAGTTGGTGCTTTTAAGCACTAACGTTTAATAAAACTTTACAATTGCATAACTCTGGCTCTACTGATTGAATTTGTGTAGTTTTGGTGTTAAGTAATTTATGACATTTACTCTAAAATTTCTAAATGTGTGCAGGGTTGATCTTCGGCTGTGTTCTCCCTTTATTTCGGTTTGTGTGCTGCATAAATACTGTACACATTGCCTCCAAGTTAAGCCGGACTGCTTTTGTGCCAAGCTAACAGAGTTCAGCGCAAGTTAATTTGGGGTTTGCTTGGGTTTTACTCTAAGAACAATTGTGGTTGCTGCTTGGGTAGGGTTTCACTCTCCTCAACCAGTAATCCAATCTCCTACAGTGGGTAAGAATCATGTTTCTGAAGTACACCAGTATGGGGCTAGCATGATGGAAAACCCAAAAAAGTACTCTCAATCCTGGAAGCTCTGAAGGGGAAGGGAAATGATGAGGTACACATCATCTCCTTGACCAAAAAAAGGGAACCAAGGGACACACTGTAGAACACACCCAAAATGACAGCTATCAATCAAAGGCTAGGACATCACTGTACTGACTGAAACTACAGGCACCATGAATTTTACTGAGCTGAAACACTGCCACCATTAACTGAAGCCAAACTCACACCCTACTAACATTCACCCCTGCATACATCAAATATGGATAGAGACCTTCCGGCTCAAGGGCTATTTTAAACATATAGCATAGACAAATTAAGAACCCACTTAAGATATCCGTCAATGAAATTGGGTTTTGTGGCACAGCCGAGCACCCCAGAAGACCAGCAAATTGTTTCATTTGTTCTCGGCACAAGCCACTGCCAATCTTATGCAAGAGTACAGTATGCTATTCAAAGAGTTAAGAGTGTCAAAAATAAAAAAACATATGAAACTACACCACAATACAAATGGTGTCACTCCATTACTAAAGAATACCATTCACACGAGCTCAAAGTACAACAGAACAACAATAGTAGGCCTGATTGGAGACATCATAGTTTCTAACCCATAGGAATTTCTCATTGGGGTATCAGCAAGGTTAAGCAATCTGCCCAACTAAGGTTTTTCGTGACCATGAGAATCACCAATCACCCCATCACGAGGAAATTAATAATCATGCCCACTTCAAAGGAGTACAATGGTGCTCCAAGCCAGACATCATCTCATGGTACCACCAGCTGAAGCTTTATTTGGAATCCATAAACATAACCATATTCTGCATACTTGACCAGAGTTCTTCCAAGTGTGAGCGTGTTCTCTGGGTGCACGGGGAGGGCACAGCTGCATTTCCTAGTGGGTACCCTTCCCTCAGTAACACAAGTCGGTCGTAGTAAATTAAGATCGGGGAAATGCACCATCCCTTGCAGACAGGTGAGACCCAAGATATGAGTGGGGTCTAGAAGTGAGGAGGTTTTGCCGAAACAGAAAGATAAGTGGGTTCATATGTCCAATTGCTCGGGAGAATGTAAGTGGAGGTGTCCAAAGTGCAGAGGTCCCTTTAGGACTGACTGTTGACAGTCCAGCTGTCAAACAGGCCTGTTCATTCCAATATACTAACAGTGGGATTTCGATCCACTTGCTTCTACCACTGTTATTTTTCACCCAACCTCTTTCAGCCACTGGCTTGGGATTTTGCAAATCACGTTTTGGACTAGACTGAGTATTTCATCCAATCGAATCAATTGTCTTGCTGCGTTCATCCTGCTCCTCCCTTTATTCTGTCTATCCTGGATAGTCTACTGCCACCTCCATCTCATGTGTAATTTCTTAATTGATGATTTCGCTGTACTCTAAAGCGCTCTGACACCTCTGGGTATTGTCCGCGCTGTATAAAAACGCATCAATTAATAAATAAACCTACCAGAAGGCAGCAGCTGCCTTGGGGTGCAACACGGGAGGTAACGGGAGCTTACGGCGAAGAAGCGATGCAAGAAGTAACGAACGAGAATGTAGCACCTTGAGGCACAGACTGGAGGCTCCTTTGCCCATGGAAATCGAAGAGGGACTGGCCGAGTCGCTGAAACCCTGCTTCTGATGCGCACATCGCGGCCATTGTAGATTGGGAAATAGTTTGCGATTAAGATGGACGACAAGACGCATATAGCGTCAAAAAGGGTATACTACATTGAAATAACGGGTCATCTGTATTATTCGTGTTAATATGAAAATTTTTATGACTGGAAATATTTATGTAATTGTTCAAAGGAAAGGCTGGTCACTCTAGCAAAAGTGGCACCGAGCGTATCCGTTCAATTTCAGCTTAAATCCTGATATCCAGTCACCACGCCCGTGCAGACCTCTTTGATGTGGATTTGCTTGGCCCATCCACATTAAAGTGCTGTCAATCTTGTATAGTGCACGAAAGCGCTACTTATGTTATGAAGCCATTGTGAAACTGTCCCTACTGCCCCCTTCGTGACCTCACAGGGCTGCCGCCCAGTAAACGCCGTGTCCAATCAGAGCTCATATCAGTCGGCGCTGAATGGACTTGTGTGAACCTCCGTAGTACCGCCCTTGGCTGTTAAACTTCTTTCCTTCTGTCGCTGCGACCTGACCCGGATATCATCGTGCCTCCTACCTACATCGGTGACTCCACGTGTGTTCCACGCCTCTCTGCTGCCTGTTCTATTTGCCTACTTAAAGATTTGGAAGCAGTTAGCTCCCCCCTTTTTTATTCGGCCCATCATGTGCTTATTGTATTGTATTGTATGGAATACTTTTAAAGCGCGGCTGCCACCCAACGGGTATCCTGGCGTTGGGATTACCATAAAAGCATTTACAATGCAAGGGTTTCGCCTTTGCAAAAGTTAGAGCTATTGGCATTGTAAATGACAACATTTTTATTTATGTGTTGGTTTTGAAAACAGATAAATAAATGGCATTGTCATTTACATTGCCAACAGCCTAATCTCTTGCAAATGTAAGACCTATTGTACCCTACTGGATTTCACTGAAGAAATTCAGAGTCCGGTCTGCAGTGTCACGTGACAGACGGCCAATTAACAGCTGAGGGGGTGAAACCGTGCTGGGGTGGCACATTAAGGCGACGCTTGCTGAAAGCACTACACTACCCTACTGGAGTGTCAGTCTTTTTGGACATGGTCCACTCACTCATCTTGAAACAGGAAGCTCGCCACCAGTTCCACAAAAAATACCTTCATTAAATCTTTCCTTTTTAAGGGTTGGACATTTCAGTTGGCGTCTGCCCTCAGTCACGCTCGTCTCGCCGCCCATTGTCAATCACGCGCCTCTCTGTGCCTGGCTGTCAAGTGCCGGCGCCATCCGAGTGCGCATCTTCAGTCAGCCACGGCGTGCTAGCCAACCGAACTGCATTATGGGACTGGTAGGTTTGTCTTTAAATTATATGTGCGGAGTTTACAACTTCATCACGCTAATTAATGTTGGAAAATGTTCAGGAAAGGGCGTCACTTAGCAGCTTCCGCTTCCCACTCCCGGAACCCGCCTCCTCATCTAAGTGGTTATATCTGAATGATGCAAGGAGAGCGGTAGGGGCTGGTGCTATATGGCCTGGTTTGCAATAAAAGTATCTTATTTACACCGACAAATCCATCAGAGCTCCGACTCACCCCCGAGGATCTCACTAATGTATCAAAGCCCCTGCTTTCCCGGAGTCCCCAGTCAACCCGGCGGATTCACAGCTCCCAGTTCCCCACTTCCATGCGTGAGTACGTCATCCACTCCACGGTCTTGCTTCTGCAATCTGGGATTTGAAGGTTTTTTTTCTTCCGTGGTAAAACGAGGACTACAAATCCAACAATACAAAGACATAACAAGGGGCCGGAGACACAGCGGGAGGGGGGGGGGGCGTTAACGGGCACACGGACAGCGGGAGGGGGGGCAGGAAGGCAAGAAAATTAAACAAAGCACTCACCTGGACTTCTTCCGGCGGCAGTCGGCCGCGGAATGACCAAAACAAACCTGGACGACAAAAAAAAAAAATCATGCTGGGATTTTCTATTGTGGACCATCCAATGCCTAAAAAAGCATGTTTTGTGTCGAACTTCCCCTGTAAGGAGGTGTTTTGCAAACCTACTTGTCAGGAAGTTGCAGGCTGCACCTATCCTGTGTAAATACGAGTGTTTGAGAAGCCCGGCTGCAGTAGGCAGACGCTTCCAGGCAGCTGTTACCCCCCTGGCAGAATGTGCCCCCTACACTTTCACAACGTGTCCAGTTAAAACGTCAACTTTTAGATCTGGCGTTCGCTGCTCTTCCCTAGTGAAAACACAGATGTCCGCATTGACAGATGCCACGCTGCCCTCCAAGTGTTCCGGCAATAAGGTGCTCAGATGGTTAATGGACACTGCCCGCTCGCCAAAGCTTCTAAAGTGCAGCTGAAAGTGCCGGGCGGGGCCCCTACAAAGAAGGGGGTCGAGGCATCAGCCCCGAGACCTGAGAAAGGTTCCGTCTGATCGCAGAATATGGGCACCAGTCCCCTCTGTTGGCCCGCATGTTGCAGACAGATATTTTGGAATGTGTTGCACTAGGAAACCACCAGCAGAAATGTCCTTCGTGGTGATGACGCTGATTAGGTTCCAATTAAAAAACAAGCATTTAACGCTTCCAGGCAGCTGTTACCCCCCTGGCAGAATGTGCCCCCTACACTTTCACAACGTGTCCAGTTAAAACGTCTACTTTTAGATCTGGCGTTCGCTGGTCTTCCTTAGTGAAAACACAGATGTCCGCGTTGACAGATGCCACGCTGCCCTCCAAGTGTTCCGGCAATAAGGTGCTCAGATGGTTAATGGACACTGCCTGCTCGCCAAAACTTCTAAAGTGCAGCTGAAAGCGCCGGGCGGGGCCCCTACAAAGAAGGGGGTCGAGGCATCAGCCCCGAGACCTGAGAAAGGTTCCGTCTGATCGCAGAATACGGGCACCAGTCCCCTCTGTTGGCCCGCATGCTGCAGACAGATATTTTGGAATGTGTTGCACTAGGAAACCAGCAGAAATGTCCTTCGTTGGTGATGATGCTGATTAGGTTCCAATTAAAAAACAAGCATTTACAAGTGGGAGGGGGGGGGGAACGGGCACACGGTCAGTGGGAGGGGGGGCGGGAACGGCACACGGTCAGCGGGAGGGGGGGTGGGAACGGCACACGGTCAGCGGGAGGGGGGACGGGAACGGGCACACGGACTGCATGTTCCCTTGAGTATTGATGGGACATCATACAAAATCCAAGTCATCCAGTGTTTACATTGACTTCCAGTTTTTCCAACTTTTAACACTTAGCAGCCGCCATGATTCTCCCTCCTTCATTTCAAGTGGGAGAGAGCCACGTGATACATTGTACCTCTGTGTAGCACTCCTGAAATTGAACCTACGTAAGTTAGCAACCTAATACTTGCCGCTCATTCTCTTAAAATAAGCAAGGTATTAGAAAAAAAATGGAGGAAGGTAGTGGCTGTCAAGGGTTACGTTTCAGATACCAAAGTTGGAACAAGCACTGTTTAACAAGAAGCACGGGCACACGGACAGCGGGAGGGGGCGGGTTAACAAGCACACGGACAGCGGGAGGGGGGGCGGGAACGGGCACACGGACAGCGGGGGGGCGAAAACTGGATAAAAAAAAATATTTAAAAATGCCGCTTACCTGCAAGGAGAGAAATCGCGCAGCCCACCGCATCCTGGCAACTTCAATCTCGCAGCCCACTCCTGCAAAGGACACTTTGAAACTGACCCACACAGGACGAGAAATAACATTCGCCCACCGCCGGAATGATGTCACAAAGGGGCTGGATGAGAAAAAATCTCAGGAACGCCCACGAGTCGCCTCACAGAATGACGGACGCCTCGGTCTTCCAATGGCTAGCGTCCGTTTCTGGAGCTAGCCAATGAAAGACTGAGGCGGGACAAAGCCCACATACTGCAAAACAAAAGATTTCGCCTGCACGAAACGCTGCTTGCGCAGCTTTCGACAGGCGAAACCTAAAAACACGGTGTGTAACATGGGTTGAAAGTGTCTAGAAATTAAACTCTAGGAAAGAGTCTAGTCTTCAGCTCCTTCCTAAATCGTGCGAAAATGTTCATTTGTCTCAGCTTGATTGGTAAGGAGTTCCAAAGACGGGATGCGGCAAAACTAAAAAACCTAACACCTAGCCGGACTCTGTTGATGCGGGGGGTTACATACCTGATTGCCTGAAGAGGAGCGTAGGCTTCTAGCTGGTCAGTACCACTGAAATTTCTTCTGTAGAGGTTTGAGCCCAGTTCTGTGTATTGCTCTGTAGACAATACACAGTGCCTTAAATTGAACTCTTTGCGCTATCGGTATCCAGTGAAGATCTTTTAAGGCAAGTGAGGCTGATGCACTGTGTTGTCTGATCAATGCAAGCTTAGCTGCCATATTCTGTATTCTTTGTACTTTTTTCATCAAGTAAGCTATGGTGCTCCTAAAAGTAGGGCATTGCAGTAGTCTAACCTGCTCATAATAATACTCCTTACCACTTGAGGTCTCACTGAAGTCGGTAAAAAGGGGAGTATTTTCTGAAGAGCTCGGAGCAGGCCGGATAGACAAATGCTCATAGTTTTGTTTACTTGAGAATCAAGTTGCAAGTTACTATCATGTAAAACTCCCAGATTGCGTGCTGTCTTAACAGGTAGTGGAGGGTTATTAGCAGGAATTGGCCAGAAGTCTATTATTGCCCAGTCCCTCTCTACTTGACCTTCTTTACTGCACGGCTGCATTGGTGTTAAGTCGGCAATCACTCCAGGAAAATGTCCATAAGTAGTAGCTTTATTCAATTAGTCAGACAGAACAGGCGAGAGCCAGGCAGAACGGCTTCCACTCCAAGACACCGCTAAGCTGCAATGTCCTTGACTGGAACTGCGTGACAAAACACAAGTGTGCATTCTATGCCACGCTCCCTACCATGCTTCAAAACAGAATACAATCAATATAGAATACATAACATATCACCCTGCCCCTAACAACGCAAAGAAAAGCAAACTTAACAATAGAACATAACTGAAGGAAAACATGTGAAACAAGTGATTACATTACATATTCCTTCAACCATCCTGGAAGAACCCTTTTCCTTTTTCCTCCAACACACTCATCCACAACAACCGGGTCAACCATTCCAGACTGCACCTCTTGATTCATGCAAACAGCCTCTATTTGTGGCTCCCTGAGTACTTGCTCAGAAGGCTGCAATTATTCAGAATGCAGCAGCTAAGCTTGTTCGGAATGTACCAATGCATCACCATATAATCCCCCATCTGCTCAGTCTACATTGGTTACCAGTGAAAAGAAGAACAGAATATAAAGCACTCACTTTGGCCCATAGAGAAATGAATGACACGGGTCCGCAGTATTTGAGGCATACATTTCGGAAATATAGTAATAACAGAGTACTCTGATCAAATGACCAGAATCTTCTGGTCATTCCACGATTTGTGAAGGCCAGGACTGGTTGGCGGGCCTTCTGGGTTAAAACTTCTACTCTCTGGAATTCTATGCCGGAACATCTAAGGAAGACCAAATCATAATCAATGTTTAGGAGAGCTTTAAAAACGTGGCTCTTCGTTCTTCCCTAAACACTTTGCTCTTTTGCCCCCATGCCCAGGTTAACTGTACTACTTGCGCTGGGACTCCTCCGTTGGAGGTAGCCGTGCGCTCTACCAGTTGAAATAATAATAATAATTGCACCTCCTCCAGAGAAACAGCCGCTTCCAAAATACCTAGGCTACCCACCACACTCTCCTCAACAACCTCCTTTCCTTGAATAAGATCAGAAGCCAAACTAGATTTAATAGCACTACAATCAAAGAAATCTTCCACCCACTCCATGTCCTTCACTCCATTATCATGCAAAATTTCTCCTTGCATGACACCAAAATTTTGTCCAGATCCCAAGGCAATACTCTTAAGATTCCAAACTCTACCATTCTTAAGTCACACGGCATTGCGCAAAATCTCCAGAACTTCCCGTGGTGCCCCAAACTGACTCTCACCCTTAGGAATTTTACCAGGTTTCCTCACTCGAACCCAATCACCCACCTTCACCTGCACATCCTTCACACCATGACTTCTATCATAATAAACCTTACTTTTGTTATGCACCTCTTCCAATCTGTTTATAACCGCAGCCACTGACCACTGCTCCACCATACCCTCCAAATCCCAAACTGGAGTGAACTTACACCTGGGTTTCCTACCTCTCATTATAATAAAAGGAGACAAACCAGTGGCATCATGTGTGGTCACCCTATACGCCCAAACAGCCTTTTGTAACTCCAACTTCCAATCCATTTGCTTACACATGGCTGCCTGAATGACCCCCTTCAACACACGGTTAAAGCGTTCCACAGTGCAATTACCTCTAGGGTTGTAAAGAACTGTGGTCTTATGATTGATTCCAACTCTTTCAAAATAATCCTTGGCATTTCTAGATGTAAATTGCACTCCATTATCACTCAAGAGACTGACCGGTAAGCCTGCCATCACAAAAAACTTGTCAAGAAATTCAAGAACAGTATTAGTGTCCACCTTTCCCACTATTTCTACAACTGGAGAAATTTAGAAAACAAATCAATAGCAACTAAACCATATTCTCTTAACTCACCTACAGGGTCAAAAATATCCACCGCAACCACTTCCCAAGGCAAACTTGGAATTAACCCCTCACTCATTGGTGGTCTTAAGGTCTCCAAACACTTGTCAGCTGAAGAACATACCTCACACTCTCTTACAAACCTCTCTACAGTCTTTTCCACTCCAAGCCACCAAAAGACACTCTTGACAATGGTCTTGGTTCTCACCACTCCAAAATGCCCTTCATGGCGCAATTCTAAAACCTTGTTTCTTAAACTCTCTGGTGGTATGACTCTGTCCCCTCGCGTGACCAAGTCCCTGTCCACAGACAACTCTATTCTAACACCTCTATTCTAACTCCCCAAAAAGGTCTCAAAACATCAGTTACACCATCCTTCCTAGGCCAGTCCTTGCATCGATACTCCAATCTGTTGTTCCTCCATCCATTCAGTTTTTTTGATAACTGGTACCCCAGAATTATAAACAAACGCAATGTTAAAATTTCTCCAGGGATCATCCAAACATTCTTCCATCAAAGCTGGCAACCTGGACAAGCAATCAGGTACAACAATCTCTCTGCCAGGCACATCAATCAATTTGTACACATATTCCTTCATCCTCATTGAATTTTTTGCCAGCCTGGCTGACACTGCTACACTCCCCTCCGTGGTTAGAATTTTCACCAAAGGTCATTGATCAGTACGAATGGTGACAAGTTTGCCCCAGACAAGGGCACGAAAGTGCTCCAAAGCCCAAGCCAAAGATAAAGCTTCTCTTTTAATAATTGGATATTTACTTTCCGTAGGTGATAATGATCTGGACGCGACCAAAATAATGTTTTCACAACCATCTGTACTCTTCTGCGATAGAACAGCTCCCAACACCTTGTCACTGGCATCAGTAATTAAATAACATTCTAGATTAGGGTCAAAACTACTCAAAGCATTTACACTTTCCAAATCCATTTTGACATAACGGGATGACCTTTGTACAGTACTCAGCCATACCCAAAAACGGTCTCACCTCCTCCTTACTTGTTGGAGTAGGCAAACCAACAGTAGAATTGACCAGTGCAGGTTTTGGTTCCACACCTTCCTCACATATTACATGTCCCAAATAAGACACGCTTCTCTGTGCAAACTTGAACTTACTAAGCTCCACAGTCAAACCAACATCTTGCAACACACCCAAAACCTCCTTCAACTTGCAATCATGTTCTTCTTTGCATCTGGCAGACACTAAAATGTCATCCTGGAAAATCCTTACTCCACTCATTTTTCCAAACAACTTATGCATCAGATGCTGAAACACTGCAGCCGCTGATGCAAGGCCGAAAGGCATACGTTTTTTAACTGGTAGCAACCATATGGTGTTCTAAAAGCTGTAAGCTTCCTTGACTGCGGCATAAGTATAACTTGGTGGTACGCTGCTGAAAGATCATTGGTGGAAAACCAAGGCTCTCCCTTGAGAGACACCACCATCTCATTGATCTTAGGTAGCAGAAACTGTTCAATGACAATATTGTTGTTCAAATGGCACAAGTCGCATAAACAAATGTTTCCGTTACTATTGTGTGCTACTACCAATGGAGAAATCCATTCAGAACTTTCCACCTCTTCAATCACATCCCTTTCAATCAAACTTTTCAACTCTTTTGCCACTTCATCTCGTATCAAAATTAGTATTGCTCTCATTTTGTGCACTTTTGATACTGCATCTTTTCTGAGCACAATATTATGCTCGAACCCTTTGAGAGCACCTAAATTCTTACCAAAAACTTTAGGCAATTCCTTGGTCATAACCTCTTCTAGTCTACTAGTGTCATCCACAATAAGTACTTTCACCTCGCTATTCGAGTCCAAAACAATGTGCAATTTTTTCTGATCCATCCAGCCTAAAACAGATGGACCTAATTTAGCTACGTAAAGGTTCCCATTTGCTGACCTTCCTTAAACAAGAACGTCAACTACCTGAACCCCATTATATCGATTTTCTCACCAGTGAAATTCACGGGCTTAACATAGGTGGGAACAAATTGCTTCCCGATTTTCTTAATAAACTTTTCTTTCCAAATGTCTTCATTTATTATAGTATAAGGTGATCCTGAGTCTGCAAACACCCCCTATAGATATGTCATACACCGGTTTCCCTTTCACTGAACCATCAGAAAAATTCAGCACAAAATTCCCCTGCAACCTCTTCACATAATCCCACTTTGAATTCTCACTTTCTACCTCACTATCTGTTGTACTGTCCTCATCCCACAAACACTTAACATTGCCTTTCCTCCTCCTACAAACTTTACTAAAATGTCCTAATAATCCACAAATACTGCATTTCTTTTTAGCTGCACGACAATATTTGCTGAATGCCCAGTGTTCTTTGCTGTTGCAACAATAACATCTTTTTACTCCGGTTTCTTTTCTCTCCATGTGCCTCTCTGCAGTTGAGTTGGTCCTTTGCTCATGTTCTGTTGATTTTGACCTCTGCTGATGCTCTGTACTTTGAAAACACCCATATTATCCTTGTCAGATTCTTTAAGTCCCGTCGCACATCTCCCTGACATTTCCGCCTTCCTCACTATAGTTAATATGTCTTCCAACGGTGCGTTTCAATTGATCCATAAATGCTCTTTAATCGCTGAATTATTACTAAGCATGACTAACTGATCACGTATAAAGTCATCATGTAGACCTCCAAATTTACAATCAATAGCCAGTTTCTTAAGATCAGCAATTTACTCATCCACAAGTTCACCTTTGTTTTGTTTCCTTTGAAAGAATTTGTAACAAACAACACCAATGCAAACCTTTGGCGCAAAATATCTATCTAATTCCTTCAATGCTGCCACAAAAACATTTATTTCATCATTTGCTACCATCTTGGGCATGCAAGTGTATGTTTTCATTCCTACCGGCTCCAGAGAATGCAATAAAAGTCTCTTCATTTGATCTGTCTTCATTTTCCCAGCCTCATTTATTTATTGTAGAGTTTTATATAGCGCTGGCCAGACCCGAAGGTATTGGAGCGCTTCACAGCATGGGTAAAAACACACAGTTTGGCAGTCGTAAACATTTTGAATCAAGGTGCAATTGGAAGTCTCGGCGCACTGAACAACATTGCAAGAAAGGAAGGAAGACACAGAGAATCACAATATTGGGCACATTGACTAGAGCCGAGCCTCCTTTAGGGAAGGTGGGAAAGAGGGAGGGGTCAGGAAGTAGATGGGGGTAGATGTCTTAGTGATGAAGTGACTATGTCCTGCAAAGTGCAAGCTTAAGCGTTTCGGCAGCGGCTATCCTTTCGGGAGAGAACGGTTGAGGAAGAGGTCTTTGAGCTGCCTTTTGAATTGTGTTAAGGAGGGGGGAGTCCTGATCTGGAATGGGATGGAGTTCCAGATTTCGGGCGCATTTCCAGAGAAGGAACAAGAAGCGTTCTTTTGTTTGCAGATTTTCGGCGGGATGAGGAGTAGAGTGTTAGAACTTCTGAGGCCCTTAGTCTGACCGGCCTTCTTGAATTTGGCGGCCAGGTATGAGGGTTACCCTGTGTGCAGGGCTTTGTGCATGAGGCAAGCCGTTCTGAAATTGGCACGCATTTCAATTGGGAGCCATTTTAGCTCTCTGAGTGCTGCTAGATGTGTTCATACTTCTTTACTCCGGTGACCATTCTAGCTGCTACATTGAGAGTTGATCTGAGGGGGGCTAAGTGGTATTTTGCTGTACCTGTGAGGGAGGCATTACCGTTGTCAAGTCTGGACAGCACTAGGGATTGAGTATCTTGTTTAAGGTCGTTAGGCGGGATGAAGGGTTTTATTTTGTTAAGTAGTTCCAGGTTGAGGAAGGCGCTCTTTGCAGTGTTTTTGATGTGTTTAATCATGTCGAGTTTTGGGTCAAGGGTGATTCCCAGCGATTTTGCGGAAACCGCCAGAGTGAGAGTGCCGTTTATAGCATCAATTACTTTTAACCATTCTATGATTTGGGAGTTCTCCTGTTTGTTGGAGATGAGGAGGATTTCCGTTTTGTCTTTGTTGAGTTTCAGGTGGTTTAGTGATAGCCAGTGTTGGCCTTCTCTCAGCGTGTCGTTGAGTCTGTGAATGTCATCAATGGAGGAGGTTTCAAGGTAGATCTGGGTGTTGTCTGCGTAGAGGTGGAAGGGGATGTTTGTCTTTTTAAGTTTGGTGGTGAGGGGTTCCATGTAGATGTTGAATAGTTGAGGGGGCTTACTACGGTTCTCCATGGCAATCAGGGTGGACCCTATGTAGTATACATAAGTTCCCTAACAAGTACTTCAAAATCCAGTCAAGACTAACTTTTTATCAAACAGGGTACTCCGTGACAACGTGGAGCATGTTCTGTCCACCAGTATGTGCAGTGTGTAGACTATAATGCACGTGTCAATTGGCAAAGAGAACAAGTACCACATTCTAAAAGCAGGTAAAGGTTTTGAGAAGTACATTATTATTTACTGAAGTAGAGGAACAAATTCTGTGGCTGCTTAACTAGCGAAGGAGTGGCCCGAAGACACTAGGTATCCATTCACACCAATTGAAAGGTTTACCTATTGGCAGCTCCACCTAAGTCAATTTCCAAATATTGTGCTTTAGTATGATACAACAAAGGAAGTAGGAAAACAGAAGGGAGGCTTATTTGGACACTGGGGACAGTAAACAAGAGTCTCTTACCTCTTTCCCTGCATCGAGCGCACTTTACAGCGACAACATGGACACTCCTTTTTGAGTGTTGCAAAAATTTCATCTGCAAAGTGTCACTCCTGCAGCCTTGCCACATCCTCCAGAACACATGAAGTGGAGGCTGCTGCTCTGTAGCAGTGAGACTTTCAATCACAGACAACTGAAAGTCAAGGAAAGACACGAGTCTTCCTGTGGTGGTCGGATGATAAACATACGCATTGTATCTTGCCATATGGATTAAGTGAGTAAACGTATAACAAGTGCAAGTTGTACGACTCACGTTGAATGGCTGAAGAACGTGGTTGTTCTTGTCCACTCCTCCCATTTACTTCTTGTAATCAAGTATAGGTGGGTTTGTGGTCTTCGGTCATCTGACCCCAAACTGTGACTGGGGAAGTGCTCTCAGCATGAATTGTAGTGAGCACGTATACAACACGCCTATCTGAGAACTCGACAGAGAGCAGTTTGTTGAATTTCAACGCTGTGCTCTGGGATTTCTGAAGCTTCTTGTGAACAAGCTCCTGTGGTAATCCTTTGCGGCGACAATGAATTGTAACGCAGGCCACAGTGCCAGCTTTGTAGAGCTCACTGAACAGCTCTACTTCTGTATTGAAATTGTCCGCATAAAAGTTATAACCTTTGTGAAAGAGTGGATGGACAAGCTTCCATACAATATTTCCTGTGACCCCTAGCATTGGAGGGCAACCTACAGAGTTATGTCCTTCCCTGTATACAGTCTCAAGTTGTACACCCAGCAATTCGAGATCTCAGACAGCATGTACAGCTTGATGCCATAGTGAGCATGTTTGCTCAGAATGTACTGCCTGAACAGCAGACACCCATTATACAAGATCAAGGACACATCGATGGCTATATTCTTTCCAGGAGTATCAACCTCTGTAAACCTGGCAGAGCAAAAGGGTGTGTTCTGTTACCTCGATCCCCAAGAGGGTCAACAATGTTGTGTACTGGGGTGCAAATTCACTTGTCTCTCTGGTAAGGTTAGCAGGGCAAGTGATGCACTACTGCTAGATAGACTAGCGCTCAGATAATGAGGTGGTATGGGGACTCAGTCCCTACATGCCAAGGTTCTTTGGTCCTAAGAATAGTTCTGTTCCTGAGCAAATTCCCTGCAATATGGCACTAATGTTTGATTAGGTACTTACTTGGGCTAACTCCTTACACGCTCAACTATTAATACTGGCGCCTTGTCCGCTTTTGATGGAAGGTGATTTTAATCTGCTCCTCAATCCTGTATTGGATAGTACAGCCTCAACTCCTGACACTAAACCACATTCCCTGCATGCTCTCATGGCCATCTGCGAGAAACTCTCTCTACTGGACATCTGCCGCCTGCGCAATCCCACCTACACAGAATACACACATTACACTGGCCAACACATCACTTGGACGAGAATTAAGTTTTGGTTAGTTTCCGCTGCTAATTTCGAACTAGTTCAGGCACTTGGGACGCTCACGAGAACATGCTCAGACCACTCCTCAGTACAGCTTCGTCTGAGGATTCCTCGTCCAGAGGGGTTTGAACGCCAATGGCACTTTCAGAGCCATGCGCTCTAGGATGATATTTTTAAGGAAGAAGTGTGTGAGGCTATTGATGACTATTTCACCATTGACACTGGCTCAGTGGATTCTTGGGCAGTTTCATGGGAGGGCTTCAATGCCTACATTAAAGGTGTGTGCATAGCGAAACACTCGGGAATGCTTAAAAGTCTCTGCACCACAATCTCCTGCATTGAACGCGAACTTGCTGAGTTAGACAATACCTTGTTGCACTCCGCGCCCCAAGAAGCTACGGGTAGCCGGTTAGCTCTCTTGATCGAATTCCGCGAGGCTGCAGAACGTGTGGTGTTACACCCAGGAAAATAAAGCGCTAGGCGGTACGGAGAGAGTGAACGGCCGGGCATATTACTGGCACAGATGTTACAGCCCCCTTACGGTAAAGCCTGCATCACTGAGATTTGTACTTCTACAGATCAAACGCTCACTTCCACTCTAGAGATTCGGGAGGAATTCCTGGAATACTTTACGGCCTTGTATTCCACCAGTACATGCCAAGACCCATTGGCACAGAAAGCTTATTTGTAAGAAATTGCCTTGGTGTACCTTGAGAAGGACATGCAAGACTTTCTTGCAGAACCGGTAACCAAAACTGAAGTTCTAGGTGCCATTGATACCCTCCACTGTTCCTCTGCTCCTGGGCTGGACGGTTTCATAGGGGACTTTTACAAGACATACAAAGATATGCTGGCCCGAGGCTGATTGAGGTTTATGCGGAGGCCCTCGAGAAACAAATTCTGCCCCCACGCTCAGGGAAGCAGTTTTGATCCTTCTCCTCAAGCCTGGAAAAGATCTGACCTCCTGCGGCTCCTACAGGCCTTTATCCCTCCTGAATCTGGATTATGAAATATTAGCCGAAATAATCGCTAATCGCCTCTCCCAGCTGATGGAATTCATCATATCTCCGTCCCAATCCGGTTTTGTCCCCCCATCGCTCCACCTCTTTGAATCTTAGGTCACTATTCTCGGTCCACCGCAGAATTAATCCTGTGGTTCCAGCTGCCGCAATACTCTTGGACGCAGAGAAGGCCTTTGATTCTCTGGAGTGGCCCTTCTTCCTCTCGGTGATGCATTGCATGGGCATGCCAATTGGCTTCAAAGCTACCACCGCCTTATTCTTTTGCCAGCCAAAGCGAGGCTCTGCATAAACTGAACATTATCCTGTCCCTTCTCGCTTTCCCGCAGCAGGGTTGCCCATTATCACCCTTACTGTTTATTTTAGCCATGGATCCCCTAATTCGCCATTTTCAGTAACAACATCTACAAAGAAGCTTACAATTTAACACTGGCCCCCTTCTAGTTTCGCTATATGCGGATGAAACCATCCTATAGGTTGGGGATCCCTGGGTCAATTTAGAGCCTCTCATCAGAGAAATACTGCGGTTCGGCCTTTTTTCCGGACTAGGTATTAACTGGCGTAAATCTGTGATCTTCCCATTAACTTTAAGCATGACCCTCTGGGAGTGTGAATTCCCTCTTGAATGGTGCACTGATTCAGTCAAATATTTTGGCATTCATATACATTGACACTGTCCAGATCCACTGACTCAACTACGGTCGTGCACTTACCACACTTGAATCCCAAATAGACAGGTGGCTGCATTAACCCTTGTCAATCGCCAGCAGGCTCTCAATTCTTAAGATGATAGTGCTTCCTAAATTATTTTATCTTTTCAATTACATTCCTATTCCCCTCACAATGGATTTTGTTTTGCAATTGCGTAAGCACCTTATTAGCCTGGTGTGGGGGGGGGCAAACAGTCTTGAGTCAGCTGGCAAACTCTTACCATGCCATATGACAGAGGTGGATATGGCATGCCAGATCTCCAACTGCATTACTTAGTAGCTCAATGCTGCTATGCCTATGCATGGTTTCACCCAGACGCACGGATCCCCTATCTGCACCCAGAGGCCGATTTGGTCATCCCTGAACGGCTGTCAACTGTACTTCCCAAGGGGGTTCCCAGAGTCCCTGACATACAGATGGTCTCTACCACTAGCTGGGCCTGGGACAAGCTGAGGCGGATCACTGCAGACCCTATACTGTATTCCTCTGCCTTATCTGTCCCAAACGAGAGTTGGCTATCACTTCAATCGAGGAACTTTACACGGAGGGGCATATTTTCTCCCCATCAGAAGATACTCGTTTTCAGGCTGTCGCCTTTATGGACAGCTTTTTGCTAAATCGTATCCGCTCTGCTGGTTTCCCTCTAGAGACAGACTCGTTTCTGCCCCTGACACTAATAATTGAATTCACTAGCGGAGCACATCTCATTTCCAATCTATACAAAGCCTGCCCATCGTTAGGGCCCGTACATGACCAGGTTTGCACGGACTGAGAGGCAGTTTTGGGTCACCCCATTGCGGACAATCAGTGGGCCAAGTGCTGCGCAGTGACAAAGGATGTCTCTCCTAACAGCAGACAAACTATTGCATTTTAAGATCCGACACAGAATCTACATTACACCCGCTAAAGCACATAGATTAGATCCTACCAGACCGCATACTTGCCGCAAATGCGCAGCCCCATTTGCCGATTTTGCGCACCTCACATGGACTTGCCCTGAACTCCACACCTACTGGGAAGACATACGCTAGTGGCCATTACGAAACGGACCCTTACCCCTATACTGGAAGTTGCAGTACTGGGATACACAGTTAATTTTCCCAAACAGGTCAGACGTTTTGCATCCCTCAGCTTACTATTAGCTAAACGTGAAATTGCTCCATTATGGGGCCGCAAGACTCCATCCTTGTATGGCTGGTTGCACAGCCTGGCCTATTGTAATACCAACTGCGAGATCTATGCTGCTCCACTGCCAGGCTCTTCCCGCCCTACAGACATTTGGGGTCCCTACAGAACTTCTGCAGAAAAACTGTGGCAGGCTTCTGGCTCTAAATTAGACCATGGCATAGTTCCTGAGGGCTTAGGGTAAAACGATCACCTTCACACAGCATTTGCATGATATGCTCCTCTCAATCCTCACGTAATGATGCTCTGTCTGTCTCTATGGCTTTTAAGGCAGGCTGACGATCACATGAGACTACGACCAGACTGACCATTGCTAAATGCCATTATTCTTGGGAGGGGGGTGGGGGGGACGGCCCGGAGGACTGTGCTTTCTTTTATACGTGTCGCAATATTGCTGATATTACACAGCCTATAACATGTCTGTTCTATGACAAGGATATGATGCTCTTTCACATTACTGTACTCTCTATCTGTTTTTCTTATTGTTTGATAGTAGATCATTGACAGTGTACACGTAAGCCTGATTTGCCTTGTATCTTGCCAAAATTATAACGTTTTTAAAAAAAAACCCTCTTGGGTAGGTTACCCGTGGTCTTTGAAATTATTCTGTCTAATGTTAAGGGTATAACAGCATCTTTGCCTACATGACAGCGACTTGCCATGGTGGCTGTAGCCAACTACACAGTTGAATTGCTAGTTCTAATTGCTAATGTAAACACATCTTTACGACATAATAGTTTGGGAGACTAGGACATTACAATCCATGATTTTACAACACTGACTTTACAGCACACCTACCATTGCAACTCATTTTTGTTCACAATGCATACCATTACAAAGTATCCCCAATAGAAGTACAGTAAAAATGCCTTTACAACGTATATCCCAATACAACCTACAAAACCAATCAAATATGCTTTTTAACCCCTTCCATGCTGCCGTCGGCCATTGGCCGACGGCAGCACTACCTCGCTGGTGCTGCCATCGGCCAATGGCCGACGCGAGCCCGCCCGTTTTTTAAAACGGCTGCACTGCCGTGAAATGGCGGGAGCAGCCAATGGGTTAATATCCCCCTACAATACAGGACAACAATGTAAAAATATTTATAGAAATCTTTTAGAGAAAAACATTCCCTGACGTAAAGTACTCCAAAGAAGCATAAACATTTCCAATGTTAAAATACTCTCATGGCCTTTGGAAACAAAGTGTGTTATTTTCCAAATACAACAACGGTGTCCTTCCTCTATCTTCACACTATCAGTACAAGAAAGGTCTTCACAAAATGGCTGTTCTAAAGAGGAACAAAGAGAACAGTTTTTTCATAAACTCATTCTGGCAGATTCTGAATCAAATGAAAAAAATATATTCTAAAACATTACATTTTGGAAAACTCATAAAAAATGTATAAATTAAGCCAACCACCATTTTGTGCTCAGTGGTACACCGACTTCCGTGGTGACCACAAGCTGTTGAGATGCGAGCAGAAAAATAACAGTTTCCTGGACAAACGCTGCTACTTATTGCATCCAGTAAGTTAAACATAAAACACTAAGAACACCAATAATGTCCAAACCCAAAATTAAATGCAAATATCGTACAAATTCACAGATTTTAAACATAAACCAACAGCCTTATAATTGAAGTACAATACCTGGAGGCAAACCGCTAAGTCTAAATTAAACATTTTTTGTTTTAACTACAACAATAAACTTTAAAAACTTTTACCTAAGGGAAGGTAATGGTCAGTGGTGGGGGGCAAAATTACTATTCCAACTCCATCAGGTCCTGGCCCCAGGTAAGGTGTTTGTTAGTTGTAGGCAATGAAATGCAATGCATTTACAATTAAACCAACACAAGGAGATGGTGGACGGAGCCCTGGAACTTTTCCTACAGTCATCCCAGTCACAGATCTGGGATGAATCCATCATTGTTCTTTCACATTACCATACCAGTTCAGACCCAGCCATATGCATATCAGTCTTTCTTTTTTTTTTTAGGCCTCATTCTGCCAATTCACTTGCTGGCTATACTCGTCCCCTTCTCTGGTAATACCAGGACAGGTTGGAGTCCTTCCAATCAAGAGAGCAAAGCAGTTTCCAAATCCACCCTTCACGAGATTGCAAGGAAGAGATAGGACCAACAGCTCAGAATTGGCTTAATCATTGGACCCCAGATTTTGTAACCGATTTACCAATTTAAGCCATACTTTCTCTTTTCTGCTGGAATTGCACATTAGGTCCTGGTATATATATCTGTATGTATTACCTACTGGCGGTCGCCAGTAGGTATATATAGTTAGGATTTTTTCTCTATGGGATTTTTGAAAATTCTATGTCTAATAACTTTGGCGTTTGTGGACGGAATCGGCTGAAATTTTCAGGAAAATGGAACATTTTGTTTCTGAGCAGCCCCTGACAATTTGGGGGGGTTTCATCAAGGGGGGGCCGAGAAAAAAGGGGGGTCCCAAAACGCGTTTTTCCCATGTTCATTTCCATAGGGCGGTTGGCCTCACTTTTAGCTCGAACGGCTGAATGGATTTGCACGAAACTTGGCAAAATTGTAGGGACTGTTAGCCCGATGTGCCTTTGCTAGGTCTCAATATATGTGCTCCAGTGGATTTTGAGTAATTTAGGTTCATAAAAAGATATATATCTGGGCGGAGCCTAACCACACATCTGATCTGATTGGCTGTCAGCACTTCATCCAAGAAGTGTTGGCAGCCATCTTGGGACCAATATACATGATAGCACCTCATTAAAAAGCATTGTAGTTAATAGAGGGTTTTAGGACTTTAGTTACATTATAAATCATTTGTTGATGGTACCATACTCGTTTTAGGAATTGTGGTGGGTTCTAAGGTGATTTTACCATGTGAAAAAACCTTCTGCTGTGATATCATGAATATTGTTTGAAAGAAAACTAATATCTCATGATTTTCCCACAGTGGTTTGGAAGGGGATCTATAAGCTAAACTGAAAGCATATTTTCTGTAAATTCACATTATCTTTCTCAGTCATGTGAAAATGAAGTCTGACATTCTCAGTAAAACATGTACATCCAACAAGGACAGAGACTGTCAGTTGATTCCTTTGTGTTCTACTGCAGCCTCCTAGAGTGTTCTAAAGAACAACTAGAGCGCTAACAGTCCTACTTATTACAAAGGTATGGCACACCTGAAGCCATCTTGATTGGAATAAAGTGGTAACTCTTAAAACATTTAATTTAAAAAGAAACAACATGAGGGGGTATATTTTGCCATAGAAAGTATGATTAGTGCTGCAGAATGAAAAATTAGGGCACATTTTGAGTGACTTCTCAAATCCTTTTCTATTTCATTAAAACATTCTGACATGCAGTCTCCCAAAATGGCCACCAGAGACAAAAGAGCCCAAATGTAGCCCAAATATCACCCAGATGTAGCCCAAGTATAGCCCAATGACAGAATGTCCCAGAGTGTTCTAAAGAACAACTAGAGCGCTAACAGTCCTACTTATTACAAAGGTATGGCACACCTGAAGCCATCTTGATTGGAATAAAGTGGTAACTCTTAAAACATTTAATTTAAAAAGGAACAAAATGAGGGGGTATATTTTGCCATATGAATTATGATTAGTGCTGCAGAAAGAAAAATTAGGGCACATTTTGAGTGACTTCTCAAACCCTCTTCAATTTCATTAAAAAATTCTGACATACAGTCTCCCAAGATGGCCACCAGAGACAAAAGAGCCTAAATGTAGCCCAAATATCACCCAGATGTACCCCAAGTATAGCCCAATGACAGAATGTCCCAGAGTGTTCTAAAGAACAACTAGAGCGCTAACAGTCTTACTTATGACAAAAGTATGGCACACCAGAAGCCATCTTGATTGGAATGAAGTGGTAAGTCTGAAAACACTCAATTTAAAAAGGAACAACATGAGAGGGTTAATTTTGCCATAGAAAGTATGATTAGTGCTTCAGAAAGAAAAATTAGGGATCATTTTGAGTGACTTCTCAAATCCTCTTCTATTTCATTAAAAAAATTCTGACATGCAGACTGAAACATGCACTTTGAATACCAGCAGCAGACGTCCCTGGTGAGCAGTAGCTTTACTACAGTGATCTAATGTGCAACTAGAGTGCTAACATTCAGAATTTATGGCAAATGTGTGACACATCTGAATGCCTTCTTGATGGAACCAAAGTAAACAAGCATTGAAAATGCAATAGATCTCGCCCTCGTTTAAGTTAAAGCCATTCTGTTTGTAATGAGGTGGCTTTTTAGCTTTGCTTTTATTAGTGTTTTTTCAACTTTCATGTAAATAACATGCATCTGTATGCATATAAGTATATGTATGCATGCATTTATGTTTGTATTTATATAGATATACAGATGATATATGTTTATATATGTATGTATATATATATATTCACTGAAAAAACCATAGGCTATAGACCATATATAGTTAGGAATTAGCATTTACAAAACCTTGAAAATTCACTGAAAAAACCATAGGTTATAGACCATATATAGTTAGGAATTAGCATTTACAAAACCTTGAAAATTCACTGAAAAAACCATAGGTTATAGACCATATATAGTTAGGAATTCGCATTTACAAAACCTTATTTTACTCACACAAAACCATTGAAATTCCATATATAGTTAGTTGCACTAACTATATATCGCGCACCCGCAATCCACTGCTGATGATGTCACATATTACATCATTCATGACATGGTCAGTGACATCACTGATGACATCACTGATGACATCTCAAATGACATCACTGATGACATCTCAAATGACATCACTGATGACATCACTGATGACATCTCATTTGACATTACTGATCACATCACTGATGATATAATTCATGTGATAATACGATGAACCTCTTCAGACTCTAATATAACCTTAGATACAATCAGTGTAAACAGACACTCACAGACTGTCACTCATCCATGGAGTTACTCACACACCTAGTCAGTCATGCAAAGAATCAATCACACCTCCATTTCCTCAACTATACAGTTATACAAACTTTACTTATTCAAACATATACTAACACATATTTACTCTCTTATACAATCCCTGATACAAGTTCACAATGATCCATACAGCCACTCACACATTCACTGGCTCTTATGCACTGTATGAGTGAGTGATTAAATGTGTCTCACTGAGTGCATGGGTTAGTGACTAAACTGTCTTAATTTGTGCATCATTATATCTGTTGATCAGTAAACTGCTGCATGTGTTGATCAGTACCTATATGAGTAACTATATGGGTTATTGATTGGTTGCCCAAGTATTTGTATGGAAGACTGAGTGTGTGTGTTACTGGCTGGGAGGCGAGTGACTCTGTGCAGATCAATGTGTACTTGTATCAGTAATTGTATAAGAGAGTAAGTATGTGTTACTATATGTTTGAAAAAGTAAGGTGTTCTGTGTTTAACTGTATAGATGAGGAAATCGAAGTGTGATTGATTCTTTACAGGACTGACTAGGTGTGTGAGTAACTCCATGGATGAGTGGCAGTGTGTGAGTGTCTGCATAGGTGTATGAGTGCATATGACAGTGTTGTAATAATGAGTGACTGTATGTACGAGTGATTGTATGGGTGAATGAGTGAATGTGTGCGTAGACGTAGGAATCAGTGAGTGCGTATGTAGTAACTGGTATTGGTGTGTCATGATGTCATCAGTGATGTCATTCGAGATGTCATCAGTTATGTCATCAGTGATGTCATTTGAGATGTCATCAGTGATGTCATCAGTGATGTCACTGACCATGTCATGAATGATGTAATATGTGACATCATCAGCAGTGGATTGCGGGTGCGCGATATATAGTTATTGCAACTAACTATATATGGAATTTCATTGGGTTTTATGTCAATAAAATGTCCAGCTAACTATATAGGAGGAATTTCAATGGTTTTTTATATGTTAATTCCTAACTATATAAGGCCTAAAACCTATGTTTTTTTTAGTGAATTTCATTGGTTTTTTAAAGGCTAATTCCTAACTATATATAGTGTATAACCTATGGTTTTTTCAGTGAATTTCATTGGTTTTTTAAATGCTAATATATAGATATGTAAGGGCAGAAACCTATGGTTTTTTCAGTGAATTTGCAAGGTTTTGAAAATGCTAATTCTATTAGCGGATAACGTTTAAATATGTTACTATCCTTGTGGGACCACCTGAGCAGCCCTAGGGATCCGATTTTTGATGCATGAACGATGGTTGGATGCATGATGGATGAATGATTGTTGGGTGGATGCATGGATGGATGCATGCATGATAGATGGGTGAATGGATGCATGAATGATGGATGGATGCAGGATGGATGGAAGGGTGGGTGGACAGCTCTGATGATGCACCTCACGTACGGGGCTGACGCAGTTATTATTCACACAGCTCCGATGATGCACCTCACGCACGGGCTCACAGCTGTTATTATTCACACAGCTCTGATGGTGCACCTCACGTACGGTCCTGACGCAGTTATTATTCACACAGCTCTGATGATGCACCTCATGTACGGGGCTAACGCAGTTATTATTCACACAGCTCTGATGATGCACCTCACGCACGGGGCTGACGCAGTTATTATTCACACAACTCTGATGATGCACCTCACGCACCAGAGGAGGATGGAGTGCTCATTGAGGGTACAATTGCACACACTTGAACTAGATATTGCCCCACTTGACAAACCGCCTGAAAGTAGTGGTGAAAGGGCAGCCTGGGTAACCCTTCAGCAGAAACACCCCCCCTCAAAAAAAAACCACAAAAAAAACCAAATCAAGATCCCTCAAACCGCTGTGAAAAGGGTAGCTAAATTTCTGGGTCAAACGGTGGCGGCTGGGAGATCTAGGGAAGGAGAACATCCTGGCAGGATGTTTGCCTCAGAGACAGGGGAGAAGGGACTCTTGAACAAGCACCGAGCCATCTTCTTTGAGAAATTTGCGAAGATTCATCAACCAGGGCCAAAGTTATTCCCAATAGAATGTTGGGGATTTCCTATGGGAAACCGTCCTAACTATATATACCTACTGGCTATCGCCAGTAGGTAATATCTATCTATATATATATATATATATATATATATATATATATATATATATATATATATATACACACACACACATATATATATATATATATATATATATATATATATATATATATATATATATATATATATATATATATATATATATATATATATATATATGACACATGGGCACACAATTGTCAGGAATACACACTGTAAGTGGCCCCACCAGTTTTATCTTTGGTCCGTTGTGTGCCCCCCTGAAAATCACTTCTTGCGATGCCACTTTTAATTATTTGACAAAAAAAATCAGTCTTAGAGGTTTCAAGCAAACCCTGTATCCCACGCTTCCACTACGATAGCGAACACAAGCATCCTACTCTTGAAGAGTGAATGAAGCAGCGTGTCCTTTCTTGTAACTGCTGCTTTCCCTTGCACACAGGGCAGGGAAAATCCATCAAAGTGAAATGTTTGCCGCAAATTGGCCCATCTGTTGTGTGTGCAAAACACACCTTTGTTTATATCTTGTACACCAGTGTACATAGACACCCGCCTAAGTACTCGACAAATGTAAGACTGGCGCAGCAGGTATCACTTTTTAAATGCATAAATTTCCACCGCCGCCGGCTACCTTTCCAACTCTTCTCAGGTTTCTTTTCGCTGCCATGCACGAGGAAAACACGCACTTCGGTGAAACCTCTCTCTGGCAGCCTGGCTGCACGAAAGAGAAGATTGGTCGTGTCTGTAGAGTCATGCTCAGAAATGAAATCCTGCAACCAGATTCTGAATCAAAGAGCGGTTCTGGGCAATCGCGTTAACAATTTACATTTTACACATTTCCCCAAGTCATCGTCAAATAACCGAAACGAGGAGATATCGAAGCAAGGCTTGTAGGTATTTGAGCGAGCAATTGCCTGGCGCTCAGATTACAGCAGCTTGGCACACCATCTTTGCGAAACGCTCTTGCTTGCTGTCACTGCGCGAGAGGCGGGTATGTGTGTGCACGGTGGGGATTTACCTGAGATCAACAACAGGTTCCCCTTGTGTCCCGTAGTCACAGGCCCGCACGCGTCCACCTGCGCCCCTCCCACCAAGTTTCCTCTCACCTTTTGAAACCCTGACCGCGGCACGCAGGACCCACCCGCGGCAGCGGCCCCTCTACTCCGCTGTGGTAACCTTAAGCCCCCTCAACACTCCCCTTGTGAGTGATCCAGCAGCGCCTGTCCTTCCAGCAGCGCTCCCCTCCCCACCGAGCTGCGCGCCAATCCCGAGGCACCGGGGCGGGCTCCGCCCAGCTGCTGACTGCCCCTGGGACTCCGGCACTTATAACCTGCCGGGCAGGCGCTGGGTGCAGTGCTAGGGGGCTTGAAACGAGCATGGTCACCCGCAGCCAGGATTAGGAGGGGAACACCTTGGAGAGGCGGGGCGCGCTTCACCCGTGCACACAGGTGGAGTCTGCGCGCCTTGCAGGACTTTGGCAAGTTCCTGAAGCTCTTGAAGGGACGCGGCGAGCATGGGAAGGGGGACCGCTCAGGGCGCCCGGGCTGAGGCGCTGCTGTCATTGCTGCTTTTGTTGGCTGCAGTTGGCATTGCCCGAGGACAAGCCGTGGCGCAACGGGACAGTGCCCCCTTATCTTACGGAGCCCCGGATGAAGCGGAGGGGGCTCCCCTGCTCACCAACAACGGCGTCCGAGTGCCCTTCGGCAAGTCCGTCTACCTGGATCCCGTGCAGGACCTGTCCATTACCGTGCACCACAGATCGTTTACAAAGGAGTTAACCTCCGAACGATGGGCCAATCCCACCGCGGCCCTGAGGCGAGCCCCCTGATGACGACAGAGCTCCTTGACCAATCGGAGCGCGGCTCGCCCACAACCAGGCGGCGGCCATCTTAAGGCAGCTCGGGCGGCGGCGGTGATCTCAGGGGCCAAAACGAGGAGTGGGCACCCTCGAAATTAAAATAAAAACATTTAAATGAAAGAGAGAAACCCCCCAAGCCCCCCCCAAAAAAAAAATCGCGAAAAATCGCGGGGTGCGCACACGCGTTCGCGCTTATAGATATATAATTGATTTCTCTTCTAATTTTCTCAGGAACCGCTGGAGGGATTTACACAATTTTACCAAAAGCGTGATCTGCATACCAGACACTACCATTTTGACAAGTTTGGTGTAATTCCCTTCAGCGGTTCAAGCTGTAGCTGAGTCTAAAGGTCCTATGGAAATTAACATGGGGAAAACACGTTTTGGGACCCCCCTTTTTTCTCAGCCCCACTTGACGAATCCCCCCCAAACTTTCAGGGAAGGAGCGGAGCGGAGCGAGCCATCTTCTTTGAGAAATTTGCGAAGATTCATCAACCAGGGCCAAAGTTATTCCCAATAGAATGTTGGGGATTTCCTATGGGAAACCGTCCTAACTATATATACCTACTGGCTATCGCCAGTAGGTAATATATATATATATATATATATTCACTCGTTTTGGGACCCCCCTTTTTTCTCGACCCCCACTTCATGAATCACCCCAAAACTTTCAGGGACGGAGCGGAACGGGCCATCTTCTTTGAGAAATTCGCGAAGATTCATAAATCGGTGCCAAAGTTATTCCCAATAGAATGTTGCGGATTTCCTATGGAAACTAGGTCCTAACTATATATACCTACTGGTGACCGCCAGTAGGTAATATATAAAACACTTTTTTTACACTCCAAGAAGTGCGTTGGAAGATTGTCCTTCCACGAGTTACACATCTCTTCTTCCTAATAAAATTACGTTAAAAAAAAATCTTGCAACTAATCTACTAATAATAGTAGTGTTATGTCAAATTCCAAAAAATGCATATCAGTCTTGACCCTGTGCCGCATGGGATCAGTCCAGACCGAACAGCCAGGCCAGGTTTGCCCTGAACCAGAGACAAGCAACCTGGGACCAGTTTCAGGGTCAAGGCTTTTTGCATATGTCTGGGTTCAAACTGGAATGGTATGAGGAGCGCAAAAATTATGGATATAGTAAGAGATCGCTGTTCTGGAGTGAATGTATGGCATTGTTCTGCATTCTGTCCATCAATTGTTCTTTATGCATTTACAATAAAACATACAGACAATACTGGTTTTAATTTCCACAGGACCTGCACTTTACCCATCAAAAAGGACCAAACAAAATCATCTGGACTCAAATGTTATGTTATGGGTGGTTTTATAGCTCGCTCAATTACTCAGGAGTATCCTGGCACGTAAAGATGTAGATAAGCAGTGAACAGAAGGACTTGAAGAATTAGACCGTCATTTTAAAAAGATGGGGTTTTGTGTTTTTTTAAAAAGAAAAAAATTCTGGGTGGAGCGTAGCTTCGGGGGAATCTGTCAACAACAGCAGTTGTAAAAAAAGATAAATACCTTGAGAGGTAAAACGTTTGCAAAACCGGATTTTTCAACCCAAACAAACCAAAAAATGAATCTTAAGCACCAACAAAAACCACTATCAGTTAAAAAAAAAGAAAGTAAAACATTCTTATAAAAAGGTTGTACTGTAGATACCATTCATTTTGAATATTGCTCTTTATGTCAAATTTTCTTTAGAGGAACAACCACACCCAGAGGGGAGTAATCCAATGCTACAATATCTACTGTAAGACCTGAACCACCAAAGGACTGAAGGAATTTACAAACATAAAAATAGACATTAAGGATTTTAAAAACTGGTCTTTTTTACCAGCTTCAACTGCGAGTGAGTCACAGTTAGCAGAGTCACAGTTAGCCGAGTCACAGTTAGCCAAGTCACAGTCCAGCAACAGAATAAATAACATGTTCTTAGAAACAACAATAGGCAGTAAAGAAATACCCACATTTTCTCAACTAGTTTTAACAAATAAACATTTCTATTTGTAAACACTCCAAAACAAAAATACTTTTCCTACCTTGTTTTACAGACAAAGACAATATGGCAACAGGAAGAGAGGCAACCTACATCAAATCTAGCAAAGGCAATTGACTTCTAAAGTATGGTGGCTGTCTCTATTGTAAGGAGAGACTAACTGAGCACAGGTGCCATTGAGCTATGTGCAGTAATATGCATACCATTGCACAGGCAGAGCGGTTACTCTTGGTGACACTGTTTGAAAAACCACAGAGCATAACCATTCTAAAATGGAGATTGAGGTTAAAAATAACATCAAGCAAATCAAAACTTTGGCACCCACCATCAATGAATCCTGTGGCTCAGTTGTGATGCATGTCCCTTTGCATATAATACATTCTATACCCATAATTCCTAATCTCAGCAGAATTTACAAAGAAAAAAACAGAAAATCACACACAACGATTAACACCCCAGAGAGACTCAGACATGAACATTCCCATTGAACTTACTGTAACATTCACTAATGAAACTTTTCTTTTGCATGACAGCAAAAACCCTCAGAAAAGGATACTAATCTTAAAAACACCATAACCTTGTACCTTTGGAGAATAGTGATATTTGGATAATGGATGGTACCTTCAAAAACACACCCAATACATTCACCCAACTATCCACTATTCATGCCAATATCAATAACACTACAGTTTCTTTAGAGTACAGTTTACTCCATGATAAGCAAACCGCAAGATATACTGAATTTGTACCGGTTGTAAAATCTAAAGCACTCAATAAATGATCTAAGTACATTAAATTTGATTTGGAACTACCAATGATTAACACCATTATTAAATTATATCCAGATACTCAAACTCAAGGATTTTTTTCACTATTCATAGGCTTATTTAAGAAACTCCAAAATACATTCTTAGTTGGGGATACAATTTCAGACAGTACACTGAAGTATGCATTGAAGAAACTAACTGCATTATGCTTTCTTCTTTGCGACAGTGTGGATTAATTCTACATATCAATCACTGAATCTGAGTATTTTACAACAAAAAATTACAAACTGGCTCCCTTACTAAATGACTTTGAGGAAACATGGATTGGCCATCTAAACAGATCGGGTGGCATGAGGAAGCCAAGGTTCCCTGTTCAATGGTGGAACTGTTACACAACCTATTTAGAGGGAGGCTCAACGTCTAATAATGTAATAAAGGGATAACAACTCCTTCAACAAATCAATTTGAGAACCTCAACCAAACGAATTATTTCTTAGAAAATTTGAGGAAGGAGCAAAGTTTCCATGAAATGAGAATAGCACAATTATTGACAGGTCGTCTGAACCCACAGGTTTCAAACAGAATAGAAGTATCCGAGCATATACTTGGTAAAATTCAACAATTTTTGTCAATGGTAGCTTCAGACTACCTAGACAACATTGCACGCATACTAAATTTCTAACGAAGCTAAAATCTATTCTATCTTACTTGCATGTTTATAATTTTTTGGAAGAAATTAGTTTGACATTTTATAAATTATGTTCCCTAATTAAAGGAATTGCGGGCTTCTTACCTGAAGTTGTCTTTTCTTCAACTCTTGGTTATTTATAAATAATCACTTTTTACCATGAGTATTGAGCTCTGCAAAAATCCAAAGTAACAAATCCATGTTTCATGAAGGTATCCAAATCCTGTGGTAAACTAACAAAGAAGACAGATTAGCATAGCCATGATTTCCCACAAAAAACTGCTGGAAAATTACTTTATAGTATAAAAAAAGCAACCACCCCAAAACAAAGTCATGAAAAATATGTTTTATTTAAAAACAAAACATGACAACAAATCTATTTTCCAATGCACTGTCCAGACAATAGTATTTGATGCATATCCTTTGAAGCGATGTCCCAAAATCAAATGGTACACATAGTCAAAATGCTTTGTTTGAACAAAACAGCCAGGAAATAAATAAAAAATGTCACCTAAATCCAATAGTCGATGACATACATTTTGTTCTTACCCTCACATGTTTTTAGTGCTACGAAAATCATATACAAAGTTTTTCAGGACATACCGTGGTCCAGGACATACCGGGGGTAGAGCCGGGGAAGGGACTACACTTCCCAGGCTCCCCCCCGCACTGCTTTGTTGATGTCCTTTTCCATGCCCGGAGGCACATAAGGCTGTTTGGGGCTTTCTGGGAGAGGAAGGGAAGGGCCACCCCCCCTTCATCTGGCCCCGGACTGTGCTGTTGGATGACATCTGTAGCTGAGGTACTGTGTTCATCTGCTCTTTCCTTCTAGCCTCATTTGTTGGCCCCTCTTAAAAACGGACTTGGACTTTACCAACTGAGTGAATTGGGACTGCCCACTGACGCTGCCTTTCTGCCCGTTAAGTTACTATTCTTTTAACCACAAGGCGATTGACTCATTGAAACGGACTTGGGCTCTTGATATTTGTCTCGCTCACCTATTACCCTGTCTGTGGTCTAGAGGGATGGGGAAAAGGATATCCATGGAGGGCAATGGTGGTGGTGGTGGTGGTGGTGGTGGTGGCGGCTTAGCTGGGAAGGAGAGAAAGGTTAGGAAGACACTAAAACATCCAGGTAGCAACTGTGATATCAACCGCATCAACACCCTTATTAGCGAGTACGAGGGCATCCTTATGGAGAAACCAGCTGCTGCACCACTTATCATCCCAGCCTTATCCCTTCCATGCATCTCTGGCCTAAGCCAGTCACCTACCATCCTGCAATGTTCCAGAAAACTTCTACTAAAGGGGCCCTCTGATGCAACCAGGAGACACCACTAGACACTACAAGGGCCTGTTCATCCCCCACAAATGCTCCCTACCATTCTAGTAATAACATCTCACAGATGGAACCAATTATCTCCTGCTCAAATAGGTTCACTCCTCTCCTGGATCTGTCCGATGCCCCACCACCTCTTGTGCTCCCTGCAGTGGCTACACCAGTACCTGCCCCAGAACCCCAGGCCAACCACCAACTCATTGATGCGCTTAGAGAAGAGATTTATGATTGAAGGCCTTACCACCCTTGCTAAATCATTATTGAAGAAAGCCTCGCCAGTAGGACTGCATCCCCACACAAGGAGCGATCTTGCAGTCCCTTTAAGATCATTTTACGATACATGAGGCCGCCACCCATGGTAGAGGTACTCTCTCCCATGGCTCCACTCAGTCCTTTCCTGCTACCCCGGCCCTTAACCACGTTTCATTTAAATCCATTGCCAACCGAAACAATCCCAATATCCCGCAAAACATTCCCTATAATGTAGTGTGCTACGCAGGAACCCACTAACACTAGATTTATTGTTCCGCCACAGGTCCAGGACCAGCAAACTACTTTCCTGCTGCTTACACCAGTTGGCCATTTGGCCTCTTCATATTAATCAAATGCCCCGAAAATTTATATGGTAAACATTTCCAAACTTGGTAAAGAGAAGGGTCACAAGAGTGAAGATTCTTTGACTAACAAAGCAATCCATTGGATTTGCCACGTCAGGAGTGGTTGCTCGGTAATCCATGATGGCATTATTAGGGCCCAGAGATGCACTCTCCTGGTCAGCCATTTGACTATTGAGCTCACCCTTAAAAGGGCTAACTTGGCAGAAAAATCTCATTGCCTTTGAATTTCGCACCTAGTCCCCGGAAGCCTCCTCCATTCAGTTCAAGCACTTTCTGATCTGCAACCGGGCCAGACAACATGCCCCCCACTTACTTCCCCACCTAGCGGATGGCTCCTCTCTGGAGACCAACGATTGACTACACAGCGAAGTACAGTGGAATTCTGGTTTATACACCTCCTCACCCAACCACCTAACTAGCTCTACCAGTGCTATGGCCTTGCAGTTGGTGCCCCAACACAAGGAGGACAGTTCCCGGGCGGATGCTGGTATAAGTAGCCCCTTCTTTAGCATTAGAGACAGAGGTGCGAGAAGACCTTCCATCAGGCCCAAGCCACCAATTCCCTGCACACGTTCAATCTAGCCACTGTATTCCCATTCGAAATGATGCACATGACCTTGTAAACTACTAACAGCTGAGGATAATATCATGGAATGTGGCTGGGTTAAGCAGTAAAATGTCATCCCCCCATTGGAACAATCAAATCAAGGGTGTTGACATATGCATTTTTCAGGAGACTTGGAGACTGTTCTCCCTACACAAATCAGGTTATGTCTGCTGTTGTTCACCAGCGACAACCATAGGAAGAGGGCACCCGACAGGGGATTGATCATCTGGGTCAGCATTGCTTTGTGCTGTCATATTACCAGTCTCACTAGTTCCAGCCCTGACATTTTGGGGATTAGCATCAGAGGCCTCGGGGGAGGAGTCACAGTCAATATGTTCAATGTCTATGTGGGAGGGGCCAAAGGGGGTAGAGCCTCACCATCATCGCAACACTGGAAGAGAATTTATCTATCTGCCCTCCCCCTAACTGCACCTTCAAGCACCTGGACCAAGATAATCTGATAGGAATCAAGGAAGATGATACCAAAATGGGCAGTTCCTCCATTAAATCTTCCACCAGTCAAAAGATGGATGCAGTTGGTGCTCCAACGCAATGGTCTCTCTGTTGAGTTTGGTCTGAGGGCAGTCAACGGTTGAACACCATCAGGTAGGCAGGGTGCGAACACATAACAGAGTCAGTAGCCCATCCTTTATTTATTATATCATCCTTGATGCGCGGCTCTGGGGACATGAGCATGGGCACCACCACAGAAAGTGACTTCAATCCCCTCTGCCTAACTATGAAAACTCTGTGGGAAGCCCCCCACCATTTAGTGAGCACCTTACCACTGATCACCACCAGAGAGATCATCCCTCTCGAACTGTAATGGATTTTTAAGATGGCGGATGTTATCCCTTGGGAATCTAAGATTGTGGCATACAACAAGTTCTGGCTGTAGGCACACTTGAGCTTCAGGCTGCCACCTCTATCTTAATTGGGCTGGTCAGCGTACCTGTGGTCCACTCTCGTATGATTGATAGGCTTAACATACACTTCTTAGCTCCTAAATCGGGCATCAAACCTAGTATGCCAGCAAAAGGGCCCCACTTGTGGTACACAAAAGGCTGCAGATGCAAACAACTACTCTCAGCCGCAGCAATCAAGGACAAGAATTGTCCCCAGATTAAAGTGGCAAGGAAGTCCTATAGAGCTGCTCTGCAGCAGGCAAAGATTGCTGGGGAGGAATCCCGATGGCAGCAACTTGAAGTAAGCTTGTCTAAGGATGTTAAGTCTTTCTGGACTCTAGTGACTTGGGGCAGTAAGTCAGGTGCATGCCTGACCCTAGATTATATCACAGGCCAGGAATGGTCCGATCACTTTCAGAGCCTCTACTCATCACCAGAGGCTATGCCCCCGTGGAGCTTGCTGCTCCCTATGGACTCCATAGCGATGACCAGCTTTTCGACCAGGCTGAGATAGAGGCTGCAATAGGCAGAGTAGTGCCTTCCAAAGCAGCAGGAACAGATGGTCTGCTGGTTGATTTATTTCTTGCACATACCCCTAACTGGGTATGTTACATCCTCCTTTTGGCAAAGCCATAGCCAGTGGGCTCCTGTACCTGGGTCCTGGAAGGGTGCAGAGGTGGTTCAATCTATTAAAATGGCCCTAGAGAGGACCCCTCAAACAGCAGGTCCATTAGTCGAATTGGTGCACTGCAGAATGTCTTTGGCAGAGTCCTCCTGCAGAGGATCCAGCTATGGGCAGACAATGCCATTATTTCACAGTACCAAGCCAGCTTTAGGTGAAGGACAGGAACTATTGACCAGGTGCTCTGTTACTTATCTACTGGAAAGTAGTAGTGATCAGCAAGGGCAGTCTCTACCTGGCATTCATGGATCTAAAGACTGCCTTTGACCTGGTCCCCTGGAGTAAACTGGGGCGGTCACTCAAAGACATTGGCATCTTCCCACTTATCCTCAATATGCCCAGGTGAGATGGGGGGTGCAGGGACAACTGACAGAGAGAATCCCAGTCAACAGAGGAGTCCGACAGGGATGTGTTTTGGCACCCACCCTATTCTCTCTTTATATGAACAGGGTGCTCCAACTTTGGGGGGGGGCGATAAGGTATCGACCCTCCTATTCACTGACAACACCTTGCTGGTGTCTAAGACAACAGCACTGCTGCAGCGACTACTCAATAGGTTCCATCATTACTGTGATGACCAGGGGTTGGTTGTTGACACACTAAAAACCAAAATGTATGGCCTTTAACCCCTCTAAGTCCTATAGAAGCACACCTTTGCTAGGTGGGATACCTTTGGAAAGGGTGACACCTTTGACTATCTAGGTGTCAGTCTCTCTGACAAACTGTCATGGAAACCCCACCTAGCAAAGATGTTGCTTGTGCACAAAAGAGCAGTGGGAGCTCTTGGGAGGGAACATCGCCTCTCACACAGCAGACTGTTAGCCCCAGCACTCCAGGTCTACGATGCTAAAGCGGTTGGTGAAGCATTGTATGGAGCAGAGTTATGGGGACTTGAAAAGGCTCATGATCTCTGTAGGTCGGAGCACAAGTTTCTCAGAGAACTGGTTATGCTGCCCCAATCCACCCCCCTCACCTCATTAATGCTTGACATGGGCAGGCGATCTATTGGTGACATAGCAAGGCTGCGCCCACTCCTCTTAAAGGCCAGCATTCGGCAAACCCCAGAGCTTCTTCCCTACCCCGAGGCCCTTCTTGAGGTGATACGACTAGCTACCGGTTGTAAAATAGGCTGAATCTCTTATGTCAGAAAAATGAGGATGGCTTTGCGGCTCCAAGCACCCAGGGATAGGCAGGAGCCACCTAGAAACCTGTAAACAGAATTAAGCTTTTAAGCTGCCTAAATTCCATCACCACAAACAGACTATATACCCTGAGCCCTTTTTTGATATTATCCAGGCCCAACTGGATAAGATGTTATACAATCACTTCAGGTTCGGCACACTTCCTGTCTGAGACCACAGCAAATTGACACTCGAGCAATCAAGTGTCAAAGGACTGTCCATGCTGCAAGGCCCTCTAGAAAGTGTTACCCATGTTCTGTTTGCTTGCACGGCTTATAACATCCCTAGGGCAAAGCAGCTTAAACCGCTTTGCCCGCAGCTGGGAACACAACCATTGGCTCGCCCTGCGCATTCTTAGGACTGATCCCAGATCCTTTTTCGCGTCTTGTGTGGGAACGTTTTTAATTCCCGCATGGCTCATTAGATAGAAGTTTCGGACAGGAACAGCACAGCACTATGCCGAAACCCGCTGGCAATCATTGTAGGGCTCTACGGCTGGCCTCCTTGCAGAGGCTTGTCATTTAGCTTTTGATATTACAGTTACAATTCTTACATTGATGAAAAAAACATCAAGTATGCCAGAGGTATTGGGGCTTGGGAAGTTGCTTAAGGCATCCTACTTTCTAAGCTGCCCTCAGGGAAAGTGATGATTTACCAGTTTAACCTCTTTTCAGGCTACCTCTAATTCTTACTGGCCAACAATCCACTGTCATCTTATCAATTATCTGGAACGCTGGGCAAGATGTTAGTGGTTGAGTGACATTTTGATGTGCAGTTCAATATGGAGGCTTGAATTTGCAGGAATTGAGTAATAACATTCAGATTTCAAATGTGGGCAAAACTCCATATGATGACTCAAGTAACTTGTATTGTAGTGTAGTTCCTATTTTCCCTATAGGCTCTGCACATTGGAATAACATAAACAGCAGTGTAGACGTAGGACTGAGGTCTTTTAGGTCTCTACTGACTATGTTAGACTTAATTTAGGTTTGCGCCAGCTAGCTCAGAGGTCACTGGAAACTTTCTTGAATGAATAGGAAGAGATCAGCTTCCCTGGCTCAGACAAGAAGGGATTCAGTTTCCGACAACCGCATAAACATGACAACTTTGCTCCCTCAGAATAAGAGTAAATCTCTAGAGTCGTGAAAACAATAGACAGCTATTTCACTCAGTCAGATGTGCGTTCTTAGTTTCACCAGAGTGCAGAGAATAGAGAGACGGGCGTTTTCAATAAAAGGTATTATTTATTGAGCAGTCTTCCTTCTCATGCAAGTGAAATGAATTGCCACAATTGCAATACTTAATATAAAGTAAAGTACGTACAGTAAAAGGAGTATTATAAAATAATACTGTAAAAGCATGGATATGGTTTCTTAGCTATAAGACACTTTAAAATGGATAAAATATATACATACATATATACATAGGCTAACGTCCTCAACTGGTGCTTCTAAACTATGCCTACCCCGGTGTACCTGACCTAAGCCTAAAACGTGGGAAGGAGTAAGTAAGTAGCAGTTTAAGTTAAGTAGGTTTGTTGCCAAGGATCTGTTCAAGAATTCTCTCTAAGGGTTTAGTCAGCACTGTACCTTGGGAATAGAATGTAGGAGGTCTGGTATCTCTCTCTCAGGACTCGATATTCCAGTCACCCGCAAGGGTAGGCTGGAAACGCCGGAGCTGGATTTTCTCGGCAGGAGAAAAGACAGCGTCTTTCTCAGCGCATCAAAGAGGAGGGGCAGCGTCCGTGGGCTTCTCGCGTCTGCTGGGCTCTCGGGAAGTAGATCAGCTGCTCTGCGCCAAAACCACCACCGTGTCTTTGCTTAAGGCAACGTTGGTATATTTATACCGGAAAGGTGCCGAGTTTGACGTAAGGTTTGGACATAAGACGTCAATAAAGATGTCACTAAGAACTGGCAGTTCTTACAGTGCTCGCAGGAGTTCTATTACAAATCAAAACAAAGCAAGTGGGGATTTCCCAGGTTGCTGGAGGTTTGGTGTGTAGAAAGAACTTGGTGTGCTCTCTAGGAATCCAAGGAAGTAGCTTTTGCCGTGCCTTGGACTGCAAAGGCGATTTACTGAAATATGGATCATTTCTTATGCCATTATAGGGATATTATTGATTATAGCCATACAGGGGCATAAAGTCACAATATTGAATCGGGTTCCTAGATAAAACACATCACCCACTCCACGATTTTATGTCCATAATGCACTTAAAACTAAGCAATAAAGATGCATGTGTATTCCAACCCACCCCAAAATACATTTTGCATTCGAAATGGTGTATGCGAAATACACAGAACGTTATAGGTACTGTACGTTTTTAAGCAGTGTAATCATTCCAAAAAATTGCATATATATTCAGCTGAATGATTTGCGAAAATTACACATGAAATGTCTCTTAATTACAGAAAAGAAGGTCGAGACTATTTCATCACATATAAATGAAATTACTTGTGAGTGTGCTAGAGGCTGAGGTAATATTTTGTCTCTAGAATTACTAAAAATAGAAGCTCTGTTCTTTATGAATAGTTCTACTGTAAGCAGAGTACACGTGCCAAAAAAAAGGTAAATATTTTGGAATTTTGGAAAAAAAATAATTTCGTTTTCAGGGAAAAAAATAGTTCCAAATGTTTTCAGTAGCTTTTGTTTTTCAAAGCTGAAGGCCGAATTCAGAGTTCAGGGGAACGCTGTGTGCCGGTTTGCTTAAAAGTTATTCTTTTGGTTCAGGGGAGAACATTACTTCAGATAGATGCGCAAAAAAACAGTCTACAGCTTCAGGTGAAAGTTCGACCATGGTTGAAAAGGCTGTAACTGGGCAGTCGTGAGAATGATTGCTGTCATTGGTGTCGGGATCAGCAATGCTCACAGAAGGTTGTACCTGGGTGATGTTACTCTCATTTCTTGCTTCACTGCCACCACCTAATCGTAGTGGAGAAGTCTCAACGAATGCCGTCATCAGGATTGGTAACCACTGGGGACAACACGATGCATGAGCCGTTACAGGACTTAGCAAAGTATCGACATCCATTGGCACTGCTGATTGTAGTGTAAGACAGGTGTCCAACACGCATTCTTCTCCGCATAGCATACATCGAAGCACAGGTAAGATGCAGTTCTGCCATATAGGTCTGAATGAAAGAAACCAGGTCATATTCAGATCTCTTAGCCGGGCTAATCCAAGGACTTTAGTTATGTGGTCCCGGTAGCGTATTGCTAGGATCGTTTCTTCCATTGTTGCTGGAGTCATGTCTGCGTTTTGGCTTGCCATATCGGAGCAGAAGGGTCAAAAATAAGATTCCTGCTACGAGTCCCAAAAGCAGTGGTAGGCCGCCAAAGACCGAATGGACAAAATTGGGAAAGATGCCCAGGACTGCTTCGAAGGGTGTTAACAGTCTCGAAAAAATTGTCTTAAATACATGTGAGATACCACTGGCATCTGACATATTTAGGATTTGGCGTAGCATTCCTACGAAATGCACGGGGCAATTTGTTGATAAAAGCGCATGTATCTCTGCTGTTGTCCTTGCAACTTGGAGATCATATGTCTCTTTCGATGACGTGATGGGCACTGTTGTCTGCAAAAGCACAGACTTCATTCTGCTTAAAGTATCAATTCGTATAGAAGAGATATTCAACGGAGGCCAAATCGTCGCCTCTGAGTCTCCAGGGCTGTTGGGATACAATGCTTGCATACAGCAAGTGACCATGGAACTAACGCTTACGAGATATGCTTTCCCTGGCACCATGCCACAACAGCTGTGGTCCGTTATTAGAACGTAACTCCCGTTAGAAAGTTGTCTAAAGAATGGCTCTATCTGTGTGGCAGGTGTGCCGTGCTGGTGGCACGAAAGGTTATTTGAAGTCCCCTCACAGGCCCCATGCAAATTAATGGTACACAGACAAAATATCGAGTTTTAAATTTCGATATACAATTATATCGAAGTTTAAATATCGATGGGACAAAATATCGAAGGTAAGTAATATCGACAGTCTTAATATCGATATTAGTATGATATCAGTAATATCGAAGTTTTAAATATCGATGTCAATAATATCGAAATAAATAACTTCGATGTTACTAATATCAATTTTTAAATAAATTTAGTGTATATTATATTGTATTTATTATGTTTTATTATTTATTTTTAATGTAATTTAATTAAATATAGTCTTTTACTACTGTAGCGGGTTGTGGGTTTATAGAGGAATAGGGTGGGAAGTAATTTAATTATGTTAAATTAATTATTAATTAGTAGGAATTATTAATTAATTAATTGAGAATTAATTTGTAATTAATTTTAATTAATTGATTAATTGATAAATATGTTCTGTAGCGGGTTATGGGTTTATAGGGGAATAGGGTGGGAAGTAATTTAATAATAATTAATTAATTAATATATGTTTGTACATCTTTCTATTTATAATTAATTGGTAATTAATTTATATTAATTAGTTAATTAATTAATATAATTTTGTACATATGTTTAATTATTAATTAGTTGGTAATTAATTAATATTAATTAGTTAATTACATTAATTAGAGTAAATTTTTTATATATAATTTTTTGTTATTCTTAATTAATTAATTGGGAAAAATAATATTAATTATTAAATTAAATTAATTACAGCTAATGTGCTAATATATTTACTTTATTGTTATTGTTAATTAATAATTAATTGGTAATTAAATAATATTAATTAATTTTGGGTAAAGGAGTATTTTTAGGGTTCAGGGTCAGTTTTCAGTTTTTGGGTAAAGGGGTATTTTTAGGGTTCAGGGTCAGTTTTCACTTCTTGGGTAAAGGGGTATTTTTAGGGTTCAGGGTCAGTTTTCAGTTTTTGGGTAAAGGGGTATTTTTAGGGTTCAGGGTCAGTTTTCAGTTTTTGGGTAAAGGGGTATTTTTAGGGTTCAGGGTCAGTTTTCAGTTCTTGGGTAAAGGGGTATTTTTAGGGTTCAGGGTCAGTTTTCAGTTTTTGGGTAAAGGGGTATTTTTAGGGTTCAGGGTCAGTTTTCAGTTTTTGGGTAAAGGGGTATTTTTAGGGTTCAGGGTCAGTTTTGGGTTTTTGGGGTACAGGGATATTTTTAGGGTGCACGGTCAGTTTTGGGTTTTTGGGGTACAGGGATATTTTTAGGGTTCAGGGTCAGTTTTGGGTTTTTGGGGTACAGGCGTACAGGGTAAAAATAATTTTTTTTTACATTAAATCAATTAAATGAAATAAAAAAAAAAAAATTACATTAAATTATTAAGTGTTTTATTTATTTTAAATGTATATGTATTAGTTTTAATTTTGTTTTAATATTTTTATTTAATATTTGTAAAATTATATGTATTTTAAAATAATTTTTACATTATTATTAATACATTTTAAAAAACGATATTTTTAATTTCGATATTTTTGTAGTACGATATTATTTTTTCAATATTTTTGTACTTACCTTTATGAAGATATGACTCCGATATTTTTGATGTCGATATTTTTGTGCCGATATTTTTGTATTTCGATATTCTGTCTGTCGATATTATGTCAGACATTCCAAATTAATACCTTGGCACAGAAGTATACCGCTTAGTGATTGTTTACAATTATTACCACTAAGAAATACATTCTGGTTTTTGTCACTATAACATGTATGTGTATTACGTAATTTCCATGATGACTTAATGTAGCCTTTACCCAACCTTTCATACTGGCCTGCTGGTATATACTCTTGGCATTTTTTAAATTGGAAAGTTGTTATCGGAATTGTGATTATTCCGTGTATTATCCATTCAATGACAGGTCTTTCTGACATTGTCAATGGTAATCTCTCAAGTTTTTCAATGCTCAGAATCGTATAGTCTGCTCCTTTCTGTGCCAAACTGATTTGTTTATCAGTAAGGTTAAAGATAGAAAATAATGACGTTGTGTTGATTAAACGCCATGGCACATAGCCTGAACGCAGGTTTTGCAATGTCCAGCCTAGCTGTACTATAGAACGTAATTGGGACTGGCCATGTTGTAACATTAGCAGGTCCTGGTCTATTATATCTATAGCAGATGATACAATACTGTCCAGTGAATATATTCTGGAGGACAGAGTCATTAACCCATTGTCCACAAAACAAAGCGATTTTTCCAAATTAATACGATCAATCTCTCATATTTTTTCTGCTGTCTCAATTTGAGTCACTTTCCAAGCCTCATTGTAAGCAGCGTATATACTGGCAGCTATGAAACGTTTTTGACGCTGTTTGCGTGGTCCCATTATGAAATCGCGCAAGTCAGCACCGTCTTTAAGTAAAGTCAAGTGTTGCTTAATTTCTGCCAGTGTGGATGTCTGTAGCCATTCAAGGCATAATTTTCCTACACTGTATGTTGTTACTATCCCTGGATGTTGTCGCTGGGAGTATCTAGGGTCTGGTCTGGTCATTATTAACCCCTGTATTTTGTTCAGGAATCTATCTTGACATTTATTTGTGTCTGTTGGCCAGATTAACCACTTTTTCCAATCAGGATGTGTTCTGTTTTGATGTAAAATGTTGGATACGTCTATCTCAATATCTGAGGTTGTGTTATCAGGTATTGGCTTTGGAATAGACGGTTTGTTTAAGTCTTTTATCTTGGCTAGGCCAAGACAGGTAGTTTGTTGAATGGTGCCATTCAAGAGCATTATTTGTTCTGGGATCATGCAGGCTCGAAATAATGCTTCTAGGCCTTGTACCTGCCATTCTTTTGTACCCCAGATGGTTTTTGTTTCAATGTTCTTATTCCAGAAATCAAAACCAAATGTAATCATTTTTTCATAAAATGTTTCAGAATAAATCAGTTTGGTATTTGTCAGCATGTTTTTTGTCCCTGTTTTATCTAACAGTTTGTAATAGAATGTTTCAGCATCACTTGTGTTAAACCCTGAGAAGTATGGAAATTTCTCATAAAATGTTTTTGAACTGCTTTTAGATGGAGTTGCACAATGTTCCCATTTATTATATTTAAAAACATTTCTAGGTTGAGCAGATTTATGCAAATAGTGGTCTGCATAGTGGTTATAGCAATACATCTGTTCATAATTCGATGAACCTCTGTAAATTTTGCTGACAATACTAAATCTGACATCATATTATTTATGCTTTCAAAGTCCCAATCATCAGAGAATGTACTTGGTTTTACAAAGTCACTTAATGAAACCTTAAACTGATGAGGATATTTCAAGAGTTCGACCGGTCCATATATTTCGTAATCTGTTTTGTCCCAAACTACCTCGCCGGGTATTGGAATAGCTGTGACATTCACTGATGACAGTTCTCTTTTCTCGATGTGAGATGACTTGTGTGGCTTCAGAACTAAGTTGATGTTCTGACTTGCTGTGTCCATTGTACTGTAATTAATTTTCCTAAAATTAGAACTAAAATTAGGCAGAGTAGGAGTATGAGTACCCCTAATACAATCCAATATTCAATCAATGGTGCATTTAGATATGCTTCTTTGAGTTCATGAAAGAGTTCTGTTGCTTTGTCTTTAAAAGTCTTAGTTGCTGGCGTTAGTTCAGGGTCGCTTTGATCTTCAGAAAAGTTATCGAAATTGATGAAGTAGCCAGATGCAGTTCTGTCAATTGTTGGAATTGCTTTTTCAAGTTGTCTTTCATTAGCACAGTCAGAGGCTACATCATTGTAGACTGGTGTTTCTTGACGAACTGTTTCAATTTGGGTTTCAAGAGGCACAAGTTCCATTGCATTGTTGCATAGTCCTTTTGTATTCACTGCAGGTTTATCAAATGTGATTAGTCTCTCAGTTTGAACCTCTTGGATAGTAGCAAATTTTGGTATTCTGCTATTTCTCGGGAGTCCACTGGGCCTACTATTTATTATTGGCCACATGATTGTGGTTTTACCAGGTCGATTGATACAACTCGGTTCTCTTTTTTTCCAGCAAGGGGCGGTAGTACAACTGATCTTGTTCCGTTGACTGCTAAGACAGGTACTACTTTTCTGTAAGAAGGCCCAAATTCCTTCTTCACCGCTATTTTCTCTCTGACCAGATCCCCAATCTTTGGAATCCAGACAGGTCTTGCTGGGACAGGTGGTGTGTCTTCAGTGGTTGTTGGCTGCTGTTTTAACTTTATGTTGCTCAGGGCTTTTCTTGTTTCATTTAAGTTCTGTAAAACAGCCAAACGATCTTTGATGTCAAAGCATTTTTTCTTATCTTCTACCACTGAAGCTTGACTATCTAAGTCCTGAACATACATTCTAGTTCCGAACAATAGTTCGTATGGGCTGAAACCTTTTAGAGAATTTCTTGGCAGATTATAAAGACTACGTTGGACACTTGTTAAATGCTGGACCCACCCATCACCCGAACCTAATACCTTTGCCGCTATAGATTGCTTTATGTCTCGTTTTTTTCCTTCCACAATCCCGTTTCCCTCAGGAAGGAAGGGCCAAGAGTACCGCAACCCAATGCCCATGCTGGTCATGGCCTCCTTATAAGCTCGAGAGCTAAAAGCAGGACCCTGGTCAGAATGTAGCATGGCAATTGCGTATGTGCCGATAAAGACTCGCAAATCTTTTTATAACAGTTCTGGCGTCAGCCGAGCGCTTGTGTTCTACATTTTTTATGTGTGTTTTGTCTTAAAAAGGAATTAATAGGACGCTGGATTTAAAGTATAGATAGCCTTATGCTAACTACAGAAATGGCCATGGCATTACTCCGGTTGGCTCGTTACTGCGATCTCTGTTGCAGTTTGGACAGCTCTTTACAAATTTGTAATGTTGTAGGCTCATCCCCAGCCACCAGTATTCTGATTGTAATTCTGTCAGAGATTCCTTAATATGGTTGTGCCTTGGACCTTCACCCATAAGTGCGTCCGTTATTAATAAGGCTCTCCGGTTCGTGTTTGGAATCACCCTATCCCCCACTCCAGGGATTCGAGCAAAAGGAACGGAGTTTGCGTCAATTACGTATGTATAATTGAGTGGATAGTCCATGGGTAGTGCTGCACAGTTGCCTTTTGAAGACGTTTTTACCGCCAGCATCGTTTCCCCGTCTATGAATTTTTCTGAACGCTTTTTTGTGGCTACGGAAGCCCGTTGAGGTGCTTCCGCTGTGGCTGTATTAGCCAATGAATTTCCTGCAACGTGAACGCCATCACGTTGATGACTCAGTGTGTGTATCAGTTATGTTATGTTATGTTATGTTAAACAGATTTGTAAGGCGCAACTAACACCATTAGGTTTCTTGGCGCCATAATGAAGAGAGCAGATGAGGGAGCAACAGAGAACATTTATTTGTAGGATTCAGTAAAAAGAAGAGTTTTGAGGGAAGATCTGAATTTGGGATACGGAGTAGACAATCTGAGAGACAGAGGGAGGGAATTCCAAAAGGTGGGGGCCAGGAAGGAGAACTTGAGCCCACCGTGTTTCTTCCTTTTGTATCTAGGAGTGGATAACAAGGCCAATTGGGAAGACCGGAGAGTGCGAGGAGGGACGTAGGGTTGAAGGAGGGAGGAAATAAAGAGGGGGCCCTGGCCGGCAAGGGATTTGAAGATAATGCAGCCCAACTTAAACTTGCAGCGGGCAGCTACCGGAAGCCAATGGAGGCTTTTTAGAAAGGGGCGGATGTGTTGATCTCTTGGGAGGGAGTGGATCAGGCGGGCAGCCTGATTCTGAATCAGCTGGAGCCGCCTAAGTTGGTAGGCTGGAATGCCAACATAGAGCGCGTTAGCGTAGTCAATCCTCGATATTACTAGCGCAAGCAGGGCCAGAGTAAGGGCCTCAGAAGTGAGTAGCTGGGAGATTTTCCTGATTTTCCTTAATTGAAAATGGCTGGAGGAGACTACCGCGCTAATCTGGGGCGTCATAGAGAGGTCGTTGCTAATGACGACTCCCAGACTTTTGGCACAGTTGGCAGGGCGGGGTGGGCTGCCAAGACTGACTGGCCAGAAGGAAGAGTCCCAAGGATTGGAAGAGCCCCCGACAAGAACCAGCTCGGTCTTTTCAGGTGAGTCTTTTGTAGTTCTTTCTGTAAAAGAACTATTTGTTCCCAAAGCACTTTATGCTTGATTGTGGCACCTGTGTCATCTTTGTAATTGCTTTGAACCCAGCTCTGCAAGTCATTATTGTAAGATTTTACGCAGAAAAGCGAATCGCACACTATTAGTGTCGGGAATTCACAATCGGCATTTTCAAGCTCCATCTTTAAAGATCTGATTTCAGATCGCCGAGCCGAACAGTTTCTCAGTGATTCCGTTTTTGTTATTTTCGGTCTGAATTTACCGCAGAGCCAGCGACCTTTAACAATCGCGCAGGCTGCATTGTAGGATTTATCATCTAGATTATAATGCTGTACAAATCTGTCTGTATAGATTATACAAGGGTACTGTTGGAGAGGCAGAATTTCGATTGGCAGATGATATTCTTCTTCATATTTCAAATCATTCAGTTTTTTCATGTTCGGGACATAATAGTATGTCACTTTTTCTGTATCAAGAGAATTTTCCCACTGTATCCATTTTGGATCTAGTGCCACTGTTTTTAGATTTACTGGGCTGAATAACGCCTCGAAAGCTGATTCTGCTGTGAAAACAGTTATTCCTTTGCCTTGTGCTTGGGCTCGTTCTCTTGCTACAGCACTTTGAACTGCCTTTATAGTATTTTCTGTAAGACTGAAAGTTTTTTCTGCTTTTGTGTACAAATGCGATTTGTAAGCTATCGGTACCATTTCTCCCTCATTAAAGGTCAGGTACGTGAATCTGCATCTTCCTGGGATGACTCGGATTACAAGGTTGCGTGTATTATCACAAGTTTCTAATTTTGTTTTAGCTAACGTCAAGTCAAGTCAAAAGATCTTTATTCGGAATAAAAAACATCCATAAAAGTACAAACAAAAAACACAATACATTTTTAAAAACATTCATCAATAGTTACAATTGGAGAATTATCCGAGAACAAACGAGCAAAATCAAAATCCATTTGCAATATCCCAGCTATACAACATATGTCCCTTCATAGTAGTAAATCATTAAGTTTTTATAAAAGAAGAAGAGAATATCTACAATATTATTTAAAAGCGCTGTTTAAAAACACTATTAAAAACACAATATTAAAACCATTATTAAACCATTGTAAAAAAAGGTATCAAAATGGAAAGTGCAGTGTGCAATAGTTAAACATCAATGTTAAGGGTGATTCTCGATCTGACAGCAGCTTTGAGAAAACAACTCATCCTAAAAATGACTTCGTCTGATCCCAATACCAGAAAGGACCGGAGTGCCAATTTAAAATTAGTTAATCCGTTTTTCTTACAATAGGGCATAAGAAAATGTGCAGTGAATTTTTTATAGAAACCACAAAAGAACAAGAAATGCATAAGACTTTGCTTCAGGTCAGGGTTACAGGGGCAATTTAAGGTTTCGAGATGTTTATTATATCCCATCGGGAAGTTCAGTAGATTGACTATACTCCCGTCTCGGAAACGAAACAGTAAACCCCTTACCCATCTACCAAGATGCAAACGCAAATATCTGTACGGTGGGCCAGGTTTTTTGACGTGTGGTTCAGAATAGGCCAAATATTTTACAACCGTGCATTTAGTCAGGTTCTTTCTATCACGCTCTTCTCTATAAAGGTCATACAATGCCCTTGAAATGATGGTTTTATGGGAGCAGTTTATTAGGTTTGGTGATGTGAACAGAGAAGCCAAACCCACACTTGCAAGGCACTCTTTTACTGCTTTCAGCCATGGTATATGATGTCCCCTGTCACACTTTAGACAATCCAAAATAATTTCACGGGTCAATGTAGCAGCCGTGTTGTTCCAGATCTTTATCCAGAATAGTGCTGGTCTGGATCTCACAAAGTCCTCTATGTAAGGGATATTTAATTCGTTATGGCATACATAGTTTGGAGAACAGATAACCCCCCCCCCAATACCTTACGACAAAATCTATTCTCTTCTATTTGAATAGGGGAGCAGTTGGTATAACCCCAAACCTCAGCGCCGTAAGTGCCGGTTGGCATACATTGGGTTTGGTATATCTTGACCAGGGAAGTTATTACATCAGCTTGGTTGGGCTGTCTCAAGGAGGTTACACAATTAATAGCCTTGCCCAACTTGTTCCTGGCATAAGAAACATGTGCATGCCACGTACCACTATTTGAGAATAGCAGCCCTAAGTAGGGAAAAGTGCTGGTGCTTTTTAAAACATTTGACCCTGAAATGATCTGGGGGATTTTGTGATTTTTTGGACCACAGCTCATGATTAATGATTTTTTAAAATTAGTTGTTAGGCCTAAATCGGCCATAAAAAGGACAAAACCTGAAATTAAAATACGGAGTGCCTTGGGAGTGCGGCCCATCAGGACCGCATCATCCGCATAAAGAAGTGTGGGTATAGGGACTCCATTAATGTAAGGCACATCACTAGTTAAAGTGCTCAGAGTGCTGCTTAACTTGTTGATATACAAAATAAACAGGAGAGGGGCCAGCACACACCCTTGTCTGACCCCCCTACCAATACTAATATCATCAGAAACTTCGCCCATTTGATTCACACGTACACAAGCTTTAAGATCACGATGTAAAAAAGCTAAAAAATGTACCAGATGGTCATCTAAACCATATTCAAGAAGGGTAGACCAAAGCCGGGAACGGTTAACAAAATCAAAAGCCGAGCTCAGATCCATAAAACCAAAATATAAAGGGGATTTCTTTGCGATATTATATTTTGCCATGATCAGGTTCAGGTTCAGGCATTGCTCCACCGTTCCGATGTTGCTACGGAACCCGAACTGGCTCGGATGTAGGATGTTATTCTCATCAGTCCACGTTCTTATCCTTTTGAATAAGATCCGCCCCAAAACTTTTAAAGTATTATCTATTAAAGAAATTGGGCGGTAACACCCAGGGTCCAGCCTGTCGCCCTTTTTAAAAATAGGAACAATAATACTACGTGACCATGTTTCCGGGATCTCCCCTTCAGTTAAATTGTTAAAAACATTGCACAGCAATGGGGCCCAAAAATCTGGCTCACATTTTAGCTGGTCTATAGAGAGCCCATCAGATCCAGGCGCTTTATTCCCGGCGCTTTCTAAAATGGCATCAAATACCTCAGATATGGAAATAGACATTGGGTGTGGGGGGGGTAACAGTAAAGGAAGATTGTCTGGTGTTGCATAGATTTTACCAAAATGAGCAACCCAGGTAGGACCAGTAATATTGCAATTGATTTCGGTCAGGGTCGAACCGATAGATCTTATTTCCTTTACCTCCTTCCAGAACCCAGTGGTATCTTTTAGGTCAGCAGATCGTGCCAGGGAATCCCAGTGGGTTTTCAGTAAATCATTTGATCTGGTACGTAAAGCACGCTTGTACTCTGCTCTGAGCAACCTTACCCGTGGTATATCCCTCGGTTCAGCTTTTAAGGCAGCTCTAAGCATCCTGTTTGCTTTTGAGCATGGGGCATCAAACCATCTAGGCGATTCCTCAGCCTTACTAGAGGCTGGTCTGGAAATTTCGCCTTTAATTGTGGTGCAGAGTTCAGAGAACGCTTTAACCACGTTGGTCCCATGGTCCTCTGTGCTTAGACAATCTTTGATCAAACTTGGATGTTTTTTGCGTACTCCTGCCAGGATTCCCTTATTGTCCACTCCCTTCCAGATTACCCTTAATTTATCTGTCGAAACTTCTAGACCCATTGCGCCTATTTCACGTCTTTGACATTTACCCTTCGGCAATGATAAATGAATGGCAATTGGATAGTGATCACTGTGAATTTCACATACTACTTCTGCCCTTATTAATGCATTTGCAATGGCATGTGAAACAAAAACATAATCAATTGTTGTACCACCCCCATGTCCAATAAAAGTAGGGAATGGGGATGCATAATCTTCCATACCTACATGTTCCATGCAATTAACAAGTTCACTAGTAGCAAGAAGATCTAACAGTTCTTTTCCTCTTTTACATGGGGGATTCCTTGGATGTACGTGTGCATTAAAATCCCCCCCTAAACAAATGCCATCAAATTTCCCGTGTACCTGTCCATCCATGATTTCATTAATAAAATCAAATAAGAGAATAAAATTTCGGTTAGGTTGGGACAAAAAATCATTGTTATAGAAATTGATTAAACACAGTTTTATCCGCTCGGTATACGAGAGTGCCATGAAACTAGGACAATTTGTCTGTAGTTCGTCGATTTTAGTTCCAGCACAAATTTTTATCCAAATGGACAATCCACCACTAGGACGACCAACCAAAGGGACCGGGACAGTCCTGTTATGGCAGCTATACCCCTCAAACAATAAATCCTCCACACACCAAGTTTCTTGAAACATCAATATGTCATGACAATTGACACAGTCCCTCCATGAAAGAATTTCCAACTTGGACTTCAGGCCCGCAATGTTCCAACTGAGGATGCTTAGGTTATTACCTTTGTTGTTCCTCGGACAGGGGCCCTGGTAAATACTTGAGGCGGATTTAGGTGTAACATGTCCCTGTTGAACACATAATGGACTAGATGGAGAAATCTCCTGTGTTAACGGGTCCGCCTCTCGAGATGGTTCCTTTAACTGAGCTGCCTCAGGGCACACGGGAAGTAGTTTGGTCTTTTTGGTGGGCAGTCAGTCCAATGTGTCCAGGTCCTGGAAGATTCCAAACCTATTCTGCAATGGGAAAACTGGAGGGGGTTGCATCATCTTGTGTGGAGGACGATAGAAATATTTTAATGGTAGTGGGGTCACCACAGTAGATGGGCCGTGTCGACCAGGATTATAGTTCAACAGGAATTTTGCAGTGCCCGGGTTTCTAAAGTTGATTACAATACAGTCCCCATTGATATTTTTGTAAAGGGGACCAACCCAGGTTACTCGCCGTGTGGTTATGATTTCTTTTGAAATATCATACCCCACTCCCTTGTGCTTCGTTAACCAGTCTATAGACTTATTGTGAAGTTGAACCCATGATTCTCCTTGACCTTCCTTAAGCGGTGGGATGCCAGCCAGAACTAGGACATAAGGACAGGCCTCAGGTGGAAGATGTAGGGCCGGGCCTTGGTGTTTATTAGGTCTATTGTCCTCATGCGTGATCTTTTTGTCGTGCTGGCTGGGGTTAACAGGACCCTTCTGTACTAGTGTGGTCTGCTTCGCTGTAATACCCTTTTTTGAAGAATTAATAGATACTCCGCTTGTATCATTAGTGGAGACAGAAGGTTTGGATGAAGTGACGTTCCCATGTATAGGGTTACATGGTAGTAAGAGAGTGTTAGTTTGGCGATCAGGCAGATTACTGCCAGTTGTACTCTTATTTTTAGTCACCTTAGGTGTAACAGACTGTGTTGGGTTAGAAATGGCTTGTTGTTCCACTGTCCTGATATTACCATGGTCACCAGTGGTGGTGACACGAGTAGTGGATTCAAGGTCTTTTAACAGACGTTCTACTCTCATTTTGTCCAAGTTCGCTATACCTTTTCTCTTTGCATCCTCGTTTTTGATTAAATTCTCCAATTTGTCAAGTCTTTTAAAAATATTATTAAATTGTTTGATCATTTGACCTTCTAAATTTTTAAAAATTGTCTCTGCAATGGTCTCGATAAGGTTCCCCTCTGACTTAGCATAATGACTAGGTTTGTCATTTCCGTGGGGGGACTCAGTCTGGGTGGAGATAGATATATGATTTGACCCCTCGTTATTTATAACGACCACATCACCCAGATGCGGTTGATCCTGTATAGGTGCTATGTGTTGGGCCAACTTCTGTCTCTTCCCCTTATTCCACATGCTTTGTGGAGTTGGTTGGTTGACAGTCCTTAGTGGCTGCTTCCGTTTATTGTGGGTTATTTTAGCAGGGCCCCTCTTTCTCTTTGCTGTAACTTTACCCGATACCTTGTTAGCGGCCTCGATAGATGTTGTTTCAGGGGCGTAGTCAAGAGTCACTTCTGGTGCTATGTACGTGACGGTGTCCTCATCGTCTAAGACAATTGGTACTTCAACAATTGGATGTGAGGGTTTTACAACAATTATTTCAGGATTTATATGGGTATGGGTATTGTCATTGAGACTGCTCGTGGCATGTGGTTGATTTATACTCAATGGACCCATAGAAAATCTCCTTTCAGTCTCAACAATCTCGTTGAATGCAGTGTCTATCAATGCCTCAAACGACGTTAGCAGTGTTACAGGGGACTCTGCATCCTGGGTAAGGATGTCAACATTTATGCATGTAGCGGTACAATCAGCCATTATTGGAGAACTATTTAGGGACTGACCTTCTTCGGAAGTGTTGGTGGGGCGGCCCGCCCGACCACTGCTGACCTCTGAGGGCCTCAGAGGGCCCGCCCTTTGCCCGGGCTTCGCCCCGGGCGTCCCGCTCGCGTCCCGCGACGCTGGGGCTCTCCTCCCTTTCTAGGGCTCTGGCGCCCTCTGTTGCGCGACGTCCCGCGTCACTGCACACGCGCCGCCGCGAGGCCTGCCGGGATTTGTGGTCTCCCGGAGCGGCGGCGCGGAGTCCGGTGCCCTGGGACTCTCGGCGGTGGCGGCGTCGGTGTTTTGCGCTCCTTCGCGCCTGCTGCTGCTCCTATGACTCTCGAGGCGGTGGCGGCAAGGTCCAGGTAAGTGTCAGGCTCCCCCCGCTTGCCGGGGCTCTCCTCCCTTTCTAGGGCTCTGGCGCCCTCTGTTGCGCGACGTCCCGCGTCACTGCACACGCGCCGCCGCGAGGCCTGCCGGGATTTGTGGTCTCCCGGAGCGGCGGTGCGGAGTCCGGTGCCCTGGGACTCTCGGCGGTGGCGGCGTCGGTGTTTTGCGCTCCTTCGCGCCTGCTGCTGCTCCTATGACTCTCGAGGCGGTGGCGGCAAGGTCCAGGTAAGTGTCAGGCTCCTCCCGCTTGCCGGGGCTCTCCTCCCTTTCTAGGGCTCTGGCGCCCTCTGTTGCGCGACGTCCCGCGTCACTGCACACGCGCCGCCGCGAGGCCTGCCGGGATTTGTGGTCTCCCGGAGCGGCGGCGCGGAGTCCGGTGCCCTGGGACTCTCGGCGGTGGCGGCGTCGGTGTTTTGCGCTCCTTCGCGCCTGCTGCTGCTCCTATGACTCTCGAGGCGGTGGCGGCAAGGTCCAGGTAAGTGTCAGGCTCCCCCCGCTTGCCGGGGCTCTCCTCCCTTTCTAGGGCTCTGGCGCCCTCTGTTGCGCGACGTCCCGCGTCACTGCACACGCGCCGCCGCAAAGCCTGCCGGGATTTGTGGTCTCCCGGAGCGGCGGCGCGGAGTCCGGTGCCCTGGGACTCTCGGCGGTGGCGGCGTCGGTGTTTTGCGCTCCTTCGCGCCTGCTGCTGCTCCTATGACTCTCGAGGCGGTGGCGGCAAGGTCCAGGTAAGTGTCAGGCTCCCCCCGCTTGCCGGGGCTCTCCTCCCTTTCTAGGGCTCTGGCGCCCTCTGTTGCGCGACGTCCCGCGTCACTGCACACGCGCCGCCGCGAGGCCTGCCGGGATTTGTGGTCTCCCGGAGCGGCGGCGCGGAGTCCGGTGCCCTGGGACTCTCGGCGGTGGCGGCGTCGGTGTTTTGCGCTCCTTCGCGCCTGCTGCTGCTCCTATGACTCTCGAGGCGGTGGCGGCAAGGTCCAGGTAAGTGTCAGGCTCCCCCCGCTTGCCGGGGCTCTCCTCCCTTTCTAGGGCTCTGGCGCCCTCTGTTGCGCGACGTCCCGCGTCACTGCACACGCGCCGCCGCGAGGCCTGCCGGGATTTGTGGTCTCCCGGAGCGGCGGCGCGGAGTCCGGTGCCCTGGGACTCTCGGCGGTGGCGGCGTCGGTGTTTTGCGCTCCTTCGCGCCTGCTGCTGCTCCTATGACTCTCGAGGCGGTGGCGGCAAGGTCCAGGTAAGTGTCAGCTAACGTCTGTTTGCAATGATCTCAAAATTTCTGTGTGTTTCTGAGTCCAGTTGATTGGTTTAAAATCAGGTTTTATTAATTCGTAGAGAGGTTTAACCCTCTCTGCATAATTTAGAATGTAAGTTCTTCCGAAATTCAGGAAGCCTAGAATCGATTGTAAGTTCTTCAGCGTTTTTGGTGCTTGGAGTACAGCGCACCTCTCTAAGAAGTTGTCTGCTAGGCTTTTGCCTTCACTTGATAATTCATATCCTAAAAACAGGACCGTTAGATGGGCAATTCGGGACTTAAGTTGAATTTGTAACCCTCTGCTGCGAACCCAAGTATTATGGTGTTCACTCTTTTAAAGTGAGTATCCAAGTCGTCGTCTGTGAGATAGATGTCATCGACATAAGATAATGCCTCATCATCATACATTTGTTGTAACTCTGTTACTCTGGCTGAGAATAATCCTGGGCTGTTCTTGAATCCATGTGGGAGTCTACAGAATTTTTCCTGTGACCCCATTATTGAGAAAGCGGTCAAGTACCTGCTTTCCGGTGCAATATTTTGACAATAGAATCCATTAGAAATGTCTAATGTTGTTTTGTATTTTTTGCGAACTATGTTATTCATTAGTGCCGCACTGTGCGAATTTTGTACCGCAAATGTTTTGCAACATGAGTTAAGGTGTCTGTAGTCCAAGACTAGACGATATGAATCGTCTGGTTTGGAGACAGGAAACAAAGGATTGTTCATTTGAGAGGTGCATGTTTCAATCACCCCTTGGTATTCAAGTTGATCTAAAATCTCCCTGACCTGTTTTTTAGCTTCTTGCTTAATTGGGTACTGTCTTTGTGCAGTAGGTTGACATTTTAACTGGATTTTGTGAGGAGGAGAGTCCTCATCCCATCCTACATGATTCTTATATAATGCAGGGGCTTGAGCTACTGCCCATTTTCTTGCATATATATATTTTCTGTGAATTGGAATATGATTTGAGAAGGCAGGCATAATCATTTCTTCGCCATGAGGGCACTCCCTGACAAACTCTGGTGGCCAGTCTTTCTCGGCTAACAGGATGTCATAGCCTTTTGAGAGGTTATCCCAAAACAGACCCCTTACCTTCCTAGTCTTATCTCCCTCTATACGCAATGTTATTTTGTATATTTTATGAGGATCGCTAACTCTGGTATCTGCAGTTTCCACTTTAATGTATTCATTCGTGTCCACTGTCTCCAGATGATTCATCAGGATCTTGCGAGCTATGCTCACTTCTGCTGCGCTGTCTAGCATTGTCTGTGCCCACTCTCCGTTTTTCAGCTGTGTCCTCAGTATTCTCTCTTTCATAAAAGACAAGGGAGACCCTACTCACAAGGAACCAGGGCAGACAGTTATATCAAGAACAATGGTTCCAGTGGTGTAATCAAAAATAATAACACTTAGTCATATTGCTCAATGGCGATAAATATTACTACTGAGGATTGAGGATGGCAAAAAGAAGAAGCACACTCACAATTATATATATTCTTCTCTCGTTTTTGCTTTATAGTACAAATATCATATTGAAATATGTCATACAGAATAGTTCATACAAAAAGACATAAACAATACATAAAAGTTCGATGTGTCCCAAGTGTATCAAAACAACCAAACTAACAATACACAAAACATAAGTACTCTAAAGGCACAATGGTTTCTAAATGAATACATATACTGGAAAAAGACCCAAAATAGATATTGTAATTATTATGAGTGTATCTACACAATCGTAGGCACTCTGTTTGGGGGTTCTATTCCACGTAGCGTCGACGGCGTTTCGACCCTTTGGGTTGGGGGTCTCGTCAGGACAGGAAAATGAAGGACATCTAAAATTAAAGGTACGAAGGGGCTGTGAGTAAACTGTATGACAGTTGTATATATTTTGATAATTATTTGGAAAATAGGGACCTAAATACCTGATTTCTATTTCTATGATCACCCATGCGTGGTAAAAGGAAGAAAAGGATTCACACACTTACAAGTGACCCAGCCGGGCACTGTTCCAACATGGCAATGTTACTCATACATTACAGACATTTTCAAATTGTAACACTCGTAGTGTTGTGTATTGTATTTGGTGCCCTTGTGGTCTGCCCTACATTGGGCAGACACAACAACCTATAAAAGCCAGAATAGGCCAACATCGGAGACGGATTAGAAAACTCATCCTGACTGCACCCCTTGTAACACATTACAAAGAATTCAATCACAATGCCGACCAAAATCAGATGGCAAGTCATGGACAATATATCGGTACCTGAGAGAGGTGGTGATATTTCACAGATCCTACAACGTAGAGAATGTCATTGGATAGATAGAATTGATTCTATCAACCATGGTTTGAACTCCGCAGATGAATGGAGAGGATATGTGTCAAACATTACAAACTAGCCTGCTTTACACTGATGTGTTGCCTATGAAGACTGTTTTACACTGATATGTTGCTCGTAAAGAATGATGATGTTCTGTTTTAATAATACCTAATTTAATGTGTATGTTTCATGGAGATGGTATTTGTCAAATATTCTATATTGATATGGTGTTTGAATACCCAATATATGCATATGTATATAGATATCATTTCCAAAATATTATATGATAGGTATACTTCATTGTACATACTATAATGTAATAATTGTAGGCATCTATACCTATGCCATCTGCCGGAATAATCGACGCATAGTAATGTGCCACTCTCCGCGTTGTGATTACTCTGAAGTCAATTGTATCCGGGCCATGTACATATGTAATTTTGACATATCATATAGGATAAAGGACACATCCATCGTTTTAGCCCTCTATAGTGACTATTTCCAATTATTTTTAATTAGGGAATGTTGATTGTCATGCCGTGTATAAACATGCTTATGCACTATTTTAAATTGGGGATGCCCCAACAAATACGATAGGAACAAGGGTCCCAATGAGTAAAATATATCATTCACAAGTGTGCCTTATAGTTGTGTTTACAAACAGGATCGAGTAAAATTACTCTGTTTCCTGTAGTCCGTTTTCTAAGCAATTGACCCCAGGAATCATGGGTTCAGCCATCGATTCATTGATCTGACCGCGCTCGAGTTTTCTTAACTCGCGCGGTGAGGTCTTACACGAACTAGTAAAGCGGGAGCGTGAGGAGCGAGACACGGAAGCGGGAAGCTGTAAGACGCGATCGAGCTCTGCAGCAGTGAGGTACGTCCCATTACATCGTGTTAAAATCCCTTTCTATTGCGATATGTGGTAAGAATGCTTCGCATATCATATGTAACAAGTACCCCCTTTTTATTGATATAGGTACTATCCTCATATAAACATTGATACAGACATTACTCTCGTCTGATGTAATCATTGGTACAAAGAATCGGACACCATTGAGATATCCTATCCATGACACACCCATTGCAGGTAATCAATTGAATTTGTTATGCTAAAGGGTTGCAAGTATGACGATTTGTAAACGCAATGTAACTAGGGTGTCCATTACTCCATCAGGTGATACCGACATTACCACAAGATTTTAATACAATTGCCTTGCGCTACATATTGCGTATTCCCTGACCACTACAAGTGGTAAGTACTAAATCTAGACACGGTGCTCCTTCTCTTGAACTACTTAGATGGCAATAATTTCTCATCAATTGCTCTCTTGTTTCCCTTTCTCTTTCGACAAAATCCAACAGTGCCCGGCTGGGTCACTTGTAAGTGTGTGAATCCTTTTCTTCCTTTTACCACGCATGGGTGATCATAGAAATAGAAATCAGGTATTTACGTCCCTATTTTCCAAATAATTATCAAAATATATACAACTGTCATACAGTTTACTCACAGCCTCTTCGTACCTTTAATTTTAGATGCCCTTCATTTTCCTGTCCTGACGAGACCCCCGCCCCAAAGGGTCGAAACGCCGTCGACGCTACGTGGAATAGAACCCCCAAACAGAGTGCCTACGATTGTGTAGATTCACTCATAAGAATTACAATATCTATTTTGGGTCTTTTTCCAGTATATGTATTCATTTAGAAACCATTGTGCCTTTAGAGTACTTATGTTTTGTGTATTGTTAGTTTGGTTGTTTTGATACACTTGGGACACATCGCACTTTTATGTATTGTTTATGTCTTTTTGTATGAACTATTCTGTATGACATATTTCAATATGATATTTGTACTATAAAGCAAAACCGAGAGAAGAATATATATAATTGTGAGTGTCCTTCTTCTTTTTGCCATCCTCAATCCTCAGTAGTAATATTTATCGCCATTGAGCAATATAACTAAGTGTTATTATTTTTGATTACACCACTGGAACCTCAGTATTCTCTGCATGTTTGATTACTTTAATACTGGCTTCCTTCTTTCTTGGAAATTGTAGTTTTTTACTTTGAGCAGGTTCCTTGTCTTTGGACTTGGCGTGCTCTTCCCTTTGTTCTGACCGTCCTCTTCTTTCCGATTTCTGCGAGGAAGTCTGAAAAGATCGAGAGGGACGTGTATCAATATCTTGATATTTATCAGGTTTTTTCAAATTATCCCTATTGCACAAGTCACTACTTGTGTAACGATATATCTGTAAGAGACATTAGTTAGTGATAGATTCCTTACCTTAGAATATCCCCAGGGGTCAGACTGGATCCTGAAATTTTTGCATAGCAATACCCCTGCGCGTCGGTAGGCGTCGTCTGCGGCTCCGCGTCCGTCGTCGGCATCGTTAGCGCCGGAATGACGTCGTCGGAGTACTTAGACGCCGCCCATGCACGCTGACGTCAGTTCTGATACACAGCTTTTCCGCGCCAGATACGCAGAGCCATGATAGAACCAACACTGGTGCCATGAAACTAGGGCCCTGAAAGGGGATGACCTTAACCCTAGATATCGGTTCGCAGAACGGGGAGGATGGGTGGGTCGGTAAGGAATCTATCACTAACTAATGTCTCTTACAGATATATCGTTACAAAAGTAGTAACTTGTGCATCTGAAAGAGACACGTTAGTGATAGATTCCTTACCTTAGAATAGATACCCCAGCAATACCAACCCCAGTGGTGGGTCTGCGAACCAATATCACACCAGAAAGTCCTGGAGGACGGAACGGCCAAAGAAGCCATCCCTCCGGACTTGACTGTCCAGGCAGTAGTGTCTTGCAAACGTGTGCAGCGAGGCCCACGTCGCTGCCTGGCAAATGTCCTGTAAGGGGACTCCTCAGCCCATGGCAGTTGTTGTTGCCGTGGCACGAGTGATATGAGCCCGCAATCCAGCAGGGGGCTCCTTTTTCGCCATGGAGTAACATGCCTGAATACACAAGATGATCCACCGCGAAATCGTCCTCTTGTGTACTGCCTTTCCCTTCTTCGCGCCCACGTAACCAACAAAGAGTTGGTCATCCACCCGGAATTGGCGTGTGCGATCTAGGTAATAGGAGAGCGCACGTTTTTGATCCAGACGGTGGAGCCTCTCTTCCTCTTTCGAGGGATGCGGAGGCGGAAAGAAGGTGGGCAAAGTAATGGACTGCCCGATGTGGAAGGCCGTGACAACCTTGGGCAGAAAGGAAGGTTGTGTACGCAACACCACCTAGTCTGGATGAACAGATAGGAAAGGTGGAGTAGAAGAAAGAGCCTGGAGCTCACTCACCCTCCTGGCAGAGGTGATGGCGACCAGGAAAGCAGTCTTCAATGTGAGAAGACGGAGAGGACAGTTATGGAGCGGCTCAAAGGGAGCACACATCAGATAAGTGAGAACAAGATTCAAGTCCCACTGGGGCATCACAAAGGGAACAGGAGGGAACATGTGCGTGATGCCCTTCAGAAATCTATTTACAATGGGGGACTTGAATAAGGAAGGCTGATCAGGTAGCCTTAAGAAGGCGGAAAGAGCAGAAAGGTACCCTTTAAGAGTACCCAGAGCAGAGCCCTGCTGGGCAAGGGAAAGAAGGAAGAGCAGCACTTCAGAAAGGGGTGCAGAGAGAGGATCCACAGCCTTTGCTGTGCACCATGCCACAAATCTGTTCCACCTGCAGGTGTATACCGACTTTGTGGAGGGACGGCTGGCTGCCAGAATGATATCACAGACTTCAGGAGGCAAGTAAAATGGCCTCAACTGTTGCCGCTCAATCTCCAAGCTTGTAGGTGGAGACTGGACAGGTTCGGGTGCAGCACCGTCCCCTGCTGCTGCGACAGAAGGTCCTCCCGAAGAGGCAGACGAACCAGGGGATCGACTGACATGCTGAGTAGCTCGGGATACCAGTATCTTCGTGCCCAGTCCGGAGCCACAAGGATAACCTGGGCCCGGTCGCGCCTGATCTTCTTCAGCACTCTGGGCAGAAGTGGTATAGGCGGAAAGGCATACAATAGACCGCAACTCCACTCGCGACGAAAAGTGTCTCCGAGCGAGTGCCGCCTTGGAAATTCCAACGCGCAGAACTGATGACATTGCGCATTCTCTTCTGTGGCGAATAGATCTAACTAAGGCTCTCCCCATTGCTGAAAGAGACCTTGCGCCACGTCCGAGTTCAGACGCCATTCATGATCCATCATGCACCGACGGCTGAGTTTGTCTGCCCTGGCATTTAGAGAGCCTGCCAGGTGTTGAACCACCAGGGTCACGCCCTGCTGTTCCAGCCATTTCCAGAGGCGCAGAGCCTCCTGGCATAGGGTCCACGACCCCACCCCGCCTTATTTGTTGCAGTACCACATGGCGGTGGTGTTGTCGGTGAACACTTGCAATACACTCCCCCGGACAGAGGGGAGGAATGCCTTCAGTGCTAGACGAATCGCCCACAGCTCCAACAGGTTGATATGGAGCCGGGACTCCGCCGGAGACCAGAGGCCTCTGATCTCCGCCTCTCCCATATGGCCTCCCCAGCCCTGGCGGGACTCGTCCGTCACAACCACGTGCTCCAGGTGGGGTAGGGAGAGGGATCTGCCACTGACCCAGTCGCGGTCCGTGAGCCACCACTGCAGTTGTTTCGCAGTGCCCTCCGAGATCAAGACATGATCGGACAGGTTGCCCTGATGCTGGGCCCACTGAAACTTCAGGTCCCACTGCAGAGCCCGCATCCGCCACCTGGCGTGATACACCAGAAGGATACAGGAGGCCATGAGGTTCCGTGACAATTGTAAGTGGTGTTTTCGACTCGCACGAATATGGTCGAGTCTGGTATCTATGAACCGCAAATGACGAGTTTAGTAAGTGTGCGCAGTTTCGCTGTGCTAACTTAAACCGTTCGTTTGTTATGTGGGTTTTTTCTCTGTACCCACGGGTTCCATCTTAGATACGGCATCCATTTTGTCTCTTGCCCTCAAGTAGTCAGCGAACGGACGCTGTCCGCTTCGTGACCCTGGGACTCCCAAGATATTGGCGGAAGACACATGTTCTTTGTAAGTATCTTTATGACGAGGGGGTTGCTGCTGTAAGGCAGGTGGCGCCGCTCGAGGCTCATCTTGCCGCACGGACTTATTGTCTCAGCCGTGCATCTCATTAGGCACGTCCCTTTGATGCCTGTATCTCGTGCTTTCCGATACCTCCCCCTTTTACACCCTCTCCGATCTCCCCACTGTCTCCGTCTTCCTCTGCACCTGTCTTTGTTCTTATTTCGATCTACTTTACTGCTGGTTGGAATTTGCTAATGGTGGGAAGATGGGTTGTTACAGTTGGGAACCGCCAAATGTTTCCGCACTTATGATCCGGACCTCATGTGTTTGAAAGCGACCAAAGCGACCCCTCTGGGGGATGATGGTGGGAACCGGGTTGTAAACTTTTGTGTACCATGTTATCCTATGGGTAAAAACTGTATAAAAGGAGCGATCCACAGAACCAATTTGAAGCAGTCTCCCCGAACTACACTCGATGTACTTCCTGTGACTTCTGTGTTCCCTGCAGCTAATAAACCTTGAATCTTTGACGTCGAAGGAAGTGTCCCGTGTCTCTGTGACTTGTACGCCGGAGCAGGTTACCCACGAAGGTTTCAGGTGTTGTGCCCTGGCACCGCTGGGTCTAGAAGAACCCAGTCCTTCAGTTGGCGCCCAACGTGGGGCTGCATCAGTGGTACCGGTCCAAGCCCGACGATCGTGAGGAACTTCGTGTGAAATCTCCGAGGGAAGGTGCACCCCGCTTCATCGATCCTGTTGTCGAAATAAGTGGCCCGAAGACTTTTCCCGCGAAGATTCCCGCCTCCTGACGGCTGTGACGGACTGCTGCCCTGACTGTAGACCTGTTTTGGCGCCTGGCGTAGACCTTGGTATAGCGAGACGATAGACGGGCCTTCCTGGTGACGCCATCGATCTTTGAGTTAAGTATTTGTGGGTCGCTCCCATAGTCCTTGGTTGTTGACACTTTAGCGAGTGTCTTTGTTGTGCACGCTGTGTGAGTGTTTTTGTCGGTGACACTTTGCTAGCGTACTTTGTTGTTGTATTATTTGACGACTGCAGCCGCCAAAAACCGAGGGTTTTTTTCTTTGCTGGGACTTGGTAAATCCCGTAACCCTTGAAGTTTGTGAAACTCGGCTAGTGTGCAAGATGCCTGGTCGCAGTACTTTATTTAGTTGTTTCAGACCTTGTGGTGCGGATTCCCTGCTGGAGGACTCGTGTCCGATACCTCCAGTTGGAACTCCTACTTATGACTTATATAGCAAACATGGGCTAGGCCCGATTGCTTTTAACGATTATTGGATTAAATATACAAAGAAAGACGGCGATCTTCGTTGGCCACCTCACGGTAGCTTCGAGGCGTCGATCTTGGATAATCTAGAAATGAAGTTGTTCGAACGTAAATCAAGGCCGGCCATGTTTGATGCCTTTCGGTTGTGGCGCAAAGAAGCCCGACAGAAAGAAATCAGACAAAATAAACGTAGTCAGCGAGATAATGTTGCTACCATTGTAAAGAAAGCTGAGCAGTTTCAGCGTGATAAGGAGGATAAGGATAAGGAAGTGTTTGAGAGACTACAGCGTATGACCATAGATAAATGTTATCCTGCTTTGCCTACAGAGTCGGATAAGAAGGAAGAGGCAGTTGAGGATCCTTTAATGTCCTATCTTATGAAGTCGCCACCTCCGTACGTTCAGGGTACCGCAGCTCCCGTGGTCCCTGCCGTACCTGTTCTTCCACCTATTGTTCCTCCACTAGTTCCTCAACCTGCACCCGTTCCTCCGACTGTTCCTGCTCCTTTGTCTGTTTCTATTCCTACTGCTCCTCCGCTTCCACATACTCCTGCTCCTGCTACTGCTCCTGTTTTGTTAACTCCTGTTGTTGCTACTGTTTCTACTCCTTCTCTTGTTAGTCCTGTGTCTTATCTCTCTCCCTCTACTCGTAGTCGTAATTCCCCTATTGCACCAAGTTTTTTCCAGTCGCTTGGACCTGTTTTTGGGTCTGCTGGTTCTGATGGTCCTCAGAGACGTAGCCAGCTTCCTGGTAACAGGGAACGCGCTGCGCTATATAATATGGCGATGGGTTGGATGGACAATCCGCAGAGAAATCCACCCCGAGTTGTCCTTGAAACGTTTAGTCAATTCAACATACCAACTCAGAGATATGTGTTTGACGAAATGTGTAAACTCCTACATGATCAGATAGCGGCCGTTGCGCCTGACGAGGTGCTGACCGCCCTGTCTAATCTTCGGCTTCAGTTCGCAACCGGATTGATAGTCGATACTAATGTCCGACGTGCTATTGAGCAGTTGCTGTCTTTTCGTCTCGCTCCTATTCCTCACGCACTGTTTGTTGAGGATCTTGAACGCCAACAAGCCGAGTCTGGCCAATATCCTATGCGTGAAGTTCCGCCGGTTTGGGTACCCGCTGATAATACTAATGCTAATGCTCCAGTGGCGGCACATTTCCGGAGAATATGGATACACCTCCCATGGAAACGATCGGAAGTGCTTCAGGTGAAACAATCTTTGCCCGATCCTCGTAAAAATCCTGCAGGGTATTATAAGGAATTATCGCAGCTCGTAGATGCTACGGTAATGAATCTTGCTGATATTGATATGTTGTTTGGCAATGTCGTACCGCAAGTGGTATGGGCTAGGATTCGTCACCAAGATCATGCAAATGAATTAGGTGGTGATTGGAATGCCATTACAGCGGCAGACGCTGGACAAGCGGCTGCTACTAAACCCGACCAATTGATTGAAGCTCTTCCTCAAAGAATTATTACGTTAATGAAAACGCTTATGCCAGCTACGAGGGTAAATTGGGACAAGTTGTCAGCTTGTAAACAAAAGAAAGATGAGAGTGTTTCAGACTTCTTTACGAGGTTTGAAGAAGCATTCATTGATCATAGTGGACAGGATGTGGGTACTGAGGGTGGACAGAGGTTGTTCGTGGATAAATTTGTGTCGAACTTGTTGCCCGACTTGAGCTATAAATTAAAGAATTCGGAAAGTGCATGGGCTGTTTCTACCTCAGCTCAGATATTGGCCACGGCACAATATTACGAAAATAGGGAGAAAGAAGAGAATGACCGTGCTGACAAAAAGACAAAAGAGCTGAAAACTAAAGTGTTGTTGCAACAAGCGTATCCACCGCGTTCCAATCAGAATGCGCCTCAACAGAATAGGTCGCAGTCTCAATCGAATAGATTGCAGTCGCGTAACGATTCCTCTTTCCAAAGATCCTCGTTAGGGTATAATCAATGTGCTTATTGTAGACAAGAGGGACACATCAAATTCAATTGTCCTGCTCTGAATGAACGTAATAGTGGTAATTCGTCCAAAGGAGGCCGTGGTGGTGCACAGCAGGCATCACGCGGTAGAGGTCGTGGTGTTCAGAATGATCGCTCCGACAATTCATCAAATTCTAATAATTGTTTCGATCAACGTGGATCATCGCAAGGACGATCTGCGCAGTACAATGTAGACGATTATTACGTCGATCAGGGAACTGACGACAGTAATTACTAGGACAGCCAAAGACAAAAGGAGGGAGTGGTATCAGTTCCGGTTGATCAGAGAGGGCCTTACGTCGCAGTTGCTACATCGGGCGTCGTTGAGCCTTTTCTGTTGGACACTGGTGCAGCGAAAAGTTCTATTATGCATTCGAAACTCCCTGGCGCACCTTTGTCTGGCTTAACAAATGTATCCGTTGGATTCTCTGGCGCCCCCGTTAGCAATCCAGTTTCTCGCCCTTTGCCCCTTCAAATTGGGCCACGTGAGCTCGAGGCTCCGTTGATTTTGACTACTGGTTGTGGCGAAAATCTTTTGGGTCTGGATTTGCTTAAACGTCTGTATGCAACATTGTATTGTTCTCCTGCGGGTGTAAAGCTTACGTTAGGAGAAAGGGTTGTCTCTCCTATGTATTTGTCTCTCGACAAGCTCCCACCGGAATTGAGTTCTCTTCCTGTGTCTTTGTGGGCGACGGGTCCAAATGATGTGGGCCTACTTGATATCTCCCCTTATGTTGTTCAGTTGAAAGCTAATGTGCGGCTGCCACGTATTCCCCAATATCGTATCTCCCTTGATGGTGAACGAGCACTGTTAGCGATCATTTATGATTTGATCGAGAAAGATGTTATTGAGGAGACTCGGGGAAACGTGTGCAACAGCCCTGTATTACCCATTCCTAAACGTACTGATCCTACAAAACCGCCTGTTTATCGTTTTGTTATCGATTTACGGGAGGTAAATAAAATTGTGGTTCCTCAATTTCCTGTCGTGCCTGACATCACGGCGCTACTGACTCTGATTCCAGCTACTGCATCATGGTTTTCGGTGATTGATTTGAAAAATGCGTTTTTCAGCATCCCGATTGCCGAAGAGAGCAGGGACCTTTTCGGTTTCTCTCTCGGTGGGCGTAGCTTCCGGTTCAAACGCGCTCCTCAGGGCTACTGTGAAAGTCCATCGATTTACAGTCAAGCCTTGAAGGGTCAACTGGACGCGTTTAGGTTGCCGGTTGGTGCGGCCTTAATCCAATACGTCGACGACTTATTGGTGGCTGCTGATACTCAGGACATTTGCAAGATTGTTACGGTGTCATTGCTGCAACATCTCTGTGAGTTAAATCACAAGGTGTCACCTTCTAAACTCCAATATTGTTGTCAAGAAGTAACCTATCTAGGTCACTTATTGTCAAAGGAGGGAAGGAGATTGACCCCAGAGAGAATTGCAGCGATTGCGCGAATGGCTGTGCCACAAACCCAAAGAGATGTGCGTGCCTTTCTAGGTATCACATCGTACTGCAGGCAGTGGATTCCTAATTTTTCATTGCTAGCGAAACCATTGGTGGCTCTTACGTGCAAGGATGTTTCAACTCCTTTACCATGGACGGAAGAATGTCAGAAAAGTTTTTCTGAATTACGTGATTCGTTGTGTTCGGCTCCTGTGTTAGGTACTCCTGATTACAGTAAGCCTTTTACATTATATGTTCACGAGAGGGAAGGTTGTGCTTTGAGTGTTTTAACGCAACCTTTTGGTGGTAAGCAACGTCCATGTGCATATTTTTCCTCGACCTTAGACCCAGTAGCTAGAGCATTGCCGAGTTGTTTGAGAGCAACTGCGGCAGCTGCGGTCTCTATCCGACAATCAGCAGGATTGGTCATGGATAATATGCTTACGGTGATGGTTCCGCATGCAGTCGATACTCTGTTGAATCGTACGAAAACTCAGCACTTGACGAGTGCGAGGTTGTCTGGGTACGAATTGACGCTTCTGGCAAGCCATATTCAGATAAAACGTTGTAATGTCCTAAATCCGGCAACTTTGTTACCAATTAGTGCAGAGTCAGATGAAGTAGCAGAACATGACTGTTACTTGCGGACAGAAGAGGAAACAAAAGGTCGAGTGGACCTTAAAAACACCCCATTGGAAGACCCGGATGGCACCTTGTATGTGGATGGGTCATGTTTTAAGTTGTCAAATGGCGATGTGACTACTGCTTATGCTGTGGTAACATTGAATGCTGTTGTTGAGACTGCGAGATTGAATCAGAATTCTGCCCAAGCTGCAGAATTGATTGCTCTCACTAGAGCATGTGTGTTAGCAAAAGGGAAACGTGTGAATGTGTACACCGATAGCCAGTATGCTTTCGGTGTAGCGCATAGTTTTGGACGATTGTGGCGAGAGCGTGGTTTCTTGACGTCGCATGGTACGAAGATTCAGCATGGCCAGCTTGTGAATGATCTTTTGGATGCACTGACTTTGCCTACGCAAGTTGCGATTGTTAAGTGTAGTGCGCACCGTAAAGTCACGGATGATGTTGGTCGTGGTAACGCGTTTGCAGATGAGATTGCTAAGGAGACTGCCCGGAACCTTAGTACTCGAATGTATGTGACGAGATCGGTTAGGTGGCCTACAGAATCAAGTATGTGTGTAGATACTTTTGAGAGTGTGAAAGCAATTCAGAACGAGGCCACTGAGACTGAAAAGATGAAGTGGAAAGAAAGTACGGGAAAGTTGGATGCGAATGGTTGTTGGATTGATTTGTCGGATCAGAAAAGATGGATGTTGCCCGATGCGTATGTGCTGGCCGTTGTGACAATGGCACATGGGTTAGCACATGGGTTAGCACATATTAGCGCGAAAGGCATTTGCAAGTTGTTGTCGCCTGTGTGGAAGAATGATGGAATTACAAAGTGTGCTGAACGTTTGGTGAAGAATTGTATGGTATGTATAATGTACAATCCTGGCAAAGGAACCCCAACTCCTCCTGGCAATTTTGCTCCTCCTTCGTATCCCTTTGAGGTGATCCAATTGGACTTCATCCATATGGAGCGATGCAATAACCTGAAATACGTTTTGGTTGTGGTTTGCGCATTCTCCCGATGGATCGAGGCCTATCCCCTCAAAGATAATACTGCTTTGTCTACTGCGAAAATCCTACTGAAGGAATACTTTCCTCGGTATGGAATGCCTAGAGTCGTGTGGTCGGATAACGGAAGTGAGTTTGTTGGAAGTGTGATGAAGAGTGTGTGTAAGGGCCTTGGAATTAATCAGAAATTCCATAGCGCCAACCATCCCCAGTCAGCTGGATTGGTTGAGGGGTACAATGGCACCCTTAAACTAAAGTTAGCGAAGATTCAGACTACGACTGGTCTTTCGTGGCCTGACGCTTTGCCTCTAGCATTACTGTCAACTAGGGCGACTGTACACTCCCGAATAGGGCTTAGTCCCTATGAGATAGTGTTCGGCCGTCCTGCGAATGTGTGGGGGGTTCCTAGGCCAGGAATATTCTCTGATCTTGAGTATCCGATGTTGATTGACTACTTACATGACTTGACTGCTAAACTGAGGTTAATTCATCAACAGGTTTACGACGCCCTGCCGACGCAGACGGAGGGTCCAGGCCACCAGCTCCAGCCCGGTGATTGGGTAGTTACCCGTAACTTCTCACGCAAGAAGAATCTGGACCCCCGTTTTGTTGGACCTTACCAGGTGCTCCTGGCCACGAGGACTGCCGTTCGTCTTGAGGGGCGGAAGAATTGGGTACATGCTACCCATTGTAAGCGAGTCCCTATTCCTCTGCCGGCAGACCCGTGGGTAAGGAAAGGCATTGCGTCAACAGAAACAGAAACATTGCCGGCGTTTGTACCGTTTAGCGACTCACAGCTGGTTGGAGAACCCTCAGCGCAGCAGAAAGCCACTGTTGAATATTTGTCAGCAAAAGACTCAAGAACAGATCAACGAACTGATCAGCAGGACGCTGTCTCTTCAACAGATCCTTTGTTCGACGAGCAGACACGTCCCGGGAAACATCGATATTCTTTGCGATCTCACACTAAGGACAAATAAAATTTTCTTGCGTTGCTGTAATTGACAACTGCAATATCCTCGTTTCCCATGATCAATTTTGAACATTCACATCATTGAAATTTTTTTGTACATATGTTGAGCTTTTTCCTTGTATCTTTTTCCTTACAGCTGAGAAATATTGTGCTAATATATATACATATTGTGTATTGAAGGCCGTAGGGCCGCGCGCGTACTTCCTTCTGGACAGTGGGTCTTGACGTTAGGTTAAAGGCCGTCGGTTCCTAGGAACTCCTGGGGATTGACTATTGCTGCACGGAACGAAGTGCGTCAAGAAACGTTGCGGACGGTCGTAGGGAATGGCATTTTCGAAGCTAAATGATTTGGAAGGAGCTCAAGTCTACAGATTCAAGCTGCAGCAACTCAGTCGTACTAAATGTTTTATATTTCCATTGTTTATGTTGTTTCTGACTGCTTCTGCATTTTTGGCGGGTGGGGTGTATTACACTATGTCTTACTTCTTACCTGCTACCCCTACTCCTACTCCTCACCCTAATCTTACTACTACTGCTTCTCCCCATTCCTTCCACATGTTACCGGAACACGAGCAGGCTAGACGTGTAGAATTCCGCAACAATTCCTTTATTCAGCTCCTCCACCAGCATCAGTTAGTGGTTAACACAACTAATTGTTGGGTGTGTGGGTTGATGCCACATACTACGGGTAAGGGAATTCCGTATCTGGTGTTACCGTATAGTTCCCAAGGGTCAGCTCGAGCATTCCAAACAATGTTTCGAAGCGCACTGGGTTTCCACCCCAATCGAGAACCACGTTCCCCCAACTCTGGTCCTACCTCGTATCAGAAGCTGCTGTCCATGGCAATAGAGGATATGGAAGATGAGATCCATGATCCTTTTCTTATCCCTGAAGAAGAGGTACGAGCTTATAAGGTCCTAAGTAGAGGGGAATACAGTTTGTTCACTAGTGAAAAACAGCTTAAAAGCTCGCCTCCAATATGGGTCGTACCCCACACTGGTAATTTGTGTCTCATGGGTCGTGGCCAAGGTCCGCAAGCCCGATTTGGAGACAGTGCTTGCACTGAAACCTACGTTGTGCCAATGACCCCGTCCCCTGTGTTTCTGGCTGCCAAGGGTACTTACTTTATCTGTAATGATCGTGCATACACATGGTTGCCCGCAGACTTTATGGGCACATGTTTCATTGCAAATCTGTTGCCTCCGACGTTCACTGTAGATGCCGATTATCATAAGACTAGAGTTGTACGAGGCGTAATTAGCGAAGAAGACACCGCCGGTCAAGAGGCAGGAGACTTTTTCAAGGGTTTCCTCCCGTTTTGGGGACCTATGGTTAATAGTAGGAACCTGAGACAGTTGACTCGAGTGGTAGAATCGACAGCTAATGTTACTGCCAGTGCCCTTGGTAATATCACCACAGAACTTCAGGCGGAGAGGCTTATGACGTTACAAAACCGCATGGTTTTAGATGTCGTCTTAGCAGATCGCGGTGGGGTATGTAAGGTGATCCATTCGAGCTGCTGTATTTTCATCCCAGATAATGCTCCTACTGTCTATCAAGCCATCTCGAAGTTGCATAAGATCTCTGAATCCATACACGTGGATGTAGGGGATTGGACGCTACTTGGATGGTTTTGGGGCCTGATGTCGACTTGGGGTTGGAAGATTCTGATGATCATCGGAGTTGTGGTAGTGTTCCTGTTCACGTGTTGCCTTTGCGTGCAGTGTGGTCCTGCCTTATGTGGCCTCTGTGCTACAACGTGTATGAGACAACCATCTGTTACCAAGGGGACTCGGTTGGACAGAGCTATGCTACAACAACATCTCGATGGTCTGATGAATATCGAATATGATTCCGACTAGTGCTTGCCTACATGAGGGCAAAAGGAGCGTCTGAGGTTCCGTGACAATTGTAAGTGGTGTTTTCGACTCGCACGAATATGGTCGAGTCTGGTATCTATGAACCGCAAATGACGAGTTTAGTAAGTGTGCGCAGTTTCGCTGTGCTAACTTAAACCGTTCGTTTGTTATGTGGGTTTTTTCTCTGTACCCACGGGTTCCATCTTAGATACGGCATCCATTTTGTCTCTTGCCCTCAAGTAGTCAGCGAACGGACGCTGTCCGCTTCGTGACCCTGGGACTCCCAAGATATTGGCGGAAGACACATGTTCTTTGTAAGTATCTTTATGACGAGGGGGTTGCTGCTGTAAGGCAGGTGGCGCCGCTCGAGGCTCATCTTGCCGCATGGACTTATTGTCTCAGCCGTGCATCTCATTAGGCACGTCCCTTTGATGCCTGTATCTCGTGCTTTCCGATACCTCCCCCTTTTACACCCTCTCCGATCTCCCCACTGTCTCCGTCTTCCTCTGCACCTGTCTTTGTTCTTATTTCGATCTACTTTACTGCTGGTTGGAATTTGCTAATGGTGGGAAGATGGGTTGTTACAGTTGGGAACCGCCAAATGTTTCCGCACTTATGATCCGGACCTCATGTGTTTGAAAGCGACCAAAGCGACCCCTCTGGGGGATGATGGTGGGAACCGGGTTGTAAACTTTTGTGTACCATGTTATCCTATGGGTAAAAACTGTATAAAAGGAGCGATCCACAGAACCAATTTGAAGCAGTCTCCCCGAACTACACTCGATGTACTTCCTGTGACTTCTGTGTTCCCTGCAGCTAATAAACCTTGAATCTTTGACGTCGAAGGAAGTGTCCCGTGTCTCTGTGACTTGTACGCCGGAGCAGGTTACCCACGAAGGTTTCAGGTGTTGTGCCCTGGCACCGCTGGGTCTAGAAGAACCCAGTCCTTCAGTCATCAGCCCCAGAAGCCGCAGCGTCAACCTGACCGAGACTCGGGATAACGGCTGGAAGATGGGAATCAGAGCCTGTATATCCCGAACCCGCTGTTCGGGCGGGTAAACCAGAAACTGGGCCGAGTCGAGAACCGCTCCGATGAAGAGGAGCTTCTGAGAGGGACACAGGTGTGACTTCGGCACATTGATGGAGAACCCCAGCATATGCAGGAGGTCGGCCGTAGTCTGGAGGTGGTTGACGACTGCCTGGGGCGAACCCGCCTTCAACAACCAGTCGTCTAGGTAGGGAAAGACTGACACCCCTAACCTGCGCAGATGAGCTGCGACCACCGCCATCACCTTCGTGAACACCCGTGGGGGGCTGGTAAGGCCGAAGGGGAGCACGGTAAACTGAAAGTGCTCTTGGCCTACCGTGAACCGCAGACAACGCCGGTGGGCCAGCAGGACGGGGATGTGGAAATAGGCGTCCTGCAAGTCCAACGCTACCAGCCAGTCTTCCGGGTCCAGATCAGCTAGGACCTGAGCCAAAGTCAGCATCTTGAACTTCTCCTTCCGGAGGAAGCCGTTGGCGTTCCGCAGGTCCAAGATAGGACGTAGGCCCCCTTTGCACTTCTTGGGTACCAGAAAGTAGTGGGAGTAACATCCACACCCTACTTCTGGCCCAGGAACGCGCTCGATGGCCCCCTTGGCCAAGAGGGCCGTGACTTCCTCTTGCAGAAGTTGCAAGTGATCCCCCGACAGGCGGTGGCATTGCGGTGGCATGGATGGAGGGGTCGCCTCGAAGTGGAGGGAGTAGCCCCTTCGGACGATCTGCAGCACCCACCTGTCCGATGTGATAGTGCGCCAGTGGGAGAGGTGATGGCGAACCCTGCCTCCCACAGGCGTCACATGGGCCTGAAAACTCGGACTAGGAAGGTTTTGAGGCGGGTGCTGTGGAGGGAGGTGTGGACTGGCCTCGCCGTTGTCCCCGACCGCCGCCACGGCGGTTTCCACGGCCGCCACCGCGCTGTTGGACATTCTGCGGCGCGTGGCTGGCAGCACGTGTGGGGACGCCCCTTCCGTGGCCACGAAAGGAGCGAAAAGCACCCGATTGCTGGCGTGGGGCAGAGAGGCCCAAGGACTTGGCCGTAGCCCTGGAGTCCTTGAAACATTCCAGCGCATGGTCTGCCTTGTCGCCGAAGAGGCGACGGCCATCAAACGGCATGTCCAGAAGAGTGGCCTGGACATCGGCCAAGAAGTTGGCGGACCTCAACCAGGCGTGGCGTCGAACCACCACTGTCGTTGCCATCGCCCTGCCCAGTGAGTCCGTTGTATCCAGCCCACACCGAATGGAATAACGCGCCACATCTCGTCCCTCCGCAAGGGTTTGGGCGAGTTTAGCCCGGACCTCCTCCGGGCATTGTGGCAGCACGTCCGCAACCGTGTCCCACAAAGTGTGGGTGTAGCGGCCCAAGAGACAGGTGGTATTAACAGACCGCAGCCCTAGGCTAACAGACGAGAAGACCTTCTTCCCGAACTGTTCATATCTCTTGGATTCCCTGTCGGGCGGGGCCGACGGGAATGTGGTCTGGGAATTGGAGGCCTGGATGACCAGGCTCTCGGGGGTGGGATGGGTGGACAAAAAGCATGGGTTGCCCGGGGCGGGGCGGTAGCGTCTGGCCACGTTCCTATCCACAGGCGGACCTGTGGCGGGCTTGGACCAAGTGCCCACAAGAACGTCACACAAGGCCTCATTGAACGGCAGCAGAGGCTCGGCCGAGCTTGACTGCGGTTTGAGGACCTCAGTGAGGAGGTTAGTCCTCACGGCCGCGACGGGGAGCTCAAGGTTTAGGGCCTTGGCTGCCTTCGTCAACACTACGCTATATCTAGATCCCTCCTCCGAAGCCACAGTCGGAGGGGAGACAAATCCAGTGTCTGGCGATGTGTCAATACCACTGGCCTCCCCAAGCTCATATGTCCAGTCCTGTTGAGACTGGCACTCTTGTGCCAGAGGGTCATCGGACCCCTCCCAATCCTCCTCGTCACCTGTGTCCTGTAATCCAGGATTAGTAGACAGGGACTCCTCATGGAGATTAAAATCTCCAAAGGCAGACGGAATCGGCGCCCAGCGGCGCCGTTCCGACGCCTGAGTCGGACCGCAGGAAACATTAGGGGCGGCACCCACAGTGGGCGCCGGGGGCGACACCTGTGGGGACGGCGCCGGTGAGGTCGTAAGGTCGACCGGCGACGCCCCGGGACCGAAGTCGCCGGCGGCGCCGGGGCCGAAGCACCCGACGGCATCGTGGCCGAAGCACCCGACCCGTTAGGACCTCCAGACGGAACCGTTGGGCCCGAAGGCGTCACGGGAACCGACGGAGGAGGGAGGGTCCTCATGGCCATGAGGTACCGCTTGATCTCCTCCGGCGTTGCGCCGTGCCCAGGGACCCGAAGGTGTGGGGCAGGCGGCGATGCTTGCGACCCCCGCGGAGCCGCGTGGGCGTGTCGCCCGAGCCCCCGGCCGCATCGTGCGAGCGTCGGGGTGGGTCGGAGGAACGATGACGTCGCTCCAACCTCTCATGCCTCTTACCTGAGGACTTGGAACCTGACGACCGGTGTCCACTCCCGGAGCTTCGATGACTCAGACCTCGCGACCTGTCCCTCGACCTCCCGTGGGACCGGGACCGGGACCTGGAGCGGCGCGGGGCCGACTGCCTCAGCTCGAGTCGCTTGCGGGACCGCTCCCGCCTAGCCTTCGACGTCAGGGCCCGGCAGTCGGAGCAGGTTCGATCGTCATGGTCGAGGCCTAAGCACTTCAGGCACCGGCGATGGGGGTCCGTGACCGACATCAGTCGATCGCACTTCGAGCAGGGCTTGAACCCGGGCATCCCTACCGGCACCGATAGAGTCGAAGACTCGAAGAAAAAGAGTGATCAAAAGATCAAAAAGTTCAGTCAAAAATTGACTGGGGGTAGAGCTTCTCCGGATCTGCGCTAGCTGGCGCGGAAAAAAGAAGAACTGACGTCAGAGCGCATGGGCGGCGTCTAAGTACTCCGACGATGTCATTTCGGCGCTAACGGCGCCGAAGACGGACGCGGAGCCGCAGACGACGCCTACCGACGCGCAGGGGTATTGCTACGCAAAAATTTCTGGATCCAGTCTGACGCCTGGGGATATTCTAAGGTAAGGAATCTATCACTAACGTGTCTCTTTCAGATTCTAAGGTTGTATCTTTTTTCAGAGGGCTTCCTTTGGGGAGACTGGTGTTCTTGGTTCGGAGTTCTTTCTTTCCGCCGAGGAGACCTTCCTCTGGAATGGAATCTTTTTTTTTTGGGAGTGGATTGTTTATTTCCATCCCAGCTCTTTTTCGGAGTGTTTAGATTATTTTTAATAAATAATTTTTCAGGATTTTCAAGTAGTTGGGGTTTTACCGGTTTACCACCCAAACTATCTCTACCTAGTTCTTCATAGGATTTTTCTATGATTCTGGCAAGTTCAATTGGTTGATCTGTTATATCTGTTTCTTTCAATTTTTGGCGGATCGCCACAGATGCTGCTTCTCCTTTTATGTTGGCTAATAATATAGCCGAGACCTGCTTGAAGTCTTTCAGTAATTTCATACCAAGAGTTAAAGCAGGTTCTGGACCGTATTCATTTTGAATCTGTCTTAGTACATCTGGTATCACCGCCAGAGATGGAACACCATGTGTTTTTGTGTAAATGGAAGCAAAGACTGTGCCCCAAGTGTCACAGTCCTCCACATGTGGTGCGACTCCCATTGGAAGGCAGATAGTCAGAATTCTGTGTTTCTCACCAGGGGTAGTATTCGGGAATACTGCCTCTATTTGAATTATCTTTTGTGCTAGCCAGAATGGAATTTGTTCCCGTTTTGCAGGTGTTTTACCAAGACATGATTGTATGTTCTGTGGTGTAATTTTATTTGTGTTCCCCTGATGAGGGGTCAGCTGTGGAATGTTAATAGCTGGTTGGACTGTTGCAGTTCGCATTACATATTGGACTAACTGTCTGTGAATTTTAATTGGTAATTTTAGCTGTGCTAAAAGTTCTTTGTCTGACATTTTTTCGATGTCTGGATGTGGTGTGTAGCTGGCTAGAACCGGCCACGTTGCTCCTGGTCTACCTAGTGGACCGAGCCTGGTGATGTGATCATTATGTTTTAGGGCGCCTTTAAACCAGAGCAGGTGCTCTTGGTAATTTAGTGGGATTTCCACATACTCGAAAGGAGTGTATTCTTCCGGAGGTTCCTCTATTTTGTAATAGTGGAATTCGTGTGTTGTAGCGTTTGCCGCTGGAAAGTTTATCCATGAATAGAATACCTCTGTATGCCGATATTCGTGTGCCTCTATCACGAAAATGACTGTACCACCTCGTGATGTTAGTCCGTTTTCTATAAGTTTTAAAGTTATAATTTTTTCTTATGTTGACCGGAATGAGGATAGCATTCCGGTCATTCTGTAGGAGACTCGTGTCATTCTCCATTAGTTGGGCTGCTAATCTAGCTGCTTTTCTTTCGTCTTCACTATCTGGCATTTTTACTGGCAGAAAAGGTTTTTGTGTTGTGATCAAGTTTCAAGGAGACAAAAGATTAGGTGCACAATATTTTGGAACACTGTATCCTTCAACGTTGACTAAACCAAAATCTCTACATAGGAATCTCTTCCTACTAAGTTCAGGCGGATTTTAACCTTTCACCCACTCCAGGCGTCTATTGGAGTATTTACGGGAAAAAGGGTCTGTGTGAAAAAGCACGACTGAGTTACTCTAACGTCTTGCGTTAGTTTTATCGCCTTACCAAACGTTGGGCGCCATGTAGTGTAGTTCCTATTTTCCCTATAGGCTCTGCGCATTGGAATAACATAAACAGCAGTGTAGACGTAGGACTGAGGTCTTCTAGGTCTCTACTGACTATGTTAGACTTAATTTAGGTTTGCGCCAGCTAGCTCAGAGGTCACTGGAAACTTTCTTGAATGAATAGGAAGAGATCAGCTTCCCTGGCTCAGACAAGAAGGGATTCAGCTTCCGACAACCGCATAAACATGACAACTTTGCTCCTTCAGAATAAGAGTAAATCTCTAGAGTCGTGAAAACAATAGACAGCTATTTCAGTCAGTAGATGTGCGTTCTTAGTTTCACCAGAGTGCAGAGAATAGAGAGACGGGCGTTTTCAATAAAAGGTATTATTTATTGAGCAGTCTTCCTTCTCATGCAAAAGAAATGAATTGCCACAATTGCAATACTTAATATAAAGTAAAGTACGTACAGTAAAAGGAGTATTATAAAATAATACTGCAAAGGCATGGATATGGTTTCTTAGCCATAAGACACTTTAAAATGGATAAAATATATACATACATATACACATAGGCTAACGTCCTCAACTGGTGCTTCTAAACTACGCCTACCCCGGTGTACCTGACCTAAGCCTAATACGTGGGAAGGAGTAAGTAAGTAGCAGTTTAAGTTAAGTAGGTTTGTTGCCAAGGATCTGTTCAAGAATTCTCTCTAAGGGTTTAGTCAGCACTGTACCTTGGGAATAGAATGTAGGAGGTCTGGTATCTCTCTCTCAGGACTCGATATCCCAGTCACCCGCAAGGGTAGGCTGGAAACGCCGGATCTGGATTTTCTTGGCAGGAGAAAAGACAGCGTCTTTCTCAGCGCGTCAAAGAGGAGGGGCAGCGTCCGTGGGCTTCTCGCGTCTGCTGGGCTCTCGGGAAGTAGATTAGCTGCTCTGCTCCAAAACCACCACCGTGTGTTTGCTTAAGGCAACGTTGGTATATTTATACCTGAAAGGTGCTGAGTTTGACGTAAGGTTTGGACATAAGACGCCAATAAAGATGTCACTAAGAACTGGCAGTTCTTACAGTGCTCGCAGGAGTTGTATTACAAATCAAAACAAAGCAAGTGGGGATTTCCCAGGTTGCTGGAGGTTTGGTGTGTCGAAAGAACTCGGTGTGCTCTCTAGGAATCCAAGGAAGTAGCTTTTGCCGTGCCTTGGACTGCAAGGGCAATTTACTGAAATATGGATCATTTCTTATGCCATTATAGGGGTATTATTGATTATAGCCATACAGGGGCATAAAGTCACAATATTGAATCGGGTTCCTAGATAAAACACATCAGTATCATCACTAATTAATTACCAAGGATCCTTACTCATAGGTCTTAAAATGGATTGAGGACACCCATCACCAGATTAGATGAGATCACCATTCTAAAAGATGTATTTATTTATTTATAAAGCTTTTCAACACAAACCAATGTGTCCAGGACTATATGCTCCAACAGACTTAACTCAGACTGGACAGTAGTATTTTCTTAATAAAGAGGCACAGTTAGTGGCAATTACAGCATTAACACTCCAATCAAAAGAGATTAACCACAATAGGAAGAGCCGGCTAATAGTCTGCCGGCAAATACAGAAGGTTTGAAGGCAAAATGTTAGGGGAAAACCACGCCAAAGATGCCAGTTCTAACAAGACAAGGACCAACACAGCACCCCCACCCCCCCAACAAAACACAAACCATCACAGATGGTAGTAATCAAGAGACTACAAGGAATATAAGGAAGTCAAGAATTATCATAATATACCCAAATAAAGAGTAGGTGACTGCAGATGCCCAAGTCTCCCAAAAGCTAACAGTAGCCTCCTTGCAGTGGCTTGTCGTGTAGTTCCAATTCGGACACTGCAAAGCTTCAAGTACGCCAAAGATATTAAAGCATGGGCAGTTGCTCAAGAAATCCTACCTTTTAGGCTTCACCCAGGGAAAGTGATCTTTCATCAGTTTCTTAAACAGTCTCTAATATTACATAAGATGACTCAGGTACACATGAATCATACCAAAGTCCTTACCAAGGATCCTTATGAATTCACTAAGCCTATTATGCACAACAAATAAAAAAAATATGACTACATTTTTCCAAACAAACCAATGTGTGAAAGACCAAAAGTGCTGTCCGGCTTAACTCAGAGATAGGACAGCAGTATTCGGTTAACATAATAGTGGTTCAGTTAGTGGCAATAACTCATTAAGATGTCCATCAAAAGAAATGTATAACAATAGAGCCGTCCCACACAAGGCCCTTCCAAACAGAATGTTTGAAGGCAGAATGTATAGGAGAACCACGCCAAAGATACAAGGTTTAACAGGTCAAAATCCCCACTCACCCCCAAAAATAAATCCATTATAGCTTGTAATTTTAATGAAGGGACAACACATCGGACTACCTTGGAATATAAAAAGTTAAAAACTATCATAATATATCAAACTAAAGAGTAGGGAGCGGCAGTTGTCTGCAACCAAAAAACTAACACCAGCCCTCTTGCAGTGGCTTGTAGTGTAGATTTTGAATGTACAGTTTCAATTGTGACATTGCTGAAGCTTCATGTATGCCAGAGGTATTAAGGCATGGGCAGAAGCTCAAGGCGTCTAACCTTCAATGCGGCCCACGAAGAAAGTGATCTTTTGCCAGTTTCTTATCCTCTTTCCAGGAAAGCACTACCTCTTGCTGTTGCTCTATCCTCTGGCATGTTATCAATTTTTTAGAACCCTAGGCGAAGTATTGAAGTGATGCGAGTAGCATTTTCTAAACTGTATGTACAGTTCAATATGTGGGCTCGCATATGCAGATATGGAATAATTAAATTAAGATTATGAATGAGGGCAAAATTCCAACTGATGAAACAAGTACACATGAATCATTGAAAATTAATTTCCCAGGATACTTACGAATGTGTGTTAAAGTGGATTAAAGACACCCAACACCTTATTAGACATGATCACCATTCTCCAAGTCCATGTGACTAAACATATTTTTATTAAAAAATTTAACACATAAATCCATGCGTACTAGACAATAAGCACCAGCAGGCTTAGCTCTGAGACAAGACTGTAGTATTCTGTTACCGTAGAAATACAGTTAGTGGCAACATGGCCATCAAAAGAAATGCACCATAATAGACAGAGCTGCCAAACAGACTGGAGGCACCAAAAACAGGAGGAATGCTGACAACAATTTAGGGGAGAGCCAGACCTAGGATGCCACGTCCAACAGGCCAAGAACCAACCCGCCCTCCAAAAAAGAACATGCCTTCACAGCTGGTAGTAGTAATGAGAGGGCAACACATCTGACTACCTTGGAGCATAGGAAGCCACAATAATAATCTACCCAAATAAAGAGTAGGTGGCAGCAGCTGTCTATGACTCCCAAAAGTTAGCAGCCTCCTTCAGTTACTGGTCATGTAGCTTTTAAATTTATAGTTCTAATTTGAACATTGCTGAATCTTCAAAAATACCAGAGACATTAAGGTATGGGCAGGTGTTCAATGCGTCCTACCTTATAGGCTGTCCCAAGGGAAAGGAATTTCACCAGTTTCTAAACCTCTTTTCAAGAAGCCTCTACCTCTCACTGTTGCTCAATCCTCTGTCTTTTTTTTATTCTAGGCAGGACATTGCAGTGATTAGAGTGACATTTTCTGAAAGCTTAATGTACAGTTCAATGTGTGGGCTTAGTTTTACAGATCGAGTAATATTCAGATTTTGAATGGGGGGAAAAACTCCATCAGATGACACAGATACACATGAATCATACCAAAGTCCTTGACCACAATACTTACCAATATACATCTTAAAGACACACCTTGTCAGAAGGGGTTGCCAATATAAGCCCATGTTATTAAACACATTTTTAAAAATATTAAAAAAAGATTTCAACAGAGCAAAACAATGTGGACAAGCCCATACGCGCTGCCAGGTTTATACCATACAGGACAACCGTGTTCAGTTACCAAAATAGAGATATAGTTAGTGGCAATTACAGCCTCAACATGCACCACAATAGTAAGAGCCACAAAAACTGAGCTGTCAAAAAAAACTGATATTTGAAGGCAAAAAGTTGGGAGAGAACCACACCAAGACTGTCAGGTGTAACAGGACAAGAGACAACCCCGCCACCACCACCCCCGCCAATAAAAACCAAAAAAAAAAAAAAAAAAAAAAAGCTATCCCAGCAGGTAGTAGTAATGTGGGGTACAAAAGGGGGTGGTGATGGACTGAGCATCTGAATCAATCAAACACTCACACCCAGTCAAAAGATCTGGGTTTAATCCATCACCGTTCTTTAGCCCACACTGCCACCCCATTTCAGACATGGCTATATGCAAATCAGTCTGACCCTGTGCCTCTTGGGAACAGTCCAGCCCGAACTGCCAAGCCATGTCTTCCCTGGACCGGAAGCAAAATTCAGAGGACTGGTTTCTGGCATTCCAGCCGTCTTCAGCCCGGCTTGCTTGAATCCAGTGGCAAAGTGAGCAAAGGACTCACGTCTGAGCATACCCTGCCACACTTATGGCGGCCAAAAGCGGTACAAAAGGGGGTGGTGATGGACTGAGCATCTGAATCAATCAACCACTCACACCCAGTCAAAAGATCTGGGTTTAATCCATCACCGTTCTTTAGCCCACTCTGCCACCCCAGTTCAGACATGGCTATAAGCAAATCAGTCTGAACCTGTGCCTCATGTGAACAGTCCAGCCCGAACTGCCAAGCCATGTCTTCCCTGGACCGGAAACAAGCTTCCGAGGACCGGTTTCTGGCATTCCAGCCGTCTTCAGCCCGGCTTGCTTGAATCCAGTGGCAAAGTGAGCAAGGGACTCACGTCTGAGCATACCCTGCCACACTTATGGCGGCCAAAAGCGGTACAAAAGGGGGTGGTGATGGACTGAGCATCTGAATCAATCAAACACTCACACCCAGTCAAAAGATCTGGGTTTAACCCATCACTGTTCTTTAGCCCACTCTGCCACCCCAGTTCAGACATGGCTATATGCAAATCAGTCTGAACCTGTGCCTCATGTGAACAGTCCAGCCCGAACTGCCAAGCCATGTCTTCCCTGGACCGGAAACAAGCTTCCGAGGACCGGTTTCTGGCATTCCAGCCGTCTTCAGCCCGGCTTGCTTGAATCCAGTGGCAAAGTGAGCAAGGGACTCACGTCTGAGCATACCCTGCCACACTTATGGCGGCCAAAAGCGGTACAAAAGGGGGTGGTGATGGACTGAGCATCTGAATCAATCAAACACTCACACCCAGTCAAAAGATCTGGGTTTAACCCATCACTGTTCTTTAGCCCACTCTGCCACCCCAGTTCAGACATGGCTATATGCAAATCAGTCTGACCCTGTGCCTCATGGGAACAGTCCAGCCCGAACTGCCAAGCCATGTCTTCCCTGGACCGGAAACAAGCTTCCGAGGACCGGTTTCTGGCATTCCAGCCGTCTTCAGCCCGGCTTGCTTGAATCCAGTGTCAAAGTGAGCAAGGGACTCACGTCTGAGCATACCCTGCCACACTTATGGCGGCCAAAAGCGGTACAAAAGGGGGTGGTGATGGACTGAGCATCTGAATTAATCAAACACTCACACCCAGTCAAAAGATTTGGGTTTAATCCTTCACCGTTCTTAATGTGGGGGCAACACACCCGAGTTGCATTGGAGCATAAGAAGCCACTTTCCTAATGTACCCAAATAAAGACTCCGTGACATTTCATGGATATCTGTCCACCCCTAATTCTTACTGCAAAGTTAGACATGTGGCACAAAATGCCTGCAAAGCAGCTTTGTTTGTGACACCTTTAAATCTCTCACCACTCCCCTACCGAGACACATAGTATCATTTGACTTCCCACTAGCAAGCAGAAAGGGATCCCGGGCCTGATCCAAATAGGAGCACCCATGAAAAGACAGAAGCAGCAGCAGAGTTAGCCTAGAGAGTACCCCTGAAGGGTATAGCACTCAGTCTCCTTAAGGTGGGTCTCCTGGAGGAACACAACATGCCATCCCAATGTTTCAATTAAGACAGAACAATGCAACTCTAGGGGAAGGGGAGGAAAGAGAGGCCCGGCACATTCCACAAAAGCAACTTAATTTGTGTAACCATAGCTAGTGGTTCAGGAGGGAGAGGGGAAACCCCAGGGAACTGCCCAGCAACTGAACCTCACAGAGCCAAGAGGGAACCATTGTACCAAAAGTCACCACAGCCTCATACGTACCACTCCGGCAAACAAGCAAGTACACAACAACAATAACCCAACAGTCCCCCCCCTCCCGTGGGCTGACACATACAACCCATCCTGTCCAATCACCACAGACAGGGCCCAGCTAGGAACAAACTAAATGCCAAAAGGCCAACTAGAGCCATTCAGGAAAAACATATGTGGGGTGGAGCAGTCAGCAAGAGGTGGAGAACCAACACTCAAGGAAGACAACATTTCAATGGGACAGGTCCTGCAAGCCCTTCCCTTGCACACATCCAATAGGAGTAAAGATGTACCAACCTGCCTCAAAACAATGTATACAAGCAGGACAAAAGACCCATCAAAAGCTAAGTGGAGCACTTCTAACCAACTAGTCAAAGGTTCAAAATAAGCTTTATTCGATATTCAGCAAAGAAATATCATATAAGCGTCATAATATATCATACAAGCATACAATTACAGATCAATTCATTTAAATAAGTAAATAAAAATGAAAAAGTGTTTCGGAGAAATCATAACCATTTAAAAAGCAAGATCTGGAGAACCAGCCTTAGCGTGAAGCAATCGATTAGGCCTTGATACATAAAGAAAAAATGACATAGCATGTACGACAAGACTATTATTAAGAACATATTGGGCTTTTTCCATTTTACATGCCTGTGTAAAAGAGTAATAAACACGTTGTAGCCAGAGTCCCCTTTCACCATGTGTTATTGTTCATTACTCTGGGGCCCGGGTAAAAATCAAACAAGTCCCAAATAGAAATACGGCCATCTCCGGGTTTTGGTTGAAAAAGTCTTAAATAGGGGACAATATTCCTGTGTTTAAATCTGATTAATATCAGGTCTCCCGGAATGTCTTTAGGCAATCTGCCTAACCACCCCACCCTCCTGACGCTCAAAATTCCGCCATCTAAGGCGGGCGGCAGCGGTCTGTTGTTGTTAAGCCAAAAGATGGTCTTATTTAGCAGATCCTCGCTTGTTTCGTGATTGCCCTGACCAAGTTCAGGCACCCCGGAAAGAACGGACACGTAAGGGGCAGCTTCAGGGGGTAAATTAATTCTATGCCTTCTTGCCTGAGGATATCTAGAGGCGTTAAAAGGGGCACTGGTAGGCTTAAGAGTGTTATTACGGCCCCTTGGGAAGGGTATGCTCAGGGCAGGGTCAATTGTTCGTGCTTTCCTGTGTTCAATGGAAATAGGCTTGTCAGGGTTTGTACAGAGCGTGGAACGTGGGGAAACAGCAGAATTTACAGTTGGTGGGTAAGTCCTTTTTACTATTTGTTCAACACTGGTCAACCTGTCTCCCAACTCCTTAATTTTAGTGACCAGGGGTAACAGAGCAGCATTCAACAATCGCTCAAATTGGGCCAATAGGGTCGATTGAAGGGGGGGGACAGGATTATTTAATATAGTCCCTGCTTTATGTGGCGTTAATACAATTGGATTGGCAGGGAAAGATGAGGAGCTACAACACATTAGATCGACATTTAATGGAGTTTCCTCGTTGTTAAACAGGATTAAATCAGGGGATACAGGTACAGCCTGGGTGGTACAGTTTATGAGATCAGTGTCTTTACCCACTCTGGAGGGGGTTAATATATCAGGGACATAGTTAGTGCCGCACATGGCATTAAGCTCTTCCCAAATAGACATAATGGGAGGACTACGTAGGGCCCGATTGCGACACTGGACAGTTGAACATAAATATGTATAAGGTAGAATGTCTCTGTACCTCTAATGTTAGGACCAAGTGGGGTGGCCCGTCCCGTCCTCCTTGTGCCTCTGAGGGCCACAGAGGGCCCGCCCTTTGCCCGGGCTTCTCCCGGCGCACTCCCGCGCAGCGGGTTAAGGATTCAAATATGAAGAGTGTATGACGGGGGGCGTGGCTAGCAGGGTGCGCAGGCCTGGTCACACGGCCTCGCAGGGACTCCTGGACTACCGAGTCCCTGCGGCGCTCCTCCCCTGCTGCTGCCAAGTTCTTTTCAGCCACCACCACGGAGGACCCGGTGCCTCCAAGCGGCACCCGCGGAGCGGGTGCTGCGAGGCGCTGTGTGAAGAATGCTGGCTCCCTGAAGCTGAATCCCAGGAGCAGGGATTCGTGGACAAGCCCTCGCGCTGTCGGTCCGCTTTGCTTCTCGCTCCCAATTAGCCCACAGGTGAGGCGCTATACATCTAGTCAACCAACTAGTCAACTTACACCCAGAGTGACCCCAGACAAAATGTTTTTTTTTTTTTCGGAACCTTTATTATTACTTCAAGCAAATACAAGTATGGGCCTACAACCATCCCGGCTGGCCGCTAGTCAAGTCGTAGATATAGCAATCAGTATAAAAATGTATATCAGCTCGAAAACCGTGGTCTAACAAGTGTCAGGATATGACTTGCATCCAAGCGTATTGGCCCAAGTTCAGGATATATGAAGGTTCATTTTGCAATGAGAAAAACTAAGGAACAATGCCGTACAGTCATACATGATTCCATAATGACGAACATGAATCAGAAGATCTGCGAATAATGCAAATACAATTACAGTACTGGGGATAAAGTATACAATTCAGGATAAACGTGAACACCAAATCGTTACATAGCGAGGCTACGCCCCCCCCTCAAAACGAAAAAGCTTCAAGAAACATGAAAACGACAGCATCAAAGAGAGGAAAGACAAAAGGGCCATAGAAACAAATAAAGGACAAATGGATAGTCCTCATCCCCCTACCCCCCACCCTGCACGCCCGCAGAAGGCCATGGCCTACCCCCCCCCACCCCCCAGCCGCGTGCCTGTCGCCCTAATTGGAGACCCGAAATATAGAAAAAGAAAAGAAAGAATTAAAGTAGAGAAAAGTGGAGAAGGGCCTTCAATCACACCACCCGGCCCCCCCCACCCACAGAAACATCGTAATAGCAAAACAAATTCGCCTTGGAAACACCCGTCATCTATAGCACCAGCAATAGAATCCCCGCCGAGTGTCCCCCAAATTACCGTCAGCCATCAATAAGTCCACCGGATCACAGGCGGCATGACCCCAGGCCTTCTCAATCAGCAACACCACCATACGCCCACTTATCAGTCAGCTCACAGAACGGCGCGGAGAGTACAAGCGATCCAGGCGGACCAGGCCATGTTATCACTCCGTGAGATTGTGCCAACCCAAACCCAGCAGAGTGCATATGGCGGAAGGCTATCTGTGTCAGTATCAACTCCGAGTACCTCTTTGAGTACGAACACAGTCTCATAGTCCGAGGAGAGAGAGTCATACCACACGGTAATCGCCGAGAAGCCGCCAGGGCAGCCCAGGACATGGACCGACGTCGTTTCCCCATCCGCCGAGCAGAGATGTGCCCCAACGAGTCACTCACATGTGTTACGGTTCCATTCAAGGCAATCTTAGGAGCCGGGGCTTCCGGCGTCTCGACAAAACCGGGCGTCGCTGGGGTATCCTTCGTCAACACACCAGTGGACACTTCTGCGCCACCTAGTAGTCGAACTGTGCCCGTGTGGAACGGCGGGACAACAACAATGGCGGCCATCCTTTTCCCCAGGTCCCGGGTGTTACAGATCAGGGTCGCTTGTAGAGTCATTAGAGCAGCCATTATATCTTTGGACGTGAGCTCTCTCTCATGCCGCCAGATCCCAGGACTCTCCCGCACGGCCACATTTCCATCCATTTGTGGTCTGCGCATGAAGGTAGCAGCCGCCATCTTAACTGATCAGGCCCTGTCCCTCTAGACCTCGCTTCGGGACCGGGCCCTACACATGGGCGCAGCAGGAGTATCAGCGCGGACCCTGAGAGGCAAGGCGGCCTCCCAGCAAAGAGTCACCAAAAGGCAAAAAAATCGCTTTCGCTCCCTTGGAGCCGCTCGCCGATTCTGGGGGAAGCCATTGACTGTGCCCGAACAGACAGCCGGAAAGGGGGCCAGTTATCGTGAGCACCCCTCGAACTCGCCTTGCCGCGCGTCTCCTCAAGGCACTGCGAGGGGTAGGCTGAGTCACCGCCGTCACCACCGGCCCATCAAACCTCCGGCACCCTCCAGCCGACTCCGCACCTCGACCAGTGGCCGCTGTTGTCGCACTCACGGCCGGCTGCTCTCAGCACTCGACACCCCGGTCTCAACGCCGTGAGGGCCGCTAAACTGTCGGGGGCATATCTCCGGATCTGCAGCACGTAGAAGCCCCAGGAGCAAATGGTGAGTGACGGTTCTCCTTCGCCTAGTTAAAGACGTCAACACGACTCAGGATAAGTGCCAGGATGTATGTGTAGGGCGAGAGGGTTCGCGGAGCCGTGCGACTATGCGGCCATCTCGGATGCAGGCTTGGCTCCTCCGACAAAATGTTTTCAAGTACTTGAGTAGTGGAGTCCTCAGAATCCAAAGGACTTTTGAGAGATGGGGGTCAAAAGGAGTTCCAGCTAGCTCTCAGATTGGCAGCAGTCTCAGCTGCCCTACACTATTCCATTGCCAAATGCGTCTTGGGGAGGTCACACCTTGCCATAAAAAATTGGCAGTTTGGGGTACAAAGTGTGGTTAGGCCAAGATGTCTCAGGCCGCACCGCATTCTTGTCATAAAGTTCAAATTCAGTCTCATGCCGCAGACCTATCTATGAAGAAATGCACTTGGTCCTTAGACCAGACCCACAGGGAGTTTGGAAGTGCAAGGACTAAAGTAGTCCCATGTCGCACAGCTTCTTCACCACCATGAAAGAGGACCTCTTGTTTTAACCAAGAGTAAAGTCAATATACAGAGACACCTTTGCGTTGTTCACCCAAAATGAGCAAAGTGCACGGGACTGCTGCAGGAGGTGATCCCGGTCCCTGAAGTGTAGAAGGCGGGCCACCACAGGATGCTGCCAGGTCCCAGGGAAAGGTTCATCTGCAAGCACCCTGTGCGCATGCTTAAGTGCCTGGAATTTTTAGACCCCACTTGTGGGAGAGTTCACAGCGTCCTGGAACCAGGTCTCAAAAAAAGCCAGGAGTGAGTCCACCTCGCCATATTCGGGTAGTCCCATAATCTGGACGGTATGACTCTGGCCCGTCCTTCCTAGTATTCTAAGAGTGGCAAGGTTGCAGATTCTGTACCTCAAGAGCCAAGATGTGATGATCCGTATCAGGGTCTGCACTTTTGCCTCCAGGGCAGTGCGCCTTTGAGATCTTCCGTGAGTTCTCATGGAGAACACCCAGCCCTAGGAAAGGGAGTCAATTCTGTCCTTCAACTGTTCCCTCGAAATGTCCATAGCGGCTAGAAATATATACACATATACACAAAGGTTCCATCCAGACCATTAATCTATTTTTCAGTTACTTTTCTCAATTCAGAAAGTTTAGGCTTTCACATTTAGGTGGGCAAACTATTCATGGACTCACCCAAGCACTGGAACAGTCTGCCTGTAAGTAAAATGCTTTTTTGCATGCACACCCCAGATTTTTACCTTTTGCTGGACTATTTTGTCGGCTTCCGAATTCTATGCACTTTCCCCTTGCCAACCACTAGTTAAATAGTCTATGCTCCACTTGAAGCAGTGGTTGCCCCAATTGGTATATTTAGCCTTCATAGCTCCATAGTAGGAGGCATAGTATATGGTGCAGAAAGTGTATCCAGGGACTGGAAGTTAAATGCCAGTGGTGGTAACAGGACTACAGACCTACCCTGTGTAGCCAGATTACTGCAGTGTAAACCCAGCAGTACTACTGGCCAAAATGACACTTACGGGAGAATTTTGAAAAAAACCAAAAACATTTTGAATCACCCCTTAGTCCACAACGTAGGGTGCAAGGTTTTCAAAATTGGACTATGTAGAAAATGGTTACCATGTCCTGAAATGGACAAAAACTCCAAAACCCAATTTCACTGTGGCAGGCCTCTCTATCCTATGTTAAACAGTGCAATTTAAAATATTTAACACATGAAACTCCTTGGGCAGAATGAAAATTGAGAGAACAGTATGTAAACACATTTCTTGTTGATATCCGGTCTAGTTGCTGAAGCACTCCGCTATTGTCGTGCCAGGCTTAGATCTTTGGATTTGTTGTGGGTGCAGAGCTCTCTTCAAAACAAATATCGATTTCAGTTGTGAGCACATTAAGATTACCATTGTACCCTCCACACACACACTGCCAACCTTTGAACCAGAGCCAAGCTCATGACTGCCAAGACTGTCACCATCTCAGATTTGCCCTGACATTGCAGTCAATCAAACAGGAACCACTGCAAAGTAAGCAGGTCAAGCCTGAGAAGATTTACTTGGTCACAGATACACTAGGAGTGTCTTCGGGTGTGCTTACCCAAAAGCTGGTCAATCCTACAAAACCAACCTCACCCAGTCTTCCTTAAACACTTTCTCCACCTGCTGACAAGAGGAGTCCTGAAGGAATGTACGTCCGCCCTCTTGTACCCTGAACAAAGTGAACTCCATGGACCAGCTGGGTGACCTCCTGAATGGCTACAGGGAAACAAGAAGCAAGAGTTTTACCCCGGAAGTGCCCAACTGACTAATGGCACTTGGACTGGACCCTGCCATCAGCTATCGACACCCTACGAGTCTTAGCACCTCCCCGGGAGGGTTTTAGAAGTGTACTCGTAAGTGTCTCGTACCTGCTATGGCACATTGCGCAAGCTGCGTAAAATATTCAAATGGCTCCCCCTCGAATCTAGGAAGCCCTTGATTCAGGGGCTCATTATCAGTCGTTTAGACTATGGTAATGCCCTGTTTGCCTCCATTAATGAGTGTCTGCTGACCAAGCTACAAACTGTTCAGAACACCGCCGCTCGTTTGGTAATTGGCCTGTCCCCTATGTCACCCTCTTTGCCTAGTCTTAAGGAATTACACTGGCTCCCTGTGCGCCTAAGAAGCCACTTCAAGATACTCAGTATCGTCCATAAGCTCCTTATGGGAACTGGTCCCTCCTACCTAGCAAAGAAACTGGTCTGGTACAACCCCTCCAGAGTTTTAAGATCTAGCTCTAAATGCCTCCTGGTCCAGCCAAGGGCCAGGACCCCGAGAAATGGCTGTCGTGCCTTTTCTTACATAGCTCCCCTACTCTGGAACAAACTGCCCCTCCATCTGTCGTCCCTATCTAACCATTCGGCCTTTCGGAAAGGTCTGAAAACATGGCTCTTCCCCAATTAACTAGTGTCACTCTCTTTAACTCATGGTTGTCGTCTCTTTCTGCTAAGCGCCTTGAGACCTTTCTGGTGAATCGTGCGCTATACAAGAACTTATGACTATGACTATGACTATGACTACTCCTGTAGTTAGGACCTAGAGTGCAAGTCAGAAGGTAAAATCTTGGACCAAGACAACCCTCGATGTCTGACTGGGGCGCCATCATAGTCCACCTCAAACTGCACCGACGTCCCAGTCTCCTGCAACCATTAAACGTCAGTGACCTATTTTTTTTTAACTTTAAAATGCCCAGCTCTCCTATTTTTAAGGAGTCATTTAATTTACTAAATGTTACTCTCTTCAGTTAGGTTTGGGATTAATGAACAAGTTACTTACCTTCGGTAACGATATATCTGTAAGAAACAGTAGTTAGTATTAGATTCCTTACGTTAGAATATCCCCAGGCGTCAGTCTGGATCCGGAAACTTTTGCGTACCCCTGCGCGTCGGTAGGCGTCGTCTGCAGGCGTCCCCTGCAGCTCCGCTTCCGTCGTCGGCGTCGCTGGAGTATATAGACGCCGCCTCCGCGCGCTGACGTCAGTTCTTTGTACACAGCTTTTCCGCGCCAGAACACGCAGAGCCATGTGAGAACCAACACTGGTGCCATTTGAAACTAGGGCCCTGAAAAGGATGTCCTTAACCCTAGGTATCAGTTCGCAGAACGGGGAGGATGGGTGCGGCGGTAAGGAATCTAATACTAACTACTGTTTCTTACAGATATATCGTTACCGAAGGTAAGTAACTTGTTCATCTGAAAGAAACAGGTTAGTATTACATTCCTTACCTTAGAATAGATACCCCAGCAATACCAACCCCGGTGGTGGGTCTGCGAACCAATACAATCCTACACCAGAAAGTCCTGGAGGACCGAACGGCCAAAGAAGCCATCCCTCCGGACTTGACTGTCCAGGCAGTAGTGCCTCGCAAAAGTGTGCAGCGAGGCCCACATAGCCGCCTGGCAAATGTCCTGCAAAGGGACTCCCCGGCCCAGGGCAGTGGTAGCCGCCGTGGCCCGAGTGGAATGGGCCCTCAGCCCAACAGGAGGCTCCTTCCGAGCCAAAGAGTAGCACGCTTTGATGCAGAGAACGACCCACCGCGAGATGGTCCGTTTATGTACCGCCCGTCCCTTCTTCGCACCCACGTAGCCAACAAACAGTTGGTCATCCACCCGGAACTGGCGTGTGCGATCCATATAAAATGAAAGCGCACGTTTTGGGTCCAGACGATGGAGCCGCTCTTCATCCTTTGAAGGATGCGGAGACGGGAAGAAGGAAGGGAGGGTGATGGACTGCCCGATGTGAAAAGCAGAGACAACTTTGGGCAGGAAAGAAGGTCTAGTTCTCAAAACCACCTTGTCTGGATGAATGGACATGAAAGGAGGTTTGACAGAAAGAGCCTGGAGCTCACTCACTCTCCTGGCAGAGGTGATGGCAACCAGGAAGGTCGTCTTTAAAGTCAGAAGTCGGAGAGGACAGGAATGAAGTGGCTCAAAGGGAGCACACATCAAGAAGGTCAGAACCAGGTTCAAGTCCCACTGATGCATCACAAACGGAACAGGAGGATACATGTGTGTGATGCCCTTCAAGAATCTTGTTACAATAGGGGACTTGAACAAAGAAGGTTGAACAGGCAGCCTCAGAAAGAAGGCCGAAAGGTAGCCCTTTGATAGTGCCCAGAGCAGAGCCCTGCTGGGCAAGAGAGAGAAGAAAGAGCAGAACCTCGGAAAGAGGGCAGAAAGAGGGTCCACAGCCTTTGCTGTGCACCATGCCACAAATCTGTTCCACCGACAGGCGTATACCGACTTTGTGGAGGGACGCCTGGCTGCCAGAATTACATCACAGACTTCAGGAGGCAAGTCAAATGGCCTCAACTGTCGCCGCTCAATCTCCACGCATGGAGGTGGAGGCTGGACAGGTTCGGGTGGAGGACCGTCCCATGCTGCTGCGACAGAAGGTCCTCATGAAGGGGCAGGCGGATCGGGGGACCGACTGACATGCTGAGTAGCTCGGGATACCAGTACCTTCGAGCCCAGTCCAGAGCCACAAGGATGACTTGGGCCCGGTCGCGCCTGATCTTCTTCAGCACTCTGGGCAGAAGTGGTATAGGCGGAAAGGCGTATAACAGACCGCAACTCCACTCGCGCCGAAAGGCGTCGCCGTGCGAGTGCCGTCTTGGAAACTCCAACGCGCAGAACTGATGACATTGCGCGTTCTCTTCTGTGGCGAACAGATCTAACCAAGGCTCTCCCCATTGCCGAAAGAGGCCTTGTGCCACGTCCGAGTTCAGACGCCATTCGTGATCCATCGAGCACCGACGGCTGAGTTCGTCTGCCTTGGCATTCAGAGAACCTGCCAGGTGTTGAACCGTCAGAGTCACTCCCTGACGTTCCAGCCATTGCCAGAGGCGCAGAGCCTCCTGGCAAAGGGTCCACGACCCCACTCCGCCCTGCTTGTTGCAATACCACATGGCGGTGGTGTTGTCCGTGAACACCTGCACCACACTCCCGTTGACAAAGGGGAGGAATGCTTTCAGTGCCAAACGAATCGCCCGGAGCTCCAACAGGTTGATATGGAGCCGGGACTCCGCCGGAGACCAGGTGCCTCTGATCTCTGCCTCTCCCAGGTGGCCTTCCCAGCCCTGGAGGGACGCGTCCGTCACAACAACGTGCTCCGGTTGGGAAAGGGAGAGGGATCTGCCTCTGACCCAATCGCGGTCCTTAACCCACCACTGCAGTTGTCTTGCAGTGCCCTCTGAGATCAAGACATGGTCGGACAGGTTGCCCTGATGCCGGGCCCACTGAAACTTCAGGTCCCACTGCAGAGCCCGCATCCGCCACCGGGCGTGATGCACCAGAAGGATGCAGGAGGCCATCAGCCCCAGCAGCCGCAGCGTCAACCTGACCAAAACCCGGGATAACGGCTGAAAGATGGGAATCAAAGCCTGTATATCCTGGACCCGCCGTTCCGGAGGATAAACCCGAAACTGCGCCGAGTCGAGAACCGCTCCGATGAAAAGGAGCTTTTGAGAGGGACACAGATGTGATTTTGGCACATTGATGGAAACCCCCAGCTCGTGTAGGAGGTCTGCCGTCATCTGGAGGTGGTGGACGACTGTCTGGGGCGAGCCCGCCTTCAACAACCAGTCGTCTAGGTAGGGGAAGACTGAAACGCCTAACCTGCGCAGATGGGCTGCAACCACCGCCATCACCTTTGTGAACACCCGTGGGGCGCTGGTAAGGCCGAAAGGGAGCACGATAAACTGAAAGTGCTCGTGGCCTACCGTGAACCGCAGGTAACGCCGGTGGGCCGGCAGGACGGGGATGTGAAAATACGCATCCTGCAAGTCCAACGCTACCATCCAGTCTTGCGGGTCGAGAGCAGCCAAGACCTGAGCCGAAGTCAACATCTTGAACTTCTCCTTCCGGAGGAAGCCGTTGACGCTCCTTAGATCCAAGATAGGACGTAGGCCCCCTTTGTCCTTCTTGGGCACCAGAAAGTAGTGGGAATAGCAACCACGTCCTACTTCTGGCCCAGGAACGCGCTCGATGGCCCCCTTGGCCAAGAGGGCCGTAACTTCCTCCTGCAGAAGTGTCAAGTGGTCCCCCGACACACAGTGGTTCTGCGGTGGCATGGCTGGAGGAGTGGTCTCGAAGGGGAGGGAGTAGCCCCTTCGGACGAGCTGCAGCACCCACCTGTCCGATGTTATTGTGCGCCAGTGGGAGAGGTGATGGCAAACCCTGCCACCCACCGGCGTCACATGGGCCTGAAAGCACGGACTAGGAGGATTTAGAGGCGGATGCCGCGGCGGGAGGTGTGGTCTGACCTCGCCGCTGTCCCCGACCGCCGCCACGGCGGTTTCCACGGCCGCCACCGCGTTGATAAGTCTGTTGCGGCGCGTGGCTGGCAGCACGTGTGGGACCGCCCCTTCCTTGGCCACGAAAGGAGCGAAACGAACCCGTTTGCTGGCGCTGGGTCGAGAGACCCAAGGACTTGGCCGTGACCCTGGAGTCTTTGAAGCGCTCCAGCGCGTGGTCCGCTTTGTCGCCAAACAGGCGACTGCCATCAAACGGCATGTCCATCAATGCATTCTGGACATCTGCCGAGAAGTTGGCGGACCTCAGCCAGGCGTGGCGACGAATCGCCACCGTCGTGGACATCGCTCTGCCCAGTGAGTCGGTCGTATCAAGACCACACCTGATGGAGTACCTTGCTGCGTCTCGGCCTTCAATCATAGCCTTGCCGAGCTTAGCCCTTACCTCCGGCGGGCATTCAGGCAGCAGGTCCGCGACCGTATCCCACAGAGAGTGGGTGTAGCGGCCCAAGAGGCACGCGGTGTTGCAAGACCGCAGTCCCAGACTCAAGGACGAAAAGACCTTTTTGCCATACTGGTTGTACCTCTTAGATTCCCTGTCGGGCGGGGCCGACGGGAATGCGGTTTGGGAAGTGGAGGCCTGGATCACCAGACTCTCAGGGGTGGGATGGGTGGACAGAAACTTGGGGTCGTCCGAACACGGACGGTGGCGTCTGGCCACGTTCCTGTCAACAGGCGAACCTGAAGCGGGCCTGGACCACGTGCCCAAAAGAACGTCTGTTAAGGCCTCGTTGAACGGCAGCAATGGCTCCTGTGGGCATGACTGCGGTTTGAGGACCTCAGTGAGGATGTTAGTCCTCACGGCCGCGACGGGGAGCTCAAGGTTTAAGGCCTTGGCAGCCCTCATCAACACCACTGAATAAGCAGCCCCCTCCTCTGAAGCCACGGTAGGAGGCGAGACAAAGCCAGGGTTAGGGGAGTCGTCTAGACCACTGGCGTCACCAAAGTCACCTGCCCAGTCCGCAGTGTACTGACATTCACGTGTCAGAGGGTCCTCAGACCCCTCCCACTCCTCTCCGTAATCTACATCTTCACCATATTCGGAGTCAACAATGTAGACCGGCTCCTCGGGGTTCATAGGCCCCATCGGCGTCGAGCCCGGCGTCAGACGACGCCGGTCCGACTCCGCGTCCGGCGCCGGAGAGGGAATGGGGACGGCACCGCCCGGGGCCGGCGCCTGGGGTTGCCCTGATGGAATCGGCGCCGGAGAGGCCGGATGACCAGCCGGCGTCGACCCTGAGGGCCCCAGCGGCGCCGGGATCGGAGCCGTCGACGGATCCGGGGCCGGAGCACCCGACGGCGTCGAGGCAGGATCACCCGACCCGCTAGGGCCCCTGGACGGGATCACAGGGCCCGAAGGCGCCGCGGAACCCGCCGGAGGAGACAGAGCTCTCATGGCCATGAGGAACGCCTCTATCTCCTCGGGCGACGCGCCTTGCCCAGGGACCGCAGGGTATGGAGCAGGCAGCGTCGGCGACTCACGCGGAGCCGCGGGGGTGGGGTCCCCCGAACCCCCGGCCGCATCGTGCAAGCATCGGGGGGAGTCGGGGGTACGATGACGACGCCCGACTTCTTGTGCTTCCTACCTGAGGAACCAGATGAGTGGTGACGACTTCCGGAGCGGCGACCGCTCCGCGACCGCTCCCTCGAACGCTCCCTTGACCTCCGGCCGGACCGGGACCGCGCCCGACGTGGGGCCGACACCCGGAGCTCGAGCAGCTTGCGGGACCGCTACCGTCTAGCTTTATTGGTCAAGGCCCGGCAGTCGACGCAGGAGTCCACGTCGTGGTCGGGGCCCAGGCACCGGAGTCAGAGTCGGTGATGGTCTGTGACCGACATCGTACGGTCACAGTCGTCACAATTCTTGAAACCGGGCATCCTACCGGCACCGTACAAGAGTTCAAAAAGATCAAAGATCAAAAAACTTGGTCAAAAGACCGGAGTACTGCACTTCTCGGATCTGCGCTAACTGGCGCGGAAAAATGAAGAACTGACGTCAGCGCGCGGAGGCGGCGTCTATATACTCCAGCGACGTCATCACAGCGCACGACGCCGACGACGGACGCGGAGCCGCAGGGGACGCCTGCAGACGACGCCTACCGACGCGCAGGGGTACTGCTACGCAAAAGTTTCCGGATCCAGACTGACGCCTGGGGATATTCTAAGGTAAGGAATCTAATACTAACCTGTTTCTTTCAGATACATGTCTCATGATATACAGGAGGTTGGATAAAACGCAAGGGAAAGTGCTTAACTGCAACAGTTTTATTTTTACTAAACACATATAACTTAATTATATACTACATTACCATATATTCAATATATTTTAACAGTAAAATTAATTTACATCTAGAAGCAAGGACTTTGTATTTTTTTTGTCTAAGAGACCAGTCAGGCACTTTCCAAATTGGGTCAACCTGCAAGGCAAAAGGACAGAATATTCATAAGGAGCACTTGCTCGCCCATCCAAAACTACAGGCAGACGTCATGAAAGCACAATCTGGCCCAGCTGGTGATTCCACATCTTAACATGGGTAGAAAGTGTTGTCAGTTTTAAACCTGTTGGGTTCCAGAATCAGTGAATTATTTAGTAAAGGGGCAGCTGTTCACACAGAACTGCAGAAACAATTAAAATATCAGCTCAGCGGGCACACAGGCCTTTAGTTTGTCATAGCACTCGACTTCTAGTGCATTTATTATCCTTTTGGATCTCAGTGCCGCCTTTGATACGGTGTCTCACCAGATTCTTTTACATCGCCTGATGGAGGCAGGAGTTGGAGAGGTGGCACTCGAGTGGTTTCGTTCCTTTCTTAAGGATCGAGCCTTCAAGGTCTCCACACCTCCTTTTGTTTCTGCTTCTCGCCCCATACTTCAGGGTGTTCCCCAAGGGTCGGCCCTTAGCCCTACCTTGTTTAACTTATATGTTCAGCCATTAGCGGAGGTAGCCCATAGTTTTGGTCTCTCCTTGGTGTCATACGCCGATGACACGCAGCTGGCGGTGGCACTTAATGGCGACTCAAACATGGATGCCCCCGCTTTCCAGTCAGCTTTAAAAGCTGTGGCAGGCTGGATGGCGAACAATCGGCTCCAACTGAATGCCTCTAAGACCGAGGTCATTATCTTTGGTAGGGAAAGTGGATTATGGGGAGATCAGTGGTGGACTTCTGATCTTGGCCCCGTTCCTTCCCCCGTGACTGAGGTTAGAAATCTCGGGGTGTGGTTCGACAACAGCTCTCTTTCATCTCCCACACAAAACGTGTGGCTGGCACCTGTTTTGGTACTCTGCAGTGCCTTCGACCAATTTTTAAGTTCTTCGATGCGGAGACCAGACAGATTATTGTCCAATCTCTGGTTCTTACCAGGCTGGACTATGCCAGCTCCCTGTTTCTGGGCCTAAACCAGGCCGAGCTATCTCGCCTTCAGAGAGTCCAGAACGCGGCAGCTAGGATGCTTGTTGGCCTCCCGAAGTTTGTCTCGGCTCGTCGGACTATCCAAGATCTCCATTGGTTGCCGGTGGGGCAGAGAATTAAGTTTAAAGCTCTTTGCTTAGCTTTCAAAATTCTCAAATCAGCCTCCCCTCCCATTCTTGCACAGACTATTCAGCACTATGTCCCAGCCAGAGCTCTTCGCTCCGCCGGATCCAACCTTGCCATTGTGCCACGTTTTAAAAAATCTAGGATGGGCGGACGCTCTTTCTCAGTGTTGGCAGCAGCCCTTTGGAACTCTCTGCCAGCCCCTCTTCGTTCCATTCCTGACTTGCTCCCTTTCAGGAAGGCACTTAAAACTTTTCTTTTCTCCACAATTTAGGCCCACTTCTTTTACCTTCTCTGATGTGTTGTGTTATCAACCCTCCAAAGCGCCGGGACGCCACTTTGCTGTGGCATCCGTGCGCTATATAAAAATTAAATAACATAACATAACATATCTACTCCAGATCGGGCACAGTAATTGCAAAACCATCCAACTGTTACATTTTGAAGTAGTGTTGACATTCCCTTTGCCTTGTGGTAATCCCTTCATTGGGCTCCAACAGCTTCTCAAAACACACTTGTAATGCCTTCAGCAAACACAGGCATGGCAGAGAAAAGGCCCCGGATCACCTTTCACTGTGCTGGTTCAGAGTGGAGGTACACTGTGATTTTAGCATTACAGTGAACTTAATCTGAACTCCTTAACTGAGATCCAATTGGGTGCAGACTTCAGTGAACTAAGAGTGAAGAAAATTTACAGGCTGAGCAATTTGTTTTGGACAAAAAGCTCTCACTGTATGGTCCAAGTGGCAGATAAACACTTGATACCAACTGCAGGGTGACGTAACGACCAGACCTGCCGACAATGGAACTCTGAAACCAGGTTTGAGCCTCAGGGTCGGCTCAACATCCTGTGCTTTTCGACAAACCTCTTCCCTGTACCTACCAAAAATGAATGTTTAATGTAACTGGTGCTCATGAAATGCGCCGCCAATATATCTTCGTGCAGAATTTGGGCTGTATAAAACTGCATAATAAAAAAAATTCTTAGCGTGACTAGCGGGCAAAGCATTATGGAACATGTAGTTTATTTTCTCCATTAGAAGTTGAAACCTGCTAGTTCGACAATGCTGGGCAGTTAGCGGGAGAAAAAAAATTGTCGAAAGTCATCATCCTCATCATATAAACCTCGATGGAGAGACTTCAAAGTCAGAGGTGTGTTCCACCTGGCTCCCTCCGTCAATCATTAACACAACATCTGGGCAGAAGTCATAAAACATTTAGTAGGGGAATTAAAGATGCCTTGTGGTACAGTCGAGGTAAGGTGATTGCCATTTTCCTGACATTTATTTTTAATGTGGGTGATGTGGGAGACTAGTCTATTTCAGAGTGACATTTTGCAGAGAAATGTTGGTTTAAGTTTCATGCAACATCCTTAAAAAAAGTTACTTTAAGATCAAAACAGTACCTCACACACACATGAGAAATGGGAGGGCATCACAGATTATTTGCATTAATATTAGTGAGCTGCTGTTGTGTTTTCAATATTGCAACATATTTCCTCACTATCCTTGAAGATTACAGATTTAAACACATTTTAGAGTTTGAGGAATGGCTGTGCACTCCAGTGACCTGGGCAAAGACGGCATGAACAGTTGAAACTGGACCATATATTCAAATCTGTTTCTAACAGGGGCTCCCGTAATATGTTTGGCCCAGGGCCCCCAAAATCCTTAAGATGGCAAAGTTTGCAGAAAATATTCTCTGGAGGAGAACCTCCCCGAACCATCCTTCGGTTTTTCAGGCTCACTCGCTACGCTCGCTGCGGTGCACTCCCACACAAATTCACCACTATCAAATCTTACCACCCGCCACTGTCTTGGAGACACCCTCTTGGTGGGATTCAGCACTTCATCATTGGCAGTGATGACACACAATCACGATTTGGAGTTCTCTGTGTACAAAGTGAGATACTGCATGGCTCTTACTTCTCTCTCTGGGACGGTCAGTTATTGCTTTATCAACACTTTAAATTCAGGTCATAAGTCTCCCACGAGGATGCATTGCTCTGGTTGAGGCTCTTCTGCTACAGTCCTTTTGATGAGTTTTAATCCATCTCCTCATCCCTACTTAATCGTAATAATACCTTTGCCTATTAAAAATTCTCAGGCTTAAAAAAGAAATGAATAGTTTCTGCCTCTAGCTGTTCATCTGAGAGATGCAGGAGTTTCTCATAATGAACCTTGAGTGCAGCAGGTCCAAAAGGGTTGCGGAACCTGAATTCTTAAGCACAGGTTAATATTTATTGAATGTTGATAGCTCAAGGACAGTTAGTATTGTGACCTTGTGATGTTACAGAGCGGGCACGCGTTCCTCACCTGTCCCGCCAAAGTTGCCAGTCACAGAGTTAAGTTTGAATGGACTCTGGTTGCATGCGGTACACTAGAGAAGAAGCAACACGCCATGCACTCTTCAAAGATTGCTAAACCAAAAAATAAACAATGCAGGACGAAAGGTGAGTCGTGCAAAGGACACATGAAGTCCAAACACTGCTTAAAAGTCAAAGGGCCTAATTTGGAGGTTGGTGGATGCTTGCATTGCACCAACATCAGATGTCACATCCACCTTATGGTTCCCTTGCTCCATCCAGTGGTGGAAGTACTGCAGGGTTCCTACAGGATGAGAGTTAGCTAGTTCTGCCATCAGAAATCCTTCACTTGAAGTCCTGTCCACCACTGGGCATCAGGCCTCAGTGATAGGCCCTGTATGTATGAAAGCACACATGTTATATGGTCAGCCCCCCCCCCTTTGTCCCAATGCTGATGGTTAAGACTCTAAAAGTGCACTGGGGCCTGCGGCCCAGGCCTCAGTGGCATCTCCTTAAAACTGAGATTTGTGAATCGGTACCCCAATTGGCAAAGGAGTTTATCCCCTTTATAAGTCCCTAGTATACGCTACCACTGATAACCAGGGCATAGGATTATTATTATATTTAGATTTGTACAGCTCATGGCTACCCAGCCAAGGGTTTCCCAGTGCTACGCTACAATAACAGTACCCAAAAGCACAGTAGAGACTGCTTATAGTAACAGCATTTAGAAGAGCCAGGTTTTAAGTTTCCTGTGAAAGATTTAAAGCAAACAGCAGGATCTCAAATCAGCAGGCAGAGAGTTCCACACCTTTGGGCCTAAGGAGGAAAGGCTTGATCTACTTGCCTGATCTCTTAACTCTGGGAAATTCTGTGAGATCCAAATTGCTTGAGGAATGCCTGAGAGTGAATGGCATCACCAAGGATCCTAGGTAGGATGGACCAGAGTTCGAGAAACATTTGTGTACGTAGCATAGCGCCTTAAAATGAATACAACACTCAATTGGGAGCCACCACACTTCGCAAAGCAGGATAATCATACAATGGAACTGGGGGGGGGGGATGAAGTAGAAGTCTTGCCGGTGCATTACACATTACCTGGAGACGTTTAAGAAGGTTCTTCGTTACTTCAAAATAGAGAATGTTTCCTTAGTCATGCCTCAAAATCACCAAGGCCTGGATCACTGTTCCCTGGGATGAGAACTGAAGACATACTAAAATGTTTTTGCGCCATCCTAGAATGCCAATACAGGTATCATCACTTTGGTTGGACAAGAGGCTTTTTACGAGTCACCAATTTCCAAACTCCAAGGTTCTGGACTACTGGAACAGGGGTAGGTATATTGAGTCAAGGGGGTCAATAGCACCTGAAGCACTGTGTCAACCCAAGTAAACAACTGACAGCAGGCCTGCCATTGCAGGAGCAGTGTAAACTGCTCAAACTTGACTTTGCTCTCACCATGTGTGTCAAAATCAATGCACTATTTTTATTATATATTAGTCATCCCTAAGGAAAGCCTCTTAACTTCAGGAGGCAGGGTGCATTATCAAAGGCATGGTCATGTAAGTGCAAGCTTATAGGTCCCTATACTTGCCTTTGCCATTAAATTATACTATAAGTGATAAACAGCTCATAGGTTAACATGGGCTGGTACCCGGGCACCCCAGAAGTTAGTGGCTCCATTATGATACCGTCTAAATATGGTGTTTGGTATCAAACTGCATGCCTCATCACCTTGACACAAATCTCAAGTGGAGGACGATATGGCATGAACCCATGGATAGAATGTAGACACTGACCACCTGGTTGTCCCAGCCTCTCCTCTGATCTGACTGCCAGCCAGCGCTTTTTGCCACAAAGCCAGGAATCAGACCCTCTGAGGAGAGATGGGAACTCTCTGAAGAGTCAGAAACAATGACCTGGACAGCAAGGAGGTCACACCTCCCTCCCTCCCTTACAGGCTGGCTAGTGAAGTAGCACATCAAGGTGGTGCAACTAGGCTGCCCCCCAAAGGAAGAAACAGCCTTCCCTCTGCCCCAGGCACCACATTTACACTCAGGCAGGAGAGATAATTCGGTATTCAGGAGGTATACATCCACTGAAGCCTAGAGAACTCCAGGGTGGTCGAATTGGTTTGGTCTACCGCCATTTTAAATAGTGTTGGATTAGTGGGTTCTGGGTAGAAAGGGTGACCTACAACGCCGGATGTGATCACCTCAGGGGCGGATTAGCTGCTGGGGCAAGTAGCCCATTGGCCACTTGCAAGCATACCCCTAACACCACTAAATCTAAGTTTTACGAGATACCCATGACACCAGAACCTCAGTTCTGATCTGACCTGCAACAAGAACAAAAGAAGAGTCATGTGTGTGACAACAGAAGTTGCACAAACTAAAGGTTTGATACTACGCACTTGTGCCAACCTTCCTCAGATGGGATGGACGCTGCTTGTCCTGGACCAGAGTTTGGTTCACCCAGACAGAACCACCCCTTTGGGAGCCAAAGGTGTGACCTGACTCCTCTGGACTAGTGGGGGTAGTCCCATATAACCACAGGTAAAAACAGTGTACCACACCTGAAGAATGGCTGGCCAGTGGGCCCTTTGGGGAATTACCCATAAGTAGAAGGTCCACTGAACTGTGGGAAATGCACTCTTTACCTAACTTTCAGGCGGCTACCATGTTGCCCAAGAACTCAAGACGTCGACATTTCTACTGTGCTTACCACTGCCAAGGTTTGTTGGTTGCCAGTCCGGCAAGCATCCCCTTTTTTTGATGCTGCACTTGAGTGAACTCCAGCAAACCTTCATCTGACATCAGCAGTGGCATCGGTGTCAGCGTTTTGCACCCTGTTCCTCGCCAACACTGGGTAAGCAGTAAAACCAGCTTACCCACGGCTCCGGCTTCAGCATTAAGGACAGCCAGTACAACTCTGTACCTGGGCTTCTTGAGCTAGGTAAAAAAGAACTGCCTGTTGAAGCTTATTCCTAGGACAACATCACCTTTACCTTCTTTGGGTTCCCCGCAACTCGACCTGAAAGTGACCGATTATTACTGCCTCTTTTCCAATTGACCGCAATGCAAAAGTTCTGCAGTAGTAATTTATGTGTTCTTATAAAACCACAACTCAAGGTATTGGTATGTGATCTACTTCATTTAGGTGTATAAACAAGATAAAAACCTGCTTTATTTTTTATACATTGGAATTTGGTTTCATGCGAGTCGTGTCAATTACTTCTAGTCCATGTTGGTACTCTGAAATGCTTAACACATGTTCCTCTAGTAACGTCTGACTGCTCTTTGGCAGTCTACCAGGACTGAGCTCGGAACTTATTACTGTGAAATCAAGGACCATCTGCGGGGTATTGCAAGAGTACTGGATGGTGAAGCCTAACCAGCATCACCTCAATTCTCCACCTTCCTACACTGCAGATTTAGGGTCAGGTGACGATCATTGGATTTCTCTGTCCGGCGTGGCAGCATTTTTTATCTTGAGAGGGAAAACAATGAACCTAACATGTAGGAAGAAAACTACATGTGTCAGAAGCAAATCTTTATTCTCCCCCCAAAAAACTCCTGCTTTGAGAATTGGAGTAAAATAAAAAATAAAAACATTCTGAGCTGGGCAAAATAATACTGCTTTCCCAGCAGAAGGACTATATTCGGGGCTACTGGAATTGTGTAGAAGTGTTTACCAAATTAGGCAGCAAGAAAAGGAAAATGAGGTTACCTAATGCAGTACATTTTATGATACATAAACAAGGGGAATCCTACTTACAGTGACTGGGAGGAGTGTTACCCACAAGGATGTGGGAGCACTTAGTGTTTTGTAAAATACCCCTCACACACCATAAGGTCCCTTGGTGTCATGCTTCATCATAGGGTTCTTTGCAACCCTCTAACGGGTTTCGGCGTGATGCGACCTACGACTACGCAGGAGCACTGATAGTAATGACTATGTGTGGTGTAAGTGATAGGGATATTTATGTGAGTGGTGGGATTTAGTGAAGGGTTAAAAAGTACCTGGCTCGCGGGTGTATAGGAAAAAACTTTATTCACAACCCCGGGCTGGTACTACTAAAAGAAGTGAAGTGCGAGGTTATTATCTGTCGTGTTTATGGACTGTACCTCATGTGTGCGTCAACATGTTTCAGAGCCTGTGCTCCTTCTTCAGGACGGGGGCACAACTTCCCCACCTTACTCACGTTTCACTACTTTGTTTTGTGTAAATACCAAAAAGTGAAAAATATATTTTTTAAGTGTTTTAAAAATATATAGGCTATAGTGTGCCTACAGTGGTTTTTTGGCTCAGGATACATGCATTTGCATGACTCATTGGATATAGCTTGCTTGCTTCATGAGCACTCTAGAACGTCTGGTGGTTGATTGCTATTTGTGCAATAAACTCGGGATGAGTTGTCCTCCGTACTGCCCCTCCTTTGTTAATTTCTCGTACATTTTATGATAGCATTACTTGAAAAATGTTGTCATTTCTTTCTACATGTTTACACTGCCTTGGCAATTGCTCCACTTCATTAGTACCACTTTAACATCCAAATACATTACAAACAACTGCAAGATGACCAGTTACCCTTTGCATAGACCCTTCCTCTGCGCAGTAGCAGCGGTCACTGATTATAATAATTTAGAATCATTGTGAGAATAGCGATCAATACAGATTTTTTTAGGCAGCAGATGTTTCATGGTCTTCAATGTAGCTTAACAGTTCAATTTTCTAATAGGAGAAAGGATGAACATAAGTTGATGGTAAGAATTCTTCAATTCTATGCCAACCACTACAGGGCACACTTCTCCTGTTAAACAACAAACTGTAACAGCCTGCTGAGCTGGGCAGATGTAAATCTATATTACTGGCAGGTACGAGAGGGAAATAGAACTGCTGGGCATTGAGTGTTGGAAGGCTAGGCATGAAGACAGTCATGATCTACTGTCCCTAGGATTGCAGATTTCTTAGAGAAAATTGTGAGCTAAACCAACTGGTCTCAAGGACACCTGAGAAATGGGCCAGTCACTGGCAGATTGCTTGACTGCATGAGCCCAAAAAAAAAAAAAGCACACGGAGAAGTGAGAGAACGCTAACTCACAAATAGTAATAACTACCAATATATTAGTGAGAGGCCAGAGGAATCTCTTCATAACTTCTTAAATAATCTGTCGAAGTGAGCCCCAATGAGTATGATTAAGTAGCTCCAAGCACCTTACTAGATAATGATCACAATGTGTAAGAAACGTAACTTCCCTCCAAATGTGAAAAGCATGCCTGCCATTTGGGAAAATAATATTAGCATAGACCACAACAACAAATAAATTATTACTCACCAAGCCCCACAACCTCAATGCCCAGCCAGTCAAGCAGGTCCTGTTCCCCATCTGGGATGTGGGCTGTTGAGTGCACCTAACCCCAGCGCTGTGGTGCACAGCCTGAGGCAAACTCTCCCAGTGCTGCTGATGCGAGGCCATCCCCACTGACAGGCCTGCTGCTGGCTGCCAGGATAAAGTGGAGCTGGTGTTGCACATAAAAAAAACTAGTGCAGCCACCTCCAAGTCTGAAAAAAATGGCAGGGGTTGCACCCTTCACAGTGCCAATCACAAGGTAGGCAGCTGGTACTGTGGGTGGTTCGGGAGAGCTTGGCACTGCCGCTCCCCTGCTCTGCAATGGTGCTGGATGAGGGGGATGATAGGAACAAGAAAAGTAAAATATTAAAAAAAGAAGGAAAGTAACAAAAACACCAGAGAAATTACATAAAACAATACAGAAAGACACAGGCTAATTTAATAAATAAAAATGAGAGGTTAGATAGAAGGAGGATTAAAGAAAGATTGGAAAAATAGGCCACCACCATAAACAGAGCAAAAAACAAGATGGCTGTGCCCCATTCCCAGTGTGAGAACACACTTTGCGTTGAAGAAAATGTAATAAATCAAGCAAACTGGTGCGGTGAGCACATCTGCCCTCGGAAATCGGTTTAGTGTAACGGATATTTTTGGGCACTTCACAGTGTTCCAAGTAGTGCAACTCTATGAACTCGGCCCAGGCCTAACAAAAACAGCCATCAAAAGCAGTCTAAAAAAACAGGCGCCAGAGCCATTAAAAACAGAGCCAAAACAGGGAAGTTGAAGACAAAGAGTTAGGGGAGAACTACACCAAGGATGCCAGGTCCTACTGGCCAAAAACCAACCCCCACCCCCCCAAAAAAACAAGTCATCACATCTGCCATGAAGGCTGGCATCATTCGATTACAGAGGGTGCAAAAAGCTGCTGCCAGTACCGTCTTCGCTCTTCCAAAATTCTTTGGGTCTCGGTGGAAAAAAGAATTAAGTTCAAATCCCTATGCATTTCTCACAGAATTCTTTATTTTCAGGCCCCTTCTACCCTAGCTAATCTCCTTATCCCTTACGTTCCAAAACGTGCCCTTCGCACCAACATTTGGTGTTCATCCCCCATGTCAGAAGAGTCCGCGCGGGTTGTCGCTTGTTCCACACTCTGACTGCATCTGACTGGAACACTCTTCCGAGCACTATCAGGAATCTAAAAGATCATAAGTTTTTAGGAGGGCAGTTAATACCTGTCTTTTCCCTAGATTGTTCCTCTGTTACGGTCTTGCCCGTTTGGTCTTTAATTGCGGATCTAGCACTGAGATGCCCCGTTGCTGGGGCAGCCATGCGCTTTACAAACCTGATAACCTAACATAATGAGGGGGGAATATATCCAACTACCTTGGACAATAAGGCACTATAATATACTCAAATAAAGAGTAGGTGTCTAGGCAGCCTCATAGCAGTGACTTGTCATGTAGCTTTTGAATTTCTAGGTCTAATTTAGACATTGCTGAAGCTTCAAGTACACCAGAGGCACTAAGATATAGGCAGTCCCTCACAGAGCCCTACCATTCAGGCTGCCCCCAGGGAAAGTGATCTTTCACAAGTTTCTTAACCTCTCTTTTCATGCTACCTCTACCTCTCACTATACTCTTTCCACTGTCAAATCAATGTTTTGGATTCCTGGGCAAGACATTGCTGTGTTTTAGAGTGCCATTTTCTGAAAGTGTAACGTACATTTCAACATGTGGGCTTACATTTGCAGATATGGAGTAATGCAATTCAGATTTTGAATGGGTGTATAAGTCCATAAGATGGCACATACATGCATCATACCAAAGTCCTTACTCAGGATCATTATGAATATAGGTATTGAAGTGGCTTAAAAATGCCTAACACCTTGTCATAATGGTCACCATTCTTCGTCTATTTGAAACAAAAAAGTTTGTTTTTTAACACATAAGAAACATAACATAATTGCTAGCAGGCTTCACGGAGAGACAGGATAGCAGTATTCTGTTAACATAGAGGTAGAGTTAGTGGCACATACAGCATTAGATGTCCATCAAAAGAAATACACCACAATTGATAAAGCCATCAAAGACAGGATGATTGAAGGCCAAAAGTAAAGGGAGACATGCCAAAGATGCCAGGTGTAACAGCCCAAGAAACATCAACCTCCATTGCTCCAAAGAAAGCAAGCTATCACAGCTGGTAGTAGCCATAAAGGGGCAAATCTTTCTGCCCCCCCCCAAGTAGGAAAAAACTCACAAACTCCTTAACTCCTAACATTCAAGCATCTGGACAAAACTTCTCTAATCTCCAGCAAATAGAGGTCCATTCCCAACCTGGATAAATGAACTCAATCAGCACGGAAACATTCAACAGACTCAAAACAGATATCCCTGTGCAACACTCTCCCGAAACCCAATTGACGGCAAAACCTGGAAATTTCTGAATTCACCTTCTTCCTTGCCCTGTCAATGACTCTGGGGTTCACTGCCCTTCTCCATGTCCTCCGCGGAACCAATTCCATCCACAACACATGGCAACCAGACCAGCGCTCCTTAATTAATGACATGTTCCACTTCATTGCGCGCAGCAAGACCACACCTTTTACCCCACAAAGATCTTTCTCTCCCAAGTGCAACAATAAAATATCCGGGCATAGTCCCCGCGTCATTGCCTTATTCAAACATTGTATAAGTTCCCTCCAACGCATACCCACCTTTCCTTTCCACACAATGTTAAACATTTTGTCATTAAAACCCAACATTGTTCCAAAATAACTCTGGGCCGCCTGAACCTGGGCCCATTTGATGAACGAATGTCCCACTATCCAAACCGTCACTTCTCTAGACTGGGGCCCAGCCACTGAACCTGTAAAGAGAAAAATACTATGAATTTCAAGGCAAAAAGGATGACGCATGCGCCTCCGCCGCGTTACCCCTCACGTAATGCTGAAACAAATTTGACGACCAGCGCCCCAAACGCATGATGTCCCCTTGAGACCAGCCCTTGTTATGCGCTTCAGTCGCTGCACCAGTCCTAAAAGAGTACCATACTGCTCCCCATCCAACCCAATCTTCTGCAAAGCTTTACGCAAAACCATGCGCAATTGGTATGCTGTTACTGGTGCCCCATTGATATGCTTAAAAACTGGGTCGCACTCTGACCCCCTGACCATGTCTTCCAGCGACGGGCCAAACGTAAAGGGCAAGTAGCTTTGGGAGTCCTCGCATCCAACCAAACTCATTTGCCCAATTTCTTCTGATCGGTTTTAGAAAAAGAGAGTCGTATATACACACCTTCTTCTGATAAAAACACTTCTTGCCAAGAGATTCCCCTTTTTAATGTGGTGCCCAATAGCTCCGAAACTCGAAAAGCCCCTAAAAACATGAATGCCATCAGAGCGGCAAACAAACAAGCTTCAAAGTCATCCCTGCAAACCAAAGATAAAACTTCCAACAAACGAGCCAAATTCTGCCATGAGAGGGGCACATGGGACAACTGAACACCTCCCAGCTCCCTAGCCCAACCATCAAGCATTCTTTTCCCTACCTCGCCAGCCGAAGGAGAATAACCCCACCAGAGTTTCCCCATAAAAGAAATACCTGCTAATTTCCCTGCGATGGTCACCCGGGAAAGGCCTCTCTCAATAAGATCCGGGATAAACTGTACTACATCTTCCGAACAACGCCATGCCTCCTCCAGCCTACATGCCCCAGACGCCAAAAATTCCTTCCATGCATGAATACACAGTTCAAGTGGACGCAGACAAAGAGCCTACAACCAATTGTAATACCCTACGTTGCCTACATACCAAAGATGTTGCGGCATCTGGGTCGGTGTCCTGTCTGCCTCCTTGGCCAGCCCACAGAATCTCCACCACTGCGAACGAGACAAAGCATCAGCTATGTCATTGTCCACACCAGGAATGTGCAAAGCTCGAAATGAAATGTCATGTTTCAGGCAGCCTAACACAAATACCCTCATCAACTTCAAAACCTGCTCATCTCTCGCTGACTGCCTGTTGACGATCTGGACCACTGCCATGTTGTCAACCCGAAAAAGAACTTTCTTGTGTGCTATTTCCTCCCCCCAAAGGGTCAATGCCACTAGCAAAGGGAAAAGCTCCAAAAATGTTATACTCCTCCCTCCATGTCTCCATTCTTGTGGCCACTTCTCTGCACACCACCTGCCTTGCCAGTATAAGCCAAAACCGTCACTGCCTGCTGCATCCGAGAACATTTGAACATCCCACTGTACATCCACTTCCCTAACCAGTGGCACTCCATTAAATGAAGTAAGAACGAGCATTTACAATGCAATGGTCTCGGCATTATTAAAGGTAGAGCTATTGGCATTGCTCATGACATTTTTTTTTAAAATCATAAATAAATGGCATTGTCATTTACATTGCCAATAGCTTAATCGTTAAATAAATGGCATTGTTATTTACAATGCCAATAGCTTAATCGCTCGCAAATGCATGACCGATTGCAGTTACACCCACACAGAGCCACACACACAAAGCCACCCACACACACATACAGAGCCACCCACACAGAGCCACACACAGAGCCACACACATACAGAGCCCACACACACACACACACACACAGAGCCCCACATGCACACAGAGCCTTACAAACACATAGCCTCACACACACCTAGAGCCACATACACACCCAGAGCCACATACACACCCAGAGCCACATACACACCCAGAGCCATATACACACCCAGAGCCACATACACACCCAGAGCCACATACACACACAGGAGAGCAAGCACAGCGAGGGGGCAGGGGTTCTGAGGTGCACTGGCATAAAGTTTGGGGTGCGGCGTGAAAGGACGCTCTCTCCTGCACACTGTACTGGAATAGATGGGTTGCATATCAGCAAAGATGCAATCCTCCAATTCAGGCCTTTTCTTTGACAAATGAATTTATTAACAAGCCCATGTCAAGCTCTCCCTCTCAGCACCTGCATCCACTTTAGGAAGATAAGGAGGTGCTTTTATTTATTTCACTTAGATTTGTAGTGCATGCATTGAAATCAGCGAGAAATCAGGTCAGTTTCAAGATTAAGGAGATTGGTTAATAAACCACTCTGCCTCAAACTCAGTGTGCGGTTATAGTCCAGCATGTTCGTAAAAAGACAATGACTTGCTGCTTTAAAAACCTTTGTTTGGGGGAGAAATTGTGGTTTTACCAACTACAAAACTAGAGTTAACCACTAGTTAAATATTTGCAATCAGATACCAGGCATTGTTTGCTGATGAAACAACAATACACCTGAGAGACACCCATGTAATGAATCACCAGCTTTGGAGCACTGAACTCTTCACCTGTGAAAGCTAAAATGGAGGACCGCACCCAACTTTTAACAACAAGGCGTGCAACATTCAGCAGCAAGCAAGCACCTAGGGAACTTGGTGGGATTTCTAAATTACAGAATGGTAACTTTTCCTGCAGTTTTGTTTGTATTATTTCTGTCTTGTATTTGTTTCTCTTTTTTTCTGGAAATAATTTACTGCAATAATTACACCTGTGGGTGTAGCAGTGAATTAATTTGTTAATTATGTTGCATCTTTAAGAAAAGGGTTGCTTCTTAAGGAGATATGCAGTAAATAGCATTAAACTAAAAATGGACTGGCTAACAAAAAGTGATGCACGGCCATAAAAATTAGATATTCAGTTGTAAATTCTACACTTGCTTCCCTTGTCGTTTCAATGACCAATTTTAACGAGAAGCCCAAAAGTAAACTCTATACAAGCCGCAAATACATTTGCTCTTCATTAAGTTTCTACATGAAACCGATTTTACCCGCTTATTCCTACAGCGGCACTGAACAGACCACGCGTATAGCGGTGATTTACTGACAAGCGCAGACTTGTTCCACGCCTCACTTGCTCTGTGCACAAATGCCCACAATTCCACCGCACAGCAGTGTATTCATTATCCACCACTCTAAGTAATACTCCTCATGTTGCTGATCCATCTGAGGTACAACCATGTGAGATACAGCACCCGCTCTATAAGATGACACCCGCAGAAGAGAGAGGTCAACACAGAAAATGACTTTCCTCTACTTGACCCGTTTGGATCTTCGCCAGTGGATGCTCCAGGCTATGGGGATGGATCAAGCACAGGAGACCAATGGGCCGATTCACAAAACCATTTATGAGTATATAAACTGGTGCTAGGAGAGTACTCTTTTGCATGTTCTTATACATGGTGTTATCCTTGATGCAAAGAGGCTTTTGGTTCTGAAAGTGCTTTACAGGTAGTAAAGCCAGCACCTTGATCTCACTCAGTATCCAGGCTACCTCATTCTCTCAGATAAGGTCAGGTTTCACAAGGTGATGGACAAGTTAATACAGTTAATTTGTGGAACTGGGTGGCGAGATTCTTCCCAGTATCAGTTCCCAATAACCACAAAGGGTGTTCAGCATTATTATCAGCTCAATTCTGTTTCATGATCTGAGTCTCCAAACATCCCGCTCTTGCAGAAATTTCCCTTTCCAAATTTATAATTGGAAAAGCACCTTCTAGTGGTCAGCATATTATTCGCACTTGCATCTTAAAGAGATATGGGCTGATAATTGCTTGTCTGGTGAATGTGGTGTCCTCCCTTATAACCTGGCTCCACCCACCAACAATTATGATTGGCTAGATGGTCCAGGAAGCTACCATTTATCCCACTCTTGCACAGAGGAGGGGTGGGAGGTCATCAACCTGTTTACCAGATGATTTACAGGACACTGTGACAATACCTGCTTTCCACTTCCTTGGCAGACTGTACCATGCATCCCACTCCTGTGCCACATGTGGTCCACTGCCCCTCCCTGGTGTACCATCATCTATGGCTCTCTGTATGTGATAAAAAAAAAAAAACATGTGAAGACCCATGCCAGGACACCATACTACCCTTTCCTTCAAATAAAGCTCAGCTCTGTACATGACCAATCATCCCTCAATATTTAATTCTAAGGTGGAACACCAACCTTAAAATGATAACTAACCAGATGCCTTTAAACATCAGCCACCAAAAAACACATATACTCACAGATATTGCAAGCCTATTGTCATGCAAGAAAAGCAAATGAGATCACACTGTACAAAAGACAGATGCCGCACTGTATTTTTAGGGGGTCATACCCACTTATAAATGTTATCCATGTCCATCTTTTCATATTGTTCAACTCCTACAACATTCAGCCACTAACTAACCTGTATACAATGGATGAAGTGTATTGAACTGCATTCACAGAAGTGGGCCTCCAACTTTGTGCATGTTTGGTGGAGGCGGCCAAAGGCTGCGGCCCTTACACGTAGTATGTTTTGGCATTTGTGAAGCGCAAACCTAGTTAGTTAGCATTGGAGAGCTGTATAGATGGCATGTCTCACAGTGGGGGTACATGGGGGAACCATTTCCCTGGCACAGTACTTTTTCCCTGTGATGGGGCAGGCAGAATCCTGGCTTACACCCCTCACCCCCTCACTTACCTGGGTATACCCATTATCAGAACAAGTAAAACATTTGTATTTGAATATACATCCTCACCACTGGAGTGGACAACAAAAACTGACCTACCAGCTTGCAGGGCCACTTTCCTGCAGCCCAGCCTGTCCTCACTCGACCGTCCCCTGCAATATTTCTTGTTTGTTTTTCTTTTCGCTCTACCACTAAAACTTGACCACGTGACTCAAGGAGTAACCTGAAGGGGCAAAAGTTGCAGGTGGTTGCTGTACATTCCACCCCAGCATGCACAGCGCCCTCTGCAGGGCGATGCAGCACCGAACTGCCAGCAGCACCTGCCAGCGCACCCAACAGCTGCACAAAGCCGTGTCTGTGAGGTGTTTACTCTGGAGAGCTACAGCTGGGTGCCTCTTGTCTGGCAAACTGTGCCACCGTGTGATTTAATGCTCCTATTCCAAGGGCTTAACTCGCACACTAGAAACCCAAAACACACAGCACCTAATGGCATGAAGTCCCCCATTCATTACTGGGACATACAGCCGCATAATGAAAAGCGATTAAAGGTGAACACACAGTTTGGCGTGTGTGTGGAACACAGCCACACAGATAGAGGCTGGATGATTACGAAACACATTACTTTTTTCCCCAGAGTGACGCAGACGGTAACCGCCTGTCTTCTCAGAAATACCCACTCTACATTTTTAAGGGCTAATTGCTTTACAAGCCCGCCCGATGCTTTACACACAAATTATTATTTCCCGAAGCCACGCAAAAGGCGTAAGCCCTTGCGGGGAGGCGGTCTAGGAATGGGCAGGGTACGCGCCGGCATGGTGAACACTTATCTGCTCAAACTCTGCGTTTTCATTGGGCGTTGACCGGACCACGGGACCAGTGTTTTCTCTAAGGATCCCCCGGGGAATAACACAATGTCAGCCCAGCTGCAAAAATGATTACCCAAACAGACCCTTTGGCCAGTCCCAACATTCCTTGAATGTCAATGTTTTAAGTATGAGAGCAGCCACATTTTTTTAAAGCAAACCCTAGCATCATCTTCCTGCTTCAGGGATCAGGTTTTCCTCCCACTGCTGGCAGTCTGACAGCGCGTACTGTTCCAGAATCCGACACACAGGGTCGGTGACTGCTTACAATTCTTTGTGATAAAGCCAGACAAAGCCGCATTCAAGGCACCTTTCGAAGCACAGAAGGCATTAAAGAAATCTCCTCGAGGCAAGATATCCGACACTCGTGTGATGACTGACATTGCAGACAGCGTTAGCTCATCTATATGTGAGCATGAATACAAATCACTATAAAGATATGGTTTTGTTATGCCCAATGATCTACTCTTATCCTACATCTGGCGTGAGTAGCTCGCCCAGTCCCACGTTGTGCTTTACATTCTGGGATTTGTAGTCCATTATAACGAAAAAGACGGCAGTTTTATTTCTATGAGGCTAGTGAATTCACGGCAGATGTCTGCGTTTGACCTTGTGGTTACAGGTTAAAATCTTACTTGGTGTACTTGACCTTTCACCCTTCCAAGGTCAATAACACGAATATAATTTACATTCTCATTCTAAGTGGAGGGGCAACTTTGAAAACTGTGTGTGCCCCTGATTTCCAGCTTTGGGTTGTGCACAAATTGTAATCAGTTTCTGCAAATGCACATTCTTCCACCTAACAGGTGCGTAAAGGGAAGCAATAATTGTCTAGTGTCAGGGCAAAGAATGGACTCAGCGCCTTAGGGCTCTCGCTGGAGCGTAGCAGCTCTATACAAACTCTTGATTGAATGACTGCTTTACAATAGGTTAATGTCACCTACATTATTTGTTTCTGTGTAATTTCCTTGCGTCATAAATGACTCATCTTATTTAAAATTATTACATTCAGTTTCAATAGTTAATTTACAACAGTTGCCTTTGTTTTATCTGATATAACCTGAAATTGCATTGAATTCAATGAATGCCAAGAAACTGGACGACCTCTAACAACCAGGCAATTAAGTATCACATAACTGGTTAAAAACAGTGACGCCTATTGCGAGAGGAAACTGGAAATAGTGGTATTAAGCGCTATCCAAAAGAAAGAAGGTGTATATCACAAGAAACCAAAGTCTGTTAGACTCCACATATATCTAAAGACAGACACCTGTCAATATCGTTTTCAAAGAAGGAAGTAGGTGTCCCATTGCGGGTGGGGCAGTGTGAGTGGTACTTACCGGGTCGTCCCGGTCAGTGCTGGGGATCCGGTTCAGCAGTGATGGTCGACCCCCTGACCTGTGCTAGCCGTCCATTGGTCTACCCCTGTCCTCGCCGGCACAGTTCCCCTTGGCTGCCTGAGCCAAGCAGTGAGTGAAATGTCAGCTACCTCACACAGTGACACCTGCAGGGCGGGCCTGGCTGCCAGCCTCGGACAGGGACGGGTTAAGGTGCACCACGCTCCTCCGGCACCACACACAGGCAGGGCTTTACCTCCCAGACACCCTCAAAGCCTCCTCCTGCAGGTTCACAGATCCGCGGATCCGACTCGTGTCAGCACATGGGATCTAACCTCCTTAACAAGGTGTGCGGTGGGGCAGAGAGGAGGCCCGGGCCCTTCCCTCGGCGCTGCCGCGTCCAGGACAGAGGACGCCCTGTCACATTACCTGCACCCAGCGACCCTCGCAGGACACGCCGCTCCGGTCCGGAGTCCAAACTCTATATTCCACAGACATCAGAGGGGACAAACCGGTCGCTGCTGCTGCCCCATCCGAAGGCCTGCGTCAATAAATATTAAAACTCTTTCGTTTAACTCTCCGGGTAGGCTGGTGGCAGCTCTCGGGTTTCTGCCTTCTTAGGTTACCGCGCATACCATCAGTGCTTTGTTTCACAGAGGGGAACCAGCTTCCACCCTCTGGAAAATCCACGCTCACATGTGCCTTTTTATTATTTCAATAGTTTCACTACCTTACTGGAAAAACAAGCCGTGAGCGTGCACTCTCCCGAACTTCCGGTGTTGGGATGTGCACGCTCACGACCGTCTTATGCGCCCACGGAGTGGATGGCCGGCCCAGAGGAGCGGTGGCAGCAGAAGTCAGGAGTGGCGGCTGAGGCGGTAAGTGGGGCTTAGTCGTGGGGGTGTGTGTATGTGTGTCTGTGTGTCTGTGTGACTGCGTGTGAGTGTGTGTGTGTGTCTGTTTGCGCGTCTGTCTCTGTGTGTGTGCGTGCCTTCGGCCGGCCTGCGTAAGCGCGTCCACAGAGCCTGGTCCGCTCGTGCACCGGTCTATCTCCCTTGAGGAGCAACATCGGCGACAATAGGTCTCGATGCTGAGACCTAAAAAAGGACCACATACGCAGATCCGACTCGTGTCAGCACATGGGATATAACCTCCTTAACAAGGTGTGCGGTGGGGCAGAGAGGAGGCCCGGGCCCCCCCCTCGGCGCTGCCGCGTCCAGGACAGAGGACGCCCTGTCACATTACCTGCACCCAGCGACCCTCGCAGGCCACGCCGCTCCGGTCCGGAGTCCAAACTCTATATTCCACAGACATCAGAGGGGACAAACCGGTCGCTGCTGCTGCCCCATCCGAAGGCCTGCGTCAATAAATATTAAAACTCTTTCGTTTAACTCTCCGGGTAGGCTGGTGGCAGCTCTCGGGTTTCTGCCTTCTTGGGTTACCGCGCATACCATCAGTGCTTTGTTTCACAGAGGGGAACCAGCTTCCACCCTCTGGAAAATCCACGCTCACATGTGCCTTTTTATTATTTCAATAGTTTCACTACCTTACTGGAAAAACAAGCCGTGAGCGTGCACTCTCCCGAACTTCCGGTGTCGGGATGTGCACGCTCACGACCGTCTTATGTGCCCACGGAGTGGATGGCCGGCCCAGAGGAGCGGTGGCAGCAGAAGTCAGGAGTGGCGGCTGAGGCGGTAAGTGGGGCTTAGTCGTGGGGGTGTGTGTATGTGTGTCTGTGTTTCTGTGTGTCTGCGTGTCTGTGTGACTGCGTGTGAGTGTGTGTGTGTGTGTGTCTTTTTGCGCGTCTGTCTCTGTGTGTGTGCGTGCCTTCGGCCGGCCTGCGTAAGCGCGTCCACAGAGCCTGGTCCGCTCGTGCACCGGTCTATCTCCCTTGAGGAGCAACATCGGCGACAATAGGTCTCGATGTCGAGACCTAAAAAAGGACCACATACGCAGATCTTCCTTTACTCCTGCTGACAAGCGAACATGGTGATGAGGCAAATGCTGACCTGCTAAAGCTCTGCCTAAATGCCTACAGAAAGTCCTCCCTGCCCTGACTACCCTGCAAGTGAAATTAAGATGTCCCAGCAACACCTAAACCTCCTTCACCTTCACCTTCACCTTCTGTTTTGACAGCATAGACTCCAATAAGTGTAGCATTTTCAACTTTTTGTCATCCGGCAAGCGAGCCCGCATTGCCACTGATTCAATTTCAGTACCCAAAAAGGATAAAACTGTAGCAGGTCCCATTGTTTTTTCAGGAGCCAAGGGCACACCCATATCCTCCATGAGCTCATGGAAAGTGTCCAGAGCTGTCTGGCACTCCGCGGAGCCCGGGAAACCAACAAAGAAAAAAATCATCCAAATAGTGTTTTACCAAGGTATGACCTGTGTGGTGCGTGAAATACCATTGCAAAAATGTGCTGAAACATTCAAATAGTAAATCACAAAAAAGTTCCTACACCCGACATGTTTAACCAAAATTATTTATATGGAAGGGACAAGCGCATTATGAGTTTGACCTGGTATTTCTATTTATACCTATTTACTTTATCAAATTTTTCTATACCTTTTTCAAAATTTCACCAAAAAGGAAAAAACATTCATAATATTTACATTACAATACATGACTATTTACAACCACATATTTACAAATTTCATACATTCCACAAACAAAACTTTTTACAAATACACATGAAAGATTTATAATTTCATTAAATCGAATCAATCACAATCAAAGGAAAAAGACAAAGTCAAAACAAAGGAGCAAAGCCAAAAGATGGAAATAACTTCTATATCAGCCTTGACTAATTCAAACACTCCTAATGATATTGCTTGCTCCTTATGGTGTGCCGACGCGTTTCTAGTCCAGGGAAACCAGTTCGCGGACTGTCATCAGGGCTTTGTCAGTTTTCTGTATAGAATGCAGAAAGACATTTAAGATTTATTACTAGATTACTACCTACTCCTATATCATGTTTTGCACAATTCATTTTCTGAAGGAAGTACCTGTATTTTGTTGGTCATTTCCCTTGAAGGTCAACCAAACGAAAAAAGGCTTCAAGTCAGCCTATTTTATTCAAAGAGAGACAGTTTTAAACAACGGGGCGTTATCTCATTATCTGCAATGAGAGGAAAGTTGTTTTTAGGGTTGGGATCAGGTTTTATTCAGAAATTCAAAAGGGGGATCCCCTGTTATTTTCATACCTTTTACACAGAGCTCAAGGTGATGGACGTCGCCGTGAGGCAGTGTTGTGTTGTAATTTCACTTTAAGATTCTAACAAAAACAATGCGGGCGTATATTAAAGGTACATGCTTCCAACCATGTGTGGGGCATTGTCTTGAATCAATATATTGTCTATCATACATTTACTTGTGCATGAAGTCGATATTCAAAATGCAGCATGCAAATTTTCTTTTATTTCATTGCCGCGTGTGCCCAGTACAATCTGAAGCAGAAAACACTTCTGTAAGAATATCGCACCATAAACACGATAATTGAAGCAAGTTTAAACTGTATACCACGACATACCTGATTGTATGCTGGCACCTCCCTCACATTGACTGGCCGCTTTTCTTTTACTATATTAACTCGACCCTAAAAATGACTGAAAGGGGGGAATTATATTCTGGCGTGCTTATTGTTCATTTTGGGGAGCTATAAGCCGTCAAAGCCATGGCTTACCTGCTGCTACCACTCGTATTCTCAGACATCAATCCTCCTACACTTCTGCTGGAGCAGCCATTTCGGAATACCTAGTTCATATCATGTGATCTCAGAGTTATGTTCCATGTAGTTTGTTTAACACAAACATCAGGGAACACCACAATAAATCCTACGGAGATTATCCAAGCAGTCTGCATAGTCAGTTTTGATGTTTCTTAGCTATGTTTTTTAATTACGCCCGCACCTCCTAATCTTTTAATTATTAAAAAACTCCAAAAGGAAGAATTCTGGGTCATGTAGTTTGCAATTCATTGCGCAGTCATTAGGGGTGAACACCCATAGATATTTGTTCCATAGGTTCATGCACCGGTCATAGACAATCAATGCAAGTGAAAAACGGAAATTGTGACCAAAAACTTTATTACATTTTAAAATTCTTGATAATTCTGTCAGGTTATTAAGTCCCGTCAGTGTAAAATTAAACTTTAGGATTAGATATGCTTCTTTTTGCAATAATGCTCGGTCAACGTCCACCAGTCTCTTTTCTTGAGTTATTGAAAAAAGGACAGACCATTTAAAATCGTTTTCACTATGGTTTTTCTCCACAAAGTGCTCAACCATAGGGGCCCGTCATGACTTTTTTCTTAATTCGCGATCGGTGTTGGCTAATCCTTAGTTTAACCTGTTGGTTTGTTTTACCAATATAGAATTTTCTACACGGGCATTCTACCACGTATACGACATTTCTTGTCCTGCAGTTTGTAAACATATGATGTTTCCACTTAGTTCCGCAATGTTCAAAATCCTTTGCCCACAATGGTATTAGGACAAGCCACACAATTCCCACATTTGTGGTGGCCTTCCACAGGTTTCATATTTCACTGGGCAAGTAGATCGCTCTTTTTTTATTAGGGGGAGTGATGTTGGCCCTTAGAGGAGTGTTTAATCACTAAAAGGGCACGGTTCACTCCACGTGAATGCCTGCTAGAAATCAAACCAAAGAAAGAACTAGACAGATTGGTCTGCGTTGCACAAGTTACTACTTGTGTAACGATATATCTGTAAGAGACATTAGTTAGTGATAGATTCCTTACCTTAGAATATCCCCAGGGGTCAGACTGAATCCAGAAATTTTTGCGTAGCAATACCCCTGGGCGTCGGTAGGCGTCGTCTGCGGCTCAGCGTCCGTCGTCGGCGTCGTTAGCGCCGGAATGATGTAGTCGGAGTACTTAGACGCCGCCCATGCGCGCTGACGTCAGTTCTGATACACAGCTTTTCCGCGCCAGATACGCAGAGCCATGATAGAACCAACACTGGTGCCATGAAGCTAGGGCCCTGAAAGAGGATGACCTTAACCCTAGATATCGGTTCGCAGAACGGGGAGGATGGGTGAGTCGGTAAGGAATCTATCACTAACTAATGTCTCTTACAGATATATTGTTACACAAGTAGTAACTTGTGCATCTGAAAGAGACACGTTAGTGATAGATTCCTTACCTTAGAATAGATACCCCAGCAATACCAACCCCGGTGGTGGGTCTGCGAACCAATATCACACCAGAAAGCCCTGGAGGACGGAACGGCCAAAGAAGCCATCCCTCCAGACTTGACTGTCCAGGCAGTAGTGTCTTGCTAACGTGTGCAGCGAGGCCCACGTCGCTGCCTGACAAATGTCCTGTAAGGGGACTCCTCGGCCCAGGGCAGTTGTCGTTGCTGTGGCACGAGTGGAATGAGCCCGCAATCCAGCAGGGGGCTCCTTTTTCGCTATGGAGTAACATGCCTGAATACACAAGATGATCCACCGCGAAATGGTCCTCTTGTGTACTGCCTTTCCCTTCTTTGCGCCCACGTAACCAACAAAGAGTTGGTCATCCACCCGGAACTGGCGTGTGCGATCTAAGTAATAGGAGAGCGCACGTTTTGGGTCCAGACGGTGGAGCCTCTCTTCCTCTTTCGAGGGATGCGAGGCGGAAAGAAGGTGGGCAAAGTAATGGACTGCCCGATGTGAAAGGCCGTGACAACCTTGGGCAGGAAGGAAGGTCTTGTACGCAACACCACCTTGTCCGGATGAACAGATAGGAAAGGTGGGGTAGAAGAAAGAGCCTGGAGCTCACTCACCCTCCTGGCAGAGGTGATGGCAACCAGGAATGCAGTCTTCAATGTGAGAAGACGGAGAGGACAGTTATGGAGCGGCTCAAAGGGAGCACACATCAGATAAGTGAGAACAAGATTCAAGTCCCACTGGGGCATCACGAAAGGAACAGGAGGAAACATGTGTGTGATGCCCTTCAGAAATCTATTTACAATGGGGGACTTGAATAAGGAAGGCTGGTCAGGAAGCCGTAAGAAGGCGGAAAGAGCAGAAAGCTACCCCTTAAGAGTGCCCAGAGCAGAGCCCTGCTGGGCAAGGGAAAGAAGGAAGAGTAGAACTTCAGAAAGGGGTGCAGAGAGGGGATCCACAGCCTTTGCTGTGCACCATGCAACAAATCTGTTCCACCTGCAGGCGTATACCGACTTTGTGGAGGGACGCCTGGCTGCCAGAATGATATCACAGACTTCAGGAGGCAGGTCAAATGGCCTCAACTGTCGCCGCTCAATCTCCAAGCTTGTAGGTGGAGACTGGACAGGTTCGGGTGCAGGACCATCCCCTGCTGCTGTGACAGAAGGTCCTCCCGAAGAGGCAGACGAATCGGGGGATCGACTGACATGCTGAGTAGCTCGGGATACCAGTATCTTCGTGCCCAGTCCGGAGCCACAAGGATAACCTTGGCCCGGTCGCGCCTGATCTTCTTCAGCACTCTGGGCAGAAGTGGTATAGGCGGAAAGGCGTACAATAGACCGCAACTCCACTCGTGATGAAAAGCGTCTCCGAGCGAGTGCCGCCTTGGAAATTCCAACGCGCAGAACTGATGGCATTGCGCGTTCTCTTCTGTGGCGAATAGATCTAACCAAGGCTCTCCCCATTGCTGAAAGAGGCCTTGCGCCACGTCCGAGTTCAGACGCCATTCGTGATCCATCATGCACCGACGGCTGAGTTCGTCCGCCCTGGCATTCAGAGAGCCTGCCAGGTGCTGAACCACCAGGGTCACGCCCTGATGTTCCAGCCACTGCCAGAGGCGCAGAGCCTCCTGACATAGGGTCCACGACCCCACCCCGCCCTGTTTGTTGCAGTACCACATGGCGGTGGTGTTGTCGGTGAACACCTGCACTACACTCCCCCGGACAGAGGGGAGGAATGCTTTCAGTGCTAGACGAATCGCCCGCAGCTCCAAGAAGTTGATATGAAGCTGGGACTCCGCCGGAGACCAGAGGCCTCTGATCTCCGCCTTTCCCATGTGGCCTCCCCAGCCCTGGAGGAACGCGTCCATCACAACCACGTGCTCCGGTTGGGGTAGGGAGAGGGATCTGCCACTGACCCAGTCGCGGTCCGTGAGCCACCACTGCGGTTGTCTCGCAGTGCCCTCTGAGATCAAGACATGATCGGACAGGTTGCCCTGATGCTGGGCCCACTGAAACTTCAGGTCCCACTGCAGAGCCCACATCCGCCACCGGGCGTGATGCACCAGAAGGATGCAGGAGGCCATCAGCCCCAGAAGCCGCAGCGTCAACCTGATCGAGACTCCGGATAACGGCTGGAAGATTGGAATCAGAGCCTGTATATCCCGAACCCGCTGTTCGGGAGGGTAAACCCGAAACTGCGCCGAGTCGAAAACCGCTCCGATGAAGAGGAGCTTCTGAGAGGGACACAGGTGCGACTTCGGCACATTGATGGAGAACCCCAGCAAATGCAGGAGGTCGGCCGTAGTCTGGAGGTGGCTGACGACTGTCTGGGGCGAGCCCGCCTTCAACAACCAGTCGTCGAGGTAGGGGAAGACTGACACCCCTTGCCTGTGCAGATGAGCTGCGACCACCGCCATCACCTTCGTGAACACCCGTGGGGCGCTGGTAAGGCCGAAGGGGAGCACGGTAAACTGAAAGTGCTCTTGGCCTACCATGAACCGCAGGTAACGCCGGTGGGCCGGCAGGACGGGGATGTGGAAATAAGCGTTCTGCAGGTCCAATGCTACCATCCAGTCTTCCGGGTCTAGGGCAGCCAGGACCTGAGCCAAAGTCAGTATCTTGAACTTCTCCTTCCGGAGGAAGCCGTTGACGTTCTGCAGGTCCAAGATAGGGCGTAGGCCCCCTTTGCCCTTCTTGGGTACCAGGAATTAGTGGGAGTAACATCCACACCCTACTTCTGGCCCAGGAACGTGCTCGATGGCCCCCTTGGCCAAGAGGGCCGTGACTTCCTCTTGCAGAAGTTGCAAGTGATCCTCCGACACGCGGTGGCATTGCGGTGGCATGGATGGAGGGGACGCCTCGAAGGGGAGGGAGTAGCCCCTTCGGACGATCTGCAGCACCCACCTGTCCGAAGTGACTGTGCGCCAGTGGGAGAGGTGATGGCGAACCCTGCCTCCCACAGGCGTCACATGGGCCTGAAAACTCGGACTAGGAAGGTTTGGAGGCGGGTGCTGCTGCGGGAGGTGTGGACTGGCCTTGCCGTGGTCCCCGACCGCCGCGACGGCGGTTTCCACGTCCGCCACCGTGCTGTTGAACATTCTGCGGCGCGTGGCTGGCAGTACGTGGGGGGGCGCCCCTTCCGTGGCCACGAAAGGAGCGAAAGGCACCCGATTGCTGGCGTGGAGCCGTGAGGCCCAAGGACTTGGCCGTAGCCCTGGAGTCCTTAAAACGTTCCAGTGCATGGTCTGCCTTGTCGCCGAAGAGGCGACGCCCATCAAACGGCATGTCCAGGAGTGTGGCCTGGACATCGGCCGAGAAGTTGGCGGACCTCAACCAGGCGTGGCGTCGAACCGCCACCGTCGTTGCCATCGCCCTGCCCAGTGAGTCCGTTGTATCCAGCCCACACCGGATAGAAAAACGTGCTGCATCTCGGCCCTCCGCAAGGGCTTGGCCGAGTTTAGCCTGGACCTCCTCCAGGCATTGTGGCAGCACCTCCGCAACCGTGTCCCACAGAGTGTGGGTGTAGCGGCCCAAGAGACAGGCTGTATTCACAGACCGCAGCCCTAAGCTAACAGACGAGAACACCTTCTTCCCGAACTGTTCGTATCTCTTGGATTCCCTGTCGGGCGGGGCCGACGGGAACGCGGTCTGGGAGTTGGAGGCCTGGATTACCAGACTCTCGGGGGTGGGGTGGGTGGACAAAAAGCATGGGTCGCCCGGGGCCGGGCGGTAGCTTCTGGCCACGTTCCTATCCACAGGCGGACCTGTGGCGGGCTTGGACCAAGGGCCCACAAGAACGTCACACAAGGCCTCATTGAATGGCAGCAGAGGCTCACTGGAGCTTGACTGAGGTTTGAGGACCTCTGTGAGTAGTTTAGTCCTCACGGCCGCGACGGGGAGCTTAAGGTTTAAGGCCTTAGCTGCCTTCGTCAACACTACACTATACGTAGAGCCCGCCTCCGAAGCCACAGTCGGAGGGGAGCTAAATCCAGTGTCTGGCGAAGTGTCAAGACCACTGGCCTCCCCAAGCTCATATGTCCAGTCCTGTTGAGACTGGCAATCCAGTTCTAACAACAAGGAGGGACAGATAAAGGACAATATTTATCGGGGTCCAATGTACGTGTCCTACAACTAGATATCAATAGCGTGTACAGAGTTCCCCATCCGAAGTGGAGTAAAATAAGGGAGTGACTCTCTCTCTGAAAATTGTTGGTCGTGCAGCAGGGAATAAGGTAATCCCTTGACGGAATTAAGGATGCCTCACACAATTAAAAGGCTGGACGACTGTTGCCATCCTACCCGATGATTGTATCGTGTCATCATTGGCCTCCTGCTCCAGCGACAGGCTGGCGGTGCAATGCCTGCCGGGTAGCACTGGGTGCTACTCTTTAGCTGAGTTCTTTTATTCCTGGCCAATGGATGTGTGTGTGTGAGGGGCCTAAAGAGTGCAGTAGTGAGCGTGAGTGAAGAGTTAAAAGAGGTCAGTGGAGTCCATTGAGAAAACTTTAATGGTATGGCTCACTGCCTCGTTAAAATTGGTGAAGGGAGGGGTACCGAAGCACAAAGATAAAGGTAATTTGGCCTTGTTCAACCCTCGCCTATAGTGCGGTCAACATGTTTCATGCCACTCGGGCAATTCTTCAGGACCTAAGTAAGCTCATCAACTTGCAGGGAATTTCAAACCATTAGATATCGCAGGATCTCGCCGCTGTGGTAGGGGTTGGTGCTTACAAGCCTAGTGCCTCGAGCGAACAAGGTAACTACCTTACAGCTCAGGCCCCACAAGGACAGTCTGTGGGGACCGTCCACCAGGGATTAAGGGGCGGGAACTCACGTAGGATTCCTTCCTGCCATACCATGCAGGTTGTATACGTAATTTCTATCTAATGGTTTGAAATTCCCTGCAAGTTGATGAGCTTACTTAGGTCCTGAAGAATTGCCCGAGTGGCATGAAACATGTTGACCGCACTATAGGCGAGGGTTGAACGAGGCCAAATTACCTTTATCTTTGTGCTTCGGTACCCCTCCCTTCACCAATTTTAACGAGGCAGTGAGCCATACCATTAAAGTTTTCTCAATGGACTCCACTGACCTCTTTTAACTCTTCACTCACGCTCACTACTGCACTCTTTAGGCCCCTCACACACACGCATCCATTGGCCAGGAATAAAAGAACTCCGCTAAAGAGTAGCACCCAGTGCTACCCGGCAGGCATTGCACCGCCAGCCTGTCGCTGGAGCAGGAGGCCAATGATGACACGATACAATCATCGGGTAGGATGGCAACAGTCGTCCAGCCTTTTAATTGTGTGAGGCATCCTTAATTCCGTCAAGGAATTACCTTATTCCCTGCTGCACGACCAACAATTTTCAGAGAGAGAGTCACTCCCTTATTTTACTCCACTTCGGATGGGGAACACTGGCAATCCAGTGCCAGAGGGTCCTCGGACCCCTCCCAATCCTCCTCGTCACCTGCGTCCTGTAAACCAGGATTCTTAGACAGGGCCTCCTCGTGGAGATAAAAATCTCCAAAGGCCGACGGAATCGGCGCCCAGCGGTGCCCTTCCGGCGCCAGAGTTGGACCGGAGGAGACATTGGGGACGGCGTCCACAAGGGGCGCCGGGGGCGACACCCGTGGTGCCGGCGCCGGTGAGGTCGTAAGGTCGACCGGCGACGACCCGGATCTGGAAGCGGATCCGGTGAGGTCCTGCGGCGCCGAGACCAAAGTCGCCGGCGGCGTCGGGGCCGAAGCACCCGGCGGCGTTGGAGCCGAAGCACCCGACCCGCTAGGACCTCCGGTCGGGGACGATGAGCCCGAAGGCGCCACTGAACCCGACTGAGGAGGGAGGGACCTCATGGCCATGAGGTACCGCTCGATCTCCTCCGGCGTCGCGCCGTGCCCAGGGACCCGAAGGTGTGGGGCAGGCGGCGACGCTTGCGACTCCCGCGGAGCCGCGTGGGCGGTGTCGCCCGAGCCCCCGGCCGCATTGTGCGAGCGTCGGGGTGGGTCGGAGGAACGATGACGTCGCTCCGACCTCTCATGCCTCTTACCTGAGGACTTGGAACCTGACGACCGGTGTCCACTCCCAGAGCTCCGATGACTCCGACCTCACGACCTGTCCCTCGACCTCCCGTGGGACCGGGACCGGGACCTGGAACGGCGCGGGGCCGACTGCCGCAGCTCGAGTCGCTTACGGGACCGCTCGTCTAGCCTTCGACGTCAAGGCCCGGCAGTCGGAGCAGGTTCGATCGTCATGGTCGAGGCCTAAGCACTTCAGGCACCGGCGATGGGGGTCCGTGACCGACATCAGTCGATCGCACTTCGAGCAGGGCTTGAACCCGGGCATCCCTACCGGCACCGATAGAGTCGAAGACTCGAAGAAAAGAGTGATCAAAAGATCCAAAAAGTTCAGTCAAAAATTGACTGGGGGTAGAGCATCTCCGGATCTGCGCTAGCTGGCGCGGAAAAAAGAAGAACTGACGTCAGCGCGCATGGGCGGCGTCTAAGTACTCCGACTACGTCATTCCGGCGCTAACGACGCCGACGACGGACGCGGAGGCGCAGACGACGCCTACCGACACGCAGGGGTATTGCTACGCAAAAATTTCCGGATCCAGTCTGACGCCTGGGGATATTCTAAGGTAAGGAATCTATCACTAACGTGTCTCTTTCAGATACCACGTTTAGTCCAGACACACATAAAATGCGACAGGCTGTACTCAATAACTGGCACCTCTTAGAAGGACTAGAATGTGCATTTCCGCGACCAATTTTTGCATACAAAAAGAATTTGAGTATAGGCCAACAGATTGTAAGGGCCGACATCACTCCCACTAATAAAAAAAAAAGCGATCTACTTGCCCAGTGGTATATGAAACCTGTGGAAGGCCACCACAAATGTGGGAATTGTGTGGCTTGTCCTAATACCATTGTGGGCAAAGACTTTGAACATTGTGGAACTAAGTGGAAACATCATATGTTTACAAACTGCAGGTCAAGAAATGTCGTATACGTGGTAGAATGCACGTGTAGTAAAAATCTATATCGGTAAAACAAACCAACAGGTTAATCTAAGGATTAGCCAACACCGATCGCGAATTAAGACAAAAATCATGACGCCCCTATGGTTGAGCACTTTGTGGAGAAAAACCATAGTGAAAACGATTTTAAATGGTCTGTCCTTTTTTCAATAACTCAAGAAAAGAGACCGGTGGACGTTGATCGAGCATTATTGCAAAAAGAGGCATATCTAATCCTAAAGTTTAATTGTACACTGACGGGACTTAATAACCTGACAGAATTATCAAGAATTAAAAAATTTTATAAAGTTTTTGGTCACAATTTGCATTTTTCACTTGCATTGATTGTCTATGGCTGGTGCATGAACCTATGGAACAAATATCTATGGGTGTTCACCCATAATGACTGCGCAATGAATTGTAAACTACATGACCCAGAATTCATCCTTTTGGAGTTTTTTTAATAACTAAAAGATTAGGAGGTGCGGGCATAATTAGGTAAAAACCATAGCTAAGAAACATCAAAACTGACTATGCAGAATGCTTGGATAATCTCCGTAGGATTTATTGCAGTGTTCCCTGATGTTTGTGTTAAACAAACTACATGGAACATAACTCTGAGCAAGAGATCACATGATATGAACTAGGTATTCCAAAATGGCTGCTCCAGCAGAAGTGTAGGAGGATTGATGTCTGAGAATACGAGTGGAAGCAGCAGGTAAGCCATGGCTTTGACGGATTTTAGCTCCCCAAAACAAACAATAAGCATGCCAGAATATAATTCCCCCCTTTCAATCATTTTTAGGGTCGAGTTAATAAAGTAAAAGAAAAGCGGCCAGTCAAGGTGAGGGAGGTGCCAGCATACAAGCAGGTATGTTGTGGTACACACTTTAAACTTGCTTCAATTATCGTGTTTATGGTGCGATATTCTTACAGAAGTGTTTTCCGCTTCAGATTGTACTTGGCACACGCGGCAATGAAATAAAAGAAAATTTGCATGCTGCATTTTGAATATCAACTTCATGCACAAGTAAAGGTATGATATACAATATATTGATTCAAGACAATGCCCCACATATGGTTGGAAGCATGTACCTTTAATATGCGCCCGCATTCTTTTTGTTAGAATCTTCGAGTGAAATTACAATACAACACCGCCTCACGGCGACGTCCATCACCTTGAGCTCTGTGTAAATGGTATGAAAATAACGGGGGATCCCCCTTTTGAATTTCTCAATAAAACCTGATCCCAACCCTAAAAACAACTTTCCTCTCATTGCAGATAATGAGAGGACACCCCTTTGTTTGAAACTGTCTCTTTGAATAAAATAGGCTGACTTAAAGCCTTTTTTCGTTTGGTTGACCTTCAAGGGAAATGACCAACTAAAGACAGGTACTTCCTTCAGAAAATGAATTGTGCAAAACATGATATAGGAGTAGGCAGTAATCTAGTAATAAATCTTAAATGTCTTTCTGCATTCTATACAGAAACCTGACAAAGCCCTGATGATAGTCCGGGAACTGGTTTCCCTGGACTAGAAACGCGTCGGCACACCATAAGGAGCAAGCAATATCATTAAGAGTGTTTGAATCAGTCAAGGCTGATTTAGAAGTTATTTCCATCTTTTGGCTTTGCTCCTTTTGACTTTGTCTTTTTCCTTTGATTGTGATTGATTCGATGTAATGAAATTATAAATCTTTCATGTGTATTTGTAAAAAGTTTTGTTTGTGGAATGTATGAAATTTGTAAATATGTAGTTGTAAATAGTCATGTATTGTGATGTAAATATTATGAATGTATTTTCCTTTTTGGTGAAATTTTGAAAAAGGTATAGAAAAGTTTGATAAAGTAAATAGGTATAAATTAAAATACCAGGTCAAACTCATACACTGCGCTTGTCCCTTCCATATAAATAATTTTGGTTAAACATGTCGGGTGTAGGCACTTTTTTGTGATTTACGGTTTAATAGGGTCCAGCCTACCCCGTACCCCACCAGGACCTAACTCCTTAGTCTTAGAAACATTCAAATAGAGCACATGACATGGAGCAACCCATCGGTAATGCTTTTTCCACGTACCATTTACCCTCAAAATGGATACCAAGAAGATCCCAATCATCTGGTTGGACTGGAAGCAACAGAAACGCAGACTTAATGTCACATTTTGCCATCTCTGCGGTTGCGCCCGTGGTCACCACTAGTGACATGGCCACGTCAACCGAGAATATGAAACTGAGGCAGCCTCCTCATCAATGAAATTATTCACTGAAGACCCCTCAGGCCATGACAAGTGCTGAATTAGCCTGTACTGCCCTTGCTCTTTCTTGGGCACCACTCCAATAGGTGATATTATCAAGTTCTCTATTGGCCAGTCATCAAAAGGGCCAGCCATCCTTCCCTCACGCACTTCTTTGCTCAGTTTTTCTCACACCACCCTGTTATGCTCTGCCGCTGACTAAGTTATCTGCCCACCTTCTCTGCCTTGGTCCCTGATAACCCAAATGAAATCCATACTAAAAACCTTCCAAAAGATTTTGTTTCACCCCCACATCCTCATACTCCCGCAATGCATGTTCAAGCTTTGACAGCCTAACTGGTGTAGGAGCCCTTTGGCTCAGCGCCCTGCGCCAACCACCTTGTCCCCCCTGAATTTGCTGTGAAGTGCCAAATGTACCTGCGCTTGCCTGATGCCCTTGCTGACCTCCCTGCGATTTAGCACCCCAACAGCTAAGAGGATGCAGCTTACCACACTTGGAGCATTCGTGTCTGTACTTGCAGTACTCCCTTGTGCATAACCCTTTATTGAAATCCCAGCATGCCCCAATTCCAGACTGTGTAGCCATTCCGCTTCCCACCCCACCCCAGGTGGGCTTCCCCTGAAAGGGCAGATAAATTAACGGCAATTTGCTAGCTGTAAAAATGGTCTTGCCCCTGCAGCCGCTCCCATGGTATGCAGCCATAAATTTGTATCTAACCCCCCCTACTTCGCTTCTGGGTCCCATGCCATCCGAACCCGAAACTCATCGTATTGCGCCCAGGCCTAACCTCCTCCAGTAAGCTGCGCTTCCGAATCACTTCCATTTATTTAAATATAGACACGCTGCGCTCCGGGAATTTCTCACAATAAACGCTTGCATAGATTAAAAATGCTGCCGTCCAGTTCTCTCTAGTCAATGGCACTTTAGGGCGCTTAGCCAATTCATACTCCTCCTCCTTAGAACCTTCCTTAGACCTGACCTCCATGTGCAGGAGTTTCAATATCTCAACATACTCACCCTTCTATATGCGCTCCTTGGTTGCCAACATTAGATGAGCACCCAAGGGCTTGGTTACCCCCATGTAAGGCAGCTTCTTAATTATTAATTCCTTACTAACAAGTGGCTCTTTAACTCCCCCGGCTCCATCAGTATTAGTCCCACTCTCCACCTTAGTGCCCAAGGCCACATTTCCATCCTTGGTGCCCACTCCTGTGTCCTTAACATATTTACCTTTGAGCAGTCTCCCCTCCGACATCCCCCGACCCCCTCTAGCCCAGTCCCCACAGACACCATTTTTGGTTTGGCCTGTGTATGAGCTGTCTCACCTGGCTCTAAAGAGGATGCTTTAGCGGACTCCGACCGCCGTGCCGATAATTCCACTCTGTCCCTTGTCCGAGGAGCCCTCAGCAAGGGGCCGTGCTCTTGTCTGTTCCTTGGCTGCTGTACCACTCCTGAAACCTGTAAAACACTATGAGATACCTGAGAGGGCCCTCCCCCCTCCATATCCTGCACTCCCCTTCCTCATAATCAAGCAAAATCGGCTCCACCACCTGAAGCTACTCATTATCAAATTCAACCTCACGGGTCCTACCAGACCCCGTATTACCAACACTGGCCCTCATGGCCTCTAGGCGTTGTCCTGGTGGGGGAGTCGACTGTACCCTCCAGTACTCCCCCAAGCGTTGACTGAAGCTCCATAGCCGACGGTAAGGTAGACCACCTAGACCTGCTATTCATTGGGGCCAGCAAGGTTGCGCCGGACCTTCGTGTGCTGACCGCGACGGGATCCCTCGGTGGTACAGAAAGTGCAGCGCAAGGCTCTGCCCTCCCTTCACCTCGGCACAGTTGGGCCGAACCGCGCCCTACAGAGTTTGCTGCGCCGTACTGATCTGAATCCTGAAAAGAAAAAGTTTGGACTGATGTGCTGGGACCCCTAATAGAAAAAACTGCCTCTGGCCCCTGCCAACTAGACACCACCGGACCCGCCGACCGCCTTCTTACCCGCCCTGACTGCACAATCCTGCCCATACTCACCACTGGGAAATACGACCCCCCCTTCATCAACATCACTCCAATCCAATATAGTCCCCACCGCCGCTGAAGCTTGACCCCAACTCCTGCCCACCCTAGAAACAACACTCTCCCCTTTTTGCCTCCCAACTGGCCCACTGAAATCCAACCGGCCCCCCATATACTCATCCCGGCCATACTGTTCCACCCCACCACGGCCCGTACTCCAGCTGACCAAGAAGGAAAAATATCCAATCCCTCCCAAGCCTGCCCACCACCTGCTGGCTCCAAATCCCCTTGCACCCCTACCAATGAACTAGGAACAACACTCCCAACACTCAACAGGAGACATTACGCGTGCCCTCGCCGGTGTATCTACCAAAAATCCCCCACTGCCAGAAAATTGCTCTCCAACCTGCCCTGCAACAAAACCTGAAAATCCCCTTTTGCTACCCATCCCCCCTTCAACTTGAGCCCATTCACCATCGCCCTTGGAGCTCCCCCAACCGATAAAACCCCCCCTACAAGATGCAGGGGACTACCAACATTCCCTCCATCGCCTAAATCCCCTACCTCCTCTTCTTCAAAATGCTGCTCCACATCAGAATCACAGGCAGGGGGGCTGAAAATCACATTAACAACACCCCCCTGCAGGCCACTATTTAATTATTCCGTGACCCCCAACAAATTGCCCTGCTCATGGCAAAGCGGAACCACAGAAAAACCTTCCCTCTGCTCCCCTTCCTCTTCCCAGCTGCTCCGCCCCTCTCCCAGTGCCACAACACGTTCGCGCCCGCTCAAATCGCCAATGCGGTCTCCTGTCACGCCACACGCTTCACGGAGACGGAGGAAGAGCGGTTCTTGCTCCCCCGCTGTCCCCCACGCTTAACTACATCAATACGCGATGCGCCCGCCCCCCTCGCGCTGCTTATGGGGCTGGGCAGCATCAGATGAATTCCCTAAGGTGGCTGAACGATTTAAACTGCCCTCCATTGCCTCAAGCGCAGGTTCACCCGCCAGCTCAGAGCAACCCCCGCGCCCACTGCAAATAGAACCCAGCGGGACCGGCCCCGCTCACTCACCGGTGATCCTTCCAGCCTCGCTCAACAAGCGAAGCGCTTCAAGGACCCTAAAGTCTTCCATAGTTCAGGTAACAATTTATACTAATTAATACCTAGCTGACAATGAAAGTAGCGCAATTCTAAAACTAACGAAAAACGCACTAAATACTCCTCAAAAAATTCCTGCCTAAGCTCCCAGCCACCAGGTCACCAAACCTAAAATGGTGGCTGGGAGCAGGAGCCCAAAGCATTTATGCTTGGGCTCTTTTTGGGCTACCTAATAACGCAGCCCAAAGTGCAAAATGGCAGTCGCTCCTGCAACTATTACCTCCCAAATCGCCCGGGGACCTCCCTCCGGTCGGCTGTGCCGGAAGTCCTGCTGAGAACTGCAATCCCAATCTCTTACCAGTGAACAGCCAGGTGAAACCAGTGTGCAGGGTGGCGGCCCCAGACTGCTGGTTTGCCTCAGACTGCGGCGGCTAGTGCCTGGGGCCCTCTTCCGACCGAGTTCAATTTGGTCGCTCTGGTTGGGCAGCCGCACCAGACCTTGCTGGATCGCTTGGAGGGGCAGGTGGTCCCGCTGGTTAGTGTCGATGTGAGACCCCCGCCTTTAAAATCAGCTCTCTGGTGGTGTAGTGGCCCTTGACTCTTACTCTCCCTGGGCCTTGGTGGTGGTGGTGGGGGCTGCCTTGCGTGCAGCTGTGTGTTGGGAGTGGAGCCTTGCGTACCCCCACACCCTCATTGGAACAGTTGACCCTAAAGCAGGGGGCCAAACACATAATACTACGGTGGGAAGCTCATATGCCCTCTTCCAGTGAATGTGCGAATTTTCATACTAAATAACCCACAGCAACCTAAAGGGCAGGGGTTGTAGCCCTCTGGTATTGCTATGCCAACAATACCAGCTACATTCTGTGAGGCTTCATTATGGGAAAAACTGAGAAATCACACACAAAACTGCAGTTTGAACCAAGAAAATCGCAAAGGCAGAATGAACAAGATAAAAATGCCTCAGAATCAGGTTCTGAGGAGGGAGACTCTCCCTTCGATACAGACTTTACACAAATCCTGGCAACTATGCAACAGCCTGAACAAGATAGATGGTAACATTGATGCCTTAACCTTTCTTATGGACATGATGTCAAAAAGACCAGACCAGCACACTGAACGCTTAGATGCTGTAGAAAAAAATATTAACAACTTCAGCTTGTGCAGACTAAGGAGGAGGATTTGGAAGCATGCTCAATAATAACATTCAAAATATAGGAATTTTAGAATCCACAAACATCCAACATAGAACTTTTTGTGGAACAACTGCTTGCTGCACTATTGGGAAGGGGCTGCTTTTTCCACTATATTTGTAGTGGAGCGGGTGCATCACTCGCTTACCCCCAGACCGGACCCACGTGCGCTGCCGCGCACAATCCTAGTGAGGCTCCTTTGTGAAGGGACCGCAATAGTGCGCTCTGTAGAGCTAGGGAGCTACCCCTATTTTACGCAGCAGGTGAAGGACACCCAATGACTGCGCCAGTCAATTGGAAAGTTCGCAAGCTGCAATTGGACTACAAATTGATGTACAGTGCCAAGATGCGAGTCCATTCTGATGGGAAAACACATGGTCACAGACCCTGCACAAGCGATGCAATTTCTTAAGCAAAGAGATGGTGCCCACTCCAGAAAGGGAGCTACTAGCCCTCTGGCAGGCGCAAGTGATGAGGCTCAACATGGAGGAGATTGAGGAACCACTCATTGCCACATAACCTGAGGAAGCACTATATCAAAGAATTAGGTTACAATTATTTAAGCTTAATTCCTGGTACGGAGAATTCTATATATTTATACAGTGGCATGAACTCGTGGCAATGGGCAGGTTGCAGCATGGACAATACCAAATTCTGGGTTGCCTGTTCTGGAGTATGTTCTATGCATATGCTGTTAATAGTAACTCCTAGTAGGTCAGGATCGTTGTACACAATTACCTTTTGTTGTCCTTTATAACAGGGTCTCTAATGGGAAAAGCATGCACAGATGGATTGCTTGAGTGGCATTTTAGGTAAGATCACATAAGGAACAGAACCACTGTTATATCACCACTGTCAAGTATGCCAGAGTGTGAAGAGTTTTGAGCTGGGCAACATCTGCCTCGGAGTGTGAACCACAAGGGGTGTTCCTCAGTTGTTCAAATTGGATATACATTTTTCTTCTCAACCTCAGTAAGAGGGTATTTCAGTGGGTGGGAAAGGGTTGACTTCGACAATGCACAGTTAGGGACTGCATAATGTGGGTGGGTTGGGAAGGTATTCGTTTGGCGAGATGAGAACAATCATAGTTAGCTCTCTAATTTTGAGGTGGGACTGGACATATCTATCCTATATAGAAGCTTACATGGATCATAGATGGCATAATCTGCAATTACTCCGACAATGGATAGTGTAGTGTATCTAACACAGAATGGCAGGGAGGTGAATGAACATAGAAAGGTTAGGAAAATTGTTCCATATCTAAAGAGGCACCGTATAGACGTTGCTCTGCCTCAGGAAACACATCTGCCCCAAAGAGCAATATGCTTACATAGAAGCTTCTCCAAGGCAGGTCCTGTCTAACAGAGTTTAAGTCGCATGCTGGTGGTGTCCTAATATGGGCAAACCCAAAGTAAGTGATCTCACAGAAAGAAGTTGATGTGGACACAAATGAGATGCCAAAAAGGTGGGCTAATAAAATTGGTTAATGTGTTTGGCCCCTTTGAGAAGTTGGCCTGGCATATGATGTCCATTATTCTAGTGGGCACCTTGCACCAGTCCAAACGACCCTTATTGATGGTAGGTTTAGACAACCTTTATAGAAAGCTATCCTAGTGGTAGTTGCGAAGAGCAGCCTTCAGGCTAAGTCTTGAATGTAAAGCAGCTTGTTTTACCAGTCTATTATCTCTTGAATGATCAAATCAAAGTACACCACTCAAGGTATATATCAAATATATATGTATTTATTCTAAACACAACCCCTCTAGTCTCTTTATGAGGCTAGAGGCAAAAGTACAATACAAGAACTTTAAATAGCACACAGTAAACAGCACAGTGTACGTTCTGCCATAGGGGGCTCACAAACCATATACTAAAATAGTGGTAAAAGAACCACGTGAGAGATAGAAGTGAGGCCAAGGGCCTGTAGAACCGCTGGGGCAACCAGGAACCACCCACGGTAGGGACGCAGGAGGCCCTTGGGGGACACGTGCAGGGTCTAAACACAGCCGCGGATCGCCTACTGACTTCTATGGAGGAAATACAAGTTACATTTTTAATGATTAAGGACACTTTGGGGTGAACTACGACGGAACCATTTCAGACTTAGATACTTCGAGAGTGAAGACCCACAGGAGCACCAGAGTACTCATGTTACCTCACCCAGGGAAGCCGGGTGCATAGGTGTCTTTTGGTGTTGGGTCTTCTATTTCAATGGCGATCTGCGAAGAAGTGCTGCAGGCGACCAGAGGAAAAGTGCCGGGTGGATCCAAGGGTGGATCGGAGATCTGAAGAACATGAAAGCAGAGGGGACAGAGTCTGGGTCACTTGCCAGTGACCAGGATGGTGACAGGAAGATGCCAGCCGATGTCGGGTGCTTTCAAGTGAAGTAGGTGAAGCTTGACTCTTCAGCCACGAGGTCCAGGAGGTGTCTATGACAACCAGGAGCTGGATTCGAGTTGTCTTATGAAGGATGTTGAGTGCTGCAGTGTCGGTATCCGGATTGGACCCAACAAGCCTTGGCATCAGCAACCCATGCAAGATGCAAAGATTGGCTTTGGTGCAGACCAGCAAGGTCTGAGGGACTCACCCTTTGAAGGAGAGTCAGGGCACATCTGGAGAAACCAAGAAAACCCAAGAAACAAAGGATTGTCATTCGTGGAGACCCACTAACCAACAGACTAGAGATTGCAAAAGAGCCTCGAGCTGCGGTGAAGAAAGGGGACTCACAGAACTCTCGTGGAGTGTAGGCCTCTCAGCTTCGATGCAAAAGGTGATCAGGGCAAGGGCAACAAATAGCCCAATGTACAACTTCCGGAAGTAGGTGCAGTTGCAAAATTGCAGGATGTCCAGGTGTTCCGGTCCCACGTCTCTCATGTCGGCTGCGGGTCTCAGCATTGCTGGGATCTCGTGTCGGCCTCAGAGATGTCTGGAAGTCCATATCCTGTGTTGCAGATTCTTCGGGATATGGCGGGAGCCTCGAAAATGCAGACGTGCAAGATGCTCTTGGTGCCTGTTTGAACAGGAAGGTCACTCCTTTGCCCAAAGGGAAATTTCTTGCGTCTTCCAGTCGATATGGAATGTCGAAGGTCCAAGATTTCGTCTTCAGAGTTTTGTCCAGGGTAATTTAAAGTCCTAGTGACTGGTTTCCTATACTTATACCAAGTTTAGGGGTTGGACTAACTCTAAGATCCGACCTTTGTCCAGTTTCGTGCCAGAGCTGGGACAGAGTGCTCCAGCAACCGGTTTGAACTGGGAAATGCAGCGAGCACCTTGTGTGCCCCAGGTAGTGTCTGAAAAGCATTCACTGAATGCAACCCACCCTGCCCCAAAACACTAAAGCCTGTCTGGGGAGGTGCTGGCACCTCCCTTGACAGGAAACCCATTATCAAGGCCTCCCCTGTCAGAGTTTCGTCTAGCAGCAGGAGGTCAGACTCGTGTCTGTGGCAGCAGCATCCATTTTGTGATGCTGGGGCTCCTTTAAACACTTACTGGGTGTGCCAGTGTGTACATGTCTTTTCCCTCTAGAACAGAGGTCTTCAAACTTTTGGATGCCGAGACCCCCCTGTCAACATTTTGAGGCGTTGGGACCCCCTCCTGACAAAAATTTCTAAACCTGTAGGCAGGGCTACTAGAATTATGAGGCAGGTGAGGACCAAATTACACGACAGGCTTGACTAAATAGTGTGGGAAGAAAATGTAAGTGATGCTATGTGATGCTGTGTATTTTGGGATAGCATTGCTTCATTATTTTGACATTTTTTACACACAGTAACACGGAGGAAAGGTTTCACCCCATCAGTACCCGTTCATAGCCAAAATACAGCAATTATCATCTGAAAGATTTTTAGTAAACCTTTGAGAAGGGCCTTCCACTCCGCAGGAATATGTGCTGCCACATTAGCTCACCTGGCCCTGGCCAGGAGAAGCCGGGGTCCCTTGAAAACCTGGCGGGTTTGTGCAGAGTTGAGCAGTTTACCCATGCAGCTTTCCTCTCACCCCCTCCCTTCCATCCCTCTCTCCTCTCCTAACCCCAGATCCCTCTCTCACTTTGCAGGCCATTTTCTTTCACCCCTTTTTACAACTTCTGACTCTCCCCATTCAACCTCTCACTTCACCTTTTGCAATTCTCTCTTTTCACTGCCCTCATTTCTAACAGTCTCTCGCATTTATCTCATGGCTTCTCTGGTCCCGTCACCTCCTGTGCCCCTCAGCACTTCTCATTCACCTCGTCTCTCCATTCAAATTTTTGTCTATTTGTATCTTACACCTCTCCAGTCCCCCCATTCAACTTTCCAATCTCCCCTTTGTTGTAGCAGAAGCCCAGGGCCAGACTGGCCATAGCGGGCACCGGGCGTTTCCCCGGTGGGCCGCTATGGTGGGGGCCGTTTTTGTTTCAGGGCCGTTTTAGCAACATAGCTGCAAAATCGTCTCCTGTTGCAAAATCGGCCGAAACCTGCCCTGGTAAACAGCTCGGCCGCTCCCAGGGGAGGCCGGACGAGCTCTTTTCCAGGGCCAGTTTTGATTCCCAGTCTGGTCCTGCAGAAGCCCTTTCCTTTGGCTCACATTCACTTCTTGTGTGTCCACACTTCTCTGCGGCAATTCACATTTCTCCTCATCCCGGAGCTCCTCAATCGAATTCTCTCACTCCCTTGCTGTCCTCTCTCATCCCTCATTTTTCCTCACCAAGCATACGGGTCAAACCACTCTGCTTATTGTTCCCTAGTTCAAGAAGGCACGAGTTGTCTGTCTCGCTGTTTTAGTGCAGGACGCGCAGTTATGGAACTTACACCCTCCTTTGCTTTGCTGCACCAAGAATCTATTATCCTTTAGGAAGATATAAAAACCTCTCTCTATGCTCTGTAGGTTACCCCATTTGTCTGGTTCTCTTGTGTGTTTCTCATGTGCCTACAGGCAGCAGATAGCTATTAGCCCCAGGATATCTTTTGGTAACAGTAGCGCACTACAAATGTAAATAATAATATAGCCAGAAGCAGGGGAGTCACTAGACCAGAAATTCGGAGAGGACTAACACTCCCAGCCAGGGCTGGTCCCAACACTGGTTGCACATGGTGCAACAGTCTTTTTTGGTGCCCCACCCCCGTTTCCTCCTCTCCATGAATTCCTTCACTGCCACTCACCAACAATGCACCTCATCTCTCTATAGCACCTTTCTGACAAACATTTAACTTTGTTATAGCGCTACTCAGAGTTTACTCACACTCAGTTCTGTGATCTGCATAGTACACGTTCTTTGTAGCAGGCAGATTAACTCTCTGCACACTGTGTGGGTGCCAAGAGTGCCCATGTGAGTGCACGGTGAGCGATGCAACAGTGCGAGAGTAGGGTAAGAGGAGTGTGCAGGGTGAGTGAGGTGGCGTATGAATTTATGAATTTGGGTGCGAATGCAAGTTCAGAATGGGACGAATGAATGTATGATTACTGATGGGCTTGTTTGAGTAAGTTGCATATTGAGCAGTGAGGGGGACAGGTGAGTGAAGTGTCACATGAGTGCAGGAAGAGTAGTGTACTCGTGTGACTGCAGGGAAAGGTATAGGGTGAACAGCGCAAGTGCATTGTGAGTGCAGAGTGATCACTGTGAGTGCAGGGTGAGTGGATGAATGGTGTGAGTGCATGGTGATCAGTGTGAGTGCAGGGTGAGCATGAAAGTGAAGGGCGAGAATGAGGAGCGAGATGACTGAATTCAGGGCGCATTCCAGACACTTGAAGTAACTCATCATGTTATTGACGGCGACGTAGGGTTTAAGATCCAAGTTAAACTATTGCGGCATTAATCGGAGATCGAGGGTGGAGGAAATAAATAATGTGCTTATCCTGCAACAAACTAACAGTCCTATGGTTAGGGTTGCCAGCAGATTATTTTGATGGCACAGTTGGTACAAAAATAAGCAGTCACCTAAAGCTGTATTTTCAGCATTTATCTGTGCATACTTCGAACAGCAAATATAAATAGAAAGCACTTTTAATTGTGTTCTAGGGCTGCCTCAATGATCCATGACTGATGAAGAGAAAAAAGACAGAAAAGTCACATAAGGAATGCATACATACTTTTGTGTTTAAAAGTCTATTTAGTGTCAAGGGGAGGTCTTTCCAGGCTCTTTAAACAAAACAGGCAGGCATTTTTATTTTGGCAATCCTACTTTATATTCCTTTTCATTAAATGCATTCTCACAGTACAACAGTAATTGTAAAATACAAATGTAAGGAACAGGCAGAGTGGGGGCCCAGGGGGTACTGAAACCAGGAAAAAAACTAAGCCTCTGTAACAAGTTTACAAAGACATGAAAATATGCAAATGGTCTTTAAAGACCTGTGAAAAACTCAGGCGGCTGGAGATGACTCCAGACACTGCCCAGCCGAGCCCCCAGCAGCTCGAGTTTCACTGCTGCAGCAGCCAGGCTGAGAGACACACGAGGGAGGAGGGGGGCTGAAGCCCTTGGGCCTCTTCAAAAGTGTGACTGTGAAGGCGCGACCCCCTTGGCATCACTCCACGGCCCCCCTGGGGGTCGCGCCCCACAGTTTGAAGACCCGTGCTCTAGAAGGGTGGAATGCTACCCACACCACCAGAATTGGCGGGGGGGGGGGTACTAGTCCAAAGTGTTTGACACCAAACACAACATGTTTTGATAAAGCCAAACCAAAGTTAGCATTAGCCACGAGGATCATAATGCAGCTAAGAGTATATGGTATGGCTATCATAGAACAGCTATAAGGAAGGGTTTGCGAAAGCTGCAGAGGGGCTCAGCTCATGCTAGGGCACCCTCTCACACAAAACCAAGCACAATACCTTCAGGATTGTCAAAGCATGCCATAGGAGTGACTTATAGGTTAATATGTATCTATATGTATCTATATGTATAGGTAGATATAGGTATACTATATCTAAGTAAGGGGTGCTTACACCACCTTACCCAGGCTGCAAGTGCAGACCTGTGGTGCCATTTTGGAAGGCTTTCCGGGGGTGGCTTAATACATGATTCAGCCCCTGGTAGGGTCTGGGATACCTATGCCCTTGGTACCATATACTAGGGGCTCACCAGGTAACTCAGTAACCAATCTGGTATGTACCTAAAGTACATGTAATCAATTTAGAGAGAGAACAGCTAGGCTGTTGCTCTGATTAGCAGGGCCACAGCCAGACTAAAGTCGAAAAATCTGTGAAAAACAGCAAAAAGTGGGGGTAACCATAGGAAGCAGATCCTACTCTCCTACAGCCCCAACCATGGTGACCCACAATTCTACTGCATGCTAGGTGTCCGATTAATGCATGATGCAAACATGCCACTAATGTTGGTTAGGGACTTCAATTGCATCTTAGAACCAGATAAGGACCTTTCTAGAGGCCCTGCTTGCTGCCGCTCGGCAGCAGCAGGAGCCTCAGTTCATCCAATGTAGGATATAAGCCTGCTAGATGTTTGGAGGCAACGTACTCCTGATGCTTCAGGGTTCACCCACTATTCAGCACCACATGACCAACACACCCACATTGATTATTGGTTCATTACTAGATGTCTACTTGCCCAGGTTGTTGCTTGTGTCCCACATCGATGCACCTACTCTGAACATGCTCCAGTACAACTTGATCTAAAAGTTGCCATTAGACAGTCAGCGGCATGTCTCTGGAGGTTCCCCCTTCGCGCTTCATGGATTCAGTGTTTGCAGCAGAAATCATAACTTCAATAGATGGATTCTCTGAAAAGAACATAGGTTGGGTAGATAGTTTTGCCACTAAATGGGAGGCTTTTAAAGTCTACATCAGAGGAATGGTAATTTCCAAACAAGCGGGGTGCTCCGATTATTGAGGGATCAATAGTCAAAGCTAGAAAGGGACAATTAAACCCTAGAACAGACCTTCCTGAGATCAAGGAATACTATCATTCTTGGCGATAAAAGTGACTCTTGAGGAGTACCATAATACTCCAGATAGCAAAGTGAAGCATCTCCTCAAATATGCTATGGCAAGAGTCTACTGTGAGGGGGAACGCCCAGTGGCCACGTCAGCAGCGCTATTACGTCTTAAGCGGGAAGTGGACACAATAATAGAACTACAAAAAGAAGACAGCCTCCTCTACATGGTCACAACGACATTGTAGATAAGTTCAGCAGATATTATCCACAAATATACACTACGCAAGTGCCCCCGAATGATGATGCCATCCAATACTACTTGGAACATGACATGGCTCCCCAACACACTTAAAGAGCATCTTAAAGCCCTACTCACCCCATGTGAATCAAAGTAGCACTGAAAGTTATGCATGCTGGAAGCGCCCTAGGAATGTATGGTCTCAATCACCTTTTACAGAATTTTTCAGGACCAACGTGTGCCTCACATGGTATCCTTGTATGAGGAAATGGTGCAAGCCAAAGGAATGCCCCCCTCTTTGAGAGAGGCCTCAATAATTATGCTTTTGAAGCCAGGGAAACCACCAGATGCTTGCTCTTCTTACAGGTCCCTTTTGTTACTGAATGTCAACATCAAGCTAATTGCCAATATACTTACCAATCGCTTAGCCCAGTTGATAACTCTTGTGGTTTGGATGTTCCAGGTCACAATTTTAAACTAACCATAATATTTGGTACCATTCAAAGACTCAATACAGAAGTCAAAGCAGCGGCATTATTTGTATACGCCAAAAAGGCATTGGACTCTGTTGAGTGGGCATTCATGCGCGGGATACTGAGGCAAGTTTGTGTGCGCCAGGTTTAAAAAAAAAAAATCACAGTACTGTATACGCTACCCAGAGCCAGCATACGACTGGGCAGAGTGGTTACAGCTTCTATTACTATCTCAAGGGGGACCCACCAGTACTGTCCATTACCCCCTCCCCCCTCCTATATGCTCTGGTGGCTGAACCCTTAGCCTATGGTTTACGGAATTATCACAGCCACAGAGGAGAACAGTTCCCGGTATATTTCTTAATAGTTTAAGCTTACACTGATGATACTTTGCTATATGTCCGTGACCCTGAGACACATATTAACCCCATTCTCTCTGAAGTGGTGCCGTTTGGGCAGCTATCAGGGTTTAGAATCAATGGGACTAAATCTATGATTTCCCCCCACCATCGATCTCTTACTAGGAGACCATCTAGGTTAGACTTTCTTATGCAATGGTGTACGACCCGGTTCGCTACCATGGGACACACAGTCACATCGATTCTGCTATAGTACTGGCGGAGAACTATGGGAAAGTCATTTCTAAGTTAGAGGATGATATCAACAGATGGATAAAACTGCCCCACTCATTGATAGGACGTATCTCACGAATGAAAATTATGGTACTACCGAGATTTGTATTCCTTTTTTTATACACCCTCATGTTACTACAGCCAAACGTATGTGATACCCTGTGTACACTGATGACCAAACTAGCTTGAGCTGGGAAGATACTGAGGGTTAGATGGGAAACACTGACCTTGCCGAACTCCGCAGGGGGCCTAGGTACCCCTTATTTAGAGTTGTATTATCGAGTTGCACAAGCCTCCCATGAATGTGGCTGGATACATGGACCGCAGGAGTTATCCCATATGCACATAGCGAGATGCAGCGGATCCTTACACTCTTCCACAGATTCTATTTAAGCCTCCGGTCCGAGGAAATGGCATCCTAGACTCCTTAAATTCCACTACACATGCATGGTGAAAATTATTAGAGTCACAAGCGGGTGCCCTCAGTATTCACCAATAACGCCATTAGACTGGTGCTCTTGGTTCCCAACAGGAAGGGAAGGGCAAAAGGATGTGCTCTGTACACTGAAATCACTGGGTATACCTGCAAACAACGGGGCTGTTTGCAGGTGGGAAGAGTAGACTAAAGAGAGGCCTACACTCATTATTGCACCAGTTTCAGTATCTCAGAGTCAGGCAAGCATGGTGTAAGTTACTTGGTGAGGACATGTTTGAGCCGGTTGCAATGCCTATGCTTGCACATGTTATATACACAGATTTCCCGGTAAAACTATTCTTTATACCCTCTCGCAAAAACCCAGGAAAGCACAATTCCTGAAGGGTTATGACAAAAGTACCAGCGCACATCCCTTCTAGTTGCTATTATCCAAATGGCATTCAGCCACGGCAATCCAAAACAAGTTATTTCTCAATCTCCTTGTAGTCCTCCAAAAGACATGTACAATGTTCTTTATTATTCAAAGTCCATTTATTAATAATTTCTTTCTTTTGCCACACCGTCACAGCCGACGCGCGTTTCGCCCTCCGCAGGCTTTTTCAAGGCTGTAATTTACATACAAAAGAGGATGTCACAAAAGGATACAATATATAAAAGCCACCTTATACATAACCGGTTAAATATTTAACCACGGATTAATACACATCATCCTGGTGTGCTCTCATCATGTTCATATCAAATGGTATACTTTTGTTAAAATACACACATGAATATCATGGAATACATTTGATACTATAGACACCACATTAGCATTGTCTATTTCGTCATAATCTAATATGCACACTCCCAATGTGCCCTCATCATGTGCATATTGGTTTTACTGGCAGTCCCATACTTGCATGTGTTTAGACACAAAGACATATAGCACCAATCTTGTGTCTTACGCCATAACATAATGCATGATTATACAAGAAAGTTTCTAAGATAGCCACTACATATAGATGGACATTTTATTGGCGAAGATACTGAGACCGATGTATCCGACCATACCCAGAGTTCTAACTGCCAAAGTTTCTGTTTAAGCACTTTATGGTTTCACTTACCATAGAAGTTGTATGGTGAGCGAAATAGATTTGCAATAGTCAGAATATCATATGGCCTGTTGGGCATTGATCCTGTAAATGTATAGGAACATCCAATTAACATTTGCGCCCTGTGTATAACTTAAGTAAGATGTTATCAAACTGATTCGCCAATGCAAGTGTGAATGCTGGGCTTACCTTTAGAACTTTTATCTTATGCACCGAAAGTTAAGCGTGTAGAGTATAAGGTTGAGTACTCCGTTCTTTGATTAATGCAACGGTTATTGCACACTACATGGAGCCATGATACGCTCCATCTGTAATAGAGTATTTGTCGTACGATTTGTTAATCTATCTGGTCAGATACAGACATCACTGTTTGTTTAAAAAATACATGATAAAAAACTAATAATTAGTAATTCAGGTCTCTATTTCAGAGTTACAGTTATTACTGTCTGATGTCAGTCCAAGTCCACTATTTACCTTTGTTCCTAATTAACTGTTCTTTCAACTAATGCCTTCCCAGACTGGCAGGAACTGCTGGAGTCGTCCCCCGACCGGTGTTATATGGTCCGGGGCAGTGACAAGACGTCACTGTTTGGTATTTGCGGAGGACCTGGTGTTATTATTTCCACGTCCTCTGCCTTTGGCGCTGTTACCACGGTATCCACCTATATTGTTCTTGTTAAAGGTGGCCTGTGCACCACCTTTATTGTATTGTGTTTGCTGAGATGTTTGCCCCCTTGAAGGCCCTCTACCTCCTGAGCGACGAAAAGAACCCCCTCTGAACTGTTGAGACTGCAAGGCCCCCATAGACTTAGCCGTCTCGGTGTCCTTCTTGATCTTCTCAAGAATCGTGTCAACGTCAGGCCCAAACAAGAAATCTGGGTTAACGGGGTGATTGAGCAAACTTGTTTGTATTTCTGGCTTAAACCCTGAAATTCGTAACCATGCCTGCCTCCTTAGCATTACACTGGTGTTAATGGCCCTGGCTGCAGTGTCTGCTGAATATAGGGCACACTTGAAAGAAGCGTTTGATATCAGTTTCCCTTCCTGAATCAACATTTCCGCCCCCTCTCTATATGCATCAGGCAAGTGTTGCAACAATTGCTCTAGGGTGTCATAGTGAGCCCTATCGTATCTGTAGGAGAGTAGGGTCTGCAATCCCATGATCACCCAGATTTTTTGCTTTTGTTTCACTGGTTTACGACTTTCTCTGGCTGTGGGCCTGCCAATCAGACCCACAGCCTGGCTGTTCTCTTTCTAAATTACGACATGTACCCTAGGTGCATTTACCAATTGGTACTGGGCCACCTTATCAGACCCCGTAACGCAGGGCATAGGTGTACCCAGGGCCGCCAGGGGCTGCAGCATGTATTATGCCACCCCTGGCTGGCCTCCTAAATTTGACACAACTGGCTGCATGACAGCTGGGGCAAAGTCGTGTAATCACCCTTTGCTTTAGGTATAGTCGCCCTATATCTAACCGTACAATGGACGCCCGAGTTCCTATCAGTCACTCCTATGGCAGGCCTTGACAATCCTGAAGGCAGAGTGCGTGGGCTCGTGTGAACTAGGTTCTGGCCCGAGCCGAGCCCGGTTGCAGCTTGCGGAACAAAGACCCAATGGCTGTTCCATGATAACGCGTACCACATCGGTAACTTCGGTGTCGCGTTATCAAGACATGTCGAGTAAGGTGTCATACGAATCGGGATGCTGCCCCCTCACCAATTCTGGCGACGAGGTTAGCATTCCGCCCTTCTAGAGGGACACGACATGTACGTAACTGTGAACCCCGGTTAAAGTTAACCAAAGCCTCAGCTCCACAAAATGGATGCTGCCACCACAGACACGAGTCTGACCTCCTGCTGCTGGGAGTCCTTCCAGCGAGGAGAGCTTGGACAAAGGGTTTCCTGTCAAGGGCGGTGTTCGCACCGTCCCAGACAGGGTTTGTGTATTCTGGGTAGGTAGGGCTTTGCGAGAAGGTGACTGCGGAGTGGCACCCCGGTGCTCACTACGCATCTGCCGGTCAGAACCAGTTCCAGGGGCGCCAGCCCCTGACCTGGGGAAAGTCCGGCAGGGGAGAGGGGTGTAACTACCCCCCTTCCTGGTCCCACCCTTAGGGCAGGACCTAGTCATGTACCCACCCCTTTCTTTAGAATAAAGGCCGGAGCGGGGACCCTTCCAAATTAGATCATCTTTGAATCAAGAACTACTTTCTACGAAAGGACATTCGAGACTCTTCTCAAGATTTCTCCCTTGTGACTAAGGAGTTGTCACCCTGCATCAGCGGGCACCATCTAAGAACTCTGCGGTTTGCTGCAAGTCCTTCCTCAAGGAATCCGACGGCCCAGCTCGACGAGAACCGGCTTCCCTGGCACCTCTGACCTCTACCCACGTCATCAGCTCAGCTGTGATCTGTGGGTGCGACGAGACCTCGAGGGACCGGCCATCATCAAAACCTGCACGCTTTCTTAATCAGCACGACCATCGAAGTAATTCTCTGGTGAGTGCTCTGGGGTCCGAGAAGCCCCGACCCTGAGCCGCTCCAGCACCGAAGCGCAGCCTCCCAGCATCTCCACGATCTGCGTGGGGCCCTTCTGCTCGCTGCTCAGCACGTTGTCCGGTCACTAGCCGCTGGCTTGTGCCCTCCTGTGACGACATCCGACAACCAACGCTGCTGGTCTGGTTGCTCCCGACTGGCCTTTGCTTCCATCTTTGCGGGAAGCACCCCGGACCCTCCTGGTCCCCTCAAGACGCCATTTTAGGCCCACCACGTGGCCCTGAAATCTGCCAAGGCTTGTTGCCCCAATCCTGGGCCCAGCGACGCCGACAGCATCATCCTTCGTGGGACAGCTCGCACCTCCATCCTGGTCGCCGACAACGCCTCCTGGTCCGTGAGACTGCAGAGCCTAGCGTCGCCCACTCACCTAGTCGAGGTGACGGCCAACCGGTGCCTTCCTGGTACCCTCTGACTACTGGCTAGTAGTACGAACTTGGTCCCCTCTGCTTTCAGGTATCAACGATCTCTGATCCAGGCTTGGATCTCTACGAACTATTCATCACTGGTCGCCGGCCAGCAACTCCTTTTTCTTCCGGCTCCTGGCTCGTCAGCGAAGACCCCCGACGCCTGTAAGACTTGTGCAGCCGCAGCCCTCGTGGCTAGGTAACTCGGCATTTCGGTGCCTGCATAGCCTCCTTACTCTAGGGTCCCGAGTCCCTCGCTTCCGACTTGCCTTATCGGGTCCGCCCGAGACCATTAGAACTTTCCGTGCCCTCGGGCACTTGTTTTAATTGTGCACTTGAAGTATTTTCCTAAGAGATTTGGTTTGTGCTTAGTACCCTGTCCTCATAAAGAGTAGAGGGCTGTTGTGAATCTTAATAAATATCCTGTTTATTTTCATAACACTTGTGTGGTGTCCTTTCACTTGGTGTTCAAGGGGTACATGTGTGGTAAACAGCTGGCTTAACACGCCCTCTCGATCTTTAGCCTTAGACTGCTCGTATCCACGCTACTAGGATAGCTGGTCTATAGGTTGACTTACAACCAATCACCATAAGGGTCGTTTGGAACGATACATAGCGGTCGCTAGAATAGCGAACGCTGCATATCGGGCCAACTTCTCACATTGGTGAGCAGCGGTTGGGATTTGAGCTTGCTGTTGTGTTACCACACGTATCCTAAGAATATCATTGTGAAAGATCACATAAGTACTGTTAGTACATATAACTAAGCTTAGAATACTCTGAGTTCTACTGAACCAGCTGTTGCAGCTCCTCAAGGCTTAGCACACCTTGGCTGCAACTCTTAGCAAGGGATCAGTAGGGAAACACATAGTGTAGGTAGGTGCATCACTTACACCACACTAGAAACAGTATGTCGGACAAAGGAGGAAACTCTGAGTCTCCCCTTGTGTCAGTTGACCCTCCACAGGTCATCCCTTCAAGATATACTGTGCTTAGCTTCCGCGAGTTACGACAAGTATGTAACTCTAGGAAGATTAAGCAAGGGGCTAACCCCACCACCTCCTTTCTGATTGGTCTCCTAGAGACTTATGATGCCAGAAAGGCTGAGAAGCTTCTTAGCCATTCTAATCCAGAGGGAGACATGCCTCCCCTCGAGGGAACCAGAGACGATCCTGACCTCATCCACCTCTCAACTGAGATTGAAGATGTAGAGGATGATGAGAATGAGGATCCCTCTGGGGATGAGGCAGATAAGGGACAGGTAGAAGTCGGTAGACTAAGCAGGTCCAACTTAAGCAAACATGACAGTGGTACTGGGGGACCCCTGGGGCCACTATCAGGTCAGCTTAACATTGGGAATGGACGAGCCCGATCTCTGTCAAGAGACTCTGGCAGATCCCTTCAAACCAATGGCTCTCACAACTCTTCTCAAAGAGGGATGACGTCCCCTCAGCGGAGAGTGTACGAAGCTAAGGAAAGGGCAGCTAATCTGAGGATTGAAAGGGAAGAACTTGCCCTGGCCAAAGAAAGGCTTGCCTTTGCTAGAGAGCAACAGTTAAGTGGGGTAGTCCCCACTGGTGGCAGCATTGTACCTAGCAATAGGGAAAGGAGTTTTGATACAAAACACCTTGGTAAGATAGTGCCCCCCTTTAAACAAGGGGACGACATCCACAAATGGATTACTGCTTTGGAGAGGGCCTGCACTGTGCAAGGTGTTCCCCAGAGTCAGTGGGCAGCTATCTTGTGGCTCTCCTTTGAAGGTAAAGGAAGAGACAAGCTCCTCACCACAAGGGTCGAGGATGCTAATAATTACCACGTCTTGAAGAATACACTGGTTGAAGGGTTTGGCCTAACCACTGAGCAGTACAGGGTGCTGTTCAGGGATACCCAGAAAACGCAGTCTCAAGATTGGTCTGACTTTGTCGATTGTGCCACTAAGGCTTTTGAGGGCTGGTTGCTGGGCAGTAAGGTTACTGATTACCAAGGATTGTATAATTTGATGATGAGAGAACAAATTTTAAACAATTGTCAGAACCAGTTGTTGCATCAGCATCTTGTCGACTCGGATCTGACCTCTCCCCAAGAATTGGGAAAGAAGGCAGACAGATGGGTTCGTACAAGAGTTAAACAGAACCAGGGCCAGAATCAAGGTGGTCAGAAGAAAGCAGACCAGAAGGGTAAAGATTCTAAGGGGGAACAAAATGACCAGAAGTCTTCGACAGGTCCCCAACAACCCAAAGAGGGTGGCGGTCAGGCTCCCCAAAAGAAGAAAGAAGGCCAATCCAAAAGATGGTGCCAGTACTGCAAAAGTAAATCTCACTGGTTTAGTGAGTGCACCAAGAAAGGAGGAGGGCAGACTCCTGCCACTGCAGCCCCTAAGGCACCTGTGCCCCCTAGTACAGCCAGCAGTGGTAGTGCACCTCCCAAGGGTTTAGTAGGGTTAACCCTGGGTTCTGAGGGGCGTGACAACTTAGTTGGTACACTCACTCAGGCTGTCCTTGTCAGTACAGGGGATATGGATATGTCCCCTGACGTAAGTCCCAATACTTTGGGCAAATACAGACAGACACCTTTCATAAATGGAAAAATGGCTCAGGCCTATAGGGACACTTGTGCCAGTGTCACCATGGTGACACCTAACTTTGTGGACCCTGGACAGATCATGCCAGGTACAGAATTCCTGGTGACCAATGCAAGCAATGTCACTACCAATCACAGTATGGCAATTGTAGCTTTCTCCTGGGGAGGGGTAACTGGCCAAAAGAAGGTTATAGTTAGTTCAGACCTCCCAGTGGATTGTCTGTTGGGCAATGATTTGGAGTCATCACAATGGTCAGAAGTGGAGCACCGGACTCACATGGAGATGTTAGGCTTGCCAGCACATGTGTTCGCTGTGACCAGGTCACAAGTCAGGAAATGCCCCACTGAACAGGTGCTGGATCCTGGAACAACGGACCAGACACCTCCCAAGAAAAAGAGCAGTAGGGTTAAGGCTGCGCCTTCCCCCTTGCCCCAGGTCGTGGATCAAGTCTCAGAGGAGGCTGACCTACAGGAATTGAGGGAAACTGAGCCTAGAGAGTTCGAACTTGATCAAGTTGAATTCTTGGGTTCAGGGGGACCCTCAAGGGAAGACCTGGGGAAGGACCAGTTAGACTGCCCTTCTCTTGAACCCCTCAGACAGCAGGCTGCTGCTGAGGCTGCTGGGAACGCCACAGGTACCCACAAGGTATACTGGGAAGATGGACTCCTGTACACTGAGTCAAGAGACCCCAAGCCTGGCATGACCAGGAGGCTGGTTGTACCCTTGTCTCAGCGAGGTTTCCTACTTACCTTGGCCCACGAGATTCCCTTAGCAGGTCACTTAGGCCAGACGAAGACGTGGGACAGGCTTGTCTCACACTTTCACTGGCCTCATATGAACGAAGATACCAAGGAGTTTTGCCGCTCCTGTGTCACTTGCCAAGCCAGTGGTAAGTCAGGTGGCACGACAAAGGCCCCCCTTAAACCAATGCCTGTGGTGGGGGTGCCCTTTGAACGGGTGGGGATTGACATCGTCGTTCCCATGGAACCACCAACAGCATCAGGGCACAAGTTTATACTGGTGGTAGTGGATCATGCCACCAGGTATCCTGAAGCTATTCCCCTTAGGACCACTACAGCACCTGTTGTGGCAAGAGCCCTAGTTGGAGTGTTCTCCAGAGTGGGCTTCCCTAAGGAGGTCGTCTCCGACAGAGGTGCAAACTTTATGTCGAGCTATTTAACTGCTATGTGGAAGGAATGTGGTGTCAACTACAAGTTCACTACACCCTATCACCCACATTGCAATGGGCTTGTTGAGAGAGTCAACAGGACCCTGAAAGGGATGATTCATGGACTACCTGAAAAGCTTTGGCGTAGATGGGACGTCCTGATCCCCTGCCTTTTATTCGCTTACAGAGAAGTCCCACAGAAGGGGGTTGGCTACAGCCCTTTTGAACTTTTGTACGGGCATCCTGTAAGAGGACCCCTGTGTTTGGTGAAGGAAGGATGGGAGAGACCTCTCAAAAAGCCTGCAACCAACATAGTGGACTATGTGCTTGGCCTCCGCTCACGGATGGCTGAATACATGGAGAAGGCATCTGAAAACCTTAAGACCAGCCAAGAACTCCAAAAAGCTTGGCATGACCAAAAGGCTGTCTTGACTGTTTACCAGCCCGGACAGAAGGTGTGGGTGTTGGAGCCAGTGGCCCCAGCAGCACTCAAGGACAAATGGTCCGGGCCCTACACCATCCTGGAGAAAAAGGGAGAGGTCACCTACCTGGTCGACCTGGGAACTCCCCGGAGCCCCCACAGGGTGCTTCATGTCAACAGGCTCAAGGCATATGTCGACAGGAAGGACATGAGTTTGCTCATGGCCCTAGATGAGGGACAGGAGGAGGAGAGTGACCCTCTCCCCGACCTGCTCACTCAGAATCCTGACGATGGATCGGTAGATGGTGTTGTCTTTTGTGGCAGCCTCTCCGAACATCAACAGAAAGACTGTAAACAGGTTCTTCAGTCTTTCAGACATATGTTCTCTCTAACACCCAGTCAGACCGATTGGTGCACCCATGAGGTTGACACTGGTGACAGCTTGCCCGTCAAGAGTAAAAGCTACCGGCAGCCTGATCACGTTAGAGACTGCATCAAGAGTGAAGTGCAGAAAATGTTGGAGCTGGGAGTCATTGAACCCTCGGATAGCCCTTGGGCTAGTCCCGTAGTTCTCGTGCCGAAACCTCACACCCCGGGCGGTAAGAAAGAGATGAGGTTCTGCGTAGACTACAGCGGTCTCAATGCAGTCACTAAGACTGACGCCCACCCAATACCGAGGGCAGACGAGCTTATCGATAGATTGGCTTCGGCCAACTACCTAAGTACGTTTGACCTGACAGCTGGGTATTGGCAAATCAGGTTAGCTGAGGACGCCAAGCCTAAGACCGCATTTTCTACCCCTGGTGGGCATTATCAGTTCGTGGTGATGCCCTTTGGTCTGAAAAATGCACCTGCCACCTTCCAAAGGTTGGTGAATCAAGTCCTTACTGGGCTGGATGACTTCTGTGCAGCGTATCTAGATGATATTGCTGTCTTTAGCTCCACCTGGGAGGATCACCTGGTCCACCTGCGGAAAGCGTTAGAGGCTCTGCAAGCAGCAGGCCTCACTATCAAGGCCACCAAGTGCCAGATAGGGCAGACACAGGTTGTATACCTTGGCCACCTTGTAGGTGGAGGCCAGGTTCAGCCACTGGAGAGCAAAATACAGTCAATCAGGGACTGGGCTCCTCCAAGCACCCAGACTCAGGTTCGAGCTTTCTTGGGCCTGACTGGATACTACCGAAAGTTTGTCAGGAACTATGGTTCCATTGTGACACCATTAAATGAACTGACAAGTACGAAAATGCCAAAAAAGGTTCAGTGGACAGCAGGCTGTCAAAAAGCATTCGATGACCTAAAGCAGGCCATGTGCACAGCGCCTATCCTTAAGAGTCCGGACTACTCCAAACCTTTCATTGTCCAAACAGATGCTTCTGAGTTGGGTGTGGGAGCTGTTCTTTCTCAACTGAATTTTGATGGTCAAGACAAGCCCATTGCTTTTATAAGCAGAAGGCTGACCCCTAGAGAGAAGAATTGGTCAGCTATTGAGAGGGAGGCCTTTGCTGTGGTTTGGGCCCTGAAGAAGCTGAGGCCATACTTGTTTGGCACTCACTTCAAGATTCAGACCGACCATAAGCCCCTCTTGTGGCTAAATCAGATGAAGGGTGAAAACCCCAAACTGCTTAGGTGGTCCATTTCCCTACAGGGGATGGACTTTACAGTGGAACATAGACCTGGTACTGATCATGGCAATGCCGATGAGCTCTCCAGATATTTCCACTTAGAACAAGAAGACTCACCTGGTCAAGGTTAGCTTATTGTCCCAACGTTTGGGGGGGGGTCATGTAGGAGAGTAGGGTCTGCAATCCCATGATCACCCAGATTTTTTGCTTTTGTTTCACTGGTTTACGACTTTCTCTGGCTGTGGGCCTGCCAATCAGACCCACAGCCTGGCTGTTCTCTTTCTAAATTACGACATGTACCCTAGGTGCATTTACCAATTGGTACTGGGCCACCTTATCAGACCCCGTAACGCAGGGCATAGGTGTACCCAGGGCCGCCAGGGGCTGCAGCATGTATTATGCCACCCCTGGCTGGCCTCCTAAATTTGACACAACTGGCTGCATGACAGCTGGGGCAAAGTCGTGTAATCACCCTTTGCTTTAGGTATAGTAGCCCTATATCTAACCGTACAATGGACGCCCGAGTTCCTATCAGTCACTCCTATGGCAGGCCTTGACAATCCTGAAGGCAGAGTGCGTGGGCTCGTGTGAACTAGGTTCTGGCCCGAGCCGAGCCCGGTTGCAGCTTGCGGAACAAAGACCCAATGGCTGTTCCATGATAACGCGTACCACATCGGTAACTTCGGTGTCGCGTTATCAAGACATGTCGAGTAAGGTGTCATACGAATCGGGATGCTGCCCCCTCACCAATTCTGGCGACGAGGTTAGCATTCCGCCCTTCTAGAGGGACACGACATGTACGTAACTGTGAACCCCGGTTAAAGTTAACCAAAGCCTCAGCTCCACAAAATGGATGCTGCCACCACAGACACGAGTCTGACCTCCTGCTGCTGGGAGTCCTTCCAGCGAGGAGAGCTTGGACAAAGGGTTTCCTGTCAAGGGCGGTGTTCGCACCGTCCCAGACAGGGTTTGTGTATTCTGGGTAGGTAGGGCTTTGCGAGAAGGTGACTGCGGAGTGGCACCCCGGTGCTCACTACGCATCTGCCGGTCAGAACCAGTTCCAGGGGCGCCAGCCCCTGACCTGGGGAAAGTCCGGCAGGGGAGAGGGGTGTAACTACCCCCCTTCCTGGTCCCACCCTTAGGGCAGGACCTAGTCATGTACCCACCCCTTTCTTTAGAATAAAGGCCGGAGCGGGGACCCTTCCAAATTAGATCATCTTTGAATCAAGAACTACTTTCTACGAAAGGACATTCGAGACTCTTCTCAAGATTTCTCCCTTGTGACTAAGGAGTAGTCACCCTGCATCAGCGGGCACCATCTAAGAACTCTGCGGTTTGCTGCAAGTCCTTCCTCAAGGAATCCGACGGCCCAGCTCGACGAGAACCGGCTTCCCTGGCACCTCTGACCTCTACCCACGTCATCAGCTCAGCTGTGATCTGTGGGTGCGACGAGACCTCGAGGGACCGGCCATCATCAAAACCTGCACGCTTTCTTAATCAGCACAACCATCGAAGTAATTCTCTGGTGAGTGCTCTGGGGTCCGAGAAGCCCCGACCCTGAGCCGCTCCAGCACCGAAGCGCAGCCTCCCAGCATCTCCACGATCTGCGTGGGGCCCTTCTGCTCGCTGCTCAGCACGTTGTCCGGTCACTAGCCGCTGGCTTGTTATCTCCTGTGACGACATCCGACAACCAACGCTGCTGGTCTGGTTGCTCCCGACTGGCCTTTGCTTCCATCTTTGCGGGAAGCACCCTGGACCCTCCTGGTCCCCTCAAGACGCCATTTTAGGCCCACCACGTGGCCCTGAAATCTGCCAAGGCTTGTTGCCCCAATCCTGGGCCCAGCGACGCCGACAGCATCATCCTTCGTGGGACAGCTCGCACCTCCATCCTGGTCGCCGACAACGCCTCCTGGTCCGTGAGACTGCAGAGCCTAGCGTCGCCCACTCACCTAGTCGAGGTGACGGCCAACCGGTGCCTTCCTGGTACCCTCTGACTACTGGCTAGTAGTACGAACTTGGTCCCCTCTGCTTTCAGGTATCAACGATCTCTGATCCAGGCTTGGATCTCTACGAACTATTCATCACTGGTCGCCGGCCAGCAACTCCTTTTTCTTCCGGCTCCTGGCTCGTCAGCGAAGACCCCCGACGCCTGTAAGACTTGTGCAGCCGCAGCCCTCGTGGCTAGGTAACTCGGCATTTCGGTGCCTGCATAGCCTCCTTACTCTAGGGTCCCGAGTCCCTCGCTTCCGACTTGCCTTATCGGGTCCGCCCGAGACCATTAGAACTTTCCGTGCCCTCGGGCACTTGTTTTAATTGTGCACTTGAAGTATTTTCCTAAGAGATTTGGTTTGTGCTTAGTACCCTGTCCTCATAAAGAGTACAGGGCTGTTGTGAATCTTAATAAATATCCTGTTTATTTTCATAACACTTGTGTGGTGTCCTTTCACTTGGTGTTCAAGGGGTACATGTGTGGTAAACAGCTGGCTTAACACGCCCTCTCGAGTCTTTAGCCTTAGACTGCTCGTATCCACGCTACTAGGATAGCTGGTCTATAGGTTGACTTACAACCAATCACCATAAGGGTCGTTTGGAACGATACATAGCGGTCGCTAGAATAGCGAACGCTGCATATCGGGCCAACTTCTCACAGTATCTAGCCAGTAGAGCTTGTGTATTGGCTATTCTCCAAATATTCGCTGCCTGCGCAGCAACCCGCTTACCAGAGGCTTCTAACACTTTAGATTCTTTGTCTGGGGGAGGACCATCACCACTTGTTTGTGAGTTCGCCCTCTTCCGGGCATTGGAGACCACCAAAGAGTCCAATGGCAATTGACCCCTTATATACGTAGGGTCCACAGGAGCAGGCCTGTATTTCTTTTCAATATGTGGGTTCACCACCCTTGCTCTGGTTGTGTCCTTGAAAATGTCATTGGCGTGCTTAAGGACACCCTTCAGCATCGGCAGCGTCTTCACTGACCTGTCCGACGTAGAAAAGGTATCAAACAGGAAGTCCTCCTCAACCGGGTCCACATGCATGACCACATCGTGGTTCAGCGCTGCCCTTTCAATTAGAGCGTTGAACGGGCCGTCTTCACTTGGTAAGACTGGGTGTCCGCCGTGCCTTGATCTTTGAGCACATCCTGCGAGTCATCCTGATTAGATTCATCAGGATAGTTGAATTGCTCGTCATTCTGGTCATCCCCCCCACTATCCTCAGTGCATGTGGGGGAATGAGTAAAGGCTTGTCCATAAGGCCTTACGGACTCGAAAAGGACTGGCGAGGAAGCAGAGTCGCTTTTCCTTTTGAGTTGAATTTGATAGGATTCCATCGGCTTCTCCGGCAAGATCTTCTGTTTGAAAACGGTGAGTCTTCCGGTTGCAGAGTCAATGTACAACTTCTTTGAGCTTTCAGAAGAAGGTGGAGTGGAACCAACGCCTTCAAGAGTGGCGGTCGTTCCCTTAAGTTTTGACATCATTTTACCAGGGCCGGTGCCCTGTGCCGGCTTAGAAGTTTTAGGTCTTGCAGTCGGAGGCAGTCCAAACACTATAGGTGGGGGCCCCGATGGCTGTTTGACTTTTTTCACGGCCATCGCCGACTTGGAGCCAGGTGTTGCGCTGGGATCCCCAAAATGGCCGCGGGTTGATGCGTCATGTTCCAACGCGGCCATTTTGTGCTTGTCTTCGAGAGCCTTCACCAGCATCAACTGGTATGCATTCGGACTGAGGGGCGGCTGCGACTCAAGTCCGTCTTCGGTGTCCACGCCCCCGAGGGCAGCCTTAGACGACGTCGCACCGTCTCTTCGGGCCTTTGGCACCTTCTTGGATGTACCGATCTTCAGGGTGGCACCCTTCCGTAACCCCGAAGGGGCAATGACACTCTGAGCCTTCTTAGGATCCGATGGAACGAGGCTTCGCGAAACGAATACTGGTTCAACCAGTTTCAGTTTCGGTTTCGATTTGTCTTTAGTCAGTTTCGTTTTCGTTTTCGAAGGCGTACCCACCGAAGGCTCTGAAGTATTCTTAGCCGGGCAAGGTTGCGGGGCTGTAGAATGGGTAGAAAGATCTTGGCTAAGGCCTTCCGGCGATGCTTCGACCTGAGCCGTTAACAAGCCAGTGTCACTTTCGACCCCCGAATGTTCGGGCGGGTCTTGCTCATCGCTGGAGCCGCCCTCTGCGGCTCCAATAGCCATACCATCGTCTCTTACCTCGACGGCTTCATCGTCTTCGATGTGTTCATCGTCTACCTCTTCTCCGTAGGAAGAATCTTGACAGGAGACCGGGTCGGAGAAGTGCTCCGGTTCCTCCTCTTGGACGCCCTCGTAGTCCCCAGCCTCGAAGATATCCTCCACATCCGACGCCCTCCGCGCCGGTAGTCTCGCCTCACGTCGAAGAGCGAGCGCCTCTTCCGACCTGAATTTCGAACAGGCCAAGCAACTCTCCTCGTCGTGGTCTGGAGACAGACATCTGTTGCACACAGGGTGCACGTCTGAGAGAGGGTACTTCGCGTTACAGACTGGGCAACGTTTAAACGGGGCCTGGAATTCCATCGTCGATGCCAATCTTCGATCGGGCCTAAAAAGCTGGGAGCACACGTGCTCAAGTATCCGGGAACCGGATAAGTTAACTCAGAACTGAACGAAGTACAATACCGACGCTTAAAGAGGCCTTTTGGCCTGAAGAAAAACAAGTTTTTCCTATAGGTTTCGAACAAGAGTCACGGAACACATCCGAACCCAATGGAGGAAAAAAACAATCTGAGGATGGAGAGGATGCCCATGCGCACTGTAGTCCAGGGGAGGAGCCACCTATCTCGTGATTCTTCAAAAGACTCTTCCATGGCAACAAGGTGCAATCATCCGGACCCAACACTAGGCGGCGATCTATGCACAAGATATGAATTTAGCGGCCCACATGCCTCGAACATAAGGTCTCTATTCCCTTGTCGTAGCTGTAATAGTTCACGATCTGCGGACAGAGTCACCAGTGGCAGCTGGTGACATTTGAAATTGGTGTGGCGTAAAATTGGCGGTGGAGAAAAAAATACAGGAACAAACACCACACAGTACCATACAAAGAATAGAAACCAACTCCACATCAAAACTAATGCAGCGCGCTATGCGAATGTGAACTCAGCATGTTCATAAAGTGATCACATATTTCAGAAAATATTCATTTCGTGAAACCATCATGCAGTGTTAGAGGCTTAGCTTATGAGTAGCTTCAAATAGAATGAAAACAAAACAGGTATTACAGCAAATTTTGCCTGCAGCGGGCACCAATGCATTGTATATTCCATACCTTGCAAATACATATACAGGGTAAATTTACGCGATGAAAACTGCCCAGATTTGAAAATGTGGGATACTATTTTTTTTCAGCTGAAACACGCTAATGAGGGCCACTTTCATTTTAATGCCCAGATGTATTTGCTGTGCTAGTCCGACCCTGGCTGTTCCACGTATTCCGAGTGAATTTATCAATAAATAACACATGACTCAATCACCAGTGGCTCCAATTGCCCTGTTGGTCCAGTGTCACTCCGAACTGAGGGAGTTCTTGCTGGGTCGGAGGTGCACTCACACGGAGCTGTTTACATAACGTGCTCGCCGTGCAAACCGTAGCAGCCCTCTCAATTGACTCCAGTGACGCCATTTAAACTTATTTTAATTAATGTTTCACCTATCACAGATACTGTTTTTAGCACTCCGTCGATCGTCAGCCCCTCCTTATCCTCTCACTCCCAAATATACAATTTGGCACCAGCATGACTGAGCTAAACTGTGTGAATCAGGCGAGTGACGAAGGTGCTGGTGCTGACAAGTTTGTGTCTAGTCAGAGGCCAGTCACTCCTCTGATGTCCCTACTTGTTCGGGAACGCCAGTTCTCTTGTGTTAGTGAATTAACGAGACACGCGTTTGTGCCTGCTTACTGGCACTATGACTATGAGAGATGGAAACAAACATACAAACTACTGCCACAAACGGATGAGAGAAACTCGCACTTTATTTACTCGGAACTTTTATACAGAATGCAAAGCATGACTGTATCAAAGGCATAAGCGGCAGAATTTGGTTTAGGTCTTTCTATGACTAGGTTTTCAATCACCTAAGCAATCAGTGTCTTATATTTCCTTATTTTATGTGACTTTAAAAGTGTTCCCAAAAACATTCATGGAACTACTATAGAACAAGAATCGCACTCGTGAATATGGTAACGAGCTAGAGAAATGAGCTAGAGAAAACATGCATAGAATTTCTACTGAACAAGAATCACACTCGTGAATAAGGTAAATGATCTTGAAAATCAAATTGCATGTTCCTAATAATTCACTGAAATGGTTTTAACAAGATTCGCAATCTTACCTGTAGAGTGGACCTCTGTCTCCTTTCTCTCACTCTGCTCCTTCACTCGTTTTTCTATCCTTTCTATCTTTCACCTTTCTGCATCTCTGCTCTTTTGTGCGTTATTTCTGCCCATTTTCCCTTTCTCTCCCTCTGCTCCTTCACTCGTTTTTCTACCCTTTCTATCTTTCACCTTTCTGCACCTCTGCTCTTTTGTGCCTTATTTCTGCCCATTTTCCCTTTATCTCCCTCTGCTCCTTCACTCGTTTTCACAAGTTTTTCTACCCTTTCCATCTTTCACCTTTCTGCCCTTTTCTGCATCTCTGCTCTTTTGTGCCTTATTTCTGCTTTTTTCCCTTTTTTCTTTATCCCTTCTTTCCTCCCTTTACCTTTCCCTGCCGCTGCTGCCCCCGCGGCCCCTCCCCAACCCTAGCGCGACCGGCCCAATCCAGCTCCTCTCCCCGCTCCCGCCTCCCAGCTGTCCAGCCCTCCCCGACCCCTACTTAATGGCGGCCACTGCGCGGCCGCGCCGCTGGTGCACCGAAGGCACGTCAAAGGTAAGCACGTCTGCGCCCGTCCGCGAACCGTCCGCGACCAGCACCAGGAACCCTGGACCTCCGCCCCGCCAACGCTACGACCCAGCAGCACTCCACGCACTCAACCCAGGCTGCAACAACAACTGCAAGCTAGCATCACCAGCCGACACCCATGGACCCTTCAGCTGTCACCGCTGCCGGCACACCTGCAGCACCGCCAAGAACACGGATCCAGCACAACCCGCCCACAAGAACACAACCGAACCGAAGACCCTGCAATGCATCCTCCTCAACGTCCGATCCCTCCACAAACACGCCACAGAAATATGGGACCTCCTCGACAGCACCATACCGGACGTAGCATTCTTCCCTGAAACCTGGACCAACGCCACCTCGGGACCGGACATCGCCATCGCCATCCCCCAAGGATACAAGATCTCCAGGAAGGACCGCCCCACCCACCCAGGAGGAGGAATCGCCATCGTCCACAAATCCAGCCTCCGCCTGAGCACACTCCCTGACGAGTCCACAAAACTGATTGAACACCTTCACTTCAAGATACTGGCCAGCCCCACCGCCACCCTCCGAGGAACCCTCATCTACCGACCCCCTGGACCCCGCGGACCCTTCGCCAACTCCATCACGGACATTATCTCCCCGCAGGCCATCGCATCCACCAACTACACCCTGCTGGGAGACCTCAACTTCCACCTCGACAATCAACTGGACCCCAACACCACATGCCTCCTGGACAACCTCTACCAAATTGGACTATGCTAGATCGAGACCGAGCCCACGGACTCAGCAGGACACACCCTCGACCCCCTCTTCACTACAGGAAACTCCATCACCTTCAGCCACACCACCGAACTCCCATGGACCGACCATCGTTGCGTCCACTTCACCTTCAGAACACACACCATCCACAGACACCAGCACCTGCTTCCACAAAGAAACTGGACCAAAATCACCGACGACCAGCTCACCTCCTCATTCAACAACTCCACCCCAACCATCGCGGAAAACGACGACCCCAACACCGCAGCCCGAACCCTGCATAGATGGATCTCGGACAGCAGCAACACCATATCCCCCCTCAAGAAAAACAACAATACCCGTGCCAAGAAAAACAGATGGTTTACCACCGAACTTCGAGAGTCCAGGCGCACATGCCGCCGCCTCGAAAAGGCCTGGAGAAACACCAAATCCACAGAAGCCCACAACAACTTCAGAGCCGCCACCAACGCCCACCATCAACTCATCAGAGAAACGAGGAAAAAAGCGATTGAAGACAGAATCTCCACCCACGCACACAACAGCAAGGAACTCTTCAGCATCATCAAGGAGTTCGCCCAACCCACCAGCGAGTCTACCGACATCCCTCCCTCACAAGACCTCTGCGACAAACTCAGCACCTTTTTCCACCACAAAATCAAGAGCATCTACGACAACTTCGACAAAGACAACCAACACACTGAACCCTCACGAACCACAACCGACACCCGGAAACCAGAGATTGATGACTGGACAGCCCTCACCATCGAAGACACACTGAAGACAATGAAGTCAATCCACTCAGGGGCTCCCACGGACCCCTGCCCCCACCACATCTTCAACAGAGCCACCGATACCATCGCACCCATGCTCCACCACACCATCAACCGCTCCCTGGCGACCGCCTCGTTCCCTGACGACTGGAAACACGCCGAGGTCAACCCCCTCCTAAAGAAACCCTCAGCGGACCCCACCGACCTCAAAAACTACAGACCCATCTCCCTGCTCCCTTTTCCAGCGAAAGTCATTGAGAAAGCCATCAACAGCCAACTCGCCACATTCATTGAAGAACACAACATCCTCGACTCCTCCCAATCCGGCTTCAGAAAAAACCACAGTACGGAAACTGCCCTCCTCGCTGCAACAGACGACATCCGCACCCAACTGGACAAAGGAGAAACAGTAGCCCTCATCGTCCTAGACCTATCAGCGGCGTTCGACACAGTCTCCCACCGCACCCTAATGCGCAGACTCTACGACGCAGGAATCCAGGACAAGGCCCTCGACTGGATCTGCCCCTTCCTCTCCGGCAGGACGCAACGGGTCAGACTCCCCCCTTTCCTCTCAGACCCCAAACCTACCACCTGCGGAGTCCCCCAGGGCTCCTCCCTCAGCCCGACGCTCTTCAACGTCTACATGGCTCCACTTGCCCCCATCGTCAGAACCTACGGACTCAACATCGTGTTATACGCAGACGGCACCCAGCTCATCGTCTCCCTATCCAACGAGCCCAACACCACCAGACGCAACTTTCGAGAAGGCATGGAAGCCGTCGCCAAATGGATGAGAAACAGCTGCCTACAACTAAACACCAACAAAACAGAAGTACTCATCATGGGCCCAAACCCCGACGCCTGGAGCGACACCTGGTGGCCCACCGCCCTCGGAAACCCGCCAACCCCCACAGACGACCCACGCAACCTGGGAATCATCCTGGACTCCGAGCTCAAAATGAACCGCCAGATCAACTCTGCCTCATCTTCCTGCTTCCACACCCTCCGCCTCTTTCGTAAGACCTTCAAATGGATCCCCCTCGAACACCGAAAGACAGTCACTCACGCCCTGGTCACGAGCAGACTTTACTACGGCAACGCACTCTACGCCGGAATAAACAAAAACCTCATCCGCAAGCTACAGAACATCCAGAACGCCGCCGCAAGACTGGTCCTCAACCTGCTAAAACACTGCCACATCTCCCAGCACCTGCGCACACTCCACTGGCTCCCCGTCGAGGCGAGAATCACCTTTAAGATGCTCACCCACGCACACAAGGCCCTCCACGGCACCGGACCAGCATACCTGAACAGCCGGCTCAAATTCCAGGCACCCCAAAGGACCCTACGATCAGCCCAGCTCTCCTATGCCGTGGTCCCCCGCACCAGAAAGACCAGATCGGGAGGTCGCTCCTTCTCCTTCCTCGCGGCCAAAGCATGGAATGCCCTTCCGCTCCACCTCAGACAGACAATATCGCTCCCCATCTTCGCAAGAAACCTCAAAACCTGGCTCTTCGACAGACCCCCTCCTTGATGGAATGGAACCTGCACCCACCCACCCCTAGAGACCCTTACGGGTGAGTAGTTGCGCTTTAACAAACTCCTGATTGATGGATTGACTCTACTTCTGAATCTGGGTTAGTGACAGGTAATCCCCCCAAAAGCTAGCCTCACCGGGAGCCCATCAAGAAGATAAGTCTCCGCAGATTCTAAACTCCTCCTGCAGCTCAGCGAGCGTTGTAGCAGTCTTCAGGCACCCAGAACTCTCCACCGATCAAAAGAAGAAAGCTGGCCTCGCAGAGAAACGGAGCCCCAAGATCCTCTTCCTCCTTCACCAAAAGACGCTGAATAGTGAGCACGGGGAACCGGGCGCGGCCGCTGACATCATCGTAGGCACGCCCTGTGCAAAACCTCACGCATCTTGCGTGAGGTGCCGAACCACATGCATCTCGCGTGAGGTGCCGAACCTCACGCATCTCGCGTGAGGCGCCAAACCTCAAGCATCTTGCGTGAGGTGCCGAACCTCACGCATCTCGCGTGAAATGCTGAACCTCACACATCACGCGTGAGTTGCCGAACCTCGCGCATCTCGCGTGAGATGCCAAACCACACGCATCTCGCGTGAGGTGCCGAACCTCACGCATCTCGGGTGACGTACCGAACCTCACGCATCTCGCGTGAGGTGCTAAACCTCACTCATCTCGCGTGAGGTGCCAAACCTCACGGACCTCACGTGAGGTGCCAAACCTCACGCATCTCGCGTGAGATACCGAATCTCACGCTTCTCGGTTGACATACCGAATCTCACGCATCTCGCGTGAGGTGCCAAACCTCACGCATCTCGTGAGTGTCTGGCGCGGTAGTAAATGTCCTCCCATTCTTTGTTGCGCAGAGTCCGCCCCAGTTCCTTCTCCCATCTAGCCCGTCCTGCATTATAAACGCGCGAGTATCTGTCCAAGAGGAACCGATATATGTCTGAAATGAGTCGCTCATTTGTGGTGCGCGAGAGAAGCCAGTATTCATATTTACTGAGCTTGCGTGTAGCGTCTCCACGGATCTGGGGTTGAAGCGTCCAATGTTGGACCTGTAGACACCTAAGGCGTTCAGCCTCCGGGAGGTCATAGGTCTTCCGGAATTCCTCAAAAGGCATCACTACCGCACCTGAATACATGTGAAAGAGGCATCGGCATCCTGCTGGGCGCCACCGTGCAAAGGCCTGGACATCCCTACCCGGGCCGAAGTCAGGGTTCTCTAACAGGGGTGTGAGGGGAGACGGGAAGGTCTTCAGGTCGTGTAAGATGCATGTTCGATCCCATACCTCTAGCGGTACCCTCGTGACGAAGGAGGCGTATAGGTTAGGGGGCCGGTGTTGTCGCCGCAGGAAAGGCACCTCCTGGAGTGGACGCCCCGCGACCTCTTGGTCCTGGAACAACCAATGGCGCTCCGATTCCCATTTGCTCCATTCCACTAGGGTTCTGAGTTGGGTCGCCTGGTAATAGTGACGCAAATCCGGCAGGCCCAGCCCACCACTCTCCGGGGGAAGCATCGCTAGCCTCAGCTTGAGTCTGGGCCGTTTCCCGTTCCACACAAACTGAGCCAGCTCCGATTGCGTGCGGCGAATCCATCCCTCCGGGGGACGGAGCGGGCTAGCCCGAAAAACATATAAAACTTGTGGGAGGATTGTCATCTTTACTGCTGCCACTCGGCCCAGCCAAGATAGTGGGAGGTGCCGCGGGGGGTGTGGCTTGGAAGCCGAAGGAAATGGCGGCGTGAGCTCGGAGCTCCGCGCCTACACCCCACGTTTATCCTGTCGAGCGGAGCTGAAGAGCCCGGGACGGCCCCAGAAAAGAGGGGGCTTGATGTGGAGCTCGGTCCGCACGAGTGGAAACGGCGACAGGCCGACAGCCTGAGCACGGACGCCGCGGATCGGAGCTGGCTGGGCCGGGCTTGATGTGCGGAGGCTCTCAAGATGGCGGCCGCGCAGTAATCCCGACCGAGAGGACGAGAGTCCGGCGCTCTGCCAAGCAAAGACCCAACAGCCGGATGCTGTCGCTGCCCGAGGAGTGCTGACTAGGAGGTGCCCCAGGGAGCTGAGTACCGGAGGGCCCCCCGCCGGCTGCAAGAGCTGACGCGAGAAACAGCAGGAGCGAATGGCGGAGAGACCCGGATGACTGCGCCAAGCTGAGGGGGACCACCCGGAGGAGCACAGCCCCGAGATCGGGGTGAGGACGGAGAGTGAGCGGTAGGGGCGTGTGAGAGGGCATCTACCCCGAGTCCTCCCCACAGTGAAAGGGCGAAAGAGAAGACCGGCCCCGGACAGCGAGGCGGGAGGGCAGATTAGTGGTGCCCGTGCCCCGGGGGGACCTGGCGGTTCCCAGGCGCTGGACAGAGAACCGGGCGGCGCAAAGACTACAAGAGGAGCTGGGGCAGCGGCGGAAAGAACCGCGAGGTGCATCATTGGCCTGCCTGGACCTGCGGAGCGGTACTGGACGTTGCGCAGAGGCCCTTGTCCAGACCCGAATTGTTCACACCTAGACGCTCCGCGCAGTAAAGCGGCCAACATAGGGCCACCGGAGCGCGAGGACTGAAAGTATTGGGCGGTAACTCCGCGGCGACCCGGACCAAGGGCTGACTGGAAGCGCGGCGTTCCCACAGGGAGGCCCCATTGCCGGAGGGGAAATCTGCAGAGTAGCAGGAGGCTTACTGGGCGAACGAACGCCGGCTGTGGACTGGCAACCTGGGCGCTGAGCAGATTGGGGAAGCCGAAAGGTAAGCCGGAGGGAGCGGCGAGTTCTGACGGGGCGGAGGGAGACCCTGTGGAACCCTCAGAACTGCAGCGACTGCAGGACCGCATCCTGGAGGCCATAACGGCCAGGCGGGACACGCTACAAAACGATATCGCACAGGTGGCATCGGGGCTAGGCCTGCTACGAGCGGACCATGATAAATTGAAGAATAGGGTTAAGGAGGTTGAAGTCACCCTGCAGGGCCTGACCCCAGCTAACAAAACTATGGAGAGCAAATTAACAGATGCTCTTGACAGTATCCAGGTCTTGGAAAGGCAAGCTGAGGACGCCGAAAACAGGAGCCGGCGCAGTAACGTACGAATAGTGGGTGTTCTGGAAAAAGAAGAAGGGAGGGACATGGTGGACTTCCTGGACAAGTGGCTCAGGACTGTGGTAGCGCCAGAAGGCCTCTCGCCCTTTTTCACCTTAGAGCGTGCGCACCGAGTCCCGTCTGGCCCGCCCAAACCCGGACTGCCCCTAAGACCGATAGTAGCTAAGCTATTGCATTATAAGGACAGAGACCTCCTACTGCAAAGAGTCCGAGACGCTGGCCCGTTCCAAATAGCGAACAGCAAAGTCACACTATTCCCGGACTTCACCTTCGAAACGCAAAGACTGAGGGTCTCTTTTCTGACGCTCAAGAGGGAGCTACGAACAGAAGGTATTCCGTACTCCTTGCTGTTCCCAGCTAGGCTCCGGATAGGGGTAGACGAAAAGGCGCTCTTCTTCAGCACGGCGGCGGACGCCTGGGACTGGTGGGAAACATATAAGGCGGGAACGGAGGGCGCCAGGGTCCGGGAGGAAAGGGAAAAGGAGCGAGAACGAGCACAGGCGGGAATGCGGAAGTCGCAGAGGCTGAGAAAAAGGAGACATAGGACTCGAAAACCGACGGCCTCACAAACGGAGGCAGAACGGAAGGCAGCACTCCAAGCAGCGGAAACAGTGGCAAGGACCCAGGATTCCCAATCCACGCAGGGTACGGACACAGAAGCGCATGCCTCGGCATCGGGCTCGGAATCGGACCTATCAGGAATACATAATGCCAAAGGGGGGGGGACACACCATCTGTGAGGGACTGTTCATGGGGGGAAGGAGACGAAAATGCACTGAGGGACAATGGCTAATGTGAATGCATTAAAGTGCATAACCTGGAACGTGAGAGGGCTCCACACGATGCAACGCAGACACAAAGTACACGCCTACTTGCTCCGGAGGGGGGTACATGTCGCGCTCCTGCAGGAAACACATCTCACAAAGCAGGAAGGAGTAGCGCTACAGAGGAGGTGGAGCGGCCAGATCTTTCACACTAGCTACTCAGCATATGCCAGAGGAGCTTTGATATGGGTCAGAGCGGGAATACCTTTCCAACCCACACGACATTTGGTAGATCCGGAGGGGAGATATGTGGTGGTAGCGGGCAGGTTGAGGGGGCGGGACATTGTCCTCTGTAGCATATATGCCCCAAACATGGAGCAGCTAGCCTTCTTTGCGGGATTATCAGGGACTTTAGCACACTTCCTAGCGGGCCCGACCCTAATGGGGGGAGACTTTAATTCCATAACGGACATACAGCTGGATAGATCTCACCCACCATTGAGGGAATCCCCTGTGCTCCGACTCACTAAGGGTAGGTTGGAATGGCAGGAGAGTTGGGGACTGACTGACTTGTGGAGAGCTCAACATCCAACCGATCGCGATTATTCGTTCTTCTCCTGATTGCATGATCTCCATGTCCGCTTGGACACGGTATTATGCTCGCAAGAAGTGTTACCGACTGTAACTGGGTCGGAATACTTAACGAGAACAATATCAGATCATAACCCGCTCCTGGTTACCTTGGCCTGGATGAACGAGACGCCCCGGGTCCCGACCTGGAAACTTAGGCCGGAGACTTTGGAAGACCCGCTATTTAGCGCGGCCCTAGAAGAAGGAATGACCCAGTACTTTGCTGACAATGAGGGGACGGCGGCCACTAGGGCACTAGAATGGGATGCTTTTAAAATAGTGATGAGGGGCCAATGTATAACAAAGTACGTCGGCACGAGGAGGGTGCTATTGTCGGACCTGAACAGGGCAGACACCAAGCTGCGAGAAGCGGAAAGGGCGCGACCAGGCCACCCTGACCTCCAAGAGGAGGTCAGTTCGGCTAGAGAGGCGGTGGCGATTGAGGTGGAGCGGCTACGGGCCTTTGATTATCGGGCGTTTATGCTTCGGTCCCATGTAGAAGGGGATAAGGCAAGCACCCTCTTGGCGTGGCTAGCAAACCCCTCGAAACGGTGTATCCCTATATTGAGTATGGAGGATGGCGAAGGGCGTACTCACTATACCCAGGCGGCCATAGTGGATGGCTTCCGAAAGTACTACGAGGGCTTGTACAGAAGTACCCCGGGCGACCGAGAAAAAACGACCGAAGCCTTCCTAGATGGCCTAACCCTACCACATCTGGATGAGGAGCAGGCGCGGGAGCTGGGGAAAGACATCGACTTGGGGGAGATCAGAGGTGCGGTGAAGAAAATGGCCCGCAATAAGACTCCGGGGATAGATGGGTTACCAATTGAATTCTACAGCAAGTACTTGGACATCTTAGCGCCGCGACTCCAAATCATCTATAAGGAGGCCATGACAGTGAACTGTCTCCCTCAGTCTATGCGTGAAGCGATAGTGATTCCACTCCTGAAACCGGGTAGGGAAGGCGGCAACCCCGCATCTTATAGACCGCTTTCCATGCTGACAGCAGATTATAAGATCCTGAGCTCCATACTAGCGGCTCGGCTGCTGCGGCAGATGCCAGCCTTGGTACATGAGGACCAGAATGGTTTTATTCCTGCCCGGAACACTGCGCTCAATATTAGAAGGCTCACACGCCTACTGGAGGACTCACACATTGAAGGTCGAGCCCCACTAGTCCTCTCGGTTGATATCGAAAAAGCGTTCGATAGCCTGGAATGGGACTATTTATACACAGTGATGAAGCGCTTCGGCCTAGGCGACGGATACATTAAGTGGACACGGGTCCTATATGCAGCGGCTGTGGCGAGAGTGAGGGTCGGACCTTTAGTATCACATCAGTACCCGGGAGAGAGGCACCCGACAGGGGTGCTCCCTGTCCCCCTCCTGTTCGCCCTAGCGATTGAGCCAAAGGCAGCTGAGGCCCGGACGGGAAGATCCTTCACAGGAGTGGGAAGCAGCGATGGGCGGCAGTTTATTTCACTGTACGCCGATGACCTGTTGCTATTCCTTGAAAACGACACGTCAGAGCTAGAAGGCGCGGAAGGAATGTTAGAAAGGTTTGGCGAACTTTCAGGATTGAAAGTTAATTGGGCAAAGACGAGCCTGTTTCCAATACGGAGGGAAGCCGCCCGGCCTGACCACAGACCATTGCTTACTTGGGAACCGACTTGTCTTATGTACCTCGGAGTGCACATTTACCACTCAGCTGTGGATATGTTTGAGGGTAATATAGGACGATGTATGCGAGAACTAAAGGGCAGTATGGCCTTTTGGGCCACACTTCCGCTATCCATAGCTGGCCGAATATCATTATTGAAGATGGTTACACTCCCGAGGTTGTTGTATTATTTTCGCGCACTCCCGATTTGGATCCCTGCCTCTTTCTTCCGGCAACTTAAGTCTCAGCTAACCGCATTTCTATGGGGAGCGGGTAGATGCAGAGTGGCGCTTGCGACGCTTTCTCGCCCTAAGGATGACGGAGGTCTGGCAGTACCGGACTACGAACTCTATTATCTCGCTGCCCAACTGCAGTTTTATACGCAGGAGGTGGCTCGAGTGTACCGGGGCCCGGAGGACACCAGGATGAGGGGCACGCCTCGACATGTCCTAGCCTATATTGCCTTGCAGCAGAAAATAGCTGCCCGAGACCTGACAATGGAGCAACACACGTTGCAACAATGCTGGAACAGGACGCAACGGCGAGCAGGAATTAAGCATCCATATGCCCCGGAAATACCACTAGGTATGCTGACGGCACTGCCGCACGGGGGCGATTGGTCGCGATTACTGCACTGGGAAGAGGCGGGGATACAGGTTATAGGAGACCTTTACGAAAACGGGGCGCTCCTCCCGTTCCAGGACCTTCGGAACGTTTTGGTCTCTCACGAGGAGGCTACCTCCTATACGCGGCAGTGGTAGGGGCGATTCGAACGCATTGGGGGACGGGACTAGCGGAGCCTGAGACGTTCAATTCTTGCCAGTATACCATGATGGCGGCGGGGACGATTAAGGCGGTGACGTGCCTTTATAATAGGATGCTCCGCGAAACCCTGTCGCCCCTATTGACGCTAAAATCCAAGTGGGCCCAACTCGTGCGCCGAGCCCGGAATAGCACGAGAAATGCGAGATTCCAGATTATCCACTATTACGTACTGCATAGGGCGTACTTGACCCCTGGTAGAATTAAGAAGTATTTTGGGGCAGAGGAAGCTGCATGTCCTCGTTGTGCGAGGGAGGGGGCGGAACTGGAGCATATGTTGTGGTCTTGCTCGGCCCTCCGGGAATACTGGCAGGCTATAGGAGAGACCCTGAACGAAGTGACAGACAGGAACATTGACTATGATTTGGCGGTGTGTATTCTGCATTGGTTCCGCCATACCCCCAAAAACAAGACCTCAAGCAAATTCATTGACATGGGACTAGTAATAGCCAAAAGGGAGATAACTAGACAGCGGAAGGCGAAGACAGGCCTAACCCACAGGAGGTGGTACACTGAATTTCTGAAATGGGCGACCTGTGATAGCACACACAGATACCAGATGTCCCGTAGGTCTCCTGATGCAAGGGCGCTGGAGGTGGCGGCGGCCTGGGAGATGCTAGTACAGGCCCTTAGAGACAGCATGGAGACAGAGGAGGTGGAGACCCTCAGCGCGAACAGGGACAGCACCCAAACCTAATTGGGAGGACAGCACACGTAGTCACTGAGGAGCTGGACTGATACCTTAGATTGATACATGAACAGAACCTGAGAGCGGATGGTGGGGGGGGGGGGGCTCAGGGGTTGCATAGTGTAAAGGGAGGGGTTTTGGGGGGGATTTGTATAGATTAGGCGGGTTAGGAATGAAAAGTAGTCAGGCACACGCTGATGCGATCTGTAGATCCTAATGAACAGTAACCACTCATGAGCGGGTTGAGGGATTGTTGCCGCCCAGCCTCCGGGATGTGGGCCTACAGGCTGTGTACAGAGGGGTGACGAATTCTATGAAGCGACTCCCAGTTTAATACTGTATTTGTATGAACATTGGTTCGAACAGTGAATGACTACAATAAAAATTACTTAAAAAAAAAAAAAATAGTGGGAGGTGCCGCCACCGCCCGACCTCCGTGCGGATAGTGCGACTAAGGTTAGCGTAGTTAAGACGCACCGTTTCTGGTAGCGTGGCCGCCAATTGTATGCCCAGGTAGGGGACTGCACCGTCTGCCCATTGGAAGGGGAATTGTGCTTCTAGAGAGGCCCGCGTGTGTGCCTCCAAGGAAAGGTCAAGTGCTACTGATTTCGTCATGTTCACCTTAAAGCCAGAGGCCTTCGCAAACGCATCCAGGATGGCCGCCCCGGCTGGCAGGGATGCCGCAGGGGAAGCAAAGGAAAGCAAGACGTCATCAGCGTATAAGCTAATCGTGTGAATAGAAGCCCCGAATTTAATCCCCTTAATGGTCGGATGCGATCGCATGGCCTGCGCCAGGGGTTCCATATACAGCGCGAAGAGCAGGGGCGAGAGCAGGCACCCCTGCCGAGTTCCGCGTTCGATGGGGAATACGGGCGATGAGCAGCCATTCACCCGAACCGACGCCGTGGGGAAGGTATAGCAGTTCAGAACCCACGTACGAAATCTTGCGCCTAACCCTGCCTTGATGAGCACCTGTTGCAAGTACGGCCAGTGGACACGATCAAAGGCATTCTCCGCATCAATTGCCAACATCATGAACTCTCCCGGCAACCTGGAGGCCCGTTCCACTAAGTGGAGTGCTCTTTTTGTGTTGTCGACCGTCTGGCGCTCCGGTATAAAGCCGGCCTGGTCCGGATCAATCAGACCCGGCATAAGTGGGCCCAGCCGCTTCAACAGTATACTGGTGTAAAGCTTCAGATCTACGTTAAGTAACGAGATAGGGCGGTAGGCCCCGCATTGCGTTCGGTCCTTCCCCGGTTTGGGAATGACTGAGATCATGGCACTCATCAGATCTCTTGGGATGGCGCCGGGCTCCGAGAAGGAATTAAAGAGGGCAGTCAACAACGGAGCAACCTGGGGGCAGAATGTTTTGTAGGTGAAGCCATCCGGTCCCGGCGCCTTGGCCAGCTTGAGGCTGGAGATCGCGGCAATGACTTCTTCAGGACGGATCTCCCTGTCAAGGAGTTCTGATTGTTCCGTCGATAAAGCCGGTATGGACACCGAGTCCAGGAAGGCCGCCCCATCCGCTGGATCCAGAGCAGCCCCCTCGTATAGTGTGGTATAAAAGTCACTAAATGCCTGCGCTATAGCTCCGTCCTCCGTCACTGTGACTCCGTCCTGGGTGTGTATTTCCTGCACCGAGTGTCGCTGCTGCTGTTCGTGGAGTGCCCGACCCAACTGCCTGCCGCATCTGTCGCCTCCCGTGTAGTATGCATGTCGTACCCGTAGTGCCGCGTATTCTGCTCTATCTTGATCTAGTGCTGCTAACTGTTGACGTGCCACTCATAACTGTTTCCACACCCGCGGCGCCCCTGTCCTCTGGTGTACCTGCTCCAATTCCTTCGTGCAGGCAGAGAGCTCGTCTCTCTTACGGACCCTCTCCGCATTTTCTGCTGCCGCGATTGCAATGAACTCGCCCCGTATGACTGCCTTGAGTGCTGCCCAATGTGTTGCATGTGAAGTGTCCGTCGGTGTGTTGTGTACCAGGTATTCAGCTATAGCTTCCTTGATCTTGGCCACAACCCCCTGTCTGTGCAGCAGCGTGTCCCTCAGTCTCCAGCAACGGGCACTGCGCCCCACCGGTGGAAAGGTAAACACCGCTGTGAGTGGTGCATGATCGGAAAGGGCTGCCACTCCTATCTCAACGCTTGACGCCAGCGCTCTAAATGAAGGGGATGTTAGAAAATAATCTAGGCGCGCATAGGTTTTGTGGGCGTTGGAGTAATATGTGTAGTCCCGGTCGCCCGGGTGGAGGGAGCGCCACAAGTCCGTCATACCCAGCTCTGACAATCTGTTCCGTCCCCCCTCCGATAAAGTGCCTGCCTGCGTGGATCGCTGCGCTGACCTGCCAAGTAGGTTGTCAAAAACTAAATTGAGGTCCCCCCCAACCAGAACGTGTCTATCAGGTGCCGCCGCTGCTTCAGTAAGCACTTGGTGGAAGAACTTCTCCTGCCCCTCATTTGGCGCATAAACCGCAATCACCGTGAAGGTGTGAGCACCCAGTGAGAACCTGCAGGATAGGAGTCTCCCTTTAACCTCTGTCCCCCGGTGTAACTGCTTCCCCTTAAATCGCTTTGACACCAGGAGCGCCACCCCAGCAGTCTTTGTGGTCGTGGATGAGAAAAGTTGTGTCTGAAAGTGACGGGATTTAAGCCTATGACAATCCTTAGTTAGCAAATGCGTTTCCTGGAGGAGACAGATATCTGCTTTTGAATTCTCCAGCAGGGACAGCACCGCTCGCCGCTTAACCGGACTGTGCCCACGCACATTCAAAGTGAGCACACTCAACTCAGTCGCAGGCATAAGGAGTCATACCCCACACGCTCTCTGAGAAAACTTCCAGTGGCCAAAACATCAGCCAAGCCCTGTCTCGCAGCTGCCCCGGCCACCCAGGACCCTCAGATCTGCGCAATTCACCACACCCCTTCAGTCCAACATTCACTCGGATCCGGAGTTCCTCCCCCTTACCAACAACACCCCCCTCCCCACAATGAACAAAACCCTTGACAGCCCCCCACCCCCCGGCAATCCCAAGATGCCAACATTGATAGTCCTTCATCCAGAGATGAATGGGAAAGGTCTTTCCCAGTCCAGAAACCCCCTTTTCCTGACTGGCCAAAGAAGCAAAACAGTCTCTCCCCACCCCTCCACCTGCCAAGGATACCACCCTCCCTCCCCTTTCCCCAACTTGAAGAATACCAAAAATAGTCCTGTCCAACGTCCATAGTTGTAGACGAGAAGGTTGGGACACCTTCGGGGGAATGTGTCGGAGTCCAATACCTCCGCCCCCGCCGCCGACTCAGTCGGCCCCAATCCCCACTGTGGGCTCTACCTCGGCGCTTCCGAAACCCTCTGGGCCCGGTCGACGCGCCGACACTCTCAGCCGCCACTCGGGTACGATTCCTCCCCGCTGCTCCTCACCTCAGTCCCTGGGGCTCGGGTTCTGTGTTCTGTCCGCCGTGCTCCCCGGTCGGGCCCACTTCACCTGGCCGCCAGCCCGTCCGCCGTCAGAGATCTGTCTCTGCCGCTACCACCGCAACCGTGTGTTCGCGGGTCCGCAGTAGCCCCCGGACAGTGTCGTCCCAGGGGCCCCGCGCTGTCAACGCGCGGGCCGGACCCTCCGCTCCGGCGTCGGCTCTCGCGTAGTCTGGCGCCACCCAGTCGGACTGCCTCGCCGGGGCCCAAGGCCACGCCCGCGGCTCCTCTCCGCTAGGCCCAACCCGACCTCGCTCACAGCGGCACTTCTCCCTCTGTTCCGGGTGGCACCAGCGTCGTTCGGTTCTCTCCTCCGGGTGCAGACCTCTCCCGGCTGTAAGCGCTCTCCGACCGGGCCCACTGATGGGGGATTGAAGCGCTGCAATGGTGCTATAAATACAGCCGGCGGTGGGAGCTCTCGGAGACACGTCCGCTCACACCGCCATCTTGGCCACGCCCCCCCATATCTGCTTTTATACGCCGTTTTCCATTCGTCACCATTACGAATGCGCACCAAATGATACGCACCTCGAAGATCTAATTTGGTGTAGATCACAGCGGTCTTCACCTGGTCCAAAAGAACTGGGATCAATGGAAGGGGGTACTTGTTCTTTATTTTGATCTTATTCAATGCTCTATAAATCAATACAAGTTCTTAATTCCCCATTTGCCTTAGGAATAAAAAAACAACCGAGAGGCCGCAGGTGACTTAGATGGGCGTATAAATCTGTTTTCCAAGCACTGATCAAGATATTGTCTCAAATGTTGGTTTTCTTTTTCTGATAATGCATATATCCGACAGTTAGGCACACATGAACCAGGCACAAGATCAATTTGACGGTCGTACGACCAATGAGGATTGAGGGTCGCTGCTTTTGCTTCACTGAAGACTTCTTTAAATTCCTCATAGGGAGTTGGTAGCACAGTTTCTTTCTCTTCCGTGGTTGCAATTTGTCCCGTTGTAGATTCTTTGGTCTTTAACCCCTTCGCTGCTCATGACGAGCTCAGCTCGTCATGAGGCACGGTTGAGCTGTGCTCATGACGAGCTGAGCTCGTCATGAACAATGGGGATTCAGGGAATGCAGCACAGGAGGGGAATCTCTCAAGCACCCAAGGTGTTAAACATGTGGAGTGACAATATTGAGAAAGAAAAACAAGTTCCCTTTTTTGCCAATCTATTAAAGGGTTATGCAAGCAAAGACAAGGCATTCCTAAAATAAAGCCATATTGTGGGGCTTGGATTACATCGAAATGAACTTCCTCTTTATGCTGTTGGTTATTTGTATCTATGCAGAACATCTGAATTTTAGAGGTTTGCATGGTAACAGGGCCTCCAGACAACATTTTGCCATCTACTGCTTGCACAATTTCTGGAGTGACCTTTTTCTCAGTGACCTTTTTCTCACAAGCAATTTGTAACCGTTGAGTTGTTTCAAAATCTACGAAATTCCCTGTTGAACCTGAGTCTATTAAGACTTCCATTTGGTATATTTTTGAAGTCAACTGAATTTGTACTGCCAAACGGAAGTGAGATTTGTAGTTGGATACACAGGAATTTATTGAAGGGAAGGCAATGGTTCCCACGAGATCCCCTTCTAAACATCTTGGGCACAATAGTTTCCCGACGTTTGCTCAGTTGTAGTCACAGCCACAGACTTGTTAGCACTCACAGTCTTACCTTTAGGTTTTATTGTGCAATCTTTCACGAAATGTCCCTTTCCACCACAATAAAGACACTGGCCATTTTTACGTCTATTATCTTTTTCATCTTTAGACAATGGTTGCCTAAGAGTCCCGATTTCCATTGGTTCTGTAGTTGTTTCTGAACTACTAAGTTGATTTCTGGGTTTACTGTCGAACTTCCAACTTGATTTATCATATTTTTTCCTGTCAGTTCTTCTTTCGGACAGTCTATGATCCAGACGTAAAGTTAGATTGACTAACTCTGAACAAGTAGTTGGTTGAGGATCGATTTGCGCAAGAACGTCTTTCAGATCATCTTTTAACCCTTGATAAAAGAGTGCTGCCCTCTTTTCTTCAGGCCACAAGGTTTCTGCAATTAACCTATTGAAATGTGACAAATAGGAAATAAGGTCTCTATTCCCTTGTAGTAGCTGTAATAGTTCGCAATCTGCGGACAGAGTCACCAGTGGCGGCTGGTGACATTTGAAATTGGTGTGGCGTAAAATTGGCGGTGGAGAAAAAAATACAGGAACAAACACCACACAGTACCATACAAAGAATAGAAACCAACCCCACATCAAAACTAATTCAGCGCGCTATGTGAAAGTGAACTCAGCATGTTCATAAAGTGATCACATATTTTAGAAAATATTCATTTCGTGAAACCATCATGCAGTGTTAGAGGCTTAGCTTATGAGTAGCTTCAAATAGAATGAAAACACAAAACAGGTATTACAGCAAATTTTGCCTGCAGCGGGCACCAATGCATTGTACATTCCATACCTTGCAAATACATATACAGGGTAAATTTACGTGATGAAAACTGCCCAGATTTGAAAATGTGGGATACTTTTTTTTCAGCTGAAACACGCTAATTGAGGGCCACTTTCATTTTAATGCCCAGATGTATTTGCTGTGCTAGTCCGACCCTGGCTGTTCCACGTATTCCGAGTGAATTTATCAATAAATAACACATGACTCAACCCCCAGTGGCTCCAATTGCCCTGTTGGTCTAGTGTCACTCCGAACTGAGGGAGTTCTTGCTGGGTCAGAGGTGCACTCACACGGAGCTGTTTACATAACGTGCTCGCCGTGCAAACCGTAGCAGCCCTCTCAATTGACTCCAGTGACGCCATTTAAACTTATTTTAACTAATGTTTAACCTATCGCAGATACTGTTTTTAACACTCCATCGATCGTCAGCCCCTCCTTATCCTCTCACTCCCAAATATACAATTTGGCACCAGCATGACTGAGCTAAACTGTGTGAATCAGGCGAGTGACGAAGGTGCTGGTGCTGACAAGTTTGTGTCTAGTCAGAGGCCAGTTACTCCTCTGATGTCCTTACTTGTTCGGTGTGCAGGGGAACGCCAGTTCTCTTGTGTCAGTGAATTAACGAGACACGCGTTTGTGCCTGCTGCCTGGCACTATGACTATGAGAGATGGAAACAAACATACAAACTACTGCCACAAACGGATGAGAGAAACTCGCACTTTATTTACTCTGAACTTTTATACAGAATGCAAAGCATGACTGTATTTTTGGCTGAATTGGGTTAAATGTTACAACTCATTTACACACAGTCACAGTGGCCCTTATTTAAGGCAACCCAAGGAACGTGCCAACAATGTACAGTCTTCAGAGTTTATTCGATGTTGTATTGTTTTCATTTTTAATTATTATGTATGCACATGCACAATGGCACTCACCACATGGGAAGGAAGTCGGAACGGGAAACCAAGAATCAGGCGTGAGCGCTCTCACTGCACAGGACCATCTCTTCCCAGAGCAAGGGCAGGTGGCACGGCGACATCGCAGTCCCACCTGCCCCATCACAGTCAGGCACGGGTTGCCAAATGCAGCCGCAAGAAGAACTCAGAGCATCCATAGAAGCATCAAGCACCTGCACGCCACTGCCAACGGACCCGAGCCGGCGCACAAGGAGGCATGCATGAGCTGAGCATCCCAGGTGACAGGGTAAAGGAGTCCCGGCGCGTGGCGCAACACAATCCACCTCAACCCCCAGATTAGAGAGCTTCTTCTTCACCCCTCTGAAACCCGCCTCCTTAACGAAATCCCCCTCACTCCGAAGCCGGCGGCAGAGACAGGCAACATTTAAATACTTAAGTATAATTTACATGCGATATGTATGTATGTATGTATGTATAGGCGTTCTTTTATAGCGCTATAACTGTCACCCGACGGGCATCCTGGCGCTTAGACTGTTATGACACAATACATGATGTTTCCAGCTCCCAATCTATTTACATTGTTCTGGGGAACAGATGGGTCTTTAATGCTGTTTTAAAGGAAGAAAAATCTTCCAGGCCCCTCAGGCCTAGCGGTAGAGAATTCCACAGCCGCGCTGCGGTAAACCTGAAGGACCGACCACCCATCCGGGACCTCAGAAACTTGGGTACTACCAACAAGTAAGCCGAGGCTGACCGGAGTGGTCTTGGAGGGATGTACCATGAGAAAAGGTCCTGCAGAGGAGACGGGCCTTGTCCGTGTAGAGCCCTAAAAACCAAACACAAAGCTTTGAAGTTCACCCGTTGAGAGATTGGCAACCAATGGAGGTCCCCAAGTGCCCTGGCAGAAGAGTCCAGGCGGCGTCGCGAGAGTGCCAGTTTGGCAGCAAAATTTTGTACTCATTGGAGTTTTCCTAGCAGAGTAACTGGTGCCCCCAGCAGCAGTGCGGTGCAGTAGTCGAGACGACTTAAAATTATGCTCCGCACTACCTCTGGTCTGGCCTGTACCGGGAGCAAGGGTAGAATCTTTCGCAATGATCCAAGTAATGCCATACAAGTGGCCACCGTTTTGTTCACTGATGTGTCCAGCTGTAAGTCGGAACTAAACATTACTCCCAAATTCCGAACCGATTCGGCAGGCAGACTAGTACCTTGGAAATCAGGAGGCCAAAAACCCTGTGGTAGGGGTCTGGGGGTCCGATCCATAGAGCAATGTAGCACCTCGGTTTTCGAGCTGTTAAATTGTAGGGAGTTGTTAGCCAGCCATTCTGCCGTGTTGCTAATACATCGATGGAAGACCTCCTGTGACACCCCGTCCTTACCCTCAAACGAATAGATAAGTTGGGTGTCATCGGCGTAGTTGGTGACTATTATGCCAAAAGATTTAATCAGCGTGATCAGGGGACGGAGGTAAAGATTGAAAAGAATGGGGCTGATGGCCTAGCCCTGGGGTACTCCCTGGCCAACCCTCCTGATGTTGGATTTAAAGGGTGGCAGGGCAACTACCTGGTGTCTTTGATCGTAATATGACACCAGCCATTCAAGGGCCAAGCCCGACACCCCAGCCTCGGTCAGCCAATTTCCAGCAATCTGGAACCCGTGCTGAAGTGAGAGACTGGCGACAGATGGAAAAAAGTGGGGGAAACAGCTCTTCACGAAAAAGTTTCCAGAATTTGGGTGGAAGAGGATCAGAAGGTGAGCCAGAGGACACCCCGTCAGCCAAAGAGCAGAAGTCCTCAAAATATGGTAGAGGAAAGTTGCTCAGCTCACCTGATTTAGTACACTCCTTCCTATTCTCAAACGAGATGGAATCGTGCACAGCACCGCCAGTTGACGAGGGAAGACTGTTTAAGATGTTGGCAATCTTATCCTCAAAGGCCTGTGCTAGCGAATCAGAGAGAGCTTGAGAGGCCAGGATGACATTTTTGGTACAGCCAGGATGGGCCAGGTCCTTTACGATCTTAAATAAGGCCTGAGATTTATTTACAGCTGCCATCAAAGATTCTTCTAAGAATCTAGCGTTGGCAAGCTTGATCTGGATTTTATAGGACGCCAGTGCTTGTTTGAAGAGGACTCTATGTGATTCCAGGTACTGTTTCCTCCAAGTCCGCTCAGCCTGTTTACATTGGAGCTTGAGCTGCCGAAGTTCTTCCGAGTACCATGGCATACCAAGATTAGTCCTATCTTTTATTTTTCGCAGTGGGGCCAAATAGTCCAGAGAAGCCGAGATTCGCTGACAGAGAGTCTCGTAACTTCCGTCCACATTCGCTCCCAATACAAAGCCATCTGGCAACAGAGAGGGCAAGATCGTTTGTTTGAGGAGTCTAGACCATTGTCTCCCCATTCTAGTGCCCCCCACACTCCCTTTCTTTAATGGAGCACTAGTGCACGAGATGGAGAACTGGACGAGGGCGTGATCCGCCCAACACTGAGGCAGGACGTCACGTATAGCCGTTGGACAAGCGTCAGCAAAAAGTAGATCAAGAATATGGCCCTTTGAATGGGTTTTGGAGAGTACCAGTTGTTGTAGCTCAATATTATGACAAGCTTGGACCAGCTCTACATAGGCCGTCTTGGTCGGTCCCTCTGACCAAAGATTGAAATCCCCTAACACCATCAACTTTGTGTGGGAGTGGGAGAGATCGTATATTAAGTCTATGAGCTCAGGTACAGCAGATAACGAGCTAGCCGGGGGTCTATAACATAGTAGACCCGTGAATAGCACGCCTCCTTGGTCCTTGATGGAGAAACCCAATGTTTCACACCCAGCGATTGCCTTGATGATAAGCTGGGAGACGTCAAGAGTCTGCCTAAAAATTAATCCAGTTCCACCTCCTCTGGCTCCCACCCCGGGATTATGCATTATTTTGAAGCCAGGGGGACAAGCTGTCCCCAGTTCCACTGAGCTAGTCAGTGTTGTCCAAGTCTCTGTCATGAAGAGTACGTGTAGATGGTAAGACTCGATAAGTAACGCAATTTCTTCACAGTGTTTGATGAGAGATCTCACATTCAACAAGCCACAGGACAAGGCAACTGGGTGCTTACTGGTGATATTATACTTTCGGTTACTGAGTGAACAGAGATTAAGGCGTAAAAGTTCATCGCGGGAATAAGAGTAAGAAGTTACATCTTGGTTCCGAGAGGCAGAACTTTTGGCGCCCGGCGCGTCCTGTGCGCGAACGGGCGCAAACGGGCTTACCTCTGGCGCACATCCGGCGCTCCGCCAGCGCGCCCGCTGCACGCCTAAGCTGCGCGCTTTAGGGGCGTCCATCATATATAGCCGTATACGCAAGAGTCCTGTAGTGCGATCACTAGCCCCCCAACCAAAATGGTGCCAGCAATTCGGCACTCCCTGGTTCCCTCACTCACCCAAGATGGCGGCTACCAACACCGCAGCGCGATGTCCCCAGGAGCCCTAAGGTGCCCTGAAGAGCTCAAATTCCCGCAAAGTGCGGAATGAGGTCACAATTATAGTGCGGGTAAGAGTGGTACTAATAACACGCTATGAGAGAGGTAGCGCCTAGCGCCAAGATCGACAGCGCGAGCGCGCAGTAAAGTAGATTAATTTTAAAATAATTAAAACAGCAATGAGGCAATAGATTCTGCAGCGCGCAATGGTCATGTAAGTCTGACCTGTCGATGGGGAAGTTCTGCTTTTATGCACTTCCAGACGCAAGAGTCCTGTAGTGCGATCACTAGCCCCCCAACCAAGATGGCGCCAGCAATTCGACACTCCCTGGTTCCCTCACTCACCCAAGATGGCGGCTACCAACACCGCAGCGCGATGTCCCCAGGAGCCCTAAGGTGCCCTGAAGTGCTCGAATTCCTGCCAAGTGCGGAATGAGGTCACAATTATAGTGCGGGTAAGAGTGGTACTAATAACACGCTATGAGAGAGGTAGCGCCTAGCGCCAAGATCGACAGCACGAGCGCGCAGTAAAGTAGATTCATTTTAAAATAATTAAAACAGCAACGCGGCAATAGATTCTGCAGCGCGCAATGGTCATGTAAGTCTGCGATATGCGATAATAATACATAATAAAATATTATATAAAACTTACCTTGGCTTCCCGCGCTGACTCCCGAGACTGCAGACTTCCGACTCCCGCCGTCCTGGATTTTGAATGCGTCTGATGTGGTCTGGGCTCTCGTCAACAGGAAGGCTGCAGGCAACCTCCCTCCCCTCCACCGCAGCCAGCACTGATTGGTTCGGACGGCTGCCCCAACAGCTTCATTTCTCTCAGTCTGTATGCTGCAGAGAACGGAGAGGAGGAAGCGGAGTACTTAATCGCTGTATCCTATCTACTTTATCAGAGAGCATTGCAGTGGCATTCCTAGCTTCAGTTAAATCTGTTTGCATCTGAACAATAACCCTCATTAAATCATCCATGGTGGCCATAATGTCAAAACTCTCAGACCGGGAGGAATATTATTCGTGGGCTCACTATTCTGTCAGGTTGCTTCTTCCTCAGGGTCTGGAGTGATGATATAAGGGGCCCACCTCTCAATACCTCCAACTCTGATGGTAATGATTACACAGAGTATTGAAGTGATTAAGCGGGGGGAAAGGGAATTAGGAAGGGAACAGCTGGGAAGGAGATCTGAAAAGGAAAAGTTACTCGCAAACAAAAATACACGCACTTTCCTTCGCACAAAGACGTAAATTAGGACATCAGATTCTGTCCTTCAATCAGGAACTAGCTTAAGAGCTTCGTGGCTTGCGTTTATTCAGACAATCAGACTCTTAGTTGACCTTTCTTAGATCCGCTATATTGTGGCGATAATACTTCACTTCAGTATCAACTGCTCAAAGGCATAAGCGGCAGAACTTGGTTTAGGTCTTTCTATGACTAGGTTTTCAATCACCTAAACAATCAGTGTCTTATATTTCCTTATTTTATGTGACTTAAAAGTGTTCCCAAAAACATTCATGGAACTACTATAGAACAAGAATCGCACTTGTGAATATGGTAATGAGCTAGAGAAAGCATGCATAGAATTTCTACTGAACAAGAATCACACTCGTGAATAAGGTAAATGATCTTGAAAATCAAATTGAATGTTCCTAATAAATCACTGAAATGGTTTTAACAAGATTCGCAATCTTACCTGTAGAGTGGACCTCTGTCTCCTTTCTCTCACTCTGCTCCTTCACTCGTTTTTCTATCCTTTCTATCTTTCACTTTTCTGCATCTCTGCTCTTTTGGGCGTTATTTCTGCCCATTTTCCCTTTCTCTCCCTCTGCTCCTTCACTCGTTTTTCTACCCTTTCTATCTTTCACCTTTCAGCACCTCTGCTCTTTTGTGCCTTATTTCTGCCCATTTTCCCTTTCTCTCCCTCTTCTCCTTCACTCGTTTTCACTCGTTTTTCTACCCTTTCCATCTTTCACCTTTCTGCCCTTTTCTGCATCTCTGCTCTTTTGTGCCTTATTTCTGCTTATTTTCCCTTTTTTCTTTATCCCTTCTTTCCTCCCTTTAACTTTCCCCGCCGCTGCTGCCCCCGCGGCCCCTCCCCCCCCCCCCCAGCGACCGGCCCAATCCAGCTCTTCTCCCCGCTCCCGCCTCCCAGCTGTCCAGCCCTCCCCGACCCCTACTTAATGGCGGCCACTGGTGCACCGAAGGCGCGTCAAAGGCAAGCACGTCTGCGCCCGTCCGCGACCCGTCCGCGACCAGCACCAGGAACCCTGGACCTCCGCCCCGCCAACTCTACGACCCAGCAGCACTCCACGTACTCAACCCAGGCTGCAACAACAACTGCAAGCTAGCATCACCAGCCGACACCCATGGACCCTTCAGCTGTCACCGCTGCCGGCACACCTGCAGCACCGCCAAGAACACGGATCCAGCACAACCCGCCCCCAAGAACACAACCGAACCGAAGACCCTGCAATGCATCCTCCTCAACGTCCGATCCCTCCACAAACACGCCACAGAAATCTGGGACCTCCTCGACAGCACTACCCCGGACGTAGCATTCTTCACCGAAACCTGGACCAACGCCACCTCGGGACCGGACATCGCCATCGCCATCCCCCAAGGATACCAGATCTCCAGGAAGGACCGCCCCACCCACCGAGGAGGAGGAATTGCCATCGTCCACAAATCCAGCCTCCGCCTGAGCACACTCCCTGACGAGTCCACAAAACTGATGGAACACCTTCACTTCAAGATACTGGCCAGCCCCACCGCCGCCCTCCGAGGAACCCTCATCTACCGACCCCCTGGACCCCGCGGACCCTTCGCCAACTCCATCACGGACATTATCTCCCCGCAGGCCATCGCATCCACCAACTACACCCTGCTGGGAGACCTCAACTTCCACCTCGACAATCAACTGGACCCCAACACCACATGCCTCCTGGACAACCTCCACAACATTGGACTCTGCCAGATCGTGACAGAGCCCACGCACTCAGCAGGACACACCCTCGACCCCCTCTTCACTACAGGAAACTCCATCATCTTCAGCCACACCACCGAACTCCCATGGACCGACTATCGTTGCGTCCACTTCACCTTCAGAACACACACCATCCACAGACACCAGCACCTGCTTCCAGAAAGAAACTGGACCAAAATCACCAACGACCAGCTCACCTCCTCACTCAACAACTCCACCCCAACCATCGCGGAAAACGACGACCCCAACACCGCAGCTCGAACCCTGCATAGATGGATCTCAGACAGCACCAACACCATAGCCCCCCTCAAGAAAAACAACAATACCCGTGCCAAGAAAGCCAGATGGTTTACCACCAAACTTAGAGAGTCCAGGCGCACATGCGGCCGCCTCGAAAAGGCCTGGAGAAACACCAAATCCACAGAAGCCCACAACAACTTCAGAGCCGCCACCAACGCCCACCATCAACTCATCAGAGAAACGAGGAAAAAAGCGATTGAAGACAGAATCTCCACCAACGCACACAACAGCAAGGAACTCTTCAGCATCATCAAGGAGTTCACCCAACCCACCAGCGAGTCTACTGACATCCCTCCCTTACAAGACCTCTGCGACAAACTCAGCACCTTTTTCCACCAAAAAATCAAGAGCATCTACGACAACTTCGACAAAGACAACCAACACACTGAACCCTCACAAACCACAACCGACACCCGGAAACCAGAGATTGATGACTGGACAGCCCTCACCATCGAAGACACACTGAAGACAATGAAGTCAATCCACTCAGGGGCTCCCACGGACCCCTGCCCCCACCACATCTTCAACAGAGCCACCGATACCATCGCACCCATGCTCCACCACATCATCAACCGCTCCCTGGCAATCACCTCGTTCCCCGACGACTGGAAACACGCCGAGGTCAACCCCCTCCTAAAGAAACCCTCAGCGGACCGCACCGACCTCAAAAACTACAGACCCATCTCCCTGCTCCCTTTCCCAGCGAAAGTAATTGAGAAAGCCATCAACAGCCAACTCGCCACATTCATTGAAGAACACAACATCCTCGACTCCTCCCAATCCGGCTTCAGAAAAAACCACAGTACGGAAACCGCCCTCCTCGCTGCAACAGACGACATCCGCACCCAACTGGACAAAGGAGAAACAGCAGCCCTCATCCTCCTAGACCTATCAGCGGCGTTCGACACAGTCTCCCACCGCACCCTAATACACAGACTCTACGACGCAGGAATACAGGACAAGGCCCTCGACTGGATCTGCTCCTTCCTCTCCGGCAGGACGCAACGGGTCAGACTCCCCCCTTTCCTCTCAGACCCCACACCTACCACCTGCGGAGTCCCCCAGGGCTCCTCCCTCAGCCCGACGCTCTTCAATGTCTACATGGCTCCACTTGCCCCCATCGTCAGAACCTACGGACTCAACATCGTGTCATACGCAGACGACACCCAGCTCATCCTCTCCCTATCCAACGAGCCCAACACCACCAGACGCAACTTTCGAGAAGGCATGGAAGCCGTCGCCAAATGGATGAGACACAGCTGCCTACAACTAAACACCAACAAAACAGAAGTACTCATCATGGGCCCAAACCCCGACGCCTGGAGCGACACCTGGTGGCCCACCACCCTCGGAAACCCGCCAACCCCCAGAGACCACGCACGCAACCTGGGAATCATCCTGGACTCCGAGCTCAAAATGGACCGCCAGATCAACTCTGCCTCATCTTCCTGCTTCCACACCCTCTGCCTCCTTCGTAAGACCTTCAAATGGATCCCCCTCGAACACCGAAAGACAGTCACTCACGCCCTGGTCACCAGCAGACTTTACTACGGCAACGCACTCTACGCCGGAATAAACAAAAACCTCATCCGCAAGCTACAGAACATCCAGAACGCCGCCGCAAGACTGGTCCTCAACCTGCTAAAACACTGCCACATCTCCCAGCACCTGCGCACACTCCACTGGCTCCCCGTCGAGGCGAGAATCACCTTTAAGATGCTCACCCATGCACACAAGGCCCTCCACGGCACCGGACCAGCATACCTGAACAGCCGGCTCAAATTCCAGGCACCCCAAAGGACCCTACGATCAGCCCAGCTCTCCTATGCCGTGGTCCCCCGCACCAGAAAGACCAGATCGGGAGGCCGCTCCTTCTCCTTCCTCGCGGCCAAAGCATGGAACGCCCTTCCGCTCCACCTCAGACAGACAATATCGCTCCCCATCTTCGCAAGAAACCTCAAAACCTGGCTCTTCGACAGACCCCCTCCTTGATGGAATGGAACCTGCACCCCCTCCACCCCTAGCGCCTTGAGACCCTTACAGGTGAGTAGTTGCGCTTTAACAAACTCCTGATTGATGGATTGACTCTACTTCTGAATCTGGGTTAGTGACAGGTAATCCCCCCAAAAGCTAGCCTCACCGGGAGCCCATCAAGAAGAGAAGTCTCGCTTTCCTGCCATACCGCTCCTCATCCTGCAAGCTATCCTGTATTTGCATTGAGGTATTGGACTTGGGAAGTGATGCCGGTTCCAACGATGTGCTCCCCGTCGGTCGCCCTGCGACAGAAGTGACAGGGCGCCCTTGTTTCCTTGCTGGTGCTTAACAACGGAGACTGGTTCTTTATTCTCGGACGCGGCCGGCCTGACTCTGACAACAACGGCTATTGAGGGCAGGGCGGAGTCGGCCGGCGAGAAGTGGCAGCTACGCTGAGTTCACCGCAGTAGCAGGACATTTAATCCTCTGATCTCCACGCTTCCACGGCTTCGCCGCTGCCAGTGCAAAATTTGTATCCCTTTCTCCGGATGACTCTGAGAGTCTTTTCATCCTCCAGCGAAGTGAAGGGGGCCATTTTGGACGGAGTGTTCAGCGCTTGCAATTGACGATCCGGTCTGTTGCTGCGGGCGCTTACAACGGCCGACGCCGCTCTGCCATCATACGCGGCGTCGGAATGGAGTGTGCTGCCCTGGTCCCCACGCCCTGGCTGTGCCCGTCGGGGCGCCGAAGTGATGACCGGCTGCTAGGAATGGCCATTGGCGGCCGGGCTCGGGGATTGCCACACGTCTGCGTGCCCCATGTGCAGGGAGCTGCTGCATCATCTTCTCCTGAGGCGCCCTTAAAGATCAGCGATGTTTTGAGTGCCCTGGAAGGCTTACGAGCTGCCTTGTGCGACAACGCCCAGGACCTGGGGGGCCGACTAGATGCCATTCTGCCCTTGCTCCCCTCGACTGGCCGAGTTGGCGCTCGCGTGCGGAGCACTATGCCACACCCTGGGTTCGACTATTGTGAACTGCCTCTCCAGAGCTGCATGGAGGCGCTGAGGGTGAGAGTGCTGAACATTACCGCGACACTGACTGGTACGGCTGTGGAGAGGAGTGTGCTTCCTGAACATGTACAGAGGCTGGGGGATCGCCCCTGGACGCCAGGTTTGGCACCTCCTTCTGGATCTGTCGGCGACTTTTGCACTCTTATTCTGGGCACGCTGCTTCTGTTTTGGTTGTTTAACTCTGGAGGACTGCTGCTGTGTGCCGCCCCGTTTTGTGCATTTGTAGATCACATGGCTCTGCATTGGGTGGATATTGACGGACGGTGACTTGTATTGCTGTGGTCATTCCGGCTGATTCTCCTGTTTCATAAGGTTACTATACTATTGTACCTCACTGGCACACTGGATCGCAAGGGACAAGGTTGAAGCTGCTTTTCCTCTTCTTACTCACTGTTGTTTGCATTGCTAAGACTGTGATGGGTAGACGGGGGAGCTGGACGTTGACTATGATTCGATTCGGGGTCGGGGGTGGAGCGGCCGACATTGTACATGATGGTTGTTTCGGACACACACGTTTTGCCCTCCTCCGGTAATATATGTTTCCTTTTTTTTTTTCTTTCTTTCCTTTCTTCTTTATTTCGGGTACTCTTTTTCGGGCGACAGGCACACTGCTAGGGGGGGGGGGGGGGGGGGGGGTAGGCCGTAGCCTCTGCATGCGTGTAGGGTGGGGGGTAGGGGGGGGATTTTATTTTGTCCGTTTTGGTTTCTATGGGCCTTAATTTTTCTTTGTTCTTACACTCTTTTCCTTTCTCCTTTCTTCTTGGGTCAACGGAGTGAGTTGTAGGGGGGCGGGTAGCGACCGGCACACACCATACTGTGCGATTGTCAATCCTTTTGTATTGTCCTTGTGCCGCCATTTTGATTGTGTCTCAATGCTCGCTGGATTTATTTGATGGGCGTCGCCCGCTTCAGTTCTGGATGGAATGTTTGGTCCTAGATCCTTTCTAGTCTCTACTATTTTAATATTCTTCATAAAAAACTTTTAAAATAAACCTTCGCTTCTCCTGCTTCCCAGTAGTACGAATATCTCCAGTGTAACTCAGGTCGACTGTATTTTGTTTTGATGTACTACTGAGTTGCTGTATTGTTTGCTGATGTGCTCCAAAAGTTGTCGAGGCCGGCCGGATGGTTGTAGGCCCGTACTTGTTTCATGATACTGAGCAATAAAGGTTTTCAAAAATTTTTTTAAAAAAAAGAAGAGAAGTCTCCGCAGATTCTAAACTCCTCCTGCAGCTTAGCGAGCGTTGTAGCAGTCTTCAGGCACCCAGAACTCTCCACCGATCAAAAGAAGAAAGCTGGCCTCGCAGAGAAACGGAGCCCCAAGATCCTCTTCCTCCTTCACCAAAAGACGCTGAATAGTGAGCACGGGGAACTGGGCGCGGCCGCTGACATCATCGTAGGCACGCCCCGTGCAAAACCTCACGCATCTCGCGTGAGGTGCTGAACCACATGCATCTCGCGTGAGGTGCCGAACCTCACGCATCTCGCGTGAGGTGGATACCTCACGCATCTCACATGAGGTGCCAAACCGTGCAGAACCTCACGCATCTTGCGTGAGGCCCCAAACCTCTGACATCTCGCGTGAGTTGCCGAACCTCACCCATCTCGCGTGAGGTGCCAAACCTCAAGCATCTCCCGTGAGGTGCCGAACCTCACGCATCTCGGGTGAGTTGCCGAACCTCAGGCATCTCGCGTGAGGTGCCAAACCTCACACATCTCGCGTGAAATGCTGAACCTCACACATCACGCGTGAGTTGCTGAACCTCACGCATCTCGCGTGAGATGCCAAACCTCACACATCTCACGTGAGGTGCTGAACCTCACGCATCTCGGGTGAGGTACCTAACCTCACGCATCTCGCGTGAGGTTCTAAACCTCACGCATCTGGCGTGAGGTGCTAAACCTCACTCATCTCGCGTGAGGTGCCAAACCGCACGCACCTCACGTGAGGTGCCAATCCTCACGCATCTCGCGTGAGATACCGAATCTCACGCATCTCGGTTGACATACCGAATCTCACGCATCTCGCGTGAGGTGCCAAACCTCACGCATCTCGTGAGTGTCTGGCGCGGTAGTAAATGTCCTCCCATTCTTTGTTGCGCAGAGTCCGTCCCAGTTCCCTCTCCCATCTAGCCCGTCCTGCATTATAAACACGCGAGTATCTGTCCAAGAGGAACCGATATATGTCTGAAATGAGTCGCTTATCTGTGGTGCGCGAGAGAAGCCAGTATTCATATTTACTGAGCTTGAGTGTAGCGTCTCCACGGATCTGGGGTTGAAGCGTCCAATGTTGGACCTGTAGACACCTAAGGCGTTCAGCCTCCGGGAGGTCATAGGTCTTCTGGAATTCCTCAAAAGGCATCACTCCCGCACCTGAATACATGTGAAAGAGGCATCGGCATCCTGCTGGGCGCCACCGTGCAAAGGCCTGGATATCCCTACCCGGGCCGAAGTCAGGGTTCTCTAACAGGGGTGTGAGGGGAGACGGGAAGGTCGTCAGGTTGTGTAAGACGCATGTTCGATCCCATACCTCTAGCGGTACCCTCGTGACAAAGGAGGCGTATAGGTTAGGGCGCCGGTGTTGTCGCCGCAGGAAAGGCACCTCCTGGAGTGGACGCCCCGCGACCTCTTGGTCCTGGAACAACCAATGGCGCTCCGATTCCCATTTGCTCCATTCCACTAGGGTTCTGAGTTGGGTCGCCTGGTAATAGTGACGCAAATCCGGCAGGCCCAGCCCACCACTCTCCAGGGGAAGCATCGCTAGCCTCAGCTTGAGTCTGGGCCGTTTCCCGTTCCACACAAACTGAGCCAGCTCCGATTGCGTGCGGCGAATCCATCCCTCCGGGGGACGGAGCGGGCTAGCCCGAAAAACGTATTAAACTTGCGGGAGGATTGTCATCTTTACTGCTGCCACTCGGCCCAGCCAAGATAGTGGGAGGTGCCGCGGGGGGCGTGGCTTGGAAGCCGAAGGAAATGGCGGCGTGAGCTCGGAGCTCCGCGCCTACTCCCCACGTTTATCCTGTTGAGCGGAGCTGAAGAGCCCGGGACGGCCCCAGAAAAGAGGGGGCTTGATGTGGAGCTCGGTGCGCACGAGTGGAAACGGCGACAGGCCGATAGCCTGAGCACGGACGCCGCGGATCGGAGCTTGCTGGGCGGAGGCTCTCAAGATGGCGGCCGCGCAGTAATCCTGACCGAGAGGACGAGAGTCCGGCGCTCTGCCAAGCAAAGACCCAACAGCCGGATGCTGTCGCTGCCCGAGGAGTGCTGACTAGGAGGTGCCCCAGGGAGCTGAGTACTGGAGGGCCCCCCGCCGGCTGCAAGCGCTGACGCGAGAAACAGCGGGAGCGAATGGCGGAGAGACCCGGATGACTGCGCCAAGCTGAGGGGGACCACCCGGAGGAGCACAGCCCCGAGATCGGGGTGAGGACGGAGAGTGAGCGGTAGGGGCGTGTGAGAGGGCCTCTACCCCGAGTCCTCCCAACAGTGAGAGGGCGAAAGAGAAGACCGGCCCCGGACAACAAGGCGGGAGGGCAGATTAGTGGTGCCCGTGCCCCGGGGGGACCTGGCGGTTCCCAGGCGCTGGACAGAGAACCGGGCGGCGCAAAGACTACAAGAGGAGCTGGGGCAGCGGCGGAAAGAACCGCGAGGTGCATCATTGACCTGCCTGGACCTGCGGAGCGGTACTGGACGCTGCGCAGAGGCCCTTGTCCAGACCCGAATTGTTCACACCTAGACTCTCCGCGCAGTAAAGCGGCCAACATAGGGCCACCGAAGCGCGAGGACTGAAAGTATTGGGCGGTAACTCCGCGGCGACCCGGACCAAGGGCTGACTGGAAGCGCGGCGTTCCCACAGGGAGGCCCCATTGCCGGAGGGGAAATCTGCAGAGTAGCAGGAGGCTTACTGGGCGAACGAACGCCGGCTGTGGACTGGCAACCTGGGCGCTGAGCAGAATGGGGAAGCCGGAAGGTAAGCCGGCGGGAGCGGCGAGTTCTGACGGGGCGGAGGGAGACCCTGTGGAACCCTCAGAACTGCAGCGACTGCAGGACCGCATCCTGGAGGCCATAACGGCCAGGCAGGACACGCTACAAAACGATATCGCACAGGTGGCATCGGGGCTAGGCCTGCTACGAGCGGACCATGATAAATTGAAGAATACGGTTAAGGAGGTTGAAGTCACCCTGCAGGGCCTGACCCCAGTTAACAAAACTATGGAAAGCAAATTAACAGATGCCCTTGACAGTATCCAGGTCTTGGAAAGGCGAGCTGAGGACGCCGAAAACAGGAGCCGGCGCAGTAACGTACGAATAGTGGGTGTTCCGGAAAAAGAAGAAGGGAGGGACATGGTGGACTTCCTGGACAAGTGGCTCAGGACTGTGGTAGCGCCAGAAGGCCTCTCGCCCTTTTTCACCTTAGAGCGTGCGCACCGAGTCCCGTCTGGCCCGCCCAAACACACCCGGACTGCCCCCAAGACCGATAGTAGCTAAGCTATTGCATTATAAGGACAGAGACCTCCTACTGCAAAGAGCCCGAGATGCTGGCCCGTTCCAAATAGCGAACAGCAAAGTCACACTATTCCCGGACTTCACCTTCGAAACGCAAAGACTGAGGGTCTCTTTTCTGACGCTCAAGAGGGAGCTACGAACAGAAGGTATTCCGTACTCCTTGCTGTTCCCAGCTAGGCTTCGGATAGTGGTAGACGAAAAGGCGCTCTTCTTCAGTAGGACGGCGGACGCCTGGGACTGGTGGGAAACATATAAGGCGGGAACGGACGGCGCCAGGGTCCGGGAGGAAAGGGAAAAGGAGCGAGAACGAGCAGCGGCGGGCCTGCGGAAGTCGCAGAGGCTGAGAAAAAGGAGACATAGGACTCGAAAACCGACGGCCTCACAAACGGAGGCAGAACGGAAGGCAGCACTCCAAGCAGCGGAAACAGTGGCGAGGACCCAGGATTCCCAATCCAGTCAGGGCACGGACACAGAAGCGCATGCCTCGGCATCGGGCTCGGAATCGGACCTATCAGGAATACATAATGCCAAAGGGGGGGGGACACACCATCTGTGAGGGACTGTTCATGGGGGGAAGGAGACGAAATGCACTGAGGAACAATGGCTAATGTGAATGCATTAAAGTGCATAACCTGGAACGTGAGAGGGCTCCACACGATGCAACGCAGACACAAAGTACACGCCTACCTGCTCCGGAGGGGGGTACATGTCGCGCTCCTGCAGGAAACAGATCTCACAATGCAGGAAGGAGTAGCGCTACAGAGGAGGTGGAGCGGCCAGATCTTTCACACTAGCTACTCAGCATATGCCTTAGGAGCTTTGATATGGGTCAGAGCGGGAATACCTTTCCAACCCACACGACATTTGGTAGATCCGGAGGGGAGATATGTGGTGGTAGCGGGCAGGTTGAGGGGGCGGGACATTGTCCTCTGTAGCATATATGCCCCAAACGTGGAGCAGCTAGCCTTCTTTGAGGGATTATCAGGGACTTTAGCACACTTCCTAGCGGGCCCGACCCTAATGGGGGGAGACTTTAATTCCATAACGGACATACAGCTGGATAGATCTCACCCACCATTGAGGGAATCCCCTGTGCACCGACTCATTAAGGGTAGGTTGGAATGGCAGGAGAGTTGGGGACTGACTGACGTGTGGAGAGCTCAACATCCAACCGATCGCGATTATTCGTTCTTCTCCAGATTGCATGATCTCCATGTCCGCTTGGACACGATATTATGCTCGCAAGAAGTGTTACCGACTGTAACTGGGTCGGAATACTTAACGAGAACAATATCAGATCATAACCCGCTCCTGGTTACCTTGGCCTGGGTAAACGAGACGCCCCGGGTCCCGACCTGGAAACTTAGGCCGGAGACTTTGGAAGACCCGCTATTTAGCGCGGCCCTAGAAGAAGGAATGACCCAGTACTTTGCTGACAATGAGGGGACGGCGGCCACTAGGGCACTAGAATGGGATGCTTTTAAAGTAGTGATGAGGGGCCAATGTATAACAAAGTACGTCAGCACGAGGAGGGTGCTATTGTCGGACCTAAACAGGGCAGACACCAAGCTGCGAGAAGCGGAAAGGGCGTGACCAGGCCACCCTGACCTCCAAGAGGAGGTCAGTTCGGCTAGAGAGGCGGTGGCGATTGAGGTGGAGCGGCTTCGGGCCTTTGATTATCGGGCGTTTATGCTTCGGTCCCATGTAGAAGGGGATAAGGCAAGCACCCTCTTGGCGTGGCTAGCAAACCCCACGAAACGGTGTACCCCTATATTGAGTATGGAGGATGGCGAAGGCCGTACTCACTATACCGAGGCGGCCATACTGGATGGCTTCCGAAAGTACTACGAGGGCTTGTACAGAAGTACCCCGGGCGACCGAGAAAATGCGACCGAAGCCTTCCTAGATGGCCTAACCCTACCACATCTGGATGAGGAGCAGGCGCGGGAGCTGGGGAAAGACATCGACTTGGGGGAGATCAGAGGTGCGGTGAAGAAAATGGCCCGCAATAAGACTCCGGGGATAGATGGGTTACCAATTGAATTCTACAGCAAGTACTTGGACATCTTAGCGCCGCGACTCCAAATCATCTATAAGGAGGCCATGACAGTGAACTGTCTCCCTCAGTCTATGTGTGAAGCGATAGTGATTCCACTCCTGAAACCGGGTAGGGAAGGCGGCCACCCCGCATCTTATAGGCCGCTTTCCATGCTGACAGCAGATTATAAGATCCTGAGCTCCATACTAGCGGCTCGGCTGCTGCGGCATATGCCAGCCTTGGTACATGAGGACCAGAATGGTTTTATTCCCGCCCGGAACACTGCGCTCAATATTAGAAGGCTCACACGCCTACTGGAGGACTCACACATTGAAGGTCGAGCCCCACTAGTCGTCTCGGTTGATATCGAAAAAGCGTTCGATAGCCTGGAATGGGACTATTTATACACAGTGATGAAGCGCTTCGGCCTAGGCGACGGATACATTAAGTGGACACGGGTCCTATATGCAGCTGCTGTGGCGAGAGTGAGGGTCGGACCTTTAGTATCACATCAGTACCCGGTGGAGAGAGGCACCCGACAGGGGTGCTCCCTGTCCCCCTCCTGTTCGCCCTAGCGATTGAACCACTGGCAGCTGAGGCCCGGACGGGAAGATCCTTCACAGGAGTGGGAAGCAGCGATGGGCGGCAGTTTATTTCACTGTACGCCGATGACCTGTTGCTATTCCTTGAAAACGACACGTCAGAGCTAGAAGGCGCGGAAGGAATGTTAGAAAGGTTTGCCGAACTTTCAGGATTGAAAGTTAATTGGGCAAAGACGAGCCTGTTTCCAATGCGGAGGGAAGCCGCCCGGCCTGACCACAGACCATTGCTTACTTGGGAACCGACGTGTCTTATGTACCTCGGAGTGCACATTTACCACTCAGCTGTGGATATGTTTGAGGGTAATATAGGACGATGTATGCGAGAACTAAAGGGCAGTATGGCCTTTTGGGCCACACTTCCGCTATCCATAGCTGGCCGAATATCATTATTGAAGATGGTTACACTCCCGAGGTTGTTGTATTACTTTCGCGCACTCCCGATTTGGATCCCTGCCTCTTTCTTCCGGCAACTTAAGTCTCAGCGAACCGCATTTCTAAGGGGAGCGGGTAGATGCAGAGTGGCGCTTGCGACGCTTTCTCGCCCTAAGGATGACGGAGGTCTGGCAGTACCGGACTACGAACTCTATTATCTCGCTGCCCAACTGCAGTTTTATACGCAGGAGGTGGCTCGAGTGTACCGGGGCCCGGAGGACACCAGGATGAGGGGCACGCCTCGACATGTCCTAGCCTATATTGCCTTGCAGCAGAAAATAGCTGCCCGAGACCTGACAATGGAGCAACACACGTTGCAACAATGCTGGAACAGGACGCAACGGCGAGCAGGAATTAAGAACATATGCCCCGGAAATACCACTAGGTATGCTGACGGCACTGCCGCACGGGGGCGATTGGTCGCTGTGAGAAGGTGGCCTGATTTGCAGTGCTCACTATTCTAGTGATCACTATGTATCAGTCCAGCAACCCTTATGGTGATTGGTTGTAAGTCAACCTTATAGACTAGCTATCCTAGTAGCGTGGATACGGGCAGTCTAAGGCTAAGACTCTAGAGGGCGTGTTAAGCCAGCTGTTTACCACACATATACCCCTTGAACACCAAGTGAAAGGACACCACACAAGTGTTATGAAAATAAACAGTGTATTTATTTAGATCACAACAGCCCTGTACTCTTTATGAGGACAGGGTACTACTAAGCACAAAACAAAACTCTTACAAAAATACTTAAGTTAGCACAATTTACACAAATGCCCGAGGGGCACGGAAAACCATATACTATGGAAGTGGAATGCGAAATTACTAGCAGGTAAGTACTGGACTAATAGGCTTTGGAATCGCTAGGACTTGACTATTGAACCTTCAGATTACTAATAGGAGGCCTAGGGGACACGGGTGCAGAGTGTGCACTCTCACGCGGGATGCGGGACAAAGTCTATGGAGGCTAGTAAAGACAAAGTTAGTGTTCTCGGGCGAACCCGACCTGGTAGGAAGAAAACGACAGTGGATCCTGACCCTTGGATAGTGAGGCTATGCTGGGGCACCGAAATGCCGAAGTTACCTAGCCCAGGGGCTGCGGCTGCATATGTCTCAAAAGACGTCGGGAATCCTCGTCGGCGAACCAGGAGCCTGAAGAAAAGATGCTGGCAGGCGACCAGTGAAGAGAGTTCGAAGTGATCCAAGCCTGGATCTCGAAGATGGATGACACCTGAAAGCAGAGGGGACCAAGTTCGTGACTACTAGCCAGTAGTCAGGTGGCACCAGGAGGGCACCGGATGGTAGTCACCTCGACTAGGTGAGTGGGCGACGCTGGGCTCTGCAGTCTCACGGACCAGGAGGCGTTGTCGGCGACCAGGATGGAGGTGCGAGCTGTCCCACGATGGATGATGCTGCCGACGTCGCTGGACCCAGGATTCGGCAACAAAGCCTTGGCAAATTCAAGCCCTCGCGGTGGACCTAAAATGGCGTCTTGAGTGGACCAGAAGGGTCCGGGGTGCTCCTCTCTTGGAAGGAAGCAAGGGCCAGTCTGGAGCAACCAGACCAGCAGTGGTGATGTCGTCGGGCGTCGTTAGGAAGGCCACAAGCCAGCGGGCTAGTAGCCAAACAACACGGTGAGCAGCAAAAAGCAGAAGGGCCCCACGCAGATCGTGGAGATGCTGGGAGGCTGTACTTCGGTGCTGGAGCTGCTCAGGGTCGGGGCTTCTCGGACCCCAAAGCACTCACCAGAGGATCCCTCGGCGGTCGTGCTGGAAAGAAGTCGTGCAGTCTTGAAGATGGCCGGTCCCTCGAGGTCTCGTCGCACCCACGGATCTCAGCTTAGCTGTAGAGGTGGGTAGAGATCAGAGGTGCCAGGAAAGCCGGTTCTCGTCGAGCTGGGCAGTCGGATTCCGGAGGAAGGACTTGCAGCAGACCGCAGTGTTCTTAAGATGGTGCCTGCGGATGCAGGGTGACTACTCCTTAGTCACAAGGGAGAATCTTGAAGAAGAAATCTTGAAGTCCTTTAGTAGAAAGTCGTGTCTTGATTCCAAAGATGATCTAATTTGGAAGGGGGCCCGCTCCTACCTTTATACTAGGAAAAGGGGCTGACCCGGTGACTAGGTCCTGCCTATGGGTGGGACTAGGGGGGGGTGGTTACACCCCTCTCCCATGCCGGACTTTCCCCAGGCCAGGGGCTGGTGTGCCCCTGGAACTGGTTCTAGCCGGCAGATGCGTAGTGAGCACCGGGGTGCCACTCTACACTCACCTTCCTGTAAAGCCCTGCCTACCCAGGATACACAAAACCCTGTCTGGGATGGTGCTAGCACCGCCCCGACAGGAAACCCTTTGTCCAAGCTCTCCTCGCTGGAAGGACTCCCAGCAGCAGGAGGTCAGACTCGTGTCTGTGGTGGCAGCATCCATTTTGTGGAGCTGAGGCTTCAGTTAACTTTAACCGGGGTTCACAGTTACACACATGTCGTGTCCCTCTAGAAGGGTGGAATGCTAACCCCGTCGCCAGAATTGGCGAGGGGTTAGTATTCCAATTCGTATGACACCTTACTCGACATGTTTTGATAAAGCAATACCAGAGATAGCATTTAACCGCGAGGATTATAATGCACTTAAGAGTATATGGTATGCGTTATCATGGAACAGCTATTAGGACTTGGTTCCGCAAGCTGCAAACGGGCTCAGCTCATGCCAGAGCACCATCTCACACGATTCCAAGCACTCTGCCTTCAGGATTGTCAAGGCCTGCCATAGGAGTGACTGATAGGAATCTGTGTGTCCATTTTTAGGGTTAGATATAGGTATACTATATCTAAAGCAAAGGGTGATTACACCACCTTGCCCCAGCTGTCGTGCAGCCAGTTGTGTCAGATTTAGATGGCCAGCCAGGGGTGGCATAATACATGCTGCAGCCCCTGGTAGGCCCTGGGTACACCTATGCCCTGAGTTACAGGGTCTGATAAGGTGGCCCAGTAACAATTGGAGAATGCACCTAAGGTACACCTGTCAATTTAGTGAGAGAACAGCAAGGCTGTGGGTCTGATTGGCAGGCCCACAGCCAGAGGAAGTCGTAAACCAGTGAAACAAAAGCAAAAAATCTGGGTGATCATAGGATTGCAGACCCTACTCTCCTACATGACCCCCCCCCCCCAAACTTTGGGACAATAAACTAACCTTGACCAGGTGAGTCTTCTTGCTCTAAGTGGAAATACCTGGAGAGCCCATCTGCATTGCCATGATCAGTGCCAGGTCTATGCTCCACTGTAAAATCCATTCCCTGTAGGGAAATGGACCACCTAAGCAGTTTGGGGTTTTCACCCTTCATCTGATTTAGCCACAAGAGGGGCTTATGGTCGGTCTGAATCTTGAAATGAGTGCCAAACAAGTATGGCCTCAGTTTCTTCAGGGCCCAAGTCACAGCAAAGGCCTCCCTCACAATAGCTGACCAATTCTTCCCTCTGGGGGTCAGCCTTCTGCTTATAAAAGCAATGGGCTGGTCTTGACCATCAAAATTCAGTTGAGATAGAACAGCTCCCACACCAAACTCAGAAGCATCTGTTTGGACAATGAATGGTTTGGAGTAGTCTGGACTCTTGAGGATAGGTGCTGTGCACATGGCCTGCTTTAGGTCATCGAATGCTTTTTGACAGCCTGCTGTCCACTGAACCTTTTTTGGCATTTTCTTACTTGTCAGTTCATTAAGTGGAGTCACAATTGATCCATAATTTCTGACAAACTTTCTGTAGTAACCAGTCAGGCCCAAGAAAGCTCGAACCTGAGTCTGGGTGGTTGGAGGAGCCCAGTCCCTGATTGACTGTATTTTGCTCTCCAGTGGCTGAACTTGGCCTCCACCTACAAGGTGGCCCAAGTATACAACCTGTGTCTGCCCTATCTGGCACTTGGTGGCCTTGATAGTGAGACCTGCTGCTTGCAGTGCCTCTAACACTTTCCTCAGGTGGACCAGGTGATCCTCCCAGGTGGAGCTAAAGACAGCAATATCTCTCAAGATATGCTGCACAGAAGTCATCCAGCCCAGTGAGAACTTGAGTCACCAGCCTTTGGAAGGTGGCAGGTGCATTTTTCAGACCAAAGGGCATTACCACAAACTGATAATGTCCACCAGGGGTTGAAAATGCTGTCTTGGGCTTGGCATCCTCAGCTTACCTGATTTGCCAATACTCAGCTGTCAGGTCAAATGTACTTAAGTAGTTGGCAGAAGCCAATCTATCTATAAGCTCATCTGCCCTTGGTATTGGGTGGGCATCAGTCTTAGTGACTGCATTGAGACCTCTGTAGTCTACGCAAAACCTCATCTCTTTCTTACCACCCTGGGTGTGAGGCTTTGGCACTAGAACTACTGGACTAGCCCAAGGGCTATCTGAGGGTTCAATGACTCCCAACTCCAACATTTTCTGCACCTCAGTTTTGATGCAGTCTCTAACATGATCAGGTTGCCTGTAGATTTTACTCTTGACTGGCAGACTGTCACCAGTGTCAACCTCATGGGTACACCAATTGGTTTGACTGGGTGTCAGAGAGAACATATGTCGAAAAGACTGAATAACCTGTTTACAGTCTTTTTGCTGATGCTCAGAGAGGCTGCCACAAAAGACAACACCATCCACTGACCCATCATCAGGATTCTGAGAAAGCAGGTCTGGGAGAGGGTCACTCTCTTCCTCCTGTCCCTCATCGGTGGCCATGAGCAAACTCATGTCCTTCCTGTCAACATATGCCTTGAGCCTGTTAACATGAAGCACCCTGTGGGGGCTCCTGGGAGTTCCAAGGTCTACCAGGTAGGTGACCTCTCCCTTTTGCTCAATGATTGTGTGGGGCCTAGACCATTTGTCTTTGAGTGCTGCTGGGGCCACTGGCTCCAACACCCACACCTTCTGTCCAGGCTGATACACAGTCAGGACAGCCTTTTGGTCATGCCAAGCTTTTTGGAGTTCTTGGCTGGCCTTAAGGTTTTCAGATGCCTTCTCCATGTACTCAGCCATCCTGGAGCGGAGACCAAGTACATAGTCCACTATGCTGGTTGCAGGCTTTTTGAGAGGTCTCTCCCATCCTTCCTTCACCAAACACAGGGGTCATCTCACAGGGTGCCCATACAAAAGTTCAAAAGGGCTGAAGCGAACCCCCTTCTGTGGGACCTCTCTGTAAGCAAACAGAAGGCAGGGAATCAGGACATCCCATCTTCGCCTGAGCTTTTCAGGTAGTCCATGAATCATCCCTTTGAGGGTCCTGTTGAACCTTTCAACAAGCCCATTGCAGTGTGGGTGATAGGGTGTGGTGAACTTGTAGTTGACACCACATTCCTTCCACATAGCAGTTAAGTAGCTTGACATGAAGTGTGCACCTCTGTCAGAGACAACCTCCTTAGGGAAGCCCACTCTGGAGAACACTCCAACTAGGGCCCTTGCCACTACAGGTGCTGTAGTGGTCCTAAGTGGAATAGCTTCAGGATACCTGGTGGCATGATCCACTACCACCAGTATAAACTTGTGCCCTGATGCTGTCTGGGGTTCCATTGGACCAACAATGTCAATCCCCACTCTTTCAAAGGGCACCCCCACCACAGGCATTGGTATAAGGCGGGCCTTTGTAGTGCCACCTGACTTACCACTGGCTTGGCAAGTGACACAGAAGCGACAAAACTCCTTGGTATCCTCATTCATGTGAGGCCAGTGAAAGTGTGAGACAAGCCTGTCCCAAGTCTTCGTCTGGCCTAAGTGTCCTGCTAAGGGAATCTCATGGGCCAAGGTAAGAAGGAAACCTCTCTGAGACAAGGGGATAACCAGCCTCCTGGCCATGCCAGGCTTGGGGTCTCTTGCCTCAGTGTACAGGAGTCCATCCTCCCAGTATACCTTGTGGGTACCTCTGTGGCGTTCCCAGCAGCCTCAGCAGCAGCGTGCTGTCTGAGGGGTTCAAGGGATGGGCAGTCTAATTGTTCCTTCCCCAGGTCTTCTCTTGAGGGTCCCCCTGAGCCCAGAAATTCAACTTGATCACGTTCAAATTCTTTAGGCTCAGTTTCCCTCAATTCCTGTAGGTCAGCCTCCTCTGAGACTTGATCCTCAACCTGGGGCAAGGGGGAAGGCATCTTCTGGCCTGTGACCTAGTCACAGCAAGCACATGTGCTGGCAAGCCTAACATCTCCATGTGAGTCCTATGCTCCACTTCTGACCATTGTGATGACTCCAAATCATTTCCCAACAAACAATCCACTGGGAGGTCTGAACTAACTACAACCTTCTTTTGGCCAGTTACCCCTCCCCAGGAGAAAGCTACAATTGCCATACTATGACTGGTAGTGACATTGCTTGCATTGGTCACCAGGAAATCTGTACCTGGCATGATCTGTCCAGGGTCCACAAAGTTAGGTGTCACCATTGTGACACTGGCACAAGTGTCCCTATAGGCCTGAGCCATTTTTCCATTGATAAAAGGTGTCTGTCTGTATTTGCCCAAAGTATTGGGACTGACAGCAGGGGATACATCCACATCCACTGTACAGACAAGGACAGCCTGAGTGAGTGTGCCAACTAAGTTGTCATACCCCTCAGAACCCAAGGTTAACCCAACTAATCCCTTGGGAGGTGCACTACTACTGCTGGCTGTACTAGGGGGCACAGGTGCCTTAGGGGCTGCAGTAGTAGGAGATTGTCCACCTCCTTTCTTGGTGCACTCACTAAACCAGTGAGTTTTACTTTTACAGTATTGGCACCACCTTTTTGATTGGCCTTCTTGATTCTTCTTTTTCTGGGAAGCCTGACCCCCACCCTCTTTGGGTTCTTGGGGACCTGTTGAAGACTTCTGGTCATTTGTTTCACCCTTAGAATCTTTACCCTTCTGGTCTGCTTTCTTCTGACCACCCTGGTTCTGGCCCTGGTTTTGCTTAACTCTTGTTCTGACCCATCTGTCTGCCTTCTTTCCCAATTCTTGGGGAGAGGTCAGATCTGAGTCAACAAGATGCTGATGCAACAACTGGTTCTGACAATTGTTTAAAATGTGTTCTCTCATGATCAAATTATACAATCCTGTGTAATCAGTAACCTTACTGCCCAGCAACCAGCCCTCCAAAGCCTTAGTGGCACAATCTACAAAATCAGACCAATCCTGAGACTGAGTTTTCTGGGTATCCCTGAACAGCAACCTGTACTGCTCAGTGGTTAGGCCAAACCCATCAATCAGTGTATTCTTCAGGACTTGGTAATTGTTAGCATCCTCAGCTCTAGTAGTGAGGAGCTTATCTCTACCTTTACCTTCAAAGGAGAGCCACAAGATAGCTGCCCGCTGACTCTGGGGGACACACTGTACAGTGCAAGCCCTCTCCAAAGCAGTTATCTATTTGTGGATATCATCCCCTTGCTTAAAGGGGGCACTATCTTACTAGGTGCCTAGTGTCTAAACTCCTGTTTTCCCTTGGGGGAATGCTGCCACCAGTGGAATCTAGTCCACTTAACTTTTGCTCTCTAGCAAAGGCAAGTCTCTCTTTGGCCAGGGCAAGTTCTTCCCTTTCAATCCTCAGATTGACTTCCCTTACTTTGGCTTCATATACTCTCCTCTGAGGGGATGTCATCCCTCTTTGAGAAGAGCCCTGAGAGCCATTGGTTCGAATGGATCTGTTAGAGCCTCTGGATAGAGACCTAACTCGTCCATTCCCAATGTTAAGCTGGCCTGAGAGTGGGCCCAGGGGTCTCCTAGTACCATGCTCATGCCTGCTTAAGTTGTCCCTAGTTAGCTGGCTAACTACTTCTGGACCTTTGTCTGCCTCATCCTCAGATGGCTCTAGATCCTCATCCTCCTCTTCACCTTCTGCAGAGAGATGGATAAGGTCAGGGTCACCTGGGGTTCCCTCTAGGGGAGGCATGTTCCCATCTGGATGAGAAGGTTCTGTGTTACCAGCCCTCCTAGCATCATAAGTCTCTAAGAGAGCAATCAGGAATGGGATTGTAGGGTTAGAACCCTGTTTTGCTTCCTGGAGGTACACACTTGTCTCATCTCCTGGAAGCTAAGAGCAGCATATCTGGAAGTGACCTGTGGAAGGTCCACTGACACAAGGGGACACTCAGAGTTTCATCCTTTGTCTGACATGCTGATTCTAGTGTGGTGTAAGTGATGCACCTACCTACACTATTTGTTTGCCTACTGATCCCTTGCTAAGAGTTGTAGCCAAGGTGTGCTAAGCCTTGAGGAGCTACAACAGCTGGTTCAGTAGAACTCAGAGTATTCTAAGCTAAGTTATATGTACCTGAAGTACTTATGTGATCTTTCACAAGATATTCTTAGGATACGTGTGGTAAAACAACAGCAAGCTCAAATCCCAACCGCTGCTCACCAATGTGAGAAGGTGGCCTGATATGCAGTGCTCACTATTCTAGTGATCACTATGTATCAGTTCAGCAACCCTTATGGTGATTGGTTGTAAGTCAACCTTATAGACCAGCTATCCTAGTAGCGTGGATACGAGCAGTCTAAGGCTAAGACTCTAGAGGGCCTGTTAAGCCAGCTGTTTACCACACATATACCCCTTGAACACCAAGTGAAAGGACACCACACAAGTGTTATGAAAATAAACAGTGTATTTATTTAGATTGTAGGAGAGTAGGGTCTGCAATCCTATGATCACCCAGATTTTTTGCTTTTGTTTCACTGGTTTACGACTTTCTCTGGCTGTGGGCCTGCTAATCAGACCCACAGCCTGGCTGTTCTCTCTCTAAATTACAACATGTACCCTAGGTGCATTTACCAATTGGTACTGGGCCACCTTATCAGACCCTGTAACTCAGGGCATAGGTGTACCCAGGGCTGCCAGGGGCTGCAGCATGTTTTATGCCACCCCTGGCTGGCCTCCTAAATTTGACACAACTGGCTGCATGACAGCTGGGGCAAAGTCGTGTAATCACCCTTTGCTGTAGGTGTAGTATACCTATACCTAACCCTAAAATGGACACACAGATTCCTATCAGCCACTCCTATGGCAGGCCTTGACAATCCTGAAGGCAGAGTGCTTGGAATCGTGTGAGATGGTGCTCTGGCATGAGCTGAGCCTGTCTGCAGCTTGCGGAACCAAGTCCTAATAGCTGTTCCATGATATCGCATACCATATACTCTTAAGTGCATTATAATCCTCGCGGTTAAATGCTATCTTTGGTATTGCTTTATCAAAACATGTCGAGTAAGGTGTCATACGAATTGGAATACTAACCCCTCGCCAATTCTGGCGACGGGGTTAGCATTCCACCCTTCTAGAGGGACACGGCATGTATGTAACTGTGAACCCCGGTTAAAGTTAACTGAAGCCTCAGTTCCACAAAATGGATGCTGCCACCACAGACACAAGTCTGACCCCCTACAGCTGGGAGTACTTCCAGCGAGGGGAGCCTGGACAAAGGGTTTCCTGTCAGGGGCGGTGCTAGCACCGTCCCAGACATGGTTTTGTGTATCCTGGGTAGGCAGGGCTTTTCAGGAAGGTGACTGCTGAGTGGCACCCCGGTGCTCACTACGCATAGGCCGGTCAGAACCAGTTCCAGGGGCACACCAGCCCCTGGCCTGGGGAAAGTCCGGCATGGCAGAGGGGTGTAACCACCCCCCTCCTAGTCCCACCCATAGGCAGGACCTAGTCACCGGGTCAGCCCCCTTTTTTAGTATAAAGATGGGAGCGGGCCCCCTGTTCAAATTAGATCATCTTTGGAATCAAGACACGACTTTCTGCGAAAGGACATCAAGATTTCTTCTTCAAGATTCTCCCTTGTGGCTAAGGAGTAGTCACCCTGCATCAAGCGGGCACCATCCTAAGAACACTGCGGTCTGCTGCAAGTCCTTCTTCACGAATCCGACGACCCAGCTCGACGAGACCCGGCTTCCCTGGCACCTCTGACCTCTACTCACCTCTACAGCAAAGCTGAGAACTGTGAGTGCGACGAGACCTCGAGGGACCGACGATCGCCAAGACAGCACGACTTCTTTGCAACAAGCCCACCGTGTGCTCCACTGGTGAGTGCTTTGGGGTCCGAGAAGCCCCAACCCTGAGCAGCTCCAGCACCGAAGATCAGCCCTCCAGCATCTCCACGATCTGCGTGGGGCCCTTCTGCTTTTGCGTGCTCACCGCGCTGTGTGGCTACTAGCCGGCTGGCTTGTGGCCTTCTTCACGACGCCCGACGACATCACTGCTGCTGGTCTGGTTGCTCCAGACTGGCCCTTGCTTCCTTGCAACAGAGAAGCACCCCGGACCCTCCTGGTCCACTCCAGACGCCATTTTGAGTCCACCGCGTGGGCTTGAATTTGCCACGGCTTTGTTGCCCAATCCTGGGTCCAACGACGCCGACAGCTTCAATCTTCGTGGGACAGCTCGCTCCTCCATCCTGGTCGCCGACAACGCCTCCTGGTCCGTGAGATCTGCGAGCACAGCGTCACCCACTCACCTAGTCGAGGTGACTACCATCCGGTGCCCTCCTGGTGCCACCTGACTACTGGCTAGTAGTCACGAACTTGGTCCCCTCTGCTTTCAGGTGTCATCTTCCATCGATCCAGGCTTGGATCCATCGAACTTTCTTCACTGGTCGCCTGCCAGCAACTTCTTTCTTCCAGGCTCCTGGTCCGTCTACGAGGATTCCCGACGTCTTTTCAGACCTATGCAGCTGCAGCTCCTGGGCTAGGTAACTTCGGCATTTCGGTGCCCCAGCATAGCCTCACTATCCAAGGGTCAGAATCCACTTTCGTTTTCCTCCTACCAGGTCGGGTTCGCCCGAGAACACTAACTTTGTCTTTACTAGCTACCATAGACTTTGTCCCGCATCACGCGTGAGAGTGCACACTCTGCACCCGAGTCCCCTGGGTCTCCTAGAAGTAATCTGAAGATTCTATAGTCAAGATCTAGCGATTCCAAAGCCTATTAGTACTGTACTTACCTGCTAGTAATTTCGCATTCCACTTTCAGAGTATATGGTTTTCCGTGCCCCTCGGGCATTTGTATATACTGTGCTGACTTAAGTATTTTCGTAAGAGTTTTGTTTTGTGCTTAGTACCCTGTCCTCATAAAGAGTACAGGGCTGTTGTGAATCTTAATAAATAACTTGTTTATTTTCATAACACTTGTGTGGTGTCCTTTCACTTGGTGTTCAAGGGGTATATGTGTGGTAAACAGCTGGCTTAACACGCCCTCTCGAGTCTTTAGCCTTAGACTGCTCGTATCCACGCTACTAGGATAGCTGGTCTATAAGGTTGACTTACAACCAATCATCAATAAGGGTTGCTGGACTGATACATAGTGTTCACTAGAATAGTGAGCACTGCATATCAGGCCACCTTCTCACATTGGTGAGCAGCGGTTGGGATTTGAGCTTGCTGTTGTTTTACCACACGTATCCTAAGAATATCTTGTTGAAAGATCACATAAGTACTTCAGGTACATATAACTAAGCTTAGAATACTCTGAGTTCTACTGAACCAGCTGTTGCAGCTCCTCAAGGCTTAGCACACCTTGGCTGCAACTCTTAGCAAGGGATCAGTAGGCAAACACATAGTGTAGGTAGGTGCATCACTTACACCACACTAGAAACAGTATGTCAGACAAAGGAGGAAACTCTGAGTCTCCCCTTGTGTCAGTGGACCCTCCACAGGTCCTCCCTTCCAGATATACTGTGCTTAGCTTCCATGAGTTACGACAAGTGTGTACCTCTAGGAAGATTAAGCAGGGGTCTAACCCCACAACTTCCTTTCTGATTGGTCTCTTAGAGACCTATGATGCCAGAAAAGCTGAGAAACTTCTTAGCTCTTCTAATCCAGATGGAAGTATGCCTCCCCTTGAGGGAACCAGAGGAGACCCTGACCTAATCCATCTCTCAGCTGAGACTGAAGAGGGGGAGGAGGATGAGGAGCCCTCTGGGGATGAGGCAGACAAGGGACAGGTAGAAGTCAGCAGACTAACCAGGTCCAACTTAAGCAGACATGAGATGAGCACTGGGGGACCTCTGGGGCCACTCTCAGGTCAGCTTAACATTGGGAATGGACGAGCTAGGTCTCTATCCAGAGGCTCTGGCAGATCCCTTCAAACCAATGGCTCTCAACACTCCTCTCAGAAGGGGATGACATCCCCTCAGAGGAGAGTGTATGAAGCTAAAGAAAGGGCAGCCAATCTGAGGATTGAAAGGGAAGAACTTGCCCTGGCCAAAGAGAGGCTTGCCTTTACTAGAGAGCAACAGTTAAGTGGGGTAGTCCCCACTGGTGGCAGCATTGTACCTAGCAATAGGGAAAAGAGTTTTGATACAAAACACCTGGGTAAGATAGTGCCCCCCTTTAAACAAGGGGATGACATCCACAAATGGATTACTGCTTTGGAGAGGGCCTGCACTGTGCAAGGTGTTCCCCAGAGTCAGTGGGCAGCTATCTTGTGGCTCTCCTTTGAAGGTAAAGGTAGAGACAAGCTCCTCACTACAAGAGTGGAGGATGCTAACAATTACCAAGTCTTGAAGAATACACTGGTTGATGGCTTTGGCCTAACCACTGAGCAGTACAGGGTGCTGTTCAGGGATACCCAGAAAACTCAGTCTCACGATTGGTCTGACTTTGTAGATTGTGCCACTAAGGCTTTTGAGGGCTGGTTGCTGGGCAGTAAGGTTACTGATTATAAAGGATTGTACAATTTGATGATGAGAGAACAAATTTTAAACAATTGTCAGAACCAGTTGTTGCATCAGCATCTTGTTGACTCAGATCTGACCTCTCCCCAAGAATTGGGAAAGAAGGCAGACAGATGGGTTAGAACAAGAGTTAAACAGAACCAGGGCCAGAATCAAGGTGGTCAGAAGAAAGCAGACCAGAAGGGTAAAGATTCTAAGGGGGAACAAAATGACCAGAAGTCTTCGACAGGTCCCCAACAACCCAAAGAGGGTGGGGGTCAGGCTCCCCAAAAGAAGAAAGAAGGCCAATCTAAAAGGTGGGGCCAATACTGCAAAAGTAAAACTCACTGGTTTAGTGAGTGCACCAAGAAAGGAGGAGGGCAGACTCCTGCCACTGCAGCCCCTAAGGCACCTGTGCCCCCTAGTACAGTCAGCAGTGGTAGTGCACCTCCCAAGGGTTTAGTAGGGTTAACCCTGGGTGCGGAGGGGAGTGACAACTTAGTTGGCACACTCACTCAGGCTGTCCTTGTTTGCACAGGGGATGTGGATATGTCCCCTGATATAAGTCCCAATACTTTGGGCAAATACAGACAGACATCTTTCATTAATGGAAAAATGGCTCAGGCCTATAGGGACACTTGTGCCAGTGTCACCATGGTGACACCTAACTTTGTGGACCCTGGACAGATCATGCCAGGTACAGAATTCCTGGTGACCAATGCAAGCAATGTCACTACCAATCACAGTATGGCAATTGTAGCTTTCTCCTGGGGAGGGGTAACTGGCCAAAAGAAGATTGTAGTTAGTTCAGACCTCCCAGTGGATTGTTTGTTGGGCAATGATTTGGAGTCATCACAATGGTCAGAAGTGGAGCAGAGGACTCACATGGAAATGTTAGGCTTGCCAGCACATGTGTTTGCTGTGACCAGGTCACAGGTCAGGAAATGCCCCACTGAACAGGTGCTGGATCCTGGAACAATGGACCAGACACCTTCCAAGAAAAAGAGCAGTAGGGTTAAGGCTGTGCCTTCCCCCTTTCCCCAGGTTGTGGATCAAGTCTCAGAGGAGGCTGACCTACAGGAATTGAGGGAAACTGAGCCTAGAGAGTTTGAACATGATCAAGTTGAATTCTTGGGCTCAGGGGGACCCTCAAGGGAAGACCTGGGGAAGGACCAGTTAGACTGCCCTTCTCTTGAACCCCTCAGACAGCAGGCTGCTGCTGAGGCTGCTGGGAACGCCACAGGTACCCACAAGGTATACTGGGAAGATGGACTCCTGTACACTGAGTCAAGAGACCCCAAGCCTGGCATGACCAGGAGGCTGGTTGTACCCTTGTCTCAGAGAGGTTTCCTACTTACCTTGGCCCATGAGATTCCCTTAGCAGGTCACTTAGGCCAGACAAAGACTTGGGACAGGCTTGTCTCACACTTTCACTGGCCTCACATGAATGAGGATACCAAGGAGTTTTGTCGCTCCTGTGTCACTTGCCAAGCCAGTGGTAAGTCAGGTGGCACAACAAAGGCCCCACCTTATACCAATGCCTGTGGTGGGGGTGCCCTTTGAAAGAGTGGGGATTGACATTGTTGGTCCAATGGAACCCCAGACAGCATCAGGGCACAAGTTTATACTGGTGGTAGTGGATCATGCCACCAGGTATCCTGAAGCTATTCCACTTAGGACCACCACAGCACCTGTGGTGGCAAGGGCCCTAGTTGGAGTGTTCTCCAGAGTGGGCTTCCCTAAGGAGGTTGTCTCTGACAGAGGTGCAAACTTCATGTCAAGCTACTTAACTGCTATGTGGAAGGAATGTGGTGTCAATTACAAATTCACTACACCCTATCATCCACAATGCAATGGGCTTGTTGAAAGGTTCAATAGGACCCTAAAAGGGATGATTCATGGACTACCTGAAAAGCTCAGGCGTAGATGGGATGTCCTGATTCCCTGCCTTCTGTTTGCTTACAGAGAGGTCCCACAAAAGGGGGTTGGCTACAGCCCTTTTGAACTTTTGTATGGGCATCCTGTGAGAGGCCCCCTGTGTTTGGTGAAGGAAGGATGGGAGAGACCTCTCAAAAAGCCTGCAACCAACATAGTGGACTATGTACTTGGTCTCCGCTCCAGGATGGCTGAGTATATGGAGAAGGCATCTGAAAACCTTAAGGCCAGTCAAGAACTTCAAAAAGCTTGGCATGACCAAAAGGCTGTCCTGACTGTTTACCAGCCTGGACAGAAGGTGTGGGTGTTGGAGCCAGTGGCCCCAGCAGCACTCAAAGACAAATGGTCTGGGCCCCACACAATTCTTGAGCAAAAGGGAGAGGTCACCTACCTGGTGGACCTTGGAACTCCCAGGAGCCCCCACAGGGTACTCCATGTCAACAGGCTCAAATCATATGTCGACAGGAAGGACATGAGCTTGCTCATGGCCATAGATGAGGGACAGGAGGAAGAGAGTGACCCTCTCCCAGACCTGCTCACTCAGAATCCTGATGATGGGTCAGTAGATGGTGTTGTCTTTTGTGGCAGCCTCTCTGAGCATCAACAGAAAGACTGTAAACAGGTTCTTCAGTCTTTCAGACATATGTTCTCTCTGACACCCAGTCAGACCAATTGGTGCACCCATGAGGTTGACACTGGTGACAGCCTGCCAGTCAAGAGTAAAATCTACAGGCAGCCTGATCATGTTAGAGACTGCATAAAAACTGAAGTGCAGAAAATGTTGGAGTTGGGAGTCATTGAACCCTCAGATAGCCCTTGGGCTAGTCCAGTAGTTCTAGTGCCAAAACCTCACACCCAAGATGGTAAGAGAGAGATGAGGTTCTGCGTAGACTACAGGGGTCTCAATGCAGTCACTAAGACTGATGCCCACCCAATACCAAGGGCAGATGAACTTATAGATAGATTGGCTTCTGCCAACTACTTAAGTACATTTGACTTAACAGCTGGGTATTGGCAAATCAGGTTAGCTGAGGATGCCAAGCCCAAGACAGCATTTTCAACCCCTGGTGGGCATTATCAATTTGTGGTAATGCCCTTTGGTCTGAAAAATGCACCTGCCACCTTCCAAAGGTTGGTGAATCAAGTCCTTACTGGGCTGGATGACTTCTGTGCAGCATATCTAGGTGATATTGCTGTCTTTAGCTCCACCTGGGAGGATCACCTGGTCCACCTGAGGAAAGTGTTAGAGGCTCTGCAAGCAGCAGGCCTCACTATCAAGGCCACCAAGTGCCAGATAGGGCAGACACAGGTTGTGTACCTGGGCCACCTTGTAGGTGGAGGCCAGGTTCAACCACTGGAGAGTAAAATACAGTCAATCAGGGACTGGGCTCCTCCAACCACCCAGACTCAGGTTCGAGCTTTCTTGGGCCTGACTGGATACCACAGAAAGTTTGTCAGGAACTATGGTTCAATTGTGACACCATTAAATGAACTGACAAGTAAGAAAATGCCAAAAAAGGTTCAGTGGACAGCAGGCTGTCAAAAAGCATTCGATGACCTAAAGCAGGCCATGTGCACAGCACCTATCCTTAAGAATCCAGACTCCTCCAAACTATTCATTGTCCAAACAGATGCTTCTGAGTTGGGTGTGGGAGCTGTTCTTTCTCAACTGAATTTTGATGGTCAAGACCAGCCCATTGCTTTTATAAGCAGAAGGCTGACCCCCAGAGAGAAGAATTGGTCAGCTATTGAGAGGGAGGCCTTTGCTGTGGTTTGGGCCCTGAAGAAGCTGAGGCCATACTTGTTTGGCACTCACTTCAAGATTCAGACCGACCATAAGCCCCTCTTGTGGCTAAATCAGATGAAGGGTGAAAACCCCAAACTGCTTAGGTGGTCCATTTCCCTACAGGGGATGGACTTTACAGTGGAACATAGACCTGGTACTGATCATGGCAATGCCGATGGGCTCTCCAGATATTTCCACTTAGAACAAGAAGACTCACCTGGTCAAGGTTAGCTTATTGTCCCAAAGTTTGGGGGGGGGGGGGTCATGTAGGAGAGTAGGGTCTGCAATCCTATGATCACCCAGATTTTTTGCTTTTGTTTCACTGGTTTATGACTTCCTCTGGCTGTGGGCCTGCCAATCAGACCCACAGCCTGGCTGTTCTCTCTCTAAATTACAACATGTACCCTAGGTGCATTTACCAATTGGTACTGGGCCACCTTATCAGACCCTGTAACTCAGGGCATAGGTGTACCCAGGGCTACCAGGGGCTGCAGCATGTATTATGCCACCCCTGGCTGGCCTCCTAAATTTGACACAACTGGCTGCATGACAGCTGGGGCAAAGTCGTGTAATCACCCTTTGCTGTAGGTGTAGTATACCTATACCTAACCCTAAAATGGACACACAGATTCCTATCAGCCACTCCTATGGCAGGCCTTGACAATCCTGAAGGCAGAGTGCTTGGAATCGTGTGAGATGGTGCTCTGGCATGAGCTGAGCCTGTCTGCAGCTTGCGGAACCAAGTCCTAATAGCTGTTCCATGATATCGCATACCATATACTCTTAAGTGCATTATAATCCTCGCGGTTAAATGATATCTTTGGTATTGCTTTATCAAAACATGTCGAGTAAGGTGTCATACGAATTGGAATACTAACCCCTCGCCAATTCTGGCGACGGGGTTAGCATTCCACCCTTCTAGAGGGACACGACATGTATGTAACTGTGAACCCCGGTTAAAGTTAACTGAAGCCTCAGCTCCACAAAATGGATGCTGCCACCACAGACACGAGTCTGGCCCCCTACAGCTGGGAGTCCTTCCAGCGAGGGGAGCCTGGACAAAGGGTTTCCTGTCAGGGGCGGTGCTAGCACCGTCCCAGACATGGTTTTGTGTATCCTGGGTAGGCAGGGCTTTTCAGGAAGGTGACTGCTGAGTGGCACCCCGGTGCTCACTACGCATAGGCCGGTCAGAACCAGTTCCAGGGGCACACCAGCCCCTGGCCTGGGGAAAGTCCGGCATGGCAGAGGGGTGTAACCACCCCCCTCCTAGTCCCACCCATAGGCAGGACCTAGTCACCATGTCAGCCCCCTTTTTTAGTATAAAGATGGGAGCGGGCCCCCTGTTCAAATTAGATCATCTTTGGAATCAAGACACGACTTTCTGCGAAAGGACATCAAGATTTCTTCTTCAAGATTCTCCCTTGTGGCTAAGGAGTAGTCACCCTTAATCAAGCGGGCACCATCCTAAGAACACTGCGGTCTGCTGCAAGTCCTTCTTCACGAATCCGACGACCCAGCTCGACGAGACCCGGCTTCCCTGGCACCTCTGACCTCTACTCACCTCTAAAGCAAAGCTGAGAACTGTGAGTGCGACGAGACCTCGAGGGACCGACGATCGCCAAGACTGCACGACTTCTTTGCAACAAGCCCACCGTGTGCTCCACTGGTGAGTGCTTTGGGGTCCGAGAAGCCCCAACCCTGAGCAGCTCCAGCACCGAAGATCAGCCCTCCAGCATCTCCACGATCTGCGTGGGGCCCTTCTGCTTTTGCGTGCTCACCGCGCTGTGTGGCTACTAGCCGGCTGGCTTGTGGCCTTCTTCACGACGCCCGACGACATCACTGCTGCTGGTCTGGTTGCTCCAGACTGGCCCTTGCTTCCTTGCAACAGAGAAGCACCCCGGACCCTCCTGGTCCACTCCAGACGCCATTTTGAGTCCACCGCGTGGGCTTGAATTTGCCACGGCTTTGTTGCCCAATCCTGGGTCCAGCGACGCCGACAGCTTCAATCTTCGTGGGACAGCTCGCTCCTCCATCCTGGTCGCCGACAACGCCTCCTGGTCCGTGAGATCTGCGAGCACAGCGTCACCCACTCACCTAGTCGAGGTGACTACCATCCGGTGCCCTCCTGGTGCCACCTGACTACTGGCTAGTAGTCACGAACTTGGTCCCCTCTGCTTTCAGGTGTCATCTTCCATCGATCCAGGCTTGGATCCATCGAACTTTCTTCACTGGTCGCCTGCCAGCAACTTCTTTCTTCCAGGCTCCTGGTCCGTCTACGAGGATTCCCGACGTCTTTTCAGACCTATGCAGCTGCAGCCCCTGGGCTAGGTAACTTCGGCATTTCGGTGCCCCAGCATAGCCTCACTATCCAAGGGTCAGAATCCACTTTCGTTTTCCTCCTACCAGGTCGGGTTCGCCCGAGAACACTAACTTTGTCTTTACTAGCTACCATAGACTTTGTCCCGCATCACGCGTGAGAGTGCACACTCTGCACCCGAGTCCCCTGGGTCTCCTAGAAGTAATCTGAAGATTCTATAGTCAAGATCTAGCGATTCCAAAGCCTATTAGTACTGTACTTACCTGCTAGTAATTTCGCATTCCACTTTCAGAGTATATGGTTTTCCGTGCCCCTCTGGCATTTGTATATACTGTGCTGACTTAAGTATTTTCGTAAGAGTTTTGTTTTGTGCTTAGTACCCTGTCCTCATAAAGAGTACAGGGCTGTTGTGAATCTTAATAAATAACTTGTTTATTTTCATAACACTTGTGTGGTGTCCTTTCACTTGGTGTTCAAGGGGTATATGTGTGGTAAACAGCTGGCTTAACACGCCCTCTCGAGTCTTTAGCCTTAGACTGCTCGTATCCACGCTACTAGGATAGCTGGTCTATAAGGTTGACTTACAACCAATCATCAATAAGGGTTGCTGGACTGATACATAGTGTTCACTAGAATAGTGAGCACTGCATATCAGGCCACCTTCTCACATAGATCACAACAGCCCTGTACTCTTTATGAGGACAGGGTACTAAGCACAAAACAAAACTCTTACAAAAATACTTAAGTTAGCACAATTTACACAAATGCCCGAGGGGCACGGAAAACCATATACTATGGAAGTGGAATGCGAAATTACTAGCAGGTAAGTACTGGACTAATAGGCTTTGGAATCGCTAGGACTTGACTATTGAACCTTCAGATTACTAATAGGAGGCCTAGGGGACTCGGGTGCAGAGTGTGAACTCTCACGCGAGATGCGGGACAAAGTCTATGGAGGCTAGTAAAGACAAAGTTAGTGTTCTCGGGCGAACCCGACCTGGTAGGAAGAAAACGACAGTGGATCCTGACCCTTGGATAGTGAGGCTATGCTGGGGCACCAAAATGCCGAAGTTACCTAGCCCAGGGGCTGCGGCTGCATATGTCTCAAAAGACGTCGGGAATCCTCGTCGGCGAACCAGGAGTCTGAAGAAAAGATGCTGGCAGGCGACCAGTGAAGAGAGTTCGAAGTGATCCAAGCCTGGATCTCGAAGATGGATGACACCTGAAAGCAGAGGGGACCAAGTTCGTGACTACTAGCCAGTAGTCAGGTGGCACCAGGAGGGCACCGGATGGTAGTCACCTCGACTAGGTGAGTGGGCGACGCTGGGCTCTGCAGTCTCACGGACCAGGAGGCGTTGTCGGCGACCAGGATGGAGGTGCGAGCTGTCCCACGATGGATGATGCTGCCGACGTTGCTGGACCCAGGATTGGGCAACAAAGCCATGGCAAATTCAAGCCCCCGCGGTGGACCTAAAATGGTGTCTTGAGTGGACCAGGAGGGTCCGGGGTGCTCCTCTCTTGGAAGGAAGCAAGGGACAGTCTGGAGCAACCAGACCAGCAGTGGTGATGTCGTTGGGCGTCGTTAGGAAGGCCACAAGGCAGTGGGCTAGTAGCCAAACAACGCGGTGAGCAGCAAAAAGCAGAAGGGCCCCACGCAGATCGTGGAGATGCTGGGAGGCTGTACTTCGGTGCTGGAGCTGCTCAGGGTCGGGGCTTCTTGGACCTCAAAGCACTCACCAGAGGATCCCTCGGCGGTCGTGCTGGAAAGAAGTCGTGCAGTCTTGAAGATGGCCGGTCCCTCGAGGTCTCGTCGCACCCACGGGTCTCAGCTTAGCTGTAGAGGTGGGTAGAGGTCAGAGGTGCCAGGGAAGCCGGTTTTCGTCGAGCTGGGCAGTCGGATTTCGGAGGAAGGACTTGCAGCAGACCGCAGTGTTCTTAAGATGGTGCCTGCGGATGCAGGGTGACTACTCCTTAGTCACAAGGGAGAATCTTGAAGAAGAAATCTTGAAGTCCTTTCGTAGAAAGTCGTGTCTTGATTCCAAAGATGATCTAATTTGGAAGGGGGCCCGCTCCTAACTTTATACTAGGAAAAGGGGCTGACCCGGTGACTAGGTCCTGCCTATGGGTGGGACTAGGGGGGGGTGGTTACACCCCTCTCCCATGCCGGACTTTCCCCAGGCCAGGGGCTGGTGTGCCCCTGGAACTGGTTCTAGCCGGCAGATGCGTAGTGAGCACCGGGGTGCCACTCTACAGTCACCTTCCTGTAAAGCCCTGCCTACCCAGGATACACAAAACCCTGTCTGGGAAGGTGCTAGCACCGCCCCAGACAGGAAACCCTTTGTCCAAGCTCTCCTCGCTGGAAGGACTCCCAGCAGCAGGAGGTCAGACTCGTGCCTATGGTGGCAGCATCCATTTGTGGAGCTGAGGCTTCAGTTAACTTTAACCGGGTTTCACAGTTACACACATGTCGTGTCCCTCTAGAAGGGTGGAATGCTAACCCCATCGCCAGAATTGGCGAGGGGTTAGTATTCCAATTCGTATGACACCTTACTCGACATGTTTTGATAAAGCAATACCAGAGATAGCATTTAACCGCGAGGATTATAATCCACTTAAGAGTATATGGTATGCGTTATCATGGAACAGCTATTAGGACTTGGTTCCGCAAGCTGCAAACGGGCTCAGCTCATGCCAGAGCACCATCTCACATGATTCCAAGCACTCTGCCTTCAGGATTGTCAATTGCAAAAAATGTGGATGCCCAGACGTGGGTCCCAGGCACTCCAAACCACTTGGAGTCAAGCTAGCCGGGCTGATGAGAGGTGTTACCTCGAAACCGGTCCGGTCCGCGGATGCTTGATTCCGTTCTGGGAAGGACATGGCTTTTGTAGTTCGGACTGGACTGTTCCCATGGGGCACAGGGTCAGAGCTGATTTGCATATCGCCATTGTCTAATCCAGGGTGGTGTGGAGTGCAAAAAAACGATGGATTTGGGCCCAGATCTTTTGACTGGGGTGAATGTGTGACATTGATCCACATTCGGTCCATCACCTGTTTTGTTTGCAATTGCCGCCCTAAGTGCGCTGGGGATGCCCAGACGTGGGTCCCAGGCACTCCACACCACTTGGAGTCAAGCTAGCCGGGCTGATGAGAGGTGTTACCTCGAAACCGGTCCGGTCCGCGGATGCTTGATTCCGTTCTGGGAAGGACATGGCTTTTGTAGTTCGGACTGGACTGTTCCCATGGGGCACAGGGTCAGAGCTGATTTGCATATCGCCATTGTCTAACCCAGGGTGGTGTGGAGTGCAAAAAAACGATGGATTTGGGCCCAGATCTTTTGACTGGGGTGAATGTGTGACATTGATCCACATTCAGTCCATCACCTGTTTTGTTTGCAATTGCCGCCCTAAGTGCGCTGGGGATGCCCAGACGTGGGTCCCAGGCACTCCACACCACTTGGAGTCAAGCTAGCCGGGCTGATGAGAGGTGTTACCTCGAAACCGGTCCGGTCCGCGGATGCTTGATTCCGTTCTGGGAAGGACATGGCTTTTGTAGTTCGGACTGGACTGTTCCCATGGGGCACAGGGTCAGAGCTGATTTGCATATCGCCATTGTCTAACCCAGGGTGGTGTGGAGTGCAAAAAAACGATGGATTTGGGCCCAGATCTTTTGACTGGGGTGAATGTGTGACATTGATCCACATTCGGTCCATCACCTGTTTTGTTTGCAATTGCCGCCCTAAGTGCGCTGGGGATGCCCAGACGTGGGTCCCAGGCACTCCACACCACTTGGAGTCAAGCTAGCCGGGCTGATGAGAGGTGTTACCTCGAAACCGGTCCGGTCCGCGGATGCTTGATTCCGTTCTGGGAAGGACATGGCTTTTGTAGTTCGGACTGGACTGTTCCCATGGGGCACAGGGCCAGAGCTGATTTGCATATCGCCATTGTCTAACCCAGGGTGGTGTGGAGTGCAAAAAAACGATGGATTTGGGCCCAGATCTTTTGACTGGGGTGAATGTGTGACATTGATCCACATTCGGTCCATCACCTGTTTTGTTTGCAATTGCCGCCCTAAGTGCGCTGGGGATGCCCAGACGTGGGTCCCAGGCACTCCACACCACTTGGAGTCAAGCTAGCCGGGCTGATGAGAGGTGTTACCTCGAAACCGGTCCGGTCCGCGGATGCTTGATTCCGTTCTGGGAAGGACATGGCTTTTGTAGCTCGGACTGGACTGTTCCCATGGGGCACAGGGTCAGAGCTGATTTGCATATCGCCATTGTCTAACCCAGGGTGGTGTGGAGTGCAAAAAAACGATGGATTTGGGCCCAGATCTTTTGACTGGGGTGAATGTGTGACATTGATCCACATTCGGTCCATCACCTGTTTTGTTTGCAATTGCCGCCCTAAGTGCGCTGGGGATGCCCAGACGTGGGTCCCAGGCACTCCACACCACTTGGAGTCAAGCTAGCCGGGCTGATGAGAGGTGTTACCTCGAAACCGGTCCAGTCCGCAGATGCTTGATTCCGTTCTGGGAAGGACATGGCTTTTGTAGTTCGGACTGGACTGTTCCCATGGGGCACAGGGTCAGAGCTGATTTGCATATCGCCATTGTCTAACCTAGGGTGGTGTGGAGTGCAAAAAAACGATGGATTTGGGCCCAGATCTTTTGACTGGGGTGAATGTGTGACATTGATCCACATTCGGTCCATCACCTGTTTTGTTTGCAATTGCCGCCCTAAGTGCGCTGGGGATGCCCAGACGTGGGTCCCAGGCACTCCACACCACTTGGAGTCAAGCTAGCCGGGCTGATGAGAGGTGTTACCTCGAAACCGGTCCGGTCCGCGGATGCTTGATTCCGTTCTGGGAAGGACATGGCTTTTGTAGTTCGGACTGGACTGTTCCCATGGGGCACAGGGTCAGAGCTGATTTGCATATCGCCATTGTCTAACCCAGGGTGGTGTGGAGTGCAAAAAAACGATGGATTTGGGCCCAGATCTTTTGACTGGGGTGAATGTGTGACATTGATCCACATTCGGTCCATCACCTGTTTTGTTTGCAATTGCCGCCCTAAGTGCGCTGGGGATGCCCAGACGTGGGTCCCAGGCACTCCACACCACTTGGAGTCAAGCTAGCCGGGCTGATGAGAGGTGTTACCTCGAAACCGGTCCGGTCCGCGGATGCTTGATTCAGTTCTGGGAAGGACATGGCTTTTGTAGTTCGGACTGGACTGTTCCCATGGGGCACAGGGTCAGAGCTGATTTGCATATCGCCATTGTCTAACCCAGGGTGGTGTGGAGTGCAAAAAACCGATGGATTTGGGCCCAGATCTTTTGACTGGGGTGAATGTGTGACATTGATCCACATTCGGTCCATCACCTGTTTTGTTTGCAATTGCCGCCCTAAGTGCGCTGGGGATGCCCAGACGTGGGTCCCAGGCACTCCACACCACTTGGGAGTCAAGCTAGCCGGGCTGATGAGAGGTGTTACCTCAAAACCGGTCCGGTCCGCGGATGCTTGATTCCGTTCTGGGAAGGACATGGCTTTTGTAGTTCGGACTGGACTGTTCCCATGGGGCACAGGGTCAAAGCTGATTTGCATATCTCCATTGTCTAACCCAGGGTGGTGTGGAGTGCAAAAAAACGATGGATTTGGGCCCAGATCTTTTGACTGGGGTGAATGTGTGACATTGATCCACATTCGGTCCATCACCTGTTTTGTTTGCAATTGCCGCCCTAAGTGCGCTGGGGATGCCCAGACGTGGGTCCCAGGCACTCCACACCACTTGGAGTCAAGCTAGCCGGGCTGATGAGAGGTGTTACCTCGAAACCGGTCCGATCCGCGGATGCTTGATTCCGTTCTGGGAAGGACATGGCTTTTGTAGTTCGGACTGGACTGTTCCCATGGGGCACAGGGTCAGAGCTGATTTGCATATCGCCATTGTCTAACCCAGGGTGGTGTGGAGTGCAAAAAAACGATGGATTTGGGCCCAGATCTTTTGACTGGGGTGAATGTGTGACATTGATCCACATTCGGTCCATCACCTGTTTTGTTTGCAATTGCCGCCCTAAGTGCGCTGGGGATGCCCAGACGTGGGTCCCAGGCACTCCACACCACTTGGAGTCAAGCTAGCCGGGCTGATGAGAGGTGTTACCTCGAAACCGGTCCAGTCCGCGGATGCTTGATTCCGTTCTGGGAAGGACATGGCTTTTGTAGTTCGGACTGGACTGTTCCCATGGGGCACAGGGTCAGAGCTGATTTGCATATCGCCATTGTCTAACCCAGGGTGGTGTGGAGTGCAAAAAAACGATGGATTTGGGCCCAGATCTTTTGACTGGGGTGAATGTGTGACATTGATCCACATTCGGTCCATCACCTGTTTTGTTTGCAATTGCCGCCCTAAGTGCGCTGGGGATGCCCAGACGTGGGTCCCAGGCACTCCACACCACTTGGAGTCAAGCTAGCCGGGCTGATGAGAGGTGTTACCTCGAAACCGGTCCGGTCCGCGGATGCTTGATTCCGTTCTGGGAAGGACATGGCTTTTGTAGTTCGGACTGGACTGTTCCCATGGGGCACAGGGTCAGAGCTGATTTGCATATCGCCATTGTCTAACCCAGGGTGGTGTGGAGTGCAAAAAAACGATGGATTTGGGCCCAGATCTTTTGACTGGGGTGAATGTGTGACATTGATCCACATTCGGTCCATCACCTGTTTTGTTTGCAATTGCCGCCCTAAGTGCGCTGGGGATGCCCAGACGTGGGTCCCAGGCACTCCACACCACTTGGAGTCAAGCTAGCCGGGCTGATGAGAGGTGTTACCTCGAAACCGGTCCGGTCCGCGGATGCTTGATTCCGTTCTGGGAAGGACATGGCTTTTGTAGTTCGGACTGGACTGTTCCCATGGGGCACAGGGTCAGAGCTGATTTGCCTTTCGCCATTGTCTAACCCAGGGTGGTGTGGAGTGCAAAAAAACGATGGATTTGGGCCCAGATCTTTTGACTGGGGTGAATGTGTGACATTGATCCACATTCGGTCCATCACCTGTTTTGTTTGCAATTGCCGCCCTAAGTGCGCTGGGGATGCCCAGACGTGGGTCCCAGGCACTCCACACCACTTGGAGTCAAGCTAGCCGGGCTGATGAGAGGTGTTACCTCGAAACCGGTCCAGTCCGCGGATGCTTGATTCCGTTCTGGGAAGGACATGGCTTTTGTAGTTCGGACTGGACTGTTCCCATGGGGCACAGGGTCAGAGCTGATTTGCATATCGCCATTGTCTAACCCAGGGTGGTGTGGAGTGCAAAAAAACGATGGATTTGGGCCCAGATCTTTTGACTGGGGTGAATGTGTGACATTGATCCACATTCGGTCCATCACCTGTTTTGTTTGCAATTGCCGCCCTAAGTGCGCTGGGGATGCCCAGACGTGGGTCCCAGGCACTCCACACCACTTGGAGTCAAGCTAGCCGGGCTGATGAGAGGTGTTACCTCGAAACCGGTCCGGTCCGCGGATGCTTGATTCCGTTCTGGGAAGGACATGGCTTTTGTAGTTCGGACTGGACTGTTCCCATGGGGCACAGGGTCAGAGCTGATTTGCATATCGCCATTGTCTAACCCAGGGTGGTGTGGAGTGCAAAAAAACGATGGATTTGGGCCCAGATCTTTTGACTGGGGTGAATGTGTGACATTGATCCACATTCGGTCCATCACCTGTTTTGTTTGCAATTGCCGCCCTAAGTGCGCTGGGGATGCCCAGACGTGGGTCCCAGGCACTCCACACCACTTGGAGTCAAGCTAGCCGGGCTGATGAGAGGTGTTACCTCGAAACCGGTCCGGTCCGCGGATGCTTGATTCCGTTCTGGGAAGGACATGGCTTTTGTAGTTCGGACTGGACTGTTCCCATGGGGCACAGGGTCAGAGCTGATTTGCATATCGCCATTGTCTAACCCAGGGTGGTGTGGAGTGCAAAAAAACGATGGATTTGGGCCCAGATCTTTTGACTGGGGTGAATGTGTGACATTGATCCACATTCGGTCCATCACCTGTTTTGTTTGCAATTGCCGCCCTAAGTGCGCTGGGGATGCCCAGACGTGGGTCCCAGGCACTCCACACCACTTGGAGTCAAGCTAGCCGGGCTGATGAGAGGTGTTACCTCGAAACCGGTCCAGTCCGCGGATGCTTGATTCCGTTCTGGGAAGGACATGGCTTTTGTAGTTCGGACTGGACTGTTCCCATGGGGCACAGGGTCAGAGCTGATTTGCATATCGCCATTGTCTAACCCAGGGTGGTGTGGAGTGCAAAAAAACGATGGATTTGGGCCCAGATCTTTTGACTGGGGTGAATGTGTGACATTGATCCACATTCGGTCCATCACCTGTTTTGTTTGCAATTGCCGCCCTAAGTGCGCTGGGGATGCCCAGACGTGGGTCCCAGGCACTCCACACCACTTGGAGTCAAGCTAGCCGGGCTGATGAGAGGTGTTACCTCGAAACCGGTCCGGTCCGCGGATGCTTGATTCCGTTCTGGGAAGGACATGGCTTTTGTAGTTCGGACTGGACTGTTCCCATGGGGCACAGGGTCAGAGCTGATTTGCATATCGCCATTGTCTAACCCAGGGTGGTGTGGAGTGCAAAAAAACGATGGATTTGGGCCCAGATCTTTTGACTGGGGTGAATGTGTGACATTGATCCACATTCGGTCCATCACCTGTTTTGTTTGCAATTGCCGCCCTAAGTGCGCTGGGGATGCCCAGACGTGGGTCCCAGGCACTCCACACCACTTGGAGTCAAGCTAGCCGGGCTGATGAGAGGTGTTACCTCGAAACCGGTCCGGTCCGCGGATGCTTGATTCCGTTCTGGGAAGGACATGGCTTTTGTAGTTCGGACTGGACTGTTCCCATGGGGCACAGGGTCAGAGCTGATTTGCATATCGCCATTGTCTAACCCAGGGTGGTGTGGAGTGCAAAAAAACGATGGATTTGGGCCCAGATCTTTTGACTGGGGTGAATGTGTGACATTGATCCACATTCGGTCCATCACCTGTTTTGTTTGCAATTGCCGCCCTAAGTGCGCTGGGGATGCCCAGACGTGGGTCCCAGGCACTCCACACCACTTGGAGTCAAGCTAGCCGGGCTGATGAGAGGTGTTACCTCGAAACCGGTCCAGTCCGCGGATGCTTGATTCCGTTCTGGGAAGGACATGGCTTTTGTAGTTCGGACTGGACTGTTCCCATGGGGCACAGGGTCAGAGCTGATTTGCATATCGCCATTGTCTAACCCAGGGTGGTGTGGAGTGCAAAAAAACGATGGATTTGGGCCCAGATCTTTTGACTGGGGTGAATGTGTGACATTGATCCACATTCGGTCCATCACCTGTTTTGTTTGCAATTGCCGCCCTAAGTGCGCTGGGGATGCCCAGACGTGGGTCCCAGGCACTCCACACCACTTGGAGTCAAGCTAGCCGGGCTGATGAGAGGTGTTACCTCGAAACCGGTCCGGTCCGCGGATGCTTGATTCCGTTCTGGGAAGGACATGGCTTTTGTAGTTCGGACTGGACTGTTCCCATGGGGCACAGGGTCAGAGCTGATTTGCATATCGCCATTGTCTAACCCAGGGTGGTGTGGAGTGCAAAAAAACGATGGATTTGGGCCCAGATCTTTTGACTGGGTGAATGTGTGACATTGATCCACATTCGGTCCATCACCTGTTTTGTTTGCAATTGCCGCCCTAAGTGCGCTGGGGATGCCCAGACGTGGGTCCCAGGCACTCCACACCACTTGGAGTCAAGCTAGCCGGGCTGATGAGAGGTGTTACCTCGAAACCGGTCCGGTCCGCGGATGCTTGATTCCGTTCTGGGAAGGACATGGCTTTTGTAGTTCGGACTGGACTGTTCCCATGGGGCACAGGGTCAGAGCTGATTTGCATATCGCCATTGTCTAACCCAGGGTGGTGTGGAGTGCAAAAAAACGATGGATTTGGGCCCAGATCTTTTGACTGGGGTGAATGTGTGACATTGATCCACATTCGGTCCATCACCTGTTTTGTTTGCAATTGCCGCCCTAAGTGCGCTGGGGATGCCCAGACGTGGGTCCCAGGCACTCCACACCACTTGGAGTCAAGCTAGCCGGGCTGATGAGAGGTGTTACCTCGAAACCGGTCCGGTCCGCGGATGCTTGATTCCGTTCTGGGAAGGACATGGCTTTTGTAGTTCGGACTGGACTGTTCCCATGGGGCACAGGGTCAAAGCTGATTTGCATATCGCCATTGTCTAACCCAGGGTGGTGTGGAGTGCAAAAAAACGATGGATTTGGGCCCAGATCTTTTGACTGGGGTGAATGTGTGACATTGATCCACATTCGGTCCATCACCTGTTTTGTTTGCAATTGCCGCCCTAAGTGCGCTGGGGATGCCCAGACATGGGTCCCAGGCACTCCACACCACTTGGAGTCAAGCTAGCCGGGCTGATGAGAGGTGTTACCTCGAAACCGGTCCGGTCCGCGGATGCTTGATTCCGTTCTGGGAAGGACATGGCTTTTGTAGTTCGGACTGGACTGTTCCCATGGGGCACAGGGTCAGAGCTGATTTGCATATCGCCATTGTCTAACCCAGGGTGGTGTGGAGTGCAAAAAAACGATGGATTTGGGCCCAGATCTTTTGACTGGGGTGAATGTGTGACATTGATCCACATTCGGTCCATCACCTGTTTTGTTTGCAATTGCCGCCCTAAGTGCGCTGGGGATGCCCAGACGTGGGTCCCAGGCACTCCATACCACTTGGAGTCAAGCTAGCCGGGCTGATGAGAGGTGTTACCTCGAAACCGGTCCGGTCCGCGGATGCTTGATTCCGTTCTGGGAAGGACATGGCTTTTGTAGTTCGGACTGGACTGTTCCCATGGGGCACAGGGTCAGAGCTGATTTGCATATCGCCATTGTCTAACCCAGGGTGGTGTGGAGTGCAAAAAAACGATGGATTTGGGCCCAGATCTTTTGACTGGGGTGAATGTGTGTCATTGATCCACATTCGGTCCATCACCTGTTTTGTTTGCAATTGCCGCCCTAAGTGCGCTGGGGATGCCCAGACGTGGGTCCCAGGCACTCCACACCACTTGGAGTCAAGCTAGCCGGGCTGATAAGAGGTGTTACCTCGAAACCGGTCCGGTCCGCGGATGCTTGATTCCGTTCTGGGAAGGACATGGCTTTTGTAGTTCGGACTGGACTGTTCCCATGGGGCACCGGGTCAGATCTGATTTGCATATCCCCTTTGTCTAACCCAGGGTGGTGTGGAGTGCAAAAAAACGATGGATTTGGGCCCAGATCTTTTGACTGGGGTGAATGTTTGACATTGATCCACATTCGGTCCATCACCTGTTTTGTTTTCAGGATTGTCAAGGCCTGCCATAGGAGTGACTGAGAGGAATCTGTGTGTCCATTTTTAGGGTTAGATATAGGTATACTATATCTAAAGCAAAGGGTGAATTCACCACCTTGCCCCAGCTGTCGTGCAGCCAGTTGTGTCAGATTTAGATGGCCAGCCAGGGGTGGCATAATACATGCTGCAGCCCCTGGTAGGCCCTGGGTACACCTATGCCCTGAGTTTCAGGGTCTGATAAGGTGGCCCAGTACCAATTGGAGAATGCACCTAAGGTACACCTGTCAATTTAGTGAGAGAACAGCAAGGCTGTGGGTCTGATTGGCAGGCCCACAGCCAGAGGAAGTCGTAAACCAGTGAAACAAAAGCAAAAAATCTGGGTGATCATAGGATTGCAGACCCTACTCTCCTACAGTCGCGATTACTGCACTGGGAAGAGGCGGGGATACAGGTTATAGGAGACCTTTACGAAAACGGGGCGCTCCTCCCGTTCCAGGACCTTCGGGAACGTTTTGGTCTCTCACGAGGAGGCTACCTCCTATACGCGGCAGTGGTAGGGGCGATTCGAACGCATTGGGGGACGGGACTAGCGGAGCCTGAGACGTCCAAGTCTTGCCAGTATACCATGATGGCGGCGGGGACGATTAAGGCGGTGACGTGCCTTTATAATAGGATGCTCCGCGAAACCCTGTCGCCCCTATTGACGCTAAAATCCAAGTGGGAAACTGACTTGGACAAAGAAATACCCGACACGACGTGGGCCCAACTTGTGCGCCGAGCCCGGAATAGCACGAGGAATGCAAGATTCCAGATTATCCACTATTACGTACTGCATAGAGCGTACTTGACCCCTGGTAGAATTAAGAAGTATTTTGGGGCAGAGGAAGCTGCATGTCCTCGTTGTGCGAGGGAGGGGGCGGAACTGGAGCATATGTTGTGGTCTTGCTCGGCCCTCCGGGAATACTGGCAGGCTATAGGAGAGACCCTGAACGAAGTGACAGACAGGAACATTGACTATGATTTGGCGGTGTGTGTAGGAGAGTAGGGTCTGCAATCCCATGATCACCCAGATTTTTTGCTTTTGTTTCACTGGTTTACGACTTTCTCTGGCTGTGGGCCTGCTAATCAGACCCACAGCCTGGCTGTTCTCTTTCTAAATTACGACATGTACCCTAGGTGCATTTACCAATTGGTACTGGGCCACCTTATCAGACCCTGTAACTCAGGGCATAGGTGTACCCAGGGCCGCCAGGAGCTGCAGCATGTATTATGCCACCCCTGGCTGGCCGCCTAAATTTGACACAACTGGCTGCATGACAGCTGGGGCGAAGTCGTGTAATCACACTTTGCTTTAGATATAGTAGCCCTATATCTAACCATACAATGGACACTCGAGTTCCTATCAGTCACTCCTATGGCAGGCCTTGACAATCCTGAAGGCAGAGTGCATGGGCTCGTGTGAACTAGGCTCTGGCCCGAGCCGAGCCCGGTTGCAGCTTGCGGAACCAAGACCCAATGGCTGTTCCATGATAACGCATACCTCATCGGTAACTTCGGTGTCGCGTTATCAAGGCATGTCGAGTAAGGTGTCATACGAATCGGGATGCTGCCCTCTCACCAACCCTGGCGATGAGGTTAGCATTCCGCCCTTCTAGAGGGACACGACATGTACGTAACTGTGAACCCCGGTTAAAGTTAACTAAAGCCTCAGCTCCACAAAATGGATGCTGCCACCACAGACACGAGTCTGACCTCCTGCTGCTGGGAGTCCTTCCAGTGAGGGGCGCTTGGACAAAGGGTTTCCTGTCGAGGGCGGTGTTCGCACCGTCCCAGACAGGGTTTGTGTATTCTGGGTAGGTAGGGCTTTTGCGAGAAGGTGACTGCGGAGTGGCACCCCGGTGCTCACTACGCATCTGCCGGTCAGAACCAGTTCCAGGGGCGCCAGCCCTGGCCTGGGGAAAGTCCGGCAGGGGAGAGGGGTGTAACTACCCCCCTTCCTGGTCCCACCCTTAGGGCAGGACCTAGTCATGTACCCACCCCTTTCTTTAGGATAAAGGCCGGAGCGGGGACCCTTCCAAATTAGATCATCTTTGAATCAAGAACTACTTTCTACGAAAGGACACTCAAGACTCTTCTCAAGATTTCTCCCTTGTGACTAAGGAGTAGTCACCCTGCATCAGCGGGCACCATCTAAGAACTCTGCGGTTTGCTGCAAGTCCTTCCTCAAGGATCCGACGGCCCAGCTCGACGAGAACCGGCTTCCCTGGCACCTCTGACCTCTACCCACGTCATCAGCTCAGCTGTGATCTGTGGGTGCGACGAGACCTCGAGGGACCGGCCATCATCAGAACCTGCACGCTCTTAAACCAGCACGACCATCGAAGCGATTCCCTGGTGAGTGCTCTGGGGTCCGAGAAGCCCCGACCCTGAGCCGCTCTAGCACCGAAGTGCAGTCTCCCAGCATCTCCACGATCTGCGTGGGGCCCTTCTGCTCGCTGCTCAGCACGTTGTCTGGTCACTAGCCGCTGGCTTGTGCCCTTCTGTGACGACATCCGACAATCAACACTGCTGGTCTGGTTGCTCCAGACTGGCCCTTGCTTCCATCTCTGCGAGAAGCACCCCGGACCCTCCTGGTCCACTCAAGACGCCATCTTAGGCCCACCACGTGGCCCTGAGATCTGCCAAGGCTTGTTGCCCCATCCTGGGCCCAGCGACGCCGACAGCATCATCCTTCGTGGGACAGCTCGCACCTCCGCCGTGGTCGCCGACAACGCCTCCTGGTCCGTGAGACTGCAGAGCCTAGCGTCGCCCACTCACCTGGTCGAGGTGACGGCCAACCGGTGCCATCCTGGTACCCTCTGACTACTGGCTAGTAGTACGAACTTGGTCCCCTCTGCTTTCAGGTATCAACAATCTCTGATCCAGGCTTGGATCTCTACGAACTATTCATCACTGGTCGCCGGCCAGCAACTCCTTTTCTTCCGGCTCCTGGCTCGTCAGCGAAGACCCCCGACGCCTGTAAGACTTGTGCAGCCGCAGCCCTCGTGGCTAGGTAACTCGGCATTTCGGTGCCTGCATAGCCTCTTTACTCTAGGGTCCCGAGTCCCTCGCTTCCGACTTGCCTTATCGGGTCCGCCCGAGACCTTAAACTTTCCGTGTCCTCGGACACTTGTTTTAATTGTGCACTTGAAGTATTTTCCTAAGAGATTTGGTTTGTGCTTAGTACCCTGTCCTCATAAAGAGTCCAGGGCTGTTGTGAATCTTAATAAATATCTTGTTTATTTTCATAACACTTGTGTGGTGTCCTTTCACTGGGTGTTCAAGGGGTACATGTGTGGTAAACAGCTGGCTTAACGCGCCCTCTCGAGTCTTTAGCCTTAGACTGCTCGTATCCACGCTACTAGGATAGCTGGTCTATAGGTTGACTTACAACCAAACACCATAAGGGACGTTGGAACGATACATAGCGGTCGCTAGAATAGCGAACGTTGCATATCGGGCCAACTTCTCACATTGGTGAGCAGCGGTTGGGATTTGAGCTTGCTGTTGTTTTACCACACGTATCCTAAGAATATCTTGTTGAAAGATCACATAAGTACTGTTAGTACATATAACTAAAGCTTAGAATACTCTGAGTTCTACTGAACCAGCTGTTGCAGCTCCTCAAGGCTTAGCACACCTTGGCTGCAACTCTTAGCAAGGGAACAGTAGGTAAACACATAGTGTAGGTAGGTGCATCACTTACACCACACTAGAAACAGTATGTCGGACAAAGGAGGAAACTCTGAGTCTCCCCTTGTGTCAGTGGACCCTCCACAGGTCATCCCTTCAAGATATACTGTGCTGAGCTTCAAGGAGTTAAGACAAGTGTGTCACTCCAGGAAGATCAAGCAGGGGTCTAACCCCACCACGTCCTTTCTGATTGGTCTCTTGGAGACTTATGATGCCAGAAAAGCTGAGACCCGTCTTAGCTCTTCTAATCCAGAAGGAGACATGCCTCCCCTCGAGGGAACCAGAGACGATCCTGACCTCATCCACCTCGCAACTGAGAACGAAGATGTGGAGGATGATGAGGATGAGGATCCCTCTGGGGATGAGGCAGATAAGGGACAGGTAGAAGTCGTCAGACTAAGCAGGTCCAACTTAAGCAAACATGATAGCGGTACTGGGGGACCCCTGGGGCCACTATCAGGTCAGCTTAACATTGGGAATGGACGAGCCCGATCTCTGTCAAGAGATTCTGGCAGATCCCTTCAAACCAATTGCTCTCGCAACTCTTCTCAGAGAGGGATGACGTCCCCTCAGCGGAGAGTGTACGAAGCTAAGGAAAGGGCAGCTAATCTGAGGATCGAAAGGGAAGAACTTGCCCTGGCCAAAGAAAGGCTTGCCTTTGCGAGAGAGCAACAGTTAAGTGGGGTAGTCCCCACTGGTGGCAGCAATGTACCTAGCAATAGGGAAAAGAGTTTCGATACGAAACACCTTGGTAAGATAGTGCCCCCCTTTAAACAAGGGGACGACATCCACAAATGGATTACTGCTTTGGAGAGGGCCTGCACTGTGCAAGGTGTTCCCCAGAGTCAGTGGGCAGCTATCTTGTGGCTCTCCTTTGAAGGTAAAGGAAGAGACAAGCTCCTCACCACAAGGGTAGAGGATGCGAACGATTACCAAGTCTTGAAAAATACACTCGTTGAAGGGTTCGGCCTAACCACTGAGCAGTACCGGGTGCTGTTCAGGGATACCCAGAAAACGCAGTCTCAAGATTGGTCTGACTTTGTCGATTGTGCCACTAAGGCTTTTGAGGGCTGGTTGCTGGGCAGCAAGGTTACTGATTACAAAGGATTGTATAATTTGATGATGAGAGAACAAATTTTAAACAATTGTCAGAACCAGTTGTTGCATCAGCATCTTGTCGACTCGGATCTGACCTCTCCCCAAGAATTGGGAAAGAAGGCAGACAGATGGGTTCGCACGAGAGTTAAACAGAACCAGGGCCAGAATCAAGGTGGTCAGAAGAAAGCAGACCAGAAGGGTAAAGATTCTAAGGGGGAACAAAATGACCAGAAGTCTTCGACAGGTCCCCAACAACCCAAAGAGGGAGGGGGTCAGGCTCCCCAAAAGAAGAAAGAAGGCCAATCCAAAAGATGGTGCCAGTACTGTAAAAGTAAATCTCACTGGTTTAGTGAGTGCACCAAGAAAGGAGGAGGGCAGACTCCTGCCACTGCAGCCCCTAAGGCACCTGTGCCCCCTAGTACAGTCAGCAGTGGTAGTGCGCCTCCCAAGGGTTTAGTAGGGTTAACCCTGGGTTCTGAGGGGCGTGACAACTTAGTTGGCACACTCACTCAGGCTGTCCTTGTCAGTACAGGGGACGCGGACGTGTCCCCTGACATAAGTCCCAATACCTTGGGCAAATACAGACAGACGCCTTTCATAAATGGAAAGATGGCTCAGGCCTATAGGGACACTTGTGCCAGCGTCACCATGGTGACGCCTAACTTTGTGGACCCTGGACAGATCATGCCAGGTACAGAATTCCTGGTGACCAATGCAAGCAATGTCACTACCAATCACAGTATTGCAATTGTAGCTTTCTCCTGGGGAGGGGTAACTGGCCAAAAGAAGGTTGTAGTTAGTCCAGACCTCCCAGTGGATTGTTTGTTGGGCAATGATTTGGAGTCATCACAATGGTCAGAAGTGGAGCACCGGACTCACATGGAAATGTTAGGTTTGCCAGCACATGTGTTCGCTGTGACCAGGTCACAGGTCAGGAAATGCCCCACTGAACAGGTGCTGGATCCTGGAACAACGGACCAGACACCTCCCAAGAAAAAGAGCAGTAGGGTTAAGGCTGCGCCTTCCCCCTTGCCCCAGGTCGTGGATCAAGTCTCAGAGGAGGCTGACCTACAGGAATTGAGGGAAACTGAGCCGAGAGAGTTCGAACTTGATCAAGTTGAATTCTTGGGTTCAGGGGGACCCTCAAGGGAAGACCTGGGGAAGGATCAGTTAGACTGCCCTTCTCTTGAACCCCTCAGACAGCAGGCTGCTGCTGAGGCTGCTGGGAACGCCACAGGTACCCACAAGGTATACTGGGAAGATGGACTCCTGTACACTGAGTCAAGAGACCCCAAGCCTGGCATGACCAGGAGGCTGGTTGTACCCTTGTCTCAGCGTGGTTTCCTACTTACCTTGGCCCACGAGATTCCCTTAGCAGGTCACCTAGGCCAGACGAAAACGTGGGACAGGCTTGTCTCACACTTTCACTGGCCTCATATGAACGAAGATACCAAGGAGTTTTGCCGCTCCTGTGTCACTTGCCAAGCCAGTGGCAAGTCAGGTGGCACGACAAAGGCCCCCCTTATACCAATGCCTGTGGTGGGGGTGCCCTTTGAACGGGTGGGGATCGACATCGTCGGTCCCATGGAACCACCGACAGCATCAGGGCACAAGTTTATACTGGTGGTAGTGGATCATGCCACCAGGTATCCTGAAGCTATTCCCCTTAGGACCACTACAGCACCTGTTGTGGCAAGAGCCCTAGTTGGAGTATTCTCCAGAGTGGGCTTCCCTAAGGAGGTCGTCTCCGACAGAGGTGCAAACTTTATGTCGAGCTACTTAACTGCTATGTGGAAGGAATGTGGTGTCAACTACAAGTTCACTTCACCCTATCATCCACAATGCAATGGGCTTGTTGAGAGATTCAACAGGACCCTTAAAGGGATGATTCATGGACTACCTGAAAAGCTTCGGCGTAGATGGGACGTCCTGATCCCCTGCCTCTTGTTCGCCTACAGAGAAGTCCCACAGAAGGGGGTTGGCTACAGCCCTTTTGAACTTTTGTACGGGCATCCTGTAAGAGGACCCCTGTGTTTGGTGAAGGAAGGATGGGAGAGACCTCTCAAAAAGCCTGCAGCCAACATAGTGGACTATGTGCTTGGCCTCCGCTCGCGGATGGCTGAATACATGGAGAAGGCATCTGAAAACCTTAAGGCCAGCCAAGAACTCCAGAAAGCTTGGCATGACCAAAAGGCTGTCTTGACTGTTTTCCAGCCCGGACAGAAGGTGTGGGTGTTGGAGCCAGTGGCCCCAGCAGCACTCAAGGACAAATGGTCCGGGCCCTACACCATCCTGGAGAAAAAGGGAGAGGTCACCTACCTGGTCGACCTGGGAACTCCCCGGAGCCCCCACAGGGTGCTTCATGTCAACAGGCTCGAAGCATATGTCGACAGGAAGGACATGAGTTTGCTCATGGCCCTAGATGAGGGACAGGAGGAGGAGAGTGACCCTCTCCCCGACCTGCTCACTCAGAATCCTGACGATGGATCGGTAGATGGTGTTGTCTTTTGTGGCAGCCTCTCCGAACATCAACAGAGAGACTGTAAACAGGTTCTTCAGTCTTTCAGACATATGTTTTCTCTAACACCCAGCCAGACCGATTGGTGCACCCATGAGGTTGACACTGGCGACAGCTTGCCCGTTAAGAGTAAAATCTACCGGCAGCCTGATCACGTTAGAGACTGCATCAAGAGTGAAGTGCAGAAAATGTTGGAGCTGGGAGTCATTGAACCCTCGGACAGCCCTTGGGCTAGTCCCGTGGTTCTAGTGCCAAAACCTCACACCCAGGGTGGTAAGAGAGAGATGAGGTTTTGCGTAGACTACAGGGGTCTCAATGCAGTCACTAAGACTGACGCCCACCCAATACCAAGGGCAGACGAGCTTATCGATAGATTGGCTTCGGCCAACTACTTAAGTACGTTTGACCTGACAGCTGGGTATTGGCAAATCAGGTTAGCTGAGGACGCCAAGCCTAAAACCGCATTTTCAACCCCTGGTGGGCATTATCAGTTCGTGGTAATGCCCTTTGGTCTGAAAAATGCACCTGCCACCTTCCAAAGGTTGGTGAATCAAGTCCTTACTGGGCTGGATGACTTCTGTGCGGCGTATCTTGACGATATCGCTGTCTTTAGCTCCACCTGGGAGGATCACCTGGTCCACCTGCGGAAAGCGTTAGAGGCTCTGCAAGCAGCAGGCCTCACTATCAAGGCCACCAAGTGCCAGATAGGGCAGACACAGGTTGTATACCTGGGCCACCTTGTAGGTGGAGGCCAGGTTCAGCCACTGGAGAGCAAAATACAGTCAATCAGGGACTGGGCTCCTCCAACCACCCAGACTCAGGTTCGAGCTTTCTTGGGCCTGACTGGATACTACCGGAAGTTTGTCAGGAACTATGGTTCCATCGTGACACCATTAAACGAACTGACAAGCAAGAAAATGCCAAAAAAGGTTCAGTGGACAGCGAGCTGTCAAAAAGCATTCGATGACCTAAAGCAGGCCATGTGCACGGCGCCTATCCTCAAGAGTCCGGACTACTCCAAACCATTCATTGTCCAAACAGATGCTTCTGAGTTGGGTGTGGGAGCTGTTCTTTCTCAACTGAATTTTGATGGTCAAGACCAGCCCATTGCTTTTATAAGCAGAAGGCTGACCCCTAGAGAGAAGAATTGGTCAGCTATTGAGAGGGAGGCCTTTGCTGTGGTTTGGGCCCTGAAGAAGCTGAGGCCATACTTGTTTGGCACTCACTTCAAGATTCAGACCGACCATAAGCCCCTCTTGTGGCTAAATCAGATGAAGGGTGAAAACCCCAAACTGCTAAGGTGGTCCATTTCCCTACAGGGGATGGACTTTACAGTGGAACATAGACCTGGTACTGATCATGGCAATGCCGATGGGCTCTCCAGATATTTCCACTTAGAACAAGAAGACTCACCTGGTCAAGGTTAGCTTATTGTTCCGACGTTTGGGGGGGGGTCATGTAGGAGAGTAGGGTCTGCAATCCCATGATCACCCAGATTTTTTGCTTTTGTTTCACTGGTTTACGACTTTCTCTGGCTGTGGGCCTGCTAATCAGACCCACAGCCTGGCTGTTCTCTTTCTAAATTACGACATGTACCCTAGGTGCATTTACCAATTGGTACTGGGCCACCTTATCAGACCCTGTAACTCAGGGCATAGGTGTACCCAGGGCCGCCAGGAGCTGCAGCATGTATTATGCCACCCCTGGCTGGCCGCCTAAATTTGACACAACTGGCTGCATGACAGCTGGGGCGAAGTCGTGTAATCACACTTTGCTTTAGATATAGTAGCCCTATATCTAACCATACAATGGACACTCGAGTTCCTATCAGTCACTCCTATGGCAGGCCTTGACAATCCTGAAGGCAGAGTGCATGGGCTCGTGTGAACTAGGCTCTGGCCCGAGCCGAGCCCGGTTGCAGCTTGCGGAACCAAGACCCAATGGCTGTTCCATGATAACGCATACCTCATCGGTAACTTCGGTGTCGCGTTATCAAGGCATGTCGAGTAAGGTGTCATACGAATCGGGATGCTGCCCTCTCACCAACCCTGGCGATGAGGTTAGCATTCCGCCCTTCTAGAGGGACACGACATGTACGTAACTGTGAACCCCGGTTAAAGTTAACTAAAGCCTCAGCTCCACAAAATGGATGCTGCCACCACAGACACGAGTCTGACCTCCTGCTGCTGGGAGTCCTTCCAGTGAGGGGCGCTTGGACAAAGGGTTTCCTGTCGAGGGCGGTGTTCGCACCGTCCCAGACAGGGTTTGTGTATTCTGGGTAGGTAGGGCTTTTGCGAGAAGGTGACTGCGGAGTGGCACCCCGGTGCTCACTCCGCATCTGCCGGTCAGAACCAGTTCCAGGTGTGCCAGCCCTGGCCTGGGGAAAGTCCGGCAGGGGAGAGGGGTGTAACTACCCCCCTTCCTGGTCCTACCCTTAGGGCAGGACCTAGTCATGTACCCACCCCTTTCTTTAGGATAAAGGCCGGAGCGGGGACCCTTCCAAATTAGATCATCTTTGAATCAAGAACTACTTTCTACGAAAGGACACTCAAGACTCTTCTCAAGATTTCTCCCTTGTGACTAAGGAGTAGTCACCCTGCATCAGCGGGCACCATCTAAGAACTCTGCGGTTTGCTGCAAGTCCTTCCTCAAGGATCCGACGGCCCAGCTCGACGAGAACCGGCTTCCCTGGCACCTCTGACCTCTACCCACGTCATCAGCTCAGCTGTGATCTGTGGGTGCGACGAGACCTCGAGGGACCGGCCATCATCAGAACCTGCACGCTCTTAAACCAGCACGACCATCGAAGCGATTCCCTGGTGAGTGCTCTGGGGTCCGAGAAGCCCCGACCCTGAGCCGCTCTAGCACCGAAGTGCAGTCTCCCAGCATCTCCACGATCTGCGTGGGGCCCTTCTGCTCGCTGCTCAGCACGTTGTCTGGTCACTAGCCGCTGGCTTGTGCCCTTCTGTGACAACATCCGACAATCAACACTGCTGGTCTGGTTGCTCCAGACTGGCCCTTGCTTCCATCTCTGCGAGAAGCACCCCGGACCCTCCTGGTCCACTCAAGACGCCATCTTAGGCCCACCACGTGGCCCTGAGATCTGCCAAGGCTTGTTGCCCCATCCTGGGCCCAGCGACGCCGACAGCATCATCCTTCGTGGGACAGCTCGCACCTCCGCCGTGGTCGCCGACAACGCCTCCTGGTCCGTGAGACTGCAGAGCCTAGCGTCGCCCACTCACCTGGTCGAGGTGACGGCCAACCGGTGCCATCCTGGTACCCTCTGACTACTGGCTAGTAGTACGAACTTGGTCCCCTCTGCTTTCAGGTATCAACAATCTCTGATCCAGGCTTGGATCTCTACGAACTATTCATCACTGGTCGCCGGCCAGCAACTCCTTTTCTTCCGGCTCCAGGCTCGTCAGCGAAGACCCCCGACGCCTGTAAGACTTGTGCAGCCGCAGCCCTCGTGGCTAGGTAACTCGGCATTTCGGTGCCTGCATAGCCTCTTTACTCTAGGGTCCCGAGTCCCTCGCTTCCGACTTGCCTTATCGGGTCCGCCCGAGACCTTAAACTTTCCGTGTCCTCGGACACTTGTTTTAATTGTGCACTTGAAGTATTTTCCTAAGAGATTTGGTTTGTGCTTAGTACCCTGTCCTCATAAAGAGTCCAGGGCTGTTGTGAATCTTAATAAATATCTTGTTTATTTTCATAACACTTGTGTGGTGTCCTTTCACTGGGTGTTCAAGGGGTACATGTGTGGTAAACAGCTGGCTTAACGCGCCCTCTCGAGTCTTTAGCCTTAGACTGCTCGTATCCACGCTACTAGGATAGCTGGTCTATAGGTTGACATACAACCAAACACCATAAGGGACGTTGGAACGATACATAGCGGTCGCTAGAATAGCGAACGTTGCATATCGGGCCAACTTCTCACAGTGTGTATTCTGCATTGGTTCCCCCATACCCCCAAAAACAAGACCTCAAGCAAATTCATTGACATGGGACTGGTAATAGCCAAAAGGGAGATAACTAGACAGTGGAAGGCGAAGACAGGCCTAACCCACAGGAGGTGGTACACTGAATTTCTGAAATGGGCGACCTGTGATAGCACACACAGATACCAGATGGCCCGTAGGTCTCCTGATGCAAGGGCGCTGGAGGTGGCGGCGGCCTGGGAGATGCTAGTACAGGCCCTCAGAGACAGCATGGAGACAGAGGAGGTGGAGACCCTCAGCGCGAACAGGGACAGCACCCAAACCTAATTGGGAGGACAGCACACGTAGTCACTGAGGAGCTGGACTGATACCTTAGATTGATACATGAACAGAACCTGAGAGCGGATGGTGGGGGGGGGGGGGGGGGCTCAGGGGTTGCATAGTGTAAAGGGAGGGGTTTTGGGGGGGATTTATATAGATTAGGCGGGTTAGGAATGAAAAGTAGTCAGGCACACGCTGATGCGATCTGTAGATCCTAATGAACAGTAACCACTCATGAGCGGGTTGAGGGATTGTTGCCGCCCAGCCTCCGGGATGTGGGCCTACAGGCTGTGTACAGAGGGGTGACGAATACTATGAAGCGACTCCCAGTTTAATACTGTATTTGTATGAACATTGGTTCGAACAGTGAATGACTACAATAAAAATTACTTTAAAAAAAAAATAGTGGTAGGTGCCGCCACCGCCCGACCTCCGTGCGGATAGTGCGACTAAGGTTAGCGTAGTTAAGACGCACCGTTTCTGGTAGCGTGGCCGCCAATTGTATGCCCAGGTAGGGGACTGCACCGTCTGCCCATTGGAAGGGGAATTGTGCTTCTAGGGAGGCCCGCGTGTGTGCCTCCAAGGAAAGGTCAAGTGCTACTGATTTCGTCATGTTCACCTTAAAGCCAGAGGCCTTCGCAAACGCATCCAGGATGGCCGCCCCGGCTGGCAGGGATGCCGCAGGGGAAGCAAAGGAAAGCAAGACGTCATCAGCGTATAAGCTAATCGTGTGAATATAAGCCCCGAATTTAATCCCCTTAATGGTTGGATGCGATCGCATGGCCTGCGCCAGGGGTTCCATATACAGCACGAAGAGCAGGGGCGAGAGCGGACACCCCTGCCGAGTTCCGCGTTCGATGGGGAATACGGGCGATGAGCAGCCATTCACCCGAACCGACGCCGTGGGGAAGGTATAGCAGTTCAGAACCCACGTACAAAATCTCGCGCCTAACCCTGCCTTGATGAGCACCTGTTGCAAGTACGGCCAGTGGACACGATCAAAGGCCTTCTCCGCATCAATTGCCAACATCATGAACTCTCCCGGCAACCTGGAGGCCCGTTCCACTAAGTGGAGTGCTCTTTTTGTGTTGTCGACCGTCTGGCGCTCCGGTATAAAGCCGGCCTGGTCCGGATCAATCAGACCCGGCATAAGTGGGCGTAGCCGCTTCGACAGTATACTGGTGTAAAGCTTCAGATCTATGTTAAGTAACGAGATAGGGCGGTAGGCCCCGCATTGCGTTCGGTCCTTCCCCGGTTTGGGAATGACTGAGATCATGGCACTCATCAGATCTCTTGGGATGGCGCCGGGCTCCGAGAAGGAATTGAAGAGGGCAGTCAACAACGGAGCAACCTGAGGGCAGAATGTTTTGTAGCTGAAGCCATCCGGTCCCGGCCCCTTGGCCAGCTTGAGGCGGGAGATCGCGGCAATGACTTCTTCAGGACGGATCTCCCTGTCAAGGAGTTCTGATTGTTCCGTCGATAAAGCCGGTATGGACACCGAGTCCAGGAAGGCCGCCCCGTCCGCTGGATCCAGAGCAGCCCCCTCGTATAGTGTGGTATAAAAGTCACTAAATGCCTGCGCTATAGCTCCGTCCTCCGTCACTGTGACTCCGTCCTGGGTGTGTATTTCCTGCACCGAGTGTCGCTGCTGCTGTTCGTGGAGTGCCCGACCCAACAGCCTGCCGCATCTGTCGCCTCCCGTGTAGTATGCATGTCGTACCCGTAGTGCCGCGTATTCTGCTCTATCTTGATCTAGTGCTGCTAACTGTTGACGTGCCACTCATAACTGTTTCCACACCCGCGGCGCCCCTGTCCTCTGGTGTACCTGCTCCAATTCCTTCGTGCGGGCAGAGAGCTCGTCTCTCTTACGGACCCTCTCCGCATTTTCTGCTGCCACGATTGCAATGAACTCGCCCCGTATGACTGCCTTGAGTGCTGCCCAATGTGTTGCATGTGAAGTGTCCGTCGGTGTGTTGTGTACCAGGTATTCAGCTATAGCTTCCTTGATCTTGGCCACAACCCCCTGTCTGTGCAGCAGCGTGTCCCTCAGTCTCCAGCAACGGGCACTGCGCCCCACCGGTGGAAAGGTAAACACCGCTGTGAGTGGTGCATGATCGGAAAGGGCTGCCGCTCCTATCTCAACGCTTGACGCCAGCGCTCTAAATGAAGTGGATGTTAGAAAATAATCTAGGCGCGCATAGGTTTTGTGGGCGTTGGAGTAATATGTGTAGTCCCGGTCGCCCGGGTGGAGGGAGCGCCACAAGTCCGTCATACCCAGTTCTGACAATCTGTTCCGTCCCCCCTCCGATAAAGTGCCTGCCTGCGTGGATCGCTGCGCTGACCTGCCAAGTAGGTTGTCAAAAACTAAATTGAGGTCCCCCCAACCGGAACGTGTCTATCAGGTGCCGCCGCTGCTTCAGTAAGCACTTGGTGGAAGAACTTCTCCTGCCCCTCATTTGGCGCATAAACCGCAATCACCGTGAAGGTGTGAGCACCCAGTGAGAACCTGCAGGATAGGAGTCGCCCTTTAACCTCTGTCCCCCGGTGTAACTGCTTCCCCTTTGTGAGAAGGTGGCCTGATATGCAGTGCTCACTATTCTAGTGATCACTATGTATCAGTCCAGCAACCCTTATGGGGATTGGTTGTAAGTCAACCTTATAGACCAGCTATCCTAGTAGCATGGATACGAGCAGTCTAAGGCTAAGACTCTAGAGGGCGTGTTAAGCCAGCTGTTTACCACACAGATACCCCTTGAACACCAAGTGAAAGGACACCACACAGTGTTATGAAAATAAACAGTGTATTTATTTAAATCACAACAGCCCTGGACTCTTTATGAGGACAGGGTACTAAGCACAACACAAAACTCTTACAAAAATACTTAAGTTAGCACAGTAAACACAAATGCCCGAGGGGCACGGAAAACCATATACTATGGAAGTGGAATGCGAAATTACTAGCAGGTAAGTACTGGACTAATAGGCTTTGGAATCGCTAGGACTTGCCTATAGAATCTTCAGATTACGAATAGGAGGCCTAGGGGACTCGGGTGCAGAGTGTGCACTCTCACGCGGGATGCGGGACAAAGTCTATGGAGGCTAGTAAAAGCAAAGTTAGTGTTCTCGGGCGAACCCGACCTGGTAGGAAGAAAACGACAGTGGATTCTGACCCTTGAATAGTGAGGCTATGCTGGGGCACCGAAATGCCGAAGTTACCTAGCCCAGGGGCTGCGGCTGCATATGTCGCAAAAGACGTCGGGAGCCTGAAGAAAAGATGCTGGCAGGCGACCAGTGAAGAGAGTTCGAAGTGATCCAAGCCTGGATCTTGAAGATGGATGACACCTGAAAGCAGAGGGGACCAAGTTCGTGACTACTAGCCAGTAGTCAGGTGGCACCAGGAGGGCACCGGATGGTAGTCACCTCGACTAGGTGAGTGGGCGACGCTGTGCTCTGCAGATCTCACGGACCAGGAGGCGTTGTCGGCGACCAGGATGGAGGTGCGAGCTGTCCCACGATGGATGATGCTGTCGTCGTCGCTGGACCCAGGATTGGGGCAACAAGACTTGGCAAATTCAAGCCCACGCGGTGGACCTAAAATGGCGTCTGGAGTGGACCAGGAGGGTCCGGGGTGCTCCTCTCTTGGAAGGGAGCAAGGGCAAGTCTGGAGCAACCAGACCAGCAGTGGTGATGTCGTCGGGCGTCGTTAGGAAGGCCACAAGCCAGCGGGCTAGTAGCCAAACAACGCGTTGAGCAGCAAAAAGCAGAAGGGCCCCACGCAGATCGTGGAGATGCTGGGAGGCTGTACTTCGGTGCTGGAGCTGCTCAGGGTCGGGGCTTCTCGGACCCCAAAGCACCCACCAGAGGATCCCTCGGCGGTCGTGCTGGAAAGAAGTCGTGCAGTCTGGAAGATGGCCGGTCCCTCGAGGTCTCGTCGCACCCACGGATCTCAGCTTAGCTGTAGAGGTGGGTAGAGGTCAGAGGTGCCAGGGAAACCGGTTCTCGTCGAGCTGGTCAGTCGGATTCCGGAGGAAGGACTTGCAGCAGACCGCAGTGTTCTTAAGATGGTGCCTGCGGATGCAGGGTGAATACTCCTTAGTCACAAGGGAGAATCTTGAAGAAGAAATCTTGAAGTCCTTTCGCGGAAAGTCGGTGTCTTGATTCCAAAGATGATCTAATTTGGAAGGGGGCCCGCTCCTATCTTTATACTAGGAAAAGGGGCTGACTCGGTGACTAGGTCCTGCCTATGGGTGGGACTAGGAGGGGGGTGGTTACAGCCCTCTCCCATGCCGGACTTTCCCCAGGCCAGGGGCTGGTGTGCCCTGGAACTGGTTCTAGCCGGCAGATGCGTAGTGAGCACCGGGGTGCCACTCTACAGTCACCTTCCTGTAAAGCCCTGCCTACCCAGGATACACAAAACCCTGTCTGGGATGGTGCTAGCACCGCCCCAGACAGGAAACCCTTTGTCCAAGCTCTCCTCGCTGGAAGGACTCCCAGCAGCAGGAGGTCAGACTCGTGTCTGTGGTGGCAGCATCCATTTTGTGGAGCTGAGGCTTCAGTTAACTTTAACCGGGGTTCACAGTTACATACATGTCGTGTCCCTCTAGAAGGGTGGAATGCTAACCCCGTCGCCAGAATTGGCGAGGGGTTAGTATTCCAATTCGTATGACACCTTACTCGACATGTTTTGATAAAGCAATACCAGAGATAGCATTTAACCGCAAGGATTATAATGCACTTAAGAGTATATGGTATGCGTTATCATGGAACAGCTATTAGGACTTGGTTCCGCAAGCTGCAAACGGGCTCAGCTCATGCCAGAGCACCATCTCACACGATTCCAAGCACTCTGCCTTCAGGATTGTCAAGGCCTGCCATAGGAGTGACTGATAGGAATCTGTGTGTCCATTTTTAGGGTTAGATATAGGTATACTATATCTAAAGCAAAGGGTGATTACACCACCTTGCCCCGGCTGTCGTGCAGCCAGTTGTGTCAGATTTAGATGGCCATCCAGGGGTGGCATAATACATGCTTCAGCCCCTGGTAGGCCCTGGGTACACCTAGGCCCTGAGTTACAGGGTCTGATAAGGTGGCCCAGTCCCAATTGGATAATGCACCTGTTCCCCGTTTCCGCAAAACTCGCACTGGTGGAACTAGATTCTCCGTTCTTGCACCACGGTTTTGGAATTCCCTTCCTCTCTCTATGCGTTCTATCCCTATCTTTTCACACTTCCGTAAAGCGCTCAAAACATTTCTGTTTGCCAGGCCTACCCCCGCTAACCTCCTTGGCCCTGTTTGTTCTGTTCCCTAGAGCTCTCAGCGCCAGGAAGCCGTTTGGCCATCGTGCGCTCTATAAATAATTTAATTCATTCATTCATTCAAGGTACACATGTCAATTTAGTGAGAGAACAGCTAGGCTGTGGGTCTGATTGGCAGGCCCACAGGCAGAGAAAGTCGTAAACCAGTGAAACAAAAGCAAAAAATCTGGATGATCATAGGATTGCAGACCCTACTCTCCTACACCCTTAAATCGCTTTGACACCAGGAGCGCCACCCCAGAAGTCTTTGTGGTCGTGGATGAGAAAAGTTGTGTCGGAAAGTGACGGGATTTAAGCCTATGACAATCCTTAGTTAGCAAATGCGTTTCCTGGAGGAGACAGATATCTGCTATTGAATTCTCCAGCAGGGACAGCACTGCTCGCCGCTTAACCGGACTGTGCCCACGCACATTCAACGTGAGCACACTCAACTCAGTCCAGGCATAAGGAGTCATACCCCACACGCTCTCTGAGAAAACTTCCAGTGGCCAAAACATCAGCCAAGCCCTGTCTCGCAGCTGCCCCGGCCACCCAGGACCGTCAGATCTGCGCAATTCACCACACCCTTTCAGTCCAACATTCACTCGGATCCGGAGTTCCTCCCCCTTACCAACAACACCCCCCTCCCCACAATGAACAAAACCCTTGACAGCCCCCCACCCCCCGGCAATCCCAAGATGCCAACATTGATAGTCCTTCATCCAGAGATGAATGGGAAAGGTCTCTCCCAGTCCAGAAACCCCCTTTTCCTGACTGGCCAAAAAAGCAAAACAGTCTCTCCCCACCCCTCCACCTGCCAAGGAGACCACCCTCCCTCCCCTTTCCCCAACTTGAAGAATACCAAAAATAGTCCTGTCCAACGTCCATAGTTGTAGACGAGAAGGTTGGGACACCTTCGGGGGAATGTGTCGGAGTCCAATACCTCCGCCCCCGCCGCCGACTCAGTCGGCCCCAATCCCCACTGTCTCATCAAAAGCCCTTGTGCCACCTCATCGTTGGTTATCTGCTGTCGGAGGTTGCCAGTCCCAGCGCTACGGTTTCTACCGCAGCACGGCGACCATCTTCGATCTCTTGCGAGGCCGGGCGCCTCGGTCTTCGTCGTCGCCGTTGCTGTTTCCACTGCCCAGGGCCGTCCGTGCCATTTGCTCCCCCTCCAGGCTGATCGTCATCCTCCGTCGGTTCCTTGAAGCCTAGTAAATTGCATGCATCCCTGAAAGACCGCAACTGGTGAACCTTGTTGTCCAGCTTAAACACCAGGCGAAAGGGGTGACCCCAGCTATATGGGATGTCGCCTCGCAGTTCTGCCGTGATCGGTCGGAATGACCGTCTTTTCTCCAGGGTGATGGAGGCGAGGTCCTGATATAGAGTCGGCGAGTGGGCACCATATGAGATGGCTCCGATCTGGCACGCTTTGCTAAGGATCTCCTCCTTCATGCGGAAGTCCTGCACGCAGACCAAGATGTCGGCCGGTTGGGACGAGGCCGCCCTGGGCGGGCCCGTCCTATGGGCCCTGTCCAACCGAAGCGTTGAGTCCGCCGGTTGGCCCAGGATGTGGTTGAAGAGGCCTTGGGTGAAATGGAAGAGGTCGTCTGTGTCGGGAGCCTGCTTCATTCCCCGAATCCTGATGTTGTGCCGCCGGGAGCGGTTCTCCAGGTCCTCGGCGTGAGAATGGAGGTCCACCTGTTGGTCGTGAATACAGACTATTTCTTGCCGCAGCGCCTCTATTTCTACATCTCGCCCATCGCATTTGGTCTCTAGGTCCGCCACTCTTTCTCCTATGGCGTCAATGTCGCGTCGGACTTCCCGTATTTCCTCCTGTAGTTCCCTCTTCAACGCGTGGATGTCCTCTCGCAGGCCAGCGAAGAGGGATTCTAGAAAGGTCTTTGTGATAGTCTCCTCAATGTCCGCCTTTCCCGAGGGTGGAGAGTCTGTGGTCTTCTTTTCCGTACCGGTCCGTTGGCTGGATGTGGCGGTGTCTGTCCGCTTCCCCATTGTGCTGGGAGTGAATAGATCCTTAATAGTCCTGTCCTTCTGGATTCTCCCCGAGGACATGTCACTCAGGGCCTCCCCGGCCCGGACACCACCAGTGCTGCTTGACGGCGAGGGTTCCGGCAACGAGGGTGCAAGAAAGTTCGACGGGTCGGTCCGGTATTCAGGGGAGCTCACCTAGGGCTGCGCCAGGAGCCCGCCTTTCCCTGCTCCGGTGCCAAGGAGAATACACTCTGTCACTGCCCAAACCCCAGGGTGTTGCTCCTGTCCGGGCACTGGCCTCTATTTGCCCACCGAGCGCCTCCGTGTTCTGCTCGCAGTCTTGGGGCCTAGCAGGGCTTCTAGGATGCCACACAAGGGGCAGCTCCGACCAGCGAGTGGCTCAAAATGGCAGAAGCAAACTCCAGTGCGAATCAGGCGCTTCCGTTCGATTCCCCCTGTGGGCTCTACCTCGGCGCTTCCGAAACCCTCTGGGCCTGGTCGACGCGCCGACACTCTCAGCCGCCACTCGGGTACGATTCCTCCCCGCTGCTCCTCACCTCAGTCCCTGGGGCTCGGGTTCTGTGTTCCTTCCGCCGTGCTCCGCGGTCGGGCCCACTTCGCCTGGCCGCCAGCCCGTCCGCCGTCAGAGATCTGTCTCTGCCGCTACCACCGCAACCGTGTGTTCGCGGGTCCGCAGTAGCCCCCGGACAGTGTCGTCTCAGGGGCCTCGCGCTGTCAACGCGCGGGCCTGACCCTCCGCTCCGGCGTCGGCTCTCGCGTAGTCTGGCGCCACCCAGTCGGACTGCCTCGCCGGGGCCCAAGGCCACGCCCGCGGCTCCTCTCCGCTAGGCCCAACCCGGCCTCGCTCACAGGGGCACTTCTCCCTCTGTTCCGGGTGGCCCCAGCGTCGTTCGGTTCTCTCCTCCCGGTGCAGACCTCTTCCGGCTGTAAGCGCTCTCCGACGGGGCCCACTGATGGGGGATTGAAGCGCTGCAATGGTGCTATAAAGACGGCCGGCGGTGGGAGCTCTCGGAGACACGTCCGCTCACACCGCCATCTTGGCCACGCCCCCCCATATCTGCTTTTAGACGCCGTTTTCCATTCGTCACCATTACGAATGCGCACCAAATGATACGCACCTCGAAGATCTAATTTGGTGTAGATCACAGCGGTCTTCACCTGGTCCAAAAGAACTGGGATCAATGGAAGGGGGTACTTGTTCTTTATTTTGATCTTATTCAATGCTCTATAAATCAATACAAGTTCTTAATTCCCCATTTGCCTTAGGAATAAAAAAACAACCGAGAGGCCGCAGGTGACTTAGATGGGCGTATAAATCCGTTTTCCAAGCACTGATCAAGATATTGTCTCAAATGTTGGTTTTCTTTTTCTGATAATGCATATATCCGACAGTTAGGCACACATGAACCAGGCACAAGATCAATTTGGCAGTCGTATGACCAATGAGGAGGGAGGGTCGCTGCTTCTGCTTCACTGAAGACTTCTTTAAATTCCTCATAGGGAGTTGGTAGCACAGTTTCTTTCTCTTCCGTGGTTGCAATTTGTCCCGTTGTAGATTCTTTGGTCTTTAACCCCTTCGCTGCTCATGACGAGCTCAGCTCGTCATGAGGCACGGTTGAGCTGTGCTCATGACGAGCTGAGCTCGTCATGAACAATGGGGATTCAGGGAATGCAGCACAGGAGGGGAATCTCTCAAGCACCCAAGGTGTTAAACATGTGGAGTGACAATATTGAGAAAGAAAAACAAGTTCCCTTTTTTGCCAATCTATTAAAGGGTTATGCAAGCAAAGCCAAGGCATTCCTAAAATAAAGCCATATTGTGGGGCTTGGATTACATCGAAATGAACTTCCTCTTTATGCTGTTGGTTATTTGTATCTATGCAGAACATCTGAATTTTAGAGGTTTGCATGGTAACAGGGCCTCCAGACAACATTTTGCCATCTACTGCTTGCACAATTTCTGGAGTGACCTTTTTCTCAGTGCCAATTTCAAGCAATCTGGAGCCCGTGCTGAAGTGAGAGACTGGCGACAGATGGAAAAAAGTGGGGGAAACAGCTCTTCACGAAAAAGTTTCCAGAATTTGGGTGGAAGAGGATCAGAAGGTGAGCCAGAGGACACCCCATCAGCCAAAGAGCAGAAGTCCTCAAAAGATGGTAGAGAAAAGTTGCTCAGCTCACCTGATTTAGTACACTCCTTCCTATTCTCAAACGAGATGGAATCGTGCACAGCACGGCCAGTTGACGAGGGAAGATTGTTTAAGATGTTGGCAATCTTATCCTCAAAGGCCTGTGCTAGCGAATCACAGAGAGCTTGAGAGGCCAGGATGACATTTTTGGTACAGCCAGGATGGGCCAGGTCCTTTATGATCTTAAATAAGGCCTGAGATTTATTTACAGCTGCCATCAAAGATTCTTCTAAGAATCTAGCTTTGGCAAGCTTGATCTGGATTTTATAGGACGCCAGTGCTTGTTTGAAGAGGACTCTATATGATTCCAGGTACTGTTTCCTCCAGGTCCGCTCAGCCTGTTTACATTGGAGCTTGAGCTGCCGAAGTTCTTCCGAGTACCATGGCATAGCAAGATTAGTCCTATCTTTTATTTTCCGCAGTGGGGCCAAATAGTCCAGAGAAGCCGAGATTCGCTGACAGAGAGTCTCGTAACTTACGTCCACATTCGCTCCCAATACAAAGCCATCTGGCAGCAGAGAGGGCAAGATTGTTTGTTTGAGGAGTCTAGACCATTGTCTCCCCATTCTAGTGCCCCCCACACTCCCTTTCTTTAATGGAGCACTAGTGCACGAGATGGAGAACTGGACGAGGGCGTGATCCGTCCAACACTGAGGCAGGACGTCACGTATAGCCGTTCGACAAGCGTCAGCAAAAAGTAGATCAAGAATATGGTCCTTCGAATTGGTTTTGGAGAGTACCAGTTGTTGTAGCTCAATATTATGACAAGCTTGGACCAGCTTTACATAGGCCGTCTTGGTCGGTCCCTCTGACCAAAGTTTGAAATCCCCTAACACCATCAACTTTGTGTGGGAGTGGGAGAGATCGTATATTAAGTCTATGAGCTCAGGTACAGCAGATAACGAGCTAGCCGGGGGTCTATAACATAGTAGACCCGTGAATAGCACGCCTCCTTGGTCCTTGATGGAGAAACCCAATGTTTCGCACCCAGCGATTGCCTTGATGATAAGCTGGGAGACGTCAAGAGTCTGCCTAAAAATGAATCCAGTTCCACCTCCTCTGGCTCCCACCCTGGGATTATGCATTATTTTGAAGCCAGGGGGACAAGCTGTCCCCAGTTCCACCGAGCTAGTCGGTGTTGTCCAAGTCTCTGTCATGAAGAGTACGTCTAGATGGTAAGACTCGATAAGTAACGCAATTTCTTCACAGTGTTTGATGAGAGATCTCACATTCAACAAGCCACAGGACAAGGCAACTGGGTGCTTACTGGTGATATTATACTTTCGGTTACTGAGTGAACCGAGAATAAGGTGTAAAAGTTCATCGCGGGAATAAGAGTAAGAAGTTACATCTTGGTTCCGAGAGGCAGAACTTTTGGCGCCCGGCGCGTCCTGTGCGCGGACGGGCGCAAACGGGCTTATCTCTGGCGCACCTCCGGCGCTCCGCAGGTGCGCGCCTACGCTGCGCGCTTTAGGGGCGTCCATCATATATAGCCGTATACGCAAGAGTCCTGTAGTGCGATTACTAGCCCCCCAACCAAAATGGTGCCAGCAATTCGGCACTCCCTGGTTCCCTCACTCACCCAAGATGGCGGCTACCAACACCGCAGCGCGATGTCCCCAGGAGCCCTAAGGTGCCCTGAAGAGCTCAAATTCCCGCAAAGTGCGGAATGAGGTCACAATTATAGTGCGGGTAAGAGTGGTACTAATAACACGCTATGAGAGAGGTAGCGCCTAGCGCCAAGATCGACAGCGCAAGCGCGCAGTAAAGTAGATTAATTTTAAAATAATTAAAACAGCAATGAGGCAATAGATTCTGCAGCGCGCAATGGTCAAGTAAGTCTGACCTGTCGATGGGGAAGTTCTGCTTTTATGCACTTCCAGACGCAAGAGTCCTGTAGTGCGATCACTAGCCCCCCAACCAAGATGGCGCCAGCAATTCGGCACTCCCTGGTTCCCTCACTCACCCAAGATGGCGGCTACCAACACCGCAGCGCGATGTCCCCAGGAGCCCTAAGGTGCCCTGAAGCGCTCGAATTCCTGCAAAGTGCGGAATGAGGTCACAATTATAGTGCGGGTAAGAGTGGTACTAATAACACGCTATGAGAGAGGTAGCGCCTAGCGCCAAGATCGACAGCGCGAGCGCGCAGTAAAGTAGATTAATTTTAAAATAATTAAAACAGCAATGCGGCAATAGATTCTGCAGCGCGCAATGGTCATGTAAGTCTGTGATATGCGATAATAATACATAATAAAATATTATATAAAACTTACCTTGGCTTCCCGCGCTGACTCCCGAGACTGCAGACTTCCGACTCCCGCCGTCCTGGATTTTGAATGCGTCTGACGTGGTCTGGGCTCTTCTCAACTGGAAGGCTGCAGGCAACCTCCCTCCCCTCCACCGCAGCCAGCACCGATTGGTTCGGACGGCTGCCCCAAAAGCGTCATTTCTCTCAGTCTGTATGCTGCAGAGAACGGAGAGGAGGAAGCGGAGTACTTAATCGCTGTATCCTATCTACTTTATCAGAGAGCATTGCAGTGGCATTCCAAGCTTCAGTTAAATCTGTTTGCATCTGAACAATAACCCTCATTAAATCATCCATGGTGGCCATAATGTCAAAACTCTCAGACCGGGAGGAATATTATTCGTGGGCTCACTATTCTGTCAGGTTGCTTCTTCCTCAGGGTCTGGAGTGATGATATAAGGGGCCCACCTCTCAATACCTCCAACTCTGATTGTAATGATTACACAGAGTATTGAAGTGATTAAGCGGGGGAAAGGGAATTAGGAAGGGAACAGCTGGGAAGGAGATCTGAAAAGGAAAAGTTACTCGCAAACAAAAATACACGCACTTTCCTTCGCACAAAGACGTAAATTAGGACATCAGATTCTGTCCTTCAATCAGGAACTAGCTTAAGAGCTTCGTGGCTTGCGTTTATTCAGACAATCAGACTCTTAGTTGACCTTTCTTAGATCCGCTATATTGTGCCGATAATACTTCACTTCGATATCAACTGCTCAAAGGCATAAGCGACAGAACTTGGTTTAGGTCTTTCTATGACTAGGTTTTCAATCACCTAAACAATCAGTGTCTTATATTTCCTTATTTTATGTGACTTAAAAGTGTTCCCAAAAACATTCATGGAACTACTATAGAACAAGAATCGCACTTGTGAATATGGTAATGAGCTAGAGAAAGCATGCATAGAATTTCTACTGAACAAGAATCACACTCGTGAATAAGGTAAATGATCTTGAAAATCAAATTGAATGTTCCTAATAAATCACTGAAATGGTTTTAACAAGATTCGCAATCTTACCTGTAGAGTGGACCTCTGTCTCCTTTCTCTCACTCTGCTCCTTCACTCGTTTTTCTATCCTTTCTATCTTTCACCTTTCTGCATCTCTGCTCTTTTGTGCGTTATTTCTGCCCATTTTCCCTTTCTCTCCCTCTGCTCCTTCACTCGTTTTTCTACCCTTTCTATCTTTCACCTTTCTGCACCTCTGCTCTTTTGTGCCTTATTTCTGCCCATTTTCCATTTCTCTCCCTCTGCTCCTTCACTCGTTTTTCTACCCTTTCCATCTTTCACCTTTCTGCCCTTTTCTGCATCTCTGCTCTTTTGTGCCTTATTTCTGCTTATTTTCCCTTTTTTCTTTATCCCTTCTTTCCTCCCTTTAACTTTCCCCGCCGCCCCTCCCCCCCCCAGCGCGACCAGCCCAATCCAGCTCTTCTCCCCGCTCCTGCCTCCCAGCTGTCGAGCCCTCCCCGACCCCTACTTAATGGCGGCCACTGGTGCACCGAAGGCACGTCAAAGGCAAGCACGTCTGCGCCCGTCCGCGACCCGTCCGCGACCAGCACCAGGAACCCTGGACCTCCGCCCCGCCAACGCTACGACCCAGCAGCACTCCACGCACTCAACCCAGGCTGCAACAACAACTGCAAGCTAGCATCACCAGCCGACACCCATGGACCCTTCAGCTGTCACCGCTGCCGGCACACCTGCAGCACCGCCAAGAACACGGATCCAGCACAACCCGCCCCCAAGAACACAACCGAACCGAAGACCCCGCAATGCATCCTCCTCAACGTCCGATCCCTCCACAAACACGCCACAGAAATCTGGGACCTCCTCGACAGCACCACCCCGGACGTAGCATTCTTCACCGAAACCTGGACCAACGCCACCTCGGGACCGGACATCGCCATCGCCATCCCCCAAGGATACAAGATCTCCAGGAAGGACCGCCCCACCCACCCAGGAGGAGGAATCGCCATCGTCCACAAATCCAGCCTCCGCCTGGGCACACTCCCTGACGAGTCCACAAAACTGATGGAACACCTTCACTTCAAGATACAGGCCAGCCCCACCGCCGCCCTCCGAGGAACCCTCATCTACTGACCCCCTGGACCACGCGGACCCTTCGCCAACTCCATCACGGACATTATCTCCCCGCAGGCCATCGCATCCACCAACTACACCCTGCTGGGAGACCTCAACTTCCACCTCGACAATCAACTGGAACCCAACACCACATGCCTCCTGGACAACCTCCACAACATTGGACTCTGCCAGATCGTGACAGAGCCCACGCACTCAGCAGGACACACCCTCGACCCCCTCTTCACTACAGGAAACTCCATCACCTTCAGCCACACCACCGAACTCCCATGGACCGACTATCGTTGCGTCCACTTCACCTTCAGAACACACACCATCCACAGACACCAGCACCTGCTTCCAGAAAGAAACTGGACCAAAATCACCAACGACCAGCTCACCTCCTCACTCAATAACTCCACCCCAACCATCGCGGAAAACGACGACCCAAACACCGCAGCTCGAACCCTGCATAGATGGATCTCGGACAGCACCAACACCATAGCCCCCCTCAAGAAAAACAACAATACCCGTGCCAAGAAAGCCAGATGGTTTACCACCGAACTTCGAGAGTCCAGGCGCACATGCCGCCGCCTCGAAAAGGCCTGGAGAAACACCAAATCCACAGAAGCCCACAACAACTTCAGAGCCGCCACCAACGCCCACCATCAACTCATCAGAGAAACGAGGAAAAAAGCGATTGAAGACAGAATCTCCACCAACGCACACACCAGCAAGGAACTCTTCAGCATCATCAAGGAGTTCGCCCAACCCACCAGCGAGTCTACTGACATCCCTCCCTCACAAGACCTCTGCGACAAAGTCAGCACCTTTTTCCACCACAAAATCAAGAGCATCTACGACAACTTCGACAAAGACAACCAACACACTGAACCCTCACGAACCACAACCGACACCCGGAAACCAGAAATTGATGACTGGACAGCCCTCACCATCGAAGACACACTGAAGACAATGAAGTCAATCCACTCAGGGGCTCCCACGGACCCCTGCCCCCACCACATCTTCAACAGAGCCACCGATACCATCGCACCCATGCTCCACCACACCATCAACCGCTCCCTGGCGACCGCCTCGTTCCCCGACGACTGGAAACACGCCGAGGTCAACCCCCTCCTAAAGAAACCCTCAGCGGACCCCACCAACCTCAAAAACTACAGACCCATCTCCCTGCTCCCTTTCCCAGCGAAAGTCATTGAGAAAGCCATCAACAGCCAACTCGCCACATTCATTGAAGAACACAACATCCTCGACTCCTCCCAATCCGACTTCAGAAAAAACCACAGTACGGAAACCGCCCTCCCCGCTGCAACAGACGACATCCGCAACCAACTGGACAAAGGAGAAACAGTAGCCCTCATCCTCCTAGACCTATCAGCAGCGTTCGACACAGTCTCCCACCGCACCCTAATACGCAGACTCTACGACGCAGGAATCCAGGACAAGGCCCTCAACTGGATCTGCTCCTTCCTCTCCGGCAGGACGCAACGGGTCAGACTCCCCCCTTCCCTCTCAGACCCCACACCTACCACCTGCGGAGTCCCCCAGGGCTCCTCCCTCAGCCCGACGCTCTTCAACGTCTACATGGCTCCACTTGCCCCCATCATCAGAACCTACGGACTCAACATCGTGTCATACGCAGACGACACCCAGCTCATCCTCTCCCTATCCAACGAGCCCAACACCACCAGACGCAACTTTCGAGAAGGCATGGAAGCCGTCGTCAAATGGATGAGAAACAGCTGCCTACAACTAAACACCAACAAAACAGAAGTACTCATCATGGGCCCAAACCCCGACGCCTGGAGTGGCACCTGGTGGCCCACCGCCCTCGGAAACCTGCCAACCCCCACAGACCACGCACGCAACCTGGGAATCATCCTGGACTCCGAGCTCAAAATGGACCGCCAGATCAACTCTGCCTCATCTTCCTGCTTCCACACCCTCCGCCTCCTTCGTAAGACCTTCAAATGGATCCCCCTCGAACACCGAAAGACAGTCACTCACGCCCTGGTCACCAGCAGACTTTACTACGGCAACGCACTCTACGCCGGAATAAACAAAAACCTCATCCGCAAGTTACAGAACATCCAGAACGCCGCCGCAAGACTGGTCCTCAACCTGCTAAAACACTGCCACATCTCCCAGCACCTGCGCACACTCCACTGGCTCCCCGTCGAGGCGAGAATCACCTTTAAGATGCTCACCCACGCACACAAGGCCCTCCACGGCACCGGACCAATATACCTAAACAGCCGGCTCAAATTCCAGGCACCCCAAAGGACCCTACGATCAGCCCAGCTCTCCTATGCCGTGGTCCCCCGCACCAGAAAGACCAGATCGGGAGGCCGCTCCTTCTCATTCCTCGCGGCCAAAGCATGGAACGCCCTTCCGCTCCACCTCAGACAGACAATATCGCTCCCCATCTTCGCAAGAAACCTCAAAACCTGGCTCTTCGACAGACCCCCTCCTTGATGGAATGGAACCTGCACCCCCCACCCCTAGTGCCTTGAGACCCTTACGGGTGAGTAGTTGCGCTTTAACAAACTCCTGATTGATGGATTGACTCTACTTCTGAATCTGGGTTAGTGACAGGTAATCCCCCCAAAAGCTAGCCTCACCGGGAGCCCATCAAGAAGAGAAGTCTCCGCAGATTCTAAATTCTTCCAGCAGCTCAGCGAGCGTTGTAGCAGTCTTCAGGCACCCAGAACTCTCCACCGATCAAAAGAAGAAAGCTGGCCTCGCAGAGAAACGGAGCCCCAAGATCCTCTTCCTCCTTCACCAAAAGACGCTGAATAGTGAGCACGGGGAACTGGGCGCGGCCGCTGACATCATCGTAGGCACGCCATGTGCAAAACCTCACGCATCTCGCGTGAGGTGCTGAACCACATGCATCTCGCGTGAGGTGCCGAACCTCACGCATCTCGCGTGAGGTGGAAACCTCACGCATCTCACATGAGGTGCCAAACCGTGCAGAACCGCATGCATCTCGCGTGAGGTGCAGAACCTCACGCATCTCGCGTGAGGTTAAAACCTCACGCATCTCGCGTGAGGTGCCGAACCTCTGCCGAACCTCACGCATCTCGCGTGAGGTGCTAAACCTCACGCATCTCGCGTCAGGTGCCAAACCTCACACACCTCACGTGAGGTGCCAAACCTCACGCATCTCGCTTGAGATACCGAATCTCGCGCATCTCGGTTGACATACCGAATCTCACGCATCTCGCGTGAGGTGCCAAACCTCACGCATCTCGAGAGTGTCTGGCGCGGTAGTAAATGTCCTCCCATTCTTTGTTGCGCAGAGTCCGCCCCAGTTCCCTCTCCCATCTAGCCCGTCCTGCATTATAAACGCGCGAGTATCTGTCCAAGAGGAACCGATATATGTCTGAAATGAGTCGCTTATCTGTGGTGCGCGAGAGAAGCCAGTATTCATATTTACTGAGCTTGCGTGTAGCGTCTCCACGGATCTGGGGTTGAAGCGTCCAATTTTGGACCTGTAGACACCTAAGGCGTTCAGCCTCCGGGAGGTCATAGGTCTTCCGGAATTCCTCAAAAGGCATCACTCCCGCACCTGAATACATGTGAAAGAGGCATCGGCATCCTGCTGGGCGCCACCGTGCAAAGGCCTGGACATCCCTACCCGGGCCGAAGTCAGGGTTCTCTAACAGGGGTGTGAGGGGAAACGGGAAGGTCGTCAGGTCGTGTAAGACGCATGTTCGATCCCATACCTCTAGCGGTACCATCGTGACGGAGGAGGCGTATAGGTTAGGGGGCCGGTGTTGTCACCGCAGGAAAGGCACCTCCTGGAGTGGACGCCCCGCGACCTCTTGGTCCTGGAACAACCAATGGCGCTCCGATTCCCATTTGCTCCATTCCACTAGGGTTCTGAGTTGGGTCGCCTGGTAATAGTGACGCAAATCCGGCAGGCCCAGCCCACCACTCTCCGGGGGAAGCATCGCTAGCCTCAGCTTGAGTCTGGGCCGTTTCCCGTTCCACACAAGCTGAGCCAGCTCCGATTGCGTGCGGCGAATCCATCCCTCCGGGGGACGGAGCGGGCTAGCCCGAAAAACGTATTAAACTTGCGGGAGGATTGTCATCTTTACTGCTGCCACTCGGCCCAGCCAAGATAGTGGGAGGTGCCGCGGGGGGCGTGGCTTGGAAGCCGAAGGAAATGGCGGCGTGAGCTAGGAGCTCCGCGCCTACTCCCCACGTTTATCCTGTCGAGCGGAGCTGAAAAACCCGGGATGGCCCCAGAAAAGAGGGGGCTTGATGTGGAGCTCGGTGCGCACGAGTGGAAACGGCGACAGGCCGACAGCCTGAGCACGGACGCCGCGGATCGGAGCTGGCTGGGCCGGGCTTGATGTGCGAAGGCTCTCAAGATGGCGGCTGCGCAGTAATCCCGACCGAGAGGACGAGAGTCCGGCGCTCTGCCGAGCAAAGACCCAACAGCCGGATGCTGTCGCTGCCCGAGGAGTGCTGACTAGGAGGTGCCCCAGGGAGCTGAGTACCGGAGGCCCCCCCGCCGGCTGCAAGCGCTGGCGCGAGAAACAGCGGGAGCGAATGGCGGAGAGACCAGGATGACTGCGCCAAGCTGAGGGGGACCACCCGGAGGAGCACAGCCCCGAGATCGGGGTGAGGACGGAGAGTGAGCAGTAGGGGCGTGTGAGAGGGCGTCTACCCCGAGTCCTCCCCACAGTGAGAGGGCGAAAGAGAAGACCGGCCCCGGACAGCGAGGCGGGAGGGCAGATTAGTGGTGCCCGTGCCCCGGGGGGACCTGGCGGTTCCCAGGCGCTGGACAGAGAACCGGGCGGCGCAAAGACTACAAGAGGAGCTGGGGCAGCGGCGGAAAGAACCGCGAGGTGCATCATTGACCTGCCTGGACCTGCAGAGCGGTACTGGACGCTGCGCAGAGGCCCTTGTCCAGACCCGAATTGTTCACACCTAGACGCTCCGCGCAGTAAAGCAGCCAACATAGGGCCACCGGAGCGCGAGGACTGAAAGTATTGGGCGGTAACTCCGCGGTGACCCGGACCAAGGGCTGACTGGAAGCGCGGCGATCCCACAGGGAGGCCCCATTGCCGGAGGGGAAATCTGCAGAGTAGCAGGAGGCTTACTGGACGAACGAACGCCGGCTGTGGACTGGCAACCTGGGCGCTGAGCAAAATGGGGAAGCCGAAAGGTAAGCCGGAGGGAGCGGCGAGTTCTGACGGGGCGGAGGGAGACCCTGTGGAACCCTCAGAACTGCAGCGACTGCAGGACCGCATCCTGGAGGCCATAACGGCCAGGCGGGACACGCTTGTGATGAGAGCACGGCCTCTGCCGCACCGATGTTACGTCATCCCTCTCGATCTACACCTCAATCCCGAACCACCAAAACAACCCGGACTCCACCCCTTTCTTTCTCCCTACAGGAACCAGTCCCAACGCGGAACACAACGGAAGTGCATCCTCGTGACCCCGGAAGTCCCTCCCCCTTTCAGGAGGCGGATCACAGAAAAGCCGGAAGAATCCGAAACACAGCGTTCAAGCAGGAAGACTCGTGGCAGGAGACGGCGTGCGAAGAACCCCCGGAAGAGAGAGACGATCCGGAACCAGGAGACGAGGTCTGGACGGAGGACTGGTGGAGTCCAGAGGAGGACGCTGGAGAGCGGCCGCAACTCAAGGACGGAGTTGCGGCGGGCCAAGTGAGTACCAGTTCCTTGTGTGAATAGTAGGCGTTAAGAGAGTGTGTAAATAAGTAGTCTGTATATATGCACGTGTACAATATAGTTCCCCCCCCCTCACGATTCACTGTACACTGTGTATAGATTGTATATACGAGTGAATGGCACTGTCACGACTGTAGATAAACATCCTTGCACGACCTGACACCAACGTCACCCTATTTCCTATCCGAACTATATCTCCGTCCCTCTTACCCTCCCCGTCCCTTTCCTCACAGTCGTTCTCACCCCAACACTCCGGTGAAGGAACAGGATCTTGTTCTTAGAGCCACCGACAGAGCTAACGGCCCTCTTTTCTCTCTCCTTTTTCCCCCCCCTCCGAGGACCACCGTCCGGGAGCCGAGCCTATCGAGACCTCGAGGACTGGCCCGACTACCGTCAAGACCAACGGCTGTCCCTGGAAGACCCTACCCGGACGACTTCCTACCCCGGAATCGGAATCCCAACCCCTTTGGAACTCTCTACTTTCTTGTGTTATACCGTTTCACCTTTGTATAGTAATAAACACCGGCTACGAGATAGCCCACTACATACGGCCTCCACGCCTGTTATTCCGGTCCGCTACCCCCACCAGCCCACAAGTGGTGTCAGAAGTGGGATATACCGGAAGCATGGAGGCCGCGGTGCAGAAACTAGCAGATTCCCAAGAACAGCTCGGGAAAATGATGGAACTCTTCCTCAAGACGGCCGAAGAAGACCGCGGACAATTGCACGATGTCTTGAAGGGGCAAGGAACCGCTCAGGGTCAGGCTCTGGGGAAGCTTACAGATGTACTGGGCCAACAACGACCCACCGCGTCCCTTCCTTCGGTGGTCCTCCAAAAATATGTACCGGGTGAAGATCCGGATTTCTTTTTTACCAATTTTGAACGGTTAGCCCTAGCCGCTGCCTGGCCTGCCGACCGCTGGGGTCATTACCTGGGTCCGTTACTAACCGGTGAGCTGCAGGCAGCCTTCCAACAGGCCAATGTACAGGGCCTGACCCCTTATGCCGACATCAAGAGATGTATACTTGAAAGGTTAGGTATCGATGATGAAACCTATCGAGTACGACTCCGTCAAGCAAAGGAAGGACCACAGGAAACACCAAGAGCCCTCTCCTTTCGAATCAAAGATCTGGCAGACCGGTGGTTGAAATCCGCAACCGCCACTAAGGAAGAAATACTTTCAAAAATTTATTTGGAGCAATTCCTGGCTTCACTCCATCCCGCCACTCAAAAGTGGGTTCGTCAGCACGCGCGGTTGACCCTAGAGAACGCCATTGAAATTGCCAGCGCGTACAGTCGCGCCCAGGACTTACAGAAACCTAAAGAAGAACATAGTCACCGGCCTCAACCCCATGGTCAACCCCGAGGACCCCGGCCATTCGTAACCAAGAAATCAGAGCCTCCTCCGTTAGTCCCTTATCCAGTGATGTCCAGACCACCACCGCCTGGTCCCCAGTGCTACAATTGTGGAGGTTACGGACACATTGCTCGGGTTTGTCCCCAAAAAGAAGAGCCGATGGAGGTGGGAATGGCTCGGAACTATGTGTGTTTGGCTTCTGGTCCATCTCCACCCGCTTTCCATCGACCAGTACGAATTGATGGACATCAGGTATCTGCCCTTGCTGACACTGGATGCAGACAGAGCGTTCTCAGACCTCAAGAGATACCCCATGCAATCGGACCTATAACTGGTACAGTGGCTATTCAGTGTGTACACGGAGACACAAAGGTATACCCTACAGCTGAAGTCAAAGTACAACACTCCCTGGATCCTGGAAGTACCCTGAATGTCGGACTTATTCCTTCCCTGCCAGAACAGGTTATTTTGGGTAGCGATTACCCTGGTCTTCCTCGACTTCTCCAGGACACCACCACTAGCCTAGAGAAGTGGTGGTCCGAGGCTCCTTTTCCCGACAGTCCTCCTGTAGTCGGAACCGAAAACATTCGGGCCGTCAAGACAAAAACCCAAAAGAAAAAGGAGAAAAGGAACTACTCCACAGCGTTTCCAGTACGTGTAGAAGAACATCCATGGGAAGTCGACCAGGAATTTCGCGCTGCTCAACAGGAAGACCCTATTCTACAAGAAGCCTGGGGAAGAGCCCTGGACCAAGAAGATCCACAGCATGTAGGTCCTCACTTCTATAAAAAGGACGGTCTCTTATACAGAAAAGGAGGACCCCAACAACCGTCCCAATTATTGGTTCCAGGACCCTTCCGGGACAAAGTGTTGTTTCTGGCTCATAGCCATCTACTTGGGGGTCATTTCAGTGACGAGAAGACGAGTCAGGCTATCCTAGAAAAGTTTTACTGGCCAGGCATCCATCAGCAAGTCAAACAGTACTGTAGAGCCTGCCCCATTTGCCAGAAGAATAGCCGATATCGCCCTCCTAGAGTCCCTCTACAACCCCTTCCTTTGATAGACATCCCCTTCAGCAGAGTAGGGATGGATATTATAGGCCCTCTGCTCCCTTCCCGAAGCGGTTGTCGGTATGCATTAGTCCTAGTAGATTACGCGACCCGCTTCCCTGAAGCCGTCCCTCTCCGTCAGCCTACCAGTCAGAACATTGCTAAAGCCCTAATATCCATTTTCTCCCGGGTTGGTTTTCCCAGGGAAATCCTGACAGATCAGGGAACTCCTTTCGTATCCTCCCTCATGAAACAGGTGTGCTCCCAACTAGGTGTAAAACAAATTAGAACATCCGCATACCACCCCCAAACAGATGGTCTGGTGGAGCGTTATAACGCCACCCTGAAAACTACCCTGAAGAAACTCTTGGCCCTAGAAAGTAAGAGGTGGGAGGAAATGTTACCCCTGGCCCTCTTTGCCATCCGCTGCAAGGTTCAAAGCAGTACGGGGTTTTCCCCTTATGAACTTCTGTACGGTAGACCCCCTCGGACCCTGCTTGATATGGCCAAAGAGGCCTGGGAGGCAGAACCCAACCGAACCCGACCTCTGCCCGAGTACGTACAAAATCTCAAAACCCACCTGGGGCAAATAAGGGACATTGTTCGCCAGAACCTAGTAGTAGCTCAAGCTAAACAAAAGCAACAATATGACAAGGGTACCAAACCTCGTTCCTTTCTTCCTGGCCAGTTGGTCCTTCTCTTAATGCCATCTTCCGACCACAAACTGTTAGGACAATGGCAAGGTCCCTTTCCAATTCTGAGACAGGTCACTCCCGTGACCTATGAAATTGAGCTCGACCCTGTCCGTCGAACCACACAAATCTTCCATGTGAATCTCTTAAAAGAGTGGGTTGGACCTCGTCCGGTCCTACTGACCAGCTCCCCAGAGTCAGACCTCTCCTATGACGTCTGTATAGACTCGGAACTAGGGGATCAACGGAAACAAGAGCTCAGGTCCGCCCTTCGACCCTTACAACAGGTTTTCTCCTCCTCTCCTGGCCTCACCTCAGTAGTCGAACATGCCATCATTACGGAACCAGGTAAAACGGTCCGTCAGCGGCCTTACCGGCTACCTGAGGCTCGTAGACCCATTATCCGAGAGGAGGTAGCCCAGATGCTTGACATGGGGATCATCGAGCCTTCCAGTAGCGATTGGAACTCGCCGATAGTACTAGTCCCCAAGCCAGACGGATCGGTTCGTTTTTGTATCGATTTCCGTGAAATCAACAAGATCTCCTCCTTCGATACATATCCCCTTCCTAGGGTTGATGAAATGATCGAACGTATCGGTAGGGCCAAATTCATCAGCACGTTAGACCTTTGTAAAGGGTATTGGCAGATTCCTTTACGTCCTGCCGACAAGAAGAAAACAGCCTTCTCCACCCCTGAAGGTCTATACCAATTCACGGTGATGCCCTTCGGGCTGCACGGCGCTCCAGCCACATTTCAGCGAGCCATGAATTTGGTATTAAAACCCCATGTTTCTTACGCTGGTGCCTATCTGGATGACATCATCATCTATAGTGATGATTGGGAGCAGCATTTGGATCATCTAGCCAAGGTAGTACACTCTCTGGGGTCTTATGGGTTCACGATCAATCCCTTGAAAACCACCTTGGCTGCTCAGACGGTAAAATATTTAGGTTTCCTGTTGGGGGAAGGATTGATCCGCCCCCAAAACAATAAAATTGCCGCTATCCATGCCATCCCTTTTCCTCAGACCCAGAAAGAACTACGGGCTTTCTTAGGCCTTTTAGGATATTACAGACGTTTTATTCCCCGGTTTTCTCAGATCGCAGCGCCCCTCACAGACCTGTTAAAGAAAACTGTAAAAGCCGAAGAAGCCCTGAGACAACCCCACCCCTCCTTGCTGGACGCCTTCCAACGTCTAAAAGACGTCCTACTTTCCAGTCCCGTTCTTATCAGCCCAGACTACTCAAAACCCTTTATACTCCAAACTGACGCTTCCGAGCAGGGGCTGGGAGCAGTTCTCTCTCAGAGCGACCACAATGGCGAAGAGCGACCCATCCTTTTTTTGAGTAGAAAATTATTTCCCCGGGAGAAGAACTATGCCGTAGTTGAGAAGGAGGCCCTCGCCATCAAGTGGGCGGTAGACAGTCTACGTTACTATCTAGAGGGTAGAGAATTTGTACTATACACTGACCATGCCCCTCTGGAATGGATGGCCCGTAACAAAGGACACAACGAAAGAGTCCTTCGTTGGTTCCTTTCCCTCCAACCCTTCAGGTTCAAGACTCTCCACAGGAAGGGCGCAGATCAAGCCAACGCTGACTATCTTTCCCGATATCCTTGTCAAATTACCCGATCAAGAAAGACAGCTAGGGGAAGGGAATGTGATGAGAGCACGGCCTCTGCCGCACCGATGTTACGTCATCCCTCTCGATCTACACCTCAATCCCGAACCACCAAAACAACCCGGACTCCACCCCTTTCTTTCTCCCTACAGGAACCAGTCCCAACGCGGAACACAACGGAAGTGCATCCTCGTGACCCCGGAAGTCCCTCCCCCTTTCAGGAGGCGGATCACAGAAAAGCCGGAAGAATCCGAAACACAGCGTTCAAGCAGGAAGACTCGTGGCAGGAGACGGCGTGCGAAGAACCCCCGGAAGAGAGAGACGATCCGGAACCAGGAGACGAGGTCTGGACGGAGGACTGGTGGAGTCCAGAGGAGGACGCTGGAGAGCGGCCGCAACTCAAGGACGGAGTTGCGGCGGGCCAAGTGAGTACCAGTTCCTTGTGTGAATAGTAGGCGTTAAGAGAGTGTGTAAATAAGTAGTCTGTATATATGCACGTGTACAATATAGTTCCCCCCCCCTCACGATTCACTGTACACTGTGTATAGATTGTATATACGAGTGAATGGCACTGTCACGACTGTAGATAAACATCCTTGCACGACCTGACACCAACGTCACCCTATTTCCTATCCGAACTATATCTCCGTCCCTCTTACCCTCCCCGTCCCTTTCCTCACAGTCGTTCTCACCCCAACACTCCGGTGAAGGAACAGGATCTTGTTCTTAGAGCCACCGACAGAGCTAACGGCCCTCTTTTCTCTCTCCTTTTTCCCCCCCCTCCGAGGACCACCGTCCGGGAGCCGAGCCTATCGAGACCTCGAGGACTGGCCCGACTACCGTCAAGACCAACGGCTGTCCCTGGAAGACCCTACCCGGACGACTTCCTACCCCGGAATCGGAATCCCAACCCCTTTGGAACTCTCTACTTTCTTGTGTTATACCGTTTCACCTTTGTATAGTAATAAACACCGGCTACGAGATAGCCCACTACATACGGCCTCCACGCCTGTTATTCCGGTCCGCTACCCCCACCAGCCCACAACGCTACAAAACGATATCGCACAGGTGGCATCGGGGCTAGGCCTGCTACGAGCGGACCATGATAAATTGAAGAATAGGGTTAAGGAGGTTGAAGTCACCCTGCAGGGCCTGACCCCAGCTAACAAAACTATGGAGAGCAAATTAACAGATGCCCTTGACAGTATCCAGGTCTTGGAAAGGCGAGCTGAGGACGCCGAAAACAGGAGCCGGCGCAGTAACGTACGAATAGTGGGTGTTCCGGAAAAAGAAGAAGGGAGGGACATGGTGGACTTCCTGGACAAGTGGCTCAGGACTGTGGTAGCGCCAGAAGGCCTCTCGCCCTTTTTCACTTTAGAGCGTGCGCACCGAGTCCCGTCTGGCCCGCCCAAACCCGGACTGCCCCCAAGACCGATAGTAGCTAAGCTATTGCATTATAAGGACAGAGACCTCCTACTGCAAAGAGCCCGAGACGCTGGCCCGTTCCAAATAGCGAACAGCAAAGTCACACTATTCCCGGACTTCACCTTCGAAACGCAAAGGCTGAGAGTCTCTTTTCTGACGCTCAAGAGGGAGCTACGAACAGAAGGTATTCCGTACGCCTTGCTGTTCCCAGCTAGGCTCCGGATAGTGGTAGACGAAAAGGCGCTCTTCTTCAGCACGGCGGCGGACGCCTGGGACTGGTGGGAAACATATCAGGCGGGAACGGACGGCGCCAGGGTCCGGGAGGAAAGGGAAAAGGAGCAAGAACGAGCACCGGCGGGCCTGCGGAAGTCGCAGAGGCTGAGAAAAAGGAGACATGGGACTCGAAAACCGACGGCCTCACAAACGGAGGCAGAACGGAAGGCAGCACTCCAAGCAGCGGAAACAGTGGCGAGGACCCAGGATTCCCAATCCAGGCAGGTTACGGACACAGAAGCGCATGCCTCGGCATCGGGCTCGGAATCGGACCTATCAGGAAGTGTGAAGAAGTGTGGCTCACTGGTTAGAGGCAGCAGACCCGTAAGCAGAGGACGGCCCGGGACCAGGGTTCGATTCCCGACGCGGCAGGGTCGTGGACCAGGGTCAGCGGACTCGATAATTCTCGCCTCGGTGCCTACTCTAGTCAGGAACCACACTCGGCGACTCTGGGCATTAGCTTGCCTCATCTTCACAACGGCCCCCCGAGACCGCCGGGGATGCTTGGTCGCACCTTAGAGATACCCATTAGGGACCATCTCTCAGGGTGAGCCAGGACGGGTTCCCCAGCAGTCGAAGCGCGGAGATACTCCTCCGGGAGTCGATCCTAGCGCTATATAAACCCGCAATTAATTAATTAATTAATACATAATGCTAAAGGCCCGAAGGTGACACCGCAGACGTCGGAGGAGATCCTGAACATTTGACCTACAGGTAGCAGGTAGTGGGAGGGAGGATTGATGAGAACCACAGACCTTGCAGGTATGAAGAAATGGGGCTAAGAACTGGGCTCAAAGCCAGCTGCTACCATAGGGGACCAAAGAGGGTGCGGGGAAGTGCCAGGTGGCTTCCTATCAGGCAAGGTCACGCTCCATAGGCCCTTAAGGCAACCACGGTTACGACCGTGTAGTAACAACGTCAGTTGGAAAGTTGCGGGAGTTTGGATGGGAACTGATAACCTGATATTGGGCCCTGTTCTGGGGGGGGGGGGTGCACTGTTGGGGACTGGTTTCATTCTGTGAGTTTGCGGCTACCGGGAAAGCTGGGAGTCGGAAAGTTTGCAGTTTTTGTTTGGTGGGGGGGGGGACACCATCTGGGGGACTGTTCATGGGGGGAAGGAGACGAAATGCACTGAGGAACAATGGCTAATGTGAATGCATTAAAGTGCATAACCTGGAACGTGAGAGGACTTCACACGATGCAACGCAGACACAAAGTACACGCCTACTTGCTCCGGAGGGGGGTACATGTCGCGCTCCTGCAGGAAACACATCTCACAAAGCAGGAAGGAGTAGCGCTACAGAGGAGGTGGAGGGGCCAGATCTTTCAAACTAGCTACTCAGCATATGCCAGAGGAGCTTTGATATGGGTCAGAGCGGGAATACCTTTCCAACCCACACGACATTTGGTAGATCCGGAGGGGAGATATGTGGTGGTAGCGGGCAGGTTGAGGGGGCGGGACATTGTCCTCTGTAGCATATATGCCCCAAACGTGGAGCAGCTAGCCTTCTTTGCGGGATTATCAGGGACTTTAGCACACTTCCTAGCGGGCCCGACCCTAATGGGGGGAGACTTTAATTCCATAACGGACATACAGCTGGATAGATCTCACCCACCATTGAGGGAATCCCCTGTGCACCGACTCATTAAGGGTAGGTTGGAATGGCAGGAGAGTTGGGGACTGACTGACGTGTGGAGAGCTCAACATCCAACTGATCGCGATTATTCGTTCTTCTCCAAATTGCATGATCTCCATGTCCGCTTGGACACGATATTATGCTCGCAAGAAGTGTTACCGACTGTAACTGGGTCGGAATACTTAACGAGAACAATATCAGATCATAACCCGCTCCTGGTTACCTTGGCCTGGGTGAACGAGAAGCCCCGGGTCCCGACCTGGAAACTTAGGCCGGAGACTTAGGAAGACCCGCTATTTAGCGCGGCCCTAGAAGAAGGAATGACCCAGTACTTTGCTGACAATGAGGGGACGGCGGCCACTAGGGCACTAGAATGGGATGCTTTTAAAGTAGTGATGAGGGGCCAATGTATAACAAAGTACGTCGGCACGAGGAGGGTGCTATTGTCGGACGTGAACAGGGCAGACACCAAGCTGCGAGAAGCGGAAAGGGTGTGGCCAGGCCACCCTGATCTCCAAGAGGAGGTCAGTTCGGCTAGAGAGGCGGTGGCGGTTGAGGTGGAGCGGCTACGGGCCTTTGATTATCGGGCGTTTATGCTTCGGTCCTATGTAGAAGGGGATAAGGCAAGCACCCTCTTGGCGTGGCTAGCAAACCCCACGAAACGGTGTACCCCTATATTGAGTATGGAGGATGGCGATGGCCGTACTCACTATACCCAGGCGGCCATAGTGGATGGCTTCCGAAAGTACTACGAGGGCTTGTACAGAAGTACCCCGGGCGACCGAGAAAATGCGACGAAGCCTTCCTAGATGGCCTAACCCTACCACATCTGGATGAGGAGCAGGCGTGGGAGCTGGGGAAAGACATCGACTTGGGGGAGATCAGAGGTGCGGTGAAGAAAATGGCCCGCAATAAGACTCCGGGGATAGATGGGTTACCAATTGAATTCTACAGCAAGTACTTGGACATCTTAGCGCCGCGACTCCAAATCATCTATAAGGAGGCCATGACAGTGAACTGTCTCCCTCAGTCTATGCATGAAGCGATAGTGATTCCACTCCTGAAACCGGGTAGGGAAGGCGGCAACCCCGCATCTTATAGACCGCTTTCCATGCTGACAGCAATATTGTCATCACTGGAAAATTTCACCCCTCTTACAGAGGAGCTCTTTTTCAGTCTGGCCCAGAATGTGTCATCTGGGTCACCTCTAGACCCCCTTCCGCACAGGATCTGGAAGGAATATGGGCCAGAGCTGTTCCCCTGGATGCATCAGATTTGTAGAAAATCTCTTGAGGAAGGCACAGTGCCGGATGCATGGAAGCAGGCAGTGGTTACTCCCCTGCTTAAAAATCCTTCGCTGGACCCTACTATTCCGGCGCATTTTAGGCCCATATCACTCCTGCCCTACCCGATAAAAATTGTGGAAAAGGTGGTCAGTAGGTCCCTGTCAGGATATCTGGAAGACAACTGCCTGTTGGATAAGGACCAATTTGGCTTCTGCCCAGGCCACGGAACAGAAACGGCATTGGCAACCATGTTGGACACCCTTCGAATGCAAGCCGACAACGTCAATTCCTCTGTCTTGGTGCTGTTGGACATGTCGGCCGCATTCGACACGGTCAGCCATGCAGTGCTGCTAAGTAGGCTGGAAAAACTGGGCGTGAAGGGCAAGGCCCTGAGGTGGATACAATCCTATCTGACAGGTAGACAACAGGTGGTGACCCTAGCACCCTTTTCATCTCCCAAGTCCCTGGTCAGTCATGGAGTACCTCTGGGCTCCTCGATCAGCCCTATTCTCTTTAATCTTTATCTGCAGCCCCTGATTCCCATGATTAAATCCTTCGGCATAGATTTGATAAACTATGCCGATGATACACAACTGGTGTTCTCCTTAGAAGGAAGACAGGCGGTGAGCATGGAGACATTTCAGAACTGCATGAGCAGGGTCTCCAGGTGGCTGACCATAAACTCCCTTCAATTTAATGAGGGGAAGACAGAGGTTGTCTATTGCTCGTCAGCCAAACTGAGTCAACAACCTTCCCATGAGATCAGGCTTGCCCCGGGAGCTGAACCCTGTATCCCAGTTAAAACTGTGCGCAATTTAGGGGTACTGTTTGATGCGGATCTCCAAATGACCTCTCAGACCAATAAAACCATCAGTGTCTGCTTTGGATTGTTGAAAGCAATCAGACAGATTTTGCCCCTTCTGCCTGATGAGTCCATGCCACTAGTAGTTAGGAGTGTGATCCTGGCCAGACTGGACTACTGTAACTCTCTATATCTAGGGGCCCCCCTATACATCCCGCAAGGGCTCCACAGGGTCCAGTCTATAGCGGCCAAGCTGGCACTTAAAAGACCTCGCAGTTCCTCCACTACGTTGGCGCTAAGAGATCTTCATTGGCTGCCAATCGGGAGTAGAGTTGTTTTTAAATCCCTATGTATTGTGTACAGAGCCCTGCACAACACGGGACCTATCCCTCTACAGGAAAGGCTCTCCTGGTATAGGCCCTCCAGATCCCTGCGCTCCTCTAGCCAGAGTCTGGCAGCTACTACCAGGATCAGGAGGTCGAGGATGGGAGGCAGAGCCTTTTGCATCTCTGCCTCTAGGCTGTGGAACGAGCTTCCCCAGAACATCAGACAAATTGGCACCCTACTGGGTTTCAGAAAGAGCCTGAAAACATGGCTATTCGCCAAAGACTAATCCCCGTGACTTTATTTAATAGATCCGGCGGCTGCTCTATATGTCTTGACAGCTAGTGTATTGTAGTACCATCTGACTACTTCCTGTTGGGCGCCAGGATACCCGTAGGGTGACAGTTGCGCGTTACAAATAATAAATACAATACAATACAATACAGCAGATTATAAGATCCTGAGCTCCATACTAGCGGCTCGGCTGCTGCGGCATATGCCAGCCTTGGTACATGAGGACCAGAATGGTTTTATTCCCGCCCGGAACACTGCGCTCAATATTAGAAGGCTCACACGCCTACTGGAGGACTCACACATTGAAGGTCGAGCCCCACTAGTCCTCTCGGTTGATATCGAAAAAGCGTTCGATAGCCTGGAATGGGACTATTTATACACAGTGATGAAGCGCTTCGGCCTAGGCGACGGATACATTAAGTGGGCACGGATCCTATATGCAGCGGCTGTGGCGAGAGTGAGGGTCGGACCTTTAGTATCACATCAGTACCCGGTGGAGAGAGGCACCCGACAGGGGTGCTCCCTGTCCCCCCTCCTGTTCGCCCTAGCGATTGAGCCACTGGCAGCTGAGGCCCGGACGGGAAGATCCTTCACAGGAGTGGGAAGCAGCGATGGGCGGCAGTTTATTTCACTGTACGCCGATGACCTGTTGCTATTCCTTGAAAACGACACGTCAGAGCTAGAAGGGGCGGAAGGAATGTTAGAAAGGTTTGGCGAACTTTCAGGATTGAAAGTTAATTGGGCAAAGACGAGCCTGTTTCCAATGCGGAGGAAAGCCGCCCGGCCTGACCACAGACCATTGCTTACTTGGCAACCGACGTGTCTTAAGTACCTTGGAGTGCACATTTACCACTCAGCTGTGGATATGTTTGAGGGTAATATAGGACGATGTATGCGAGAACTAAAGGGCAGTATGGCCTTTTAGGCCACACTTCCGCTATCCATAGCTGGCCGAATATCATTATTGAAGATGGTTACACTCCAGAGGTTGTTGTATTACTTTCGCGCACTCCCGATTTGGATCGCTGCCTCTTTCTTCCGGCAACTTAAGTCTCAGCTAACCGCATTTCTATGGGGAGCGGGTAGATGCAGAGTGGCACTTGCGACGCTTTCTCGCCCTAAGGATGACGGAGGTCTGGCAGTACCAGACTACGAACTCTATTATCTCGCTGCCCAACTGCAGTTTTATACGCAGGAGGTGGCTCGAGTGTACCGGGGCCCGGAGGACACCAGGATGAGGGGCACGCCTCGACATGTCCTAGCCTATATTGCCTTGCAGCAGAAAATAGCTGCCCGAGACCTGACAATGGAGCAACACACATTGCAACAATGCTGGAACAGGACGCAACGGCGAGCAGGAATTAAGCATCCATATGCCCCGGAAATACCACTAGGTATGCTGACGGCACTGCCGCACGGGGGCGATTGGTCGCGATTACTGCACTGGGAAGAGGCGGGGATACAGGTTATAGGAGACCTTTACGAAAACGGGGCGCTCCTCCCGTTCCAGGACCTTCGGGAACGTTTTGGTCTCTCACGAGGAGGTAACTCCTATACGCGGCAGTGGTAGGGGCGATTCGAACGCATTGGGGGACGGGACTAGCGGAGCCTGAGACGTCCAAGTCTTGCCAGTATACCATGATGGCGGCGGGGACGATTAAGGCGGTGACGTGCCTTTATAATAGGATGCTCCGCGAAACCCTTTCGCCCCTATTGACGCTAAAATCCAAGTGGGAAACTGACTTGGACAAAGAAATACCCGACACGACGTGGGCCCAACTCGTGCGCCGAGCCCGGAATAGCACGAGGAATGCGAGATTCCAGATTATCCACTATTACGTACTGCATAGGGCGTACTTGACCCCTGGTAGAATTAAGAAGTATTTTGGGGCAGAGGAAGCTGCATGTCCTCGTTGTGCGAGGGAGGGGGCGGAACTGGAGCATATGTTGTGGTCTTGCTCGGCCCTCCGAGAATACTGGCAGGCTATAGGAGTGATCCTAGACGAAGTGACAGACAGGAACATTGACTATGATTCGGCGGTGTGTATTCTGCATTGGTTCCCCCATACCCCCAAAAACAAGACCTCAAGCAAATTCATTGACATGGGACTGGTAATAGCCAAAAGGGAGATAACTAGACAGTGGAAGGCGAAGACAGGCCTAACCCACAGGAGGTGGTACACTGAATTTCTGAAATGGGCGACCTGTGATAGCACACACAGATACCAGATGGCCCGTAGGTCTCCTGATGCAAGGGCGCTGGAAGTGGCGGCGGCCTGGGAGATGCTAGTACAGGCCCTCAGAGACAGCATGGAGACAGAGGAGGTGGAGACCCTCAGCGCGAACAGGGATAGCACCCAAACTTAATTGGGAGGACAGCACACGTAGTCACTGAGGAGCTGGACTGATACCTTAGATTGATACATGAACAGAACCTGAGAGCGGATGGTGGGGGGGGGGGGGGGGCTCAGGGGTTGCATAGTGTAAAGGGAGGGGTTTGGGGGGGATTTATATAGATTAGGAGGGTTAGGAATGAAAAGTAGTCAGGCACACGCTGATGCGATCTGTAGATCCTAATGAACAGTAACCACTCATGAGCGGGTTGAGGGATTGTTGCCGCCCAGCCTCCGGGATGTGGGCCTACAGGCTGTGTACAGAGGTGTGACGAATACTATGAAGCGACTCCCAGTTTAATACTGTATTTGTATGATCATTGGTTCGAACAGTGAATGACTACAATAAAACTTACTTAAAAAAAAAAAAATAGTGGGAGGTGCCGCCACCGCCCGACCTCCGTGCGGATAGTGCGACTAAGGTTAGCGTAGTTAAGACGCACCGTTTCTGGTAGTGTGGCCGCCAATTGTATGCCCAGGTAGGGGACTGCACCGTCTGCCCATTGGAAGGAGAATTGTGCTTCTAGGGAGGCCCGCGTGTGTGCCTCCAAGGAAAGGTCAAGTGCTAATGATTTCGTCATGTTCACCTTAAAGCCAGAGGCCTTCGCAAACGCATCCAGGATGGCCGCCCCGGCCGGCAGGGATGCCGCAGGGGAAGCAAAGGAAAGCAAGACGTCATCAGCGTATAAGCTAATCGTGTGAATATAAGCCCCAAATTTAATCCCCTTAATGGTCGGATGCGATCGCATGGCCTGCGCCAGGGGTTCCATATACAGCGCGAAGAGCAGGGGCGAGAGCGGACACCCCTGCCGAGTTCCGCGTTCGATGGGGAATACGGGCGATGAGCAGCCATTCACCCGAACCGACGCCGTGGGGAAGGTATAGCAGTTCAGAACCCACGTACGAAATCTCGCGCCTAACCCTGCCTTGATGAGCACCTGTTCCAAGTACGGCCAGTGGACACGATCAAAGGCCTTCTCCGCATCAATTGCCAACATCATGAACTCTCCCGGCAACCTGGAGGCCCGTTCCACTAAGTGGAGTGCTCTTTTTGTGTTGTCGACCGTCTGGCGCTCCGGTATAAAGCCGGCCTGGTCCGGATCAATCAGACCCGGCATAAGTGGGCCCAGACGCTTCGACAGTATACTGGTGTAAAGCTTCAGATCTACGTTAAGTAACGAGATAGGGCGGTAGGCCCCGCATTGCGTTCGGTCGTTCCCCGGTTTGGGAATGACTGAGATCATGGCACTCATCAGATCTCTTGGGATGGCGCCGGGCTCCGAGAAGGAATTAAAGAGGGCAGTCAACAACGGAGCAACCTGGGGGCAGAATGTTTTGTAGGTGAAGCCATCCGGTCCCGGCGCCTTGGCCAGCTTGAGGCAGGAGATCGCGGCAATTACTTCTTCAGGACGGATCTCCCTGTCAAGGAGTTCTGATTGTTCCGTCGATAAAGCCGGTATGGACACCGAGTCCAGGAAGGCCGCCCCGTCCGCTGGATCCAGAGCAGCCCCCTCGTATAGTGTGGTATAAAAGTCACTAAATGCCTGCGCTATAGCTCCGTCCTCCTTCACTGTGACTCCGTGCTGGGTGTGTATTTCCTGCACCGAGTGTCGCTGCTGCTGTTCGTGGAGTGCCCGACCCAACAGCCTGCCGCATCTGTCGCCTCCCATGTAGTATGCATGTCGTACCCGTAGTGCCGCGTATTCTGCTCTATCTTGATCTAGTGCTGCTAACTGTTGACGTGCCACTCATAACTGTTTCCACACCCGCGGCGCCCCTGTCCTCTGGTGTACCTGCTCCAATTCCTTCGTGCGGGAAGAGAGCTCGTCTCTCTTACGGACCCTCTCCGCATTTTCTGCTGCCGCGATTGCAATGAACTCGCCCCGTATGACTGCCTTGAGTGCTGCCCAATGTGTTGCATGTGAAGTGTCCGTCGGTGTGTTGTGTACCAGGTATTCAGCTATAGCTTCCTTGATCTTGGCCACAACCCCCTGTCTGTGCAGCAGCGTGTCCCTCAGTCTCCAGCAACGGGCACTGCGCCCCACCGGTGGAAAGGTAAACACCGCTGTGAGTGGTGCATGATCGGAAAGGGCTGCCGCTCCTATCTCAACGCTTGACGCCAGCGCTCTAAATGAAGTGGATGTTAGAAAATAATCTAGGCGCGCATAGGTTTTGTGGGCGTTGGAGTAATATGTGTAGTCCCGGTCGCCCGGTTGGAGGGAGCGCCACAAGTCCGTCATACCCAGTTCTGACAATCTGTTCCGTCCCCCCTCCGATAAAGTGCCTGCCTGCGTGGATCGCTGCGCTGACCTGCCAAGTAGGTTGTCAAAAACTAAATTGAGGTCCCCCCAACCAGAACGTGTCTATCAGGTGCCGCTGCTGCTTCAGTAAGCACTTGGTGGAAGAACTTCTCCTGCCCCTCATTTGGCGCACAAACCGCAATCACCGTGAAGGTGTGAGCACCCAGTGAGAACCTGCAGGATAGGAGTCGCCCTTTAACCTCTGTCCCCCGGTGTAACTGCTTCCCCTTAAATCGCTTTGACACCAGGAGCGCCACCCCAGCAGTCTTTGTGGTCGTGGATGAGAAAAGTTGTGTCTGAAAGTGACGGGATTTAAGCCTATGACAATCCTTAGTTAGCAAATGCGTTTCCTGGAGGAGACAGATATCTGCTTTTGAATTCTCCAGCAGGGACAGCACCGCTCGCCGCTTAACCGGACTGTGCCCACGCACATTCAACGTGAGCACACTCAACTCAGTCGCAGGCATAAGGAGTCATACCCCACACGCTCTCTGAGAAAACTTCCAGTGGCCAAAACATCAGCCAAGCCCTGTCTCGCAGCTGCCCCGGCCACCCAGGACCCTCAGATCTGCGCAATTCACCACACCCTTTCAGTCCAACATTCACTCGGATCCGGAGTTCCTCCCCCTTACCAACAACACCCCCCTCCCCACAATGAACAAAACCCTTGACAGCCCCCCACCCACCGGCAATCCCAAGATGCCAACATTGATAGTCCTTCATCCAGAGATGAATGGGAAAGGTCTCTCCCAGTCCAGAAACCCCCTTTTCCTGACTGGCCAAAGAAGCAAAACAGTCTCTCCCCACCCCTCCACCTGCCAAGGAGACCACCCTCCCTCCCCTTTCCCCAACTTGAAGAATACCAAAAATAGTCCTGTCCAACATCCATAGTTGTAGACGAGAAGGTTGGGACACCTTCGGGGGAATGTGTCGGAGTCCAATACCTCCGCCCCCGCCGCCGACTCAGTCGGCCCCAATCCCCACTGTCTCATCAAAAGCCCTCGTGCAACCTCATCGTTGGTTATCTGCTGTCGGAGGTTGCCAGTCCCAGCGCTACGGTTTCTACCGCAGCACGGCGACCATCTTCGATCTCTTGCGCGGCCGGGCGCCTCGGTCTTCGTCGTCGCCGTTGCTGTTTCCACTGCCCAGGGCCGTCCGTGCCATTTGCTCCCCCTCCAGGCTGATCGTCATCCTCCGTCGGTTCCTCGAAGCCTAGCAATTTGCATGCATCCCTGAAAGACTGCAACTGGTGAACCTTGTTGTCCAGCTTAAACACCAGGCGAAAGGGGTGACCCCAGCTATATGGGATGTCGCCTCGCAGTTCTGCGGTGATCGGTCGGAATGACCGTCGTTTCTCCAGGGTGATGGAGGCGAGGTCCTGATATAGAGTCGGCGAGTGGGCACCATATGAGATGGTTCCGATCTGGCACGCTTTTCTAAAGATCTCCTCCTTCATGCGGAAGTCCTGCACGCAGACAAAGATGTCGGCCGGTTGGGACGAGGCCGCCCTGGGCGGGCCCGTCCTATGGGCCCTGTCCAACCGAAGCGTTGAGTCCGCCGGTTGGCCCAGGATGTGGTTGAAGAGGCCTTGGGTGAAATGGAAGAGGTCGTCTGTGTCGGGAGCCTGCTTCACTCCCCGAATCCTGATGGTGTGCCGCCGGGAGCGGTTCTCCAGGTCCTCGGCGTGAGAATGGAGGTCCACCTGTTGGTCGTGAATACGGACTATTTCTTGCCGCAGCGCCTCTATTTCTACATCTCGCCCATCGCATTTGGTCTCTAGGTCCGCCACTCTTTCTCCTATGGCGTCAATGTCGCGTCGGACTTCCCGTATTTCCTCCTGTAGTTCCCTCTTCAACGCGTGGATGTCCTCTCGCAGGCCAGCGAAGAGGGATTCTAGAAAGGTCTTTGTGATAGTCTCCTCAATGTCCGCCTTTCCCGAGGGTGGAGAGTCCGTGGTCTTCTTTTCCGTGCCGGTCCGTTGGCTGGATGTGGCGGTGTCCGTCCGCTTCCCCATTGTGCTGGGAGTGAATAGATCCTTAATAGTCCTGTCCTTCTGGATTCTCCCCGAGGACATGTCACTCAGGGCCTCCCCGGCCCGGACACCACCAGTGCTGCTTGACGGCGTGAGTTCCGGCAACGAGGGTGCAAGAAAGTTCGACGGGTCGGTCCGGTATTCAGGGGAGCTCACCTAGGGCTGCGCCAGGAGCCCGCCTTTCCCTGCTCCGGTGCCGAGGAGACTACACTCTGTCACTGCCCAAACCCAGGGTGTTGCTCCTGTCCGGGCACTGGCCTCTATTTGCCCACCGAGCGCCTCCCTGTTCTGCTCGCAGTCTTGGGGCCTAGCAGGGCTTCTAGGATGCCACACAAGGGGCAGCTCCGACCAGCGAGTGGCTCAAAATGGCGGAAGCAAACTCCAGTGCGAATCAGGCGCTTCCGTTCGATTCCCCCTGTGGGCTCTACCTCGGCGCTTCCGAAACCCTCTGGGCCTGGTCGACGCGCCGACACTCTCAGCCGCCACTCGGGTACGATTCCTCCCCTCTGCTCCTCACCTCAGTCCCTGGGGCTCGGGTTCTGTGTTCCGTCCGCCGTGCTCCGCGGTCGGGCCCACTTCGCCTGGCCGCCAGCCCGTCCGCCGTCAGAGATCTGTCTCTGCCGCTACCACCGCAACTGTGTGTTCGCGGGTCCGCAGTAGCCCCCGGACAGTGTCGTCCCAGGGGCCTCGCGCTGTCAACGCGCGGGCCGGACCCTCCGCTCCGGCATCGGCTCTCGCGTAGTCTGGCGCCACCCAGTCGGACTGCCTCGCCGGGGCCCAAGGCCACGCCCGCGGCTCCTCTCCGCTAGGCCCAACCCGACCTCGCTCACAGCGGCACTTCTCCCTCTGTTCCGGGTGGCCCCAGCGTCGTCCGGTTCTCTCCTCCCGGTGCAGACCTCTCCCGGCTGTAAGCGCTCTCCGACGGGGCCCACTGATGGGGGATTGAAGCGCTGCAATGGTGCTATAAAGACGGCCGGCGGTGGGAGCTCTCGGAGACACGTCCGCTCACACCGCCATCTTGGCCACGCCCCCCATATCTGCTTTTAGACGCCGTTTTCCATTCGTCACCATTACGAATGCGCACCAAATGATACGCACCTCGAAGATCTAATTTGGTGTAGATCACAGCGGTCTTCACCTGGTCCAAAAGAACTGGGATCAATGGAAGGGGGTACTTGTTCTTTATTTTGATCTTATTCAATGCTCTATAAATCAATACAAGTTCTTAATTCCCCATTTGCCTTAGGAATAAAAAAACAACCGAGAGGCCGCAGGTGACTTAGATGGGCGTATAAATCCGTTTTCCAAGCACTGATCAAGATATTGTCTCAAATGTTGGTTTTCTTTTTCTGATAATGCATATATCCGACAGTTAGGCACACATGAACCAGGCACAAGATCAATTTGACAGTCGTATGACCAATGAGGAGGGAGGGTCGCTGCTTTTGCTTCACTGAAGACTTCTTTAAATTCCTCATAGGGAGTTGGTAGCACAGTTTCTTTCTCTTCCGTGGTTGCAATTTGTCCCGTTGTAGATTCTTTGGTCTTTAACCCCTTCGCTGCTCATGACGAGCTCAGCTCGTCATGAGGCACGGTTGAGCTGTGCTCATGACGAGCTGAGCTCGTCATGAACAATGGGGATTCAGGGAATGCAGCACAGGAGGGGAATCTCTCAAGCACCCAAGGTGTTAAACATGTGGAGTGACAATATTGAGAAAGAAAAACAAGTTCCCTTTTTTGCCAATCTATTAAAGGTTTATGCAAGCAAAGCCAAGGCATTCCTAAAATAAAGCCATATTGTGGGGCTTGGATTACATCGAAATGAACTTCCTCTTTATGCTGTTGGTTATTTGTATCTATGCAGAACATCTGAATTTTAGAGGTTTGCATGGTAACAGGGCCTCCAGACAACATTTTGCCATCTACTGCTTGCACAATTTCTGGAGTGACCTTTTTCTCAGTGACCTTTTTCTCACAAGCAATTTGTAACCGTTGAGTTGTTTCAAAATCTACGAAATTCCCTGTTGCGCCTGAGTCTATTAGGACTTCCATTTGGTATATTTTTGAAGTCAACTGAATTTGTACTGCCGAACGGAAGTGAGATTTGTAGTTGGATACACAGGAATTTATTGATGGGAAGGCAATGGTTCCCACGAGATCCCCTTCTAAACATCTTGGGCACAATAGTTTCCCGACGTTTGCTCAGTTGTAGTCACAGCCACAGACTTGTTAGCACTCACAGTCTTACCTTTAGGTTTTATTGTGCAATCTTTCACGAAATGTCCCTTTCCACCACAATAAAGACACTGGCCATTTTTACGTCTATTATCTTTTTCATCTTTAGACAATGGTTGCCTAAGAGTCCCGATTTCCATTGGTTCTGTAGTTGTTTCTGAACTACTAAGTTGATTTCTGGGTTTACTGTCGAACTTCCAACTTGATTTATCATATTTTTTCCTGTCAGTTCTTCTTTCGGACAGTCTATGATCCAGACGTAAAGTTAGATTGACTAACTCTGAACAAGTAGTTGGTTGAGGATCGATTTGCGCAAGAACGTCTTTCAGATCATCTTTTAACCCTTGATAAAAGAGTGCTGCCCTCTTTTCTTCAGGCCACGAGGTTTCTGCAATTAACCTATTGAAATGTGACAAATAGGAAATAAGGTCTCTATTCCCTTGTCGTAGCTGTAATAGTTCGCAATCTGCGGACAGAGTCACCAGTGGCGGCTGGTGACATTTGAAATTGGTGTGGCGTAAAATTGGCGGTGGAGAAAAAAATACAGGAACAAACACCACACAGTACCATACAAAGAATAGAAACCAACCCCACATCAAAACTAATTCAGCGCGCTATGTGAAAGTGAACTCAGCATGTTCATAAAGTGATCACATATGTTAGAAAATATTCATTTCGTGAAACCATCATGCAGTGTTAGAGGCTTAGCTTATGAGTAGCTTCAAATAGAATGAAAACACAAAACAGGTATTACAGCAAATTTTGCCTGCAGCGGGCACCAATGCATTGTACATTCCATACCTTGCAAATACATATACAGGGTAAATTTACGCGATGAAAACTGCCCAGATTTGAAAATGTGGGATACTTTTTTTTTCAGCTGAAACACGCTAATTGAGGGCCACTTTCATTTTAATGCCCAGATGTATTTGCTGTGCTAGTCCGACCCTGGCTGTTCCACGTATTCCGAGTGAATTTATCAATAAATAACACATGACTCAACCCCCAGTGGCTCCAATTGCCCTGTTGGTCCAGTGTCACTCCGAACTGAGGGAGTTCTTGCTGGGTCAGAGGTGCACTCACACGGAGCTGTTTACATAACGTGCTCGCCGTGCAAACCGTAGCAGCCCTCTCAATTGACTCCAGTGACGCCATTTAAACTTATTTAATTAATGTTTAACTTATCGCAGATACTGTTTTTAACACTCCATCGATCGTCAGCCCCTCCTTATCCTCTCACTCCCAAATATACAATTTGGCACCAGCATGACTGAGCTAAACTGTGTGAATCAGGCGAGTGACGAAGGTGCTGGTGCTGACAAGTTCGTGTCTAGTCAGAGGCCAGTCACTCCTCTGATGTCCCTACTTGTTCGGTGTGCAGGGGAATGCCAGTTCTCTTGTGTCAGTGAATTAACGAGACACGCGTTTGTGCCTGCTGCCTGGCACTATGACTATGAGAGATGGAAACAAACATACAAACTACTGCCACAAACGGATGAGAGAAACTCGCACTTTATTTACTCGGAACTTTTATACAGAATGCAAAGCATGACTGTATTTTCGGCTGAATTGGGTTAAATGTTACAACTCATTTACACACAGTCACAGTGGCCCTTATTTAAGGCAACCCAAGGAACGTGCCTACAATGTACAGTCTTCAGAGTTTATTCGATCTTATATTGTTTTCATTTTTAATTATTATGTATGCACATGCACAATGGCACTCACCACATGGGAAGGAAGTCGGAACGGGAAACCAAGAATCAGGCGTGAGCGCTCTCACTGCACAGGACCATCCCTTCCCAGAGCAAGGGCAGGTGGCACGGCGACATCGCATCCCACCTGCCCCATCACAGTCAGGCACGGGTTGCCAAATGCAGCCGCAAGAAGAACTCAGAGCATCCATAGAAGCACCAAGCACCTGCACGCCACTGCCAACGGTCCCGAGCCGGCGCACAAGGAGGCATGCATGAGCTGAGCATCCCGGGTGACAGGGTAAAGGAGTCCCGGCGCGAGGCGCAACACAATCCACCTCAACCCCCAGACTAGAGAGCTTCTTCTTCACCCCTCTGAAACCCGCCTCCTTAACGAAATCCCCCTCACTCCGAAGCCGGCAGAGACAGGCAACATTTAAATACTTAAGTATAATTTACATGCGATATGTATGTATGTATGTATGTATAGGCGTTCTTTTATAGCGCTATAACTGTCACCCGACGGGCATACTGGCGCTTAGACTGTTATGACACAATACATGATGTTTCCAGCTTCCAATCTATTTACATTGTTCTGGGGAACAGATGGGTCTTTAATGCTGTTTTAAAGGAAGAAAAATCTTCCAGGCCCCTCAGGCCTAGCGGTAGAGAATTCCACAGCTGCGCTGCGGTAAACCTGAAGGACCGGCCACCCATCCGGGACCTCAGAAACTTGGGTACTACCACCAAGTAATCCGAGGCTGACCGGAGTGGTCTTGGAGGGATGTACCATGAGAAAAGGTCCTGCAGAGGAGACGGGCCTTGTCCGTTTAGAGCCCTAAAAACCAAACACAAAGCTTTGAAGTTCACCCGTTGAGAGATTGGCAACCAATGGAGGTCCCTAAGTGCCTTGGCAGAAGAGTCCAGGCGGCGTCGCGAGAGTGCCAGTTTGGCAGCAAAATTCTGTACTCGTTGGAGTTTTCCTAGCAGAGTAACTGGTGCCCCCAGAAGCAGTGCGTTGCAGTAGTCGAGACGACTTAAAATTATGCTCCGCACTACCTCTGGTCTGGCCTGTACCGGGATCAAGGGTAGAATCTTTCGCAATGATCCAAGTAATGCCATACAAGTGGCCACCGTTTTGTTCACTGATGTGTCCAGCTGTAAGTCGGAACTAAACATTACCCCCAAATTCCGAACCGATTCGGCAGGCAGACTAGTACCTTGGAAATCAGGAGGCCAAAAACCCTGTGGTAGGGGTCTGGGGGTCCGATCCATAGAGCAATGTAGCACCTCGGTTTTCGAGCTGTTAAATTGTAGGGAGTTGTTAGCCAGCCATTCTGCCGTGTTGCTCATGCATCGATGGAAGACCTCCTGTGACACCCCGTCCTTACCCCCAAACGAATAGATAAGTTGGGTGTCATCGGCGTAGTTGGTGACTATTATGCCAAAAGATTTAATCAGCGTGATCAGGGGACGGAGGTAAAGATTGAAAAGAATGGGGCTGATGGCCGAGCCCTGGGGTACTCCCTGACCAACCCTCCTGATGTTGGATTTAAAGGGTGGCAGGGCAACTACCTGGTGCCTTTGATCGTAATATGACACCAGCCATTCAAGGGCGAAGCCCGACACCCCAGCCTCCGTCAGCCAATTTCCAGCAATCTGGAACCCGTGCTGAAGTGAGAGACTGGCGACAGATGGAAAAAAGTGGGGGAAACAGCTCTTCACGAAAAAGTTTCCAGAATTTGGGTGGAAGAGGATCAGAAGGTGAGCCAGAGGACACCCCGTCAGCCAAAGAGCAGAAGTCCTCAAAAGATGGTAGAGGAAAGTTGCTCAGCTCACCTGATTTAGAACACTCCTTCCTATTCTCAAACGAGATGGAATCGTGCACAGCACGGCCAGTTGACGAGGGAAGATTGTTTAAGATGTTGGCAATCTTATCCTCAAAGGCCTGTGCTAGCGAATCACAGAGAGCTTGAGAGGCCAGGATGACATTTTTGGTACAGCCAGGATGGGCCACGTCCTTTACGATCTTAAATAAGGCCTGAGATTTATTTACAGCTGCCATCAAAGATTCTTCTAAGAATCTAGCTTTGGCAAGCTTGATCTGGATTTTATAGGACGCCAGTGCTTGTTTGAAGAGGACTCTATGTGATTCCAGGTACTGTTTCCTCCAGGTCCGCTCAGCCTGTTTACATTGGAGCTTGAGCTGCCGAAGTTCTTCTGAGTACCATGGCATAGCAAGATTAGTCCTATCTTTTATTTTTCGCAGTGGGGCCACATAGTCCAGAGAAGCCGAGATTCGCTGACAGAGAGTCTCGTAACTTACGTCCACATTCGCTCCCAATACAAAGCCATCTGGCAGCAGAGAGGGCAAGATCGTTTGTTTGAGGAGTCTAGACCATTGTCTCCCCATTCTAGTGCCCCCCACACTCCCTTTCTTTAATGGAGCACTAGTGCACGAGATGGAGAACTGGACGAGGGCGTGATCCGTCCAACACTGAGGCAGGACGTCACGTATAGCCGTTCGACAAGCGTCAGCAAAAAGTAGATCAAGAATATGGTCCTTTGAATGGGTTTTGGAGAGTACCAGTTGTTGTAGCTCAATATTATGACAAGCTTGGACCAGCTCTACATAGGCCGTCTTGGTCGGTCCCTCTGACCAAAGATTGAAATCCCCTAACACCATCAACTTTGTGTGGGAGTGGGAGAGATCGTATATTAAGTCTATGAGCTCAGGTACAGCAGATAACGAGCTAGCCGGGGGTCTATAACATAGTAGACCTGTGAATAGCACGCCTCCTTGGTCCTTGATGGAGAAACCCAATGTTTCGCACCCAGCGATTGCCTTGATGATAAGCTGGGAGACGTCAAGAGTCTGCCTAAAAATTAATCCAGTTCCACCTCCTCTGGCTCCCACCCTGGGATTATGCATTATTTTGAAGCCAGGGGGACAAGCTGTCCCCAGTTCCACCGAGCTAGTCGGTGTTGTCCAAGTCTCTGTCATGAAGAGTACGTCTAGATGGTAAGACTCGATAAGTAACGCAATTTCTTCACAGTGTTTGATGAGAGATCTCACATTCAACAAGCCACAGGACAAGGCAACTGGGTGCTTACTGGTGATATTATACTTTCGGTTACTGAGTGAACCGAGATTAAGGCGTAAAAGTTAATCGCGGGAATAAGAGTAAGAAGTTACATCTTGGTTCCGAGAGGCAGAACTTTTGGCGCCCGGCGCATCCTGTGCGCGAACGGGCGCAAACGGGCTTACCTCTGGCGCACCTCCGGCGCGCCCGCTGCGCGCCTACGCTGCACGCTTTAGGGGCGTCCATCATATATAGCCGTATAAGCAAGAGTCCTGTAGTGCGATCACTAGCCCCCCAACCAAAATGGTGCCAGCAATTCGGCACTCCCTGGTTCCCTCACTCACCCAAGATGGCGGCTACCAACACCGCAGCGCGATGTCCCCAGGAGCCCTAAGGTGCCCTGAAGAGCTCAAATTCCCGCAAAGTGCGGAATGAGGTCACAATTATAGTGCGGGTAAGAGTGGTACTAATAAAACGCTATGAGAGAGGTAGCGCCTAGCGCCAAGATCGACAGCGCGAGCGCGCAGTAAAGTAGATTAATTTTAAAATAATTAATACAGCAATGAGGCAATAGATTCTGCAGCGCGCAATGGTGATGTAAGTCTGACCTGTCGATGGGGAAGTTCTGCTTTTATGCACTTCCAGACGCAAGAGTCCTGTAGTGCGATCACTAGCCCCCCAACCAAGATGGCGCCAGCAATTCGGCACTCCCTGGTTCCCTCACTCACCCAAGAAGGCGGCTACCAACACCGCAGCGCGATGTCCCCAGGAGCCCTAAGGTGCCCTGAAGCGCTCGAATTCCTGCAAAGTGCGGAATGAGGTCACAATTATAGTGCGGGTAAGAGTGGTACTAATAACACGCTATGAGAGAGGTAGCGCCTAGCGCCAAGATCGACAGCGTGAGCGCGCAGTAAAGTAGATTAATTTTAAAATAATTAAAACAGCAATGCGGCAATAGATTCTGCAGCGCGCAATGGTCATGTAAGTCTGCGATATGCGATAATAATACATAATAAAATATTATATAAAACTTACCTTGGCTTCCCGCGCCGACTCCCGAGACTGCAGACTTCCGACTCCCGCCGTCCTGGATTTTGAATGCGTCTGACGTGGTCTGGGCTCTCGTCAACAGGAAGGCTGCAGGCAACCTTCCTCCCCTCCACCGCAGCCAGCACCGATTGCTTCGGACGGCTGCCCCAACAGCGTCATTTCTCTCAGTCTGTATGCTGCAGAGAACGGAGAGGAGGAAGCGGAGTACTTAATCGCTGTATCCTATCTACTTTATCAGAGAGCATTGCAGTGGCATTCCTAGCTTCAGTTAAATCTGTTTGCATCTGAACAATAACCCTCATTAAATCATCCATGGTGGCCATAATGTCAAAACTCTCAGACCGGGAGGAATATTATTTGTGGGCTCACTATTCTGTCAGGTTGCTTCTTCCTCAGGGTCTGGAGTGATGATATAAGGGGCCCACCTCTCAATACCTCCAACTCTGATTGTAATGATTACACAGAGTATTGAAGTGATTAAGCGGGGGGAAAGGGAATTAGGAAGGGAACAGCTGGGAAGGAGATCTGAAAAGGAAAAGTTACTCGCAAACAAAAATACACGCACTTTCCTTCGCACAAAGACATAAATTAGGACATCAGATTCTGTCCTTCAATCAGGAACTAGCTTAAGAGCTTCGTGGCTTGCGTTTATTCAGACAATCAGACTCTTAGTTGACCTTTCTTAGATCCGCTATATTGTGGCGATAATACTTCACTTCAATATCAACTGCTCAAAGGCATAAGCGGCAGAACTTGGTTTAGGTCTTTCTATGACTAGGTTTTCAATCACCTAAATAATCAGTGTCTTATATTTCCTTATTTTATGTGACTTAAAAGTGTTCCCAAAAACATTCATGGAACTACTATAGAACAAGAATCGCACTTGTGAATATGGTAATGAGCTAGAGAAAGCATGCATAGAATTTCTACTGAACAAGAATCACACTCGTGAATAAGGTAAATGATCTTGAAAATCAAATTGAATGTTCCTAATAAATCACTGAAATGGTTTTAACAAGATTCGCAATCTTACCTGTAGAGTGGACCTCTGTCTCCTTTCTCTCACTCTGCTCCTTCACTCGTTTTTCTATCCTTTCTATCTTTCACCTTTCTGCATCTCTGCTCTTTTGTGCATTATTTCTGCCCAATTTCCCTTTCTCTCCCTCTGCTCCTTCACTCGTTTTTCTACCCTTTCTATCTTTCACCTTTCTGCACCTCTGCTCTTTTGTGCCTTATTTCTGCCCATTTTCCCTTTCTCTCCCTCTGCTCCTTCACTCGTTTTCACTCGTTTTCACTCGTTTTTCTACCCTTTCCATCTTTCACCTTTCTGCCCTTTTCTGCATCTCTGCTCTTTTGTGCCTTATTTCTGCTTATTTTCCCTTTTTTCTTTATCCCTTCTTTCCTCCCTTTAACTTTCCCCGCCGCTGCTGCCCTCGCGGCCCCTCCCCCCCCCAGCGCGACCGGCCCAATCCAGCTCTTCTCCCCGCTCCCGCCTCCCAGCTGTCCAGCCCTACTTAATGGCGGCCACTGGTGCACCGAAAGCTCGTCAAAGGCAAGCACGTCTGCGCCCGTCCGCGACCCGTCCGCGACCAGCACCAGGAACCCTGGACCTCCGCCCCGCCAACGCTACGACCCAGCAGCACTCCACGCACTCAACCCAGGCTGCAACAACAACTGCAAGCTAGCATCACCAGCCGACACCCATGGACCCTTCAGCTGTCACCGCTGCCGGCACACCTGCAGCACCGCCAAGAACAAGGAACCAGCACAACCCGCCCCCAAGAACACAACCGAACCGAAGACCCTGCAATGCATCCTCCTCAACGTCCGATCCCTCCACAAACACGCCACAGAAATCTGGGACCTCTTCGACAGCACCACCCCGGACGTAGCATTCTTCACCGAAACCTGGACCAACGCCACCTCGGGACCGGACATCGCCATCGCCATCCCCCAAGGATACAAGATCTCCAGGAAGGACCGCCCCACCCACCCAGGAGGAGGAATCACCATCGTCCACAAATCCAGCCTCCGCCTGAGCACACTCCCTGACGAGTCCACAAAACTGATGGAACACCTTCACTTCAAGATACTGGCCAGCCCCACCGCCGCCCTCCGAGGAACCCTCATCTACTGACCCCCTGGACCCCGCGGACCCTTCGCCAACTCCATCACGGACATTATCTCCCCGCAGGCCATCGCATCCACCAACTACACCCTGCTGGGAGACCTCAACTTCCACCTCAACAATCAACTGGACCCCAACACCACATGCCTCCTGGACAACCTCCACAACATTGGACTCTGCCAGATCGTGACAGAGCCCACGCACTCAGCAGGACACACACTCGACCCCCTCTTCACTACAGGAAACTCCATCACCTTCAGCCACACCACCGAACTCCCATGGACCGACTATCGTTGCGTCCACTTCACCTTCAGAACACACACCATCCACAGACACCAGCACCTGCTTCCAGAAAGAAACTGGACCAAAATCACCAACGACCAGCTCACCTCCTCACTCAACAACTCCACCCCAACCATCGCGGAAAACGACGACCCCAACACCGCAGCTCGAACCCTGCATAGATGGATCTCGGACAGCACCAACACCATAGCCCCCTCAAGAAAAACAACAATACCCATGCCAAGAAAGCCAGATGGTTTACCACCGAACTTCGAGAGTCCAGGCGCACATGCCGCTGCCTCGAAAAGGCCTGGAGAAACACCAAATCCACAGAAGCCCACAACAACTTCAGAGCCGCCACCAACGCCCACCATCAACTCATCAGAGAAACGAGGAAAAAAGCGATTGAAGACAGAATCTCCACCAACGCACACACCAGCAAGGAACTCTTCAGCATCATCAAGGAGTTCGCCCAACCCACCAGCGAGTCTACTGACATCCCTCCCTCACAAGACCTCTGCGACAAACTCAGGCACACAAGACCTCTGCGACAAACTCAGCACCTTTTTCCACCACAAAATCAAGAGCATCTACGACAACTTCGACAAAGACAACCAACACACTGAACCCTCACGAACCACAACCGACACCCGGAAACCAGAGATTGATGACTGGAAAGCCCTCACCATCGAAGACACACTGAAGACAATGAAGTCAATCCACTCAGGGGCTCCCACGGACCCCTGCCCCCACCACATCTTCAACCGAGCCACCGATACCATCGCACCCATGCTCCACCACACCATCAACCGCTCCCTGGCGACCGCCTCGTTCCCCGACGACTGGAAACACGCCGAGGTCAACCCCCTCCTAAAGAAACCCTCAGCGGACCCCACCGACCTCAAAAACTACAGACCCATCTCCCTGCTCCCTTTCCCAGCGAAAGTCATTCAGAAAGCCATCAACAGCCAACTCGCCACATTCATTGAAGAACACAACATCCTCGACTCCTCCCAATCCGGCTTCAGAAAAAACCACAGTACGGAAACCGCCCTCCTTGCTGCAACAGACGACATCCGCACCCAACTGGACAAAGGAGAAACAGTAGCCCTCCTCCTCCTAGACCTATCAGCGGCGTTAAACACAGTCTCCCACCGCACCCTAATACGCAGACTCTACGACGCAGGAATCCAGGACAAGGCCCTCGACTGGATCTGCTCCATTCTCTCCGGCAGGACGCAACGGGTCAGACTCCCCCCTTTCCTCTCAGACCCCACACCTACCACCTGCGGAGTCCCCCAGGGCTCCTCCCTCAGCCCGACGCTCTTCAACGTCTACATGGCTCCACTTGCCCCCATCGTCAGAACCTACGGACTCAACATCGTGTCATACGCAAACGGCACCCAGCTCATCCTCTCCCTAACCAACGAGCCCAACACCACCAGACGCAACTTTCGAGAAGGCATGGAAGCCGTCGCCAAATGGATGAGAAACAGCTGCCTACAACTAAACACCAACAAAATAGAAGTACTCATCATGGGCCCAAACCCCGACGCCTGGAGCGACACCTGGTGGCCCACCGCCCTCGGAAACCCGCCAACCCCCACAGACCACGCACGCAACCTGGGAATCATCCTGGACTCCGAGCTCAAAATGGACCGCCAGATCAACTCTGCCTCATCTTCCTGCTTCCACACCCTCCGCCTCCTTCGTAAGACCTTCAAATGGATCCCCCTCGAACACCGAAAGACAGTCACTCACGCCCTGGTCACCAGCAGACTTTACTACGGCAACGCACTCTACGCCGGAATAAACAAAAACCTCATCCGTAAGCTACAGAACATCCAGAACGCCGCCGCAAGACTGGTCCTCAACCTGCTAAAACACTGCCACATCTCCCAGCACCTGCGCACACTCCACTGGCTCCCCGTCGAGGCGAGAATCACCTTTAAGATGCTCACCCACGCACACAAGGCCCTCCACGGCACCGGACCAGCATACCTGAACAGCCAGCTCAAATTCCAGGCACCCCAAAGGAACCTACGATCAGCCCAGCTCTCCTATGCCGTGGTCCCCCGCACCAGAAAGACCAGATCGGGAGGCCGCTCCTTCTCCTTCCTCGCGGCCAAAGCATGGAACGCCCTTCCGCTCCACCTCAGACAGACAATATCGCTCCCCATCTTCGCAAGAAACCTCAAAACCTGGCTCTTCGACAGACCCCCTCCTTGATGGAATGGAACCTGCACCCCCCCACCCCTAGCGCCTTGAGACCCTTACGGGTGAGTAGTTGCGCTTTAACAAACTCCTGATTGATGGATTGACTCTACTTCTGAATCTGGGTTAGTGACAGGTAATCCCCCCAAAAGCTAGCCTCACCGGGAGCCCATCAAGAAGAGAAGTCTCCGCAGATTCTAAACTCCTCCTGCAGCTCAGCGAGAGTTGTAGCAGTCTTCAGGCACCCAGAACTCTCCACCGATCAAAAGAAGAAAGCTGGCCTCGCAGAGAAACGGAGCCCCAAGATCCTCTTCCTCCATCACCAAAAGACGCTGAATAGTGAGCACGGGGAACTGGGCGCGGCCGCTGACATCATCGTAGGCACGCCCTGTGCAAAACCTCACGCATCTCGCGTGAGGTGCCGAACCACATGCATCTAGCGTGAGGTGCCAATCCTCACGCATCTAGCGTGAGGTGCCAATCCTCACGCATCTAGCGTGAGGTGCCGACCCTCACGCATCTCGCGTGAGGTGCCGACCCCCACGCATCTCGCGTGAGGTGCCAAACCTCACGCATCTAGCGTGAGGTGCCGAACCTCACCCATCTAGCGTGAGGTGCTAATCCTCACGCATCTAGCGTGAGGTGCCGACCCTCACGCATCTAGCGTGAGGTGCCGAACCTCACGCATCTAGCGTGAGGTGCCGACCCTCACGCATCTAGCGTGAGGTGCCGACCCCCACGCATCTCGCGTGAGGTGCCAAACCTCACGCATCTAGCGTGAGGTTCCGAACCTCACGCATCTAGCGGGAGGTGCCGAACCTCACGCATCCCACGTGAGGTGCCGAACCTCACGCATCTAGCGTGAGGTGCCAAACCTCACGCATCTAGCGTGAGGTGCCGAACCTCAAGCATCTAGCGTGAGTTGCCAAACCTCACGCATCCCGCGTGAGGTGCCGAACCTCACGCATCTCGCGTGAGGTGCCGAACCTCACGCATCTCGCGTGAGGTGCCGAACCCACACATCTCACGTGAGGTGCCGAACCTCACGCATCTCGCGTGAGGTGCCGAACCTCACGCATCTAGCGTGAGGTGCCAAACCTCACGCATCTAGCGTGAGGTGCCAAACCTCAGCATCTCGCGTGAGGTGCTGAACCTCACGCATCGCGCGTGAGGCGTCGAACCTCACGCATCGCGCGTGAGACGCCGAACTTCACGCATCGCGCGTGAGGCGACGGACCTCACGCATAAGGCGCCGGACCTCACGCATCGCGCGTGAGATGCCGGACCTCACGCATCGTGCGTTAGGCGCCGAACCTCACACATCGCGCGTGAGGCGCCGGACCTCACGCATCGCGAGTGAGGTGCAGAACCTCACAAATCACGCGTGAGGTGCCGATTCTCACACATCTCGCGTGAGGCGCCGAATCTCACGCATCTCGCGTGCGCTGCCGAATCTCACGCATCTCGCACTAGGGCATGCTGTGGTGGGAGGGGTCTGCAGGCACTGCCAATGGCGCTGGGGCAGGCTGTGGTGGGAGGCAGGAGGGGTATGCAGGCACTGCCGATGGCGCTGGGTCAGGCTGTGGCGGGAGGAGTCTGTAGGCATTGCCGCTGGGGCAGGCTGTGGTGGGAGACGGGAGGGGTATGCAGGCTCTACCGATGGCGCTGGGGCAGGCTGTGGTGGGAGGCGGGAGGGGTATGCAGGCACTGCCAAAGGCGCTAGGGCAGGCTGTGGTGGGAGGCGGGAGGAGTCTGCAGGCACTGTCGATGGCGCTGGGGCAGGCTGTGGTGGGAGGCAGGAGGGGTATGCAGGCACTGCCGATGGCGCTGGGTCAGGCTGTGGCGGGAGGAGTCTGTAGGCATTGCCGCTGGGGCAGGCTGTGGTGGGAGACGGGAGGGGTATGCAGGCACTGCCGATGGCGCTGGGGCAGGCTGTGGTGGGAGGCAGGAGGGGTATGCAGGCACTGCCAATGGCGCTGGGGCAGGCTGTGGTGGGAGGCGGGAGGGGTATGCAGGCACTGCCGATGGCGCTGGGGCAGGCTGTGGTGGGAGGGGTATGCAGGCACTGCCGATGGCGCTGGGGCAGGCTGTGGTGGGAGACGGGAGGGGTATGCAGGCACTGCCGATGGCGCTGGGGCAGGCTGTGGTGGGAGGCGGGAGGGGTCTGTAGGCATTGCCGATAGGGCTTGGGCTGGCTGTGGTGGGAGGCGGCTGCAGGCACCGCCGATCTTCTGTAAATATGCCAAAATAGTTTCTTACAGATGAAAATATACAGTCAGTGGCGAACAAGGAGCTAACAGAACAAGAATTGGCGGCCGTGAAACGAAAATCGTCCGCGAAATAATAGTTTAAAAAAAACGGGGAAATAACGCGAGTGTGACGCAAAATCGGCCGTGAAATGAAAGAAAAACAAGTCGGATGGGGTGGGGGCGGGGGAGAAGGAGAGTGAGCAGCCTTTGATGAGCGAGTGGGGGAGGAGAAACGAGAGACACTGCCTGGCGGCCGTGAAAGTGAAAGCTCTTGGCATTGCTGTGGGGAGGGGGGAGGAGAAATGCGACACGGCCGAAAAACCTTTGATAACAGCAGGGGGCGGTGAAGCTGCTGGCGGAAGATGGCTGGCTTTCATGTGCACGCGCATTTTATGTCAATGCGCTTGCGCATTGAGCTTGCTTATCACGGGCACTGCATGGAATCGCCTGATGGATAAGCTCTGGATAAGCCCCTATATTCTCGCAAGCGCATTGACAGGCGAGACCTAAAAAAAGGAATTGGCAATGCAGTAGTTCTCGCATTACTGAAAGTTTAAGCTATTGGCATTGCATTATTATTAGCAACGCCAATAGCTCAAACTTTCAGAAATGCGAGACCTATTGCATTGCAAATGCTTGTTATAGATTGGTGTGGATCTCCTTCTTGAGTCGTGTTGTCATTTATTAATCATTTTGTGAATTTTGCAAATGTCTTGCACTCCTCTGGTTGCCTAAGGCTGCTCAACCACACTAACCCCCCTAATAGAGCACATTGGGATTGTATAGCAAGCCCATGTCCACTTATAAGGGAACCCCTGGAATCTTTACACTGTATATCAGATTTTTGATACACCACATACAGAGCCAGCTTCCTACAGAAACCAAAACCACCTCTGAGGATTTCAGTAAACAGATGTAGTAGCTGTGGTCTGCCAAAGATAGGGGAGCGCACGTTAGCTGTGGCCCTTGCTAGTCTCCTTGCGAAGACTCTGCCCGCTGGCACAACCCTCGCTGCAAAGTTCAGCTTCCCTAAGAGGCTCTGAATGACACCTAGCGGCGCTATGTCTTTGCCTAAGAGAGCCTGGCTATCCAGCCGCAGTGCCTGTACCTTCTCGGCCGGGAGCCTGGACACGCCCTGGACCGTGTCCATCGCAATGCCCAGAAAAGTGAGTACCTGCGCTGGACTCTCAGTTTTTCCCCGGCGCCAACGGCACCCGCCAGCGTCCTGCCAGTTCCTGAAAGTGAAGTAGTGCTGTGCTGCATTCCTGTGTCCCCGCCTTCCCTATGAAGAGAAAGTCGTCCAGGTAGTGCGTAACTCCGACAGTGTTGTACGACCAGGTGAGTGCCCACTGCAAGAAACTGCTAAACACCTCAAAGTACAAGCAGGAGACTGCGCAGCCCATTGGCATGCATTTGTTGAAATAGAATTTGTTCTGCCATTTAAAACCCAGTAGGTGATGACTCTCAGGGTGTACTGGGAGCAGGCGGAAGGCTGATTCTATGTCTGCCTTCGCCAGCCATGCCCCCTTTCCTGCTCTCCTGACCATGTCCACCGCCATGTCAAAAGAACAGTACGACACTGAGCATGTTCCTTCCTCCAACCAGAGGTTGACCGAATCGCCTTCTGGGTAGGACAAGTGGTATATGAGGCGAAAGGCCCCAGGTTCTTTTTTGGGGACCACCCCTAGCGGGGATACCAGGAAATTATCTAGTGGAGGGGAGTCAAAAGGCCCTGCTATCCTCCCCAAGACCTTCTCCTTCAGAATCTTCTCATGTACCACCTGCGGAAGCTCCCTGGCAGACCTCAAATTGTAGGCGTCCCTGCACATCTTTGGCCCCTATGAAGCCCTCTGCTATGATTCTGCCATCTTTCGTGTTGGGGTATGCTCTGAGCATGGGGATAAGGGTGTCTATGCAAATTGGTGATGGGCCCTTACCAGGTGACACCTGAATGGGAGAAGCTGCTGGAGGTGGTATGTGACCTGGCTGGTGTCGCAGCGGTGAACTGGCAACGGTGGGGGGGGGGAACTGCGCTACTCGTTTTGTTTCTTGTCTGGCTTGTTGGCCGTTGGCTTATTGACGCAGGGCGCTGCAGGTTGACCTGCCCCACACTTGCTGCAAATGTGCCCAAACCTACAGACCTTTGCCCAAGAGCAGAAACCTGCGTTGTACATTCTACAAGAATTTGAGGTGAAACGTTTGCTCCCCTTCCTTGATGGCCGCCTCCTCTGACTTTCCGTCAGTTCGAAAGGACTGACGGAAAGGATGCCTAGTAGACGCTTCCCTGTCCCTTCCTATATTTTGAAGTGCCCTTGACGTCTGCTGTGAACTTCCCCATGTTCTCCACCCAGAGCTGGATCTCCTATTGATCCCAGTTCAAATCTGGACACATAGCCATTCTCTTTCTGAAATCTCAATCGTAATTGTACCACCCGATACCCCGTTGTTTCAGCCTCTTCATGTAATACGCGAGAGTACTGCCAAATGGCGGGGGCCTGCTCTGGGAAATTTTCAGACACCACTGCTGCCAATATAGTGAATGGTACAAAAGGGGGTGGTGATGGACGGAGCATCTGAATCAATCAAACACTCACACCCAGTCAAAAGATCTGGGTTTAATCCATCACCGTTCTTTAGCCCACTCTGCCACCCCAGTTCAGACATGGCTATATGCAAATCAGTCTGACCCTGTGCCTCATGGGAACAGTCCAGCCCGAACTGCCAAGCCATGTCTTCCCTCGACCGGAAACAAGCTTCCGAGGACCGGTTTCTGGCCTTCCAGCCGTCTTCAGCCCGGCTTGCTTGAATCCAGTGGCAAAGTGAGCAAGGGACTCACGTCTGAGCATACCCTGCCACATTTATGGCGGCCAAAAGCGGTACAAAAGGGGGTGGTGATGGACGGAGCATCTGAATCAATCAAACACTCACACCCAGTCAAAAGATCTGGGTTTAATCCATCACCATTCTTTAGCCCACTCTGCCACCCCAGTTCAGACATGGCTATATGCAAATCAGTCTGACCCTGTGCCTCATGGGAACAGTCCAGCCCGAACTGCCAAGCCATGTCTTCCCTGGACCGGAAACAAGCTTCCGAGGACCGGTTTCTGGCCAAACCTACAGACCTTTGCCCAAGAGCAGAAACCTGCGTTGTACATTCTACAAGAATTTGAGGTGAAAAGTTTGCCCCCCTTCCTTGATGGCCGCCTCCTCGGACTTTCCGTCAGTTCGAAAGGACTGACGGAAAGGATGCCTAGTAGGATGTTTCTGACCCCTGACGCTTCCCTGTCCCTTCCTATATTTTGAAGTGCCCTTGACGTCTGCTGTGAACTTCCCCATGTTCTCCACCCAGAGCTGGATCTCCTATTGATCCCAGTTCAAATCTGGACACATAGCCATTCTCATTCTGAAATCTCAATCGTAATTGTACCACCCGATACCCCGTTGTTTCAGCATCTTCATGTATTGCGTGAGAGTACTGCCAAATGGCGGGGGCCTGCTCTGGGAAATTTTCAGACACCACTGCTGCCAATATAGTGAAAGCGTCGCCCCAATTCTTTAATTGTTTTCTCCAGCCAATTCTGAAATTTGACCCTTTGTCTTCCTCCTTACCCCCCATCCTCCTGGTATCTAATCCCTCTACCCCATGCATGAGTAGGGTAAAGATGTCCACAAATTCACGCCTCCATATACCCTCTTTTGCCGCCAAAGGAACTTCCCAGGCCAGGGAGCACCGACCTGATTTAAGTGCTGCTACTGTGATGAGCGGCGCTGTCGAACCTGTCTCCCCCATGCCTGACTCTGTCGGTACCGCTGACTTGTTAGCGTCCAAAGATCCCCCAGCGTGTGTTGTAACTGTGACCACTGGACTGATGGTGGGAGGGGGGGGGGGGGGTTGCAGGTCGCTGTGCTGTGGTAGCAGGCTCTGCTAGCACCCTTGGTGTTGAGCCGCTGCTGCCGGCTTGGGCCCCGTGGGATCCGGCTCTACGAGAGACTGCGCCAAACCCCCTGCTGAGACCTTGTCGCTGCCTAGGCTCCCGTGCTTGCGGGGTACTCGCCCTGTCAGGCGCTTCTCCCCACACTTCAACAATGGATGGTGCACTCCCCTCTCTAGCAGGCACGGCCATAGGCGTAGTAGTACATACTGATTCTACAAATCGGGATTTAAAGTCATCCAAGATGCTCAACATTGAGTCCATAATCTTACTGAATTTCTCAGTGCTCGTGTCGATAACCGTGCCTGACGGGGGCGGACCACCTGTGTAACCACCGATGCTGCTGCTCGTGGGGGGGGGGAGTCGGGAAATCACCCTGACCTTCTGGACTGGCGGCTCCGGCGGAAACTCCTTGTTGGTCGGCCGGAGAGTGGTATTGACCTGAGACAATTCCGTTACCTTCCAGAATCCGCCGTGACTTGCACACCGGCTTGGTAAACCTCAGGCACCCTGCCTGCCCCCCCATTGCGTCAGCCCTGCCTCCTTGCACCCTTACTGCTTCTGCGATAGTGCGAGCCGGGGCCCCAGTCACTCCTGCCACTCGTTTTGCTGCGACTAACTTTGTTATGTGGTGGCAGAGAAATGGTGATGACAATAGTTAGTTGTCACCTGCACTGGGGCCCGTAGTACTTCCTTGCTGTAGGTCAGCCCATGCCCACTGAACCCTTTCTCACCAGTGTGTATTCCCTGATGATATCCCGTTTTAAGTACCTCTGCGACTCTGTTGCGTTGTCCAGCTGCTTGCTTTACTTCCGGGTGAGCACCTGCTCCCTCTTTCTCTCTCTCTATATGTTATTCTGCGGATGGCAAAACAGTACACGTTATCAGCATTCAGCAGTGCCTTACAGGAAAAACCTTTGCAACACAGCTGTAACTCTGGCTTAATAATCTCCTGCAAGGGAATGAGGTAAAAAACATGTGAGCCCTCCCACGAGATCCTGTTAGGGCCCTGTTAACCGCAAAGGGCCCGCGGGAGAAAAGTCTCCCCCACGCCCTGCCCCAACCAGGATCCAGCCGGGGACCTTTAACCTGCCCCCCCTAAATGCTGTACGCGCTACCAGGCTGTCACGCTGGGGTCACCAGCAGACACGAGGACTCCGCCCGCTTGTGCCCATAGCAGGACGCAAGTGCAACAGTACCCTGCAGCAAAGCCCCTGCAGTCCTACCTCCGGGGGCACTAAGAAGTGGCCGCCAAGCGCCCCCACCTGCTGTGGGGCCGGCATGCTGCCGCGGGGTGCGCCTGGAGTTAGTCAGGTGCGCCTCTGGGTGCCCTGAATGCGGACCCAGCGGCAGCCGCTGAACAGAATTGACAATGTGAGAGTGGTGACAACAGTGTGGGGACCACGGTACCCCCGTTGTGGAGGCGCATAAACTCACGGCGGCATTGCCGCTCAGCTTCCCCTGCCGGACACTGCGTGTCCGTGCAACAGCTGGGGACTCGTGCACTCGCTGAGGTGCAGACACCATGCGGCTCACCGTTCCCCACTGCTCACAAACCCTCCATTGCTCCACCGCATTGGATGCCCGAGTGGCTGGCTAGGCTCAAACTCCCCCCAGTTCAGGGCACGGGGTGCAGAAAACAGGCCGTTGCCCCTAATACCTTGGCAGAGAGTTGGGGTTTAGGAGATGCATGGAGCATGGTGCACCCCCACTGATAAAGAATATTCTTTCTTTTCGGCACCGCATTGGCTGCATACCCGTATAAATAGAATGTTCTGTTCGCTGAATCTACTTGTAAATGTTAAAGATAATACGTACTAAGGCAAAACCTACTCGTATCATAACCCACTAGAAGTCGCACTGTTATGGGGGAAAAGTTCCAACACCAATACCAACCTAGAGGTTGCACCCCTCGATGTTGGAGGACCTGGTGTTCCATAGTACAGTCTGTGCGGCCATAGTCATTATTTCACTGACAACATAGACACCGCTAGCACACGTCAAATTGAATGGGACGCTTTTAAAACTGTGACTCGGGGGGCAATTAGCACAAGGGTGGGGAGGCGCATTGTTTTACTTAAAAAAAAAATCAAAGAAGTGGAAAAATGGCTAGTAAGTTCGAACAGGAAGCAGCATCAAGCGACATGTCAGGATGCGATACGAGAGACACACATAACACATGCTGAACTTCTAGAAGAACTTCGTACCATGGATTACCACTTATACACGCAGAAGCAGCATGCAATCGCAGATAGAGCGGGCCCACTACTTGCTAGAATTATTAAAGATACACCGTCAATGTCTCCTATTCTTGAAATCAACACGCCAGACGGCGCTGTTGTATGCACTCAATTGATGTCTCATACACCCGCAGCCGTCAATTCACAGGGCTGTATTTCCCTAGACCTACATCAAGCATTTGACTGCAATGGCGCTATAGGTAACAAACTTTCCCAAAAGTTTGGAATTCAGGAGGAATTTGTGAATTGGGTACAACTGCTGTAGACGAACCCCACGGCGCGCACACGTACAAGTGTTCACATCTCACCACAATAAACAATAGCAAAGGTTACTAGACAAGGTTGCCCGCTCTCACCTTTATTATTCATCTTCACTTTTGAACCTCTACTTCTTAAAACTTTACCCCCATCCTCCTGGACCTCTCAGCCGCCTTCGACACCGTCTGCCACCACACCCTACGCACACGACGCAGGATTACGCGGCAAAACCCTGGACTGGATCACCTCCTTCCTCACTGACAGAACCCAGAGGGTCGTGAAGCCACCAAGATCATCTGAGGCGCGCCCCAAGGATCAGCCCTCAGACCCTACCCTCTTCAACGTCTACATGGCACCGCTCGCCAACATTGTCCGCTCACACAACCTTGTCTCCTACGCTGATGACTCGCAACTAATCTGCTCAAACACCGAAAACCCTTCCACCGCCAAATACAATCTCCACGAAGGAATGAAGGCCGTCGCCAGCTGGATGCAGACCAGCCGCTTGAAACTTTACTCGGACAAGACAGAAGTACTCCTCCTCGGATCCACCCCCTCAGCTGAGACGACTCTTGGTGGCCAGCCACCCTGGGAGCCGCACCCACCCCCAACGACCACGCACGCAACCTGGGTGTCATCCTGGACTCATCGCTCTCAATGACGCAGCAAGTCAACGCCGTCTCCTCCTCCTGCTTCAACATCCTTCGCATACTATGCAAGATCTACAGATGGATAACCACCGAAACCAGAAGGACGGTCACACAGGCCCTCGTCAGCAGCAGGCTGACTACGGCAACACCCTTTACGCAGGAACCACGGCAAAACTCCAGAAGAGACGCCAACTCATACAGAACGCCTCTGCATGCCTCATTCTCGACATACCCAGCCACACCCACATCACTGCCCACCTGAATGACCTGCACTGGCCCCCAGTCAACAAGAGGATCCCCTTCACGCTCCTCACCCACAAAGCACTACACAACACCGGACCAGCCTACCTCAACAAGCGTCTCACCTTCTACACCCCGAACCGCCAGCTGCGCTCCGCCGACCTCACGCTCGCCGCTGTCCCACGCATCCACAGATCCTCCACTGGCAGCAGATCCTTCTACTACCTCGCGGCAAAGACATGGAACACCCTCCCCACACAGCTGCGAAAGACCCAGGACCTGCTGACCTTCAGGAGACTTCTCTTGACCTGGCTGTTCGAGCAGTAGCTGCACCCCCACCCCCGCTCAGCCCCTTGAGACTCTCACGGGTGATTAGTAAGCTCTACAAATATATGATTGAATGCAACTTTGTACTATGGCAGGATATAGAGGGATACGAATAGGAAGAGAGACACACATCATTTCAGCATATGTGGATGACCTCATATACTTCAATAATCTGAATGAGGATTATGACCCAATACCCACACTTTTTCTATGCATTTCAGCGGCTTTCAGGTCTTTCCTTAAATGAAAACAAATCATATGTATATTTTTTTACTGACACGGCAAAGGCTGAACCAATTCGTTTTGGACACTGGACATTTCAAACAGCGACAGTTACTTTCAAATATCTGGGCATCCAGATATACAGAGAGACGGAAGGTATTTTAGATGGAAATCTAAACCAAGCTATTGCGGCGCTTAGAGCGCAAATAAGATTCTGGACATCCCTGCCCATATCGGTACCAGGATGAGTAGCCATTGCCAAAATGGGTATGCTCCCTAGGCTGTTATATTATTTCACCAATCTACCTATCATTATTCCAACACAGATGTTTAAACTGCTAGACTCCCTCCTCAAAGAATTAATATGGGGGGCGGGACATAGACGGATAGGACTCACAAAACTACAATTCGATACGAAACAAGGGGGACTGGGAGTTCTGGACCTGAAGGCTTACTGTTATGCGGGCCAATTGCAATGGTTGGCGTACTTAATTGCAGGCCGCAATTTACAACAAATCGCTATTAAACACAATCAAATAAATGATTGACAAACATACTATTCTGGCCCCTGAGGCCAAACTAATGCGTAAAAGTATCCACAGTGTGAATATTAGAAATGGGGTGGGGGTTTTGAAGAATATTTGAAGTTTTTTCCCATTTGGCAACTTCTCCCAGCCATGACAAAAGATGTTGGTATTGGCCCATTACAGAGAGGCTTACAGGCCACAAAGGTTTTTCTGCTGAAAACAAAGTACTAATAACAGCAGACTGCTTCTTTTTGCCAGAGTTAGGCCCTCCACCTGGGATCATTTCAGGCCTCCCATGTTGCCTTGGTCGAAGAATCTAGGAAAATCCTTGTTCAGGGTGGGGTGCCGAACCTCACGCTTCTAGCGTGAGGTGCCAAACCTCACGCATCTCGCGTGAGGTGCCGAACCTCACGCATCTCGCGTGAGGTTCCGAACCTCACGCATCGCGCTCGAGGCATCGAACCTCCCGCATCTAGCGTGAGGTGCCGAACCTCACGCATCTCGCGTGAGGTTCCGAACCTCACGCATCGCGCGTGAGGCATCGAACCCCCCGCATCTAGCGTGAGGTGCCAAACCTCACGCATCTAGCGTGAGGTGCCAATCCTCACGCATCTCGCGTGAGGTGCCGAACCTCACGCATCTCGCGTGAGGTGCCGGCCCTCACGCATCTCGCGTGAGGTGCCGGCCCTCACGCATCTCGCGTGAGGTGCCGGCCCTCACGCATCTCGCGTGAGGTGCGGGCCCTCACGCATCTCGCGTGAGGTGCCGAACCTCACGCATCTCGCGTGAGGTGCCGAACCGCACGCATCTCGCGTGAAGTGCCAAACCTCACGCATCTCGCGTGAGGTGCCAAACCTCACGCATCTAGCGTGAGGTGCTAAACCTCACGCATCTAGCGTGAGGTGCCAATCCTCACGCATCTAGCGTGAGGTGCCGAACCTCACGCATCAAGCGTGAGATGCCAAACCTCACGCATCTAGCGTGAGTTGCCAAACCTCACGCATCCCGCGTGAGGTGCCGAACCTCACGCATCTCGCGTGAGGTGAGGAACCTCACGCATCTAGCGTGAGGTGCCAAACCTCACGCATCTCGCGTGAGGTGCCAAACCTCACGCATCTCGCGTGAGGTGCCGAAACTCACGCATCGCGCGTGAGGCGTCGAACCTCACGCATCGCGCGTGAGACGCCGAACCTCACGCATCGCGCGTGAGGAGCCGGACCTCACGTATCGCGCGTAAGGCGCCGGACCTCACGCATCGTGCGTGAGGCGCCGGACCTCACGCATCGCGCGTGAGTCGCCGGACCTCACGCATTGCGCGTGAGGTGCCGGACCTCACGCATCGCGCGTGAGACGCCGGACCTCACGCATCGCGCGTGAGGTGCAGAACCTCACACATCACGCGTGAGGTGCAGAACCTCACACATCTCGCGTGAGGCGCCGAATCTCACGCATCTCGCGTGCGCTGCCGAATCTCACGCATCTCGCGCTAGGGCATGCTGTGGTTGGAGGGGTCTGCAGGGAATGCCGATGGCGCTGGGGCAGGCTGTGGTGGGAGGCAGGAGGGGTATGCAGGCACTGCCGATGGCGCTGGGTCAGGCTGTGGCGGGAGGAGTCTGTAGGCATTGCCGCTGGGGCAGGCTGTGGTGGGAGACGGGAGGGGTATGCAGGCTCTGCCGATGGCGCTGGGGCAGGCTGTGGTGGGAGGCGGGAGGGGTATGCAGGCACTGCCAATGGCGCTAGGGCAGGCTGTGGTGGGAGGCGGGAGGAGTCTGCAGGCACTGTCGATGGTGCTGGGGCAGGCTGTGGTGGGAGGCAGGAGGGGTATGCAGGCACTGCCGATGGCGCTGGGGCAGGCTGTGGTGGGAGGTGGGAGGGGTATGCAGGCACTGCCAATGGCGCTGGGGCAGGCTGTGGTGGGAGGCGGGAGGGGTATGCAGGCCCTGCCAATGGCGCTGGGGCAGGCTGTGGTGGGAGGCGGGAGGGGTATGCAGGCACTGCCGACGGCGCTGGGGCAGGCTGTGGTGGGAGGGGGTATGCAGGCACTGCCGATGGCGCTGGGGCAGGCTGTGGTGGGAGACGGGAGGGGTATGCAGGCACTGCCGATGGCGCTGGGGCAGGCTGTGGTGGGAGGCGGGAGGGGTCTGTAGGCATTGCCGATAGGGCTTGGGCTGGCTGTGGTGGGAGGCGGCTGCAGGCACCACCGATCTTCTGTAAATATGCCAAAATAGTTTCTTACAGATGAAAATATACAGTCAGTGGCGAACAAGGAGCTAACAGAACAAGAATTGGCGGCAGTGAAACGAAAATCGTCCGCGAAATAATAGTTTAAAAAAAACGGGGAAATAACGCGAGTGTGACGCAAAATCGGCCGTGAAATGAAAGAAAAACAAGTCGGATGGGGTGGGGGCGGGGGAGAAGGAGAGTGAGCAGCCTTTGATGAGCGAGTGGGGGAGGAGAAACGAGAGACACGGCCTGGCGGCCGTGAAAGTGAAAGCTCTTGGCATTGCTGTGGGGAGGGGGGAGGAGAAATGCAACACGGCCGAAAAACCTTTGATAACAGCAGGGGGCGGTGAAGCTGCTGGCGGCAGATGGCTGGCTTTCATGTGCACGCACATTTTATGTCAATGCGCTTGCGCATTGAGCTTGCTTATCACGGGCACTGCATGGAATCGCCTGATGAATAAGCTCTGGATAAGCCCCTATATTCTCGCAAGCGCATTGACAGGCGAGACCTAAAAAAAGGCATTTGCAATGCAGTAGTTCTCGCATTACTGAAAGTTTAAGCTATTGGCATTGCATTATTATTAGCAACGCCAATAGCTCAAACTTTCAGAAATGCGAGACCTATTGCATTGCAAATGCTTGTTATAGATTGGTGTGGATCTCCTTCTTGAGTCGTGTTGTCATTTATTAATCGTTTTGTGAATTTTACAAATGTCTTGCACTCCTCTGTGTGCCTAAGGCTGCTCAACCACACTAACCCCCCTAATAGAGCACATTGGGATTGTATAGCAAGCCCATGTCCACTTATAAGGGAACCCCTGGAATCTTTACACTGTATATCAGATTTTTGATACACCACATACAGAGCCAGCTTCCTACAGAAACCAAAACCACCTCTGAGGATTTCAGTAAACAGATGTAGTAGCTGTGGTCTGCCAAAGATAGGGGAGCGCACGTTAGCTGTGGCCCTTGCTAGTCTCCTTGCGAAGACTCTGCCCGCTGGCACAACCCTCGCTGCAAAGTTCAGCTTCCCTAAGAGGCTCTGAATGACACCTAGCGGCGCTATGTCTTTGCCTAAGAGAGCCTGGCTATCCAGCCGCAGTGCCTGTACCTTCTCGGCCGGGAGCCTGGACACGCCCTGGACCGTGTCCATCGCAATGCCCAGAAAAGTGAGTACCTGCGCTGGACTCTCAGTTTTTCCCCGGCGCCAACGGCACCCGCCAGCGTCCTGCCAGTTCCTGAAAGTGAAGTAGTGCTGTGCTGCATTCCTGTGTCCCCGCCTTCCCTATGAAGAGAAAGTCGTCCAGGTAGTGCGTAACTCCGACAGTGTTGTACGACCAGGTGAGTGCCCACTGCAAGAAACTGCTAAACACCTCAAAGTACGAGCAGGAGACTGCGCAGCCCATTGGCATGCATTTGTCGAAATAGAATTTGTTCTGCCATTTAAAACCCAGTAGGTGATGACTCTCAGGGTGTACTGGGAGCAGGCGGAAGGCTGATTCTATGTCTGCCTTCGCCAGCCATGCCCCCTTTCCTGCTCTCCTGACCATGTCCACCGCCATGTCAAAAGAACAGTACGACACTGAGCATGTTCCTTCCTCCAACCAGTGGTTGACCGAATCGCCTTCTGGGTAGGACAAGTGGTATATGAGGCGAAAGGCCCCAGGTTCTTTTTTGGGGACCACCCCTAGCGGGGATACCAGGAAATTATCTAGTGGAGGGGAGTCAAAAGGCCCTGCTATCCTCCCCAAGACCTTCTCCTTCAGAATCTTCTCATGTACCACCTGCGGAAGCTCCCTGGCAGACCTCAAATTGTAGGCGTCCCTGCACATCTTTGGCCCCTATGAAGCCCTCTGCTATGATTCTGCCATCTTTCGTGTTGGGGTATGCTCTGAGCATGGGGATAAGGGTGTCTATGCAAATTGGTGATGGGCCCTTACCAGGTGACACCTGAATAGGAGAAGCTGCTGGAGGTGGTATGTGACCTGGCTGGTGTCGCAGCGGTGAACTGGCAACGGTGGGGGGGGGGACTGCGCTACTCGTTTTGTTTCTTGTCTGGCTTGTTGGCCGTTGGCTTATTGACGCAGGGCGCTGCTGGTTGACCTGCCCCACACTTGCTGCAAATGTGCCCAAACCTACAGACCTTTGCCCAAGAGCAGAAACCTGCGTTGTATATTCTACAAGAATTTGAGGTGAAACGTTTGCCCCCCTTCCTTGATGGCCGCCTCCTCGGACTTTCCGTCAGTTCAAAAGGACTGACGGAAAGGATGCCTAGTAGGATGTTTCTGACCCCTGACGCTTCCCTGTCCCTTCCTATATTTTGAAGTGCCCTTGACGTCTGCTGTGAACTTCCCCATGTTCTCCACCCAGAGCTGGATCTCCTATTGATCCCAGTTCAAATCTGGACACATAGCCATTCTCATTCTGAAATCTCAATCGTAATTGTACCACCCGATACCCCGTTGTTTCAGCCTCTTCATGTATTGCGTGAGAGTACTGCCAAATGGCGGGGGCCTGCTCTGGGAAATTTTCAGACACCACTGCTGCCAATATAGTGAAAGCGTCGCCCCAATTCTTTAATTGTTTTCTCCAGCCAATTCTGAAATTTGACCCTTTGTCTTCCTCCTTACCCCCCATCCTCCTGGTATCTAGTCCCTCTACCCCATGCATGAGTAGGGTAAAGATGTCCACAAATTCACGCCTCCATATACCCTCTTTTGCCGCCAAAGGAACTTCCCAGGCCAGGGAGCACCGACCTGATTTAAGTGCTGCTACTGTGATGAGCGGCGCTGTCGAACCTGTCTCCCCCATGCCTGACTCTGTCGGTACCGCTGACTTGTTAGCGTCCAAAGATCCCCCAGCGTGTGTTGTAACTGTGACCACTGGACTGATGGTGGGAGGGGGGGGGGGGTTGCAGGTCGCTGTGCTGTGGTAGCAGGCTCTGCTAGCACCCTTGGTGTTGAGCCGCTGCTGCCGGCTTGGGCCCCGTGGGATCCGGCTCTACGAGAGACTGCGCCAAACCCCCTGCTGAGACCTTGTCGCTGCCTAGGCTCCCGTGCTTGCGGGGTACTCGCCCTGTCAGGCGCTTCTCCCCACACTTCAACAATGGATGGTGCACTCCCCTCTCTAGCAGGCACGGCCATAGGCGTAGTAGTACATACTGATTCTACAAATCGGGATTTAAAGTCATCCAAGATGCTCAACATTGAGTCCATAATCTTACTGAATTTCTCAGTGCTCGTGTCGATAACCGTGCCTGACGGGGGCGGACCACCTGTGTAACCACCGATGCTGCTGCTCGTGGGGGGGGGGAGTCGGGAAATCACCCTGACCTTCTGGACTGGCGGCTCCGGCGGAAACTCCTTGTTGGTCGGCCGGAGAGTGGTATTGACCTGAGACAATTCCGTTACCTTCCAGAATCCGCCGTGACTTGCACACCGGCTTGGTAAACCTCAGGCACCCTGCCTGCCCCCCCCATTGCGTCAGCCCTGCCTCCTTGCACCCTTACTGCTTCTGCGATAGTGCGAGCCGGGGCCCCAGTCACTCCTGCCACTCGTTTTGCTGCGACTAACTTTGTTATGTGGTGGCAGAGAAATGGTGATGACAATAGTTAGTTGTCACCTGCACTGGGGCCCGTAGTACTTCCTTGCTGTAGGTCAGCCCATGCCCACTGAACCCTTTCTCACCAGTGTGTATTCCCTGATGATATCCCGTTTTAAGTACCTCTGCGACTCTGTTGCGTTGTCCAGCTGCTTGCTTTACTTCCGGGTGAGCACCTGCTCCCTCTTTCTCTCTCTCTATATGTTATTCTGCGGATGGCAAAACAGTACACGTTATCAGCATTCAACAGTACCTTACAGGAAAAACCTTTGCAACACAGCTGTAACTCTGGCTTAATAATCTCCTGCAAGGGAATGAGGTAAAAAACATGTGAGCCCTCCCACGAGATCCTGTTAGGGCCCTGTTGACCGCAAAGGGCCCGCGGGAGAAAAGTCTCCCCCACGCCCTGCCCCAACCAGGATCCAGCCGGGGACCTTTAACCTGCCCCCCTAAATGCTGTACGCGCTACCAGGCTGTCACGCTGGGGTCACCAGCAGACACGAGGACTCCGCCCGCTTGTGCCCATAGCAGGACGCGAGTGCAACAGTACCCTGCAGCAAAGCCCCTTGCAGTCCTACCTCCGGGGGCACTAAGAAGTGGCCGCCAAGCGCCCCCACCTGCTGTGGGGCCGGCATGCTGCCGCGGGGTGCGCCTGGAGTTAGTCAGGTGCGCCTCTGGGTGCCCTGAATGCGGACCCAGCGGCAGCCGCTGAACAGAATTGACAATGTGAGAGTGGTGACAACAGTGTGGGGACCACGGTACCCCCGTTGTGGAGGCGCATAAACTCACGGCGGCATTGCCGCTCAGCTTCCCCTGCCGGACACTGCGTGTCCGTGCAACAGCTGGGGACTCGTGCACTCGCTGAGGTGCAGACACCATGCGGCTCACCGTTCCCCACTGCTCACAAACCCTCCATTGCTCCACCGCATTGGATGCCCGAGTGGCTGGCTAGGCTCAAACACCCCCCAGTTCAGGGCACGGGGTGCAGAAAACAGGCCGATGCCCCTAATACCTTGGCAGAGAGTTGGGGTTTAGGAGATGCATGGAGCATGGTGCACCCCCACTGATAAAGAATATTCTTTCTTTTCGGCACCGCATTGGCTGCATACCCGTATAAATAGAATGTTCTGTTCGCTGAATCTACTTGTAAATGTTAAAGATAATACGTACTAAGGCAAAACCTACTCGTATCATAACCCACTAGAAGTCGCACTGTTATGGGGGAAAAGTTCCAACACCAATACCAACCTAGAGGTTGCACCCCTCGATGTTGGAGGACCTGGTGTTCCATAGTACAGTCTGTGCGGCCATAGTCATTATTTCACTGACAACATAGACACCGCTAGCACACGTCAAATTGAATGGGACGCTTTTAAAACTGTGACTCGGGGGGCAATTAGCACAAGGGTGGGGAGGCGCACTGTTTTACTTAAAAAAAAAATCAAAGAAGTGGAAAAATGGCTAGTAAGTTCGAACAGGAAGCAGCATCAAGCGACATGTCAGGATGCGATACGAGAGACACACATAACACATGCTGAACTTCTAGAAGAACTTCGTACCATGGATTACCACTTATACACGCAGAAGCAGCATGCAATCGCAGATAGAGCGGGCCCACTACTTGCTAGAATTATTAAAGATACACCGTCAATGTCTCCTATTCTTGAAATCAACACGCCAGACGGCGCTGTTGTATGCACTCAATTGATGTCTCATACACCCGCAGCCGTCAATTCACAGGGCTGTATTTCCCTAGACCTACATCAAGCATTTGACTGCAATGGCGCTATAGGTAACAAACTTTCCCAAAAGTTTGGAATTCAGGAGGAATTTGTGAATTGGGTACAACTGCTGTAGACGAACCCCACGGCGCGCACACGTACAAGTGTTCACATCTCACAACAATAAACAATAGCAAAGGTTACTAGACAAGGTTGCCCGCTCTCACCTTTATTATTCATCTTCACTTTTGAACCTCTACTTCTTAAAACTTTACCCCCATCCTCCTGGACCTCTCAGCCGCCTTCGACACCGTCTGCCACCACACCCTACGCACACGACGCAGGATTACGCGGCAAAACCCTGGACTGGATCACCTCCTTCCTCACTGACAGAACCCAGAGGGTCGTGAAGCCACCAAGATCATCTGAGGCGCGCCCCAAGGATCAGCCCTCAGACCCTACCCTCTTCAACGTCTACATGGCACCGCTCGCCAACATTGTCCGCTCACACAACCTTGTCTCCTACGCTGATGACTCGCAACTAATCTGCTCAAACACCGAAAACCCTTCCACCGCCAAATACAATCTCCACGAAGGAATGAAGGCCGTCGCCAGCTGGATGCAGACCAGCCGCTTGAAACTTTACTCGGACAAGACAGAAGTACTCCTCCTCGGATCCACCCCCTCAGCTGAGACGACTCTTGGTGGCCAGCCACCCTGGGAGCCGCACCCACCCCCAACGACCACGCACGCAACCTGGGTGTCATCCTGGACTCATCGCTCTCAATGACGCAGCAAGTCAACGCCGTCTCCTCCTCCTGCTTCAACACCCTTCGCATACTATGCAAGATCTACAGATGGATAACCACCGAAACCAGAAGGACGGTCACACAGGCCCTCGTCAGCAGCAGGCTGACTACGGCAACACCCTTTACGCAGGAACCACGGCAAAACTCCAGAAGAGACGCCAACTCATACAGAACGCCTCCGCATGCCTCATTCTCGACATACCCAGCCACACCCACATCACTGCCCACCTGAATGACCTGCACTGGCCCCCAGTCAACAAGAGGATCACCTTCACGCTCCTCACCCACAAAGCACTACACAACACCGGACCAGCCTACCTCAACAAGCGTCTCACCTTCTACACCCCGAACCGCCAGCTGCGATCCGCCGACCTCACCCTCGCCGCTGTCCCACGCATCCACAGATCCTCCACTGGCAGCAGATCCTTCTACTACCTCGCGGCAAAGACATGGAACACCCTCCCCACACAGCTGCGAAAGACCCAGGACCTGCTGACCTTCAGGAGACTTCTCTTGACCTGGCTGTTCGAGCAGTAGCTGCACCCCCACCCCCGCTCAGCCCCTTGAGACTCTCACGGGTGATTAGTAAGCTCTACAAATATATGATTGAATGCAACTTTGTACTATGGCAGGATATAGAGGGATACGAATAGGAAGAGAGACACACATCATTTCAGCATATGTGGATGACCTCATATGCTTCAATAATCTGAATGAGGATTATGACCCAATACCCACACTTTTTCTATGCATTTCAGCGGCTTTCAGGTCTTTCCTTAAATGAAAACAAATCATATGTATTTTTTTTTACTGACACGGCAAAGGCTGAACCAATTCGTTTTGGACACTGGACATTTCAAACAGCGACAGTTACTTTCAAATATCTGGGCATCCAGATATACAGAGAGACGGAAGGTATTTTAGATGGAAATCTAAACCAAGCTATTGCGGCGCTTAGAGCGCAAATAAGATTCTGGACATCCCTGCCCATATCGGTACCAGGATGAGTAGCCATTGCCAAAATGGGTATGCTCCCTAGGCTGTTATATTATTTCACCAATCTACCTATCATTATTCCAACACAGATGTTTAAACTGCTAGACTCCCTCCTCAAAGAATTAATATGGGGGGCGGGACATAGACGGATAGGACTCACAAAACTACAATTCGATACGAAACAAGGGGGACTGGGAGTTCTGGACCTGAAGGCTTACTGTTATGCGGGCCAATTGCAATGGTTGGCGTACTTAATTGCAGGCCGCAATTTACAACAAATCGCTATTAAACACAATCAAATAAATGATTGACAAACATACTATTCTGGCCCCTGAGGCCAAACTAATGCGTAAAAGTATCCACAGTGTGAATATTAGAAATGGGGTGGGGGTTTTGAAGAATATTTGAAGTTTTTTCCCATTTGGCAACTTCTCCCAGCCATGACAAAAGATGTTGGTATTGGCCCATTACAGAGAGGCTTACAGGCCACAAAGGTTTTTCTGCTGAAAACAAAGTACTAATAACAGCAGACTGCTTCTTTTTGCCAGAGTTAGGCCCTCCACCTGGGATCATTTCAGGCCTCCCATGTTGCCTTGGTCGAAGAATCTAGGAAAATCCTTGTTCAGGGTGGGGTGCCGAACCTCACGCATCTAGCGTGAGGTGCCGAACCTCACGCATCTCGCGTGAGGTTCCGAACCTCACGCATCGCGCTTGAGGCATCGAACCTCCCGCATCTAGCGTGAGGTGCCGAACCTCACGCATCTCGCGTGAGGTTCCGAACCTCACGCATCGCGCGTGAGGCATCGAACCCCCCGCATCTAGCGTGAGGTGCCGGCCCTCACGCATCTCGCGTGAGGTGCCGGCCCTCACGCATCTCGCGTGAGGTGCCGAACCTCACGCATCTCGCGTGAGATGCAACCGCACGCATCTCGCGTGAGGTGCCAAACCTCACGCATCTAGCGTGAGGTGCCAAACCTCACGCATCTAGCGTGAGGTGCCAATCCTCACGCATCTAGCGTGAGGTGCCGACCCTCACGCATCTCGCGTGAGGTGCCAAACCTCACGCATCTAGCGTGAGGTGCCAAACCTCACGCATCTAGCGTGAGTTGCCAAACCTCACGCATCCCGCGTGAGGTGCCGAACCTCACGCATCTCGCGTGAGGTGAGGAACCTCACGCATCTAGCGTGAGGTGCCAAACCTCACGCATCTCGCGTGAGGTGCCAAACCTCACGCATCTCGCGTGAGGTGCCGAAACTCACGCATCGCGCGTGAGGCGTCGAACCTCACGCATCGCGCGTGAGACGCCGAACCTCACGCATCGCGCGTGAGGAGCCGGACCTCACGTATCGCGCGTAAGGCGCCGGACCTCACGCATCGTGCGTGAGGCGCCGGACCTCACGCATCGCGCGTGAGTCGCCGGACCTCACGCATTGCGCGTGAGGTGCCGGACCTCACGCATCGCGCGTGAGACGCCGGACCTCACGCATCGCGCATGAGGTGCAGAACCTCACACATCACGCGTGAGGTGCAGAACCTCACACATCACGTGTGAGGTGCCGATTCTCACACATCTCGCGTGAGGCGCCGAATCTCACGCATCTCGCGTGCGCTGCTGAATCTCACGCATCTCGCGCTAGCATGCTGTGGTTGGAGGGGTCTGCAGGCACTGCCGATGGCGCTGGGGCAGGCTGTGGTGGGAGGCAGGAGGGGTATGCAGGCACTGCCGATGGCGCTGGGTCAGGCTGTGGCGGGAGGAGTCTGTAGGCATTGCCGCTGGGGCAGGCTGTGGTGGGAGACGGGAGGGGTATGCAGGCTCTGCCGATGGCGCTGGGGCAGGCTGTGGTGGGAGGCGGGAGGGGTATGCAGGCACTGCCAATGGCGCTAGGGCAGGCTGTGGTGGGAGGCGGGAGGAGTCTGCAGGCACTGTCGATGGTGCTGGGGCAGGCTGTGGTGGGAGGCAGGAGGGGTATGCAGGCACTGCCGATGGCGCTGGGGCAGGCTGTGGTGGGAGGTGGGAGGGGTATGCAGGCACTGCCAATGGCGCTGGGGCAGGCTGTGGCGGGAGGGGTATGCAGGCCCTGCCAATGGCGCTGGGGCAGGCTGTGGTGGGAGGCGGGAGGGGTATGCAGGCACTGCCGACGGCGCTGGGGCAGGCTGTGGTGGGAGACGGGAGGGGTATGCAGGCACTGCCGATGGCGCTGGGGCAGGCTGTGGTGGGAGGCGGGAGGGGTCTGTAGGCATTGCCGATAGGGCTTGGGCTGGCTGTGGTGGGAGGCGGCTGCAGGCACCACCGATCTTCTGTAAATATGCCAAAATAGTTTCTTACAGATGAAAATATACAGTCAGTGGCGAACAAGGAGCTAACAGAACAAGAATTGGCGGCAGTGAAACGAAAATCGTCCGCGAAATAATAGTTTAAAAAAAACGGGGAAATAACGCGAGTGTGACGCAAAATCGGCCGTGAAATGAAAGAAAAACAAGTCGGATGGGGTGGGGGCGGGGGAGAAGGAGAGTGAGCAGCCTTTGATGAGCGAGTGGGGGAGGAGAAACGAGAGACACGGCCTGGCGGCCGTGAAAGTGAAAGCTCTTGGCATTGCTGTGGGGAGGGGGGAGGAGAAATGCGACACGGCCGAAAAACCTTTGATAACAGCAGGGGGCGGTGAAGCTGCTGGCGGCAGATGGCTGGCTTTCATGTGCACGCACATTTTATGTCAATGCGCTTGCGCATTGAGCTTGCTTATCACGGGCACTGCATGGAATCGCCTGATGGATAAGCTCTGGATAAGCCCCTATATTCTCGCAAGCGCATTGACAGGCGAGACCTAAAAAAAGGCATTTGCAATGCAGTAGTTCTCGCATTACTGAAAGTTTAAGCTATTGGCATTGCATTATTATTAGCAACGCCAATAGCTCAAACTTTCAGAAATGCGAGACCTATTGCATTGCAAATGCTTGTTATAGATTGGTGTGGATCTCCTTCTTGAGTCGTGTTGTCATTTATTAATCGTTTTGTGAATTTTGCAAATGTCTTGCACTCCTCTGTGTGCCTAAGGCTGCTCAACCACACTAACCCCCCTAATAGAGCACATTGGGATTGTATAGCAAGCCCATGTCCACTTATAAGGGAACCCCTGGAATCTTTACACTGTATATCAGATTTTTGATACACCACATACAGAGCCAGCTTCCTACAGAAACCAAAACCACCTCTGAGGATTTCAGTAAACAGATGTAGTAGCTGTGGTCTGCCAAAGATAGGGGAGCGCACGTTAGCTGTGGCCCTTGCTAGTCTCCTTGTGAAGACTCTGCCCGCTGGCACAACCCTCGCTGCAAAGTTCAGCTTCCCTAAGAGGCTCTGAATGACACCTAGCGGCGCAATGTCTTTGCCTAAGAGAGCCTGGCTATCCAGCCGCAGTGCCTGTACCTTCTCGGCCGGGAGCCTGGACACGCCCTGGACCGTGTCCATCGCAATGCCCAGAAAAGTGAGTACCTGCGCTGGACTCTCAGTTTTTCCCCGGCGCCAACGGCACCCGCCAGCGTCCTGCCAGTTCCTGAAAGTGAAGTAGTGCTGTGCTGCATTCCTGTGTCCCCGCCTTCCCTATGAAGAGAAAGTCGTCCAGGTAGTGCGTAACTCCGACAGTGTTGTACGACCAGGTGAGTGCCCACTGCAAGAAACTGCTAAACACCTCAAAGTACGAGCAGGAGACTGCGCAGCCCATTGGCATGCATTTGTCGAAATAGAATTTGTTCTGCCATTTAAAACCCAGTAGGTGATGACTCTCAGGGTGTACTGGGAGCAGGCGGAAGGCTGATTCTATGTCTGCCTTCGCCAGCCATGCCCCCTTTCCTGCTCTCCTGACCATGTCCACCGCCATGTCAAAAGAACAGTACGACACTGAGCATGTTCCTTCCTCCAACCAGTGGTTGACCGAATCGCCTTCTGGGTAGGACAAGTGGTATATGAGGCGAAAGGCCCCAGGTTCTTTTTTGGGGACCACCCCTAGCGGGGATACCAGGAAATTATCTAGTGGAGGGGAGTCAAAAGGCCCTGCTATCCTCCCCAAGACCTTCTCCTTCAGAATCTTCTCATGTACCACCTGCGGAAGCTCCCTGGCAGACCTCAAATTGTAGGCGTCCCTGCACATCTTTGGCCCCTATGAAGCCCTCTGCTATGATTCTGCCATCTTTCGTGTTGGGGTATGCTCTGAGCATGGGGATAAGGGTGTCTATGCAAATTGGTGATGGGCCCTTACCAGGTGACACCTGAATAGGAGAAGCTGCTGGAGGTGGTATGTGACCTGGCTGGTGTCGCAGCGGTGAACTGGCAACGGTGGGGGGGGGGGACTGCGCTACTCGTTTTGTTTCTTGTCTGGCTTGTTGGCCGTTGGCTTATTGACGCAGGGCGCTGCTGGTTGACCTGCCCCACACTTGCTGCAAATGTGCCCAAACCTACAGACCTTTGCCCAAGAGCAGAAACCTGCGTTGTATATTCTACAAGAATTTGAGGTGAAACGTTTGCCCCCCTTCCTTGATGGCCGCCTCCTCGGACTTTCCGTCAGTTCGAAAGGACTGACGGAAAGGATGCCTAGTAGGATGTTTCTGACCCCTGACGCTTCCCTGTCCCTTCCTATATTTTGAAGTGCCCTTGACGTCTGCTGTGAACTTCCCCATGTTCTCCACCCAGAGCTGGATCTCCTATTGATCCCAGTTCAAATCTGGACACATAGCCATTCTCATTCTGAAATCTCAATCGTAATTGTACCACCCGATACCCCGTTGTTTCAGCCTCTTCATGTATTGCGTGAGAGTACTGCCAAATGGCGGGGGCCTGCTCTGGGAAATTTTCAGACACCACTGCTGCCAATATAGTGAAAGCGTCGCCCCAATTCTTTAATTGTTTTCTCCAGCCAATTCTGAAATTTGACCCTTTGTCTTCCTCCTTACCCCCCATCCTCCTGGTATCTAGTCCCTCAACCCCATGCATGAGTAGGGTAAAGATGTCCACAAATTCACGCCTCCATATACCCTCTTTTGCCGCCAAAGGAACTTCCCAGGCCAGGGAGCACCGACCTGATTTAAGTGCTGCTACTGTGATGAGCGGCGCTGTCGAACCTGTCTCCCCCATGCCTGACTCTGTCGGTACCGCTGACTTGTTAGCGTCCAAAGATCCCCCAGCGTGTGTTGTAACTGTGACCACTGGACTGATGGTGGGAGGGGGGGGGGGTTGCAGGTCGCTGAGCAGTGGTAGCAGGCTCTGCTAGCACCCTTGGTGTTGAGCCGCTGCTGCCGGCTTGGGCCCCGTGGGATCCGGCTCTACGAGAGACTGCGCCAAACCCCCTGCTGAGACCTTGTCGCTGCCTAGGCTCCCGTGCTTGCGGGGTACTCGCCCTGTCAGGCGCTTCTCCCCACACTTCAACAATGGATGGTGCACTCCCCTCTCTAGCAGGCACGGCCATAGGCGTAGTAGTACATACTGATTCTACAAATCGGGATTTAAAGTCATCCAAGATGCTCAACATTGAGTCCATAATCTTACTGAATTTCTCAGTGCTCGTGTCGATAACCGTGCCTGACGGGGGCGGACCACCTGTGTAACCACCGATGCTGCTGCTCGTGGGGGGGGGGGAGTCGGGAAATCACCCTGACCTTCTGGACTGGCGGCTCCGGCGGAAACTCCTTGTTGGTCGGCCGGAGAGTGGTATTGACCTGAGACAATTCCGTTACCTTCCAGAATCCGCCGTGACTTGCACACCGGCTTGGTAAACCTCAGGCACCCTGCCTGCCCCCCCCATTGCGTCAGCCCTGCCTCCTTGCACCCTTACTGCTTCTGCGATAGTGCGAGCCGGGGCCCCAGTCACTCCTGCCACTCGTTTTGCTGCGACTAACTTTGTTATGTGGTGGCAGAGAAATGGTGATGACAATAGTTAGTTGTCACCTGCACTGGGGCCCGTAGTACTTCCTTGCTGTAGGTCAGCCCATGCCCACTGAACCCTTTCTCACCAGTGTGTATTCCCTGATGATATCCCGTTTTAAGTACCTCTGCGACTCTGTTGCGTTGTCCAGCTGCTTGCTTTACTTCCGGGTGAGCACCTGCTCCCTCTTTCTCTCTCTCTATATGTTATTCTGCGGATGGCAAAACAGTACACGTTATCAGCATTCAACAGTACCTTACAGGAAAAACCTTTGCAACACAGCTGTAACTCTGGCTTAATAATCTCCTGCAAGGGAATGAGGTAAAAAACATGTGAGCCCTCCCACGAGATCCTGTTAGGGCCCTGTTGACCGCAAAGGGCCCGCGGGAGAAAAGTCTCCCCCACGCCCTGCCCCAACCAGGATCCAGCCGGGGACCTTTAACCTGCCCCCCTAAATGCTGTACGCGCTACCAGGCTGTCACGCTGGGGTCACCAGCAGACACGAGGACTCCGCCCGCTTGTGCCCATAGCAGGACGCGAGTGCAACAGTACCCTGCAGCAAAGCCCCTGCAGTCCTACCTCCGGGGGCACTAAGAAGTGGCCGCCAAGCGCCCCCACCTGCTGTGGGGCCGGCATGCTGCCGCGGGGTGCGCCTGGAGTTAGTCAGGTGCGCCTCTGGGTGCCCTGAATGCGGACCCAGCGGCAGCCGCTGAACAGAATTGACAATGTGAGAGTGGTGACAACAGTGTGGGGACCACGGTACCCCCGTTGTGGAGGCGCATAAACTCACGGCGGCATTGCCGCTCAGCTTCCCCTGCCGGACACTGCGTGTCCGTGCAACAGCTGGGGACTCGTGCACTCGCTGAGGTGCAGACACCAGGCGGCTCACCGTTCCCCACTGCTCACAAACCCTCCATTGCTCCACCGCATTGGATGCCCGAGTGGCTGGCTAGGCTCAAACACCCCCCAGTTCAGGGCACGGGGTGCAGAAAACAGGCCGATGCCCCTAATACCTTGGCAGAGAGTTGGGGTTTAGGAGATGCATGGAGCATGGTGCACCCCCACTGATAAAGAATATTCTTTCTTTTCGGCACCGCATTGGCTGCATACCCGTATAAATAGAATGTTCTGTTCGCTGAATCTACTTGTAAATGTTAAAGATAATACGTACTTAGGCAAAACCTACTCGTATCATAACCCACTAGAAGTCGCACTGTTATGGGGGAAAAGTTCCAACACCAATACCAACCTAGAGGTTGCACCCCTCGATGTTGGAGGACCTGGTGTTCCATAGTACAGTCTGTGCGGCCATAGTCATTATTTCACTGACAACATAGACACCGCTAGCACACGTCAAATTGAATGGGACGCTTTTAAAACTGTGACTCGGGGGGCAATTAGCACAAGGGTGGGGAGGCGCACTGTTTTACTTAAAAAAAAAATCAAAGAAGTGGAAAAATGGCTAGTAAGTTCGAACAGGAAGCAGCATCAAGCGACATGTCAGGATGCGATACGAGAGACACACATAACACATGCTGAACTTCTAGAAGAACTTCGTACCATGGATTACCACTTATACACGCAGAAGCAGCATGCAATCGCAGATAGAGCGGGCCCACTACTTGCTAGAATTATTAAAGATACACCGTCAATGTCTCCTATTCTTGAAATCAACACGCCAGACGGCGCTGTTGTATGCACTCAATTGATGTCTCATACACCCGCAGCCGTCAATTCACAGGGCTGTATTTCCCTAGACCTACATCAAGCATTTGACTGCAATGGCGCTATAGGTAACAAACTTTCCCAAAAGTTTGGAATTCAGGAGGAATTTGTGAATTGGGTACAACTGCTGTAGACGAACCCCACGGCGCGCACACGTACAAGTGTTCACATCTCACAACAATAAACAATAGCAAAGGTTACTAGACAAGGTTGCCCGCTCTCACCTTTATTATTCATCTTCACTTTTGAACCTCTACTTCTTAAAACTTTACCCCCATCCTCCTGGACCTCTCAGCCGCCTTCGACACCGTCTGCCACCACACCCTACGCACACGACGCAGGATTACGCGGCAAAACCCTGGACTGGATCACCTCCTTCCTCACTGACAGAACCCAGAGGGTCGTGAAGCCACCAAGATCATCTGAGGCGCGCCCCAAGGATCAGCCCTCAGACCCTACCCTCTTCAACGTCTACATGGCACCGCTCGCCAACATTGTCCGCTCACACAACCTTGTCTCCTACGCTGATGACTCGCAACTAATCTGCTCAAACACCGAAAACCCTTCCACCGCCAAATACAATCTCCACGAAGGAATGAAGGCCGTCGCCAGCTGGATGCAGACCAGCCGCTTGAAACTTTACTCGGACAAGACAGAAGTACTCCTCCTCGGATCCACCCCCTCAGCTGAGACGACTCTTGGTGGCCAGCCACCCTGGGAGCCGCACCCACCCCCAACGACCACGCACGCAACCTGGGTGTCATCCTGGACTCATCGCTCTCAATGACGCAGCAAGTCAACGCCGTCTCCTCCTCCTGCTTCAACACCCTTCGCATACTATGCAAGATCTACAGATGGATAACCACCGAAACCAGAAGGACGGTCACACAGGCCCTCGTCAGCAGCAGGCTGACTACGGCAACACCCTTTACGCAGGAACCACGGCAAAACTCCAGAAGAGACGCCAACTCATACAGAACGCCTCCGCATGCCTCAATCTCGACATACCCAGCCACACCCACACCACTGCCCACCTGAATGACCTGCACTGGCCCCCAGTCAACAAGAGGATCACCTTCACGCTCCTCACCCACAAAGCACTACACAACACCGGACCAGCCTACCTCAACAAGCGTCTCACCTTCTACACCCCGAACCGCCAGCTGCGCTCCGCCGACCTCACCCTCGCCGCTGTCCCACGCATCCACAGATCCTCCACTGGCAGCAGATCCTTCTACTACCTCGCGGCAAAGACATGGAACACCCTCCCCACACAGCTGCGAAAGACCCAGGACCTGCTGACCTTCAGGAGACTTCTCTTGACCTGGCTGTTCGAGCAGTAGCTGCACCCCCACCCCCGCTCAGCCCCTTGAGACTCTCACGGGTGATTAGTAAGCTCTACAAATATATGATTGAATGCAACTTTGTACTATGGCAGGATATAGAGGGATACGAATAGGAAGAGAGACACACATCATTTCAGCATATGTGGATGACCTCATATACTTCAATAATCTGAATGAGGATTATGACCCAATACCCACACTTTTTCTATGCATTTCAGCGGCTTTCAGGTCTTTCCTTAAATGAAAACAAATCATATGTATATTTTTTTACTGACACGGCAAAGGCTGAACCAATTCGTTTTGGACACTGGACATTTCAAACAGCGACAGTTACTTTCAAATATCTGGGCATCCAGATATACAGAGAGACGGAAGGTATTTTAGATGGAAATCTAAACCAAGCTATTGCGGCGCTTAGAGCGCAAATAAGATTCTGGACATCCCTGCCCATATCGGTACCAGGATGAGTAGCCATTGCCAAAATGGGTATGCTCCCTAGGCTGTTATATTATTTCACCAATCTACCTATCATTATTCCAACACAGATGTTTAAACTGCTAGACTCCCTCCTCAAAGAATTAATATGGGGGGCGGGACATAGACGGATAGGACTCACAAAACTACAATTCGATACGAAACAAGGGGGACTGGGAGTTCTGGACCTGAAGGCTTACTGTTATGCGGGCCAATTGCAATGGTTGGCGTACTTAATTGCAGGCCGCAATTTACAACAAATCGCTATTAAACACAATCAAATAAATGATTGACAAACATACTATTCTGGCCCCTGAGGCCAAACTAATGCGTAAAAGTATCCACAGTGTGAATATTAGAAATGGGGTGGGGGTTTTGAAGAATATTTGAAGTTTTTTCCCATTTGGCAACTTCTCCCAGCCATGACAAAAGATGTTGGTATTGGCCCATTACAGAGAGGCTTACAGGCCACAAAGGTTTTTCTGCTGAAAACAAAGTACTAATAACAGCAGACTGCTTCTTTTTGCCAGAGTTAGGCCCTCCACCTGGGATCATTTCAGGCCTCCCATGTTGCCTTGGTCGAAGAATCTAGGAAAATCCTTGTTCAGGGTGGGGTGCCGAACCTCACGCATCTAGCGTGAGGTGCCAAACCTCACGCATCTCGCGTGAGGTGCCGAACCTCACGCATCTCGCGTGAGGTTCCGAACCTCACGCATCGCGCTTGAGGCATCGAACCTCCCGCATCTAGCGTGAGGTGGCGAACCTCACGCATCTCGCGTGAGGCATCGAACCCCCCGCATCTAGCGTGAGGTGCCAAACCTCACGCATCTAGCGTGAGGTGCCAATCCTCACGCATCTAGCGTGAGGTGCCGAACCTCACGCATCTCGCGTGAGGTGCCGGCCCTCACGCATCTCGCGTGAGGTGCCGGCCCTCACGCATCTCGCGTGAGGTGCCGGCCCTCACGCATCTCGCGTGAGGTGCCGGCCCTCACGCATCTCGCGTTAGGTGCCGAACCTCACGCATCTCGCGTGAGGTGCCGAACCGCACGCATCTCGCGTGAGGTGCCAAACCTCACGCATCTAGCGTGAGGTGCCAAACCTCACGCATCTAGCGTGAGGTGCCAAACCTCACGCATCTAGCGTGAGGTGCCAATCCTCACGCATCTAGCGTGAGGTGCCGACCCTCACGCATCTCGCGTGAGGTGCCAAACCTCACGCATCTAGCGTGAGGTGCCGACCCTCACGCATCTCGCGTGAGGTGCCAAACCTCACGCATCTAGCGTGAGGTGCCGAACCTCACGCATCTAGCGTGAGATGCCAAACCTCACGCATCTAGCGTGAGTTGCCAAACCTCACGCATCCCGCGTGAGGTGCCGAACCTCACGCATCTCGTGTGAGGTGAGGAACCTCACGCATCTAGCGTGAGGTGCCAAACCTCACGCATCTCGCGTGAGGTGCCAAACCTCACGCATCTCGCGTGAGGTGCCGAAACTCACGCATCGCGCGTGAGGCGTCGAACCTCACGCATCGCGCGTGAGACGCCGAACCTCACGCATCGCGCGTGAGGAGCCTGACCTCACGTATCGCGCGTAAGGCGCCGGACCTCACGCATCGTGCGTGAGGCGCCGGACCTCACGCATCGCGCGTGAGTCGCCGGACCTCACGCATTGCGCGTGAGGTGCCAGACCTCACGCATCGCGCGTGAGACGCCGGACCTCACGCATCTCGCGTGAGGTGCCGAACCGCACGCATCTCGCGTGAGGTGCCAAACCTCACGCATCTAGCGTGAGGTGCCAAACCTCACGCATCCTGCGTGAGGTGCTGAACCTCACGCATCTCGCGTGAGGTGAGGAACCTCACGCATCTAGCGTGAGGTGCCAAACCTCACGCATCTCGCGTGAGGTGCCAAACCTCACGCATCTCGCGTGAGGTGCCGAAACTCACGCATGCTCTTGACCTGGCTGTTCGAGCAGTAGCTGCACCCCCACCCCCGCTCAGCCCCTTGAGACTCTCACGGGTGATTAGTAAGCTCTACAAATATATGATTGAATGCAACTTTGTACTATGGCAGGATATAGAGGGATACGAATAGGAAGAGAGACACACATCATTTCAGCATATGTGGATGACCTCATATGCTTCAATAATCTGAATGAGGATTATGACCCAATACCCACACTTTTTCTATGCATTTCAGCGGCTTTCAGGTCTTTCCTTAAATGAAAACAAATCATATGTATTTTTTTTTACTGACACAGCAAAGGCTGAACCAATTCGTTTTGGACACTGGACATTTCAAACAGCGACAGTTACTTTCAAATATCTGGGCATCCAGATATACAGAGAGACGGAAGGTATTTTAGATGGAAATCTAAACCAAGCTATTGCGGCGCTTAGAGCGCAAATAAGATTCTGGACATCCCTGCCCATATCGGTACCAGGATGAGTAGCCATTGCCAAAATGGGTATGCTCCCTAGGCTGTTATATTATTTCACCAATCTACCTATCATTATTCCAACACAGATGTTTAAACTGCTAGACTCCCTCCTCAAAGAATTAATATGGGGGGCGGGACATAGACGGATAGGACTCACAAAACTACAATTCGATACGAAACAAGGGGGACTGGGAGTTCTGGACCTGAAGGCTTACTGTTATGCGGGCCAATTGCAATGGTTGGCGTACTTAATTGCAGGCCGCAATTTACAACAAATCGCTATTAAACACAATCAAATAAATGATTGACAAACATACTATTCTGGCCCCTGAGGCCAAACTAATGCGTAAAAGTATCCACAGTGTGAATATTAGAAATGGGGTGGGGGTTTTGAAGAATATTTGAAGTTTTTTCCCATTTGGCAACTTCTCCCAGCCATGACAAAAGATGTTGGTATTGGCCCATTACAGAGAGGCTTACAGGCCACAAAGGTTTTTCTGCTGAAAACAAAGTACTAATAACAGCAGACTGCTTCTTTTTGCCAGAGTTAGGCCCTCCACCTGGGATCATTTCAGGCCTCCCATGTTGCCTTGGTCGAAGAATCTAGGAAAATCCTTGTTCAGGGTGGGGTGCCGAACCTCACGCATCTAGCGTGAGGTGCCGAACCTCACGCATCTCGCGTGAGGTTCCGAACCTCACGCATCGCGCTTGAGGCATCGAACCTCCCGCATCTAGCGTGAGGTGCCGAACCTCACGCATCTCGCGTGAGGTTCCGAACCTCACGCATCGCGCGTGAGGCATCGAACCCCCCGCATCTAGCGTGAGGTGCCGGCCCTCACGCATCTCGCGTGAGGTGCCGGCCCTCACGCATCTCGCGTGAGGTGCCGAACCTCACGCATCTCGCGTGAGGTGCCAAACCTCACGCATCTAGCGTGAGGTGCCGAACCTCACGCATCTAGCGTGAGATGCCAAACCTCACGCATCTAGCGTGAGTTGCCAAACCTCACGCATCCCGCGTGAGGTGCCGAACCTCACGCATCTCGCGTGAGGTGAGGAACCTCACGCATCTAGCGTGAGGTGCCAAACCTCACGCATCTCGCGTGAGGTGCCAAACCTCACGCATCTCGCGTGAGGTGCCGAAACTCACGCATCGCGCGTGAGGCGTCGAACCTCACGCATCGCGCGTGAGACGCCGAACCTCACGCATCGCGCGTGAGGAGCCGGACCTCACGTATCGCGCGTAAGGCGCCGGACCTCACGCATCGTGCGTGAGGCGCCGGACCTCACGCATCGCGCGTGAGTCGCCGGACCTCACGCATTGCGCGTGAGGTGCCGGACCTCACGCATCGCGCGTGAGACGCCGGACCTCACGCATCGCGCGTGAGGTGCAGAACCTCACACATCACGCGTGAGGTGCAGAACCTCACACATCACGTGTGAGGTGCCGATTCTCACACATCTCGCGTGAGGCGCCGAATCTCACGCATCTCGCGTGCGCTGCCGAATCTCACGCATCTCGCGCTAGGGCATGCTGTGGTTGGAGGGGTCTGCAGGCACTGCCGATGGCGCTGGGGCAGGCTGTGGTGGGAGGCAGGAGGGGTATGCAGGCACTGCCGATGGCGCTGGGTCAGGCTGTGGCGGGAGGAGTCTGTAGGCATTGCCGCTGGGGCAGGCTGTGGTGGGAGACGGGAGGGGTATGCAGGCTCTGCCGATGGCGCTGGGGCAGGCTGTGGTGGGAGGCGGGAGGGGTATGCAGGCACTGCCAATGGCGCTAGGGCAGGCTGTGGTGGGAGGCGGGAGGAGTCTGCAGGCACTGTCGATGGTGCTGGGGCAGGCTGTGGTGGGAGGCAGGAGGGGTATGCAGGCACTGCCGATGGCGCTGGGGCAGGCTGTGGTGGGAGGTGGGAGGGGTATGCAGGCACTGCCAATGGCGCTGGGGCAGGCTGTGGTGGGAGGCGGGAGGGGTATGCAGGCCCTGCCAATGGCGCTGGGGCAGGCTGTGGTGGGAGGCGGGAGGGGTATGCAGGCACTGCCGACGGCGCTGGGGCAGGCTGTGGTGGGAGGGGGTATGCAGGCACTGCCGATGGCGCTGGGGCAGGCTGTGGTGGGAGACGGGAGGGGTATGCAGGCACTGCCGATGGCGCTGGGGCAGGCTGTGGTGGGAGGCGGGAGGGGTCTGTAGGCATTGCCGATAGGGCTTGGGCTGGCTGTGGTGGGAGGCGGCTGCAGGCACCACCGATCTTCTGTAAATATGCCAAAATAGTTTCTTACAGATGAAAATATACAGTCAGTGGCGAACAAGGAGCTAACAGAACAAGAATTGGCGGCAGTGAAACGAAAATCGTCCGCGAAATAATAGTTTAAAAAAAACGGGGAAATAACGCGAGTGTGACGCAAAATCGGCCGTGAAATGAAAGAAAAACAAGTCGGATGGGGTGGGGGCGGGGGAGAAGGAGAGTGAGCAGCCTTTGATGAGCGAGTGGGGGAGGAGAAACGAGAGACACGGCCTGGCGGCCGTGAAAGTGAAAGCTCTTGGCATTGCTGTGGGGAGGGGGGAGGAGAAATGCGACACGGCCGAAAAACCTTTGATAACAGCAGGGGGCGGTGAAGCTGCTGGCGGCAGATGGCTGGCTTTCATGTGCACGCACATTTTATGTCAATGCGCTTGCGCATTGAGCTTGCTTATCACGGGCACTGCATGGAATCGCCTGATGGATAAGCTCTGGATAAGCCCCTATATTCTCGCAAGCGCATTGACAGGCGAGACCTAAAAAAAGGCATTTGCAACGCAGTAGTTCTCGCATTACTGAAAGTTTAAGCTATTGGCATTGCATTATTATTAGCAACGCCAATAGCTCAAACTTTCAGAAATGCGAGACCTATTGCATTGCAAATGCTTGTTATAGATTGGTGTGGATCTCCTTCTTGAGTCGTGTTGTCATTTATTAATCGTTTTGTGAATTTTGCAAATGTCTTGCACTCCTCTGTGTGCCTAAGGCTGCTCAACCACACTAACCCCCCTAATAGAGCACATTGGGATTGTATAGCAAGCCCATGTCCACTTATAAGGGAACCCCTGGAATCTTTACACTGTATATCAGATTTTTGATACACCACATACAGAGCCAGCTTCCTACAGAAACCAAAACCACCTCTGAGGATTTCAGTAAACAGATGTAGTAGCTGTGGTCTGCCAAAGATAGGGGAGCGCACGTTAGCTGTGGCCCTTGCTAGTCTCCTTGTGAAGACTCTGCCCGCTGGCACAACCCTCGCTGCAAAGTTCAGCTTCCCTAAGAGGCTCTGAATGACACCTAGCGGCGCAATGTCTTTGCCTAAGAGAGCCTGGCTATCCAGCCGCAGTGCCTGTACCTTCTCGGCCGGGAGCCTGGACACGCCCTGGACCGTGTCCATCGCAATGCCCAGAAAAGTGAGTACCTGCGCTGGACTCTCAGTTTTTCCCCGGCGCCAACGGCACCCGCCAGCGTCCTGCCAGTTCCTGAAAGTGAAGTAGTGCTGTGCTGCATTCCTGTGTCCCCGCCTTCCCTATGAAGAGAAAGTCGTCCAGGTAGTGCGTAACTCCGACAGTGTTGTACGACCAGGTGAGTGCCCACTGCAAGAAACTGCTAAACACCTCAAAGTACGAGCAGGAGACTGCGCAGCCCATTGGCATGCATTTGTCGAAATAGAATTTGTTCTGCCATTTAAAACCCAGTAGGTGATGACTCTCAGGGTGTACTGGGAGCAGGCGGAAGGCTGATTCTATGTCTGCCTTCGCCAGCCATGCCCCCTTTCCTGCTCTCCTGACCATGTCCACCGCCATGTCAAAAGAACAGTACGACACTGAGCATGTTCCTTCCTCCAACCAGTGGTTGACCGAATCGCCTTCTGGGTAGGACAAGTGGTATATGAGGCGAAAGGCCCCAGGTTCTTTTTTGGGGACCACCCCTAGCGGGGATACCAGGAAATTATCTAGTGGAGGGGAGTCAAAAGGCCCTGCTATCCTCCCCAAGACCTTCTCCTTCAGAATCTTCTCATGTACCACCTGCGGAAGCTCCCTGGCAGACCTCAAATTGTAGGCGTCCCTGCACATCTTTGGCCCCTATGAAGCCCTCTGCTATGATTCTGCCATCTTTCGTGTTGGGGTATGCTCTGAGCATGGGGATAAGGGTGTCTATGCAAATTGGTGATGGGCCCTTACCAGGTGACACCTGAATAGGAGAAGCTGCTGGAGGTGGTATGTGACCTGGCTGGTGTCGCAGCGGTGAACTGGCAACGGTGGGGGGGGGGGACTGCGCTACTCGTTTTGTTTCTTGTCTGGCTTGTTGGCCGTTGGCTTATTGACGCAGGGCGCTGCTGGTTGACCTGCCCCACACTTGCTGCAAATGTGCCCAAACCTACAGACCTTTGCCCAAGAGCAGAAACCTGCGTTGTATATTCTACAAGAATTTGAGGTGAAACGTTTGCCCCCCTTCCTTGATGGCCGCCTCCTCGGACTTTCCGTCAGTTCGAAAGGACTGACGGAAAGGATGCCTAGTAGGATGTTTCTGACCCCTGACGCTTCCCTGTCCCTTCCTATATTTTGAAGTGCCCTTGACGTCTGCTGTGAACTTCCCCATGTTCTCCACCCAGAGCTGGATCTCCTATTGATCCCAGTTCAAATCTGGACACATAGCCATTCTCATTCTGAAATCTCAATCGTAATTGTACCACCCGATACCCCGTTGTTTCAGCCTCTTCATGTATTGCGTGAGAGTACTGCCAAATGGCGGGGGCCTGCTCTGGGAAATTTTCAGACACCACTGCTGCCAATATAGTGAAAGCGTCGCCCCAATTCTTTAATTGTTTTCTCCAGCCAATTCTGAAATTTGACCCTTTGTCTTCCTCCTTACCCCCCATCCTCCTGGTATCTAGTCCCTCTACCCCATGCATGAGTAGGGTAAAGATGTCCACAAATTCACGCCTCCATATACCCTCTTTTGCCGCCAAAGGAACTTCCCAGGCCAGGGAGCACCGACCTGATTTAAGTGCTGCTACTGTGATGAGCGGCGCTGTCGAACCTGTCTCCCCCATGCCTGACTCTGTCGGTACCGCTGACTTGTTAGCGTCCAAAGATCCCCCAGCGTGTGTTGTAACTGTGACCACTGGACTGATGGTGGGAGGGGGGGGGGGGGGGGGGGGGGGGTTTGCAGGTCGCTGTGCTGTGGTAGCAGGCTCTGCTAGCACCCTTGGTGTTGAGCCGCTGCTGCCGGCTTGGGCCCCGTGGGATCCGGCTCTACGAGAGACTGCGCCAAATCCCCTGCTGAGACCTTGTCGCTGCCTAGGCTCCCGTGCTTGCGGGGTACTCGCCCTGTCAGGCGCTTCTCCCCACACTTCAACAATGGATGGTGCACTCCCCTCTCTAGCAGGCACGGCCATAGGCGTAGTAGTACATACTGATTCTACAAATCGGGATTTAAAGTCATCCAAGATGCTCAACATTGAGTCCATAATCTTACTGAATTTCTCAGTGCTCGTGTCGATAACCGTGCCTGACGGGGGCGGACCACCTGTGTAACCACCGATGCTGCTGCTCGTGGGGGGGGGGAGTCGGGAAATCACCCTGACCTTCTGGACTGGCGGCTCCGGCGGAAACTCCTTGTTGGTCGGCCGGAGAGTGGTATTGACCTGAGACAATTCTGTTACCTTCCAGAATCCGCCGTGACTTGCACACCGGCTTGGTAAACCTCAGGCACCCTGCCTGCCCCCCCCATTGCGTCAGCCCTGCCTCCTTGCACCCTTACTGCTTCTGCGATAGTGCGAGCCGGGGCCCCAGTCACTCCTGCCACTCGTTTTGCTGCGACTAACTTTGTTATGTGGTGGCAGAGAAATGGTGATGACAATAGTTAGTTGTCACCTGCACTGGGGGCCGTAGTACTTCCTTGCTGTAGGTCAGCCCATGCCCACTGAACCCTTTCTCACCAGTGTGTATTCCCTGATGATATCCCGTTTTAAGTACCTCTGCGACTCTGTTGCGTTGTCCAGCTGCTTGCTTTACTTCCGGGTGAGCACCTGCTCCCTCTTTCTCTCTCTCTATATGTTATTCTGCGGATGGCAAAACAGTACACGTTATCAGCATTCAACAGTACCTTACAGGAAAAACCTTTGCAACACAGCTGTAACTCTGGCTTAATAATCTCCTGCAAGGGAATGAGGTAAAAAACATGTGAGCCCTCCCACGAGATCCTGTTAGGGCCCTGTTGACCGCAAAGGGCCCGCGGGAGAAAAGTCTCCCCCACGCCCTGCCCCAACCAGGATCCAGCCGGGGACCTTTAACCTGCCCCCCTAAATGCTGTACGCGCTACCAGGCTGTCACGCTGGGGTCACCAGCAGACACGAGGACTCCGCCCGCTTGTGCCCATAGCAGGACGCGAGTGCAACAGTACCCTGCAGCAAAGCCCCTGCAGTCCTACCTCCGGGGGCACTAAGAAGTGGCCGCCAAGCGCCCCCACCTGCTGTGGGGCCGGCATGCTGCCGCGGGGTGCGCCTGGAGTTAGTCAGGTGCGCCTCTGGGTGCCCTGAATGCGGACCCAGCGGCAGCCGCTGAACAGAATTGACAATGTGAGAGTGGTGACAACAGTGTGGGGACCACGGTACCCCCGTTGTGGAGGCGCATAAACTCACGGCGGCATTGCCGCTCAGCTTCCCCTGCCGGACACTGCGTGTCCGTGCAACAGCTGGGGACTCGTGCACTCGCTGAGGTGCAGACACCATGCGGCTCACCGTTCCCCACTGCTCACAAACCCTCCATTGCTCCACCGCATTGGATGCCCGAGTGGCTGGCTAGGCTCAAACACCCCCCAGTTCAGGGCACGGGGTGCAGAAAACAGGCCGATGCCCCTAATACCTTGGCAGAGAGTTGGGGTTTAGGAGATGCATGGAGCATGGTGCACCCCCACTGATAAAGAATATTCTTTCTTTTCGGCACCGCATTGGCTGCATACCCGTATAAATAGAATGTTCTGTTCGCTGAATCTACTTGTAAATGTTAAAGATAATACGTACTTAGGCAAAACCTACTCGTATCATAACCCACTAGAAGTCGCACTGTTATGGGGGAAAAGTTCCAACACCAATACCAACCTAGAGGTTGCACCCCTCGATGTTGGAGGACCTGGTGTTCCATAGTACAGTCTGTGCGGCCATAGTCATTATTTCACTGACAACATAGACACCGCTAGCACACGTCAAATTGAATGGGACGCTTTTAAAACTGTGACTCGGGGGGCAATTAGCACAAGGGTGGGGAGGCGCACTGTTTTACTTAAAAAAAAAATCAAAGAAGTGGAAAAATGGCTAGTAAGTTCGAACAGGAAGCAGCATCAAGCGACATGTCAGGATGCGATACGAGAGACACACATAACACATGCTGAACTTCTAGAAGAACTTCGTACCATGGATTACCACTTATACACGCAGAAGCAGCATGCAATCGCAGATAGAGCGGGCCCACTACTTGCTAGAATTATTAAAGATACACCGTCAATGTCTCCTATTCTTGAAATCAACACGCCAGACGGCGCTGTTGTATGCACTCAATTGATGTCTCATACACCCGCAGCCGTCAATTCACAGGGCTGTATTTCCCTAGACCTACATCAAGCATTTGACTGCAATGGCGCTATAGGTAACAAACTTTCCCAAAAGTTTGGAATTCAGGAGGAATTTGTGAATTGGGTACAACTGCTGTAGACGAACCCCACGGCGCGCACACGTACAAGTGTTCACATCTCACAACAATAAACAATAGCAAAGGTTACTAGACAAGGTTGCCCGCTCTCACCTTTATTATTCATCTTCACTTTTGAACCTCTACTTCTTAAAACTTTACCCCCATCCTCCTGGACCTCTCAGCCGCCTTCGACACCGTCTGCCACCACACCCTACGCACACGACGCAGGATTACGCGGCAAAACCCTGGACTGGATCACCTCCTTCCTCACTGACAGAACCCAGAGGGTCGTGAAGCCACCAAGATCATCTGAGGCGCGCCCCAAGGATCAGCCCTCAGACCCTACCCTCTTCAACGTCTACATGGCACCGCTCGCCAACATTGTCCGCTCACACAACCTTGTCTCCTACGCTGATGACTCGCAACTAATCTGCTCAAACACCGAAAACCCTTCCACCGCCAAATACAATCTCCACGAAGGAATGAAGGCCGTCGCCAGCTGGATGCAGACCAGCCGCTTGAAACTTTACTCGGACAAGACAGAAGTACTCCTCCTCGGATCCACCCCCTCAGCTGAGACGACTCTTGGTGGCCAGCCACCCTGGGAGCCGCACCCACCCCCAACGACCACGCACGCAACCTGGGTGTCATCCTGGACTCATCGCTCTCAATGACGCAGCAAGTCAACGCCGTCTCCTCCTCCTGCTTCAACACCCTTCGCATACTATGCAAGATCTACAGATGGATAACCACCGAAACCAGAAGGACGGTCACACAGGCCCTCGTCAGCAGCAGGCTGACTACGGCAACACCCTTTACGCAGGAACCACGGCAAAACTCCAGAAGAGACGCCAACTCATACAGAACGCCTCCGCATGCCTCATTCTCGACATACCCAGCCACACCCACATCACTGCCCACCTGAATGACCTGCACTGGCCCCCAGTCAACAAGAGGATCACCTTCACGCTCCTCACCCACAAAGCACTACACAACACCGGACCAGCCTACCTCAACAAGCGTCTCACCTTCTACACCCCGAACCGCCAGCTGCGATCCGCCGACCTCACCCTCGCCGCTGTCCCACGCATCCACAGATCCTCCACTGGCAGCAGATCCTTCTACTACCTCGCGGCAAAGACATGGAACACCCTCCCCACACAGCTGCGAAAGACCCAGGACCTGCTGACCTTCAGGAGACTTCTCTTGACCTGGCTGTTCGAGCAGTAGCTGCACCCCCACCCCCGCTCAGCCCCTTGAGACTCTCACGGGTGATTAGTAAGCTCTACAAATATATGATTGAATGCAACTTTGTACTATGGCAGGATATAGAGGGATACGAATAGGAAGAGAGACACACATCATTTCAGCATATGTGGATGACCTCATATACTTCAATAATCTGAATGAGGATTATGACCCAATACCCACACTTTTTCTATGCATTTCAGCGGCTTTCAGGTCTTTCCTTAAATGAAAACAAATCATATGTATATTTTTTTACTGACACGGCAAAGGCTGAACCAATTCGTTTTGGACACTGGACATTTCAAACAGCGACAGTTACTTTCAAATATCTGGGCATCCAGATATACAGAGAGACGGAAGGTATTTTAGATGGAAATCTAAACCAAGCTATTGCGGCGCTTAGAGCGCAAATAAGATTCTGGACATCCCTGCCCATATCGGTACCAGGATGAGTAGCCATTGCCAAAATGGGTATGCTCCCTAGGCTGTTATATTATTTCACCAATCTACCTATCATTATTCCAACACAGATGTTTAAACTGCTAGACTCCCTCCTCAAAGAATTAATATGGGGGGCGGGACATAGACGGATAGGACTCACAAAACTACAATTCGATACGAAACAAGGGGGACTGGGAGTTCTGGACCTGAAGGCTTACTGTTATGCGGGCCAATTGCAATGGTTGGCGTACTTAATTGCAGGCCGCAATTTACAACAAATCGCTATTAAACACAATCAAATAAATGATTGACAAACATACTATTCTGGCCCCTGAGGCCAAACTAATGCGTAAAAGTATCCACAGTGTGAATATTAGAAATGGGGTGGGGGTTTTGAAGAATATTTGAAGTTTTTTCCCATTTGGCAACTTCTCCCAGCCATGACAAAAGATGTTGGTATTGGCCCATTACAGAGAGGCTTACAGGCCACAAAGGTTTTTCTGCTGAAAACAAAGTACTAATAACAGCAGACTGCTTCTTTTTGCCAGAGTTAGGCCCTCCACCTGGGATCATTTCAGGCCTCCCATGTTGCCTTGGTCGAAGAATCTAGGAAAATCCTTGTTCAGGGTGGGGTGCCGAACCTCACGCATCTAGCGTGAGGTGCCAAACCTCACGCATCTCGCGTGAGGTGCCGAACCTCACGCATCTCGCGTGAGGTTCCGAACCTCACGCATCGCGCTTGAGGCATCGAACCTCCCGCATCTAGCGTGAGGTGCCGAACCTCACGCATCTCGCGTGAGGTTCTGAACCTCACGCATCGCGCGTGAGGCATCGAACCCCCCGCATCTAGCGTGAGGTGCCAAACCTCACGCATCTAGCGTGAGGTGCCAATCCTCACGCATCTAGCGTGAGGTGCTGAACCTCACGCATCTCGCGTGAGGTGCCGGCCCTCACGCATCTCGCGTGAGGTGCCGGCCCTCACGCATCTCGCGTGAGGTGCCGAACCTCACGCATCTAGCGTGAGGTGCCAAACCTCACGCATCTCGCGTGAGGTGCCGAACCGCACGCATCTCGCGTGAGGTGCCAAACCTCACGCATCTAGCGTGAGGTGCCAAACCTCACGCATCTAGCGTGAGGTGCCAAACCTCACGCATCTAGCGTGAGGTGCCACTCCTCACGCATCTAGCGTGAGGTGCCGACCCTCACGCATCTCGCGTGAGGTGCCAAACCTCACGCATCTAGCGTGAGGTGCCGAACCTCACGCATCTAGCGTGAGATGCCAAACCTCACGCATCTGGCGTGAGTTGCCAAACCTCACGCATCCCGCGTGAGGTGCCGAACCTCACGCATCTCGCGTGAGGTGAGGAACCTCACGCATCTAGCGTGAGGTGCCAAACCTCACGCATCTCGCGTGAGGTGCCAAACCTCACGCATCTCGCGTGAGGTGCCGAAACTCACGCATCGCGCGTGAGGCGTCGAACCTCACGCATCGCGCGTGAGACGCCGAACCTCACGCATCGCGCGTGAGGAGCCGGACCTCACGTATCGCGCGTAAGGCGCCGGACCTCACGCATCGTGCGTGAGGCGCCAGACCTCACGCATCGCGCGTGAGTCGCCGGACCTCACGCATTGCGCGTGAGGTGCCGGACCTCACGCATCGCGCGTGAGACGCCGGACCTCACGCATCGCGCGTGAGGTGCAGAACCTCACACATCACGCGTGAGGTGCAGAACCTCACACATCACGTGTGAGGTGCCGATTCTCACACATCTCGCGTGAGGCGCCGAATCTCACGCATCTCGCGTGCGCTGCCGAATCTCACGCATCTCGCGCTAGGGCATGCTGTGGTTGGAGGGGTCTGCAGGCACTGCCGATGGCGCTGGGGCAGGCTGTGGTGGGAGGCAGGAGGGGTATGCAGGCACTGCCGATGGCGCTGGGTCAGGCTGTGGCGGGAGGAGTCTGTAGGCATTGCCGCTGGGGCAGGCTGTGGTGGGAGACGGGAGGGGTATGCAGGCTCTGCCGATGGCGCTGGGGCAGGCTGTGGTGGGAGGCGGGAGGGGTATGCAGGCACTGCCAATGGCGCTAGGGCAGGCTGTGGTGGGAGGCGGGAGGAGTCTGCAGGCACTGTCGATGGTGCTGGGGCAGGCTGTGGTGGGAGGCAGGAGGGGTATGCAGGCACTGCCGATGGCGCTGGGGCAGGCTGTGGTGGGAGGTGGGAGGGGTATGCAGGCACTGCCAATGGCGCTGGGGCAGGCTGTGGTGGGAGGCGGGAGGGGTATGCAGGCCCTGCCAATGGCGCTGGGGCAGGCTGTGGTGGGAGGCGGGAGGGGTATGCAGGCACTGCCGACGGCGCTGGGGCAGGCTGTGGTGGGAGGGGGTATGCAGGCACTGCCGATGGCGCTGGGGCAGGCTGTGGTGGGAGACGGGAGGGGTATGCAGGCACTGCCGATGGCGCTGGGGCAGGCTGTGGTGGGAGGCGGGAGGGGTCTGTAGGCATTGCCGATAGGGCTTGGGCTGGCTGTGGTGGGAGGCGGCTGCAGGCACCACCGATCTTCTGTAAATATGCCAAAATAGTTTCTTACAGATGAAAATATACAGTCAGTGGCGAACAAGGAGCTAACAGAACAAGAATTGGCGGCAGTGAAACGAAAATCGTCCGCGAAATAATAGTTTAAAAAAAACGGGGAAATAACGCGAGTGTGACGCAAAATCGGCCGTGAAATGAAAGAAAAACAAGTCGGATGGGGTGGGGGCGGGGGAGAAGGAGAGTGAGCAGCCTTTGATGAGCGAGTGGGGGAGGAGAAACGAGAGACACGGCCTGGCGGCCGTGAAAGTGAAAGCTCTTGGCATTGCTGTGGGGAGGGGGGAGGAGAAATGCGACACGGCCGAAAAACCTTTGATAACAGCAGGGGGCGGTGAAGCTGCTGGCGGCAGATGGCTGGCTTTCATGTGCACGCACATTTTATGTCAATGCGCTTGCGCATTGAGCTTGCTTATCACGGGCACTGCATGGAATCGCCTGATGAATAAGCTCTGGATAAGCCCCTATATTCTCGCAAGCGCATTGACAGGCGAGACCTAAAAAAAGGCATTTGCAATGCAGTAGTTCTCGCATTACTGAAAGTTTAAGCTATTGGCATTGCATTATTATTAGCAACGCCAATAGCTCAAACTTTCAGAAATGCGAGACCTATTGCATTGCAAATGCTTGTTATAGATTGGTGTGGATCTCCTTCTTGAGTCGTGTTGTCATTTATTAATCGTTTTGTGAATTTTGCAAATGTCTTGCACTCCTCTGTGTGCCTAAGGCTGCTCAACCACACTAACCCCCCTAATAGAGCACATTGGGATTGTATAGCAAGCCCATGTCCACTTATAAGGGAACCCCTGGAATCTTTACACTGTATATCAGATTTTTGATACACCACATACAGAGCCAGCTTCCTACAGAAACCAAAACCACCTCTGAGGATTTCAGTAAACAGATGTAGTAGCTGTGGTCTGCCAAAGATAGGGGAGCGCACGTTAGCTGTGGCCCTTGCTAGTCTCCTTGCGAAGACTCTGCCCGCTGGCACAACCCTCGCTGCAAAGTTCAGCTTCCCTAAGAGGCTCTGAATGACACCTAGCGGCGCTATGTCTTTGCCTAAGAGAGCCTGGCTATCCAGCCGCAGTGCCTGTACCTTCTCGGCCGGGAGCCTAGACACGCCCTGGACCGTGTCCATCGCAATGCCCAGAAAAGTGAGTACCTGCGCTGGACTCTCAGTTTTTCCCCGGCGCCAACGGCACCCGCCAGCGTCCTGCCAGTTCCTGAAAGTGAAGTAGTGCTGTGCTGCATTCCTGTGTCCCCGCCTTCCCTATGAAGAGAAAGTCGTCCAGGTAGTGCGTAACTCCGACAGTGTTGTACGACCAGGTGAGTGCCCACTGCAAGAAACTGCTAAACACCTCAAAGTACGAGCAGGAGACTGCGCAGCCCATTGGCATGCATTTGTCGAAATAGAATTTGTTCTGCCATTTAAAACCCAGTAGGTGATGACTCTCAGGGTGTACTGGGAGCAGGCGGAAGGCTGATTCTATGTCTGCCTTCGCCAGCCATGCCCCCTTTCCTGCTCTCCTGACCATGTCCACCGCCATGTCAAAAGAACAGTACGACACTGAGCATGTTCCTTCCTCCAACCAGTGGTTGACCGAATCGCCTTCTGGGTAGGACAAGTGGTATATGAGGCGAAAGGCCCCAGGTTCTTTTTTGGGGACCACCCCTAGCGGGGATACCAGGAAATTATCTAGTGGAGGGGAGTCAAAAGGCCCTGCTATCCTCCCCAAGACCTTCTCCTTCAGAATCTTCTCATGTACCACCTGCGGAAGCTCCCTGGCAGACCTCAAATTGTAGGCGTCCCTGCACATCTTTGGCCCCTATGAAGCCCTCTGCTATGATTCTGCCATCTTTCGTGTTGGGGTATGCTCTGAGCATGGGGATAAGGGTGTCTATGCAAATTGGTGATGGGCCCTTACCAGGTGACACCTGAATAGGAGAAGCTGCTGGAGGTGGTATGTGACCTGGCTGGTGTCGCAGCGGTGAACTGGCAACGGTGGGGGGGGGGACTGCGCTACTCGTTTTGTTTCTTGTCTGGCTTGTTGGCCGTTGGCTTATTGACGCAGGGCGCTGCTGGTTGACCTGCCCCACACTTGCTGCAAATGTGCCCAAACCTACAGACCTTTGCCCAAGAGCAGAAACCTGCGTTGTATATTCTACAAGAATTTGAGGTGAAACGTTTGCCCCCCTTCCTTGATGGCCGCCTCCTCGGACTTTCCGTCAGTTCGAAAGGACTGACGGAAAGGATGCCTAGTAGGATGTTTCTGACCCCTGACGCTTCCCTGTCCCTTCCTATATTTTGAAGTGCCCTTGACGTCTGCTGTGAACTTCCCCATGTTCTCCACCCAGAGCTGGATCTCCTATTGATCCCAGTTCAAATCTGGACACATAGCCATTCTCATTCTGAAATCTCAATCGTAATTGTACCACCCGATACCCCGTTGTTTCAGCCTCTTCATGTATTGCGTGAGAGTACTGCCAAATGGCGGGGGCCTGCTCTGGGAAATTTTCAGACACCACTGCTGCCAATATAGTGAAAGCGTCGCCCCAATTCTTTAATTGTTTTCTCCAGCCAATTCTGAAATTTGACCCTTTGTCTTCCTCCTTACCCCCCATCCTCCTGGTATCTAGTCCCTCTACCCCATGCATGAGTAGGGTAAAGATGTCCACAAATTCACGCCTCCATATACCCTCTTTTGCCGCCAAAGGAACTTCCCAGGCCAGGGAGCACCGACCTGATTTAAGTGCTGCTACTGTGATGAGCGGCGCTGTCGAACCTGTCTCCCCCATGCCTGACTCTGTCGGTACCGCTGACTTGTTAGCGTCCAAAGATCCCCCAGCGTGTGTTGTAACTGTGACCACTGGACTGATGGTGGGAGGGGGGGGGGGGTTGCAGGTCGCTGTGCTGTGGTAGCAGGCTCTGCTAGCACCCTTGGTGTTGAGCCGCTGCTGCCGGCTTGGGCCCCGTGGGATCCGGCTCTACGAGAGACTGCGCCAAACCCCCTGCTGAGACCTTGTCGCTGCCTAGGCTCCCGTGCTTGCGGGGTACTCGCCCTGTCAGGCGCTTCTCCCCACACTTCAACAATGGATGGTGCACTCCCCTCTCTAGCAGGCACGGCCATAGGCGTAGTAGTACATACTGATTCTACAAATCGGGATTTAAAGTCATCCAAGATGCTCAACATTGAGTCCATAATCTTACTGAATTTCTCAGTGCTCGTGTCGATAACCGTGCCTGACGGGGGCGGACCACCTGTGTAACCACCGATGCTGCTGCTCGTGGGGGGGGGGGAGTCGGGAAATCACCCTGACCTTCTGGACTGGCGGCTCCGGCGGAAACTCCTTGTTGGTCGGCCGGAGAGTGGTATTGACCTGAGACAATTCTGTTACCTTCCAGAATCCGCCGTGACTTGCACACCGGCTTGGTAAACCTCAGGCACCCTGCCTGCCCCCCCCATTGCGTCAGCCCTGCCTCCTTGCACCCTTACTGCTTCTGCGATAGTGCGAGCCGGGGCCCCAGTCACTCCTGCCACTCGTTTTGCTGCGACTAACTTTGTTATGTGGTGGCAGAGAAATGGTGATGACAATAGTTAGTTGTCACCTGCACTGGGGCCCGTAGTACTTCCTTGCTGTAGGTCAGCCCATGCCCACTGAACCCTTTCTCACCAGTGTGTATTCCCTGATGATATCCCGTTTTAAGTACCTCTGCGACTCTGTTGCGTTGTCCAGCTGCTTGCTTTACTTCCGGGTGAGCACCTGCTCCCTCTTTCTCTCTCTCTATATGTTATTCTGCGGATGGCAAAACAGTACACGTTATCAGCATTCAACAGTACCTTACAGGAAAAACCTTTGCAACACAGCTGTAACTCTGGATTAATAATCTCCTGCAAGGGAATGAGGTAAAAAACATGTGAGCCCTCCCACGAGATCCTGTTAGGGCCCTGTTGACCGCAAAGGGCCCGCGGGAGAAAAGTCTCCCCCACGCCCTGCCCCAACCAGGATCCAGCCGGGGACCTTTAACCTGCCCCCCTAAATGCTGTACGCGCTACCAGGCTGTCACGCTGGGGTCACCAGCAGACACGAGGACTCCGCCCGCTTGTGCCCATAGCAGGACGCGAGTGCAACAGTACCCTGCAGCAAAGCCCCTGCAGTCCTACCTCCGGGGGCACTAAGAAGTGGCCGCCAAGCGCCCCCACCTGCTGTAGGGCCGGCATGCTGCCGCGGGGTGCGCCTGGAGTTAGTCAGGTGCGCCTCTGGGTGCCCTGAATGCGGACCCAGCGGCAGCCGCTGAACAGAATTGACAATGTGAGAGTGGTGACAACAGTGTGGGGACCACGGTACCCCCGTTGTGGAGGCGCATAAACTCACGGCGGCATTGCCGCTCAGCTTCCCCTGCCGGACACTGCGTGTCCGTGCAACAGCTGGGGACTCGTGCACTCGCTGAGGTGCAGACACCATGCGGCTCACCGTTCCCCACTGCTCACAAACCCTCCATTGCTCCACCGCATTGGATGCCCGAGTGGCTGGCTAGGCTCAAACACCCCCCAGTTCAGGGCACGGGGTGCAGAAAACAGGCCGATGCCCCTAATACCTTGGCAGAGAGTTGGGGTTTAGGAGATGCATGGAGCATGGTGCACCCCCACTGATAAAGAATATTCTTTCTTTTCGGCACCGCATTGGCTGCATACCCGTATAAATAGAATGTTCTGTTCGCTGAATCTACTTGTAAATGTTAAAGATAATACGTACTTAGGCAAAACCTACTCGTATCATAACCCACTAGAAGTCGCACTGTTATGGGGGAAAAGTTCCAACACCAATACCAACCTAGAGGTTGCACCCCTCGATGTTGGAGGACCTGGTGTTCCATAGTACAGTCTGTGCGGCCATAGTCATTATTTCACTGACAACATAGACACCGCTAGCACACGTCAAATTGAATGGGACGCTTTTAAAACTGTGACTCGGGGGGCAATTAGCACAAGGGTGGGGAGGCGCACTGTTTTACTTAAAAAAAAAATCAAAGAAGTGGAAAAATGGCTAGTAAGTTCGAACAGGAAGCAGCATCAAGCGACATGTCAGGATGCGATACGAGAGACACACATAACACATGCTGAACTTCTAGAAGAACTTCGTACCATGGATTACCACTTATACACGCAGAAGCAGCATGCAATCGCAGATAGAGCGGGCCCACTACTTGCTAGAATTATTAAAGATACACCGTCAATGTCTCCTATTCTTGAAATCAACACGCCAGACGGCGCTGTTGTATGCACTCAATTGATGTCTCATACACCCGCAGCCGTCAATTCACAGGGCTGTATTTCCCTAGACCTACATCAAGCATTTGACTGCAATGGCGCTATAGGTAACAAACTTTCCCAAAAGTTTGGAATTCAGGAGGAATTTGTGAATTGGGTACAACTGCTGTAGACGAACCCCACGGCGCGCACACGTACAAGTGTTCACATCTCACAACAATAAACAATAGCAAAGGTTACTAGACAAGGTTGCCCGCTCTCACCTTTATTATTCATCTTCACTTTTGAACCTCTACTTCTTAAAACTTTACCCCCATCCTCCTGGACCTCTCAGCCGCCTTTGACACCGTCTGCCACCACACCCTACGCACACGACGCAGGATTACGCGGCAAAACCCTGGACTGGATCACCTCCTTCCTCACTGACAGAACCCAGAGGGTCGTGAAGCCACCAAGATCATCTGAGGCGCGCCCCAAGGATCAGCCCTCAGACCCTACCCTCTTCAACGTCTACATGGCACCGCTCGCCAACATTGTCCGCTCACACAACCTTGTCTCCTACGCTGATGACTCGCAACTAATCTGCTCAAACACCGAAAACCCTTCCACCGCCAAATACAATCTCCACGAAGGAATGAAGGCCGTCGCCAGCTGGATGCAGACCAGCCGCTTGAAACTTTACTCGGACAAGACAGAAGTACTCCTCCTCGGATCCACCCCCTCAGCTGAGACGACTCTTGGTGGCCAGCCACCCTGGGAGCCGCACCCACCCCCAACGACCACGCACGCAACCTGGGTGTCATCCTGGACTCATCGCTCTCAATGACGCAGCAAGTCAACGCCGTCTCCTCCTCCTGCTTCAACACCCTTTGCATACTATGCAAGATCTACAGATGGATAACCACCGAAACCAGGACGGTCACACAGGCCCTCGTCAGCAGCAGGCTGACTACGGCAACACCCTTTACGCAGGAACCACGGCAAAACTCCAGAAGAGACGCCAACTCATACAGAACGCCTCCGCATGCCTCATTCTCGACATACCCAGCCACACCCACATCACTGCCCACCTGAATGACCTGCACTGGCCCCCAGTCAACAAGAGGATCACCTTCACGCTCCTCACCCACAAAGCACTACACAACACCGGACCAGCCTACCTCAACAAGCGTCTCACCTTCTACACCCGAACCGCCAGCTGCGATCCGCCGACCTCACCCTCGCCGCTGTCCCACGCATCCACAGATCCTCCACTGGCAGCAGATCCTTCTACTACCTCGCGGCAAAGACATGGAACACCCTCCCCACACAGCTGCGAAAGACCCAGGACCTGCTGACCTTCAGGAGACTTCTCTTGACCTGGCTGTTCGAGCAGTAGCTGCACCCCCACCCCCGCTCAGCCCCTTGAGACTCTCACGGGTGATTAGTAAGCTCTACAAATATATGATTGAATGCAACTTTGTACTATGGCAGGATATAGAGGGATACGAATAGGAAGAGAGACACACATCATTTCAGCATATGTGGATGACCTCATATACTTCAATAATCTGAATGAGGATTATGACCCAATACCCACACTTTTTCTATGCATTTCAGCGGCTTTCAGGTCTTTCCTTAAATGAAAACAAATCATATGTATATTTTTTTACTGACACGGCAAAGGCTGAACCAATTCGTTTTGGACACTGGACATTTCAAACAGCGACAGTTACTTTCAAATATCTGGGCATCCAGATATACAGAGAGACGGAAGGTATTTTAGATGGAAATCTAAACCAAGCTATTGCGGCGCTTAGAGCGCAAATAAGATTCTGGACATCCCTGCCCATATCGGTACCAGGATGAGTAGCCATTGCCAAAATGGGTATGCTCCCTAGGCTGTTATATTATTTCACCAATCTACCTATCATTATTCCAACACAGATGTTTAAACTGCTAGACTCCCTCCTCAAAGAATTAATATGGGGGGCGGGACATAGACGGATAGGACTCACAAAACTACAATTCGATACGAAACAAGGGGGACTGGGAGTTCTGGACCTGAAGGCTTACTGTTATGCGGGCCAATTGCAATGGTTGGCGTACTTAATTGCAGGCCGCAATTTACAACAAATCGCTATTAAACACAATCAAATAAATGATTGACAAACATACTATTCTGGCCCCTGAGGCCAAACTAATGCGTAAAAGTATCCACAGTGTGAATATTAGAAATGGGGTGGGGGTTTTGAAGAATATTTGAAGTTTTTTCCCATTTGGCAACTTCTCCCAGCCATGACAAAAGATGTTGGTATTGGCCCATTACAGAGAGGCTTACAGGCCACAAAGGTTTTTCTGCTGAAAACAAAGTACTAATAACAGCAGACTGCTTCTTTTTGCCAGAGTTAGGCCCTCCACCTGGGATCATTTCAGGCCTCCCATGTTGCCTTGGTCGAAGAATCTAGGAAAATCCTTGTTCAGGGTGGGGTGCCGAACCTCACGCATCTAGCGTGAGGTGCCAAACCTCACGCATCTCGCGTGAGGTGCCGAACCTCACGCATCTCGCGTGAGGTGCCGGCCCTCACGCATCTCGCGTGAGGTGCCAAACCTCACGCATCTAGCGTGAGGTGCCGAACCTCACGCATCTAGCGTGAGATGCCAAACCTCACGCATCTAGCGTGAGTTGCCAAACCTCACGCATCCCGCGTGAGGTGCCGAACCTCACGCATCTCGCGTGAGGTGAGGAACCTCACGCATCTAGCGTGAGGTGCCAAACCTCACGCATCTCGCGTGAGGTGCCAAACCTCACGCATCTGGCGTGAGGTGCCGAAACTCACCCATCGCGCGTGAGGCGTCGAACCTCACGCATCGCACGTGAGACGCCGAACCTCACGCATCGCGCGTGAGGAGCCGGACCTCACGTATCGCGCGTAAGGCTCCGGACCTCACGCATCGTGCGTGAGGCGCCGGACCTCACGCATCGCGCGTGAGTCGCCGGACCTCACGCATTGCGCGTGAGGTGCCGGACCTCACGCATCGCGCGTGAGACGCCGGACCTCACGCATCGCGCGTGCGGTGCAGAACCTCACACATCACGCGTGAGGTGCAGAACCTCACACATCACGTGTGAGGTGCCGATTCTCACACATCTCGCGTGAGGCGCCGAATCTCACGCATCTCGCGTGCGCTGCCGAATCTCACGCATCTCGCGCTAGGGCATGCTGTGGTTGGAGGGGTCTGCAGGCACTGCCGATGGCGCTGGGGCAGGCTGTGGTGGGAGGCAGGAGGGGTATGCAGGCACTGCCGATGGCGCTGGGTCAGGCTGTGGCGGGAGGAGTCTGTAGGCATTGCCGCTGGGGCAGGCTGTGGTGGGAGACGGGAGGGGTATGCAGGCTCTGCCGATGGCGCTGGGGCAGGCTGTGGTGGGAGGCGGGAGGGGTATGCAGGCACTGCCAATGGCGCTAGGGCAGGCTGTGGTGGGAGGCGGGAGGAGTCTGCAGGCACTGTCGATGGCGCTGGGGCAGGCTGTGGTGGGAGGCAGGAGGGGTATGCAGGCACTGCCGATGGCGCTGGGGCAGGCTGTGGTGGGAGGTGGGAGGGGTATGCAGGCACTGCCAATGGCGCTGGGGCAGGCTGTGGTGGGAGGCGGGAGGGGTATGCAGGCCCTGCCAATGGCGCTGGGGCAGGCTGTGGTGGGAGGCGGGAGGGGTATGCAGGCACTGCCGACGGCGCTGGGGCAGGCTGTGGTGGGAGGGGGTATGCAGGCACTGCCGATGGCGCTGGGGCAGGCTGTGGTGGGAGACGGGAGGGGTATGCAGGCACTGCCGATGGCGCTGGGGCAGGCTGTGGTGGGAGGCGGGAGGGGTCTGTAGGCATTGCCGATAGGGCTTGGGCTGGCTGTGGTGGGAGGCGGCTGCAGGCACCACCGATCTTCTGTAAATATGCCAAAATAGTTTCTTACAGATGAAAATATACAGTCAGTGGCGAACAAGGAGCTAACAGAACAAGAATTGGCGGCAGTGAAACGAAAATCGTCCGCGAAATAATAGTTTAAAAAAAACGGGGAAATAACGCGAGTGTGACGCAAAATCGGCCGTGAAATGAAAGAAAAACAAGTCGGATGGGGTGGGGGCGGGGGAGAAGGAGAGTGAGCAGCCTTTGATGAGCGAGTGGGGGAGGAGAAACGAGAGACACGGCCTGGCGGCCGTGAAAGTGAAAGCTCTTGGCATTGCTGTGGGGAGGGGGGAGGAGAAATGCGACACGGCCGAAAAACCTTTGATAACAGCAGGGGGCGGTGAAGCTGCTGGCGGCAGATGGCTGGCTTTCATGTGCACGCGCATTTTATGTCAATGCGCTTGCGCATTGAGCTTGCTTATCACGGGCACTGCATGGAATCGCCTGATGGATAAGCTCTGGATAAGCCCCTATATTCTCGCAAGCGCATTGACAGGCGAGACCTAAAAAAAGGCATTTGCAATGCAGTAGTTCTCGCATTACTGAAAGTTTAAGCTATTGGCATTGCATTATTATTAGCAACGCCAATAGCTCAAACTTTCAGAAATGCGAGACCTATTGCATTGCAAATGCTTGTTATAGATTGGTGTGGATCTCCTTCTTGAGTCGTGTTGTCATTTATTAATCGTTTTGTGAATTTTGCAAATGTCTTGCACTCCTCTGTGTGCCTAAGGCTGCTCAACCACACTAACCCCCCTAATAGAGCACATTGGGATTGTATAGCAAGCCCATGTCCACTTATAAGGGAACCCCTGGAATCTTTACACTGTATATCAGATTTTTGATACACCACATACAGAGCCAGCGTCCTACAGAAACCAAAACCACCTCTGAGGATTTCAGTAAACAGATGTAGTAGCTGTGGTCTGCCAAAGATAGGGGAGAGCACGTTAGCTGTGGCCCTTGCTAGTCTCCTTGCGAAGACTCTGCCCGCTGGCACAACCCTCGCTGCAAAGTTCAGCTTCCCTAAGAGGCTCTGAATGACACCTAGCGGCGCTATGTCTTTGCCTAAGAGAGCCTGGCTATCCAGCCGCAGTGCCTGTACCTTCTCGGCCGGGAGCCTGGACACGCCCTGGACCGTGTCCATCGCAATGCCCAGAAAAGTGAGTACCTGCGCTGGACTCTCAGTTTTTCCCCGGCGCCAACGGCACCCGCCAGCGTCCTGCCAGTTCCTGAAAGTGAAGTAGTGCTGTGCTGCATTCCTGTGTCCCCGCCTTCCCTATGAAGAGAAAGTCGTCCAGGTAGTGCGTAACTCCGACAGTGTTGTACGACCAGGTGAGTGCCCACTGCAAGAAACTGCTAAACACCTCAAAGTACGAGCAGGAGACTGCGCAGCCCATTGGCATGCATTTGTCGAAATAGAATTTGTTCTGCCATTTAAAACCCAGTAGGTGATGACTCTCAGGGTGTACTGGGAGCAGGCGGAAGGCTGATTCTATGTCTGCCTTCACCAGCCATGCCCCCTTTCCTGCTCTCCTGACCATGTCCACCGCCATGTCAAAAGAACAGTACGACACTGAGCATGTTCCTTCCTCCAACCAGTGGTTGACCGAATCGCCTTCTGGGTAGGACAAGTGGTATATGAGGCGAAAGGCCCCAGGTTCTTTTTTGGGGACCACCCCTAGCGGGGATACCAGGAAATTATCTAGTGGAGGGGAGTCAAAAGGCCCTGCTATCCTTCCCAAGACCTTCTCCTTCAGAATCTTCTCATGTACCACCTGCGGAAGCTCCCTGGCAGACCTCAAATTGTAGGCGTCCCTGCACATCTTTGGCCCCTATGAAGCCCTCTGCTATGATTCTGCCATCTTTCGTGTTGGGGTATGCTCTGAGCATGGGGATAAGGGTGTCTATGCAAATTGGTGATGGGCCCTTACCAGGTGACACCTGAATAGGAGAAGCTGCTGGAGGTGGTATGTGACCTGGCTGGTGTCGCAGCGGTGAACTGGCAACGGTGGAGGGGGGGGACTGCGCTACTCGTTTTGTTTCTTGTCTGGCTTGTTGGCCGTTGGCTTATTGACGCAGGGCGCTGCTGGTTGACCTGCCCCACACTTGCTGCAAATGTGCCCAAACCTACAGACCTTTGCCCAAGAGCAGAAACCTGCGTTGTACATTCTACAAGAATTCAAGAATTTGAGGTGAAACGTTTGCCCCCCTTCCTTGATGGCCGCCTCCTCGGACTTTCCGTCAGTTCGAAAGGACTGACGGAAAGGATGCCTAGTAGGATGTTTCTGACCCCTGACGCTTCCCTGTCCCTTCCTATATTTTGAAGTGCCCTTGACGTCTGCTGTGAACTTCCCCATGTTCTCCACCCAGAGCTGGATCTCCTATTGATCCCAGTTCAAATCTGGACACATAGCCATTCTCATTCTGAAATCTCAATCGTAATTGTACCACCCGATACCCCGTTGTTTCAGCCTCTTCATGTATTGCGTGAGAGTACTGCCAAATGGCGGGGGCCTGCTCTGGGAAATTTTCAGACACCACTGCTGCCAATATAGTGAAAGCGTCGCCCCAATTCTTTAATTGTTTTCTCCAGCCAATTCTGAAATTTGACCCTTTGTCTTCCTCCTTACCCCCCATCCTCCTGGTATCTAGTCCCTCTACCCCATGCATGAGTAGGGTAAAGATGTCCACAAATTCACGCCTCCATATACCCTCTTTTGCCGCCAAAGGAACTTCCCAGGCCAGGGAGCACCGACCTGATTTAAGTGCTGCTACTGTGATGAGCGGCGCTGTCGAACCTGTCTCCCCCATGCCTGACTCTGTCGGTACCGCTGACTTGTTAGCGTCCAAAGATCCCCCAGCGTGTGTTGTAACTGTGACCACTGGACTGATGGTGGGAGGGGGGGGGTGTTGCAGGTCGCTGTGCTGTGGTAGCAGGCTCTGCTAGCACCCTTGGTGTTGAGCCGCTGCTGCCGGCTTGGGCCCCGTGGGATCCGGCTCTATGAGAGACTGCGCCAAACCCCCTGCTGAGACCTTGTCGCTGCCTAGGCTCCCGTGCTTGCGGGGTACTCGCCCTGTCAGGCGCTTCTCCCCACACTTCAACAATGGATGGTGCACTCCCCTCTCTAGCAGGCACGGCCATAGGCGTAGTAGTACATACTGATTCTACAAATCGGGATTTAAAGTCATCCAAGATGCTCAACATTGAGTCCATAATCTTACTGAATTTCTCAGTGCTCGTGTCAATAACCGTGCCTGACGGGGGCGGACCACCTGTGTAACCACCGATGCTGCTGCTCGTGGGGGGGGGGGGGGGGGGGGGGGGGGGGGTAGTCGGGAAATCACCCTGACCTTCTGGACTGGCGGCTCCGGCGGGAACTCCTTGTTGGTCGGCCGGAGAGTGGTATTGACCTGAGACAATTCTGTTACCTTCCAGAATCCGCCGTGACTTGCACACCGGCTTGGTAAACCTCAGGCACCCTGCCTGCCCCCCCCATTGCGTCAGCCCTGCCTCCTTCTGCCTCCTTGCACCCTTACTGCTTCTGCGATAGTGCGAGCCGGGGCCCCAGTCACTCCTGCCACTCGTTTTGCTGCGACTAACTTTGTTATGTGGTGGCAGAGAAATGGTGATGACAATAGTTAGTTGTCACCTGCACTGGGGCCCGTAGTACTTCCTTGCTGTAGGTCAGCCCATGCCCACTGAAACCTTTCTCACCAGTGTGTATTCCCTGATGATATCCCGTTTTAAGTACCTCTGCGACTCTGTTGCGTTGTCCAGCTGCTTGCTTTACTTCCGGGTGAGCACCTGCTCCCTCTTTCTCTCTCTCTATATGTTATTCTGCGGATGGCAAAACAGTACACGTTATCAGCATTCAGCAGTACCTTACAGGAAAAACCTTTGCAACACAGCTGTAACTCTGGCTTAATAATCTCCTGCAAGGGAATGAGGTAAAAAACATGTGAGCCCTCCCACGAGATCCTGTTAGGGCCCTGTTAACCGCAAAGGGCCCGCGGGAGAAAAGTCTCCCCCACGCCCTGCCCCAACCAGGATCCAGCCGGGGACCTTTAACCTGCCCCCCTAAATGCTGTACACCCTACCAGGCTGTCACGCTGGGGTCACCAGCAGACACGAGGACTCCGCCCGCTTGTGCCCATAGCAGGACGCGAGTGCAACAGTACCCTGCAGCAAAGCCCCTGCAGTCCTACCTCCGGGGGCACTAAGAAGTGGCCGCCAAGCGCCCCCACCTGCTGTGGGGCCGGCCTGCTGCCGCGGGGTGCGCCTGGAGTTAGTCAGGTGCGCCTCTGGGTGCCCTGAATGCGGACCCTGCGGCAGCCGCTGAACAGAATTGACAATGTGAGAGTGGTGACAACAGTGTGGGGACCGCGGTACCCCCGTTGTGGAGGCGCATAAACTCACGGCGGCATTGCCGCTCAGCTTCCCCTGCCGGACACTGCGTGTCCGTGCAACAGCTGGGGACTCGTGCACTCGCTGAGGTGCAGACACCATGCGGCTCACCGTTCCCCACTGCTCACAAACCCTCCATTGCTCCACCGCACGGGATGCCCGAGTGGCTGGCTAGGCTCAAACACCCCCCAGTTCAGGGCACGGGGTGCAGAAAACAGGCCGATGCCCCTAATACCTTGGCAGAGAGTTGGGGTTTAGGAGATGCATGGAGCATGGTGCACCTCCACTGATAAAGAATATTCTTTCTTTTCGGCACCGCATTGGCTGCATACCCGTATAAATAGAATGTTCTGTTCGCTGAATCTACTTGTAAATGTTAAAGATAATACGTACTTAGGCAAAACCTACTCGTATCATAACCCACTAGAAGTCGCACTGTTATGGGGGAAAAGTTCCAACACCAATACCAACCTAGAGGTTGCACCCCTCGATGTTGGAGGACCTGGTGTTCCATAGTACAGTCTGTGCGGCCATAGCCATTATTTCACTGACAACATAGACACCGCTAGCATATGTCAAATTGAATGGGACGCTTTTAAAACTGTGATTCGGGGGGCAATTAGCACAAGGGTGGGGAGGCGAATTGTTTTACTTAAAAAAAAAAATCAAAGAAGTGGAAAAATGGCTAGTAAGTTCGAACAGGAAGCAGCATCAAGCGACATGTCAGGATGCGATACGAGAGACACACATAACACATGCTGAACTTCTAGAAGAACTTCGTACCATGGATTACTACTTATACACGCAGAAGCAGCATGCAATCGCAGATAGAGCGGGCCCACTACTTGCTAGAATTATTAAAGATACACCGTCAATGTCTTCTATTCTTGAAATCAACACGCCAGACGGCGCTGTTGTATGCACTCAATTGATGTCTCATACACCCGCAGCCGTCAATTCACAGGGCTGTATTCCCCTAGACCTACATCAAGCATTTGACTGCAATGGCGCTATAGGTTACAAACTTTCCCAAAAGTTTGGAATTCAGGAGGAATTTGTGAATTGGGTACAACTGCTGTATACGAACCCCACGGCGCGCACATGTACAAGTGTTCACATCTCACAACAATAAACAATAGCAAAGGTTACTAGACAAGGTTGCCCGCTCTCACCTTTATTATTCATCTTCACTTTTGAACCTCTACTTCTTAAAACTTTACCCCCATCCTCCTGGACCTCTCAGCCGCCTTCGACACCGTCTGCCACCACACCCTACGCACACATCTCGCGTGAGGTGCCGGCCCTCACGCATCTAGCGTGAGGTGCCGAACCTCACGCATCTCGCGTGAGGTGCCGAACCTCACGCATCGCGCGTGAGGCGTCGAACCTTACGCATCGCGCGTGAGACGCCGGACCTCACACATCACGCGTGAGGCACGCATCTCGCGTGAGGTGCCAAACCTCACGCATCTTGCGTGAGATGCCGAACCTCACGCATCTTGCGTGAGGTGCCAAACCTCACGCATCTCGGGTGAGGTGCCAAACCTCACGGATCTCGCGTGAGGTGCCAAACCTCACGCATCGCGCGTGAGGCGTCGAACCTTACGCATCGCGCGTGAGACGCCGGACCTCACGCATCGCGCGTGAGGTGCCGGACCTCACGCATCGCGCGTGAGGCGCCGGACCTCACGCATCGCACGTGAGGCGCCGGACCTCACGCATCGCGCGTGAGTCGCCGGACCTCACGCATCGCGCGTGAGGTGCCGGACCTCACGCATCGCGCGTGAGATGCCGGACCTCACGCATCGCGCGTGAGGCGCCGAACCTCACACATCGCGCGTGAGGCGCCGGACCTCACGCATCGCGCGTGAGGTGCAGAACCTCACACATCACGCGTGAGGCACGCATCTCGCGTGAGGTGCCAAACCTCACGCATCTTGCGTGAGGTGCCGAACCTCACGCATCTCGCGTGAGGTGCCAAACCTCACGCATCTCGGGTGAGGTGCCAAACCTCACGGATCTCGCGTGAGGTGCCAAACCTCACGCATCTCGCGTGAGGTGCTAAACCTCACGCATCTCGCGTGAGGTGCCAAACCTCACGCACCTCACGTGAGGTGCCAAACCTCACACATCTCGCGTGAGATACTGAATCTCACGCATCTCGCTTGACATACCGAATCTCACGCATCTCGCGTGAGGTGCCAAACCTCAGGCATCTCGTGAGTGTCTGGCGCGGTAGTAAATGTCCTCCCATTCTTTGTTGCGCAGAGTCCGCCCCAGTTCCCTCTCCCATCTAGCCCGTCCTGCATTATAAACGCGCGAGTATCTGTCCAAGAGGAGCCGATATATGTTTGAAATGAGTCCCTTATCTATGGTGCGCGAGAGAAGCCAGTATTCATATTTACTGAGCTTGCGTGTAGCGTCTCCACGGATCTGGGGTTGAAGCGCCCAATGTCGGACCTGTAGACACCTAAGGCGTTCAGCCTCCGGGAGGTCATAGGTCTTCCGGAATTCCTCAAAAGGCATCACTCCCGCACCTGAATACATGTGAAAGAGGCATCGGCATCCTGTGGGCGCCACCGTGCAAAGGCCTGGACATCCCTACCCGGGCCGAAGTCAGGGTTTTCTAACAGGGGTGTGAGGGGAGACGGGAAGGTCGTCAGGTCGTGTAAGATGCATGTTCGATCCCATACCTCTAGCGGTACCCTCGCGACGAAGGAGGCGTATAGGTTAGGGGGCCGGTGTTGTCGCCGCAGGAAAGGCACCTCCTGGAGTGGACGCCCCGCGACCTCTTGGTCCTGGAACAACCAATGGCGCTCCGATTCCCATTTGCTCCATTCCACTAGGGTTCTGAGTTGGGTCGCCGGGTAATAGTGACGCAAATCCGGCAGGCCCAGCCCACCACTCTCCAGGGGAAGCATCGCTAGCCTCAGCTTGAGTCTCGGCCGTTTCCCGTTCCACACAAACTGAGCCAGCTCCGATTGCGTGCGGCGAATCCATCCCTCCGGGGGACGGAGCGGGCTAGCCCGAAAAACGTATAAAACTTGCGGGAGGATTGTCATCTTTACTGCTGCCACTCGGCCCAGCCAAGATAGTGGGAGGTGCCGCGGGGGGCGTGGCTTGGATGCCGAAGGAAATGGCGGCGTGAGCTCGGAGCTCGGCGCCTACTCCCCACGTTTATCCTGTCGAGCGGAGCTGAAGAGCCCGGGGCGGCCCCAGAAAAGAGGGGGCTTGATGTGGAGCTCGGTGCGCACGAGTGGAAACGGCGACAGTCTGACAGCCTGAGCACGGATGCCGCGGATCGGAGCTGGCTGGGCCGCGCTTGATGTGCGGAGGCTCTCAAGATGGCGGCCGCGCAGTAATCCCGACCGAGAGGACGAGAGTCCGGCGCTCTGCCGAGCAAAGACCCAACAGCCGGATGCTGTCGCTGCCTGAGGAGTGCTGACTAGGAGGTGCCCTTGGGAGCTGAGTACCGGAGGGCCCCCCGCCGGCTGCAAGCGCTGACGCGAGAAACAGCGGGGGCGAATGGCGGAGAGACCCGGATGACTGCGCCAAGCTGAGGGGGACCACCCGGAGGAGCACAGCCCCGAGATCGGGGTGAGGACGGAAAGTGAGCGGTAGGGGCGTGTGAGAGGGCGTCTACCCCGAGTCCTCCCCACAGTGAGAGGGCGAAAGAGAAGACCGGCCCCGGACAGCGAGGCGGGAGGGCAGATTAGTGGTGCCCGTGCCCCGGGGGGACCTGGCGGTTCCCAGGCGCTGGACAGAGAACCGGGCGGCGCAAAGACTACAAGAGGAGCTGGGGCAGCGGCGGAAAGAACCGCGAGGTGCATCATTGACCTGCTGGACCTGCGGAGCGGTACTGGACGCTGCGCAGAGGCCCTTGTCCTGACCCGAATTGTTCACACCTAGACGCTCTGCGCAGTAAAGCGGCCAACATAGGGCCACCGGAGCGCGAGGACTGAAAGTATTGGGCGGTAACTCCGCGGCAACCCGGACCAAGGGCTGACTGGAAGCGCGGCGTTCCCACAGGGAGGCCCCATTGCCGGAGGGGAAATCTGCAGAGTAGCAGGAGGCTTACTGGGCGAACGAACGCCGGCTGTGGACTGGCAACCTGGGCGCTGAGCAGAATGGGGAAGCCGAAAGGTAAGCCGGTGGGAGCGGCGAGTTCTGACGGGGCGGAGGGAGACCCTGTGGAACCCTCAGAACTGCAGCGACTGCAGGACCGCATCCTGGAGGCCATAACGGCCACGCGGGACACGCTACAAAACGATATCGCACAGGTGGCATCGGGGCTAGGCCTGCTACGAGCGGACCATGATAAATTGAAGAATAGGGTTAAGGAGGTTGAAGTCACCCTGCAGGGCCTGACCCCAGCTAACAAAACTATGGAGAGCAAATTAACAGATGCCCTTGACAGTATCCAGGTCTTGGAAAGGCGAGCTGAGGACGCCGAAAACAGGAGCCGGCGCAGTAACTTACGAATAGTGGGTGTTCCGGAAAAAGAAGAAGGGAGGGACATGGTGGACTTCCTGGACAAGTGGCTCAGGACTGTGGTAGCGCCAGAAGGCCTCTCGCCCTTTTTCACCTTAGAGCGTGCTCACCGAGTCCCGTCTGGCCCGCTCAAACCCGGACTGCCCCCAAGACCGATAGTAGCTAAGCTATTGCATTATAAGGACAGAGACCTCCTACTGCAAAGAGCCCGAGACGCTGGCCCGTTCCGAATAGCGAACAGCAAGGTCACACTATTCCCGGACTTCACCTTCGAAACGCAAAGACTGAGGGTCTCTTTTCTGACGCTCAAGAGGGAGCTACGAACAGAAGGTATTCCGTACTCCTTGCTGTTCCCAGCTAGGCTCCGGATAGTGGTAGACGAAAAGGCGCTCTTCTTCAGCATGGCGGCGGACGCCTGGGACTGGTGGGAAACATATCAGGCGGGAACGGACAGCGCCAAAGTCCGGGAGGAAAGGGAAAAGGAGCAAGAACGAGCACCGGCGGGCCTGCGGAAGTCGCAGAGGCTGAGAAAAAGGAGACATGGGACTCAAAAACCGACGGCCTCACAAACGGAGGCAGAACGGAAGGCAGCACTCCAAGCAGCGGAAACAGTGGCGAGGACCCAGGATTCCCAATCCAGGCAGGGTACGGACACAGAAGCGCATGCCTCGGCATCGGGCTCGGAATCGGACCTATCAGGAAGTGTGAAGAAGTGTGGCTCACTGGTTAGAGGCGGCAGACCCGTAAGCAGAGAACGGCCCGGGACCAGGGTTCGATTCCCGACGGGGCAGGGTCGTGGACCAGAGTCAGCGGACTCGATAATTCTCGCCTCGGTGCATACTCTAGTCAGGAACCACACTCGGCGACTCTGGGCATTAGCTTACCTCATCTTCACAACGGCCCCCCCAGACCGCCGGGGATGCTTGGTCGCACCTTAGAGATACCCATTAGGGACCATCTCTCAGGGTGAGCCAGGACGGGTTCCCCAGCGGTCGAAGCGCGGAGATACTCCTCCGGGAGTCGATCCTAGCGCTATATAAACCCGCAATTAATTAATTAATACATAATGCCAAAGGCCCGAAGGTGACACCGCAGACGTCGGAGGAGATCCTGAACATTTGACCTACAGGTAGTGGGAGGGAGGATTGATGAGAACCACAGACCTTGCAGGTATGAAGAAATGGGGCTAAGAACTGGGCTCAAAGCCAGCTGCTACCATGGGGGACCAAAGAGGGTGCGGGGAAGTGCCAGGTGGCTTCCTATCAGGCAAGGTCACGCTCCATAGGCCCTTAAGGCAACCACGGTTACGACCGTGTAGTAACAACGTCAGTTGGAAAGTTGCTGGAGTTTGGATGGGAACTGATAACCTGATATTGGGCCCTGTTCTGGGGGGGGTGCACTGTTGGGGAATGGTTTCATTCTGTGAGTTTGCGGCTACTGGGAAAGCTGGGAGTCGGAAAGTTTGCAGTTTTTGTTTGGTTGGGGGGGGGGGGGATACCATCTGTGAGGGACTGTTCATGGGGGAAGCAGACGAAATGCACTGAGGAACAATGGCTAATGTGAATGCATTAAAGTGCATAACCTGGAACGTGAGAGGACTTCACACGATGCAACGCAGACACAAAGTACACACCTACTTGCTCCGGAGGGGGGTACTTGTCGCGCTCCTGCAGGAAACACATCTCACAAAGCAGGAAGGAGTAGCTCTACAGAGGAGGTGGAGGGGCCAGATCTTTCACTCTAGCTACTCAGCATATGCCAGAGGAGCTTTGATATGGGTCAGAGCAGGAATACCTTTCCAACCCACACGACATTTGGTAGATCCGGAGGGGAGATATGTGGTGGTAGCGGGCAGGTTGAGGGGGCGGGACATTGTCCTCTGTAGCATATATGCCCCAAACGTGGAGCAGCTAGCCTTCTTTGCGGGATTATCAGGGACTTTAGCACACTTCCTAGCGGGCCCGACCCTAATGGGGGGAGACTTTAATTCCATAACGGACATACAGCTGGATAGATCTCACCCACCATTGAGGGAATCCCCTGTGCATCGACTCATTAAGGGTAGGTTGGAATGGCAGGAGAGTTGGGGACTGACTGACGTGTGGAGAGCTCAACATCCAACTGATCGCGATTATTCGTTCTTCTCCAGATTGCATGATCTCCATGTCCGCTTGGACACAATATTATGCTTGCAAGAAGTGTTACCGACTGTAACTGGGTCGGAATACTTAACGAGAACAATATCAGATCATAACCCGCTCCTGGTTACCTTGGTCTGGGTGAACGAGAAGCCCCGGGTCCCGACCTGGAAACTTAGGCCGGAGACTTTGGAAGACCCGCTATTTAGCGCGGCCCTAGAAGAAGGAATGACCCAGTACTTTGCTGACAATGAGGGGACGGCGGCCACTAGGGCACTAGAATGGGATGCTTTTAAAGTAGTGATGAGGGGCCAATGTATAACAAAGTACGTCGGCACGAGGAGGTGTAGGAAGGTACCTCCTGACTATGGTTGCCCCCAACTTTTTGCCCTGTGTTTTAGCTGGTTTTTGACATAGTCGACCTGGGACCCTACCAATCAGGACCCCAGGCCTACTGCTCTCTCTGTAAAATGGATTCCATGTACCTTAGGTACATTTCCAATTGGTACTGGGCCACCTTATCAGACCCTGTAACTCAGGGCATAGGTGTACCCAGGGCCTACCAGGGGCTGAAGCATGTATTATGCCACCCCTGGCTGGCCTCCTAAATTTGACACAACTGGCTGCATGACAGCTGGGGCAAAGTCGTGTAATCACCCTTTGCTGTAGATATAGTATACCTATATCTAACCCTAAAAATGGACACACAGATTCCTATCAGTCACTCCTATGGCAGGCCTTGACAATCCTGAAGGCAGAGTGCTTGGAATCGTGTGAGATGGTGCTCTGGCATGAGCTGAGCCCGTTTGCAGCTTGCGGAACCAAGTCCTAATAGCTGTTCCATGATAACGCATACCATATACTCTTAAGTGCATTATAATCCTCGCGGTTAAATGCTATCTTTGGTATTGCTTTATCAAAACATGTCGAGTAAGGTGTCATACGAATTGGAATACTAACCCCTCGCCAATTCTGGCGACGGGGTTAGCATTCCACCCTTCTAGAGGGACACGACATGTATGTAACTGTGAACCCCGGTTAAAGTTAAGCGAAGCCTCAGCTCCACAAAATGGATGCTGCCACCACAGACACGAGTCTGACCTCCTGCTGCTGGAAGTCCTTCCAGCGAGGAGAGCTTGGACAAAGGGTTTCCTGTCCGGGGCGGTGCTAGCACCATCCCAGACAGGGTTTTGTGTATCCTGGGTAGGCAGGGCTTTACAGGAAGGCGACTGTAGAGTGGCACCCCGGTGCTCACTACGCATCTGCCGGCTAGAACCAGTTCCAGGGGCACACCAGCCCCTGACCTGGGGAAAGTCCGGCATGGGAGAGGGGTGTAACCACCCCCCTCCTAGTCCCACCCATAGGCAGGACCTAGTCACCGGGTCAGCCCCTTTTCTTAGTATAAAGATAGGAGCGGGCCCCCTGTTCAAATTAGATCATCTTTGGAATCAAGACACGACTTTCTGCGAAAGGACATCAAGATTTCTTCTTCAAGATTCTCCCTTGTGACTAAGGAGTAGTCACCCTGCATCCGCAGGCACCATCCTAAAGAACACTGCGGTCTGCTGCAAGTCCTTCCTAAGGAATCCGACGACACAGCTCGACGAGACCCGGCTTCCCTGGCACCTCTGACCTCTACTCACCTCTACAGCCAAGCTGAGAACCGTGAGTGCGACGAGACCTCGAGGGACCGACGATCGCCAAGACTGCACGACTTCTTTACAGCAAGCCCGCCGAGTAATCCACTGGTGAGTGCTTTGGGGTCCGAGAAGCCCCGACCCTGAGCAGCTCCAGCACCGAAGATCAGCCCTCCAGCATCTCCACGATCTGCGTGGGGCCCTTCTGCTTTTTGCTGCTCACCGCGTTGTTTGGCTACTAGCCCGCTGGCTTGTGGCCTTCTTAACGACGCCCGACGACATCACTGCTGCTGGTCTGGTTGCTCCAGACTGGCCCTTGCTCCCTTCCAAAAGAGGAGCACCCCGGACCCTCCTGGTCCACTCCAGACGCCATTTTGAGTCCACCGCGTGGGCTTGAATTAGCCAAGGCTTTGTTGCCCAATCCTGGGTCCAGCGACGCCGACAGCTTCATCCATCGTGGGACAGCTCGCTCCTCCATCCTGGTCGCCGACAACACGTCCTGGTCCGTGAGATCTGCAGAGCACAGCGTCACCCACTCACCTAGTCGAGGTGACTACCATCCGGTGCCCTCCTGGTGCCACCTGACTACTGGCTAGTAGTCACGAACTTGGTCCCCTCTGCTTTCAGGTGTCTTCTATCTTCCAGATCCAGGCTTGGATCACTTCGAACTCTCTTCACTGGTCGCCTGCCAGCATCTTTCTTCCAGGCTCCTGGTTCCGTCTACGAGGATTCCCGACGTCTTTTCAGACCTATGCAGCTGCCGCCCCTGGGCTAGGTAACTTCGACATTTCAGTGCCCCAGCATAGCCTCACTATCCAAGGGTCAGGATCCACTTTCGTTTTTCTCCTACCAGGTCGGGTTCGCCCGAGAACACTAACTCTGTGAAATCTAGCTACCATAGACTTTTGTCCCGCATCCCGCGTGAGGGTGCACACTCTGCACCCGAGTCCCCTGGGCCTCCTAGAAGTAATCTAAAGATTCTATAGTCAAGTCCTAGCGATTCCAAAACCTATTAGTACTGTACTTACCTGCTAGTAATTTCGCATTCCACTTTCAGAGTATATGGTTTTCCGTGCCCCTCGGGCATTTGTATATACTGTGCTAACTTAAGTATTTTCGTAAGAGTTTTGTTTTGTGCTTAGTACCCTGTCCTCATAAAGAGTACAGGGCTGTTGTGATTCTAATAAATACACTGTTTATTTTCATAACACTTGTGTGGTGTCCTTTCACTTGGTGTTCAAGGGGTATATGTGTGGTATAACAGCTGGCTTAACACGCCCTCTCGAGTCTTTAGCCTTAGACTGCTCGTATCCACGCTACTAGGATAGCTGGTCTATAAGGTTGACTTACAACCAATCATCATAAGGGTCGCTGGACTGATACATAGTGATCACTAGAATAGTGAGCACTGCATATCAGGCCACCTTCTCACAGGAGGGTGCTATTGTCGGACGTGAACAGGGCAGACACCAAGCTGCGAGAAGCGGAAAGGGCGCGGCCAGGCCACCCTGACCTCCAAGAGGAGGTCAGTTCGGCTAGAGAGGCGGTGGCGGTTGAGGTGGAGCGGCTACGGGCCTTTGATTATCGGGCGTTTATGCTTCGGTCCCATGTAGAAGGGGATAAGGCAAGCACCCTCTTGGCGTGGCTAGCAAACCACACGAAACGGTGTACCCCTATATTGAGTATGGAGGATGGCGAAGGCCGTACTCACTATACCCAGGCGGCCATAGTGGATGGCTTCCGAAAGTACTACGAGGGCTTGTACAGAAGTACCCCGGGCGACCGAGAAAATGCAACGAAGCCTTCCTAGATGGCCTAACCCTACCACATCTGGATGAGGAGCAGGCGCGGGAGCTGGGGAAAGACATCGACTTGGGGGAGATCAGAGGTGCGGTGAAGAAAATGGCCCGCAATAAGACTCCGGGGATAGATGGGTTACCAATTGAATTCTACAGCAAGTACTTGGACATCTTAGCGCCGCGACTCCAAATCATCTATAAGGAGGCCATGACAGTGAACTGTCTCCCTCAGTCTATGCGTGAAGCGATAGTGATTCCACTCCTGAAACCGGGTAGGGAAGGCGGCAACCCCGCATCTTATAGACCGCTTTCCATGCTGACAGCAGATTATAAGATCCTGAGCTCCATACTAGTGGCTCGGCTGCTGAGGCATATGCCAGCCTTAGTACATGCGGACCAGAATAGTTTTATTTCCGCCCGGAACACTGCGCTCAATATTAGAAGGCTCACACGCCTACTGGAGGACTCACACATTGAAGGTCGAGCCCCACTAGTCCTCTTGGTTGATATCGAAAAAGCGTTCGATAGCCTGGAATGGGACTATTTATACACAGTGATAAAGCGCTTCGGCCTAGGCGACGGATACATTAAGTGGACACGCGTCCTATATGCAGCGGCTGTGGCGAGAGTGAGGGTCGGACCTTTAGTATCACATCAGTACCCGGTGGAGAGAGGCACCCGACAGGGGTGCTCCCTGTCCCCCCTCCTGTTCGCCCTAGCGATTGAGCCACTGGCAGCTGAGGCCCGGACGGGAAGATTCTTCACAGGAGTGGGAAGCAGCGATGGGCGGCAGTTTATTTCACTGTACGCCGATGACCTGTTGCTATTCCTTGAAAACGACACGTCAGAGCTAGAAGGCGCGGAAGGAATGTTAGAAAGGTTTGGCGAACTTTCAGGATTGAAAGTTAATTGGGCAAAGACGAGCCTGTTTCCAATGCGGAGGGAAGCCGCCCGGCCTGACCACAGACCATTGCTTACTTGGGAACCGACGTGTCTCAAGTCCCTCGGAGTGCACATTTACCACTCAGCTGTGGATATGTTTGAGGGTAATATAGGACGATGTATTCGAGAACTAAAGGGCAGTATGGCCTTTTGGGCCACACTTCCGCTATCCATAGCTGGCCGAATATCATTATTGAAGATGGTTACACTCCCGAGGTTGTTGTATTACTTTCGCGCAATCCCGATTTGGATCCCTGCCTCTATCTTCCGGCAAATTAAGTCTCAGCTAACCGCATTTCTATGGAGAGCGGGTAGATGCAGAGTGGCGCTAGCGACGCTTTCTCGCCCTAAGGATGACGGAGGTCTGGCAGTACCGGACTACGAACTCTATTATCTCGCTGCCCAACTGCAGTTTTATACGCAGGAGGTGGCTCGAGTGTACCGGGGCCCGGAGGACACCAGGATGAGGGGCACGCCTCGACATATCCTAGCCTATATTGCCTTGCAGCAGAAAATAGCTGCCCGAGACCTGACAATGGAGCAACACACGTTGCAACAATGTTGGAACAGGACGCAACGGCGAGCAGGAATTAAGCATCCATATGCCCCGGAAATACCACTAGGTATGCTGACGGCACTGCCGCACGGGGGCGATTGGGGGCGATTACTGCACTGGGAAGAGGCGGGGATACAGGTTATAGGAGACCTTTACGAAAATGGGGCGCTCCTCCCGTTCCAGGACCTTCATGAACGTTTTGGTCTCTCACGAGGAGGCTACCTCCTACACGCGGCAGTGGTAGGGGCGATTCGAACGCATTGGGGGACGGGACTAGCGGAGCCTGAGACGTCCAAGTCTTGCCAGTATACCATGATGGCGGCGGGGACGGTTAAGGCGGTGACGTGCCTTTATAATAGAATGCTCCGCGAAACCCTGTCGCCCCTATTGACGCTAAAATCCAAGTGGGAAACTGACTTGGACAAAGAAATACCTGACACGACGTGGGCCCAACTTGTGCGCCGAGCCCGGAATAGCACGAGGAATGCGAGATTCCAGATTATCCACTATTACGTACTGCATAGGGCGTACTTGACCCCTGGTAGAATTAAGAAGTATTTTGGGGCAGAGGAAGCTGCATGTCCTCGTTGTGCGAGGGAGGGGGCGGAACTGGAGCATATGTTGTGGTCTTGCTTGGCCCTCCGGGAATACTGGCAGGCTATAGGAGAGACCCTGAACGAAGTGACAGACAGGAACATTGACTATGATTCGGCGGTGTGTATTCTGCATTGGTTCCCCCATACCCCCAAAAACAAGACCTCAAGCAAATTCATTGACATGGGACTAGTAATAGCCTAAAGGGAGATAACTAGACAGGCGAAGGCGAAGACAGGCCCAACCCACAGGAGGTGGTACAATGAATTTCTGAAATGGGCGACCTGCGATAGCACACACAGATACCAGATGGCACGTAGGTCTCCTGATGGAAGGGCGCTGGAGGTGGCGGCGGCCTGGGAGATGCTAGTACAGGCCCTCAGAGACAGCATGGAGACAGAGGAGGTGGAGACCCTTAGCGCGAACAGGGACAGCACCCAAACCTAATTGGGAGGACAGCACACGTAGTCACTGAGGAGCTGGACTGATACCTTAGATTGATACATGAACAGAACCTGAGAGCGGATGGTGGGGGGGGGGGGGGGGGCTCAGGGGTTGCATAGTGTAAAGGGAGGGGTTTTGGGGGGGATTTATATAGATTAGGCGGGTTAGGAATGAAAAGTAGTCAGGCACACGCTGATGCGATCTGTAGATCCTAATGAGCAGTAACCACTCATGAGCGGGTTGAGGGATTGTTGCCGCCCAGCCTCCGGGATGTGGGCCTACAGGCTGTGTACAGAGGGGTGACGAATACTATGAAGCGACTCCCAGTTTAATACTGTATTTGTATGAACATTGGTTCGAACAGTGAATGACTACAATAAAAATTACTTTAAAAAAAAAAAGAAATAGTGGGAGGTGCCGCCACCGCCCGACCTCCGCGCAGATAGTGCGACTAAGGTTAGCGTAGTTGAGACGCACCGTTTCTGGTAGCGTGGCCGCCAATTGTATGCCCAGGTAGGGGACTTCACCGCCTGCCCATTGGAAGGGGAATTGAGCTTCTAGGGAGGCCTGCGTGTGTGCCTCCAAGGAAAGGTCAAGAGCTACTGATTTCGTCATGTTCACCTTAAAGCCAGAGGCTGTAGGAAGGTGGATATCTGACTATGGTTGCCCCCAACTTTTTGCCTGGTGTTTTGCTGGTTTTCCGACTTAGTTGACCTGGGGCCCTGCTATTCAGGACCCCAGGCCCACAGCTCTCTCTGTAAAATGGATTCCATGTACCCTAGGTACATATCTAATTGGATACTGAGTCACCTTATCAGCCCCTGTACAGTGTACCTTAGGTACCCAGGGCATAGGTGCACACAGGGCCTACCAGGGGCTGCAGCATGTATTATGCCACCCCTGGCTGGCCACCCAAATCTGACACAACTGGCTGCACGACAGCTGGGGCAAGGTGGTGTAAACACCCTTTGCTTTAGATATAGTATTCCTATATCTAACCCTAAAATGGACACATATATTCCTATCAGTCACTCCTATGGCAGGCCTTATCAATCCTGAAGGCAGAGTGCTTGGAATTATGTGAAATGGTGCTCTGGCATGAGCTGAGCCCGTTTGCAGCTTGCGGAACCAAGTCCTAATAGCTGTTCCATGATAACGCGTACCATATACTCTTAAGTGCATTATAATCCTCGCGGTTATTTGCCAACTTTGGTATCGCTTTATCAAAACATGTCGAGTAAGGTGTCATACGAATTGGAATACTAACCCCTCGCCAATTCTGGCGACAGGGTTAGCATTCCACCCTTCTAGAGGGACACGACATGTATGTAACTGTGAACCCCGGTTAAAGCTAACTCGAGCCTCAGCATCACAAAATGGATGCTGCCACCACAGACACAAGTCTGACCTCCTGCTGCTGGGAGTCCTTCCAGCGAGGAGACCTCGGACAAAGGGTTTCCTGTCAGGGGCGGTGCTAGCACCATCCCAGACAGGGTTTTGTGTATCCCAGGTAGGCAGGGCTGAAAGGAAGGTGACTGCAAGTGGCACCCCGGTGCTCACTGTGCATAGGCCGGCTCAAACCAGTTCCAGGGGCACCCCAGCCCCTGAGCTGGGGCGAGACTGGACAAAGGAGAGGGGTGTAACCACCCCCCTCCTGGTCCCACCCATAGGCAGGACCTAGTCATGGGCCAGCCCCTTTTCTTAGAATAAAGGTAGGAGCGGGTCCCCTTCCCAAATTAGATAATTCTGAATCTTGAACTAAGGAACTCTTGAACATTTCTGAAGACTCTCCCTTGTGGCTATGCATCAGCGGGCACCACCTAAGCATCGCGGTTTGCTGTAAGTCCATCCTCTGGATCAAGATTGCCCAGCTCGACGAGACCCGGATTCCCTGCCATCTCTGACCTCTACCTGCATCATCAGCCCAGCTGAGATTCGTGGGTGTGACGAGACCTGAGGGACCGGCCATCTTCTGAAACTGCACGACGCTTAACCAGCACGACCGCCGAGGGATCCTCGAGTGAGTGCTTTGGGGTTTGCGAAGCCCTAACCCTGAGCAGCTCCAGCACCGAAGTCCATCCCCCCAGCATCCACGAGATCTGCGTGGGGCCCTTCTGCTCTTTGCTGCTCACCGTCTTGTCCGGTCACTTGCCCGTTGGCTAGTGGCCCTCCTGACGATGCACCACGACGATTTCACCGCTGGTCTGGTTGCTCCAGACTGGCCCTCGCTCCCTTCCAAGAGAGGAGCACCCCGGACCCTCCTGGTCCACTCCAGACGCCATCTTAACTCCACCCCGTGGGCTCGCCTTTGCCAAGGCTTGTTGTTCCAATCCTGAGTCCAGCATCGCCGACAGCAGCCGCCTTAGTGGGACAGCTCAATCCTCCAGCCTGGTCGCCCACAACGCCTCCTGGTCCGAGGGACAGCCGAGTCCAGCGTCGCCCACTCACCTGGTCGAGGTGACTTCAGCCGGTGCCCTCCTGGTGCCCACACGATCACTGGCTAGTGATTTAGAACTGAGTCCCCTCTGCTTTCAGGTCATCTCCATCATCGATCCAGGCTTGGATCCATCCGAATATCTTCACTGGTCGCCTGCCAGCAACTTCTTCTTTCAGGCTCCATAGACTTCAACGAGGATTCCCGACGTCTTTTGAACCCTATGCAGCCGCAGCCCCTGGGCTAGGTAACTCGAGCATTACGGTGCTCCAGCACAGGTTCACTATCTAAGTGTCCAGATCCTTTTTCGTTTTCAGTCTAGCTGGTCAGATTCGTCCGGAAACAGTAACTTTACAAATACTAGCCTCCATAGACTTTGTCCCGCATCCCGCGTGAGAGTGCACACTCTGCACCCGATCTCCCTGGGCCTCCTGCTCCTAACCTTAGAGTTTGGTAGTGTAGTCCTAGCGATCCTAAAGCCTCTGGATCGAGTTACTCACCTGCTAGTATTTCGCATTCCACTTTTAGTGTATATGGTTTTTCGTGCCCCTCGGGCATTTGTGTAAATTGTGCAACTTGAAGTATTTTCTTAAGAGTTTTGTATTGTGCTTAGCTCCCTGACTCATAAAGAGCCAGGGTAGTCTTGTTATAAATAAATATCCTTTATTTTCATAACAACTTGTGTGGTGTCCTTTCACTTGGTGTTCAAGGGGTATATGTGATGGTAAAACAGCTGGCTTAACACGCCCTCTAGAGTTTAGCCTAAAGACTGCTCTTGTCCATGCTACTAGGATAGCTGGTCTATAAGGTTGACTTACAACCAATCATCAATAAGGGTCGTTTGGTATGATACACAGTGATCACTAAAATAGTGAGCACTATATATCAGGCCAACTTTTCACAGAGGCCTTCGCAAACGCATCCAGGATGGCCGCCCCGGCCGGCAGGGATGCCGCAGGGGAAGCAAAGGAAAGCAAGACGTCATCAGCGTATAAGCTAATCGTGTGAATATAAGCCCCAAATTTAATCCCCTTAATGGTCGGATGCGATCGCATGGCCTGCGCCAGGGGTTCCATATACAGCGCGAAGAGCAGGGGCGAGAGCGGATACCCCTGCAGAGTTCCGCGTTCAATGGGAAATACGGGTGATGAGCAGCCATTCACCCGAACCGATGCCGTGGGGAAGGTATAGCAGTTCAGAACCCACGTACGAAATCTCGCGCCTAACCCTGCCTTGATGAGCACCTGTTCCAAGTACGGCCAGTGGACACGATCAAAGCCCTTCTCCGCATCAATTGCCAACATCATGAACTCTCCCGGCAACCTGGAGGCCCGTTCCACTAAGTGGAGTGCTCTTTTTGTGTTGTCGACCGTCTGGCGCTCCGGAATAAAGCCGGCCTGGTCCGGATCAATCAGACCCGGCATAAGTGGGCCCAGCCGCTTCGACAGTATACTGGTGTAAAGCTTCAGATCTACGTTAAGTAACGAGATAGGGCGGTATGCCCCGCATTGCGTTCGGTCCTTCCCCGGTTTGGGAATGACTGAGATCATGGCACTCATCAGATCTCTTGGGATGGCGCCGGGCTCCGAGAAGGAATTAAAGAGGGCAGTCAACAACGGAGCAACCTGGGGGCAGAATGTTTTGTAGGTGAAGCCATCCGGTCCCGGCGCCTTGGCCAGCTTGAGGCGGGAGATCGCGGCAATGACTTCTTCAGGACGGATCTCCCTGTCAAGGAGTTCTGATTGTTCCGTCGATAAAGCCGGTATGGGCACCGAGTCCAGGAAGGCCGCCCCGTCCGCTGGATCCAGAGCAGCCCCCTCGTATAGTGTGGTATAAAAGTCACTAAATGCCTGCGCTATAGCTCCGTCCTCCGTCACTGTGACTCCGTCCTGCGTGTGTATTTCCTGCACCGATTGTGTCGCTGCTGCTGTTCGTGGAGTGCCCGACCCAACAGCCTGCCGCATCTGTCGCCTCCCGTGTAGTATGCATGTCGTACCCGTAGTGCCGCGTATTCTGCTCTATCTTGATCTAGTGCTGCTAACTGTTGATGTGCCACTCACAACTGTTTCCACACCCGCGGAGCCCCTGTCCCCTGGTGTACCTGCTCCAATCCCTTCGTGCGGGCAGAGAGCTCGTCTCTCTTACGGGCCCTCTCCGCATTTTCTGCTGCCGCGATTGCAATGAACTCGCCCCGTATGACTGCCTTGAGTGCTGCCCAATGTGTTGCATGTGAAGTGTCTGTCGGTGTGTTGTGTACCAGGTATTCAGCTATAGCTTCCTTGATCTTGGCCACAACCCCCTGTCTGTGCAGCAGCGTGTCCCTCAGTCTCCAGCAACGGGCACTGCGCCCCACCGGTGGAAAGGTAAACACCGCTGTGAGTGGTGCATGATTGGAAAGGGCTGCCGCTCCTATCTCAACGCTTGACGCCAGCGCTCTAAATTAAGTGGATGTTAGAAAATAATCTAGGCGCGCATAGGTTTTGTGGGCGTTGGAGTAATATGTGTAGTCCCGGTCGCCCGGGTGGAGGGAGCGCCACAAGTCCGTCATACCCAGTTCTGACAATCTGTTCCGTCCCCCCTTCGATAAAGTGCCTGCCTGCGTGGATCGCTGCGCTGACCTGTCAAGTAGGTTGTCAAAAACTAAATTGAGGTCCCCCCAACCAGAACGTGTCTATCAGGTGCCGCCGCTGCTTCAGTAAGCACTTGGTGGAAGAACTTCTCCTGCCCCTCATTTGGCGCAAAAACTGCAATCACCGTGAAGGTGTGAGCACCCAGTGAGAACCTGCAGGATAGGAGTCTCCCTTTAACCTCTGTCCCCCGGTGTAACTGCTTCCCCTTAAATCGCTTTGACACCAGGAGCGCCACCCCAGCAGTCTTTGTGGTCGTGGATGAGAAAAGTTGTGTCGGAAAGTGACGGGATTTAAGCCTATGACAATCCTTAGTTAGCAAATGCGTTTCCTGGAGGAGACAGATATCTGCTTTTGAATTCTCCAGCAGGGACAGCACCGCTCGCCGCTTAACCGGACTGTGCCCACGCACATTCAACTTGAGCACACTCAACACAGTCGCAGGCATAAGGAATCATACCCCACACGCTCTCTGAGAAAACTTCCAGTGGCCAAAACATCAGCCAAGCCCTGTCTCGCAGCTGCCCCGGCCACCCAGGACCCTCAGATCTGCGCAGTTCGCCACACCCTTTCAGTCCAACATTCACTCGGATCCAGAGTTCCTCCCCCTTACCAACAACACCCCTCTCCCCACAATGAACAAAACCCTTGACAGCCCCCCACCCCCCGCAATCCCAAGATGCCAACATTGATAGTCCTTCATCCAGAGATGAATGGGAAAGGTCTCTCCCAGTCCAGAAACCCCCTTTTCCTGACTGGCCAAAGAAGCAAAATAGTCTCTCCCCACCCCTCCACCTGCCAAGGAGACCACCCTCCCTCCCCTTTCCCCAACTTGAAGAATACCAAAAATAGTCCTGTCCAACGTCCATAGTTGTAGATGAGGAGGTTGGGACACCTTTGGGGGAATGTGTCGGATCCCAATACCTCCGCCCCCGCCGCCGACTCAGTCGGCCCCAAACCCCACTGTCTCATCAAAAGCCCTCGTGCCACCTCATCGTTGGTTATCCGCTGTCGGAGGTTGCCAGTCACAGCCAGTTCTACCGCAGCACGGCGACCATCTTCGATCTCTTGCGCGGCCGGGCGCCTCGGTCTTCGTCGTCGCCGTTGCTATTTCCACTGCCCAGGGCCGTCCGTGCCATTTGCTCCCCCTCCAGGCTGATCGTCATCCTCCGTCGGTTCCTCGAGGCCTAGCAATTTGCATGCATCCCTGAAAGACCGCAACTGGTGAACCTTGTTGTCCAGCTTAAACACCAGGCGAAAGGGGTGACCCCAGCTATATGGGATGTCGGGTCGCAGTTCTGCCGTGATCGGTCGGAATGACCGTCGTTTCTCCAGGGTGATGGAGGCGAGGTCCTGATATAGAGTCGGCGAGTGGGCACCATATGAGATGGTTCCCATCTGGCGCGCTTTGCTAAGGATCTCCTCCTTCGTGCGGAAGTCCTGCACGCAGACCAAGATGTCAGCCGGTTGGGACGAGGCCGCCCTGGGCGGGCCCGTCCTATGGGCCCTGTCCAACCGAAGCGTTGAGTCCGCCGGTCGGCCCAGGATGTGGTTAAAGAGGCCTTGGGTGAAATGGAAGAGGTCGTCTGTGTCGGGAGCCTGCTTCACTCCCCGAATCCTGATGTTGTGCCGCCGGGAGCGGTTCTCCAGGTCCTCGGCGTGAGAATGGAGGTCCACCTGTTGGTCGTGAATACAGACTATTTCTTGCCGCAGCGCCTCTATTTCTACATCTCGCCCATCGCATTTGGTCTCTAGGTCCGCCACTTTTTCTCCTATGGCGTCAGTGTCGCGTCGGACTTCCCGTATTTCCTCCTGTAGTTCCTTCTTCAACGCGTGGATGTCCTCTCGCAGGCCAGCGAAGAGGGATTCTAGAAAGGTCTTTGTGATAGTCTCCTCAATGTCCGCCTTTCCCGAGGGTGGAGAGTCCGTGGTCTTCTTTTCCGTGCCGGTCCGTTGGCCTGATGTGGCGGTGTCCGTCCGCTTCCCCATTGTGCTGGGAGTGAATAGATCCTTAATAGTCCTGTCCTTCTGGATTCTCCCCGAGGACATGTCACTCAGGGCCTCCCCGGCCCGGACATCACCAGTGCTGCTTGACGGCGTTGGTCCCGACAACGAGGGTGCAAGGAAGTTCGACGGGTCGGTCCGGTATGCAGGGGAGCTCACCTAGGGCTGCGCCAGGAGCCCGCCTTTCCCTGCTCCGGTGCCGAGGAGACTACACTCTGTCCCTGCCCAAACCCCAGGGTGTCCGCAGCTGGACCAGGACACCAGTCACTGGTGTCCGGTTGCTCCTGTCCGGGCACTGGCCTCTATTTGCCCACCGAGCGCCTCCGTGTTCTGCTCGCAGTCTTGGGGCCTAGCAGGGCTTCTAGGATGCCACACAAGGGGCAGCTCCGACCAGCGAGTGGCTCAAAATGGCGGAAGCAAACTCCAGTGCGAATCAGGCGCTTCCGTTCGATTCCCCCTGTGGGCTCTACCTCGGCGCTTCCGAAACCCTCTGGGCCTGGTCGACGCGCCGACACTCTCAGCCGCCACTCGGGTACGATTCCTCCCCGCTGCTCCTCACCTCGGTCCCTGGGGCTCGGGTTCTGTGTTCCGTCCGCCGTGCTCCGCGGTCGGGCCCACTTCGCCTGGCCGCCAGCCCGTCCGCCGTCAGAGATCTGTCTCTGCCGCTACCACCGCAACCGTGTGTTCGCGGGTCCGCAGTAGCCCCCGGACAGTGTCGTCCCAGGGGCCTCGCGCTGTCAACGCGCGGGCCGGACCTTCCGCTCCGGCGTCGGCTCTCGCGTAGTCTGGCGCCACTCAGTCGGACTGCCTCGCCGGGGCCCAAGGCCACGCCCCGCGGCTCCTCTCCGCTAGGCCCAACCCGGCCTCGCTCACAGCGGCACTTCTCCCTCTGTTCCGGGTGGCCCCAGCGTCGTTCGGTTCTCTCCTCCGGGTGCAGACCTCTCCCGGCTGTAAGCGCTCTCCGACGGGGCCCACTGATGGGGGATTGAAGCGCTGCAATGGTGCTATAAGGACGGCCGGTGGTGGGAGCTCTCGGAGACACGTCCGCTCACACCGCCATCTTGGCCACGCCCCCCATATCTGCTTTTAGACGCCGTTTTCCATTCGTCATCATTACGAATGCGCACCAAATGATACGCACCTCGAAGATCTAATTTGGTGTAGATCACAGCGGTCTTCACCTGGTTCAAAAGAACTGGGATCAATGGAAGGGGGTACTTGTTCTTTATTTTGATCTTATTCAATGCTCTATAAATCAGTACAAGTTCTTAATTCCCCATTTGCCTTAGGAATAAAAAAACAACGGAGAGGCCGCAGGTGACTTAGATGGGCGTATAAATCCGTTTTCCAAGTACTGATCAAGATATTGTCTCAAATGTTGGTTTTCTTTTTCTGATAATGCATATATCCGACAGTTAGGCACACATGAACCAGGCACAAGATCAATTTGACAGTCGTATGACCAATGAGGAGGGAGGGTCGCTGCTTTTGCTTCACTGAAGACTTCTTTAAATTCCTCATAGGGAGTTGGTAGCACGGTTTCTTTCTCTTCTGTGGTTGCAATTTGTCCCGTTGTAGATTCTTTGGTCTTTAAACATGTGGAGTGACAATATTGAGAAAGAAAAACAAGTTCCCTTTTTTGCCAATCTCTTAAAGGGTTATGCAAGCAAAGCCAAGGCATTCCTAAAATAAAGCCATATTGTGGGGCTTGGATTACATCGAAATGAACTTCCTCTTTATGCTGTTGGTTATTTGTATCTATGCAGAACATCTGAATTGTAGAGGTTTGCATGGTAACAGGGCCTCCAGACAACATTTTGCCATCTACTGCTTGCACAATTTCTGGAGTGACCTTTTTCTCACAAGCAATTTGTAACCGTTGAGTTGTTTCAAAATCTACGAATTTCCCTGTTGCGCCTTAGTCTATTAGGACTTCCATTTGGTATATTTTTGAAGTCAACTGAATTTGTACTGCCAAACGGAAGTGAGATTTGTAGTTGGATACACAGGAATTTATTGAAGGGAAGGCGATAGTTCCCAAGAGATCCCCTTCTAAACATCTTGGGCACAATAGTTTCCCGACGTTTGCTCAGTTGTAGTCACAGCCACAGACTTGTTAGTACTCACAGTCTTTTTTTTTTTTTTTTAATTTTTTGAAACCTTTATTGTGCTACAGAAGAATACAAATACGGGCCTACAACCATGCAGGCCGGCCTCGAAAGCACTTGGAAGCACAAATAGTAAGGATAGGTCGGCCCAGCTGCCCCAAAGACAAAAAGCAGCAAGTGTCCATAACATGGAATATGAAAGGGGGACAGCCTGGGAAAGGAGAAATTAGGTTAATTTAAAAAGTTTTTAAGGTATGAAGGATCAGATGCATACAGTCCACCGAAAGTACAGTACAGGCAATGAACCCAGCAAGTTGGCCACAAATTGAAGGATGTTAATGGACAAGCAGCATACGATAACACTAATCCGGATGATAGCACAGTCCAACAGAACATACTGGCCATTGCGCATCCCACGAGTGTAATATCTAATTTCCACAAAAGCACAAGACCGTCAGCGGAAAGAAGTGGCAACTCTACACCCAAAAATCCTACTGACCAAAAAGGAAGAAAGTGAAAGCAGAACAGAAAGAAGAAGAAAAGAAGGCCCATAGAAACTGAAACGAAACAAGATCCCCACCCCCCTACCCCCACCCTGCACGCATGCGGAGGCTACGGCCTACCCCCCCCCCCCCCTAGCAGTGTGCCTGTCGCCCATAAGAACCCGAAATTTAGAACAAGAGAAGAGAAGAAGAAAGAAAAAGAAATAACACAGTTCACATGAGACCGGAGGAGGGCCACATGTTTATGCACAAAACTACCATCATGTATTATTCTGGCCGCCCTTACCCCGACCCCGCCAACAATACAGTTCCAATGTGTAGCATCCCCAGTAGACCATCAACATCCCAGCAGTACAAGAAGGACAGTCCCGACTTAAGAGAGGGCACCCTCAACCTTGCCCCCTGCGGTACGGTGGAACGACGCAGTCCAACTGCACAAACGACGTCCAGGAGAAAGTGAATGAGCAGAGGGACCACACCAGAACGGAAAGATGGCCATCAAAGTCCATCCAACACATAAACAGGTGATCCGCAGTGGTAGAGGAAGAAGCAGCACACAGCCATGATCCATCGAAATCAACTAGTCCAACCAGTAGCAACCGCTCCAGGAGAAGGGAGTGAGTCCCGTCGGTAGTCCATGTGGAAGCCGCCAGATATGGTGTCCAGTGATGTCTCTCCAGCCATATCACGACTCCAGAAACAGTGGATCTCCTTCGGAGTGCTCCTGCCGGCACCTCAGTAGTGTTGGTGTCCCACAGCCCCAATTTTCCAATAGCGACCGGGGCGGAGGATCCACAGTAGCCAGAGACAGGGTATGGCGCAGTGTCCCGCTCTCGAAGACATACGTGGTCAGGCGAGGAAGTTGCAAATAGTATTGCGTCCAACCGATCCCCCAAACCACAGGCAGCAGTACACAGGGCAGCTTTCAAGGTGTTTAGGGCGCCCAAAATGTAGCTAACCAGCAGTGGCGCATCAGGGAGAGAGGGCGCATCAGTGTCCTGTACACGGGGCAATCCGACGCGGAGCTGCCCCGATAGTCGGTCCCCATCACCCTTTGCAAGTGTCTGGTCACCCCGCCGATACTCAGCATATCGAGACCGATCGGGGGTCACTGAGGCAGCACTTTCCATCATCCACAGTGTCAAAGGACGTGAACAAAAGCTCGCGTTCGTAGTAACCGCCCAGGGTCCACAAGCACGGGAGCTGAAGGCAGGCTGGAAGATGGCGCCCATCTCGGCACTCGGGGAGACAATGTATCAGCCGAGCCGCCCACGAGCCGGAGAGAAGAAACAATGTTGCTCTTACAGCGGCGGTGCCCAAAGCCTAGAAGTCGGGAAACGCGGGACGCGGAGGGTGTGATGCAGCCACCTCGTTGCGCCAGCCGACTCCGTCCTGCCCGTAATGGCCGCCGTCGCTTGTGCAGGGCCGGTCGCCCTCGAAGAACAAAGACCCGGACCCATCCGTGGAACGTCTGGAGGAGGCGAGGGCGTTTCGGCACTTTCACTGCCGGGATCAAGCCAAGATGCACATCGGCCTGACCAGGTTCGCCTCCCGTTTCCGCTGACGGCAAGCAATGCACTAGTAAGCAACAGGATGAGGCGGAAAACGGGAGAGTGGTGCGAGGGTCGGCGGAGCCGAGGAATCAGGCGGCCATCATGGTTTCGAGCCAGGCTCCTCCCAGCACTCACAGTCTTACCTTTAGGTTTTATTTTGCAATCTTTCACGAAATGTCCCTTTCCACCACAATAAAGACACTGGCCATTTTTAAGTCTATTATCTTTTTCATCTTTAGACAATGGTTGCCTAAGAGTCCCGATTTCCATTGGTTCTGTAGTTGTTTCTGAACTACTAAGTTGATTTCTGGGTTTACTGTCAAACTTCCAACTTGATTTATCATATTTTTTCCTGTCAGTTCTTCTTTCGGGCAGTCTATGATCCAGACGTAAAGTTAGATTGACTAACTCTGAACAAGTAGTTGGTTGAGGATCGATTTGCGCAAGAACGTCTTTCAGATCATCTTTTAACCCTTGATAAAAGAGTGCTGCCCTCTTTTCTTCAGGCCACGAGGTTTCTGCAATTAACCTATTGAAATGTGACAAATAGGAAATAAGGTCTCTATTCCCTTCTCGTAGCTGTAATAGTTTGCGATCTGCGGACAGAGTCACCAGTGGCGGCTGGTGACATTTGAAATTGGTGTGGCGTAAAATTGGCGGTGGAGAAAAAAATACAGGAACAAACACGACACAGTACCATACAAAGAATAGAAACCAACCCCACATCAAAACTAATTCAGCGCGCTATGTGAAAGTGAACTCAGCATGTTCATAAAGTGATCACATATTTTAGAAAATATTCATTTCTTAAAACCATCATGCAGTGTTAGAAGATTAGCTTATGAGTAGCTTCAAATAGAATGAAAACACAAAACAGGTATTACAGCAACTTTTGCCTGCAGCGAGCACCAATGCATTGTATATTCCATACCTTGCAAATACATATACAGGGTAAATTTACGCGAGGAAAACTGCCCAGATTTGAAAATGTGGGATAGTTTTTTTTCAGCTGAAACACGCTAATTGAGGGCCACTTTCATTTTAATGCCCAGATGTATTTGCTGTGCTAGTCCGACCCTGGATGTTCCAGGTATTCCGAGTGAATTTATCAATAAATAACACATGACTCAACCCCCAGTGGCTCCAATTGCCCTGTTGGTCCAGTGTCACTCCGAACTGAGGGAGTTCTTGCTGGGTCAGAGGTGCACTCACACGGAGCTGTTTACATAACGTGCTCGCCGTGCAAACCGTAGCAGCCCTCTCAATTGACTCCAGTGACGCCATTTAAACTTATTTTAATTAATGTTTAACCTATCGCAGATACTGTTTTTACACTCCGTCGATCGTCAGCCCCTCCTTATCCTCTCCCTCCCAAATATACAATTTGGCACCAGCATGACTGAGCTAAACTGTGTGAATCAGGCGAGTGACGAAGGTGCTGGTGCTGACAAGTTCGTGTCTAGTCAGAGGCCAGTCACTCCTCTGATGTCTCTACTTGTTCGGTGTGCAGGGGAATGCCAGTTCTCTTGTGTCAGTGAATTAACGAGACACGCGTTTGTGCCTGCTTACTGGCACTATGACTATGAGAGATGGAAACAAACATACAAACTACTGCCACAAACGGATGAGAGAAACTTGAACTTTATTTTCTCGGAACTTTTATACAGAATGCAAAGCATGACTGTATTTTCGGCTGAATTGGGTTAAATGTTACAACTCATTTACACACAGTCACAGAGGCCCTTATTTAAGGCAACCCAAGGAACGTGCCAACAATGTACAGTCTTCAGAGTTTATTCGATGTTATATTGTTTTCATTTTTAATTATTATGTATGCACATGCACAATGGCACTCACCACATGGGAAGGAAGTCGGAACGGGAAACCAAGAATCAGGCGTGAGTGCTCTCACTGCACAGGACCATCTCTTCCCAGAGCAAGGGCAGGTGGCACGGAGACATCGCAGTCCCACCTGTCCCATCACAGTCAGGCACGGGTTGCCAAACGCAGCCGCAAGAAGATCTCAGAGCATCCATAGAAGCACCAAGCACCTGCACGCCACTGCCAACGGACCCGAGCCGGCGCACAAGGAGGCATGCATGAGCTGAGCATCCCGGGTGACAGGGTAAAGGAGTCCCGGCGCGTGGCGCAACACAAACCACCTCAACCCCCAGACTAGAGAGCTTCTTCTTCACCCCTCTGAAACCAGCCTCCTTAACGAAATCCCCCTCACTCCGAAGCCGGCAGAGACAGGCAACATTTAAATACTTAAGTATAATTTACATGCGATATGTATGTATGTATGTATGTATAGGCGTTCTTTTATAGCGCTATAACTGTCACCAGACGGGCATCCTGGCGCTTAGACTGTTATGACACAATACATGATGTTTCCAGCTTCCAATCTATTTACATTGTTCTGGGGAACAGATGGGTCTTTAATGCTTTTTTAAAGGAAGAAAAATCTTCCAGGCCCCTCAGGCCTAGCGGTAGAGAATTCCACAGCCGCGCTGCGGTAAACCTGAAGGACCGACCACCCATCCGGGACCTCAGAAACTTGGGTACTACCACCAAGTAAGCCGAGGCTGACCGGAGGGGTCTTGGAGGATATAGCATGAGAAAAGGTCCTGCAGAGGAGACGGGTCTTGTCCGTGTAGAGCCCTAAAAACCAAACACAAAGCTTTGAAGTTCACCCGTTGAGAGATTGGCAACCAATGGAGGTCCCCAAGTGCCTTGGCAGAAGAGTCCAGGCGGCGTCGCGAGAGTGCCAGTTTGGCAGCAAAATTCTGTACTCGTTGGAGTTTTCCTAGCAGAGTAACTGGTGCCCCCAGCAGCAGTGCGTTGCAGTAGTCGAGACGACTTAAAATTATGCTCCGCACTACCTCTGGTCTGGCCTGTACCGGGAGCAAGGGTAGAATCTTTCGCAATGATCCAAGTAATGCCATACAAGTGGCCACCGTTTTGTTCACTGATGTGTCCAGCTGTAAGTCGGAACTAAACATTACCCCCAAATTCCGAACCGATTCGGCAGGCAGACTAGTACCTTGGAAATCAGGAGGCCAAAAACCCTGTGGTAGGGGTCTGGGGGTCCGATCCATAGAGCAATGTAGCACCTCGGTTTTCGAGCTGTTAAATTGTAGGGAGTTGTTAGCCAGCCATTCTGCCGTGTTGCTCATGCATCGATGGAAGACCTCCTGTGACACCCCGTCCTTACCCTCAAACGAGAAGATAAGTTGGGTGTCATCGGCGTAGTTGGTGACTGTTATGCCAAAAGATTTAATCAGCGTGATCAGGGGACGGAGGTAAAGATTGAAAAGAATGGGGCTGATGGACGAGCCCTGGGGTACTCCCTGACCAACCCTCCTGATGTTGGATTTAAAGGGTGGCAGGGCAACTACCTGGTGCCTTTGATCGAGATATGACACCAGCCATTCAAGGGCCAAGCCCGACACCCCAGCCTCCGTCAGTCTCCTGATCAGGATTGCATGGCTGACCGTGTCGAACGCGGCCGACATGTCGAGCAGCACTAAAAAGGCTGCTCGACCCTGGTCGGCACGCGTTCGAAGGTCATCGAGAAGAGTCACCAATGCGACTCTGTCCCATGTGCCGGTCTAAACCCAAACTGAGCCACATCCAAACAATCAGTAGTCTCAAGAAAGTTGGAGAGATGTTTTGTGGCCAGTTTCTCTAGAATTTTAATAGGGAATGGCAAGAGGGAGATGGGCCTAAAGTTGGCTGGGCATGTGGGGTCCAGATTCTCCTTTTTAAGCAGTGGGGAGACCACCGCCAATTTCCAGCAATCTGGAACCCGGGCTGAAGTGAGAGACTGGCGACAGATGGAAAAAAGTGGGGGAAACAGCTCTTCACGAAAAAGTTTCCAGAATTTGGGTGGAAGAGGATCAGAAGGTGAGCCAGAGGACACCCCGTCAGCCAAAGAGCAGAAGTCCTCAAAAGATGGTAGAGGAAAGTTGCTCAGCTCACCTGATTTAGTACACTCCTTCCTATTCTCAAACGAGATGGAATCGTGCACAGCACGGCCAGTTGCGAGGGAAGATTGTTTAAGATGTTGGCAATCTTATCCTCAAAGGCCTGTGCTAGCGAATCACAGAGAGCTTGAGAGGCCGGGATGATATTTTTGGTACAGCCAGGATGGGCCAGGTCCTTTACGATCTTAAATAAGGCCTGAGATTTATTTACAGCTGCCATCAAAGATTCTTCTAAGAATCTAGCTTTGGCAAGCTTGATCTGGATTTTATAGGACGCCAGTGCTTGTTTGAAGAGGACTCTATGTGATTCCAGGTACTGTTTCCTCCAGGTCCGCTCAGCCTGTTTACATTGGAGCTTGAGCTGCCGAAGTTCTTCCGAGTACCATGGCATAGCAAGATTAGTCCTATCTTTTATTTTTCGCAGTGGGGCCAAAGAGTCCAGAGAAGCCGAGATTCGCTGACAGAGAGTCTCATAACTTACGTCCACATTCGCTCCCAATACAAAGCCATCTGGCAGCAGAGAGGGCAAGATTGTTTGTTTGAGGAGTCTAGACCATTGTCTCCCCATTCTAGTGCCCCCCACACTTCCTTTCTTTAATGGAGCACTAGTGCACGAGAGGGAGAACTGGACGAGGGCGTGATCCGTCCAACACTGAGGCAGGACGTCACGTATAGCCGTTCGACAAGCGTCAGCAAAAAGTAGATCAAGAATATGGCCCTTTGAATGGGTTTTGGAGAGTGCCAGTTGTTGTAGCTCAATAGTATGACAAGCTTGGACCAGCTCTACATAGGCCGTCTTGGTCGGTCCCTCTGACCAAAGATTGAAATCCCCTAACACCATCAACTTTGTGTGGGAGTGGGAGAGATCGTATATTAAGTCTATGAGCTCAGGTACAGCAGATAACGAGCTAGCCGGGGTCTATAACATAGTAGACCCGTGAATAGCACGCTTCCTTGGTCCTTGATGGAGAAACCCAATGTTTCGCACCCAGCGATTGCCTTGATGATAAGCTGGGAGACGTCAAGAGTCTGCCTAAAAATTAATCCAGTTCCACCTCCTCTGGCTCCCACCCTGGGATTATGCATTATTTTGAAGCCAAGGGGACAAGCTGTCCACAGTTCCACCGAGCTAGTCGGTGTTGTCCAAGTCTCTGTCATGAAGAGTACGTCTAGATGGTAAGACTCGATAAGTAAAGCAATTTCTTCACAGTGTTTGATGAGAGATCTCACATTCAACAAGCCACAGGACAAGGCAACTGGGTGCTTACTGGTGATATTATACTTTCGGTTACTGAGTGAACCGAGATTAAGGCGTAAAAGTTCATCGCGGGAATAAGAGTAAGAAGTTACATCTTGGTTCCGAGAGGCAGAAATTTCGGCGCCCGGTGCGTCCTGTGCGCGAACGGGCGCAAACGGGCTTACCTCTGGTGCACCTCTGGCGCTCCGCCGGCGCGCCCGCTGCGCGCCTACGCTGCGCGCTTTAGGGGCGTCCATCATATATAGCCGTATACGCAAGAGTCCTGTAGTGCGATCACTAGCCCCCCAACCAAGATGGCGCCAGCAATTCGGCACTCCCTGGTTCTCTCACTCACCCAAGATGGCGGCTACCAACACCGCAGCGCGATGTCCCCAGGAGCCCTAAGGTGCCCTGAAGCGCTCGAATTCCCGCAAAGTGCGGAATGAGGTCACAATTATAGTGCGGGTAAGAGTGGTACTAATAACACGCTATTAGAGAGGTAGCGCCTAGCGCCAAGATCGACAGCGCGAGCGCGGAGTAAAGTAGATTAATTTTAAAATAATTAAAACAGCAATGCGGCAATAGATTCTGCAGCGCGCAATGGTCATGCAAGTCTGCGATACGCGATAATAATACATAATAAAATATTATATAAAACTTACCTTGGCTTCCCGCGCTGACTCCGAGACTTCCGACTCCCGCCGTCCTGGAATTTGAATGCGTCTGACGTGGTCTGGGCTCTCGTCAACAGGAAGGCTGCAGGCAACCTCCCTCCCCTCCACCGCAGCCAGCACCGATTGGTTCGGACGGCTGCCCCAACAGCGTCATTTCTCTCAGTCTGTATGCTGCAGAGAATGGAGAGGAGGAAGCGGAGTACTTAATCGCTGTATCCTATCTACTTTATCAGAGAGCATTGCAGTGGCATTCCTAGCTTCAGTTAAATCTGTTTGCATCTGAACAATAACCCTCATTAAATCATCCATGGTGGCCATAATGTCAAAACTCTCAGACCGGGAGGAATATTATTCGTGGGCTCACTATTCTGTCAGGTTGCTTCTTCCTCAGGGTCTGGAGTGATGATATAAGGGGCCCACCTCTCAATACCTCCAACTCTGATTGTAATGATTACACAGAGTATTGAAGTGATTAAGCGGGGGGAAAGGGAATTAGGAAGGGAACAGCTGGGAAGGAGATCTAAAAAAGGAAAAGTTACTCGCAAACAAAAATACACGCACTTTCCTTCGCACAAAGACGTAAATTAGGACATCAGATTCTGTCCTTCACTCAGGAACTAGCTTAAGAGCTTCGTGGCTTGCGTTTATTCAGACAATCAGACTCTTAGTTGACCTTTCTTAGATCCGCTATATTGTGGCGATAATACTTCACTTCAGTATCAACTGCTCAAAGGCATAAGCGGCAGAATTTGGTTTAGGTCTTTCTATAACTAGGTTTTCAATCACCTAAACAATCAGTGTCTTATATTTCCTTATTTTATGTGACTTAAAAGTGTTCCCAAAAACATTCATGGAACTACTATAGAGCAAGAATCGCACTCGTGAATATGGTAATGAGCTAGAGAAAGCATGCATAGAATTTCTACTGAACAAGAATCACACTCGTGAATAAGGTAAATGATCTTGAAAATCAAATTGAATGTTCCTAATAAATCACTGAAATGGTTTTAACAAGATTCTCAATCTTACCTGTAGAGTGGACCTCTGTCTCCTTTCTCTCACTCTGCTCCTTCACTCGTTTTTCTATCCTTTCTATCTTTCACCTTTCTGCATCTTTGCTCTTTTGTGCGTTATTTCTGCCCATTTTCCCTTTCTCTCCCTCTGCTCCTTTACTCGTTATTCTACAATTTCTATCTTTCACCTTTCTGCACCTCTGCTCTTTTGTGCCTTATTTCTGCCCATTTTCCCTTTCTCTCCCTCTGCTCCTTCAATCGTTTTCACTCGTTTTTCTACCCTTTCCATCTTTCACCTTTCTGCCCTTTTCTGCATCTCTGCTCTTTTGTGCCTTATTTCTGCTTATTTTCCCTTTTTTCTTTATCCCTTCTTTCCTCCCTTTACCTTTCCCCGCCGCTGCTGCCCCCGCGGCCCCTCCCCCCCCCCGCGCGACCGGCCCATCCAGCTCTTCTCCCCGCTCCCGCCTCCCAGCTGTCCAGCCCTCCCCGACCCCTACTTAATGGCGGCCACTGGTGCACCGAAGGCGCGTCAAAGGCAAGCATGTCTGCGCCCGTCCGCGACCAGCACCAGGAACCCTGGACCTCCGCCCGCCAACGCTACGACCCAGCAGCACTCCACGCACTCAACCCAGGCTGCAACAACAACTACAAGCTAGCATCACCAGCCGACACCCATGGACCCTTCAGCTGTCACCGCTGCCGGCACACCTGCAGCACCGCCAAGAACACGGATCCAGCACAACCCGCCCCCAAGAACACAACCGAACCGAAGACCCTGCAATGCATCCTCCTCAACGTCCGATCCCTCCACAAACACACCACAGAAATCTGGGACCTCCTCGACAGCACCACCCTGGACGTAGCATTCTTCACCGAAACCTGGACCAACACCACCTCGGGACCGGACATCGCCATCGCCATCCCCCAAGGATACAAGATCTCCAGGAAGGACCGCCCCACCCACCCAGGAGAAGGAATCGCCATCGTCCACAAATCCAGCCTCCGCCTGAGCACACTCCCTGACGAGTCCACAAAACTGATGGAACACCTTCACTTCAAGATACTGGCCAGCCTCACCGCCGCCCTCCGAGGAACCCTCATCTACCGACCCCCTGGACCCCGCGGACCCTTCGCCAACTCCATCACGGACATTATCTCCCCGCAGGCCATCGCATCCACCAACTACACCCTGCTGGGAGACCTCAACTTCCACCTCGACAATCAACTGGACCCCAACACCACATGCCACCTGGACAACCTCCACAACATTGGACTCTGCCAGATCGTGACAGAGCCCACGCACTCAGCAGGACACACCCTCGACACCCTCTTCACTACAGGAAACTCCATCACCTTCAGCCACACCACCGAACTCCCATGGACCGACTATCGTTGCGTCCACTTCACCTTCAGAACACACACCATCCACAGACACCAGCACCTACTTCCAGAAAGAAACTGGACCAAAATCACCAACGACCAGCTCACCTCCTCACTCAACAACTCCACCCCAACCATCGCGGAAAACGACGACCCCAACACCGCAGCTCGAACCCTGCATAGATGGATCTCGGACAGCACCAACACCATAGCCCCCCTCAAGAAAACAAGCATTTACAATGCAATAGGTCTCCCAGCTTTAAAGTTTGAGCTATTGGCATTGTATATTACAATGTGTTACATTAATTTGTTATCAAACTCTGAATTGTTGTATAAAGATGGTAAATGCTGCAAGAAAAAGTAGCACTGAAATTGATAGCTTTCGCAATCGCTATTGTAATGAAGCTGAACAGGCAGGGACAAAAGCATAGTCATAACAGTCGATTTAAAAAATAAATGAAAAAAACACTCACTGAAAGTCTGCTTTCGATTCTGCGACTGTCCGCAAACCCAAAACAACGGCCTCCTCCTCCCCCTAGGGCACCTCACCAGCATTTGCAGTGCAATAGATCTCGGAGCATTAAAGTTTGAGTTATTGACATTCCGCCTGGGAACATCACGCGAGCCCGAGGAGGTGTAGGCCGTGCCACGAGGCAACCTGCGGCCTGGTGTGCCCATCGGGTGAAGTCGGAGCTGCTCGCTGAGGTTGGTGTTTCTCCCCCCCACCCCCCCGTGGGGCACAGAGACCTACCCGCAAGCCCTGAAAGAAATGCCCAGGGTGCCGATTGCAAATTCGGCCCGAACTGGTAGATGGAGCACGAAGCTAGCTGAGGCCTACTCTGCAAAGGAGGTGAGAAGTGGCGGCCGCTAGGCGTGTGGAGAGAGACATAAAGCGAGGCAAGCTACCGCGAGTGGGTTGGGCACTCACTACTCTGCACTCACTACTCTGCACACTCACTACTCTGCACACTCACTACTCTGCACTCACTACTCTGCACTCACTACTCTGCACTCACTACTCTGCACTCACTACTCTGCACTCACTACTCACTACTCTGCACTCACTACTCTGCACACTCACTACTCACTACTCTGCACTCACTACTCTGCACTCACTACTCTGCACTCACTACTCTGCACTCACTACTCTGCACTCACTACTCTGCACTCACTACTCTGCACTCACTACTCTGCACTCACTACTCTGCACTCACTACTCTGCACTCACTACTCTGCACTCACTTCTCTGCACTCACTACTCTGCACTCACTACTCACTACTCTGCATTACCACTCTGCACTCACTACTCTGCACTCACTACTCTGCACTCACTACTCTGCACTCACTACTCTGCACTCACTACTCTGCACTCACTACTCTGCACTCACTACTCTGCACTCACTACTCTGCACTCACTACTCTGCATTACCACTCTGCACTCACTACTCTGCATTACCACTCTGCATTACCACTCTGCACTCACTACTCTGCACTCACTACTCTGCACTCACTACTCTGCACTCACTACTCTGCACTCACTACTCTGCACTCACTACTCTGCACTCACTACTCTGCACTCACTACTCACTACTCTGCATTACCACTCTGCACTCACTACTCTGCATTACCACTCTGCATTACCACTCTGCATTACCACTCTGCATTACCACTCTGCATTACCACTCTGCACTCACTACTCTGCACTCACTACTCTGCACTCTGCACTCACTGCTCTGCACTCACTACTCTGCACTCACTACTCTGCACTCACTACTCTGCACTCAGCACTCACTACTCAGCACTCACTACTCAGCACTCACTACTCTGCACTCACTACTCTGCACTCACTACTCTGCACTCACTACTCTGCACTCACTACTCTGCACTCACTACTCTGCACTCTGCACTCACTACTCTGCACTCACTACTCTGCACTCACTACTCTGCACTCACTACACTGCACTCACTACACTGCACTCACTACACTGCACTCTGCACTCACTACTCTGCACTCACTACTTTGCACTCACTACTCTGCACTCACTACTCTGCACTCACTACACTGCACTCACTACACTGCACTCAGCACTCTGCACTCACTACTCTGCACTCACTACTCTGCACTCACTACTCTGCACTCACTACTCTGCACTCTGCACTCACTACTCTGCACTCACTACTCTGCACTCACTACTCTGCACTCACTACACTGCACTTACTACACTGCACTCAGCACTCTGCACTCACTACTCTGCACTCACTACTCTGCACTCACTACTCTGCACTCACTACTCTGCACTGGACGTGTAGCCTCTGGTTGCTTAGTGCTTGAAGTGCAGGCTACTTCAGCTAATATTAATTATTTCACCATCATGTAGAGTGACTACTCTTCATTACCAGAAATAAACTGTTTTTCTTTCTGTGGCCTCTTTGATTATCCCAAAAATCATCTTGTAATAACCGTGTCCAAATGCCATGATGGCATTAACTTTTGTAATTAGAAAATAGCGGTGGAATTACTAAAAGGGGCTTCCGTTATATTTTCCCAGCATCAGCAAAATGGCCAAACCATTTCCGGACCCACGTTCGGTTTTTCCAATTGCTTTTCTATGAAGAGGAGAAATTATTTGGTTTCAGGCTTTGGCTACTGCCATAGACTTTACAATGTTACAATGCTAGCTAGTATGCCCCCGGAATGCCGCCGCGGCCGCCCCGGAAGTCAGGCACGTTCGCCTGTGACGGGGGCGGAGCCACGTTCAGAGCGGAAGAGAAGGCAGGCGGAGTCGTTGCGTCTCGCGGCCCGGGGCTCCTGTGAGCGGTGTGGAGCCCCGGGGCCGCGCCAGCAGGAGGTTGGGCGCCGCGTGCTGAGCAGAGTCCCCGACATTGGCCAGGTAAGTTCAAAAAAAGGCTGGGGGGGGCTTGGTGCACTTGTGTGTGTGTGTGTGCGTGTATGCTCGTGTGTGTGCGTGTATGCTCGTGTGTGTATGTATGCGTGCGACGGTGACGGCGGGGGAGGGAGGGAGGGAGGGGGGGGGGCCTCGGTGCACGTGTGTGTGTGTGTGCGCGCGTGTGTGTATGTGTCAGGGGGGGTGTCTCTGTATGTATGTATGTGCGTGCGTGCATGGGCGCTTGTGTGTGTGTATGCGCATGCGTGTGTTGTGCTTGCGCTTCCCAGGAGACAGCGCCAGGCCACAGCGCGCGTTCCAGCTACAAATCGCCTGGAAGGATGCGCGTGACCTGGCCTGTCTCCTGGGACTGCGAGTCGCTGACAAAAGATCTCCTGGCGGACACAGCGCTGACGCGCTGTTAAACGCCAGGAGACCTAAACAACAATACCCGTGCCAAGAAAGCCAGATGGTTTACCACCGAACTTCGAGAGTCCAGGCGCACATGCCGCCGCCTCGAAAAGGCCTGGAGAAACACCAAATCCACAGAAGCCCACAACAACTTCAGAGCAGCCACCAACTCCCACCATCAACTCATCAGAGAAACGAGGAAAAAAGCGATTGAAGACAGAATCTCCACCCACGCACACACCAGCAAGGAACTCTTCAGCATCATCAAGGAGTTCGCCCAACCCACCAGCGAGTCTACTGACATTCCTCCCTCACAAGACCTCTGCGACAAACTCAGCACCTTTTTCCACCACAAAATCAAGAGCATCTACGACAACTTCGACAAAGACAACCAACACACTGAACCCTCACGAACCACAACCGACACCCGGAAACCAGCGATTGATGACTGGACAGTCCCCACCATCGAAGACACACTGAAGACAATGAAGTCAATCCACTCAGGGGCCCCCATGTACCCCTGCCCCCACCACATCTTCAACAGAGCCACCGATACCATCGCACCCATGCTCCACCACACCATCAACCGCTCCCTGGCGACCTCCTCGTTCCCCGACGACTGGAAGCACACCGAGGTCAACCCCCTCCTAAAGAAACCCTCAGCGGACCCCACCGACCTCAAAAACTACAGACCCACCTCCCTGCTCCCTTTCCCAGCGAAAGTCATCGAGAAAGCCATCAACAGCCAACTCGCCACATTCATTGAAGAACACAACATCCTCGACTCCTCCCAATCCGGCTTCAGAAAAAAACACAGTACGGAAACCGCCCTCCTCGCTGCAACAGACGACATCCGCACCCAACTGGACAAAGGAGAAACAGTAGCCCTCATCCTCCTAGACCTATCAGCGGCGTTCGACACAGTCTCCCACTGCACCCTAATATGCAGACTCTACGACGCAGGAATCCAGGACAAGGCCCTCGACTGGATCTGCTCCTTCCTCTCCGGCAGGACGCAACGGGTCAGACTCCTCCCTTTCCTCTCAGACCCCACACCTACCACCTGTGGAGTCCCCCAGGGCTCCTCCCTCAGCCCGACGCTCTTCAACGTCTACATGGCTCCACTTGCCCCCATCGTCAGAACCTACGGACTCAACATCGTGTCATACGCAGACGACACCCAGATCCTCCTCTCCCTATCCAACGAGCCCAACACCACCAGACGCAACTTTCGAGAAGGCATGGAAGCCGTTGCCAAATGGATGAAAAACAGCTGCCTACAACTAAACACCAACAAAACAGAAGTACTCATCATGGACCCAAACCCCGACGCCTGGAGCGACACCTGGTGGCCCACCGCCCTCGGAAACCCGCCAACCCCCACAGACCACGCACGCAACCTGGGAATCATCCTGGACTCCGAGCTCAAAATGGACCGCCAGATCAACTCTGTCTCATCTTCCTGCTTCCACACCCTCCGCCTCCTTCGTAAGACCTTCAAATGGATCCCCCACGATCACGGAAAGACAGTCACTCACGCCCTGGTCACCAGCAGACTCTACTACGGCAACGCACTCTACGCCGGAATAAACAAAAACCTCATCCGCAAGCTACAGAACATCCAGAAAGCCGCCGCAAGACTGGTCCTCAACCTGCCAAAACACTGCCACATCTCCCAGCACCGGCGCACACTCCACTGGCTCCCCGTCGAGGCGAGAATCACCTTTAAGATGCTCACCCACGCACACAAGGTCCTCCATGGCACCGTACCAGCATACCTGAACAGCCGGCTCAAATTCCAGGCACCCCAAAGGACCCTACGATCAGCCCAGCTCTCCTAAGCCGTGGTCCCCCGCACCAGAAAGACCAGATCAGGAGGCCGCTCCTTCTCCTTCCTCACGGCCAAAGCATGGAACGCCCTTCCGCTCCACCTCAGACAGACAATATCGCTCCCCATCTTCGCAAGAAACCTCAAAACCTGGTTCTTCGACAGACCCCCTCCTTGATGGAATGGAACCTGCACCCCCCCACCCCTAGCGCCTTGAGTCCCTTACGGGTGAGTAGTTGCGCTTTAACAAACTCCTGATTGATGGATTGACTCTACTTCTGAATCTGCCTTAGTGACAGGTAATCCCCCCAAAAGCTAGCCTCACCGGGAGCCCATCAAGAAGAGAAGTCTCCGCAGATTCTAAACTCCCCCTGCAGCTCAGCGAGCGTTGTAGCAGTCTTCAGGCACCCAGAACTCTCCACCGATCAAAAGAAGAAAGCTGGCCTCGCAGAGAAACGGAGCCCCAAGATCCTCTTCCTCCTTCACCAAAAGACGCTGAATAGTGAGCACGGGGAACTGGGCGTGGCCGCTGACATCATCGTAGGCACGCCCCGTGCCAAACCTAACACATCTCGCGTGAGGTGTTGAGCCTCACGCATCTCGCGTGAGGTAAAAACCTCACGCATCTCGCGCGAGGTGCCGAACCTCACGCATCTCGCGTGAGTTGCCGAACCACACGCATCTCGAGTGAGGTGCTAAACCTCACGCATCTCGCGTGAGTTACCGAACCTCACGAATCTCGCGTGAGCTGCCAAACTTCACGCATCTCGCGTGAGGTGCCAAACCTCACGCATCTGGCGCGAGATGCCGAACCTCACGCATCTCGGGTGAGGTGCCAAACCTCACGCATCTCGGGGGAGGTTCCAAACCTCACGCATCTCGCGTGAGGTGATAAACCTCACGCATCTCGCGTGAGGTACCAAACCTCACGCATCTCGCGTGAGGTGCCAAACCTCACGCACCTCACGTGAGGTGCCAAACCTCATGCATCTCGCGTGAGATACCGAATCTCACGCATCTCGCTTGACATACCGAATCTCACGCATCTCGCGTGAGGTGCCAAACCTCACGCATCTCGTGAGTGTCTGGCGTGGTAGTAAATGTCCTCCCATTCTTTGTTGCGCAGAGTCCGCCCCAGTTCCCTCTCCCATCTAGCCCGTCCTGCATTATAAACGCGCGAGTATCTGTCCAAGAGGAGCCGATATATGTGTGAAATGAGTCGCTTATCTGTGGTGCGCGAGAGAAGCCAGTATTCATATTTACTGAGCTTGCGTGTAGCGTCTCCACGGATCTGGGGTTGAAGCGCCCAATGTCGGACCTGTAGACACCTAAGGCGTTCAGCCTCCGGGAGGTCATAGGTCTTCCGGAATTCCTCAAAAGGCATCACTCCCGCACCTGAATACATGTGAAAGAGGCATCGGCATCCTGCTGGGCGCCACCGTGCAAAGGCCTGGACATCCCTACCCGGACCGAAGTCAGGGTTTTCTAACAGGGGTGTGAGGGGAGACGGGAAGGTCGTCAGGTCGTGTAAGACGCATGTTCGATCCCATACCTCTAGCGGTACCCTTGTGACGAGGGAGGCGTATAGGTTAGGGGGCCGGTGTTGTCGCCGCTGGAAAGGCACCTCCTGGAGTGGACGCCCCGCGACCGCTTGGTCCTGGAACAACCAATGGCGCTCCGATTCCCATTTGCTCCATTCCACTAGGGTTCTGAGTTGGGTCGCCTGGTAATAGTGAAGCAAATCTGGCAGGCCCAGCCCACCACTCTCCGGTGGAAGCATCGCTAGCCTCAGCTTGAGTCTCGGCCGTTTCCCGTTCCACACAAACTGAGCCAGCTCCGATTGCGTGCGGCGAATCCATCCCTCCGGGGGACGGAGCGGGCTAGCCCGAAAAACGTATAAAACATGCGGGAGGATTGTCATCTTTACTGCTGCCACTCGGCCCAGCCAAGATAGTGGGAGGTGCCGCGGGGGGCGTGGCTTGGAAGCCGAAGGAAATGGCGCCGTGAGCTCAGAGCTCCGCGCCTACTCCCCACGTTTATCCTGTCGAGCGGAGCTGAAGAGCCCGGGACGGCCCCAGAAAAGAGGGGGCTTGATGTGGAGCTCGGTGCGCACGAGTGGAAACGGCGACAGGCCGACAGCCTGAGCACGGACGTCGCGGATCGGAGCTGGCTGGGACGGGCTTGATGTGCGAAGGCTCTCAAGATGGCGGCCACGCAGTAGCCCCGACCGAGAGGACGAGAGTCCGGCGCTCTGCCGAGCAAAGACCCAACAGCCGGATGCTGTCGCTGCCCGAGGAGTGCTGACTAGGAGGTGCCCCAGGGAGCTGAGTACCGGAGGGCCCCCCGCCGGCTGCAAGCGCTGACGCGAGAAACAGCGGGAGCGAATGGCGGAGAGACCCGGATAACTGCGCCCAAGCTGAGGGGGACCAGCCGGAGGAGCACAGCCCCGAGATCGGGGTGAGGATGGAGAGTGAGCGGTAGGGGCGTGTCAGAGGGCGTCTACCCCGAGTCCTTCCCACAGTGAGAGGGCGAAAGAGAAGACCGGCCCCGGACAGCGAGGCGGGAGGGCAGATTAGTGGTGCCCGTGCCCCGGGGGGACCTGGCGGTTCCGAGGCGCTGGACAGAGAACCGGGCGGCGCAAAGACTACAAGAGGAGCTGGGGCAGCGGCGGAAAGAACCGCGAGTGCATCATTGACCTGCCTGGACCTGCGGAGCGGTACTGGATGCTGCGCAGAGGCCCTTGTCCAGATCCGAATTGTTCACACCTAGACGCTCCGCGCAGTAAAGCAGCCAACATAGGGCCACCAGAGCGCGAGGACTGAAAGTATTGGGCGGTAACTCCGCGGCGACCCGGACCAAGGGCTGACTGGAAGCGCGGCGTTCCCACAGGGAGGCCCCATTGCCGGAGGGGAAATCTGCAGAGTAGCAGGAGGCTTACTGGGCGAACGAACGCCGGCTGTGGACTGGCAACCTGGGCGCTGAGCAGAATGGGGAAGCCGAAAGGTAAGCCGGAGGGAGCGGCGAGTTCTGACGGGGCGGAGGGAGACCCTGTGGAACCCTCAGAACTGCAGCGACTGCAGGACTGCATCCTGGAGGCCATAACGGCCACGCGGGACACGCTACAAAATGATATCGCACAGGTGGCATCGGGGCTAGGCCTGCTACGAGCGGACCATGATAAATTGAAGAATAGGGTTTAGGAGGTTGAATTCACCCTGCAGGGCCTGACCCCAGCTAACAAAACTATGGAGAGCAAATTAACAGATGCCCTTGACCGTATCCAGGTCTTGGAAAGGCAAGCTGGGGATGCCGAAAACAGGAGCCGGCGCAGTAACATACGAATAGTGGGTGTTCCGGAAAAAGAAGAAGGGAGGGACATGGTGGACTTCCTGGACAAGTGGCTCAGGACTGTGGTAGCGCCAGAAGGCCTCTCGCCCTTTTTCACCTTAGAGCGTGCGCACCGAGTCCCGTCTGGCCAGCCCAAACCCGGACTGCCCCCAAGACCGATAGTAGCTAAGCTATTGCATTATAAGGACAGAGACCTCCTACTGCAAAGAGCCCGAGACGCTGGCCCGTTCCAAATAGCGAACAGCAAAGTCACACTATTCCCGGACTTCACCTTCGAAACGCAAAGACTGAGGGCCTCTTTTCTGACGCTCAAGAGGGAGCTACGCACAGAAGGTATTCCGTACTCCTTGCTGTTCCCAGCTAGGCTCCGGATAGTGGTAGACGAAAAGGCGCTCTTCTTCAGCACGGCGGCGGACGCCTGGGACTGGTGGGAAACATATAAGGCGGGAACGGACGGCGCCAGGGTCCGGGAGGAAAGGGAAAAGGAGCGAGAACGAGCACCGGCGGGCCTGCGGAAGTCGCAGAGGCCGAGAAAAAGGAGACATGGGACTCGAAAACCGACGGCCTCACAAACGGAGGCAGAACGGAAGTCAGCACTCCAAGCAGCGGAAACAGTGGCGAGGACCCAGGATTCCCAATCCAGGCAGGGTACGGACACAGAAGCGCATGCCTCGGCATCAGGCTGGGAATCGGACCTATCAGGAATACATAATGCCAAAGGCCCGAAGGTGACACCGCAGACGTCGAAGGAGATCCTGAACATTTGACCTACAGGTAGCAGGTAGTGGGAGGGAGCATTGATGAGAACCACAGACCTTGCAGGTATGAAGAAATGGGGCTAAGAACTGGGCTCAAAGCCAGCTGCTACCATGGGGGACCAGAGAGGGTGCGGGGAAGTGCCAGGTGGCTTCCTATCAGGCAAGGTCACGCTCCATAGGCCCTTAAGGCAACCACGGTTACGACCGTGTAGTAACAACGTCAGTTGGAAAGTTGCGGGAGTTTGGATGGGAACTGATAACCTGATATTGGGCCCTGTTCTGGGGGGGGGGGTGCACTGTTGGGGACTGGTTTCATTCTGTGAGTTTGCGGCTACCGGGAAAGCTGGGAGTTGGAAAGTTTGCAGTTTTTGTTTGGTTGGGGGGGGGGGACACACCATCTGTGAGGGACTGTTCATGGGGGGAAGGAGACGAAATGGGACAATGGCTAATGTGAATGCATTAAAGTGCATAACCTGGAACGTGAGAGGGCTCCACACGATGCAACACAGACACAAAGTACACGCCTACTTGCTCCGGAGGGTGGTACATGTCGCGCTCCTGCAGGAAACACATCTCACAAAGCAGGAAGGAGTAGCGCTACAGAGGAGGTGGAGGGGCCAGATCTTTCACACTAGCTACTCAGCATATGCCAGAGGAGCTTTGATATGGGTCAGAGCGGGAATACCTTTCCAACCCACACGACATTTGGTAGATCCGGAGGGGAGATACGTGGTGGTAGCGGGCAGGTTGAGGGGGCGGGACATTGTCCTCTGTAGCATATATGCCCCAAACGTGGAGCAGCTAGCCTTCTTTGATGGATTATCAGGGACTTTAGCACACTTCCTAGCGGGCCCGACCCTAATGGGGGGAGACTTTAATTCCATAACGGACATACAGCTGGATAGATCTCACCCACCATTGAGGGAATCCCCTGTGCACCGACTCACTAAGGGTAGGTTGGAATGGCAGGAGAGTTGGGGACTGACTGACGTGTGGAGAGCTCAACATCCAACCGATCGCGATTATTCGTTCTTCTCCAGATTGCATGATCTCCTTGTCCGCTTGGACACAATATTATGCTCGCAAGAAGTGTTACTAACGGTAACTGGGTCAGAATACTTAACAAGAACAATATCAGATCATAACCCGCTCCTGGTTACCTTGGCCTGGTGAACGCGACCCCCCGGGTCCCGACCTGGAAACTTAGGCCGTAGACTTTGGAAGACCCGCTATTTAGCACGGCCCTAGAAGAAGGAATGACCCATTACTTTGCTGACAATGAGAGGACGGCGGCCACTAGGGCACTAGAATGGGATGCTTTTAAAGTAGTGATGAGAGGCCAATGTATAACAAAGTACGTCGGCACGAGGAGGGTGCTATTGTCGGACCAGAACAGGGCAGACACCAAGCTGCGAGAAGCGGAAAGGGCGCGACCAGGCCACCCTGACCTCCAAGAGGAGGTCAGTTCGGCTAGAGAGGCGGTGGCGATTGAGGTGGAGCGGCTACGGGCCTTTGATTATCGGGCGTTTATGCTTCGGTCCCATGTAGAAGGAGATAAGGCAAGCACCCTCTTGGCGTGGCTAGCAAACCCCACGAAACGGTGTACCCCTATATTGAGTATGAAGGATGGCGAAGGCCGTACTCACTATACCCAGGCGGCCATAGTGGATGGCTTCCGAAAGTACTACGAGGGCTTGTACAGAAGTACCCCGGGCGACCGAGAAAATGCGACCGAAGCCTTCCTAGATGGCCTAACCCTACCACATCTGGATGAGGAGCAGGCGCGGGAGCTGGGGAAAGACATCGACTTGGGGGAGATCAGAGGTGCGGTGAAGAAAATGGCCCGCAATAAGACTCCGGGGATAGATGGGTTACCAATTGAATTCTACAGCAAGTACTTGGACATCTTAGCGCCGCGACTCCAAATCATCTATAAGGAGGCCATGACAGTGAACTGTCTCCCTCAGTCTATGCGTGAAGCGATAGTGATTCCACTCCTGAAACCGGGTAGGGAAGGCGGCAACCCCGCATCTTATAGACCGCTTTCCATGCTGACAGCAGATTATAAGATCCTGAGCTCCATACTAGCGGCTCGGCTGCTGCGGCATATGCCAGCCTTGGTACATGAGGACCAGAATGGTTTTATTCCCGCCCGGAACACTGCGCTCAATATTAGAAGGCTCACACGCCTACTGGAGGACTCACACATTGAAGGTCGAGCCCCACTAGTCCTCTCGGTTGATATCGAAAAAGCGTTCGATAGCCTGGAATGGGACTATTTATACACAGTGATGAAGCGCTTCGGCCTAGGCGACGGATACATTAAGTGGACACGGGTCCTATATGCAGCGGCTGTGGCGAGAGTGAGGGTCGGACCTTTAGTATCACATCAGTACCCGGTGGAGAGAGGCACCCGACATGGGTGCTCCCTGTCCCCCCTCCTGTTCGCCCTAGCGATTGAGCCACTGGCAGCTCAGGCCCGGACGGGAAGATCCTTCACAGGAGTGGGAAGCAGCGATGTGCGGCAGTTTATTTCACTGTACGCCGATGACCTGTTGCTATTCCTTGAAAATGACACGTCAGAGCTAGAAGGCGCGGAAGGAATGTTAGAAAGGTTTGGCGAACTTTCAGGATTGAAAGTTAATTGGGCAAAGACGAGCCTGTTTCCAATGCGGAGGGAAGCCACCCGGCCTGACCACAGACCATTGCTTACTTGGGAACCAACGTGTCTTAAGTACCTCGGAGTGCACATTTACCACTCAGCTGTGGATATGTTTGAGGGTAATATAGGACGATGTATGCGAGAACTAAAGGGCAGTATGGCCTTTTGGGCCACACTTCCGCTATCCATAGCTGGCCGAATATCATTATTGAAGATGGTTACACTCCCGAGGTTGTTGTATTACTTTCGCGCACTCCCGATTTGGATCCCTGCCTCTTTCTTCCGGCAACTTAAGTCTTAACCGCATTTCTATGGGGAGCGGGTAGATGCAGAGTGGCGCTAGCGACGCTTTGTCGCCCTAAGGATGACGGAGGTCTGGCAGTACCGGACTACGAACTCTATTATCTCCCTGCCCAACTGCAGTTTTATACGCAGGAGGTGGCTCGAGTGTACCGGGGCCCGGAGGACACCAGGATGAGGGGCACGCCTCGACATGTCCTAGCCTATATTGCCTTGCAGCAGAAAATAGCTGCCCGAGACCTGACAATGGAGCAACACACGTTGCAACAATGCTGGAACAGGACGCAACGGCGAGCAGGAATTAAGCATCCATATGCACCGGAAATACCACTAGGTATGCTGACGGCATTGCCGCACAGGGGCGATTGGTCGCGATTACTGCACTGGGAAGAGGCGGGGATACAGGTTATAGGAGACCTTTACGAAAACGGGGCGCTCCTCCCGTTCCAGGACCTTCGGGAACGTTTTGGTCTCTCACGAGGAGGCTACCTCCTATACGCGGCAGTGGTAGGGGCGATTCGAACGCATTGGGGGACGGGACTAGCGGAGCCTGAGACGGTCAAGTCTTACCAGTATACCATGATGGCGGCGGCGACGATTAAGGCGGTGACGTGCCTTTATAATAGGATGCTCCGCGAAACCCTGTCGCCCCTATTGACGCTAAAATCCAAGTGGGAAACTGACTTGGACAAAGAAATACCCGACACGACGTGGGCCCAACTCGTGCGCCGAGCCCGGAATAGCACGAGGAATGCGAGGTTCCAGATTATCCACTATTACGTACTGCATAGGGCGTACTTGACCCCTGGTAGAATTAAGAAGTATTTTGGGGCAGAGGAAGCTGCATGTCCTCGTTGTGCGAGGGAGGGGGCGGAACTGGAGCATATGTTGTGGTCTTGCTCGGCCCTCCGGGAATACTGGCAGGCTATAGGAGAGACCCTGAACGAAGTGACAGACAGGAACATTGACTATGATTCGGCGGTGTGTATTCTGCATTGGTTCCCCCATACCCCCAAAAACAAGACCTCAAGCAAATTCATTGACATGGGACTGGTAATAGCCAAAAGGGAGATAACTAGACAGGGGAAGGCGAAGACAGGCCCAACTCACAGGAGGTGGTACACTGAATTTCTGAAATGGGCGACCTGCGAAAGCACACACAGATACCAGATGGCCCGTAGGTCTCCTGATGCAAGGGCGCTGGAGGTGGCGGCGGCCTGGGAGATGCTAGTACAGGCCCTCAGAGACAGCATGGAGACAGAGGAGGTGGAGACCCTCAGCGCGAACAGGGACAGCACCCAAACCTAATTGGGAGGACAGCACACGTAGTCACTGAGGAGCTGGATTGATACATGAACAGAACCTGGGAGCGGATGGTGGGGGTGGCTCAGGGGTTGCATAGTGTAAAGGGAGGGGTTTTGGGGGGGATTTATATAGATTAGGCGGGTTAGGAATGAAAAGTAGTCAGGCACACGCTGATGCGATCTGTAGATCCTAATGAGCAGTAACCACTCATGAGCGGGTTGAGGGATTGTTGCTGCCCAGCCTCCGGGATGTGGGCCTACAGGCTGTGTACAGAGGGGTGACGAATACTATGAAGCGACTCCCAGTTTAATACTGTATTTGTATGAACATTGGTTCGAACAGTGAATGACTACAATAAAAATTACTTAAAAAAAAAAAAAATAGTGGGAGGTGCCGCCACCGCCCGACCTCCGCGCAGATAGTGCGACTAAGGTTAGCGTAGTTGAGACGCACCGTTTCTGGTAGCGTGGCCGCCAATTGTATGCCCAGGTAGGGGACTTCACCGCCTGCCCATTGGAAGGGGAATTGAGCTTCTAGGGAGGCCTGCGTGTGTGCCTCCAAGGAAAGGTCAAGAGCTACTGATTTCGTCATGTTCACCTTAAAGCCAGAGGCTGTAGGAAGGTGGATATCTGACTATGGTTGCCCCCAACTTTTTGCCTGGTGTTTTGCTGGTTTTCCGACTTAGTTGACCTGGGGCCCTGCTATTCAGGACCCCAGTCCCACAGCTCTCTCTGTAAAATGGATTCCATGTACCCTAGGTACATATCTAATTGGATACTGAGTCACCTTATCAGCCCCTGTACAGTGTACCTTAGGTACCCAGGGCATAGGTGCACACAGGGCCTACCAGGGGCTGCAGCATGTATTATGCCACCCCTGGCTGGCCACCCAAATCTGACACAACTGGCTGCACGACAGCTGGGGCAAGGTGGTGTAAACACCCTTTGCTTTAGATATAGTATTCCTATATCTAACCCTAAAATGGACACATATATTCCTATCAGTCACTCCTATGGCAGGCCTTATCAATCCTGAAGGCAGAGTGCTTGGAATTATGTGAAATGGTGCTCTGGCATGAGCTGAGCCCGTTTGCAGCTTGCGGAACCAAGTCCTAATAGCTGTTCCATGATAACGCGTACCATATACTCTTAAGTGCATTATAATCCTCGCGGTTATTTGCCAACTTTGGTATCGCTTTATCAAAACATGTCGAGTAAGGTGTCATACGAATTGGAATACTAACCCCTCGCCAATTCTGGCGACAGGGTTAGCATTCCACCCTTCTAGAGGGACACGACATGTATGTAACTGTGAACCCCGGTTAAAGCTAACTCGAGCCTCAGCATCACAAAATGGATGCTGCCACCACAGACACAAGTCTGACCTCCTGCTGCTGGGAGTCCTTCCAGCGAGGAGACCTCGGACAAAGGGTTTCCTGTCAGGGGCGGTGCTAGCACCATCCCAGACAGGGTTTTGTGTATCCCAGGTAGGCAGGGCTGAAAGGAAGGTGACTGCAAGTGGCACCCCGGTGCTCACTGTGCATAGGCCGGCTCAAACCAGTTCCAGGGGCACCCCAGCCCCTGAGCTGGGGCGAGACTGGACAAAGGAGAGGGGTGTAACCACCCCCCTCCTGGTCCCACCCATAGGCAGGACCTAGTCATGGGCCAGCCCCTTTTCTTAGAATAAAGGTAGGAGCGGGTCCCCTTCCCAAATTAGATAATTCTGAATCTTGAACTAAGGAACTCTTGAACATTTCTGAAGACTCTCCCTTGTGGCTATGCATCAGCGGGCACCACCTAAGCATCGCGGTTTGCTGTAAGTCCATCCTCTGGATCAAGATTGCCCAGCTCGACGAGACCCAGATTCCCTGCCATCTCTGACCTCTACCTGCATCATCAGCCCAGCTGAGATTCGTGGGTGTGACGAGACCTGAGGGACCGGCCATCTTCTGAAACTGCACGACGCTTAACCAGCACGACCGCCGAGGGATCCTCGAGTGAGTGCTTTGGGGTTTGCGAAGCCCTAACCCTGAGCAGCTCCAGCACCGAAGTCCATCCCCCCAGCATCCACGAGATCTGCGTGGGGCCCTTCTGCTCTTTGCTGCTCACCGTCTTGTCCGGTCACTTGCCCGTTGGCTAGTGGCCCTCCTGACGATGCACCACGACGATTTCACCGCTGGTCTGGTTGCTCCAGACTGGCCCTCGCTCCCTTCCAAGAGAGGAGCACCCCGGACCCTCCTGGTCCACTCCAGACGCCATCTTAACTCCACCCCGTGGGCTCGCCTTTGCCAAGGCTTGTTGTTCCAATCCTGAGTCCAGCATCGCCGACAGCAGCCGCCTTAGTGGGACAGCTCGATCCTCCAGCCTGGTCGCCCTCAACGCCTCCTGGTCCGAGGGACTGCCGAGTCCAGCGTCGCCCACTCACCTGGTCGAGGTGACTTCAGCCGGTGCCCTCCTGGTGCCCACACGATCACTGGCTAGTGATTTAGAACTGAGTCCCCTCTGCTTTCAGGTCATCTCCATCATCGATCCAGGCTTGGATCCCTCCGAATATCTTCACTGGTCGCCTGCCAGCAACTTCTTCTTTCAGGCTCCATAGACTTCAACGAGGATTCCCGACGTCTTTTGAACCCTATGCAGCCGCAGCCCCTGGGCTAGGTAACTCGAGCATTACGGTGCTCCAGCACAGGTTCACTATCTAAGTGTCCAGATCCTTTTTCGTTTTCAGTCTAGCTGGTCGGATTCGTCCGGAAACAGTAACTTTACAAATACTAGCCTCCATAGACTTTGTCCCGCATCCCGCGTGAGAGTGCACACTCTGCACCCGATCTCCCTGGGCCTCCTGCTCCTAACCTTAGAGTTTGGTAGTGTAGTCCTAGCGATCCTAAAGCCTCTGGATCGAGTTACTCACCTGCTAGTATTTCGCATTCCACTTTTAGTGTATATGGTTTTTCGTGCCCCTCGAGCATTTGTGTAAATTGTGCAACTTGAAGTATTTTCTTAAGAGTTTTGTATTGTGCTTAGCTCCCTGACTCATAAAGAGCCAGGGTAGTCTTGTTATAAATAAATATCCTTTATTTTCATAACAACTTGTGTGGTGTCCTTTCACTTGGTGTTCAAGGGGTATATGTGATGGTAAAACAGCTGGCTTAACACGCCCTCTAGAGTTTAGCCTAAAGACTGCTCTTGTCCATGCTACTAGGATAGCTGGTCTATAAGGTTGACTTACAACCAATCATCAATAAGGGTCGTTTGGTATGATACACAGTGATCACTAAAATAGTGAGCACTATATATCAGGCCAACTTTTCACAGAGGCCTTCGCAAACGCATCCAGGATGGCCGCCCCGGCCGGCAGGGATGCCGCAGGGGAAGCAAAGGAAAGCAAGACGTCATCAGCGTATAAGCTAATCGTGTGAATATAAGCCCCAAATGTAATCCCCTTAATGGTCGGATGCGATCGCATGGCCTGCGCCAGGGGTTCCATATACAGCGCGAAGAGCAGGGGCGAGAGCGGATACCCCTGCAGTGTTCCGCGTTCAATGGGAAATACGGGTGATGAGCAGCCATTCACCCGAACCGATGCCGTGGGGAAGGTATAGCAGTTCAGAACCCACGTACGAAATCTCGCGCCTAACCCTGCCTTGATGAGCACCTGTTCCAAGTACGGCCAGTGGACACGATCAAAGCCCTTCTCCGCATCAATTGCCAACATCATGAACTCTCCCGGCAACCTGGAGGCCCGTTCCACTAAGTGGAGTGCTCTTTTTGTGTTGTCGACCGTCTGGCGCTCCGGAATAAAGCCGGCCTGGTCCGGATCAATCAGACCCGGCATAAGTGGGCCCAGCCGCTTCGACAGTATACTGGTGTAAAGCTTCAGATCTACGTTAAGTAACGAGATAGGGCGGTATGCCCCGCATTGCGTTCGGTCCTTCCCCGGTTTGGGAATGACTGAGATCATGGCACTCATCAGATCTCTTGGGATGGCGCCGGGCTCCGAGAAGGAATTAAAGAGGGCAGTCAACAACGGAGCAACCTGGGGGCAGAATGTTTTGTAGGTGAAGCCATCCTGTCCCGGCGCCTTGGCCAGCTTGAGGCGGGAGATCGCGGCAATGACTTCTTCAGGACGGATCTCCCTGTCAAGGAGTTCTGATTGTTCCGTCGATAAAGCCGGTATGGGCACCGAGTCCAGGAAGGCCGCCCCGTCCGCTGGATCCAGAGCAGCCCCCTCGTATAGTGTGGTATAAAAGTCACTAAATGCCTGCGCTATAGCTCCGTCCTCCGTCACTGTGACTCCGTCCTGCGTGTGTATTTCCTGCACCGAGTGTCGCTGCTGCTGTTCGTGGAGTGCCCGACCCAACAGCCTGCCGCATCTGTCGCCTCCCGTGTAGTATGCATGTCGTACCCGTAGTGCCGCGTATTCTGCTCTATCTTGATCTAGTGCTGCTAACTGTTGATGTGCCACTCACAACTGTTTCCACACCCGTGGAGCCCCTGTCCCCTGGTGTACCTGCTCCAATCCCTTCGTGCGGGCAGAGAGCTCGTCTCTCTTACGGGCCCTCTCCGCATTTTCTGCTGCCGCGATTGCAATGAACTCGCCCCGTATGACTGCCTTGAGTGCTGCCCAATGTGTTGCATGTGAAGTGTCTGTCGGTGTGTTGTGTACCAGGTATTCAGCTATAGCTTCCTTGATCTTGGCCACAACCCCCTGTCTGTGCAGCAGCGTGTCCCTCAGTCTCCAGCAACGGGCACTGCGCCCCACCGGTGGAAAGGTAAACACCGCTGTGAGTGGTGCATGATTGGAAAGGGCTGCCGCTCCTATCTCAACGCTTGACGCCAGCGCTCTAAATTAAGTGGATGTTAGAAAATAATCTAGGCGCGCATAGGTTTTGTGGGCGATGGAGTAATATGTGTAGTCCCGGTCGCCCGGGTGGAGGGAGCGCCACAAGTCCGTCATACCCAGTTCTGACAATCTGTTCCGTCCCCCCTTCGATAAAGTGCCTGCCTGCGTGGATCGCTGCGCTGACCTGTCAAGTAGGTTGTCAAAAACTAAATTGAGGTCCCCCCAACCAGAACGTGTCTATCAGGTGCCGCCGCTGCTTCAGTAAGCACTTGGTGGAAGAACTTCTCCTGCCCCTCATTTGGCGCAAAAACTGCAATCACCGTGAAGGTGTGAGCACCCAGTGAGAACCTGCAGGATAGGAGTCGCCCTTTAACCTCTGTCCCCCGGTGTAACTGCTTCCCCTTAAATCGCTTTGACACCAGGAGCGCCACCCCAGCAGTCTTTGTGGTCGTGGATGAGAAAAGTTGTGTCGGAAAGTGACGGGATTTAAGCCTATGACAATCCTTAGTTAGCAAATGCGTTTCCTGGAGGAGACAGATATCTGCTTTTGAATTCTCCAGCAGGGACAGCACCGCTCGCCGCTTAACCGGACTGTGCCCACGCACATTCAACTTGAGCACACTCAACACAGTCGCAGGCATAAGGAATCATACCCCACACGCTCTCTGAGAAAACTTCCAGTGGCCAAAACATCAGCCAAGCCCTGTCTCGCAGCTGCCCCGGCCACCCAGGACCCTCAGATCTGCGCAATTCGCCACACCCTTTCAGTCCAACATTCACTCGGATCCAGAGTTCCTCCCCCTTACCAACAACACCCCTCTCCCCACAATGAACAAAACCCTTGACAGCCCCCCACCCCCCGCAATCCCAAGATGCCAACATTGATAGTCCTTCATCCAGAGATGAATGGGAAAGGTCTCTCCCAGTCCAGAAACCCCCTTTTCCTGACTGGCCAAAGAAGCAAAACAGTCTCTCCCCACCCCTCCACCTGCCAAGGAGACCACCCTCCCTCCCCTTTCCCCAACTTGAAGAATACCAAAAATAGTCCTGTCCAACGTCCATAGTTGTAGATGAGGAGGTTGGGACACCTTTGGGGGAATGTGTCGGATCCCAATACCTCCGCCCCCGCCGCCGACTCAGTCGGCCCCAAACCCCACTGTCTCATCAAAAGCCCTCGTGCCACCTCATCGTTGGTTATCCGCTGTCGGAGGTTGCCAGTCACAGCCAGTTCTACCGCAGCACGGCGACCATCTTCGATCTCTTGCGCGGCCGGGCGCCTCGGTCTTCGTCGTCGCCGTTGCTATTTCCACTGCCCAGGGCCGTCCGTGCCATTTGCTCCCCCTCCAGGCTGATCGTCATCCTCCGTCGGTTCCTCGAGGCCTAGCAATTTGCATGCATCCCTGAAAGACCGCAACTGGTGAACCTTGTTGTCCAGCTTAAACACCAGGCGAAAGGGGTGACCCCAGCTATATGGGATGTTGGGTCGCAGTTCTGCCGTGATCGGTCGGAATGACCGTCGTTTCTCCAGGGTGATGGAGGCGAGGTCCTGATATAGAGTCGGCGAGTGGGCACCATATGAGATGGTTCCCATCTGGCGCGCTTTGCTAAGGATCTCCTCCTTCGTGCGGAAGTCCTGCACGCAGACCAAGATGTCAGCCGGTTGGGACGAGGCCGCCCTGGGCGGGCCCGTCCTATGGGCCCTGTCCAACCGAAGCGTTGAGTCCGCCGGTCGGCCCAGGATGTGGTTAAAGAGGCCTTGGGTGAAATGGAAGAGGTCGTCTGTGTCGGGAGCCTGCTTCACTCCCCGAATCCTGATGTTGTGCCGCCGGGAGCGGTTCTCCAGGTCCTCGGCGTGAGAATGGAGGTCCACCTGTTGGTTGTGAATACAGACTATTTCTTGCCGCAGCGCCTCTATTTCTACATCTCGCCCATCGCATTTGGTCTCTAGGTCCGCCACTTTTTCTCCTATGGCGTCAGTGTCGCGTCGGACTTCCCGTATTTCCTCCTGTAGTTCCTTCTTCAACGCGTGGATGTCCTCTCGCAGGCCAGCGAAGAGGGATTCTAGAAAGGTCTTTGTGATAGTCTCCTCAATGTCCGCCTTTCCCGAGGGTGGAGAGTCCGTGGTCTTCTTTTCCGTGCCGGTCCGTTGGCTGGATGTGGCGGTGTCCGTCCGCTTCCCCATTGTGCTGGGAGTGAATAGATCCTTAATAGTCCTGTCCTTCTGGATTCTCCCCGAGGACATGTCACTCAGGGCCTCCCCGGCCCGGACATCACCAGTGCTGCTTGACGGCGTGGGTTCCGGCAACGAGGGTGCAAGGAAGTTCGACGGGTCGGTCCGGTATGCAGGGGAGCTCACCTAGGGCTGCGCCAGGAGCCCACCTTTCCCTGCTCCGGTGCCGAGGAGACTACACTCTGTCCCTGCCCAAACCCCAGGGTGTCCGCAGCTGGACCAGGACACCAGTCACTGGTGTCCGGTTGCTCCTGTCCGGGCACTGGCCTCTATTTGCCCACCGAGCGCCTCCGTGTTCTGCTCGCAGTCTTGGGGCCTAGCAGGGCTTCTAGGATGCCACACAAGGGGCAGCTCCGACCAGCGAGTGGCTCAAAATGGCGGAAGCAAACTCCAGTGCGAATCAGGCGCTTCCGTTCGATTCCCCCTGTGGGCTCTACCTCGGCGCTTCCGAAACCCTCTGGGCCTGGTCGACGCGCCGACACTCTCAGACGCCACTCGGGTACGATTCCTCCCCGCTGCTCCTCACCTCAGTCCCTGGGGCTCGGGTTCTGTGTTCCGTCCGCCGTGCTCCGCGGTCGGGCCCACTTCGCCTGGCGCCAGCCCGTCCGCCGTCAGAGATCTGTCTCTGCCGCTACCACCGCAACCGTGTGTTCGCGGGTCCGCAGTAGCCCCCGGACAGTGTCGTCCCAGGGGCCTCGCGCTGTCAACGCGCGGGCCGGACCTTCCGCTCCGGCGTCGGCTCTCGCGTAGTCTGGCGCCACTCAGTCGGACTGCCTCGCCGGGGCCCAAGGCCACGCCCCACGGCTCCTCTCCGCTAGGCCCAACCCGGCCTCGCTCACAGCGGCACTTCTCCCTCTGTTCCGGGTGGCCCCAGCGTCGTTCGGTTCTCTCCTCCGGGTGCAGACCTCTCCCGGCTGTAAGCGCTCTCCGACGGGGCCCACTGATGGGGGATTGAAGCGCTGCAATGGTGCTATAAGGACGGCCGGTGGTGGGAGCTCTCGGAGACACGTCCGCTCACACCGCCATCTTGGCCACGCCCCCCCATATCTGCTTTTAGACGCCGTTTTCCATTCGTCATCATTACGAATGCGCACCAAATGATACGTACCTCGAAGATCTAATTTGGTGTAAATCACAGCGGTCTTCACCTGGTTCAAAAGAACTGGGATCAATGGAAGGGGGTACTTGTTCTTTATTTTGATCTTATTCAATGCTCTATAAATCAATACAAGTTCTTAATTCCCCATTTGCCTTAGGAATAAAAAAACAACGGAGAGGCCGCAGGTGACTTAGATGGGCGTATAAATCTGTTTTCCAAGTACTGATCAAGATATTGTCTCAAATGTTGGTTTTCTTTTTCTGATAATGCATATATCCGACAGTTAGGCACACATGAACCAGGCACAAGATCAATTTGACAGTCGTATGACCAATGAGGAGGGAGGGTCGCTGCTTTTGCTTCACTGAAGACTTCTTTAAATTCCTCATAGGGAGTTGGTAGCACGGTTTCTTTCTCTTCTGTGGTTGCAATTTGTCCCGTTGTAGATTCTTTGGTCTTTAAACATGTGGAGTGACAATATTGAGAAAGAAAAACAAGTTCCCTTTTTTGCCAATCTCTTAAAGGGTTATGCAAGCAAAGCCAAGGCATTCCTAAAATAAAGCCATATTGTGGGGCTTGGATTACATCGAAATGAACTTCCTCTTTATGCTGTTGGTTATTTGTATCTATGCAGAACATCTGAATTGTAGAGGTTTGCATGGTAACAGGGCCTCCAGACAACATTTTGCCATCTACTGCTTGCACAATTTCTGGAGTGACCTTTTTCTCACAAGCAATTTGTAACCGTTGAGTTGTTTCAAAATCTACGAAATTCCCTGTTGCGCCTTAGTCTATTAGGACTTCCATTTGGTATATTTTTGAAGTCAACTGAATTTGTACTGCCAAACGGAAGTGAGATTTGTAGTTGGATACACAGGAATTTATTGAAGGGAAGGCGATAGTTCCCAAGAGATCCCCTTCTAAACATCTTGGGCACAATAGTTTCCCGACGTTTGCTCAGTTGTAGTCACAGCCACAGACTTGTTAGCACTCACAGTCTTTTTTTTTTTTTTTTTTTTTTGAAACCTTTATTGTGCTACAGAAGAATACAAATACGGGCCTACAACCATGCAGGCCGGCCTCGAAAGCACTTGGAAGCACAAATAGTAAGGATAGGTCGGCCCAGCTGCCCCAAAGACAAAAAGCAGCAAGTGTCCATAACATGGAATATGAAAGGGGGACAGCCTGGGAAAGGAGAAATTAGGTTAATTTAAAAAGTTTTTTAAGGTATGAAGGATCAGATGCATACAGTCCACCGAAAGTACAGTACAGGCAATGAACCCAGCAAGTTGGCCACAAATCGAAGGATGTTAATGGACAAGCAGCATACGATAACACTAATCCGGATGATAGCACAGTCCAACAGAACATACTGGCCATTGCGCATCCCACGAGTGTAATATCTAATTTCCACAAAAGCACAAGACCGTCAGCGGAAAGAAGTGGCAACTCTACACCCAAAAATCCTACTGACCAAAAAGGAAGAAAGTGAAAGCAGAACAGAAAGAAGAAGAAAAGAAGGCCCATAGAAACTGAAACGAAACAAGATCCCCACCCCCCTACCCCCACCCTGCACGCATGCGGAGGCTACGGCCTACCCCCCCCCCCCCCTAGCAGTGTGCCTGTCGCCCATAAGAACCCGAAATTTAGAACAAGAGAAGAGAAGAAGAAAGAAAAAGAAATAACACAGTTCACATGAGACCGGAGGAGGGCCACACGTTTATGCACAAAACTACCATCATGTATTATTCTGGCCGCCCTTACCCCGACCCCGCCAACAATACAGTTCCAATGTGTAGCATCCCCAGTAGACCATCAACATCCCAGCAGTACAAGAAGGACAGTCCCGACTTAAGAGAGGGCACCCTCAACCTTGCCCCCTGCGGTACGGTGGAACGACGCAGTCCAACTGCACAAACGACGTCCAGGAGAAAGTGAATGAGCAGAGGGACCACACCAGAACGGAAAGATGGCCATCAAAGTCCATCCAACACATAAACAGGTGATCCGCAGTGGTAGAGGAAGAAGCAGCACACAGCCATGATCCATCGAAATCAACTAGTCCAACCAGTAGCAACCGCTCCAGGAGAAGGGAGTGAGTCCCGTCGGTAGTCCATGTGGAAGCCGCCAGATATGGTGTCCAGTGATGTCTCTCCAGCCATATCACGACTCCAGAAACAGTGGATCTCCTTCGGAGTGCTCCTGCCGGCACCTCAGTAGTGTTGGTGTCCCACAGCCCCAATTTTCCAATAGCGACCGGGGCGGAGGATCCACAGTAGCCAGAGACAGGGTATGGCGCAGTGTCCCGCTCTCGAAGACATACGTGGTCAGGCGAGGAAGTTGCAAATAGTATTGCGTCCAACCGATCCCCCAAACCACAGGCAGCAGTACACAGGGCAGCTTTCATGGTGTTTAGGGCGCCCAAAATGTCGCTAACCAGCAGTGGCGCATCAGGGAGAGAGGGCGCATCAGTGTCCTGTACACGGGGCAATCCGACGCGGAGCTGCCCCGATAGTCGGTCCCCATCACCCTTTGCAAGTGTCTGGTCACCCCGCCGATACTCAGCATATCGAGACCGATCGGGGGTCACTGAGGCAGCACTTTCCATCATCCACAGTGTCAAAGGACGTGAACAAAAGCTCGCGTTCGTAGTAACCGCCCAGGGTCCACAAGCACGGGAGCTGAAGGCAGGCTGGAAGATGGCGCCCATCTCGGCACTCGGGGAGACAATGTATCAGCCGAGCCGCCCACGAGCCGGAGAGAAGAAACAATGTTGCTCTTACAGCGGCGGTGCCCAAAGCCTAGAAGTCGGGAAACGCGGGACGCGGAGGGTGTGATGCAGCCACCTCGTTGCGCCAGCCGACTCCGTCCTGCCCGTAATGGCCGCCGTCGCTTGTGCAGGGCCGGTCGCCCTCGAAGAACAAAGACCCGGACCCATCCGTGGAACGTCTGGAGGAGGCGAGGGCGTTTCGGCACTTTCACTGCCGGGATCAAGCCAAGATACACATCGGCCTGACCAGGTTCGCCTCCCGTTTCCGCTGACGGCAAGCAATGCACTAGTAAGCAACAGGATGAGGCGGAAAACGGGAGAGTGGCGCGAGGGTCGGCGGAGCCGAGGAATCAGGCGGCCATCATGGTTTCGAGCCAGGCTCCTCCCAGCACTCACAGTCTTACCTTTAGGTTTTATTTTGCAATCTTTCACGAAATGTCCCTTTCCACCACAATAAAGACACTGGCCATTTTTAAGTCTATTATCTTTTTCATCTTTAGACAATGGTTGCCTAAGAGTCCCGATTTCCATTGGTTCTGTAGTTGTTTCTGAACTACTAAGTTGATTTCTGGGTTTACTGTCGAACTTCCAACTTGATTTATCATATTTTTTCCTGTCAGTTCTTCTTTCGGGCAGTCTATGATCCAGACGTAAAGTTAGATTGACTAACTCTGAACAAGTAGTTGGTTGAGGATCGATTTGCGCAAGAACGTCTTTCAGATCATCTTTTAACCCTTGATAAAAGAGTGCTGCCCTCTTTTCTTCAGGCCACGAGGTTTCTGCAATTAACCTATTGAAATGTGACAAATAGGAAATAAGGTCTCTATTCCCTTCTCGTAGCTGTAATAGTTTGCGATCTGCGGACAGAGTCACCAGTGGCGGCTGGTGACATTTGAAATTGGTGTGGCGTAAAATTGGCGGTGGAGAAAAAAATACAGGAACAAACACCACACAGTACCATACAAAGAATAGAAACCAACCCCAAAGCAAAAATAATTCAGCGCGCTATGTGAAAGTGAACTCAGCATGTTCATAAAGTGATCACATATTTTAGAAAATATTCATTTCTTAAAACCATCATGCAGTGTTGGAAGCTTAGCTTATGAGTAGCTTCAAATGGAATGAAAACACAAAACAGGTATTACAGCAACTTTTGCCTGCAGCGAGCACCAATGCATTGTATATTCCATACCTTGCAAATACATATACAGGGTAAATTTACGCGAGGAAAACTGCCCAGATTTGAAAATGTGGGATAGTTTTTTTTCAGCTGAAACACGCTAATTGAGGGCCACTTTCATTTTAATGCCCAGATGTATTTGCTGTGCTAGTCCGACCCTGGATGTTCCAGGTATTCCGAGTGAATTTATCAATAAATAACACATGACTCAACCCCCAGTGGCTCCAATTGCCCTGTTGGTCCAGTGTCACTCCGAACTGAGGGAGTTCTTGCTGGGTCAGAGGTGCACTCACACGGAGCTGTTTACATAACGTGCTCGCCGTGCAAACCGTAGCAGCCCTCTCAATTGACTCCAGTGACGCCATTTAAACTTATTTTAATTAATGTTTAACCTATCGCAGATACTGTTTTTACACTCCGTCGATCGTCAGCCCCTCCTTATCCTCTCCCTCCCAAATATACAATTTGGCACCAGCATGACTGAGCTAAACTGTGTGAATCAGGCGAGTGACGAAGGTGCTGGTGCTGACAAGTTTGTGTCTAGTCAGAGGCCAGTCACTCCTCTGATGTCTCTACTTGTTCGGTGTGCAGGGGAATGCCAGTTCTCTTGTGTCAGTGAATTAACGAGACACGCGTTTGTGCCTGCTTACTGGCACTATGACTATGAGAGATGGAAACAAACATACAAACTACTGCCACAAACGGATGAGAGAAACTTGAACTTTATTTTCTCGGAACTTTTATACAGAATGCAAAGCATGACTGTATTTTCGGCTGACTTGGGTTAAATGTTACAACTCATTTACACACAGTCACAGAGGCCCTTATTTAAGGCAACCCAAGGAACGTGCCAACAATGTACAGTCTTCAGAGTTTATTCAATGTTATATTGTTTTCATTTTTAATTATTATGTATGCACATGCACAATGGCACTCACCACATGGGAAGGAAGTCGGAACGGGAAACCAAGAATCAGGCGTGAGTGCTCTCACTGCACAGGACCATCTCTTCCCAGAGCAAGGGCAGGTGGCACGGAGACATCGCAGTCCCACCTGTCCCATCACAGTCAGGCACGGGTTGCCAAACGCAGCCGCAAGAAGATCTCAGAGCATCCATAGAAGCACCAAGCACCTGCACGCCACTGCCAACGGACCCGAGCCGGCGCACAAGGAGGCATGCATGAGCTGAGCATCCCGGGTGACAGGGTAAAGGAGTCCCGGCGCGTGGCGCAACACAAACCACCTCAACCCCCAGACTAGAGAGCTTCTTCTTCACCCCTCTGAAACCAGCCTCCTTAACGAAATCCCCCTCACTCCGAAGCCGGCAGAGACAGGCAACATTTAAATACTTAAGTATAATTTACATGCGATATGTATGTATGTATGTATGTATAGGCGTTCTTTTATAGCGCTATAACTGTCACCAGACGGGCATCCTGGCGCTTAGACTGTTATGACACAATACATGATGTTTCCAGCTTCCAATCTATTTACATTGTTCTGGGGAACAGATGGGTCTTTAATGCTTTTTTAAAGGAAGAAAAATCTTCCAGGCCCCTCAGGCCTAGCGGTAGAGAATTCCACAGCCGCGCTGCGGTAAACCTGAAGGACCGACCACCCATCCGGGACCTCAGAAACTTGGGTACTACCACCAAGTAAGCCGAGGCTGACCGGAGGGGTCTTGGAGGATATAGCATGAGAAAAGGTCCTGCAGAGGAGACGGGTCTTGTCCGTGTAGAGCCCTAAAAACCAAACACAAAGCTTTGAAGTTCACCCGTTGAGAGATTGGCAACCAATGGAGGTCCTCAAGTGCCTTGTGTGAGAAGGTGGCCTGATATGCAGTGCTCACTATTCTAGTGAACACTATGTATCAGTCCAGCAACCCTTATTGATGATTGGTTGTAAGTCAACCTTATAGACCAGCTATCCTAGTAGCATGGATACGAGCAGTCTAAGGCTACAGACTCGAGAGGGCGTGTTAAGCCAGCCGTTTACCACACATATACCCCTTGAACACCAAGTGAAAGGACACCACACAAGGGTTATGAAAATAAACAGTTATTTATTAAAGATCACAACAGCCCTGTACTCTTTATGAGGACAGGGTACTAAGCACAAACCAAAACTCTTACAAAAATACTTAAGTTAGCACAGTATATACAAATGCCCGAGGGGCACGGAAAACCATATACTCTGAAAGTGGAATGTGAAATTCCTAGCAGGTAAGTACAGTACTAATAGCTTTTGGAATCGCTAGGACTTGACTAGGGAATCGTTAGATTACTTCTAGGAGGCCTAGGGGACTCGGGTGCAGTGTGTGCACTCTCACGCGAGATGCGGACAAAAGTCTATGGTAGCTAGGAAGTAGAAAGTTAGTGTTCTCGGGCGAACCCGACCTGGTAGGGAGAAAACGAAAGTAGATTCTGACCCTTGGATAGTGAGGCTATGCTGGGGCACCGAAATGCCGAAGTTACCTAGCCCAGGGGCTGCAGCTGCATAGGTCTGAAAAGACGTCGGGAATCCTCGTAGACGGACCAGGAGCCGGAAGAAAAGATGCTGGCCGGTGACCAGTGAAGAAAGTTCAGTTGGATCCAAGCCTGGATCTCGAAGATAGATGACACCTGAAAGCAGAGGGGACCAAGTTCGAGACTACTAGCCAGTAGTCAGTGGGCACCAGGAGGGCACCGGATGGTAGCCACCTCGACTAGGTGAGTGGGTGACGCTTGAGCTCGAAGATCTCACGGACCAGGAGGCGTTGTCGGCGACCAGGATGGAGGATCGAGCTGTCCCACGAAGATAGAAGCTGTCGGCGTCGCTGGACCCAGGATTGGGCAACAAAGCCTTGGCAAATTCAAGCCCACGCGGTGGACCTAAAATGGCGTCTGGAGTGGACTAGGAGGGTCCGGGGTGCCTCTCTTCAAGAAGGAAGCAAGGGCCAGTCTGGAGCAACCAGACCAGAAGTCGTGAAGTCGTTGGGCGTCGTTCAGAAGGCCACAAGCCAGCCGGCTAGTAGCCAAACAACGCGGTGCACAGCAAACAGCAGAAGGGCCCCACGCAGATCGTGGAGATGCAGGGAGGCTGACCTTGGGTGCTGGAGCTGCGCAGGGTCGGGGCTTCTCGGACCCCAAAGCACTCACCAGTGGAGGACACGGTGGGCTTGCAGTAAAGATGTCGTGCAGTCTTGGCGATCGTCGGTCCCTCGAGGTCTCGTCGCACTCACGGTTCTCAGCTTGGCTGTAGAGGTGAGTAGAGGTCAGAGGTGCCAGGGAAGCCGGGTCTCGTCGAGCTGGGTCGTCGGATTCGTGATGAAGGACTTGCAGCAGACCGCAGTGTTCTTTAGGATGGTGCCCGCTTGATGCAGGGTGACTACTCCTTAGCCACAAGGGAGAATCTTGAAGAAGAAATCGTGAAGTCCTTTCGAAGAAAGTGGTATCTTGATTCCAAAGATGATCTAATTTGAACAGGGGGCCCGCTCCTATCTTTATACTAAAAAAGGGGGCTGACCCGGTGACTAGGTCCTGCCTATGGGTAGGACCAGGAGGGGGGTGGTTACACCCCTCTCCCCTGCCGGACTTCCCCAGGCCAGGGCTGGTGTGCCCCTGGAACTGGTTCTGACTGGCCTATGCGTAGTGAGCACCGGGGTGCCACTCAGCAGTCACCTTCCTGGAAAGCCCTGCCTACCCAGGATACACAAAACCATGTCTGGGACGGTGCTAGCACCGCCCCGGACAGGAAACCCTTTGTCCAGGCCTCCCTCGCTGGAAGGACTCCCAGCAGCAGGAGGTCAGACTCGTGTCTGTGGTGGCAGCATCCATTTTGTGGAGCTGAGGCTTCAGTTAACTTTAACCGGGGTTCACAGTTACATACATGTCGTGTCCCTCTAGAAGGGTGGAATGCTAACCCCGTCGCCAGAATTGGCGAGGGGTTAGTATTCCAATTCGTATGACACCTTACTCGACATGTTTTGATAAAGCAATACCAAAGATAGCATTTAACCGCGGGGATTATAATGCACTTAAGAGTATATGGTATGCGATATCATGGAACAGCTATTAGGACTTGGTTCCGCAAGCTGCAGACAGGCTCAGCTCATGCCAGAGCACGATCTCACACGATTCCAAGCACTCTGCCTTCAGGATTGTCAAGGCCTGCCATAGGAGTGACTGATAGGAATCTGTGTGTCCATTTTAGGGTTAGGTATAGGTATACTACACCTACAGCAAAGGGTGATTACACGACTTTGCCCCAGCTGTCATGCAGCCAGTTGTGTCAAATTTAGGAGGCCAGCCAGGGGTGGCATAATACATGCTGCAGCCCCTGGCAGCCCTGGGTACACCTATGCCCTGAGTTACAGGGTCTGATAAGGTGGCCCAGTACCAATTGGTAGATGCACCTAGGGTACATGAGGTAATTTAGAAAGAGAACAGCCAGGCTGTGGGTCTGATTGGCAGGCCCACAGCCAGAGAAAGTCGTAAACCAGTGAAACAAAAGCAAAAAATCTGGGTGATCATAGGATTGCAGACCCTACTCTCCTACATGACCCCCCCCAAACTTTGGGACAATAAGCTAACCTTGACCAGGTGAGTCTTCTTGTTCTAAGTGGAAATATCTGGAGAGCCCATCGGCATTGCCATGATCAGTACCAGGTCTATGTTCCACTGTAAAGTCCATCCCCTGTAGGGAAATGGACCACCTAAGCAGTTTGGGGTTTTCACCCTTCATCTGATTTAGCCACAAGAGGGGCTTACGGTCGGTCTGAATCTTGAAGTGAGTGCCAAACAAGTATGGCCTCAGCTTCTTCAGGGCCCAAACCACAGCAAAGGCCTCCCTCTCAATAGCTGACCAATTCTTCTCTCTGGGGGTCAGCCTTCTGCTTATAAAAGCAATGGGCTGATCCTGACCATCAAAATTCAGTTGAGAAAGAACAGCTCCCACACCCAACTCAGAAGCATCTGTTTGGACAATGAATGGTTTGGAGTAGTCTGGACTCTTAAGGATAGGTGCTGTGCACATGGCCTGCTTTAGGTCATCGAATGCTTTTTGACAGCCTGCTGTCCACTGAACCTTTTTTGGCATTTTCTTACTTGTCAGTTCATTTAATGGTGTCACAATGGAACCATAGTTCCTGACAAACTTTCTGTAGTATCCAGTCAGGCCCAAGAAAGCTCGAACCTGAGTCTGGGTGGTTGGAGGAGCCCAGTCCCTGATTGACTGTATTTTGCTCTCCAGTGGCTGAACCTGGCCTCCACCTACAAGGTGGCCCAGGTATACAACCTGTGTCTGCCCTATCTGGCACTTGGTGGCCTTGATAGTGAGGCCTGCTGCTTGCAGAGCCTCTAACACTTTCCTCAGGTGGACCAGGTGATCCTCCCAGGTGGAGCTAAAGACAGCAATATCATCTAGATATGCTGCACAGAAGTCATCCAGCCCAGTAAGGACTTGATTCACCAACCTTTGGAAGGTGGCAGGTGCATTTTTCAGACCAAAGGGCATTACCACAAATTGATAATGCCCACCAGGGGTTGAAAATGCTGTCTTGGGCTTGGCATCCTCAGCTAACCTGATTTGCCAATACCCAGCTGTTAAGTCAAATGTACTTAAGTAGTTTGAAGAAGCCAATCTATCTATAAGTTCATCTGCCCTTGGTATTGGATGGGCATCAGTCTTAGTGACTGCATTGAGACCCCTGTAGTCTACGCAAAACCTCATCTCTCTCTTACCATCTTGGGTGTGAGGCTTTGGCACTAGAACTACTGGACTAGCCCAAGGGCTATCTGAGGGTTCAATGACTCCCAATTCCAACATTTTCTGCACTTCAGTTTTTATGCAGTCTCTAACATGATCAGGCTGCCTGTAGATTTTACTCTTGACTGGCAGGCTGTCACCAGTGTCAACCTCATGGGTGCACCAATTGGTCTGACTGGGTGTCAGAGAGAACATATGTCTGAAAGACTGAAGAACCTGTTTACAGTCTTTCTGCTGATGCTCAGAGAGGCTGCCACAAAAGACAACACCATCTACTGACCCATCATCAGGATTCTGAGTGAGCAGGTCTGGGAGAGGGTCACTCTCTTCCTCCTGTCCCTCATCTATGGCCATGAGCAAGCTCATGTCCTTCCTGTCGACATATGCTTTGAGCCTGTTGACATGGAGTACCCTGTGGGGACTCCTGGGAGTTCCAAGGTCCACCAGGTAGGTGACCTCTCCCTTTTGCTCAAGAATTGTGTGGGGCCCAGACCATTTGTCTTTGAGTGCTGCTGGGGCCACTGGCTCCAACACCCACACCTTCTGTCCAGGCTGGTAAACAGTCAGGACAGCCTTTTGGTCATGCCAAGCTTTTTGAAGTTCTTGACTGGCCTTAAGGTTTTCAGATGCCTTCTCCATATACTCAGCCATCCTGGAGCGGAGACCAAGTACATAGTCCATTATGTTGGTTGCAGGCTTTTTGAGAGGTCTCTCCCATCCTTCCTTCACCAAACACAAGGGGCCTCTCACAGGATGCCCATACAAAAGTTCAAAAGGGCTGTAGCCAACCCCCTTTTGTGGGACCTCTCTGTAAGCAAACAGAAGGCAGGGCATCAGGACATCCCATCTACGCCTGAGTGTTTCAGGTAGTCCATGAATCATCCCTTTTAGGGTCCTGTTGAACCTCTCAACAAGCCCATTGCATTGTGGGTGATAGGGTGTAGTGAATTTGTAATTGACACCACACTCCTTCCACATAGCAGTTAAGTAGCTTGACATGAAGTTTGCACCTCTGTCAGAGACAACCTCCTTAGGGAAGCCCACTCTGGAGAACACTCCAACTAGGGCCCTTGCCACCACAGGTGCTGTGGTGGTCCTAAGTGGAATAGCTTCAGGATACCTGGTGGCATGATCCACTACCACCAGTATAAACTTGTGCCCTGATGCTGTCTGGGGTTCCATTGGACCAACAATGTCAATCCCCACTCTTTCAAAGGGCACCCCCACCACAGGCATTGGTATAAGGGGGGCCTTTGTTGTGCCACCTGACTTACCACTGGCTTGGCAAGTGACACAGGAGCGACAAAACTCCTTGGTATCCTCATTCATGTGAGGCCAGTGAAAGTGTGAGACAAGCCTGTCCCAAGTCTTTGTCTGGCCTAAGTGACCTGCTAAGGGAATCTCATGGGCCAAGGTAAGTAGGAAACCTCTCTGAGACAAGGGTACAACCAGCCTCCTGGTCATGCCAGGCTTGGGGTCTCTTGACTCAGTGTACAGGAGTCCATCTTCCCAGTATACCTTGTGGGTACCTGTGGCGTTCCCAGCAGCCTCAGCAGCAGCCTGCTGTCTGAGGGGTTCAAGAGAAGGGCAGTCTAACTGGTCCTTCCCCAGGTCTTCCCTTGAGGGTCCCCCTGAACCCAAGAATTCAACTTGATCAAGTTCAAACTCTCTAGGCTCAGTTTCCCTCAATTCCTGTAGGTCAGCCTCCTCTGAGACTTGATCCACAACCTGGGGCAAGGGGGAAGGCACAGCCTTAACCCTACTGCTCTTTTTCTTGGAAGGTGTCTGGTCCATTGTTCCAGGATCCAGCACCTGTTCAGTGGGACATTTTCTGGCCTGTGACCTGGTCACAGCAAACACATGTGCTGGCAAGCCTAACATTTCCAGATGAGTCCTCTGCTCCACTTTTGACCATTGTGATGACTCCAAATCATTGCCCAACAAACAATCCACTGGGAGGTCTGAACTAACTACAACCTTCTTTTGGCCAGTTACCCCTCCCCAGGAGAAAGCTACAATTGCCATCCTATGATTGGTAGTGACATTGCTTGCATTGGTCACCAGGAATTCTGTACCTGGCATGATCTGTCCAGGGTCCACAAAGCTAGGTGTCACCATTGTGACACTGGCACAAGTGTCCCTATAGGCCTGAGCCATTTTTCCATTAATGAAAGGTGTCTGTCTGTATTTGCCCAAAGTATTGGGACTGATGTCAGGGGACATATCCATATCCCCTGTACTGACAAGGACAGCCTGAGTAAGGGTGCCAACTAAGTTGTCACTCCCCTCAGAACCCAGGGTTAACCCTACTAAACCCTTGGGAGGTGCACTACCACTGCTGGCTGTACTAGGGGGCACAGGTGCCTTAGGGGCTGCAGTGGCAGGAGTCTGCCCTCCTCCTTTCTTGGTGCACTCACTAAACCAGTGAGTTTTACTTTTACAGTATTGGCACCACCTTTTAGATTGGCCTTCTTTCTTCTTTTGGGGGGCCTGACCCCCACCCTCTTTGGGTTGTTGGGGACCTGTCGAAGACTTCTGGTCATTTTGTTCCCCCTTAGAATCTTTACCCTTCTGGTCTGCTTTCTTCTGACCACCTTGATTCTGGACCTGGTTCTGTTTAACTCTTGTTCTAACCCATCTGTCTGCCTTCTTTCCCAATTCTTGGGGAGAGGTCAGATCTGAGTCAACAAGATGCTGATGCAACAACTGGTTCTGACAATTGTTTAAAATTTGTTCTCTCATCATCAAATTGTACAATCCTTTATAATCAGTAACCTTACTGCCCAGCAACCAGCCCTCAAAAGCCTTAGTGGCACAATCTACAAAGTCAGCCCAATCTTGAGACTGAGTTTTCTGGGTATCCCTGAACAGCACCCTGTACTGTTCAGTGGTTAGGCCAAACCCATCAACCAGTGCATTTTTCAAGACTTGGTAATCATTAGCATCCTCTACCCTTGTGGTGAGGAGCTTGTCTCTTCCTTTACCTTCAAAGGAGAGCCACAAGATAGCTGCCCACTGACTTGGGGGAACACCTTGCACAGTGCAGGCCCTCTCCAAAGCAGTAATCCATTTGTGGATGTCATCCCCTTGTTTAAAGGGGGGCACTATCTTACCAAGGTGTTTTGTATCAAAACTCCTTTCCCTATTGCTAGGTACAATGCTGCCACCAGTGGGGACTACCCCACTCAATTGTTGCTCTCTAGCAAAGGCAAGCCTCTCTTTGGCCAGGGCAAGTTCTTCCCTTTCAATCCTCCGATTGGCTGCCCTTTCTTTAGCTTCATACACTCTCCTCTGAGGGGATGTCATCCCTCTTTGAGAAGAGTTGTGAGAGCCATTGGTTTGAAGGGATCTGTTAGAGCCTCTTGATAGAGACCTAGCTCGTCCATTCCCAATGTTAAGCTGACCTGATAGTGGCCCCAGGAGTCCCCCAGTACCACTGTCATGTTTGCTTAAGTTGGACCTGCTTAGTCTTACGACTTCTACCTGTCCCTTATCTGCCTCATCTCCAGAGGGATCCTCATCCTCATCCTCCTCCACATCTTCATTCTCAGTTGAGAGGTGGATTAGGTCAGGGTCTCCTCTGGTTCCCTCAAGGGGAGGCATGCCTCCTTCTGGATTAGAAGAGCTAAGAAGGGTCTCAGCTTTTCTGGCATCATAAGTCTCCAAGAGACCAATCAGAAAGGAAGTTGTGGGGTTAGACCCCTGCTTGATCTTCCTGGAGTGACACACCTGTCTTAACTCCTTGAAGCTCAGCACAGTATATCTTGAAGGGATGACCTGTGGAGGGTCAGCTGACACAAGGGGAGACTCAGAGTTTCCTCCTTTGTCCGACATACTGTTTCTAGTGTGGTGTAAGTGATGCACCTACCTACACTATATGTTATCTACTGATCCCTTGCTAGAGTTGCAGCCAAGGTGTGCTAAGCCTTGAGGAGCTACAACAGCTGGTTCAGTAGAACTCAGAGTATTCTAAGCTTTAGTTATATGTACCTAACAGTACTTATGTGATCTTTCAACAAGATATTCTTAGGATACGTGTGGTAAAAACAACAGCAAGCTCAAATCCCAACCGCTGCTCACCAATGTGAGAAGGTGGCCTGATATGCAGTGCTCACTATTCTAGTGAACACTATGTATCAGTCCAGCAACCCTTATTGATGATTGGTTGTAAGTCAACCTTATAGACCAGCTATCCTAGTAGCATGGATACGAGCAGTCTAAGGCTACAGACTCGAGAGGGCGTGTTAAGCCAGCCGTTTACCACACATATACCCCTTGAACACCAAGTGAAAGGACACCACACAAGGGTTATGAAAATAAACAGTTATTTATTAAAGATCACAACAGCCCTGTACTCTTTATGAGGACAGGGTACTAAGCACAAACCAAAACTCTTACAAAAATACTTAAGTTAGCACAGTATATACAAATGCCCGAGGGGCACGGAAAACCATATACTCTGAAAGTGGAATGTGAAATTCCTAGCAGGTAAGTACAGTACTAATAGCTTTTGGAATCGCTAGGACTTGACTAGGGAATCGTTAGATTACTTCTAGGAGGCCTAGGGGACTCGGTGCAGTGTGTGCACTCTCACGCGAGATGCGGACAAAAGTCTATGGTAGCTAGGAAGTAGAAAGTTAGTGTTCTCGGGCGAACCCGACCTGGTAGGGAGAAAACGAAAGTAGATTCTGACCCTTGGATAGTGAGGCTATGCTGGGGCACCGAAATGCCGAAGTTACCTAGCCCAGGGGCTGCAGCTGCATAGGTCTGAAAAGACGTCGGGAATCCTCGTAGACGGACCAGGAGCCGGAAGAAAAGATGCTGGCCGGTGACCAGTGAAGAAAGTTCAGTTGGATCCAAGCCTGGATCTCGAAGATAGATGACACCTGAAAGCAGAGGGGACCAAGTTCGAGACTACTAGCCAGTAGTCAGTGGGCACCAGGAGGGCACCGGATGGTAGCCACCTCGACTAGGTGAGTGGGTGACGCTTGAGCTCGAAGATCTCACGGACCAGGAGGCGTTGTCGGCGACCAGGATGGAGGATCGAGCTGTCCCACGAAGATAGAAGCTGTCGGCGTCGCTGGACCCAGGATTGGGCAACAAAGCCTTGGCAAATTCAAGCCCACGCGGTGGACCTAAAATGGCGTCTGGAGTGGACCAGGAGGGTCCGGGGTGCCTCTCTTCAAGAAGGAAGCAAGGGCCAGTCTGGAGCAACCAGACCAGAAGTCGTGAAGTCGTTGGGCGTCGTTCAGAAGGCCACAAGCCAGCCGGCTAGTAGCCAAACAACGCGGTGCACAGCAAACAGCAGAAGGGCCCCACGCAGATCGTGGAGATGCAGGGAGGCTGACCTTGGGTGCTGGAGCTGCGCAGGGTCGGGGCTTCTCGGACCCCAAAGCACTCACCAGTGGAGGACACGGTGGGCTTGCAGTAAAGATGTCGTGCAGTCTTGGCGATCGTCGGTCCCTCGAGGTCTCGTCGCACTCACGGTTCTCAGCTTGGCTGTAGAGGTGAGTAGAGGTCAGAGGTGCCAGGGAAGCCGGGTCTCGTCGAGCTGGGTCGTCGGATTCGTGATGAAGGACTTGCAGCAGACCGCAGTGTTCTTTAGGATGGTGCCCGCTTGATGCAGGGTGACTACTCCTTAGCCACAAGGGAGAATCTTGAAGAAGAAATCGTGAAGTCCTTTCGAAGAAAGTGGTATCTTGATTCCAAAGATGATCTAATTTGAACAGGGGGCCCGCTCCTATCTTTGTACTAAAAAAGGGGGCTGACCCGGTGACTAGGTCCTGCCTATGGGTGGGACCAGGAGGGGGGTGGTTACACCCCTCTCCCCTGCCGGACTTCCCCAGGCCAGGGCTGGTGTGCCCCTGGAACTGGTTCTGACTGGCCTATGCGTAGTGAGCACCGGGGTGCCACTCAGCAGTCACCTTCCTGAAAAGCCCTGCCTACCCAGGATACACAAAACCATGTCTGGGACGGTGCTAGCACCGCCCCGGACAGGAAACCCTTTGTCCAGGCCTCCCTCGCTGGAAGGACTCCCAGCAGCAGGAGGTCAGACTCGTGAATAAGGTAAATGATCTTGAAAATCAAACTGAATGTTCCTAATAAATCACTGAAATGGTTTTAACAAGATTCTCAATCTTACCTGTAGAGTGGACCTCTGTCTCCTTTCTCTCACTCTGCTCCTTCACTCGTTTTTCTATCCTTTCTATCTTTCACCTTTCTGCATCTTTGCTCTTTTGTGCGTTATTTCTGCCCATTTTCCCTTTCTCTCCCTCTGCTCCTTTACTCGTTATTCTACAATTTCTATCTTTCACCTTTCTGCACCTCTGCTCTTTTGTGCCTTATTTCTGCCCATTTTCCCTTTCTCTCCCTCTGCTCCTTCAATCGTTTTCACTCGTTTTTCTACCCTTTCCATCTTTCACCTTTCTGCCCTTTTCTGCATCTCTGCTCTTTTGTGCCTTATTTCTGCTTATTTTCCCTTTTTTCTTTATCCCTTCTTTCCTCCCTTTACCTTTCCCCGCCGCTGCTGCCCCCGCGGCCCCTCCCCCCCCGCGCGACCGGCCCATCCAGCTCTTCTCCCCGCTCCCGCCTCCCAGCTGTCCAGCCCTCCCCGACCCCTACTTAATGGCGGCCACTGGTGCACCGAAGGCGCGTCAAAGGCAAGCATGTCTGCGCCCGTCCGCGACCAGCACCAGGAACCCTGGACCTCCGCCCCGCCAACGCTACGACCCAGCAGCACTCCACGCACTCAACCCAGGCTGCAACAACAACTACAAGCTAGCATCACCAGCCGACACCCATGGACCCTTCAGCTGTCACCGCTGCCGGCACACCTGCAGCACCGCCAAGAACACAGATCCAGCACAACCCGCCCCCAAGAACACAACCGAACCGAAGACCCTGCAATGCATCCTCCTCAACGTCCGATCCCTCCACAAACACGCCACAGAAATCTGGGACCTCCTCGACAGCACCACCCTGGACGTAGCATTCTTCACCGAAACCTGGACCAACACCACCTCGGGACCGGACATCGCCATCGCCATCCCCCAAGGATACAAGATCTCCAGGAAGGACCGCCCCACCCACCCAGGAGAAGGAATCGCCATCGTCCACAAATCCAGCCTCCGCCTGAGCACACTCCCTGACGAGTCCACAAAACTGATGGAACACCTTCACTTCAAGATACTGGCCAGCCTCACCGCCGCCCTCCGAGGAACCCTCATCTACCGACCCCCTGGACCCCGCGGACCCTTCGCCAACTCCATCACGGACATTATCTCCCCGCAGGCCATCGCATCCACCAACTACACCCTGCTGGGAGACCTCAACTTCCACCTCGACAATCAACTGGACCCCAACACCACATGCCACCTGGACAACCTCCACAACATTGGACTCTGCCAGATCGTGACAGAGCCCACGCACTCAGCAGGACACACCCTCGACACCCTCTTCACTACAGGAAACTCCATCACCTTCAGCCACACCACCGAACTCCCATGGACCGACTATCGTTGCGTCCACTTCACCTTCAGAACACACACCATCCACAGACACCAGCACCTACTTCCAGAAAGAAACTGGACCAAAATCACCAACGACCAGCTCACCTCCTCACTCAACAACTCCACCCCAACCATCGCGGAAAACGACGACCCCAACACCGCAGCTCGAACCCTGCATAGATGGATCTCGGACAGCACCAACACCATAGCCCCCCTCAAGAAAAACAACAATACCCGTGCCAAGAAAGCCAGATGGTTTACCACCGAACTTCGAGAGTCCAGGCGCACATGCCGCCGCCTCGAAAAGGCCTGGAGAAACACCCAATCCACAGAAGCCCACAACAACTTCAGAGCAGCCACCAACTCCCACCATCAACTCATCAGAGAAACGAGGAAAAAAGCGATTGAAGACAGAATCTCCACCCACGCACACACCAGCAAGGAACTCTTCAGCATCATCAAGGAGTTCGCCCAACCCACCAGCGAGTCTACTGACATTCCTCCCTCACAAGACCTCTGCGACAAACTCAGCACCTTTTTCCACCACAAAATCAAGAGCATCTACGACAACTTCGACAAAGACAACCAACACACTGAACCCTCACGAACCACAACCGACACCCGGAAACCAGCGATTGATGACTGGACAGCCCCCACCATCGAAGACACACTGAAGACAATGAAGTCAATCCACTCAGGGGCCCCCATGGACCCCTGCCCCCACCACATCTTCAACAGAGCCACCGATACCATCGCACCCATGCTCCACCACACCATCAACCGCTCCCTGGCGACCTCCTCGTTCCCCGACGACTGGAAACACACCGAGGTCAACCCCCTCCTAAAGAAACCCTCAGCGGACCCCACCGACCTCAAAAACTACAGACCCATCTCCCTGCTCCCTTTCCCAGCGAAAGTCATCGAGAAAGCCATCAACAGCCAACTCGCCACATTCATTGAAGAACACAACATCCTCGACTCCTCCCAATCCGGCTTCAGAAAAAAACACAGTACGGAAACCGCCCTCCTCGCTGCAACAGACGACATCCGCACCCAACTGGACAAAGGAGAAACAGTAGCCCTCATCCTCCTAGACCTATCAGCGGCGTTCGACACAGTCTCCCACTGCACCCTAATATGCAGACTCTACGACGCAGGAATCCAGGACAAGGCCCTCGACTGGATCTGCTCCTTCCTCTCCGGCAGGACGCAACGGGTCAGACTCCTCCCTTTCCTCTCAGACCCCACACCTACCACCTGTGGAGTCCCCCAGGGCTCCTCCCTCAGCCCGACGCTCTTCAACGTCTACATGGCTCCACTTGCCCCCATCGTCAGAACCTACGGACTCAACATCGTGTCATACGCAGACGACACCCAGATCCTCCTCTCCCTATCCAACGAGCCCAACACCACCAGACGCAACTTTCGAGAAGGCATGGAAGCCGTTGCCAAATGGATGAAAAACAGCTGCCTACAACTAAACACCAACAAAACAGAAGTACTCATCATGGACCCAAACCCCGACGCCTGGAGCGACACCTGGTGGCCCACCGCCCTCGGAAACCCGCCAACCCCCACAGACCACGCACGCAACCTGGGAATCATCCTGGACTCCGAGCTCAAAATGGACCGCCAGATCAACTCTGTCTCATCTTCCTGCTTCCACACCCTCCGCCTCCTTCGTAAGACCTTCAAATGGATCCCCCACGATCACGGAAAGACAGTCACTCACGCCCTGGTCACCAGCAGACTCTACTACGGCAACGCACTCTACGCCGGAATAAACAAAAACCTCATCCGCAAGCTACAGAACATCCAGAAAGCCGCCGCAAGACTGGTCCTCAACCTGCCAAAACACTGCCACATCTCCCAGCACCGGCGCACACTCCACTGGCTCCCCGTCGAGGCGAGAATCACCTTTAAGATGCTCACCCACGCACACAAGGTCCTCCATGGCACCGTACCAGCATACCTGAACAGCCGGCTCAAATTCCAGGCACCCCAAAGGACCCTACGATCAGCCCAGCTCTCCTAAGCCGTGGTCCCCCGCACCAGAAAGACCAGATCGGGAGGCCGCTCCTTCTCCTTCCTCACGGCCAAAGCATGGAACGCCCTTCCGCTCCACCTCAGACAGACAATATCGCTCCCCATCTTCGCAAGAAACCTCAAAACCTGGTTCTTCGACAGACCCCCTCCTTGATGGAATGGAACCTGCACCCCCCCACCCCTAGCGCCTTGAGTCCCTTACGGGTGAGTAGTTGCGCTTTAACAAACTCCTGATTGATGGATTGACTCTACTTCTGAATCTGCCTTAGTGACAGGTAATCCCCCCAAAAGCTAGCCTCACCGGGAGCCCATCAAGAAGAGAAGTCTCCGCAGATTCTAAACTCCCCCTGCAGCTCAGCGAGCGTTGTAGCAGTCTTCAGGCACCCAGAACTCTCCACCGATCAAAAGAAGAAAGCTGGCCTCGCAGAGAAACGGAGCCCCAAGATCCTCTTCCTCCTTCACCAAAAGACGCTGAATAGTGAGCACGGGGAACTGGGCGTGGCCGCTGACATCATCGTAGGCACGCCCCGTGCCAAACCTAACGCATCTCGCGTGAGGTGTTGAGCCTCACGCATCTCGCGTGAGGTAAAAACCTCACGCATCTCGCGCGAGGTGCCGAACCTCACGCATCTCGCGTGAGGTGCCGAACCACACGCATCTCGAGTGAGGTGCTAAATCTCACGCATCTCGCGTGAGTTACCGAATCTCACGAATCTCGCATGAGGTGCCAAACTTCACGCATCTCGCGTGAGGTGCCAAACCTCACGCATCTCGCGCGAGATGCCGAAACTCACGCATCTCGTGTGAGGTGCCAAACCTCACGCATCTCGGGGGAGGTTCCAAACCTCACGCATCTCGCGTGAGGTGATAAACCTCACGCTTCTCGCGTGAGGTGCTAAACCTCACGCATCTCGCGTGAGGTGCCAAACCTCACGCATCTCGCGTGAGGTGCCAAACCTCACGCACCTCACGTGAGGTGCCAAACCTCATGCATCTCGCGTGAGATACCGAATCTCACGCATCTCGCTTGACATACCGAATCTCACGCATCTCGCGTGAGGTGCCAAACCTCACGCATCTCGTGAGTGTCTGGCGCGGTAGTAAATGTCCTCCCATTCTTTGTTGCGCAGAGTCCGCCCCAGTTCCCTCTCCCATCTAGCCCGTCCTGCATTATAAACGCGCGAGTATCTGTCCAAGAGGAGCCGATATATGTGTGAAATGAGTCGCTTATCTGTGGTGCGCGAGAGAAGCCAGTATTCATATTTACTGAGCTTGCGTGTAGCGTCTCCACGGATCTGGGGTTGAAGCGCCCAATGTCGGACGTGTAGACACCTAAGGCGTTCAGCCTCCGGGAGGTCATAGGTCTTCCGGAATTCCTTAAAAGGCATCACTCCCGCACCTGAATACATGTGAAAGAGGCATCGGCATCCTGCTGGGCGCCACCGTGCAAAGGCCTGGACATCCCTACCCGGGCCGAAGTCAGGGTTTTCTAACAGGGGTGTGAGGGGAGACGGGAAGGTCGTCAGGTCGTGTAAGATGCATGTTCGATCCCATACCTCTAGCGGTACCCTTGTGACGAGGGAGGCGTATAGGTTAGGGGGCCGGTGTTGTCGCCGCTGGAAAGGCACCTCCTGGAGTGGACGCCCCGCGACCGCTTGGTCCTGGAACAACCAATGGCGCTCCGATTCCCATTTGCTCCATTCCACTAGGGTTCTGAGTTGGGTCGCCTGGTAATAGTGAAGCAAATCTGGCAGGCCCAGCCCACCACTCTCCGGGGGAAGCATCGCTAGCCTCAGCTTGAGTCTCGGCCGTTTCCCGTTCCACACAAACTGAGCCAGCTCCGATTGCGTGCGGCGAATCCATCCCTCCGGGGGACGGAGCGGGCTAGCCCGAAAAACGTATAAAACTTGCGGGAGGATTGTCATCTTTACTGCTGCCACTCGGCCCAGCCAAGATAGTGGGAGGTGCCGCGGGGGGCGTGGCTTGGAAGCCGAAGGAAATGGCGCCGTGAGCTCGGAGCTCCGCGCCTACTCCCCACGTTTATCCTGTCGAGCGGAGCTGAAGAGCCCGGGACGGCCCCAGAAAAGAGGGGGCTTGATGTGGAGCTCGGTGCGCACGAGTGGAAACGGCGACAGGCCGACAGCCTGAGCACGGACGTCGCGGATCGGAGCTGGCTGGGCCGAGCTTGATGTGCGAAGGCTCTCAAGATTGCGGCCACGCAGTAGCCCCGACCGAGAGGACGAGAGTCCGGCGCTCTGCCGAGCAAAGACCCAACAGCCGGATGCTGTCGCTGCCCGAGGAGTGCTGACTAGGAGGTGCCCCAGGGAGCTGAGTACCGGAGGGCCCCCCGCCGGCTGCAAGCGCTGACGCGAGAAACAGCGGGAGCGAATGGCGGAGAGACCCGGATAACTGCGCCCAAGCTGAGGGGGACCAGCCGGAGGAGCACAGCCCCGAGATCGGGGTGAGGACGGAGAGTGAGCGATAGGGGCGTGTCAGAGGGCGTCTACCCCGAGTCCTTCCCACAGTGAGAGGGCGAAAGAGAAGACCGGCCCCGGACAGCGAGGCGGGAGGGCAGATTAGTGGTGCCCGTGCCCCGGGGGGACCTGGCGGTTCCGAGGCGCTGGACAGAGAACCGGGCGGCGCAAAGACTACAAGAGGAGCTGGGGCAGCGGCGGAAAGAACCGCGAGGTGCATCATTGACCTGCCTGGACCTGCGGAGCGGTACTGGATGCTGCGCAGAGGCCCTTGTCCAGACCCGAATTGTTCACACCTAGACGCTCCGCGCAGTAAAGCAGCCAACATAGGGCCACCAGAGCGCGAGGACTGAAAGTATTGGGCGGTAACTCCGCGGCGACCCGGACCAAGGGCTGACTGGAAGCGCGGCGTTCCCACAGGGAGGCCCCATTGCCGGAGGGGAAATCTGCAGAGTAGCAGGAGGCTTACTGGGCGAACGAACGCCGGCTGTGGACTGGCAACCTGGGCGCTGAGCAGAATGGGGAAGCCGAAAGGTAAGCCGGAGGGAGCGGCGAGTTCTGGCGGGGCGGAGGGAGACCCTGTGGAACCCTCAGAACTGCAGCGACTGCAGGACTGCATCCTGGAGGCCATAACGGCCACGCGGGACACGCTACAAAATGATATCGCACAGGTGGCATCGGGGCTAGGCCTGCTACGAGCGGACCATGATAAATTGAAGAATAGGGTTTAGGAGGTTGAATTCACCCTGCAGGGCCTGACCCCAGCTAACAAAACTATGGAGAGCAAATTAACAGATGCCCTTGACCGTATCCAGGTCTTGGAAAGGCAAGCTGGGGACGCCGAAAACAGGAGCCGGCGCAGTAACGTACGAATAGTGGGTGTTCCGGAAAAAGAAGAAGGGAGGGACATGGTGGACTTCCTGGACAAGTGGCTCAGGACTGTGGTAGCGCCAGAAGGCCTCTCGCCCTTTTTCACCTTAGAGCGTGCGCACCGAGTCCCATCTGGCCAGCCCAAACCCGGACTGCCCCCAAGACCGATAGTAGCTAAGCTATTGCATTATAAGGACAGAGACCTCCTACTGCAAAGAGCCCGAGATGCTGGCCCGTTCCAAATAGCGAACAGCAAAGTCACACTATTCCCGGACTTCACCTTCGAAACGCAAAGACTGAGGGCCTCTTTTCTGACGCTCAAGAGGGAGCTACGCACAGAAGGTATTCCGTACTCCTTGCTGTTCCCAGCTAGGCTCCGGATAGTGGTAGACGAAAAGGCGCTCTTCTTCAGCACGGCGGCGGACGCCTGGGACTGGTGGGAAACATATAAGGCGGGAACGGACGGCGCCAGGGTCCGGGAGGAAAGGGAAAAGGAGCGAGAACGAGCACCGGCGGGCCTGCGGAAGTCGCAGAGGCCGAGAAAAAGGAGACATGGGACTCGAAAACCGACGGCCTCACAAACGGAGGCAGAACGGAAGTCAGCACTCCAAGCAGCGGAAACAGTGGCGAGGACCCAGGATTCCCAATCCAGGCAGGGTACGGACACAGAAGCGCATGCCTCGGCATCAGGCTGGGAATCGGACCTATCAGGAATACATAATGCCAAAGGCCCGAAGGTGACACCGCAGACGTCGGAGGAGATCCTGAACATTTGACCTACAGGTAGCAGGTAGTGGGAGGGAGCATTGATGAGAACCACAGACCTTGCAGGTATGAAGAAATGGGGCTAAGAACTGGGCTCAAAGCCAGCTGCTACCATGGGGGACCAGAGAGGGTGCGGGGAAGTGCCAGGTGGCTTCCTATCAGGCAAGGTCACGCTCCATAGGCCCTTAAGGCAACCACGGTTACGACCGTGTAATAACAACGTCAGTTGGAAAGTTGCGGGAGTTTGGATGGGAACTGATAACCTGATATTGGGCCCTGTTCTGGGGGGGGGGGGGGGTGCACTGTTGGGGACTGGTTTCATTCTGTGAGTTTGCGGCTACCGGGAAAGCTGGGAGTCGGAAAGTTTGCAGTTTTTGTTTGGTTGGGGGGGGGGGGACACACCATCTGTGAGGGACTGTTCATGGGGGGAAGGAGACGAAATGGGACAATGGCTAATGTGAATGCATTAAAGTGCATAACCTGGAACGTGAGAGGGCTCCACACGATGCAACACAGACACAAAGTACACGCCTACTTGCTCCGGAGGGTGGTACATGTCGCGCTCCTGCAGGAAACACATCTCACAAAGCAGGAAGGAGTAGCGCTACAGAGGAGGTGGAGGGGCCAGATCTTTCACACTAGCTACTCAGCATATGCCAGAGGAGCTTTGATATGGGTCAGAGCGGGAATACCTTTCCAACCCACACGACATTTGGTAGATCCGGAGGGGAGATACGTGGTGGTAGCGGGCAGGTTGAGGGGGCGGGACATTGTCCTCTGTAGCATATATGCCCCAAACGTGGAGCAGCTAGCCTTCTTTGCGGGATTATCAGGGACTTTAGCACACTTCCTAGCGGGCCCGACCCTAATGGGGGGAGACTTTAATTCCATAACGGACATACAGCTGGATAGATCTCACCCACCATTGAGGGAATCCCCTGTGCACCGACTCACTAAGGGTAGGTTGGAATGGCAGGAGAGTTGGGGACTGACTGACGTGTGGAGAGCTCAACATCCAACCGATCGCGATTATTCGTTCTTCTCCAGATTGCATGATCTCCTTGTCCGCTTGGACACAATATTATGCTCGCAAGAAGTGTTACTAACTGTAACTGGGTCAGAATACTTAACAAGAACAATATCAGATCATAACCCGCTCCTGGTTACCTTGGCCTGGTGAACGCGACCCCCCGGGTCCCGACCTGGAAACTTAGGCCGTAGACTTTGGAAGACCCGCTATTTAGCACGGCCCTAGAAGAAGGAATGACCCATTACTTTGCTGACAATGAGAGGACGGCGGCCACTAGGGCACTAGAATGGGATGCTTTTAAAGTAGTGATGAGGGGCCAATGTATAACAAAGTACGTCGGCACGAGGAGGGTGCTATTGTCGGACCTGAACAGGGCAGACACCAAGCTGCGAGAAGCGGAAAGGGCGCGACCAGGCCACCCTGACCTCCAAGAGGAGGTCAGTTCAGCTAGAGAGGCGGTGGCGATTGAGGTGGAGCGGCTACGGGCCTTTGATTATCGGGCGTTTATGCTTCGGTCCCATGTAGAAGGAGATAAGGCAAGCACCCTCTTGGCGTGGCTAGCAAACCCCACGAAACGGTGTACCCCTATATTGAGTATGAAGGATGGCGAAGGCCGTACTCACTATACCCAGGCGGCCATAGTGGATGGCTTCCGAAAGTACTACGAGGGCTTGTACAGAAGTACCCCGGGCGACCGAGAAAATGCGACCGAAGCCTTCCTAGATGGCCTAACCCTACCACATCTGGATGAGGAGCAGGCGCGGGAGCTGGGGAAAGACATCGACTTGGGGGAGATCAGAGGTGCGGTGAAGAAAATGGCCCGCAATAAGACTCCGGGGATAGATGGGTTACCAATTGAATTCAACAGCAAGTACTTGGACATCTTAGCGCCGCGACTCCAAATCATCTATAAGGAGGCCATGACAGTGAACTGTCTCCCTCAGTCTATGCGTGAAGCGATAGTGATTCCACTCCTGAAACTGGGTAGGGAAGGCGGCAACCCCGCATCTTATAGACCGCTTTCCATGCTGACAGCAGATTATAAGATCCTGAGCTCCATACTAGCGGCTCGGCTGCTGCGGCATATGCCAGCCTTGGTACATGAGGACCAGAATGGTTTTATTCCCGCCCGGAACACTGCGCTCAATATTAGAAGGCTCACACGCCTACTGGAGGACTCACACATTGAAGGTCGAGCCCCACTAGTCCTCTCGGTTGATATCGAAAAAGCGTTCGATAGCCTGGAATGGGACTATTTATACACAGTGATGATGCGCTTCGGCCTAGGCGACGGATACATTAAGTGGACACGGGTCCTATATGCAGCGGCTGTGGCGAGAGTGAGGGTCGGACCTTTAGTATCACATCAGTACCCGGTGGAGAGAGGCACCCGACATGGGTGCTCCCTGTCCCCCCTCCTGTTCGCCCTAGCGATTGAGCCACTGGCAGCTCAGGCCCGGACGGGAAGATCCTTCACAGGAGTGGGAAGCAGCGATGTGCGGCAGTTTATTTCACTGTACGCCGATGACCTGTTGCTATTCCTTGAAAACGACACGTCAGAGCTAGAAGGCGCGGAAGGAATGTTAGAAAGGTTTGGCGAACTTTCAGGATTGAAAGTTAATTGGGCAAAGACGAGCCTGTTTCCAATGCGGAGGGAAGCCGCCCGGCCTGACCACAGACCATTGCTTACTTGGGAACCAACGTGTCTTAAGTACCTCGGAGTGCACATTTACCACTCAGCTGTGGATATGTTTGAGGGTAATATAGGACGATGTATGCGAGAACTAAAGGGCAGTATGGCCTTTTGGGCCACACTTCCGCTATCCATAGCTGGCCGAATATCATTATTGAAGATGGTTACACTCCCGAGGTTGTTGTATTACTTTCGCGCACTCCCGATTTGGATCCCTGCCTCTTTCTTCCGGCAACTTAAGTCTTAACCGCATTTCTATGGGGAGCGGGTAGATGCAGAGTGGCGCTAGCGACGCTTTGTCGCCCTAAGGATGACGGAGGTCTGGCAGTACCGGACTACGAACTCTATTATCTCCCTGCCCAACTGCAGTTTTATACGCAGGAGGTGGCTCGAGTGTACCGGGGCCCGGAGGACACCAGGATGAGGGGCACGCCTCGACATGTCCTAGCCTATATTGCCTTGCAGCAGAAAATAGCTGCCCGAGACCTGACAATGGAGCAACACACGTTGCAACAATGCTGGAACAGGACGCAACGGCGAGCAGGAATTAAGCATCCATATGCACCGGAAATACCACTAGGTATGCTGACGGCATTGCCGCACAGGGGCGATTGGTCGCGATTACTGCACTGGGAAGAGGCGGGGATACAGGTTATAGGAGACCTTTACGAAAACGGGGCGCTCCTCCCGTTCCAGGACCTTCGGGAACGTTTTGGTCTCTCACGAGGAGGCTACCTCCTATACGCGGCAGTGGTAGGAGCGATTCGAACGCATTGGGGGACGGGACTAGCGGAGCCTGAGACGGTCAAGTCTTACCAGTATACCATGATGGCGGCGGCGACGATTAAGGCGGTGACGTGCCTTTATAATAGGATGCTCCGCGAAACCCTGTCGCCCCTATTGACGCTAAAATCCAAGTGGGAAACTGACTTGGACAAAGAAATACCCGACACGACGTGGGCCCAACTCGTGCGCCGAGCCCGGAATAGCACGAGGAATGCGAGGTTCCAGATTATCCACTATTACGTACTGCATAGGGCGTACTTGACCCCTGGTAGAATTAAGAAGTATTTTGGGGCAGAGGAAGCTGCATGTCCTCGTTGTGCGAGGGAGGGGGCGGAACTGGAGCATATGTTGTGGTCTTGCTCGGCCCTCCGGGAATACTGGCAGGCTATAGGAGAGACCCTGAACGAAGTGACAGACAGGAACATTGACTATGATTCGGCGGTGTGTATTCTGCATTGGTTCCCCCATACCCCCAAAAACAAGACCTCAAGCAAATTCATTGACATGGGACTGGTAATAGCCAAAAGGGAGATAACTAGACAGGGGAAGGCGAAGACAGGCCCAACCCACAGGAGGTGGTACACTGAATTTCTGAAATGGGCGACCTGCGAAAGCACACACAGATACCAGATGGCCCGTAGGTCTCCTGATGCAAGGGCGCTGGAGGTGGCGGCGGCCTGGGAGATGCTAGTACAGGCCCTCAGAGACAGCATGGAGACAGAGGAGGTGGAGACCCTCAGCGCGAACAGGGACAGCACCCAAACCTAATTGGGAGGACAGCACACGTAGTCACTGAGGAGCTGGACTGATACCTTAGATTGATACATGAACAGAACCTGGGAGCGGATGGTGGGGGTGGCTCAGGGGTTGCATAGTGTAAAGGGAGGGGTTTTGGGGGGGATTTATATAGATTAGGCGGGTTAGGAATGAAAAGTAGTCAGGCACACGCTGATGCGATCTGTAGATCCTAATGAACAGTAACCACTCATGAGCGGGTTGAGGGATTGTTGCCGCCCAGCCTCCGGGATGTGGGCCTACGGGCTGTGTACAGAGGGGTGACGAATACTATGAAGCGACTCCCAGTTTAATACTGTATTTGTATGAACATTGGTTCGAACAGTGAATGACTACAATAAAAATTACTTTAAAAAAAAAAAATAGTGGGAGGTGCCGCCACCGCCCGACCTCCGCGCGGATAGTGCGACTAAGGTTAGCGTAGTTGAGACGCACCGTTTCTGGTAGCGTGGCCGCCAATTGTATGCCCAGGTAGGGGACTGCACCGTCTGCCCATTGGAAGGGGAATTGTGCTTCTAGGGAGGCCCGCGTGTGTGCCTCCAAGGAAAGGTCAAGTGCTACTGATTTCGTCATGTTCACCTTAAAGCCAGAGGCTGTAGGAAGGTGGATATCTGACTATGGTTGCCCCCAACTTTTTGCCTGGTGTTTTGCTGGTTTTCCGACTTAGTTGACCTGGGGCCCTGCTATTCAGGACCCCAAGCCCACTGCTCTCTCTGTAAAATGGATTCCATGTACCCTAGGTACATATCTAATTGGATACTGAGTCACCTTATCAGCCCCTGTACAGTGTACCTTAGGTACCCAGGGCATAGGTGCACACAGGGCCTACCAGGGGCTGCCGCATGTATTATGCCACCCCTGGCTGACCACCCAAATCTGACACAACTGGCTGCACGACAGCTGGGGCAAGGTGGTGTAAACACCCTTTGCTTTAGATATAGTATTCCTATATCTAACCCTAAAATGGACACATATATTCCTATCAGTCACTCCTATGGCAGGCCTTATCAATCCTGAAGGCAGAGTGCTTGGAATTATGTGAAATGGTGCTCTGGCATGAGCTGAGCCCGTTTGCAGCTTGCGGAACCAAGTCCTAATAGCTGTTCCATGATAACGCGTACCATATACTCTTAAGTACATTATAATCCTCGCGGTTATTTGCCAACTTTGGTATCGGTTTATCAAAACATGTCGAGTAAGGTGTCATACGAATTGGAATACTAACCCCTCGCCAATTCTGGCGACGGGGTTAGCATTCCACCCTTCCAGAGGGACACGACATGTATGTAACTGTGAACCCCGGTTAAAGCTAATTCGAGCCTCAGCATCACAAAATGGATGCTGCCACCACAGACACAAGTCTGACCTCCTGCTGCTGGGAGTCCTTCCAGCGAGGAGACCTCGGACAAAGGGTTTCCTGTCAGGGGCGGTGCTAGCACCATCCCAGACAGGGTTTTGTGTATCCCAGGTAGGCAGGGCTGAAAGGAAGGTGACTGCAAGTGGCACCTTGGTGCTCACTGTGCATAGGCCGGCTCAAACCAGTTCCAGGGGCACCCCAGTCCCTGAGCTCAGGCGAGACCGGACAAAGGAGAGGGGTGTAACCACCCCCCTCCTGGTCCCACCCATAGGCAGGACCTAGTCACGGGCCAGCCCCTTTTCTTAGAATAAAGGTAGGAGCGGTCCCCTTACCAAATTAGATAATTCTGAATCTTGAACTACTTTCCACGAAAGGAACTCTTGAACATTTCTGAAGACTCTCCCTTGTGGCTAAGGAGTAGCCACCCTGCATCAGCGGGCACCACCTAAGCTCCGCGGTTTGCTGTAAGTCCATCCTCTGGATCAAGATTGCCCAGCTCGACGAGACCCGGATTCCCTGCCATCTCTGACCTCTACCTGCATCATCAGCCCAGCTGAGATTCGTGGGTGTGACGAGACCTGAGGGACCGGCCATCTTCTGAAACTGCACGACGCTTAACCAGCACGACGGCCGAGGGATCCTCGAGTGAGTGCTTTGGGGTTTGAGAAGCCTTACCCCTGAGCAGCTCCAGCACCGAAGTCCAGCCCCCCAGCATCCACGAGATCTGCGTGGGGCCCTCCTGCTCTTTGCTGCTCACCGCGTTGTCCGGTCACTTGCCCGTTGGCTAGTGGCCCTCCTGACGACGCACCACAACGATTTCACCGCTGGTCTGGTTGCTCCAGACTGGCCCTCGCTCCCTTCCAAGAGAGGAGCACCCCAGACCCTCCTGGTCCACTCCAGACGCTATCTTAACTCCACCGCGTGGGCTTGCCTTTGCCAAGGCTTGTTGTTCCAATCCTGAGTCCAGCATCGCTGACAGCAGCCGCCTTCGTGGGACAGCTCGATCCTCCAGCCTGGTCGCCCACAACGCCTCCTGGTCCGAGGGACAGCCGAGTCCAGCGTCGCCCACTCACCTGGTCGAGGTGACTTCAGCCGGTGCCATCCTGGTGCCCACACGATCACTGGCTAGTGATTAGGAACTGAGTCCCCTCTGCTTTCAGGTCGTCTCCATCATCGATCCAGGCTTGGATCTCTCCGAATATCTTCACTGGTCGCCTGCCAGCAACTTCTTCTTTCAGGCTCCATAGACTTCAACGAGGATTCCCGACGTCTTTTGAACCCTATGCAGCCGCAGCCCCTGGGCTAGGTAACTCGAGCATTTCGGTGCTCCAGCACAGGTTCACTATCTAAGTGTCCAGATCCTTTTTCGTTTTCAGTCTAGCTGGTCGGATTCGTCCGGAAACAGTAACTTTACAAATACTAGCCTCCATAGACTTTGTCCCGCATCCCGCGTGAGAGTGCACACTCTGCACCCGATCTCCCTGGGCCTCCTGCTCCTAACCTTAGAGTTTGGTAGTGTAGTCCTAGCGATCCTAAAGCCTCTGGATCGAGTTACTCACCTGCTAGTATTTCGCATTCCACTTTTAGTGTATATGGTTTTTCGTGCCCCTCGGGCATTTGTGTAAATTGTGCAACTTGAAGTATTTTCTTAAGAGTTTTGTATTGTGCTTAGCTCCCTGACTCATAAAGAGCCAGGGTAGTCTTGTTATAAATAAATATCCTTTATTTTCATAACAACTTGTGTGGTGTCCTTTCACTTGGTGTTCAAGGGGTATATGTGATGGTAAAACAGCTGGCTTAACACGCCCTCTAGAGTTTAGCCTAAAGACTGCTCTAGTCCATGCTACTAGGATAGCTGGTCTATAAGGTTGACTTACAACCAATCATCAATAAGGGCCGTTTGGTATGATACACAGTGATCACTAGAATAGTGAGCACTATATATCAGGCCAACTTCTCACATTGGTGGCAGCGGTGGGATTCGAACCCACGCCTCCGGAGAGACTAGAGCCTCAATCCAGATGGGAACATGCCTCCCTTAGAGGGAACCCTTGGTGACCCTGACCTTAACCTCCAGGAGGAAGAGGAAGAGGAGTTATCAGGGGACGAGGCAGACAAAGGTCCAGCAGTAGTCAGTAGGCTCACTAGGACCAACTTAAGCAGGCATGAGAATTGAACTGGGGGAGCCCCAGGCCCACTCTCAGGCAGGCTTAACATTGGGAATGGACGAGTTAGGTCTCTCTCCAGAGGCTCTACCAGGTCTGTTTGTACCCATGTCTCTCAGGCATCTTCTCAGGGAGGAATGACATCCCCCCAGAGAAGAGAGCATGAAGCTAAGATGAGGGAAGTCAATCTGAGGATTGAGAGGGAAGAACTTGCCCTTGCCAAAGAAAGACTTGCCTTTGCCAGAGAGCAGAAATTGAGTGGGGCAGACCCCACTGGTGGCAGCATTATCATTAGAGATAAAGACAGGAGTTTAGACACTAGACACCTGAGCAAAATAGTGCCCCCCTTTAAACAAGGGGATGACATCCACAAATGGATGACTGCTTTGGAGAGGGCCTGCACTGTCCAGTGCATCCCCCAGAGTCAGTGGGCAGCTATACTGTGGCTCTCCTTTGAAGGTAAAGGTAGAGATAAGCTCCTCACTACTAGAGCTGAGGATGCTAACAATTACCAAGTCCTGAAGAATACACCGGTTGATGGGTTTGGCTTAACAACTGAGCAGTACAGGTTGCTGTTCAGAGACACCCAGAAAACTCAGTCTCAGGATTGGGCTGACTTTGTTGATTGTGCCACTAAGGCTCTAGAAGGCTGGCTACTGGGTAGTAAAGTTACTGACTTCACAGGATTGTATAATCTTATTATGAGAGAGCAAGTCTTACATAATTGTCAGAACCAGTTATTACACCAGCACCTGGTAGACTCTGATCTGACCTCTCCACAAGAATTGGGTAAGAGGGCAGACAAATGGGTCAGAACCAGGATTAGGCCTAAGAACCAGGATGGTGACCAAAAGAAAGAATCAACCAAGCCTCAAGAGAAGGGTGGGAATAAATCTTCTGATCAAACCCCATCAGGGCCCCAAAAATCCTCTGAAAAGGGTGGGTCCCAGAATCCTTCCAATACCCAAAAGAAACCTTATTGCCATACCTGCAAACAGGTAGGCCATTGGAAAACTGACAGCAGTTGCCCAATGGCCAACAACAATAAGGAGAACATACCCCCAGGTAACACTTCCAAGCCTCCTGTTACTACTAGTAGTAATCCCCCAGGTGGTGGGAGTGCCCCCAAGAATCTGGGTGCATTTACTTTGGGAGTTCCTGGGGACTCTGGCCTAACCAGGTCCCCAAACTTAGATACTCTTGTCTGTGAGACTGGCATGGGGTTTGCCAACTTCACAGCTTGTCCCAACACTTTGGGCAAGTACAGACAGGAGCCCCTCATCAATGGTATAAAGGTTGAGGCCTATAGAGACACAGGGGCTAGCATCACCATGGTGACTTAAAGCCTAGTCCCCTCAAAGCAACTTATACCTGGAGCCACATACCAGGTAATCAACATTGATGGGGTGCAGAGAGATCATCCCATAGCAGTAGTCAATCTCAACTGGGGAGGTGTCACTGGCCCCAAGAGAGTGGCAGTGTCATCAAACTTGCCCGTAGATTGCCTACTAGGGAATGATTTAGAGATCTCAGCCTGGGCTGAGGTAGAGCAAGAAACCCATTTTAAAATGGTAAACCCCCATGGTAAGGTTAGTGGAGCAGTGGTAGCCACAGCCCCAGTCCAAGATGTCCTCCCTGAACAGGTCAGGAGGGCTGTGCCAGTCACAGCCCAATCTCAGACAGATTCCTTCCCTGAACAGGTGGGCAAGGCTGTGATGGTCACAGCCCATACCCAAACTGAGTCCCTTCCTGAAAAGGTTGGTGGAGTTGTGATGGCCACAGCTCAAACTCAGACAGATAATAGTGTTGTGAAGCCTGAAACTATGGATCACTCCACTCAGAAAGAGAGCATGGAGGAGGAAGATAAATCTCTCTCCCACCAGACTTTAGGAAAGGATCAGCCTCCTCAGGGAACTGATCTGACCCCTTGTGAAGAAACTGCCCCAGAGGTAGTCAGGCCTAGCCTGGCAGAACCCCTGATGTCAGTGGACCCTTCCAAGGTGGGACCCAGTCTGGAGCAGGTAACCTGCCCCTCTCTACCCTGCCTCAGTCAGCCCAGGGCTGTAGAGGTCAGGGAGGCCAGTGGTGGACCCCAAAGGGCCCCTGTCCAAAAGAACTCCCCACTCAGCAGATTAAGGGCACTGAAGCTAGCAGACCTAGCCAAGTGAAAATAAAACAGACTCCTGAGGGATCCCCCTTAAACTTAGTTAGGGACCTCCCACAGATGGACACTGTTGGGCACAGCCAAACCTGGGACCTAAAAGCCCCAAACCTGACCTGTCCCTCCAGTAAGCCAAACAGAGGGACTCAGCCTCCAGCTTTAGGTAGCCAGAGGTTGACCCTGAGAGCTCACAGCAACTCAGTCCTGGAAAGAAAGGCATATATGGTGGATAGTGATTGGAGGAAGTTGAGCCCAACAGTAGTAGAGTCTCACTTCAGTACTCCATCCCAGCACCAGCCTTTTACTTTGCCAAAACACACCACAGGTAGAGATTCCCTATGGTGGAGACCCTCAGATACCCTTAGGGGGAGGGATTGCTTAGTGGACCATGATATAGGGGGTAACCATGCCAGTGCATATACCACCTCATATGGCCACTCAGGCAATATAGGCTTACCTGGTCAAGGATAGCCTTATCTCCTTTCGTTTGGGGGGGGGGGGGGGTTATGTAGGAAGGTGGATATCGGACTATGGTTGCCCCCAACTTTTTGCCTGGTGTTTTGCTGGTTTTCCGACTTAGTTGACCTGGGGCCCTGCTATTCAGGACCCCAGGCCCACTGCTCTCTCTGTAAAATGGATTCCATTTACCCTAGGTACATATCTAATTGGATACTGAGTCACCTTATCAGCCCCTGTAGAGTGTACCTTAGGTACCCAGGGCATAGGTGCACACAGGGCCTACCAGGGGCTGCAGCATGTATTATGCCACCCCTGGCTGGCCACCCAAATCTGACACAACTGGCTGCACGACAGCTGGGGCAAGGTGGTGTAAACACCCTTTGCTTTAGATATAGTATTCCTATATCTAACCCTAAAATGGACACATATATTCCTATCAGTCACTCCTATGGCAGGCCTTATCAATCCTGAAGGCAGAGTGCTTGGAATTATGTGAAATGGTGCTCTGGCATGAGCTGAGCCCGTTTACAGCTTGCGGAACCAAGTCCTAATAGCTGTTCCATGATAACGCGTACCATATACTCTTAAGTACATCATAATCCTCGCGGTTATTTGCCAACTTTGGTATCGCTTTATTAAAACATGTCGAGTAAGGTGTCATACGAATTGGAATACTAATCCCTCGCCAATTCTGGCGACGGGGTTAGCATTCCACCCTTCTAGAGGGACACGACATGTATGTAACTGTGAACCCCGGTTAAAGCTAATTCGAGTCTCAGCATCACAAAATGGATGCTGCCACCACAGACACAAGTCTGACCTCCTGCTGCTGGGAGTCCTTCCAGCGAGGAGACCTCGGACAAAGGGTTTCCTGTCAGGGGCGGTGCTAGCACCATCCCAGACAGGGTTTTGTGTATCCCAGGTAGGAAGGGCTGAAAAGAAGGTGACTGCAAGTGGCACCCCGGTGCTCACTGTGCATAGGCCGGCTCAAACCAGTTCCAGGGGCACCCCAGCCCCTGAGCTGGGGCGAGACCAGACAAAGGAGAGGGGTGTAACCACCCCCCTCCTGGTCCCACCCATAGGCAGGACTTAGTCATGGGCCAGCCCCTTTTCTTAGAATAAAGGTAGGAGCGGGTCCCCTTCCCAAATTAGATAATTCTGAATCTTGAACTACTTTCTACGAAAGGAACTCTTGAACATTTCTGAAAGACTCTCCCTTGTGGCTAAGGAGTAGCCACCCTGCATCAGCGGGCACCACCTAAGCATCGCAGTTTGCTGTAAGTCCATCCTCTGGATCAAGACTGCCCAGCTCGACGAGACCCGGATTCCCTGCCATCACTGACCTCTACCTGCATCATCAGCCCAGCTGAGATTCGTGGGTGTGACGAGACCTGAGGGACCGGCCATCTTCTGAAACTGCACGACGCTTAACCAGCACGACCGCCGAGGGATCCTCGAGTGAGTGCTTTGGGGTTTGAGAAGCCCTAACCCTGAGCAGCTCCAGCACCGAAGTCCAGCCCCCCAGCATCCACGAGATCTGCGTGGGGCCCTTCTGCTCTTTGCTGCTCACCGCGTTGTCCGGTCACTTGCCCGTTGGCTAGTGGCCCTCCTGACGATGCACCACGACGATTTCACCGCTGGTCTGGTTGCTCCAGACTGGCCCTCGCACCCTTCCAAGAGAGGAGCACCCCGGACCCTCCTGGTCCACTCCAGACGCCATCTTAACTCCACAGCGTGGGCTTGCCTTTGCCAAGGCTTGTTGTTCCAATCCTGAGTCCAGCATCGCCGACAGCAGCCGCCTTCGTAGGACGGCTCGATCCTCCAGCCTGGTCGCCCACAACGCCTCCTGGTCCGAGGGACAGCCGAGTCCAGCGTCGCCCACTCACCTGGTCGAGGTGACTTCAGCCGGTGCCATCCTGGTGCCCACACGATCACTGGCTAGTGATTAAGAACTGAGTCCCCTCTGCTTTCAGGTCGTCTCCATCATCGATCCAGGCTTGGATCTCTCCGAATATCTTCACTGGTCGCCTGCCAGCAACTTCTTCTTTCAGGCTCCATAGACTTCAACGAGGATTCCCGACGTCTTTTGAACCCTATGCAGCCGCAGCCCCTGGGCTAGGTAACTCGAGCATTTCGGTGCTCCAGCACAGGTTCACTATCTAAGTGTCCAGATCCTTTTTCGTTTTCAGTCTAGCTGGTCGGATTCGTCCGGAAACAGTAACTTTACAAATACTAGCCTCGATAGACTTTGTCCCGCATCCCGCGTGAGAGTGCACACTCTGCACCCGATCTCCCTGGGCCTCCTGCTCCTAACCTTAGAGTTTGGTAGTGTAGTCCTAGCGATCCTAAAGCCTCTGGATCGAGTTACTCACCTGCTAGTATTTCGCATTCCACTTTTAGTGTATATGGTTTTTCGTGCCCCTCGGGCATTTGTGTAAATTGTGCAACTTGAAGTATTTTCTTAAGAGTTTTGTATTGTGCATAGCTCCCTGACTCATAAAGAGCCAGGGTAGTCTTGTTATAAATAAATATCCTTTATTTTCATAACAACTTGTGTGGTGTCCTTTCACTTGGTGTTCAAGGGGTATATGTGATGGTAAAACAGCTGGCTTAACACGCCCTCTAGAGTTTAGCCTAAAGACTGCTCTTGTCCATGCTACTAGGATAGCTGGTCTATGAGTTTGACTTACAACCAATCATCAATAAGGGTCGTTTGGTATGATACACAGTGATCACTAGAATAGTGAGCACTATATATCAGGCCTACTTCTCACAGAGGCCTTCGCAAACGCATCCAGGATGGCCGCCCCGGCCGGCAGGGATGCCGCAGGGGAAGCAAAGGAAAGCAAGACGTCATCAGCGTATAAGCTAATCGTGTGAATATGAGCCCCGAATTTAATCCCCTTAATGGTCGGATGCGATCGCATGGCCTGCGCCAGGGGTTCCATATACAGCGTGAAGAGCAGGGGGGATAGCGGATACCTCTGCCGAGTTCCGCGTTCGATGGGGAATACGGGCGATGAGCAGCCATTCACCCGAACCGCCGCCGTAGGGAAGGTATAGCAGTTCAGAACCCACGTACGAAATCTCGCGCCTAACCCTGCCTTGATGAGCACCTGTTCCAAGTACGGCCAGTGGACACGATCAAAGGCCTTCTCCGCATCAATTGCCAACATCATGAACTCTCCCGGCAACCTGGAGGCCCGTTCCACTAAGTGGAGTGCTCTTTTTGTGTTGTTGACCGTCTGGCGCTCCGGTATAAAGCCGGCCTGGTCCGGATCAATCAGACCCGGCATAAGTGGGCCCAGCCGCTTCGACAGTATACTGGTGTAAAGCTTCAGATCTACGTTAAGTAACGAGATAGGGCGGTATGCCCCGCATTGCGTTCGGTCCTTCCCCGGTTTGGGAATGACTGAGATCATGGCACTCATCAGATCTCTTGGGATGGCGCCGGGCTCCGAGAAGGAATTAAAGAGGGCAGTCAACAACTGAGCAACCTGGGGGCAGAATGTTTTGTAGGTGAAGCCATCCGGTCCCGGCGCCTTGGCCAGCTTGAGGCGGGAGATCGCGGCAATGACTTCTTCAGGACGGATCTCCCTGTCAAGGAGTTCTGATTGCTCCGTCGATAAAGCCGGTATGGACACCGAGTCCAGGAAGGCCGCCCCGTCCGCTGGATCCAGAGCAGCCCCCTCGTATAGTGTGGTATAAAAGTCACTAAATGCCTGCGCTATAGCTCCGTCCTCCGTCACTGTGACTCCGTCCTGCGTGTGTATTTCCTGCACCGAGTGTCGCTGCTGCTGTTCGTGGAGTGCCCGACCCAACAGCCTGCCGCATCTGTCGCCTCCCGTGTAGTATGCATGTTGTACCCGTAGTGCCGCGTATTCTGCTCTATCTTGATCTAGTGCTGCTAACTGTTGACGTGCCACTCACAACTGTTTCCACACCCGCGGAGCCCCTGTCCTCTGGTGTACCTGCTCCAATTCCTTCGTGCGGGCAGAGATCTCGTCTCTCTTACGGGCCCTCTCCGCATTTTCCTGCTGCCGCAATTGCAATGAACTCGCCCCATATGACTGCCTAAAGTGCTGCCCAATGTGTTGCATGTGAAGTGTCCGTCGGTGTGTTGTGTACCAGGTATTCAGCTATAGCTTCCTTGATCTTGGCCACAACCCCCTGTCTGTGCAGCAGCGTGTCCCTCAGTCTCCAGCAACGGGCACTGCGCCCCACCGGTGGAAAGGTAAACACCGCTGTGAGTGGTGCATGATTGGAAAGGGCTGCCGCTCCTATCTCAACGCTTGACGCCAGCGCTCTAAATGAAGTGGATGTTAGAAAATAATCTAGGCGCGCATAGGTTTTGTGGGCGTTGGAGTAATATGTGTAGTCCCGGTCGCCCGGGTGGAGGGAGCGCCACAAGTCCGTCATACCCAGTTCTGACAATCTGTTCCGTCCCCCCTCCGATAAAGTGCCTGCCTGCGTGGATCACTGCGCTGACCTGTCAAGTAGGTTGTCAAAAACTAAATTGAGGTCCCCCCAACCAGAACGTGTCTATCAGGTGCCGCCGCTGCTTCAGTAAGCACTTGGTGGAAGAACTTCTCCTGCCCCTCATTTGGCGCACAAACCGCAATCACCGTGAAGGTGTGAGCACCCAGTGAGAACCTGCAGGATAGGAGTCGCCCTTTAACCTCTGTCCCCCTGTGTAACTGCTTCCCCTTAAATCGCTTTGACACCAGGAGCGCCACCCCAGCAGTCTTTGTGGTCGTGGATGAGAAAAGTTGTGTCGGAAAGTGACGGGATTTAAGCCTATGACAATCCTTAGTTAGCAAATGCGTTTCCTGGAGGAGACAGATATCTGCTTTTGAATTCTCCAGCTGGGACAGCACCGCTCGCCGCTTAACCGGACTGTGCCCACGCGCATTCAACGTGAGCACACTCAACTCAGTCGCAGGCATAAGGAGTCATACCCCACACGCTCTCTGAGAAAACTTCCAGTGGCCAAAACATCAGCGAAGCCCTGTCTCGCAGCTGCCCCGGCCACCCAGGACCCTCAGATCTGCGCAATTCACCACACCCTTTCAGTCCAACATTCACTCGGATCCGGAGTTCCTCCCCCTTACCAACAACACCCCCCTCCCCACAATGAACAAAACCCTTGACAGCCCCCCACCCACCGGCAATCCCAAGATGCCAACATTGATAGTCCTTCATCCAGAGATGAATGGGAAAGGTTTCTCCCAGTCCAGAAACCCCCTTTTCCTGACTGGCCAAAGAAGCAAAACAGTCTCTCCCCACCCCTCCACCTGCCAAGGAGACCACCCTCCCTCCCCTTTCCCCAACTTGAAGAATACCAAAAATAGTCCTGTCCAACTTCAATAGTTGTAGATGAGGAGGTTGGGACACCTTTGGGGGAATGTGTCGGAGTCCAATACCTCCGCCCCCGCCGCCGACTCAGTCGGCCCCAAACCCCACTGTCTCATCAAAAGCCCTCGTGCCACCTCATCGTTGGTTATCTGCTGTCGGAGGTTGCCAGTCCCAACGCTACGGTTTCTACCGCAGCACGGCGACCATCTTCGATCTCTTGCGCGTTGCTATTTCCACTGCCCAGGGCCGTGATCGGTCGGAATGACCGTCGTTTCTCCAGGGTGATGGAGGCGAGGTCCTGATATAGAGTCGGCGAGTGGGCACCATATGAGATGGTTCCCATCTGGCGCGCTTTGCTAAGGATCTCCTCCTTCGTGCGGAAGTCCTGCACGCAGACCAAGATGTCAGCCGGTTGGGACGAGGCCGCCCTGGGCGGGCCCGTCCTATGGGCCCTGTCCAACCGAAGCGTTGAGTCCGCCGGTCGGCCCAGGATGTGGTTGAAGAGGCCTTGGGTGAAATGGAAGAGGTCGTCTGTGTCGGGAGCCTGCTTCACTCCCCGAATCCTGATGTTGTGCCGCCGGGAGCGGTTCTCCAGGTCCTCGGCGTGAGAATGGAGGTCCACCTGTTGGTCGTGAAAGGAGCCCGCCTTTCCCTGCTCCGGTGCCGAGGAGACTACACTCTGTCACTGCCCAAACCCCAGGGTGTCCGCAGCTGGACCAGGACACCAGTCACTGGTGTCCGGTTGCTCCTGTCCGGGCACTGGCCTCTATTTGCCCACCGAGCGCCTCCGTGTTCTGCTCGCAGTCTTGGGGCCTACCAGGGCTTCTAGGATGCCACACAAGGGGCAGCTCCGACTAGCGAGTGGCTCAAAATGGCGGAAGCAAACTCCAGTGCGAATCAGGCGCATCCGTTCGATTCCCCCTGTGGGCTCTACCTCGGCGCTTCCGAAACCCTCTGGGCCTGGTCGACGCGCCGACACTCTCAGCCTCCACTCGGGTACGATTCCTCCCCGCTGCTCCTCACCTCAGTCCCTGGGGCTCGGGTTCTGTGTTCCGTCCGCCGTGCTCCGCGGTCGGGCCCACTTCGCCTGGCCGCCAGCCCGTCCACCGTCAGAGATCTGTCTCTGCCGCTACCACCGCAACCGTGTGTTCGCGGGTCCGCAGTAGCCCCCGGACAGTGTCGTCCCAGGGGCCTCGCGCTGTCAACGCGCGGGCCGGACCCTCCGCTCCGGCGTCGGCTCTCGCGTAGTCTGGCGCCACTCAGTCGGACTGCCTCGACGGGGCCCAAGGCCACGCCCCGTGGCTCCTCTCCGCTAGGCCCAACCCGGCCTCGCTCACAGCGCCACTTCTCCCTCTGTTCCGGGTGGCCCCAGCGTCGTTCGGTTCTCTCCTCCGGGTGCAGACCTCTACCGGCTGTAAGCGCTCTCCGACGGGGCCCACTGATGGGGGATTGAAGCGCTGCAATGGTGCTATAAAGACGGCCGGCGGTGGGAGCTCTCGGAGACACGTCCGCTCACACCGCCATCTTGGCCACGCCACCCCATATCTGGTTTTAGACGCCGTTTTCCATTCGTCACCATTATGAATGCGCACCAAATGATACGCACCTCGAAGATCTAATTTTGTGTAGATCACAGCGGTCTTCACCTGGTCCAAAAGAACTGGGATGAATGGAAGGGGGTACTTGTTCTTTATTTTGATCTTATTCAATGCTCTATAAATCAATACAAGTTCTTAATTCCCCATTTGCCTTAGGAATAAAAAAACAACAGAGAGGCCGCAGGTGACTTAGATGGGCGTATAAATCCGTTTTCCAAGTACTGATCAAGATATTGTCTCAAATGTTGGTTTTCTTTTTCTGATAATGCATATATCCGACAGTTAGGCACACATGAACTAGGCACAAGATCAATTTGACAGTCGTATGACCAATGAGGAGGGAGGGTCGCTGCTTTTGCTTCACTGAAGACTTCTTTAAATTCCTCATAGGGAGTTGGAAGCACGGTTTCTTTCTCTTCCGTGGTTGTAATTTGTCCCGTTGTAGATTCTTTGGTCTTTAAACATGTGGAGTGACAATATTGAGAAAGAAAAACAAGTTCCCTTTTTTGCCAATCTATTAAAGGGTTATGCAAGCAAAGCCAAGGCATTCCTAAAATAAAGCCATATTGTGGGGCTTGGATTACATCGAAATGAACTTCCTCTTTATGCTGTTGGTTATTTGTATCTATGCAGAACATCTGAATTGTAGAGGTTTGCATGGTAACAGGGCCTCCAGACAACATTTTGCCATCTACTGCTTGCACAATTTCTGGAGTCACCTTTTATTCACAAGCAATTTGTAACCATTGAGTTGTTTCAAAATCTACGAAATTCCCTGTTGCGCCTGAGTCTATTAGGACTTCCATTTGGTATATTTTTGAAGTCAACTGAATTTGTACTGCCAAACGGAAGTGAGATTTGTAGTTGGATACACAGGAATTTATTGAAGGGAAGGCGATGGTTCCCAAGAGATCCCCTTCTAAACATCTTGGGCACAATAGTTTCCCGACGTTTGCTCAGTTGTAGTCACAGCCACAGACTTGTTAGCACTCACAGTCTTACCTTTAGGTTTTATTGTGCAATCTTTCACGAAATGTCCCTTTCCACCACAATAAAGACACTGGCCATTTTTACGTCTATTATCTTTTTCATCTTTAGACAATGGTTGCCTAAGAGTCCCGATTTCCATTGGTTCTGTAGTTGTTTCTGAACTACTAAGTTGATTTCTGGGTTTACTGTCGAACTTCCAACTTGATTTATCATATTTTTTCCTGTCAGTTCTTCTTTCGGGCAGTCTATGATCCAGACGTAACGTTAGATTGACTAACTCTTCTTTCAGATCATCTTTTAACCCTTGATAAAAGAGTGCTGCCCTCTTTTCTTCAGGCCACGAGGTTTCTGCAATTAACCTATTGAAATGTGACAAATAGGAAATAAGGTCTCTATTCCCTTCTCGTAGCTGTAATAGTTCGCGATCTGCGGACAGAGTCACCAGTGGCGGCTGGTGACATTTGAAATTGGTGTGGCGTAAAATTGGCGGTGGAGAAAAAAATACAGGAACAAACACTACACAGTACCATACAAAGAATAGAAACCAACCCCACATCAAAACTAATTCAGCGCGCTATGTGAAAGTGAACTCAGAATGTTCATAAAGTGATCACATATTTTAGAAAATATTCATTTCGTGAAACCATCATGCAGTGTTAGAAGCTTAGCTTATGAGTAGCTTCAAATAGAATGAAAACACAAAACAGGTATTACAGCAAATTTTGCCTGCAGCGGGCACCAATGCATTGTATATTCCATACCTTGCAAATACATATACAGGGTAAATTTACGCGATGAAAACTGCCCAGATTTGAAAATGTGGGATGCTTTTTTTTTCAGCTGAAACACGCTAATTGAGGGCCACTTTCATTTTAATGCCCAGATGTATTTGCTGTGCTAGTCCGACCCTGGATGTTCCAGGTATTCCGAGTGAATTTATCAATAAATAACACATGACTCAACCCCCAGTGGCTCCAATTGCCCTGTTGGTCCAGTGTCACTCCGAACTGAGGGAGTTCTTGCTGGGTCAGAGGTGCACTCACACGGAGCTGTTTAAATAATGTGCTCGCCGTGCAAACCGTGCAAAAAAACGATGGATTTGGGCCCAGATCTTTTGACTGGGGTGAATGTGTGACATTGATCCACATTCGGTCCATCACCTGTTTTGTTTGCAATTACCGCCATAAGTGCGCTGGGGATGCCCAGACATGGGTCCCAGGCACTCCACACCACTTGGAGTCAAGTTAGCCGGGCTGATGAGAGGTGTTACCTCGAAACCGGTCCGGTCCTCGGATGCTTGATTCCGTTCTGGGAAGGACATGGCTTTTGTAGTTCGGACTGGACTGTTCCCATGGGGCACAGGGTCAGAGCTGATTTGCATATCGCCATTGTCTAACCCAGGGTGGTGTGGAGTGCAAAAAACGATGGATTTGGGCCCAGATCTTATGACTGGGGTGAATGTGTGACATTGATCCACATTCGGTCCATCACCTGTTTTGTTTGCAATTATCGCCGTGCAAACCGTAGCAGCCCTCTCAATTGACTCCAGTGACGCCATTTAAACTTATTTTAATTAATGTTTAACCTATCGCAGATACTGTTTTTAACACTCCGTCGATCGTCAGCCCCTCCTTATCCTCTCACTCCCAAATATACAATTTGGGACCAGCATGACTGAGCTAAACTGTGTGAATCAGGCGAGTGACGAAGGTGCTGGTGCTGACAAGTTTGTGTCTAGTCAGAGGCCAGTCACTCCTCTGATGTCCCTACTTGTTCGGTGTGCAGGGGAATGCCAGTTCTCTTGTGTCAGTGAATTAACGAGACACGCGTTTGTGCCTGCTTACTGGCACTATGAATATGAGAGATGGAAACAAACATACAAACTACTGCCACAAACGGATGAGAGAAACTCGCACTTTATTTACTCTGAACTTTTATACAGAATGCAAAGCATGACTGTATTTTCGGCTGAATTGGGTTAAATGTTAGAACTCATTTACACACAGTCACAGAGGCCCTTATTTAAGGCAACCCAAGGAACGTGCCAACAATGTACAGACTTCAGAGTTTATTCGATGTTATATTGTTTTCATTTTTAATTATTATGTATGCACATGCACAATGGCACTCACCACATGGGAAGGAAGTCGGAACGGGAAACCAAGAATCAGGCGTGAGCGCTCTCACTGCACAGGACCATCTCTTCCCAGAGCAAGGGCAGGTGGCACGGCGACATCGCAGTCCCACCTGCCCCATCACAGTCAGGCACGGGTTGCCAAACGCAGCCGCAAGAAGATCTCAGAGCATCCATAGAAGCACCAAGCACCTGCACGCCACTGCCAACGGACCCGAGCCGGCGCACAAGGAGGCATGCATGAGCTGAGCATCCCGGGTGACAGGGTAAAGGAGTCCCGGCGCGTGGCGCAACACAAACCACCTCAACCCCCAGACTAGAGAGCTTCTTCTTCACCCCTCTAAAACCCGCCTCCTTAACGAAATCCCCCTCACTCCGAAGCCGGCAGAGACAGGCAACATTTAAATACTTAAGTATAATTTACATGCGATATGTATGTATGTATGTATGTATAGGCGTTCTTTTATAGCGCTATAACTGTCACCCGACGGGCATCCTGGCGCTTAGACTGTTATGACACAATACATGATGTTTCCAGCTTCCAATCTATTTACATTGTTCTGGGGAACAGATGGGTCTTTAATGCTTTTTTAAAGGAAGAAAAATCTTCCAGGCCCCTCAGGCCTAGCGGTAGAGAATTCCACAGCCGCGCTGCGGTAAACCTGAAGGACCGACCACCCATCCGGGACCTCAGAAACTTGGGTACTACCACCAAGTAAGCCGAGGCTGACCGGAGGGGTCTTGGAGGGATGTAGCATGAGAAAAGGTCCTGCAGAGGAGACGGGTCTTGTCCGTGTAGAGCCCTAAAAACCAAACACAAAGCTTTGAAGTTCACCCGTTGAGAGATTGGCAACCAATGGAGCTCCCTAAGTGCCTTGGCAGAAGAGTCCAGGCGGCGTCGCGAGAGTGCCAGTTTGGCAGCAAAATTCTGTACTCGTTGGAGTTTTCCTAGCAGAGTAACTGGTGCCCCCAGCAGCAGTGCGTTGCAGTAGTCGAGACGACTTAAAATTATGCTCCGCACTACCTCTGGTCTGGCCTGTACCGGGAGCAAGGGTAGAATCTTTCGCAATGATCCAAGTAATGCCATACAAGTGGCCACCGTTTTGTTCACTGATGTGTCCAGCTGTAAGTCGGAAGTAAACATTACCCCCAAATTCCGAACCGATTCGGCAGGCAGACTAGTACCTTGGAAATCAGGAGGCCAAAAACCCTGTGGTAGGGGTCTGGGGGTCCGATCCATAGACCAATGTAGCACCTCGGTTTTCGAGCTGTTAAATTGTAGGGAGTTGTTAGCCAGCCATTCTGCCGTGTTGCTCATGCATCGATGGAAGACCTCCTGTGACACCCCGTCCTTACCCTCAAACGAGAACATAAGTTGGGTGTCATCGGCGTAGTTGGTGACTGTTATGCCAAAAGATTAAATCAGCGTGATCAGGGGATGGAGGTAAAGATTGAAAAGAATGGGGCTGATGGCCGAGCCCTGGGGTACTCCCTGACCAACCCTCCTGATGTTGGATTTAAAGGGTGGCAGGGCAACTACCTGGTGCCTTTGATCGAGATATGACACCAGCCATTCAAGGGCCAAGCCTGACACCCCAGCCTCCGTCAGTCTCCTGATCAGGATTGCATGGCTGACCGTGTCGAACGCGGCCGACATGTCGAGCAGCACTAAAAAGGCTGCTCGACCCTGGTCGGCACGCGTTCGAAGGTCATCGAGAAGAGTCACCAATGCCGACTCTGTCCCATGTGCCGGTCTAAACCCAAACTGAGCCACATCCAAACAATCAGTAGTCTCAAGAAAGTTGGAGAGATGTTTTGTGGCCAGTTTCTCTAGAATTTTAATAGGGAATGGCAAGAGGGAGATGGGCCTAAAGTTGGCTGGGAATGTGGGGTCCAGATTCTCCTTTTTAAGCAGTGGGGAGACCACCGCCAATTTCCAGCAATCTGGAACCCGGGCTGAAGTGAGAGACTGGCGACAGATGGAAAAAAGTGGGGGAAACAGCTCTTCACGAAAAAGTTTCCAGAATTTGGGTGGAAGAGGATCAGAAGGTGAGCCAGAGGACACCCCGTCAGCCAAAGAGCAGAAGTCCTCAAAAGATGGTAGAGGAAAGTTGCTCAGCTCACCTGATTTAGTACACTCCTTCCTATTCTCAAACGAGATGGAATCGTACACAGCACGGCCAGTTGACGAGGGAAGATTGTTTAAGATGTTGGCAATCTTATCCTCAAAGGCCTGTGCTAGCGAATCACAGAGCGCTTGAGAGGCCGGGATGACATTTTTGGTACAGCCAGGATGGGCCAGGTCCTTTACGATCTTAAATAAGGCCTGAGATTTATTTACAGCTGCCATCAAAGATTCTTCTAAGAATCTAGCTTTGGCAAGCTTGATCTGGATTTTATAGGACGCCAGTGCTTGTTTGAAGAGGACTCTATGTGATTCCAGGTACTGTTTCCTCCAGGTCCGCTCAGCCTGTTTACATTGGAGCTTGAGCTGCCGAAGTTCTTCCGAGTACCATGGCATAGCAAGATTAGTCCTATCTTTTATTTTTCGCAGTGGGGCCAAAGAGTCCAGAGAAGCCGAGATTAGCTGACAGAGAGTCTCGTAACTTACGTCCACATTCGCTCCCAATACAAAGCCATCTGGCAGCAGAGAGGGCAAGATCGTTTGTTTGAGGAGCCTAGACCATTGTCTCCCCATTCTAGTGCCCCTCAAACTCCCTTTCTTTGATGGAGCACTAGTGCACGAGAGGGAGAACTGGGCGAGGGCGTGATCCGTCCAACACTGAGGCAGGACGTCACGTATAGCCGTTCGACAAGCGTCAGCAAAAAGTAGATCAAGAATATGGCCCTTTGAATGGGTTTTGGAGAGTACCAGTTGTTGTAGCTCAATATTATGACAAGCTTGGACCAGATCTACATAGGCCGTCTTGGTAGGTCCCTCTGACCAAAGATTGAAATCCCCTAACACCATCAACTTTGTGTGGGAGTGGGAGAGATCGTATATTAAGTCTATGAGCTCAGGTACAGCAGATAACGAGCTAGCCAGGGGTCTATAACATAGTAGACCCGTGAATAGCACGCCTCCTTGGTCCTTGATGGAGAAACCCAATGTTTCGCACCCAGCGATTGCCTTGATGATAAGCTGGGAGACGTCAAGAGTCTGCCTAAAAATTATTCCAGTTCCACCTCCTCTGGCTCCCACCCTGGGATTATGCATTATATTGAAGCCAGGGGGACAAGCTGTCCCCAGTTCCACGAGCTAGTCGGTGTTGTCCAAGTCTCTGTCATGAAGAGTACGTCTAGATGGTAAGACTCGATAAGTAAAGCAATTTCTTCACAGTGTTTGATGAGAGATCTCACATTCAACAAGCCACAGGACAAGGCAACTGGGTGCTTACTGGTGATATTATACTTTCGGTTACTGAGTGAACCGAGATTAATGAAGAAGAGTGGGGCCAGTGAGCCACTGGTCCCATCCTTGTATGCACACAATTACCCCTTCTAAAACACAAAGGGTTCACTCAATTTTGATGATCATTTGAAATGTTTAATTTTCCATCAAGATTTTTTAGCTTTGATCTCACTTTGTATCAAATAACATTGTTCATTTTCATCATATAACACAATCCTTCATTCACATCCAATGCATTTCGGGGTTATCAAGCACCCCTTCATCAGGGAAAGGACTCTACAATCAAAAACATAAAATTACAATGAGATCTGATATCCAACGTGATGGGTGTTGTAAGTGAAAATAATGGCGATGTGGGGATCGGGTAGTGTGGTCGATCGGGTTCACCTTAAAAAAGACCCTTTTACCGTGTGAAAAGTATGGGTAAACTCGGTTAGAACGAGCTTACGTGAGTCACGATGTTCGTGGTTTCAGAATCTGAAAACGGAAGGTAATGGCAAGTAAATTAACTATGACTATGCGAAGACTGAGGAGCGCCTGTGATATAAATCCAGGTGCTGGCGAGATATCACTAACCTGTTTGGCAGTAGCGGTTCGTTCCGATCAAAGACGCGGATCCGGGCGGAGACGCCTCTGGTCGCGTTTCGTACGATTCAAATGCGCGGGTCACGTGATGTATATAAGAGAAGGAGACTCCTCTCAGTGTTAAAGAGACAGTGTAGCGCAAACACAGGCTCCGTGTGAGTTAAAGGGACAGTACGCAATGTGGTGTTTTCAGAGTAGCGTGACAGTATGGCTAATGAGTACTGATGGTGACATGCGTGTATTTCTTATAGTTAGTGCAATAGTGAAAACAAATAAAAGATAAAGCAATGATGTTAACAATTCTAAAGGAACTGTAATAAACATGAATATAAACTGATTGCGTATTCGTCCGAATACACAGGATTTACTAGATCAGTCCGTGGACAACATTATAAGTAGCATGAAAGTTCAATTCTGTCATTTAGTCCCAGTGGCTTCTGGGTTGACAGTTTTTGGATCCACGTGTTTTCTCTTTGGAGGAGAAATTTGGTGTTATCTCTCCCTTCGTATTTTGAGATCGTTTCCAGTATGATGAATTTCATTTGTGAGATGTTGTGTTTCTCCTCATGAAAATGTACTGCCAGTGCGGATTTGGTGTTCTTAAGACGGATGTTAGACTTGTGTTCTGTGAGTCTCGTTTTGATTTTTCTTTCCGTCTTGCCAATATATAGTTTTCCACAAGGACATTTTAGAGCATAGATGACATTGCTGGAGTCGCATGTGGCATTAACCTGTAGTTTTATCTTGTAACCTTTCATGGGGTGGTTAATTGTGTTTCCTCGGATAATACTATTGCAGTTTCCACAATTGAGACATGGTTTGGTTCCTGAGTAGTTGGTAGTTGTGGTGGGTTTGTATTGTACTAATTCTCCCAAATTCCGTGCTCTGGTGAATGCAAATAGTGGGGGTTCCATAAAAATTTGATTGAAGTCTGGCTCCAAGTTCAACAAAGACCAATGTTGGAGTATAATCCGTTTGAATTTATTGGTGGCTGTTGAGAATTTTGAGACGACCACAATGCGGGTCTGTTGTCTTTTGTGACTGGGTTGTAATAGTTCTTGTCTGTCTATGTTGTTGATCTTTTGTGTGGAATCTCTAATTATATTTTCTGGATACCCTCTCTTGTGAAATTTAGTGGCAATCTCTTGAATTCTTTGTGTGGTTTTTGCTGGGTTTGATGTGATTCTTTTAGCACGTGCCATTTGGGAAAATGGTAAGTGTGTCTTCAAGTTTGGTTCATGGAAACTGGTATAGTGGAGCATGTTGTTCCTATCAGTCGGTTTGGTGAATAAGTCTGTTTCAAATCCTTGATCCTTGATGGAGACTTTAACATCCAGGAAGTTAACACTTTCTTCCGATATCTCCCACGTTAGTTGTATCCGTTCATCAATCTGATTAAATGCCGTGAGCCGATTTTGGAGTTCTTCTTTGGTATTCTTCCATACGATAAAGATATCGTCTATGTATCTTGTGAAGAGTAGCATGTGGTCCGTCCATAGTTTATTACTGAATATGTGTGTCTCTTCGAAATAATGCATGAAAATATTAGCATACGCTGGTGCCGCTGAATTGCCCATAGCCATTCCCACAAGTTGTTGGTACCATGTATCTTGGTATCTGAAGTAGCTTTGGTATAGTGTGAAAAGCATAAGTTCCATGAGGAACGTTTGAAACGGTATCTCAATTTCCGAGGTCAGCAAAGCTTGTTCTATTGCTTCGATACCCAAGGAGTGGGGTATTGAGGTATAGAGGGATCGAACATCCGCTGTGCACAGAATTAGGTTATCCGTGGGGTCAATGTTTAGGCTCGTGAGTTTAGAAATGAAATGTGTCGTGTCTTTAGTGTAGGTTCTCATAGCCTGTACCAATGGTTGTAGATATTTGTCGAGCAGTTGACCTATCGGTTCATGGAGACTCCCACATGTAGAGACTATTGGTCTCATGGGGGGGTCCCAAAGGTTTTTATGAATTTTTGGAACCATTCTCAGGGTTGGACTCTTTGGGTTGGTTTTGATGAGGAAGTTTTTAGTTTTCTCTGTTATGGTTCCAGTTTCATGTGCTTTATCCAAGATGCATCGCAAGGTCTGTTTGTATTCTGTTGTAGGATTCTTGTCAAGTTTCATGTACGTTGTCGTGTCATTAATATGTTGCAACACTTTGGATTCATACATATTTGTGTTCATGATAATTAGGGCACCGCCCTTATCTGCTTTCATACATCTGATTTGTTCATTTGATGATATGTTTTTCAGGGTGCTCCAATCCTTCTGTGTTATATTCCTGGATTTTTTATTGATGTGTTTGATTTTGTGTAAGTCTTGTTTGACTCTATTTTCGAATGGATCCAGTGTTTTATGGCTGATTGGTGATTGGAAGGTACTCTGTGGTCTTAACCCTAGTAGTTGATCCTCTTCATCTCTTGTTTGTGGTGGTAGCACGTTGTCGAAGAAGTGGCGTAGTCGGAGCTTCCGCATGAGTTTGAAAAAACTAACTTCAAGTTCTAAATTGTTAGAATTAGTAGTTGGTACAAACGAAGTTCCTTTCTGTAGTAGTCGACACTCATGGTCCGTGAGCTGGTAATCACTGATGTTAATAACTAAGTGTTCGGTGTTTTCTTCCCCTTCTTGTCCTTGGCGGTTCCTGTAACGCTCCTCGTGTTGGGTGGCTCTTTGTCTTTCTCTTTTTCTTTTGTTCTGTCCTCTCCTGGGTCTCCTTTTTGTGTTTGACCTTGTTCTAAAAAAGGGTTTGTATCAACTTGTAGGCTGGTGGTTGGTTGTTGTGCCTGGGTCGTCTCTGAATCTTTAGGAGTGGGTTGGGTTCTTCTAGTTCTTTGACTCTGGTCACTATCTGATGATGAAGTCTCTGTTTGTGAGGTGTAGGGTCTATTACGTCTCTTCTGAGCATAGATTTCGGCCCATGTGTAGACCTCTCCGAGTCTATAGTCAAGGGTATCCCTTTTATATTTGCGGATTTTGCTCTCGTTAATCTCACTAGTGTGTTTGTCCAATTGGGTTTGAATGTTATCCAGTATGGTTTTAAGTTCTGCTTCGGATAGCATTTTAGATAGTTCTGTGGACGTCTCGTCTATTTCCCTAGTAAGTTCTCCCAATATTCCAGATAGTTCTTCGATAATTAGGAGAATAAGGTCCAATGAACATTTGTTAAGAATTTCAAACCATCTTTCCTGAAACTTTTTAGAATTTTTGCAGAGTGATGGTTTTAAAGCAATCCTTAGGCCCCTTGGTATGCGTTGGTTCCGATGGTATTTTACGAGTGTGCTCGCGTGTAATTGTTGATTGATCTTTCTCTTGCTTAGATAGATTAATTGTCTTATATGTTGCTCTTTGGAGCGAGTAGTTGTTTCCTGTGCATTTTCTTCCCTAATCAGTGCGTAGATACGGTCTGCCTCGTCTGGTTTGAAGGCAAAGGTGGAGGCTCTGGCCTCAGCGCTTTTCGAGATCTCTTCAAAATTGCTCATGTTGAGTTGGTTTGCGTGCTGCCTGCCCTGTTGTGGGAGCGAAAATTTGAAACAGTAGTACTGGTAGAGCTGGCGCACAGCTTACTTCAAAGAAAGTTTTGTCTGTTTTTCAAGGTGCCATACAAGTAACGTCAGGCGTCCCTCGACGTTAGTTATAACAATGAAGAAGAGTGGGGCCAGTGAGCCACTGGTCCCATCCTTGTATGCACACAATTACCCCTTCTAAAACACAAAGGGTTCACTCAATTTTTTTTCAATTCAAATAAAGCTTTATTCGATTCTTACAAGGAAAATCATAAAAGCACATATAATACAGCATAAAAATGAGTATGAATTGCAATCAAAGAAACATACTATGTGTTAAGAACAAGTTATTTTTAAAAAAAATTGAGTTTGTGCAGAATTGTGCAAATTTTCGCTGGTGGGGAACAGAAGACAGTTAGTTCATAGATGCTCTGCACCTTACTGTGAATTTCAAAAAGCCAGAAGCTGCATTGATTGTAAGTTCATCTTCAAGCATGTATAGCTTAAGTAAGGCTGGCCTGCACTGTCTTAAGCCCCAGAGTTTAAGGAGCGGGAGAAGGTGTTTCCTTCTACCCCAGTCATAAAATTTGCAGAATAAGATAACGTGAATGTTGGTTTGCTTGGAAACATTGTCACAAGGACAGGCCACCAGAGTAACCAATCGTTTACGGTGGGAAATGTTAGTAGACGGAAGAAACAATCCGTCCTCATCCTTGTCAGCAACATTCTCGTATAGGGTGTGGTGAACGGGGAAAGGTAGGATGGAATGCCGTCGCCGTGAAGTAAGAGGTTGTGATTGACAATCGATAGTTTGTTACCTTCAAGATAAGAACGTCTGTCTGAAAGTAAACCTAAACAACGAGACTTGAGGTCCTTTTTGGAAATCGTTTGACACATTGTGGGATTAATATACATATCAGCTAGATCCAGTGAGGTTAAAAAATTTTGTACATAGGCGAGCCAGGGTATTTTTCTTGAATTGGTTAAGGTCATGCAGTCCTTAATTATATCCTGGTTTAACACCGTTTTTTCTGAGGACCAAACTTTGTGCCATAGCAGGATTGGCGCGATTTTAATTATGTCCGAGATATGTACTCGTGCTAGCTCGTTGTGGCAGACTGTGGTTGAAATGGATCGAGGAACGGCCAACAGAAATCTTAAAAACGCGTTCTCGCTGATTTGGATCTCTCCACATTCCGCCAAGCCCCAAATACCTGCTCCGTATGTTGAGGTAGAAACGCATTTGGCAGCAAATATGTCCAACAAGATTCTAACTGGTTTCCCACCTAGTTTAGTCGCAAATTTCTTTAAGGCTCCAATTTGTCTGATAAAAGCCAGGTTTCGGGTGTGTACGGCGTTCTTCCAAGTGCCAGTATTGCTAAAAAGTATACCTAAGTAGGTGAAGGTTTTTGTGAGACTGATCTTGTTTGCATCAATATACGTATTGCAAGAGATGTTCTTTTTGTTACTGCAACACATTGTAAAGGTTTTGCTTACATTGATCTTAAGACCTCTCAAGTCCATAAAAGTAGAAAAGGCAGTCAGCGCTTTTTGAAGCCCTAATTGGGTCCTGGACATGATCACAGCGTCGTCCGCATATAAAAGAATTGGAACCGCTAGGCCATTTATTTTTGGATAATCGACATCTAGTTTAGCCAGGCAGTCGGCGACGCTGTTGATGTACAAATTAAAAAGAAAGGGGGCAAGGATGCAACCCTGCCTGACCCCCTTTCTGATAGGGAACTTGTTCGTACAGGCTCCATCCTTCCCATATCGAACCTTGGCCCCAGCTCCTCGATAGAGTTCTTTTATGAAAGATAAGATATTGGGGTCAACGCCCATATTGATGAGGGTAGACCAGAGTAGGCTATGGTTGAGGCAATCAAAAGCAGAGCTTAAGTCCACAAAAGTCATATATATATATTGCCTCTTTTTGCCAGCACATGTTTGTCAATAATCAGGGCTAGATTTAAGCATTGTTCCACTGTCCCGAGACCAGAGACGAACCCATATTGAAATTTAGACAAAATGTTATTTTCCTGTGCCCATGTTTGTAGTTGATTCAAAAGGACTCTCCCGGCCACCTTCATCATGGAGTCCAATAAGGAAATTGGTCTATAACATTTTGGGTCCGTTCTTTCTCCTTTTTTAAAAATGGGAATTATGATCGCTTCTTGCCATGTTGCAGGGAATCCTTTACGGGCATAAGAATTAAGGACGTTAGTAAGGATAGGTGCCCATAATTGAATGTTGTCTTTAAATAGGTCTATAGGGATTCCATCTGGGCCGGGCGCTTTGGCATTTGAGCTTTCAAGAATAGCCAGTTCCACTTCTGAGTAATTAAAGTAGATAGAAAGTGGGAACGGCTCTAAGTTATTGATTAGCGATTCATTACTCTCCATTGGTTCAATTCGGTCATCTAGTTTGTACAGTTCGGTAAAGTGGTTTATCCAGACTTCTTCCGTGATGGCAATTTCTATGCAGTCGGTTGACCTATCGCTAAAAAAAGGGGCGTTGACCTCCCTCCAGAAGGCCGTGTTGTCTCTTAATGTACTGGCTTTCAACAGAGCTTCCCAGGCCGCGTTTTTCAGATCCTTTTTTCTATTCTTAATTGCCAGTTTATAAGCGGCGCGGGCGGATCTGATTTCCATCTGGTTTTTTGGAGTTTTGTTAAGGCTGGCCTTCAAGATGTCACGAGTGTTAGAACACTCGTGATCAAACCAACCTTGGCTCTTGGGAGCATTGCTTTTGTTGTTATTTCTGGTCAGGTTTTTTCTGATTTGCGAGGCGATTTGATCAAAGGCAGAGATGATTTCAGTTGGATTGGGTGGGAGTTCTAAGCAGGTCCAAAAAAGATCAGAAACAGTTTTGATCAAGTTTTCGAGAAATTTCAAGATGTCAATTTTAGCCCATTTTATGGTATATCCGTTTCTTGATGAAAGTGAGATGGTATGTGAAAAAAGATTTTCCGTGTTGCTCCTGGACTTAATACCACTGGAGGGGGAATATATTTTGACACTGATGGGGTAGTGATCGCTCAGAATCAGCTCCTCTCTGTTGAATTCTAAGGCGTCTCCATGATGACTGTTAGACAAGAGGAAAAAATCTATTGTCGTGAGCGACCCCCTTCCATGAAATGTGGGTAGAAAGTCGGTCGGGGGCACAGTTAGATCGTTGAAAAAACCCAGGTCCCACTCGTGTAATAGATTGTTCAGTTGGGATCCCGCAGTTGAATGTTCAAAATGGGTAGTGTGTTCTCCATTTGGGGCTCTTTGGTCACAGACCCTGGTTCCGCTATATGGGCATAGGTGACAATTGAAATCACCTAGTATGATTAAGCGCCTGTCTAAGGAGGACCCTCCCATGCCCTTCTTTATTAATTTAGAAAGAAACTCCATAAATTTTATTTGATCGTCTCTCTGTACACTATTATATAGATTAATAATGAGAGAGTTGACTACCTCTTTCCCAGACATTTTAAAGGCCTGGAGTAAGCGACCAAAAGACTTTGAGCCACGATCAGTTTGCGGGAGGTCAATGCGTTCTAATGATACGTTTAATCTATTTGAAACGTACAAGCAAAGACCTCCAGAGGGCCTACCTCTGTGAGACTGAGTGGATGGGGTAAAATGTGTACTATAGCCGTCCAGATTTACAGGTGTTAGGTCCCAACATTCCTGGAACGCTAAGATGTCAAAAGTATGTATGTAGTTCAGGAAGGTTGGGTCAGTTATTTTATTTGAAAGCCCGGCTATATTCCAAGATAAGATAGAAAAATAATTATCATCAACAGAGTGCGTTGAAGAGCAGTGTGAGGGATTCAAGTCAGAGGTTGAGGGTAAAAGGGAAATCTGGGCGTCATCAGTTTGTAAACTTTCCGGCCCGAAGGGGCCGTATGACAGGGCCAGATTGGAGGAGTCCACAGTAGGTTGAGCTGGGGCAAATTTCCCATGTTTACTTGAAGACATCCCTAGACTAACAGGAGACGGGAGGGTCACAAGCTTGTTGTTAGAGGGTAGATGGTTATTTAATGGTCAGTCAACCATTTCTAAGGTTGAAAAGTAGTTACTAGTTGGAGCCCCTCTCCACCCCTCTGCGTATGGTTGATCTCTTCTTGGGTTCCAAGGCTGATAATCCCAATCCCTCCTCCTGTTACGCGTTTCAACTTGAGACCAACTCCAGCCTGGGGATTGGTCCCAGTTTTGAGGGAAATCTTGTTCACGTGGGAACCTCGGTGGGTAAAAGAAGGACAGACGGTTAGTGTCTATACTTCCCTTTCTCTCCAAGGTTGACCAGGAACATATATAACTCACTGTCTCTGGGTTATCAAAGTTGATAATAATACAGTCCCCTTTAATTCTTTTCCTTGTTTCCCCAATCCAAGGGACTCTTCGTACCATAGAGAGTCTACTTTTACAATGTGAAGGAAGGGGTCTGTTAATCTGGAGCCACTGCATAACTTTATTTTTCAGTGACCAGGTGGATTCACTCATGTGTTCTTCCAGTTCTGTTACCCCTGTAAGAATCACGGTATAGGGGGTTGCTTCTGGGGGAAGATGGACTGGTCTCTTTGAGCTAACTGGTTTGCTGGGTGCATCAGCAACCTGTTGGGTAACCGAGGGTTTGGGCGAAGGGGGCTTGGAATTCATTCTGGTGGGGTCAGAACTTGTTACTGGTTTTCCATGTACTTGTTTGGTGGAGCCTTTAGTATCTGTAGAAGTTGCTTGGTTAATGGTTGGGGTTTTGTTTTTTTTTTCTGTGGGTAGGGGGATTTTATGTATTGTAGGTTGGGGCACAGGTTTCTGTACGGTAACCGCCTTGACTTGTTTGTTGGTCGTAGGGACAAGTGGCGCTAAGGTAGTGACGGAAGGTTTGAGTTGGCTGGTGTGATTTGTTAGTCTGGCGAGCTGCTTCTCGATATTATTTAGCGTTCGCTCTATTGGGAGTAGTTGCAATTTTATGAAATCCTTAATTGAGTCAAACACTTGTGCATTGAGTTCAGGATGGTTAGTATTAACAGTGTCATGACCCCTATGATTCTCTTCCACTGATGCTGCCAGAAGAGAGGAGTCATCCACGTTGTCAGGCAGTGAATGTCTTGTGTTCTTTGAAAGGTTGATACGAGAAGGTTTTTTTGACCTAGTGCGCTTCGGTGGACAGTGCGACTTAGTCTTGGGAATTGGCCTTGCGCCAGCTTGTTTGGAAATGGCACCCTCCTTAGACACCTTCTCAGGTTTTGAGGGGGAAGCTCAACTAATGGTAATGGCAACGGTTGTGACTCTGTCAAAGTTAAAGGTAAGGTTTGAGTGGGGCTAATCACCAGGGTAGGTGTTTTCTCCAAGTCATCCATAGAGGCTTCCCCTAGTGAGAGATGTGTGACAGATAAATCGACGCTCATTGGGATGGTGTGAAGTTCTGCACGGATTTCTTGCAATAATGGGACGTTGGTTTCCTGGTGGATAGGTGTTTTGGCTAAAGCCAGAAGGCCCATAGAGGATCTTCGTGCTGCAGCAAGGTCCTGGGAAACACGTCTTTCAAGCAGTTCAATCCCCTGATTGATAGCGTCGTTAGCTTTAGTAATAAATTGATCAATTGGGCCGATTACTTGACCCACTCCTTGAGCCGTCTTGTTCCTCATAGCCCTGGTAGTCATGTTAGCAGGGTAGCACCCGTGGGTTGATAAGCTAACTAAGTAGTGGTAAAAAACGCCTAATAATAATCAACAGTACGAGGATGAAGATTGAAGAGAGTTGGCCCAGACCAGACTTGCCCAGGCTTGAACGGGCTTAAACGGGCCCGCCCTTGGCCCGGGCTTCGCCCGGGCGTCGACCCGCGATGCGCGTTATGAGCCCTGTTTAAGTAACTGTGATGCGATGTAAGGAAGGGGCGGGGCACTGGGAGGGGGCGCGGCTCACGCGGGAAGAGGAAACAGCTGGTGTTGCTAACGCTGTGCCTCGCAGTCCCGGGGCCGCGCCTCTCACCTCCTCTGCGGCCTCACTTCTCCTCCCTCAGGGTCACAATGTTCTTGGCAAATGAAAGCTACTCCTGTAGCGGTGTCAGGTAGGACTTTGAAACGCTGGAAACGCTGGAAACAACAACCTCTAAGGCGAGCGGCACCCGCGAAGCGGGGGCGGCGAGAGGTTAAATACGCCTTGTAGGGGGCGGGGCACTGGGAGAGGGCGCGGCTCACGCGGGAAGAGGAAACAGCTGGTGTTGCTAACGCTGTGCCTCGCAGTCCCGGGGCCGCGCCTCTCACCTCCTCTGCGGCCTCACTTCTCCTCCCTCAGGGTCACAATGTTCTTGGCAAATGAAAGCTACTCCTGTAGCGGTGTCAGGTAGGACTTTGAAACGCTGGAAACGCTGGAAACAACAACCTCTAAGGCGAGCGGCCCCCGCAAAGCGGGGGCCGCGAGAGAATAAATACGCCTTGTAGGGGGCGGAGCACTGGGAGGGGGCGCGGCTCACGCGGGAAGAGGAAACAGCTGGTGTTGCTAACGCTGTGCCTCGCAGTCCAGGGGCCGCGCCTCTCACCTCCTCTGCGGCCTCACTTCTCCTCCCTCAGGGTCACAATGTTCTTGGCAAATGAAAGCTACTCCTGTAGCGGTGTCAGGTAGGACTTTGAAACGCTGGAAACGCTGGAAACAACAACCTCTAAGGCGAGCGGCACCCGTGAAGCGGGGGCCGCGAGAGGTTAAATACGCCTTGTAGGGGGCGGGGCACTGGGAGGGGGCGCGGCTCAAGCGGGAAGAGGAAACAGCTGGTGTTGCTAACGCTGTGCCTCGCAGTCCCGGGGCCGCGCCTCTCACCTCCTCTGCGGCCTCACTTCTCCTCCCTCAGGGTCACAATGTTCTTGGCAAATGAAAGCTACTCCTGTAGCGGTGTCAGGTAGGACTTTGAAACGCTGGAAACGCTGGAAACAACAACCTCTAAGGCGAGCGGCTCCCGCGAAGCGGGGGCCGCGAGAGGTTAAATACGCCTTGTAGGGGGCGGGGCACTGGGAGGAGGCGCGGCTCACGCGGGAAGAGGAAACAGCTGGTGTTGCTAACGCTGTGCCTCGCAGTCCCGGGGCCGCGCCTCTCACCTCCTCTGCGGCCTCACTTCTCCTCCCTCAGGGTCACAATGTTCTTGGCAAATGAAAGCTACTCCTGTAGCGGTGTCAGGTAGGACTTTGAAATGCTGGAAACGCTGGAAACAACAACCTCTAAGGCGAGCGGCTCCCGCGAAGCGGGGGCCGCGAGAGGTTAAATACGCCTTGTAGGGGGCGGGGCACTGGGAGGGGGCGCGGCTCACGCGGGAAGAGGAAACAGCTGGTGTTGCTAACGCTGTGCCTCGCAGTCCCGTGGCCGCGCCTCTCACCTCCTCTGCGGCCTCACTTCTCCTCCCTCAGGGTCACAATGTTCTTGGCAAATGAAAGCTACTCCTGTAGCGGTGTCAGGTAGGACTTTGAAACGCTGGAAACGTTGGAAACAACAACCTCTAAGGCGAGCGGCCCCCGCGAAGCGGGGGCCGCGAGAGGTTAAATACGCCTTGTAGTGGGCGGGGCACTGGGAGGGGGCGCGGCTCACGCAGGAAGAGGAAACAGCTGGTGTTGCTAACGCTGTGCCTCGCAGTCCCGGGGCCGCGCCTCTCACCTCCTCTGCGGCCTCACTTCTCCTCCCTCAGGGTCACAATGTTCTTGGCAAATGAAAGCTACTCCTGTAGCGGTGTCAGGTAGGACTTTGAAACGCTGGACACGCTGGAAACAACAACCTCTAAGGCGAGCGGCACCCCACAATTAACCACCCCATGAAAGGTTACAAGATAAAACTACAGGTTAATGCCACATGTGACTCCAGCAATGTCATCTATGCTCTAAAATGTCCTTGTGGAAAACTATATATTGGCAAGACGGAAAGAAAAATCAAAACGAGACTCACAGAACACAAGTCTAACATCCGTCTTAAGAACACCAAATCCGCACTGGCAGTACATTTTCATGAGGAGAAACACAACATCTCACAAATGAAATTCATCATACTGGAAACGATCTCAAAATACGAAGGGAGAGATAACACCAAATTTGCAAATTTCTCCTCCAAAGAGAAAACACGTGGATCCAAAAACTGTCAACCCAGAAGCCACTGGGACTAAATGACAGAATTGAACTTTCATGCTACTTATAATGTTGCCCACGGACTGATCTAGTAAATCCTGTGTATTCGGACGAATACGCAATCAGTTTATATTCATGTTTATTACAGTTCCTTTAGAATTGTTAACATCATTGCTTTGTCTTTTATTTGTTTTCACTATTGCACTAACTATAAGAAATACACGCATGTCACCATCAGTACTCATTAGCCACACTGTCACGCTACTCTGAAAACACCACATTGCGTACTGTCCCTTTAACTCACACGGAGCCTGTGTTTGCGCTACACTGTCTCTTTAACACTGAGAGGAGTCTCCTTCTCTTATATACATCACGTGACCCGCGCATTTGAATCGTACGAAACGCGACCAGAGGCGTCTCCGCCCGGATCCGCGTCTTTGATCGGAACGAACCGCTACTTCCAAACAGGTTAGTGATATCTCGCCAGCACCTGGATTTATATCACAGGCGCTCCTCAGTCTTCGCATAGTCATAGTTAATTTACTTGCCATTACCTTCCGTTTTCAGATTCTGAAACCACGAACGTCGTGACTCACGTAAGCACGGTCTAACCGAGTTTACCCATACTTTTCACACGGTAAAAGGGTCTTTTTTAAGGTGAACCCGATCGACCACACTACCCGATCCCCACATCGCCATTATTTTCACTTACAACACCCATCACGTTGGATATCAGATCTCATTGTAATTTTATGTTTTTGATTGTAGAGTCCTTTCCCTGATGAAGGGGTGCTTGATAACCCCGAAATGCATTGGATGTGAATGAAGGATTGTGTTATATGATGAAAATGAGCAATGTTATTTGATACAAAGTGAGATCAAAGCTAAAAAATCTTGATGGAAAATTAAACATTTCAAATGATCATCAAAATTGAGTGAACCCTTTGTGTTTTAGAAGGGGTAATTGTGTGCATACAAGGATGGGACCAGTGGCTCACTGGCCCCACTCTTCTTCATTGTTATAACTAACGTCGAGGGACGCCTGACGTTACTTGTATGGCACCTTGAAAAACAGACAAAACTTTCTTTGAAGTAAGCTGTGCGCCAGCTCTACCAGTACTACTGTTTCAAATTTTCGCGCCCACATCAGGGCAGGCAGCACGCAAACCAACTCAACATGAGCAATTTTTAAGAGATCTCGAAAAGCACTGAGGCCAGAGCCTCCACCTTTGCCTTCAAACCAGACGAGGCAGACCGTATCTACGCACTGATTAGGGAAGAAAATGCACAGGAAACAACTACTCGCTCCAAAGAGCAACATATAAGACAATTAATCTATCTAAGCAAGAGAAAGATCAATCAACAATTACACGCGAGCACACTCGTAAAATACCATCGGAACCAACGCATACCAAGGGGCCTAAGGATTGCTTTAAAACCATCACTCTGCAAAAATTCTAAAAAGTTTCAGGAAAGATGGTTTGAAATTCTTAACAAATGTTCATTGGACCTTATTCTCCTAATTATCGAAGAACTATCTGGAATATTGGGAGAACTTACTAGGGAAATAGACGAGACGTCCACAGAACTATCTAAAATGCTATCCGAAGCAGAACTTAAAACCATACTGGATAACATTCAAACCCAATTGGACAAACACACTAGTGAGATTAACGAGCGCAAAATCCGCAAATATAAAAGGGATACCCTTGACTATAGACTCGGAGAGGTCTACACATGGGCCGAAATCTATGCTCAGAAGAGACGTAATAGACCCTACACTTCACAAACAGAGACTTCATCATCAGATAGTGACCAGAGTCAAAGAACTAGAAGAACCCAACCCACTCCTAAAGATTCAGAGACGACCCAGGCACAACAACCAACCACCAGCCTACAAGTTGATACAAACCCTTTTTTAGAACAAGGTCAAACACAAAAAGGAGACCCAGGAGAGGACAGAACAAAAGAAAAAGAGAAAGACAAAGAGCCACCCAACACGAGGAGCGTTACAGGAACCGCCAAGGACAAGAATGGGAAGAAAACACCGAACACTTAGTTATTAACATCAGTGATTACCAGCTCACGGACCATGAGTGTCGACTACTACAGAAAGGAACTTCGTTTGTACCAACTACTAATTCTAACAATTTAGAACTTGAAGTTAGTTTTTTCAAACTCATGCGGAAGCTCCGACTACGCCACTTCTTCGACAACGTGCTACCACCACAAACAAGAGATGAAGAGGATCAACTACTAGGGTTAAGACCACAGAGTACCTTCCAATCACCAATCAGCCATAAAACACTGGATCTATTCGAAAATAGAGTCAAACAAGACTTACACAAAATCAAACACATCAATAAAAAATCCAGGAATATAACACAGAAGGATTGGAGCACCCTGAAAAACATATCATCAAATGAACAAATCAGATGTATGAAAGCAAATAAGGGCGGTGCCCTAATTATCATGAACACAAATATGTATGAATCCAAAGTGTTGCAACATATTAATGACACGACAACATACATGAAACTTGACAAGAATCCTACAACAGAATACAAACAGACCTTGCGATGCATCTTGGATAAAGCACATGAAACTGGAACCATAACAGAGAAAACTAAAAACTTCCTCATCAAAACCAACCCAAAGAGTCCAACCCTGAGAATGGTTCCAAAAATTCATAAAAACCTTTGGGACCCCCCCATGAGACCAATAGTCTCTACATGTAGGAGTCTCCATGAACCGATAGGTCAACTGCTCGACAAATATCTACAACCATTGGTACAGGCTATGAGAACCTACACTAAAGACACGACACATTTCATTTCTAAACTCACGAGCCTAAACATTGACCCCACGGATAACCTAATTCTGTGCACAGCGGATGTTCGATCCCTCTATACCTCAATACCCCACTCCTTGGGTATCGAAGCAATAGAACAAGCTTTGCTGACCTCGGAAATTGAGATACCGTTTCAAACGTTCCTCATGGAACTTATGCTTTTCACACTATACCAAAGCTACTTCAGATACCAAGATACATGGTACCAACAACTTGTGGGAATGGCTATGGGCAATTCAGCGGCACCAGCGTATGCTAATATTTTCATGCATTATTTCGAAGAGACACACATATTCAGTAATAAACTATGGACGGACCACATGCTACTCTTCACAAGATACATAGACGATATCTTTATCGTATGGAAGAATACCAAAGAAGAACTCCAAAATCGGCTCACGGCATTTAATCAGATTGATGAACGGATACAACTAACGTGGGAGATATCGGAAGAAAGTGTTAACTTCCTGGATGTTAGTCTCCATCAAGGATCAAGGATTTGAAACAGACTTATTCACCAAACCGACTGATAGGAACAACATGCTCCACTATACCAGTTTCCATGAACCAAACTTGAAGACACACTTACCATTTTCCCAAATGGCACGCGCTAAAAGAATCACATCAAACCCAGCAAAAACCACACAAAGAATTCAAGAGATTGCCACTAAATTTCGCAAGAGAGGGTATCCAGAAAATATCATTAGAGATTCCACACAAAAGATCAACAACATAGACAGACAAGAACTATTACAACCCAGTCACAAAAGACAACAGACCCGCATTGTGGTCGTCTCAAAATTCTCAACAGCCACCAATAAATTCAAACGGATTATACTCCAACATTGGTCTTTGTTGAACTTGGAGCCAGACTTCAATCAAATTTTTATGGAACCCCCACTATTTGCATTCACCAGAGCACGGAATTTGGGAGAATTAGTACAATACAAACCCACCACAACTACCAACTACTCAGGAACCAAACCATGTCTCAATTGTGGAAACTGCAATAGTATTATCCGAGGAAACACAATTAACCACCCCATGAAAGGTTACAAGATAAAACTACAGGTTAATGCCACATGCGACTCCAGCAATGTCATCTATGCTCTAAAATGTCCTTGTGGAAAACTATATATTGGCAAGACGGAAAGAAAAATCAAAACGAGACTCACAGAACACAAGTCTAACATCCGTATTAAGAACACCAAATCCGCATTGGCAGTACATTTTCATGAGGAGAAACACAACATCTCACAAATGAAATTCATCATACTGGAAACGATCTCAAAATACGAAGGGAGAGATAACACCAAATTTCTCCTCCAAAGAGAAAACACGTGGATCCAAAAACTGTCAACCCAGAAGCCACTGGGACTAAATGACAGAATTGAACTTTCATGCTACTTATAATGTTGCCCACGGACTGATCTAGTAAATCCTGTGTATTCGGACGAATACGCAATCAGTTTATATTCATGTTTATTACAGTTCCTTTAGAATTGTTAACATCATTGCTTTATCTTTTATTTGTTTTCACTATTGCACTAACTATAAGAAATACACGCATGTCACCATCAGTACTCATTAGCCATACTGTCACGCTACTCTGAAAACACCACATTGCGTACTGTCCCTTTAACTCACACGGAGCCTGTGTTTGCGCTACACTGTCTCTTTAACACTGAGAGGAGTCTCCTTCTCTTATATACATCACGTGACCCGCGCATTTGAATCGTACGAAACGCGACCAGAGGCGTCTCCGACCGGATCCGCATCTTTGATCGGAACGAACCGCTTCTTCCAAACAGGTTAGTGATATCTCGCCAGCACCTGGATTTATATCACAGGCGCTCCTCAGTCTTCGCATAGTCATAGTTAATTTACTTGCCATTACCTTCTGTTTTCAGATTCTGAAACCACAAACGTCGTGACTCATGTAAGCACGGTCTAACAGAGTTTACCCATACTTTTCACACGGTAAAAGGGTCTTTTTTAAGGTGAACCCGATCGACCACACTACCCGATCCCCACATCGCCATTATTTTCACTTACAACACCCATCACGTTGGATATCAGATCTCATTGTAATTTTATGTTTTTGATTGTAGAGTCCTTTCCCTGATGAAGGGGTGCTTGATAACCCCGAAATGCATTGGATGTGAATGAAGGATTGTGTTATATGATGAAAATGAACAATGTTATTTGATACAAAGTGAGATCAAAGCTAAAAAATCTTGATGGAAAATTAAACATTTCAAATTATCATCAAAATTGAGTGAACCCTTTGTGTTTTAGAAGGGGTAATTGTGTGCATACAAGGATGGGACCAGTGGCTCACTGGCCCCACTCTTCTTCATTGTTATAACTAACGTCGAGGGACGCCTGACGTTACTTGTATGGCACCTTGAAAAACAGACAAAACTTTCTTTGAAGTAAGCTGTGCGCCAGCTCTACCAGTACTACTGAACCGAGATTAAGGCATAAAAGTTCATCGCGGGAATAAGAGTAAGAAGTTACATCTTGGTTCCGAGAGGCAGAACTTCCGGCGCCCGGCGCATCCTGTGCGCGAACGGGCGCAAACGGGCTTACCTCTGGCGCACCTCCGGCGCTCCGCCGGCGCGCCCGCTGCGCGCCTACGCTGCACGCTTTAGGGGTGTCCATCATATATAGCCATATACGCAAGAGTCCTGTAGTGCGATCACTAGCCCCCCAACCAAGATGGAGCCAGCAATTCGGCACTCCCTGGTTCCCTCACTCACCCAAGATGGCAGCTACCAACACCGCAGCGCGATGTCCCCAGGAGCCCTAAGGTGCCCTGAAGCGCTCGAATTCCCGCAAAGTGCGGAATGAGGTCACAATTATAGTGCGGGTAAGAGTGGTACTAATAACACGCTATGAGAGAGGTAGCGCCTAGCGCCAAGATCGACAGCGCGAGCGCGCAGTAAAGTAGATTAATTTTAAAATAATTAAAACAGCAATGCGGCAATAGATTCTGCAGCGCGCAATGGTCATGTAAGTCTGACCTGTCGATGGGGAAGTTCTGCTTTTATGCACTTCCAGACGCAAGAGTCCTGTAGTGCGATCACTAGCCCCCCAACCAAGATGGCGCCAGCAATTCGGCACTCCGACCAGTACTACTGAACCGAGATTAAGGCATAAAAGTTCATCGCGGGAATAAGAGTAAGAAGTTACATCTTGGTTCCGAGAGGCAGAACTTCCGGCGCCCGGCGCATCCTGTGCGCGAACGGGCGCAAACGGGCTTACCTCTGGCGCACCTCCGGCGCTCCGCCGGCGCGCCCGCTGCGCGCCTACGCTGCGCGCTTTAGGGGTGTCCATCATATATAGCCATATACGCAAGAGTCCTGTAGTGCGATCACTAGCCCCCCAACCAAGATGGAGCCAGCAATTCGGCACTCCCTGGTTCCCTCACTCACCCAAGATGGCGGCTACCAACACCGCAGCGCGATGTCCCCAGGAGCCCTAAGGTGCCCTGAAGCGCTCGAATTCCCGCAAAGTGTGGAATGAGGTCACAATTATGGTGCGGGTAAGAGTGGTACTAATAACACGCTATGAGAGAGGTAGCCCCTAGCGCCAAGATCGACAGCGCGAGCGCGCAGTAAAGTAGATTAATTTTAAAATAATTAAAACAGCAATGCAGCAATAGATTCTGCAGCGCGCAATGGTCATGTAAGTCTGCGATATGCGATAATAATACATAATAAAATATCATATAAAACTTACCTTGGCTTCCCACGCTGACTCCCGAGTCTTCCGACTTCCGACTCCCGCCGTCCTGGAATTTGAATGCGTCTGACGTGGTCTGGGCTCTCGTCAACAGGAAGGCTGCAGGCAACCTCCCTCCCCTCCACCGCAGCCAGCACCGATTGGTTCGGATGGCTGCCCCAACAGCGTCATTTCTCTCAGTCTGTATGCTGCAGAGAACGGAGAGGAGGAAGAGGAGTACTTAATCGCTGTATCCTATCTACTTTATCAGAGAGCATTGCAGTGCATTCCTAGCTTCAGTTAAATCTGTTTGCATCTGAACAATAACCCTCATTAAATCATCCATGGTGGCCATAATGTCAAAACTCTCAGACCGGGAGGAATATTATTCGTGGGCTCACTATTCTGTCAGGTTGCTTCTTCCTCAGGGTCTGGAGTGATGATATAAGGGGCCCACCTCTCAATACCTCCAACTCTGATTGTAATGATTACACAGAGTATTGAAGTGATTAAGCGGGGGGAAAGGGAATTAGGAAGGGAACAGCTGGGAAGGAGATCTGAAAAGGAAAAGTTACTCGCAAACAAAAATACACGCACTTTCCTTCGCACAAAGACGTAAATTTGGACATCAGATTCTGTCCTTCACTCAGGAACTAGCTTAAGAGCTTCGTGGCTTGCGTTTATTCAGACAATCAGACTCTTAGTTGACCTTTCTTAGATCCGCTATATTGTGGCGATAATACTTCACTTCAGTATCAACTGCTCAAAGGCATAAGCGGCAGAATTTGGTTTAGGTCTTTCTATGACTAGGTTTTCAATCACCTAAACAATCAGTGTCTTATATTTCCTTATTTTATGTGACTTAAAAGTGTTCACAAAAACATTCATGGAACTACTATAGAGCAAGAATCGCACTCGTGAATATGGTAATGAGCTAGAGAAAGCATGCATAGAATTTCTACTGAACAAGAATCACACTCGTGAATAAGGTAAATGATCTTGAAAATCAAATTGAATGTTCCTAATAAATCACTGAAATGGTTTTAACAAGATTCTCAATCTTACCTGTAGAGCGGACCTCTGTCTCCTTTCTCTCACTCTGCTCCTTCAATCGTTTTTCTATCCTTTCTATCTTTCACCTTTCTGCATCTTTGCTCTTTTGTGCGTTATTTCTGCCCATTTTCCCTTTCTCTCCCTCTGCTCCTTCACTCGTTTTTCTACCCTTTCTATCTTTCACCTTTCTGCACCTCTGCTCTTTTGTGCCTTATTTCTGCCCATTTTCCCTTTCTCTCCCTCTGCTCCTTCACTCGTTTTCACTCGTTTTTCTACCCTTTCCATCTTTCACCTTTCTGCCCTTTTCTGCATCTCTGCTCTTTTGTGCCTTATTTCTGCTTATTTTCCCTTTTTTCTTTATCCCTTCTTTCCTCCCTTTACCTTTCCCCGCCGCTGCTGCCCCTGCGGCCCTTCCCCCCCCCCTAGCGCGACCGGCACAATCCAGCTCTTCTCCCCGCTCCCACCTCCCAGCTGTCCAGCCCTCCCCGACCCCTACTTAATGGCGGCCACTGGTGCACCGAAGGCGCGTCAAAGGCAAGCATGTCTGCGCCCATCCGCGACCAGCACCAGGAACCCTGGACCTCCGCCCCGCCAACGCTACGACCCAGCAGCACTCCACGCACTCAACCAAGGCTGCAACAACAACTACAAGCTAGCATCACCAGCCGACACCCATGGACCCTTCAGCTGTCACCGCTGCCGGCACACCTGCAGCACCGCCAAGAACACGGATCCAGCACAACCCGCCCCCAAGAACACAACCGAACCGAAGACCCTGCAATGCATCCTCCTCAACGTCAGATCCCTCCACAAACACGCCACAGAAATCTGGGACCTCCTCGACAGCACCACCCCGGACGTAGCATTCTTCACCGAAACCTGGACCAACACCACCTCGGGACCAGACATCGCCATCGCCATCCCCCAAGGATACAAGATCTCCAGGAAGGACCGCCCCACCCACCCAGGAGAAGGAATCGCCATCGTCCACGAATCCAGCCTCCGCCTGAGCACACACCCTGACGAGTCCACAAAACTGATGGAACACCTTCACTTCAAGATACTGGCCAGCCCCACCGCCGCCCTCCGAGGAACCCTCATCTACCGACCCCCTGGACCCCGCGGACCCTTCGCCAACTCCATCACGGACATTATCTCCCTGCAGGCCATCGCATCCACCAACTACACCCTGCTGGGAGACCTCAACTTCCACCTCGACAATCAACTGGACCCCAACACCACATGCCTCCTGGACAACCTCCACAACATTGGACTCGGGCAGATCGTGACAGAGCCAACGCACTCAGCAGGACACACCCTCGACACCCTCTTCACTACAGGAAACTCCATCACCTTCAGCCACACCACCGAACTCCCATGGACCGACTATCGTTGCGTCCACTTCACCTTCAGAACACACACCATCCACAGACACCAGCACCTGCTTCCAGAAAGAAACTGGACCAAAATCACCAACGACCAGCTCACCTCCTCACTCAACAACTCCACCCCAACCATCGCGGAAAACGACGACCCCAACACCGCAGCTCGAACCCTGCATAGATGGATCTCGGACAGCACCAACACCATAGCCCCCCTCAAGAAAAACAACAATACCCGTGCCAAAAAAGCCAGATGGTTTACCACCGAACTTCGAGAGTCCAGGCGCACATGCCGCCGCCTCGAAAAGGCCTGGAGAAACACCAAATCCACAGAAGCCCACAACAACTTCAGAGCCACCACCAACGCCCACCATCAACTCATCAGAGAAACGAGGAAAAAAGCGATTGAAGACAGAATCTCCACCCACGCACACACCAGCAAGGAACTCTTCAGCATCATCAAGGAGTTCGCCCAACCCACCAGCGAGTCTACAGAAATCCCTCCCTCACAAGACCTCTGCGACAAACTCAACACCTTTTTCCACCACAAAATCAAGAGCATCTACGACAACTTCGACAAAGACAACCAACACACTGAACCCTCACGAACCACAACCGACACCCGGAAACCAGCGATTGATGACTGGACAGCCCTCACCATCGAAGACACACTGAAGACAATGAAGTCAATCCACTCAGGGGCCCCCACGGACCCCTGCCCCCACCACATCTTCAACAGAGCCACCGATACCATCGCACCCATGCTCCACCACATCATCAACCGCTCCCTGGCGACCGCCTCGTTCCCCGACGACTGGAAACACGGCGAGGTCAACCCCCTCCTAAAGAAACCCTCAGCGGACCCCACTGACCTCAAAAACTACAGACCCATCTCCCTGCTCCCTTTCCCAGCGAAAGTAATCGAGAAAGCCATCAACAGCCAACTCGCCACATTCATTGAAGAACACAACATCCTCGACTCCTCCCAATCCGGCTTCAGAAAAAACCACAGTACGGAAACCGCCCTCCTCGCTGCAACAGACGACATCCGCACCCAACTGGACAAAGGAGAAACAGTAGCCCTCATCCTCCTAGACCTATCAGCGGCGTTCGACACAGTCTCCCACTGCACCCTAATACGCAGACTCTACGACGCAGGAATCCAGGACAAGGCCGTCGACTGGATCTGCTCCTTCCTCTCCGGCAGGACGCAACGGGTCAGACTCCCCCCTTTCCTCTCAGACCCCACACCTACCACCTGCGGAGTCCCCCAGGGCTCCTCCCTCAGCCCGACGCTCTTCAACGTCCACATGGCTCCACTTGCCCCCATCGTCAGAACCTACGGACTCAACATCGTGTCATACGCAGACGACACCCAGCTCATCCTCTCCCTATCCAACGAGCCCAACACCACCAGACGCAACTTTCGAGAAGGCATGGAAGCCGTCGCCAAATGGATGAAAAACAGCTGCCTACAACTAAACACCAACAAAACAGAAGTACTCATCATGGGCCCAAACCCCGACGCCTGGAGCGACACCTGGTGGCCCACCGCCCTCGGAAACCCGCCAACCCCCACAGACCACGCACGCAACCTGGGAATCATCCTGGACTCCGAGCTCAAAATGGACCGCCAGATCAACTCTGTCTCATCTTCCTGCTTCCACACCCTCCGCTTCCTTTGTAAGACCTTCAAATGGATCCCACTCGATCACCGAAAGACAGTCACTCACGCCCTGGTCACCAGCAGACTCTACTACGGCAACACACTCTACGCCGGAATAAACAAAAACCTCATCCGCAAGCTACAGAACATCCAGAACGCCGCCGCAAGACTGGTCCTCAACCTGCCAAAACACTGCCACATCTCCCAGCACCGGCACACACTCCACTGGCTCCCCGTCGAGGCGAGAATCACCTTTAAGATGCTCACCCACGCACACAAGGCCCTCCATGGCACCGTACCAGCATACCTGAACAGCCGGCTCAAATTCCAGGCACCCCAAAGGACCCTACGATCAGCCCAGCTCTCCTAAGCCGTGGTCCCCTGCACCAGAAAGACCTTCTCCTTCCTCGCGGCCAAAGCATGGAACGCGCTTCCGCTCCACCTCAGACAGACAATATCGCTCCCCATCTTCGCAAGAAACCTCAAAACCTGGTTCTTCGGCAGACCCCCTCCTTGTTGGAATGGAACCTGCACCACCCCACCCCTAGCGCCTTGAGACCCTTACGGGTGAGTAGTTGCGCTTTAACAAACTCCTGATTGATGGATTGACTCTACTTCTGAATCTGGGTTAGTGACAGGTAATCCCCCCAAAAGCTAGCCTCACCGGGAGCCCATCAAGAAGAGAAGTCTCCGCAGATTCTAAACTCCTCCTGCAGCTCAGCGAGCGTTGTAGCAGTCTTCAGGCACCCAGAACTCTCCACCGATCAAAAGAAGAAAGCTGGGCTCGCAGAGAAACGGAGCCCCAAGATCCTCTTCCTCCTTCACCAAAAGACGCTGAATAGTGAGCACGGGGAACTGGGCGCGGCAGCTGACATCATCGTAGGCACGCCCCGTGCCAAACCTCACGCATCTCGCGTGAGGTGCCGAGCCTCACGCATCTCGCGTGAGGTGCCGAGCCTCACGCATCTCGCGTGAGGTGCCGAACCTCACACATCACGCGTGAGATGCCGAACCTCACGCATCTCGCGTGAGGTAAAAACCTCACGCATCTCGCGCGAGGTGCCGAACCTCACGCATCTCGCGTGAGGTGCCGAACCGCACGCATCTCGAGTGAGGTGCTAAACCTCATGCATCTCGCGTGAGTTACCGAACCTCACGCATCTCGCGTGAGGTGCCAAACTTCACGCATCTCGCGTGAGGTGCCAAACTTCACGCATCTCGCGCGAGATGCCGAACCTCACGCATCTCGCATGAGGTGCCAAACCTCCCGCATCTCGCGTGAGATGCCGAACCTCACGCATCTCGCGTGAGGTGCCAAACCTCACGGATCTCGCGTGAGGTGCCAAACCTCACGCATCACGCGTGAGGTGCCGAACCTCATGCATCTCGGGTGCTGGGCCAAACCTCACGCATCTCGGGTGAGGTTCCAAACCTCACGCATCTCGCATGAGGTGCCAAACCTCACGCACCTCACGTGAGGCGCCAAACCTCATGCATCTCGCGTGAGATACCGAATCTCACGCATCTCGCTTGACATACCGAATCTCACGCATCTCGCGTGAGGTGCCAAACCTCACGCATCTCGTGAGTGTCTGGCGCGGTAGTAAATGTCCTCCCATTCTTTGTTGCGCAGAGTCTGCCCCAGTTCCCTCTCCCATCTAGCCCGTCCTGCATTATAAGTCAAGTCAAGTCAAGTCATTAAATTTATATAGCGCGCTACATACCCAGAGGGTCTCAAGGCGCTTGAAGAAGGGTGGGGAATTACTTGTCGAATATCCACGTTTTAAGTTGTTTTCTGAAAGCAAGGTGGTTCTGAGTAAGGCGAAGGTGAGTGGGAAGTGAGTTCCAGGTTTTAGCTGCCAGGTAGGAAAAGGATCTACCTCCCATGGTGGTTTTGTATATGCGAGGTACAGTGGCAAGGGCTTGGTTGGAGGATCGTAGCTGGCGGGGGGGTGTAGAAGGATAGTCGTGTGTTAAGGCATTCGGGTCCGATTTCGTAGAGTGCTTTGTGTGCGTGGGTTAGGAGCCGGAAAGTAATTCTCTTATTGACGGGGAGCCAGTGGAGGTTTTTCAGGTGACCAGAGATGTGTTCTTTACGCGGGATGTCTAATATGAGTCTGGCTGAAGCGTTCTGGATGCGTTGGAGTTTTTTCTGGAGTTTTGCGGTGGTGCCGGCGTAAAGTGTGTTTCCGTAGTCCAGGCGGCTCGTGACCAGTGCGTGGGTGACCGTTTTTCTAGTTTCGGCGGGGATCCAGCTAAATGTTTTTTTGAGCATGCGAAGAATGTTGAAGCAAGATGAAGAAACGGCGTTGACTTGTCTGTTCATCGAGAGTGAGGAATCTAGAATGACGCCCAGGTTCCGTGCGTGGTCCGTCGGGGTGGGAGCTTTTCCAAGGGCCTCTGGCCACCATGAGTCATCCCAGGCGGAGGGGGAGGTGCCTAGGATGAGGACTTCTGTTTTGTCTGAGTTCAGTTTCAGACGGCTGTGCTTCATCCATTCGGCTACTTCTTTCATTCCTTCGTGCAGGTTGGTTTTGGCGGTGTTAGGGTCTCTGGTGAGTGATAGGATAAGTTGGGTGTCGTCGGCGTAGGAGATGATGTTGAGGTTGTGTTGGCGTGCGATGACCGCGAGGGGGCTCATGTAAACGTTGAAGAGGGTGGGGCTGAGTGAAGATCCTTGTGGTACTCCGCAGATGACTTCAGTGGCTTCTGATTTGAATGGTGGAAGACGGACTCTCTGGGTTCTTCCGGTGAGGAACGAGGTGATCCAGTCCAATGCTTTTCCTTGGATTCCGACGTTTCTGAGGCGTTGTAAAAGGGTGCTATGACAGACGGTGTCGAAGGCTGCGGAGAGGTCGAGGAGGATGAGGGCGACTGTGTCTCCATTGTCCAGTAGAGTACGAATGTCGTCTGTTGCTGCGATGAGGGCGGTTTCAGTGCTGTGTTTGGCTCGGAAGCCGGATTGTGAGGAGTCGAGGGATTTGTTGGTTTCGAGGAATGCAGCGAGCTGGTTGTTGACCGCTTTCTCGATGACTTTGGCCGGGAATGGAAGGAGTGAGATAGGGCGGTAGTTTTTGAGTTCGGTGGGGTCAGCTGTGGGTTTCTTCAGGAGGGCGCTGAGTTCGGCGTGTTTCCAGCTTTCCGGGAAGGATGCGGAGTTGAGGGAGCAGTTGATGACGTCTCGAAGGTGTGGTGCTATAATGGAGTCTGCTTTGTTAAAGATGTGGTGAGGGCATGGGTCTGTGGGGGATCCTGAATGGATAGAGTTCATCAGACGGATGGTGTCCTCAGTGGAGATTGGCTTCCAGTCATTGAGGGTGTTCAGGGAGGGTGGGGGTCCTGCAGGGGGATGGGTGGGTTGGTCTTCGGGTCGGTTGTCGAAGCTGTTGTGGATGTCTGCAATTTTGTTGTGGAAGAATGAGGCTAGGGAGTCGCAGAGGGCTTGAGAGGGGGTGATGTCGTTGGAGTTGGCCGAGGGGTTGGTAAATTCCTTGACGATGTTGAATAGTTCCTTGCTGTTGTGGGCATTGTTATCTAGTCGGTCCTTGAAAGCGGCTTTCTTGGCATTCCGGATCAGTTGGTGGTGTATGCGGGTGGCGTTTTTGAAGGCGTCCTTGGTGCTGGTGGATGGGTCTTTTTTCCAGGCCTTCTCAAGGGAGCGACAGAGTTTCTTGGATTTCTTAAGATCGTCGTTGAACCAGGAGGCCTTCTTGCTGCCTAGTTTGATTTGTCGTTTTTTCAGTGGTGCTAGGATGTTGGCGCTGTTGGATAACCATTAGGTGAGGTTTGTGGCTGCTTGGTCTGGGTTAGAGGAGAGGGCTGGGGGGTTTTGAAGAAGCGATGAGGAGATCTGGTCGATGGAGATTTTGTTCCAGTTTCTTTGCAGAGTGGGTTGGGGGTGGTTGTTGGAAGTGGACTTGTTGTAGTTAAAGTGAACGCAGCTGTGGTCAGTCCAAAGGAGAGCTGTGGTGTGGCTGAAGGAAACATGTTTGCTGGAGGTGAAAATAGGGTCGAGTGTGTGACCTGCGATGTGGGTGGGGCTAGTGACAAGTTGTTTAAGTCCGAGGTTGGTGAGGTTATCCAAAAGGGTGGTGGTGTTGCTGTCGTTGCTTTTTTCAAGACGAAAATTGAGGTCTCCCAATAGAATGTAGTCCTTGGAGGGGAGTGCGTGTGGGGTAATAAAGTCAGTGATGTCTTCACTGAATTGTGCTCGGGGTCCTGGAGGCCTGTAGAGAAGGGTGCCTCTGAGTGTGGTCTTGGGGTCGGTGTGGATCTGGAAGTGGAGGTGTTCAGAGTTGGCGAGATTGACGTCTGAGCTGGTTGAGATGCGAATGGATTTCTTATGGACGATAGCGATGCCTCCTCCTGTGTGGCCGGTACGGTCCTTCCGGATGATCTTGTATTCTTCTGGGATGGCAATAGTGATGTCTGGGGCTGAGGAGGCGTTCATCCATGTTTCAGTTAGGAAGGCGACGTCCGGAGAGATGGTGTCTAGTAGATTCCAGAGGTCAATGGCGAGTCTGTGGACCGAGCGGGTGTTGAGCAGGATGCATTGTAGGTGGTTGGGGTTGGATACCTGTTGTGTGTTCGTAGATGAGGAGTTGTTCTTGGTGCCGTCGAACTTGCAGGAGTTGCAGGAAAAGGGTCCATGGGTGTGTCCGGGGGCGGCTTGGACGCAGTTGGGGAGTCGGCCGGGGTTAAGGGCTAGGAGGGTGGAGGCATCGTACGTAGTGCGGGAGGGGTGGACAATACGAGGACCAGGGGGTCTGGCGCTGGGCGCGGTCCAGGCGCGGCACCTTCGGCGCGGATTGGGCGCGAACGCTGCGCGTGTACGCTGCACGCATGGGCTACTGTCATATATGGATGGTGGGAAGGGGGAGGGGCGAGGGCTGTTCGGCTGGGAGGCGGGGCGGGCTCACGAGGAGGCAGATGTCAGACAACAACAAAATAAACAAAATGGCAGCGGGGGGGAGGGCAGAGCACAGCGCCGGCGGTAAACGCGCACTTAAGTAAAATCAATATCAGCGGAAGCGAGGCGAAGCAGCGCCCAGTGTCCTACAGTGAAAACAGGCTTTACAATGCAATGCAGTTTAATCACAAGCGAGGCGAAGCAGCGCCCAGTGCCCTACAGTGAAAACAGGCTTTACAATGCAATGCAGTTTAATCACAAGCAAGGCGAAGCAGCGCCCGGTGCCCTACAGTACACGCAAGCTATACAATGCAATGCAATTAAATCACAAGCGAGGCAAAGCAGCAATGCAATTAAATCACAAGCGAGGCAAAGCAGCGCCCAGTGCACAACGATACCAGGAATCACCAGGGAGGCTGGGGAGCGACCTCTCAGCAAGTAGCACTGAGGGGATCACAGCACTTCCAGGAACGGGAGTGCTGTAAATGCAAAGTGGGAGGGCTGTTCAGCTGGGAGGCAGGGCGGGCTCACGAGGACGCAGACCTCGGACAACAACAAAATAAACAAAATGGCAGCGGGGGGGAGGGCAGAGCACAGCGCCGGCGGTAAACGCGCACTTAAGTAAAATCAATATCAGCGGAAGCGAGGCGAAGCAGCGCCCAGTGTCCTACAGTGAAAACAGGCTTTACAATGCAATGCAGTTTAATCACAAGTGAGGCGAAGCAGCGCCCAGTGCCCTACAGTGAAAACAGGCTTTACAATGCAATGCAGTTTAATCACAAGCGAGGCGAAGCAGCGCCCGGTGCCCTACAGTACACGCAAGCTATACAATGCAATGCAATTAAATCACAAGCGAGGCAAAGCAGCAATGCAATTAAATCACAAGCGAGGCAAAGCAGCGCCCAGTGCACAACGATACCAGGACTCGCCAGGGAGGCTGGGGAGCGACCTCTCAGCAAGTAGCACTGAGGGGATCACAGCACTTCCAGGAACGGGAGTGCTGTAAATGCAAAGTGGGAGGGCTGTTCAGCTGGGAGGCGGGGCGGGCTCACAAGGACGCAGACCTCGGACAACAACAAAATAAACAAAATGGCAGCGGGGGGGAGGGCAGAGCACAGCGCCGGCGGTAAACGCGCACTTAAGTAAAATCAATATCAGCGGAAGCGAGGCGAAGCTGCGCCCAGTGTCCTACAGTGAAAACAGGCTTTACAATGCAATGCAGTTTAATCACAAGCGAGGCGAAGCAGCGCCCAGTCCCCTATCTGTCCAAGAGGAGCCGATATATGTCTGAAATGAGTCGCTTATCTGTGGTGCGCGAGAGAAGCCAGTATTCATATTTACTGAGCTTGCGTGTAGCGTCTCCACGGATCTGGGGTTGAAGCGCCCAATGTCGGACCTGTAGACACCTAAGGCGTTCAGCCTCCGGGAGGTCATAGGTCTTCCAGAATTCCTCAAAAGGCATCACTCCCGCACCTGAATACATGTGAAAGAGGCATCGGCATCCTCCTGGGCGCCACCGTGCAAAGGCCTGGACATCCCTACCCGGGCCGAAGTCAGGGTTTTCTAACAGGGGTGTGAGGGGAGACGGGAAGGTCGTCAGGTCGTGTAAGACGCATGTTCGATCCCATACCTCTAGCGGTACCCTTGTGACGAAGGAGGCGTATAGGTTAGGGGGCCGGTGTTGTCGCCGCAGGAAAGGCACCTCCTGGAGTGGACGCCCTGTGACCGTTTGGTCCTGGAAGAACCAATGGCGCTCCGATTCCCATTTGCTCCATTCCACTAGGGTTCTGAGTTGGGTCGCCTGGTAATAGTGACGCAAATCTGGCAGGCCCAGCCCACCACTCTCCGGGGGAAGCATCGCTAGCCTCAGCTTGAGTCTCGGCCGTTTCCCGTTCCACACAAACTGAGCCAGCTCCGATTGCGTGCGGCGAATCCATCCCTCCGGGGGACGGAGCGGGCTAGCCCGAAAAACGTATAAAACTTGCGGGAGGATTGTCATCTTTACTGCTGTCACTCGGCCCAGCCAAGATAGTGGGAGGTGCCGCGGGGGCGTGGCTTGGAAGTCGAAGGAAATGGCGGCGTGAGCTCGGAGCTCCGCGCCTACTCCCCACGTTTATCCTGTCGAGCGGAGCTGAAGAGCCCGGGACGGCCCCTGAAAAGAGGGGGCTTGATGTGGAGCTCGGTGCGCACGAGTGGAAACGGCGACAGGCCGACAGCCTGAGCACGGACGCCGCAGATCGGAGCTGGCTGGGCCGGGCTTGATGTGCGGAGGCTCTCAAGATGGCGGCCGTGCAGTAATCCCGACCGAGAGGACGAGAGTCCGGCGCTCTGCCGAGCAAAGACCCAACAGCCGGATGCTGTCGCTGCCCGAGGAGTGCTGACTAGGAGGTGCCCCAGGGAGCTGAGTACCGGAGGGCCCCCCGCCGGCTGCAAGCGCTGACGCGAGAAACAGCGGGAGCGAATGGCGGAGAGACCCGGATGACTGCTCCAAGCTGAGGGGGACCAGCCGGAGGAGCACAGCCCCGAGATCGGGGTGAGGACGGAGAGTGAGCGGTAGGGGCGTGTCAGAGGGCGTCTACCCCGAGTCCTTCCCACAGTGAGAGGGCGAAAGAGAAGACCGGCCCCGGAAAGCGAGGCGGGAGGGCAGATTAGTGGTGCCCGTGCCCCGGGGGGACCTGGCGGTTCCGAGGCGCTGGACAGAGAACCGGGCGGCGCAAAGACTACAAGAGGAGCTGGGGCAGCAGCTGAAAGAACCGCGAGGTGCATCATTGACCTGCCTGGACCTGCGGAGCGGTACTGGATGCTGCGCAGAGGCCCTTGTCCAGACCCGAATTGTTCACTCCTAGACGCTCCGCGCAGTAAAGCGGCCAACATAGGGCCACCGGAGCGCGAGGACTGAAAGTATTGGGCGGTAACTCCGCGGCGACCCGGACCAAGGGCTGACTGGAAGCGCGGCGTTCCCACAGGGAGGCCCCATTGCCGGAGGGGAAATCTGCAGAGTAGCAGGAGGCTTACTGGGCGAACGAACGCCGGCTGTGGACTGGCAACCTGGGCGCTGAGCAGAATGGGGAAGCCGAAAGGTAAGCCGGAGGGAGCGGCGAGTTCTGACGGGGCGGAGGGAGACCCTGTGGAACCCTCAGAACTGCATCGACTGCAGGACCGCATCCTGGAGGCCATAACGGCCACGCGGGACACGCTACAAAATGATATCGCACAGGTGGCATCGGGGCTAGGCCTGCTACGAGCAGACCATGATAAATTGAAGAATAGGGTTAAGGAGGTTGAAGTCACCCTGCAGGGCCTGACCCCAGCTAACAAAACTATGGAGAGCAAATTAACAGATGCCCTTGACCATATCCAGGTCTTGGAAAGACGAGCTGAGGACGCCGAAAACAGGAGTCGGCGCAGTAACGTACGAATAGTGGGTGTTCCCGAAAAAGAAGAAGGGAGGGACATGGTGGACTTCCTGGACAAGTGGCTCAGGACTGTGGTAGCGCCAGAAGGCCTCTCGCCCTTTTTCACCTTAGAGCGTGCGCACCGAGTCCCGTCTGGCCCGCCCAAACCCGGACTGCCCCCAAGACCGATAGTAGCTAAGCTATTGCATTATAAGGACAGAGACCTCCTACTGCAAAGAGCCCGAGACGCTGGCCCGTTCCAAATAGCGAACAGCAAAGTCACACTATTCCCGGACTTCACCTTTGAAACGCAAAGACTGAGGGCCTCTTTTCTGACGCTCAAGACGGAGCTACGCACAGAAGGTATTCCGTACTCCTTGCTGTTCCCAGCTAGGCTCCGGATAGTGGTAGACGAAAAGGCGCTCTTCTTCAGCACGGCGGCGGACGCCTGGGACTGGTGGGATACATATAAGGCGGGAACGGACGGCGCCAGGGTCCGTGAGGAAAGGGAAAGGAGCGAGAACGAGCACCGGCGGGCCTGCGGAAGTCGCAGAGGCTGAGAAAAAGGAGACATGGGACTCGAAAACCGACTGCCTCACAAACGGAGGCAGAACGGAAGGCAGCACTCCAAGCAGCGGAAACAGTGGCGAGGACCCAGGATTCCCAATCCAGGCAGGGTACGGACACAGAAGCGCATGCCTCGGCATCAGGCTGGGAATCGGACCTATCAGGAATACATAATGCCAAAGGCCCGAAGGTGACACCGCAGACGTCGGAGGAGATCCTGAACATTTGACCTACAGGTAGCAGGTAGTGGGAGGGAGGATTGATGAGAACCACAGACCTTGCAGGTACTACGAAATGGGGCTAAGAACTGGACTCAAAGCCATCTGCTACCATGGGGGACCAGAGAGGGTGCGGGGAAGTGCCAGGTGGCTTCCTATCAGGCAAGGTCACGCTCCATAGGCCCTTAAGGCAACCACGGTTACGACCGTGTAGTAACAACGTCAGTTGGAAAGTTGCGGGAGTTTGGATGGGAACTGATAACCTGATATTGGGCCCTGTTCTGGGGGGGGGTGCACTGTTGGGGACTGGTTTCATTCTGTGAGTTTGCGGCTACCGGGAAAGCTGGGAGTCGGAAAGTTTGCAGTTTTTGTTTGGTTGGGGGGGGGGACACACCATCTGTGAGGGACTGTTCATGGGGGGAAGGAGACGAAATGCGCTGAGGGACAATGGCTAATGTGAATGCATTAAAGTGCATAACCTGGAACGTGAGAGGGCTCCACACGATGTAACACAGACACAAAGTACACGCCTACTTGCTCCGGAGGGGGGTACATGTCGCGCTCCTGCAGGAAACACATCTCACAAAGCAGGAAGGAGTAGCGCTACAGAGGAGGTGGAGGGACCAGATCTTTCACACTAGCTACTCAGCATATGCCAGAGGAGCTTTGATATGGGTCAGAGCGGGAATACCTTTCCAACCCACACGACATTTGGTAGATCCGGAGGGGAGATACGTGGTGGTAGCGGGTAGGTTGAGGGGGCGGGACATTGTCCTCTGTAGCATATATGCCCCAAACGTGGAGCAGCTAGCCTTCTTTGCGGGATTATCAGGGACTTTAGCACACTTCCTAGCGGGCCCGACCCTAATGGGGGGAGACTTTAATTCCATAACGGACATACAGCTGGATAGATCTCACCCACCATTGAGGGAATCCCCTGTGCACCAACTCACTAAGGGTAGGTTGGAATGGCAGGAGAGTTGGGGACTGACTGACGTGTGGAGAGCTCAACATCCAACTTATCGCGATTATTCGTTCATCTCCAGATTGCATGATCTCCATGTCCGCTTGGACACAATATTATGCTCGCAAGCAGTGCTTAATTTGTAAAATATGAAGTGCAGGTGCTCAAATCTTTGTCGGAGTCCACGCCTACTTTTTCTGGCTCCACCCACTGGCTCCACTCACTTCCTCTATTAGCTCCACTCACATCCTCAAATGGCACTGCAAAAAGTCAGATAAATTTCAGTAAGGGCGTCTTCCTCATAGTAAGGTTTTGATAGGAGGTTCCCCTGCCCTGTGAACATTTTGAAAAAGATTATATAAAAAGTGCATTTAAAGCACAATTATGGAATAAATTAGCTAAGTGTTACTGACTGTAACTGGGTCGGAATACTTAACGAGAACAATATCAGATCATAACCCGCTCCTGGTTACCTTGGCCTGGGTGAACGCGACCCCCGGGTCCCGACCTGGAAACTTAGGCCGTAGACTTTGGAAGACCCGCTATTTAGCGCGGCCCTAGAAGAAGGAATGACTGTGAGAAGGTGGCCTGATATGCAGTGCTCACTATTCTAGTGATCACTATGTATCAGTCCAACAACCCTTATTGATGATTGGTTGTAAGTCAACCTTATAGACCAGCTATCCTAGTAGCGTGGATACGAGCAGTCTTCGGGCTAAACTCTAGAGGGCGTGTTAAGCCAGCTGTTATACCATCACATATACCCCTTGAACACCAAGTGAAAGGACACCACACAAGTGTTATGAAAATAAACAGTGTATTTATTTAAATCACAACAGCCCTGTACTCTTTATGAGGACAGGGTACTAAGCACACAACAAAACTCTTACGAAAATACTTTAAGTTGCACAATTTACACAAATGCCCGAGGGGCACGGAAAACCATATACTATGGAAGTGGAATGTGAAATTACTAGCAGGTAAGTACGATACTAATAGGCTTTGGAATCGCTAGGACTACGTTACTGAACCTTCAGATTACTAGTAGGAGGCCTAGGGGACTCGGGTGCAGAGTGTGCACTCTCACGCGGGATGCGGGACAAAGTCTATGGGAGCTAGTAAAGACAAAGTTAGTGTTCTCGGGCGAGCCCGATAAGGTAGATCGAAAACGACAGTGGATCCTGACCCTTGGATAGTGAGGCTATGCTGGGGCACCGAAATGCCGAAGTTACCTAGCCCAGGGGCTGCAGCTGCATATGTCTCAAAAGACGTCGGGAATCCTCGTAGACGAACCAGGAGCCTGAAGAAAGAAGTTGCTGGCAGGCGACCAGTGAAGATAGTTCGAGTGATCCAAGCCTGGATCGAAGATGGATGACACCTGAAAGCAGAGGGGACCAAGTTCGTGACTACTAGCCAGTAGTCAGGTGGCACCAGGAGGGCACCGGATGGTAGTCACCTCGACTAGGTGAGTGGGCGACGCTGGGCTCTGCAGTCTCACGGACCAGGAGGCGTTGTCGGCAACCAGGATGGAGGTGCGAGCTGTCCCACGATGGATGATGCTGTCGACGTCGCTGGACCCAGGATTGGGGCAACAAGTCTTGGCAAATTCAAGCCCACGCGGTGGACCTAAAATGGCGTCTGGAGTGGACCAGGAGGGTCCGGGTGCTCCTCTCTTGGAAGGGAGCAAGGGCCAGTCTGGAGCAACCAGACCAGCAGTGGTGATGTCGTCGGGCGTCGTTAGGAAGGCCACAAGCCAGCGGGCTAGTAGCCAAACAAAGCGGTGAGCAGCAAAAAGCAGAAGGGCCCCACGCAGATCGTGGAGATGCTGGGGGGCTGGACTTCGGTGCTGGAGCTGCTCAGGGTCGGGGCTTCTCTGACCCCAAAGCACTCACCAGAGGATCCCTCGGCGGTCGTGCTGGATAGAAGTCGGGCAGTTCTGATGATGGCCGGTCCCTCGAGGTCTCGTCGCACCTACGGTTCTCAGCTTAGCTGTAGAGGTAGGTAGAGGTCAGAGGTGCCAGGGAAGCCAGGTCTCGTCGTGCTGGTCGGTCGGATTCCTGAGGAAGGACATGCAGCAAACCGCAGAGTTCTTAGATGGTGCCTGCGGATGCAGGGTGACTACTCCTTAGTCACAAGGGAGAAATCTTGAGAAGAAGTCTTGAGTTCCTTTTGTAGAAAGTAGTTTCAGGATTCAAAGATGATCTAATTTGGAAGGGTCCCCGCTCCTGCCTTTATCCTAAAGAAAGGGGTGGGTACGCGACTAGGTCCTGCCCTAGGGGTGGGACCAGGAAGGGGGGTGGTTACACCCCTCTCCCATGCCGGACTTTCCCCAGGTCAGGGGCTGGTGTGCCCCTGGAACTGGTTCTAGCCGGCAGAAGCATAGTGAGCACCGGGGTGCCACTCTGCAGTCACCTTCCTGTAAAGCCCTGCCTACCCAGGATACACAAAACCCTGTCTGGGATGGTGCTAGCACCGCCCCTGACCGGAAACCCTTTGTCCAAGCTCCCCTCGCTGGAAGGACTCCCAGCTGTAGGGGGTCAGACTCCTGTCTGTGGTGGCAGCGTCCATTTTGTGGCGCTGAGGCTTCAGTTAACTTTAACCGGGGTTCACAGTTACATACATGTTGTGTCCCTCTAGAAGGGTGGAATGCTAACCCCGTCGCCAGAATTGGCGAGGGGTTAGTATTCCAATTCGTATGACACCTTACTCAACATGTTTTGATAAAGCAATACCAGAGATAGCATTTAACCGCGAGGATTATAATGCACTTAAGAGTATATGGTATGAGTTATCATGGAACAGCTATTAGGACTTGGTTCCGAAAGCTGCAAACGGGCTCAGCTCATGCCAGAGCACCATCTCACACGATTCCAAGCACTCTGCCTTCAGGATTGTCAAGGCTTGCCATAGGAGTGACTGATAGGAATCTGTGTGTCCATTTTTAGGGTTAGATATAGGTATACTATATCTAAAGCAAAGGGTGAGTACACCACCTTGCCCCAGCTGTCGTGCAGCCAGTTGTGTCAGATTTAGATGGCCATCCAGGGGTGGCATAATACATGCTTCAGCCCCTGGTAGGCCCTAGGTACACCTATGCCCTGAGTTACAGGGTCTGATAAGGTGGCCCAGTACCAATTGGATAATGCACCTAAGGTACACATGTCAATTTAGTGAGAGAACAGCTAGGCTGTGGGTCTAATTGTCAGGCCCACAGCCAGAGAAAGTCGTAAACCAGTGAAACAAAAGCAAAAAATCTGGGTGATCATAGGATTGCAGACCCTACTCTCCTACATGACCCCCCCCCCCCAAACTTTGGGACAATAAATTAACCTTGACCTGGTGAGTCTTCTTGTTCTAAGTGGAAATACCTGGAGAGCCCATCTGCATTGCCATGATCAGTGCCAGGTCTATGCTCCACTGTAAAATCCATCCCCTGTAGGGAAATGGACCACCTAAGCAGTTTGGGGTTTTCACCCTTCATCTGATTTAGCCATAAGAGGGGCTTATGGTCGGTCTGAATCTTGAAATGAGTGCCAAACAAGTATGGCCTCAATTTCTTCAGGGCCCAAACTACAGCAAAGGCCTCCCTCTCAATAGCTGACCAATTTTTCTCTCTGGAGGTCAGCCTTCTGCTTATAAAAGCAATGGGCTGGTCTTGACCATCAAAATTCAGTTGAGATAGAACAGCTCCCACACCCTACTCAGAAGCATCTGTTTGGACAATGAATGGTTTGGAGTAGTCTGGACTCTTGAGGATAGGTGCTGTGCACATGGCCTGCTTTAGGTCATCGAATGCTTTTTGACAGCCTGCTGTCCACTGAACCTTTTTTGGCATTTTCTTACTTGTCAGTTCATTAAGTGGAGTCACAATTGATCCATAATTCCTGACAAACTTTCTGTAGTAATCAGTCAGGCCCATATAGCTCGAACCTGAGTCTGGGTGGTTGGAGGAGCCCAGTCCCTGATTGACTGTATTTTGCTCTCCAGTGGCTGAACTTGGCCTCCACCTACAAGGTGGCCCAAGTATACAACCTGTGTCTGCCCTATCTGGCACTTGGTGGCCTTGATAGTGAGACCTGCTGCTTGCAGTGCCTCTAACACTTTCCTCAGGTGGACCAGGTGATCCTCCCAGGTGGAACTAAAGACAGCTATATCATCAAGATATGCTGCACAGAAGTGATCCAGCCCAGTGAGAACTTGATTCACCAGCCTTTGGAAGGTGGCAGGTGCATTTTTCAGACCAAAGGGCATTACCACAAACTGATAATGTTCACCAGAGGTTGAAAATGCTGTCTTGGGCTTGGCATCCTCAGCTAACCTGATTTGCCAATACCCAGCTGTTAGGTCAAATGTACTTAAGTAGTTGGCAGAAGCCAATCTATCTATAAGTTCATCTGCCCTTGGTATTGGGTGGGCATCAGTCTTAGTGACTGCATTGAGACCTCTGTAGTCTACGCAAAACCTCATCTCTTTCTTACCACCCTGGGTGTGAGGCTTTGGCACTAGAACTACTGGACTAGCCCAAGGGCTATCTGAGGGTTCAATGACTCCCAACACCAACATTTTCTGCACCTCAGTTTTGATGCAGTCTCTGACATGATCAGGCTGCCTGTAGATTTTACTCTTGACTGGCAGACTGTCACCAGTGTCAACCTCATGGGTACACCAATTGGTTTGACTGGGTGTCAGAGAGAACATATGTCGAAAAGACTGAAGAACCTGTTTACAGTCTTTTTGTTGATGCTCAGAGAGGCTGCCACAAAAGACAACACCATCCACTTATCCATCATCAGGATTTTGAGAAAGCAGGTCTGGGAGAGGGTCACTCTCTTCCTCCTGTCCCTCATCTGTGGCCATTAGCAAACTCATGTCCTTCCTGTCAACATATGCCTTGAGCCTGTTAACATGAAGCACCCTGTGGGGGCTCATGGGAGTTCCAAGGTCTACCAGGTAGGTGACCTCTCCCTTTTGCTCAATGATTGTGTGGGGCCCAGACCATTTGTCTTTGAGTGCTGCTGGGGCCACTGGCTCCAACACCCACACCTTCTGTCCAGGCTGATATACAGTCAGGACAGCCTTTTGGTCATGCCAAGCTTTTTGGAGTTCTTGGCTGGCCTTAAGGTTTTCAGATGCCTTCTCCATGTACTCAGCCATCCTGGAGCGGAGACCAAGTAATTAGTCCACTATGCTGGTTGCAGGCTTTTTGAGAGGTCTCTCCCATCCTTCCTTCACCAAACACAGGGGTCCTCTCACAGGATGCCCATACAGAAGTTCAAAAGGGCTGAAGCCAACCCCCTTCTGTGGGACCTCTCTGTAAGGAAACAGAAGGCAGGGAATCAGGACATCCCATCTTCGCCTGAGCTTTTCAGGTAGTCCATGAATCATCCCTTTGAGGGTCCTGTTGAACCTTTCAACAAGCCCATTGCATTGTGGGTGATAGGGTGTGGTGAACTTGTAGTTGACACCACATTCCTTCCACATAGCAGTTAAGTAGCTTGACATGAAGTTTGCACCTCTGTCAGAGACAACCTCCTTAGGGAAGCCCACTCTGGAGAATACTCCAACTAGGGCTCTTGCCACTACAGGTGCTGTAGTGGTCCTAAGTGGAATAGCTTCAGGATACCTGGTGGCATGATCCACTACCACCAGTATAAACTTGTGCCCTGATGCTGTCTGGGGTTCCATTGGACCAACAATGTCAATCCCCACTCTTTCAAAGAGCACCCCCACCACAGGCATTGGTATAAGGGGGGCCTTTGTAGTGCCACCTGACTTACCACTGGCTTGGCAAGTGACACAGGAGCGACAAAACTCCTTGGTATCTTCATTCATGTGAGGCCAGTGAAAGTGTGAGGCAAGTCTGTCCCAAGTCTTTGTCTGGCCTAAGTGTCCTGCTAAGGGAATCTCATGGGCCAAGGTAAGAAGGAAACCTCTCTGAGACAAGGGGATAACCAGCCTCCTGGTCATGCCAGGCTTGGGGTCTCTTGCCTCAGTGTACAGGAGTCCATCCTCCCAGTATACCTTGTGGGTACCTGTGGCGTTCCCAGCAACCTCAGCAGCAGCCTGCTGTCTGAGGGGTTCAAGGGAAGGGCAGTCTAACTGTTCCTTCCCCAGGTCTTCTCTTGAGAGTCCCCCTGAGCCCAGAAATTCAACTTGATCAAGTTCAAATTCTTTAGGCTCAGTTTCCCTCAATTCCTGTAGGTCAGCCTCCTCTGAGACTTGATCCTCAACCTGGGGCAAGGGGGAAGGCAATGCCTTAACCCTACTGCTCTTCTTCTTGGAAGGTGTCTGGTCCATTGTTCCAGGATCCAGCACCTGTTCAGTGGGGCATCTTCTGGCCTGTGACCTAGTCACAGCAAGCACATGTGCTGGCAAGCCTAACATCTCCATGTGAGTCCTATGCTCCACTTCTGACCATTGTGATGACTCCAAATCATTGCCCAACAAACAATCCACTGGGAGGTCTGAACTAACTACAACCTTCTTTTGGCCAGTTACCCCTCCCCAGGAGAAAGCTACAATTGCCATACTATGACTGGTAGTGACATTGCTTGCATTGGTCACCAGGAAATCTGTACCTGGCATGATCTGTCCAGGGTCCACAAAGTTAGGTGTCACCATTGTGACACTGGCACAAGTGTCCCTATAGGCCTGAGCCATTTTTCCATTGATAAAAGGTGTCTGTCTGTATTTGCCCAAAGTATTGGGACTGACATCAGGGGATATATCCACATCCCCTGTACAGACAAGGACAGCCTGAGTGAGTGTGCCAACTAAGTTGTCACACCCCTCAGATCGCAAGGTTAACCCAACTAATCCCTTGGGAGGTGCACTACTACTGCTGGCTGTACTAGGGGCACAGGTGCCTTAGGGGCTGCAGTAGCAGGAGTCTGCCCTCCTTTCTTGGTGCACTCACTAAACCAGTGAGTTTTACTTTTACAGTATTGGCACCACCTTTTTGATTGGCCTTCTTGATTCTTCTTTTTCTGGGAAGCCTGACCCCCACCCTCTTTGGGTTGTTGGGGACCTGTCGAAGACTTCTGGTCATTTGATTCACCTATAGAATCTTTACCCTTCTGGTCTGCTTTCTTCTGACCACCCTGGTTCTGGCCCTGGTTTTGCTTAACTCTTGTTCTGACCCATCTGTCTGCCTTCTTTCCCAATTCTTGGGGAGAGGTCAGATCTGAGTCAACAAGATGCTGATGCAACAACTGGTTCTGACAATTGTTTAAAATCTGTTCCCTCATTATCAGATTATACAATCCTGTGTAATCAGTAACCTTACTGCCCAGCAACCAGCCCTCCAAAGCCTTAGTGGCACAATCTACAAAATCAGACCAATCCTGAGACTGAGTTTTCTGGGTATCTCTGAACAGCAACCTGTACTGCTCAGTGGTTAGGCCAAACCCATCAATCAGTGTATTCTTCAGGACTTGGTAATTGTTAGCATCCTCAGCTCTAGTAGTGAGGAGCTTATCTCTACCTTTACCTTCAAAGGAGAGCCACAAGATAGCTGCCCACTGACTCTGGGGAACACACTGTACAGTGCAAGCCCTCTCCAAAGCAGTTATCCATTTGTGGATATCATCCCCTTGCTTAAAGGGGGGCACTATCTTACTCAGGTGTCTAGTGTCTAAACTCCTGTTTTCCCTTGGGGGAATGCTGCCACCAGTGAGATCTAACCCACTTAACTTTTGCTCTCTAGAAAAGGCAAGTCTCTCTTTGGCCAGGGCAAGTTCTTCCCTTTCAATCCTCAGATTGACTTCCCTCACTTTGGCTTCGTATACTCTCCTCTGAGGGGATGTCATCCCTCTTTGAGAAGAGCCCTGAGAGCCATTGGTTTGAATGGATCTGTTAGAGCCTCTGGATAAAGACCTAACTCGTCCATTCCCAATGTTAAGCTGGCCTGAGAGGGGCCCCAGGGTTCTCCTAGTACCATTCTCATGCCTGCTTAAGTTGTCCCTAGTTAGCTGGCTAACTACTTCTGGACCTTTGTCTGCCTCATCCTCAGATGGCTCTAGATCCTCATCCTCCTCTTCACCTTCTGCAGAGAGATGGATAAGGTCAGGGTCACCTGTGGTTCCCTCTAGGGGAGGCATGTTCCCATCTGGATGAGAAGGTTCTGTGTTACCAGCCCTCCTAGCATCATAAGTCTCTAAGAGACCAATCAGGAAAGGAATTGTAGGGTTAGAACCCTGTTTTAGCTTCCTGGATGTACAAATTTGTCTCATCTCATGGAAGCTAAGTGCTGCATATCTGGACATGACCTGTGGAGGGTCAACTGACACAAGGGAAGACTCAGAGTTTCCTCCTTTGTCTGACATGCTGTTTTTCTAGTGTGGTGTAAGTGATGCACCTACCTACACTATATGTTTGCCTACTGATCCCTTGCTAAGAGTTGTAGCCAAGGTGTGCTAAGCCTTGAGGAGCTACAACAGCTGGTTCAGTAGAACTCAGAGTATTCTAAGCTAAGTTATATGTACCTGGAGTACTTATGTGATCTTTCACAAGATATTCTTAGGAAACGTGTGGTAAAACAACAGCAAGCTCAAATCCCAACCGTTGCTCACCAATGTGAGAAGGTGGCCTGATATGCAGTGCTCACTATTCTAGTGATCACTATGTATCAGTCCAACAATCCTTATTGATGATTGGTTGTAAGTCAACCTTATAGACCAGCTATCCTAGTAGCGTGGATACGAGCAGTCTTCGGGCTAAACTCTAGAGGGCGTGTTAAGCCAGCTGTTATACCATCACATATACCCCTTGAACACCAAGTGAAAGGACACCACCCAAGTGTTATGAAAATAAACAGTGTATTTATTTAAATCACAACAGCCCTGTACTCTTTATGAGGACAGGGTACTAAGCACACAACAAAACTCTTACGAAAATACTTTAAGTTGCACAATTTACACAAATGCCCGAGGGGCACGGAAAACCATATACTATGGAAGTGGAATGCGAAATTACTAGCAGGTAAGTACGATACTAATAGGCTTTGGAATCGCTAGGACTACGTTACTGAACCTGCAGATTACTAGTAGGAGGCCTAGCGGACTCGGGTGCAGAGTGTGCACTCTCACGCGGGATGCGGGACAAAGTCTATGGGAGCTAGTAAAGACAAAGTTAGTGTTCTTGGGCGAGCCCGATAAGGTAGATCGAAAACGACAGTGGATCCTGACCCTTGGATAGTGAGGCTATGCTGGGGCACCGAAATGCCGAAGTTACCTAGCCCAGGGGCTGCAGCTGCATATGTCTCAAAAGACGTCGGGAATCCTCGTAGACGAACCAGGAGCCTGAAGAAAGAAGTTGCTGGCAGGCGACCAGTGAAGATAGTTCGAGTGATCCAAGCCTGGATCGAAGATGGATGACACCTGAAAGCAGAGGGGACCAAGTTCGTGACTACTAGCCAGTAGTCAGGTGGCACCAGGAGGGCACCGGATGGTAGTCACCTCGACTAGGTGAGTGGGCGACGCTGGGTTCTGCAGTCTCACGGACCAGGAGGCGTTGTCGGCGACCAGGATGGAGGTGCGAGCTGTCCCACGATGGATGATGCTGTCGACGTCGCTGGACCCAGGATTGGGGCAACAAGTCTTGGCAAATTCAAGCCCACGCGGTGGACCTAAAATGGCGTCTGGAGTGGACCAGGAGGGTCCGGGGTGCTCCTCTCAGGGAAGGGAGCAAGGGCCAGTCTGGAGCAACCAGACCAGCAGTGGTGATGTCGTCGGGCGTCGTTAGGAAAGCCACAAGCCAGTGGGCTAGTAGCCAAACAAAGCGGTGAGCAGCAAAAAGCAGAAGGGCCCCACGCAGATCGTGGAGATGCTGGGGGGCTGGACTTCGGGGCTGGAGCTGCTCAGGGTCGGGGCTTCTCGGACCCCAAAGCACTCACCAGAGGATCCCTCGGCGGTCGTGCTGGATAGAAGTCGTGCAGTTCTGATGATGGCCGGTCCCTCGAGGTCTCGTCGCACCTACGGTTCTCAGCTTAGCTGTAGAGGTCAGAGGTGCCAGGGAAGCCGGGTCTCGTCGTGCTGGTCGGTCGGATTCCTGAGGAAGGACGTGCAACAAACCGCAGAGTTCTTAGATGGTGCCTGCGAATGCAGGGTGACTACTCCTTAGTCACAAGGGAGAAATCTTGAGAAGAAGTCTTGAGTTCCTTTAGTAGAAAGTAGTTTCAGGATTCAAAGATGATCTAATTTGGAAGGGTCCCCGCTCCTGCCTTTATCCTAAAGAAAGGGGTGGGTACGCGACTAGGTCCTGCCCTAGGGGTGGGACCAGGAAGGGGGGTGGTTACACCCCTCTCCCATGCCAGACTTTCCCCAGGTCAGGGGCTGGTGTGCCCCTGGAACTGGTTCTAGCCGGCAGATGCGTAGTGAGCACCGGGGTGCCACTCTGCAGTCACCTTCCTGTAAAGCCCTGCCTACCCAGGATACACAAAACCCTGTCTGGGATGGTGCTAGCACCGCCCCTGACAGGAAACCCTTTGTCCAAGCTCCCCTCGCTGGAATGACTCCCAGCTGTAGGGGGTCAGACTCCTGTCTGTGGTGGCAGCGTCCATTTTGTGGCGCTGAGGCTTCAGTTAACTTTAACCGGGGTTCGCAGTTACATACATGTCGTGTCCCTCTAGAAGGGTGGAATGCTAACCCCGTCGCCAGAATTGGCGAGGGGTTAGTATTCCAATTCGTATGACACCTTACTCGACATGTTTTGATAAAGCAATACCAGAGATAGCATTTAACCGCGAGGATTATAATGTACTTAAGAGTATATGGTATGCGTTATCATGGAACAGCTATTAGGACTTGGTTCCGCAAGCTGCAAACGGGCTCAGCTCATGCCAGAGCACCATCTCACACGATTCCAAGCACTCTGCCTTCAGGATTGTCAAGGCCTGCCATAGGAGTGACTGATAGGAATCTGTGTGTCCATTTTTAGGGTTAGATATAGGTATACTATATCTAAAGCAAAGGGTGAGTACACCACCTTGCCCCAGCTGTCGTGCAGCCAGTTGTGTCAGATTTAGATGGCCATCCAGGGGTGGCATAATACATGCTTCAGCCCCTGGTAGCCCCTTGGTACACCTATGCCCTGAGTTACAGGGTCTGATAAGGTGGCCCAGTACCAATTGGATAATGCACCTAAGGTACACATGTCAATTTAGTGAGAGAACAGCTAGGCTGTGGGTCTGATTGGCAGGCCCACAGCCAGAGAAAGTCGTAAACCAGTGAAACAAAAGCAAAAAATCTGGGTGATCATAGGATTGCAGGCCCTACTCTCCTACAATGACCCATTACTTTGCTGACAATGAGGGGACGGCGGCCACTAGGGCACTAGAATGGGATGCTTTTAAAGTAGTGATGAGGGGCCAATGTATAACAAAGTACGTCGGCACGAGGAGGGTGCTATTGTCGGACCTGAACAGGGCAGACACCAAGCTGCGAGAAGCGGAAAGGGCGCGACCAGGCCACCCTGACCTCCAAGAGGAGGTCAGTTCGGCTAGAGAGGCGGTGGCGATTGAGGTGGAGCGGCTACGGGCCTTTGATTATCGGGCGTTTATGCTTCGGTCCCATGTAGAAGGGGATAAGGCAAGTGTAGGAGAGTAGGGTCTGCAATCCTATGATCACCCAGATTTTTTGCTTTTGTTTCACTGGTTTACGACTTTCTATGGCTGTGGGCCTGCCAATCAGACCCACAGCCTGGCTGTTCTCTTTCTAAATTACTAGTATGGGTAGGGCTGGCGCACAGCGATTTTTGTAAGGGGTTGATCCTTGGTTTTAAGGTGCTATGCAAGTGATGTCAGGCGTCCCTCGACATCAAATATAACAGACTATGTTGTGGGGTCAGTGGATCACTGGTCCCATCCTTGTATGCACACAATAATTCCTCTGTGAGTTGCAGAGGTTTCTGAAGATAATTTCAAGCAGTGTTTGCAATCATCATTTTATTCATCATTTTCCTTTTTATGGGTTATTGGCATTTTGCCTTGTTCATTCGCAATTTGCATAATATGATACAATCCTTATGAGCATCCAATGCATTTCGGGGTTGTTATACACAGTCCTTACTCAAATCAGACATGGAAAGACCTTTCCAAACATTCCTAATGGAACTTATGCTATTTACGCTGTACCACAGTTATTTTAAACATCACAACACTTGGTACCAACAACTCGTGGGCATGGCTATGGGCAATTCAGCGGCCCCCTCGTATGCAAACATCTTTATGCAACATTTTGAAGAACACCACATACTCAACAACAAAAACTGGACAGATCATCTATTGCTTTTCACAAGATTCACTGCTTGAAATTATCTTCAGAAACCTCTGCAACTCACAGAGGAATTATTGTGTGCATACAAGGATGGGACCAGTGATCCACTGACCCCACAACATAGTCTCTTTCTAAATTACCTCATGTACCCTAGGTGCATCTACCAATTGGTACTGGGCCACCTTATCAGACCCTGTAACTCAGGGCATAGGTGTACCCAGGGCTGCCAGGGGCTGCAGCATGTATTATGCCACCCCTGGCTGGCCTCCTAAATTTGACACAACTGGCTGCATGACAGCTGGGGCAAAGTCGTGTAATCACCCTTTGCTGTAGGTGTAGTATACCTATACCTAACCCTAAAATGGACACACAGATTCCTATCAGTCACTCCTATGGCAGGCCTTGACAATCCTGAAGGCAGAGTGCTTGGAATCGTGTGAGATGGTGCTCTGGCAGGAGCTGAGCCTGTCTGCAGCTTGCGGAATCAAGTCCTAATAGCTGTTCCATGATATCGCATACCATATACTCTTAAGTGCATTATAATCCTCGCGGTTAAATGCTATCTTTGGTATTGCTTTATCAAAACATGTCGAGTAAGGTGTCATACGAATTGGAATACTAACCCCTCGCCAATTCCGGCGACGGGGTTAGCATTCCACCCTTCTAGAGGGACACGACATGTATGTAACTGTGAACCCCGGTTAAAGTTAACTGAAGCCTCAGCTCCACAAAATGGATGCTGCCACCACAGACACGAGTCTGACCTCCTGCTGCTGGGAGTCCTTCCAGCGAGGGAGGCCTGGACAAAGGGTTTCCTGTCCGGGGCGGTGCTAGCACCGTCCCAGACATGGTTTTGTGTATCCTGGGTAGGCAGGGCTTTTCAGGAAGGTGACTGCTGAGTGGCACCCCGGTGCTCACTACGCATAGGCCAGTCAGAACCAGTTCCAGGGGCACACCAGCCCCTGGCCTGGGGAAGTCCGGCAGGGGAGAGGGGTGTAACCACCCCCCTCCTGGTCCCACCCATAGGCAGGACCTAGTCACCGGGTCAGCCCCCTTTTTTAGTATAAAGATAGGAGCGGGCCCCCTGTTCAAATTAGATCATCTTTGGAATCAAGATACCACTTTCTTCGAAAGGACTTCACGATTTCTTCTTCAAGATTCTCCCTTGTGGCTAAGGAGTAGTCACCCTGCATCAAGCGGGCACCATCCTAAAGAACACTGCGGTCTGCTGCAAGTCCTTCATCACGAATCCGACGACCCAGCTTGACGAGACCCGGCTTCCCTGGCATCTCTGACCTCTACTCACCTCTACAGCCAAGCTGAGAACCGTGAGTGCGACGAGACCTCGAGGGACCGACGATCGCCAAGACTGCACGACATCTTTACTGCAAGCCCACCGTGTCCTCCACTGGTGAGTGCTTTGGGGTCCGAGAAGCCCCGACCCTGCGCAGCTCCAGCACCCAAGGTCAGCCTCCCTGCATCTCCACGATCTGCGTGGGGCCCTTCTGCTGTTTGCTGTGCACCGCGTTGTTTGGCTACTAGCCGGCTGGCTTGTGGCCTTCTGAACGACGCCCAACTACTTCACGACTGCTGGTTTGGTTGCTCCAGACTGGCCCTTGCTTCCTTCTTCAAGAGAGGCACCCCGGACCCTCCTGGTCCACTCCAGACGCCATTTTAGGTCCACCGCGTGGGCTTGAATTTGCCAAGGCTTTGTTGCCCAATCCTGGGTCCAGCGACGCCGACAGCTTCTATCTTCGTGGGACAGCTCGATCCTCCATCCTGGTCGCCGACAACGCCTCCTGGTCCGTGAGATCTTCGAGCTCAAGCGTCACCCACTCACCTTGTCGAGGTGGCTACCATCCGGTGCCCTCCTGGTGCCCACTGACTACTGGCTAGTAGTCTCGAACTTGGTCCCCTCTGCTTTCAGGTGTCATCTATCTTCGAGATCCAGGCTTGGATCCAACTGAACTTTCTTCACTGGTCACCGGCCAGCATCTTTTCTTCCGGCTCCTGGTCCGTCTACGAGGATTCCCGACGTCTTTTCAGACCTATGCAGCTGCAGCCCCTGGGCTAGGTAACTTCGGCATTTCGGTGCCCCAGCATAGCCTCACTATCCAAGGGTCAGAATCTACTTTCGTTTTCTCCCTACCAGGTCGGGTTCGCCCGAGAACACTAACTTTCTACTTCCTAGCTACCATAGACTTTTGTCCGCATCTCGCGTGAGAGTGCACACACTGCACCCGAGTCCCCTAGGCCTCCTAGAAGTAATCTAACGATTCCCTAGTCAAGTCCTAGCGATTCCAAAAGCTATTAGTACTGTACTTACCTGCTAGGAATTTCGCATTCCACTTTCAGAGTATATGGTTTTCCGTGCCCCTCGGGCATTTGTATATACTGTGCTAACTTAAGTATTTTTGTAAGAGTTTTGGTTTGTGCTTAGTACCCTGTCCTCATAAAGAGTACAGGGCTGTTGTGATCTTTAATAAATAACTGTTTATTTTCATAACACTTGTGTGGTGTCCTTTCACTTGGTGTTCAAGGGGTATATGTGTGGTAAACAGCTGGCTTAACACGCCCTCTCGAGTCTTTAGCCTTAGACTGCTCGTATCCATGCTACTAGGATAGCTGGTCTATAAGGTTGACTTACAACCAATCATCAATAAGGGTTGCTGGACTGATACATAGTGTTCACTAGAATAGTGAGCACTGCATATCAGGCCACCTTCTCACATTGGTGAGCAGCGGTTGGGATTTGAGCTTGCTGTTGTTTTTACCACACGTATCCTAAGAATATCTTGTTGAAAGATCACATAAGTACTGTTAGGTACATATAACTAAAGCTTAGAATACTCTGAGTTCTACTGAACCAGCTGTTGTAGCTCCTCAAGGCTTAGCACACCTTGGCTGCAACTCTAGCAAGGGATCAGTAGATAACATATAGTGTAGGTAGGTGCATCACTTACACCACACTAGAAACAGTATGTCGGACAAAGGAGGAAACTCTGAGTCTCCCCTTGTGTCAGCTGACCCTCCACAGGTCATCCCTTCAAGATATACTGTACTGAGCTTCAAGGAGTTAAGACAGGTGTGTCACTCCAGGAAGATCAAGCAGGGGTCTAACCCCACAACTTCCTTTCTGATTGGTCTCTTGGAGACTTATGATGCCAGAAAAGCTGAGACCCTTCTTAGCTCTTCTAATCCAGAAGGAGGCATGCCTCCCCTTGAGGGAACCAGAGGAGACCCTGACCTAATCCACCTCTCAACTGAGAATGAAGATGTGGAGGAGGATGAGGATGAGGATCCCTCTGGAGATGAGGCAGATAAGGGACAGGTAGAAGTCGTAAGACTAAGCAGGTCCAACTTAAGCAAACATGACAGTGGTACTGGGGGACTCCTGGGGCCACTATCAGGTCAGCTTAACATTGGGAAAGGACGAGCTAGGTCTCTATCAAGAGGCTCTAACAGATCCCTTCAAACCAATGGCTCTCACAACTCTTCTCAAAGAGGGATGACATCCCCTCAGAGGAGAGTGTATGAAGCTAAAGAAAGGGCAGCCAATCTGAGGATTGAAAGGGAAGAACTTGCCCTGGCCAAAGAAAGGCTTGCCTTTGCTAGAGAGCAACAATTGAGTGGGGCAGTCCCCACTGGTGGCAGCATTGTACCTAGCAATAGGGAAAGGAGTTTTGATACAAAACACCTTGGTAAGATAGTGCCCCCCTTTAAACAAGGGGATGACATCCACAAATGGATTACTGCTTTGGAGAGGGCCTGCACTGTGCAAGGTGTTCCCCCAAGTCAGTGGGCAGCTATCTTGTGGCTCTCCTTTGAAGGTAAAGGAAGAGACAAGCTCCTCACCACCAGGGTAGAGGATGCTAATGATTACCAAGTCTTGAAAAATGCACTGGTTGATGGGTTTGGCCTACCCACTGAACAGTACAGGGTGCTGTTCAGGGATACCCAGAAAACACAGTCTCAAGATTGGGCTGACTTTGTAGATTGTGCCACTAAGGCTTTTGAGGGCTGGTTGCTGGGCAGTAAGGTTACTGATTATAAAGGATTGTACAATTTGATGATGAGAGAACAAATTTTAAACAATTGTCAGAACCAGTTGTTGCATCAGCATCTTGTTGACTCAGATCTGACCTCTCCCCAAGAATTGGGAAAGAAGGCAGACAGATGGGTTAGAACAAGAGTTAAACAGAACCAGGGCCAGAATCAAGGTGGTCAGAAGAAAGCAGACCAGAAGGGTAAAGATTCTAAGGGGGAACAAAATGACCAGAAGTCTTCGACAGGTTCCCAACAACCCAAAGAGGGTGGGGGTCAGGCTCCCCAAAAGAAGAAAGAAGGCCAATCTAAAAGGTGGTGCCAATACTGTAAAAGTAAAACTCACTGGTTTAGTGAGTGCACCAAGAAAGGAGGAGGGCAGACTCCTGCCACTGCAGCCCCTAAGGCACCTGTGCCCCCTAGTACAGTCAGCAGTGGTAGTGCACCTCCCAAGGGTTTAGTAGGGTTAACCCTGGGTTCTGAGGGGAGTGACAACTTAGTTGGCACCCTTACTCAGGCTGTCCTTGTCAGTACAGGGGATATGGATATGTCCCCTGACATCAGTCCCAATACTTTGGGCAAATACAGACAGACACCTTTCATTAATGGAAAAATGGCTCAGGCCTATAGGGACACTTGTGCCAGTGTCACAATGGTGACACCTAGCTTTGTGGACCCTGGACAGATCATGCCAGGTACAGAATTCCTGGTGACCAATGCAAGCAATGTCACTACCAATCACAGTATGGCAATTGTAGCTTTCTCCTGGGGAGGGGTAACTGGCCAAAAGAAGGTTGTAGTTAGTTCAGACCTCCCAGTGGATTGTTTGTTGGGCAATGATTTGGAGTCATCACAATGGTCAGAAGTGGAGCAGAGGACTCATCTGGAAATGTTAGGCTTGCCAGCACAGGTGTTTGCTGTGACCAGGTCACAGGCCAGAAAATGCCCCACTGAACAGGTGCTGGATCCTGGAACAATGGACCAGACACCTTCCAAGAAAAAGAGCAGTAGGGTTAAGGCTGTGCCTTCCCCCTTGCCCCAGGTTGTGGATCAAGTCTCAGAGGAGGCTGACCTACAGGAATTGAGGGAAACTGAGCCTAGAGAGTTTGAACTTGATCAAGTTGAATTCTTGGGTTCAGGGGGACCCTCAAGGGAAGACCTGGGGAAGGACCAGTTAGACTGCCCTTCTCTTGAACCCCTCAGACAGCAGGCTGCTGCTGAGGCTGCTGGGAACGCCACAGGTACCCACAAGGTATACTGGGAAGATGGACTCCTGTACACTGAGTCAAGAGACCCCAAGCCTGGCATGACCAGGAGGCTGGTTGTACCCTTGTCTCAGAGAGGTTTCCTACTTACCTTGGCCCATGAGATTCCCTTAGCAGGTCACTTAGGCCAGACAAAGACTTGGGACAGGCTTGTCTCACACTTTCACTGGCCTCACATGAATGAGGATACCAAGGAGTTTTGTCGCTCCTGTGTCACTTGCCAAGCCAGTGGTAAGTCAGGTGGCACAACAAAGGCCCCCCCTTATACCAATGCCTGTGGTGGGGGTACCCTTTGAAAGAGTGGGGATTGACATTGTTGGTCCAATGGAACCCCAGACAGCATCAGGGCACAAGTTTATACTGGTGGTAGTGGATCATGCCACCAGGTATCCTGAAGCTATTCCACTTAGGACCACCACAGCACCTGTGGTGGCAAGGGCCCTAGTTGGAGTGTTCTCCAGAGTGGGCTTCCCTAAGGAGGTTGTCTCTGACAGAGATGCAAACTTCATGTCAAGCTACTTAACTGCTATGTGGAAGGAGTGTGGTGTCAATTACAAATTCACTACACCCTATCACCCACAGTGCAATGGGCTTGTTGAAAGGTTCAACAGGACCCTAAAAGGGATGATTCATGGACTACCTGAAACACTCAGGCGTAGATGGGATGTCCTGATGCCCTGCCTTCTGTTTGCTTACAGAGAGGTCCCACAAAAGGGGGTTGGCTACAGCCCTTTTGAACTTTTGTATGGGCATCCTGTGAGAGGCCCCTTGTGTTTGGTGAAGGAAGGATGGGAGAGACCTCTCAAAAAGCCTGCAACCAACATAATGGACTATGTACTTGGTCTCCGCTCCAGGATGGCTGAGTATATGGAGAAGGCATCTGAAAACCTTAAGGCCAGTCAAGAACTTCAAAAAGCTTGGCATGACCAAAAGGCTGTCCTGACTGTTTACCAGCCTGGACAGAAGGTGTGGGTGTTGGAGCCAGTGGCCCCAGCAGCACTCAAAGACAAATGGTCTGGGCCCCACACAATTCTTGAGCAAAAGGGAGAGGTCACCTACCTGGTGGACCTTGGAACTCCCAGGACTCCCCACAGGGTACTCGATGTTAACAGGCTCAAAGCATATGTCGACAGGAAGGACATGAGCTTGCTCATGGCCATAGATGAGGGACAGGAGGAAGAGAGTGACCCTCTCCCAGACCTGCTCACTCAGAATCCTGATGATGGGTCAGTAGATGGTGTTGTCTTTTGTGGCAGCCTCTCTGAACATCAGCAGAAAGACTGTAAACAGGTTCTTCAGTCTTTCAGACATATGTTCTCTCTGACACCCAGTCAGACCAATTGGTGCACCCATGAGGTTGACACTGGTGACAGTCTGCCAGTCAAGAGTAAAATCTACAGGCAGCCTGATCATGTTAGAGACTGCATAAAAACTGAAGTGCAGAAAATGTTGGAATTGGGAGTCATTGAACCCTCAGATAGCCGTTGGGCTAGTCCAGTAGTTCTAGTGCCAAAGCCTCACACCCAAGATGGTAAGAGAGAGATGAGGTTTTGCGTAGACTACAGGGGTCTCAATGCAGTCACTAAGACTGATGCCCATCCAATACCAAGGGCAGATGAACTTATAGATAGATTGGCTTCTGCCAACTACTTAAGTACATTTGACTTAACAGCTGGGTATTGGCAAATCAGGTTAGCTGAGGATGCCAAGCCCAAGACAGCATTTTCAACCCCTGGTGGGCATTATCAATTTGTGGTAATGCCCTTTGGTCTGAAAAATGTACCTGCCACCTTCCAAAGGTTGGTGAATCAAGTCCTTACTGGGCTGGATGACTTCTGTGCAGCATATCTAGATGATATTGCTGTCTTTAGCTCCACCTGGGAGGATCACCTGGTCCACCTGAGGAAAGTGTTAGAGGCTCTGCAAGCGGCAGGCCTCACTATCAAGGCCACCAAGTGCCAGATAGGGCAGACACAGGTTGTATACCTGGGCCACCTTGTAGGTGGAGGCCAGGTTCAGCCACTGGAGAGCAAAATACAGTCAATCAGGGACTGGGCTCCTCCAACCACCCAGACTCAGGTTCGAGCTTTCTTGGGCCTGACTGGATACTACAGAAAGTTTGTCAGGAACTATGGTTCCATTGTGACACCATTAAATGAACTGACAAGTAAGAAAATGCCAAAAAAGGTTCAGTGGACAGCAGGCTGTCAAAAAGCATTCGATGACCTAAAGCAGGCCATGTGCACAGCACCTATCCTTAAGAGTCCAGACTACTCCAAACCATTCATTGTCCAAACAGATGCTTCTGAGTTGGGTGTGGGAGCTGTTCTTTCTCAACTGAATTTTGATGGTCAGGATCAGCCCATTGCTTTTATAAGCAGAAGGCTGACCCCCAGAGAGAAGAATTGGTCAGCTATTGAGAGGGAGGCCTTTGCTGTGGTTTGGGCCCTGAAGAAGCTGAGGCCATACTTGTTTGGCACTCACTTCAAGATTCAGACCGACCATAAGCCCCTCTTGTGGCTAAATCAGATGAAGGGTGAAAACCCCAAACTGCTTAGGTGGTCCATTTCCCTACAGGGGATGGACTTTACAGTGGAACATAGACCTGGTACTGATCATGGCAATGCCGATGGGCTCTCCAGATATTTCCACTTAGAACAAGAAGACTCACCTGGTCAAGGTTAGCTTATTGTCCCAAAGTTTGGGGGGGGTCATGTAGGAGAGTAGGGTCTGCAATCCTATGATCACCCAGATTTTTTGCTTTTGTTTCACTGGTTTACGACTTTCTATGGCTGTGGGCCTGCCAATCAGACCCACAGCCTGGCTGTTCTCTTTCTAAATTACCTCATGTACCCTAGGTGCATCTACCAATTGGTACTGGGCCACCTTATCAGACCCTGTAACTCAGGGCATAGGTGTACCCAGGGCTGCCAGGGGCTGCAGCATGTATTATGCCACCCCTGGCTGGCCTCCTAAATTTGACACAACTGGCTGCATGTCAGCTGGGGCAAAGTCGTGTAATCACCCTTTGCTGTAGGTGTAGTATACCTATACCTAACCCTAAAATGGACACACAGATTCCTATCAGTCACTCCTATGGCAGGCCTTGACAATCCTGAAGGCAGAGTGCTTGGAATCGTGTGAGATGGTGCTCTGGCAGGAGCTGAGCCTGTCTGCAGCTTGCGGAATCAAGTCCTAATAGCTGTTCCATGATATCGCATACCATATACTCTTAAGTGCATTATAATCCTCGCGGTTAAATGCTATCTTTGGTATTGCTTTATCAAAACATGTCGAGTAAGGTGTCATACGAATTGGAATACTAACCCCTCGCCAATTCTGGCGACGGGGTTAGCATTCCACCCTTCTAGAGGGACACGACATGTATGTAACTGTGAACCCCGGTTAAAGTTAACTGAAGCCTCAGCTCCACAAAATGGATGCTGCCACCACAGACACGAGTCTGACCTCCTGCTGCTCGGAGTCCTTCCAGCGAGGGAGGCCTGGACAAAGGGTTTCCTGTCCGGGGCGGTGCTAGCACCGTCCCAGACATGGTTTTGTGTATCCTGGGTAGGCAGGGCTTTTCAGGAAGGTGACTGCTGAGTGGCACCCCGATGCTCACTACGCATAGGCCAGTCAGAACCAGTTCCAGGGGCACACCAGCCCCTGGCCTGGGGAAGTCCGGCAGGGGAGAGGGGTGTAACCACCCCCTCCTGGTCCCACCCATAGGCAGGACCTAGTCACCGGGTCAGCCCCCTTTTTTAGTATAAAGATAGGAGCGGGCCCCCTGTTCAAATTAGATCATCTTTGGAATCAAGATACCACTTTCTTCAAAAGGACTTCACGATTTCTTCTTCAAGATTCTCCCTTGTGGCTAAGGAGTAGTCACCCTGCATCAAGCGGGCACCATCCTAAAGAACACTGCGGTCTGCTGCAAGTCCTTCATCACGAATCCGACGACCCAGCTCGACGAGACCCGGCTTCCCTGGCATCTCTGACCTCTACTCACCTCTACAGCCAAGCTGAGAACCGTGAGTGCGACGAGACCTCGAGGGACCGACGATCGCCAAGACTGCACGACATCTTTACTGCAAGCCCACCGTGTCCTCCACTGGTGAGTGCTTTGGGGTCCGAGAAGCCCCGACCCTGCGCAGCTCCAGCACCCAAGGTCAGCCTCCCTGCATCTCCACGATCTGCGTGGGGCCCTTCTGCTGTTTGCTGTGCACCGCGTTGTTTGGCTACTAGCCGGCTGGCTTGTGGCCTTCTGAACGACGCCCAACTACTTCACGACTGCTGGTTTGGTTGCTCCAGACTGGCCCTTGCTTCCTTCTTCAAGAGAGGCACCCCGGACCCTCCTGGTCCACTCCAGACGCCATTTTAGGTCCACCGCGTGGGCTTGAATTTGCCAAGGCTTTGTTGCCCAATCCTGGGTCCAGCGACGCCGACAGCTTCTATCTTCGTGGGACAGCTCGATCCTCCATCCTGGTCGCCGACAACGCCTCCTGGTCCGTGAGATCTTCGAGCTCAAGCGTCACCCACTCACCTTGTCGAGGTGGCTACCATCCGGTGCCCTCCTGGTGCCCACTGACTACTGGCTAGTAGTCTCGAACTTGGTCCCCTCTGCTTTCAGGTGTCATCTATCTTCGAGATCCAGGCTTGGATCCAACTGAACTTTCTTCACTGGTCACCGGCCAGCATCTTTTCTTCCGGCTCCTGGTCCGTCTACGAGGATTCCTGACGTCTTTTCAGACCTATGCAGCTGCAGCCCCTGGGCTAGGTAACTTCGGCATTTCGGTGCCCCAGCATAGCCTCACTATCCAAGGGTCAGAATCTACTTTCGTTTTCTCCCTACCAGGTCGGGTTCGCCCGAGAACACTAACTTTCTACTTCCTAGCTACCATAGACTTTTGTCCGCATCTCGCGTGAGAGTGCACACACTGCACCCGAGTCCCCTAGGCCTCCTAGAAGTAATCTAACGATTCCCTAGTCAAGTCCTAGCGATTCCAAAAGCTATTAGTACTGTACTTACCTGCTAGGAATTTCGCATTCCACTTTCAGAGTATATGGTTTTCCGTGCCCCTCGGGCATTTGTATATACTGTGCTAACTTAAGTATTTTTGTAAGAGTTTTGGTTTGTGCTTAGTACCCTGTCCTCATAAAGAGTACAGGGCTGTTGTGATCTTTAATAAATAACTGTTTATTTTTATAACACTTGTGTGGTGTCCTTTCACTTGGTGTTCAAGGGGTATATGTGTGGTAAACAGCTGGCTTAACACGCCCTCTCGAGTCTTTAGCCTTAGACTGCTCGTATCCATGCTACTAGGATAGCTGGTCTATAAGGTTGACTTACAACCAATCATCAATAAGGGTTGCTGGACTGATACATAGTGTTCACTAGAATAGTGAGCACTGCATATCAGGCCACCTTCTCACAGCAAGCACCCTCTTGGCGTGGCTAGCAAACCCCACGAAACGGTGTACCCCTATATTGAGTATGGAGGATGGCGAAGGCCGTACTCACTATACCCAGGCGGCCATAGTGGATGGCTTCCGAAAGTACTACGAGGGCTTGTACAGAAGTACTCAGGGCGACCGAGAAAATGTGACCGAAGCCTTCCTAGATGGCCCAACCCTCCCACATCTGGATGAGGAGCAGGCGCGAGAGCTGGGGAAAGACATCGACTTGGGGGAGATCAGAGGTGCGGTGAAGAAAATGGCCCGCAATAAGACTCCGGGGATAGATGGGTTACCAATTGAATTCTACAGCAAGTACTTGGACATCTTAGCGCCGCGACTCCAAATCATCTATAAGGAGGCCATGACAGTGAACTGTCTCCCTCAGTCTATGCGTGAAGCGATAGTGATTCCACTCCTGAAACCGGGTTGGGAAGGCGGCAACCCCGCATCTTATAGACCGCTTTCCATGCTGACAGCAGATTATAAGATCCTGAGCTCCATACTAGCGGCTCGGCTGCTGCGGCATATGCCAGCCTTGGTACATGAGGACCAGAATGGTTTTATTCCCGCCCGGAACACTGCGCTCAATATTAGAAGGCTCACAAGCCTACTGGAGGACTCACACATTGAAGGTCGAGCCCCACTAGTCCTCTCGGTTGATATCGAAAAAGCGTTCGATAGCCTGGAATGGGACTATTTATACACAGTGATGAAGCGCTTCGGCCTAGGCGACGGATACATTAAGTGGACACGGGTCCTATATGCAGCGGCTGTGGCGAGAGTGAGGGTCGGACCTTTAGTATCACATCAGTACCCGGTGGAGAGAGGCACCCAACAGGGGTGCTCCCTGTCCCCCCTCCTGTTCGCCCTAGCGATTGAGCCACTGGCCGCTGAGGCCCGGACGGGAAGATCCTTCACAGGAGTGGGAAGCAGCGATGGGCGGCAGTTTATTTCACTGTACGCCGATGACCTGTTGCTATTCCTTGAAAACGACACGTCAGAGCTAGAAGGCGCGGAAGGAATGTTAGAAAGGTTTGGCGAACTTTCAGGATTGAAAGTTAATTGGGCAAAGACGAGCCTGTTTCCAATGCAGAGGGAAGCCGCCCGGCCTGACCACAGACCATTGCTTACTTGGGAACCGACGTGTCTTAAGTACCTCGGAGTGCACATTTGCCACTCAGCTGTGGATATGTTTGAGGGTAATATAGGACGATGTATGCGAGAACTAAAGGGCAGTATGGCATTTTGGGCCACACTTCCGCTATCCATAGCTGGCCGAATATCATTATTGAAGATGGTTACACTCCCGAGGTTGTTGTATTACTTTCGCGCACCCCCGATTTGGATCCCTGCCTCTTTCTTCCGGCAACTTAAGTCTCAGCTAACCGCATTTCTATGGGGAGCGGATAGATGCAGAGTGGCGCTAGCGACGCTTTCTCGCCCTAAGGATGACGGATGTCTGGCAGTACCTGACTACGAACTCTATTATCTCCCTGCCCAACTGCAGTTTTATACGCAGGAGGTGGTTCGAGTGTACCGGGGCCCGGAGGACACCAGGATGAGGGGCACGCCTCGACATGTCCTAGCCTATATTGCCTTGCAGCAGAAAATAGCTGCCCGAGACCTGACAATGGAGCAACACACGTTGCAACAATGCTGGAACAGGACGCAACGGCGAGCAGGAATTAAGCATTCATATGCCCCGGAAATACCACTAGGTATGCTGACGGCACTGCCGCACGGGGCGATTGGTCGCGATTACTGCACTGGGAAGAGGCAGGGATACAGGTTATAGGAGACCTTTACGAAAACGGGGCGCTCCTCCCGTTGCAGGACCTTCGGGAACGTTTTGGTCTCTCACGAGGAGGCTACCTCCTATACGCGGCAGTGGTAGGGGCGATTCGAACGCATTGGGGGATGGGACTAGCGGAGCCTGAGACGGTCAAGTCTTACCAGTATACCATGATGGCGGCGGGGACGATTAAGGCGGTGACGTGCCTTTATAATAGGATGCTCCGCGAAACCCTGTCGCCCCTATTGACGCTAAAATCCAAGTGGGAAACTGACTTGGACAAGGAAATACCTGACACGACGTGGGCCCAACTCGTGCGCCGAGCCCGGAATAGCACGAGGAATGCGAGATTCCAGATTATCCACTATTACGTACTGCATAGGGCGTACTTGACCCCTGGCAGAATTAAGAAGTATTTTGGGGCAGAGGAAGCTGCATGTCCTCGTTGTGCGAGGGAGGGGGCGGAACTGGAGCATATGTTGTGGTCATGCTCGGCCCTCCGGGAATACTGGCAGGCTATAGGAGAGACCCTGAACGAAGTGACAGACAGGAACATTGACTATGATTCGGCGGTGTGTATTCTGCATTGGTTCCCCCATACCCCCAAAAACAAGACCTCAAGCAAATTCATTGACATGGGAAAGGTAATAGCCAAAAGGGAGATAACTAGACAGTGGAAGGCGAGGACAGGCCCAACCCACAGGAGGTGGTACACTGAATTTCTGAAATGGGCGACCTGCGATAGCACACACAGATACCAGATGGCCCGTAGGTCTCCTGATGCAAGGGCGCCGGAGGTGGCGGCGGCCTGGGAGATGCTAGTACAGGCCCTCAGAGACAGCATGGAGACAGAGGAGGTGGCGACCCTCAGCGCGAACAGGGACAGCACACGTAGTCACTGAGGAGCTGGACTGATACCTTAGATTGATACATGAACAGAACCTGAGAGCGGATGGTGGGGGGCTCAGGGGTTGCATAGTGTAAAGGGAGGGGTTTTGGGGGGGATTTATATAGATTAGGAGGGTTAGGAATGAAAAGTAGTCAGGCACACGCTGATGCGATCTGTAGATCCTAATGAACAGTAACCACTCATGAGCGGGTTGAGGGATTGTTGCCGCCCAGCCTCCGGGATGTGGGCCTACAGGCTGTGTACAGAGGGGTGACGAATACTATGAAGCGACTCCCAGTTTAATACTGTATTTGTATGACATTGGTTCGAACAGTGAATGACTACAATAAAAATTACTTTAAAAAAAAAATAGTGGGAGGTGCCGCCACCGCCCGACCTCCGCGCGGATAGTGCGACTAAGGTTAGCGTAGTTGAGACGCACCGTTTCTGGTAGCGTGGCCGCCAATTGTATGCCCAGGTAGGGGACTGCACCGTCTGCCCATTGGAAGGGGAATTGTGTTTCTAGGGAGGCCCGCGTGTGGGCCTCCAAGGAAAGGTCAAGTGCTACTGATTTCGTCATGTTCACCTTAAAGCCAGAGGCTGTAGGAAGGTGGATATCTGACTATGGTTGCCCCCAACTTTTTGCCAGGTGTTTTGCTGGTTTTCCGACTTAGTTGACCTGGGGCCCTGCTATTCAGGACCCCAGGCCCACTGCTCTCTCTGTAAAATGGATTCCATGTACCCTAGGTACATATCTAATTGGATACTGAGTCACCTTATCAGCCCCTGTACAGTGTACCTTAGCTACCCAGGGCATAGGTGCACACAGGGCCTACCAGGGGCTGCAGCATGTATTATGCCACCCCTGGCTGGCCACCCAAATCTGACACAACTGGCTGCACGACAGCTGGGGCAAGGTGGTGTAAACACCCTTTGCTTTAGATATAGTATTCCTATATCTAACCCTAAAATGGACACATATATTCATATCAGTCACTCCTATGGCAGGCCTAATCAATCCTGAAGGCAGAGTGCTTGGAATTATGTGAAATGGTGCTCTGGCATGAGCTGAGCCCGTTTGCAGCTTGCGGAACCAAGTCCTAATAGCTGTTCCATGATAACGCGTACCATATACTCTTAAGTGCATTATAATCCTCGCGGTTATTTGCCAACTTTGGTATCGCTTTATCAAAACATGTTGAGTAAGGTGTCATACGAATTGGAATACTAACCCCTCGCCAATTCTGGCGACGGGGTTAGCATTCCACCCTTCTAGAGGGACACGACATGTATGTAACTGTGAACCCCGGTTAAAGCTAACTCGAGCCTCAGCATCACAAAATGGATGCTGCCACCACAGACACAAGTCTGACCTCCTGCTGCTGGGAGTCCTTCCAGCGAGGAGACCTCGGACAAAGGGTTTCCTGTCAGGGGCGGTGCTAGCACCATCCCAGACAGGGTTTTGTGTATCCCAGGTAGGCAGGGCTGAAAGAAAGGTGACTGCAAGTGGCACCCCGGTGCTCACTGTGCATAGGCCGGCTCAAACCAGTTCCAGGGGCACCCCAGCCCCTGAGCTGGGGCGAGACTGGACAAAGGAGAGGGGTGTAACCACCCCCCTCCTGGTCCCACCCATAGGCAGGACCTAGTCACGGGCCAGCCCCTTTTCTTAGAATAAAGGTAGGAGCGGGTCCTGTGAGAAGGTGGCCTGATATGCAGTGCTCACTATTCTAGTGATCACTATGTATCAGTCCAACAACCCTTATTGATGATTGGTTGTAAGTCAACCTTATAGACCAGCTATCCTAGTAGCGTGGATACGAGCAGTCTTCAGGCTAAGCTCTAGAGGGCGTGTTAAGCCAGCTGTTTACCACACATTTACCCCTTGAACACCAAGTGAAAGGACACCACACAAGTGTTATGAAAATAAACAGTGTATTTATTTAGATCACCCAATACTGAGAAGAAGTTCCCTTAAACAAGATTTTCAATAAAACTACTTAAATAACAAATCAATTAGGACAATAAAGTTAAGAAAATTGTACACAATTTATTAATATTACAAAATATATTAAAAAACAAGTGGGCAAAGGCACCACTGAACACAAAAATAAACAAATAAATTGGAGGAAAAAATTGTTAAAACGGTATTTTAGCATACATGGAGATCAAAATCGACCAGCAATATTGATACGAGGAAAGGGGAACAGACAACAGTACGACATTCAATTGTTACAGTACTAGGTGTACATTCGAACTCAATGTGATAACCATGTGCTGTGCACAGTTTTTATATTGTATCAACACCGGTATCCGAGTCTAGGAATTGTACTTGGATTAAAAAGTCCTGCAAATAAACGTAGTGCGCTTGGCGATACTGCTCATTAAAGAGCGTCTTTTTCTGTTTAAAAGAAGTGGAAACCAGGGGCGCTTTCGTCTTGTCCTCCCGGCGAAAAACAATTGTTTCCCTATTCGGCCGAAGAGAACTGCCTGCTTCTCTGGTTTCAGTCCGGACTGAAACCAGAGAAGCAGGCAGTTCTCTTCGGCCGAATAGGGAAACAATTGTTTTTCGCCGGGAGGACAAGACGAAAGCGCCCCTGGTTTCCACTTCTTTTAAACAGAAAAAGACACTCTTTAATGAGCAGTATCGCCAAGCGCACTACGTTTATTTGCAGGACTTTTTAATCCGAAGTCATACACAAGAAAGTGTGAAATAAAACTGATGTCACTTCACTTATCTTTAAACGCATATCTACACAACTGAACGTACAGGAAGTTTATTCAAACAAGAATTTAAAGGGTGATCGTTCTTGACCCCAGATACACGACAGACAAAAGATTGAATCTTGATAAAGGTGGTCCAAAACTTTTTCAACCACCGAAACGCGTCGACGCAATTCCCAAGTACAATTCCTAGACTCGGATACCGGTGTTGATACAATATAAAAACTGTGCACAGCACATGGTTATTACATAGAGTTTGAATGTACACCTAGTACTGTAACAATTGAATGTCGTACTGTTGTCTGTTCCCCTTTCCTCGTATCAATATTGCTGGTCGATTTTGATCTCCATGTATGCTAAAATACCGTTTTAACAATTTTTTCCTCCAATGTATTTGTTTATTTTTGTGTACAGTGGTGCCTTTGCCCACTTGTTTTTTAATATATTTTCTAATATTAATAAATTGTGTACAATTTTCTTAACTTTATTGTCCTAATTGATTTGTTATTTAAGTAGTTTTATTGAAAATCTTGTTTAAGGGAACTTCTTCTCAGTATTGGTTGTTTAACCCTACTTCCCTTGAATCTTTTAAGGGGTACCTCTCACTTTGTTACATTTATTTAGATCACAACAGCCCTGTACTCTTTATGAGGACAGGGTACTAAGCACACAACAAAACTCTTACAAAAATACTTAAGTTCGCACAGTTAACACAAATGCCCGAGGGGCACGAAAAAACATATACTCTGAAAGTGGAATGCGAAATTACTAGCAGGTAAGTACTGAACTAGTAGGCTTTGGAATCGCTAGGACTACGTTACTGAACCTTCAGATTACTAGTAGGAGGCCTAGGGGACTCGGGTGCAGAGTGTGCACTCTCACGCGGTATGCGGGACAAAGTCTATGGGACCTAGTAAAGACAAAGTTAGTGTTCTCGGGCGAACCCGATAAGGTAGATCGAAAACGACAGTGGATCCTGACCCTTGGATAGTGAGGCTATGCTGAGGCACCGAAATGCCAAAGTTACCTAGCCCAGGGGCTGCAGCTGCATATGTCTCAAAAGACGTCGGGAATCCTCGTAGACGAACCAGGAGCCTGAAGAAAGAAGTTAATGGCAGGCGACCAGTGAAGATAGTTCGAGTGATCCAAGCCTGGATCGAAGATGGATGACACCTGAAAGCAGAGGGGACCTAGTTCTTAATCACTAGCCAGTGATTGTGTGGGCACCAGGATGGCACCGGGCGAAGTTACCTCGACCAGGTGAGTGGGCGACGCTGGGCTCTGCAGTCTCACGGACCAGGAGGCGTTGTCGGCGACCAGGATGGAGGTGCGAGCTGTCCCACGATGGATGATGCTATCGACGTCGCTGGACCCAGGATTGGGGCAACAAGTCTAGGCAAATTCAAGCCCACGCGGTGGACCTAAAATGGTGTCTGGAGTGGACCAGGAGGGTCCGGGGTGCTCCTCTCTTGGAAGGAAGCAAGGGCCAGTCTGGAGCAACCAGACCAGCAGCGGTGATGTCGTCGGGCGTCATTAGGAAGGCCACAAGCCAGCGGGCTAGTAGCCAAACAACGCGGTGAGCAGCAAAAAGCAGAAGGGCCCCACGCAGATCGTGGAGATGCTGGGAGGCTGGACTTCGGTGCTGGAGCTGCTCAGGGTCGGGGCTTCTCGGACCCCAAAGCACTCACCAGAGGATCCCTCGGCGGTCGTGCTGGATAGAAGTTGTGCAGTTCTGATGATGGCCGGTCCCTCGAGGTCTTGTCGCACCTACGGTTCTCAGCTTAGCTGTAGAGGTAGGTAGAGGTCAGAGGTGCCAGGGAAGCCGGGTCTCGTCGTGCTGGTCGGTCGGATTCCTGAGGAAGGACGTGCAGCAAACCGCAGAGTTCTTAGATGGTGCCTGCGGATGCAGGGTGACTACTCCTTAGTCACAAGGGAGAAATCTTGAGAAGAAGTCGAGAGTTCCTTTCGTAGAAAGTAGTTTCTTGATTCAAAGATGATCTAATTTGGAAGGGTCCCCGCTCCTGCCTTTATCCTAAAGAAAGGGGTGGGTACGCGACTAGGTCCTGCCCTAGGGGTGGGACCAGGAAGGGGGGTGGTTACACCCCTCTTCCATGCCGGACTTTCCCCAGGCCAGGGGCTGGTGTGCCCCTGGAACTGGTTCTAGCCGGCAGATGCGTAGTGAGCACCAGGGTGCCACTCTGCAGTCACCTTCCTGTAAAGCCCTGCCTACCCAGGATACACAAAACCCTGTCTGGGATGGTGCTAGCACCGCCCCTGACAGGAAACCCTTTGTCCAAGCTCTCCTCGCTGGAAGGACTCCCAGCAGCAGGAGGTCAGACTCGTGTCTGTGGTGGCAGCATCCATTTTGTGGAGCTGAGGCTTCAGTTAACTTTAACCGGGGTTCACAGTTACATACATGTCGTGTCCCTCTAGAAGGGTGGAATGCTAACCCCGTCGCCAGAATTGGCGAGGGGTTAGTATTCCAATTCGTATGACACCTTACTCGACATGTTTTGATAAAGCAATACCAGAGATAGCATTTAACCGCAAGGATTATAATGCACTTAAGAGTATATGGTATGCGTTATCATGGAACAGCTATTAGGACTTGGTTCCGCAAGCTGCAAACGGGCTCAGCTCATGCCAGAGCACCATCTCACACGATTCCAAGCACTCTGCCTTCAGGATTGTCCAAGGCCTGCCATAGGAGTGACTGATAGGAATCTGTGTGTCCATTTTAGGGTTAGATATAGGTATACTATATCTAAAGCAAAGGGTGATTACACCACCTTGCCCCAGCTGTCGTGCAGCTAGTTGTGTCAGATTTAGATGGCCAGCCAGGGGTGGCATAATACATGCTGCAGCCCCTGGTAGGCCCTGGGTACACCTATGCCCTGAGTTACATGGTCTGATAAGGTGGCCCAGTACCAATTGGTAAATGCACCTAGGGTACATGTCGTAATTTAGTGAGAGAACAGCTAGGCTGTGGGTCTGATTAGCAGGCCCACAGCCAGAGAAAGTCGTAAACCAGTGAAACAAAAGCAAAAAATCTGGGTGATCATAGGATTGCAGACCCTACTCTCCTACATGACCCCCCCCCCAAACTTTGGGACAATAAACTAACCTTGACCAGGTGAGTCTTCTTGCTCTAAGTGGAAATACCTGGAGAGCCCATCTGCATTGCCATGATCAGTGCCAGGTCTATGCTCCACTGTAAAATCCATCCCCTGTAGGGAAATGGACCACCTAAGCAGTTTAGGGTTTTCACCCTTCATCTGATTTAGCCACAAGAGGGGCTTATGGTCGGTCTGAATCTTGAAATGAGTGCCAAACAAGTATGGCCTCAGTTTCTTCAGGGCCCAAACTACAGCAAAGGCCTCCCTCTCAATAGCTGACCACTTTTTCTCTCTGGGGGTCAGCCTTCTGCTTATAAAAGCAATGGGCTGGTCTTGACCATCAAAATTCAGTTGAGATAGAACAGCTCCCACACCCAACTCAGAAGCATCTGTTTGGACAATGAATGGTTTGGAGCAGTCTGGACTCTTGAGGATAGGTGCTGTGCACATGGCCTGCTTTAGGTCATCGAATGCTTTTTGACAGCCTGCTGTCCACTGAACCTTTTGGGGCATTTTCTTACTTGTCAGTTCATTAAGTGGAGTCACAATTGATCCATAATTCCTGACAAACTTTCTGTAATAACAAGTCAGGCCCAAGAAAGCTCGAACCTGAGTCTGGGTGGTTGGAGGAGCCGAGTCCCTGATTGACTGTATTTTGCTCTCCAGTGGCTGAACCTGGCCTCCACCTACAAGGTGGCCCAGGTATACAACCTGTGTCTGCCCTATCTGGCACTTGGTGGCCTTGATAGTGAGACCTGCTGCTTGCAGTGCCTCTAACACTTTCCTCAGGTGGACCAGGTGATCCTCCCAGGTGGAACTAAAGACAGCTATATCATCAAGATATGCTGCACAGAAGTCATCCAGCCCAGTGAGAACTTGATTCACCAGACTTTGGAAGGTGGAAGGTGCATTTTTCAGACCAAAGGGCATTACCACAAACTGATAATGTCCACCAGGGGTTGAAAATGCTGTCTTGGGCTTGGCATCCTCAGCTAACCTGATTTGCCAATACCCAGCTGTAAGGTCAAATGTACTTAAGTAGTTGGCAGAAGCCAATCTATCTATAAGTTCATCTGCCCTTGGTATTGGGTGGGCATCAGTCTTAGTGACTGCATTGAGACCCCTGTAGTCTACGCAGAACCTCATCTCTTTCTTACCACCCTGGGTGTGAGTTTTTGGCACTAGAACTACTGGACTAGCCCAAGGGCTATCTGAGGGTTCAATGACTCCCAACTCCAACATTTTCTGCACTTCAGTTTTGATGCAGTCCCTGACATGATCAGGTTGCCTGTAGATTTTACTCTTGACTGGCAGACTGTCACCAGTGTCAACCTCATGGGTACACCAATTGGTATGACTGGGTGTCAGAGAGAATATATGTCAAAGTGACTGAAGAACCTGTTTACAGTCTTTTTGTTGATGCTCAGAGAGGCTGCCACAAAAGACAACACCATCCACTGATCCATCATCAGGATTCTGAGAAAGCAGGTCTGGGAGAGGGTCACTCTCTTCCTCCTGTCCCTCATCTGTGGCCATGAGCAAACTCATGTCCTTCCTGTCAACATATGCTTTGAACCTGTTAACATGAAGCACCCTGTGGGGGCTCCTGGGAGTTCCAAGGTCCACCAGGTAGGTGACCTCTCCCTTTTGCTCAAGGATTGTGTGGGGCCAGACCATTTGTCTTTGAGTGCTGCTGGGGCCACTGGCTCCAACACCCACACCTTCTGTCCAGGCTGATACACAGTCAGGACAGCCTTTTGGTCATGCCAAGCTTTTTGGAGTTCTTGGCTGGCCTTAAGGTTTTCAGATGCCTTCTCCATGTACTCAGCCATCCTGGAGCGGAGACCAAGTATATAGTCCACTATGCTGGTTGCTGGCTTTTTGAGAGGTCTCTCCCATCCTTCCTTCATCAAACACAGGGGTCCTCTCACAGGATGCCCATACAGAAGTTCAAAAGGGCTGAAGCCAACCCCCTTCTGTGGGACCTCTCCGTAAGCAAACAGAAGGCAGGGAATCAGGACATCCCATCTTCGCCTGAGCTTTTCAGGTAGTCCATGAATCATCCCTTTGAGGGTCCTGTTGAACCTTTCAACAAGCCCATTGCATTGTGGGTGATAGGGTGTGGTGAACTTGTAGTTGACACCACATTCCTTCCACATAGCAGTTAAGTAGCTTGACATGAAGTTTGCACCTCTGTCAGAGACAACCTCCTTAGGGAAGCCCACTCTGGAGAACACTCCAACTAGGGCCCTTGCCACTACAGGTGCTGTAGTGGTCCTAAGTGGAATAGCTTCAGGATACCTGGTGGCATGATCCACTACCACCAGTATAAACTTGTGCCCTGATGCTGTCTGGGGTTCCATTGGACCAACAATGTCAATCCCCACTCTTTCAAAGGGCACCCCCACCACAGGCATTGGTATAAGGGGGGCCTTTGTAGTGCCACCTGACTTACCACTGGCTTGGCAAGTGACACAGGAGCGACAAAACTCCTTGGTATCCTCATTCATGTGAGGCCAGTAAAAGTGTGAGACAAGTCTGTCCCAAGTCTTTGTCTGGCCTAAGTGTCCTGCTAAGGGAATCTCATGGGCCAAGGTAAGAAGGAAACCTCTCTGAGACAAGGGGATAACCAGCCTCCTGGTCATGCCAGGCTTGGGGTCTCTTGCCTCAGTGTACAGGAGTCCATCCTCCCAGTATACCTTGTGGGTACCTGTGGTGTTCCCAGCAGCCTCAGCAGCAGCCTGCTGTCTGAGGGGTTCAAAGGAAGGGCAGTCTAATTGTCCCTTCCCCAGGTCTTCTCTTGAGGGTCCCCCTGAGCCCAGAAATTCAACTTGATCAAGTTCAAATTCTTTAGGCTCAGTTTCCCTCAATTCCTGTAGGTCAGCCTCCTCTGAGACTTGATCCTCAACCTGGGGCAAGGGGGAAGGCAATGCCTTAACCCTACTGCTCTTCTTCTTGGAAGGTGTCTGGTCCATTGTTCCAGGATCCAGCACCTGTTCAGTGGGGCATCTTCTGGCCTGTGACCTAGTCACAGCAAGCACATGTGCTGGCAAGCCTAACATCTCCATGTGAGTCCTATGCTCCACTTCTGACCATTGTGATGACTCCAAATCATTGCCCAACAAACAATCCACTGGGAGGTCTGAACTAACTACAACCTTCTTTTGGCCAGTTACCCCTCCCCAGGAGAAAGCTACAATTGCCATACTATGACTGGTAGTGACATTGCTTGCATTGGTCACCAGGAAATCTGTACCTGGCATGATCTGTCCAGGGTCCACAAAGTTAGGTGTCACCATTGTGACACTGGCACAAGTGTCCCTATAGGCCTGAGCCATTTCTCCATTGATAAAAGGTGTCTGTCTGTATTTGCCCAAAGTATTGGGACTGACATCAGGGGATATATCCACATCCCCTGTACAGACAAGGACAGCCTGAGTGAGTGTGCCAACTAAGTTGTCATACCCCTCAGAACCCAAGTTTAACCCAACTAATCCCTAGGGAGGTGCACTACTACTGCTGGCTGTACTAGGGGGCACAGGTGCCTTAGGGGCTGCAGTAGCAGGAGTCTGCCCTCCTTTCTTTTTTTCTTTTTTAAAATTTTTGAAAACCTTTATTAGTGCATCCAGAAAAGTACAAATAGTGGCCTACAACCCTCAGGCCGGCCACAAATACTATTAAGCACTGGTGCATGCAATACGGTGACGCGACAGCACAGCAATATCAATTAGTAAGCAGTCAGCAGTTACACTGTAAATCTCATGCTGTCGCGTCTCAGGAGCAATGAAGGTTAATTTTAAAACATTTTCATAGCAACTAGTAATGTCCAACTATTCCAGTTCAGTAAAAATAGAATATAAACGAAAGAAAGAACAGGGTCCATGTAGACGTATGTTAGCGGTATCGACAGAGGCATACACATCTCAGCAACTCAAAAGACAAACCCCACCAGGCGGCATGGCGGCCAGGATGTATGCAACAAGGATATTAGACCCAAGGCCCTAACAGTATCCACCGCCATCCGCCCGCCAAAGACAGCAACATGGACTCGAGATAAAAGAAAGAAGAAGTAAATTAAAAGGAAAAAACAAGGCACCATAGGAGCAAAAAAGAAACAAAATACCCATCCCACACCCCCACCCTACACGCATGCGAAGGCTACGGCCGACCCCCCCCCCCCCCCCCCCCCCCCAGCAGCGCGTCTGTCGCCCCATAAACCCGAAATATAGAGTAGAGAGTAAGAAAAAGAAAAAAGGAAAGATATAATGACACCTTTGATATAGGGAGTAAGAAAAGAGAATCTAATCTAAAACTCCCATGAAATACCTAACCCCGGAAGAGGGCCACAATTCCTGAGCCCCGGATTCCACCACCCGCACAAGTCCTACAACACATCAAGCTTGTCAGAGCGATTACAAAAGTCATTCCCTCTAGTGAGGAGGAATATCCCAACGAGAGCACCTGCGTGTATCAAAATAGCGTCCCGCCCCGAGACCCCCCCAGCCGAACAGAGACAAATTAAAGACCACCACCAGTAACAGTTATCCCCGGACCCCGAGCCTGCAAATACATCCATCACATTAGGAAGGGACAAGAATCAGAGACATCAAGTGCAAACCAAATGAAAGGGAACATGCCAAGCAATAGCAGTTACAGTCTGAAAAAGGGGTTACACATATGTATCAACACCAATATAGCAGCAAGTGTTCCAGTCCGGGTCACAGCCAGTAGAGCAAGCAAGTCAGCGAGAAAGACAATTTCAGCCCTGGCCTGAGCGCTGAAACCCTCCCAAGCGTGGTCGTCGCTGCGAGTTCACCGCAGGCAGAACAAAGGAGCAAGATGGCCGCTCTCGGCAAAGAAGAAGTAGGGGGAGGGGAAGTGAGTGCTCCCAGTCACCGACCATCATCATGCCCAAGATGACGAGCGATTTCTCCACAGCAGAATAGCACACACTCCAGCAGTGTAGAAAAGGCCATGTCAGTACTTGCTGAGGCGAAGTCTCAGGGTGCGAAGTGAAAGGAGACTTTGTAACTATAGCTTCGTCCATAAGGGAGCACTCGAAACTGTAGCCAGGGACAGAGCGCTCCACAGCAGTCCCATGTTGTAACACTGTATCCACCGCAGGAAGAATGAGAGGCACCAGGGGGGCAGCCAGCCGCATTCGTCCCTTTTGAGATATAGCTCCTTCAACCTTTCGCTCCAGCTCTCGGGTGTTCCGTCGCCACATCGCCCTTAGGTCTGCGAGGGCTATCAGGATGTCGCCATAGTGCAAATCCTTCCCCAGCATAGGCCGGTTAGCACTGTGCAGCGACGCCACCGGAGCATCTGCTAGCTCGAAAATAGGCAGGGCAGCAAGCACTGGGGGTATGGGAACATCCGCTTCCTCGGCACGGCAGGCAGGCACCATCACCACCCCAACAGTCAACCCACAACGGAGGGGGGGGGGGCGACTCCATAGCTAGTAGGAACAATAGTCAGAGCCACCAAAGGAGACACGGCTCGTAGTCCAGAGGTTGCACGGTGTGAGGGCCCCCTCGATCCCTGCCGATGCGGGTGGTACGCGGTGGAGGAGACGCTCCAAAATGGAGGCTGCTCAGATTGCTGGCCGCACAACAATGAAAGTGTCGCCTGCACGACCCCAGCCTTGCGCGTAACCACTCCGGCACTGAAGGTAGTATCGCCAGTCCGCCTACCTCCGTAGTCAGCCGCGGTCCATGAAATGCCGGCCCCGTCTCAGCCTGTCCAGCCGAGCACGACCAGCGGTGTCCGGCAGCGGCGATCGGGGCAGAGTCCGGGGGCAGGGTCGGGAGTCGGCTAACGTTGCAATTCCGCAACCAAAACAGGACGCGGTCAGCACACACGCACTCGTGGCTCCATTTGCACACGTTGCAGGCAAGAAGATTAATCAGGATTCCTTAAAACAACAAGCGGGTTGCGGAGCCGGGAGCTCACACGTCCGGTCCGTCCGCCATCTTGGCTCCTCCCTCTGCCCTCCTTTCTTGGTGCACTCACTAAACCAGTGAGTTTTACTTTTACAGTATTGGCACCACCTATTTGATTGGCCTTCTTGATTCTTCTTTTTCTGGGAAGCCTGACCCCCACCCTCTTTGGGTTGTTGGGGACCTGTTGAAGACTTCTGGTCATTTGGTTCACCTTTAGAATCTTTACCCTTCTGGTCTGCTTTCTTCTGACCACCCTGGTTCTGGCCCTGGTTTTGCTTAACTCTTGTTCTGACCCATCTGTCTGCCTTCTTTCCCAATTCTTGGGGAGAGGTCAGATCTGAGTCAACAAGATGCTGATGCAACAACTGGTTCTGACAATTGTTTAAAATCTGTTCCCTCATTATCAGATTATACAATCCTGTGTAATCAGTAACCTTACTGCCCAGCAACCAGCCCTCCAAAGCCTTAGTGGCACAACCTACAAAATCAGACCAATCCTGAGACTGAGTTTTCTGGGTATCCCTGAACAGCAACCTGTACTGCTCAGTGGTTAGGCCAAACCCATCAATCAGTGTATTCTTCAGGACTTGGTAATTGTTAGCATCCTCAGCTTTAGTAGTGAGGAGCTTATCTCTACCTTTACCTTCAAAGGAGAGCCACAAGATAGCTGCCCACTGACTCTGGGGGACACACTGTACAGTGCAAGCCCTCTCCAAAGCAGTTATCCATTTGTGGATATCATCCCCTTGCTTAAAGGGGGGGCACTATCTTACTCAGGTGTCTAGTGTCTAAACTCCTGTTTTCCCTTGGGGGAATGCTGCCACCAGTGAGATCTAACCCACTTAACTTTTGCTCTCTAGCAAAGGCAAGTCTCTCTTTGGCCAGGGCAAGTTCTTCCCTTTCAATCCTCAGATTGACTTCCCTCACTTTGGCTTCGTATACTCTCCTCTGAGGGGATGTCATCCCTCTTTGAGAAGAGGCCTGAGAGCCATTGGTTTGAATGGATCTGTTAGAGCCTCTGGATAGAGACCTAACTCGTCCATTCCCAATGTTAAGCTGACCTGAGAGGGGTCCCAGGGGTCTCCTAGTACCATTCTCATGCCTGCTTAAGTTGTCCCTAGTTAGCTGGCTAACTACTTCTGGACCTTTGTCTGCCTCATCCTCAGATGGCTCTAGATCCTCATCCTCCTCTTCACCTTCTGCAGAGAGATGGATAAGGTCAGGGTCACCTGTGGTTCCCTCTAGGGGAGGCATGTTCCCATCTGGATGAGAAGGTTCAGTGTTACCAGCCCTCCTAGCATCATAAGTCTCTAAGAGACCAATCAGAAAAGGAATTGTAGGGTTAGAACCCTGTTTTAGCTTCCTGGATGTACAAATTTGTCTCATCTCCTGGAAGCTAAGTGCTGCATATCTGGACATGACCTGTGGAGGGTCAACTGACACAAGGGGAGACTCAGAGTTTCCTCCTTTGTCTGACATGCTGCTTTTCTAGTGTGGTGTAAGTGATGCACCTACCTACACTATATGTTTGCCTACTGATCCCTTGCTAAGAGTTGTAGCCACCCTGAGCTGGGGCGAGACTGGACAAAGGAGAGGGGTGTAACCACCCCCCTCCTGGTCCCACCCATAGGCAGGACCTAGTCACGGGCCAGCCCCTTTTCTTAGAATAAAGGTAGGAGCGGGTCCTGTGAGAAGGTGGCCTGATATGCAGTGCTCACTATTCTAGTGATCACTATGTATCAGTCCAACAACCCTTATTGATGATTGGTTGTAAGTCAACCTTATAGACCAGCTATCCTAGTAGCGTGGATACGAGTAGTCTTCAGGCTAAGCTCTAGAGGGCGTGTTAAGCCAGCTGTTTACCACACATTTACCCCTTGAACACCAAGTGAAAGGACACCACACAAGTGTTATGAAAATAAACAGTGTATTTATTTAGATCACAACAGCCCTGTACTCTTTATGAGGACAGGGTACTAAGCACACAACAAAACTCTTACAAAAATACTTAAGTTCGCACAGTTAACACAAATGCCCGAGGGGCACGAAAAACCATATACTCTGAAAGTGGAATGCGAAATTACTAGCAGGTAAGTACTGAACTAGTAGGCTTTGGAATCGCTAGGACTACGTTACTGAACCTTCAGATTACTAGGAGGAGGCCTAGGGGACTCGGGTGCAGAGTGAGCACTCTCACGCGGTATGCGGGACAAAGTCTATGGGACCTAGTAAAGACAAAGTTAGTGTTCTCGGGCGAACCCGATAAGGTAGATCGAAAACGACAGTGGATCCTGACCCTTGGATAGTGAGGCTATGCTGGGGCACCGAAATGCCGAAGTTACCTAGCCCAGGGGCTGCAGCTGCATATGTCTCAAAAGACGTCGGGAATCCTCGTAGACGAACTAGGAGCCTGAAGAAAGAAGTTGCTGGCAGGCGACCAGTGAAGATAGTTCGAGTGATCCAAGCCTGGATCGAAGATGGATGACACCTGAAAGCAGAGGGGACCTAGTTCTTAATCACTAGCCAGTGATTGTGTGGGCACCAGGATGGCACCGGGCGAAGTCACCTCGACCAGGTGAGTGGGCGACGCTGGGCTCTGCAGTCTCACGGACCAGGAGGCGTTGTCGGCGACCAGGATGGAGGTGCGAGCTGTCCCACGATGGATGATGCTGTCGACGTCGCTGGACCCAGGATTGGGGCAACAAGTCTTGGCAAATTCAAGCCCACGCGGTGGACCTAAAATGGCGTCTGGAGTGGACCAGGAGGGTCCGGGGTGCTCCTCTCTTGGAAGGGAGCAAGGGCCAGTCTGGAGCAACCAGACCAGCAGCGGTGATGTCGTCGGGCGTCGTTAGGAAGGCCACAAGCCAGCGGGCTAGTAGCCAAATAACGCGGTGAGCAGCAAAAAGCAGAAGGGCCCCATGCAGATCGTGGAGATGCTGGGAGGCTGGACTTCGGTGCTGGAGCTGCTCAGGGTCGGGGCTTCTCGGACCCCAAAGCACTCACCAGAGGATCCCTCGGCGGTAGTGCTGGATAGAAGTCGTGCAGTTCTGATGATGGCCGGTCCCTCGAGGTCTCGTCGCACCTACGGTTCTCAGCTTAGCTATAGAGGTAGGTAGAGGTCAGAGGTGCCAGGGAAGCCGGGTCTCGTCGTGCTGGTCGGTCGGATTCCTGAGGAAGGACGTGCAGCAAACCGCAGAGTTCTTAGATGGTGCCTGCGGATGCAGGGTGACTACTCCTTAGTCACAAGGGAGAAATCTCGAGAAGAAGTCGAGAGTTCCTTTCGTAGAAAAAAGTTTCTTGATTCAAAGATGATCTAATTTGGAAGGGTCCCGGCTCCTGCCTTTATCCTAAAGAAAGGGGTGGGTACGCGACTAGGTCCTGCCCTAGGGGTGGGACCAGGAAGGGGGGTGGTTACACCCCTCTCTCATGCCGGACTTTCCCCAGGCCAGGGGCTGGTGTGCCCCTGGAACTGGTTCTAGCCGGCAGATGCGTAGTGAGCACCGGGGTGCCAGTCTGCAGTCACCTTCCTGTAAAGCCCTGCCTACCCAGGATACACAAAACCCTGTCTGGGATGGTGCTAGCACCGCCCCTGACAGGAAACCCTTTGTCCAAGCTCTCCTTGCTGGAAGGACTCCCAGCAGCAGGAGGTCAGACTCGTGTCTGTGGTGGCAGCATCCATTTTGTGGAGCTGAGGCTTCAATTAACTTTAACCGGGGTTCACAGTTACATACATGTCGTGTCCCTCTAGAAGGGTGGAATGCTAACCCCGTCGCCAGAATTGGCGAGGGGTTAGTATTCCAATTCGTATGGCACCTTACTCGACATGTTTTGATAAAGCAATACCAGAGATAGCATTTAACCGCAAGGATTATAATGCACTTAAGAGTATATGGTATGCGTTATCATGGAACAGCTATTAGGACTTGGTTCCGCAAGCTGCAAACGGGCTCAGCTCATGCCAGAGCACCATCTCACACAATTCCAAGCACTCTGCCTTCAGGATTGTCAAGGCCTGCCATAGGAGTGACTGATAGGAATCTGTGTGTCCATTTTAGGGTTAGATATAGGTATGCTATATCTAAAGCAAAGGGTGATTACACCACCTTGCCCCAGATGTCGTGCAGCCAGTTGTGTCAGATTTAGATGGCCAGCCAGGGGTGGCATAATACATGCTGCAGCCCCTGGTAGGCCCTGGGTACACCTATGCCCTGAGTTACAGGGTCTGATAAGGTGGCCCAGTACCAATTGGTAAATGCACCTAGGGTACATGTCATAATTTAGTGAGAGAACAGCTAGGCTGTGGGTCTGATTAGCAGGCCCACAGCCAGAGAAAGTCGTAAACCAGTGAAACAAAAGCAAAAAATCTGGGTGATCATAAGATTGCAGACCCTACTCTCCTACAGGTCCCCTTCCCAAATTAGATAATTCTGAATCTTGAACTACTTTCCACGAAAGGAACTCTTGAACATTTCTGAAGACTCTCCCTTGTGGCTATGCATCAGCGGGCACCACCTAAGCATCGCGGTTTGCTGTAAGTCCATCCTCTGGATCAAGATTGCCCAGCTCGACGAGACCCGGATTCCCTGCCATCTCTGACCTCTACCTGCATCATCAGCCCAGCTGAGATTCGTGGGTGTGACGAGACCGGAGGGACCGGCCATCTTCTGAAACTGCACGATGCTTAACCAGCACGACCGCCGAGGGATCCTCGAGTGAGTGCTCTTTGGGGTTTGAGAAGCCCTAACCCTGAGCAGCTCCAGCACCGAAGTCCAGCCCCCCAGCATCCACGAGATCTGCGTGGGGCCCTTCTGCTCTTTGCTGCTCACCGCGTTGTACGGTCACTTGCCCGTTGGCTAGTGGCCCTCCTGACAACGCACCACGACGATTTCACCGCTGGTCTGGTTGCTCCATACTGGCCCTCGCTCCCTTCCAAGAGAGGAGCACCCCGGACCCTCCTGGTCCACTCCAGACGCCATCTTAACTCCACCGCGTGGGCTTGCCTTTGCCAAGGCTTGTTGTTCCAATCCTGAGTCCAGCATCGCTGACAGCAGCCGCCTTCGTGGGACAGCTCGATCCTCCAGCCTGGTCGCCCACAATGCCTCCTGGTCCGAGGGACAGCCGAGTCCAGCGTCGCCCACTCACCTGGTCAAGGTGACTTCAGCCGGTGCCATCCTGGTGCCCACACGATCACTGGCTAGTGATTAAGAACTGAGTCCCCTCTGCTTTCAGGCCGTCTCCATCATCGATCCAGGCTTGGATCCCTCCGAATATCTTCACTGGTAGCCTGCCAGCAACTTCTTCTTTCAGGCTCCATAGACTTCAACGAGGATTCCCGACGTCTTTTGAACCCTATGCAGCCGCAGCCCCTGGGCTAGGTAACTCGAGCATTTTGGTGCTCCAGCACAGGTTCACTATCTAAGTGTCCAGATCCTTTTTCGTTTTCAGTCTAGCTGGTCGGATTCGTCCGGAAACAGTAACTTTACAAATACTAGCCTCCATAGACTTTGTCCCGCATCCCGCGTGAGAGTGCACACTCTGCACCCGATCTCCCTGGGCCTCCTGCTCCTAACCTTAGAGTTTGGTAGTGTAGTCCTAGTGATCCTAAAGCCTCTGGATCGAGTTACTCACCTGCTAGTATTTCACATTCCACTTTTAGTGTATATGGTTTTTCGTGCCCCTCGGGCATTTGTGTAAATTGTGCAACTTGAAGTATTTTCTTAAGAGTTTTGTATTGTGCTTAGCTCCCTGACTCATAAAGAGCCAGGGTAGTCTTGTTATAAATAAATATCCTTTATTTTCATAACAACTTGTGTGGTGTCCTTTCACTTGGTGTTCAAGGGGTATATGTGATGGTAAAACAGCTGGCTTAACACGCCCTCTAGAGTTTAGCCTAAAGACTGCTCTTGTCCATGCTACTAGGATAGCTGGTCTATAAGGTTGACTTACAACCAATCATCAATAAGGGTCGTTTGGTATGATACACAGTGATCACTAGAATAGTGAGCACTATATATCAGGCCAACTTCTCACAGAGGCCTTCGCAAACGCATCCAGGATGGCCGCCCCGGCCCACAGGGATGCCGCAGGGGAAGCAAAGGAAAGCAAGACGTCATCAGCGTATAAGCTAATCGTGTGAATATAAGCCCCGAATTTAATCCCCTTAATGGTCGGATGCGATCGCATGGCCTGCGCCAGGGGTTCCATATACAGCGCGAAGAGCAGGGGTGAGAGCGGATACCCCTGCCGAGTTCCGCGTTCGATGGGGAATACGGGCGATGAGCAGCCATTCACCCGAACCGACGCCGTGGGGAAGGTATAGCAGTTCAGAACCCACGTATGAAATCTCGCGCCTAACCCTGCCTTTATGAGCACCTGTTCCAAGTACGACCAGTGGACACAATCAAAGGCCTTCTCCGCATCAATTGCCAACATCATGAACTCTCCCGGCAACCTGGAGGCCCGTTCCACTAAGTGGAGTGCTCCATTTGTGTTGTCGACCGTCTGGCGCTCCGGTATAAAGCCGGCCTGGTCCGGATCAATCAGACCCGGCATAAGTGGGCCCAGCCGCTTCGACAGTATACTGGTGTAAAGCTTCAGATCTACGTTAAGTAACGAGATAGGGCGGTATGCCCCGCATTGCGTTCGGTCCTTCCCCGGTTTGGGAATGACTGAGATCATGGCACTCATCAGATCTCTTGGGATGGCGCCGGGCTCCGAGAAGGAATTAAAGAGGGCAGTCAACAACGGAGCAACCTGGGGGAAGAATGTTTTGTAGGTGAAGCCATCCGGTTCCGGCGCCTTGGCCAGCTTGAGGCGGGAGATCGCGGCAATGACTTCTTCAGGACGGATCTCCCTGTCAAGGAGTTCTGATTGTTCCGTCGATAAAGCCGGTATGGACACCGAGTCCAGGAAGGCCGCCCGTCCGCTGGATCCAGAGCAGCCCCCTCGTATAGTGTGGTATAAAAGTCACTAAATGCCTGCGCTATAGCTCCGTCCTCCGTCACTGTGACTCCGTCCTGCGTGTGTATTTCCTGCACCGAGTGTCGCTGCTGCTGTTCGTGGAGTGCCCGACCCAACAGCCTGCTGCATCTGTCGCCTCCCGTGTAGTATGCATGTCGTACCCGTAGTGCCGCGTATTCTGCTCTATCTTGATCTAGTGCTGCTAACTGTTGACGTGCCACTCACAACTGTTTCCACACCCGCGGAGCCCCTGTCCTCTGGTGTACCTGCTCCAATTCCTTCGTGCGGGCAGAGAGCTTGTCTCTCTTACGGGCCCTCTCCGCATTTTCTGCTGCCGCGATTGCAATGAACTCGCCCGTATGACTGCCTTGAGTGCTGCCCAATGTGTTGCATGTGAAGTGTCCGTCGGTGTGTTGTGTACCAGGTATTCAGCTATAGCTTCCTTGATCTTGGCCACAACCCCCTGTCTGTGCAGCAGCGTTTCCCTCAGTCTCCAGCAATGGGCACTGCGCCCCACGTTGGAAAGGTAAACACCGCTGTGAGTGGTGCATGATTGGAAAGGGCTGCCGCTCCTATCTCAACGCTTGACGCCAGCGCTCTAAATTAAGTGGATGTTAGAAAATAATCTAGGCGCGCATAGGTTTTGTGGGCGTTGGAGTAATATGTGTAGTCCCGGTCGCCCGGGTGGAGGGAGCGCCACAAGTCCGTCATACCCAGTTCTGACAATCTGTTCCGTCCCCCCTCCGATAAAGTGCCTGCCTGCGTGGATCGCTGCGCTGACCTGTAAAGTAGGTTGTCAAAAACTAAATTGAGGTCCCCCCCAACCAGAACGTGTCTATCAGGTGCCGCCGCTGCTTCAGTAAGCACTTGGTGGAATAACTTCTCCTGCCCCTCATTTGGCGCAAAAACTGCAATCACCGTGAAGGTGTGAGCACCCAGTGAGAACCTGCAGGATAGGAGTCGCCCTTTAACCTCTGTCCCCCGGTGTAACTGCTTTCCCTTAAATCGCTTTGACACCAGGAGCGCCACCCCAGCAGTCTTTGTGGTCGTGGATGAGAAAATTTGTGTCGGAAAGTGACGGGATTTAAGCCTATGACAATCCTTAGTTAGCAAATGCGTTTCCTGGAGGAGACAGATATCTGCTTTTGAATTCTCCAGCAGGGACAGCACCGCTCGCCGCTTAACCGGACTGTGCCCACGCACATTCAATGTGAGCACACTCAACTCAGTCGCAGGCATAAGGAGTCATACCCCACACGCTCTCTGAGAAAACTTCCAGTGGCCAAAACATCAGCCAAGCCCTGTCTCGCAGCTGCCCCGGCCACCCAGGACCCTCAGATCTGCGCAATTCGCCACACCCTTTCAGTCCAACATTCACTCGGATCCAGAGTTCTTCCCCCTTACCAACAACACCCCTCTCCCCACAATGAACAAAACCCTTGACAGCCCCCCACCCCCCCGCAATCCCAAGATGCCAACATTGATAGTCCTTTATCCAGAGATGAATGGGAAAGGTTTCTCCCAGTCCAGAAACCCCCTTTTCCTGACTGGCCAAAGAAGCAAAACAGTCTCTCCCCACCCCTCCACCTGCCAAGGAGACCACCCTCCCTCCCCTTTCCCCAACTTGAAGAATACCAAAAATAGTCCTGTCCAACTTCAATAGTTGTAGATGAGGAGGTTGAGACACCTTTGGGGGAATGTGTCGGAGTCCAATACCTCCGCCCCCGCCGCCGACTCAGTCGGCCCCAAACCCCACTGTCTCATCAAAAGCCCTCGTGCCACCTCATCGTTGGTTATCCGCTGTCGGAGGTTGCCAGTCCCAGCGCTACGGTTTCTACCGCAGCACGGCGACCATCTTCGATCTCTTGCGCGGCCGGGCGCCTCGGTCTTCGTCGTCGCAGTTGCTATTTCCACTGCCCAGGGCCGTCCGTGCCATTTGCTCCCCCTCCAGGCTGATCGCCATCCTCCGTCGGTTCCTCGAGGCCTAGCAATTTGCATGCATCCCTGAAAGACCGCAACTGGTGAACCTTGTTGTCCAGCTTAAACACCAGGCAAAAGGGGTGACCCCAGCTATATGGGATGTCGGGTCGCAGTTCTGCCGTGATCGGTCGGAATGACCGTCGTTTCTCCAGGGTGATGGAGGCGAGGTCCTGATATAGAGTCGGCGAGTGGGCACCATATGAGATGGTTCCGATCTGGCGCGCTTTGCTAAGGATCTCCTCCTTCGTGCGGAAGTCCTGCACGAAGACCAAGATGTCGGCCGGTTGGGACGAGGCCGCCCTGGGCGGGCCCGTCCTATGGGCCCTGTCCAACCGAAGCGTTGAGTTCGCCGGTCGGCCCAGGATGTGGTTGAAGAGGCCTTGGGTGAAATGGAAGAGGTCGTCTGTGTCGGGAGCCTGCTTCACTCCCCGAATCCTGATGTTGTGCCGCCGGGAGCGGTTCTCCAGGTCCTCGGCGTGAGAATGGAGGTCCACCTGTTGGTCGTGAATACGGACTATTTCTTGCCGCAGCGCCTCTATTTCTACATCTCGCCCATCGCATTTGGTCTCTAGGTCCGCCACTCTTTCTCCTATGCCGTCAGTGTCGCGTCGGACTTCCCGTATTTCCTCCTGTAGTTCCCTCTTCAACGCGTGGATGTCCTCTCGCAGGCCAGCGAAGAGGGATTCTAGAAAGGTCTTTGTGATAGTCTCCTCAATGTCCGCCTTTCTCGAGGGTGGAGAGTCCGTGGTCTTCTTTTCCGTGCCGGTCCGTTGGCTGGATGTGGCGGTGTCCGTCCGCTTCCCCATTGTGCTGGGAGTGAATAGATCCTTAATAGTCCTGTCCTTCTGGATTCTCCCCGAGGACATGTCACTCAGGGCCTCCCCAGCCCGGACACCACCAGTGCTGCTTGACGGCGTGGGTTCCGGCAACGAGGGTGCAAGAAAGTTTGACCGGTCGGTCCGGTATTCAGGGGAGCTCACCTAGGGCTGCGCCAGGAGCCCGCTTTTCCCTGCTCCGGTGCCGAGGAGACTACACTCTGTCACTGCCCAAACCCCAGGGTGTCCGCAGCTGGACCAGGACACCAGTCACTGGTGTCCGGTTGCTCCTGTCCGGGCACTGGCCTCTATTTGCCCACCGAGCGCCTCTGTGTTCTGCTCGCAGTCTTGGGGCATAGCAGAGCTTCTAGGATGCCACACAAGGGGCAGCTCCGACCAGCGAGTGGCTCAAAATGGCGGAAGCAAACTCCAGTGCGAATCAGGCGCTTCCGTTCGATTCCCCCTGTGGGCTCTACCTCGGCGCTTCAGAAACCCTCTGGGCCTGGTCGACGCGCCGACACTCTCAGCCGCCACTCGGGTACGATTCCTCCCCGCTGCTCCTCACCTCAGTCCCTGGGGCTCGGGTTCTGTGTTCCGTCAGCTGTGCTCTGCGGTCGGGCCCACTTCGCATGACCGCCAGCCCGTCTGCCGTCAGAGATCTGTCTCTGCCGCTACCACCGCAACCGTGTGTTCGCGGGTCCGCAGTAGCCCCCGGACAGTGTCGTCCCAGGGGCCTCGTGCTGTCAACGCGCGGGCCGGACCCTCCGCTCCGGCGTCGGCTCTCGCGTAGTCTGGCGCCACCCAGTCTGACTGCCTCGCCGGGGCCCAAGGCCACGCCCCGCGGCTCCTCTCCTCTAGGCCCAACCCGGCCTCGCTCACAGCGGCACTTTTCCCTCTGTTCCGGGTGGCCCCAGCGTCGTTCGGTTCTCTCCTCCGGGTGCAGACCTCTCCCGGCTGTAAGCGCTCTCCGACGGGGCCCACTGATGGGGGATTGAAGCGCTGCAATGGTGCTATAAAGGCGGCCGGCGGTGGGAGCTCTCGGAGACACGTCCGCTCACACCGCCATCTTGGCCACGCCCCCCCATATCTGGTTTTAGACGCCGTTTTCCATTCGTCACCATTACGAATGCGCACCAAATGATACGCACCTCGAAGATCTAATTTGGTGTAGATCACAGCGGTCTTCACCTGGTCCAAAAGAACTGGGATCAATGGAAGGGGGTACTGGTTCTTTATTGTGATCTTATTCAATGCTCTATAAATCAATACAAGTTCTTAATTCCCCATTTGCCTTAGGAATAAAAAAACAACGGAGAGGCCGCAGGTGACTTAGATGGGCGTATAAATCCGTTTTCCAAGTACTGATCAAGATATTGTCTCAAATGTTGGTTTTCTTTTTCTGATAATGCATATATCCCACAGTTAGGCACACATGAACCAGGCACAAGATCAATTTGACAGTCGTATGACCAATGAGGAGGGAGGGTCGCTGCTTTTGCTTCACTGAAGACTTCTTTAAATTCCTCATAGGGAGTTGGTAGCACGGTTTCTTTCTCTTCCGTGGTTGCAATTTGTCCCGTTGTAGATTCTTTGGTCTTTAACCCCTTCGCTGCTCATGACGAGCTCAGCTCGTCATGAGGCATGGTTGAGCTGTGCTCATGACGAGCTGAGCTCGTCATGAACAATGGGGATTCAGGGAATGGAGCACAGGAGGGGAATCTCTCAAGCACCCAAGGTGTTAAACATGTTGTAGGAAGGTAGATACCTGACTATGGTTACCCCCAACTTTTTGCCTGGTGTTTTGCTGGTTTTCTGACTTAGTTGACCTGGGGTCCTGCTATTCAGGACCCAAGGCCCACTGCTCTCTCTCTAAAATGGATTCCATGTACCTTAGGTACATATCTAATTGGTACTGGGCCACCTTATCAGACCCTGTAACTCAGGGCATAGGTGTACCCAGGGCCTACCAGGGGCTGCAGCATGTATTATGCCACCCCTGGCTGGACATCTAAATCTGACACAACTGGCTGCACGACAGCTGGGGCAAGGTGGTGTAATCAACCTTTGCTGTAGATATAGTATTCCTATATCTAACCCTAAAAATGAACACATGTATTCCTGTAAGTCACTCCTATGGCAGGCCTTAACAATCCTGAAGGCAGAGTGCTTGGAATTATGTGAGATGGTGCTCTGGCAGGAGCTGAGCCCGTCTGCAGCTTGCGCAACTAAGTCCTAATAGCTGTTCTATGATAACGCGTACCAAATACTCTTAAGTGCATTATAATCCTCGCGGTTATTTGCCAACTTTGGTATCGCTTTATCAAAACATGTCGAGTAAGGTGTCATACGAATTGGAATACTAACCCCTCGCCAATTCTGGCGAAGGGGTTAGCATTCCACCCTTCTAGAGGGACACGACATGTATGTAACTGTGAACCCCAGTTAAAGTTAACTCGAGCCTCAGCATCACAAAATGGATGCTGCCACCACAGACACAAGTCTGACCCCCTGCAGCTGGGAGTCCTTCCAGCGAGGGGAGCTTGGACAAAGGGTTTCCTGTCAGGGGCGGTGCTAGCGCCATCCCAGACAGGGTTTTGTGTATCCTGGGTAGGCAGGGCTTTACAGGAAGGTGACTGCAAGTGGCACCCCGGTGCTCACTATGCATAGGCCGGCTTGAACCAGTTCTAGGGGCACACCAGCCCCGGAGCTGGGGAAAGTCCGGCAGGGGAGAGGGGTGTAACCACTCCCCTTCCTGGTCCCACCCCTAGGGCAGGACCTAGTCGCGTACCCACCCCGTTCTTTAGGATAAAGGCAGGAGCGGGGACCCTTCCAAATTAGATCATCTTTGAATCCTGAAACTACTTTCAACGAAAGGAACTCTCAACTTCTTCTCAAGATTTCTCCCTTGTGACTAAGGAGTAGTCACCCTGCATCCGCAGGCACCATCTAAGAACACTGCGGTTTGCTGCACGTCCTTCCTCCGGAATCCGACTGACCAGCACGACGAGACCCACCTTCCCTGGCACCTCTGACCTCTACCTGCATCTACAGCTAAGCTGAGAACCGTGGGTGCGACGAGACCTCAAGGGACCGGCCATCTTCAGAACTGCACGACACTTATCCAGCACGACCGCCGAGGGATCCTCGAGTGAGTGCTTTGGGGTCCGAGAAGCCCCGACCCTGAGCAGCTCCAGCACCGAAGACCAGCCCCCCAGCATCCACGAGATCTGCGTGGGGCCCTTCGGCTCTTCGCTGCTCACCGCGTTGTCCAGGTCACTAGCCCGTTGGCTTGTGGCCCTTCTGACGACGAACTTCGACACTTCCGCCGCTGGTCTGGTTTCTCCAGGCTGGCCCTTGCTCCCCTCCAACAGGGGAGCACCCCGGACCCTCCTGGTCCACTTCAGACGCCATCTTGAGTCCACCGCGTGGGCTTGCATTTGCCAAGACTTGTTGCCCCAATCCTGGGTCCAGCGACGTCGACAGCAGATACCACTGTGGGACAGCTCGCCCTCCATCCTGGTCGCCGACAACGCCTCCTGGTCCGAGAGACTGCAGAGCACAGCGTCGCCCACTCACCTGGCCGAGGTGACTCCATCCGGTGCCATCCTGGTGCCCATCTAATCACTGGCTAGTGATTCAGAACTTGGTCCCCTCTGCTTACAGGTATCCATCTTCATCGACCCAGGCTTGGGTTACATCGAACAATCTTCACTGGTCGCCTGCCAGCAACTTCTTCTTTCAGGCTCCATAGACTGCAACGAGGATTCCCGACGTCTTTCCAGACCTATGCATCCGCAGCCCCTGGGCTAGGTAAACTCAGCATTTCGGTGCTCCAGCATAGCTTTGCTATCCAAAGGTCCAGATCCTTTTTCGTTTCAGCTCTACCTAGTCGGATTCGTCCGATAACTCTAACTTTACGAAATCTAGCCTCCATAGACTTTGTCCCGCATCCCGCGTGAGAGTGCACACTCTGCACCCGAGTCCCCTAGGCCTCCTGCTAGTAATCTGAAGGTTCAGTAGTCCAGTCCTAGCGATTCCAAACCCTATGAGATTAGTACTTACCTGCTAGTAATTTCGCATTCCACTTTTAGAGTATATGGTTTTTCGTGCCCCTCGGGCATTTGTGTAAATTGTGCAACTTAAAGTATTTTCGTAAGAGTTTTGTTGTGTGCTTAGTACCCTGTCCTCATAAGTAGTCCAGGGCTGTTGTGATCTAAATAAATACACTGTTTATTTTCGTAACACTTGTGTGGTGTCCTTTCACTTGGTGTTCAAGGGGTATACGTGATAGTATAACAGCTGGATTAACACGCCCTCTTGAGCTTAGCCTGAAGACTGCTCGTATCCACGCTACTAGGATAGCTGGTCTATAAGGTTGACTTACAACCAATCATCAATAAGGGTTGTTTGGACTGATACATAGTGATCACTAGAATAGTGAGCACTGCATATCAGGCCAACTTCTCACACATGTGGAGTGACAATATTGAGAAAGAAAAACAAGTTCCCTTTGTTGCCAATCTATTAAAGGGTTATGCAAGCAAAGCCAAGGCATTCCTAAAATAAAGCCATATTGTGGGGCTTGGATTACATCGAAATGAACTTCCTCTTTATGCTGTTGGTTATTTGTATCTATGCAGAACATCTGAATTTTAGAGGTTTGCATGGTAACATGGCCTCCAGACAACATTTTGCCATCTACTGCTTGCACAATTTCTGGAGTGACCTTTTTCTCACACGCAATTTGTAACCGTTGAGTTGTTTCAAAATCTACGAAATTCCCCGTTGCGCCTGAGTCTATTAGGACTACCATTTGGTATATTTTTGAAGTCAACTGAATTTGTACTGCCAAACGGAAGTGAGATTTGTAGTTGGATACACAGGAATTTATTGAAGGGAAGGCGATGGTTCCCAAGAGATCCCCTTCTAAACATCTTGGGCACAATAGTTTCCCGACGTTTGGTCAGTTGTAGTCACAGCCACAGACTTGTTAGCACTCACAGTCTTACCTTTAGGTTTTATTGTGCAATCTTTCACGAAATGTCCCTTTCCACCACAATAAAGACACTGGCCATTTTTACGTCTATTATCTTTTTCATCTTTAGACAATGGTTGCCTAAGAGTCCCGATTTCCATTGGTTCTGTAGTTGTTTCTGAACTACTAAGTTGATTTCTGGGTTTACTGTCGAACTTCCAACTTGATTTATCATATTTTTTCCTGTCAGTTCTTCTTTCGGACAGTCTATGATCCAGACGTAAAGTTAGATTGACTAACTCTGAACAAGTAGTTGGTTGAGGATCGATTTGCGCAAGAACGTCTTTCAGATCATCTTTTAACCCTTGATAAAAGAGTGCTGTCCTCTTTTCTTCAGGCCACGAGGTTTCTGCAATTAACCTATTGAAATGTGACAAATAGGAAATAAAGTCTCTATTCCCTTGTCGTAGCTGTAATAGTTCGCGATCTGCGGACAGAGTCACCAGTGGAGGCTGGTGACATTTGAAATTGGTGTGGCGTAAAATTGGCGGTGGAGAATACAGGAACAAACACCACACAGTACCATACAAAGAATAGAAACCAACCCCACATCAAAACTAATTCAGCGCGCTATGTGAAAGTGAACTCAGCATGTTCATAAAGTGATCACATATTTTAGAAAATATTCATTTCGTGAAACCATCATGCAGTGTTAGAGGCTTAGCTTATGAGTAGCTTCAAATAGAATGAAAACACAAAACAGGTATTACAGCAAATTTTGCCTGCAGCGGGCACCAATGCATTGTACATTCCATACCTTGCAAATACATATACAGGGTAAATTTACGCGATGAAAACTGCCCAGATTTGAAAATGTGGGATACTTTTTTTTTCAGCTGAAACACGCTAATTGAGGGCCACTTTCATTTTAATGCCCAGATGTATTTGCTGTGCTAGTCCGACCCTGGCTGTTCCACGTATTCCGAGTGAATTTATCAATAAATAACACATGACTCAACCCCCAGTGGCTCCAATTGCCCTGTTGGTCCAGTGTCACTCCGAACTGAGGGAGTTCTTGCTGGGTCAGAGGTGCACTCACACGGAGCTGTTTACATAACGTGCTCGCCGTGCAAACCGTAGCAGCCCTCTCAATTGACTCCAGAGACGCCATTTAAACTTATTTTAATTAATGTTTAACCTATCGCAGATACTGTTTTTAACACTTCGTCGATCGTCAGCCCCTCCTTATCCTCTCACTCCCAAACATACAATTTGGCACCAGCATGACTGAGCTAACCTGTGTGAATCAGGCGAGTGACGAAAGTGCTGGTGCTGACAAGTTCGTGTCTAGTCAGAGGCCAGTCACTCCTCTGATGTCCCTACTTGTTCGGTGTGCAGGGGAATGCCAGTTCTCTTCTGTCAGTGAATTAACGAGACACGCGTTTGTGCCTGCTTACTGGCACTATGACTATGAGAGATGGAAACAAACATACAAACTTCTGCCACAAACGGATGAGAGAAACTCGCACTTTATTTACTCAGAACTTTTATACAGAATGCAAAGCATGACTATATTTTCGGCTGAATTGGGTTAAATGTTACAACTCATTTACACACAGTCACAGAGGCCCTTGTTTAAGGCAACCCAAGGAACGTGCCAACAATGTACAGTCTTCAGAGTTTATTCGATGTTATAATGTTTTCATTCTTAATTATTATGTATGCACATGCACAATGGCACTCACCACATGGGAAGGAAGTCGGAACGGGAAACCAAGAATCAGGCGTGAGCGCTCTCACTGCACAGGACCATCTCTTCCCAGAGCAAGGGCAGGTGGCACGGCGACATCGCAGTCCCACCTGCCCCATCACAGTCAGGCACGGGTTGCCAAACGCAGCCGCAAGAAGAACTCAGAGCATCCATTGAAGCACCAAGCACCTGCACGCCACTGCCAATGGACCCGAGCCGGCGCACAAGGAGGCATGCATGAGCTGAGCATCCCGGGTGACAGGGTAAAGGAGTCCCGGTGCGTGGCGCAACACAAACCTCCTCAACCCCCAGACTAGAGAGCTTCTCCTTCACCCCTCTGAAACCCGCCTCCTTAACGAAATCCCCCTCACTCCGAAGCCGGCAGAGACAGGCAACATTTAAATACTTAAGTATAATTTACATGCGATATGTATGTATGTATGTATGTATGTATAGGCGTTCTTTTATAGCGCTATAACTGTCACCCGACGGGCATCCTGGCGCTTAGACTGTTATGACACAATACATGATGTTTCCAGCTTCCAATCTATTTACATTGTTCTGGGGAACAGATGGGTCTTTAATGCTTTTTTACAGGAAGAAAAATCTTCCAGGCCCCTCAGGCCTAGCGGTAGAGAATTCCACAGCCGCGCTGCGGTAAACCTGAAGGACCGACCACCCATCCGGGACCTCAGAAACTTGGGTACTACCACCAAGTAAGCCGAGGCTGACCGGAGTGGTCTTGGAGGGATGTACCATGAGAAAATGTCCTGCAGTGGAGACGGGCCTTGTCCGTGTAGAGCCCTAAAAACCAAACACAAAGCTTTGAAGTTCACCCGTTGAGAGATTGGCAACCAATGGAGGTCCCTAAGTGCCTTGGCAGAAGAGTCCAGGCGGCGTCGCGAGAGTGCCAGTTTGGCAGCAAAATTCTGTACTCGTTGGAGTTTTCCTAGCAGAGTAACTGGTGCCCCCAGCAGCAGTGCGTTGCAGTAGTCGAGACGACTTAAAATTATGCTCCGCACTACCTCTGGTCTGGCCTGTACCGGGAACAAGGGTAGAATCTTTCGCAATGATCCAAGTAATGCCATACAAGTGGCCACCGTTTTGTTCACTGATGTGTCCAGCTGTAAGTCGGAACTAAACATTACCCACAAATTCCAAACCGATTCGGCAGGCAGACTAGTACCTTGGAAATCAGGAGGCCAAAAACCCTGTGGTAGGGGTCTGGGGGTCCGATCCATAGAGCAATGTAGCACCTCGGTTTTCGAGCTGTTAAATTGTGGGGAGTTGTTACCCAGCCATTCTGCCGTGTTGCTCATGCATCGATGGAAGACCTCCTGTGACACCCCGTCCTTACCCTCAAACGAGAAGATAAGTTGGGTGTCATCGGCGTAGTTGGTGACTGTTATGCCAAAAGTTTTAATCAGCTTGATCAGGGGACGGAGGTAAAGATTGAAAAGAATGGGGCTGATGGCCGAGCCCTGGGGTACTCCCTGACCAACCCTCCAGATGTTGGATTTAAAGGGTGGCAGGGCAACTACCTGGTGCCTTTGATCGAGATATGACACCAGCCATTCAAGGGCCAAGCCCGACACCCCAGTCTCCGTCAGTCTCCTGATCAGGATTGCATGGCTGACCGTGTCGAACGCGGCCGACATGTCGAGCAGCACTAAAAAGGCTGCTCGACCCTGGTCGGCACGCGTTCGAAGGTCATCGAGAACAGTCACCAATGCCGACTCTGTCCCATGTGCCGGTCTAAACCCATACTGAGCCACATCCAAACAATCAGTAGTCTCAAGAAAGTTGGAGAGATGTTTTGTGGCCAGTTTCTCTAGAATTTTAATAGGGAATGGCAAGAGGGAGATGGGCCTAAAGTTGGCTGGGCATGTGGGGTCCAGATTCTCCTTTTTAAGCAGTGGGGAGACCACCGCCAATTTCCAGGAATCTGGAACCCGTGCTGAAGTGAGAGACTGGCGACAGATGGAAAAAAGTGGGGGAAACAGCTCTCCACGAAAAAGTTTCCAGAATTTGGGTGGAAGAGGATCAGAAGGTGAGCCAGAGGACACCCCGTCAGCCAAAGAGCAGAAGTCCTCAAAAGATGGTAGAGGAAAGTTGCTCAGCTCACCTGATTTAGTACACTCCTTCCTATTCTCAAACGAGATGGAATCGTGCACAGCACAGCCAGTTGACGAGGGAAGATTGTTTAAGATGTTGGCAATCTTATCCTCAAAGGCCTGTGCTAGCGAATCACAGAGAGCTTGAGAGGCCGGGATGACATTTTTGGTACAGCCAGGATGGGCCAGGTCCTTTACGATCTTAAATAAGGCCTGAGATTTATTTACAGCTGCCATCAAAGATTCTTCTAAGAATCTAGCTTTGGCAAGCTTGATCTGGATTTTATAGGACGCCAGTGCTTGTTTGAAGAGGACTCTATGTGATTCCAGGTACTGTTTCCTCCAGGTCCGCTCAGCCTGTTTACATTGGAGCTTGAGCTGCCAAAGTTCTTCCGAGTACCATGGCATAGCAAGATTAGTCCTATCTTTGATTTTTCGCAGCGGGGCCAAAGAGTCCAGAGAAGCCGAGATTCGCTGACAGAGAGTCTCGTAACTTACGTCCACATTCGCTCCCAATACAAAGCCATCTGGCAGCAGAGAGGGCAAGATCGTTTGTTTGAGGAGTCTAGACCATTGTCTCCCCATTCTAGTGCCCCCCACACTCCCTTTCTTTAATGGAGCACTAGTGCACGAGAGGGAGAACTGGACGAGGGCGTGATCCGTCCAACACTGAGGCAGGACATCACGTATAGCCGTTCGACAAGCGTCAGCAAAAAGTAGATCAAGAATATGGCCCTTTGAATGGGTTTTGGAGAGTACCAGTTGTTGTAGCTCAATATTATGACAAGCTTGGACCAGCTCTACATAGGCCGTCTTGGTCGGTCCCTCTGACCAAAGATTGAAATCCCCTAACACCATCAACTTTGTGTGGGAGTGGGAGAGATCGTATATTAAGTCTATGAGCTCAGGTACAGCAGATAACGAGCTAGCCGGGGGTCTATAACATAGTAGACCCGTGAATAGCACGCCTCCTTGGTCCTTGATGGAGAAACCCAATGTTTCTCACCCAGCGATTGCCTTGATGATAAGCTGGGAGACGTCAAGAGTCTGCCTAAAAATTAATCCAGTTCCACCTCCTCTGGCTCCCACCCTGGGATTATGCATTATTTTGAAGCCAGGGGGACAAGCTGTCCCCAGTTCCACCGAGCTAGTCGGTGTTGTCCAAGTCTCTGTCATGAAGAGTACGTCTAGATGGTAAGACTCGATAAGTAACGCAATTTCCTCACAGTGTTTGATGAGAGAATTACATTCAACAAGCCACAGGACAAGGTAACTGGGTGCTTACTGGTGATATTATACTTTCGGTTACTGAGTGAACCGAGATTAAGGCGTAAAAGTTCATCGCGGGAATAAGAGTAAGAAGTTACATCTTGGTTCCGAGAGGCAGAACTTTCGGCGCCTGGCGCGTCCTGTGCGCGAACGGGCGCAAACAGGCTTACCTCTGGCGCACCTCCGGCGCTCCGCCGGCACGCCCGCTGCGCGCCTACGCTGCGCGCTTTAGGGGCGTCCATCATATATAGCCGTATACGCAAGAGTCCTGTAGTGCGATCACTAGCCCCCCAACCAAGATGGCGCCAGCAATTCGGCACTCCCTGGTTCCCTAACTCACCCAAGATGGCGGCTACCAACACCGCAGCGCGATGTCCCCAGGAGCCCGAAGGTGCCCTGAAGCGCTCGAATTCCCGCAAAGTGCGGAATGAGGTCACAATTATAGTGCGGGTAAGAGTGGTACTAATAACACGCTATGAGAGAGGTAGCGCCTAGCGCCAAGATCGACAGCGCGAGCGCGCAGTAAAGTAGATTAATTTTAAAATAATTAAAACAGCAATGCGGCAATAGATTCTGCAGCGCGCAATGGTCATGTAAGTCTGACCTGTCGATGGGGAAGTTCTGCTTTTATGCACTTCCAGACGCAAGAGTCCTGTAGTGCGATCACTAGCCCCCCAACCAAGATGGCGCCAGCAATTCGGCACTCCCTGGTTCCCTCACTCACCCAAGATGGCGGCTACCAACACCGCAGCGCGATGTCCCCAGGAGCCCTAAGGTGCCCTGAAGCGCTCGAATTCCCGCAAAGTGCGGAATGAGGTCACAATTATAGTGCGGGTAAGAGTGGTACTAATAACACGCTATGAAAGAGGTAGCGCCTAGCGCCAAGATCGACAGCGCGAGCGCGCAGTAAAGTAGATTAATTTTAAAATAATGAAAACAGCAATGCGGCAATAGATTCTGCAGCGCGCAATGGTCATGTAAGTCTGCGATATGCGATAATAATACATAATAAAATATTATATAAAACTTACCTTGGCTTCCCACGCTGACTCCCGAGACTGCAGACTTCCGACTCCCGCCGTCCTGGATTTTGAATGCGTCTGATGTGGTCTGGGCTCTCGTCAACAGGAAGGCTGCAGTCTACCTCCCTCCCCTCCACCGCAGCCAGCACCGATTGGTTCGGACGGCTGCCCCAACAGCGTCATTTCTCTCAGTCTGTATGCTGCAGAGAACGGAGAGAAGGAAGCGGAGTACTTAATCGCTGTATCCTATCTACTTTATCAGAGAGCATTGCAGTGGCATTCCTAGCTTCAGTTAAATCTGTTTGCATGTGAACAATAACCCTCATTAAATCATCCATGGTGGCCATAATGTCAAAACTCTCAGACCGGGAGGAATATTATTCGTGGGCTCACTATTCTGTCAGGTTGCTTCTTCCTCTGGGTCTGGAGTGATGATATAAGGGGCCGACCTCTCAATACCTCCAACTCTGATTGTAATGATTACACATAGTATTAAAGTGATTAAGCGGGGGGAAAGGGAATTAGGAAGGGAACAGCTGGGAAGGAGATCTGAAAAGGAAAAGTTACTCGCAAACAAAAATACACGCACTTTCCTTTGCACAAAGACGTAAATTAGGACATCAGATTCTGTCCTTCAATCAGGAACTAGCTTAAGAGCTTCGTGGCTTGCGTTTATTTAGACAATCAGACTCTTAGTTGACCTTTCTTAGATCCGCTATATTGTGGCGATAATACTTCTCTTCAGTATCAACTGCTCAAAGGCATAAGCGGCAGAATTTGGTTTACGTCTTTCTATGACTAGGTTTTCAATCACCTAAACAATCAGTGTCTTATATTTCCTTATTTTATGTGACTTAAAAGTGTTCCCAAAAACATTCATGGAACTACTATAGAACAAGAATCGCACTCGTGAATATGGTAATGAGCTATAGAAAGCATGCATAGAATTTCTACTGAACAAGAATCACACTCGTGAATAAGGTAAATGATCTTGAAAATCAAATTGAATGTTCCTAATAAATCACTGAAATGGTTTTAACAAGATTTGCAATCTTACCTGTAGAGTGGACCTCTGTCTCCTTTCTCTCACTCTGCTCCTTCACTCGTTTTTCTATCCTTTCTATCTTTCACCTTTCTGCATCTCTGCTCTTTTGTGCGTTATTTCTGCCCATTTTCCCTTTCTCTCCCTCTGCTCCTTCACTCGTTTTTCTACCCTTTCTATCTTTCACCTTTCTGCACCTCTGCTCTTTTGTGCCTTATTTCTGCCCATTTTCCCTTTCTCTCCCTCTGCTCCTTTACTCGTTTTCACTAGTTTTTCTACCCTTTCCATCTTTCACCTTTCTGCCCTTTTCTGCATCTCTGCTCTTTTGTGCCTTATTTCTGCTTATTTTCCTTTTTTTCTTTATCCCTTCTTTCCTCCCTTTACCTTTCCCCGCCGCTGCTGCCCCCGCGGCCCCTCCCCCCCCCAGCGCGACCGGCCCAATCCAGCTCCTCTCTCCGCTCCCGCCTCCCAGCTGTCCAGCCCTCCCCGACCCCTACTTAATGGCGGCCACTGGTGCACCGAAGGCGCGTCAAAGGCAAGCACGTCTGCACCCGTCCACGACCCGTCCGCGACCAGCACCAGGAACCCTGGACCTCCGCCCCGCCAACGCTACGACCCAGCAGCACTCCACGCACTCAACCCAGGCTGCAACAACACCTGCAAGCTAGCATCACCAGCCGACACCCATGGACCCTTCAGCTGTCACCGCTGCCGGCACACCTGCAGCACCGCCAAGAACACGGATCCAGCACAACCCGCCCCCAAGAACACAACCGAACCGAAGACCCTGCAATGCATCCTCCTCAACGTCCGATATCTCCACAAACACGCCACAGAAATCTGGGACCTCCTCGACAGCACCACCCCGGACGTAGCATTCTTCACCGAAACCTGGACCAACGCCACCTCGGGACCGGACATCGCCATCGCCATCCCCCAAGGATACAAGATCTCCAGGAAGGACCGCCCCACCCACCCAGGAGGAGGAATCGCCATCGTCCACAAATCCAGCCTCCGCCTGAGCACACTCCCTGACGAGTCCACAAAACTGATGGAACACCTTCACTTCAAGATACTGGCCAGCTCCACCACCGCCCTCCGAGGAACCCTCATCTACCGACCCCCTGGACCCCGCGGACCCTTCGCCAACTCCATCACGGACATTATCTCCCCGCAGGCCATCGCATCCACCAACTACACCCTGCTGGGAGACCTCAACTTCCACCTCGACAATCAACTGGACCCCAACACCACATGCCTCCTGGACAACCTCCACAACATTGGACTCTGCCAGATCGTGACAGAGCCCACTCACTCAGCAGGACACACCCTCGACCCCCTCTTCACTACAGGAAACTCCATCACCTTCAGCCACACCACCGAACTCCCATGGACCGACTATTGTTGCGTCCACTTCACCTTCAGAACACACACCATCCACAGACACCAGCACCTCCTTCCAGAAAGAAACTGGACCAAAATCACCAATGACCAGCTCACCTCCTCACTCAACAACTCCACCCAAACCATCGCGGAAAACGACGACCCCAACACCGCAGCTTGAACCCTGCATAGATGGATCTCGGACAGCACCAACCCCATAGCCCCCCTCAAGAAAAACAACAATACCCGTGCCAAGAAAGCCAGATGGTTTACCACCGAACTTCGAGTGTCCAGGCGCACATGCCGCCGCCTCGAAAAGGCCTGGAGAAACACCAAATCCACAGAAGCCCACAACAACTTCAGAGCCGCCACCAACGCCCACCATCAACTCATCAGAGAAACGAGGAAAAAAGCGATTGAAGACAGAATCTCCACCCACGCACACAACAGCAAGGAACTCTTCAGCATCATCAAGGAGTTCGCCCAACCCACCAGCGAGTCTACTGACATCCCTCCCTCACAAGACCTCTGCGACAAACTCAGCACCTTTTTCCACCACAAAATCAAGAGCATCTACGACAACTTCGACAAAGACAACCAACACACTGAACCCTCACGAACCACCCCCGACACCCGGAAACCAGCGATTGATGACTGGACAGCCCTCACCATCGAAGACACACTGAAGACAATGAAGTCAATCCACTCAGGGGCCCCCACGGACCTCTGCCCCCACCACATCTTCAACAGAGCCACCGATACCATCGCACCCATGCTCCACCACACCATCAACCGCTCCCTGGCGACCGCCTTGTTCCCCGACGACTGGAAACACGCAGAGGTCAACCCCCTCCTAAAGAAACCCTCAGCGGACCCCACCGACCTCAAAAACTACAGACCCATCTCCCTGCTCCCTTTCCCAGCGAAAGTCATCAAGAAAGCTCTCAACAGCCAACTCGCCACATTCATTGAAGAACACAACATCCTCGACTCCTCCCAATCCGGCTTCAGAAAGAACCACAGTACGGAAACCGCCCTCCTCACCGCAACAGACGACATCGGCACCCAACTGGACAAAGGAGAAACAGTAGCCCTCATCCTCCTAGACCTATCAGCGGTGTTCGACACAGTCTCCCACCGCACCCTAATACGCAGACTCTACGACGCAGGAATCCAGGACAAGGCCCTCGACTGGATCTGCTCCTTCCTCTCCGGCAGGACGCAACGGGTCAGACTCCCCCCTTTCCTCTCAGACCCCACACCTACCACCTGCGGAGTCCCCCAGGGCTCCTCCCTCAGCCCGACGCTCTTCAACGTCTACATGGCTCCACTTGCCCCCATCGTCAGAACCTACGGACTCAACATCGTGTCATACGCAGACGACACCCAGCTCAACCTCTCCCTATCCAACGAGCCCAACACCGCCAGACGCAACTTTCGAGAAGGCATGGAAGCCGTCGCCAAATGGATGAAAAACAGCTGCCTACAACTAAACACCAACAAAACAGAAGTACTCATCATGGGCCCAAACCCCGACGCCTGGAGCGACACCTGGTGGCCCACCGCCCTCGGAAACCCGCCAACCCCCACAGACCACGCACGCAACCTGGGAATCATCCTGGACTCCGAGCTCAAAATGGACCGCCAGATCAACTCTGTCTCATCTTCCTGCTTCCACACCCTCCGCCTCCTTCGTAAGACCTTCAAATGGATCCCCCTCGAACACCGAAAGACAGTCACTCACGCCCTGGTCACCAGCAGACTCTACTACGGCAACGCACTCTACGCCGGAATAAACAAAAACCTCATCCGCAAGCTACAGAACATCCAGAACGCCGCCGCAAGACTGGTCCTCAACCTGCCAAAACACTGCCACATCTCCCAGCACCTGCGCACACTCCACTGGCTCCCCGTCGAGGTGAGAATCACCTTTAAGATGCTCACCCACGCACACAAGGCCCTCCACGGCACCGGACCAGCATACCTGAACAGCCGGCTCAAATTCCAGGCACCCCAAAGGACCCTACGATCAGCCCAGCTCTCCTACGACGTGGTCCCCCGCACCAGAAAGACCAGATCGGGAGACCGCTCCTTCTCCTTCCCCGCGGCCAAAGCATGGAACGCCCTTCCGCTCCACCTCAGACAGACAACATCGCTCCCCATCTTCGCAAGAAACCTCAAAACCTGGCTCTTCGACAGACCCCCTCCTTGAAGGAATGGAACCTGCACCCCTCCACCCCTAGCGCCTTGAGACCCTTACGGGTGAGTAGTTGCGCTTTAACAAATTCCTGATTGATGGATTGACTCTACTTCTGAATCTGGGTTAGTGACAGGTAATCCCCCCAAAAGCTAGCCTCACCGGGAGCCCATCAAGAAGAGAAGTCTCTGCAGATTCTAAACTCCTCTTGCAGCTCAGCGAGCGTTGTAGCAGTCTTCAGGCACCCAGAACTCTCCACCGATCAAAAGAAGGAAGCTGGCCTCGCAGAGAAACGGAGCCCCAAGATCCTCTTCCTCCTTCACCAAAAGACGCTGAATAGTGAGCACGGGGAACTGGGCGCGGCCGCTGACATCATCGTAGGCACGCCCCATGCCAAACCTCACACATCTCGCGTGAGGTGCCGAACCACACACATCTCGCGTGATGTGCCGAACCTCACGCATCTCGCGTGAGGTGACGAACCTCACGCATCTCGCGTGAGGTGCAGAACCGCACGCATCTCGCGTGAGGTGCCGAACCTCACGCATCTCGCGTGAGGTGCCGAACCTCACGCATCTCGCGTGAGGTGCAGAACCTCACCCATCCCGCGTGAGGTGCAGAACCTCACGCATCTCGCGTTAGGTGCCAAACCTTACGCATCTCGCGTGAGGTGCTAAACCTCACGCATCTCGTGTGACGTGCTAAACCTCACGCATCTCGCGTGAGGTGCCAAACCTCACGCACCTCACGCATCTCTCGTGAGATACCGAATCTCACGCATCTCGCGTGAGATACCGAATCTCAACCATTCTCGCGTGAGGTGCCAAACCTCACGCATCTCATGAGTGTCTGGCGCGGTAGTAAATGTCCTCCCATTCTTTGTTGCGCAGAGTCCGCCCCAGTTCCCTCTCCCATCTAGCCCGTCCTGCATTATAAACGCGCGAGTATCTGTCCAAGAGGAGCCGATATATGTCTGAAATGAGTTGCTTATCTGTGGTGCGCGAGAGAAGCCAGTATTCATATTTACTGAGCTTGCGTGTAGCGTCTCCACGGATCTAGGGTTGAAGCGCACAATGTCGGACCTGTGGACACCTAAGGCGTTCAGCCTCCGGGAGGTCATAGGTCTTCCGGAATTCCTCAAAAGGCATCACTCCCGCACCTGAATACATGTGAAAGAGGCATCGGCATCCAGCTGGGCGCCACCGTGCAAAGGCCTGGAATCCCTACCCGGGCCGAAGTCAGGGTTCTCTAACAGGGGTGTGACGGGAGACGGGAAGGTCGTCAGGTCGTGTAAGACGCATGTTCGATCCCATACCTCTAGCGGTATCCTCGTGACGAAGGAGGCGTATAGGTTAGGGGGCCGCTGTTGTCGCCGCAGGTAAGGCACCTCCTGGAGTGGACGCCCCGCGACCTCTTGGTCCTGGAACAATCAATGGCGCTCCGATTCCCATTTGCTCCATTCCACTAGGGTTCTGAGTTGGGTCGCCTGGTAATAGTGACGCAAATCCGGCAGGCCCAGCCCACCACTCTCCGGGGGAAGCATCGCTAGCCTCAACTTGAGTCTGGGCCGTTTCCCGTTCCACACAAACTGAGCCAGCTCCGATTGCATGCGGCGAATCCATCCCTCCGGGGGACGGAGCGGACTAGCCCGAAAAAAGTATAAAACTTGCGGGAGGATTGTCATCTTTACTGCTGCCACTCGGCCCAGCCAAGATAGTGGGAGGTGCCGCGGGGGCGTGGCTTGGAAGCCGAAGGAAATGGCGGCCTGAGCTCGGAGCTCCGCGCCTACTCCCCACGTTTATCCTGTCGAGCGGAGCTGAAGAGCCCGGGACGGCCCCAGAAAAGAGGGGGCTTGATGTGGAGCTCGGTGCGCACGAGTGGAAACGGCGACAGGCCGACAGCCTGAGCACGGACGCCGCGGATCGGAGCTGGCTGGGCCGGGCTTGATGTGCGGAGGCTCTCAAGATGGCGGCCGCGCAGTAATCCCGACCGAGAGGACGAGAGTCCGGCGCTCTGCCGAGGAAAGACCCAACAGCCGGATGCTGTCGCTGCCTGAGGAGTGCTGACTAGGAGGTACCCCAGGGAGCTGAGTACCGGAGGGCCCCCCGCCGGCTGCAAGCGCTGACGCGAGAAACAGCGGGAGCGAATGGCGGAGAGAGCCGGATGACTGCGCCAAGCTGAGGGGGACCACCCGGAGGAGCACAGCCCCGAGACCGGGGTGAGGACAGAGAGTGAGCGGTAGGGGCGTGTGAGAGGGCGTCTACCCCGAGTCCTCCCCACAGTGAGAGGGCGAAAGAGAAGACCGGCCCCGGACAGCGAGGCGGGAGGGCAGATTAGTGGTGCCCGTGCCCCGGGGGGACCTGGCGGTTCCCAGGCGCTGGACAGAGAACCGGGCGGCGCAAAGACTACAAGAGGAGCTGGGGGAGCGGCGGAAAGAACCGCGAGGTGCATCATTGACCTGCCTGGACCTGCGGAGCGGTACTGGACGCTGCGCAGAGGCCCTTGTCCAGACCCGAATTGTTCACACCTAGACGCTCCGCGCAGTAAAGCTGCCAACATAGGGCCACCGGAGCGCGAGGACTGAAAGTATTGGGCGGTAACTCCGCGGCGACCAGGACCAAGGGCTGACTGGAAGCGCGGCGTTCCCACAGGGAGGCCCCATTGCCAGAGAAGAAATCTGCAGAGTAGCAGGAGGCTTACTGGGCGAACGAACGCCGGCTGTGGACTGGCAACCTGGGCGCTGCGCAGAATGGGGAAGCCGAAAGGTAAGCCGGAGGGAGCGGCGAGTTCTGACGGGGCGGAGGGAGACCCTGTGGAACCCTCAGAACTGCAACGACTGCAGGACCGCATCCTGGAGGCCATAACGGCCACGCGGGACACGCTACAAAATGATATCGCACAGGTGGCATCGGGGCTAGGCCTGCTACGAGCGGACCATGATAAATTGAAGAATAGGGTTAAGGAGGTTGAAGTCACCCTGCAGGGCCTGACCCCAGCTAACAAAACTATGGCTCCCCGTCGAGGCGAGAATCACCTTTAAGATGCTCACCCACGCACACAAGGCCCTCCACGGCACCGGACCAGCATACCTGACCAGCCGTCTCAAATTCCAGGCACCCCAAAGGACCCTACGATCAGCCCAGCTCTCCTACGCCATGGTTCCCCGCACCAGAAAGACCAGATCGGGAGGCCGCTCCTTCTCCTTCCTCGCGGCCAAAGCATGGAACGCCCTTCCGCTCCACCTCAGACAGACAACATTGCTCCCCATCTTCGCAAGAAACCTCAAAACCTGGCTCTTCGACAGACCCCCTCCTTGATGGAATTGAACCTGCACCCCCCCACCCCTAGCTCCTTGAGACCCTTACGGGAGAGTAGTTGCGCTTTAACAAACTCCTGATTGATGGATTGACTCTACTTCTGAATCTGGGTTAGTGACAGGTAATCCCCCCAAAAGCTAGCCTCACCGGGAGCCCATCAAGAAGAGAAGTCTCTGCAGATTTTAAACTCCTCCTGCAGCTCAGCGAGCGTTGTAGCAGTCTTCAGGCACCCAGAACTCTCCACCGATCAAAAGAAGAAAGCTGGCCTCGCAGAGAAACGGAGCCCCAAGATCCTCTTCCTCCTTCACCAAAAGACGCTGAATAGTGAGCACGGGGAACTGGGCGCGGCCGCTGACATCATCGTAGGCACGCCCCGTGCCAAACCTCACGCATCTCGCGTGAGGTGCCGAACCACACGCATCTCGCGTGAGATGCCGAACCTCACGCATCTCGCGTGAGGTGGAAACCTCACGCATCTCGCATGAGGGGCCGAACCGTGCAGAACCTCACGCATCTGGCATTTGGGAGTTCTTCTTACACCTACTGGCATGAAAATGACTGACAGAAAGATACAAGCAGTTGCAGAATGGCCTATTCCAAACTCAGTTCGTGATGTACAATGTTTTTTAGGATTTGCAAATTTTTATTGTCGCTTCATAGACCATTTCTCTGCTGCAGTGGCACCAATCACTCGGTTGCTACGAAAGAAGGTAAAATTTGAGTGGACTCCTGAAGCCAATAAAGCATTTCGCACTTTGAAGCAAGCCTATACAGCAGCTCCAATTTTGATGCATCCAGATGTTCGTGAACCCTTTATTATCGAAGCCGATGCCTCGGATGTAGCTATTGATGCTATCCTCTCGCAAAGAAAACAAAACACTGGTCAAATGCATCCTGTGGCGTACATGTCAAGAAAGCTAAATCCAGCTGAACAGAACTATACTATAGCTGAAAAGGAACTGCTTGCCATACATGACGCTTTCAAAGAATGGAGGCATTATCATTTGGGGGCACGATTCACAGTGACTGTTTACACAGACCACAGAAACGTACAATTTATGAGTTCGGCGTGAGGTGCCGAACCTCACGCATCTCGCGTGAGGTGCCGAACCATCTCGCGTGAGGTGCCGAACCTCACGCATCTCGCGTGAGGTGCCGAACCTCACGCATCTCGCGTGAGGTGCCGAACCTCACGCATCTCGCGTGAGGTGCCGAACCTCACGCATCTCGCGTGAGATGCCATGCCATGTCTCACGCATCTCGCGTGAGATGCCAAATCACCTCACGCATCTCGCGTGAGGTGCCGAACCTCACGCATCTTGTGTGAGATGTCAAACCTCGTGAGATGTCAAACCTCACGCATCTCGAGTGAGATGCCGAACCTCACGCATCTCGCGTGAGATCCTGAACCTCACGCATCTCGCGTGAGATGCCAAACCTCACGCATCTCGCGTGAGATGCCAAATCTCCGCGTGAGATGCCGAATCCCACGCATCTCGCGTGAGATGCCGAATCTCACGCATCTCGCGTGAGATGCCGAATCTCACGCATCTTGCGTGAGATGCCGAATCTCACGCATCTCGCGTGAGATGCCAAATCACCTCACGCATCTCGCATGAGATGCCAAATCACCTCATGCATCTCGCGTGAGGTGCCGAACCTCACGCATCTCGCGTGAGGTGCCGAACCTCACGCATCCCGCGTGAGGTGCCGAACCTCACGCATCTCGCGTGAGGTGCCGAACCTCACGCATCTCGCGTGGGATGCCGAATCTCACGCATCTCGCGTGAGATGCCAAATCTCACGCAACTCGCGTGAGATGCCAAATCTCTGCGTGAGATGCCAAATCTCACGCATCTCGCGTGAGATGCCGAACCTCACACATTTCGCGTGAGGTGCCGAACCTCACGCATCTCGCGTGAGGTGCCGAACCTCACGCATCTCGCGTGAGGTGCCGAACCTCACGCATCTCGCGTGAGGTGCCAAACCTCACGAATCTTGGGTGAGGTGCCAAACCTCACGCATCTCGCGTGAGATGCCGAACCTCACGCATCTCGCGTGAGGTGCGTGAGATGCCAAATCTCATGCATCTCGCTTGAGATGCCGAACCTCACGCATCTCGCGTGAGATGCCATGTCTCACGCATCTCGCGTGAGATGCCGAATCTCACGCATCTCGCGTGAGATGCCAAATCACCTCACGCATCTCGCGTGAGGTGCCGAACCTCATGCATCTCGCGTGAGGTGCCGAACCTCACGCATCTTGCGTGAGATGTCAAACCTCACGCATCTCGCGTGAGATGCCGAACCTCACGCATCTCGCGTGAGATGCCGAACCTCACGCATCTCGCGTGAGATGCCAAATCTCACGCATCTCGTGTGAGATGCCGAATCTCACGCATCTTGCGTGAGATGCCGAATCTCACGCATCTCGCGTGAGATGCCAAATCACCTCACGCATCTCGCATGAGATGCCAAATCACCTCATGCATCTCGCGTGAGGTGCCGAACCTCACGCATCTCGCGTGAGGTGCCGAACCTCACGCATCTCGCGTGAGGTGCCGAACCTCACGCATCTCGCGTGAGGTGCCGAACCTCACGCATCTCGCGTGGGATGCCGAATCTCACGCATCTCGCGTGAGATGCCAAATCTCACGCAACTCGCGTGAGATGCCAAATCTCTGCGTGAGATGCCAAATCTCACGCATCTCGCGTGAGATGCCGAACCTCACACATTTCGCGTGAGGTGCCGAACCTCACGCATCTCGCGTGAGGTGCCGAACCTCACGCATCTCGCGTGAGGTGCCGAACCTCACGCATCTCGCGTGAGGTGCCAAACCTCACGAATCTTGGGTGAGGTGCCAAACCTCACGCATCTCGCGTGAGATGCCGAACCTCACGCATCTCGCGTGAGGTGCGTGAGATGCCAAATCTCACGCATCTCGCTTGAGATGCCGAACCTCACGCATCTCGCGTGAGATGCCATGTCTCACGCATCTCGCGTGAGATGCCGAATCTCACGCATCTCGCGTGAGATGCCAAATCACCTCACGCATCTCGCGTGAGGTGCCGAACCTCATGCATCTCGCGTGAGGTGCCGAACCTCACGCATCTTGTGTGAGATGTCAAACCTCACGCATCTCGCGTGAGATGCCGAACCTCACGCATCTCGCGTGAGATGCCGAACCTCACGCATCTCGCGTGAGATGCCAAATCTCACGCATCTCGTGTGAGATGCCAAATCTCACGCATCTCGCGTGAGATGCCAAATCTCCGCGTGAGATGCCGAATCTCACGCATCTTGCGTGAGATGCCAAATCTCACGCATCTCGCGTGAGATGCCAAATCACCTCACGCATCTCGCGTGAGGTGCCGAACCTGACGCATCTCGCGTGAGGTGCCGAACCTCACGCATCTCGCGTGAGATGCCGAATCTCACGCATCTCGCGTGAGATGCCAAATCTCACGCATCTCGCGTGAGATGCCAAATCTCTGCGTGAGATGCGTGAGATGCCAAATCTCACGCATCTCGCGTGAGATGCCAAATCTCACGCAACTCGCGTGAGATGCCAAATCTCTGCGTGAGATGCGTGAGATGCCAAATCTCACGCATCTCGCGTGAGATGCCAAATCTCACGAATCTCGCGTGAGATGCCAAATCTCACGCATCTCGAGGGTTGCCAAATCTCACGCATCTCGCGTGAGATGCCAAATCTCACGCATCTCGCGTGAGATGCCAAATCACACGCATCTTGTGTGAGATGCCAAATCTCACGCATCTCGCGTGAGATGCTAAATCTCACGCATCTCGTGTGAGATGCCAAATCACACGAATCTCGCGTGAGATGCGTGAGACTGAATGTTGATTTACTTGTGACAGTCCAACAATAAAATCCAATGAAATATGATCCCATGGTATAGTGGGCATAGGTAGAACTTGTAACAAACCTTTGGTTTCCTATGATTGGTTTTAAACCAAGCACAGGTTTCACAGTCTCGAGCCATATCTTAGACGTCTTGTTTAATTGTTGGCCACCAAAATAATTTTTGAAGTTTTTCCATAGTCTTTTTAGGTCCAGGATGTCCTGCCAACGGGAGGGAGTGTAACCAACTGAACGCTGTTTCTTGTAAATTCTTAGTGGGTAGATACACTTGTTTTCCATGAAATGGTATTCCTTCTTTGATGGATTGGGTTGTATCTTGTTTTAACCACTGTGCCCATAACGAAGGAGGAAAACTTTCATGGAGATCATCAAGGAACTGATCTGCTGTCAAAACACAGATTACTTTGTCGGGATTGATTATGGCTTGAGGAACCCCTTCACATTTGTGTAATGAGGAATCTTTTCTGGAAAGCGCATCAGCTTTTTTGTTATCTTGTCCTGGACGATAGGTCACAATAAAGTCATATTCGGCGAAGAACATCATCCACCGTAATTGACGTGGAGTTAATATTCTTGCAGAACTCATAAATTGTACGTTTCTGTGGTCTGTGTAAACAGTCACTGTGAATCGTGCCCCCAAAAGATAATGCCTCCATTCTTTGAAAGCGTCATGTATGGCAAGCAGTTCCTTTTCAGCTATAGTATAGTTCTGTTCAGCTGGATTTAGCTTTCTTGACATGTACGCCACAGGATGCATTTGACCAGTGTTTTGTTTTCTTTGCGAGAGGATGGCATCAATAGCTACATCCGAGGCATCGGCTTCGATAATAAAGGGTTCACGAACATCTGGATGCATCAAAATTGGAGCTGCTGTATAGGCTTGCTTCAAAGTGCGAAATGCTTTATTGGCTTCAGGAGTCCACTCAAATTTTACCTTCTTTCGTAGCAACCGAGTGATTGGTGCCACTGCAGCAGAGAAATGGTCTATGAAGCGACAATAAAAATTTGCAAATCCTAAAAAACATTGTACATCACGAACTGAGTTTGGAATAGGCCATTCTGCAACTGCTTGTATCTTTCTGTCAGTCATTTTCATGCCAGTAGGTGTAAGAAGAACTCCCAAAAATTCGACTTCAAAAACATGAAAATCGCATTTAGACAATTTGCAATAAAGGTTATATGTTTGTAATGTACCCAACACCTTCTTAACGTGACCTTCATGACTAGCTATGGAATCGGAATAGATCAAAATGTCATCTATATAAACGATGACGAAAAGGTCCAGATATTCCCGTAATACGTTGTTTAAAAAAAACTGGAACGCAGCTGGAGCGTTACAAAGCCTGAAAGGCATGACCAAATACTCAAACAGGCCATATCTTGTTTTAGACGCCGTTTTCCATTCGTCACCATTACGAATGCGCACCAAATGATACGCACCTCGAAGATCTAATTTGGTGTAGATCACAGCGGTCTTCACCTGGTCCAAAAGAACTGGGATCAATGGAAGGGGGTACTTGTTCTTTATTGTGATCTTACTCAATGCTCTATAAATCAATACAAGTTCTTAATTCCCCATTTGCCTTAGGAATAAAAAACAACGGAGAGGCCGCAGGTGACTTAGATGGGCGTATAAATCCGTTTTCCAAGTACTGATCAAGATATTGTCTCAAATGTTGGTTTTCTTTTTCTGATAATGCATATATCCGACAGTTAGGCACACATGAACCAGGCACAAGATCAATTTGACAGTCGTATGACCAATGAGGAGGGAGGGTCGCTGCTTTTGCTTCACTGAAGACTTCTTTAAATTCCTCATAGGGAGTTGGTAGCACGGTTTCTTTCTCTTCCGTGGTTGCAATTTGTCCCGTTGTAGATTCTTTGGTCTTTAACCCCTTCGCTGCTCATGACAAGCTGAGCTCGTCATGAGGCACGGTTGAGCTGTGCTCATGACGAGCTGAGCTCGTCATGAACAATGGGGATTCAGGGAATGCAGCACAGGAGGGGAATCTCTCAAGCACCCAAGGTGTTAAACATGTGGAGTGACAATATTGAGAAAGAAAAACAAGTTCCCTTTTTTGCCAATCTATTAAATTCCCTGTTGCGCCTGAGTCTATCAGGACTTCCATTTGGTATATTTTTGAAGTCAACTGAATTTGTACTGCCAAACGGAAGTGAGATTTGTAGTTGGATACACAAGAATTTATTGAAGGGAAGGCGATGGTTCCCAAGAGATCCCCTTCTAAACATCTTGGGCACAATAGTTTCCCGACGTTTGCTCAGTTGTAGTCACAGCCACAGACTTGTTAGCACTCACAGTCTTACCTTTAGGTTTTATTGTGCAATCTTTCACGAAATGTCCCTTTCCACCACAATAAAGACATTGGCCATTTTTACGTCTATTATCTTTTTCATCTTTAGACAATGGTTGCCTAAGAGTCCCGATTTCCATTGGTTCTGTAGTTGTTTCTGAACTACTAAGTTGATTTCTGGGTTTACTGTCGAACTTCCAACTTGATTTATCATATTTTTTCCTGTCAGTTCTTCTTTCGGACAGTCTATGATCCAGACGTAAAGTTAGATTGACTAACTCTGAACAAGTAGTTGGTTGAGGATCGATTTGCGCAAGAACGTCTTTCAGATCATCTTTTAACCCTTGATAAAAGAGTGCTGCCCTCTTTTCTTCAGGTCACGAGGTTTCTGCAATTAACCTATTGCAATGTGACAAATAGGAAGGAATATGCTACTTACCAGTATGCATCTGTTCTTGGCATGTAGGGCCGCTAACATTCATATCTTGTGCATAGATCGCCGCCTAGTGTTGGGTCCGGATGATTGCACCTTGTTGTCCTGGAATAGTCTTTTGAAGTATCACGAGAAAGGTGGCTCCTCCCCTGGACTACAGTGCGCATGGGCATCCTCTCCATCCTCAGATCGTTTTTCGCCATTGTGGCAGAGATGGAGTCCAATACAATACAAGATGGCCATGCTTACAAATAATTCTGACTACTACAGCTGCGACAGGTACCGGGGAGGATGGGTGGGCGATATGAATGTTAGCGGCTCTACATGCCAAGAACAGATGCATACTGGTAAGTAGCATATTCCGTTCGAGGCATGTGGGCCGCTAAATTCATATCTTGTGCATAGAATAAATAGCAGTTTCTCCCCTAGCGGTGGTTGCCCGAGCCAGCTGCAGCAGCCTGAAAAAGGGACTTAAGAACAGCCTGTCCTACAGCAGCTTGCTGCTTGGAATGTACATCAACACAGTAGTGTTTGGTGAACGTATGTATGTTATTCCATGTGGCTGCTCTACAAATGTCCTCTAATGGAATATTACCCAGGAAAGCCATGGATGCCCCTAGCTTGCGTGTGGAATGCGCTCTTGGTGGGACTGTTAGTGTGCGTTTAGCCTTCTGATAACAAATCTGAATACACTTAACAATCCATCTGGCTATACCCGATTTGGAAATGGGTTTGCCCTTGTGCTGTGGTGAAAAAGCAACAAAGAGTTGTTTAGTCTTCCTGAAATCCCTCGTCCTGTCTATATAGTACAGGAGAGCTTGTTTGACGTCTAATGTGTGCAGTGATCTTTCTGCAACTGAGTCTGGATTAGGGAAGAAAACTGGCAGTTCAATAGTTTGATTAATGTGGAACTGAGAGACTACCTTGGGCATGAATTTAGGGTTAGTGCGTAGCACCACCCTATTCGCGTGAACCTGTATAAAAGGTTCTTGAATGGTTAGGGCTTGCAGCTCGCTAACCCGTCTCAGCGACATGATCGCTACTAAGAAGGCAACCTTCCAAGTGAGGAACTGTATCTCACAAGAGTGGGGAGGTTCGAAGGGAGGTCCCATCAGTCTGGTCAAAACAATATTAAGATTCCAGACCGGTAAAGGTGGTCTTCTGGGTGGAATGACTCGTTTGAGTCCCTCCATAAAAGCCTTTATGGCTGGAACAGTGAAAGGTGTTGCCTGTTCTGTAAGTAAGCCGCTATTGCCGCCAAATGAATACGTATAGAGCTGTATGCCAGATTGCATCTGTATAAATGTAACAGGTAACAAATAATGTTTTGTGTTGATGCATCCAGCGGGTTTATGTCATGGTTGGAACAGTAAATGGCAAAGCGTTTCCATTTGGCAGCATAGCAGGCCCTAGTGGTAGGCCGTCTCGCCTCCTTGATGATATCCATACAATCAGGAGGCAAATTCAGATACCCAAATTCTATGACTTCAGGAGCCATATCGCAAGGTTTAACTGTTGCGGATCTGGGTGCTGAACTTCGCCATGGCTCTGGATGAGAAGACTGGGTGTAAGACGCAGTCTTTGATGAGGCACCACGGAAAGTTCTAGGAACGTGGTGTACCATGCTTGCCTCGCCCACGTTGGAGCAACCAGGATGAGAGTCATTGAGCGCTGTCTGAGTTTCCGTGCCACCAGAGGTATGAGCGGGGCTGGCGGAAAAGCGTACGCAAATCTGCCTGTCCAGTTCATCCATATCGCATTGCCCTGAGACCGCGGGTGTGGGAACCTGGCGGCGAAGTTTGGGCATTTTGCGTTCTCGTTTGTGGCGAACAGGTCGATGTCTGGATGCCCCCACTGCTGGAAGTACGGTTGCAGCACAGAGGGATGAATCTCCCACTCGTGCACCTGATGGCTGTGTCTGCTGAGCAGATCCGCCATCTGGTTGTCCTGGCCCGGGAGGTGCTCCGCCATGAGGAAAATGTTCCTCTGAATGGCCCACTTCCACATGCTCTGAGCCAAGTGTGACAACTGTGGATAGTGAGTACCTCCCTGCTTCTGAATGTAATACATGGCCGCCATGTTGTCCGTCCGGATCAACACGACCTTGCCGCACAGATGTATCTTGAAAGCCTTCAGTGCCAGGAAGATTGCCATCAATTCCAGCAGATTGATGTGCATCTTCTTCTGTTGATCCGACCATAGTCCCTGCACTGTATAATGAAGGAGATGCGCCCCCCACCCCAGGAGGGATGCGTCCGTAGTGAGCACTATTTGTGGTACAGGCTCTTGGAACGGTCGTCCCATGCAAAGGTTGCGTGGATTCCACCAATGCAGAGAGTTGTACGCACGACTGGTCACCAACACTAGGTCTTTCAATTGTCCTTGAGCCTGATTCCACTGTCGTGCTAAACACTCTTGGAGCGGACGCATGTGCAGTCTCGCGTGCGGGACTATGAAGATGCAGGAGGCCATCATGCCTATCATCTGCAGAAACACTCGCGCCTGTAGTGAGTGTTGTGGCCTGAATTTGCAAATCAGCAGTTGCATGCTGTCGATTCGCACTGAGTTCGGCTGGGCCGTAGCCGTCACAGTGTCCAACGTCGCTCCCAAGTATTGCTGTACTTGAGCGGGTTGAAGATGCGACTTGGGATAGTTCAGAGAAAATCCCAAACTGTGCAGAAGATGAATCGTGCGGGACATGTGGCTGCAACACTGCTGGGCCGACTTCGCTTGCACAAGCCAGTCGTCCAGGTAAGGGTAGACATGAATGTGTTGTCTCCGAAGGTGTGCCGCCACCGTCGCCAAGCACTTGGTGAACACTCTGGGAGCAGTGGTCACTCCAAAGGGTAGCACCTTGAACTGATAATGCTTGTTCTGTATAGTGAACCTGAGATATTTCCTGTGTGCCTGATGTATGGGTATATGGAAATATGCATCCTTCAGATCCAGAGTTGCCAGGAAATCCCCCTGACTGAGCAATGGCAGGACCTGCTGCAGAGTCAGCATATGGAAATGTTCTGAATGGATGTATAGGTTCAAAGGTCTCAGATCCAGAATGGGCCTGAGAGACCCGTCCTTCTTTGGGACCAAGAAATAGAGAGAGTACACCCCTGTTCCGTGCTCCTCTAGAGGCACCAGTTCTATGGCCCCTTTTTGCAGCATGCTGGGCACCTCTTGCTGAAATAAGGTTAAGTGCTCTGCGGACATAGGATGGTGTCTTGGTGGTATGTCGGGTGGAGTGGATGTCAGTTCTAAACAATACCCGTACTGGATAAGTTGCCTCACCCACCTGTCTGTGGTAATGCCTTCCCAGACTGGCAGGAACTGCTGGAGTCGTCCCCCGACCGGTGTTATATGGTCCGGGGCAGTGACAAGACGTCACTGTTTGGTATTTGCGGAGGACCTGGTGTTATTATTTCCACGTCCTCTGCCTTTGGCGCTGTTACCACGGTATCCACCTCTATTGTTCTTGTTAAAGGTGGCCTGTGCACCACCTTTATTGTATTGTGTTTGCTGAGATGTTTGCCCCCTTGACGGCCCTCTACCTCCTGAGCGACGAAAAGAACCCCCTCTGAACTGTTGAGACTGCAAGGCCCCCATAGACTTAGCCGTCTCGGTGTCCTTCTTGATCTTCTCAAGAATCGTGTCAACGTCAGGCCCAAACAAGAAATCTGGGTTAACGGGGTGATTGAGCAAACTTGTTTGTATTTCTGGCTTAAACCCTGAAATTCGTAACCATGCCTGCCTCCTTAGCATTACACTGGTGTTAATGGCCCTGACTGCAGTGTCTGCTGAATCTAGGGCACACTTGATAGAAGCGTTTGATATCAGTTTCCATTCCTGAATCAACATTTCCGCCCCCTCTCTATATGCATCAGGCAAGTGTTGCAACAATTGCTCTAGGGTGTCATAGTGAGCCCTATCGTATCTAGACAGTAGAGCTTGTGAATTGGCTATTCTCCAAATATTCGCTGCCTGCGCAGCAACCCGCTTCCCAGAGGCTTCTAACACTTTAGATTCTTTGTCTGGGGGAGGAGCATCACCACTTGTTTGTGAGTTTGCCCTCTTCCGGGCATTGGAGACCACCAAAGAGTCCAATGGCAATTGACCCCTTATATACGTAGGGTCCACAGGAGCAGGCCTGTATTTCTTTTCAATACGTGGTTTCACCACCCTTGCTCTGGTTGTGTCCTTGAAAATGTCATTGGCGTGCTTAAGGACACCCTTCAGCATCGGCAGCGTCTTCACTGACCTGTCCGATGTAGAAAAGGTATCAAACAGGAAGTCCTCCTCAACCGGGTCCGCATGCATGACCACATCGTGGTTCAGCGCTGCCCTTTCAATTAGAGCGTTGAACGCCGCAGAATCCTCTGCGGGGGCCGCCTTCACTTGGTAAGACTGGGTGTCCGCCGTGCCTTGATCTTCGAGCACATCCTGTGAGTGGATGTATGACGTTACAACGCATACTTTTACTCCGCATACCATTACAACGCGGTATTTACAACGCATACCGTTACAACGCATAGCGCTTTGGGGTGCTGGATAGTGGTAAGTATAATTTACTATTCTAACTCCAGTCCCCGTGGACCCTAGGGAAGGTGTTGGATAGTAAATTAAACTTACCTCTTATCCTAGAGCGCCCCCCAGCGCTATGCGTTGTAATGGTATGCGTTGTAATGCCTGCGTTGTAGTGGTAGTGCGTTGTAAAAAATGCGTTGTAACAGGTGCATACCCCTGCGAGTCATCCTGATTAGATTCATCAGGATAGTTGAATTGCTCGTCATTCTGGTCATCCCCCCCACCATCCTCAGTGCGTGTGGGGGAATGAGTAAAGGCTTGTCCATAAGGCCTTACGGACTCGAAAAGGACTGGCGAGGAAGCAGAGTCTCTTTTGTACTTTTGAGTGGAATTTGATAGGATTCCATGGGCTTCTCCGGCAAGATCTTCCGTTTGAAAAGGGTGAGTCTTCCGGTTGCAGAGTCAATGTACAACTTCTTTGAGCTTTCAGAAGAAGGTGGAGTGGAACCGACGCCTTCAAGAGTGGCGGTCGTTCCCTTAAGTTTTGACATCCTTTTATCAGGGCCGGTGCCCTGTGCCGGCTTAGAAGTTTTAGGTCTTGCAGTCGGAGGCGGTCCAAAGGTCCAAACACTATAGGTGGGGGCCCCGATGGCTGTTTGACTTTTTTCACGGCCATCGCCGACTTTGAGCCAGGTGTTGCGCTGGGATCCCCAAAAGGGCCGCGGGTTGATGCGTCACGTTCCAACGCGGCCATTTTGTGCTTGTCTTCGAGAGCCTTTACCAGCATCAACTGGTATGCATTCGGACTGAGGGGCGGCTGCGACTCAAGTCCGTCTTCGGTGTCCACGCCCCCGAGGGCAGCCTTAGACGACGTCACACCGTCTCTTCGGGCCTTTGGCACCTTCTTGGATGTACCGATCTTCAGGGTGGCACCCTTCCGTAACCCCGAAGGGGCAATGACACTCTGAGCCTTCTTAGGATCCGATGGAACGAGGCTTCGCGAAACGAATACTGGTTCGACCAGTTTCGGTTTCGATTTGTCTTTAGGCAGTTTCGTTTTCGTTTTCGAAGACGTACCCACCGAAGGCTCTGAAGTATTCTTAGCCGGGCAAGGTTGAGGGGCTGTAGAATGAGTAGAAAGATCTTGGCTAAGGCCTTCCGGCGATCCTGAGCCGTTGACAAGACAGTGTCACTTTCGACCCCCGAATGTTCGGGCGGGTCTTGCTCATCGCTGGAGCCGCCCTCTGCGGCTCCAATAGCCATACCGTCGTCTCTTACCTCAACGGCTTCATCGTCTTCGATGTATTCATCGTCTACCTCTTCTCCGTAGGAAGAATCTTGACAGGAGACCGGGTCGGAGAAGTGCTCCGGTTCCTCCTCTTGGACGCCCTCGTAGGCCCCAGCCTCGAAGATATCCTCCACATCCGACGCCCTCCGCGCCGGTAGTCTCGCCTCACGTCGAAGAGCGAGCGCCTCTTCCGACCTGAATTTCGAGCAGGCCAAGCAACTCTCCTCGTCGTGGTCTGGAGACAGACATCTGTTGCACACAGGGTGCACGTCTGAGAGAGGGTACTTCGCGTTACAGACTGGGCAACGTTTAAACGGGGCCTGGAATTCCATCGTCGATGTCAATCTTTGATCGGGCCTAAAAAGCTGGGAGCACACGTGCTCAAGTATCCGGGAACCGGATAAGTTAACTCAGAACCGAACGAAGTACAATACCGACGCTTAAAGAGGCCTTTTGGCCTGAAGAAAAACAAGTTTTTCCTATAGGTTCCGAACAAGAGTCACGGAACACATCCGAACCCAATGGCGGAAAAAAACAATCTGAGGATGGAGAGGATGCCCATGCGCACTGTAGTCCAGGGGAGGAGCCACCTATCTTGTGATACTTCAAAAGACTCTACCAGGACAACAAGGTGCAATCATCCGGACCAAACACTAGGCGGCGATCTATGCACAAGATATGAATTTAGCGGCCCACATGCCTCGAACATAAGGTCTCTATTCCCTTGTCGTAGCTGTAATAGTTCGCGATCTGCGGACAGAGTCACCAGTGGCGGCTGGTGACAATTGAAATTGGTGTGGCGTAAAATTGGCGGTGGAGAAAAAAATACAGGAACAAACACCACACAGTACCATACAAAGAATAGAAACCAACCCCACATCAAAACTAATGCAGCACGCTATGTGAACTCAGCATGTTCATAAAGTGATCATATATTTTAGAAAATATTCATTTCGTGAAACCATCATGCAGTGTTAGAGGCTTAGCTTATGAGTAGCTTCAAATAGAATGAAAACAAAACAGGTATTACAGCAAATTTTGCCTGCAGCGGGCCCCAATGCATTGTATATTCCATACCTTGCAAATACATATACAGGGTAAATTTACGCGATGAAAACTGCCCAGATTTGAAAATGTGGGATACTATTTTTTTTCAGCTGAAACACGCTAATGAGGGCCACTTTCATTTTAATGCCCAGATGTATTTGCTGTGCTATTCCGACCCTGGCTGTTCCACGTATTCCGAGTGAATTTATCAATAAATAACACATGACTCAACCCCCAGTGGCTCCAATTGCCCTGTTGGTCCAGTGTCACTCCGAACTGAGGGAGTTCTTGCTGGGTCGGAGGTGCACTCACACGGAGCTGTTTACATAACGTGCTCGCCGTGCAAACCGTAGCAGCCCGCTCAATTGACTCCAGTGACGCCATTTAAACTTGTTTAACCTATCACAGATACTGTATTTAACACTCCGTCGATCGTCAGCCCCTCCTTATCCTCTCACTCCCAAATATACAATTTGGCACCAGCATGACTGAGCTAAACTGTATGAATCAGGCGAGTGACAAAGGTGCTGGTGCTGACAAGTTTGTGTCTAGTCAGAGGCCAGTCACTCCTCTGATGTCCCTACTTGTTCGGTGTGCAGGGGAACGCCAGTTCTCTTGTGTCAGTGAATTAACCAGACACGCGTTTGTGCCTGCTTACTGGCACAATGACTATGAGAGATGGAAACAAACATACTAACTACTGCCACAAACGGATGAGAGAAACTCGCACTTTATTAACTCTGAACTTTTATACAGAATGCAAAGCATGACTGTATTTTCGGCTGAATTGGGTTAAATGTTACAACTCATTTACCCACAGTCACAGAGGCCCTTATTTAAGGCAACCCAAGGAACGTGCCAACAATGTACAGTCTTCAGAGTTTATTCGATGTTATATTGTTTTCATTTTTAATTATTATGTATGCACATGCACGATGGCACTCACCACATGGGAAGGAAGTCGGAACGGGAAACCAAGAATCAGGCGTGAGCGCTCTCACTGCACAGGACCATCTCTTCCCAGAGCAAGGGCAGGTGGCACGGCGACATCGTAGTCCCACCTGCCCCATCACAGTCAGGCACGGGTTGCCAAACGCAGCCGCAAGAAGAGCTCACAGCATCCATAGAAGCACCAAGCACCTGCACGCCACTGCCAACGGACCCGAGCAGGCGCACAAGGAGGCATGCATGAGCTGAGCATACCGGGTGACAGGGTAAAGAAGTCCCGGAGCGTGGCGCAACACTAACCACCTCAACCCCCAGACTAAAGAGCTTCTTCTTCACCACTCTGAAACCCGCCTCCTTAACAAAATCCCCCTCACTCCCAAGCCGGCAGAGACAGGCAACATATAAATACTTAAGTATAATTTACATGCGATATGCGATAATAATACATAATAAAATATTATATAAAACTTACCTTGGCTTCGCGCTGACTCCCGAAACTGCAGACTTCCGACTCCCGCCGTCCTGGATTTTGAATGTGTCTGACGTGGTCTGGGCTCTCGTCAACAGGAAGGCGGCAGGCAACCTCCCTCCCCTCCACCGCAGCCAGCACCGATTGGTTCGGACGGCTGCCCCAACAGCGTCATTTCTCTCAGTCTGTATGCTGCAGAGAACGGAGAGGAGGAAGCGGAGTACTTAATCGCTGTATCCTATCTACTTTATCAGAGAGCATTGCAGTGGCAATAACTTCAGTTAAATCTGTTTGCATCTGAACAATAACCCTCATTAAATCATCCATGGTGGCCATAATGTCAAAACTCTCAGACCGGGAGGAATATTATTTGTGGGCTCACTATTCTGTCAGGTTGCTTCTTCCTCAGGGTCTGGAGTGATGATATAAGGGGCCCACCTCTCAATACCTCCAACTCTGATTGTAATGATTACATAGAGTATTGAAGTGATTAAGCGGGGGGGAAAGGGAATTAGGTAAGGAACAGCTGGGAAGGAGATCTGAAAAGACGTAAATTAGGACATCAGATTCTGTCCTTCCATCAGGAACTAGCTTAAGAGCTTCGTGGCTTGTGTTTATTCAGACAATCAGACTCTTAGTTGACCTTTCTTAGATCCGCTATATTGTGGCGATAATACTTCACATCAGTATCAACTGCTCAAAGGCATAAGCGGCAGAATTTGGTATAGGTCTTTCTATGACTAGGTTTTCAATCACCTAAACAATCAGTGTCTTATATTTCCTTATTTTATGTAACTTTAAAAGTGTTCCCAAAAACATTCATGGAACTACTATAGAACTAGAATCGCACTCGTGAATATGGTAATGAGCTAGAGAAAACATGCATAGAATTTCTACTGAACAAGAATCACACTCGTGAATAAGGTAAATGATCTTGAAAATCAAATTGAATGTTCCTAATAATTCGCAATCTTACCTGTAGAGTGGACCTCTGTCTCCTTTCTCTCACTCTGCTCCTTCACTCGTTTTTCTATCCTTTCTATCTTTCACCTTTCTGCATCTCTGCTCTTTTGTGCGTTATTTCTGCCCATTTTCCCTTTCTCTCCCTCCCTCTGCTCCTTCACTCGTTTTTCTACCCTTTCTATCTTTCACCTTTCTGCACCTCTGCTCTTTTGTGCCTTATTTCTGCCCATTTTCCCTTTATCTCCCTCTGCTCCTTCACTCGTTTTCACAAGTTTTTCTACCCTTTTCATCTTTCACCTTTCTGCCCTTTTCTTCATCTCTGCTCTTTTGTGCCTTATTTCTGCTTTTTTTCCCTTTTTTCTTTATCCCTTCTTTCCTCCCTTTACCTTTCCCTGCCGCTGCTGCCCCCCACGGCCCCTCCCCCCCCTAGCGCGACCGGCCCAATCCAGCTCCTCTCCCCGCTCCCGCCTCCCAGCTGTCCAGCCCTCCCCGACTCCTACTTAATGGCGGCCACTGCGCGGCCGCGCCGGTGGTGCACCAAAGGCACGTCAAAGGCAAGCACGTCTGCGCCCGTCCGCGACCAGCACCAGGAACCCTGGACCTCCGCCCCGCCAACGCTACGACCCAGCAGCACTCCACGCACTCAACCCAGGCTGCAACAACAACTGCAAGCTAGCATCACCAGCCGACACCCATGGACCCTTCAGCTGTCACCGCTGCCGGCACACCTGCAGCACCGCCAAGAACACGGATCCAGCACAACCTGCCCACAAGAACACAACCGAACCTAAGACCCTGCAATGCATCCTCCTCAACGTCCGATCCCTCCACAAACACGCCACAGAAATATGGGACCTCCTCGACAGCACCACCCCGGACGTAGCATTCTTCACCGAAACCTGGACCAACACCACCTCGGGACCGGACATCGCCATCGCCATCCCTCAAGGATACAAGATCTCCAGGAAGGACCGCCCCACCCACCCAGGAGGAGGAATCGCCATCGTCCACAAATCCAGCCTCCGCCTGAGCACACTCCCTGACGAGTCCACAAAACTGATGGAACACCTTCACTTCAAGATACTGGCCAGCCCCACCGCCGCCCTCCGAGGAACCCTCATCTACCGACCCCCTGGACCCCGCGGACCCTTCGCCAACTCCATCACGGACATTATCTCCCCGCAGGCCATCGCATCCACCAACTACACCCTGCTGGGAGACCTCAACTTCCACCTCGACAATCAACTGGACCCCAACACCTCATGCCTCCTGGACAACCTCCACAACATTGGACTCTGCCAGATCGAGACCAAGCCCACGGACTCAGCAGGACACACCCTCGACCCCCTCTTCACTACAGGAAACTCCATCACCTTCAGCCACACCACCGAACTCCCATGGACCGACCATTGTTGCGTCCACTTCACCTTCAGAACACACACCATCCACAGACACCAGCACCTGCTTCCACAAAGAAACTGGACCAAAATCACAGACGACCAGCTCACCTCCTCACTCAACAACTCCACCCCAACCATCGCGGAAAACGACGACCCCAACACCACAGCTCGAACCCTGCATAGATGGATCTCGGACAGCACCAACACCATAGCCCCCCTCAAGAAAAACAACAATACCCGTGCCAAGAAAGCCAGATGGTTTACCACCGAACTTCGAGAGTCCAGGAGCACATGCCGCCGCCTCGAAAAGGCCTGGAGAAACACCAATCCACAGAAGCCCATAACAACTTCAGAGCCGCCACCAACGCCCACCATCAACTCATCAGAGAAACGAGGAAAAAAGCGATTGGAGACAGAATCTCCACCCACGCACACAACAGCAAGGAACTCTTCAGCATCATCAAGGAGTTCGCCCAACCCACCAGCGAGTCTACCGACATCCCTCCCTCACAAGACCTCTGCGACAAACTCAGCACCTTTTTCCACCACAAAATCAAGAGCATCTACGACAACTTCGACGAAGACAACCAACACACTGAACCCTCACGAACCACCCCCGACACCCAGAAACCAGCGATTGATGACTGGACAGCCCTCACCATCGAAGACACACTGAAGACAATGAAGTCAATCCACTCAGGAGCCCCCACGGACCCCTGCCCCCAACACATCTTCAACAGAGCCGCCGATACCATCGCGACCGCCTCGTTCCCCGACGACTGGAAACACGCCGAGGTCAACCCCCTCCTAAAGAAACCCTCAGCGGACCCCACCGACCTCAAAAACTACAGACCCATCTCCCTGCTCCCTTTCCCAGCGAAAGTCATCGAGAAAGCCATCAACAGCCAACTTGCCACATTCATTGAAGAACGCAACATCCTCGACTCCTCCCAATCCGGCTTCAGAAAAAAACACAGTACGGAAACCGCCCTCCTCGCCGCAACAGACGACATCCGCACCCAACTGGACAAAGGAGAAACAGTAGCCCTCATCCTCCTAGATCAGCGGCATTCGACACAGTCTCCCACCGCACCCTAATACGCAGACTCTACGACGCAGGAATCCAGGACAAGGCCCTGGACTGGATCTTCTCCTTCCTCTCCGGCAGGACGCAACGGGTCAGACTCCCCCCCCCTTTCCTCTCAGATCCCACACCTACCACCTGCGGAGTCCCCCAGGGCTCCTCCCTCAGCCCGACGCTTTTCAACGTCTACATGGCTCCACTTGCCCCCATCGTCAGAACCTACGGACTCAACATCGTGTCATACGCAGACGACACCCAGCTCATCCTCTCCCTATCAAACGAGCCCAACACCGTCAGACGCAACTTTCGAGAAGGCATGGATTCAGTCGCCAAATGGATGAAAAACAGCTGCCTACAACTAAACACCAACAAAACAGAAGTACTCATCATGGGCCCAAACCTGCCACATCTCCCAGCACCTGCGCACACTCCACTGGCTCCCCGTCGAGGCGGGAATCACCTTTAAGATGCTCACCCACGCACACAAGGCCCTCCATGGCACCGGACCAGCATACCTGAACAGCCGGCTTAAATTCCACGCACCCCAAAGGACCCTATGATCAGCCCAGCTCTCCTACTCCGTGGTCCACCGCACCAGAAAGACCAGATCGGGAGGCCGCTCCTTCTCCTTCCTCGCGGCCAAAGCATGGAACGCCCTTCCGCTCCACCTCAGACAGACAACATCGCTCCCCATCTTCGCAAGAAACCTCAAAACCTGGCTCTTCGACAGACCCCCTCCTTGATGGAATTGAACCGGCACCCCCCACCCCTAGCGCCTTGAGACCCTTACGGGTGAGTAGTTGCGCTTTAACAAACTCCTGATTGATTGATTGACTCTACTTCTGAATCTGGGTTAGTGACAGGTAATCCCACCAAAAGCTAGCCTCACCGGGAGCCCATCAAGTAGGGAAGTCTCCGCAGATTCTAAACTCCTCCTGCAGCTCAGCGAGCGTTGTAGCAGTCTTCAGGCACCCAGAACTTTCCACCGATCAAAAGAAGAAAGCTGGCCTCGCAGAGAAACGGAGCCCCAAGATCCTCAACCTCCTTCACCAAAAGACGCTGAATAGTGAGCACGGGGAACTGGGCGCGGCCGCTGACGTCATCGTAGGCACGCCCGTGCGAACCTCACGCATCTCACGTGAGATGCCAAATCTCCGCATCTCGCATGAGATGCCAAATCTCACGCATCTCGCGTGAGATGCCAAATCTCACGCATCTCGCGTGAGATGCCAACTCCCACGTATCTCGCGTGAGATGCCAAATCTCACGCATCTCGCGTGAGGTGCCGAACCTCACGCATCTCGCGTGAGGTGCCGAACCTCACGCATCTCGCATGAGGTGCCGAACCTCACGCATCTCGCGTGAGGTGCCGAACCTCACGCATCTCGCGTGAGGTGCTGAACCTCACGCATCTCGCGTGAAATGCCAAATCTCACGCATCTCGCGTGAGGTGCCAAATCTCACGCATCTCGCGTGAGATGCCAAATCTCACGCAACTTGCGTGAGATGCGCGAGATGCCAAATCTCACGCATCTCGCGTGAGATGCCAAATCTCACGCATCTCGCGTGAGATGCCAAATCACACGGATCTCGTATGAGATGTCAAATCTCACGCATCTCGCGTGAGATGCCAAATCTCACGCATCTCGCGTGAGATGCCAAATCACACACATCTCGCGTGAGATGCGTGAGACTGAATGTTGATTTACTTGTGACAGTCCAACAATAAAACCCAACGAAACATGATCCCATGGTTTAGTGGGCATAGGTAGAACTTGTAACAAACCTTTTGGTTTCCTATGATTGGTTTTAAACCAAGCACAGGTTTCACAGTCTCGAGCCATATCGTAGACGTCTTGTTTAATTGTTGGCCACCAAAATAATTTTTGAAGTTTTTCCATAGTCTTTTTAGGTCCAGGATGTCCTGCCAACGGGAGGTAGTGTAACCAACTGAACGCTGTTTCTTGTAATTTCTTAGTGGGTAGATACACTTGTTTTCCATGAAATGGTATTCCTTCCTTGATGGATTGGGTTGTATCTTGTTTTAACCATTGTGCCCATAACGAAGGAGGAAAACTTTCATGGAGATCATCAAGGAACTAATCTGCTGTCAAAACACAGATTACTTTGTCGGGATTCATTATGGCTTGAGGAACCCCTTCACATTTGTGTAATGAGGAATCTTTTCTGGAAAGCGCATCCGCTTTTTTGTTATCTTGTCCTGGACGATAGGTCACAATAAAGTCATATTCGGCGAAGAACATCATCCACCGTAATTGACGTGGAGTTAATATTCTTGCAGAACTCATAAATTGTAAGTTTCTGTGGTCTGTGTAAACAGTCACTGTGAATCGTGCCCCCAAAAGATAATGCCTCCATTCTTTGAAAGCGTCATGTATGGCAAGCAGTTCCTTTTCAGCTATAGTATAGTTCTGTTCAGCTGGATTTAGCTTTCTTGACATGTACGCCACAGGATGCATTTGACTAGTGTTTTGTTTTCTTTGAGAGAGGATGGCATCAATAGCTACATCCGAGGCATCGGCTTCGATAATAAAGGGTTCACGAACATCTGGATGCATCAAAATCGGAGCTGCTGTATAGGCTTGCTTCAAAGTGCGAAATGCGTTATTGGATTCAGGAGTCCACTCAAATTTTACCTTCTTTCGTAGCAACCGAGTGATTGGTGCCACTACAGCAGAGAAATGGTCTATCAAGCGACGATAAAAATTTGCAAATCCTAAAAAACATTGTACATCACGAACTGAGTCCACATTCATCACTGAACTCGCCACCCAGGTGAACACTGTAGTGCACTCCCTGCTTGACATTCTAGACACTATGACAGAGTTTTATGAAAAGTTATACACCTCCTGGTCCCACCCTTCGGCAGAGGTACTTCAAGAATACTTTGACTCAGTTGAACTGTTGTGGTTTGACAGGGCACTCCGAGAATATATGGACTCTCCCTTCACTGTTGAGGACGTGTGATAAGCAATAGGTAGCCTACCAGCTGATAAGGCACCTGGGGCGGACGGCCTAATGGGCACACTTTATAAAGAAAACTCCGAAATCCAGGCACCACAGCTTTTAGCTGTTTACCAAGAAGCTGCGAAGTCTGGCATCCAGCCAGACTCCATGCGTGAGGCCATAATCATTACCATATTAAAACCCGACAAAGACCCTGTGCAGTGTGATTCTTATCAGCCACTCACACTAATTAATCTGGACGAAAAGATTTTCGCTAAACTACTGGCAACTCGCCTTCAGCCATTATTGCCCCTGATAGTCAGACTGGATCAATCCGGTTTCATACCGGGGGGGGGGGGTCCACCTCTCATATTTGAAAACACTGTTTGCACTTATGCACTACCTCGCTCCCCATGTGCCCATGGTGGCTGCGCTATTGGATGCCACCAAGGCATTTGATTCCTTAGAGTGGGGATTCCTGTTCCCGCTATTGCATAGATTGGGCATGAGCCCATTACGTATTAAACAAATGCAAATGCTCTATACTACACCTACGGAGCGGCTCCTGGTGAATGGACTAGTATCCAACCCGATATCCATCACAAGGGGCACGCGACAAGGCTGCCCCTTGTCGCCATTATTATTCACTATAGCTACTTAGCCACTGTCAGCAAGGATCAGGCCGCACCACACAGATAGGGGCATCGGGTTTACCACTCGAGGACTAAGTGTCAATGTCCCTTGGCTGGAGGGGTCACCTGATTACTAGGGCTATAAAAGGCCAGGGTTAGGGCATCTCAGCCCGAGCATCGAGGCCAAGGGCAGAGAGGACAAGGGCTGTTGCCTGTTTGAGCCTGTCAAGGGCAGAGAGGACAAGGGCAAATGCCTGTTTGAGCCTGTTAAGGGCAGAAAGGACAAGGGTAGTTGCCTGTTTGAGCCTATTATAGACTGGTCGGGACTAGGGCCAGAAATGCTCCCCAAGTTCCCATTCAGTAATACCCACCCACAATGTATTCCCACTATAGATATGTACCGATCTTTGTGTATTGCTTTGTATAAATATGTAGAATATTTATGTTGTAAAAACAGAAAAAAGAAAAAAATCATCTTTGGTCTACATGTACTTGCTTCCATTCTGCATCTATGTACATCCATGTACTTGGATCTGTGTGTCTCTTACTTTCCTCATGAAAAAGCATATCCAATGCACTACCCTATTTCTCATCTTCTACCGCTATCAATATCATGTACATATATTTACCACCTTTATGCATCTATATACTTTGAATGTACTTATGGATCTATATATTTATCACTTTCTTCTAATTTAGCATTTCCAATGCACTACCCTATTTCTCACCCTATACTTCCCTCAATATATCGTCTAACCCAACTTTCTGACTCATCTCAAACTTTTTTTCTACTACTCTTTCCAAAACACCACCCTATCGATCAAAATATCCTCTACATCCACTCTATCATTTATCCCAAACCCCATACCGCTACTACGATCCCCAAAATACCAATTTCTAGACGCTTCCCCTTGTCCTCCTTGCATCTTCTGACACCTCTTTTACTATACCGATCCGCCAAGACAAACCTCTCAAAACTCTTCCCTCTGACTCTTCCCCTCCAAAAACCCTTTTTACTCATCCAAAAGCCTCCTCCTACTGCCATGACCTAAAAAAAGAAATAAAAAAAGTCCTTCACTCTTCTATCCCTCCACTATCCTTTTCAATCAAAATAACAGACTTACATGTTCACTTCTCAAATTCTATATTCCACTATACTAACTCACCACCCATCCTTTATGGGTTCCAGAATAGCGTGCTACTCGTCAATAAAGCGTTTCAACACCCAATCAGGGCTAACAGCGCTATATAAATGTAAACCTTTTTTCCCTTTTATACACCTCCCCCACCTCCACAAGAGCCCCTTCAGATCAAGTCCCCTTGCCCCCTACATCTGTCTGTGGAGATATATATATATGCTTTATTGTATAATTGTATAAACCTGATATAGAAGTTTTTAAATCTATCAAGAAAAGATTTTATTTATGACACATTGTTTGCAATAATAAAAAACATGTTTTTTAATTGATTGTTTTATAGATATATGTCCATACAATTGGTTTGGGGTTCATGACATGTGGTATGTGGAGTACAGGTATGACTGTGTAGTTTATATATCAATACTTGTGAGTGTGAGCTATACATATAACTTCCAACCTGATCCAAGAGAGTTTGTTCTGATCATTACTTGAAGTACCCTGTCTCTTGGTTAGTGGGGTCGCACCCTCTTTTCTTAAATATAAATGCCGAAACCAATACAGGTTTTTATGGTCTCCATTGAAAATTCTGATTATTCCCATGTAGGTTACTCGCATGTTAGTTTGTTCCTAAAGGCCAACACGTATTTTTGCCTTGTGGAACAATATTGTACACATCAGTACTAAAATTCTTTTAAGGTCCAGCTAACAAAGCAGCCTCATAGCCAGGCCTCACACTGTTGTATTCCATATAGGTACCCTATATAAGTGCCCTATATAGGTGCAGATAACATTGCAGCCTTTCACCTATATTTTTCCCTATAATACATAACGTTTCTTAGGGACTGATCTTTTCCCTAGATACAACACTGCATTCACAACACAGGTTTTCCCTAGTTCCAATCTCATACATTATGCATGAGGTTTCTAGGAAGCGCAGCAGGACTATCATCTCCTGTATAATATCTCTGTATAAAGTTCAGGTACGAAGTCATCCTTTAGGCCAACACAGTAGCACAGCAAGGTGGGAGCCCTGGGGGAGACCTATGGGTATATATACATCACATCTTGCTTAGAAAGACAGAGGAGACCAAAACTTCCTGGCTTACACACCTACCAGAACCGCTGAGGTTCCTGCATGCAGACGCTCCAGCTCGCAGTGGTCTAACATACCTCGGGGGGTGTCCCACTCGAGACCAGGATGGGGTCACATATTCTCTCATTTTGAGGTAATGGGGTTGGACAAGATCCTAGAGGGATTCTTGGCATAACACCTACACAGATGCTAGGTAGATTTAGGTAGATCTAGTTAGGGAGGCATCGTAGGAGTACACACTTTGTATCATGTATTGTATATACTTGTATATATTCATGCTTACGGCAATATGGTAGAAGTGTACCATCCTTTTACTTTCATAGTACTTCTAATCATATATCTCTGCTACTGTCTAATGGTTGTTGCAGCTCATCTATTCTACACTAGAATAACAACTGTTCAATAAATTCTTATTGAAAGTGCCCAACCTGTTTAATCTGTGTATCTCCCTGAGATAAACTAAGTAAGCACGATTGACTGAGCGAAAGATAGTATATTAATTTCATCCTTCTGAAGGATCAGGTTATCATGTTCTGAGGTTGCCAGAATCTATTATCTTTAGTAAGAGGAGATTATAGTGGCACTGTGAGCTAGCTGATACAGACAGGCTAAAATACCTGGTGGGGGTGCACGGAATCAGTCTGCCACCAATCCCACAGTTTGTTATCCAAACGCGCAGATCCTCTATCGGTTATATAGGAACTACACCACAACACTACAGATCAGATGTTATAGGAAGTTTCTTTAAAACTGCTTGTATGTATTATCTGTGTTGTTTTGATGCTGGTTGTCGAGTGAGACATCTTTTGAAGGACCTAATCTAAACCACAGAGAATGTGTTCTACCAAAATGTACAAACCTCGAAAAGTAGGGAATTTAATTAAAACCACAGAAAATGTAATAAACCAAAATTTACAGGTAGTGCACAGAGAATATTTAAAGCATTGAAAAGTGATTACAGTTAAGTTTTAGGTATAAATTAAGAACTATTGTTAGGGTGTAGGACTAGGGTTTAGATTTAGGATGTACCTTTAGGATTCTGCATAGGGTTAGAATTAGTGAGAATATGTTTTGATGTTTTAAAATTGAGTGTTTATTGTTTCCTGCCTTTAGAGCAGGTAGCATGCTATGTAGTTTGGCTGTATTGCATAACTTAATTTGCTTTTTTTGGTGATTGTAATGTTGGACTCTCTTCAGTTCAAAGGTTGTCAAAGCGTTCCCCTTAAGAAATACTTCTTCCTCTGGCATCAGTCCTGTGCACGCTCTGAGACATTCATCTACCTTCAAGAGGTTAGCAACCACATTTGTCTGCCTCCGGGAGAGTACATAGTGGTGGCCTCAACCTTTAACCCCTTGCATGCTGATGACGGCCCCCATCCGTCATGCACTACGGCGCTCGTGTGCTGATGACAGCTGAGGGCCGTCATAAACCCGCCCACTCGTGATTTTGCCCCACCGGCGCAGAATCGCGGCCGCATGCAAGGGGTTACGCCCACAAAGAAGGAGACTTTGTCCTGCGTATCTTCATAGAGAAAAACTCAGACACAGGGTGAGTGAGATGCCTTCATTCCATTTGACGGTCATTATTTAGATATTGGGGTTTGAGTGACTCGGAAGTGGAAATGTCTAAGCATTTCTGTCCACATGCCAAATTAATAAATCACAAATCAGGCAAGAGATCTGGTTGCAATAAATGAGTACTTAATTATCGTTTGCATTGTGACATTGCCTTAAAATTTAACTTTTCTTGGCTTTATCGCGGATTTATTTTTGGATTCCTTCATATAGCCTATTCACAAACCTCTGCAATATAGAAAAGAAACCAAAACAAACTTTAGTGTAAATATTGCATTGGTGACCTGCAAGCGTAGGTGTCAATGCCATAAGAAGAAGGGGCAAGGTGGACACCTGCTTTCATTGTCATACAGAAGTTGAATAACCTTTTATTCCAAAAACATCCATATGTTGGGCATTGGCACAACTTGACGTGATAACCATGAAGTAAGATTCAGATCACTGTCTCATTTATTAATGGACTTATGGAATTGCTGTGGTTGATGCTTCATGGTGCCCTGAGGCTTATTATTGTAGGTGATGTTCAGTGGTTGATGGGAGGCTGATATCGGAGATTGACATCTCATTAAAGAAAAATGCCATCAAAGAAAAATACCTGAATGAGTATAGCTGATATCTGGATGAGATCCGACAAGGATTTTTGAAGGCTTATTTAGGACTGGAGTGATTTTGGAGTATGTATTTTGAGAATGATGATAATGGCTGATCAGAAGGTGAAGATAAGTTAATAATAACTGGGACTGACCTGAGAGTGATATTGCGCTGATTGATCATGGTTGGTCTGAGGCTAATGCCCAGCATTGGTGTTTTTTTCTGAGGCTGTTTAAAGCTCACATTTGACTGCTGATCATAAGCTTTCTAAAAATATTTGAAAAACGATACAAGTTATCTGTTAATATTGTATGAATAATCTTACCATTAAGTGTGAGCTCAGCCCTGGGGTTAACACTCAAGAGGTGATTTGAACATTAGAATTTACAACTCACCTGAGGGTGATTATTCCTAATTTATCGCTGTTCGGAGGTTGCAATTTGGTGGGGATTCGAAGGACGATGCCCATTGCTGTTATTGGAGTATACAGTGTCTGAGGCAGATGCCTAGTTGTTGATCTGAGTTTTATATTAGATTTGATTCATCTCAGGCAAATGTCTGATGTTGATGTTTGACGGCTGATCTCAAGCCAATACAAAACAAGCATTTGCAATGCAATAGGTCTTGCATTAGGAAAGTTTGAGCTATTGGTCTTGTAAATTACACATTTTTTATTCATATGTTGGTTTTGAAAATAGCGAAATTAATAGCTTTGTCACGGTGTGCTGCCAGATTTGCACCACCTTTTTCAAGACTTTACAGGATACTTGTCTCTTTCCAATAAATAGCACACAGTCATATATATCTTTGTTAATATAGTCACCAAACCGAAGCACAAGTAGGTCTATGTAATCACCACTTGGTTCCGTAAAAACCTTTGGGTTCTGTTTATGCGAGACGACACAGTACTTATTGAACTCAAAAAAGCGCTTGAGAAGATGCAGTATTCATAACGATCTAAATTTATCGGCAGCTCCAGCGTATATACTTTGCTCTCGATCTGGCGATGTATATATCATACCAAAGAGCTCAAATGTCTACTTTTTCAAACTTAAGGATAATATTATCCCATCTAATGTGGCAAACCCTTAACTATAGGTTCTTGCAGTTGTTACGTGCCACAGTTATTTCCTTAAAATATATGTAGCCCGGTAGAGAACCAATTGCCAAATATTCCCAGATATGGAAAACCTTTTCCGAAAAAATGTACGTGCGTCTCAATCAACACCCTCAGCGGTTTGGCGATACCGGAAACACCCAGGTGACGAAACAGATGTCTGCTGGTTCTCTTATTAATTCTACAAAAAAAAAATACTGGTGTCGACCTCTGCAATTCTTTCACATTAAGTACCATACCTCTGCATTGATACTCTTAAGCATTACTCTGAACGTGTGCACAGGACTTGGTGTCAATTTTCAGTGTGGGTCCGCACCCACATATTTTCAGGGGTTGTCTGGGTTTTCCCCTGACCTGGCAGCACCATAAATGTTCTTTGTATCTCACACTCTGCCGTGAACCAGCTGGAGCGCCATTCTTCCTGCCTATTCAAAATCCCACGCAGAACCAGTAAGGTAATTTTCTTGTATGAAAGTAAATTATATTTGGAGTACCCTCAGAGTTCTGTGTGAATGTATGGAACGGTTTCACATGGGGGTGACAGGCGTGCATTTTATATCTCTCTCATCTTCATAACACCTAGAATCTCAAAAAAATGTAAAACAGTTATATTAGGTATTATGAGGTGTGGCCAACCACCGGCAAAGATGGCCGACTAAACTGGGAGCTCCAGTCCCCTGCTGCCAAAAATCCATAAGCATTTGTCAAATCGTCCATCTTTAATCTTAAACAAAAAAGTTTAAATCCACTGAACCTGCTTGACTGGAATTATCCCTATGTGCCGCCAAGATGTGCCATGTGACTGTGGCGCTGATGGGGCACGACGTGGGGCCTTTGAGCTGTGCGGGACGCAGACATGCGTCTGTGGTGGTGATGGTGGGTGTAGACCTCACCTGTGGTCTGATTTGATCTGAGTGAGCAAAACCCGGGCCTGTCTGATTTGTGGTGCTCCTTCTATCTCGTTTAAACAAAATGGAATCCACTCAGAAGGTGGTAGTGATCCCTAAAGTGATGGGGAGCACACAGTGTTGTTTGAATGCCCCTCACACACCAACAGGCCCCTTGGTGTCATGCTTTATCATCGGGGCCTTCGCATCCCTCTACGGGATGCGGCGTGCTGCGACTCACGGATATGTAGGAGCACTGATAGTGAACTATGTGTTTGTGTGTGTGAGAGGGAGAGTGAGTGGTGAGGTGAAAAAAGTGAAGGTTAAAAAATACCTGGCTCGTAGGAAAAAATATTTATTACGTCCTCGGCTGGTATTATTAAAAGGTGTGCAAGATGAGGTTGTCAGTTATACGTATTAGGGTATGTCAACCTCGGAAAGTGCGTCGACATGTTTCGGAGTACATGGACTCCTTCTTCAGGACGAGGATATGCACAACTATCCTCACCTTACTCACATGGGATTTGAATGTAAAAGTCTATTCTACAAAAAACACTAGGTGAAATGTACCTATAGGTGTTATAGTTTGGATAAGCTCTGTTGCGCCCAATTGGCGTTGAAGATATAGAACCTGTAGGATAAACCAAAAGCATAATAAACATCACAGTCGGACGTCCAGGATCAGGAAAAAATAATTCCATACAAAGGAGGGTAAAGTTGAACCGAAAATAAGGTTCAAGGACCCTGTGGAAAAAAGAAGAAAAGGACACACAATAGACAAAGACATACACTAATGGAAGACACGCCAAATATCTTCCCAAACATAAACTGTGAAGGAAGGAAAAAGATCTTATAAATGTGGCTTACTTATGGACCAAGGTTATCTGACCTCATGAGCCTTAAGGTGGTATTGGGGGTTCCTTCCTCACTGCTCAATATCGCAACCTATAGGACGTTAAAGGTAGGTTTTAGGGTCATGAATACGCAGTAAACCTGAATATCCCTGTGGCCTTTGTTTGATCAACAGAACTCACGGTTACTGCACGACCTAGTAGGCTGCCATCCCCTCAACGCGGCTCCGACGATGTGTCGAGTCGTGCTGATCTGCCTCTTTTATACCGCCAAAACCGCTCCAATTAGGTAGTAATTGGAAGCGGAATGATGCCCAAAGAAGGACAGAGTCCCTCCACCACGTCCGGGATTGCGCGCTGGACAGGGGCGTGTTTAGCGGTGAAAAGGCGCATGCGCTAGAAGTAAGTATTCCCAACTGCGCACACACCTGCGCCACTGTGGGAGAACGTGGAACTAGCTAGGAGGTTCGGCACACATTCGCAATACGCATGCATCTGAGAGCTCATTTGGGAGACGCTGGTCGATCGCGCATGCGCATTACGCACTAGGGAGCTGTTACGATATGGACCGAAATCTGGATGGTTGGGTTTTAAACAGAACGTGCACATATCGGGCTTGACAATTTTGGAAATGGGGTTGCTCACAAGGCTGGAGCTATAGACAAGGGGGTTGGTAATTACCTAAACGTGATCTACACATTCAGATCGGCTCATATAAGACATTCAATAGTTGGCTGACAGTCAGTATAGAGATGGTTTTTTAGTTCAGTTTTTACATCAGTTTTTACAGTTTCTATAGTTTAATTTTTTCTTTAGTTCAATTTTTCAGGTGGTTTTTTGTCTAGTTTTTTTCAGAGCAGGAAAAGGTGGTATGCATATTCAAGGGGTACCCAATAGGTCAAGATGGATCAGCGCAGTTGGCTCCAAGGGATCGTTCAATCCAGTGGTGTCCGTACCCAGACGTAACACCCACCTTTGCTCTTTTTCGAATAGACCAACATCCGTTGGTAATTGTTCAATCACTGTCCACTGTATTTAGTTCACACCGTGTTGATGTTCCAGGAAATGGGCTGCCATTTTTGTGGTTGATTTCTTACATCTTATGTTGCTTTTATGTTCATTAATCCTGATTTTGACCGCCCTTGTAGTCATGCCCACATATTCTTTATTACAAGGGCATGTGATTAGATATACAACGTTCTTACTATTACAATTAGTGAACGTGCGTTGTTCCTATCTAGTGCCAAATCGTCCATCTTTAATCTTAAACAAAAAAGTTTAAATCCACTGAACCTGCTTGACTGGAATTATCCCTATGTGCCGCCAAGATGTGCCATGTGACTGTGGCGCTGATGGGGCACGACGTGGGGCCTTTGAGCTGTGCGGGACGCAGACATGCGTCTGTGGTGGTGATGGTGGGTGTAGACCTCACCTGTGGTCTGATTTGATCTGAGTGAGCAAAACCCGGGCCTGTCTGATTTGTGGTGCTCCTTCTATCTCGCCTGCACACGCTTGGAGGTGGGTGTGGGCTGCATTGGCAGCTTGTGAGGACCTTGCTGGTGGGGGAGCGCTGGCATGGAGAGCAGGCTCCTGCAGATCGCACCGCCTTGGGGAGTATCGATAACTGATCACCAGTGATCCTGACCCGGATGGGGAGGGGGTTCTTCCTAGATTCTAAAAGGTGAGCTCCTGCATAATCAGTAACCATATTCACTGCGCTATATTGAGCTGGCTACTTGACAGAACAGGGGAGGCACGCTATATTGAGTTGGCTACTTGACAGAACAGGGGAGGCTGCATGGGGCTGCTGAACAACATTGAAGTGGTCACTTGGATGATACAAACTCATGTGTAGTGCCCATTGAAAATCCTTCAGTGCTAAGCCATTAAATGACTTTTTGGAGTGCTTTGCTTTAACATGCTGTAGTTTGTGTAATTATGATTATAATGTTGGGAAACTATACATTTTTGGTTTCAGTACTTCTTGAACTATTAATTTGCATATAAAACTTTCATTTATAAAACACTCTGAAGTCACATGACACAATTCAAGATAGCCGTCAGGTGACTGTGAAAATGATAAGTGTAAATGACCGCGTTGGTAGGGTAATAAAAAAAATAGTGTTTTCCAAAAGCAGATACTCAGAAATATTTATTAGTCTGTTTGCTCAATGGTAATAGGGCAGATTTTGATTTTTTTTTTGTTTTTTATGGCTCTTTGTCAAACTATGACATAGATATAAGGCACAAACATTTGTCATGTTTTTCTATTGTTGTGCAGAATCTAAACGTATAAGCCTAGCAGAATTGGTTCACAGAAGTAAAATGGATGGTTCGGAGACTACTATTAGTACATTTATGAAAATACATATTTTTGCCGCTTTTGACAGCACTTTACATGCTACAAAATGGCCGACATGCTGTTTCGTCTGTTGGGGTTTTTCATATAATGTTCTCAGTCTTGTTATTGGACATATGTTCAACATCTCAAAATATATTTTCTGACTTTTATGCACAGTAGTGATGCATATTTTGTGAATGGTTGGCATATGATTTCATGCATATAACTCTTGAAGGTCACAGTCCTTGACCTTTGACTCTAAATGGTAGCTACTGGAAGTGTGCGAAGGATATATCTTTGTAACAGTGAAATTGTTTTTGCAAAGTGAGGTATCTTTGTAAAGGTCGTTGTCTGATCTCACAGGTCAACTAGTCAAATTTTATAGGAGGTGAAAAAAACGTGACCTTTGACACCTAAATACACTTTTTTTTTAACCTTTTTTTCTGTTTATTCTGTTACCCTTGGATCAATTTCAACAAGTGTGGCATTATTGGACTCGGCATGCAAAGTACTATTTTTTTCCCTTGTTCAAATTATTGTAGAGGTCATAAAATTTGACCTTTGACCTCTATTTGCACTTATTGCAGATGTTTACGGAGTTTATTCCATTACGGTGAGACCATTGTTTACAAGTGTTGCAGTGTTTGAATTGTAATGATAATTACTTACATTTTTGTTCATTAAATTGGTGGGAGGGGGTCATGTGGTTTGACCTTTGACCTCTATTTACACTGTTCTAAGTGTTTCATGGTCTTTAATCCATTACTGTTAGATCATTTGTTACAATTGAGGCATTATTGGAATTGTAATGATGAGTACCTGCATCCTCCTTCGTTACTGTGTTGGAGGAGGTTGTGCTTTATGACCTTTGACCTCTAATTATACTTGTTTAGGTGTATCAAGGTCGTTATTGCACACTACCCTTGGATAATGTGTTACTAGTGTTGCAATATTGTAATTGTCTTGATAAATACTTGTGCTTTCATTGGTTTCATTGATGTCGGGGATCATGTCTGTTGACCTTTGACCTTTAATTACACTTTTCTAAGTGTTTCAATGTCATTAATGCATTACGGCTGGATCCTTCCTGCCCATATGACCCTCTACACCTCTACTTACCTCTGCTATCATTGGTCTCTCTCCTGCAACCTCCGGTGCCAGGCCTGCAGACATTTTGGCAAAAGAAGAAACTCTATTGAGAAGCATTGGGCGCCTGGCACTTAATTGCCATCCTGCACTTGGCCACCCCTGTGCCCCTGGTGGTGTATGTTTGGTTCTGCTCTGAAGCCCCCCCTCCCTGTGCTTGTGCTAACTCCCAAAGCTTGGCACCTGCAACCAATCTACTTCTCTGCAAGCAGTGTAGCTCTAGGCATTCCCAGTCTCCATTTGAAAGCATTGGGCCAACCTCTGACTTTGACCTCTGCACCAAGCCGCCCCGGTGCCACTGGTGGTGCAGTTTTGGTACTCTCCTTACCCTTTGCCCTAGCTGACCTTTCCAAATATACTATGAATCCTTATATGGACGACCAGGCTTGTTAGACCAGTATGGGCTGGCACATTTCTTGAGAGCCGGTGTGGGATGGTGGTCAACATAGGTTGCCAATGGAGACTCTTCGATGCTCTCCTATTGACGGAGACTTGGGAGCCCCTTACTTTGCATGTTATTATTTATCTGACAAACTACAGTGGGTGGCACAGTGGCCAGTTGGTTCCAGCCAGGAGGAAACAGGCCTGACGGGTAGATTTACTCCTCAAGAAGCATTACTAGAGAAGCTTCTGGCTTGAAAGGCTGCCGTTCCACGGCACAGGATTCTGTTGTCTGTGGTCCTGGAGTGTTGTAAGCGATTTATACGACAAACAGCTGGGAACCCACTATACAGCCCAGAATGAACACTGCTAGGATGGTTTGTTGTTATAAGTTTACCCTGTTTTGGTGAACGGCCACTGCAATAGTTCCTATCTTAGACACATGTGGAGCACTGCAAAATGGCAAAACATCTTATACAGTTTCCTGGTATCCTGGAAACTCCCTTAGAGGTGTTCTGCACACAGGGAGAATAAATGACTAACATTAAGGTATCTGGATGAATACGTCAGACAGGCAGACTCAGTATCCCATGGACACGTGTTGAAACCCTGTGGTACCTCCAGTCGGGGTTGCATGGGCGGTCATATTTCATACTGGGGATAACTGTAAGGTGATTGATTAAATCCTTGTGAAGTGCTATGAATATATGATTCGAATATATGTTGTAAAATAAAGATATGTTAAAAAAATAACATTCTTGGCAGAGCCAGGAGAGACAAAACAAGAGCGAGGTTGCCTTGAACCAACTGTAAAAGTGGTGCTGTGGCTCTGCTGGCAGTAAACACAACTCAGTGAGGGCATTAGCTCAAGGAAAGCTGCAAAGCATGTACCTACAAGCTGTCCCTAGGCTAAACGTATGTAGTTGACGGTTGTTGAAGTTCTGGTCCACCGAGAAGCGGAAAAAGAGAGAGGGAGTGTGCCCTCAACCTGTCCATGTTCAAAACATTCATGGCAGAGCGAAGAGACAAAAAAGGAGAGGCAGGGCACCTTGAACCAACTGTGCAAAAGGGTGCTGTAATAACTGACTAACATGTCCACCACTCAAATTACTTTCACATTTCACCATACTAATTCACCACTAATCCTTTTTGGGTTCCGGAGGAAAATAAAAGCGATTTGACGTCTGGTCAGGGATAGTAAACGCTAAATAAGTACAATTATAATTACACTTACAATTGAAATGTTAAGAATAGACCTGTCTTTAGCCTCCATCACTACTATGTATGGGTTGCACCAGTCCAGCCACAGAAATGCAGCCACTTTAAAAACTCCTCTCACTGTGCAGTCAGAGAAAGAAAAGTAAAGCTGGATACAATGGAGAGATTCAAAGCGATTAACTATCAGGAAATGGAAAATTAGACCATCATTACAGTAGAGGTTAACATTACAAAAAAATTCAGTCACCAGTATTAAAAGTATTATCAGCTATTCAAAACTAATACTGAAAATATATGTAAATACCTATTTCGCTATAAGCAGAATTAGCAGAAGAAAAATAAGTCATGTTGGTAATATCAAATTTGTTTTAGGCCATCTTTTTCAGTTTGTGAAAAATATATATGGCTGCGATGCTTTTGTAAATGACCTCAAACAGTTAATACAAAATGGCCGACTCTTTCCACTGAAAGGTGCACTGTGTCTGCTTGTCCTTCTTCTCTGTCAGCGTACTCCTGCCATGAGCAGCCAAAAAGATACATTAGCCCCCTCACTGACAGAAATTTCTCTGACAGGGATTTGGGTGTGCTGGAGAGTGGTTGGGTTTTTAGGAGCTTGTGAGAGAATTACTAATCTATAATTGTTTTGTTTTTTCAATGCCACAGATTCTTTTTTGGTGAATATATAGGGTGTGTTAGAATTCATTTTTCAATTTTTTTAAGTAAAACTTGGGCAGTGTGAAGGAGGGTTTGGATTGTTTTTCTGTTTGTTTTTTTTTTTTTTACATTAACCATAGTCCTCACCAATTTTCGGGGAGTAGGACGTGTTGGTTAATCATTTTTACCTCACAGTAGTTACACAACTAAGGCTTGTGAGGGAGGGTGCTAACTTTTTCACCTGTGCATTTTTTCAAATTAAGAACATGAACACCAAACGATTTAAGATTGACACAGAGGAATATTTGTTCAAATGTTTGGATGAAGCTCCAGATATTTATTCAGAGGGTGACAGTGACATTGAGGTGGATTCTGGGGAGGGTCTGGAGTCCAGCAGTGGAGAAGAGAGTGAAGGTGATGAGGACTTTGGTGAGTGTGGAGGAGAAGAAGAAGATTTATCTCAAGAAGATCTGTATGAGACTGTCTGGGATGAAATTGCGCCAGGCAATGATAATAACAATTATGGTATTGAGTTTATTGTGAGGAATCCAAGAGTCCGGAAAGTTCCACCAAGAAATTCCCCCCCAGTTGCATATTTGCAATTGTTTTTAACTATGGAACTGCTTGTACACATAGTTCGTGAAACAAACAAGTATGCAAGAGATTTGCTGGACAAAATGGCAAACTGGATCAGTGAGCATCCCCATTCACGGCTACGTCGATGGATGAATTGGGGCTTGACTGTAGGCCTCTTGAAAAAATTGATTGGTTTATCTATTAACATGGGCCTCATAAAGAAACGTAACGTGAAACATTACTGGGATTTGTCACACCCTTCTCAGGCCACACCTTTCTTTGGGCAAGTCATGCCATTGTGGCAATACCTTATTGTCACAAGAATGCTTCACATAAATGACAATGCCACTGCAAAGGTGAGGGGAGTTGAAGGTTATGACCCATGGCATAAGATTAGGCCAGTACTTGATTCATTGAACTATACTTTCAAGCGGTACTTTGTGCCACATCAGGTGATTTGTATTGATGAATCAATGATTGGTATGAAAAATAGAGTGGCTTACATTCAATACATGCCTAATAAAAGGCATGCTGGGTTTGACAGTAAGAAATTTGAGGTATGTGACAGCAGTAACAGTTATGTCCTTCATGTAGATTTATATTCTGGGAAGGATAAAACAATAGGAACAGAATGTAGTGTAGTTCCTATTTTCCCTATAGGCCCTGCGCATTGGAATAACATAAACAGCAGTGTAGACGTAGGACTGCGGTCTACTAGGTCTATACTGACTATGTTAGACTTAATTTAGGTTTGCGCCAGCTAGCTCAGTGGTCACTGGAAACTTTCTTGACTGAATAGGAAGTGATCAGCTTCCCTGGCTCAGATAAGAAGGGATTCAGCTTCCGACAACCGCATAAACATGACAACTTTGCTCCCCAGAATAAGAGTCAATCTCTTGAGTCGTGTGAAACATTAGACAGCTATTTCACTCAGTCAGTTGTGCAGATTTAATTTCACCAGGGTGCAGAGAATAGAGAGACGGGCGTTTTCAATAAACGATATTATTTATTGAGCAGTCTTCTTTCTCATGCAAGAGAAATGAATTGCCACAATTGCAAGACTTGTTATTATGAAAAGTGCGTACAGTAAAAGGAGTATTACGAAATAATACTGTAAAAGCATTAATATGGTTTCTTAGCCATAAGATAGTTAAAATGAATAAAATATATACATTCATATATAAATTGGCTAACGACCTCAACTGGTGCTTCTAACTACGCCTACCCCGGTGTACCTGACCTAAGCCTAATACGTGGGAGGGAATAAGTAAGTAGCAGTTTTAGTTAAGTTGGTTTTGCCAAGAGTTTGATTCAAGAATTCTCTCTAAGGGTTTAGTCAGCACCGTACCTCTGGAATAGAATGTAGGAGGTCTGGTATCTCCCTCTCAGGACCCGATATCCCAGTCACCCGCAAGGGTAGGCTGGAAACGCCGGAGCTGGATTTTCTCGGCAGGAGAAAAGACAGCGTCTTTCTCAGCACGTCAAAGAGGAGGGTCAGCGTCCGTGGGCTTCTCGCATCTGCTGGGCTTTCTGCAAGGGGACAGCTGTTCTGCTCCAGTATTCACCACCACTGTGAGTTTGCTTAAGGCAACGTTGGTATATTTATACCTGAAAGGTGCCGAGTTTGAGATAAGTTTTTGGACATAAGACGTCAATAAAGATGTCACTAAGAACTTATCGTTCCTACAGTGCTCGCAGGAGTTCTATTACTAATCAAAACAAAGCAAGCGGGGCTTTCCCAGGTTGCTGGGGGTTTGGTGTGTCGAAAGAACTCGGTGTGCTATCTAGGAATCTAAGGAAGTGGCTTCTGCTGTGTCATGGACTGTCATGGACTGCAGAGGCGAGTTACTGAAATATGGCTCTGATTATTATGCCATTATAGGGATATGTATTGATTATAGCCGTATAGGGGCATAAGGTCACAATATTGATCGGGGCCCTAGATAAAACACATCACCCACTCCACGGTTTTATGTCCATCAATTACTAAAAACTTAAGCAATAAGATGCATGTGTATTCCTACCCACCCCAAAATACATTTTGCATTTGAAATGGTGTATACGAAATACATGAAAATGATAATAGGTACTGTACTTTTTAAGCAGAGCAATCATTCAAAAAAATCTTTTGCATATATATTCAGTTGAACGATTTTGCGAAAAATTACACATGAAATGTCTCTTAATACAGAAAAGAAGGGCGAGACTATTTCATCACACATAAACGTAGTTGTTGAAAAATGTGCTAGAGGCAGAGGTAACATTTTTGTCTCTAGACCTTCTACAAAATAGAAGCTCTGTTCTTTATGAATAGTTCTACTTTAAGCAAATTACTTGTGCCAGAAAAAGGTGAATATTGTGGATTTTTGGAAAAAATAATTTCATAATGAGCGGGGCAAAAATAGTTCCAAACGCTTTTCAGTAGCTTTTGTTTATCAAAGCTGAAGGCCGAATTTAGAGTTCATGGGAACGCTGTGTGCCGGATTGTTTTCCAAAAAGTTATTGTTTCTGTTCAGGGGAGAACATCATTTCAGACAGGCTCGCAAAGAACTGGTCTACATATTCAGGTGACAGTTCGACCAAGTTCGATAATGCTGTAACTTGGCAGTTGTGAGAATGATTGCTATCATCGATTTCAGGATCAGCAATGCTCACAGAAGGTCGTACCTGGGTGATGTTGCTTTCATTTCTTGCTTCACTGCCACCACCTAGTCGTAGCGCAGGAGTCTCAACGAATGGCGTCATCAGGATTGGTAACCGCTGGGGACAACACGATGCATGAGCCGTTACTGGACTTAGCAAAGTATCGATATCCATTGGTACTGCTGATTGTAGTGCAAGACAGGTGTCTAACACGCATTCCTCTCCGCATAGCATACATCGAAGCACAGGTAAGATGCAAGACTGCCATATAGGTCTGAATGAAAGAAACCAGGTCATATGGGCTAGTCCATGGACTTTAGTTATGCGGTCCCGGTAGCGTATTGCTAGGATCGTTTCTTCCATCCCTGCCGGAGTCATGTCTGCGTTTTGGCTTGCCTTATCGGAGCAGGAGGGTCAAAAATAAAATACCTGCTACGAGTCCCAAAATTAGTGGTAGGTCGCCAAAGACCGAATGGACAAAATTGGGAAAGATGCCCAGGACTGCTTCGAAGGGTGTTAACAGTCCTGAAAAAATTGTCTTAAATACATACGAGATACCACTGGCATTCGACATATTTAGGATTTGGCTGAGCATTTCTGTGAAATGCACGGGGCAATTTGTTGATAAAAGTGAATGTATCTCTGCAGTCGTCCTTGCAACTTGGAGATCATACATCTCTTTTGATGACGTGATGGGCACTGTTGTCTGTAAAAGCACAGACTTCATTCTGCTTAAAGTATCAATTCGTATAGAAGAGATATTCAACGGAGGCCAAATCGAAGCCACTGAGTCTCCAGGGCCATTCGGATACAATGCCTGCATACAGCAAGTGACCATGGAACTCACGCTTAAGAGATATGCTTTCCCTGGCACCAAGCCACAACAGCTGTGGTCCGTTATTAGAACGTAAGTCCCGTTAGAAAGTTGTCTAAAGAATGGCTCTATCTGTGTTGCAGGTGTGCCGAGCTGGTGACATGAAAGGTTATTTGAAGTCCCCTCACAGGCCCCATGTAAATTAATACCCTGACACAGAAGTATACCGCTTAGTGAATGTTTACAATTATTACCACTAAGAAATACATTCTTGTTGTCGTCACTATAACATGTATGTGTATAAGGTAATTTCCATGATGACTTAATGTATCCTTTACCCAACCTTTCATACTGGCCTGCTGGTATATACTCAAGGCAATTTTTAAACTGGAAAGTTGTTATCTGAATTGTGATAATCCCGTGTATTATCCATTCAATGACAGGTCTTTCTGACATTGTCAATGGTAATCTCTCAAGTTTTCGATGCTCAGGATTGTATAGTCTGCTCCTTTTTGTGCCAAACTGATTTGTTTATCAGTAAGGTTAAAGATAGAAAACAATGACGTTGTGTTGATTAAACGCCATGGCACATAGCCTGAACGGAGGTTTTGCAACGTCCAGCCTAGCTGTACAATAGAACGTAATTGGGACTGGCCATGTTGTAACATTAGCAGGTCCTGGTCTATTATATCTATAGCAGATGATACAATACTGTCCAGTGAATATATTCTGGAGGACAGAGTCATTAACCCATTGGCCACAACAGAAAGTGATTTTTCCAAATTATTACGATCAATTTCTGTTATTCTCTCTGCTGTTTCAATTTGCATTACTTTCCATGCCTTGTTGTAAGCAGCGTATATACTGGCCGCTATGAAACGTTTTTGACGCTGTTTGCGTGGTCCAATTATGAAATCCCGCAAGTCAGCACCATCTTTAAGTAAAGACAAGTGTTGCTTAATTTGTGCCAGTGTGGATGTTTGTAGCCATTCAAGGCATAGTTTCCCTACACTGTATATTGTTACTATCCCTGGATGTTTTCTCTGGGAGTATCTAGGGTCTGGTTTGGTCATTTTTAACCCCTGTATTTTGTTCAGGAATCTGTCTTGACAGTTATTCGTGTCTGTAGGCCAGATCAACCACTTTTTCCAATCAGGATGTGTTCTGTTTTCATTTAAAATTTGGGATACGTCTACCTCAATATCTGTGGTTGCATTATCAGGTATTGGCTTTGGAATAGATGGTTTGTTAAGGTCTTTAATCTTGGCTAAGCCAAGATAGGTTTTTCCGGGGTTCATGCAGGCTCGAAATAATGCTTCTAACCCTTGTACCTGCCAATCTTTTGTACCCCAGATACTTTTTGTTTCAATGTTATTCTTCCAGAAATCAAAACCAAATGTAATCATTTTTTCATAAAATGTTTCTGAATATATCAATTTAGTATTTGTCAGCATGGTTTTTGTCCCTGTTTTTTCTAACAGTTTATAATAAAATGTTTCTGCATCACTTGTGCTAAACCCTGAGAAGTATTGGAATTTCTCATAGAATGTTTTTGAACTGCTTTTAGGTGGAGTAGCACAATGTTCCCATTGGTTATATTTAAAAATATTTATAGGTTGAGCAGATTTATGTAAATAGTGGTCTGCATAATGAGTAAAACAGTACATCTGTTCATAATTAGATGAACCTTGCAAATGATCATGTTCTGTAAATTTTGCTGACAAAACTAAATCCGACATCATATTATTTATACTTTCAAAGTCCCAATCATCAGAGAAATGTACTTGGTTTTATGAAGTCACTTAATGAAACCTTAAATTGATGAGGATATTTCAAGAGTTTGACCGGGCCATATATTTCGTAGTCCATCTTGTCCCACACTACCCCGCCGGGTATTGGAATGGCTGTGACATTTACTGATGATAGTTCTCTTTTCTCGATGTGAGATGATTTGTGAGGCTTCAGAACTAAGTTGATGATCTGACTTGCTGTGTCCATTGCACTGTATCTTCCCTCAATGAATTTTCCTAAACAAAGTACCATGATGAGCCAAACCAGGAGGAAAAATACACCTAGCCCAACCCAAAATTCTAACCATGGAGAAATAAGATAGGTTTCTTTGAGTTGATGAAAGAGTTCTGTTGCTTTTTCTTAAAAAAAGTCTTTGTTTCTGGCGTCACTTCAGGGTCGCTTTGATCTTCAGAAAAGTTATCGAAAGTGATGAAGTAGCCAGATGCAGTTCTGTCGATTGTTGGAATTGTTTTCTCAATTTGCCTTTCATTAGCACATTCTGATGCTACATCATTGTAGACTGGTGTTTCATGACGAACTGTTTCAATTTGGGTTTTAAGAGGCACAAGTTCCATGTCATTTCTGCATAGTCCTTTTTTATTCACTGTAGGCTTATCAAATGTGATTAGTCTTTCAGTTTGAACCTCTTGGATACTTGCAAATTTGGGTATTCTGTTACTTCTTGGGAGTCCACTGGGCCTACTATTTGTTATAGGCCACATGATTGTGGTTTTACCAGGTCGATGGATACAACTCTGTTCTCCTTTTTACCAGCAAGAGGCGGTAGTACGACTGATCTTGTTCCGTTGATTGCTAAGACAGGTACCGCTTTTCTGTAAGAAGGCCCAAATTCCTTCTTCACCGCTATTTTCTCTCTGACCAGATCCCCAATCTTTGGAATCCAGACAGGTCTTGCTGGGACAGGTGGTGTGTCTTCAGTGGTTGTTGGCCCTTGCTGTAACTTTATGTTGCTCAGGGCTTTTCTTGTTTCATTTAAGTCCTGTAAAACAGCCAAACGATCTTTGATGTCAAAGTCTTTTTTCTTATCTTTCACCACTGAAGCATGACTATCCAAGTCCTGAACATACATTCTAGTTCCGAACAATAGTTCGTACGGGCTGAAACCTTTTAGAGAATTTCTTGGCAAGTTGTTAAGACTACGTTGGACACTTGTTAAATGTTGGACCCACCCATCACCCGAACCTAATACCTTTGCCGTTATAGATTGCTTTATGTCTCGGTTTTTTCTTTCCACTACCCCGTTTCCCTCAGGATGGAAGGGACAAGAGAACCGCAATCCAATGCCCATGCTGGTCATGGCCTCCTTATAAGCTCGAGAGCTAAAAGCAGGTCCCTGGTCAGAATGAAGCATGGCAATTGCGTATGTGCCGATAAAGACTCGTAAATCTTTTATAACAGTTCTGGCGTCAGCCGAGCGCTGGGGCCACATTTTTATGTGAATGTAGTCTTAAAAAGAAATTAATAGGACGCTGGATTCATGTGTAGACAGCCTTATGCTACCTACAGAAATGACCATGGCATTACTCCGGTTGGCTCGTTACTGCGGTCTCTATCGCAGTCTGGACAGCTCTTTGCAAATTTATAATGTTGCAGGCTCATCCCTGGCCACCAGTATTCCGATTGTAATTCTGTCAGAGATTCCTTCATCTGTTTGTGTCTCGGACCCAATCCCATGTGTGCGTCTGCTATTAAAAAGATTCTCCGATTCGTGTTTGGAATTACCCTATCCCCCACTCCAGGGATTCGAGCAAAGGAAACGGAGTTTGCATCAATTACGTATGTATAATTGAGTGGATAGTTCACAGGGAGTGCTGCACAGTATCCTTTTGAAGACGTTTTTACCGGCAGCATAGTTTCCCCGTCTATGTATTTTTCTGAACGCTTTTTTGTGGCTACGGAAGCCGGTTTAGTTGCTTCCGCTCTGGCTGTATTAGCCAATGAATTCCCTGCAACGTGAACGCCATCACGTTGATGACTCAGAGTGTGTATCACGTGAGTCTTTTGTAGTTCTTTCTGTAAAAGAACTACTTGTTTCCAAAGCATATTATGCTTGATTGTGTCACCTGTGTCATCTTTGAAATCATTTTGAACCCAGTTCTGCAACTCATTATTGTAAGAATTGACGCAAAAATGCGAATCGCACACGATTAGTGTCGGGAATTCATGTTTGGCATTTTCAAGCGCCATCTTAAAAGATCTGATTTCAGCTCGCTGAGCCGAACATTTTCTCAGTGATTCAGTTTTTGTTATTTTCGGTCTGAATTTTCCGCAGAGCCAGCGACCTTTAAAAATCGCTGTACAAATCTGTCTGTATATATTATACAAGAGTACTGTTCTAGGGGCAGAATTTCGATCGGCAGAGGATATTCTTTTTCATATTTTAAATCATTCAGTTTTTTCATGTTCGGGACAAAATAGTATGTCACGTCTTCTGCAGCAAGAGAATTTTCCCACTGTATCCATTTCGGATCTAGTGCCACTGTTTTTAGATTTACTGGGCTGAATAGCGCCTCGAAGGCTGATTCTGCTGTGAAAACAGTTATTCTTTTGCCTTGAGCTAGTGCTCGTTCTCTTGCTATAGCAGTTTGAACTGCCTTTACAGTATTTTCTATGAGACTGAAAGTTTTTCTGATTGTGTGTACAAATGTGATTTGTAAGCTATTGGTACCGTTTCTCCCTCATTAGAGGTCAGGTACGTGAATCCGTGTCTTCCTGGGATGATCCGGATTACAAGGTTGCGTGTATTGTCACGTGTTTCTAATTTTGTTTTAGCTAACATGTCTGTTTGCAGTGATCTCAAAATTTCTGTGTGTTTTTGAGTCCAGTTGATTGGTTTAAAATCAGGTTTTATCAATTCGTAGAGGGGTTTAATCCTTTCTGCATAGTTTAGAATATAAGTTTTTCCGAAATTCAGGAAGCCTAGAATTGATTGTAGGTTCTTCAGCGTTTTTGGTGCTTGGAGTACAGCGCACTTCTCTAAGAAGTTGTCCGCTAGGCTTTTTCCTTCACTTGATAATTCGTATCCTAAAAACAGGACTGTTAGATGGGCAATTCGTGACTTTTTAAAGTTGAATTTGTAACCCTCTGCTGCGAACCCAAGTATTATGGTGTTCACTCGTTTCAAGTGAGTATCCAAGTCGTCGTCTGTGAGATAAATGTCATCGACATAAGATAATGCCTCATCATCATATATTTGTAGTAACTCTGTTACTCTGGCTGAGAATAGTCCTGGGCTGTTCTTAAATCCTTGTGGGAGCCTACAGAAATTTTTCTGTGACCCCATTATTGAGAAAGCGGTTAGATATTTGCTTTCTGGTGCAATATTTTGACAAAAGAACCCATTAGATATGTCTAATGTTGTTTTGTATTTTTTGCGAACTATGTTATTCATTAGTGCAGCACTGTGCGAATTTTGCACCGCAAATGTTTTGCAACATGAGTTAAGGTGTCTGTAATCCAAGACTAGACGATATGAATTGTCTGGTTTGGAGACAGGAAACAAAGGATTGTTCATTTGAGAGGTGCATGTTTCAATCACCCCTTGGTATTCAAGTTGATCTAAAATCTCCCTGACTTGTTTTGTAGCTTCTTGCTTAATTGGGTACTGCCTTTGTGCAGTCGGTTGACATTTTAACTGGATTTTGTGAGAAGGAGAGTCCTCATCCCATCCTACATGATTCTTATATAGTGCAGGTGCTTGAGCTACTGCCAATTTCCTTGCATATATATATTTAGTGTGAATTGGAATATGATTTGAGAAGGCAGGCATAATCATTTCTTCGCCATGAGGGCACTCCCTGACAAACTCTGGGGGCCAATCTTTCTCGGCTAACAGGATGTCATAGCCTTTTGAGAGGTGATCCCAAAATAGACCCCTTATTTTCCTAATCTTATCTCCCTCTATACGCAGTGTTATTTCGTATATCTTATGAGGTTCGCTAACTCTGGTGTCTGCAGTTTCTACTTGAATGTATTCATTTGTGCCCACTGTCTCCAGATGACTCATCAGGATCATGCGAGCTATGCTGATTTCTGCTGCGCTGTCTAGCATTGTCTGTGCCCACTCTCCGTTTTTCAGCTGTGTCCTCAGTATTCCCGGCATGTTCGATTTGTTCGATTACTCTAATACTGGCTACCTTCTTTCTTGGAAATTGTAATTTTTTACTTTGAGCAGGTTCCTTGTCTTTGGACTTGGTGTGCTCTTCCCTTGGTTCTGACCGTCCTCTTCTTTCCGATTTCTGCGAAAAAGATCGAGAGGGACGTGTATCAATACTTTGATATCTATCAGGCTTTTTCAAGTTATCCCTATTTCTAAGGTTGTATCTTTTTTCAGAGTGCTCCCTCTGGGGAGACTGGTGTTCTCGATTCGGAGTTCTTTCTCTCCGTCGAGGAGACCTTCCTCTGGACTGGAAAACTTTTTCTTTGGGAGTGGATTGTTTATTTCCATCCCAGCTCTTTTTAGGAGTGTTTAGATTATTTTTAATAAATAATTTTTCAGGATTTTCAAGTAGTTGGGGTTTTACTGGTTTCCCACCCAAACTATCTCTACCTAATTCTTCATAGCATTTTTCTATGATTCTGGCAAGCTCAATTGGTTGATCTGTTATATCTGTTTCTTTCAAATTCTGGCGGATCGCCACGGATGCTGCTTCTCCTTTTATGTTGGCTAATAATATAGCTGAGACTTGCTTGAAGTCTTTCAGTAATTTCATACCAAGAGTTAAAGCAGGTTCTGGACCGTATTCATTCTGAATTTGTTTTAGCACATCTGGTATTACCGCCATGGACGGGACACCATGTGTTTTTGTGTAAATGGAAGCAAAGACTGTTCCCCAAGTGTCACAGTCCTCCACATGTGGTGCGACCCCCATTGGAAGACAGATAGTCAGAATTCTGTGTTTCTCAACAGGGGTAGTATTCGGGAATACTGCCTCTATTTGAGTAATTTTCTGTGCCAACCAGAAAGGAATTTGTTCCCGTTTTGCTGGAGTTTTTCCAAGACATGATTGTATGTTCTGTGGTGTGATTTTATTTGTGTTCCCCTGATGAGGGGTTAGTTGTGGAATATTAACAGCAGTTTGGACTGTTGCAGTCCGCATTACATATTGGACTAACTGTCTGTGTATTTTAATTAATAATTTTAGCTGTGCTAAAAGTTCTTCTCTTGACATTTTTTCAATGTCTAGATGTGGTGTGTAGCTGGCTAGAACCGGCCACGTTGCTCCTGGTCTACCTAGTGGACCGAGCCTGGTGATGTGATCATTATGTTTTAGGGCGCCTTTAAACCAGAGCAGGTGCTCTTGGTATTTTCATGGGATTTCAATCTCCTCGAAAGGAGCGTACTCTTCCGGTGGTTCCTCTATTTTATAACAGTGGAACTCGTGTGTTGTAGCGTTTGCCGCTGGAAAGTTTATCCAAGAATAGAATACCTCTGTCTGCCGATATTCGTGTGCCTCTATCACGAAAATGACTGTACCACCTCGTTCTGTCAGTCCGTTTTCTATACGTTTTAAAGTTATAGTTTTTCTTATGTTGACCGGAATGAGGATAGCATTCCGGTCATTCTGTAGGAGACTCGTGTCATCCTCTAGGAGTTGATTTGCTTTTCTCAATGCCTCCGTTTCTTCCGCACCTTCTACCATTTTACTGGAGAAGGTTTTTTGTTGCAGATCAGGTTTTCAAGGAAACAAAAGATTAGGTGCACAATATTTTGGAACACTGTATCCTTCAACGTTGACTAAACCAGAAACTCTACATAGGAATCTCTTCCTACTAAGTTCCGGCGGATTTTAGCCTTTCACCCACTCCAGACGTCTATTGGAGTATTTACGGGAGAAAGGGTCTGTGTGAAAAAGCACGACTGAATTACTCTAACGTCTTGCGTTAGTTTTATCGCGTTACCAAACGTTGGGCGCCATGTTATGCAGTTCCTATTTTCTCTATAGGCCCTGCGCATTGGAATAACATAAACAGCAGTGTAGACGTAGGACCGCGGTCTTCTAGGTCTCTACTGACTATGTTAGACTTAATTTAGGTTTGCGCCAGCTAGCTCATAAGTCACTGGAAACTTTCTTGACTGAATAGGAAGTGATCAGCTTCCCTGGCTCAGATAAGAAGGGATTCAGCTTCCGACAACCGCATAAACTTGACAACTTTGCTCCCCAAAATAAGAGTCAATCTCTAGAGTCGTGTGAAACAATAGACAGCTATTTCACTCAGTCAGTTGTGCAGATTTAATTTCACCAGGGTGCAGAGAATAGAGAGACGGGCGTTTTCAATAAAAGATATTATTTATTGAGCAGTCTTCTTTCTCATGCAAGAGAAATGAATTGCCCCAATTGCAAGACTTGTTATTATGAAAAGTGCGTACAGTAAAAGGAGTATTACGAAATAATACTGTAAAAGCATTGATATGGTTTCTTAGCCATAAGATAGTTAAAATGAATAAAATATATACATTCATATATACATTGGCTAACGACCTCAACTGGTGCTTCTAACTACGCCTACCCCGGTGTACCTGACCTAAGCCTAATACGTGGGAGGGAATAAGTAAGTAGCAGTTTTAGTTAAGTTGGTTTTGCCAAGAGTTTGATTCAAGAATTCTCTCTAAGGGTTTAGTCAGAACCGTACCTCTGGAATAGAATGTAGGAGGTCTGGTATCTCCATCTCAGGACCCGATATCCCAGTCACCCGCAAGGGTAGGCTGGAAACGCCGGAGCTGGATTTTCTCGGCAGGAGAAAAGACAGTGTCTTTCTCAGCGCGTCAAAGAGGAGGGGCAGCGTCCGTGGGCTTCTCGCATCTGCTGGGCTTTCTGCAAGGGGACAGCTGTTCTGCTCCAGTATTCACCACCACTGTGTGTTTGCTTAAGGCAACATTGGTATATTTATACCTGAAAGGTGCCGAGTTTGACGTAAGTTTTTGGACATAAGACGTCAATAAAGATGTCACTAAGAACTGGTCGTTCTTACAGTGCTCGCAGGAGTTCTATTACTAATCAAAACAAAGCAAGCGGGTCTTTCCCAGGTTGCTGGGGGTTTGGTGTGTCGCAAGAACTCGGTGTGCTATCTAGGAATCTAAGGAAGTGGCTTCTGCTGTGTCATGGACTGTCATGGACTGCAGAGGCGAGTTACTGAAATATGGCTCTGATTATTATGCCATTATAGGGATATGTATTGATTATAGCCGTATAGGGGCATAAGGTCACAATATTGATCGGGGTCCTAGATAAAACACATCAAGAAAAGGGGTTTGTGTTCAACAAGGTGATGAGTCTTCTCCGCTCATGTGATTTACTAGGTAAAGGGTATCATCTAATGACTGATAACTATTACACAAGTGTCAGTCTAGCGGAGGAGCTACTTGAGAACAAAACTCTATTAACAGGCACAGTGCGGGCGAACTCTAAAGGGCTGCCTCCAGAGATTGCAAGGGCCAAATTGCAGGCAGAAATGTCTAAGTATATGAGAAAGAAAGGAGTATTGGCATGCGCCTTTAGAGAAAAGAAAAGCCAACGCAAGCCTGTTCTACTGCTGTCCACCTCTAGCCTAGCAGATGATGTGACTGTACAGACAAGGTCTGGGAAGTCAATCATCAAACCTCAAGTCATTCTAGACTACAATAAAGGAATGGGTGGGGTTGATGTAAGCGACCGCAAAATATACGAATTCGCAGCAGAGAGATCAACACACAGTTACTGGTCAAAGGTTTGGCGTAATCTGATTGATGTGTCGATCATGAATGCTTACGAATTGTATAAATTGAATACTGATCCATGCAATGTTCAGAGTCGCCACAGTTTTATAGTGAGTCTTGTAGAGGCACTTTGTCTACGGCAGGATGGTTTCTCTCAAGAACAAATACCTACAACACCACTACTTTCTCTTTGTAGTGAGGAGCACGGCTTTGCGCTGTTGCCTGGGCGAAAAGAGAGAGACTGTGCTGTGTGCTCTGACAGGAGTCAGCCTGGGGGGAGATAAAGGTCCTGCCACTGGTGTCCTGCCTGTAAACTTGGTGTTCATGAGCAATGTTATCCCCAGTTAAGTAACTGTCATCCCTCTCCTAGTGTTCAGGAGGAACAGAACTAGCTTTTTGTTCCCTTACAATTTTCTTCATAACTATCATAATATTTTACATTATCATTACTATATTACTATTTTAAATATTTCAGTGTTTGCAGTTTATTTGAAGTAGTTGTAGGTTGAGTAAGTAACAGTTATAAAAAAATATATAAAAAATATAAAAATGTAAAAAATAAAAAAAGTTTATTCTTTTTTTGTTCATTCTTTATAGTTCAAACCTGTAGTATAGTATATGTAAATATTTTTTGAGTACCTTTTACTTGAATGGGTCCTAAGTTACAAATAAAGTCAAACTCCGCCAAATGAGATATATTTTCAATAGAAAGAAACAAAGCACATGGGTAAATAATCTTTTTTGGGGCATGGTAGCTGTGATTATGATTCTTATTCCAGCTCGCCTACAAAAAACACATTTAATGAAAGGAAAAATAATTATATAAATGGTTGCACAGGTGTACAACACTGAAGTCTTAACCCTGCTCCAATTTCACCTGTCTTTTTGCCTAGTAAAATTGTGAAATGGCAGGCCGGTAAGCATTTGGTGTCATATCCCATACTGGGGATAACAGTTAAAGATATTGATTAAATGCTTGAGAAGTGCTATGAATATATGATTGGAATATATTTTGCAAAATGTCTATAAAGATATGATTAAAAAAAAGAATTCTTGGCACAGCCAGGAGAGACAAAACAGGAGCGAGTTTGCCTTGAACCAACTGTATAAAGTGGTGCTGAAGCTCTGCTGGCAGAAAACACACCTCAGTGAGGGCATTAGCACAAGGCAAGCTGCCATAAACCTACAAGCTGTCCCTAGGCTAAACATGAGTACTTGACGGTTGTTGAAGACCCGGTCCACCTAGAGGGATAAAAGAGAGAGAGTATGCCTATAATCTGACCCTTTACTAAACATTGTTGGTACAGCCAGGAGAAGCCAAAGCAGACGGAGGTTGCCTTGAACCAACTGTACAAAGTGGTGCTGTGGGTCTCCTGCCACCAAAAGCACCACAGTGAGGGCATTAGCACAAGGCAAGCTGCCATAAACCTACAAGCTGTCCCTAGGCTAAACATGTGTACCTGACGGTTGTTGAAGACCCGGTCCACCTAGAGGGAAAAAAGAGACAGAGTGTGCCTATAATCTGACCCTTTACTAAACATTGTTGGTACAGCCAGGAGAAACCAAAGCAGACGGAGGTTGCCTTGAACCAACTGTACAAAGTGGTGCTGTGGGTCTCCTGCCACCAAAAGCACCTCAGTGAGGGCATTAGCACAAGGCAAGCTGCCATAAACCTACAAGCTGTCCCTAGGCTAAACATGTGTACTTGACGGTTGTTGAAGACCCGGTCCACCTAGAGGGATAAAAGAGAGAGAGTGTGCCTATAATCTGACCCTTTACTAAACATTGTTGGTACAGCCAGGAGAAACCAAAGCAGACGGAGGTTGCCTTGAACCAACTCTACAAAGTGGTGCTGTGGGTCTCCTGCCACCAAAAGCACCTCAGTGAGGGCATTAGCACAAGGCAAGCTGCCATAAACCAATAAGCTGTCCCTAGGCTAAACATGTGTACTTGACGGTTGTTTAAGACCCGGCCCACCTAGAGGGATAAAAGAGAGAGAGAGTGTGCCTACAACCTGTCCCTGTAGTAAACATTCATGGCAGTGAGAGGAGATACAAAATGGGAGGCAGGTTGCCTTGAACCAACTGTACAAAGTGGTGCTGTGGGTCTGCTGGCAGCAAACGCACCTCAGTGAGGGCATTAGCTCAAGGCAAACTGCAAAGCATGTACCTACAAACTTTCCCTAGTCTAAACATGTGTTGCTGATGGTTGTCGAAGTTCTGGTCCACCTAGAAGGGGAAAAAAAGAGAGAGTGTGCCTACAACCTCTCCCTGTAGTAAACATTCATGGCAGAGCGAGGAGATACAAAACAAGAGGCAGGTTGCCTTAAACCAACAAGCTGTCTTTAAGCTAAACGTGTAGTTGACTATTGTTGAAGTTCCTGGTCCACTTAGGAGGGAATAAAGAGTATGTCTATAACCTGACCCTGTGCTCCTCTTGTTGAAAGAGTAAAAACTAGAACCGGATTCCTAGAGCGTATACCAAGATGCTTCCCAGGAGGTCAACAGATTTGGTATACCTTCTAGTCACTGACTTACCTGAATGATACTTCTTTGGCAACATCCAACAGTCTTTCCAGAGTACCGTGATTATTCATCTTCTTCACCTTCATCACAGACACCATCCAAGTGTACTCATGAGTACGGTTTCCAGCATGTGAAGAAAAAATATAATTTAATGATTAAGTACTACTAGTCACACATCCCCAAATCGCACAAATCCATTTATTTGATACTCGCTCTCTTACTATGCAGAGTTGGATTGGAAGTAGCATTTTCAGAAGCAGCGCATCCCATCAGAAACTCTCATGCAGAACACGGTTGGTATTAGTGAAACCATGTAGTGCTAAACCAAGGGCAATCAAATCACTTCTAAAAAGACATTGGTCACCCTCTCTCACCCCACATCAAACGTGACTGACTTTCCACTGGTTTATATCCACCCACTTGTCAGTCAACACAGTATGCTTCTCTTTATCCTTTTCTGATAAGTTAGACTGCTATTTATTATGCAGAGTAGAGCAGTTCTATTTACTCTGCACTGTCCGCAAGGCATGCAAGGCTAAGCTCATTATTTATCCAAGCTGATATCAAAAGATAGTCACATAACAGGATGTAATAAACTCAAGAAGCAGGAGGGTTGTAGTTGTAGGTTTATTCATAAGCAGCACAGCAACAGGAGAAGACCTGCCTTCTAGACTAACAGCCCATCTGACCATTCCCCTGCCAACAAGATACCAAGAGACCAATGCTTGCTTCAGGTTCACCAAAGGAGCCATGTAGCAAGAGGCCTATGCACGATATCAGATATCCATGTTATGTCATGTTATCCCAGAAGGGTATCCTGGTGCTAGATATCCATGTTATGTCATGTCATCCCAGAAGGGTATCCTGGTGCTGAAGCAGGAAATATTTCGGCCAGAGTAGGTGCTAGATCAAGAGTCAGGGCTTCACTTCCTAGTGGAATTCAAGAAATGAGGTGGTGGATCTGATGCACAGGGGCAGATCATTCCTGACTTTAGGAGGGAGGAGAGAGCATGTCTGCCAGATCTGCCTCTGTATATGTAGGGGTGTGTGTGAGTCAAATACCAAGGTTCACAAACACATAATAAGGAGTAGAGGCCAAAAACTGAATTTCTAATGAGAGACTAAGTGTGGTAAACTGAAAAAGATAATAGCGAGTAAAAGACACAGAGAGAGCAGTAAGGCTGTTTAGGCCACTATAGGTAGAGGACAGTTGGAGAAATTAGCTGGTTAATTAGTGTGGTGCATGACTTACCTTGAGACTGTCTTTACCTGCCAATATGCCATCAGATACCCTAACAACGCCAACCCCTTTCACAGGTGGCCCAAGAACAACACTGTACCAGCACTCCAAGTTCTCTAAAATGCCTCTAGGCTCCCTCCACACAATTCCAACCTATACTCGTCGAAAAAAATGCTTCAAAACTCCTTCATGGGTAGCAAGGACTATATCAATGCAAACCTTTTTCCCTCTCTATATCTCTCCGCTATTCTCCTCAATCAAAATAACTGACTAATATCCACCACTTAAATTACTTTCATATTTCACTATACTAATTATCCACTAATCCTTTATGGTTTCTGGAGTAGCGTGCTACTCGCCAAAAAAGCACTGGTTCCACCCGCCACTTTTTATGCCCCACTTGGCGGTTGAGGAAGGCTACATGGCCCGATACCCCACGCGGCTTACGTTTTCATGACAGTGAAGGAGCGGGAGAGAGATCCGTCAACAGTGGATTGTACCGTCCTTTCATGGCACACAATAGCCCGTAACCTTGCTGCGCAATCCCCTGCTGCAAGTAACGTGCGAAAGCATCTGTCGAAAAATTCTTGAAGACCTTAATTATTCTACTTGGGGAGACCTTTACATGGGAGGGCAATTTCGTACTAAATAATAGTTCTTCACTACAAGTACACCAACCACAATGGACACATTCTTGTATATCAGGCTCCGACAGAGTGTGAAGGCTGTCACACCAGCATTTCCAGAGGAGCCACCTACGTTGGAGCCTCTACATGCTTTCTCACAGGCAAGCCCTCCCAAACATGCCATCTTCCTTCTGTAGAAACACACACAATCTGCGACCCCATCTCACCCTATTAGAGCCAGGAGAGAATGGGATAAAGACCTGGACACCCCACTGACAGATGACCAATGGGAACGCAGCTGCGGTCATGCGGTTGCGGTCACTGGGAATAGCAGACTACGACTTATCCATTTTACATTTTTAAATAGAGTGTACTATACCCCGGCCAGACTCCACACATTCCACCTCAGGGATAATGATAGATGCGCTCGCTGTGGCGGGGGGGGGGGCGGATTTCCTGCATTTGGCGTGGAGTTGCCCCCTAGTGGCGGAATATTGGACACAGGTGTTTGATTGCCTCTCGGGCATGTTGGGGTACAGCTGACACCATGCATACTAGTAGAGCTATTAGGCCTGTCTCACGACAACAACACGGCCCATAGAAAATTCCTTGCTATGAGGCTCCTTTTGGCTAAACGACATGTAGCTTGTCGATGGGGGAGAAGACGTGCGCCTAAATTCAAATGTTGGATACACACAATGTTTACTTGGCAAGAAAATCTGAGCTATTATGCAGAACTATTGCCTACTGAATCACGCCCAAAAGACATTTGGGGCCCGCTCACCTCCTACTTTCTTGCGCAAGAGGCGGACCACGAGGGAGAGGCAGAAACTGAAGGCTTGGATGCTGGTAACGAGCCAGGGCCGTGAGGGACACATGGGCCGCATAGATGGGACTGGCTAGTTAAAATGTGGCGTGATATTGATGGCAAGGGAGAAAATTGATGTTGATTTGGTGTGTTGATTTATCCGGATGTGTTGGTGGCGACGTACAGAGGGGCTGAAGAGGAAATTTATGAGGTTTCTGTGCTTCATTGACCTGGATTACCTGCCTTTTGTATAGCACACTATTGTTGATTCTCTGCACTACATGACGTGATTACTGTTGGTTCCCATTACAGTATGGATTGCGATGCTAGAATGTTCGCCAACATCATAGTCACTCGTGGGAGGGGGGTAGTTGGGGTTTTGGATATTTTGATGCGGGAAGGTGCTAATCTCTGTAGACTATGCTGTAATGTATGACTCGCTGACTTATTATTGCACTGATGTACCGCACAATATTTCAATAAAGGTTTATTTTTTTTAAAGAAAACCATGCTCTGGCCATGGACCGAGGCTGGTCTGCAAGAAAAACACAGTGATATAGACTTCATGAGCTTCTTGTCCGAACATGAAGTCATCGTCATCATGAGACATGGACCTCTACCACATGGACATTCTCAGTTGGATCAACCACACAAGCTGAACCACACAACTGACAGGCGCACAATAACTGCAAAATTAAACTTTGTACCAAAATCAATGCAGAAAACAAAATCCATGAAAATTTTCTGAGGTGCAACTTCACCCTACTAGATACATTCATGTTGAGAACAATAAGGTAGTAAGGATCAAGGCTCTGGACCGGGGCCTCCAGAAGGCGGAAGCCTCACTGAATGCCACCTTTAGATTGCCACACTCCCAGGGCAATCACTTTTCTCCTTATATCTATTCAGATGCATAGGCAAATGCTGGAAGCTGAATTTTATTTGGTGCAGTGCATTGGGGATGGGCTAAAGACATTCAAAATTGGAAATCATGAATGACATTTCTGGCAGTCACATTCAATACCACCCATAGGATTCCTGACTATCCTCCTGCAATCAGACACCCTGAATAGATGCCAAGTGGCATCAACACAATACAGCTTGAAAAGGCAGAGATTGGCAGGAACAAACCTGGTAGACAAGTCTGGAGAGAACAGATCAAGCTGCAACTCAAAGTTTGCTGTCAAACAGGAGAGTGAAGCAAACTATATTGCCATAATCTTTACTCCCCAAAATTTGAGAAAGTGATCCATACCCATGAAAAGAGTAAACATGACCATTTTGTAAATAATTTGTAATTCTTCAGATGGAAAAAAGCTTAAAGCCTTACAGAACTTTACCCCAGTATGATAAGCTCTGGATTCTCCTACAGGCTGAAGTAGTATTAACTGTACTGTTTAAGGCACGCAGCGCAGCTGATTAATAGCGCCGCCTTTTCTTACCCTCAGACAGCAGCCCCTCTGCCCTGGTCCACCGCGGCTCCCATGCCGATTGAGTGGAGGGCGGCTCCTAGTGCCGGTCTGGTGGTGAGAGCGGGCGCCATATTGGGAGGAGTCCGAGAGCACAGGGACCTGAGGCAGCGGTCCAGCTGCTCAAGGCTCCTTCACATAAAACGTGATGTGTTGGAGGGAGCGCAGCAGACGAGCGCAGCGGGCGCGACGGAGGCGCCGGAGTCGCGCTAGAGTCAAGCTCGTCTGCGCTCGTCCGCGAGCGTCCGGGACTAGGGGCTAAGGATACTGCCTGCTCCTATACATACACATCCGCTGATTTACAAGCGCTACGACCAACTATAATGATGTGTCCACCCGTTCCTCACAACACGGCTAAACAAATTGCTCATTTAGGTAAAAGCAACCCCGCCATTCCTACAGCCGACCCCGCTCCTAAGTATGCGATGCTCACTACCACACCTAGCACTACCTGCACATTTAGGTGTATATACTTAAACACCCGTTCCATGATAAAACATCAGACGGACATTTTTCTGTTATTAACGGACATACAACCTGATTTGTTGCTATTGACCGAAACCTGGCTCACCCCGGATTCTCTGCCGGACATCTTAGCTGCCCTACCAGCAGAATACTACATTCTGTCAGCAACTCGTCCAGGAGGGAAAGCTGGGGGAGGAGTGGCCATTATTGTTAATAAATAACACCAACTCAGACAACTGTCATCTTTGCCTCTGCCCAACACAGAAAATTTAGTCGCTAAATTAGACACCCCCAATGGAACACTTGTACTGGTGCTACTGTACCGCCCACCTCAAACTATGGCCACATTTCCATCTACCCTAGCTGAGTCACTGGCCCCGCTGGTCACCGACCATTCTAAACTTCTTTTGGTCGGGGACTTAAATTTCTGGTTTGACAATATAACGCTAGACCCCCAAGCCGCAGAGATGAAAGAACTTCTTGATGATCTCAACCTGACACAATACATCCACACCGAGACTCATCAGAAAGGTCATAGCCTCGACCAAATCTGGTCTTCGAACTTACCAATTTCCTCAATAGATATAAAACCTTGTTGCTGGTCTGACCATTACAGCATAAGTTTCTCTTTCCAGCTAGACAAGACTATCCAATTTAAGCTACAAACCTGTAAGACCATTAGGAAATGGACTTCCATGGATATGTCTGCTTTCTTAAACTTTTTAAATACTTCCCTTCCCCCAGAGAGTACTAACGTGGAGGAGGCCGACTTCCGGTTTACAGAATGGCTTACTTCAGCGATCAATATCTATGCTCCACCCACACGCCTCTGCAGCTCTAGGAGCTCGGACGCACATAAATGGTTCACTCCTGAGCTCAAAAAATTAAAACTGGAAGTGAGGCAACAGGAAAGGGCATGGCGCTCTCAGTATTGCCCTCTAGCCAGGGCTACTTACTGCCTAGTAAGAAAGGCATATCAAAAAATACCACATAACCATAAGACCGCCTATTTTTCATCTAAAATCTTAACCTCAACTAATAAGTCGAAAGAAATCTTCAGGATAGTGAACGACCTATGTAATGATGACAGAACCTCTCCTCCGGTAGTTCCTACACAAGCACTATGCAACTCCCTGAATGATTTCTTTAGTGAAAAGATTTTATTGATCAAACAGCACATCTCCACACTTCCAACTTGTGCCCCTGTGGACGATATCTTTTTTAATCCCCTAACCTTACATTCTTTCCCCCTTATTGATTTGAAAGTCTTTTCAGAGTTACTATCTAGAGTCAAATCAGGCTCCCCTATGGATGTCTGTCCCCCTCAAATTATGAAGGAAATCGGTCGAGCCATTCCTAACAGCATGATGTCCCTGCTTAACAACTCTCTCACCTCAGGGACAGTCCCCAGTAGCTTCAAGCAGGCTCTACTGATACCCCTTACGAAGAAACCTGGTATTGATCCATCGGACCTCACGAATTATCGGCCCATATCCCTGCTGCCCTTTTTGTCCAAAATGTTGGAGGCTTATGTTACCAACTGCCTCTCAAACTTTGTGGAGGAATCGGGCTATCTGCAACCTAATCAAGCAGGATTTCGGCCTGGTCATTCTACCGAGGCAGTAATACTGGCCGTCCAGAACACCTTGAGGTCCAACGCTGACAAAAATCTTCACCAAGCCCTGGTGCTCCTTGATTTGTCTGCGGCATTCGACACGGTTGACTATTCCATTCTGGTCAACCGTGTCGAACAGGCAGGCCTTAGAGACTCTGCCTTGGCTTGGCTAAAATCGTTCATATTGGAACGCACCCAGTCTGTCTGCCTTGGATCTTTCTCAGCTCCTAAAATCAATTCCTTTTGTGGGGTCCCTCAAGGCTCTTCCTTGTCCCCCTTATTATTTAATTTGTATATGCGGCCCCTCCTCTTTGCTTTAAGAAAACACAAAGTCACTGTATATAATTATGCAGATGATTTGCAGTTAGTCTTTGCACTCAACTCCCCAAATGCTGTGGAGGATTTTCAAGCAACCATGACCCTAATTCAGAGCTGGATGTCTCTAAATCATCTTAAAGTAAACCCGGGGATAACCGAGCTGATTTTGCCCAGCAAGAGCGAAATCAGTTGGAGCCCTAATTTCTGGCCTACGGACATGGGCCTCCCCCCTAAGAAATCACAAACAGTAAAAAGTTTGGGGGTAACCATCAACGAGGACATCACCTTAAAATCCCAGATCGGTACTGTGGTCTCTTCTGGTTTTTTTCAACTGAGGAAAATCAGGAAAATTGCACACCTCCTCACCCACACTGCCCTAATCCAGGTGGTCATGGCCCTAATCCTTTCCCACATTGATTTTTCAAACAGTCTCTATCTAGGCTTACCCATAGGCCAACTTAGAAGACTGCAGTACCTACAGAACCAAGCTGCCAGACTGATCTGCAATGTTCCCAAATGGGTCTCGATCAAATCTGGCTTAGAGACCGTGCATTGGCTTCCTGTGGCTCAAAGAGCCGAATTTAAAGCCGGTTGTATCATTTTTAAGGCATTGCAAGGTAAGGGCCCTTCCTTCATCAAACAGCTGATTGGTAGATACGTCCCCTCACGCAGCTTGAGATCTGCCCACAAAGACCTACTTGAGGTACCTCGCTTTAAGAAGAAACAACAGGGAGGCAGCAGCTTTCATTTTTTAGCAGCAACCCTGTGGAATTCTTTGCCGCTAGCCCTTAGACAGTGCAAGGATGTTCTTGCCTTTAGAAAGGCATTCAAGACTCACTTATTCACACAGGCATATTTGAAATAGAGACTTTCGTTTGATCCACCTTGTTATGTTTTTTATCTCTTTCCAGCGCCAAGAAGCCTCTGGGCGTATGCGCGCTTTATAAATATTAAATAATAAAAAAAAAAGCATGCCTACGTGATAACTTTCAGCAAGTATAACTTTACTTATTAATACAAAACCAACCACAGCCACATTTGGCGCCCTCCCCCTCGAAACACTGCTCAAGAAACAAAATCAAGCGTCATCGCCAGGGAGCGTGGCTAGGACAGGGAGCGTGGCTAGAACAGGGAGCGTGACAAGGACGGTAGCCACGATGGCCGCGTGTCGTGCAGGTGCACAGCTGTGCTCGACATTGACCTCTCAACGTGATGTCTGAGCAGTGCAGATGGCAAAAATTGCACTGTTTACTTCGTGAAAAGTAAGTGCCTCGGCCCTCAACAGGAGGTCACTGCAGCATGCATCACACATTGACCCTGCCATGCTGCCAATGATAGTACCAACACAACTACTAACCATCGCACTCCTATAAGTGTGACAATTCAGACTATTCCAGGCTCCAAAAGCTATAAGAAGTGCTTGTGTGGCAGGCATCAGTCATTTTGAATGAATATGGAATTAATAAGCTACTGTTGTGCTCATTGCTAAATTAGGCAAACAGCACCACCATGTGGCAGACTGACATAACCGCTGGTGCTGACATTTAAGTGCTGGTGCCAAGCACCGGAAACTACTGGCTCAAATTAAGCACTACAAAAATAAGGTGTTGCAGTAAGTGGAGACCAGCACAGTACGGGGAGGCCTGGTCATGGCAGGGGCCACATATGAGGATGAGGCTGCCCTCATGACACGCCCACCCTCCCCCAGAGTCCAGCAGGCGTGCACCTTGGACACCAATTGGCAGTTGCTCCGCCTAAACTGCATGCCTGGAACCTGGATCTGTTCCGCATCACTGAGGCATATGGCAGAACCCAGGGCCTGGTGGAGACAGAGGTGACCTGGGGCTGTAGGGCCTCTCTAATTATACTGGTGAGGTGCATCAACCTCCCCACCTGCTACTGCCTCCAATAGACTCACATGCCCACCTGTGCTACCCGTCGTGTAGCCCTCAGTGTCCGAGCACTGGGATTAGACATGGAGGACACATTGCTAGGAGCATAGGAACAGCTAAATATTACCCCAATCGCCCTGAAGACACTAAGGTCTCAGATACCTCCTCACACTCTATATACAGTGTACTACTTCCTTTTCAGAATCAAAACTGACACACAGCCACAGTTAGCTATACAAACATCTAGAGGCACCCTCATACACCCAAAAGCACAAAGACTATTACCTCAGACATGACCCAACATCACTGACACCTAATATCCATATGCCTACCCACAAAGAGCAACACAGTCTATCACCAATCAGTACATATGAAGCAACACATCTGAATACTCTCACAATGGCCCATTTTATGAAAAGTAGCACATCACTGGTTAAAAACAGTGATGCGTCACTGTTAATTGTCAAATCCTTGCGACACTATGGATGTGATGTATTTACACTACAGAGCTCCATGTATCAAGGATTCAACAGATACGTCAGGAATCCTGTCGTACTATTGGGCACAATAATGATGCATTGCTGGAGTCGGATACTTAACGCACTACCAGTAATGTGTCATTACAAAAGTCCCATGTGAAACGCCCTGCATCACTCCATAAGCCTGCTTGACGCAGGCGTAAGGATTGTTACACAGTCAAGTCGTAGGAGTGGTATAGTGAAATCTCACAGATTTCACTACGCCACTTCTACAAGGTTTTTGCAGGGGAACGCCCACCCTCCGTACATTATACTTGACGCAGGTATAATGTGGTACAGGCATTTACAAAATGACGCATCTGCCTCGGAACGTCACTTTGCAAATAGGGTGCAGTGTGGCACATTGTTTACAACGCCGGAGTGTCACAAAAAAGTAATGCAAGTCCTCATAAATAAGGGCCACAATGTAATAAGAATAATATAATAATAAGAATCACCTCCGTCTCTCTGCTTTTCTCAGCATAAGGAGAGAAAGAGGTTGATGGGAAGAGGTACAGGATTACAAAAAATCACATGAGTGATAAAACCAGCTGACTTTTTATCAGATTATCTTCGCACGCCACAGCCTTATGATTACACAGTTCCCTCCAACAAGGTCAGCACATTTTAGCCTGTGAAGTGATAGCTAAGGATGTTTTTCATTTTTGCAAAATGATCAACTTCAACAATGATACATTTTGAGAGCAAGAGAAAGGTGCAGGTCCAGCCTGATGCTTTCTCTTCAAGTAAAAACATAATAATTCAAAAACCAAATATGCATCAGGAAATTTGGGCTGTCCTTTTGTTTTTTACTAATTTTCAAAGTGTATTCGTGCACTAAAATTTGGCATTTACCCATTTTTTTTTAAATGGGTAGAAAATCAAGCTTGTCAAGAGTAAACAGAGGCTGGTTGATATTGCGGTCTGAAGTTGGGCCTCGGTCTGTAAATACTAGTGTGTCTTTGCATGATAGCAAAACATTTAAGCTCGAATTATTAGGATAGCAAGCAATAACATCTAACAGACACACAAACAATACTCACATACGCTTACCTATGCCCCTATTCATCTGCTAAATGGTAGGTAATAGGAGCAAGGTGTCTGCAGCGACACTGGTCGCGTCATGATGTTTTTTAAAAGCAGATTCCTTGGTTCTGCTAAATGGTAAAAGCTTGTACTGACAGGAAGATAGACATGTGAAGCGCTAACTCAGAAATTGGCTGAGCAATGAGTGTTAGGGACATTGCACTGCTGCCTGTGACTGGATGCAAGACCCTTCGGAGCATATTTCATTGCTGCTGGTGAATGTCAGTCCACCTCCAAGCTTGTCAGTGTGCCGGCCCCCTTCCATCCAACCTCAACACAACTCTCCAAGAAAGTACAGGTCTTTTTTTTAACAAATGTAATCTGAAGCCTATCAACAAAGATGGCCACAGCATTGAAAACACTGCATTCGTCAATCCATCAATCCAAAATGAAATAATCAAATTAATTGCCTTCCCACGTATTATTTATGTTACTTACAGTGGAAAGCTGTAGAACGATGTACGTGCTACAGCTTAGAAAAGTGAGCTGTTTCTCAAAACACAGACGAAACACACAAGCACAGCTTTCAAGCGATAGCCTTTGCTTGCCAAAGCTGTTTGATGTAAAGACAGTTACGAAGCAGTAACTTGGATTTTCATTTCAAGGCAATACATTTTCCAGTGCATGAGAGACTTTTATCACATAAATCGTTATTATTGCAGCTTGTGAGGGCACTGTGAGAATTGAGGGGGAAGGCAGGCCGAAAAGATTGCAAAACTAAAAACATTACATTATAGTCAAGTTTATTTTCAGTCAGAAGAGTTCTGATTTCAAAGGCACCGTCTACTAAAATTCACCCATTGTGCATGATAAAATCACATGAACCACAGGCCTCGTTATGGCCACTGTTACTTGCTCTCTTCATTTATTGTTATGTATTCCCTGCACGCTAGAATGCTTGAATTTTCTCACTATATATTTTATAATATCGGCTTGCACATGTGTGATAGATACTTCCTTCCCCCAACTGAGTAAGCTGCCTACTCACGTTATTTTCATCGTGGCATGCTCCGAAGGCCTGCTTTCAAGGCCTGCTGCCACTGCTATGAGAGGAGAGAACGACCTTTAGTAACCGATCCCTGTCTAATAAAGTGTAAATAAGGGTGGGAGTATTTAGAGGGATCGGTTAAAAAGAGGAATGCAATACAAAAAAAGTAGAATAGGTAAAGTGAACAGTTTATTTAGGAAACGAGTCGGAGAGTCACCCAAGATTTAAAAGTGACGTGCAATTTCTCATCAAATGAATCCTTTTGATTTTAGATAAATTAATTGGTACTGTTTAATGAGCCGTACCTGTTCTGGTTTGTGGATGTTTTCAGCCCGGTTGCCAGAAGCTTCTGCTGTGCAACACTCCAGCTCGGAGACTTGCTGCACTGTCTCTGGGGCTGCCAGCTGATCTTCCCCATCGGTTTGATCTCCCCCTACGTCAGAGGGGAGATTAGAAATACAGCACGAAGCTAACTATCTGATCTTCCCCGTGGGTTTGGTCTTCCCTTGCTATAACGTGCTTTGCTGTATTTGCGCTCAGTGGCGTCACTAGGGGGGTGCGGACCGCACCGGGTGACACCATAACATGGGGTGACACCGTCGTGCTACTACCAAAATACAAAACAGAACACCATTGACGCCTGCGTGACCTACAGTGCGTGGGCCAACAGCTAGTGAAGATTGCAGTCCTGCGTGTGCCTCTGAGCGACGGAGCTGACTGGGCCCCCTCCCCCCCCCCCCACCCCCCCTCTGCTCGCCACTATTTTCTTTTACATTCTCTCCTCTTCTGCCGCGCTTTCTTCCCTCTGATTTACTCCTCCCCCCCCCGTTTCTTCACCTCCTTCCTTTACTGTAGCTCTCCTCTTTCAATGCCTTTAAATACTCCTCCCTCCCTGTACCTCCCTGCTCACCTCCATTTCCCCTTCTCGAAATGCCGCTTTTCTGTGACACACCTTTCATTGTAGTCTCATTTTACCTTCCTCTGCATGTCCTTTCCCACAATAAAAATATCCTCCAATCTCCTGGGAGGGAGAGGCGCTGCAGGGAGCACGCAGTGAGAAGAACTGACTTGTGTTCAGCACAGAGAGAGAGAGATAAGACGGGTGAGCACCACACAGTTCCCTCTAAACTGCGTGCCTGAGAGGGGCGAGGGTACACCTAGGTTTCCCTCTGCACTGAGACCTACAATCAGCGCGCACATCCATTACATGCTTCATTGGAGCCGCTGACGGGCCTATCAGTGGCGTAACGGAACTTGAGGGGGCCCCCCTGCAAACTTCATGAAAGGGGCCCCCATGTTCCGGACCCAGTCAGTAACTCTCAAGACGACCTGTGCACAGTGTCAGAGGGGGCATCCAAGATCCGAGGGCCCCCTGCACCGAGGGGGCTGTGGGTGCTATTGATACACCACTGTTTTGATGTGCTCTACGCCTTTACTGGTGGTGCATTAGGCGCGTGACTTGTCACAAGGGGAAAAGGGTCTTGAACCACAACACAACATATTCTCTCTGTTGCAAGCCAAATATCCAGACAAAACAGGTCAATTGCTCACCAGCCCCATCACACATCTCCTGCAACGGTTCTTCACGATTGTTAGTTCTGTAGGGCTACTCTGCTGCTGGTACAGACAGTTATACAGCGATGTAGTGCTGAGGAGTTAGGCTCTGGTGTTCAAACTGGTGGTTTATAATGTCTAGCATTGTGAATGTCTAGCCGGCATCAGTAATAAACATGTGATGACCAGAATCCTGTGTTCGGTCTCAAGTGCTACTTCGCATTGGGTCTAGGTCCCAGACATGTGACTATCCCCCGTGAAAGAACTATTTAAATAAATGTGCACCTGTACATATTGGCACCGCAATCCTCCCGTATATTGCTTCATAATTAGTATGAAGGGGCTCCCATCAGTTTTGTTTTCATTCCGTTTCCTCTTGTGGCATCTGCCTAGCTAATAATGCCAGTGCTTGCCTTTTATGTCCCAGTCCAGCTGGAACACAGGTTCGGATTTTGTGGTCTATTCACTGAAGACCTTATTTTATGCCCAACACCACACCAAGATGTAAGAAGAAGGTCCCCAATAGAGCCTGTGAAAAAAATATTCAAACCCATGTTAGTAGGATAACTCAGCTGGTTGAACGCCCACTGCAGAGATCTCTGTGAAATTTGCAGGAAATATGGTGTCCTAAAGGGCTCTTCCTTCCATCACAAGAGGCCGATGAAGCAATGACTAACTAGGTGTTTACACCTATTACACAAGAGAGAATTAAACCAGTGCAGGCTATGTAAACACTTAAATATTACATTGCTGCGAAGACGCCCACTTCAAAGTAACACAACAGATCACAAGGTAGCAACCAGAACACAACCTTCACACACTGGTAAACCATGCTTTGTGTGTGTTCCTCCACTGAGCTGTCTGGGGCTGAACGTTAATTTGTAAACATAGGACATGCAGTCTCCTGAAATTAAAAACGATGTTTGTTTTCATAATACCTAAAACAAGAAATATGGTAAAAACTCACAATGGGTACACAGCATTGAGCCAGTAGCAGAACGAAACTTGAGGCCTCCCCCTGTAAAGTGCATATAGATGTACAGAGGATGACCGCAGTTTGACGGGTAGTTTTATGAAAACAATGAAATGTCTATTTGCTAAACAGGCACGCGCCACAAGGAGTACCGAAAACGTAACCAAAAGATATGAGATGGTTTTGTTAGCCAATGGTACTTATTTATAGACCTCGGAATGATGAAACTTTGAGAGGACCTGTCTGGATTTTAACCCCCGATCTGGGGTCGAACAAAGACGCCCTAGTACCAACTCTCTATGTTTGAACTTGGCTCAAGGGCATAGGGCACTTTACACAGTGACACTTAGCTTATGCAATCTGCTTGAGATCACATGGTTGCTTGGGTGGAGGAGCTGTGATATAGAACAGTGTTTTTGTTTCCTACTTGTATGAACCACACCGTCCCTTTCTCAAAGCTCCTTTCAGCTTCTCTGCAAACGGTGCACGAGTGCCCCACATAGTCGGCACATAGTCGTCCAATAGTCAAGTCAAGTCAAGTCAGAGAATTTATATAGCGCACTACATACCCAGAGGGTCTCAAGGCGCTTGAGGAGGGGTGGGGAATTACTTGTCAAATATCCACGTTTTAAGTTGCTTTCTGAATGCTAGGTGGTTCTGGGTAAGGCGAAGGTAAGTGGGAAGTGAGTTCCAGGTTTTAGCTGCCAGGTAGGAGAAGGATCTACCTCCCATGGTGGTTTTGTTGATGCGCGGTACAGTGGCAAGGGCTTGGTTGGATGATCGTAGCTGGCGGGAGGGGGTGTAGAAGGACAGTCGTGTGTTGAGGCATTCTGGTCCGATTTCGTAGAGTGCTTTGTGTGCGTGGGTTAGGAGCCGGAAAGTGATCCTTTTATTGACGGGAAGCCAGTGGAGGTTTTTCAGGTGACCAGAGATATGTTCTTTACGCGGGATGTTTAATATGAGCCTGGCTGAGGCGTTTTGGATTCGTTGGAGTTTTTTCTGGAGTTTAGCGGTAGTACCGGCGTAGAGGGTGTTTCCATAGTCCAGTCGGCTCGTGACCAGAGCGTGGGTGACCGTTTTCCTAGTTTCGGTGGGGATCCAACGAAATGTTTTTTTGAGCATGCGAAGAATGTTGAAGCAGGATGAGGAGACGGCGTTGACTTGTCTGTTCATTGAAAGTGAGGAATCCAGGATGACGCCCAGGTTCCGTGCGTGGTCTGTCGGGATGGGTGCTTTTCCAAGGGCTTCTGGCCACCAAGAGTCGTCCCATGCGGAGGGGGAGGTACCTAAGATGAGGACTTCTGTTTTATCTGAGTTCAGTTTCAGACGGCTGTGTTTCATCCATTCGGCTACTTCTTTCATTCCTTCGTGTAGGTTAGTTTTGGCGGTGCTAGGGTCATTGGTGAGTGATAGGATCAGTTGAGTGTCATCCGCGTAGGAGATGATGTTGAGGTTGTGTTGGCGGGCGATGGCCGCGAGGGGGCTCATGTATACGTTGAAAAGGGTGGGGCTGAGTGAAGATCCTTGTGGTACGCCGCAGATGACTTCAGTGGCCTCTGACTTGAATGGTGGAAGGCGGACTCTCTGGGTTCTTCCGGTGAGGAACGAGGTGATCCATTCTAGTGCTTTTCCTTGGATTCCGATGTTTCTGAGGCGCTGTAGAAGGGTGCTATGGCAGACTGTGTCGAAGGCTGCGGAGAGGTCGAGGAGGATGAGGGCGACTGTGTCTCCATTGTCCAGTAGAGTTCGAATGTCGTCTGTTGCTGCGATGAGGGCGGTCTCAGTGCTGTGTTTTGCTCGGAAGCCGGACTGTGAGGAGTCGAGGGATTTGTTGGCTTCGAGGAAGGCGGCGAGCTGGTTGTTGACAGCTTTCTCGATGACTTTGGCCGGGAATGGAAGGAGCGAGATAGTGCGCAGATCTATTTTTTTTTTTCGAGAATGTGAGGCCCTCTCACTATCAAAACTCTGAGACATGTTGGGGTTTTCAAGAAAGCTCGTCCATAGCTGAAGATTCCTTTCTAAGCAAAAAGTTACATTTTAATTGGTTAACAGTAACTCCTGTTTTACAGAGCTAAGAAACTGCGGAATTTATGACTCGCTATATAAAATAGCTTATTGTGCAGGTGGGGCTTTTTTTTATTGTCTGAAGTTTGCTTAGGAATCTACATGTAGATGTTGGCGCTTACATAGCACAATTTCGGCTGGAAGCAACAAGCGCTGTACATATGGAGGGCGAGGAGGCTATTCTGTTGATCTAGTGGGATTCAGCTATTTGCATTACACTTGACACATACATTTCTATAACAATAAAATGTGTCTTGGAGCACAGTGCACTGCTCCGAACTTTAGCAGGAACTCTCGGGTGAAAGTACTGTTCTGAAGGGGCCCCTGCACCTTGGGGGCCACCCTGCACCGCAGGGGCTTGTGTTACGCCCCTGCTGTGAGGGTCTCAAGGAGCTGGAATTGCTAACTGCTTTGTGGTGATCTCTTCATTCGAACAGCCAGGTCTTGAGTTCTTTCCTCAATTGCTGGTGCGATGAGGCTGTCCTGAGGTGCAGGGGAAGGTTGTTCCAAGCTTTGGCGGCCAGGTGTGAGAAAGAGCATCTGCTACTGTTGCTATGTCGGATTCGGGGGGTATCTGCAAGGAAAAGGGAGCCCGAACGTAAGTGTCCGGTCAGTTGGTGGGAGGTCAGTCATTTGTTGATGTATGGTGGTCCTTCGTTGTCCTGGTCTTTGTATGCGTGGCTCATAATCTTTAACTGGCATCTCTTCTGGATCGGGAGCCAGTGTTGCTTCTTGACGTGGGGTGTGATGTGGGTCCGTCTACTGTAAGAACTGATAACAATATGTCCTTGAGACACAGCAGACGTAAAAAGTTGTGTGAAATTTGCAGCAACTGGAATATCATGGTTAACCAGTGTGTTAATGCAGTTACCCATTCGTGGCATCCGTTTTCAACCTTCTCTAAATGAGGGCACGTATACTTCTAATGACAGGTGCTTGGGGAGAAAGGTGTGAAGTTAATTTTAGCCTTCTGGCAGGTTCTGCTCTTTTTCCATTTAAAGGGCGAGCATCGCCCACAATTTAGTCTTGCACTCTCCAACTAACTCCTCCTTTCTGCTTTCTGTACATGTCTGTACTAGTCTTGCCTTTGTGTTTATGTTTTTCAGGAGCTGTTATTTGTGGCTTGTATTCGAAGTAAGTGGGACGTTATTTAGTTAAGTGTTTAGTAGTAGCATTATGTGACAGGCCAAAACAGTTAAAGAATACAACTCCCAACACACAAACACAACCTTTAAGGATGCGTCTGGACCTCACTTGGTGGGTGCGCTCAAGAGTTAGCAGCATTTTTTAGGATCCAGTCGCGACCTCAGGACCCCCCACTGGTGCAGATGTTAGATTTGCGGCAGAGGCCTGGCTCGTGCACCACACCAGAGTTCAGGCAATTTTTTGCGGATCTGTAGATAAGCACTATTAATAGTAGCCACAACACACACATACTGTCTGCTCATTCTGAGAGCGCCAAAGGCTTGGATGCATTCCAGGGCAGGGGCGTCTCTCCCCTGTTTTTTTTATACCCTCTGGCCTCCCAGGTTTCTCTACCCAAGCTCAGATGGAGAATGGAGGAAGAGCTGTGGAGTTAAAGCAACAGTTTGCACAGATGCACAGCGTAAAGCCAGACTGCGGGCCCGTTCAGTCTGCATTATAAGTCGTCTTCTGAAAATTAACATAAAGAACAGTTTACATTTTTTTCACAAAATCAAAAGAGGAAAACTGTTCTAAGAGGAAAACTGTTCTAGACCTTGCATAGATAGTGGCAGTGCACAAAGCGAAAACTCGAGCGAAAGCTCAAGTTCATGAAATATTGTGATTGGGAAGTCTGGTTTTAGCTTGGAGAATTGCGGGGGGGGGGGGGCAATTAACAGTAGTTAATGACAGGTGGCACATGCACAACCCTCACCCCCCAAACTCACCTCCTTCGTGCAGCCACGCACCCACTCCTCTTCCCGCCTGATCCACCTCCCTGCCTCCCACTTCTGCTGAAGCTTTGGCAAGTAAATCAGGACTCCACTATGGATTAATACTTTTCTTTCATGCAGCTATTAAAGTGCCACACCAGGTTGATAGATAATTTATTGCGGAAGAGGCACCCTCCGACTTCCACGAAAAGGCGCGCGTTGGGTGCGTGTTGCTGCTGGAGTCCCTTGAAGTCGTGCCTGTGACTCACAGAACAGCCATAAACATCCTTCCTACGAATCCTACCGACCGCATTGCGCACTCCCTGTTTGCACAGAAAGGGCGGGAGGTCGGAGCACCGGGACTTCAGAAAGTGAAAGTTACCAGCTTGGGTATTTTAGTGCAGTGCAGCGCAGCAGCAAATTCCCAGCCTTCAGCTCTGATTGGCTGTGCCTCACCACCAAACACCGACGTCACCTCGAGTCTAGTCCGGGACCCGCAGTCAGTCCTGCCCGCAGTCAAGGCACCATTAAGAGAGCATCAGTTACTAGTCACGCCCGGGCCCCAGCCTGCCTACCATTGGTATCAATTTCAGGGGCCCGGCCGGGGCCCACCACACCATTCCTGCATCAAGAGGCTCAGAGGACAACCGCCCTCACTGGCCCCGGCCGAGGCCCTGCACCATTCCTCAAGAGTTGCTGCCAGCCTCACGGGCCCCCTGCCCCGGCCGGGCCCGCTGCACCATGTAACAATTATTTCAGGGGGCCCAGTCTCTCAGACAACATTTATAAGTGCTTCACTCACACGGGCCCCGGCCGGGGCCCCCCGCACCATTTTGAAGACTCTTAGGGGCCCCGGCCGAGGCCCACGCACCATTCTAAGACTTGCAAAGGCCCCATTTTGCGCAGCGGCGGCACTACCATTCAATTTATTAAAGAGGCTGGGCGCGGGCGTGCCGTCAATGATGTATTGCACTCGGTGAGGGGCCCTGGGGGCCCCTGGAGCGCGAGGCCCCCCGTAACGCGGGGCCTGCTGGGGCTTGTGTTACGCCCCTGGGGCCTATGAGGGTATTGAATGAAGCTGCACTTGTAAAAATCGGTGTTTGTCTTCAGAAATGCTAATAGAGGACTGTCCTGAAGAGGCAGTCACCAAACCTTTCCCTGCAGCCTGAGTCCTGTCTTCCTGGTCCCTCTGCGCCCCCCATACGAAGCAACAAGGCGAAATGTGGTGGTTTCCTTACTCACTCAGATTTTTTTTTGTAGTGCATGCCTGGCCGGCTTTATGCTTTCCTTTGGGAGTGGTGGAATGGAGTGTGTGTAAGTTGTGAGCTCAGTGTGCACTGTGCACCAAGTTTGGGGCGATTCATTGTTATCAACACATTTATCACTTCCTAAAAGGTTGCATATTTTTACACTTGTGTGAAAATAATATGTGACTAGCCCCAAACATTGTGGCTTAAGTGCATGAAGGCACTTGGTTTTTGGCATCTTGTTAATCATGGCAATATCCATGCCCAGTTTCCTATTGCATGTTTCTTGCCAGTGGTGTCTGCATGTGACAGCTACTTGCTAACTGTGCCGGAATCCTGGGTCATTAAAAGAGGGGGTGGTTAGTTGTTTAACAGGGTGTGGTGAATTTCTTTAAAAACAGGATTTTAGTTTAAAACAAGAAAAATGTCTTCTTCATTCTGTAGTACTCCTGCCACTGATTCATGCTCTATACGTGCCCTTCTTGACTCTGTGGCGGTGAGGAGGAGGCCTGAACTATTGAATTGTTGTGAAATAAGTGAAGTGAAAATATAATACTGTTAAATCAGTGACTGACGTTTTCACTGATTGGAATCAACCAAACAGTAAATTTGGGATAAATTCCCAACACATAAAACTTTTTTATCTGTGTCCTAGTGATCTATAAATAAACTTTTTTTGATACACTAACAGACACTTTTAACAGTATTATATTTTCACTGCACGCCTTTACACAAAAAACCCGCTCGGCAGTAGTTCTGGCGTCGCAGCACACTAAAGAGGCCCTCGGCCCCTTTAGTGGGGCCCAATGATGAAGCATGTCACCGACCAGGTCGGTGAGTGAGGGCTTTCTTAACTGACCTAAGTCAGGCCAGTTCTTTTTTTCATTTTTGCTCCAGATTGTGGTTAGTGGTATACCACGGACATATCACAATTAACCACAATATGTACATTACTTTGGGACTTATCTGGTTTACTTTGAAACAGGTTGTGCAGTCAATGTATGTACTTGTATTTTAACGTTAAAGGATGACATTTATATCGGGTGTGCTGTGAAAACAAGATTATAATAGAGTTGACCGCGGGGCGCTCCACACAGAGATCGGCAGCAGAGGGATCAGAGCAGCTGCCTGAGAGGGAGCGGTAGGATGAGGCCTAGAGAGTCGCACAGGACCTAGGTGTAGGAAGGTGGATATCTGACTATGGTTGCCCCCAACTTTTTGCCTGGTGTTTTGCTGGTTTTTTGACTTAGTTGACCTGGGGCCCTGCTATTCAGGACCCCAGGCCCACTGCTCTCTCTGTAAAATGGATTCCATGTACTCTAGGTACATATCTAATTGGATACTGAGTCACCTTATCAGCCCCTGTACAGTGTACCTTAGGTACCCAGGGCATAGGTGCACCCAGGGCCTACCAGGGGCTGCAGCATGTATTATGCCACCCCTGGCTGCCCATCCAAATCTGACACAACTGGCTGCACGACAGCTGGGGCAAAGTGGTGTAATCACCCTTTGCTTTAGATATAGTATTCCTATATCTAACCCTAAAATGGACACATATATTCCTATCAGTCACTCCTATGGCAGGCCTTATCAATCCTGAAGGCAGAGTGCTTGGAATTATGTGAGATGGTGCTCTGGCATGAGCTGAGCCCGTTTGCAGCTTGCGGAACCAAGCCCTAATAGCTGTTCCATGATAACGCTATACCATATACTCTTAAGTGCATTATGTACCTCGCGGTCAAATGCTAACTTTGGTATAACATTATCAAAACATGTCGAGTAAGGTGTCATATGAATTGGAATACTAACCCCTCGCCAATTCTGGCGACGGGGTTAGCATTCCACCCTTCTAGAGGGACACGACATGTATGTAACTGTGAACCCCGATTAAAGTTAACTCGAGTCTCAGCATCACAAAATGGATGCTGCCACCACAGACACAAGTCTGACCTCCTGCTGCTGGGAGTCCTTCCAGCGAGGGAGGCTTGGACAAAGGGTTTCCTGTCTTGGGAGGTGCTAGCACCACCCCAGACAGGACTTTGTGTATTAGGTAGGACAGGGCTCAAAGGAATGAGACATGCCTGGGGCACACAAGGTGTCCCTGTGCATATGCCGGCTCAAACCAGTTCCAGGGGCACCCCAGCCCCTGAGCTGGGGAGAGACCGGACAAAGGAGAGGGGTGTTACCACCCCCCTCCTGGTCCCACCCATGGGCAGGACCTAGTCGCATGCCAGCCCCTTTTCTTAGGATAAAGGTAGGAGCAGGCCCCCTTCCCAAGTTAGATAATTCTGAATCTTGAACTACTTTCCACGAAAGGAATTCTTGACAATTTCTGAAGACTCTCCCTTGTGGCTAAGGAGTAGACACCCTGCACCAGCGGGCACCATCTAAGCGCTTGCGGTTTGCTGCACGTCCATCCTCCGGATCAAGACTGCCCAGCTCGACGAGACCCGGATTCCCCGCCATCTCTGACCTCTACCTGCCTCATCAGCCCAGCTGAGATTCGTAGGTGTGATGAGACCTGAGGGACCGGCTATCTTCAAGACCTGCACGATGCTTAACCAGCACGACCTCCGAGGGACCCTCGAGTAAGTGCACTGGGGTTTGAGAAGCCCTGACCCTAAGCAGCTCCAGCACCGAAGTCCAGCCCCCCAGCGTCCACGAGATCTGCGTGGGGCCCTTCTGCTTCTTTGCTGCTTGCCACGTTGTCCGGTCACTTGCCCGTTGGCTAGTGGCCCTCCTGACGACGTACCACGACGATTTCACTGCTGGTCTGGTTGCTCCAGACTGGCCCTTGCTCCCTTCTAAGAGAGGAGCAACCCGGACCCTCCTGGTCCACTCCAGACGCGATCTGGACTCCACCGCGTGGGCTTGCCTTTGCCAAGGCTTGTTGCTCCAATCCTGGATCCAGCATCGCCGACAGCAGACACCTTCATGGGACAGCTCGCACCTCCAGCCTGGACGCCGACAAAGCCTCCTGGTCCGTGTGACTGCAGAGTCCAGCGTCGCCCACTCACCTGGTCGAGGTGACTTCATTCGGTGCCAACCTGGTGCCCACACAATCACTGGCTAGTGATTGAGAACTGAGTCCCCTCTGCTTTCAGGTCGTCTCCATCACCGATCCAGGCTTGGATCACACCGAACATCTTCACTGGTCGCCTGCCAGCAACTTCTTCTTTCAGGCTCCATAGACTACAACGAGGATTCCCGACGTCTTTTGAACCCTATGCAGCCGCAGCCCCTGGGCTAGGTAACCCGAGCATTTCGGTGCTCCAACGCAGGTTCACTATCCAAGTGTCCAGATCCTTTTTCGTTTTAAGTCTACCTAGTCGGATTCGTCCGAAAACAGTATCTTTAGAAATACTAGCCTCCATATGGAGTGGTGTGGCTCACTGGTTAGAGGCGGCAGACCCGGGAGCAGAAGTCGGCCGGGACCAGGCTGGTTAGAGGCGGCAGACCCGGGAGCAGAAGTCGGTCGGGACCAGGGTACAATTCCCGACGCGGCAGGGTCGTGGACTTGGGTCAGCGGACTCAATAATTCTCGCTTCGGTGCCTACTCTAATTAGGGGCTCCACTCAGCAACTCTGGGCATTAGCTTGCCTAATCTCCACAACGGCCCCTCCAACGCCGGGGATGCCTGGCTCCACCTTGGGGACTCCCAGCAGGGACCATCCCACAGGGAAAGCCAGGACGGGTTCCCCAGCATTACACAGCGCCAGGAAACCTCCGGGTAACAGTGCGCTTTACAAGCTCAAACATAATAATAATAATAATATTAGACTTTGTCCCGCATCCCGCGTGAGAGTGCACACTCTGCTCCCGATCTCCCTAGGCCTCCTGCTCCTAACCTTAGAGTTTAGTAGTGTAGTCTTAGCGATCCTGAAGCCTCTGGATCGAGTTACTCACCTGCTAGTATTTCGCATTCCACTTTTTGTGTATATTGTTTTTACGTGCCCCTCGGGCATTTGTGTAAATTGTGCAACTTGAAGTATTTTCGTAAGAGTTTTGTATTGTGCTTAGCTCCCTGACTCATAAAGAGATCAGGGTAGACTTGTTATAAATAAATATACTTTATTTTCATAACAACTTGTGTGGTGTCCTTTCACTTGACGTTCAAGGGGTATATGTGATGGTAAAACAGCTGGCTTAACACGCCCTCTAGAGTTTAGCCTAAAGACTGCTTTTGTCCACGCTACTAGGATAGCTGGTCTATAAGGTTGACTTACAACCAATCATCAATAAGGGTCGTTTGGTATGATACAAAGTGATCACTAGAATAGTGAGCACTATATATCAGGCCAACTTCTCACACTAGGCATTCGGCATGTGAGGTGGAGCAGGGCGCAAAAGCGGCACGAAATACAGCAATGCTTGGCCATCGGCCAGAAAAGGGCTTAGCGCCCGGGACCCCATACCTAGCCACATCGCTCCCGTTGATGAAGCTGCCACAAGCAGACATCAGGCTCGGCCGAACCGGCCCGGAAAAGGTAAAAACCCCGGCATGATGACGTGGCTGAGGCGAAGCTGAGCAGAGGGGAGGTGCGCTGAACCGCGCCTCAGTGGCATTAGCCAGTAAGTCGACTGGCGCCGAAGGTCTCATGCAGAGCGGATCCATAGGTCCATGGGGTAAGTCGTGAGGGGGTGACACCATGAGCTACCGCACTGGGTGACACCAACCCTAGTGACGCCTCTTTTTGCGCTTCCCCTACGGGGCTTATAAATTCCGCTACAACCTGTTTATTTGTTGCCAGGCTTTTGTCTATGCCTCCCCTAAAGCGCTGCTGCTATTTGTACGTGTGCCTGAGCGAAAACTCTTATGGCCTGTGTAAACTTTGCAAATATTTACAGTTTTAATCATTAATTGTTAATCTATTTTCGTATGTAGCATATGGATACAGTAAAGGGAAAAAAAATGTCACCAAGTTTTTTGTTTCTAAATCATTTTTTGATTTTTACAAAATAAGTATTTTTTGTTGTAATAATGCCACAATATTTTATATAAACAATTAATATATTTATACCTACAAATATATTTCTAAATATTGATCCATATTACAATACTTATAACAATGAGAAAAATGAATTCAGCAAATTACAATCAATATGGTTTTTTTTTGTGTTTGTTTTTAAAAAAATTTATTAAACAGATATGCGATCCACTCTTACATATACAAGAATCAATAAAATGTGCGTTGGCAAATGTCCGAAGCATTGTACATAGGGTAAACAATCCTTCAGAGGGATCAACAGCAACATACATGATGTATTTCGATTTTATGGTTTAAGATAAATCAAAATAATGAAAATGCAATGCAAATAATTAAAGAATAAAAAAGGGAAGAGAAAGTAAAACAATAAAAAATTAAAAAGAGAGAAAATAAAGTATACGCGTGTGGTTGCGAGAGAGAGGGAGCCATTCAATCATCACAACAAACAACCATTGAATAGCAGATTGTTGGTAAAGGACAAACAGTATTACATTTTGAATCAGGACAGTCCGCAGTGAACACAAGTGTGAGAATAAATACCTTCTCATAGGAATATAACAGCAATTAGGAACCAGCATTTGAACTCTGTGACAATCGTGGTGTCTGCAATCTCCAAGCTCCACCATTCAGTGTAAAGGTGCACCTGGCACAGGCTGTAACAAAGGCGCTCACAGTGAATCTATGCACAAGCGCCTAACCCATCCCTCCGGAACTATGGAATTCATGGATTGGGACTGCGATTCCTGGGTAATTTTCGCAATATATGTGCGATACGGCCCCCATATGTCGATTGGACGTGAAGCAACTGGGACCTGTGTGGAGAATTCTTCACTGTTGACATTGCAGTAGGCCATGCTACGAACCCAAGCCTGAGAGCTGGGTGCGAGTCTAGAGCCCCAAAGCAGTGCAATCTCTCTCTTAGCTAATAAAAAGCCAATGGCTGCCAATCTACGGGTAGCGCGCGAAAAATTTACGACATATCCCAGTAGTGCTATCTCAGGGATGGGTGTAAGCTGCAAGTCCAGTATGTCTCCGAAAATACGATGAACCAGAACCCAATAGTCACGAAGCAGAGGGCATTTCCATGAAAGGTGGGAAAAATCAGCATATGGGGCTTTGCATTTAGGGCAACAGTGTGGTTTATTAGGGTCAATCTTGTGGGCTAGGGCAGGGGTATGATACATCCGTCTCAAAAACTTAAAATGTATTATCTTGTGTCTGCTATTAATGGATACCTCCCTGGTGGCCACACAGCACACCGCCCATTGATCGTCAGTGATTGAGTTCCCAAGGTCTTTTTCCCACGCGGCACACACTTCCGTGTCTGAGGAGGGAAGCGAGGCCAGACATAGTTTGTATAGCTTAGAGACTACATGCGCACCAGTCTGACTCTGTATTATGAACGTGAGAGTCGCCGTGTCCTCGGGGGGAAGTGGAAACGTGGGGAAAGCAGCTCAAAGCACAGACCGGAGCCTAGTCAGTATGAAAGAGTCCATAAATGATTGATCAGCAAAGCGCTGCTCCTCCGTCACGGAGAACACATGTCCATCCGGGAACAGGTCCCCGACCGTGCGTAATTGATATTTGGATAATGTACACTGAACCACAGACTCGCCAGTGATTGGGAGCCAGTGAGCATTAGGTAACGGAAGGGCAGAGGAATATAATACCTCAATCTGTAGTAACCTACGCAGTTTTTCCCACGCCCAGCATGTGGTGGAAACTGTTTGTATGTCCTGTGGGACCAGACAAATCCCTTTGGGGAGTATGGCATGAAGCGGAACAGGCAACACCAGGTCCGCCTCGGGCCTCAGATACAAAATTCTAGCGTCTGGATGGAACCATGAGTAGGCATACGAGCAGTGCGCGACCAGATAATTAAGATAAAAGTCGGGTACACCAAAGCCCCCCTCTCATAAGGAAGCATTAAGGTACGCCAGGAAACCCGCGGGTTTCTATCACCCCACACCAAATGCAACGATAAGGAACAAAGTTGCGAGAAAAAAATCTTGGTGAGAGGAATAGGAATGTTGTTGAAGAGGTATAAAAACCGAGGAAGTATGATCATTTTAATAATGGCGATCCGGCCTGCCATGGATAAGGGGAGGTGGATCCACCTCTCCAGGTGATCTTCTACAAAATCAAGGGCATGCCCGCATTTCAAGTGAATCATGGACACCGTGTCAAGGTGGACATGAATTCCCAAATATTTTACTGAATCTGTGGTCCACTCAAGAGGAAAAGCACACTCCCATTGCGAGGGGGAGGGAGTAAGCGGAAAGACGACAGATTTGTGCCAGTTAATGCGAAGGCCAGACTACTCTCCAAAACAGGTTACTTCCAATAACAGGGGTTCCAGATTGGTCTGCGGTGTTCAAACATACAGAATTGTGTCATCCGCGTATAAAGAAAGGAGGAGAGGCCCCGTGCGGAAGGTAAGCCCCCTATGAAGGTGTTGTTCTTGAAAATGACGAACCAGAGGGTCCATCCCCAGTATGAACAGCAGCGGGGATAATGGGCAACCTTGTCGTGTGCCACATGAGAGTGTAAAGTTTTCCGAGATGGTGCCGTTTAAACGTAGCCGGGCAGTAGGAGCAGTATGCAATAATTCGACTGTAGCCACAAACATTTCGGGCATACCATCCATCTCATGACCGATAAAAAAAAGGGCCATTCCAGCGTGTCAAACGCTCTCTCTGCGTACAAGAACACTGCTGCGGCTGGGGTCGAGGGGTCAATCCTGTGCAATACAGAGAATAATGTTCTCAGATTGAAGGAGGTGGACCTGTGTGGAACGAATCCGGACTGAGCCGGTGAGATAATAGATTCCATTAATAATGATAGGCGGATCGCAAGAACTTTAGCCAGAATTTTGTAGTCTAGATTCAACAATCAAAGGGGCCTGTAGGAGCCGCAAAGGGAGGGGTCGCGTCCAGGCTTGGGGAGAAGAACAATAACCGCTTCCCTGAGCATGGGCAGCAGGACGCCAGCCTCCAGTGCCTCCGCGTAAACATCTACTAGCCGTGGGACAAGTTCCTCTTTGTATTCCTTATGGAAATCGTCAAGGCCCGGCGCAGAGGAGCCCTTCAAAGCATCAATGGCTTCAATTATATATTCTGGAGTGATGGGCGTAGCGAGGAACTCCTGCATGTACTTCTCTAGATACACCATTGCGATCTCATTCAGATAAGGGCCAGGATTACGCTGTTCCCCTGAAAGTGTGGATGTGTAAAGGGTCTTGTAATACGACAAGAAGGTATTGCAGACGTCGGGGGTGGCGTGGTGTCGTGTGCCCTGATTGTCAACAATGTCAGTGATGTACGACGCCTGACGAGGAGGGCGGAGTAGTTGCGCTAACAATTTGCCAGGTCTGTCACCCTCTCCATACTGACGAGCCGTATAATGCTTGTTCAAAAATGTTAACTCCCTGTCCGCAGTCTCCCGAAATTCCAATAGTAATTCCAGGCGTTTAGCTACCTTCCTATCAGATGAGGCAATAAGTATGTCTTTCTCCATCCTGGAGATGTCCCTCTCGATACGGGTCAGGGTGGATCGGATCTCCCGCAGAGCTCCCACATGTTTATCAATACACACCCCGCTAATGGTGGCCTTAAATCCCTCCCACAAAGTGGCCCATGTTTCCACAGAACCTGTGTTGTTGTCGAAACAGTCATCAATAGCGTTGCGGATCTCTTCTTTGAAGGCCGGGTCCGCCAGGGCCCTGCCAGAGAATCTCCACTGTCTTTCGTAACCACCCAGTCTGGGAATCTGTAGAGTCAGTACAATGGGGGAGTGGTCAAACAATGTGCACGGAAGTGTGGAGAGGCCGTCCACCCAGCCGGCCACTCCCGGGGAGAGGAGCCAGTAATCTATCCTAGTACTAGTGTTGTGGAACCCAGAATGATGTTTATAATTGGGTGAATGTGGGTGTAGTCGCGCCTCTATGTCTATTAGGGAAAAGTGAGTGCAAATGTATGCAAGTGCCGAGCGAGACCGGGGCTTGCAATCTGGGGAAGGGGAGGTACTGTATCTAGCAAGGTTCATTAACAAATTAAAATCACAGCCCAGCACTAACAGATCTATGTCGGAATGAAGTAGCGTCACCTGTAGTTCTTGGAAAAAAGCGGGGGAGTCTATGTTGGGACCGTTAACTCCCACTAATGCAATTTTGTATCCCATCAGCACTCCGATGACTACCACATACCTACCCTCTCTATCTGTCTTACTGCTAACTAATACAAACGGAACACGCCTGTGTACTAGAATTGCAAATCCTCTGGCATACCTGCTAAAATTCAAGAAAACTCTGTGGGTGCCCCATCCCCTGGCATTGGAAGAAGAGTACCAGGTGCGTTTCTTGAAGAAAAAGAACATCTACCTTGTGTCGTGATGCATAATTTAGGACCTGTTTGCGTTTTCTTGTGGTGTTCAAACCGCGAACATTCCAAACATTAGAATCAGTCTGGACGGCCCATACTGCAGTCCTATCCTGGCCATAATTCAGGCCACAGCATAGATGTGAATATGTGTGTGACCGTCAATCCACTCTCAACCGCATAGCAATGACTCACAAAAAAGGATGAACATAAAAACAAAAAATACCCCCCTCCACCCAGCCTCCTCACACCCCAAAAGAGGCAATTCCTGTACAATCGAACACTGTAACTTCAAAATATCCAAAACAATGGCCATATAGTGAAACACTGAAACAAACAAAAATTTACAACCCCAAATAAGGAAAACATGAAGGCATTCGCCATAGGGGATAGCAACGCCACGCCTATAGGTCATCCCAATTAGAAGCGACATCCGAAGTGATAATAAGTATATGAAACTATATAGAGTTCACATCAAGTAGTCAAAGTCGTGAACATATCTATGAACCAATAGTGTCAAGAATTTAACCCTGGCCGGTTTCAGCAAAGAGGTCTGCACTGGCTTGCGAGTCCTCACGAAGCGGAGAGTGTGGCACGGAGTTGGACATCCGTGGTGAGCCCTGTTTTTTATAGTTCTGGCAAAAGTCTTGGGCCTCAGTGGGGGAATCAAAGATGCGGAATCTGCCATCAATATCGACCTTCGACCTAGCCGGATACAGCATTCCGTATTTTAAACCCAGTTTGCGTAGACTTGCTTTAACTCCAGAGTATTTGCCACGCGCCTCCTGAACCATCAAAGTAAAGTCCAGGAAGAAGGACAGAGTGCTGCCTTGCCATCGCACTTCTCCCGCTTCCCGCACCGCACGCAGTGCGGTTTTTCCGTCGCGAAAGTTCATGATTCTGGCGATAATGGGTCGAGGGGGCTGTCCAGGGCCCAATGATCTGTGGGCTCGCTCAACCATAAAGCCTCTCATGAAGGTGTCCCTGCCGAACAGTTCAATGAGGAGTTGCTCAACAAAAGTGTCTAAGCGCCCCGTAGCCGTCGTCTCCGCCACGCCAATTATGCGTATATTGTTGTGTCGACTATGCGCTTCCAAGTCTTCGTTTTTGATCGCCACTTCTTTCAGTATTTTTTTGACCCATTCTAGCCGCTTGAGTGATTTTGTGGCATTATCTTCTACATCCGATATTCTGGATTCCGCCACGTCCAGGCGTCGGTCATGGGCCTGCACTTTGCATCCCATATCCGCGATTTTCTGTTCGAGGCTGTCAAAGCGGCTATCCAGAGCCTTGAACCCTGCTCGCATTTTGCCCAACATGGCGGCAATCATGGACATGGCATCCCCTTTATCAGTGGTCGCGGTAGCCCCAGTCAACGGCCCCGGTGGAACGTCAGCCGCAAGTAGGGAAGTTATGTTATGTTATGTTATGTTATTTTTACTTATACCGCGCACAGCTGCCCCAGCGAAGGGGCGTCCTGGCGCTTAGACAAGGCAAACACAACACAACACCGATAAAAAAAACAGAAGGTCCACAGAAACAGCAAGAGAGCTAAGCAAATAAGAAGGTCTTGATGGCACGTCTAAACTGAAGAAGGTCATCAATAGCCCGGATATGAAGAGGAAGAGAGTTCCACCAATTCACCACTAGCACTCGAAAAGAGCGTCCCCCTGCTCTACTCAGCCTGAAGCGCGGAACCACAACCAGATTCTGACCCAAGGATCTGAGGGTTCACGAGGGTACATCGGTGTTAGAAGATTCTCCAGAATTTGGGGAGATGTACCCTTGAGGATTTTAAACGCAAGGCAGAGAACCTTGAATTTAATCCTCTGATTTACCGGGAGCCAGTGGAGAGAGTGCAAAGATTTGGAGACCGAGCACCGCCTAGGCAGACTTATCACCACTCTGGCTGCAGCATTTTGAACTCGACTTAAAGTCTTGTCAAAGCTCAGTTTTCTCTGGTTTGGATCTCTCTTCCCCATGGCCAGAGCAGTGGCGAGTACACTGCGCGCAGAAACAATGTTTAGTACCAGGCAGGGAGGCAATGTATAGTGCAGGCAGCTCTACATAAGATGTAGGGGGTACCAATGCCTAGGATAGATCAAGAAAATGGCGTCAATCCGCCTCCATGTGCCTCCGTGTAGGACAGACCGCGTCAGGCAAATCTTCTACCCAGGTTCCGGGTGCGAAGTGCAGCGGTGTTCTGGCCAGTGCGCCACACCCAACTGCCCACCACGATGTCTTCAAGGGGCAGTGGATAACGTCAACGCTTCCCCCACTGATTGTGGATCGGGGTAAGTGCCCCACAACGGGAGACCAATGTGCGTGGCCGGAGGGGAGAGTATGTGCCCTTTCGTGTGTCTCTCAGGCGGGGCCGCAACAATCAGTCGGAGGCCGCAGCCACCAAGCAAGCTGTCCCGCCCGGCGTCTGCCCCAAACCCGTAAATCGAGGCCCCGGTCCCAGCGCGCGCTCAGGCCCGAAGGCCCCGACCTCGCACCAGAACCCGGCACCCCCACCCAGGAGCCCGCGGAAGACTGGCGACCGGCACGAGAGCACGCCGGTAGCTCGCGAAGGGGCAGAAGACCCGGCGCAGCACTCACCGGCTAATCACGTGCAGATAGGGAAGATGTCTCTGAGGCCCGGGAGGCCTCTTATCCCCTCCGCAGTTCACACCTCAAATGTCGTCCCTCAGGCCACCAGAACCGCCCAGCTGGAAAGGTTGCTGTCGCATTACGGATCCGCTTACGATGTGGGCATAGGAGCAGCCGAATCACTTCCTAAATGCCGCCGTTGGGTGCCCTCATGGCGGAGCTTCACGCCGAGGCAGCCATTTCGGTCGCCTCCGTGGCCACGCCCCCAATCAATATGGTTTTTGTTCTTTAATCTAGTACTTCTAGGTTTGTGCCACCTGCCTTAAACCTATGCGCTCCAACAACTAAGGAGGCGCTTTCAAAATGTACAACTGGATGTCTTAATCATGGTAGCATCTTCTGTTTTTTTACTTTAATGCTCCCTTACATTTTCTCCAGAAGCCATTATATTTAAAAAGGGGCTTCAGTCCATCTTGTGAGGCATATGGTCTCTGTTTTAATTTTTTACTTTTTTACTTCCCCATGTATTCAAGTGCTTGCTTGTTCTGTTAAATATGTGAGATTCCTTGACAGTCTGCTTTTAACCTCTCTTGTCCGCACCCTATCAGCCCACCACCCGAATGAACTCATCACCGATTTTATTTGCACTTTTCCATAGCGTCTCTGTACTAAATTATTTTATTTTGGGTTTGTTTACCAGTCACAAGATTACAAAAGTAACTACAATACTGCCTTGTTACTAATATGTTTATGAATTAAAATATTGTTTTTTTTCTCTGTATATGCTTTTTAACAGTGTAACAGCGCTATGATTGCATGTTATTGCATTAGTTTTAATTAACTGTGCTAATGTAATAAACTAGAGTGCCATTAATTTGATTAATTGATTTTTTTTAAAGCACTTTATAAGTCTATTGGGAAGCACCATGTAAATATTGTAGCAGTTGTATTTTAACCCTTTTTTCTGCTAGGGCTATCCCCCTCCACCATTTCCACCCCCTTTTCTCATCCTTTTTTAGTTTATTTCTGGTAGTTTGTATTTTGGCCATTGTAAGTTTTTGTCCACCTATTTTTTAATGTAAAATTTCTGCCCTTATTCACAACACATGGATGATTTTAAAGGTACCCAGTGGTTGTGTTTTCCCCTTCAAAATACCCATAAATGTTTAAAAATACTTTTTTGACAGTAAAACAAATATTTCTTTCAAGTTTTTATTTTTCACTGTGACATAGTATTTTGTTTCTGTTTTTTTTTATTTCAACCTCCTTCCATGGTTTGGTAGTAATTGGTTTGAAAACAATATTCGATCCCAGTAAACTATACATTTCTGAAAACTAGACATAAATTTTAAGTCATTAATGTGTGCAAATTTCTAAATCCGCTAAGGTATATTTGACAATAGTAAATATTTCACTAACTTATTAAAAAAATAGCCATTTGTGTTAATGTTTCACCTGTAATTTTTGTAATTTTTCCAAATAATGTAACATTGAATCGTCATTATCCTTCTCTTTTTGGGATATATAGGACTTATAGGTTCTCCAATAACCCAAGCAATCCAGATTGAAAAACTGAGCTGCGTCTTGCACTTGTTTATCATTGTTTACTGTGTTTATTGCAATTCATTTGGTAAATATAAACAGAGTAAAACAGGTACAAATGAAAACAATATATTTTGTAAACAAAATAAGGAGTTTATAAGCAGCGTCTTTTGCATATTTTAAATATTGTGGCTACCAATGCAAGCATGTTATTCAGTTGTAATTTTTTTTATGTCTTCCTATTTCCCAATTTTCTTCTTTATGAATTTTATTTTGCAAAGAAATTTAATTGGGAGTAGCAGTTCGTCTACTAATCTGTTTATCCCTACTTCTCCCTATAAAAATGCTACTTTACTTATGTGTGAAGGACTAGTGCCAGCAACAGGAATTAGACTAAAACTCAATGTGGACCCACAACATTTTTACAATTAAAGCTGCCCCGCATCTTGCCTTAAATATGGATTTGTACTCCTTGCACTTCCGCCACCTAGCAAAACCTTGCTAACCTATAATTTTTTTTTAATTATACACTATGGGCCACATGAGTATGCTTGGTGGACTACTTTAGCGGTGTTTTTACTGTTAGCTAGCTTTCGGGGGTCCCACACTGCCAATTAGTATGCAACCGCAACCGTGGCGGTCGCATCCTGCATCTTTGACTTTTCCTCGTGTGCCACTGTAAGCTGCACCCGCCGCAAAGCCCAAGAGGCATGTTGTTTATTGCCATGGACCAAGTGGCATGCACGACACGTTTTCTGCCACCTTTTGTATGGCATTGAGGTTTCCTACCACATGTACCTGACAAGTGCAGCCCTGCCACCCTTTCAACCCACTTGGGGGTCTACAACGGTCCCCCAAAGCAATTACTGCCATCTTTTCCACGTCTGCGAAGCCACCATGGAAAGTGCTTCACATCACACCTTCCTATTATGGATGGCGGAGCTTGTTAGGCACCACCACCATACTAGTTCTGCCCGGCTGGAAATCTGAATCATTGTCTGCCAGATGAAAAGAGGCGTACGCACTTTGCGTCGCTTTGAAACCCACTGCCATTGTAATATGAACGTGGTTTTTAATCGTTACGATGTGGTTGATGTCGCAACCGCCGGCTCAGAGCTGGTGAACATCAGTACATCTTAACGAGCCTCCAAGTTAAATCCAGTATGTGGTCACTTGTGTGGCTCTTTTCAGGTTCTGTGTTCCAGAATCCCTTGCAAACCCCAAAAATTTTTAAAATCATATTTTATTTTCCTCTCATTTCTGTGAGGGAAATCTTACTGTATTTACAAAATTCTACCCACCCCGCATTCCACAAGTTTTATTATAAAAACGGTAGCTCACTTGTGTGTGTAGGCCTAGTGCTTGCAGTAGGAAACGGTGCAAAGTATAACGTGCACCCACCACATTTTTGCATTGAAAACTGACCCTTTTTTTAAAAAAAGCCTATCTTTCTATATAGAATCCTACCTCTGCTGGCACCTAGCGAAACATAGGAAAGCTATTCATTTTTGACAACTAGTTATCCAGGCAAACCCATGATGTTTCTAACTTGTATGCCTTTTACCATGTTCTGTTACCCAGAATCCCATTTTTAACCTCATCATTTTTTAAAAAAACAATCAATTTTCATCACATTCCTTCAATGGAAAGTTCCGCTATTCGGTGTAGTTACACAAACTTCCACTCACCCCGCATTCTCCAAAGTCTCCTATTAAAAGTGCAACCTCACTCATGTGGTTGTTCCAATTACCCTTGTCATTCAAAAATACAAAACTTTTACATGAGACATTAAACATACCTATCTCATAATGACCTGTTTTTTAAAAAATTGCATTTTTTTTGGTGCACCCTGCTAGGTGGCCATCTATTGATACCTTACCAAACCTACACATTTCTGTAAAACATACATCTTGGCTAGTACACGGAGGTATGGCTTGCGTCTAACTCCCAAAAGGTTTACTACCCAGAATTACTTGCAAACTTTGGGGCCCATTACGTTGTCGGGCGTATTGCCTCCGCCAGGCTGGCGGTAGCCACCGCTAGTCTGGCGTAGGCAATCCGACAGACATCTATTCCCGAATTCCCCCCGCCATATTAGTATGGCGGGAGGGACCGCGGCGGACGGAAAGACCGTCCGCGCCAGTCATATTACAATGGGCCAAATCGGATGCCTTTCCGTGGCGTTGATGCTGCCACGGAAAGGCATGCGGTCTTCATTCTGGTGGCCCCCTCCGGGCCCCCAGAGTGAAGGAGGGGTGTGCATACGGGGGTACCTGTGGAACCCCCCAGCATTTGCATAAACAAAGCGGCAGGCACCGCGCGGTGCCTGCCGCTTTGTTTATGCAAATCCGTGCACTCATTTGTAACATTGTGGTGGGTGGTGCAGTGAGCACCGCCCGCCACAATGTTAAAAATGGGGGATGTGCCCGCCACTGTGGTGGGCGCATCCTAATGCAGACTTCGGGACCCTCGCACTTTAAGGCACTTAAGGCGCGCGGTCCCGTCTTCCGCAAGGGTATCCTAATGGGCCCCTTAACATTTACTTTAAAAATTCAAATTTTCCACCTATTTTATTTTGGGGATCACCATGCCGGCTTAAATATCCTTCCTTAAATTGTCCTCCTCAGTCTCACTAACAAAATTATCCTTCACTTTCTTTATTGTCCATAACAGATTTGGCTCAAACATTTTTTTTCCAGCTTTCAAGCAATCTGGAATGACCGTTTGAAACCTTTACGACTGCTCTCATGAAAATGAGGCACTTGTACTTTAATTTTACTGGCATATTACCATGCAGCTGTAAATGCTCTGATCAAGGGTCAGAGACTTTTACATCTGCTTTTTTTTCATTCCAATTAACAAATGTATATTCAAAAATATTATTATTTAATTTATAACTTCAACTTGAAATACATTTTTATACATTATATTTTTTCATACAATTTTTGTTGTTGTTTATATTACTTTTTGAACAGTTGTGTATGTATTTTGTTACAAATAAGTAACAAAAAATGAACTAAACTAGTTTCACTATATAGTTAAAAATTTTTGTATATTAGTATATTAATTTCTAATTACTTTATAATATCTTTAAACTATTTTATGACATGTTTTCCAAATTGAATATATTTTTCACACCTCTACTCTTAGAATATTTGCTTATACTGACTTCAAATGTACACATTATTTTTTTCTATTTTTATTTGTTTTTTCTAGTATATTTTTTCATCTAGCCCTGTTACTGTTTGCACACCTTTGGGGAGAGAGGCTTGCATTTTGTAGCTATGGTTATCGGATAAGGTAACTTTACTTTTCTAAATATTTTTCATTTCAGTTACTTTAATAGTAGAGGGGAGGTAGTTAAGTTTACCACTATTTTTTTAATTAATCTGATATGTTGTGTAATACATAATTACAGTTCTATGTTTACTACCATTATAACCTTTAAGGTTTACCAATATGTATTATATTAGTTTCTTTTTATAATCGACAGCACATGCAGATTTACCCACCGCTATATTACCATGGAGTAGGTTATTGTGGCGGATCCAAATTCTGTCCTCCGCTTTTACGTTGGTGGCAATAACACCTATTGCCAGGTACATGGAAAAGGCCCACTAATATGTTTGTGTTGCCTATCAGGCACCATCCCCCATATTAGTTTGTGTCCTATAATAGCCCTTTCCATGCCTTTGGTGCTGCCGTGTAAAAGCTCTTGTGAATAGCCATTTGTGCTTATTTGCTGGCTCCTCTTGTGGGGCGGGTGGTGGTAGCTGCATTTATGTGTACCCATGGTACCACCCCTTCATTTCCAGGCACCAACTGTCAGTCATTTTGTGGAGCCTTCCACTTTGTACAGGTAAATGCGGTGCAAGCACCTTTAACATCGCAGTCGTTGTTGCTTCCCCCAACACTGCCTGCAATGCTAAAGGCCCAGGATTCGCTTGCCCTTTTTTCAGGTGCGCCCTGATGTCTGTTGTTGGACCGCTGCATGTCTGGTGGGCGGTACCAATCCACCTCTATAGTGGCGGGTGGACAAAATCCACCTTTCCTCGTAATCAGCACCTTAATAATTTTGTGTAGAGTTTTTTATTTGTTATATGTCTAAAATATAGGCCTTCATTATGATCTTTTTTTGAAAGTCCTTCACCTTAGGTTGGAGCCTTTCTGACTGAAACCGTTGGTTTCCTTTATGACTGGCTGATTATAAGACTGCCTTTCTGAAGTGAAACCGGCTGGTTATTCACGCTGGCTTCTGACGTTCTCCAGGAACCTGTTCTTCAATTTCCACTGGTATGTAATTTATATGTATTGCGATTTAAACTGTCTGGATTACGATTCACTTTTTCTGTTTTAGTTTTTTAATATCCTGCTTTCACACATTGAAAGCATGTTTGAAACCTACTTCACCTTGCAGCCTACGGTTGGTGTTTAATGTGATACCTAGGATGCCCACTTTATGATCCCTGCACCGTGTGGCAAGCACCTGGTATTCCCTGGTACACGGTGCATGGATGAACTCCACCTTTTATTTCCATGTGTGAGCTTAAGCTACGGCCAGTTTAATTCCTTAGCACATGCTCTTTTAGTTGAATTTGAGAATGCGACTGGAGTGCACCATGGGGCTCATTAGGATGGCGGACGGAAACGGGTACTGTCCGCCATAGTCGCGGCAAAATCACTCCCGCCCGCACCGCGGAGAATCCGCGGTTGCGATTAGGATATTCATGTCGAGAAACTCCGACCGCGGCGAACGGATCACATCAAACACCGTCCGCGGCGGACGGAACATATCAAACACCGTCCGCGGCGGACGGAACCAAAAGAACACCCACCGCCGCGGACGAACATGACCGCGGGAACAGGCCCGAACGCCGCCACACCTGCGGAGGGTCCGGCCGCACGATTAGGATAATGCCGCCATGCCAACGGAACTCACCGCCGTCCTCCACCGCCGCGGAAACAATACTTTGGAAAACGGACCATGACTGCGGAAGGACCACACAAACACCATCCCTGCCATCAAACCGATTACAAAATGGCAGACGGAAGTAAATAGAAAACACACTTAACAGAACACCCAACCACCTGAAACACCCACCCCCACCAACTACACGGCCCAATGACACCCCCCAAGCACCGAAAAATGCACCTAAATCACCACACCCACAGAACACCTGATTGCCAACAACCATTGGGACACCACCACCACACAGAGTATAAAATGAATCCCTCCCACTACCACAGTCCTTTGCATCACAGCATAGCTGCAAGCAAGAGCCACATTACCACGAACAGCAGACACACACAAACACACATACAACCTGCACACAAACACACACACCACACAAACCAACACACCACCATCCCTACACACCACACACCTGTACATCCCACCCCACCACACCAACACCTTGCACATCACACACCATGGCACCAAAGAAAAATCCAAAATTCACTGACAGTTAGTTGAAGGTCATGGTGGATGAAATTATCCGTGTGGAACCACATCTCTTCGGCAACCTAGTCTAGCAGACAACCTTGGCAACCAAAAACCACATGTGGGACAGGATAGTGACTAGAGTGAATGCGTCAGGGACCGTGCCACGCACAAAACACGAGATCCAGAGGCGGTGGCACGACCTCAAGGCAAGGGTGAAAGGCGTCAGGGTGAAAAACCACCTACGGGCACACCACACTGGCGGCAGCACTCCCCCGGAGCCCATACCATTTTCTGAATGGGAGGAGAAGGTGCTGGGCATACTGCACCCTGAGAGCCTGGAAGGAATCGAGGAGGGAGAAGAGGCTGGTAAGTACAAACCAATGACCACGATCACACTGCCATGGTCATCCATGCACAACTGCCAACACACATCTCCCTGGCCCCAATCCATGCATGTGGACCACACAGTCACCCAAATGTGAAGTCCTGGCCACAAATGCACCCACCATGGCCAAACACAAATGTTGCCTCCTACGTTCCCAAGCTTGCATGTTGTCAAAGCAGCCAGTACCACAACTCCCAACAGGCCCCCATGTCCACAGGGAGGGTGGCGGTGGGTGGGGGGGTGTGAGAGACCAGCACTACAACTCCCAACAGGCCCCCATGTCCACAGGGAGGGTGGGGGTGGGTGAGGGGCGTGAGAGACCAGCACTAAAACTCCCAACAGGCCCCCATGTCTACAGGGAGGGTGGCGGTGGGTGGGGGGTGTGAGAGAGGTTATTGATTTGTAATGTTGTTACCAAAAACATGTCATGTCCACACCATTGATCAGGATAATCTTGTCCCTCAGGTGATCGCAACTTGACTGGCGAAAGCAGCAACCGCCAGCACCAGTCGCCCCCCTCACAGCACAGACTCTCTGGGGACGAGCCCATTGCCAGTTCAGGCGCAGAGGACGATGCGGGGCCAAGCAGACTTCCAAGGCCATCAGGCTCCCAGGACATCACTGCTTCCACCACCTCAGCCTGTGTCACCACACCAACACCTGCCATTGTGAGCTGTGCAGCCACCACCACCACCACCACCACCATTCCTGCCTGTGCCACCCTGCCTGACCCATCAGCCGATGATGGACCATCAACATCCCAGGCAAGCAGGGAGAGTGGACATGAGAGGACACAGGTGAGGGCACAGCTCACAACCAGAAGTGCAGTTGTCCGGCGAGGTGGGGAAGGACACCCACCCCATCCTGGCGCCGAAACCCTGGAAGCCATCGCCCGAGTCAATGCCTCCTATGAGCGGTCGCAGGCACAGTCCGATCGGGCCCACCAAGACTCACAAGAGAGCAGTCATCTGTTGCGGTCTATTGATAGGCCAAATTGTGGACCTCATGGGCCAGCAAACTGCTCTGTGGAGGGACTGGCTATCCCGCGCCACACCACCACCCCCTCACCCTAGTGCCCAGCGGGACTGCTCCCCAACACCACCGCCACCCACACCTGAGCCCACGGACAGGGAGGTGGCCCCTGACCAACCTGCCCCCACAGCTGTCTCCGCTCTGGCTACAAGACGGAGGGGCCGTCCGAGGCTGGATGCAGATGAGAGCAGTGGTGTTGCTCCATCTACCCGCTCTAAGAGGGGGCACCAATGACTTCCATCTTGTCTGAGCCTGCCATTCACCCTGCAAACTATCCTGTCCCACAATGCCAACCATTGCCACACGTCTGTTGGACTAGCTGGACATCACACATTGTGGTGTCCCCACTGTGTTTTCATCTGCCATGACCTTCAACTCTCACTCCCCCACCAACACTTCTTTGTAAATATGCACCAACATCAATCCTCAACCTGTAAATAAACATCACGTAAACACTCAATGATGTATGGCCACCATGTTTTAATCACATGATTGTCTTAGAATGTAACGTTACCAGGTGCAGGGATCAATGTAGTTGAGAATCATGCCTCTGTGGGAGTGACCTAGGGATAATGAGAGAACAACAAACACAGGTCAGGAAAGAGATTCACACCCATCACAACACACTGTACTGCAACTTCCTACAAACCACACTCATCACCAATTAAGTGGATCACAGAACACACATCAGGGAGCATTGCATGTACACCATCTAACACACACATTTGCAAACAGAATATACCAGAACAGGCATCATAGACACACCACATCCACACTCCACCACCAAACATACATCACGCATTGTCTGGCTGCACAAGCGGTAGTTACTCACATTCAAGGGAAATAGCGATCAATTAGCTGACGCCTCTGGTCCACACCTTCTTCCTTACCACTATCCTCATCAGTCGACATGGGTGGGATGGGAGGCCGAGAAACCTGTTGGTCTTCAGGGTCCATGATCAGTTCAATGTTATTGCGCAAGGCCAGGTTGTGGAGCATGCAGCATGCAATCACGATTTTGCATACCTTGCCTGGTGAGTATGGCAGGGCCCTTCCGGTTTTGTCAAGGCAGCGAAACCTAGACTTCAGCAGTCCAAAAGTACGTTCTATCACTTGATGTGTCCTCCCATGGGCATCATTATAACGCAATTCACCAGGGGTAGTAGGATTCCTGATGGGGCTCAGCAGCCACGGCCGGTTTGGGTACGCAGAGTCGCCTAGGTGGGAGGATGACAGACACAAATTTCATTACCAGGATTTGTGGGAACACCATGCCACACATACAACACAATTGTCCTCACAACACACTGACAACACAATTGTCCTTTCAGCACACTCACCTACAAGCCACGCATGTTCTGGACGCAGATTAGCCATCAGTTGGGGGACAATGCTGCTCCGCATGATGTGGGAGTCATGGGCGGAACCGGGAAATCTGGCACACACATGCGAGATGATGTTGTCAGCCAGGCACACCACTTGCACATTGATCGAATGGTAGTGCTTCCGATTCCTATATACAGCTTCACGTGCCTGGGCTGGTATGAGACCAATATGTGTTCCATCAATGGAACCCACTACGTGTTGTAACTGGGCCAGGGCATAGAAGTCCCCTTTGGCTGCTGCCAACTGTGCCGGGCGTGGAAAATGGATGTAATCATCCTTGTAAAGCATCATAGCATTCAGAACATCCCGCAGTACCATGCTGAACATGGATTGTGACATCCCTCCTGCATGACCAACTGTGACTTGGAAAGTGCCAGTCGCAAAGAAATGAAGTGCTGCCATCATCTTTGCTGTGGATGTGAACGCTCCAGGATATGTCCTGGGTGGCAGCAGATGAGGTGACAATTGTGTGACAAGCTCCTGCAATCTCAGTCGGTCAAGCCGGTATTTGTGGATCACCTCCTCGTCAACCATGTCCTCCAGCACAGTGTATGGTCGATGCACATTTGGAGCCCTCCTGTGTGGGAGTAGATGGCAGCAGATGAAAATTACCAACAACGCATAGTTGTTCAACACTATCACATCTTGAGCAACACAATGCAAATAAGACATGTTGCAGACAGTGATGATATGTGTGACCGGAACAATATATAAGGCAATAGAGCTGACTACACACACAATGTACAACCACAAAGAACATCCTGTGGGCTAACATGTACAATGTAAATTGCACACATGTTCAAACATCTTGCAACAACACATGACTGAGTGCCCATATGCGGACAAGCGTCCACACAGACACACATGTACGTGCACAAACAACATGGAATTGGAACACACCCTCCTTGTCTTCATGCACACATGAACACACCTACAATGCCCCCTGAGCTGACATGCATTGTCACACAACAACAGACACGCATACACAGAATGCATGTACACACACATCATTGATACTTGCATACACAAACCACACACTCACAACAGCTAATGAATGTGTGTACACACCCTTGCGGTACTGTGTAGAAGTGTAGAAATGAAAACGTGTGTCCCCAAGACCAAGACGTCAACTCGTCGCCATGCACATCTGACACAACTTTGGCCCACATCACTAGCCTTTGTTAACCACTGGGAAGGTCTACAGTCTGAGCACACATGCAACAAATGGACATAAATGTCGCACGTGGACACGGTCCATAGACTACACATCAATATACTTCCAGCATTCCGGACATGTCCTGACACACACGTACAACTAAGAAGATTACATGTGTGCGTAGACATGCAGTGTGTGTACATACTCTATCTGGGGACGCCTTCCACCAACACAGAAGATGACGGATTACACAGCAATTAAGCATGACATATGGTGTATGGTCAATGACCTTCCCGGTTACACCCCGCAAAATGCATGTGCGCACCACCGCAACGGTGCATCATTTGAAATCAATCACTCACTGGCGCCGCAATGGCGGTGCACGCATTCCGCGGTGGCGGTGCAGGCCAACACATACATTTGATGATGCAATTTGAAATGGCAGTTGAGAAAACCCCTTACAGTGTCATTGCCTCACCCACCGCCAATCCAGGCCGGTCACCCAACGCCAGTCCAAGCCGGTCACCCACCGCCAGTCCAGGCCAGTCACCCACCGCCAGTCCAGGCCGGTCACCCACCGCCAGTCCCGGCAGGGCTACCACCGCCAGTCCCGGCTGGTCATCCACCGCCAGTCCAGGTCGGTCACCCACCGCCAGTCCCGGCCGGGCACACACCGCCAGTCCTGGCCGGGCACCCACCGCCAGTCCCGGCCGGTCACCCACCGCCAGTCTAGGCCGGTCACCCACCGCCAGTCCAGGCCGGTCACCCACCGCGGCGCTTTCGGATAGGAGATCGGTTTCAGGCTTGGATCGTGAGCTGCTACCATCGCCCTCAAGCTCGAGTTCGCATAGGTGGTCTACGCTCAGACTCTTTTGAGATCCAGCGTGGCACGAGGCAGGGGTGCCCTCTTTTGCCCCTCCTGTTTGCCCTATACATAGAGCCCCTTGCGCAAAAGATCCGCGACAATCCTGCCATCCAGGGTATGACCTTTGGTCGGGAACCTCATGTGATCGGCCTCTACGCCGACAATATCATAGCTGCTCTGGACCCCCCTGACTATTCGGTCCCCGCTTTCCTGGCAGAGGTGGAATTCTTCGGAGTTGTCTCCGGTTTCAAAATCAATAAGGGGAAATCCCTCATACTACCCTTGGGCAGAAACGACCAGACACAGACACCTCCACCTGCTTACGGGGGAGGATTATCATCGACCGCACGCCTCCCATACTTGGGTGTCACACTAACCTCATCCACGGAGTCTACACTGACTCTTAACTATGAAACCCTCTCCTCCCAAATTCAGTCCGATCTCGCGCACTGGTCCAAGCAGCCCCTCTCCCTGCTGGGACGTGTTGCGGCTGTGAAGATGTCAGCGCTGCCTAAAATTCTGTACATTTTCCAGACCCTTCCGGTGCTCCCTCCGGTTGGCACCATTGCGAACCTACAAGCTGCCTTTCATCATTTCATCTGGGAAGGCAAGCTTGAGCGCCTACATAAACGACTAGCGTATAGAAATGCGGACGAGGGGGGTCTCGGGGTCCCCAATCTTTTACAATATTTCCAAGCTGCACAACTTAGATATCTGGTGGAATGGTTCAGGCCGGAATCCGAGAAACGCTGGTTATTTCAGGATAGAGCGATGGATCGGACATCCCTCTGGAAAATTCCGTTCCTTCCTCGACAGCACCGACCGCGCTACCTCCTACGATCCCCCATTACTCGCACTGTCATGCAGGTCTGGAATGCGGTTGCGGTCAAGAAAGGGCTCACTACCTTCCCCTCTCCACTTACCCCTATCCTGGACAACCCGGACTTCCCACCGGGCAACACTCCTCATGCATTTCCGCAATGGCGGGGCATCAGCTGCCTCTCCGCCGGCCACCTCTTCGACCTACAGGGCTTCCTCACCCTAGCGGACATAACCCGGAGCTATGACGTTGTCTCAACCCGCTTATTCCAGTACTTCCATCTTAGGCACTGGCTCACACATCCAGACATTGCCCCCCTAGCTGGTAGACCCATGACGACCTTTGAGAAATGGCTGGTGACGAAGGACTCGGATAGACACCTTATCACAGACCTCTACAAAACGCTTACATCCCCCGCTCCTTCAGGCAAGACAGCAGGCCAAAAACGATGGGAGGCAGAACTGGGGAGGGCCCTATCGCCCAAGGAATGGAGTTTTGTGTATTATAGAGCTTCTCACACCACCCGCAACACGGCAGGCAGAGAGGCGGCGATGAAGCTGGCCATGTACTGGCACCTCACCCCGGTCCGGCTCAATAAAGGTAACTCTACACGTAGCGCGCTATGTTGGAGGGGCTGCGGGGAAGGGGGCACCTTAACTCACCTCCTCTGGGAGTGCTGTGAAATCCAGGACTATTGGAAAGCAGTCCTAGACGACATTGATTCCACCTTTGATACTGAAATCCCTAGATTCCCAGCTTATACTCTTCTAGGCCTACCTAACGCACTCACTTTTCCCCTCAAATCTCCCAGAGGTCGCCAGATGGGGATCGCCATGCAGGCCGCAACTCAACACGTCCTGTCCCTCTGGGGTTCCAAAACTAGGCCCACTCACAAGGGTTGGCTGCATAAATTATGGTTCACCTTAGGGATGGAACGTATCCACGCTACGCTTACACACTCCACGGCTGCTTACCAGAAGGTATGGCTCCCACTGCTTTCCCTCCTGTCCAAAGAATTTAATGAGATCATATGCCCTAAATACCTTCGCTTATTGCGACCCACGGCGACCACACATGACTCCTCATGACCATCTGGGTGATTGCATCATCTACTACATGTATGTAGCTATACTTGTTTCCCATGTTTGGCACACTGGGTGGGGTGGGAATGGAAAGAGGGGTGGGGGATTGGATGGGAGTTTTGGTTATGGTTTTTGCTCCTACAATTTCATCGCTGCACTACAGGGGACATTTGCAGTCCAGGCACTACACCTTTGTTATGTCACTTTCAACTGGCCATCTATTTGCTTAGCAGAAACTGTGTACCTATCTGTTTTGCTTGTCTCTCATGCCTGATGTGCTTTCCTTGCATTGTAGTGACTATCGTTGCTCTTGAAATCAATAAAACAAATTTGAAATTAAAACACCACTAAGTGCCTTCCCCAGGATCAACAATGATTCTCTGTCTCTTTTAATAGAGAGGGTACCGTGAGATGCCTGTCCACCAAGGATCTTTGAGATGACACTCCCTGGGATAAAAAGCAAAGTTCTCCTGCTTCACAATCATCCCATGGAAGTAGGGCAAGTCACCACTAATTTCAAAGGGGGCCCATGTCACCCACTCCTGAAAAAACCCAGGGTAGACACGAACATTCAAAAAAACTTCAGCCAAATTTTGCACAGCCCATTCCAGGCAAAGGTGGTGTAACAGCACGTTTTAAGCTATCTGTCACAACATCTAGAGGACAACATCCTCCTACAATTTAATCTGGCGGGATTAAGGCCCACTATAGAGCAGAGTTGGACATGCTGTCTGTGCTGGACGAATAAGAGTGAGGGCCAAAAAGAAGAAGAAGCAAAGTGCCCTGATGCTGTTGGAACTATAAGCAGCATTTCACATGGACAATCATTACCAACTCTTGTCGCGGGTTACAGTACTTGGAATCAAGGGCATGGCCCTTGTGTGGCTTAAATCTTTTCCACTAGACAAATTTCTGATCTCTCTCTAGGAAGAACATTAATCACCAGAGTCATCATGATATTTTTATTGTTGCTGAAAATTGGTGGAGGCCAGGAAGGAGGCAGCAATCGTTTTCAAAACCATAATATACTTGCTAACATGATGCCTCCACCTAAAGTCAGCAGCCAGTGTGGTCACACTGGTTGCAGCGCCCTAGAGCTGGCCCTTCTCAAGGGTCCTGTGACGTCAGTGACTGTTGTTCTAGGGTGTGCTGCTTCATAGGCCTGCCCGCAAGACTGGAGTTGAACTTCAGTATAGATAGTGGTGGACAAGCCTTGAAGGTTAACCTACACTTGTTATGCTAGGGTCCACCTGCTGGTACGAAGACACAAGGACTTCTAAGGTGTTGTGAAGCCTTCAAAGATCTAGCATGTGATTGTGCTCTCGCCGGAGAGTGGTCTGGTGGACTCGTTATTAAGGCTGAACCAGGTTCCCAGTTCCAAATTCAGCAGCTCTGACCATAGTGCCACATCCTCTCCCCCACTGAACACCGTACTGCCCCACTGAGAAAAACTCCCACTGTCTTGAACTACAACCCAATTGTTGCCCGCTATAAGCACCTGGATGCGGCTCAATTAAAATTAAGCACTAGACAAGAGAAATATGCGGCCTACAAAAAATAAAGTAACAACAACCGGGAAAAAGCTAACACTTATAGGGAATGCAAAATTCCCCCGCTGTGTGCTCAGTGTCGGATAAAGTATTTGGTCAGAGGAGACTTTCGGGGCCTTCACTCAGGCCCGGAGCAGGATCCAATCGTCAGTATTAAGCCCCAGCCCATCAAGAATCCTCACCTCCTCTGCGTCGTGAAACTCAAGGACCGCTCGCAGCCAGCCCCCTCGTTCCGCAGTCAGAGTTCTCTTGTCAGGCTCAATCTACACGGACAGCTTCACACTTGCGTGTATCTGCACCTACTATCGTCCGGAGCCTCGGGCAGTGTCCCGGCCGCAGTCCACCAGTCCTCAGCCCCACAAGGCCCCGGAGCCGGATCCAGCCCACGCCTCTACTATGTCGCCGCGGGTCAACACAGCTCCAGTCAGCCCCTCAGCCGGCAGCCCTTGGTGTCAGCAGTCCGCTCCGTATCGATATACGGTCAGTGGTAACAGGTAAGGGGAGGATACTGAAGGATATTTCACGGTGGCTGGCGGAGCAGCACTACAGCGCTGCCATCTTGCCGCGCGCCAAGCCACGTCCCTGCTACTGCTGAACTTGGAACAAGAAATTAGATTTTTTTTTATTTTTGGCATGCCAGTTTACTGCTTTGTATGGAAAAAACCGAGCATGCAAGTGCAGCCAATGTAAGAGCAATACATGGGGCTGGGAGGGGCTGGGAGGGTGTGGGATGGCGCAGAGGGCAGTGAGGGTGGGAGGCAGGGGGCCATGTACTTATTTTTAGGTGTCGGCTAGCGTAGGCTGCGCTTGCGCAGTCTCGCTGGCGAGATTTTATGTTTTCTAGTAGTGGGGCTTGAACCCGCCCCTCTTCTCCATTGGCTGGCCTCCTAAATGCTGGCCAGCCATTGGCTAAGAGGTTTGTCTTTCCAATTAGGCCCCGTCTTTTTCGGATTTGGGGGTGTGTTGTTTAGGTTCTTTCACTCTGTGACGTCTCAAGTCATTAAAAAAAACAGGTCCCGCAGTCTGAAAAGGACGGGGCTTACAGACTCCTGCTGCTGTGTTGTGTCCTCTCCTGGTGTGCTTCGAACACTACACGCTGATGTGTGCGCATTGAGTAGTTAGGTTCACTTGGTGCCAATAAACAGCTCTTTGTGGGGGTATGTCCAAGACCAGTCCTGCACACCCAGAAGCTTTCACAGCAGCAGCATTCGGAGGCACAGAGCAGAGAAAACAAATCGCAAGTGGATAAAGGGCCTACGAGAAGGCAGGGAGTCACAGAGCCATACCCGGGCCCAGGGAACCACTCACAGCAGCGGCGGCACAGTATAGGGCGGGATGCAGAGCAGAAGAGACCATAGGACCGGAGGTCGGTAGCCGCGGGAGGGAAACAGGAGGTGACGCGTTAGTGACAAACGTACCGTCCGGCCGGCTCTCCGGTGGCGGAGCGCGCCACAGACGCTTCTGCATGGCTAAGCTAGAGTCCAGTAACACTAAGCCTGTTGTGGTGACGAGCCTAGTTACCTGCACTGTTCACATTTGCACGAGGGTAAGGTTTCTATTAGATGGTCTCACATACGGGACCTGGCTGTTTCACACCGGTAGGCTCAGTGGGCCTGGGACGTAGGTTTTCTCACACAACAGTAAGTCACTCAGTAAAAGGCCAGGATCTCAGCCCTCGCGTCGGTGAAGCCCGCCCACTGACGAATGGCGGGACGTGCAGCAGCTCTCTCGGGGTCCCACAGCCAATGGAAAACTGAAAGACGGTCCACTAGCCAATGCGAGGGACGATGCAGTCTTCGTGGCCCCATAGCCAATAAATAAACGATAGCAGCTGTGCTAACCAATCGTTGACCGCTGTGTACTTTCTGGAACCCTATAGCCAGTAACCAACTGACAGAAGTTCAACAGCCAATACGGTCACCCGCATTCTTGCAAGCAATCTCCTTTCACTACACTGTTCATAGTGCTAACAGAGTACGTTTCCTCTTAACTCATTGCCTTGGAGCACTTCGGTGTCCCAGCTCTGGCGCTGCGGTTCGCTTAATTACCGTAAGGGACAATAGCCGTCAGTAAGGGTGCCCTGGTGACCCAACTGGTTTTAATCTCAGCTAAGGACTGTGCAGGGAAACTGGACACAAGTGATCATGTTCTTTAATATGGGAAACCAGACTCAGCTAAACTTTCAAGATAGATGAATGGAAGTAGATGAATATTTTGGAGGGGTGGACTCATAATTGTTTGCCCAATTATAGAAATAATCTGGGATTTTACCCATTACTGGGAGTCTTGTGTCTAAACACTTACATAGACAGTCGATGACTTGACTGATTAATTGGCAGCGCTGCACATGACTGTGAGGAATTCGCTGACCCAGTATGATTTGGGCTGTGCCTACAGCATCATGGCTTGTCAAAAACATTTGTGGGGGGCAAATATCATACGTGAGAGGGCCTCTCACGTTTTCTCGTAGCACAAGCACCTCAAAACAGAAGCAATATCTGACGAAACATTTAGAGCACACGGCGCAACCTAGTGGCAGTTGCCTTTACTTCTCTCATGAATATATCACTAAAATTGGAAGCTGTCTTAACTTGTCTAATACTATACCACAAAAACACGTGAAGCCTACATTTGGATTAAATACCTAGACTGGACAGTAGCAGTGTGTGGCTGTGTAAAGTGCTGTGCCTGGGGCAAACAGCCCTGGCAGTCCCCTACCTCTCTTTGTAACAGCCCTGATATATATAGTAGAGATTAACAAAAACATGGCCCAAATAGAATTACTACAACATTTAACAGCAAGACTTCTCTCAGGGTTGGATCATGTTTCAAACACTCTTAGTACACTACACTTGTTGGCAAAAAACAGAAACATTAGTAAAGTCAATAAGTCTGGTATTGTTGGCTGCTAACATTTGTCTTTGCCAATTTTTGTGATTTTGTTTGTTGTAAATTTGTTTAAATGAAATACTACCTCTCACCCCTTCACACCCCCTCACCCTCACACCCTCACCCTCACACACCCTCACCCTCACAACCCCTCACCCACCCTCACTAACCCTCACACCGTCACTAACCCTCACACTCCCTCACCATCACCCCGGCGCTTCTGTGTGTGTGTTGCTGTGTGTGTGTGTGTGGCACTGTGTGTGTGTGTGTGTGACGCTCTGTGTGTGTGTGGCTGTGTGTCTATGTGTGTGTGTTGGGGGCTCTGTGTGTGTGTTGGGGGCTCTGTGTGTGTGTTGGGGGCTCTGTGTGTGTGTGGGGCTCTGTGTGTGTGTGGGCTGTGTGTGTGTGTGGGGCTGTGTGTGTGTGTGTGGGGGGGGGCTCTGTGTGTGTGTGTGTGGGGCTCAGTGTGTGTGTGTGTGGCTCTGTGTGTGTGTGTGTGGCTCTGTGTGAGTGTGGCTCTGTGTGAGTGAAATGTAAATGTAAATGTCAAGGTATTTGTAGAGCGCACTGTCACCAAGCGGTTTCCTGGCGCTATTACTCATACCGCTGTGGAACCCCTCCTGGCTTTCCCTGTGAAGTGTCCACTCCTGGGCACCCCCAGGGTGAAGCCAGGCATCCACAGCGCTGTTGGGGCCGGTGTGGAGGTTAAGCAAGCTATTGCCCAGAGTTGCAGCGTGGGACCCATGATTAGAATAGGCACCGAGGCGAGAAATCAGGTCCGAGGAATTATGAGCCCAAGACCCGCCGAGGCTGGAATTGAACCCTGGTCCCGGACCAGAACTCTGCATCAGGGTCTGCCGCTCTAACCATTGAGCCACACTCCTCCACAGTGTGGCTCTGTGTGTGTAGGGCTGTGTGTGTGTGTGGCTCTGTGTGTGGTTCTGTGTGTGTGTGTGGTTCTATTAATCAACTACTCACTCTCTACTAACTATTAATCACTGCTAATACTCTCTACTACTCTCTAATGCTTACCTAGTGCCATTGTAAATGACAATACCATATATTTATCGGTTTAAAAAACAATAAATGAAAAAAATGGCATTTGCAATGCCAATAGCTCTAACTTTAACAAAGACGAGACCATTGCATTGTAAATGCTTGTTTAGTTTGGGCCGTGAGGATTTGCAAGAGAATGGTGGGTGGCTGCGAGGCGACTATTTTTATTCCACTGTAAGTGGGCATGGAGGGGTTCATGCAGAGGGTGGTGCAGATGGGTGGCAGGATTCGAGATTGGCGGTGTGAGTTTTTTCAGAGGGTGGTGGGTGGCAGGAGGCCAGGTATTAATTTTTTAATTTTGGTTGGGGATATATGTCGAAGGTGGTGGGAATGGGTGGCACAAAGGCAGGTTTAAAAAAAAATGTATGTTATATGTGGCTCCTCCATCACTCACTCCTCTGCCTCTGCGTACATGCTGGAAACCGGAGCAGATGATTTGGATTGCCATATGCAACAATAGGTATTGTTTTGTATTGTAATTCCATGTATGTAGCGTGGGGCACTCGGATTCAGTTGTTCATGCAACTGGCTCTTATGGAGTTTTTGCTTTGGTTCATAAACCCATTGACTTTAGGGCTCTCCTGGATCCCATCGATCAACTTGTGGTAGTTAATGGGTCCATTAATAATCATACCATTCTGCTGATAAGAATTAGTGGACTTAAACAGACAGCCCGGGTTTCTACAACTCATTTCTATAGTTGTTACAATTTACTTGAGACATAGGCCAATGGTAGTGCTTTTAATATGGTTTGTGGTATACACTTGCCTAGGGCAGTACGAGAGTTAAACAAATGGCTAGGGCAGCTGTTCAGGTGTGGACTGCAAAAAGAACTTTTGATGGACAGAATGCAGAACAATGTCATACATTCACTCCAGTACTGAGATCTGGGCATAAATCCATCGTTTTTTTGCTCACCATGCCATTCCAGTTTGAACCCAGCCATATGCAAATGAGTCTTGACCCTGTGCCTCATGGGAACAGTCCATCCCGAACTGCCAAGCCTGGTCTTCCCTGGACTGGAAACAAGCATCCTAGGACCGGTTTTGGGGTTTAACCCCTCTTCAGCCAGGATAGCTGGGTGTGAGTGCTTGCTATGTTCAACACTCCATCCATCATCCCTTTGGTTTTGCTTTGTTCGCCCTAAGTTGGCAGGGTATGCCCAGACGTGAGCCCCTTGCTCACTTTGCCACTGGATTTAAGCTAGGCTGGCTGATGACGGCTGATTAGCCAGAAACTGGTCGAAGGATGCATGTTTCCGGTCCAGGGAAGACATGGCTTGGCAGTTCCGGCTGGACTGTTCCAAAGAGGCACAGGATCAGACTGATTTGCATATGGCCGTGTCTGAACTGGGGTGGTGGAGTGAGCTAAAGAATGATGATGGATTAAACCCAGATCAGTTGACTGGGGATGAGTGCTTGCTATGTTCAACACTCCATCCATCATCCCTTTGGTTTTGCTTTGTTCGCCCTAAGTTGGCAGGGTATGCCCAGTCGTGGGCCCCTTGCTCACTTTTCCACTGGATTCAAGCTAGCCTGGCTGATGACGGCTGATTAGCCAGAAACAGGTCCCAGGATGATTCTTTCCGGTCCAGGGAAGACATGGCTTGGCAGTTCAGGCTGGACTGCTCCCAAGGGGCACAGGGTCAGACTGACTTGCATATGGCCATGTCTGAACTGGGGTAGTGGAGTGAGCTAAAGAATAATGATGGATTAAACCCAGATCAGTTGACTGGGGGTGAGTGCTTGCTATGTTCAACACTCCGTCCATCATCCCTTTGGTTTTGCTTTATTTGCCCTAAGTTGGCAGGGTATACCCAGACGTGGGCCCCTTGCTCACTTTGCCGCTGGATTTAAGCTAGCCTGGCTGATGATGGCTGATTATCCAGAAACCGGTTCCAGGATGCTTCTTCCCGGTCCAGGGAAGACATGGCTTGGCAGTTTGGGCTGGACTGTTTCCAAGAGGCACAGGGTCAGACTGATTTGCATATGGCCATGTCTGAACTGGGGTGGCTGAGTGAGCTAAAGAATGATGAAGGATTAAACCCAGATCAGTTGACTGGGGGTGAGTCTTTGCTATGTTCAACACTCCGTCCATCATCCCTTTGGTTTTGCTTCATTCAGGTGTGGAAGACATTTTGTTCTAACACTGTGGCTGATACTTTCGACATGCTCATTCTAGTGTCCATGAGTACACATATTATAACACTTTTTGAACATCTGTGTCCTGGAGCAACAATTTTTTGTAGTTGCGTAGTGTGGACAGAAATGTAAAGGTTTGTTATTTCCTATTTTGCAAACTTTCAGACTCTAGACCAACGCTCTCTAAATATGAGCATATATGGGGCTTTAAAAACCTGAAAAGCCTAGAAATTCATGCTAGACGCATCGTTCGACCTGATATACTCATTTAAATTACCGGATGAAATTATAAGGCTTTATAAAAATGTACACTGTATCCTTAGACATGTCATTGTGTGGGGAAAATTTAAGGTGTACATTAGAGATCTATCTGTACCCTTGAAAATGGCATTCTTAAGGTGATAGGGAAGGACAGAGTGCAACATGGATTAGTTTAAGATGCCCCTGGGAACCACACAATTATTGTCAGAACAGGAGATTATGGAACAGAATGTCTTAGCCAGAAGAACAGGATAGATAGATAGATAGATAGATAGATAGATAGATAGATAGATAGATAGATAGATAGATAGATAGATAGATAGATAGATAGATAGATAGATAGATAGATAGATAGATAGATAGATAGATAGATAGATAGATAGATAGATAGATGGGACAAGGCAATAATGTGATTCAAGAGCAGTTTGAAATATGTGAAGGGCAAATAGCACACCAGAGTAGAATAGCAGATGGGCAATAAATGCGTTGTTATTCTATGTCTACTAGGTGTTTTACAGTCAGACACTCTGTATCTCAGGCGTGTTGAGACACAACCTCAGTGAGGCTGACCATGTAAGTGGATCAGGTGGAAGCTACAGCTTTGGCCTTCCAATAGTTCTTCAGGAGGTTGTTGCGGTTAGTGACACTCTTAACCCTGATAAGGCTCCTGGCCCAGATTGCCTGTTTTTTTAAATTATTTATGTAATGGTTTCTTAATGTGCTCAGGCAATAAGAGGGTGTGACGAAGTGACACGAGTTTCAAGGAAAGCAGTAGTCTCAGGATGAAAATGTGACGTTACATTGCGGTCTTCACACCGCGATACATTTACAACGCAGGCATTACAACGCAAGTCGTTACAACGACTTGCGCTGGATGGCGCTGGACTTAAATAGTATGATTTACTATTCAAACTCCAGCCATGTAACAGTAGTGAAGGTGTTGGAATAGTATATCATACTATTGCTCAGTGTATAGCGCTATCCAGCGCAAGTCGTTGCAATGCCTGCGTTGTAAACGTATTGCGGTGTAAAGACCGCAATGTAACGGATGTCTCCCCTTAGGATGCTTGATATTAGGGGATAAATGCTGGGAGGAAGAGGTGGGTTTTTGGATATTTTTGAAAAGATGTGGTTGGTGGGTCGTTGTGTAGACGCAATGGGAGAGAGTTCTTGGGGATAAGCTTCAATGGTGCCAAGTTCCCCAAGCGGTTTCAGTTTAGACTGGAGCAGTGCAAGATAAAGGAACAAGGCTGATATTTGGCCTCTGGATGGATGACATGGAGCGAACACCTTGGGGAGTGAGACGGGGGTTGTATTGGGTGGCAAATGGGGAAATTGCATCATGGTTGGACTTGTACACCAGGCCAAGCGCTAAAATTGATTGAGAAAGCAACAGGGTTGCAAGTTCCCATGCCCTTAAGACACAAATCATGGTTGTCCGGCAGCCAAAAAAGACTTCAAATACTGAGACCCATATTTTATTATATAAATAAATATAAAATCTTTATTCGGCTTATTCACAGTGGAAAAACCATAAAAGAAGCAAATAACATCATACATTACAAAAAATACAAATGTTGCATAATATTTCATATAAAATTCATTTCACGGTTAAAAAAGAGTTAATCAGAAATGTGCTGGGAACCGCTCAAAGTGGACTCGACGAGGATTTTTAAAGGTTCTTTCTGTGTTTCATGATACATTTTAAGAAACTACTAACAAAATAACAGACGTTTTCCGTTTCCAGCATTTGCAGTCTTAAGAGAGCGGGTCTGCATTGTCTCAACCCCCAAGATCTTAATATCGGTAGTAGCCAGATCTTTCTGTGGGCTTGATGGAATTTACAGAACAGAATCACATGGAGGTTAGACTGTGTTGATGAACCATCACATGGACAAGGGGGGAGTGTGGCATTCCAACAGTTTTGTGACGGAAAGGTGACCATTCTAAAGAAGGTGTTTAGCCTGAATCTTGTAATTAACATTCTTTCGTAGGTTGATGTTTGGAGTGCCAGGTACGGGTGAATGTCATAGGCTATTTGAATCATGTTTGCATGGATAACTGCCGTTTTTGATGAGTTGGATGCAAGTCTTAAGGATTCAGGATGTCTTAATGCTTTCTGTTTGAGGTCTTTTTTCGAGATGTCTGTTATGGATACCGGATCCAGGTAATAGTTCTCAGAGCCTAGATCATTAAAAAAGTTTCTAACATATAGGAGCCACTTTATTTTTGAGAAGTTGTCCAAGTTCATTGAGTCTGCTATGATGGATTGTGTCAGTGCATTTTTGTCTGATTTCCAAATGCGGCGCCACAACATCAGCTGTTCTATTTTAATTAGGTCCTCTATGTAAGGTATGCCTAGTTCTAGGTGCATTGCATAGGTTGAGGTGCCTTTGGGGGTGGCTAATAGGAATCTTAAAAAAGCGTTTTCTGCCTTCTGGATAGGGCTGGTGTCGGTGTAACCCCAGACTCCCGCACCATATGTTGCGATTGCCTGGCATTTGGCGTTGTAGATCTTTAGGAGCTCCACTGGTGGCCTTTTGCCTAATCTCTGGGAAAAGGATGTTAAGGCGGCAGTTGACCTCTTAAATAAGTGTGCCCTTGTGTTCACTGCTGGCTTCCAGCTAAGTTGGTCATCTATCATAACCCCCAAGTAAGGATATTGAGGAGTAGCTTCAAGCTTTTGGTTATTGAGCTGTATGGGTTTTATTCTTTTCTGACCACTACCAGCTGTCATTACGAACGTGTTCTTCACGTTCACCATTAGGTCAAGATTACCCATGAAGGTCGTGTATCTACTCACTGCTTTCTGGAGTTCGCGGGGTGTTCGTGCGAGGATCACAGCGTCATCCGCGTAGAGCAGGGCTGGGATCAGGCGGCGGTTTATGCGTGGGAGGTCCTGAGCCCCCCTCAACATCTCCCCCTCCAAACCATTGGTATAGAGCGAGAAGAGGAAGGGGGCCAGGACACATCCCTGCCTGACTCCACGCCCTACGCCAAACGGTGACGTCAGCTCTCCATTTACGCCAAAGCGCACTCTGGCCGTTGCCCCGGTATAGAGCTCTCTTAGGAAGTCCAAGAGGGGTAGATCTACTCCCATTTGGGCTAGGACCTTCCACAGCTTTGCGTGCGAGACGCAGTCAAAAGCTGCGGATAGGTCGACAAAGACCATATAGATCTTAGTTGGAATGGCCTGGGTATATTTGCCCATTATTAGGGTAAGGTTAAGGACCTGCTCTAGTGTGCCAAAGCCCTCGCGGAAGCCGAATTGGATATCAAAGATTATGCCCTGGTCCTCACTCCACTGCTGAAGACGCTCTAGAATCACTCTCCCCACTACTTTCCCGAGCGAATCCAGTAGTGAGATTGGCCGGTAGCATTTTACATCTTGGCGGTCCCCCTTTTTGAAGATGGGGACCATTATTGATTTGGTCCAAGAGGTTAGGATTCCCTCATTTGCGGCCGCTGTGCAGACTCTAGTTAGAATGGGGGCCCAGAGATCTAGGTTGCTTTTGAAGAAGTCCACTGGGACCCCGTCGGGTCCTGGTGCCTTGCCTGATTTACTGTTCTGCAGTGCCTCCAAGAGATCTGGGATGTCGAATGGAACCAGAATGGGATACTGGGCTTTTGGAGGTAGTGGGTCTGTTGGTGAGGTGTTTTTGAAGATCTCTGCAAAGTGAGAAACCCATGTGTTTTCGTCGATGGCGACTTCTATTTTTGGGGTACCTGTTTCAGTGAGATATGGAGTTCTGACTGTGCGCCAAAAAAGCTCGCTGTTTTTTGAGACTGCGCCTTTATGGAGGTCGTCCCATAGTTTTTGTTTAAGTTGGGCAGTTCTCAGCTTTCTTTCCCCTATATATTGACGCCTTAAAAGTTGAATCTGGGCTGCATCTCGCGGTTGTTATGGAGTGCAGATTTTAGTTTTGTTAGTGCAACTGTGCAATTATGGTTAAACCATTTTGGTTTTGTGGAATGGTTTGGTTTGGGTTTTGAGGTAAGAAGGTCCTTTATGGAATCTAAAATTTGTTTAAAGTTTATCAGGACTTCCTTGTAACTAGATGCAAGGTCCAGGCATTTTACGATATTTGGGTAGGTCCGAGTTATTAATTTTTTCGTTATATCTAACGGATTAATTTTTGCCCATTTGATTGTGAATCCGTTATGTTTACCGACCTGAATTTTATTCTGTGCGAGGGTGGTCGCTATCTCCAGTTTATGGAAGGAGTTGGATGGCATGGATATCTTAATTGTTACGGCTGAGTGGTCGCTGAAGGGATTAGCGATGACCCCAAAATCATTAACTTTGTTCCTTTGACTTGGAGAAAGGAGTATAAAATCTACTGTGGTTTGATGACCTCTGCCCACGTAAGTCGGAGTGAATTTGTTTGGGTCTGCTTCAAGATGGTTAGCAATATGCAGATCTAAGTCCGAAAGGACGGTGTTAATGGTATTTCCCAGTTTGTTATGTTCAAAGTGCGCTAATGGTACATCAAGTTCATCCATTATCCCACAACACAGTGGGTTGGTCGCTGTGCAGGGATGGAGATTGAAATCTCCACCCCAGATTAGGTGGGTTGCCTCTTTCCCAGATCTCCAATGGTGAACTTGTTTTAATTTATCATATAGGGTTGTGAGGAGAGTTATAAAATTTTCTTCCGGTAAGTTATTATATAGATTAGTCAAGATGATTATTTCTTTATTCACCAGGGTTAGTGAGAGGATTTGATGGTTAGCGTCCTGGGAGAGTGTAACCACTTTGTTAAGTGGTAGAGTGTTTGCAATATAGATTATTAACCCGCCTTTCGGTCTACCCATTAGGCTGGTTAATGCTGGAACGAAGTGGGTTTTATAACCTTGTAGATGTAATTCTTCTAGTGACCATGTCTCTTGGAGACAAATTATTTGATATGGATTTAGGAACTTCTGCGCGGATCCGTCCTCGATTTTATTTCGGAGGCCTGTGATGTTCCAATAAAGTACTGTGATTACAGAGGAATCATCATTTAATTCTTGTGTTGGAGTTATGCATTCCGTGTTTCTGGGATCTAAGGGGGTAATCAAGGACTGTGGTGAGGGGAATACATGGAGCTCATTAGGAGGGATTTCTGTTGGTGGTCAGTCGACCATTTCTAGGCCACTGTACCTGTTGTATAACGGGATGTTATGCCATGGGTCCCACCGGGATTGATCTCTGAATGGGGGCCATTGCGTGTGGGGTCTTCTATCGTCCCATCGTCCACCCTGGTGACGTTGTCTTACTGTGTGCCAGGAAAAATCTGGCTCGTATATGTTAGGGGGACCATGGTATCTAGAGTTTGGTAGGTCGTCCTGTCTGGGGAATGGAACGGACCAGGGAGGCTCCTGCTCCTGGATGAAGCCGTCCACTTGCCTAAAAGGATAGAAGAAGGAGAGTGACTTGATCTTAATACCTCCGTTTGAGGCGATATCTTCCCATGCGCAGACATAGTCCGCTATGCGTGGGTCCTCGAAAGTGATCGTTATACAATCCCCAGGGATGGTTTTTCTGGTGCTACCCACCCATGGTACCCTGGCTACGGATCTGATTCTTCCGCGCCAGGTAGATGGAATCGGGCGGTTAGTCTGAAGCCAGTGCTGGGCCTTATTTTTTAAGGACCAGACCAGTTCCGAAGTGAGATCAGTTAATTCAGGTACACCAGCCATAACCACCACGTACGGTGAGGCCTCAGGAGGGAAATCTGCTGGGAGTCTTGAGGGACCAGGATTCTTTGCAGTATTTCTCTTGGGCCTATCCGAAGGGGTTTTTGGTGGTGGGACTAGAGGGACTGAAGTTTTTGTTGTTGATTTATTTGCATTTTTGCCAGAATTTTTATTAGCAGAGGTGCTGGGTACAACCGGAATGGAGGCAGTTGTAGGTGCCGCACCTGGGGAGGTTAGTGTGATTATCTGTTGCGAGTTATTAATGGTACTCGGAGCAGCAGCGGTTTTTGGTGTTTTAGTCGCATTTGAGATGTTATTATTAACAGGCACATTTGGTGTGATTATACGGAGAGTCTTTTGTTGTGGGTTGGGCAAAGATGGATTAGCGTTAGCAGTATTAATAGTGGTTGATTTTTTAGTATTGGTTCCTCCTGTTTTTTGTGGGCATGATAGGAGAGTTGACTGTTGAGTTTTTAGGAGTTTTGAGATTTGTGACTCTAGGGTTGCTAGTCGCTGTTCTAAGGGTTGTAATGCCTGTTTAACTATGCTGGCTATGTTGGTAAGAGTTAGTTCCTGGGCCTCCTTAACACTCAAGTCCACTTGGGCTTGAGTGAGAGTCCACTTGGGCTTGAGTGAGAGAGTGAGGATCCAGGACTATCGGGATAGATGTTTCCTTCTCTGACTGATGGACTGACGCTAGGATCTCTATTTGGACCAACCTGTCATCTTGATTTTGTGGGATGCTAGGTGGCAGCGCCAGGCTTCTTGGTGTGATGGAGTTTGTGGGCGCCCTTTTCTTACTAATAGCTCCCTCCCTCCTACCCCTTTCTATTCTCTTGTCTGTGGAGGAAATTTGTGGAGATGTTGTCGGAAGTAGTTCCGGTGTTTTTTCTAGATCAAAGCTGAGCTGGGAGTCCGCAAGCTGGGATACTGATAAGTCTACTGTGTTTGGCAAACTGCGTCTCTCTCGGGTTGTTGCTACCTCAGCATTTGAAGCTCCTAGTGCTGGGGATCTGGCTTCCGCCAAGATACCTAATGAGGATCTTTTGGCGAATGCCAGGTCTAAGGAGACCCTTTCTTCCATCATTGAAATGCTTTGGTCTATGAAGGTATTAGCCTTCGTGAGAAAGTCGTCCATAGGGCCGAGCAGTTTACCCACTGAGCTAGGGGCTTTGGTTTTTGTTTTGGATCCTCTCGTTAGAACCATTATTAAACTTAGTTGACTGTGAGTCGGCGGAGGATAGTAGGGTAGAGAAATGGGATATGCCCTGATGGAAATGTCAGATGGGTGGCCCAGTCCAGTCTCTACCAGCCTCTAACGGCCTCGAACGGCCCGCTCTTTGCCCGGTCTTCGCCCCGGGCTGCGACCCGCGCGCGACCCGCGGCGCGTTAGAGGCTGACTGCTTTATGGGGAAGGTGAGAGGGCGTGGCCGCCGGGGGAAGAGGCGCCGGCTGCAAAGAGCGGAGGTTTCTGGGCCTCGCAGTCCCCCGGTAGGCTTTTCCAGGACACAGCCTAAGCACTACAACCTGGGCGGGTCGCGCTGAGAGCGAGGTGACTTACCGCCGATTGCAGTAACGCTCCCACCAGCCGACCTCTGCCACAGGGAATGCGATGTGTTGCGTGGACAAAAAGGGCGAATCCTCAGATCACAGATTGAGCAGGTCAGTGAGCGGCACCCGCGCAGCGGGTGTCGCGAAAAGTTATGTGGAGACAGGCCAGTTCAATGGGCGTGGCCGCCGGGGGAAGAGGCGCCGGCTGCAAAGAGCGGTGGTTTCTGGGCCTCGCAGTCCCCCGGTAGGCTTTTCCAGGACACAGCCTAAGCACTACAACCTGGGCGGGTCGCGCTGAGAGCGAGGTGACTTACCACCGATTGCAGTAACGCTCCCACCAGCCGACCTCTGCCACAGGGAATGCGATGTGTTGCGTGGACAAAAAGGGCGAATCCTCAGATCACAGATTGAGCAGGTCAGTGAGCGGCACCCGCGCAGCGGGTGTTGCGAAAAGTTATGTGGAGACAGGCCAGTTCAATGGGCGTGGCCGCCGGGGGAAGAGGCGCCGGCTGCAAAGAGCGGTGGTTTCTGGGCCTCGCAGTCCCCCGGTAGGCTTTTCCAGGACACAGCCTAAGCACTACAACCTGGGCGGGTCGCGCTGAGAGCGAGGTGACTTACCGCCGATTGCAGTAACGCTCCCACCAGCCGACCTCTGCCACAGGGAATGCGATGTGTTGCGTGGACAAAAAGGGCGAATCCTCAGATCACAGATTGAGCAGGTCAGTGAGCGGCACCCGCGCAGCGGGTGTCGCGAAAAGTTATGTGGAGACAGGCCAGTTCAATGGGCGTGGCCGCCGGGGGAAGAGGCGCCGGCTGCAAAGAGGGGTGGTTTCTGGGCCTCGCAGTCCCCCGGTAGGCTTTTCCAGGACACAGCCTAAGCACTACAACCTGGGCGGGTCGCGCTGAGAGCGAGGTGACTTACCGCCGATTGCAGTAACGCTCCCACCAGCCGACCTCTGCCACAGGGAATGCGATGTGTTGCGTGGACAAAAAGGGCGAATCCTCAGATCACAGATTGAGCAGGTCAGTGAGCGGCACCCGCGCAGCGGGTGTCGCGAAAAGTTATGTGGAGACAGGCCAGTTCAATGGGCGTGGCCGCCGGGGGAAGAGGCGCCGGCTGCAAAGAGCGGTGGTTTCTGGGCCTCGCAGTCCCCCGGTAGGCTTTTCCAGGACACAGCCTAAGCACTACAACCTGGGCGGGTCGCGCTGAGAGCGAGGTGACTTACCGCCGATTGCAGTAACGCTCCCACCAGCCGACCTCTGCCACAGGGAATGCGATGTGTTGCATGGACAAAAAGGGCGAATCCTCAGATCACAGATTGAGCAGGTCAGTGAGCGGCACCCCATATTTTATTCTTTCACTGCCAAAACCAGAGATTAAAGTACTAGAGATTGTGATTTTACTTGGGCCAAGCCCTATCTGATGAAAGACATTCACAGTGGTCAGCCAGGGTTGTACCATGGAGGTACACTGAAAGGAAAGAAATAATATAATCCTTGCACTCTACTTTGTATTTCTTTTGTAAGAACATGAAGAAAGGGTCATATCAGGTGCGTTATGGAATAGGTTTTATGTGGAATTAGACTTGAAATGATGGCTAGTTCGCCTTGAGGTCTTTCTAGTATAGAAGTTACATAACATCCTGGTGTGGGTACAATTTAGGCATCCATTAGAAAAATACAACATATGTCCATTGTTAGATCCTGTATCATTGACACAGTTTTCCCTGACTTTTTGCCTTCTAAACTCCTTTTTTTACTGTTTCTGCTGTCTTTGTTTTTGCTGGCTTTAGGAACCTGGACACTTTACCACTGCTGACCAGTGCTAAAGTGCATGTGGTCTTTACTTAAAAAATTGTAACATTGATTTATCCACAACTGGCATATTCAATTTACTTATACATTGTTAGTAAAGTGCACTGCATTCGCACAGGGCCTGTAAATCACATAATACTAGTGGGCTTGCAGCACGGATTGTGCCACACACTTAAGTAGCCCTTTACTCAGGCCTGCCAGTGCTTTACAGTGATGTGTTTTAAACTGCCATGTCAACCTTGCAAGTTAACCTACTTGCCAGGCCCAAACCATTCTTCTTAATACATATAGGTCACCCCTAAGGTAGTCCCTGGACAGCCCATAGGCAGGGTGCAGTATATTTAAATAGTAGGACATGTACTTTTAGGTTTTACATGTCCTTGTAGTGAAATACTCTTACATTTGTGTTTCACTGCTGCAAGGCCTATCTCATCCATTGGGTAACATTGGGATTGCCTTATTACAGCTTATAGGAGTCATTTCCAATTGGGAAGAGATGGGACCCCCAAATTTGGTGTATCTGAAATGGCAATTTAAAAAAACAACCTAAACACAAAGTAAGGGTAGGTGTGACTGAGTGGCCATCTGCATGCTGATGGGTTATCCTAAGCAGGGTGGGAGGTAGGAGCTGACACCAACACCTGAAATGGCTGTGTCTTGTCCCAACACAAAGGCTTGCATACCCCTCTGTAGTGAGTCTGGAGCCAGGGCAGGAAAGAAAGGGACTCTGTGCACGTCAAACCATCTCTTTAAAGTCTCCCCCACTTTGAAGGCCCATCTTTGTATAAGTACTGGACCTCTGACACCACCAAATCAGAACACTTCTGGCACTGAGGACATTCTACCAGGAAGAAGGACTGCTGAGCTGCTGGAGGCACTGCATCTTGACTGAACTGCTTTGCTGGTTGGCCTGTTACCTCTTGCCTGGGAGTAAGAGGGACTGGACCTGCATCTCTACATACCAGAACCAAAGTATCTCCAAGGGCTTGTTGGCTTGTCTCCTGTTTTTGAGGTCTCAGTGATACAACCAGCACCTGTACTCTCTGCTGTGACTCCTGCTCTGCCAAGTGGTGCCAATGCAGTCCTGGGCCTTTGGAAGTGTGTATCAAATGCTGCCACAAGAAAATCCATGCATTGACAACGTTGCACTGATCGGAATCGGTGCATTTACCTTGCCACTGACGCATCGCCGCTACTGCACCAACCGCGGGCACTGCATCGCCGATTGTGCAACGCATCGTGCCATGTTTATGATGCATCTCGAAAAAAGTGTGCGGCTCGCCGTCAACTCATTGCTTTGTGCTACTCACATGGCCTACAGCCCTGCAGTTCGACGGTGATGCATCGCCCCGATGTTCATCACACATTGAGTATCAACACATCTTCGATTTTGCGCAGCTTGGAAACCGCGCATCGCCTACATCTGCAGGCTTGACAGCGACGCATTGCCTCCTTTGCCCACACGCATTGCCCACGACATAGACACATCCAAAGTATTGTTCAGCAGGCCAAGGCTGGTCCCTTTATCCGACCCGCACTCCACCGCAGTCATCCTGAACTTTTGGATCTGCCCCGGTCAAGCGCAACCAGATAGCCCCAGTTGGGGCTATCTGTTTCTAAGCACAAAAACACATTTATTCTTTAAAAATTCATATCTTGACTTCTACTTATTGAATTTTTGTTATTTTGCTCTTGTTTTGTTGATAAAAATAGAAACGATTGTTCTAAACTGGTGTTGAGTCTTTTTGTGTTGTTTTCACTGTGTTACTGTTTAAAGTGTAGTGCAAATATTTTACACATTGCCTCTTAAGTTAAGACTGACTTTTCTGTGCCAAGCTACCAGAAGGTGAGCACGGATTAATTTAAAGTGTTTTACTGACGTTCCCTGACTAGGATTGTGGTTCCTGCTTGGACAGGGTGCATACCTCTGCCAAACAAAAACTAAATTTACAACATTTATGTTTCCAGTCTGTATCCATCATCACATTTTGGTTCGGTCACTATTGTGTTGAGTCTTTTGAAGTGCGCGTGTTTAATGTTTCCAAGGAGTAGTAGGCCCATGCCCGCTTTATGCAAAGTCATGGGTATCTCTTACACACCCTGTCTTTCTAGATGCATGAATGTCCTTCTGTTCAGAAGTGGCCGGCTGGGCTGCAAAATCCTCCTTATCAAGTGTGTCTCGTCTCACTGAGGTGTTTGCCAGGCAGGTCTTAAATCACCTGGGCCTTCCTCTTAGTTTTCACTGTCAGGGATGCTGGTCACCTCGCCTGACAGCCTAGCGATGGAAGGCAGTTACCTACTGTGGCCTAAGTGCCAATGGCTTTAATTACAAGGGTTGTATGACGTGATATCGCGGACATAGATATCACGTGCATTTACATTGCGGCTTTTAAATCGCAACAGCGATGACATCGGCAATTTAAACATCGCGCGTTGTTGCGCCACTAATGCGACCTTTTAATTGGATCGCGTGTTACATCGCCGACATTACATCGCGCAACATAACAACGCGATGTTCAATGCCTTCCTATTACATTTCAGCCATGATAGCCGGTATGCAGAAAGTACGGGAATCTGCTGGAATTATTTAATAACCAGGTGTTGAGCGGGACAAGTAGATTCCGAGGAGTTCTGCATAAAACTACTTACAATCAAAGTGTGAGATTTATGACACAGATGTGTTTGATAAGATTGTACAAATGAAGAGGATTTTTTGTTGCCAGGACCGAGATCGATTGAATTGAAATATTGGTCAATCATTATAAAGTAAGTTATGTTTTATTTTCTTTGTTTCCAAAAGTACAGCTTGGGCCTATAATTAGAGGCGTGAATTTAGTAAGACAGTGTTTGAATTTCACTGAGGTTTCATCTCTTTTAGGTAATCTAATATGTTCATAATTTAACTAGTTTTGTCTGTCTGGGCCGCCCCGACCTTTTGAGTCCACCGGGCATTTCCCCAGTGTCATCGGGCTGCATGCTTTGGAGGCTGATTTGAAGGCCCATGGTCGCCCCTAAGACGTTTAGGACTTTCCGCGGCTCTTCGAAGTTAACCGTCGCTGGCACAGGGAGGCTTCAAGTGAGAGAGAGAGAAAGGGAGGGTGGGTGGGAGGAAGAAGGCAGAAAGAAAGCGATCAGAGTTTGAGGAGTGAGTGAGAGAAGTGAAGGAGAGTGAGAGAGAGTGGATGATAGGATAGAGAGAGATACCACGAAGAGGGGTGTTTAAGGTGAGTATTTTTGGCAGAGGTGCATTTAGTTTCCCAGTCCAGCCTTGTTGGCCGGTTTCTTTGATTAATGAAGTGCTGAGTGCATATGAAACACAGCCAGGCCCACTAAGTATGAACTGATAAGGTATGAGTTGATTTCCATCCTGGGAGGATGGGTTTGACAACAAAACTACAAAATGGCCCAAGATTGCAGTATAGTTTTTCTCAAGTTTATGCAAATGAGTGAATGTGTGGACTCGTAAGCATATTGCAGTGGGATAGCTCAAGCCTTATAGAGTGAGCAAGTTGACAGTCATAAAACATGTGTAAGAGATCACCACCCTGCTTTCGTTTTGTCCAACGCAAAAATGTGGCTAAATGCCAAGTTTGTTGCACCTATAGGGCGCCTGCTTTGTGGATAATGAAGAAGCTTGTTTGTCCCAGCGACAGGATTCTTTCCTTTTCGTTTTTTTAACGCTCCAATGTATCCCTAAGTTGCACCAAACTTAACTACGTTTCAGAGGGTGTTAAGTCCTATTATCATTGCTGTAGGCATCGTAGCATTAGCAGGTACACTGTTACTATACTACAAAGTGTAGTGTGCAGCATGAATTGACAATCTGCTTCACAATTCCTCCATAGGTCAAAGAGCATGTCAGTCTGCAGTTCATCATACTGCAGTCCAGGTTAGTGTAATCCATGTGGCAACCTATGTAAAGTATTCACTGAAGATGTTTATCTTCCTAAGCGCATGCCTCTTTGTGTTTGTGGACATTAAATTCTGTTTCCCAGCTTTGCATCAAAGAGTCAGCTGAGACTTGTGATACCATAAAAGGGTAGTGCAAAAATACGATACTAGCTCACACCTCTTGAGAATGCTGACTAATAGAAAAAATCTATGCATGGTGACGTGCCTCACACACACTAGCCGCCTTGAGGCTAGAAACATGGTCCAGTAAGGAAGCGCAGCAAGCAGTAATGGTTCTTGATGCTAGTTATCTTGTATTTCTCACAATGCATGTTGTATGGCCATGCGCGCACGCTCACACCCCATTTGCCTGCTTCCCTTCCTTGTCCCCATCTGCGAGGCTGAGCATTCATCATCCATCCATTCATCCATCTGACCATTCATCCATCCATCCAGACATCCATCCATCCATCCAGACAGCCATCCATTAATCCATCCGCCATCCATTCATCCAAGCATCCACCCACCCACCCACTCACCACACACACATCCGTCCACCCAGCACCCATAAATGCACCAATCCATACATGAATCCATCCATCCATCCAGACAGCCATCCATTAATCCATCCGCCATCCATGCATCCACCCACCCACTCACCAGAGACACATCCGTCCACCCAGCACCCATACATGCATCCATGCATCTATCCACCCATCCACCGACCCATCATCCGCCATCCACCCAAGCACCCATCCATCCATCCATCCATCCATCCATCTGCCATCCATTCATCCATGCATCCACCCACCCACTCACCACACCCACATCCATCCACCCAACCACCCATAAATATTGACACCTGAGCCATTAGTGATAGGCTTTGAATATTTGCAGTCTTACAAGGGAACAACTGTTGCATTGTTGAAAAAGCCTGTTTCCGTGACGTGATTAGGGAACAACTGTTGCATTTTGGAAAAAGCCCGTTTCCGTGATGTGATTATTTGCAGTCTTCAGTTTTTAGAAGTTGCATTTTGGGAAAAGCCCGTTTCCGTGACGTGATTATTTGCAGTCTTCAGTTTTTAGAAGGGAACAACTGTGCGTTGTATTGGCATGTGTTGAAAAAGCCCGTTTCCGTGACGTGATTATTTGCAGTCTTCAGTTTTTAGAAGGGAATAACTGTGCGTTGTATTGGCATGTGAGAGTCAGCATTTTGCCATTAACATCGCATGCATTGTAATTGCATGCGATGTTAATGGCATCAACCGCAGTTAGTACTTTGTGGCAGGGCTGAGGTGCGTTGGCCGAGGGGGAGATCATACAGACAGGCTAAAGTAGTCTTACAGCATATGCGCGTGCGTGGTGAAATATGCATGCGCAGATTGTACGGGGAAGATCATCCAGATGGGAAGATCATAACTACAGTACACCGGCACAGAGCGAAGCATTGCAACTGACGTTCACGTTATACGTGAACATCGTAGGGTGTGGTCTTACTATTTGAGGTCACACCCGGTTTCCAGAAGGTGCTTAGCCTTCGTGCTGCCTTCGTGAGAGAACCTACGTCGAGGGTTCCTTACCTGAAACAACTGCGAAGTTCCGGATTTTCTTGCAGTTTTCTGCTTCCTGAAGTCTTTCAAGATTCCTCAGAGATCACGGTACCTGCAAACAGAAGGACAAAAAGAAAGTTAAGTACAATGCTTTGTCAATAGGCGCCCATTGCAAGACAGATTAGTTCTATTGATATTCTAAGGACAATTTTTTGACATTTTTTTCAATGAAAAGGAAAGGAACAATTTAAAGGGAATCTTTTGAATTCTTTTGGGCATTTGTAACACCCTTTGAAGAACTCTAAACTTTGTTAAGCTATCGAAGCATTTATATGTTATTTTGCATATACTGTGTTGTTGGGATATTTCTCTCTACAATTTTTGTTTGAGAGAAAAATAATTGTTCTGAGAGAAGATTGGAGAGTCTAAAAAAGTAAGCTACAGGTTGAATGTTTTATAGAAGAGAAGTGTAGTCTTTAGGATTGTGCAAAATAACTTATATTTTGATGTCTGTATTTTTTCTCCCAAAGATGATGTCTCTTCTGGAGAAAAACCTCAACTAGGTCTATCCTTCTACACATCCCACGATTACAAAACGGAACAGCACAAAGACATACTGGGACCTTTAACACACCAGCTCCAGATCGCAGGTAGGAACTTGCGTACAAGGGGAAATTAGTTAGAAAGTAAAAGGTTAATTTGCAGAGTCTAGACCAAGTACTTACGTGACGTTTACCTTGTTGCCTCGCAGGTTGACAACAAGAGCCAACCCAACATCCAGTATCCGGCCCTCCTCCCTGATCCCTATTTTTTAACTTAAGTGGCTCTTCAAATCACTGGTTAATGCATAGGGGACTGGGAAGTTGGTCCATTGCGTCTCTGCGAACCACACTATGCACAAGATAAGGTAAGAATGCATAGTGACCCTTTGACAGAGAGATTCAGCTCACATTATTTCTCTTATTGAGGGAAAAGCTTTTTGTAGAGACACTCAATGTTTAGTCACACTGGACATTGAGTCTCTCTACACCAACATCCCCCAGGAGGATTCGGTAGAGGTAATCCATGGTGTCCTTAAGAATCAGGAGATAAGTTGTGCAAATAAAGATTTTATTGTTAAGTGTGTCAGAATGATTTTGAAAAATAACATATTTTTGTTTAAAGATGAATTGTTCAAGCAGAAGAAAGGGACCTGCATGGGGGCCAGCTCTGCCCCAAGTTTAGCGTGCATCTATGTGGGGCAATTCGAGACTAAACATATCTATAACGAAGTAGCCCCGTTTTTTGAAAAAGTAGCGGGCTGGTACCGCTACATAGAAGACATCTTTTTTTTTTGGGAAGTAGACACAGAACAACTGGAAGACTTCCTGAGTTGGTTAAACCTGGTTGACCCCAACTTAAAGTTTACGTCACACCACAGTAGAACAAAAGTAGACGTTTTAGATATATCAATTAAAGAGGTGAATGGACTCTTAGAGGTAGAGTTGTTTACAAAGCCTATGGCGAAAAACACTTTTCTTCATTTTTCAAGTTTTCATCCCAAGTCACAAAGAGAGTTTATTCCCTTCAGCCAATTTCTCCGGTTACAGAGAAATTGCTGAGACCTCAATGATTTTTATAAACATGCTGAAATTCTAAAGGGGAAGCTCAATGACAGAGGGTACCCTAAGAAATGAATCTCTCACTCGTTCAAAAGAGCCAGGTTTTTTGATAGAGAGGCCATGATCAATAAGCCTGTGCAGGAACAGACAACTTTGGGGGGAAAAAAGTATGTTTTTGTCAGTAAATTCTCTAATTTGAGTAATCAGATCAAGAATGTAGTCAACAGAAACTGCCATATACTGAATCATGTGGAGGAACATAAATTAGATAAACCTCTCTATGCTTTTAAGAAAAATAAGAACCTAAGAGATGTGTTAGTAGAGGGGGCGTGGCCAAGCCACCGATGATGGCAGATTGCTTCCCCTGAGGCTCCGGCTGCCAGCCCGCTTCATCCGTCGCCCATGTGACCCCCTCGTGTCCCACAGAAACAACAGGGGCATGCCTCTAGACCGGAGCGCAGCCAGATCATCCCGGTGTGCCTCAAATCCCGGGATATAGCCTGAAGCGCACCCGGAGCGCCCTGTGAGCAGCTCCCGAGCACGGCCATTTAAGATGGCGGCCCCCTGCTAAGACGGCAAAACCCGCAACGGACTGAAGGCGGAAAGACACTGGCAGACTGTGGCAGGCGCGGCACGGCCGGCATGCCCGCGGAGCCCCAGGTGAGGAGGCGCTGTCCCCGGCCCGGCGGCCAGGCATCGGCTGCGATCTGGCAGGCGGAGGGGAGGGGCTCAGGGAGGCCGCGACCGCGGCAGGGAGCCCACCCCAGCCGGGTCTCCTCTCTACCGCTGGGGCCCTGTGTGACGCACGCAACGCTGGAAGAAAGCCCACCAGACTGCCACACGAGGGGAACGGCCCGCACCGCCTGATCTGCGGACCCCTGGAAAGACCTGAATTGCCTGCGCTGCGCTGTGGGCCGGCTGGGTGAGAGGGAGGCCTCGCCGCGTGGAACCCGGGGTGGCCGACATCGGTCTGGACCGCTCCTGAGACTGGGTGCACTGACAACATCGGGAGCGCCGCCGGCCCTACCAGGATACCACCCCGATCTCTCATCAGGGACAGCAGAATCTACAGGTCCATTACGCGACCGGCGCCCAGACTGCGTGGCGGGCCTGTCCTCATCCCCCCAGCCGATGATTCAGGGAGCACGGAGGGGTGGAGACAGCCGCGACGACTAGCAGTAGGCCTCTTTAGGCCGCGCTGCCCCGGTGGCCAGTCTACAGAAAGTTCAGAGGAAGACGTGAACCCCCCCCTGCGGGGCGACCGCAGAACAGGAGTCGCTCTGGCCAGCGAGACTATCATCCGCTGCACCCTATTGTTGGCGCCATTGTGACCAGGGGTGAGACCCCCTAGGACTAACTACCCTCAAGGTACGGGGTGGAGGCTGTGACACCGCCATTCTGCCCTACTCCTGACCCCCCCCCCCCAAGTTCAGAAACTACCACCCCCCACTGAGGCGAGGCCCCGCTTTGCCACCGCGAACCAGCCTGGCCCCAGACGTCAGTGCCCGGTGCGGCACCTTGGTGAGCAGTTGTGGACGTTGGACCCCGCTTAAAGGCCGCCGGCCACGAGGGCTTACGCAAGGGATCCTGGGCCCCCCGTCATGGGTCGCCAACGGGCGCAGGGGACCACCCACACGGCGGACTCGCAGAAGATGACGCCTCAGCCACCAGTACCGACCGGATCAAGGAAGGAACCCACCAGAGAAGACTCCATGTCCAGAAAATTGGATCAAGTCCTCGCTGCCATAGAGCACTCCAGAGTGGCGATGGAAAACAAATTTGATACTTTGGCCACGGATCTCAACATTCTCCGGAACGATCACTGGAAGCTCACAGATAAAGTCACTCAGAGTGAGAAAACGGTACAGGCAATAGAACCGCAAGTACAGCAACACCATCTCGCTATCAAAGAACTGCAGTCCCGAATCAAGGCTCTAGAATATAAAACGGACGAAATTGGAGGGACGCTCCCGGAGGAGCAACATTCGCGTTATGAATCTACCAGAAGGAGCGACCCAATTAAATACATTACGACCTGGGTTACAACTTTTACACCTACCAAAGATCTGACTCCTTACTTCTCCACTGAACGAGCACACCGGGTTCCTGCACAAAGACCCAAGCCTGGCCTGCCCCCGCGACCGTTCCTGATGAAGCTCCTGCACTTCCAGGACAGAGACATTATCCTTCGAGCAGCCAGAGAACAAGGACGACTGCAGGTGGAGGACAAGCAGGTGATGCTCTTCCCCGACTATTCCCGAGCGGTGCAACAACAGAGGGCCACCTTCCAGGTGGTAAAACGCACACTCCGCCAGAAGAAAATTCAATACGCCCTCCTGTTCCCGGCCAAACTCAAGGTCATCCACGAGGGCACTACACACTTCTTTTTGGACCCGAAGGAGGCAGCCCCCTGGGTGGAACAGCATGCACCCCAACGCCCGAACACAGCGGACACGCAAACTGATCAACCACCACGAAGATCCAGACGGCAGGGCCGTAAAGTCACCCACACGCAGCTCAGTGTCAAGTCAATTCCAACTGGAACTGGCTCTCCGGACCTCACGCAGATCATAACGGAGCGCAGGAAGGCGATTCAGGCGGTGGCTGCCCTTGACCCCCCGGGGGGGGGTTCGGACGTGGAAGGAGGCCCCCACCTGTTCAGCTCTGAGGACGAGGGCAGCGATGCACCTGTCTCCCGGGAGGGCTCCGTGTTGCCCCCGATAGTAACGCCCCAAACAGCAGACACGCTCATATAGCAGCCACATGCAGACCCGGACTGTCCAACGCACATGGCTGACTCCGAGACGAACGGCCAGGTTCACGTGTCACCACTCGGACGTCCGCCTGCAGAATGGTGACAGCTGATGGGACTCACCATGGGGTCCATGGGGTCCGCACTGTATTGCATGGTTCCCTATTAATGCTACAGCACCGGAACGCCTGTGCTACCCGCGGGTACATTCCTGGAGCCCATCTGATTCGATGGCGGAGCCGCCAGCCGCCGGGGAGATACCCAGCCACCACCCGCGATATCGAACTAAAGAACACGAATGATGCACAGTTTGGACGTATTGCCCCAAGCAATAGGTCCCCCAAGTTGGGGCTGTTCCCCAGAGTTACGGTTTGTCCCCCTTTATGTTTTTCATCCCTTAGCTATTCGGAGGCGGGCGGGAGGGAAAAGACATGATTACAGCAGATACCCCTATCTTGTCGGGGCGGGGGGAACCGAGAGGGTGGGTCGATCATGCGACAACGGACACTCAGGGAGAATCACGAACTGCCTATGTAAAGAATGGCTCCTAAAACACCGAACACAGACGTAAAATTTGTCACCTTGAATGTCAGGGGTATGCACACGGCCACTAAGAGATACTCGGTATACGCCTACATTAAACGACATCAGGCGAAGGTGGCCCTCCTACAAGAGACACACCTGACAGCCCCAGAGGTAGGCCGCTTTCATAGAAAATGGCGGGGCATAGTGTGCGCCACAACATACGCGGCCTTCGCCAGAGGCACATTAATATGGATCAGGCCTGGTGTACCATTTAAAGAACAAAACCGCGCAGCCGAGTCAGGCGCTGCAGCGGGTCGCAGGTGAATCACCGGGACACCAGGGCCACGCCCATTGGAACAGGCCACCCCCCCCTATTTCCGTCATTTAAGGATGTGCTGGTTTCGGAGGCGCAGCGGACGGGCGCAGCGGGCGCGCCGGCGGGGCGCCGAAGGCGCGCCAAAGGCAAGCCCGTCTGCGCCCGTCCGCGACCAGCCGGGACCAGGGGCCACAAACCCTGGCTCCCACTCTATCCAGAGCAGGACATACAGCTCGGCGGCCATACATAGCATAGGTCGCAGAGCCACTGCCCAGTGCACCCATATCTATGCTCCTACAGAGCTCCCCGCCCGCTGTCCGGCCTGCAAACACTCCTTCCGCAACACCTCCCCGTCGGCCTCGGCACAAACTTACCGCATGTATGCGCTAAACTGCCGCTCATTACCCAAACATAGCACACAGATTGCCATGCTGCTCGAGGAGCAAAAGCCAGACGCGGTTTTCCTGACAGAAACGTGGCTCACTGCTCAATCTGAGCCAGACGTGGTTTTAGCCTTACCCATAGGTTACCACATCTTCAGACTGGACAGACAGGAAGGGAGAGGCGGAGGTCTGGCGATCATATCGAAGAACCAGTACCAATGCCGTACCACAGCAGAAACTATCCCTGAGTGCGAGAGTGTAGCATTCCGCATAGAGTTTAACGCAAATAGCTCTTTCTCCGGCACCTTGATTTACCGCCCCTCCGAGCCAGCAAAAGTGTTCCATAGGTCTCTTCCAGAGATTATAGCGGAAAGAATTCTATCTTCTGCCAACCACACGGTCCTAGGGGACCTTAATTTCCACTTCAATTCCCCCTCAGACCACATTGCTAAGGAGCTAATAGATGACCTCGGAGCTCTTCAATTGTCCCAGCTGGTGTCAGCCCCGACCCATGAAAAGGGCAATTTACTTGACCCTATATTTAGCAACTGCCCCGATTTGACTGTTGACCAACCCATCCCCCTCCCATGGTCGGACCATTTTTTGGTCCCGTTCACCTGGGTTACACACAAAGCCCCCCAGTTACCTCCCCAAGTCACCACTAGGAGGAACTGGACAAAGCTCCCCTTGGAGCCCTGGTTGCATAACCTGGACTCCACCCGTCCGCCACCCTGCCTAGACCCCAATGTGGCAAACGGAAACTATGTAGGTTGGATCACGCACTCGCTAGACTCGATCCTCCCTCTTCGCAGATCCTCCTCAAAGAAAATGCAGAAATCAGCTCCCTGGTTCTCCGACTCCCTAAGAGAGCTAAAACGCCTTTGCAGGCAACGAGAGAGAGCCTGGCGATTAGACTTCCTCCCAGATAAAAAGGCTTCCTACAAAGAGGCGATCAAAACCTACAGAGAAGGGATTAGGACGGCCCAGGCAACCTACTACTCTGATAAAATTCTTGAAGCAAAATCTAAGCCGAAAGAAATTTTCCATATAATAAAGCAATGTACCAGTGCCAACACTGCACCCCCGCCGAACAAAACCCAGGACCAATGTAATGAGCTTGCGGATTATTTCCACAATAAAGTTTTAAAAATCTACTCTACCTTCCCAACAGTAGCCACAAACCCGGATGCGACTGATCCACTCCCCCCTAGACCGCCTCTTCACCCAGAACAGCCTTCCCTTGAGCACTTCCTTCCTTTGGACCTCGACACCCTAGGCAAAATGGCACGCCAAGTCAAGTCGGGCTCTCCATGTGATCCCGCTCCTCCAGAAGTCCTGATGCAGGCAAGCAAAGCCACCCTGCCTGTAATCCTGGAACTCCTAAACTCGTCCATATCCGCATGCTCAGTCCCCACAGCTTGGAAGCAAGCCATGGTGCGGGCGCTGTTGAAGAAACCCAGCCTAGACCCCGATGATCACTCCAGCTACCGCCCAATCTCACTTCTCCCTTGGGCTAGCAAGGTGCTAGAGAAGTATATAAATGCCCAGCTGGTCCAGTTCCTAGAGAACCACTCTCTACTACACACATCCCAGACAGGCTTCAGACCAAAGCATGGCACTGAAACCGCCTTATTAGCAGTCACCGAAGAATCTCGAAGGGTACTGAATCAGGGAGGATCAGTGGCAGTGATCCTCCTTGATCTAAGTGCCGCCTTCGATACGGTCAGCTATACCACCTTGCTGGACCGTCTCTACGACATCGGAGTTTCAGGTGACGCATTAAGGTGGTTTGACTCCTTTCTGTCTGAGAGATCTTTTCAGATCTTCGACGGTGAGACAGTGTCATCCAGCAAACCTCTGAGCTGCGGAGTACCGCAGGGCTCCTCCCTGAGCCCTGTGTTGTTTAACGTGTACATGAGGCCGCTGGCGGGTGTCGTCGAACCGTACGGCATTAAAATCATGTCGTACGCCGACGACACTCAGCTAGTGGTTTCGCTGGCCACTGAGAACAACAGGCAATCCCCGGTAGATCTGCTAAAATGCTTAGAGGACGTTAAGGGCTGGATGACCAACTCCTCCCTAAAGCTAAATGGAGAAAAGACGGAGCTCATGCTCCTAGGCCCAGCCTCACCAGTGCCTTTCACCTCCTTGTGGCCCCGCGCACTGGGCCCTCCCCCCACCCCTAAGGAGAGTGTTAAGAGCCTAGGAGTGTGGCTGGACAACAAACTCTCCTTCTCCACCCAGGCCCCTGAGCTGTCCGCCACATGCTTTGGCCTACTCAGAACCCTGAGGAAGGTCCTCCCGCTTCTGCCTCTAGAGGCCAAAAAGGTGGCGGTACAAGGTCTCATCCAGTCCCGCCTGGACTCAAACAATGCCCTATACGTTGGGGCACCTGAGATGACCCTCTGGAAACTGCAGGTTGTACAAAACTGCGCAGCACGTACCCTGCTGCAGATCCCGCGAACCCAGTCAGCCAGACCTGCTCTGAAAAGTCTCCACTGGCTGCCAGTGAGGCAGAGAGTGGCATTTAAGGCTCTGTGCATGGCGCATCGCGCCTTCTGGAAAACGGGCCCAGCCATTAACAATAACCTTCTTATCCCCTACCACCCAAACAGGAACCTTCGGTCGACGGAGGCTTTCCTTGCTGTTGTTCCCAGAGTGAAGAGAGCCAGGTCTGGTGGTAGGTTGTTCTCTTTGAATACCGCCAAGCTCTGGAATGCTCTCCCCCTCTCACTCCGGTCCAACCCAAACCTGCTCTCATTCCGGAAAAACTTGAAGACACTACTGTTTGCCAAACCCTCTGTGCCCTAACTCCTCTTCTCCGTCACCTCTCTGCTTTAACTCAGCGCTTGGACGCCCACGGGCAGCAATCGCGCTCAATAAATATATTTTCATTCATTTCATTCGATTGACAAAGATGGGCGATATGTCATCATAACCGGCCTCCTAGATGGTCAACCGATGCTCTTGGGCTGGGTGTATGCCCCTAATATAGAACAAGACCACTACTGGGACAAACTGACCGCAGTGCTAGCCCGTCACACTGCGATACCCTGGCTCCTAGGTGGCAACTACAATTGTGTCTTAGATTTACATCTAGATAGGTCACACCCTCCTCCAATACACTCCCCAGCCCATAAACAAACAGAACGCTTCCGCACATGGGTAGACCACTGGGCGCTAACGGATGTCTGGGGGGCACAAAACCCAGACACCAGATTATACTTCTTCCACTCCATCCCCCATGACCTTTGGGTGAGGCTCGACAGGTTCATGTGTTCCGAAGCTCTCCTACCGAAAAAACAATGTACTGACTATCTAGGGCAGATAATATCGGACCACGACGCACACGTAGTGAACCTTAGATGGCGGCCGCCCCACCCCCCAGTCCTCACATGGAAACTTCCCTAGGAATGCCTCACGGATCAGGCCTTTCGACATATACACGGGGAATTTATCCGGGAACACTTTTCACACAATACAGGCTCCACCTCTTCCAGGGCAACAGAATGGGACGCATATACGGTTAGCGCCCGTGGACACTGTATCCAACAGATAGTGGGGGTGCGCCGAACACTGGAACGGGCACTACACAAAGCAGAGACCACGTTAGCGGACTTGTCACGGGGTACGGATCAGGGGAGGACCACGGCGGCACAGCTCTAGGCGGCAAAGCTTGCGCACGCAGAAGCATTATGAGACCTACGCATATACAATTTCCGCACGTATGCAACGCGAGCACACAGGGAAGGCGATGGGACAGGCGCATTACTGGCATGGGTGGTCAAGCAGGACACGACATTGCCGCCTATCACTGAACTGGAAGATGACACAGGGCGTCTCCAACATTCCCAACTAGACATTCTGCGCGTATTTTGCACCCACTAGGCAGCTGTGTACCGCAACCCACCACCAACGACACCCTGTGATCTAACACAATTTCTAGGCACCCTGGTCCTCCCCACTATCTCCCCAGCAGACAGGAAAGACCTAGACAGCAATATCACACCCTCCGACATAAAGCGTGCCATCGGATCTTAGGCAAGAAAGAAGACGCCGGGAATGGACGGGCTTCCGCTGGAATACTACAGTACATTTGCGGCTCCGATAGTACCTCACCTAGTGTCCACGTATGAGGAGGCCTTGTTCAGGGGTATACTACCTGCATCATTCCGCGAACCCGTGGTGGTGACCTTTCTAAAACCCCACAGGGACCCCACACTTCCGTCCTCTTATAGACCCATAACACTACTAAACACCGATTGTAAAATCTTGGGGAAGATCCTGGCCGACCGATAAAGCCCACTTCTCCCCACCCTAGTACACCCCGATCAATGCGGCTTCGTACCCAGGCGTAACACCTCTCATAATCTGCGGCGGCTCTTCCACATCCAAGATAGGGTGCAGGATAGATTCCCCCACGCAGCCTGCCTGATTTTCGATCTCGAGAAAGCGTTCGATACTCTGACATGGCCCCATTTGTTCGCGGTCCTCCAGAGGATAAATATTGGCCCCACTCTGACGGCGTACACGAAACTCTTGTACGAGGGACTCACCTCTCGGGTAAGGGTTGGCAAGCTCATCTCTGATCCGTTCCCGGTGGAGAAGGGGACATGGCAGGGGTGTCCACTCTCCCCCCTCCTCTTCGCACTGGCAATGGAACCCCTGACCATGCGGTTGCGACGCGAGGGGACGGCATGGGGCATTCCGCTCGCGGACACGATGCACTGCGTATCATTATACGCGGATGACCTGCTACTTTACGTCCATGATATTACAGCAGATCTCACCTCGATATGGACAGTCCTACAGGACTTCGAGGACACCTCTGGTCTCAGAGTTAACTGGGAAAAGTCGATGATCTACCCTCTCAGCCCCCACCTGGCACGCAAGATGTCAAGATGGACACACAGACCCTCAAATGGAATGAAGCGGCCCCCAGATACCTGGGAGTCCGGCTCTACCATTCCCCAACAGATCTCTACGAGGGTAACCACCTCAAAGTACTGGCTAGCCCACAATCGGCAGAGGGCTTCTGGAGGGCTTCTGGAAGACTCTACCCTTGGCCCCCATCGGCCGAGTGGCCATAGCAAAAATGATAATGGTGCCCAGACTGCTATATCACTTTGCCAATCTTCCCGTAATCCCACCCCGGTCCTTCTTCTGAGAACTTGATACTCTGCTCACAACGCTGATCTGGGGGAATGGGCGACAAAGGGTAGCACTGCGCACATTATACTTACCCACCACCTGCGGAGGCCTGGGAGCTCCGTCCTTCGAATCGTATTTCCTCGCGGCACAGCTTCAGTGGCTCTCCCACTGGACGGCGGAGAGGTGTGTAGGGGAAATGACCACGGAAGCCGGTAGGCTACCGCTTCCCGCCATTAGGAGAATGCTCCTACCCTGCACCAAACCAATGCGCACACACCCATTGCAGGTCTCCGTAGCTCGCAAGTGTATGATGCGAATCCATAGAATGTCAAAAGGGCGACCTCTCCACTCCCCACTGCTACCCTTAGTGGGTCTCCCTCGGGGAGGGAAACATATTATACCACTGGAGCCCTACGGACATGGACCGATCACGAGGTGACGGAAGTAGATGCGCTGTTCGACGAAGGGCAACTGAAAACGTATGAGCAGCTAGTTGACTGGTATGCCCTCCCGCCAGGACAATTTTTAATGCCTAGGCAACTCCTCAACAGCGCGCGCCAGTACTGGGACCTGCGGGACGGAGAACCCCCAACACACCCGGTACTCCACACGATACTCCGAATGGGAGCGGGAAGGCACCTAGTCACATGGCACTACAAAGCCATTAAAGAACTTGTTAATGTCCCCCTCGACAATCTGATGCAATCCTGGGAAGACGACGTGGGTAGGGTATTTCACAACACGGAGTGGACACGCGCACTGGAATACCCAAAAAAGGTGTCCCGGAATGCGCTGTTCAAAAACATACAGTTTAACATACTACATCGCCCATATCTCACACCAGACAAACTGCATCGGTATTATCCAGATACGCAATTCCAATGTCCCCGATGTCTGACAATAGAAGCAAATTTCCGGCACATGTTCTGGGACTGTCCCTCCTTACAGCAATACTGGACCAAGATACACCAAACACTCCGCACACTGGTTCACCTGCCGCGTACCGAAACGTGGGAGGTCTGAGCCCTGGGAATCTACAAAAGGAAAAAATCAGAAAAGCTGCAATGGTGATTCATATCCCTTGCTCTCCTCTTGGCAAAGAGAGCCATATCGATGCACTGGAAAGCCCCTTCAGGCCCCCAGAGGCAGCCTGGGTGGGAGCGGTCAACAAATGGGGGGAGGCAGAAGAAGACATTCTGAGGGAGGAAGAAGTGAAGGGCACACACAAACATCCAATATCCCTCGAATGGGCGCAGTTGCTGATACAATTTAAACAAGAGACAACAGTTGATGAGGTGCCAGGGCTCTCCCCGCCACAACCCCGCAGTCCCTCCCAAGGTCCCGGCTCGCTAGACCAGGCATTAAGAGAATGAAATCCCCGTCAGGAGAACATAATGAGATGGGCGACCAACCCCACTGGGTATAGTATTTACTTTTGCGGCAGATTGCTCCCCTTCCCCCCACAACCCCCCGCGACCCTCACCCCTCGAGCCCATAGTCGCTACCTCCCCAGCCCACCATAGCCACTCGCCCCGCCCGCCCTCCGCGCTCCCCCCCTCCTCTTGTTTCTGGAAGAAGTTTCTTCCCATTGTTACTAGTTTAGTTTAGTCGGCGGTTTGGATACCAACTCACGCTTCGTATGCTACTAACCAACTGCATTATAAGGGGTCATCTATGCAAACATGAGGGAGATGCTTACACCAGCCCCCACCATTACGTAGCCCACGGGACATGTCGCAGTATGCCGTGACACCGCACACTACGCTAACTTATCAACAATTCATAAGCAGTAATATGTAACCCCCTCGGGTGGAACAGAACTCACATGTTTAAGATGAATTATGTTTGTAGATATTATGTACTCACGTTATGTGCACAAACTGATCTATGATGAATATGTTGCCCCACATGGGGATTTGAAATGTAAAACCCTAATAAAAAGATTTAAACAAAAAAAAAGAGATGTGTTAGTACACACATATAGAAAGGAACCTCTAAATGCCCAGAGAACTATCACTAACATTGCTGCTATTGGTAATGTTAAGTATGACAAATGTAATGTGTGCACCCAGTATATACAAACTAATTAATCACAACGACTGTTGCATTAATTCCAAAACACTAAATAATTGCAGAAGCAAGAATGTGATTTATCTCCTACGTTGCCTACGTGGTAAGGGATACGTGGGAGAAACTGGGAGAGAACTATGAATGAGGTTACAAGAACATAGGTCAGCTATTAAAACAAACAAATGAAACGCCCCTTTAGTTACCCATGTTTTAGAACAGGGCCATGGTGAAAATGATTTCACATGGTTTATTCTAGAAAAGGTGGTAATTGGGAAGAGAGGTGGGAACCTTCAATGTGGACATTGATGGTGTATTCTCTGGTAACCACCTCATTGATGGCAGATCTGCCTTTCTTCTTCTCATCCCCTTTCTTAGCAGGAGCCATTTCGAACCAGAGTCAATGACAGAAAAAGAAGGACTGCTTTTCTATACTCCAACCAATTTTCCTGTGTTCACATAGATATCGTGGAGGTTAAATTACGTTAAAGATATCTTTTTCAATGGCTAGTCTATTGGAAGGGGGTGAGGGATTGGAGCTCCAGGATCTCTTCAGAGGAGATGGTGAGTGTAACATAGGCCGCCCTCCCTTTCCCCTATTATGGGGATGGCGTGCAAGGAAATCTACAAAATACAGAGTCTCCAGACTATAGTCAGGGAGAAGGTACACGTCTTTTTTTTATTGTAGACGTCAACAACAAAAAATGTAGCGAAACCATATAACTTGCTTCCATTTAATGGGTTATGATATTTATTGTCTAACTCCTCCTGAAGGAATGTCCCTTTGGTTTGTTCCCACTTCACTTGGGTTTTCCCTTGTATCTCATGGGTCTTCGGTTGCCGAGAGTGCTTGTGCAGGGGCCTCAGGAAACAACGAAAGAAAACACCAATGCCAACAAAAGAAAAGAAACAAACAGAAATACGGGTTGTGAGTGAGTTGATGTCTAATATTCATCAAAACAGGGCAACCTTCACCACACCTGTGTCTCTGGTGTTGTTAGAGCTGTATTGTTATGGTGTATTCCTCGTCCACTACTTGTGCTTTACAAAATATTTGAAGAGGGAGACTTGCCTGTAGCCACGACCCGCCTGGGACGTGGCAGGGGCTATACCGGTAGGTTCCTGTTGGGAAATCTGAGCGGAATCAGGGGCGCTTTTCTAGGGTGCGTAGTCATGAGGAGATAAATTAGCAGCTCCGGAGTCCTCATCTAGGCTGTACCTGTCTTCGGTTTCCTTCATCTGCTGCGTAGGTCCCTCCAGTGCCTGCTCTGTTTCATCCGGCGTCCAACATCCCTCGCTTGCCATCCAGGATTCTCGTCTTCTTTCCGGAGCCGTCACGTTGATATATTCTAAACATCTTAACAAGAGAGTCAAGCGAAAGAACCATCGTGAACTCACAAATCTCTTCCATGGTAAGACTTTTCCGTACTTCTTCTTGAAAGCGATCCACAGAGATGGTACAAATGATCTTAGATTCTGGGATTATAGGTTGAGGTTCCTCTGGGTGCTCACATTCTTCGGGATCCAGTTGTGAAAGTGCGTCTGCCTTTCCGTTCTTATTTCCAGGACGATATGTAATACCAAAATCAAAATCTGCAAAATAGAGAGACCAACGTAGTTGCCTAGGGGTCAAAGTCTTTGCAGTTTTCAAAATTTGTAGGTTCTTATGATCGGAAAATACTGTGACCGTGTGTTTAGAACCCAATAAATAGTGTCTCCAGTCCTCAAAGGCATCTTTAACTGCCAAGAGCTCTTTCTCTGCTATTGTGTAATTGATCTCCGCTGGACTCAACTTCCTTGAACGATAAGCTACAGGATGAAGCTGTCCAGTACCCGGAAGCCTTTGTGAAAGTACTCCTCCTATCGCCTGATCAGAAGCATCCGCTTCTACAAAAAATGGTTCAGAGGGATCCACATGCAACAAGATGGGGGCTGAGATACATTTTTTCTTGAGACTTGAGAAAGCTTGTTCTGCCTCTGGGGTCCATTGGAATTTCACTCCTTTCTTCAGTAATCCAGTGATTGGTACAATCAATTGAGAGAATCCTTGAATAAACCGCCTATAAAAATTTGCAAATCCAAGAAATTTCTGAATTTCCTTTACGTCCTTTGTAGAAGGCCAACTTTCTACTGCATGTACCTTTCCAGGGTCCATAGTGATGCATTGCGAAGATAAGACAAATCCCAGGAACTCTACTCTCGATGAACTGAACACAAACTTTTCTAGTTTGACGAACAAACGATGAGTACGCAGTCATTCTAACACTGCTCTGACATGTTCAGGATGATCTTGTGGATCAGAAGAATAGATGAGAATATCATCCAGATAGATAATGGCAATTTTGTCAATTGAATCTCCCATCACATCGTTAATGAAGTGTTGAAAAACTGCTGGAGCGTTACAGAGTCCGGAGGGCATAACCCTGTACTCCAATAATCCAAACTTCGTTCTAAATGCAGTCTTCCATTCGTGAACTTCCTTCATGCGAACCAAATGATAAGCTCCAAGCAAGTCCAATTTAGTGAATATCTTTGCTTCCTTGATTTGATCTAATAGGACCGAAATCAACGGAAGTGGGTAACGATTTTTGATTGTCACTTGGTTTAACGCTCTATAATCGATGCAGGAACGGAGATCACCTTCTTTCTTTGGAATGAAAAACAACGGAGATGACACTGGAGACAGGGAGGGTCTTATAAATCCATTAGCTAAATACTTATCCAGGTAATCTTTCAAATGCGTATTCTCTGATTCTGTCAGGGCGTATATCCTACTGCAAGGAAGCACCGCTCCTGGTTCCAAAATCATTGGTACAATCATACGAGCGATGTGGTGGTAAATGTTTGGCTTCTTGCTCACTGAAAACTTCTTCAAAGTCTTGATACTCCATTGGGATATCCATGGAATTAATGACTCCAATTGATTGTCCTCCAAAAGAGAGTAATGACGCTTGTGACGGTTCTACTTTCTAGTCTTCCAAATTATAGCAATGTTCAAAACAGTATTCAGATTGCATCTTCACCGTTCGATTCTCCCAATCTATGGTTGGATTATGTACTGCCAGCCAAGGTAGTCCTAAAATCAACTGGAATTGTGGGGCATCAATGAGATTAAATTGAAGGACTTCTCGATGACCATCGGCTTAAATTAATTCTAATGGTTCGATATGACTGGTGATAGGACCGGAGGATAAATTAGTTCCATCCACTGCGCGAACTGGCTCACTTCTCTCTTTTTTGATTGCCTGAATTCCTGTTCTTTGAGCATACTTTATGTCACAGAAATTCCCGGTGGCTCCTGAGTCTAACATGATGGCCACTCCGAAAATTTCTTGTTTTCCAAACTTCAAGGTCATATGTAAAATGACATGCGGCGTGAAGGTCTGTAGAGTATTAATGATTACGTGGGTATTGTGAGTCGTCTTTTCTTCTTTCGCCATCAGAGCGACCCCCTCTACTGATGGTTCAAGGCGTTTCCCTTCATCTGTGTCTTTGGACGTTTCTGGCATTCTTTGACAAAATGTCCTGACGCTCCACAATAGAGACACAATTTTTTCTGTCTGCGCTGTTCCTTTTCTTCTTTACTCAAAGGTCCTCGCACTACCCCAATTTGCATGGGTTCAACTTAATCATTCTGTCCAGTCACTCTTCCAACTTCAGATTTCATTCTATCAAAACAAGGGAAATTCACCTTAAAATATTTCTTCTTTTCACCTCTGCGCTCTGCACTACGGAAGTCAAGCTCTAAGACTAGATCCACTAGAGCCGATAGATCAGTCGGGCAATTAGGTATTTGTGCCAAGGTATCTTTGATTTCATCACGTAATCCACGATAAAAAAGAGCTGCTCTTTTTTCTTCAGGTCAATTGGTTTCTATAATCAATTTATTAAATTGAGTCAAATAAGATATTACATCCTTAGATCCTTGACGTAACTCAAGCAGTTCATTGTCAGTAGCCTGGGATATCCTTCTCCTGTCAAAAATTCGAAGGAATTCATTCTTAAATAAATCATAATCATAAAGGAAACGGTCATCTCTTGTTACTAATGGCATTGCCCAATTTGCCGCATCCCCTCCCAAATAACACAACACAAAGGCTACCCGTGATTGAGCAGCTGGAAATAGGGTGGGGCGACACATAAAGTGTAAAGAACACTGAGTTAAAAATAACTGGGCTTTCTGTGGGTCTCCCTGAAATCGTTCTAGAGCTGCTAAATGTATTAATATAGAGAGACGGAATGAATTACCTGTGCCACTGTTTTAGGATCTGTAACTGGCACAGATTTAGGGGAAACTGAGGGGCTACTTACTGGATTTCCCATGGCTAACCCATCCACTTTTTGTGACAACACTTTGGTTTCTTGGCGAGAAGCTACCAACTCTTGTTTTAAATTTTTGTTTTCTTCTCTGACTGCACCTATCTCACGTTGAATCCCCGCTAACATCTCACCTAACGCTTTGAAATTAAATCCTTCTGCCATTCTGCTTTGGCAAAGTGACTTTGTGGGCACTTCAATCTGTCAGGAACCCTTCAGTCTTTGCAGAAGCAGAACAGCCGCGGCTCCCAATGCCCGCCCACCGGTACCGCCGCTATTCAAAGCAACTTCACCAGCAGGGGGAAAGGGGAATTGGATTAAAAAGGAGAACAACAGCTGCTACCCTCACAGTGATGTAGGATACTTCTGTACTCGCTCCTCACCTTGCCATGGTGAGGTACTGGGTTTTTCAGAACCGGTACTGATCCGGTAACCTAGCGGTGTCAGAGATAACACCCGTAGACCTCGAGTACTTTCCTGATTCAGACCACAGAAACACGAGTCTTGTAGGTGAAATCAAGGATCAAATTTATTGGCTGCAACCAGGTAACAAGCGTCCTAGAAGTACAAAAGCATGTATGTTCTCAGGAGACTGCTCCAAAGTACAAAGCCTGGTCTCTTCTTTTATACATCTTTTTAGGCTTCAGGCAACATTCTTAAGTTTACGGTGCAAACATTCTAGAATTTACAGTGGGCTATTCACATATTTTTCATTACAAGAGAAAAAGCAGAGTCATGGTGACATGTATACATTTAGTATGTCCAGTTCGTGATCAATTACCCAGCCAGGCCCAACACTTCCATCAGATATCGGTGTACCCTCAATAAAACCGGGCTCCTCCTCATCATAAAGCAAAAGAGAAGAAAAGAGCAGAGCCAGGTGTGAGCAAGATTTGGGCAGGGTGTGTGTGCGATGTACGCGATTTATGGCCTGTTGTGTGTTGATGCTATCTCGTTCGGCCACTGGGAGAGGAACTGACCAAACAGGTTCGGCTTGCGGCGATGGCTTCAGCTTGACCAGGTCACAGGGAAGTCGATTAAGGTGTACGTGTCCTTGATATCAAATTCAGCTGCAGTTGCAAGCCTATGTGAAGGGCAACATATAAGATAGATGCCAAAACGCAAAATGGCGGTCGAGGGTTCAGAAACGAAAATGACGATTTCGTGGTGAAATCGTTACCTGATTGTGACGCAAATGCTTGTGCATAATGTATTAGTCATTATCGGTATTTTGGCATAAAAATCGTCAAAATACGACAAAGTTTATTTCATGGGTTCCAGAATTTTTCAGGAACTACAAACCCTACTTTTGCCCTAACATAGGCAATTAAACCTAATCTCATGCTAGTCTGAGTCCAGGTCGATATTCCTAAAGTCATTGAGATGTTGCTGCAGCATCATTCTGGTGCCTAGCTCGTTTTGTGACACAGGCTTCCTTACACATGATGTAGCACAGAGGCCACACATTGCAGGAGCGCACTGCACACACAGACAGAACAGGAAGAGAATGGCTAGAACAATCCCAACGACCATCAGAATTTTCCATCCCCAGCCAGATATCAGTTCCCAGAACCATCCCATGAGAGACCAATCTCCTTTATCTACATGAATCGATTCGGAAATCTTATGCAGTTTGGAGATGGCCTGGTACACTGTTGGAGCGTTATCTGGAATAAATATACAGCAACTCGATTGGATCAGCTTACATACCCCACCTCGGTCTGCAAGAATGACATCTAATGCGACCCTGTTCTGAAGGGTCATGAGTCGGTCCGACTGAAGCTCAGCAGTCAGATTACTAAGGGCCCCAGCCGTTTCGATCACGGTGGATTCAACTACTCTTGTCAATTGGCGAATGTTTCTACTGTTCACCATGGGCCCCCAAAATGGCAGAAAACCTTTTGCGAAATCACCAAACTCTTGTTCCGCGGTGTCGTCTTTACTCACAACACCCCTAACTATCCTTGTCCTATGGTAATCTGCCGCGGCCGTGTAGGTGGGTGGCAGCAGGAACGAGATGAAACATGTGCCCGAGAAGTCAGGGGGCAGCCATGTGTATGCTCTATCTTGGCAGATGAAATACGTGCCCTTAGCTGCTGAAAATGAGGGAGAGGTCTGAGACGGGTAGACATATATTTCGGTACAGACACTATTCCCTAGCTGAGCTTTGGGATTTTTGCCATTTCCTTGCAGACATAGGTGACCTTGGTGGGGCACTATCCAGATTGGGGAGGATTTCTTTACTCGCTGGCTCTCACTTAAAGAAATTCCATACTTTGTTACATTCCATCTACGGTAGGCTTCTAGTTCGTCTCTGGGGAGAATTCTATATGTGTCAATATTTTGGCTCATATTTCTGATCCCCACTAGTAATGCCCCGTTCACTGAATTGCTCCCTGTGGAACGTGGGGGATATGGTTCGAGGGAGAATAAAAACAACGTTTGAAATGCCCACAAAGATCCGTAGTAACTAAAAGGTAGGACAAAATACGGGATACCTTTATCAGTCGTGTGTGGCATGAGTCCACATACCCAGCAATTTGTCGTGTTTATTACAACCTGGTGTTGGTGTAGAAGTTGAATGAATGAGTTATTAATAAACTCTAATCTCCTAGCTGACTCATGCTCAGGAAGAGGTTGAAAAGAATGTGCAGAAACAGTAGGAGGAGGTATGGGCGATGTAGTCGGGGCAAAGGACACTTGTAAAGAAAACAGTGTGTAACCTATTAAAAACATAATTGTACTCAATAATAGGAAAATGCATAATAATAGAAAACTTTTTCTTGTCACCACTCCACATATTTTCGTTTTAAAATTTACAGTTTTGGCAGGTCTCTCCATGTTGAAAAACTCCATCCTCTATGTTGCTGCCCGCGGTGGGAGGTTGCTTCTGTCAAGGAGGGCCTCTGTTCAGTCCAGGGTAATTCCCTTAGACCAACCAGAACTGTAGACCTAATCGTCTCCAGCTGCGCTCCAAAGACTGCGTCAACAGCGGCCTTAGCAGCAGAACCCGGTTGGCGGTTCGAAAAAGCAAAAATGAGCAAGTTTCTCGGGTGGAGAGCTGCGTTTTCAAAAATAGTTCTTAAAGGTTTATTAGTTTATTTTTATTAGTTCGTATTTCTCGGCCTCAGATTATACCGTTGCTTTCCCGGTATTGTATGATCTTGAAACAGAGCTTCAGGGTCTGAGGTATCCAATCGAGCTGATGATGGCACAGCTGCTTGTAGCAAATTGTCACTTTCTGTCTCTGTAATTGTTCCTTTTACACGAGCATCACTGAAAGGGATGAATCTTGGTACGGATTCTGTCTCTGAGTCAGCGATACCCTCATGGACCCACCGGTCATTAGGCAAAGGCAGCGGGACCCGTTTAGTGTGGGTCCCGTGTATCCAATGTTTTTTCCCCTCCACTCGGACGGCAGATCTCGTCGAGAGAAGGACCAACTGAGGACCGGTCCACCGGGGCTGGTCGTTTCTTGTCCTTTGGAAATTTTTCACGAGGACATATGTTCCAGGATCAATAGGGTGTCCTGGGGTTTCAGAGGCTTGAGGCAGTGAGTCGTGAACCTGTTGGTGTAAAACACGCAATTTAGCCGTCAAATCATACAAGTAGTCAAGCAAAACAGGATACTCTATTTTGCTAAATTTGGTGGGTCTGGGTACTCCCCATATGTTGGCCGGGCGGCCAAAAACAATTTCATAAGGGCTAAGTTTTACTCTGGAATGCACTGTCATTCTGGTGGATAGGAGCGCTAAAGGCAGAGCATCAGGCCATTTAAGACCAGTGCTTTCTTGGATCTTGGCTAATTTTAGTTTTAGGGTGCCGTTGTAGCATTCTACTAATCCAGCTGATTGGGGGTGGTTTGCAGCGTGGAACTTTTGCCGGATGCCTAGCCCTTCACACACTACTTTCATCACTCGTCCCACAAATTCACTCCCGTTATCACTCCAGACCATTCTAGGCATTCCAAACCTAGGGAAGAATTCTTTCACAAGGGCTTTTGCTGTGGACAAGGCAGTGTTGTCCTTTAGGGGATATGCTTCTACCCATCTGGAGAAGGCACAAACAACAACGAGTACGTATTTTAAGTTGTTGCACCTCTCCATGTGTATGAAATCTAGCTGCAAAACCTCGAACGGATACGTAGGAGGTGCAAAATGACCAGCTGGAGTTGGGGTTCCCTTACCAGGATTGTGTTTCAGACATATCATGCAATGTTTAACTACATTCTCCGCACACTTAGGTATACCATCATTCTGCCATACCGGGGCCAACAATTTGCAAATCCCTTTCACACTGATATGGGCCATTCCATGGGCCATTGTAACAACTGCAGGCACGTACGCATCTGGTAGCAACCATCTCTGATGCTCTGACAATTCGACCCAACAACCATTTGCATCCATTCTACCCGTACTTTCTTTCCACATGTTCAACTCTTCCTCTGTAGCCTCAGATTGAATTGATTTCACACTCTCTATTGTGTCCTCACACATTCCAACATCACCTATCCATCTGGCAGGGCCCGCAACATACATTCGCAACATACATTCGGCTCGTTACATTTCCTGCCGTTTCTTTCGCGACTTCGTCAGCAAACGCATTTCCACGACCAACATCGTCAGTCACCCTCTTGTGAGCGCTACATTTTACAATCGCAACTTGCAGAGGCAAAGTCAGTGATTCAAGAAGCTCATTCACCAACTGACCATGCTGGATCTTTGTGCCATGCAACGTCAGGAACCCACGTTCACGCCACAATCGTCCAAAACTATGGGCCACACCAAACGCATACTGGCTGTCCGTGTACACATTCACTTTCATTCCTTTCGACAACACACACGCTCTTGTAAGTGCAACCAATTCCGCAGCTTGAGCTGAGTTAAATGGAATACGTGCACTTTCAACGACTGTATGCAAGGTGGTGACAGCATATGCTGCAGTCGTGTCACCATTCGGAAGCTTGAAGCATGAACCATCCACCCATAAGGTACCATCACATTCAGCAAGGGGAGTATCTTGGAGATCTATTCTCCCTTTTGTTTCTTCTTCTGTTCTAAGAAAACAGTCATGCTGTTCCTCAGCATTCTCGGTCTCAACTGGGATTGGCAATAATGTGGCGGGGTTTAGTGTACCGCATCTTTTGATGTGGACATAGCTCGCTAACAAAGTTAGTTCGTAGCCAGACAATCGAGCACTAGTTAAGTGCTGTGTCTTGGTTCTGTTCAATAGCGTGTCCACTGCGTGTGGAACCATAACCACTAACGTGTTATTCATCACCAAACCAGCAGACTGTCGAATAGAAACAGCTGCTGCGGCTGTGGCTCTCAGACAACTCAGCAATGCTCTAGCTACCGGATCCAAAGTCGACGAAAAATATGCACATGGACGCTGCTTATCTCCGAACAACTGTGTCAACACTGATAATGCACAACCCTCTCGCTCATGGACATATAATGTAAAGGGCTTACTGTAGTTGAGGGTACCCAACACAGGAGCCGAACATAATGCTGTGCGCAATTCAGAGAAACTTTTCTGACACTCTTCGGACCAGGGCACGGGATTGGGTGTATCTTTACATGTTAATGCCACCAATGGTTTGGCCAGTAAAGAAAAATTTGGAATCCACTGTCTACAGCACGATGTAATACCCAAGAAAGCACGCACTTCTCTCTGTGTTTTTGGCACATTTAATTTTGCTATTGCCTGGATTCTTTCTGGGGTCAGTTTCCTTCCCTCCTTCGATAAGAGATGACCTAAGTAGGTCACTTCTTGTCGACAATATTGTAATTTAGACAGGGACACCTTGTGATGCAGATCACACAAATGACGCAACAATGCCAACGTGGCTTTTTTACATATTTCCTCAGAGTCTGCAGCGATAAGCAAGTCATCGACATACTGAATGAGGGTAGCGCCTTCAGGTAAAACAATCGTATCAAGCTGTGTTTTTAGAGCTTGACTATATATTGATGGACTTTCACAGTAGCCCTGGGGAGCGCGCGTAAAGCGGAAACTTCGTCCTCCTAAACTGAAGCCAAAAATATCCCTGCTTTCCTCAGCAATTGGGATGCTGAAGAAAGCATTCTTCAAATCAATCACCGAAAACCATGTTGCAGAGGCTGGGATCATAGTCAATAGGGCAGTAATGTCAGGAACAACTGGAAATTGTGGCACTACTATTTTATTCACCTCTCTAAGGTCAATCACAAATCTGTACACAGGTGGCTGGGACGGATCAGTTCGTTTCAAAACAGGCAGAACAGGACTATTGCAAACGTTGCCTCTTGTGTCTTCAATCACATCTTTTTCAATCAAATCGTGAATGATCGCTAATAACGCTTTCTCACCTTCACTGGAGATCTTGTATTGGGGAATGCGAGGCATTCTAACATTAGCTCTCAATGTCACAACATATGGTGGTATTTCCAAGAGACCCACATTGTTAGGACCAGTAGCCCAAAGAATATTAGGTAGAGACAGCAATTCTGCCGGGATTTTATCTTTCGACAAATACATCGGAGAAACCACTTTCTTACCCAGTGTAAGTTGTACTCCTGAGGGAGAGCAGTACAGAGTCGCATACAATCTTTTTAGCAGGTCTAATCCCAACAAATTTTCACCACAACCTGTTGTCAAAATAAGGGGTGCTTCCAATTCACAAGGACCAACAGACAGGGACATAGGACATGAAATCGGGTTCCTAACCGGGGCGCCAGAAAAACCTACAGAAACATTCATTTCGCCAGACAAAGGTGCGCCAGGGAGTTTTGAGAGCATCGTAGAACTCTTTGTAGCACCAGTATCCAACAGAAAAGGTTCAGACACACCTGATGTTCAATTGAAGTAGTGTGGCTCACTGGTTAGAGGCGGCAGACCCGAGAGCAGAGGACGGCCCGGGACCAGGGTTCGATTCCCGGCGCGGCAGGTTTCTGGACCAGGGTCAGCGGACTCGATAATTCTCTCGCCTCGGTGCCCACTCTGATCAGCGATCACACTCGGCAACTCTGGGCATTAGCTTGCCTCATCTTCACTAACGGCCCCACCAGACCACCGGGGATGCCTGGTCTCACCCTGGAGATACCCATTAAGGGACCATCTCTCAGGGAAGCCAGGAAGGGTTTCGCAGCGGTCGAAGCGCCTTGGGACCCTACGGGTAAGTAGTGCGCTATATAAATGCCTATACATTTACATTTACATACATACATACATACATTTACATGTAATCACCTCAACATATGGCCCACTCTGATCTACTGGAACTGAAACAACTCCCTCTCTTTGTCCATGGCTGTCCTAGCAATCATTACCTCCGGTCCACTAATTTTCTGCATAATAATCATCAGCATAATACTGAGCTGTCCTACCAGATGTGTTATTCTGCTGGTCAAACTTATTCATAGAATCCTGAGGCGGAAAGGAGCGTGCATTCTGAGTGACGTTTCCACGTCCTCTACCTCTAGGTGTTTGCTGAACACCCCTACCTCTTGTACCAGAAACACCATTCATGCGTTGTAATAAAACGGGACAGTTATTCTTATAATGACCCTCTTCTTTGCAATACGCTCACTGATTGGGCCCATATGGTAAACGTTGTTGGGGAAACTCTTTTCTTTGCGAGTTCCCCGAATACTGTTGAGGCTGCTGGTAAGTATTCTGATAGTTACTTTGGCTACCATTATTCTGACCATTACTGCCACGTGGGGGATATGCTTGCTGTAATAGGACCTTCGTTTTCAATTCCTTAGTTTTCTTTTCTGCTCTATCTTTCTCATCTTTGTCTCTATTTTCGTAATATTGTGCAGTAGCCAATATCTGTGCTGAAGAGGAAACTGCCCATGAACTCTCTGAATCCTTCAACTTCTTACACAACTCTGGAAGCAGATTGTGCACGAATTTATCGACGAACAGTCGCTGACCACCTTCTGTGCTCATATCTTGACCACTGTGGTCAACAAACGTTTCTTCAAACCTGGTGAAGAAATCAGACACCGTTTCATCTTTCTTCTGCTTACACGCAGACAACTTATCCCAATTTACACGCAACGCAGGCATCATCGTTTTCATGTAATCTATGATCTTACTAGGGAGCTCAGTAATCAAATCTTCGGGCTTGGCGCCGCCTACTTGTCTATTGTCAGCATCTCTAAGGTTAACCCATGTATCACCCAAATTCAACCACATGATCTGTATGACGAATCTTACTCCAAATAGGTTGTGGGACAACATTGCCAAACAACATGTCGATGTCTGCCAAATTCATAATACACGAACCCACAGTCTGAGTCAATTCTTTATAGTACCCTGCTGGGTTTTTGCGTGGGTCAGGCAAAGACTGCTTAATTGCTAACACTTCTGCACGTTTCCAGGGGACATGCACCCAAACACGTTGGAAATGAGCCGGTACAGCTGGTGGATTATTGACCGGACCAGCGGCCACTGCTTCCTTCCATACAGGAGGAACCTCTCTCATTGGGTACTGTCCTTTTCTCTTAACAGATGAATCTTGTTCAAACAGCGACTGAGAAACACCCTCATTCCTAAATGACAGTAATGTTGCAACTGCTTTGTCTACATCGGAACCCACAATCGTACCTTTTGCAAACTCAAACAGGACACGACACAACTCAGGCGGAATAGGCTTCAAATCATTTTCCTCCAAATCCTCATAAAGAAAAGTGCACATTGTATCAAAGACATACCTCTGCTTCGGTTCTTCCCATTGGCGGAAAACATCCATAACAGACTCTAAGTCATATCTTGCGGGGTCGTTAATCCATTTACCCGCAAGACGATCTAATATTTATTTCTCCCTAGAATCAGGCAGTTGACTACGTAACTGCGTGCGTTCCAAATCAGGGGTCGTACTATGTGACCCAAAGAAAGGAGAGAAAAGACTAGCAACAGTGTTTGTCATTCTCTGTCGAACCGAAGAAGAAGTCGACAGGACTGGAGATAAAGCAGATTGAGAAGAAGCTAAGGCAGGAGCGGTAACAGAGGAGGTGGCAAGAATAGGTGAAGGTAGAGACGGAGCAGGTAGCAAAGTTGGTGGCCCTAGAGAAGGCTGCACCGGAGGAACAGGAGCCAGCTGAAGAGTAGCTGGTGGGTGCTGTGGAGGAACAGGAGTACACGAATCCTTCGGTTTTGGTGCTTGCAAGTACCAATACAAAACGGTCCAAAAGGGACACCAAACAAACTAAGGACTGGGAGGCGCTCCACTTATACTTAACTGAAATATCGATGACGTCACCAGAAGACTCGTCTATCGTTTCGCTCTACCAAACATCAAGGATCCAAATCAGGGCGGCAGTCAGGGCAGCAGTCCTTCGTAGCCGTCGGGACGCGGAGAACCTCGCAGCAAAGACCTTCGGAACCACGTCGACATGCAGGGGTCGCTGAAGTGGCTGGCCTTCCTCCGGAATTTCCACACGAAGCTCCTCACGAACCTCTGGCTTGGACCGGTACCGCTGATACTGCCCTACGTTGGGCGCCAACTGAGGTACTGGGTTTTTCAGAACCGGCACTGATCCGGTAACCCAGCGGTGTCAGGGATAACACCCGTAGACCTCGAGTGCTTTCCTGATTCAGACCACAGAAACACGAGTCTTCTAGGTGAAATCAAGGATCAAATTTATTGGCTGCAACCAGGTAACAAGCGTCCTAGAAGTACAAAAGCATGTATGTTCTCAGGAGACTGCTCCAAAGTACAAAGCCTGGTCTCTTCTTTTATACATCTTTTTAGGCTTCAGGCAACATTCTTAAGTTTACGGTGTAAACATTCTAGAATTTACAGTGGGCTATTCACATATTTTTCATTACAAGAGAAAAAGCAGAGTCATGGTGACATGTATACATTTAGTATGTCCAGTTCGTGATCAATTACCCAGCCAGGCCCAACACTTCCATCAGATATCGGTGTACCCTCAATAAAACCGGGCTCCTCCTCATCATAAAGCAAAAGAGAAGAAAAGAGCAGAGCCAGGTGTGAGCAAGATTTGGGCAGGGTGTGTGTGCGATGTACGCGATTTATGGCCTGTTGTGTGCAGATGCTATCTCGTTCTGCCACTGGGAGAGGAACTGACCAAACAGGTTCGGCTTGGGGCGATGGCTTCAGCTTGACCAGGTCACAGGGAAGTCGATTAAGGTGTACGTGTCCTTGATATCAAATTCAGCTGCAGTTGCAAGCCTATGTGAAGGGCAACATATAAGATAGATGCCAAAACGCAAAATGGCGGTCGAGGGTTCAGAAACGAAAATGACGATTTCGTGGTGAAATCGTTACCTGATTGTGACGCAAATGCTTGTGCATAATGTATTAGTCATTATCGGTATTTTGGCATAAAAATCGTCAAAATACGACAAAGTTTATTTCACAGGTTCCAGAAATTTTCAGGAACTACAAAGGGTATCTAATGCACAGAGGGAAAGATCATGTACATACGACAACAAATAGGATTTCTTACTCTTGTACTTAAATGAGAATGTCTTCCTACCAGCTGCCTACAAAGTATTTGCCTCTCTTCTGTAATTTGTGTTGTAGGTGATGTGCTGAGAAGTTGGGATCTCTGTGAAATAAACAACAAAGTTAACAAGAGACTCTAACTGCCTTTTCATATATAAAAGGTGTAAAGGTGAACCTAATCCCTGCACTCTTCTCAAACACTGTCGTAATTACTTCCGTGAGAACTGCAATCCTTGTGATTTACTTTGACAATTGTTCCTTCCTTGTTCTGGATAGTCTTGTCTATTGCCAGGTATTTACATTATATATATATACATCCACTCGAGAAGCGCGCAAAAAGGTACAGGGGAAGGAGAGAGAAGGATGGGAAGGAATAGGATAAGCACAAGAGGGAGGTATAACAGTTGCTGAGTTCGGGAAGGTTTTGATAACAGTTCTGAAATATCTTACAGTATGAAGTCCAAGCGCTGCTCACTTTCTGTCTCGTACTTTGGAAAATTCTCGATGATAAACTCCAGCAGCCACTCTTGAAGACCTGCCTCAGAGTTTCTCTTGTCAGCGCGGAGTTGCTCTGTCCTCCAATGTCGAATGGCTGACGTGACCTACTACTAGAAAATATTCTCATCTCCTTCAAAGAGAATAACTCTGAATAGGAGCAAGAAAACTAAGGAGCTAGCGGAAGGAAAATTCCGCAACTACTTTGAACTGAAAACTATCTCCAAACTTCAATTAATACGGAGATACCGGGAAACAATCCTCTCTGATGAAAATCTCAGTTGAAGCGTGCGTTGCATACAATGACTAGACTGTGCTTGAAGCAGTAATGGTAAATAAACGACGGCCACAGCGGCGGCCATCTTAAGGTGTGAACTAACTATATTACAGTATACCAATGATTGATTAGTCTAGGTTTGACGATCACTCGTCTCTTTTTCCTTAATGAAAGTGTACTAATGTACTCAAAGGAGGCGATGGTGTGTTTCCTGACACCTCTTGAAGATCTTTCGGAGCATGTGGAAGCAGGATGATGAGACTGTATTGATCTGATGGTTCATGCTGACCGAAGAGTCCAGGATGATGCCTAGGTTTCATGCGTCATCTGTGGGTTTGGGTTGTTCCAAATGCTACAGGCTACCAGGAGTCGTCCCAAGTGGAAGGGCTGGAGCCCATGAAGGTGACTTTGGCCTCTCTCTGTTTTGAGCTTGAGGCAGCTGTTCAAAATCCAGGTGATGACAGCCTTCATTAACTCGTGAAAGTTGGTATTGGCGACTGTGGGTTAGTTGCTGAGGGAGAGAATCAGCTGGGTGTCGTCGGCATAGGAGACGATGTTGAGTCCGTGGTTCCTGTTGTTGGCAGCGAGTGGTGGTGTGTAGATGTTGAAGAGAGTGGGGCTTAAGGTGGCGACCTGAGGCACAATGCAGCTGATCTTTGTGGGTTCGGAGAGGAACAGTGGTAGTCTGACACTCTGTAGTCTGCTGGTGAGGAAGGAGTGGGTCCATTCCAGGGCTTTGTCGTGGATGTCAGGGTCGGAGGTTTTGCACATAGGGTGCGCTGAGAAACGATATCGAAGGCGCCCGAGAGGTCCAAGAGGACGAGGGCTGCAGTTTTGCCTCGGTCGAGGAGGGTGTGGATGTCATCTGTGGCGGTGAGGAGGGTGGTCTTGGTGCTGTGGCTGCTTTGGAAGCTGGATTGGGAGAGGCCCAGAATGTGATTCGCTTCGATGAACACAAAGAGTTGGGTGTTGATGGCCTTCTCAATGACCTTGGCTGGGAAGCTAAGAAGTGAGATGGGTCTGAAGGTCTTGAGGTCCGTTGGGTCTGTGGAGGGTTTTTTCAGCAAGGGGTTGATCTTTGCATGTTTCCATTCTTCAGGGAAGGTGGCGGAGGTGATGGGGCAGATGATGGTGCAGAAGAGTTCAGGGCGATGTTGGTGTTGGCTTGGTTAAAGATGTGGTGCCGGCAGGGATCCGAGGGTGCTCCGGAGTGGAGGCTCTTCGTGATCTTCAGGGTGTCGTCCATGGTGAGGGGAGTCCCGCTGAGGAGGGTCTGCTGGGGGTCCAGTGTCATTGGGTGTGGTCATTGCGAGTGCGTTGGAAGGGTCCTGGGTATCAAGGCTGTCGAAGCTGTATATCTCCTTAATCTTGCATTGGAAGAAGGTGTCTAGGTTGTTGTAGAGGTTTTGGGAGTGAGGGATGTCTGCTGTCTCTGTGCAGCGTCTGGCAAATTCTTTGACCACAGCAAAGAGTTCTTTACTGTTGAGTGCGCTGGCGTTGATCCTATCTTGCAGGGCCACTTTCTTTGATGTTCTGATGAGGTAGTGGTGTACAGTGATGGCGGTTTTGAAATCTGAGTGGTCTTCTAGGGTTTTGCTGCTCCTCCATGTCTTCTTGAGCCATCTACAGGTATGGCTGGATTCATGAAGGGCTGGAGAGAACCAGCTGGCTTTCTTTGGGTGCCACTTGCCTGAGGCTTTCTTCGGAGGATCCAGGGTGTCAGCGCAGATGGAGTTCCATCGGTGGAGGCTGTGTAATGAGGTGTTGGCATCCGTAGATGTTGGTGGGGGGGTTTGCTGAGGCAGGTGGTGAGCTGTTCTTCTGTAACCTTCTCCCAACATCTGCGAGGGTATTGGTGTGTGTGGTGGTACGGCAGGTTTGGTGAAGGAAAATTGGACGCAGCAGTGGTCAGTCCACAGGAGCTCAGATCTTCAGCAACTGAAGGTGATGTTGTCGCTGGCGGAGAAGATGGGATTGAGTGTGTGTCCAGCTGAGCGGGTTGGGGGGTGACCAGTTGTTTGAGTCCAACGGTGGCGACGTTCTCCAGCAGAGATGAGGTGTTTCTGTTGTTGGAGATGTCCAGGTTGTATGTGATTGTTATATTTGTACCCTTTTGCCTGCATTTGCTTATGAGAGGGTGACCTATCATCACCTTTCCCTCACTTATCCCTTGCCTTGTAGGGTGTATATAACACCAGTGGGGGCTGGTATTTGAAGGCGGTGGGGAGAGGGAATGACATTCTAAAAAAGAAAACACACTTGTCTGTCCTCTCGGTCCTCTTCCCCTCTTCAAGGGCAGGAAGCAGGATGTACCTGGCTCCCAGACTCCTGATAGCCAATCACAGTGCTGCACTGCATCATTATGATTGGTCTGAGTGCCGTCGATCAACGTTTAGCCAGAGAATGGGAGGCTAGGCATGTTCCCCATGTAGGCTTTAATGCAGCTTGCATGGAGAACATTCATGTGCACTTTAGAGAGTGCAAACCACTCCTCTCCTCACCTGCTCTGTCAGCAGAGCAGCCCCGCCCACAAAGCTGCCACAAGGAATAATTAAAATGATAATAACTTAAGAGTTATTATCATTTTATTTTTCCTTTAGTGACACTGCTTAAAAGCAGTGGGGCAATACTATATAACACAGGATATAATCCGTAATTGAGTCATTGTTTGTACTAAAAATGCTTTGTTAATTCCCAGAGGCGTGTAGTATGGGGTTAGGCTGAAATGACACGCAGAGACCAGTAGCAGGATCAACGTAGTTTATTCCAAGAATAAGCCATAGCAGGGAACCCACAGCAACACAGCATGCAGGCTGACGAGCAGAGACAAACTGACTCACGCAAGGCAGCCCAAGCTCGGTATTCCAAGAACCAGAACCATGAGGAAATCAAGGTTCTGGACAGTATTAGTGAAACAGTGAAACACCAACATGTGCCTCCCATAAAATAAACAAACAAAAAAACACCCCAAAAAAATTAGTCAAGAACATAATCAAGCAATTTTGAAGGTAACCTGATGGTACAATGGCTATGAGAAAGAACATCAGGAGGCTGTCCCTCAACACCAAGATTAGGATTGGACGTTGAGCAATGGCCCCCAACAGCAAGTGCAACAGGAGCACAAACAGAATCGGAAGTAGCAGGAACATTGGAATCATTTTCAACAATAGAAGTCCCAAATGTGACAGTAGGATGAATATCAAATGCTGAACTGGAATCATTGTTTTCATCTCTATCAGCATAAAAGTGTCTAAAGATTTCAACATGTTCATTAGTGAGTTTCATCACACAATCCTTATTCCACCATATCCTCCCTTTCAAAAACAGAGAAGGCTTACTAACCCTGAATATGCAAACAGGAAGAGAAAAGTTGGATTGTCCCTTAGAAACTCTAAAAGGTTTCTTAATTAGGACCCAATTGTTAACAGGCATGTTTTCGAGTTTGACTGTCATACAGTTTTTTTCTGCATGATTTGTTTGGACAGAACCTTACTTCTAATGACATAACGATCATCACTTGAAAACCTCGTACTAATCAAAGCAGATCCAGCATTTAGATTTGAAAACCATTCAGGAATCAACTTTGATCTAGCTTCCCTTCCCCTGAGATCTTTGAAAGGAGTGACTCCACTGATAGAATGAGGTGAAGTGAGATAAGCTAAAACAATTTCCTGCAAGAAATCAGCAGCATCAACGTTAGCTGCTACAGCAGTCTGAATACCCTCCTTAGGAATGCAATTGGCCCTCTCAACTAGTCTATTAAAGGAAGGACTGTACAAAGCAACTTGATAGTGCCTAATTTCAAATTTATCCCAAAAATGTATCATCTGCTTAGAGACTAAAGAAACTCCATTGTCAGTAACGATAGAACAAGGTGCGCCTTTGACTTTGAAAATGTTCTTTAGAAAGAACATGACAGTGGAGGAGTTAGCCACCTCAACAAAGGAGTAGTATAACCACTTAGAAAAATAGTCAATAGCGACTAACAGATATGTCATCCAAGACATAAGAAGATTGAAGGGCCGAGAAAAGTCTAGAGCACTTTTCTCCCAAGGCATCTCAGGAAGGGGAATGGGGAAGAATGTTTTTTGTTAAGCTTCCAGTGTTTATCAGAGAGAACACATTTAGGACATTTACCCACAAAATTGGCAACAAGAGAATCCAGACCTGGCCACCAGAAAACTTGTTTGAACTTTTTCGAAGTGGCAGACATGCCCATGTGCCCCTCGTGAGCAATGGCAACAATCTTGTCCCTTAATAAAAGTGGAGGCACAAACAAACCATTGCGAATGCAAACACCATTTTCAAAAGAAAGTTCATCACTAACTTGTACACAAGACCTTAATTAATGAGAAAGCAATTTACTAGTGGGCCACTTGTTTCTAACGAAAAATTCCACCTTCTTCGAAACTTCATCTTTTTTCCATGGCCGTAACCCAATCTGTTTGTGAAAATGTTCTGCCACTGACAGATACCACATCAATCACACCAACAATACAGTCATCAGCAAAATCTTTCAAGGACTTGGGATTACAAGGTAAGGGAATGCGAGATAAACAGTCAGCACGCACATTCCTTCCACCTTGGATATACTCAATTTCCAGATCGTATTCTTGCAAATTGGAAAGAAGCCTGACCAAACAAGCAGAGGCCTTACCCAAACCATTACCTGCTAAAAGAAATACCAAAGGTTTGTGATCGGTAAAAAAATATCACATTTCCTGCCCCAAATGTAGGTTTTGAACTTTTGCACAGCCCAAACAATACCCAGAGCCTCTCTCTCAATGGTGCTATAATGGCATTCAGTTTAAGATGGAAATCTAGAAGCAAAAGCAATGGTTTTCTCTTGGCCATCTACCCATTGTCCAAAAACAGTTCCTAGTCCTTTAGGGCTAGCATCAACAGTGATGAAAGAGTCACCCGAGGGATCAAATGAGCGCAAAGCAGAGGCATTGATGACAAACGATTTGAGCCTCTCAAACACTTCAGACATGGAGTCATTCCAAACAAATGTAACACCTTTTTTTAGTAAATCTTTCAGCAGTTGCACAGTAAGCGAATAACCTGTGGCAAATCTGGGGTAGTACCCGCAAAGGCCAAGAAAAGTACGTAATCTATCTTTGTCAATTGGTGCAGGAGCATTTTTGATGGCCTCAATATTGCAAAACTTGGGCTTGATCCCTTCCGCGGAGATGAGATGTCCTAAATACTCAACCTCGTTAACCAAAAGTTTGCACTTATTGGGTTTGATGGTCATGCCCGCAGAGTGAAGTACATCCAGAACCTTATGTAAGGTGTGAACATGTTCATCTTTGGTCTCAGTAAAGATAAGAATGTCATCCTGAAATGCCTGGACATGAGGCATATCACCAAATAACCCATACATAAGCTTCTGAAAAACACTTGCCGCGGATGCAAGTCCAAATTGGAGTCTGAGCTATTTAAAGGCACCAAATGGAGTGACAAACACAGTAAGGGATTGAGATTCTTCAAAAAGCAGTATCTGGTGATACGCCAAATGTAGATCAATTAGCATTAGCAATGTTAGTTAACATCTCATGGATATGTGGAAGGTGATGGCAATCAAAAAGAATATTGCGATTTAGGGACCTCAAATCAACACATAAACAAAGATCCTGGTGTTCTTTTTGGCCAAAACAACCAGAGAAATCCATTCTGAGGTATAAATAGGTACAATGATACCCTCAGATTTAAGTTTCTTCTACAAAAGTTTGAGGTCATCCCTAATACTAAGGGGAATGGGTCTCACTTTGTGCACAACCGGAACAGCACCACTTTTGAGCTTGATGCAGTGCTCAAACCTCTTTACAGTACCCACAGCATCCTTGAAGACGCCCGGAAAAGAGTCAACAAGACTTGAAACAATATTATTTTTTAAGTCTAAGGGCAGAAAGTCGTTAGATAGAGGTCCTAAAGTGATAGAGGGGTCTTGTCCGGGGCATGAAATAATTCCTAAACGTGCAAGGTCTTTCCACCCGACAATATCTCTACAATTTACAGCAACATAGACTTTAGTTTTAGTAGATCTGCCCAAACATTCTACCAGTCCTCAAAAGAAACCTAATAAATTAATATCTTGCTCTCCAAAGTCTTTGGGATTAATGTCAGGGGACAACAGAGAAGTACCAGGTGGCCATAATTCATAAAAAGTTCGATCAGTAAAAATGGTAACTGGGGCACTGGAATCCGCCATGACAAAAATGGGTCTTGCATCAACCACTGTATCAACGATGGGTCCCTTTATGTTGTTCATAGAAGTGATATTGGAAAAATCAGGGATATCTACAGTAAGTAATACATTAGAAAATGTCTTCTCACATTCTTGTACCTCAAGCTCAGAATCATCCACAGATACGTTTGAGATTTTGACTCTATTCAAGGAGCTGCTAGTTCCACTTCTACATACACTTTGGAAGTGGCTCAGCTTGTGGCAATGATTACACATCCTACCGATAGCAGGACAAGATGGGTTGTTTCCAATGTGGTTCTCTGAACCACAACGAAAGCAAACAAACTGTTTGTGAACAGGTTACCCCCTACGATTAGTACTGTTGAAGGTTTGTTTGTTGCTAACAGCACAAACAACATCGTCGTCAGACAACACATTGACAGAAGATGGAGAGAGAGCAGAGTGACTGGACAAAACTTTGGAAGTGACTGTGGAGCTTTCAAAACTCATGGCAATATCCAATACTTCAGCAAGGGTAGGACTGCGGCAAGCTAGTAAACGTTCTTGAATTTTTTTTGAAGAACAGTTAAAAACAAACTGGTCTCTAATGTGAGTGTCAATGTTGACACCAAATTCACATTTTTCATCTAGAACTCTGAGAGAAGCAACAAAGTCCTCAACGGATTCATTGCACGATTGTTTGCACATAGCAAAGTTGAACCTTTCCAACAAAACATTTGACACATCAGGATACTGTTTCCTCATGCATTCCTTTGCTTCCAAATAAACATTCCAAAGAGTACATTCAGAAACTGGAGCAGGAGAACGAGGAAGATTGGGAAATATCCTTTGACCAGCAATTCCTATATGGTTGAACAACATAGCCATTTTTCTGGAAGGAGCATAGCCTTCAGTATCAATAGCCCCCAAATAGTTTTCAAAAATGCGAAGCCATTCTAACCATTTGATATCAGGTTTATCTGCTTTTTGTAGAAAATGTGGAGGTTGAATGACTCTGTGATTACTAACCATAGTGCAGAGAGAGAAAAGAATAAAATAGAAACTTAAACAAAACAAAGAAAATGTGTCCACACATAAGTAAACTGCCAACAGGAGTGCAAATGACAACAATAAGAATCTGCAGATTAGGTGTACAGATCACCGAAAGTGTAGAAAAAGCCACACAATAAGTTAGAACTTGGTCATAAAGAGATGCGATGTGCCACACAGTAGGTGTGCGGATCACCAAGGCTGCAAAAAAACATGATGTGCAACACAGCAGGGGCGCGGATCACTGATGCTGTAGTAGAAACCAGTGCCACACAGCAGGTGTGCGAATCACCTAAGAAAAATGCTGAACACAGCATACATGTGGAAACACAGAGAAATCCACTTCCAAGATTGCGCCTGAACGTGCTACGAAACCACATACTGCCGAACAGCCAATAAGAGGAGGTGCCAAGAGCATCGTGCGATGGCTCCCACAGCTGTGTGACGACACAAGCTGGAGCGCGACGGGGAGGCAGCTCGAGGGAAGACATACCAGGCGAGGCCAAACACGTCGTGCGGAGGCTCCCACAGCCGTGTGACGACACAAGCTGGAGCCCGACTGGACGGCAGCTCAAGAGAAGACATTGCCAGGCCACGCAGGAAAGGAGTGCGAGGACTCACGAGAACAAATGGCGGTTTGCGAAGGTAGGCAGAACAATTGGCGGTTGGCGCAGGTAGGCAGAAGTAATCAGAGCCAGGCCTGACAGTAAAATAAAGTGAACCGGGCCCAACTGAGTCACGAAGTAAGCACAGGGTACATCGAACAGCCAGTGGGTTCACAAAGGTGGGTCTCAGCAGGGAAGAAGAAGAACGGTCTTGGTGCGGTCAGAGTCAAAAACAGACTATCCCACTCCTGGTACCAAATAGTAGTATAGCTCAGGCTGAAATGACAAGCAGAGACCGGTAGCAGGATCAACATAGTTTATTCCAAGAATAAGTCATAGCAGGGAACCCATGGCAACACAGCATGCTGGCTGGCGAGTGGAGACAAACAGACTCACGCAAGGCAGCCCGAGCTCGGGATTCCAAGAACCAGAACCATGAGGAAATCAAGGTTCTGAACAGTATTAACCCCTTGCATGCTGGTGATGGCTCCTGTCCGTCATGGCACACAGTGCTCGTGTGCTGATGACGGCCGGGAGCCGTCACGACCACGCCTGATTGAATAAAGCATGTTTGGATGTGAGGATGATCTGGCTGGGGTTGATTGGGAGGGGGAGACGCGGTTGAGTGTGAGGGAAGCCTGGAGAGCTTGCAAACACTGAACATCGAAAATTGAGATCTTCAAAAAACGGGCCCTGGTGGTGGGGGGGGTTTAAAACCTCGGCCCTTCCGAAGCAGCAGGCTCATAAACACGAAGAGGGAGTTCAGTGGTGCGAGCTTTTGGGTGGGGGAACAAAAACCCAGTGATGTGAAAAGGCTGCAAACAAATGATGTATCAGTATGTAAATATCTTGTATGTTCATCCCCAGCAGTGTTATATTGTTTATAAATAAAACTCATTTCTACTATCTTATGTGTTATTACATATCATCTTTCTCTCACTCAAAAGGCAAAATAAATCTTCCTCATTAGGAGTAACAGCTGCCTGCTCCATGACATTAAATGGCCACCCCCCCATCCTCAGTTACTCACCCTGTCCCTCAAGCATCACGATCCAACCTTCTGCTGACTCGAGTAAGCAGACACTAATAGGTTTAGTGGCAGCACACTGAGTGACCTCTCCAAGCTTCTGCTGCATGTCTGCGGTTCCTCAGTCAGCGTCAACCGCTGTCTAGGTGGCTGTTTTATTATTTCCGCCACATCTTCCTGTGGAGAAGGTCCTTCCAGGGATGACCTAGTGTACAGACAGGTCCCAAAAAAGGATACGGTCTCGCAGCTCTCCGAAGAGATACCCCTGAAATCATAAAGAATGCTTTTGGGTTCAGGAGTGGCGTGCTACTCGCCAAAAAGCACTTCCATGCCTCGTCAGGTATAGTAAGAGCTAATAAATACAATTACTATTACAATTAATTGACACAAACTAATTCAAATGTAATACATAGTCAGGGAGATGCAAATCCATTATAAAAGCTAGAAAGTACAAATAGGAGAATGATCGAATTGTATAGAGCAGTTATGTCTAAAGTTCCTAAAATCCAAGGCTTCAAAAACCCAACACTTACAGAGGAACTTATGTCCAGGGATCAGCCTTTAAGAGACTCTACGTTCAATGAAAAGGAACTGCCCTGAGTCAGCCTTGGCTTATCTGAAGGACTGTCACTGAAAAATGTTAACACTTGGCACTGCCCACTGCACTAGGATCCACTCTGTGCCAAAAGACATAGTGGATTCCATAGGTATGCTGACTAAAAGGTCAAGATTCTCGAAGTTGAGAGGATTTTCCAGGTTATACAGAATCTCAGGGCTAAGATAATATGGAAAGGTCTTAAGCACCAACATTCGACTTCAAAATGCTGCCAGGCTTTGGCACAGAGTCCACAGACTCATCAAGAAGATTATGAAATGCCAGATGTTGGGTAGAAGACCATGTATCTAGTATAGACCAAATCTTAGGTGTCTAGAAGCATGCTTTCTGTGTTTTGACCGTAGGATTATGTTCTCCTACTACTAACTAAAACAAATTAAAATACCACAAAGGTTTCCAAGCAACAGTATCCAACTGAGATATTAAATTGTTAACCCCATGGCTGCTAAGGCAATTCCCCTCCTGTGCTGGAGATTGCTCTATTTCATTGTTTTATGACGAGCTGGGTTCGTCATCAGTGTACGAGGAGGCTACACCATGACGAGCCCAGCTCGTCATGAGTGTGGAAGGGGTTAATGCTGTTAAAGACTTCCTTTGTGTTCCCTTTTCTGGGGAGACCGAGGTCTAAAGGATTGTGGAGGAGCTTGAAGGACGTGTTCTTTTTAACCCTCCCACTAGTTGTACGGTGCATTTGGCTGCTGGGGCACCAGGCAAGCTTCCTGGAAAGTGAAAAACCTACATATTATTTCGGCACATTGTGATCCATCACCAACTATTTACATTACTGCTAATTTTGCCGACCACTATTCTTTTTGGTTAACTTCTAAACAATACAAAAACTCATGAAGATACGTCATCAGACCTCCTTCGGTTCTGTGCACAAGTACTCCAGAGTCGATTCTGAGGGCTACAATACCTTACAAATGCATATAACGTAACATGACGTTACTTGTATGCAACCGGTCATTAGCATCAAAATAAAACAGGATCTGACTTTTTTCTGACAGCATCTTGGATTGTGGCAGGTTTGGTGCCCCTTTCCTCATTAACATGGTCCAATACGGCCCAGCGAAAAGAGCAAAGGACGGACTGATGAAAGTGACTCTGAGGACATGGGAGCCGGTCGTCAGCCATGGGGACAGAGAGGACGATGGTGGTAAAGCAGTGTTCTGTATGGATGACCTTGACCCTGCGACTTGTCTGTTTTCTGCTAGACTCCTCAATGATAAAGGACATCCAGTGGAAAAAATTATTTATAGTTTGCGCCGTTGCAGCAGTGTGGGGTATATATTTGACATGCGCTGCCACACGCAGGAAGGTCAGTGTCATCCCTTGTGTTTAAAAAAAACTGAGCGACCTCATTCGGCACATGTTCAGAATGTGCCGTTCTTTGCTTAGGGTGGGGTTAAGTGGAGAAAGGGGGCGGGTTTGTGTGGTGTATACAGTTACTCAGATTACAGGGCCCCTGTGTCTGTCGCTCCACAAGTCGATCTACTTGCGAGACAGTAACCACAGGAGAAAGTCTCAATCGGGGAATACTTTATCAGACCTTCCTGCTTTTTTGCGATTCACGTAATAATTGCAAAATCAGTAGCGCGATAAACGTGATAATTACGATTTTGGCGTCAAAAAATTGTCTCTTGGCAGGCAGCAAAAAAAATGAGAAATCTTATTGGCTAGGCATGCACCCGCCTTTGGCCAATTGCGTACTGTCTTTGTTAGAAAGGCGCACTCAAAGGCCAATAGCGTGTGTGCAACAAAAAAAACACATGCACGAGCATGTTGTCCCGAGTTGAAAGTCCTTACTATAAGCCTCTTAGACAACACATGCGCGCTCGCTCAGGCGAGACCTAAAAAACTAAAGCACTCTGTCAGTTGCTCCGAGCAGCATCATCTAATATACATAAAATAACCCCAACATAAAATGGGTACTGTTGTCATGTAATTAACAGGAAGTAAGTCTTCAGTAATTTTAAACAACGAAGTATAAAAATTGTAAACTCCCAGATCACCCTCAGAGATAATGTATATAAACTGAAAGATATATTACTTCTTATGAGTAGGAGACATGCGTGACACAAAAACACCCAAAAATGACCCTTGCGAGAACCAGAGAAAGTCAACATAGATAATGAATTAATTGGCATATTTGGCGAATATGCACTTGAACACGTGTCTGTTTGTAGGTGGATTTATACCAAACTAAGACTAGAGTAGGTAGGCGGGGCTATGAGACTGGGCGGGGTCACATGCGTCTGTGGGCGGAGTCAGGCGTTTGTGAGCGAAGACACCAGTATTTGGGCGGAAACGGACGTCTGAGGGCGGTGTCACAGAAGTTCGTAGGCGGAGTCACAGGCGGCTACCTCATAACTGAGCGGGAGGTGTAGGCGGATTCACGGGAGTTCGGGGACCGAGTCACAGGGGCGTATGGGCGGAGTCACTGCTCTCATGGCAGTGTAGGCGGAGTTCCGACGAACTGCAATCTACGTCCAAGCAGGCAGAGATGAGCTAGTGGGTGTGGTTACATAACAGATGGGCGTGTCTACGCGTCAATGGGCGGGCCGTGACGAGCTGTAAACAGGAAGCCATAGAGACCGTGCCCTGGCTGTTTCTATGGGGAGCCGGCAGGGAGGCTCCGTGCAGGGGGACATGAGCTCCAAAAAGGGTGAGTGAAACAACGCGCACCTCCTACGTCCCGCGCCCACCCACTCGACTCTAAACTGGTCTCCCTCTCCTCCCCCAGGGCCAGTTATCCGGGCGAGGAAGAAGAAACCCGTGGGGAAGAAGGACAAGCGAGTTAAGCTGTGAGTACCGACAGTCAGCTGTGTCGGGGGAGTATGCCATGGGCGGGGTCATCCGGGCTCCACCTCAAGCTGGTTGCAGCCCGCCCATGGGGCGTGTCCACTATCCGCCCTGCTGCTCTCGAGGGGCGGGACTTCCGCAGGCATGCATAACTATAGAGGCATGACTGAACCAGAGGGGCGTGAGGTATTCCTTAAGTGAAGATATAGTTTACAGTTATTACCCAAGTACAGGCATGTCCATGGCGACCAGTGGTAACCAAAATACAGGAACTCCTTCGCTAGTGACCTAGGAGTCTGTAAATATTTATTTTGGGCTTTTAGTAGTGATCTGCGTGCAAGGTTGTGGTACTTCACAGCCCGCACAGGCGATGGGAAAACTGTTAAATTCTAAATTTACACCCACCGACAAGTAGAGGAGTAAAAATATTCAGCCAGAAGGGACAGTTGCCCTAGATGTTTCTCGAGTTCGTAAGATTCCGTTTTCAAGAGTTTGTTGAAACACGTAGTTGAATTAATTGTGCAGAGGGATGACATCCTTCAGTCGTGCTCCAAACACCATCGACAGTGAACCATGAACACTACAAGAGAAGTGTGAGGGGATATATATATATATATATATATATATATATATGCTCAACTGAATTTGGGAGCTCTTGTATAGGTGTTTATTACTATGTGAAGGAATCTGAAAAAAATACGGTTTAAATGACCTAGAGGAACGCCCACATGTTTATTAGCCATGCCACTGATAAGATTAACACCAATAAAAGGGAACAACGCTTTGGAATTACTATTATTTCCACATCCTTAGGTGGATATGGTTTGGACAACAGCAAAGCCCATGTTCAGTAGCTTTGGAGAGGACCATGGATCCCTAATGCTTGCTGTACTCTGAAACTTGTTCTGTATATACATGTAAGCGACAGTGTCAGACTTATTAAAATAAACATGAGTCAATATACTTGATTTAACGGATGAACATAAAATCCGGTATTTCCCTAGTTCAGGAGATCAGGCCTCACAGAGCGTATGGTTCTCATAATAATGAAGATACCTATAAGAGCTCCCAATTTTTATTGAGCTTTTAAAGTGCATTGAATGTGGATAGTTCAAATGATGAAGCTCTACACTTTCAGTGGGTCAGGGCTTTTTGTCTATTGTAATGATGACATTGTAAGATTGTGTTACACATATGAGATTTTTTTGGTTCTTTGTATCTTTTTTTTGCGCAAGTCTGTGATTGGGAGGGTGCATTTGCACACAATAGTGCTACACGTGCTCTCCCTTGGTGGTTATGATCTGGCATCTTCAAGCTGTCTTGATGGCCTATGCGAGTAGAAAAGTTGATAAAAATGCATGAACAGCCCCTGTCATTAGTGACCCTGTGTTTCTCAGCAGCTATAGGGTATCCTGTTTACCTTTGCCTAGTGTTCATTGAACAAATGTAGTTGCACCCATAGCATAACTCAGTATTTTTCTGAACAGAGACATTAAGTTTAAAACCGTGAACAGTGTAGTTAAGCCTGGGAAAGTTAATCTCACTATGCCTGTGAAAATCCCAATAAGAAATAACCCCTTTAGCATTGATGTCTTTATTTTCTTTCTTATTGAATTGGAAGTAAAATATGTCCATAAAAGCAAAGCACTGCAGTCCTAAATACTTGCACCATGTTCAGTCAGTTTGTGATGAAGTGTACTTTTTTTCTGCTGTACCACACCTTTGTTAACAATTGCATATGTAATCCATGTATAGTATTTGCTTTTTCCATGTAAATACCTGAAATTGTATATTTACTCTTTTGTGAATGTTGTGTTTCTGACATCATATTGTTTGCTGACAGTTGCAGTTTACGCTCTGGTTTAGATTTGTGTATAGCCATTTATGTGATATTTGTATAGTACAAACCTCACCAAAACTCAGCATAACCTTGTATAGAGTCAAAGACGGGCATAAAGCCAACAAGTGACATGGGAGATAACTGGTTTGTGGAGTGTTACTCAGGGCTGGATTGTTAACAACAAGGGGGGACTAAGAGGGGGGGGGCGACAATATGTATAGGGGTCCAGTGTGCATGTCCCAACGAACTAATACCAAAAAAGTTGCATAAAGTTCCCCTGGAGATAGATCCTATGTAGTGAAGAGTGGAAGAGTTCCCTCTCTCTGGAAGTGAGGTTGTATCTGGAAGTCAGGGGCGATCGTCCCTTGTCGGAATTAGGGAAACCTCACACAACAGGTTGGTTCTATGACTACTGTCACATTCCCAACCAGTCGCTTCGCGTCATCATCGGCTTCCTGCTCCTGCGTCAAGCCGGCACTGCAATGCCTGACGGGCAGCACTTAGTGCTGCACTTTAACGGAGATCTTTTATTCCAAAGCCGATGTTTGAGTGGGTGTGAGGGGCCCAGGAAAGTAAAGTAGGCAGCTACAGGAATAAAGTACTCAGAGTAGACTGCACTAACTGTTTTTAGAATCACTACCTTTTCACGCTCACTACTTCACCACTAGGGCCCCTCACACCCACTCAAACATCGGCTTTGGAATAAAAGATCTCCGTTAAAGTGCAGCACTAAGTGCTGCCCGTCAGGCATTGCAGTGCCGGCTTGACGCAGGAGCAGGAAGCCGATGATGACGCGAAGCGACTGGTTGGGAATGTGACAGTAGTCATAGAACCAACCTGTTGTGTGAGGTTTCCCTAATTCCGACAAGGGACGATCGCCCCTGACTTCCAGATACAACCTCACTTCCAGAGAGAGGGAACTCTTCCACTCTTCACTACATAGGATCTATCTCCAGGGGAACTTTATGCAACTTTTTTGGTATCAGGGCTGGATTGGCCATAGCGTTGGGCCAAAGGGTTGGGGGTTGTTTTGGACCAGTGGGAGCCAGTTTTGGTACAGGGGCTCAGTTTTGCAGCAGTGCTACAATATCTTCCCCATACCAAAAGCAGCAGCAGCGTTTACCACTGGCAACATCCCCCAGGCGGCTCGTCCGACTTCATTGCCAGGGGTGGTTTGCGTTCCCAGTCCGGCTCTGGTGTTTACTGCAGTTTGATGTAGTGTTCCTTAAAGATGTGCATCTTCATCTCTTTCCAAAATTGGAGCAGTGTTGGGGCAGTCTTGATGAATAGGAATATGTTGTTCCAGAACCTGGGCGCAATGATCGAATAGACCTGCTGTGTAGCTTTTTCATTTTAAAACTTATTGGTCTGCAGTCCGATGGTGTCTACGCTGCGGGTGTGTTAAGAACCACCAGAGATGATGAGCTTGTGGCGCAGTGTGTGTCATCTACTGCTTGGATCTGTTCAAAGAAACAGTTTTTGGTTGCTCAGAAGTGGTACAGTGCTGCTGTTTGATACTTACAAAGACTTCTGGTTTCGTGGCACCCCTTAATCACCTCCTGCTCAAAATTTGGACAATCCCCTGTCTCTTCAAGGTGTAATGAACCTACCACAGTATGCCTAAAATAGTTCTTCCGCTTTGAAGGCCGGGAATCACACACTATGACCCTGATGGACAGCCCTGCACCACCCGCCTTTACATTCTCCTATGGTGATATTGTATTGCTGTGCTTTCTGCATGCATGCTTATGTATGACGTGTACTGTATTTTGTGCTTTAAAACCAATAAAAAATGTTGAGAAACAAAAAATGGTTCTTCCACTAGGCACCAGCATTTACTGTGCATCAGAATGTTAATCTCACCTCCAAAGTTGGGACAGCCTTCTCAGTTTTCTCATTCTTTTAAAGGGGACAAAGGCCATGATTCAGTGCTCTGCTGCAAGGCATACCTAATGTTTTTTTTTTAATCCGTATACTTACAGGAACTGCTTAAGTTGTCTGAACAGGTGATTTAATTTAGTTCAGCTGTTGGGCTCCTGATCTCCCTGCAGTTAATAGTACTGTGTTTTAGATATAAACACACAATATTTATGGGATTTTTGATGCGCAACTAATACCCTAGGGTGTCTAGGGTATAGGGAGGACAAAACCCAGCGTGAATAAACAAATAAGCAGTGACACAAATCGTGTGTTTTGAAAAACTGCCCTCACTCGCACACAAATGTGTGTGACATGCTTCATCATCGGGTCTGCTTACAAAACGCCCTGGCGTATCCACGCACAGGGTGGAGCATAGGGAAGGGTAACACTTAGCTGGTTATCAATGTCTTATCACCTTTATGTGTTGTCTTGTATATTGTATCTTGTGTTTCCCCCTCCCTATGCTCCGCCCTGTGCGTGGCTATGCCAGGGCGTTTTGTAAGTAGACCCGATGATGAAGCATGTCACACACATTTGTGTGTGAGTGAGGACAGTTTTTCAAAATACACAATTTGTGTCACTGCTTGTTTGTTTATTCACACTGGGTTTTGTCCTCCCTACCCCTTTGTGTGTTTATATGCTATACCAGGGGGTTCGGGGTAGTGGAGTTTTGTTTTGACCCTTTCTTGTGAACTGTGTTTTAGATGTAATTCTGCCCTGGCTGTGTGTCCATGTGGTTGTCAATCACACCTTGTGTTACATCATGTGGTTGAATTGTTGTCATTCAAGTCTTCTTCCAGTATTTGGGAGGCGGAAAGGACTATAAAGTGGTTAGTAAAATTATGATGACAATGCGTCAAGGTGGGATCTGCGACAGCTGTTGGGCTGACAATCCCCTCAACCCCACGAGGGGAGAGGATTAGTAGCTGGACGGGTGGGGCGGCATTATGCCAGCGGATACATATCTTAGTTGTTTGGGCGTAAGCTCTTCTGTATAGCAGCACAGCTGCTGTTCAGCATGGCAGAAGGTCATAGAAAAAAGTACTTTAAAGCGGCCAGTGCTGGCTATGTTATAGTGCTGGCAGGAGGGGCAGCACAATTAAATGCAAACCTTTTTAGGTCTCGTGCCTAGCGTTGCAGCGCGCAGCATTTCTCACGCAGCACAACACCTCATGTAGGGGGTTCTGAAAGCTGACTACACGCTTGTGCGTGTGGTTTTGCTTTCGCCAGCTGCAATTGGCTTTAGCATGCTTTAAAAAAAGAAAATAAGGCACGCAATTGGGCAAAGGTGAGCGCATGTCCCACCTTTGCTCCGCCCATTCCCATCGGTGTCTATTACGCGCAGCAGGAGCGGCACAGACAACAGGCTCCCTCGCCCCTGCTCCTCTGTGGTGCGCGCACCACTGGTTTTGATTCCCGCTCCTCTGTGGTGCGCGTGCACCACTGGGTTCCATTCCCTCTCCTCTGTGGTGTGCGCGCACCACTGGGTTCGATTCTGTGCCTTACACCATGGCAGCTTCAGGTGAAATCTCGGACCGCGAGGGCACCTGGATTCCATGCCAGCGAGTTTCAGGAAGAAATGTCCTTTGGCGTCAACAATCAGTTTATTGCCGGTACAGATGCTGCTCTGTGGTTGATGGGAGGATATGCCCCGGTCTGCTTCCAGGCATTAATCTTCAGAGCCCAGGGCTGCCTGCGTGGCTCCATCCCGGCTCCACCCTCAGCGTATTTCTAGAGGTAGAGGAACTGCCCCGACTCTCTCCGGAGGAGGCTGCGGGTGGGGTGCAGGCTCACACTTGTAAAGTCTGCATGGCTAGGACTGACGGCGGAGACAGACATCAATACACCTATGCAGGAGCAGAGAGCACAACAAAGCGCCATCCTCCCACCACTGGGTGCAGCTGGAAAGTAAGGTAAAGCCATTCGGAATTAGATTCTCTGCTGGCTTGATTGGATCTCTGAGACAGGTAAGAAGCCAGTACCATGGTCCCCTGGGCAACACATGCATATATATATGTCTCTATAAGTTAGTGGGCATCTAGTCTGAAAAGTAGCATTAATCGTTTTCCCCACCAACAGGCTTGAGGGAATATATTCAATTGTTCTGGTGTATTTACATTTTTCATTCTCACCCCAGACTTGCACGTCATATGATTCCATACTATTGAGACCCCACTGCTTTCCTCTCTTAGCACCAAGAAGCTGAATCGACTCTAAACCAACTCCTGAAACTCCATTGCCCCTAAAAATCACAATAATGTATGTTTATACCAGAATTTTTACACAGGAGCCTCACACTGCCCAAACTTTGGGAAATAGCGACTTGCAAGGTGTTGGCTTCATAAGGTTGTGGGAGTGGGGGTTATATATACTTGCCAGCAGGGTGCCCTAAAGTCCTAATGAACAGCTTGAGCAGTGTAGTCGGGAAGAACATTGTTGCCCCAGAATCACACATTTTGCCTGTGGGTGTGTTTTGGGGTCCTCGCCTAGCTAGCTGCTGGTTTTTCCTAGTTGTGTTACTATTCTAAAAGGTCATTGGAATAGAAGAAAGGCACCTTCTATTTCCGCCACACGTGAACAGCAAGCCTCTCCGCTCCCTGCTCCCCCACCCCATCCAAAAGACAAACAGCGCTGACACTCACTTTGAAGATGCTCTGTCCTTTGTGAAAAGTGCAGGAATTTGCATCTTGTTTACTGTATACTTGCTTTTTATTCATGCTCGGTGTTGCCCTTATTTAATATAAAGAAACCATGTGGCTTATCTGGTTATAAATACATTATAAGGAAGTCTATGTTTTGTGTGTTTCGTCTCTATACTGCATATATATATATGTCCATTTCGCTACAGCCTAAAGAACCAGCACTGGTTACATGTGATAACTGCCAAAAAACACATTTAGGGGGGCGGGGGAGCATCGGGCAAACATGTGGTATCCTGCCACAGTAGCGTTTACAAACAATACAGCTACTGTCACATACAATGCGCTACGGAGCGGTATGCAATTTTTTTTTACATCTGCAGAAGTTCTAATTCCCTTTTGAGGTACCCTCAGGACCTTTGCAATGTTGATGTCACCATGTGTTAACGGTTTTTTCTACCTATCTGCTTCTTCCCATGCCCTGTAGTACTTTGTTTAGTGTCTGGAAGGCAAGTCTCTCAGTCTTATCTATAACACCATCTATTGTTCCTGGTAAATTAGCCTCTAAAAGCAAAGTGCCTTCATTTGTAGACCACATGCTGCAAATTTTGTTATGTCCGTGACACTTTTTAGACTGACAATTGCGAACAAGTAGACGTCAAAGTGGAAGGAGCCTTCTTGTTACTCCCCCGGGGCGCTATTACATTGGGTTGCTATGGCAACATCTTCGCACTTACAATCTACGCGCAGCTTGGGAGTAAAGTAAAGGGGGAAAAAAAGCGTTGCGCACAGTCGCTATATACGGGATATACCAGTGCCAATAAGTACACAACAACTTACAGATCGCGTCGTTTCTTTTTTTATATATATTCCTTTTTCGTTACAGATGCAGTTTCAACCTTTCCACCCCTTGCAATTGTCCTATTTGGAGTATTACTGATTTCATATTTGTAGCATTTACATTTCTCAACATCCTATCCAATGGCGTTTGGACATCGGGCTGTTAGATTTCATGCCGCTTTTAATTTTGCGATACGCAGCGGTATAGTTTTATAGTTTACCTTTGTGTCTCCCTAAATTAAAGTTTCTACTTTGCCATACCACATTTACAAAGCAAGCTGCGGCGTTGCTAATATAGGAGTTCTTAGCTTTAAACATTTTTCTGTTACCAAACTGTAGCATCTAGCAATATTTGTGTGTAAGCCTTGGCGTTTCATTTTTAACCATATTCCTCCTTAGATGTAAATGTTGTTTTCCATTTCGCACACCTTGTAATTCAATTCTTTAATATATTACTTCTTCAATATTTGTGATACTTGCAGTTTACCTCATTTCCCCCAATAGCTTTTTAGTGGCAGGCTGTTGCATGTTATGCCGCTTTTACTTTGCAAAGTGTAATGTTATTGTTAGTTGGCAATCACACTACAATACATGCAACTATTTATATATACAAACATTCACTATACTGCAAACACAGTCGTACAGCTCACATAATATTTGCAATGCTAATAACTCAAACTCTAACAAATTGGAGACCTATTGCATTATTTCACACAATAAAGGGGAGAGGGTCAATAGTAAATCTCCCACCCGAACCCCCTAGATAATAATTATACACACGTAGAGGAGTGGAGAGAAGTGAACACAAACAACCCCAACACGTCCCACAAAACAAAAAATTAATTGTTTTGAAAAAACTGCCTTCACTCACACACCGAAGTGTGTGACATGCTTCATCATCGGGTCTACTTACAATACGTCCAGGTGTAGCCACACTCTGGATGGAGCATAGGGGGGGGGGTTTAAACAAAAAAGACCACAGAACACCAAAACGCGACCAAACATATATGTGCTCAGGTATACGAGGCCCCGCACTCTCCGTCGTCGCCTGAGACTTGGGGGAGGCCTCCCCCAAGTCTCAGGCGAGTTTGGTGGCACCGACGGAGAGTGTGGGGCCTCGTATACCTGAGCACGGTCCAGGTGAGGTGAGGTCCAGTCCCCTGTCATGTTGGATCACGTTGAGCGTTCACTGACAAGGAGGATGAGTAATGAAGTGTAGGTACAGGTTGTATCGTTCCTACGTTTATATTCTTGTGTCACTATTATTGATTTCATACACCCTTAACAGTAGCAACTATTTGAGAGCAGTGGCCCTGATGAAAGCCAAGAGACTTATTGCCCGGTAGGCAGAAACATGTTGGCCCGATATGCGACAGTCATTTGTTCCATACTGTCGTTTGCGCTGTTCATAATTTTTAATTAGGGGATGTGCCTGGTTTCCATTAAAGCATTTGTTTAGACAAATTACCCTGTTTTAGATTCACCACTTCCTTTTGTGTTGCACTGTATTTTCACCACTCTTTATGAACCATCCTAATCAGACCAACAATTGGTAGTTCCAATTTTGACTGTAGACCGTACCCAGTACTCACTATGACTGTGCGGCATGAGGTCTAGATGATCGAAGGACCCGCCTGGTCACAGTGTGAACGACCAAATGATAGGACTGATCACTTGTTTTTTTTGATGGTTATTCACAAATAATATGTATACTGGATCTGGTCCGACCAGTTTTTCAAATTGAGTCTATGATATCACCACTCTTTTGTGTCTCACACATTTGTTCCTCCCTCTCTCTTCTCTATATACATTGTTACTGTGTGACTGTAGCACCAATTGACATAAAGTTAGACTTGCCAATTTAGCCAGCCAGTTGCTCGGCCCGTAGACCTCCTAGGTTCTTGTTTGTTATTCATGTGATGTTACTGGGGAAGTGAACCAGTAGTAGGTGTTTAAAATTCCATTCCCTTTCACCCCATTCTCCCTCTTTGTTTTTTGATACTCTCTTCAACCTACATTCCTTAAAAGCACTTTAGCCTCGGTCTCTGATAGCGCTTCCACTCATAGCCAGTTTCACCCCCTACATTATTACTGGCAGTAAAGTGGTTAATTTATCAAATGCACGACTCACCGAGTTTATTGCGTGTGTAAACTCGACATGGCGTCTCGGAGGTCGGTGTCCCAAGAACACAACCTGTGATTGTAAAGAAAAAGACACAAGCACAAACAAACCCTGGAGCTACATCGTATCTCATATGTAATTACACTGAGCTCATTTTAGCGCTTGCATCAGTATCATGGATAGCGTGTTAAAGTCCAAGCGCTACGGGCGTTCGTATGTTAACCCAAATCAGCCCAGATCAGAACTTCTGCTCGCCGAAATGTAAACGGCGCCTCAGTCCCGACCCCCTCGCTTTATGCCTCCTTACTATTCCGAGGAACCCTCCTCGTGTGTTAGCCTGCTATTCAGATCGCCGCGTGGATGATGGCGATCTGTTCAGGAGCATAGAAATAGTGAAATTGCTCCACCTAACTCTTATCCGGTCAGCCCTGTAATTAGTGTCCGATATTGAATACAAGAGCATGATTGATCCGGGACGGGCATTAGGGGCAACACTTGCTAGGATCTCTGGCAGTCCGAATCAGGTCGGGCAGTGTTAAGATAGTACCAATCACTGCCCTTCCCCTGTGGTATCTATTACAAGGCACCCTCTAGGTATGATGATCTCTCCAAGGGCCTCCCATAAAGTAATGTATACAATTTGGGTAATTGTGATTGCATAAGGATTCCTGAACTGACTCCCAGGGTCCTGACGTTTCTATTTATATGTCATGGTGGAGGGAATCTCCCACTGACAATATTAAACTTCTAGCAACCAAGGTTAGGGACTACTGTCTTCCCAGTGTTTGCCAAGGTATTTCATCGTTCAGGCCATTGATGTGACTTCTCAGGCGGTAAACCCATTTTTGATCATGAAGTAGCAGAATCCGATGTTCATCTGTCATATGTCTCCCAAGAGTTGGTTTTTCAATTACAGTCCATTTCAGCTCATCAGCAGAATGCCCCATTTCCAGGAAGTGTGCTGTCATACTTGTATTTGATCTGCCACAGCGTATTGTGCTCCGATGTTCCGTAATCCTCGTGCGTACCTTCCTGCTCGTCATCCCCACATTACATTTCTTGCAGGGGCACGTGATTAAATAGATCACTCCCTGAGAATTACAGTTGGTATGGGATCTCTGTTCCCAGGGAGTGTGGAGGCCCAAGTCCAGCTGTTTTGTGTTTGATGTCAAAGCGCACACACTGCAGGAGCCACATCTGGTGTGGCCCATCAGTCTAGGGAGACCAGTCACTTGTCTGGAATCCGTGGTCGTATTTGTAATCCTTGGTCTCGTATGAACCAACAGGTCCTTAAGATTTTGGCTACGCCTGAAAGAAAAGAGAGGCTTCTCAAAATGGAGTCCCCCTTGTATTCAAGATCTTCCAATTCCGCAGTACCAGACGTCTGACCTGCTGGGATGCTGTGTTAAATGTTGAGACAAAGACAGGTTTGTTAGTCTCAGGTCTGATGGTCGTTGTGAGGAGGGCGTCGCGATTGGCATTCAGTGCCCGTTTCTTCGCTCTTTTAATGGTTTGTACTGGGTATCCCCTCTGTCGTAATTTAGTGGTGAGGACATTCGCCTCGGTAACAAATTCTGCCCGGTCAGAGCAATTGCAGCGAATCCGGAAGAATTGGCCCACGGGTATATTCTCCCGTAGGGTTTTCCGATGGAAGCTTTGAAAAGCCAACAACACGTTTTTATCAGTTGGTTTATGAAAAACCCTAGTTTTCAAGATGCCCTCACTGGTTCCAGTAGTAGGTCCAAAAAGGGGAGGCTGGTCTTGGTCACCGTCGCGGTAAAATGGAGAAGGGGGTTTCTTTCATTCAACCACACAAGAAAGTTGTTCACAGAGGTCTCATCCCCTCTCCAAATGACCAGGACGTCATCTATATAGCGACGTCATAGCCTCAAGTGTGAGGACCACGGTCCGGTGGAGTCTAGGACAGTAAGTTGTTCAAATTCCCCCACGTATAGTCCGGCCAGGCTGGGGGCATAAACACTGCCCATGGACTTGCCATGGGTTTGTAAATACATTTTGTTGTTTTCCATTTCGCACACCTTATAATTCAATTCTTTAATATATTACTTTTTCAATATTTGTGATACTTGCAGTTTACCTCATTTCCCCCAATAGCTTTTTAGTGGCAGGCTGTTGCATGTTATGCCGCTTTTACTTTGCCAACTAACAATAACATTACAGTTTGCAATCACACTACAATACATGCAACTATTTATATATACAAAAATTCACTATACTGCAAACAGTCGTACAGCTCACATAATATTTGCAATGCTAATAACTCAAACTCTAACAAATGGGAGACCTATTGCATTGCAAATGCTTGTTCTCTCTTCTATCCCTCCACTATCCTTCTCAATCCAAATAACTGACTAACATATCCACCAATTAAATTACTTTCATGTTTCAATATACTAATTCACCACTAATCCTTTATGGGTTCCGGAGTAACGTGCTACTCGCCAAAAAAGCGATTTGACGCCTCCTCATGGATAGTAAGTGCTATATAATAGCAATTACAATACAATACAATACAAGTGGTAGCTGCATGATCCTTGTTGGCCAAGCAGCCAAGTGTCAGTACAAAGCAATAAAATAAATCTGTGCTTTTCCCAATATTTGGCCTTCGTGGCAGATGGCAAAGAAAGATATACACTAGAGCATTAGTCTGCACAGTTCATATTTCAAGTAAAAGGAGGCAGCCAGCCACAGGGTGCCTATGGACTAAATGAGTATTGACTCTGACAGACACTCAAATGACGGCCCAGGATCGCCATAAATGAAAAGAAACATGCAAGATCATGAGGCTTATGTTAAAATGCCCAACACACAAGGGGCACAGATATTTGGAGTGGCGTCCCTGCCAAGCTAAACTAGTGAACTGATGTGATATTATCCCCACTTCTGAAGAGAAGGCCACTGTTCTGACCCCACTCACTTGAAAACCAGGTTCTGCAGGAACGGAGAATGTCCTACCACTCGTCTAGTGCTTTACCCTCCATGCTGATACGGCTAACAGTCATGAGTGGAAAAACACTGGGGGAAGTGAGGTAAGCAAGGGAAGAGTGTCTGATCGCCTGAAACCAATTCCTGCTGGTAAATGGGAGAGTGTCCACACTCTGGGAGGTAAGGATTGAACAAGATTGTCTTAAATTAAAAAAGAAAAGATTTAGTTAAGAGAAAAGTAATATAACAAAAGACACACCGCATACTATCACATTTAACATGATATAATTACAAGTCCCAACTTCCTACTATTAAAAATCTATTGCAGCCCTATCTGTTCAAAGATGGCCGCTGACCTCACACCCCCAATCTTAATTAGGACAGTGAAGCCTCCCAACTAAACATGGATGCCCACAGCAGCTAAATGCCCCAGAGACAAGTCAAGGCACTCCAAACACCCCTTTGATTGATGAAAACACCGCCAGGACTTTGGTGTTGAGCCTGCAAAATCTTGATTGACGGAACTGCTTATGACTGGCCCAATTATAAGAAAGGCGCAAAAACTGCAACAGGTAGAACTCTGGCCAACAGAATTTTTTTGGGAGCAACAAAACACAATATCGCGGGAGTGGAAAGAGTTACGCCCAACTGCGGGGTGTGAGGCAAATTACTAAAAGTAAGTGGGATGCTGTAGTTGGAGAAACCAATATAAAAATTCACCCTACTGGCGCTGTAACATGCAAAACAGTAGGAGTGCAGAATCTGAAATTGGTAAAATGTCTAAATGAAGCGGTGCCCTTCCTCCCTTTAGAGTCAATGCCAAAACAAACAGATGGGCAGGGGAAAAGCTGAACATGAATGAGGGTGGGGGAGGGTAGAGAAGAAACAGACAGGCCAGAGGGGGAGAGTGAAAGAAGCAACATGGATGGGGCAGCTGAGAGGGGAAAACGAGCTTTCTGCCTTCACTGCCTGTCTGCCCTTGCTGCATCCAACTTGCCTCGGTGGGACAGGGGTCCCGAGGTCTCTGCACCAAGCGTTTCTCCATTCTAAGCGTCACCAGATCCTTGCTGCGCTCAGGGGGACTACAAGCCCCAGAAGCCCCTGCTGCACAGCTGCTGCTGCTTGAGAGGTGGAGGCGCCACCATCGCTCTATTTAGCGCTGCCTCTCCCCACCCCCCCGGCAGCGCGGGCCCGCCCGGTCGAAGCCCGGGCAAAGGGCGGGCCCGTCCTAGCCCGTCATCGCCAGGAAAAGGCAGGGCAGGGCCCCCTCTCTTTCATCTGCATCCCGGACTATAAGGACTTAAGGTACTGTCACTTTTAGCCGGACTATGTGGGCTGTGTATTGAGATCAGCAGTAAAAGGTTTATCTAACTCAATCTTGGTTGTAGGATTTCGGGCATAGTCCACTCTTGCTATGGGGAAAAGGAAATCAATGGAGGGCGGTGGCTCAGTCACAAGCGCAACCAAGAAAGGGAAAAAGGGCAAAGAAAGTGTTACATGCGGGAAGTAATTGTGTTCTGACGAGAATTGAAGCAATCGTTAATGAATGTGAAGGTGTTTTGGGAGATAGTAACATTATAAATATGACTAATCCCTTAGATGAGGGTTTATCTCAGTGTAAAAGGAGAGTAGTTCCATCAATTTTTAATAAACAAACACAAAAGTTACCATTAGTCACAATTCATACTACTCCGTCTGAGGATCCATTGACAAATATGTCTGGTGGTACTCTGAACGAAAGCATGGGAGTGCCTAATCAAGGGGCACCTTATGACGGTACAATTGACAATCCACTTTCCTGTTCTAACTGGATCGCAATTTTAGAACACATCACTGAGGGCATGCCTCCCGCTACACTTAGTGTGCACAACACTCCAGCAACTCTGTCTATCCCTAGTACTGGATGCAACTGTGGTGGTAATAATGAGGGTTTGTTACAGAAAGTCGAAACACTGCTAAGAGAGGTGGCTTCCTTAAAGGAAATGGTTGCAGTGCTAGCACATAGAATGGATCAGCCCCTCTCTATCCCGGTGCCACCCGCACCGCCCACTCCCGCAACTGCAGCATCCAGAGTACTGTCTGAAGGCGTTCCAGGGGCAAAGGATAGGCCAGTACCCATACAGTCAATCATTCTTATAGTTCTACTAATATGACCACAGTATGCAGAACTGTTAGATCATATGAAGTTAAATGAATTTGTACTTGTAAAGCGCACTGCTGCCCCAGCAACGGGGCGTCCTGGCGCTGTACTCATACCGCTGTGGAACCCTTCCTGGCTTTTCCCTGTGAAATGTCCACTCCTGGACACCCCCAAGGTGAAGCCAGGCATCCCAGCGCTGTTGGGGCCGTTGTGGAGATTATGATTCAGAAAAGGGGGTGGTGATGGACAGAGCATCTGAATTAAGCAGAATACTCGTACCCAGTCAAATGAGACAGGGCTTGATCCATCACCGTTGTTTAGCTCACTACATACATGCAAATTAGTCTGTCCCTGGCCCAGTGCATCATGGGAACAGGGCAGACCAAACTACCAAGCCAATTCTTTTACTGGAAAGGAAACCAGCTTCCGGGGACTGGTTTCTGGCATTACAGCCGTCTTCGGCCCGGCTTGCTTGAATCCTGATGGTGCAGTGAGCGAGGGACTCATGTCTGAGCATACCCTTCCACGCTTATGGTGGACAAAACGATTCAGAAAAGGGGGTGGTGATGGACAGAGCATCTGAATTAAGCAGAATACTCGTACCCAGTCAACAGATCAGGGCTTGATCCATCACTGTTTTTTAGCTCACTGAACCATCCCAGCTCAGGACCTGGCTACATGCAAATTAGTCTGTCCCTGGCCCAGTGCATCATGGGAACAGGGCAGACCAAACTACCAAGCCAATTCTTATACTGGGAAGGAAACAAGCTTCCGGGGACCGGTTTCTGGCATTACAGCCGTCTTCGGCCCAGCTTGCTTGAATCCTGATGGTGCAATGAGCAAGGGACTCACATCTGAGTATACCCTTCCACGCTTATGGTGGACAAAACGATTCAGAAAAGGGAGTGGTGATGGACAAGGTATCTGAATTAAACAGAACACTCATACCCAGTCAACAGATCAGGGCTTGATCCATCACCGTTTTTTAGCTCACTGCACCATCCCAACTCAGAACCTGGCTACATGCAAATTAGTCTGTCCCTGGCCCAGTGCATCATGGGAACAGGGCAGACCAAACTATGAGTGTTCTGTTTAATTCAGATACTCTGTCCATCACCACCCCCTTTTCTGAATCGTTTTGTCCACCATAAGCGTGGAAGGGTATACTCAGATGTGAGTCGCTTGCTCATTGCACCATCAGGATTCAAGCAAGCCGGGCCGAAGACGGCTGTAATGCCAGAAACCGGTCCCCGGAAGCTTGTTTCCTTCCCAGTATAAGAATTGGCTTGGTAGTTTGGTCTGCCCTGTTCCCATGATGCACTGGGCCAGGGACAGACTAATTTGCATGTAGCCAGGTTCTGAGCTGGGATGGTGCAGTGAGCTAAAAAACGGTGATGGATCAAGCCCTGATCTGTTGACTGGGTATAAGGGTTCTGTTTAATTCAGATACTCTGTCCATCACCACCCCGTTTTCTGAATCGTTTTGTCCACCATAAGCGTGGAAGGGTATACTCAGATGTGAGTCCCTTGCTCATTGCACCATCAGGATTCAAGCAAGCCGGGCCGAAGACGGCTGTAATGCCAGAAACCGGTCCCCGGATGCTTGTTTCCTTCCCAGTATAAGAATTGGCTTGGTAGTTTGGTCTGCCCTGTTCCCATGATGCACTGGGCCAGGGACAGACTAATTTGCATGTAGCCAGGTTCTGAGTTGGGATGGTGCAGTGAGCTAAAAAACGGTGATGGATCAAGCCCTGATCTGTTGACTGGGTATGAGTGTTCTGTTTAATTCAGATACCTTGTCCATCACCACTCCCTTTTCTGAATCGTTTTGTCCACCATAAGCGTGGAAGGGTATACTCAGATGTGAGTCCCTTGCTCATTGCACCATCAGGATTCAAGCAAGCTGGGCCGAAGACGGCTGTAATGCCAGAAACCGGTCCCCGGAAGCTTGTTTCCTTCCCAGTATAAGAATTGGCTTGGTAGTTTGGTCTGCCCTGTTCCCATGATGCACTGGGCCAGGGACAGACTAATTTGCATGTAGCCAGGTCCTGAGCTGGGATTGGTGCAGTGAGCTACAAAACGGTGATGGATCATGCCCTGATCTGTTGACTGGGTAGGAGTGTTCTGTTTAATTCAGATACTCTGTCCATCACCACCCCCTTTTCTGAATCGTTTTGTCCACCATAAGCATGGACGGGTATACTCCGATGTGAGTCCCTTGCTCATTGAACCATCAGGATTCAAGCAAGCCGGGCCGAAGATGGCTGTAATGCCAGAAACCGGTCCCCGGAAGCTTGTTTCCTTCCCAGTATAAGAATTGGCTTGGTAGTTTGGTCTGCCCTGTTCCCATGATGCACTGGGCCAGGGACAGACTAATTTGCATGTAGCCAGGTTCTGAGCTGGGATGGTGCAGTGAGCTAAAAAACGGTGATGGATCAAGCCCTGATCTGTTGACTGGGTATGAGTGTTCTGTTTAATTCAGATACTCTGTCCATCACCACCCCCTTTTCTGAATCGTTGTGGAGATTAAGCAAGCTATTGCCCAGAGTTGCAGAGTGGGACCCATGATTAGAATAGGCACCGAGGTGAGAATTATCAGGTCCGAGGAAATTGAGCCCAAGGCGGGCATTGAACCCTGTCCCGGGCCAGACTTCTGCATCAGGGTCTGCCGCTCTAACCATTGAGCCACACTTCGCACTTTGGTTGCTGAGACAACCAAAGTGGGAGGTAACCCCGGTAAATACAGTAGTACAGTTGGATCGCAGGGCTTAGCCCCCTACACTGAGGAACGGAACACTTGGGCCAGACCAATTTTATCAGACAGGCAAAGCACCACCTACACAAGGAGCAACCCACCAATTGTCTATATAGCCAGGGCTATGAGAGTAGTGAATCTTTACATAACAAATCCATTCATTGGGTTCGCCATGTGAGGGGATGCAGGTCAATTATACGGGAAGACCTGCTGTAAGTAAAGAGGATCACAATGGCTAATTCCCAGACTGACTGTATCTAGTTACAGCTAATAAATTTAGAACTAGCTGAGCATTTAGTGGCCCTAGAGTTCCGCACTGCCTCCCCTGAGCATTCTATGATTCAGATTAGACGCTCACCCTTTTGGTCTGCAGTTAGTCAGGCGGTGCTTGTAGTTCAGGAGAGAGCGGCAAAAGAGTCCAGACTCAACCTAGTAGACTGACTAGATGCTGCTCCACAACAAGATTGGCCCAGTGATCCATCTAGAGGCATTCACTGTGGGTCCGAAACTCAACCTACTAGCCCAGTCGCAAAAGGAATAGAGGGGGGGTGGAGATAATACTGATCTTGGGAGGGGTGCTGAATGTAGTAATATGGGGGATGATGGGTGGAATATAAGGGCGATACAATTTCTTTCTTGGAATATAGCGGGTTTGCAGAAAACACTGTTTTTTCCAGAGTGGAATGAGTTTATAGAGAAATACGATGTCTGTTTGTTCCAAGAAACATGGAGCACGGCCCCTCTGTACAAATCAGGGTACACTACCTACTTTGTCCCAGCCCTAAGTTCAGGGAAAGGGCGTCCGTCAGGGGGCTTACACATATGGATCAATATCTCCCTGAATTGGTCCATCACCACACACAATTTTCTCCCACAGGATTTGCTACATTTGACAATTAAAGGGCCACATAACGGTTCAAATGTGGAACTGTTTAATGTATATGGGAAAGAACTCCTGGGGCCCAAATATCATTTACCCTGTCATTGCTAGAGCAGGAACTATCACACCTGTCGCCCCTTTCCAATATTATTGTGGCAGGAGATCTTAACTGCCCGTACGAGCCATTGGGTAGGGAAGATCTCCTGGGCACAAATGAGGAAGATAACAAATGGGCTATTCCTTCTCTCAATATAGCCCCTATCAAGAAATGGTCACAAAGGGCAATTCAGATTAATGCCCTAACCCTTGAATACAATTTAAGAGCAGTAAATGGTAGAACTTGCTTTGACCTGTGCGGGCCTTTACCTTTAATAGGATTAGTTCGCCGTCTAGGATTGACTATATCCTGTTAGATGTCATCTATGGGCGGATTTAGTTGACATGGAAGTGAGACACACTCTGGATAGTGACCACAATCCCTTATGCATGCAGATTAACAACAAATGGGCACTAATCACTAATAATTCAGTTGAAGGACTTAGATTGACGACAAAAGAGATTGTGCCCTCCTATTGCAACCGACGCCTTAAATGGCATAAGGTTTTGCACCAAGATGACAAATTGCTTAGCATAAGAGAGCTTATTGATGAGAAGACAGGAGAACTTGAAGGGATTAAGGAGGACACCGTGGAAATTTCTGTTTTCCCTTTCTATAAATTCTACCAAGACTTGATAGAAAGGCTGGGTACGTTTTTCACCATAAGGGAAAGCAGTGCAGCGAGAGGTTGCCCACCAGGCCCACAAATCCCTGGTATTCGAATGCATGTAGGGAAAAGAGGCAGGTGTTATCTTTAGCCCTAAGGGAGAAAGAGCTGGTCAATATAAGAGCGGCCAGAAAAGAGTATGTTAGGGCGCAAGAGTCAGCAAAGCGCAATTGGGACGAGTCCCATTGGCAGGACTTAAAATCTGCAGCATATTGGAAAGACTCTTCCCTGTTCTGGGAATTGATTAACAAAGGATCCAGAGGATTATCGGACCCAATCCCCAATCATATTATAGGGCAACAATGGCATGACCATTTCTATAATTTATATTGTCATAATGAAGACATGCCGCCCCTTTAGAGCGAGGCCTATTCATCCACATCGGGGGCTTTTACAGCATTAGAACCCTTCGAGATTCAGGAGGTAGTAAGGGCAATAGAGAGTATAGCTCCGGGAAAGGCATCGGGTCCAGATGGCCTACCCGGTGACCTTCTCCTGCACGACCCGAAGCCCTGGGCGCACTTCATCTCGCTGCTGATGAACTTTATCCCCAGAGGCCATGCAGTCCCCGAATCTTTGAAGGGGAGCCGAAGTGGTACCAATATACAAAAAGGGGGATAGAGAGGACCCTACGAACTACAGACCGAATAGTCTGATCAACGTTATCCAGAAGGTGGTTGGCAGGGTCCTCTTATCGAGGATAAGGTCCTGGATGGAGGATGGAAATATCCTCTCGCATTTTCTGGCGGGCTTCAGGCAGCCGGTGGGTACAATGGACCAAGTGTTCAGGTTTTGTATGATCCACTGGAAAACAGTGGGCCTAGGAAAAGGCAGGTTATATCTGGCCTTTATCGACCTGAAAATAGCTTTTGACCCGGTCCCTCGAGAAAAGCTCTGGCAGGTCCTGTGCGACTTGGGTATTCCCCCCTTGATCCTTGATTTTATTAAACGACTGCATGGGGATAACTATGCTAGGATCAGGTGGGGCGGACAGGGTTAGCTAACTGAAAGGATAGAAGTGAATAGGGGGGTACGCCAGGGTTGCGTTTTAGCCCCGACTCTGTTTTCTCTCTTTGTGAATGGGGTAGTTGACTATCTAAGAGAGGATCCATCTGATGCCCCGACTCTGGCTGGAGAGAAAACTCCCTCACTCCTCTATGCTGACGACGCCCTCCTGATATCAAAGAGTCCAAGTGGCTTCCAAACAACTAGTTAGATTTAGCCAGTTCTGCGACGCCCGGGGATTGTCCATCAATACAACCAAAACTAAGCTAATGACCATATCCCCGTCGAAGCTTTTTCGAAATAATATTTCTTTGAATGGTACCCCACTAGAACTGGTCGAAGCCTTCGACTATTTGGGCATCCGGTTTACTAATTCAATGAAGTGGACCTCCCATATGGCTAAGATGCTCCTAAACCATAAGCGGGTGTCCGGGGCAATCTTGAGAGAACAACGCCTCTCGTTCAGTAAACCTGTTGCCTAGGCTCTTGTGGTGTATGATGGGAAAGCGCTATCCTCGGTCCTTTATGGGTCAGAATTATGGGTATTCGAGAATTCTGCCGACCTAGTAAGGTCGGAGAACAAGTTTTTCAGAGGCTTGTTTTCGCTTCCTCCCTCCACCCCATTGAAACCTCTTTACCACAATTTAGGTAAACGCTCCATCAAGGATATCGTTCGCCTTCGCCCTTTACTATTCTGGGCACGGGTAAGAACGACTCCCGAACTGGCTAACTATGCTGCTGCTCTCAATGAACTCATTGAAATGGATTCAGGTGACAAGATTAAATGGATTTTCAATCTCAGGCGGTTGGTAATGGACATAGGGTATGTGGAAGCATGAGATAGCCAGACCCCGCCTATGAAACAAGACCTAAAAAAAGCATATTGGGAATGGGTCGAGCTGGAGCTGATGAGGAGTCCGAATAAGGGTGTCCTCGCCGAGCGGCTTCTGGAACATAAGCTGGCCTGGAAATTGGAACCCTACTTAGACTTCATTCAGACACCCAGGGACAGGTCACTGTACATCAAGCTGAGAATTGGAATCCTTCCACTTAGTGATTTAATTGCAGGCTGGACGAGGCGAGATTCAACAGCCGCAGTAGTCTCATGTCCTGGATGTACAGCCACAACAGAGTCTATCGCACACTTCCTTTTTGCATGCCCAGTTTATAGACCTGCGAGAAGCAAATGGCTAAAACCTATTTGCTTAAACTTGGGCTCAAGGAATTATCAGGTAGTTTTACGAATTTTAAGAACTGATACTACCTCTCACTGTGGTTTGTGGGGTTGCAAAATATTTGGGAAGTGCATGGCTAACACAGTTGAAGCTTTTAGCCAGAAAAGCATGATGAAGCCTCTGTATAGACCCATTTTATGAAGCATTGTCATTCTTCTTCTTTTAGCCTATTTATACAGATTTTGTATTGTTCTTTTTATCTTACAAATACTTTTAACTCTACTGTTGTTGAATTTCATACTACAGAATGTACGGTTTAATGCTTTTCTAAATTGTGAAATTGGAATGTATACTCTTTTATGATATTTTTTATTTCGAATAAAGTATTACAACAACAACAGCATCACCAAAGGGGTGCGGGTGGGAGATAAAAGGAGCGACTAAAAACATGAGCACTCATATGGAGTGCTTGAACACAAGTAAAAAAGTAACTTAATAAACAGTAGCAGAGGATGGACACAAGTAATTGGTGCATGCTCCAGGGGGAGGGTCAAAGATAAGAAGAGGGATGACGCCCATATGCGGCAGTACTTAACCCCTTCCATGCTGGGCCGTTTCCGCCGCTGTGCGGTAAACAAAAGAACAGGGCGGGGCCGTGACGAACCCCAGCCGTCATCAGCACACTAGCGCCGCAGAGCGTGACGGCTGGGGTTCGTCACCAACATGGAAGGGGTTAATTGTAAAGAAATAAGCACCAGGGTCCTCGTCATAAGGCCACTGCAGCTTTGCACTACCCAATTCCCCTGCCAGTGTTGCCAATGACCGTACTAACACCACTATTAACCATCCCACTTCTACAAGTGTTCCATTGCAGACTATTCCAGGCCCCCAAAGCAATAAGAATGGCCTGGGCAGCAGGTATACGTAATTTTTAATCTATAATGAAATAAAACAACTGTTGTGCTCATCTCATAATTAGACAAACAGCACCACCATGTTGCAGAATTCCAGAAGTGCCGGTGTTGACAATTAAGTGCCGGTGCTGAGCACCAGAAACCACCGGCTGAAATTAAGCACTATTATGCAGTGACAAACGGGAATGAAAGATATGAGAGCAACGCTGAGGCCAACAAATGGTAAATTATTGGCAGCCTCTAAGCCCACTGATTGTAATCTACATGTCTCAAAGAGATAGCAAATGCGCTGTCTAGCCAAGACCTAAAAATGTAAATTGACTGGCCACTTAGCCTGATTTCCCTGCTCCTATTTCTTCTACAGCATTCTTGAACCAATATTAATTGTCCTGGCATGTGTTCAGTGGCAGTGCTGTTAATGAAATGATAGCTGAATGAAAGAGGGATTCTCTGTGGTTTGGAAAACCCAGCAGACAGAGAGGGTGAAAATTACCGCAACCACAGTGGAATCTTGAATATATTTCTGAGGCCAGGCAAATAGAAAACTGCTTGGTTCTGCAGAAAATCTGAAATCCGTGCCCCTTTTTGGTTGTATCTAAAGCCAGTGACCAGCTGCGGTATGGAGAAGACGCTGCAGGAAGACATACACATCTCTCATTGATTTATAATATGAGAATGTATAGATGGTTTTAAAAGTTAGAGAAACTGTAATGAACATGTTCGCATTTATGTAAATAAAGTGTTTTTGGTTATCTGTTTGTAAGCAGTTTAGGGTGTCCTGGGTGTTTTAAAGACGTGTGTAGTGTATTGCTGAACCCCAAAAAGTTTACTTTTTATAATGAACTCATGCTGATGATCTTAGTTATACAATATGATACCTCATCCTACACAAAAAGGCATCTTTTGTCGCTGTGTTTTTATTGAGCAAGCTCATTTAATCGCCTGGGTTCTGTTGCTTTTCTCGCCCCCCTCCCCCCCCATCGCATTTGAAATGCACTTGTAATGCAAAAGTTTAGGTTTTGTAATATTTTGGAACCTTGTTCCCAGTTTTCTAATTGAATTGATAAACTTATCCAGATAACATCACCTTAATATTCTGATGTTACTTAATGAGGTGAATAATGCTGTGGTGCCAAACACAGTCTCATGCGACTGGACTATTGATTTTTGTGGGTAGGTGGTCGGCTAAATGTGTTTGCTCTTATAATCTTGTTTTACGCATGAAACAGCTGTAAGAGCTGATGTGGTGTGTTTGAAAGCAGAATCTGTGCTGGGGAAGCTTTTTTGGAAAATCACCTAATTGCAGTCTGCGATCGCTATCATAAAGTCCTTTGACATTTAACTATGCACATCCAGATGTTCATTTCAATAAAATAGTGCTGCAGGGACCCTTTTGGGAACTCTTTGCTCCACTATGTTCTCGAAGCTGCTAAAAAGCGAGAGTTGAGTCTAAATGTGAGAAATGAATCGGGAGCTGCACGGTGCAGTCTCAGCATGCATTTTTTGTGAGAAGCGCTTCAGAGCTAAGCACTGAGATGGGAGCAGCAGTACTCAGTGCAGTAAAGCCTCCTGTGGGAAACAGAAGTGAATAGACCATGGACTTGTGAGTTGCCTTGGAGATCATTCCTTTGTTGTGTGTGACCCAATACAGAATGTGCTGCATCCCTTACCTGTTTCTTGAAGGCAATCCCATTGATCTGGAGAAGGAGGTGGGTGAGAGTGGGAGTGGGACGTTGGAGGAGCCAGGAACTGTTGGCTATCGCCACGAAAGATCCTTCACTGGGCCTCCGCATGTGGGTCACGTAGGCCACATCATCAAAGATTTTCATTAAGATTGTTTACTCACAACTTATACAGAAAATGGTAGAAAGAACTCACAAAAATGTAACCCATAGGACATCGAGCCTTGTTTAGAATTTGGCAGAGAGAGACACCTGCCAAACAGTGGTGGGTGTCCCAGCAGACGATATTAGAGCGCCATTGACATCAGTGCACTAGTAATACGGCGGCTGGGATATCTGCCACTGTTTGGCAGAAGTCCTGCAACTGGCCATCTCGAAAAAAGGTCTGTAGATTGTATTCCTCTTCTATACTGCCAAATCTGTCTTTAAAAAAATCACCTTCCTGTCCAGACCAGATATGTACACTTGTAAGGACATTTCGCACCGTTTTCCTTAATGGATAGTCCTCTGTCATTCTCTGAGTAATTAGACTCACATTCTCAGTAGGGTTAGGAGTGCACACATTCATTACCATTCATCTTTTCAACAATGGTAAGCTAATGATCCAAGGACTTTGACTGAAGATTTGAAGTATTTTAGGATACCAGGTGCCCTATTCCTTGTTTGCGCCCTGGTGCACCTTAAAACTAATGCGCAGACGCAAACAGAGAAAGTGCGCCCTATTACGTAGAATGCGCTGCCCCCCAGGGTAGCCACAAACTCATGCTGCTCCGGGGCAGTGCATTAAAGTGAAATACGGAGCAGCTTTGAAGCAGCTTCTCTGTGTTTCACTGTGCAGACAGCAACCAGCCTGCACTTTTAAAGGGGATTACAGATCCCCTTGCAGGTGGGTGCAGTCACTGACTGCACCCACCTGCAAGGGGATGTCTGGGGAGTCCATGGTACCCCTTTGCCCCCCTCCAGAGGGCTTCTCTCAGGAGGCACCTTCTGACTCCTTCTTTGCCTCTTCACCCACTTCTTTAATAGATGTGGTTGCAGAGGCAAAGGGATTCCCTCATTTGCATTGGGCGCACCCCCATGCAAATGAGGGAATGCTCCCTGAAGATAGTGCAGCGCTTTGTTTACCAGCGCTATCGGTATTACAGAAGGGGCAACACAAGCGTCTGCAGCCACTTTTGTATAACCAAAGTGCCTCGGGCACGCAAACAGGGCGAAAGCGCCATTTGTGCCCCCTGGGGACCTTCTGTAATATGGCCCTGGTATGGTCAATGCTAGCTTCCCCTGGAAGGTACTCCTCAGAACCAGGGCCACTCCAGCTCAACTTGGCCACCTTTGCTTCTTGGTATAAAGTTCCTCACTCCCCACGAATCCCTTCCCAATTAATACCATGGTCCCACACATCTTTCAGGCACGAAAAATAATAAAAATGTTACTAGACCTGCACGTCTAGTGACTTAAAAAATCTACTCAACCTATTTGTAATGCTCTTCACCCCTAAACTGGTTTCAAACGATGTGCTTGTGGGCAAATAATGTAATTAATTGAGTTGCCATTTTCTCCATTATCACACATGAGAACACCATCAAATGTGCAAGTTTGGCATGTCGCTGTACGAAAAACTTTTGTTTGATTTATTGAACTAAACTTTTTTTCCCCATATATAATACAAATCTAGCCACATATAGGATACGTGTGACCCCTGGCTTGCCTCTTAGTTCATTAACAGCATTTTCATCAGGGCGGGGCAGGAATGTTTCTCAAATCATGTTTAAGAAATATCTCTTTTAATAAATACATAAGTAAAGCATGAAGTGGTAGCACACTGTCATTTGTAATCAGCAGACTTTACATTGAAATGGCCACAAACTTTCCCACTGACATGGCTTTACTGATTAAACGATATAGTGTACAAACAATAATGTTTGGAAATGGAGTTTCTGCAAATATGTGTCATTTGCACATCACCAAGTAAAGAATTCTGGGTTGTTTTGCGCCTATTTACCTCTTTGTTTGCATCACACTTCTTACTTAAAAAATGTGTTTTGTATTTCCTGATATATTTTGAAATGTTTGTAATATTGATTTGGAGGCTATATATTTAAATGTTATTTGTTAGAGAAAAAAACCTGACCTCTTCAGACAGCTTACTTAACAAAAGCCCCGAACTCTAGTTAGAGAGAGAGGATTAACCTGTTGACCGCAGCGCGAATTCTGCTGCGGTGCGGGCATTTTAATCAGTGGGCTGGGTTTGGATGACCCCCTGCCGTCCTCCACACACGCCCACCGTCATGTGGGACGGCCGGGGGCCGTCCTTCGCATTGAACGGGTTAAACCACATTTTCCAAGCAGCAATTAGTTAAAAGACACTGACATTTGACCTTTTTCCTTGAACAGACAGAAAATGTATCAAGATAAAAACACATTTTAATGGCATCTCTATTGCTCATTCACTTTCTGAATGAACAGAACACCTAATCCTTTTCACATAAGTTTACTCACCAGATGAGACTAGTAGGTGCTAAAAATATCTCGACCTGATAAAATATTACTCGCATGGTTGAGTATTTTTTTCAAGGCTTGCTAGTGTTTCTAAGTGGAGGGCACTTACCCCACCATCATTGTTCTTCTCTGTTCATATGGCAGATCCCTAAAAAAGGCCACCTGTTTAACAACACTCTTCACACCTCTTCACTCTCTTGGGCCCATACAGGTACCTTGACAATATATTGCTTCCAAGTATGTAGATGTTGAGTTAACAATAGTAAATCTATACTTACCTGTATATACTTAGTTGTCAGTATTTTGGTAGCTGATATTTTGCCTATGTTATATTTTAGAACAATATTTGTCTCTGATATTGTGATACACAGACTGCGGTAGGTAGTATTATACAAAACAATCAATTAAATAAGTAATTTATTTTTACCAGAAAGAAGAATGTTGCCTGCAGTCTGACAGTCTGACTCCACTTATTCCTTCAAGATTTGTATGGTTTGTTCTAGAGCCAGTTTGAACTTAAAAAAACAAACTCTGTTGTGAGGATTGGCCACACACAGTGGTTGACTACAGGGGCCAGGCCAACTGGTCAATTTAGAGAAAGTTCCCCAAGTTAAGCTGGGTGCACGGCCAAAGGCTATGGAGACTGGATGACCACATTCGGTCAGCACAAATTGTGGTGTGTGTTTGGTGCACTGGTAGCTATAACTGGCAAGGTACAGTGGTTTCATGTGAGTGAAATCTTTTTTTTTCACTGAAAAAAACATAGGCACTATTAATGTGGCTGAAACATGAAAATCCCCTGAAATTCTCTAGTTATGGTAACCAACGCTCACAAAACATGTAACAACTCGCATGGACTAAACTCGTGCGGCCAGTCTCCACTGCACACAGTCTATGGCCTGGTAAGTGAGTGAGATCTCGAATCAATGCAGCTTAACCTTTTTGGCAGTGTTATTGCATACAAGGTAAGCAAATCTAGGTCGAAGCTCAAATTCAGAATTCCACGATTTGGGGATGGGATTTCGTGTTGCAAATAAAAGTCATCTTCTGTTGTTTTGTATCTTCACTTAGAATATTGTGTCTAAATTTTAGAACCAGGAGGGCCTGGTCCATGTTAGATTTTCATGGTAAACACTACGTAAAGGATTCCATTTTAGTCTCGCATGTAAATTTATCTTATAGATATCCTGAAATTCAGCCGTTACCCCAGCGCTTTCAAACTAAAGTTGGCCTCACCTATGTTAGAACTTTGAGCATTAGTTAGTTTTGCTCCATTCTCTCCTGTGGTTTTTCATCTTTACCTATGTCTTCTTTTGTCTCTCTTTTAACGCTTTTTAGGTCTCGCCTATCCCATTCCGCAAGGATTGGATAGGGGAGAATTATAGTGGGCAAAATAAGTTCTCAAACCATCCGCGGATTTCAAACAGTTCACGTGAACACAAGCACGCGCTTTTCCCTCGCTCCCGAGTCGCCTGCCTTCGAGAGCTTCACTTCAAAGGGCTCCTCTCCCCCACCCACTGCTTCACACTTCACGGCCGCCAGGCAGTGTCTCGCATTTCTCCTCCCCCGCCCCCTGCTTCACACTTTTCACGGCCGCCAGGCCGTGTCTCGCATTTCTCCTCCCCCCTCCCCATAGCAATGCCAAGAGCTTGTCTTTTACTTTTTTTCTGTTACCTGTACCCTTTATGTGATCAGCAAGCAGCTGTGTAATGGCCTTGCGCAAAACATGTTTATATGTTTTTAAGCTAGGCTGTAGCTCCCTGCTTTTTTTCACTTCAGCCCCCACACCACCGCTTTTTTGCTTTCTCTTTCTCACTTGTTTACCAGCTCCTTTCACGCTCGTTGCTAAAATGGAGCTAGTGAAATTTAAAAATTAGGCACCCACAGTCGAAATTGACTATTCCTTGTTGATGATTGTCGTATGCCATGAAACATTACAGTGAACTGCATATACCATAATGCACTTGGGAGTTCTCGGGCTAACATTCTAGTAGTTTTATTAATTTGTTTTTTTCTGCTGTGAAAGGCTAAATGGACTTTCCTCTTCCGGCTCAGTGATGGCAGATTCATTTTCCTTATTCCAGACAATGAACCAGGTACTTAGCTGAAGGGGAACTTTGCGCACCACCGGGTATTTGGTATGGTCTAAGCAATAGTTATACTAGATAGGTGCTGCTAGGAGAAGGGGTGACCTGTACAACCCCTTGACAATGCAATGTGCGAAGCACTTGCATATAGTTTTAGTGAGGAGAAAAACCTGCGCACACACAAATTAATGCAGAACTATAATAAATTCTTTGGTCTTGATATCACAGCAACAACGAAGGACAGTTGGTGAGTGCTGCAATAATGTTTATTGCGCCAGCCGACACATGTTTCATTGGAGTGGAATGCACTCCAAATCTTTAGGGCCAATTCCAAATGGAAAAGATGAATAATCCCCCACGACTGGTGATAATTCCAACCCAGTCCGGGTACAAAGGATCTTCAGGTTAGGTGCGCCAGTAATGCGTGGAATACACTTTTTATCAGTTCTTTGAGGATTGAAATTGTGCTCTTGGCATCATGGACTGCCAATGTAGTGCTTTAGTAAGCAGCCTTTGAAGGAGCAATAATCCTCCGGGATGCCTCAATGGGCAAGAGTAGCCGGCACCGCCCTTAGACGTCGTTCGGTCTCACTCGTACTGGTGTTGTTGCTCTCTCCGGGTCAGGATCGCGGAGGATTATTGCTCCTTCAAAGGCCGCTTACTAAAGCTCTACATTGGCAGTCCATGATGCCAAGAGCACAATTTCAATCCTCAAAGAACTGATAAAAAGTGTATTCCACGCATTACTGGCGCACCTAACCTGAAGATCCTTTGTACCCGGACTGGGTTGGAATTATCACCAGTCGTGGGGGATTATTCATCTTTTCCATTTGGAATTGGCCCTGAAGATTTGGAGTGCATTCCACTCCAATGAAACACGTGTCGGCTGGCGCAATAAACATTATTGCTGCACTCACCAGATTCATTTTCCTTATCCGCAAGCGTACAGAACGCTGCATTGCAGTAGAGGTATTTATACCAGTCGTAGCCTGCTTTTAAGGACGTGGTGTTCCACTGGCTTCTTTTTAAATTAATCTTATAAATAGTACCAATGTAATGACTTCGACAGGCGCGAGAACATTTCTAGAATGGGTTTTGTATTTTTGCAACAGAATTGCTCGTTGCAGGTTTTTATGTGGGAGTTTCCACACTTAATACTGTACGTCCTCCGATAAGCAAAGGGCACCATGAGGTAGTCTGCTGGGAAGTGCTGTTGATTATGCGAGTTCCTCCTCAAAGCCTCTGCGGTTCGGGCGCAATAAAACTGCATTGCATGGCTTGTTGGGTGAAATAATAAATAGTTTAACTGTGGCAACAGGAAAACTGCCCTCCAGAAGAAATTATGCTTAGTGTTTATTAACAGGTAAACACGCGTACTTTCTACAGAGGAATAGTATTTGTATCTGTTCACATGCTTCTTTCACTAGTGTTCTTCCCTGCATAGAAATGCACACAATGTTACCTTTGATTATTTTCCTTTCTCAAACAAGTCATAAGGCTTTTTCAAAGTTCCTTTAAATTAAATTGCAGAACTGCTCACCAAGCAAAAACTTAAAAAAAAAAATACTAATCAGAGTGGAAAACCTAATGCGTTTACCAATGCTTGTTACTTTTTTTATTTTCACTTTGTTAAAAGTCGGTGTTACTTATGCGGCAACCTTTGCTTTCAATCAACCCTCCTTTCTCCCCCTGCCCTGCTGCTCACATTCCCCCCTCCCTTCTCTACCAGCCCTTCAAACAGACACGAGTCACCACTTACATTCCCCCCTCCCTTTTTCTCCAGCCCTTCTCGTAACATTTGCTTTCAATCACCCCTCCTTTCTCCCCTGCCCTGTTTTCATCAGTTGCATGTGCTTGGACATTTTTTATTAAAACTCGGTGTTACTTATGCGGCTCAGCTTGCACTCCCTTTTCCCTTCTCTGCATACTTTGTGCTCTTTAGGCACCATCCCATGGCTTTTTATGAACTCAATTTGTAAGTATTGAGGCTCCCTTGATGCTTGCATCCTCCCTTTCCAACTAGCCCTTCAAACAGACAAGAGTCGCCAATGCTAGACAGAGCCATCCTGCCATCCTGCTAGATCAATGGATTTGCATTTGCACGTGAAAGCAGTAAACATGCCTGAGGCGCCAGCAGAGCCCAAGCCACACAGAGACATCCAGACATCGTCATTATTTCCTCTGTGAGCAGAGTTATTTTACGCTTAACTCCTAACATACAAAGGTTGTATTTTTATTTAGAAATATATAGTATCTTAAACAGTAATGTGTTTGTGGTAAAATTGGAACGGCACTATGTTGGGCTCATCTAAGTATTTCCCCCCTGTTAGCATTATGTTAGGGATTTTAGCCAATGTGAGGTTTTTTCTTTTCAAAAATACTTTATTTGTTAGTCATATACATCGTAAAGGAGTTTTTGTATTGTTTTATTTACACAATATTAGTACTACATTTAAACTTTACACAGTACACTAGATGATTATCTTTTTTTTTCTGTCAAATTTACGCAAAACGTATATAACTTTCCATTGTGTATCTTGACTGGAGATTAAAATTGCTCTCACAGCTTTGTTTCTTTTGCTAGCCAAATTAATGCCATCCACGCTTTCACCAGGCACACACACATCACCAGTTCTTAGTGCACATTTTCAGCAGGCACACTCCTCCAGACGTCAGTGCACACTTTCACCAGGCACACACCACTATCCGTCAGTGCACACTTTCACCAGGCATACACACAAACAGCCATCAGTGCACGCTTCCACCATACACACACACCACTAGCCATCAGTGCACACTTTCACCAGGCACACACCACCAACCGTCAGTGTACACTTCCACCAGGCATATACACCACCATCCATCAGTGTACGTTTCTAACAGACACACACACATCACCAGCCATCCGTGCACACTTCCACCAGGCCAGTGGCGTCACTAGGGTTGGTGTCACCCAGTGCGGGTAACTCATGGTGTCACCCCCTCATGACTTACATCATGAATCCATGATGCCCCCCAGATACCCTTACACAGCTTTACAAAGGGACTAAAATGCACATGGCACCCGCGTGTCATGTGCAGCTACACACATGTCCTGGACAGTACAGGACACACACACTACGCATGGCACCAGTCTACCCATGCCCAGTTAGACACAGGTTTACTGGCAGCACAAGAACCCTACATGCCCGTTCAGGGCCACACTGTTTCCGGGCATAGCATGTTACATCTGCACAGACTCAGAAAGATGCGCACAGTAACTTATGGAAACATGACACCCATGTGCAACTCATAGCCAGTGGGCAGTACGTTACACTTGCACACAATAGCGCAACTACAGACCAAGGCAGTTTACTGGGTATATCGCACGCTCAGACACAAGGAGCACAGGTTGTAATCCTCAAAGGGCATACTTTCAAACACAGCGAAGGGAAGAATGGGGGTGCCACTTACCAGCTGCAGAGGAAGACAAGCGTGCACCTGGCGCTGCAAAACCCTGGTTCACTTCCCTGGGTCGGTTAGCTAGAGTTCAGCCTGCAGGGACTTCTTTTTCCTTTGGTTTTCCTGAAATGATTCCTCTTGCCCGCATCGCAAGAATCTCAGGGGCGGAATCCATCCTCCCCTTTCTTGGTGTTGGGTCGGGTAAGATTTTTGAGGCCTTGGAGTGTTTAGCACGCCACTTTTCTCTTGTAGCACACTGTTTGCTACCTCTCACATTTTGTTTGCAAAAGATAATTGCACAAGTGCCACCATTGCCTACGTAACGTTTGTTCTTGTGCTTTAGTGTCTGCCAGATTATGCAGTATTATACCTCTAATTGTACTGTTTTCTCTTGTAACCTGTACACATGTCACTTTTTCCTCCTGTATTGCACCGTTTGCTACCAACCTCATGTATTTTGTTTGCTCACAATTGTCACTTTTGCAACTTAACGTTTGCTTTTGTAATTTGTTCACTTGTTATTTTCTAATCATCATGGTACAGAGTTCCTATTGTGAAGCGCTCTGACGCCTTCGGGTAAAGTCCGCGCTATATAAAAAATAATAAATAAACTTTTTGGGGCTCGAGGATCGCTACTGGAGGAAGGGTTGGGAGAGGGGCCCTCTGAATGTCTCACCCTGGAGCGTTAGGAGAGGCAGGCAGGACTCGGAAAAAGCCATCCGTCACTGTGCAGACAGGCATGGGCAGCGCTGCCTCTGCTTCAGCATTCCGCCTCCCAGCTTAATGTGCTGCTCTGTGCTCCGACTGCCAAGGGCAGGAAACAGGAGCCCTCGTTGCCTGGCACGATGAGCAAGGAGGCCGGGCTTCTGGAGAGCATTAGCAGCCCGCGCTGTTACTTGTAGCATTTGGATTTTTAAAACGTCAGGTCCGGGTCCACGTCACGACGTGAGTGACGTTTCGAACGTCATTGACGCCCGGATGCTAATTAGGACAATAATTTTGGCCGGCGGCCGGGTAAGGTTCAACAGACAGAAATATTATTTTGCATTTTGGTGTCACGGACTCCGTGAAACCAAAATGCAAAATAATATTACTGTCTATCAAACCTTACCCGGCCGCCGGCCAAGATTATTGTTGGCACGGACCATGTCATAGCTGCCAAGGTTTCAGATTGCTATGTGTGACATTGTCATAATTTCAGACTAATTATGAGTGACATTACGAGGACTATGAGTGACATTTTCTTGCGAGCAAAATCTAGCAATGAAGACAAGGAAAACATATAAATATCAGAAATTATCCCCATTTGAACAACGATAAACTCTAAGATCATCTTAAAACTTCTGTAAAACACCAGCAATGAAAGGGCACTAACAAGACACAGACTGTGTGACTATAGTTCTCATTATCAGAGAGCAGTCAGGCACAGCAGTTGTTAAGAAGATGATATAATTGATCTGCTCATTCATGACCTGCGCTAGCCTAAAAAAAAAAAAATTATAATAGCATAGCAAGTGCAACTAGGTTGGTTACACCATTACTCAGTCTCAGGCATTATTGGTTGCTAGGGCAATAGGGTAAAAAAAAGAATGCTGGGAAGTGCCAGCGCAAAACCCGGAGGTGTTTTCCTCTTAACATGCAACAGTGCAAATAAATGAGTAAATACAAATTGCACATTCACAAAGGTGAAAAACGAAGACCTAAAAAAAGTTGGACATTATATTATACTGGTTTTGCACAAATAAACAATGTTTAGATTTATGACACATTGTGGTCTCCTAAGTACTGATCCCTTTCAAAAGAGAAAACAATTCCTTTTTTTGAAAATAAAGATCTTTTTAAGATCGGATATGTAAATCTGTCACTGTAAATGGACTAGCTGCTACTTTGATTCCTTTAACAATATATAGATGCAGAATATAATTCAAACCATGTTCCTGGGTGGTGAAAGAGAAATTATGCTTGTGTGGTGAAAACTTCGTACCAGTGTTGCCAGGAAAAAGAAACAATTCCGGAGGCCGGGGCTGGGGCACAAGCTGAGGCAGGAAAAACACCTGTTTTGCCAGGCGGCCGGAAGAAAAACAATTAACAACTCATCGTGACTGCCTCTGCCAGCTTACACCGACTCCCCCCCACCACCCCACCCCCATGCCCCTTGGTTCTGGCAATCAATTAGCATTATGCGGAGCATTAGTTTCGACTCCAGTCCGCTCTATGTCCCATGTGGGGCCCAAGACCGGCGGACTCGAGCCTCCCAAACCAGAATGTAATAGGCCCCAAACATGGATCCTTTCTCAACCGCAATGCAATTTATCAAATTAATAAAGTTAACAAAAACATGAGTATGACTCAGCTGACTCGACCCGCCGCCGCAGTCGACTACAGGACCGGGCATTTATTTTCAGGGCACTCCTCAGGAGACTGAGGCACACATTAATTCACAGCCAGGCCTGCCTGTATATTTTCAAAACCACTAGCCTAGTGTAAGCTTTCGTTTCAACTTTTTAACTAACCTGAATTGATTTCAATGTTAATGAGCTGAGCCCTTACCTGCGATCACACCAGGCCAGCATCATGTTGCCTCGTGTTGGCTGGCCCGAGCTGCCGGCGGTCGGAGTGATCATTTTAGCTCCTGAGCCTGCCTCCCCTACATCGCGGGCGGCCCAGCAGGGCAGGTCAGTCTGGTGCGAACAGCAGGGTGGTGTGGGGCCGAGCAGCACCATGATTCCCCCCCGTCGCCCACAAACAAGTGAGTAACATTTGAGAGATGGGCTGTCCGCAGCAGAGGGAGTTCTCACAACATGTAATACCTCCCTTCTGCACTTTTTGGAAGCAGGACGTGACGTCCTCATGCGACTCTACACTGAATGGTGGGCCGGGCTATGGCGCCTCTCAGGCTATCTAGTGACTCAGAGCCCCGCTGCGCGCCCCGCAGGAATAAAAAAAGATACAGTGTAGCAGCACTACCTGCCACTCTCGGGGGATGAGCCTGAGTTGCTAGGAGGTCTCCCAAGCCTACAGGAGCAGCCCGTGCAAGAACCGATGTGTGCCGCCAGCTGCAACACACTTTTTAAAGCGCACTGATGGTGTCACCCCTTTGGGATGGTGTCACCCAGTGCGGTCCGCACCCCCCGCACCCCCCTAGTGACGCCACTGCACCAGGCACACACACCACTAGCCATTACTGCACACTTCCTCTAGACACACCGCACAAGCTATCATCACCAGTTAGTGCATGCTTCTATAATACACACACACCACTAGCCGTTAGTGCACGCTTCCACCAGGCAAACACACCACCATCAGTCAGTGCACACTTTCACCAGGCACACACCACCAACCGTCACTGCACGCTTCCACCAGGCATACTCACCACCAGCCATCAGTGCACGTTTCCAACAGGCGCACCCACACATCAACAGCCATCAGTGCACTGTTCCACCAGGCCCACACACCACATACCATCATCCCAAGTTGTCAGTGCACGCTTCCAGCATGCACACGCACCACTAGCCGGCTGTGCAGGCTTCCACCAGGCACACTCCACCAGCTGTCAGTGCACACTTTCACCAGACACACACACCACTAGATGTCAGTGCATGTTTTAACAGGCACACTCCACCAGCCTTCAGTGCACGCTTTCACCAGGCATACACAAGACCAGACATAATTGCACGCTTCCACTAGGCACACACACCAGTAGTTGTCAGTGCACACTTCCACCAGGCACACACCACCATCTGTCAGTGCACGTTTTTTCTAGGCATACACACCACCATCCGTCAGTGCACAGTTCCCCCAGGCATACACATCGGCAGCTATCAGTGCACGCTTCTAGCAGGCAGACACACCACCATCCGACCAGCCTAATGGTTAGACAACTACTTTTATGCTCAGCAGTGGAAATGACCAGTACTGGGACGGCCCAGGAGTGCAGATATATGTTTAATGAAATATGAATAACCTACCCAGCTGAGGTGGTACACACGTCATGGGTACAGTGCCAGTGCTATCCTGCAGTGCAGATGTGCGTTTACTAAGACAGCGCCAGTACTGCCGGGCAGTGGAGATGCATGTTTGATTATACAGCGCCAGCACTGATGCTACACTGGAACCAGGGCACTGCAAGCACCACCGGGCAGTAGAGATAGACCTTAATGAGCAGGGCTGCTAAACATGGAATGGGACAATGCACCAGTCCAAGCATCAGTTACACGACTCTCCGCATGTCACAACCTGGTCAATTCTCATTTGTTAGCCGCTGTCAGCATCTTCATCGAGTTTACTTTTTGTGTGCGCAATTTGGGCATGATCCAGCCCAATGTTATTCACCCTTTCTCCCTCCACCTCCTTTAGTCATGTAGCAAGAGGGCCATGGGCTTTAATTCAAGGGGTAAATACCTCCTTCACCCGGAGTTGGGTAGTAACGATAGGGGCTTAATGGGCTTCTTACGCCCTTTCACCCTGCTGCACCAACGATACTCCATCCCTACCATTGGTGTCTCTATGTATTAGTGTGCCTGTCTCACAGGGTTTGTGTGTTTCTCAGAGTGTGCATGCATGTGTTGCCGTTTGTAGTGCAGTTTCTATGTATGTCTGTATGCGGGGGTCAGCAGGGGGTAAAAGACATTGTCATTTACAACGTCATTACTTGTTTCAAATGAATTTGTCAGTCTATAATGCAACTGGTGCTCATATAAAGCACTCGGATACTTTCAGGTGTAGTTTGCGCTATATAAAACCAGTTTCTTGCTTACAAGCTGCTGCTCATTCCCTTAATAAATATCATTTTTTTTTTTTTTTAAATTTTTGGAAGACCTTTATTGATAGAAAAAGGCAATTACAAATCAGCAGGAGCCCTGGGGCTCACACATACGGTACATTACAACTTACTGAAAGCACAAAGGATTCATTACAGAAGGACTGAGGTCTAGTTTTAAAAGTTTTCCTTGTAGGATAGACATAAGCAGGATATCGTGGCACAACAAGTCAATACTGGTGTAAAACAATCAGGATAGACAATCTTGTAACATAAGAAAACACCAGAGTCGCTGCGCAGCACCCAGGAAAGAAACGTCTAAACCCCAGGGAAGGAAAAAGGGAAAAAGAATAGAAGGCCCATAGAACAAAAAAGAAAAACAAAAAGAGAGCAGCCCCACCCCCCAAGTACCCCCCACCCTGCACCCCTGCAGCTGGCTACGGCCTGTCCCCCCCTAGCAGTGTGCCTGTCGCCCAAGAAAAGGAGTCCCGAAATATAGAGAGTAAGAAAAGGATAGAATCCTAAAACTCTCATAAAATAAAGAAGGGTGGGGAGGAGCCCACTATCCGTCCCCCAGCTCCGCCATCTCGTACCAATAGTTTCAGCAGTGGTCTGACGCCCAATAATAATAACATGCCCAATATGCAGAGAAAGTGGAGTCGCAACAGCAGCGCACAATATATGTAAGGCAACAACACCCAACCCAAGCGTGGGCCCCCGCTATAGTCTTCTAGCCCCACCGATACATGTCCGGGTCACTCAAAGAGACTAGGTCCCTCGCCGTCCCACCCTCAAGATCGGTGCAAGAGCAGGAGTCAGTAGCCTGATGGCCATAACACGGTCCCAGAGCACAGAGTGGAGCACAGCGGCAATATCAATAAAACAGAATACCGACAACATGTCCCCCTCCATCACAATCAGTAACCAGAAATCCATCAGTCCGATAATGGAAGCGTCTATCCTTGTCCCGTTCTCTCCTTACCACCGCAGACCCGTACGGTCGATGTAGGTGCAGACGGCAATCCTGGGAATAAACCGCGGTGCAGGTGACTCGGTGCATGCAGGGCAGTTAAATCCAGGAGTCCCAAAGAAAGCGCCGAGCACGCCATCTCAAACTCTCCGAGTATAGCCAGGGCAGGGAGTGAGATCTCTGCGTCCATCTCCTCTCGGGGCGAGTCTCGGGGATCCGCGAACATGGCGAGGAGGGAGGGCTCTCGTCGTGGCGAAGGTTCCAGAGGGGTATACGATTTCGGGAGCCACTCTCCCGTGACTGATGGCAGTGACAGGCTTGGGGTCACGAGGGTGCCACCGACCCCAGTGGACACCATCGTAGCACAGGCGAAGGTGGAACAAAGAGCGGCGCCGAGTCCCTGCAAGTCGGCCATCTTGGGGCGAGTCGAAGCACTGAGGATGCCCTCCATCTTGTCCAACAGGGCGCAGCCAGAGCGTAGAGCCTCAGATCGGAAGGAGAGGACCGCTTCCAAAACACTCCCATAGCTGTAAGAGGGAGCACACAGTATATCAGGCATGTTTCTCCACTCAGTGAGTCCAAAAACACCAATCACGGCCAACTCGTCAGGATACACAACAGCATGTCCGCCATAGCATCAGGCAGGGATTCCCCGGGTAGGAACAGGCAGCGCACCCTAGAAGAACAACTGGGCGTGTTGCGAAGGCAGATGTATGGGCCTGGGTGCAGACAGTAATTCAGTCCGTCCAATACGTCGCCCCGCTTAGTTTCGAGTACCTGGCCAGGTCGGAAGCCCATCACCAATAGCGGGACGGAATGCAGGCAATAAGCACACAAACAACAGTGCAAGTGCCCGTAGCATTACAGTTGTAGCCTGGTGCAATTGTCGCAGCGCCAACAGTGCAGCGGGACGTGGGTGCAGGGTCCGCTGTCCGACGATAGCTGCCAATCGGGACCTCACCGTCACCAAGCCCGGGGGAGCGCGTCTGACGACCGGCCTCGATAGACACGCAAGGTCCCGGTCTGTACGCCGATGCGGGCCGCCAGCTGCGTCCAAGCGTTTCTCCGACTTGCCAAAGAGCAAAAGCTTCAGGATTTCGTGGCGGGTCAGCGAAGTGCGTCTGCTGTCGGAATCAGCCACTTCGGTACAGGATATCTGGCAGGAGAGGCTCGAAGGCGGAGACGGTCCCCGGAGCCGAGGGACTACACGTCCGATCCGAGCGCCATCTTGGCTCCTCCCCCTTAATAAATATCATTAATGTGCTCCGTGCGCGAGCAGTACCCTTCCGTCTTACCTTTGCTCCCGCCCGCCCCCTCCCCATCCCTCCTCTCATCCCTCATCCCTCCTCTCTCCCTTTTCTGGGTACATGATAAGTTTTTGTTTGTTTATTAAATATTTTTTTAAAACAATAGAGAATGCACCAGCATCCACGCTGATCTATTATTTCCACAGCGTGTCTCCACGCTATAAGGAAAGCAGCTGCCGGAGGTCTCTCGCGCTCCTCCTCTCAGCACGCTGTTGCAGCCTTATTTCCTCCAGCAGGCCCACTCAGCTTTTCTTCAATCGCTGCACTGGACGGTCGTTCTTCCTTCTGGCATATTTAATGCTTCCTCCCTCTGCCTTTCAGTTTCGTTCTTACTCCCCCTTTATCTTAATTTCACTCCATACATTTTGAATTATGAAAAATTCCTTCCTGTCCAGTGTTGTGTTAATTTTACATTTCACGTTCATGTTTTTTTTTGTTCCACCCTCTATTGCCCTCACTCTATCTCCCTCACTATCTATTGCCCTCATGCTATCTATCTATCGCCCTCTCTCTATCTATCGCCTTCACTCTATCGCCCTCACTCTATCTATCTGTCTATCTTTCGCCCTCACTCTATCTAACGCATCACCACAGCATCACTCAGTTGAACCACAGATTCACTCAGGGGCACCACAGCATCACTGAGCGCCACCACAGCATCACTGAGCGCCACCACAGCATCACTGAACGCCACAGCATCACTTGTCGCCACCACAACATCACTCAGAGCCACTACAGCATCAATCTGTGCAACCATTCAACAGGAACTGCTTCAAATATGTTCTCTCAATGTTTCAAGCTTTATTACAAATGTCACAAAAAGATGTTAATATTTCACTTCTGTTCTTGGATTTCCGTCACAATAAAATACAATGAACATAATCTTTAAATATTTACAAAAGCTATTGCCATTATAAATTACAATAACTTTTATTTAAGTATTAATTCTTAAAAAAATTAAAAGCCATTTTTATTTGTAATATCAATACATCTAGCTCACGTAAATACAACACATATTGCATTACAAATGCTATAGGTGTCACATTTGCGAAAGTTAAAACTATTGGCATTGTAAATGACAAAGCTAATAATTCCGCTATTTTCAAAACCAACACATAAATAAAAAAATTGTCATTTACAGTACCAATAGCTCAAACTTTCCTAATGCGAGACCTATTGCATTGCAAATGCTTGTTTCATAGAGCTTTTTTTTCAGTGCCAAGAGCAGTATTTGATTTGGGGTTCCCTGTCATCCATATTATTGCAGTATGTTGTTATTCCATATGGACTACTGCTGATTTCACAAATATCCCTCCAAGATAATGTTTGGATTTTTATTTGAAAAAACTTCTCAATCACTGGGTTTGGAATGTGCTTCCACTACAGCATGATGCACAGTCATCATTTGATCTTAATGAGTTCCAGAATTGAAAGGTGACCTGCAACTGTTTACATAAACTGTTTACTTTTCTGTCTGAAACCCCTTGCATACAGTTTTTTTTAGCCTGCTAGTTCTTCTTGCAAACTGAACTACTGCTATTCATAGACACTTCTCTTTGTTTCATACTGAGTCTCTTCTTAAAAGCTTTGATTTTTTTCTGTTCTGCCGCAACCTACCACCTAAAAGCTCTTATGCTATCATGCTATCAAGCTAAAATGTAATGTAGTTGGTACCATCCAAATAATATTTTTTCATAAACAACCTTGCCCAATCACCACTCTATGTAGAGTGATAATCTTCGTAGTAAAGAGTGCCAATATATTAAACACTTCTAGTACACATGCTTCTGACCTCCCTCAGGTTGGATACTCCCTTGACCCTGTTGAAGGGAGGTCGCTCCCCACACTGCGTAGCTCAACCTAACTGCGCCGTGTCCCCGACCCAGCTGCTTCTGAGTTCGAGGCCCTCCTCCACAAGCAGGCTACCATCTGCGCCTCATCCCTGGTGGCCAGTGGTAGGCCCTTAGGTTTGTTTTCCGCATTACTCGTTCTGTGACTGCTATATTTCCCCTGCTTGTTGCCTTGTTGCTTGCTGCCTTGTTTCTTGCTGCCTTGTCGCTCTGTTGCCTTTGCATGTGCTTGTTCCCCTCCCTCGCCGATCCCGCCGCTGCGTCCCCTGCGGTCCCACCCCCCTTATCTAGCGTAACTTGCTGTTTTGTATAATATTGTGAATTGCATCTCTGTGCCTTTTGTACTGTATTGTGATTGCATCTGTGTGCCCTCTTGGTATTGTCTTGTATTTGCATCTCTGTGCCCTTTTTCCACCTCTGTACCCTCGCTGTCCTCCCCCCGTGTTTCCCGCCGCTGCGTCCCCTGCGGCCTGCCCCCCCGCTCCCATTGGTCCACTTCCTCCACCCAGCTGCTCCTCCCTCCCACCTCCCCCTCTTATGGCGGCCGAGCGCAAGGGTGCGCTGCTGGCGCGCCTAAGGCAAGCATGTCTTCGCCGTCCACGCCTGGACCGCGCCCGGCACCAGAACCCCTGGACCCCGAAGACACCACAACACCCGATTGCACTACGACGCCAGCACCCTCCATGCACTCAACCCCAGACGAGAACACACCTGCTACCGGGCCACCCCGAAGCACACTAAAGGGCCATTCACCTGCCGGAACTGCAGCTTCTCCAGCATCAGACCCACAAAACCACCAACCAATGAACCCAACCACCTGAGGTGCATCCTCCTCAACGCCCGCAAACACAGCGTCGAAATCTGGGACCTCCTCGATTCAACAGACCCAGGCGCCGCCTTCCTGACGGAAACCTGGCTGAACCCCGCCTCAGCACCCGACCTCGCCATAGCCATCCCGGAAGGCTATAAGATCGCCTGCAGAGACCGCACCAACGGAACAGGAGGTGGAATTGCCATCATCCACAAGAACACCCTCAGCGTCTCGACCAGCACCGATGCCACCCTCAGCACTGCGAACACCTGCACTTCCAGATTCACACCGACCCCAACACCACCCTCAAGGGAACCCTAATCTACAGATCCCCCGGACCAGACCACAGTTCAGCGACTCCATCGCCGACCTCATCAGCATCCACGCCCTTGCCTCCACAGACTACATCCTACTCTGGGACCTGCACTTCCACCTCGAAAACAACAACGGCGTCAACTCCACTACCCTGATCGACAACCTCGCCAACCTCGGACTCAGACAGCTTGTGACAACACCCACCCACGCCGCCGGTCACACGCTAGACTACATCTTCTCCGCAAGCCCCACGTCTTTTTCAACCACACCACCGCTGCGTCCATTTCACCTTCAGGAAGCCCACCACACACCACTGCACCCAACAGATGCCTCGTCGCTGCTAGGGCAAAGTAACCGAAGAACAGCTAGTTGCCACCCTAGCGGAAAGCCCACCAGCCGACCCCACGGAACCCGACTCCGCCGCCCTCAACCTCTGACAGTGGATCGACTACTGCGCCAACACTCTCGCCCCGCTCAAGACACCCTCCAACAGCCACACCAGCAGGAAAGCCACCTGGTTCACTGAAGACCTCCAGCCCTCCAAGCATGCATGCCGGAAACTGGAGAAGAACTGACTCAGCGACCGATCACCAGACAACTACACGGCTCTCAAGAACGCCACCCGCAGACACCATCCACTCATCAGAACCGCCAAGAGGACCGCATTCAAGGACTGCCTGGATAACAACGCACACAACAGCAAAGAGCTCTTCAGCATTGTGAAGGAACTATCCAACCCCAGCTCCAATGACATCCCCCCTTCGCAGGACCTATGCGACTCACTGGCCACCTACTTACACCGCAAGATCGCAGACATCCATGACAGCTTCAACGCCACGACCACCCCGCCAACCACCGAGACCTCCACATCCGTGTCCACCAGCCGCCTGATCGCATGGTCCAACGTCAACGACGATGACACCATCAAAATGATGAACTCCCTCAACTCTGGATCTCTGTCTGGCCCATGCCCACACCACATCTTCAACAAAGCCAGCACAATCATCGCCCCCCATCTCCGGAAACCTATCAACATCTCCTTTGAGACACCAACCTTCCCAGAGAGCTGGAAGCACACCGATATCGACGCCCTACTCGAGAAGCCCACGGCGGACCCCAAGGACCTCAAGAACTTCCGTCCCATCTCCTTGCTCCTGTTCCCGGCGAAGGTCACCGAGAAAATCGTCAACAAACAACTGACCCACTAACTCGAGGACCACAACATCCTGGACCCATCCCAGTCCGGTTACCGCAGCAACCACAGCACCAAACCACCCTCATCACCGCCACCGACGACATCAGGACCCTGCTCGACAATGGAGAAACAGCGGGCCCTCATCATCCTGGACCTGTCAGCCGCCTTCGACGCGGTCTGCCACCGCACACTACGAACACGCCTGCACAACGCCGGGATCCAAGAGAAGGCCCTGGACTGGACCACATCCTTCTGCTCCACCAGAACTCAGAGCGTCCGCCTCCCACCCTTCCGCTCCACTGCCACCGAGATCATCTGCAGCGTACCCCAGAGAACTTCCCTCAGCCCAACGCTATTCAACATCTACATGGCACCCCTCGCCCACTTCGCCTGACAGCACGACCTCAACATCATCTCCTACGCCGATGACACTCGGCTGATTATATCCCTCACCAAAGACCCTCACACCGCCAAAACCAACCTTCACAAAGGACTGAAGGCCGTCGCCGAATGGATGAGGAACAGCCGACTGAAGCTGAACTCGGACAAGACGGAGGTCCTCATCCTTGGCTCCACCCCTTCACCCTGGGACAACTCCGGGTGGCCAACTTCACTGGGAACAGCCCGACACCCACTGACCATGCACGCAACCTGAGGGTCATCCTCGACTCCACCCTCACCATGACTAAACAGGTCAACGCCGTCTCCTCTTCCTGCTTCAACACCCTACCAATGCACTGCAAGATCTTCAAGTGGATCCCCACCGAAACGAGAAGAACAGTCACCCAGGCCCTCGTCTCCAGCAGGCTGGACTACAAAAAAGTCCTCTACGCAGGAACATCAACAAAGCTCCTGAGACGGCTGTAACGCATCCAGAACGCCTCAGCACGACGGGTCCTCGACTTCCCCCCCACAGCCACATCACACCCCACCTGACAGACCTACACTGGCTCCCCGTCAACAAGAGGATAACCTTCAAGCTCCTCATCCACGCACACAAGGCCCTCCACAACGCCGGCCCAGGGTACTTCAACAGACGACTGAGCTTCTACGCCCCTATCAGCAAGCTCCGCTCCGATGCCTCGCCCTCGCCACAGTCCCCCGCATCTGAAGAACGACCGCTAAGACCTGTAACACCCTCCCCATCAACTTACGGCAGACCCAAGACCTACTGGCTTTCAGAAGACTCCTCAAGACCTGGCTCTTCGATTAGTAGCAGCAACCCCCCCCCCAGCGCCTTGAGACCCTCACGGGTATTTAGCGCGCTTAACAAATGTCCTGATTGATTGATTGATGAGATCATCGGAACTGTCATTTTGCTGAGTGAGTTTACATTTACCTGCTTAAAACCCTGTGACATGTGTCTACGCCTTTGCGTACGGTCCTTGTGTTCTATTTATTCAACACTTGCATATTTGTATGTGCAGTTATAACTCCGCATCCTCACAGGGTTCCATATTCCTCTTGGGATCAAGGGCAATTATCCCTTTCTGTCATACAAACTTTTTAAATACTGAAGTCTTATGTTTACTCGAGAACAAAACTTTAAAAGAGGTTCCACATAGTCTTCCAGATAAGGTGATTCTGAGTGTTACCCTTTCATCAGAGAAATTATTTTCTTTCCCAAAAGATTCCTTTATCTATGGTTATCCGTTTCTGCGCCCATCATAAGTGCTGGAGTGATTTTGTCTTGGTCCTAAAAGTATGTTAAACTTTTACATATCGCAATCTAGCATATTCAAGATTGTTAAAAATTCCCTAAATGTAAATGCTGTGCTATGAATCTGAATGGCTCACAATGACTTTCCTACAGAGAGAAGGTCTCTCTCTGCAAAAAGGTAGAGTAACTATTTATTTCCTTCATAGAACGGTGCTTGTCTCTGAAACTTGTCATGCAGCAACTTGATATTCACGTCATATGTTCACCACAAGCTTTTTCTTGATTCTGATGCAGGGTGTGAAGGTTGGTATGAGTGGGTGATTTTGCAGGATTTCTGGTGTTTACACTGCTCTTGCAGTACCAGTACGTTTCATAGTGTGAATATTGGTGTGATATTTTTTTATATATAAGGCATTTGTGGAAAAGAGTATCCTTTAGAAGCACCAGTTACTCACCATTGATAACACGTTTTCTAATAAATGTTTAACCTGGTCTCTGTAGAGCAGTGGAAATTTGGCAGAACTAACATCACACGTTTGTGGAGCCTCTTTGGTGAGGCTCTGTGTTACTTCCTGCAGCGATTGTTTGCAGAGCCACGATTCATGTGGCAAAAGTGCCTCTTAGAACTGGATGAGCAAATTGCTGGAAACAATACCAAATTTAGTGTGGCTCCGGGAGTTACCTTTAAATGAGCAGACTGCAATAACATTGAACATCTGAAAGGAGGTAAGAAGTTGTTTGGCTGGGCGAAGATGTGTGCAGTAGGAATTAAAAATGTAATCTGTATTAAATTTAGACCTACCTCATCTAAGAGTATGCTAATTAACAAGTAAATACTATTCATCAGTAGTAGGGTAAAGAAGCCTGTATATTGGATCACAAATAGTCTATATTAGGCCTTCCCATGGCTTTAGTCCACTTCACAATCTGATTTCTACATGACTTTAACAAAGATGTGAATCTTAGCTGCATTGCTCATCAACCATGTAAGATTCTAAGAAAACCTATACCATGGCTTTGTACCCGGCTAAACTAATCCTCCTCTGGGCAGTGTTGGTTCCTGAACAAATACCCTGTCAACCAGCCACAAGCTGTAGCTGCTACTTCTGAGAATCTTGCAAATGCGTTTTTTCAAGTGCTTTTAGCTTTTCCATTATCCCAATCCTGACACTCCCCTCCTCTCTCACCTGTGAGATGCATTTAATCTGGGGGTTCCAAGCTATTATAACCAAAGTTAGTCATTTAAAAAAGTTGCTGTTTTATTGTTGATAGAATGTTTCCCAATGATTAAAATGTGACACTTTAGAAAACAGATCAACTAATAAGATATGTGTTTTCTGTTCTGAACGTGGAGGATCTGCAAAAAAATCACTAGATGTCAGATCCAAGGTTCTTGATGCCTAAATAATTGTTGCCTAAGTATTTCTGTGTTCGCTTGATCTCAGACATAAATCTGAATAAGTTCACATATTCTTCAGTTGTTTATGCAAACAAGTCCCCCAAACCCGCTACAGAATGAAGTTCATAATTAATTATTCTACTAGGATGGTCAGCAGTGAAGCTGTCATGTACTCATTTATAAACCGTTTTTCAGCATCTACTTTGTGATTGGCTATAAACATATACCTTTAAAACCAGGTCTTTCTCACTGAAACAACATTAGCTTGTTGATACCACTCTTTTATTTCAATCTATTCTGGTGCTCTTTTAATGAATTACTAATTGTTAAAGTTTCTGGTTTAGATGTTTACTTCAAAGTCCGCACCAAACATCTGCTTCGCTATTCTTAGTTCCTGAACAAAAATGTATTAGAAAATTAAATATCAAGAAAAACGCCCATCTACTTTCACTTTGATACATTTAATGATTTTTTTAAAACTCCAGATACCAGAAACTATCTTGAATAATTTCTTAAAATCCTCCAAGGGTGGTACTCCGGCCTAATTTTTGGTTGGCTTTTGCTTTTCTAACGTAGTGTATTTTACCTTCTGCAGCATTCATTTTACTACGAGGAGCTCTTACTTTCCTGCGAGAGAACTAGATGTATATACCTGAAATAAACATTTTTGTTGAGTTTCTTCAGTTCATGTTGTTCTTTCAGTGGTGGCACATACACGTCCCACAGTGAAATCATCTTCCCACACTACAACAATGTAGTGCTGTTGTGTATTTAGCAGATGGTAACTTCTCTGTGTACTTAGTGATAAACACTTCAACAAAGTAAAGGTTTTCTACTGGCGTCTGTATTTGTAACCTCAAATGGAAGTGTTCCTTTAACTATTCCCTTGCTATACAACTAGAAAAGTTATTAGCTTAATTCAAACATTATGATGTATAACTAATTCAGACCCTAAGAATGCATCCTTCCCTCCAGTTATTTACATCTATTTTCAAGATTGAGCAATGGCTATGCTTCCCTAGCATTGAACCACCTAATTTGCTGTCTTCAGATATTGGTGCCTCTTTACAAATTAAGGCTTTTCATGAAAATAAAGGCATAATTGCTCATTTCTACAACAGCTATTTTCTGCAGATGTAAATTGATCCCGGGGACTTTAAAACTTGCATTGCATGACCCCCAATTCACAGAATCTTTCTCTTGTGCAGCCATTTTCAAAATTGTCATTTAAGGGACTTCTGTTCTTCTAAAAATCTTTTGACCTTCTAAATGCTGATTTAGTTATAGAGCTAGATTGATACCTTTTCTTAATTTTATTCCTTAACCCAAAATAAAACTTGTTTAGCTGAGCATTATGTGATTTCAGTACCCTAATCACCATCCTGAGAAGATGTGCCAAGTTTGTAATTATTTTGTAATTATTTACTTGTTAGTTTTCCGAAGTGTGGTATATTGTTTTTTGTTTACTTTAGAGCACTGTGGTTTTTGCAAGGACTTTGAAAAAGCAGGGACGCGTCAAGCTAGGGTAGGTGGGGGCTCCTTTCCGAGAACAGGTGCAGATATTGTTGTGCATGCAATTTAATTAAGGGTAAGTCTGTTCAGGTCAATCAATTTTCAGTCCTTTCTCTAAGCCTATGTAGTTCTTTTCTGCTCTTGTACTCTTGGTATTCCAAGGCTGGGCTCCTGACTCCCACTGATCTGTCTACATGTTTCTTCCAATTGAATGTTGGATGGTTGGTCGAGTGTGAAGTTGGGCATCACGTGGTGATGTCTCTCTTCATGTACCTACTGGCTTGATAGGTTCAATGCATGCTGTAAAGAACCTTGAATTTGATGCTTTAATATAACTATTTTATGGGTAGTTGTATGAGATTAAGCTTTTGAAGATAAATCTTGTTATTCTACCTGTTTTTGTTGCATTTGAACACCGTTGAATTTCTTTGAAGTGCCGTATGCATGAAGCTGCAGAGGTCTACCAACACCAAGCTCTCTTCCGCTGACGATCGGTTAGGGGCAGTGGGTGCATTTTCCATTGTAAGCCGAGCTGCAGTAAGGCAGTTTAAACTTCCAGATTATTGATTTCTGTAATGTAGAAGCATGTACTCCTAAATGTGAAGGCCAGTTTTACAGCAGTGGCTCTTGCTGTTCTACTTTCAAAATCAGAAACCTGTTTTGATTTCATTCCTTTACAGGAAGGGTTTTCATCGATTGAAATGCATTGCAGGTGTATCGGTTTCGTTCATCTGCTGATGCTTAAGAAGCTGAACCAAAAAACTATGGTTGACTGAACATTAAGCAGGAGAGGCACAATCGCAGAGCCACATCATGCAGAACTGTGTGAAGGTGACTCCAGTAGACCAACTCTTAACTAGCTTCAATCGGGGAGAAAGGATATGATCCATTCAAGGATGATTTTCAATACTCTTGTCAATTATTGTTCTCTGACTGGGTTATAAGCATCATACAGGCCATCGAGTACTGTGGCCAAGGAAAGCACGAGTGTGCTTGTCTGATAGTGGCCAGGGCAAATTAATCACCCCTGGCTGGGCAAACCCCAATTAATGACTGTGTAGGAGATGCATAGTTCAATATATACATACTATTCAATACCCTGTTCTGTCGAGCATCAGGTTTGCTACAACCTTTTTTTCTGAAAGTACAATGTATGATGTCCATAACCATTCTTTTAACTTAATTCACAATTTCCATTCTTTCCTTGTTACTACTTAGTTTGCAGCACATCTCATGTTCTCAATGTCATTAATCTTTCTTACCTTTCAATTTCCATTTTTAGGACTGGCCTAGAGACAGCTCTAGCTGTTTTGCAACCTTTTGACAAAAAAGTAAGCTAAAGAAATACTATATGTACATGTATTCATACTATGTATTCAATGTGTATAAGTTCAGTCGTCTTCACCCATTGGTCTATTCAACTGTGATTCTCATTTGGTTTGCACCCTCCATAGCTTGTAATATTTGGCAATGGGTCTGCTCACTTTAGTAATTGGCTTTTGTGCACTGTGAGTGATGGCATTTTTCCCTGATAACATGTGCAAATCAGCCTCATAAGAAGTGAACTTTCATACCAAGGCTGGTGGGCCAATACTTTACTGTGCCGATGTTTTTCCTCAGCCCTTTATACTTTTTCTAAATTGTTTAAGCTACCCATGCATGTTTAATGTCTTCAAAGTCATAGTACTTTTTCTTTGTACCAGATCTTCCTTTGATGTGCATTAAAACTAAAACGTCTCTCCATCCCTGGCCTGGGTACACCTACCGGCTTGTAGGCACTCCTACTGTTAAATTAAAGCATAAGACTACCTCTTTTACTGTGTATGAGCGTTATTCTCAATGATACTACTGCATGTTCTCAGACTGCACCATCAAGAGTGGGCAGGCCTTCTTCAGTGGTAGAGGCCGGACATTGAGGGTCAGAAACCAGGGCTGGGAGCAAGCAAAGGCTCCATCAAAACTTTTGCTACAGATGCAAAATTAAGCATTGTTCAGGAGTACTTTTTTGTATCTCTCTTATATCGATTTTGTATGCAGGATGAAACTTTGTGGGCAAAATTGCAATAAAATGTTGTAGGGTGCATGTTGCCTTTTGCAGGCGCAGTAGGGGTGAGTAAGTGAGGTAGAGACTTCCCTAAGCTTGAGTTCTCTAGCTCTCTCTATGCTGCGGTGGAATATCTATATGGAGAAGGTAGTAAACCATTTACATCTCGATCCTCATTTTAATACTCTCTCCTCTTATTCTTTAAGCATACTGCAGCCCCTGAACTTTCATCTGTCATTGTTCGTAATTAATATGCCTACAAGCAACAAAATGTAGCTTGGCTTAATTTGTGGACATCCCTTCTTTCCAACTCATCAATCACACATTGTGCTGTATGCCTTCCCCTACTCCCAGGTCTTTGTTTTTGTTTTTGGGGACTGTAGGGACTGTACCCTCATCATGATGTTGAAGAGAAAGTAGGTGGCTCACTTGACTTTCATTTGTTTGTTATCCTGCCCCATGCCATGAATCCAAAAGAGCCCAGGCCTGGGAACTGTAGCTGTTTGATGCTCCTGACAGTTAAGATCTAGACCACTTCATGCACCTCCGCTCTGTGCTGTGAATGATCCTCTTCTCCAAGAGTGACCTCTGGCAATACTACTTCCAACACAACAACACATCTTTAGAGATTCTTAAGAAGACTTAAAAGCAAAATTCCCATGCGTTTTCCATAGACTTTTTTGAAGAGCACTACCGCAAAAACTGATGAATGGAATTACATCAAATTTGGAAGGTAGCTAGATCTTGGTCTACAACGTGTGCTTTTGTGATTTGATGTAAATCCGTTCTGTCGTTTCTCAGATATTAGTAATAAAAGTCAGCAGACTCTCATAAGAGCCCCAAAATCTCAATTAAAAAAAATAGAGCGTTCTGATTGGCCCAGTGTGCTTTTTTGCCATGGGCCACTTTGCTCCCACAGGAGTCACTCTCCTGTGGGAGCAATCACAGGACGGTAGCTTCAGGGGATGGTATTTGGGGTGTTACAACCTGCCTAATAAATGTATTCTGTAGTAAATAGTTGGGAACGTGTGCTTTCAGATTGTACCCAGGATTTTTGCATGCACATGCAAACTAAAACGCACACACATACTCTCGCTCTCTCTCTCTCAAAGTTCTTTAAAAAGTCTGGTTATTTTACAAAATATTTTGTTTTCAGTACCACTAGCAGTCTGCACTGCTCACCCTTTCCACTGCACCTTAACCCCCCGCCCCAATGTCTTGCATCTCAGATAGTGTATGTTCACAAGATATGTCAGCATGTTTGTTGGGAAATGTGAAGCTTACACCCCTTCAGTCTTACTGACCAAGCTACGCCACTGATCAAGCACTCAGATTGGCTGCCTGCAATATAAAGGAAAATGTTGCAGGCAGACGTTACAGTACTTAGTCCCCTGGACTGAGTTTAAGAAATAAAAAATATATATATCTATATATATTGGGGCAGGGTCGCCATACCGTACCGCCCAGCAAAACCAACCAAAATATTTTTTATAAAGTTGCGATCCTACTAGACTACAGCAGTATTACAATAAAAAAATATATATAACTAACTTTATTGAAAGTTTTGCGGCAAATCACAGCATAACACAATGCAATAATTGATCAGTATATAATTTACGACATGGTAACGGGCTCGGACAACAATAGTGTGTAGCAATGCTTTGACATATTGAAATACCATAATAGTCCCACCATTTCCCCCAGTTCTGGTAATGCTTCTTATGGCAACCACGGGCCTAAAAAATCAGCTTCTCCCGTGTGTACACCAGTCCACTTCTGTGCACTACCTTCTAAAAGTCTGCGTCTTTTTTTGCTTCCACACTCTGGCCACATCCCGCTTAGCAACCAACCAACTATATAACAAAGAGGGTTTTGGCAAAAGCACAGTAAGGCTGTGCCGAATACGAAATGAACAAAGGGATTGCCAGTACTGTGCGATTCTTTATGATTATTTAATGGAAGGTTGAGCAAAAGATTACTCAACCCAAAGACCACTATTTCAGTCAAGGATCTTTTATGAAAAGTAATTTATTTCATTAAATTTTGGTTTGCTTTTTTCTTTTTTTCTTTATCTTTTTACTTTCTCAGAAACTGTAATTAACCAGTCAAGTTGAACAAAACATTAATTATCAGCGAATGTTCGCAATGAAATCAACATGTAAAATACACTGGTTTAAAGGTACATTTTAATGCAGTAACCAGAGAACCAATGACAGTGGGGGTAAACAAACCCAAATCACAAATCACCAATACAACATATAGAATGACGCTTTTGGACAACGATTAGACGATAGACAACATATAGAATTGATGGGGCTAGTGAAGCCTCTATTTGAATACAAATTGTTCAAAATAGGACCTATTGCAGAATCTCTGCACTACTCTAGAAACGGCCTATATCTCTAAATGAAAACGTGCCAAATTAGACGTATCTTTTTCCACATACGACCACACACTGTGTTATTATTTTACAGATATTCAAAAGGAGGTTGGTCGCAAAAACAGAATAAATCTGAATTAATGAGGAGGGTGGGGGGGTCGACGCGTTTCGAATCTCTGCTTAAGTTAAGAGATTCTCTTCAGGACCGACAGATATGATCTGAAAAACATAAATAAACAGACACTCAGTCAAAACCACACATGAGGGACCCTCAACTCACATCCTGATCAGCGCAATTTTATATCATAACTGTGTATACTTGTCACACTGTTTGGGCAATGGAGTCTGAAACAAAAAGAATGGGCTATTCTAAGTATTTTGCGGTCAATTTTAAGGGGGGTGAGGGCATTGTGGCCACGCAAGTTGAAGAGCGTGCAACTTACATTGTTGATGTTTGCGATAGTCCACAGGTAAGTTTAAAGGGCAAGTCGGGGTTTTCAGCTTCCACACCGGTCTGATGGCAACTCCTAGAAAATAAACGGGTGCGTGGTTAGCCAGGCGTGTAGGACGCGTGATCAATGAATTATGATGCAAAGCGTAAAGAATGACGACTGCTCAAAGCAGATGGTTTGTCCCAGTGTGTTAAAAAAGTTTGCGACGTATATGCAGAAAGGTTAAGTCGCCGAGTAGTGGCAACAATGATAACGGGCGAGATGCGGAAGTCCAAGAAGTGGAGCATTGGAAAGGGGGGCGAACGAGGCGTCATTTACCTTAAATGATTGCTCTTTCCTCCTTCAATCTCTCCTCGCTCGCAAGGAAGACGCCGTCTGGTTAGGCATGTTCAATCCCGCATTGGTCCGGAAGTGATTATAAAGCCGGCTCGCAAGGAAGAAGCCGTCTGGTTAGGCATATTCACTTCCGCGTTGGTCCGGAAGTGATTGTAAAGCCGGCCAGCTGTTCATGGGAATTGTAGTTTCTTACGGTTTTGTAGTTCGTTTGAGACAAAAACGGGCTTCGTGCTTTCACGTTGAAAATGTTGTTTGGCCAATAATTGTCGTTAGCAACGGGCGCCCAATGTTGGATTGAATTTATGGTTTATTTGACAATTATGAGTGTTAAGTATGTTATTATGGGCTAATAACATATTCATTGGATATTTTGTCAGTGGGTCTCACAACCAAAGTGGGAAGGAAACACTATGTACAAAATCACTCTTCTTTCTAAAGGGGTCTGGTGGGGGAACTGGTAGTGCCTCTCAAGCTAGGTGGAATTGAACCCATTAGATGAGGTAGTTGCCAAGTCGGATGGCTTCTCAAGATCGGAGGGAGATGTTGTGTCCCTTGGGAGGAGTGACTCAATTGGTCAAATCAGACTTAGTGGCTTAACGTGGGATGTACTGGATTTGTCACAGGTGATACAGTTCGGACATCTCATTCAAGCCTGTAATAGTGGTATTAAACTTTAGGATTAACATCGCTTCTCTCTGTTTTAGCTTGGCCTCTAAATCTCCACCTCGTGGATCTGGTTCTATTTTGGATATAATTGTCCATTTGAAATCATCATCCCCATGAGATTCATCAATCCAGTGCTGGACAAGTGGCGCTGTTAATACTTTCTTTTTTATACGAGATTTATGTTGTGACATCCTGTGTCTAGCTTCTTGATTCGTTTTTCCAATATATATCTTGTTGCAAGTGCAGGTGATGGCATACACTATATTCCGCGTTTTGCAGTTGGTAAACTGATCATGTTTCCATGACACGCCATCATGTTGGAAAAGATCGCCTTCGACAGTGGAATTGCAACATAGACAAGTGCCACATTTGTGGTGGCCTGTGATTGGAGGGAGGCTTACATAGTCTCGTAAAGTCATTGTTTTGGATTTTGGTACGGCCGCTCTCACGATCTGATTGGCTATACTTGTGTCTTTTTTGAAAGCGAAAAGTGGCACTTCTTTTAGCTGTTCATCGATTTCTTTAACTAAATGCCAATTTTGATGGATTATCTTTTTCAAAAAATTGGATGCAGGACAAAAGGTTGACACACATTCATCGACGATGTGTTCTTCACATGGACTGGGAATAAGGAACAACTTGATCTGTTTCACACATGGCCAATTGGTAACAACCCTATATCGGAAGAAATCAGACCGTAACAAGGCTTTGGACTATTCCAGCAACCATCCGAGAAACCTAAAACAAAATCTACCAATAGGACAATTTCTCCGAATACGGAGAAATTGTACTTTCAAGGATGAATATCTGTCACATGTCAATGTTCTGAAGGAGAGACTATTAGATCGTGGATACCCAGCCAAATTGCTTAAACAAGCAATAAAACGAGCGTGGTGGACACCGCGCGAAGAACTTCTTCATAAGAAAGAGAAGAAACCAATAAACCGGACGGTTTGTGTGTCAACCTTTTGTCCTGCATCCAATTTTTTGAAAAAGATAATCCATCAAAATTGGCATTTAGTTTAAAAATCGATGAACAGCTAAAAGAAGTGCCACTTTTCGCTTTCAAAAAAGACACAAGTATAGCCAATCAGATCGTGAGAGCGGCCGTACCAAAATCCAAAACAATTACTTTACGAGACTATGTAAGCCTCCCTCCAATCACAGGCCACCACAAATGTGGCACTTGTCTATGTTGCAATTCCACTGTCGAAGGCGATCTTTTCCAACATGATGGCGTGTCATGGAAACATGATCAGTTTACCAACTGCAAAACGCGGAATATAGTGTATGCCATCACCTGCACTTGCAACAAGATATATATTGGAAAAACGAATCAAGAAGCTAGACACAGGATGTCACAACATAAATCTCGTATAAAAAAGAAAGTATTAACAGCGCCACTTGTCCAGCACTGGATTGATGAATCTCATGGGGATGATGATTTCAAATGGACAATTATATCCAAAATAGAACCAGATCCACGAGGTGGAGATTTAGAGGCCAAGCTAAAACAGAGAGAAGCAATGTTAATCCTAAAGTTTAATACCACCATTACAGGCTTGAATGAGTTGTCCGAACTGTATCACCTGTGACACATCCTGTACATCCCACGTTAAGCCACTAAGTCTGATTTGACCAATTGAGTCACTCCTCCCAAGCGACACAACATCTCCCTCCGATCTTGAGAAGCCATCCAACTTGGCAACTACCTCATCTAATGGGTTCAATTCCACCTAGCTTGAGAGGCACTACCAGTTCCCCCACCAGACCCCTTTAGAAAGAAGAGTGATTTTGTACATAGTGTTTCCTTCCCACTTTGGTTGTGAGACCCACTGACAAAATATCCAATGAATATGTTATTAGCCCATAATAACATACTTAACACTCATAATTGTCAAATAAACCATAAATTCAATCCAACATTGGGCGCCCGTTGCTAACGACAATTATTGGCCAAACAACATTTTCAACGTGAAATCACGAAGCCCGTTTTTGTCTCAAACGAACTACAAAACCGTAAGAAACTACAATTCCCATGAACAGCTCGCCGGCTTTACAATCACTTCCGGACCAACGCGGAAGTGAATATGCCTAACCAGACGGCTTCTTCCTTGCGAGCCGGCTTTATAATCACTTCCGGACCAATGCGGGATTGAACATGCCTAACCAGACGGCGTCTTCCTTGCGAGCGAGGAGAGATTGAAGGAGGAAAGAGCAATCATTTAAGGTAAATGATGCCTCGTTCGCCCCCCTTTCCAATGCTCCACTTCTTGGACTTCCGCATCTCGCCCGTTATCATTGTTGCCACTACTCGGCGACTTAACCCCTCTGCATATACGTCGCAAACTTTTTTAACACACTGGGACAAACCATCTGCTTTGAGCAGTCGTCATTCTTTACGCTTTGCATCATAATTCATTGATCACGCGTCCTACACGCCTCGCTAACCACGCACCCGTTTATTTTCTAGGAGTTGCCATCAGACCGGTGTGGAAGCTGAAAACCCCGACTTGCCCTTTAAACTTACCTGTGGACTATCGCAAACATCAACAATGTAAGTTGCACGCTCTTCAACTTGCGTGGCCACAATGCCCTCACCCCCCTTAAAATTGACCGCAAAATACTTGGAATAGCCCATTCTTTTTGTTTCAGACTCCATTGCCCAAACAGTGTGACAAGTATACAAAGGTATGATATAAAATTGCGCTGATCAGGATGTGAGTTGAGGGTCCCTCATGTGTGGTTTCGACTGAGTGTCTGTTTATTTATGTTTTTCAGATCATATCTGTCGGTCCTGAAGAGAATCTCTTAACTTAAGCAGAGATTCGAAACGCGTCGACCCCCCCACCCTCCTCATTAATTCAGATTTATTCTGTTTTTGCGACCAACCTCCTTTTGAATATCTGTAAAATAATAACACAGTGTGTGGTCGTATGTGGAAAAAGATACGTCTAATTTGGCACGTTTTCATTTAGAGATATAGGCCGTTTCTAGAGTAGTGCAGAGATTCTGCAATAGGTCCTATTTTGAACAATTTGTATTCAAATAGAGGCTTCACTAGCCCCATCAATTCTATATGTTGTCTATCGTCTAATCGTTGTCCAAAAGCGTCATTCTATATGTTGTATTGGTGATTTGTGATTTGGGTTTGTATACCCCCACTGTCATTGGTTCTCTGGTTACTGCATTGAAATGTACCTTTAAACCAGTGTATTTTACATGTTGATTTCATTGCGAACATTCGCTGATAATTAATGTTTTGTTCAACTTGACTGGTTAATTACAGTTTCTGAGAAAATAAAAAGATAAAGAAAAAAGAAAAAAGCAAACCAAAATTTAATTAAATAAATTACTTTTCATAAAAGATCCTTGACTGAAATAGTGGTCTTTGGGTTGAGTAATCTTTTGCTCAACCTTCCATTAAATAATCATAAAGAATCGCACAGTACTGGCAATCCCTTTGTTCATTTAGCAACCAACCAAGCCATCACCAAAAAGGCATGGTCCGCCCTCGTACCTCCCACCACCGCCATAAGCCCTAGTAACACAACATGGGTGTCAACTCCTTTTGTGGCTACAGAAGGAGTTTTCAACGATTCCAACCTTACTCCAGCCACTGCCCCACACAGGCTTCCCAGTCTGTGCGAGGGCGAGAACATGGTTCATACCGATCCCATGGGTCGGGTAGCTAGAGGTTGGTCACAAACACTAATCCCCCTGCAGCCACAACTCTAAGTCCTCCTAATCTTGCCCTATAAGATTATGGGCATTCAGTTAGTGGCAGAATCAGCCATCATCTCCACCACTGGCAGTCCATAACATTAGTCTGGTGGGTACCTCTTTTCCCTTCGAATCCTCCCTTCCTCCTTTGCCTCCATCTCACGATTGGCTGACGGAGGATCATTTGTCCTTGCTCAGTGAGGAAGTTGGGTCAATCTTGGCCAAGGGAGCCATATAGAGGGTTCCAGATTCAAATGTAGGCACTTGATGCTATTCCCGCTACTTTCTGATTCCCAAAAAGAACAAGGTGCTTCGCCCTATTTTAGATCTGCGAAAACTCAACCTCTTCCTTAAGAAGGAGAAGTTCCAGATGCTCACTTTGGCTCGGGTATTGTCTGCCCTGGACCAAGGAGACTGTATTGAAGCGTTGGACTTGAGGACGCCTCTTTTTCATATTCCCGTCCTGCCTGCCCATCGGTGCTAGCTGTGTTTTATAGTAGGCCACAAGCATTTTCAATTAATCGTGCTCCCCTTTGGCCTTACCAGTGCCCTTCTGGTGTTCACCAAGGTGATAGCAGTGGTTGCAGCTCATCTGCGCAGATCAGGGGTGCCAGTCTTCCTGTATCTCAATGACTGGCTACTGAAGGTGGGATCACCCCATGCTGTCATCTCCCACATCTAGACTACGGCGAACCTTCTGCATTCACTGAGGTTCACTATCAACGTGCCAAAGTCATACCTGATTTCCTCTCAGACACTCCCTTTCATTGGATTTGTTCTGGACACAGTGCAGTTTCAGGCTTATCCTCCCGAGCAGTGAGGCCAGGATATTCAGGCTATGATACCAATGTTTCAGCCTCTATCCTGCATTTCAGTGGGAATGACTGAGGCTTCTGTGCCTCATGGCCTCCTGCATCCTGCTAGTGACACATGTCAGATGGCATATGCAGGCTCTGTAGTGGGACCTTGAGTTCCAGTGGGCGCAGCATCAGGGGAATCTCTGTTACATGATCCAGATCTTAGAGGGAACTGCAAAGGACCTGCTGTGGTGGTTAACTAACCTCAATTAGGTCAGAGTCAGAACTCTCTGCCTTCCTCAACCAGATCTCACTTTAGTGACAGATGTGTCACTCCTGGGATGGGGCGACCATCTGGGAGCGGTGTAGATCAGAGGACATAGGTCTCCGGTGGAATCCGGACTCCACATAAACATGCTGGAGTTTCGAGCGATCCAGTTGGCATTGAAAGTCTTTCTACCCTCCGTCGGGACTAAGCTGGTAGAAGTGCTCACAGACAACACCAACGCCATGTAGTACTGCAACAAACAGGGCAGGGAAGAGTCACCGACCCTTTGTTAAGAGGCCATGTGTCTCTGGAAATGGTTGGAAGAGTATGGCATATCCCTGGTGATCTAACACCTGGCAGGTTCTCTGAATGCCAGAGCGGACAAACTCAGCTGTTGATGCCTAGCGGATCTCGAATATCATCTCCATTCAGGGATGGCACAAAGTCTCCTTCAGAGGTAGGGAGAGCTTTGAGTAGATTTGTTCGCCTCTGCCGAGTATGCACAATGTCAGCCAGTTTTGTGCATTGGAGTTTCCAAGGCGGCATTTGCTCTGAGATGCTTTTCGTCCTGAGTAGAGCTCAGGCTTCCTGTACACCTTTCAGCTCATACCACTTATGCCTACAATTCTCAAGAAGATCAGGAACAACCTGGCCCAAGTCATCCTTGTGGCTCCGGACTGGGCACAGAGAGTCTGGTATCCCGATCTTCTCAGCATAAGCATCAATCCCTCGATCAGGCTGCCCCTATTGGAGAATCTTCTGTCACAGCAGAAGGGGAGAGTCCTCCAACCGAAACTGTCAACTCTCCGCCTTCCTGCGTGGAGACAGAGCGGCAACAGTTGACCGCATTCGACCTTCCTCCTGAAGTCTGCAGTGTTATTCTGGCAGCAAGATTTCCCTCCATTAAGACTGTATACACATACCAGTGGAACAAATTTCTAATATATTGTAATGAAAAATCGATAGACCTTCTTTCTGCTTCTCTTTCTGATGTCCTTCTTTTTATTCTTACCCTTGCCCATCAGGGCTTTGCTATGGGCACTCTAAAGGGTTACCTTTCTGCTCTGTCTGCCTATTTGTGCCTGACCAACCCTCCTTATTTAAGTCCCCTATTGTGAATAGGTTTCTTAAAAGACTTGTAAATGGTTCCTCCTGCCCCTTTCATTATGCCTCAGAGGGACCATAACTTGGTTCTTACTTTCTTAATGCATGATCCTTTAGAGCTTCTTCATAATTGTCCCCTCCGGCTGCTTTCCATCAAGACAGCCTTTCTAGTTCAATAACATCTGTCCTTAGGTTGAATGAGCTGCAGGCTTTATCATCCAAGAATCCATTCCTGTCTGTCTTTCCAGACAAATTGGTGCTTCTCACTGGGCCGCTTTCCTACCGAAAGTGGAAACGCAATTCCATGTTGGCCAGTCCGTCACCTTATCCACTTTCTACACTTCTCCACATCCCTCAAAAGAAGAGGAGCAACTCCACTGTCTGGACCCTGAAACAGCATTGTCGTTCCGGGTGAATGGCCAACTCTTCATGGGGTATGTTGGAGCGAAAAAGAATCGGGCGGTACATAAATGTACAGTTGCATGCTGGGCCATTCTCTTATAAAAAATCTGCCATGCACTGGCCAAGAAGCAGCCCCCTGAGGCCTTAAGGACTCATTCCTCCTGGACTAAAGCTGTTACCACTGTGTTAGCATGTGGAGTTGCAGACCTGGACATCTGCTAGGCAGCAACATGGGCGTCCAACCACATGTTTACCAAACACTTCTGCCTGGACAGTCAGGTCTGTAGGGATGGGCACTGCAGGAATTTTTAGTTTAAAATTTGTCACAGGTAAGGAATCTGTGGCTAGATTTCTCTATCAGATGATTAAGTTACTTAGTGTTGGTAACACATTATCTGCTAGATACAAGATCTAGCCACATATTCCTGACTCACCCACCCTCCCCACTTTGCAGACAAGTTTCTAGGGTCAGAGCTGATCCTTTTCAAGGCCTTAGTTTGGATACTACAAACAGTGGTTTTTGGAGCACACAAGCACACTTTAGAGTCTTAATTATGTAAATATCACAAAAAATCCTCGAAGATTGACAGTGGGGCTCTTGTAGTTCTTTTCTTTATTGTCATCACATTCCATCCCTTTGTGGCAATGCGTTTCGCCGTGGTTGGGTTAATCTAGGGCTTCGTCAGGGCTTCGACTTCTCACGGGTGTATTGCCTCGCTGGAGTTATTAAGCATTAGTTATCTCCGTCCTCAAAAAGTTCTTGATAAATAAGTCACAACTTCAAAATCTAGTGAATAGTTCCCACGTGTCATTCAAATATAAACGACGAATTCGGTCTTAAGTAAAAACCAGAGACACTCCTGTATTCCAAACTTAGTTATAATGCCACTTATAGAATCCAAATCAGGCCAATATCATGGACTAAACAGTCCGGTATACAACAATAGCGCTGCAAAGCAATAACCTCGGTCACCTCGTATCAAAATAGTGTAACCTCTGTTGCTTTCAGCCCGTGTACTGGCGAGCACTAGTTTGGATACACCAGTGTTGTGCACTTCATAGCTCTGTGCTCCTGGCGTGGAAAGATGTGAACGGTAACTGACGTCAGCGTGCCGAGGTGACGCCTATATAGGTGATGCAAACATCAATTCCAGCGCGCGCGCCAGCGCTGTGTGGAACCTACTAGCGCCACCTAATGGCAAGCAGGGGCACTGCTTATGCCTGGGAAATTCAAAGGTAAGGAATCTGTGGCTAGTTGTTGTCTCTACCAGATAATGCGTTACCAAAGGGAAGTAACTTGTTCAATTTGCCAAGTCAGGCTAAAGGTGGTATGAAATTGATGTTGATGAATCCTTTCTGTTTGAGACTGCTATTGTTTTTTTACCTCTCCTAAAGTAGAGGTGATGTTCTAATTTATAATTTATCCCCTTAAAACACTCTGCTCTCTCAGATTAACATACAAACTCTTCCTTTGTATACAGAAACTATAAAGTTGGTTGCATGACCCATGTGGTCCTCGAGCTTGTGCATCAAAATCTACCATGTTAAACAATTTCTAATAGTGTGTAAGGGTGAGCTTTTATCATTTAGAATGTGACAATTTAAACATTTTACCCTAGTTGCTTGCTTATGCACACTTTGGGCATGTGGCCGGTGAATTATGATGCTCTCAATAGATTTATGGTGGCCTATATAAGAATAACCTGTTCTTGCACTTTTTGTCAGCATTTATTGGAAACAGTAAAGGTATTTTCTTTGTTTTTCTTTTTTTTTTTTGCTACTTTTTTTCATTTGGTTTTTCTACACCTTAATACAGGTACAATGATCTCTGGACCCAGCAGGTCAACAGTGAATAAATGTATAAGTAGATAATAGGATACTCAAACATTTGGTGATTGCACTAGTCACAGAATTCCACTCTCCTCGTAGAATAGTTTGTAAGCGTTCTTATGTTTGATCTTGCCCAACCACCTCAGGTAGTCGGACTAGAGAGTAGTATTCAGCCCTATATATAGACTGACATAGTCGCACTCTTATGTAGTACAATACACAGCAGTTCACCATCCCACTACTCTTACATTCACGGTATATATTTGTTTTGGATTAACCACGGCACCTGGCGAGTAGACTTTTTTTCAGTAAAGTTATGATTGTAGTCGCACTCCAAATAGTGCCGCACCAGTCTCATTCATCTTTTCATCCAAAGAACAATAGTAAAGTTCTGAAGAGAGATTCCGTCCTGCTATAGCTGGCTCTGAGAGGCCTATGGAACATACCGGGGTGACGGTGAAGGAGTGGAGGACTTGTAAAAACTACCATACTGCTCTGAATTACCTCCCTTCTGAAAACTCACAGCCCAGTAAAGAGGTGGGGAGGATGTATTTTCTTCGAATTAGACAGTTGTGTCCATCTAGTGAGGATAACATAATTCTAAATAGTTATGAACTGGTTTTGAGGCGCAAGTCTTTCTTAGCAAGCTTGACACCTGGGTGGACCAGATAGTGGTATTTTATGCCTGGGTGTTTCCGAGCCACCTCTGCAACTCAAATGTGAGTGGACCTCAGTGATAAATCTTAATCCTCCATGAACTAACTCTGCCTTCAGGCACTCAACATGAAGTAACCATGTCACTAAATCATTGTTGCATATTTGAGACTCATGCAGTCTGTGACGAACAAATCTTTGATACTGGACATTCTAGCTTCAGTGATAAGCATATTGCTGCACGTTCAGAACACATCTTTCTTCCCCTGACACACACCATGCAAGGAACTGGGTACACGAAGTACCATTTATTTCTGTGAGCAGCCACAGCCGGTAGTAGGTGTAACTGCAGGTCGGTGACGTAGGGAGGGGGAGGGGCAGGGTGGGGGGTTGGAGGTATGGATTACGGACTATAACAGGTAAGTAAACTTATAAATAAATAAAACGAATTTCGTTGTGTGCACTGCATCACCAAATGCGATGCAGCGCACACAACGAAATTCGTTTTATTTATTTATTTAGTAATGGGTGATTATATGGGAAGCTTTTGAGACTGTCAAGCGTGATAGGGCCCGGAACAGGTTAGCGGAGGGGAAGAGGAAGAAACAGGGGCAGATGCATGACCTGGAAACTCGTATTTTGGAACTAGAACCGCAGCACGTGGCAGATCGTGCCGCGCAATCTCTCAGACTTCTAGGGGATGCACAGCAACAATATAGGGCCCTGGTGTCGGACGAAGCCCTACGATGTGGGGGACAAGTCTGGAAAACTCCTGGCGTGGTTGAGTCGTAAGGAGCGGGATGCGAGATGGGTGGAACAAGTGTCACATACTAAGGGCCATATTAAGCGGACTGACGTCCAGATAGCGCAGGCATTCGCTAAATACTATGAGGAATTTTATAAGGCCAGAGACCTAGGCTCGTCGGAGGAGGTAGGACACTACTTAGACAGTTTTGAGACCCCCGTTCTAACGGATGAAGATCGGGCGACTCTGGAGGAAGAGATAACGGCTACAGAGGTCAGGGAGGCCTTGGCTAGGCTTCGTCCGGGGAAATCGCCTGGACCGAACGGGTTTCCTGCAGAATTCTTTAAAAAAAATGGCGGATCTACTTACTAAACACCTGTTGGCCTTGTTATGGGGGGCGGTTCAGGAGGGCGCGCTGCCTCCGGATCTTCGGATGGCCACAAATATACCAATCTATAAACAAGGTAAGCCGCCGGGGAGTGTGCGTCGTATCGCCGCATTTCTCTCCTGAACGTGGAGGTTAAACTCCTGGTGACGATTCTGGCGCTGAGGCGGAGACGTGTGATTTCGGAGCTGGTCCACTTGGACCAGACCGGCTTCCTGCCGGATAGGGCAACCAGGTTAAATTTAAAGAGAATTCATAATTGGTTGATGGAGGTATGTAACAGCCCATAGCCTCATATGTTCTTGTCTTTGGACGCCGAAAAGGCGTTTGATGCAGTGCATTGGCCCTTCCTGGAGGGAGTGTTGATTAAGTTTGGCTTTGGTCCTAAGTTTAGGAAGTGGGTGGGCCTCCTCTATACTGACCCGAGAGCGAGGGTAAAAGTCAATGGGTTGTTATCGGCGGATTTTCCCATTCGGAGAGGGACTCGGCAGCGGTGCTCTCTCTCGCTGCTCTTGTTTGCCCTCACCATAGAAATGGTAGCGTGCGAGATAAGGCTCGACAAAGGGATAAGAGGGTTTCAAACGGACTCGAATGATACGGTTGAGGAGAAAATATCGCTATACGCGGATGACATCCTCCTATATGTCACCCACCCTGAGGTCTCGATAACACGACTATTCGCCTTGCTGGGCCGCTACGGTTCTCATTCAGGATATACGATAAATTGGCATAAGTCATTGCTGTACAGCCCCAGGGGAGAGGAGGCATGGCCTGCTCTGCCTGAAGCGCATCGGGTCACGAGAGAGGGGTTCACGTATTTGGGCATATACGTGACGAAACACCGATCACTCTCGTATCAGAAAAATATCCAGCGAGTGCTCACAAACTTTGCTTGTGACGCAACACGATGGAAGACCCTCCCTCTTACGATTCGGACGAGCAGCAATGTTCAAGATGATAACCCTGCCTCGATTCCTGTACATCCTACAAAATTAGTATTTCCCCCTCCCTCAACAGGTTTTTAAAGTTATACATGATGAGCTCCGGTTGCTGCTCTGGGGCTAGGGAAGCATCCTAGAATAGCCCTAGAGACCTTGCAGAGGAATCAATATAATGGTGGGATTTCCTAACCCAATCTTGAGGCGTATTACTGGGCGGAACATTTATCGCCAATAAATGACTGGCTCCATGCCCCGGCGGATCACCCCACATACAGACTGGAGAGAGGGACAATGGCGCAGCGTACCTGTCTACATTTTTCATATGGAGGTAGGGGTAGGGAAAGACTTCTTTCTGCAACGCAGGTGACTGTGGAGACATGGGAGAGGGTGACTAAGAGGATTGGATGGGCACACAAACCGACGAAACAGACGCCAATTTGGCACTGTACATGGCTAAAGGACCTGCATAAATTGAAGGGTTTCCACAGGTGAGATGACATTGGTATCTCTGTTCTAGGTGATCAGCTGAAAAGGGGAGCTCTGAAGTCCTTCCAGGCGTTGAGGATGGAGTATGGATTGCATCATACTCAGTACTTGAAATATGCGCAAGTACGTCATGCATAGAGGGCAGAGAGTGCGCTTTCGGACCCCCTGCCGGCGTACGCTCCACTTGAGGGCCGTCTGCTGCAGGAGCACGTCCCGACTAAACTGGTGTCCCTGACATATTTATTTAATTATTTTTATTTATTTATAAAGTTTTATATAAAACATTGATTAACAATACGCCTGACGGCCTGGGGAAATTGAAAGGCACATGGGAACTAAATCTGGGGGAGATGATCACTCTTGACTGGGAAACAGCCCTGATGCACCCTAGGGAATTTACGATAAAGTCTCGACTTAGGCTTATACAATTTAAAATCCTCCATAGGGTCTACTATGATAGACATCGTTTGCACCGGATGGGGCGGGCCAGTGACCCTAATTGTCTGCGATGTGGGAGCATACAGGGAGACTTACCATATGGGACTGCAGTGTCATTCAGGGCTACTGGGCCAAGTTATTGAGCGAAATAAGTGATATACTGGAAACAACCCTCCCGATGGAGCCTAAACTGGTGCTGCTAAGTATGACAAATGAGGTGGATTTGACTCGTCCACTCTTGATTTTCCTTACACTGGCCCTGGTGGTAGCTAAGAGAGATGTGGCCAGAGCTTGGGGTGCTCCCATCCCTCCTCGACTAGATGAATGGAGAAGAGGCCTGGATATCTACATGGCAGCTGAGAGAGTCACGTACAAAGCCAGAGGTTTCCCCAAGAAGTTTAATAGAGTTTGGGGGAAGTGGAGACGGTGCTATGGGCTGGATGGAGGATTGTGATAGAGGGAGGTAAGATCACCCTGTTGTCCCGGTACTTGTGGGGGAGATTGTGGATGGCACTGTGCAATGCAGTGATGGGTGGAGCACCTACGTATCCACTTGTACTGTTTTCTTTGAGATACGGGGAGGGGTGGGAGGTGGGTGGAAGGGGGGCAGGATATGGTGGACAGTATTATGTGACATGCCTGTTATGTTTCAATGTTTCAAAAAAGCAAATAATTTTTTTTTCTCCAAAAGTATGGTTTTGTTTTGTTGTCTCTTAAGGTCTTAAGACTGTGGCTCCTTTACTTCTGTGCTTCTTCTGAGTACCATTACCTAGCATCTCCTTTCTGCCCTTTAGTCACTTTGGAGGACAGTGTTGTTGCTGGGGAAGATCACCCCTTTCATCCTTGCTCCAGACTCCAGGGCAGGGTAAGGTAAAAGAGGTGTGACCTGCCATTTACAGATTGCAACACCAAAGATTACTAGCATCTTTCAGTACTAGTACTATCATGGTGTAAATGGATGATTTTGTTGCCACTGTACAAGCTCTAAATCCACATGTTTTGGCTTTGTCTGCAGATAAGTACACCTTGCAACAACCAGTGGCCTCTATGGCTTCTCTTACCTTAGACTCCCCTTTAGCAGGAGTAGGAGGAATTGAATATGTCTGGTGCCCTTGGCATCTGAAAGAGTTCCTGATTGCTTGTACCAATCAGTTTCCTTTTCACCACATCTATCTATGGTGGGATTTATAATAAGAAATCTAACTGGAAATGCTTTGACAGGGCCACTCAGTAACATTAAGTGATTTTTTTAATCAGAGCTTCAATTATGTGTTTGATTGTCCAGTCACTGTTTATACCACTGAGGAAGCCTAATTTGATTTTCACCAAGGCTCAATAGACATGCTTACTTATGCAACCCGCTTTAAGCAAATGGCTTTCAAAGTGGGTTGGCCAGAAAAGTCTTGAAAGCCCTTATTGCACCACGGTTTGAAAGCGGAAAAAAGAACAAATTGGCCAGAGTAGGAAGACCAGAGACTTTGAACAAATTATGGATATAGTTCCTCAAATCAACTATTGTTTACAGGACCGAAGGGCTGAGAAGGAAAGAGGACAAGGAGAAGGAAAGAGGACAGCCTTTATGGCGCCCAGTGGTAAGGCCGCCAGTTCCTAAGACATCTGAAACCATTTGTGAATCTACAGAATAAACAATGCAACTGGGACTGATACCGAGAGGAACGTAGGAGGAGAAGAAGAGATCATGGACTATGTGTACATTGTGGTAAGAAGGTGTACATGGTTCACTTCAGTCCAATTTGCCCTGAAGAGATGAAGAAACTCCAACACCAGCCTCTACTGAGAGAGGGGAGTGTAGGTACTACTTCTTAGCTACTCTGTTCAGTTGCCAGCAATACATCCTATTATTAACCTGCTGTTACTTCATTTTTTTTGTATACATCTGTTTTTTATTAATTTTTAAAGGTTACAGCATCATGAAAGATAACATGTATCATATAAAGTTGGCCATACAGTGAACCATCTGTCTACGTCAAAGATATTTTACGGTTGCATAGCGGCTTATGTCAGATATACATTCGGTGCTGTCGTAGGCACAGCTACGAGCTGAATCTTGGCAGATAGTGCATGTTCCACAAGGATAACAGCCGTCATACATTCGGCGTGGTTCCATTTACGTTTTGTGCAGAGTCTTTGCGGATCATACAGTTTGGGCAAGTGTACAGATGTTGTAAACAGAAGAAAACAACCAACAAAAGTTCAAAACTAACAACAGCAGCATGCATCGATTTTCAGGTGTGTCTTTTGCACCCTGCCTCTACCCCCCTTTTTCGTGCCTCTGCCCCCATTTTCCTCCACCTCTGGTCTACCCTCCTGCTTCTTTTATTTCCTCTAGAGTGAGGGGACCATTAAGTGCCTCCTGATGTGCTCCTGTGGCTGTGGGTAATTTAACAGGTTCTAGGAACCTCTCTAGGTCGGGGCTGGAGCAGCGTACTTTGGATTGGTACAACAGTGAGTAGTGGTCCGACATTACTTTGTGTATCTCACTCTCTGTGTACACTAGGGCCCCTTCTGGTGTGCGTATGGCTCCAATTGGAGTATGTCTACCTTCCTGCTTCAGTAGCCAGGCTAGTAGGCGACCTGCCCTATCCGCTTTGGCATGGGTGCGGGCTGTGTCAGCAGTGTAGTTGTGGAACCTTAGCTTTTCTATGAGTTCCGCATGTTGCGTCCTAAGGCCTTCCAGCTGGCCTGACTGTCTACTCCAGCCAGCTGGCCGGACTGTCTACTCCCGCCCTCTCCTTCCTGTTCGTGGTTCAGCGACAAAGACAGTTGCTTGTGTATGTTCAATGTGGCAATCGAAGTGTCATGGGGTTATGGTCAGAATGTGTCCGCCCCAGGTATTCCGCCACCTCAACTAGGGGGATCAGTGATTGGGAACCCACCACCCTGTCTAGGCGCACATGCAAGTCATATACTGATGAGTAATATGAGTAGATACGGTCAGTGGGATGGAGGACCAGTCCAGTAACGCCCATTGCAACAGCCAGTCCGAGAGCGCCCGCGCATTCGATCCAGCTGTCGTCGTCCCGAGGGGTTTGAGGGATCTACCCATGCGCACTTCAAGCACTGAGTTGAAATCTCGGCCTAAAGCCAGGGGAGTCCAACGTAGGGTAGTCCAACGTAGGGGGTCAGTGCAGCAGTCAGCTGTGTCAGAAACAAGGGTTGGTCTGCGTTCGGGGCCTATATATAGCCTATGTATAGCTGTTGACCATTGAGTTTCCCCTTCACGAAGGTGAATCTGCCTGCGGGATCTGTCACTGTTTCCTTGCAAATGAATGGGGTGCCCGCCATCACTCAGATTATTGCTCCTCTCGCGTGCGCTGAGTATGTCGTGCCATATACTTGACCCTTCCAACGTTTGCGCAGCCTGTCCAGTTCCGTCTGTGTTTCCTGCAGTAGGGCGATTGCAGCTGAATGTCTCTGAAGGTGTCTCTGAAGGTACGCAAATATGATGTAGCGACGCACAGGCGTGTACATATCACATATGTTCCATGTGATTATGTCAGCTCGTTTTATTTCTGGTGGAGTTTAGGTGATAGGGATGCCAAGGGCTGGGTGCACCACAGGGTATGGAAGACAGGGGCATGTGTAAGCGTGTCGATGTACTGCAATAAAACAGTAAGTGAACTAAAAACAACATAACATCTGGGACAGACATTGCATAATGTTTGTCCAAACCTCTTACAACAAATGAGTGGTACAAACTAGGCCAACGTGTTACCTATTGGGGTGCGTGCACTAGTGGTGTTGTGATATGGCCACCCCCTTAGTTCCAGTGTGCTCGATGCGCCATCTATATAGTCATGAAAGTCTTCTCATAGGACCGATAGGATGCTGACCCAGTTATTTGGGTCGAGTGTGAGCTTGCCCTCCAATATTATGTGCGTAGCGGCTAACGGCGGATGTATTGTTGCCACATCAACACAGTATGAAGTGCGTGTCTTATTTAACCCAGTGGGCCCAGTTCCTCACATTCCAGCTGCAATATCAAAGATGTCAACAAACATAGTTCTACTTGCGTGAGCTGCTCATGCCATCGTATAACACGTCAGTCCCTCTTCATATGATACCATCAGCAGTTTGTGGGGTAACCGTTGGCAAGTTGAACTCTTCGGATATCTCTGTTGACTGAGACGAGGATCCACTGGCTACCAGCGTTTCCTGTGTGTAGAAGTCTGGTCTTTCTGTGGGCTGAGTAGTTCAGAGAGTTGTGACCGCTGTTAGTGTGCCCTGTCTTTCCTTTCTCATTTTCTCCAGACTCGGTGCCGCAGTCATCGGTTTTGCGTTCCTTGGGGGTCCTTGCATTCGTCGCCTCTTGGGTCGTCTGTTCGTTGAGCTATCTACTTCTGGGTCCGAAGACCGCACGCCTGTCCACAACCCCCGACTCTTCCAGCCAGTCCCACATTTCTTCCGGGGAGTCAAAGAAGCGAGTCCCTTCTTTTGTGACCACTCGCAGTTGCCCTGGGAACAGCAACGGATATGGTAACTCCAGAGATCTGAGTTGGTGTTTCACCGCCGTATAGTTGCTCCTGCTTCTCTGCACTAAGGCAGTGTAATCTGGGAAGAGCATAACCTGATTGCCGCTCACTTTGAGGCCATTCATCTTGCGTGTTTCCCGAAGTACCAGGTCTCTGTCCCTGTAATTTAGCAATTTGAAAATGAACGGTCGAGGTCTGGCTCCTGGATGGGGTCTCTGTGCCGGTATGAGGTGGGCTCTCTCGACCGCGAATTACATTGACAGTGTTCCTTAGGGTAAGAGATTGCGCAGCCACTTTTCCGTGAATTGTTTCGGGTTTCTCCCTTCTTCGCCTTCCGGCAGGCCCACTACGCGAACATTGCTGCGGCGGGAGCGTCCTTCTGCATCTTCTGCTCTGTCTTCGAGTTCGTGAACGTGGTCTTCAGATCTTGCAATGCAGCTGCATAGTTTTGCGTTATAGGCTGGAGTTCCTTCAGTTTTTAGTCTTATGCAGTGACTTTGTCATCCAACTTGCGGTGGTCTGCGTGGAGTAAGGTGAAGTCTGAGGTGACTTTGTCTATCCGAGTCTCTAGGGATGTTCTTGTGTGATCCAGCGCAGTCCCGATCTTTTCCACTGCTGCAAGTACTGAGTTCCTTTTGGCCTCAAGGGCCGTGGTCGCTGTCCCTATCCCCCCTCCTGCATTTATACTGGCGGGGTCCAAACGGGTCATGCACAGAGGCTCTTGTTGGAGCTTAGCTCTAATCCGGCCCATTACCAACTGCTGCGCCGTGGGCATTCGTGGTTAGTTGCCAGGTAAGTCAACACGTTGTCGATTGGTACAGCTGCTCGGAGGCGAGGTCGAGGCTATGCGCTGAGGCGGTGCCCATCCGCGTGAGTACCGTCTCCGCAGGTCACAGCGGTTCACATGTGCAAAAGAGGGGAAAACTGTAGCGCCTTGGTCTACTCCGTGTTTCCACCCCGTATCTGTCCGGCCGTGCAGTGTTGGATCGGCTCTCAGAGTCCGGCTGAAGTCCCCACAGTTATCTCACCCATCCACTCTTGTCCTCTTAGGTCTATTCAGTTATTCCTCCCCAGGCGCTGCCAGCGTGATGGTCACAACCTGCTCACAGGTACACTGTGCGGCACATCCTGCAGTGCTGCTGGGCCGCACTGATGAAGTACAGTGGGATGCTTCAACCTGGGCCTGCCAAGTCGCTAACTCGAATCGCCGACACCTATACGGCGGCCCAGATCCAGCTTCACCTTACCGGTGGTCTCCGTGGTTCCGCCGCACGCAGCTACACACCCCTTATCACAGCAGGGTCCCCCTAGGAGTCGCAGTGCGCTGGGTCCCGTGTCATTCAGGTTCAGCGGGATGCCCGTTGTGCATAGAGTGTCCGTGATGTTGTAGGGTCTTCGAGGTTACCAGCCCCGCGCCTGCCTTTCCCTTCAGTGTGGGCAACCCCCTCTTACAGGCTGTCGGCTCCAAGTGGCCCCAGTTTACGGGCCACCGGGACGCATCACCGCTATATTAGCGTTCCGCGAGACAGGGGGCTGAAGTCAGGAGAGTTGATTAGGCACTGCTGTGTCCCCAGTGGCAGTCTTCGCGTGGTTAGTGCCCTGGTCATGGGGGTCCTGCCAGTACCATAGTGTCTCGCCAGCATCAGCCTTATCGCCTTCAGGCCACCCGCAGTGAGCACCGCCCGCACATCCACTATTGCCTCCTCACCGGTGTTTCATATGCTTCCTTCTCCGGTGAAATCCGGTCTGGTTACCCGTTCACCCCGGGCCTCTCCAGCTCTCCAGTGGCAATCCAGGCCAAGGCTCCCCGGGTTCTGTACTTCACCTCTGGTCGCACTACTGCAATGGCAGTGGTACACCAAGAGTTCCCACCGGGACCAGCGGTGATGACTGTCACTGTCCTTCTTGTTCCTGCGCGCCATAGGGGTCCCAGCTCAGACGCCTTTCGCACCGCTTACCCAGTCTCAGATGGCTGCTCCTTGATCAGGCGTTTTCACTGTGCAGCCCCCAGTTCCTGGGCTCTCATGTAGGACCGCTCGGCGCTGTCTGTTGTGTTATTCAGCGCCTCAAGCGTTCTTGTGAGGGTTCTGGTCCGCACTCACATTGCTCACCACAGTTCTCGGTGGATTCCCACCACTCAGCCGCCGACACCGCGCAGCCTTAAGCATATGGGCTCCTATGTGGTATGTCCGCGGCGTTTGTTGTCTCGGGCGGCAGGGGAGCTTGGGTGGAGGTGTGCCGTAGTCATTGCAGCGTCTGTGTGCTTGGGCGCTCCTAGCTCCGGCACGAGGAGCTTGTCACTGTTCTTTTCCGCACCACCCCGTGTGAATGAACTCTTCGCACGCCTCGTAATCTCGTCTGCCACAGCTCGTCAGCGATAGTCCTGAGGGATACCGCCGCAGCAAGGCTCCAGTTCTCTGGTTATGCGGGAGCGCTTTCACTGTCCGGTCACCCCATTTTCTGAGACGCTGTGATTTCAGGGCAGGCGTGGGCGGCCATCTTCTGGCACAAAATGTCCAGGCGCAGCCTCCCCGTTAGCAGGGCTGCGCGCTTGTCACCTGCACCGCTGCGCTCCCGGCGGGTCAATTCGCTCAATTCAAGGTTTCTCGGATGTAGCGCGCCTTCCGACGCCTGGTCCTTGTCATCGGTGTCCTAGATGGCACTCACAGGATAAATATTACGGATAAGACGGGATTGATGGACGGAGCACTAGAGATTTGCGTCTGCCATATTGGCTGGCTAGCCACACAACCTGCTGTTACTTCATGCAGATCTCTCTTGGCATTTAGACAGTGACATCTTCATCCCAATCATAGTTGATTCTAGGACTGCTTGTTTTTTTGGGACACAATTTAGGCCATAAAGAATTATATACCTATTGTAGCAAAAGAACAAGCTGTTCCCGTCCATGCAGTTGTTGGATTTGTTTTATGTTCAAGATCTTTTACTGAAAGAATAGTTTCACTACAAATATCCATTGAAAATCTGATTGAAATTTGCTATTTCGACTTAACTACTTCACCTCATGATCCACTAATCAATTGGATGATGAAGACCTTAGATTTGTCTTCAGAGTTCTGTGTTTCGTACTGCGTGTGATCTGCTCAGTATTAAGATTCTGGCCATTTGTTATCTGTAGATAATTGAATTCAAACCACGCCTAAGCCTGTTTCCTCATTAGCACATATTCCAGATATCAGAAATTTCATGATTTTTTTGAAAAACCTATTTTACATTCTTTACCTTTCTCATGGCAGAGGGATTGTCAAATTGATATTATTTCTGAAAACAAAATAAATTTTGGTAGAATATACTTTTTGTCTGGACCTGAAAAGAAGGCTCTGAATGATATCTTGAGGACATTTGAATAATGTTTCTCCTCATTGGGTCTAGCTCCGCAGCTGGGAAAACACTTTTTTTTGTAGCCTACAATGAGACTTCAAAACTAAGACTTTATAATGATTACAGGTGATGGAATGGAATGCCAATCGAGGACTGGTATCTTTTACCCCAAATTAAGGATATTTTATGTCAGCAATTCTATGCATCTAAAAAGATGTGGACACAAATTTCAAAATTGCTAAATAATCTGATTTCAGATCGCCTACATTTTGGTAAAGGATTGAATAAAAAAGAAAACTAGCCCATTGCATTTCTAAAATCATGTAAAAACAGACTGTCAGGAGGTCCCTACCTGCCACGGGTCGGGTGACAACATTAACCCGTGTTCCTTTCCGCCACAGCCTCCCTTCGGACACGGTCCCTTTAAGGCGGCCTGGGCTTTCCCGGAGGAGGGACCGCCGTCGCTGTCGTCACCACCTTCGTCACCACCCTCCCTCCAATCAGGAGCGACGCTGGCGCTCTTAGAGGAAGAACCGGAAGAGAACGGCGCGAGCGGACCGGGAGAAGAGCAGCTGTCCAGGGAACCTCGTCAGGACCGCGGTGTTCCAGGAGAAGAGAATGTGGAAGCGGTATCGTCTCCGGAGTCCAGGAAAGACGCCGGAATCACTTCGCCCCAAGAAGAAGGAAAGCCGGGAGGCCAACGGAACCACGCTCCGCCCCGCCACACTTCAGGAGGAGAAGTGTGGCTCCACAAGGTACGGGCCAGATTACGGGGGCTGGTCTTTTCACAGGGAGGGAATGGGTAGGGGTGGTGGGCGGTCACGGGATCTGTGTGACTCTGAGGCGTTCTCCACGTCCCCGCTTGTTCTCACTCAGACGCTTGCTGTGTTTTCACACTGGTAGTGGTCCCTGGTGATCCCCCCCCCACTCCGCTTTCCCCTCCTTCTTATTTAGTGGTCCAGCAACACCAGTAACCCAGAGTGTTTTCTTTATTTCTTTCGAGTGCCGTATGGAGCCGGATGTCATTGCTACTTAAGAAGTGGACCTCTGCAGTAAGACGATCCACCCCGGCCGGACCAGGAGGGCATAACTATCTAGAACTGTGGACCTTTTTGGGATTCTCCAAATCCCTGTTACTGTGCAAGACCTTGTTGAATATAGAGAATAAAACGATACTCTACATCCTTTTGCGTGGAGCACCTTCTGTTAAGGGTAGCACCCTTTTAACCCCCAGCACGTGTTCCACAATTGGCGAGCCAGATAGGAGCATAACCGCCCTCTGATACAAGATGGAGACACTTATACAGCAAATGAAAAAAGGCCAGGATAAACTGGAGTGGGCCATAGGACAGACATCTAGCCAGGCTGAAGCTGACCGCACAGCCTTTTCCACTGCCATACAAGCCCAAGCAGACAGTCTCTTGAAGTTGGCTGAGGGCCAAAATCAACTTATGGCGGTGCTAGGACAGGGTAGAACAAACGCCCCACCCCCAGGAACGGTTGTCCCTCTACAAAAGTTCACCCCCGGAGACGACCCTTTGGCTTTCTTTTTAAACTTCGAGAGAGCAGCTAGGGCTAGTGCATGGCCCGGTGACAGGTGGCCCTTTTACCTCGCACCTCTCTTAACGGGTGAAGCACAGGCTGCCTACCAGATGGTTAATAAGGACGGTACCACAGTCTACGCTGTAGTTTAACAGTATATCCTTGACCGTCTTGGGGTGGATGAAGAGACACATAGACTGAAGTTCCGGCAGGAACGCGGAAGCCCAGGAGACCTTCCCAAAACCCTCTTTTACAAACTAACAGCAGCAGCTGACCTGTGGCTCAAACCACAGGAAGGGAACATCGAAGCAGTAATGAATAAAATCTATCTCAAACAGTTTTTGGAGGCCTTACCATATGGGACACAGCGTTGGTTGAAGCAACATGCAGGCCTGACTCTTGAACACGCCATCGAAATTGCTACTTGCTATGCTCGGGCCCAAGGTCGTCCCCCCTTAAGGGAACTAGAGAAAACCAATAAAAGTATACCTGGGAAACGCGATAAGAAATACCCAAAGGCACCAATAGAGCCTCCACGACCACGTCTGCCTAAACCGGACTTTCAGCCCAACCCTGGTCCTCAATGTTATGACTGTGGCGAGTGGGGACATATTGCAAGGAATTGCCGAAAAAAACTGAAGGAAAAAGAAGAAGAACCTATGGATGTGAGCTATGTCCCACATTCTCTTCTATACGCGCAGGAGACAGGACCAGTCTTCTATGTGAGTGTGAACATTTATGGGAGGGTGGTTAGTGCCTTACTCGACTCGGGGTGTAGACATTCAGTAGTTAAACAAGATTTGGTTCCCTCTACATGCCTGCTACCAGGGAAAGTTGTTCACATCAGGTGCGTCCATGGGGACGTTAGGGAGTATCCGTTAGCCAAAGTAGGCCTCTCTACCGCCGCAGGGACTAGAACAGAAGTAGTGGTTGGAGTTGTGGATGCGCTCCCCTAGTCAATGATAATAGGGACTGACAACCCAAGCTTCACCACCCTTATGTCTGATGCCTTACAATATACTCCAAGCAATACTCTTCTTGCTTCTGAACCATGGGCTAGGGACACCCATTTTAGAACCGCCCAGTTAAATGATGCCTCTCTCACCAACGCCTGGCACATAGCCCGATCCGCTCAGGACCCTGTCAATAGAACCTATCCCAAATTCATTGAAAAAAATGGTTTGTTGTATAGGGTAGCTAAACCGGATGCGGTACCCCAGCTCCTGGTTCCTGTTACCTTTAGGGACCAGATACTGTTTTTTGCACATGCACATTTGCTCGCAGGACATTCAGGCGCAGAAAAGACAGGGCAGGCCATTCTACAACACTTCTTCTGGCCAGGGGTGTATGCACAGATACAGCACTATTGTCAAGAATGCCAGATCTGTCAACGGCGAAACCCCTATATTCCCCCTGCGGTTCCTCTGAACCCGTTACCCATAATAGGGAAACCATTTGACAGGCTAGGAATGGACCTTATAGGGCCATTGCCTAAATCTGCGAGAGGTCATTTATATGCGTTGGTCTTAGTGGACTATGCCACTTGCTATCCCGAGGCATATCCCCTTCAGGCACCTACATCATCAGCCATTGCTCAGAAGCTTGTCGAGGTCTTCTCTAGGATGGGATTTCCTCGAGAAATTATTACGGACCAAGGAACGCCTTTTGTTTCGCGTTTGATGGCCCAAGTTTGTAAACAACTCAGAATCACTCACATCAAAACCTCTGTTTATCATCCCCAGACAGACGGTTTGGTTGAGCGATACAACGGTAGCCTAAAGCTCACCTTAAAGAAACTCCTAACTGGGGATGGTAAGAATTGGGATCAGTTATTACCCTTGGCTCTCTTTGTCCTCCGGAGTCAAAAACAAGCCAGCTTGGGCACCTCTCCTTTTGAGCTGTTATTTGGTCGAACCCCAAGAACCCTACTCGAAATAACCAAAGACAGTTGGGAAAAGGAGGGAGTACAGGAGGCAGAGGCTCTACTGGACTATACCCGACAGCTCCAAACCAGACTTCACAAACTAAGAACATTGGCTCATGATCATCTCGCCATAGCCCAGAACAGACAAAAGACCTTTTATGATAAGGGAAACAAATGGAGGGAACTTGACGTTGGTGATTGGGCTTTGGTCTTGTTGCCTTCGTCAACACATAAGCTCAGGAAGGAATGGCAAGGACCTTTTGAGGTATGCAGGAAAATCGGTAAAACCACGTATATCCTGCGCCTTAAGGGCAATAAAACCCAGATATACCACATAAACTTGTTAAAAAAGTGGTTAGGAAAACCTCCCCAAGCAGTCCATACCCTTACAACTGTCCCTCATACTGTTCATGACACCCCTATAAACCTTGACTTAACTGAAGGGCAACGGAAAGAAGTGTTATCTCTGCTGCTCCGTTTTTCTGATGTGTTTTCCGACCAACCAGGAAAGACCAACATAGCGATACACTCCATACCCACTGCTCCCGGGACGGTAGTAAAACAAAAGCCCTATCGTGTCCCTGCTGCCAGAAGAGCAGCCTTCGAAGAAGAGGTCAAGCAGATGCTGCGTTCTGGGGTGATTGTACCCTCACACAGCAACTGGTGTTCTACTGTAGTACTAGTCCCCAAACCGGATGGTAGTATTCGTTTTTGTATTGACTTCAGAGCTGTAAACAGGGTCTCTAAACAAGACGCATACCCTCTTCCTTGCGTGGACGAGTTGTTAGAACATCTTGGTGAAGCTCGGTATATCACAACTATAGACCTCACCAAGGGGTATTGGCAGATTCCACTAAACCCGGCAGATCAGGAGAAAACCGCCTTTTCCACGCCCTCTGGTCACTACCATTTCACTGTTCTTCCGTTTGGACTGCACGGCGCTCCGGCGACGTTCCAAAGGGCAATGGATAAAGTCTTGTCTTCCCATCAGCAGTATTCGTCGGCGTACTTGGACGATATCGTTGTCTACAGTAAGACATGGGAAGAGCATACAAGACATCTTGAGAACATACTCTCTAGTCTCAGACAAACAGGCTTCCACATAAACGCCAAAATGACAAGGGTCGCCTTCCAAAAGGTGAAGTATCTGGGCTATCTCCTAGGCAATGGGTTGATAGAACCACAAACGGAGAAGGTGAAAGCTATCCTGGAAGTTCCCTATCCAAAAACAAAAAGGGACATGAGAGCATTTCTCGGCCTAGTGGGATACTATAGGCGGTTTATTCCTCAGTTTGCGAATATGGCTGGACCTCTTACAGATCTGTTGAAGAAAACCCAGTCATCCCCTAGGTTACCTGCCCCTACCCCCAAAGAAACCAATCCCTTTCAGGCATTACAAACTGTCCTTACCACCGCACCTATCTTGGTATCTCTGCGCTTCACAAAAACATTCATCCTCCAGACGGATGCCTCGGGGTGGGTATAGGGGCGGTTCTTTCTCAAGAGGACAATGATGGGCTGGAGAGACCGGTTTTGTACATCAGCCGTAAACTGTTCCCCAGAGAACTGGCCTATTCTACTATTGAGAAGGAATGTCTGGCGGTCCGCTGGAGTGTGGACAAACTCCGATACTATCTCGAGGGAAGGCCCTTCGTTTTGTATACGGATCATGCCCCTCTGACTTGGCTTCAAAGGAACCGGGGACACAATGACCGTATCCTCAGGTGGTTTTTGGCTCTACAACCCTTTCAGATTGAGGTCCGCCATCGCAAAGGTTCGGAGCAGGGGAATGCTGACTTTCTATCCCGATTTCCTCTTTCCCCCGATCGGGGAAATCCTGGGGGAGGGATGTGTCAGGGGGTCCCTACCTGCCACGGGTCAGGTGACGACATTAACCCGTGTTCCTTTCCGCCACAGCCTCCCTTCGGACACGGTCCCTTTAAGGCGGCCTGGGCTTTCCCGGAGGAGGGACCGCCGTCGCTGTCGTCACCACCTTCGTCACCACCCTCGCTCCAATCAGGAACGACGCTGGCGCTCTTAGAGGAAGAACCGGAGGAGAACGGCGCGAGCGGACCGGGAGAAGAGCAGCTGTCCAGGGAATCTCGTCAGGACCCCGGTGTTCCAGGAGAAGAGAATGTGGAAGCGGTATCGTCTCCGGAGTCCAGGAAAGACGCCGGAATCACTTCGCCCCAAGAAGAAGGAAAGCCGGGGGGCCAACGGAACCACGCTCCGCCCCGCCACACTTCAGGAGGAGAAGTGTGGCTCCACAAGGTACGGGCCAGATTACGGAGGCTGGTCTTTTCACAGGGAGGGAACGGGTAGGGGTGGTGGGCGGTCACGGGATCTGTGTGACTCTGAGGCGTTCTCCACGTCCCCGCTTGTTCTCACTCAGACGCTTGCTGTGTTTTCACACTGGTAGTGGTCCCTGGTGATCCCCCCCCACTCCCCGCTTCCCCCTCCTTCTTATTCAGTGGTCCAGCAACACCAGTAACCCAGGGTGTTATCTTTATTTATTTCAAGTGCCGTATGGAGCCGGATGTCATTGCTACTTAAGAAGTGGACCTCTGCAGTAAGACGATCCACCCCGGCCGGACCAGGAGGGCATAACTATCTAGAACTGTGGACCTTTTTGGGATTCTCCAAATCCCTGTTACTGTGCAAGACCTTGTTGAATATAGAGAATAAAACGATACTCTACATCCCTTTGCGTGGAGCACCTTCTGTTAAGGGTAGCACCCTTTTAACCCCCAGCACGTGTTCCACACAGACTTAAAAATATCTATGCACCGACTATATACTATATGATGTATCATCTACCACTTATAATCAAGAGACCTCAGTGATGAAATTCTGTCAAGATACGGATTGAATTTTTAATGGAGTTCCATTTACAAACTTCCATTTACAATCTTTCTAATTTAGACAAGAAGCAACAGCACTAGAATTATTTAATGATATCATATTAATTTCTAGTAAGATGTAATTGTTTATAGCTTATTAAGTTGAAAGAGCGGTAACAAAATTCAATTTAATGGTATTATATAGAGGATTTCGAATAAAGTGCACCATGCATTTTTATAAAACATGTGTGTATTGTAACTTTTCCAACTTCTTTATCCTGTCAGCTCTTATAATCATTTAACAGTCTTTACAACGCAATTAAAAAGTAAAAAAGATTACATAATAGTGAAACAAGGCTTTATGTGAAAGTGCAAAGTGGCAAGTGTTAACTCCTCATATTCAGTTATTGTATCAATTTCTCAGACCTTTACATAGCTGCTATGCTTTATAGTTTAAAGGGCTATACATATAGACATACTATTTTAAATCAGCCAATTTCTCCACCAAAATATGTACCGAATTGATGGCAGAGTCTTTTATATTTTCGCATCTCTGATCTAAGATCATCAGTTCCATAACTCGGCAAATCTTCAGTTCTCTTTTCTTGACCAAACTTTGTGCAAACTACAATCAAATATGAAAGTGACAGTCTATTCAGTTCGCAGAAGGGACATATATGTGGTGTTACGTTCATAATCACAAGTTTTTTAAGCAAATGCTTCCACTTTATAAAAGCCAAAATTTGGCCCTGTCTAACCTTCACCATCTATCTTATCACAGTAGACCTTTTTATATTTTTCAAGTATGGTTGTAAAACAAATGTATAGTCTATAGCCAAAAGGTGAGAGAGTTCAGATCTTTCACTACAATCTTCTAAATCCTTTATTGTGGCTTCTGATCTGCACCATTTTTGTATTGCTGCTTCCTTTGCTGTGCTCATCCCTCGCCCATCTTTGCTACTGTATCAGTGTCCAGATGCACCAATATTTGCACCAAGAATTTCACATCCATACAATAATAAACAATTATTTTTGCATTCTAGGCCTCCCATAGAACCTTAATTGACCTGAAGTGAATGGACATGTTATGTCCATGTAAGGAGCTGAGGTCTTTACAAAATTTGATCATTGTGGTGCTTCTCATTTGTTAAGAAAAGGGACAAATGGAAAACTGCTTTCTGTATACCTATTTAACATTATAAATACAAGGTTATGTTGTTTGGGCTTCGCAACGCACCTTCAATTTTTCAAGGTTTATGGATCCTGCTTTTGTTGTTATGCTTAATCAGTTAGTCATTCTTTATTTGGATGACACCTTGACTTTCTCATCTACCTTATATCACCATATTCAACATGACGCAGACAACTATTATGACCCTACAAGTTTACAGATATGCCAGAGAAATGTGTCTTTGAGGTAACGGGTTGAATATCTTGGTTATATTCTTTCTTGGAGGGTCTTTCCATGGATCCATGTAAGATTTAAACTGTCTCAAATTGGCTTGTTCCCACTTCCATTAAAGAAACCCAGTGTTTCCTTGGCTTTGTCAATTGTTACAGCCGATTTATCAATATTTTTCACAGTGTACGGTGCCGATTTACTAATTTTTTAAAGAAAAGGAATGTATTTTCTTGTATTCCAATGCTAATCAAGCTTTTTGTAGGCTGAAGTAAGCTTTTGTTACGGCCCTAGTTTAGCATCATCCTGATCCCCTTCTTCCTCCTATAGAGGAAACCATGCTTTTGATAGAGCCATTGCAGCAGTTCTTTTACATAAACCAAAAAATGACAAATTAGAACTAAGGGGCACATGCATCAACCTATTTAGGAAGTGCAAACGGTGCGAATCGGTAAATTCGGCCGTTTGCACTTCCTAAATACGTTTTTGGGATGCGTGAAACAATTTTTCAAAATGCGTTTTTTTTTGCATTTCCTAAAAATACGAATGCATTTAAGGAATCGCATTTGTGCGATTCCTTAAATGCAATGCATCATTTTTTTTAAAAATGCGAATTTTGAAATAGGAAGTGCAAATTAACACGAGGTTGACCCTCGTGTTAATTTGCGAAATTGTTTCAAAAAGCACAAAAATACATTTTGAAAAGTGTCATGTTACAGACACACATGTCCTTAGGACATTTGTGTGAAACATGCACTTTAAAATACATTTCAGGGATGCAGGGGGGGTCCTTTGGACCCCCCTCTGCGCCCTTGCAATGCATCAACAAATTGCGATTTACTAAAAAAAGAAATGCAAAACGGCATTGATTCCTATGGGCCTCTAGGCCCATAGGAATCAATGTAATGCCATTCCTTAATTGCGATTCGCAATTAAGGAATCGCAAATTCCGAAATTTAAGAAATCCTAAAAAAAATTAGGATTTCTTGATGCATAGGATTTTGCAATTCCTAAATAGCGATTCCTTAATTTTCGCTATTTAGGAAATGCAAAATCCTACATTGATGCATGTGCCCCATAGTCTTTTCCTACTCTTGTTCTTAGTTGCAAGGTCAGTTCTGTTTGAGAGAAAGAGTTACTTGCTATGAATGAAGCTTTGACAGAGTGGCGACATTTGTTTCTGGGGGCCAGATTTTGAATAGCAGTACATACTGATATGGAAGTACTCCCAAATGTGCAATGTTAGAACAGCAGGCAGAGTAAATGGGCTTACATCTTTTTTTTTGGTTTGACATTCATATATCTTACATTCCTGGGTCTTAAAATATAATAACTGATGTGCTATAAATGTAAGATTAATCATCAAGAGGAAGAACCAGACCCCATTTTTCACCTCGCTGTTTTTTGATGGGAGTTCATTCTTTTCTTGATAGGGTAAGAGAAGCATATCTTACATTACAGAGTCCTCCAACTTTTGCACAACACAACGTTGAAGAATATGTTTTTAAGGATCGGCTACCTTGTGTCCATGAAATTATGGTTACCTAATCCAGATTTACCATTACAGGTCATGAAGATGTAGCATGGGATACCTATTTCAGGATATCATGGTTTCAAAACCATTATATAACTGGCATCTATTTTTGGTGGCCATCTTTAAAGAGTGGCAAGAGGTTCTGTTTGCGCACAATCACATAGTTAAAAGACAGTTACCAGAAGGTTTTGTAAGACCTTTAGAAATCTCTCATGACTTTGGACAGTTATTCCCACTGAATTTATTGTGGAGCTTCCAATTTTCTGAGGGTTTTCAGTTGTTATGGAGGCCATCAACACTTACAGTAAGATGCCTCATGTTGGTCCATTACTTTAATTGCCTGCTGCCAAAGAAATAGCTCAATTATTTCTTAGAAATATTTTCTGCCTCTGTGGGTTATCCCCAAAAATAATTTCGGATTCCCAAATATTTCTTATGTTGGAAAACCCTTTGTATAGGCTTATGAATACAACAAGCAATATTCACTTACAGCCCAATGGACAGACGCAGCATGCAAATGAAAGTTTTCAGAACTATCTGCAGTGATTTTCTAGTACCTTTCACGATAACTGGAAAAATCTACAACCATCTGCAGAGTTTACTTCTAGTAATTGTGCACATTCTGTCCAGGGTTTCCCACTTCTTCGCTATTTATGTTATACATTTTTGTGTCTTGCCTTTTTGAAATAAAAAGATGACAAGCCAGTTACTGCGGCTTCTGAGCCTTACCGATAAATTTACAAGCCTTCAAAGCTCGGATGCAAGAGGTGGCTAATAAAATAAGCAAGGCAGCCCTAGGATATAAGATTGAGAAAAGGTTTGGCTGTCATCTCAATTTTTGCCTTTAAGGTGAATTCCAGAGGAGTTAAGCTCTTGGTTCTATGGTCCCTTTACTATCAACTGCTGTTTAAATGCTTCTTCCTCCTTCCTGGAAAATGCATCCAGTATTGCATTTTTTACAGATAAACATGTTGTTAACAGTCCATTTGCTGGCCGATCATCGCAACTCCTTGTTAATGGCTCCTTCAGCTGCTCCGCTCCTTTCCATGTCAGGCACGCAGCTCGCGCTGGTCCAGATGCCCGAAGCCAGATTTGCATCCGGTAATGTACACATACTTTTCCTGGAGGTTCGGTACCACCTCCCTCTTCCAGTACCAGCGCAAACGCCCTTATAGAGCTAGCAGGGCAGCAAGTGCATCCAGCGGGACCTAAAAGCACCCAGCTCCTTGTATTGTAACCCTGTCCCCCAGTTTACTCTGGGCCTGAGCAGAGAGAGAATCTTGTGCATCTCTTATTAAGTGGTGGAACAACGAGGAGTCTATGAGAGTGTGGGACTAGCAGCTAGCGCTGAGTGGCTCCTTATTTAATGGGCCTTCCAAACCAGACTTGTTGGCCCTTTTTTCCCCCTGTTAAATTGATGGAACTATGGAGAAGAGAAAAGCTCAGAGTAGCCCACAGGGACCGGTAAAGAGTAAAAGCCCTGCCCAACATGCTGCAGGAAACCGTGTGATAGATTAAAACAGCCTCAACTAAGAAGTAGAAACCATTTTGAATAAAGGGAAGAAGCAAGAATGCCCAGACAATGGTAAAAAAATTGTTGGAATATTTAAATAGGAACAGAACACTGCTAAACCTACGACCTTAATCCCGGAGAAAACCCAGACTACCACAGGGAGGTGAGTCCCTACCGACCTAAACAAGGAAGCACAAACTGCGAGTGCCGTGAATCTGGAGAGACAGTCCCCAGCCAGTGAAAGGGCATGTAGTGTTACCAAGGCTATTTATATCACTGAGGTACCCTGCACACATCGATTTAGTCCCCTTGCTGACGGGGATGTTGATAGAATGGTTATACAGGATGGAGTGTCTCATGTGGGTACAATAACACGTATTACAATGACGGAGGGTGTCTCCATACAAGAATTTATAGAGCTTAGTGAGAAAATGAGGAGTGACATTGGTAGCTTGCGAGTACAAGTTACTCAGTTGTGGTCTATGATTGAGAGGGTGGGTTTGGCTTACCTGTTAGGTAACGAAAACGCTTGAAATTGGACCAAACGTTAAGAAGGTTAAAATCAGGTAGCCAAATGGGAGGACTGAATATGGAAGGAAGTACACCTCATGTGAAAGAACATATCAACATAAATAATAACACGTTAGAATGAAATACAAAAGGGGACAGAAATAAGGGAAGTAGGGAAATTTGGTATCCCCGTAGCCGATTGTATATCCCAACACTGTGTTCCATTGTACCAGATAAATGATGATAGAAGAAACAAGAGACTATCCCAAATTCCCCCTTTGCAGCCCGTGAGACTTTATGGTGAAAGGTGGAATTCAGGAATCAGGTCATCGAGAAAGAGGGAAAGTCTGCATAACCAATCTAACTCAAATGGGATTTTATCAGAAAAGTTGTATATGGTTAATGTCCCTAAATTACCTCTGGGAGCTAAGGAAAATAGTGAGTCTCTTTAAAACAAAGTGATCAACTGGGTGAGGGATCAGACATTGTTGTTCCTTGATCAGATCTGATCTGGAGGTGAAACGCTGTTCTTCACAGAACACACAGCTTGATTACATTTAAGCAGGGAGGAGTATGCAGTTGGACTAGAGAATTTGAATTTGTGCACCTGCCCCCTCCCAAGTGTTCCCTAATCCAGTTTAAGAACAAGCTGCCCCCTACGGATTACCACATTATTAACATGAGCGAAATATCCCGCATAACACAAACCATTGGCCCCAAAAATCTTACTATTGCAAGTGAGTAAGGCAACGGTCGTAATGAAATTCATTGACTTGGAAACTATAGTGATGCACCATCAAGAGGGAATCTTCCATTGTCCTTACACACACGCCATATGTTAACTTGGGAACAGGCAAACAGTAAATTAGATACACATAAGAAAATGGGTGGCTGGATGAAGCAGTGAAAGGAGTATCAGACACAATATTTGCCGCAGGATAAGGATGACAGCTCACAATTTAATATGATCCTGTGGAACTTCGCATAAATTTTATGTAACGTAATAGACCCAGAATGGGGAACTTTCATAGATAAGTTTCACATATGTGTGTTTCAAGATAGAGTTTAGCATAGAATCTAGACCGCAGGATATCTGGCTGGTGGCCTAATAACCTGGGTTGAGACCTGCCAGCCTTTAGGATAAATAAATTACATTTTAATTCTGCTGATATACTGGGTTTGTAGTGAGACTGATTAACCTGTATAATCTTTCCTCAATACCCAAACCATTGCTCAGGAACTCTGGTGGCATTATTAGATTTTCTAAAGAAGCATACATTGAGAATCATCTTGTCATAGCCAGTAATATGAATATTTCATTTGAACATGTAGACTTTATACAGGACCTTATGCTGGAGGAAGATGAGAAAATGGGTATCCCAAGATTGCTGTATCCACGCCTAAATAGAGGTTCTATGTTTGCCCTGCAGTTAGCATCTATTTCCCTTACATATGGTCTGCATGTGTTTAATGGATGCACGAAATCGGACCAAGGAGCAAATGATACCAATAGAAGGGCGAATTCTAAAAGCAGAATAGAATATATATTAATATGTAGTCCCATGGCCTAATCTGAGTGATATAGTGGTCATCGATAGAAATTACAGTGACGACAATGCCTTTGTACTCGATCTGAAGAATACCCCTTATCTATCTAGCAATCAAAACCAGTGTAGGTTGGATTTGCCAATTATAACATCCAATGATAGAAGGAGGGTTAAATGGCCCTGAATTCAAATAAATAAAGATACTCTTGCTTGAGCTCATTTCAACACTCACCAGCGCGGGGAAGCCCTCAGGCAGCCATTCGCTTTACAAAACATAAACATAAACATTGTAAATGTTATGTTATGTTATGTTAATAACATTTATTAGGCGCAACAGCTGCCCCAGCGAAGGGGCGTCCTGGCGCCTGATCATATGCAACAACACAACAGATCAGAGCTGAAAGAGGGGGATATTAGCCTACAGAGATGAACAAGTGGGTTTTGATGGCCCTTCTAAAAAGGGTCAAGCTGTTGAGGGCCCGAATGTGAACAGGAAGGGAATTCCATAAATCTGCCGCCAGCACGCGGAAGGAACGTCCTCCCATCCTGCTAAGCCTGAACCTAGGCTTGTTCGCCAGATACTGGGCTTCGGATCTGAGGGATCGCGAAGGGACATAAGAAGAAATAAGGCCTGTCAAGGCCGGAGGTGAAGACAGCTTTAAGATCTTAAATGCCAGACAGAGAACCTTAAATTTGATTCTCTGTCTGACCGGAAGCCAGTGCAGAGAGGCCAGAACAGGAGAGACAGAACATCGTCTCGGGAGACCTACAATGGCCCGTGCAGCAGCATTCTGCACCCTCTGAAGCCTCGTCGCCTCAGCCTGATTGACTCCAAGGAGCAAGGCACTCCCGTAGTCTATCCGAGAGAGGATAGAGGCCTGAACCACCAGTTGACGTGTGGGAGGGTCGAAAAATTTGAGAACTGGTCTAAGTCCTCGCAGAATGCCATAGCAGGTGGCTGCTGTCTTCTTTGTATGGCTGGCAAAGGAGAGGTTAGAATCCAGCCATACCCCCAGATTTTTAACTTCGTCCACTGGAATAGGCATCGCCCCCAGTTCAAGAGGCCACCACTGGTCTCCCCAGAGTTCCGCCTGCTTCCCCACAATCAGGACCTCGGTCTTTTTAGCATTAAGCTGTAAGCAGTTGTTACGCATCCAGCTAGCCACAGCTATCAGTCCTGCCCGGAATCTGGGCGCAGTCACCTCAGGGTCCCCACTGAGTGTCACCGCCAGCTGCGTGTCGTCGGCATACGATGTCATCGTAAGGCCATATTGCCTAACGACAGCAGCCAGCGGTTTCACATACAAGTTGAATAATGTGGGGCTGAGGGCAGAGCCCTGAGGGACTCCCAGTTCCAGAGAATGGTACGAGGACTGGCCAGGTGGAATGGCTACTTTAAAAGACCGGTCCGAGAGGAATGAGCGGAACCACTTAAGAGCCTTCCCGACAATCCCCACTTCCTCCAGACGCCGCAGCAAAATGTCATGAGACACCGTGTCGAACGCGGCGCTCAGGTCTAACAATAGGAGCGCCGCGGTCTGCCCCGCGTCTAGCACTGATCGCAAGTGCTCAATCATAAAGAGCAAAGCCGTTTCAGTGCTATGTTGAGCACGAAACCCATTTTGAGTCTCGTCAAGGATGTTATTACGCAAGAGGTGGGCAGACAGAATGGTATTCACGTGTGCCTCCGTGACCTTGGCGGTCCAAGGCAGGAGGGAGATGGGCCGGTAGTTCTCCGGGAGCAGGGGGTCAGAATTCGGTTTCTTCAAAATGGGTTTGACCACAGCCTGTTTCCAGGGTAACGGAACCACGCCCTCTCTGAGGGAAAGATTGATCAGCTCCATAATGGGCTCACGACAGAGAGGCGGGAGAGAGGCGAAAAACTCCGGTTTCAGAGGATCTGAGGGAGAGCCAGATTTAATTTTAAGGCTCAGAGTATCGAATACCTCATTGGACATACTCGGCAGGATTGACAGAGTTTCAGGCACCAAGACCTCTACTTCGCTAGGAGCATCCCCGGGGGCAGCTGGTACGAATCCTCGGTAGATTTTCTGTACTTTCTCCACGAAAAAGGATGCCAAGCTTTCACAGTGCGAGTCCGTACAGATTTCTTGCGAGGTGGCCCGTTTCCCCATCAGGTCTTTAAGTACCTTGAAGATCAACTTAGAGGGGTTGGGGCTGTTAGAAAACTCAGCTGCGTAATAGGCGGCCCGGGTTTGGCAAATAGCTCTGTGGTAGGACTTAAGCTGGGCAAAGTAAAGCGATTTTAACGCGGGATCGAAAGCTTTTCTCCAAGCCCTCTCAGCTTGCCGGCAGGTTCTCTTAAGCTCGGCAAGCGCCTCATTATACCAAGGGCTACGATTTTTCACATGACATTTTGCCCACCGCATTGGTATTAGAGAATCAAGGGCAGTAAGAACCCAGTTGCAGAATTGTTCATAACCCTGTTCTACATTCTGCAGTTTGTCCAGGGGTCGAACCTCCAATAACCTGACAAACTCCTCCAGCTTAAGTGAAGATGATTTCTACATCCAACCCTATATCTGAAAGCAACACTTCTCCAAACTATATTCTATGCAAGAAGGGAGTACAACTCAAGATATGAGAAAGGATGGTAAGATTGGTGCCCAAGATTTGGGTAGTATCTTGCCTGTCACATTCATTATGGAGGAAACCATCTTAGCAATTGAAAGCATGGAAAAACGGGTAGGTGACAGGACTGTACAAAATATCAGAAGATCTATATAGCTCAGAGCCAATTATCTGTGGCTATATACTAAGTAGGATTTCAAATGCTAAAGCAAGGGGGAGAGAAAATCCCGGACACCTAGAAGGGGGCTGAAATTATCCCAATATATATGAAAGAGGACAAAGGGGACCCAGCCAACTATAGACTTATCAGCTTTATAGACACAGCCCAAAAAATGTTTAGCAACCAGATATTGACAAAGATACAGGCCTGGATGGAGGAGAAACAGAGTTTATTCCTTTTTTTTTTTTGGTTTCAAATTTTTTTATTAACAAACTGATGAGGAAGACAAATCAATGCACATATAATAAGACAAAAATTGTTTACAAAGCAAATGTAACTCTAACAAGAACTTGTTTCGATTACCACTTGGAGCACGTTGCAGCATAGTTAATTGTGTTCAAACAGAGAGAATAACAGCAAAAAATGATATAGTTAGATACAAAATCAAAATGCAAAATCAAAGTATCTATCCAACAGACAATGTTAAGTGGCCACGAGGCCTTCATATAAAATTACCCCAAATTTTTTCAAATTTCTTTAGTGAACGAATTCCTCTGAGTTTTGCTATTCCGAACTCCATAGAGTGAATTTCGTTGGTTAGTGACCACCATTCCCAGATGTTAGGGGGTTTGGGACAAATCCATGCTCTGGCTAATGTAAGTTTAGCACAGGATGTAAGAATCGATACCAGAGCAGGCTGAGGAAGGGAGACAGGGTGTATATCAAGTAGTACTGTTAAAGCAGTAAGAGAGGGTAGAAAGATCTTTTTGCTTTCTAAAACGGTATATACTCCCTCCCAAAAGTCTTTCAAAGTTGGGCAAGAAAACAACATGTGTTCCAAGTCTGCTGCGTCTGTAGGACTCCCCTACTAGCTACTTTTAAGTGGCCCAACAGTAAAGACCAATCTGATTGAATGTTAAGTTGAACCATTAGACCACCGACAAGATACTAGGTGACCAACCCCCTACAAGCTTGGACGGAGGTCCAACCTGAGCAGCATTATTGGTGTTCAATCCAGATCACTCGTTGGAATACGGCCAAGTTTTCCCCCTCCCTATCGCCCCCATTCCATCACCTTGTCCTGAAGAAGACCCGCAGCCGAGGTCCCAAATACCCCAGGAGCACTAGGGTCGAAACGTCGACGCTTATCATTTTGGATGCCTGTACCCCGTCTAGTTTAAGTTCCTTCCCCTTTCAATTGTTGTGGACAGGCTGTTATGATAGCGGAAGCTTTCCCGCTTTGGTTTCTGTAAATATTACAATTGTATATTATGCTTGCTCATTTTTCCCCTTTCCTCTCCAAATCACTAAGAGCACCCCTTTCCCCTTTTTCACTGACTATACCTTGATAGTCCTTTGCGCCGTTTAGAATTGTTTTATGGTATTGTAAATAAATACGTGAATTTTGATATAACGAGAAATCAGAGTGTGGTTATAATCAATGTTTCTTTTCACAAATTGATTTTGCTATATCTTGGGTACTGTCTATGCTTGCAGTTAATGTGCATACAACCAATATCACTTGAATATATCTCCCCCATGTTGCTTTAATCAACATATGCAAATCTAATCGCACCATCGAGAAACAAATGATAACTATATAAGTGTTGTACCAATTCATAGTCAAGGATCACCCCCCTTTTTTATACTATTCATACCCAGGTCCTTTGATTCTGTGGGTGAACCCCATTGATTTTAAGGTTTACAGGAGTGCTATAGATCATGTGTGTTATTTTTATTGATTTTATTGAAGTGGATTTTTAATTAGTAAGTGGAATTCAAACGTAATGTTCGTGGACCTTTAATCTGCTTTTGATTTAATCCCCCGGGAGAAATTGCGCGATGCACTAAAGGAAATGGGAATGCCTATGGAATCATTATATTAGTAACTCGTTTTCATAAGGGGAACTATGCAAAAGTAAGCTGGGGCAGGGAGGGCGAACTGACTGAACATATTGATGTTTCCTGTGGGGGTTAGCTAGGGTTGAGTCTTAGCCCCAAATTTGTTTACACTTTACATGACTGGGCTAATGAATATGCTTTATGAGTTTAATGGTGCCCGTCCGAACTTAGCAGGTCAGTAAATCCCTGCCCACCGACAATACACAGTTAATATCAAAGACACCTATGGGCATACAAAACATTCTGAACCGGTTCTCAGAGGCATGAGAGTTGTTTGAGTTACAAATAAATGGACTTAAAACTAAATTTACGACCTTCCAGCCTTTTAGGCCTTTCAAAGGGAAAATGAAGTTTGGTTCCTGGAACCTGGAGCAGGTCAAGGAATTTGATTATTTAGGAGTAAGACTGGCAAGTAATTTTTCCTGGGCTGACCTGTTTCTGAAAAGTCAGATGACCCTCCAACATGTTAAGTCCGCAATTGAAAAGAAACTGAATGAATTCAATTATCAACCAATTTCTCCTGCGCTACAAATATATTACATTAGAGGGCTTGGTGAAGCCCTTTACAGTGCAGAACTGTGGGGCTCTGACCAAACAAAAGGGATGGAAAAAAATTGAGGACAAGTTTATCAGAGCAATATTGGTTATGCCACCGAGTGCCACACTTGACCCGATGCACTTAGATCTAGGAATTAAGGATATATCACATATTGCTGCACTTGAACCTCTAGTTTATTGGGTTAAGATTTGGACGGGTAAGTCTCAGATCCACATTAAACAAGCTGCATTATGTCAAAGCGCTGCATAAAGTGGGATCAAGCCCTTGGCTTAAGAGTGTTAAGATGTGGCTGTATAAATTGGACCTATAAGAAGCATGGGATAAGCCAGACAATTTGGATAAAGGAAGGATAGTCAAGATGCTGGGACTATATCTTGGATAATTAGTTATTTTTAATGGCACATGGCACTGTTTTATTGACATGAGATGCACGTTGACCTTTAAATAATTTATGCATTGAATAGAACCCCTACTAGTAAGATCTCTGTTTTTAAAATTAGATATTGGGATTTTGCAGGTAAACTCAGTAAAAAGCAAGTGAGAACTGAGCCCTACTAAACCTTTATGCCTAGTGTGTAACTACATCTCTGAATCTGTGGTGTATTTTATGTTCTTCTGCCCTGCGTGTATGAAAACTAGGAGGAGATGGATAAGGTGGGTTTGTCGGTTAGTATCTGTGACACGACTCAGAGACTCTATCTGTATTTTAAGATCAGAAAATACTGAATGGGTCATGTTCTCAGTGTCAAGGTATTTAATGTATGCATGGTGTATCCGTTGTAAAATACTGAATGCAACTTAATATCTTGTAGTACAGACTGGTCTCATGCATATGTATTTATGCCAGTTTAACTTAGCCAAACATAGGTTGCTGTTCTAAGCAGTTGCATTTTGCCTTTGAATAAACGTTTAATCTTAAATTGCCTAGATCCCTCCTCATGTACTTAAAACTATAAATGTAGATATCTAATGGCTACTGGAATTTAGATAGTGATTCTATTTTCCTTTGGTAGTGAATTTTTATTATTACATGATAATGCATTTTACACTTTGAAAATGTACTCGCATTGAAACCTACTATTTTTATGTTGCAGACTGGCTTTACATATAGTCCTTCGTATGTCAATTCATTATAAGTTATTCTAACTGCTGCTATAGGCTCTTGCACTTTAAGGATGAAAAAGTTTCTAACACGATTTAACTTGTCCATATGCCTTATTCTTGTATTTAAGTCAACAAATAGAAAAGCCCGATGTTTACTGGAATCTGGACAGGGGTTATTTCCCCTTTTGCCTTATTATGTATTTGTATCAAATTACGATAAAGTATCTTAAACGTAATGATGATGTAAGAACTTTATTTATATTGTATTTATCTTTTGTTTTATTGTACTTGTATCTTATGATCAAATACTGATAGAATAAATTACTATAACTACTAGTTAATGGCCCGGAAGAATATGAAGTTGAGAAGATGTGTGCTTTTTTAGTTTTTTTATGAGCTTCCCCATTTTGTGGTGCATTGGAATGGATATGATGATTGTGATTGATTCTGGGAACCAACTTCATCCTGTTCTCTAGGGCATTAATAGATGACTCAGACACCGACACCCCAGTCTTGCACCATTTAACAGGCTACACCAGTACACAGCCTTCACACTAGATCACATCTGGTGACACCAAACTGCCCCACAACATATTATACCACGCAGGTCTACATACAGTACTATACCACCTCACCACACAAAGGCATAAGACATTGTGCAGGTTTTCAGTGTACCGGAGACCACAACACACATATGATCATACTCAAGATCACTTCGCATGATACTACGCTACACCATACTGCACCACACAGACCATCATATAACACTCCTCTTAGGTCCCATTCCAGGAACGGTCTTACACTAGAAACCATACTGTGACCTATCAAGCATACCACCAACCCACACCATGTCCAATAATGACACAACGTACATCATTTCAACACACCATACAACAAATTACGATGCTGCAGATAACACCTACCATAAAAATACTGCACAATACACTACTGTGCCACACCCTACCAAAACTCAGCAGACCTACCACACATTCCACCACATCTCACCGTTTAAAACAATACTGCACTCTAGACTGCATCACATTAACCGCGTCACACTATGTCACAAATTGTGTACTTTAGCTCAGAAAACATCAGACTACATCAGAACATGCAACACCATAGAACATTAGAATGCATCACACCATTTCACCTACTTCATACCACCAATAAACACAATGATACTGCATCATGCCGCACATCGTTCAGTCACATTAAACAGTCATGCAGCACCTTCAACACTACATAGCAGCACATCTTATCCACAACATTCACATCCAACCTTCAAAGCCACAATGCACAACACCTTACCACACCTCTGAATGCCACAACATATTAAACCAAATCAAATAAATGGACAATATTATAGCGATCACATTATGCCAGTTCACCCTATATAATATCACATCACAGAATTCCATCCACCTCTTCATATAACACCTCTGCATACCAACGCAACATACTACCACACCTTCCCACTCCATACTCCCTAACACCACAGCATTCACCATCACAATGCTCTGTAATACACAAAAACAAACTCCATAACATCTCTTCTCCTCTTCTTATTGCAATAGCACATTTAACAAGTCAAACATTTTAGGCCATAATACAATAGCTGTCCCACATTGCTGTGAAGGGATGGTGCTTAACCGCATCGCTGCAGCGGCTTTTCCCCGCTGTGTGCGGCAATTTTCAAAAAGCCGCGTTACATGACGAGCTGAGCTCGTCATCAGCATAGCAGCGCCATAGCTGATGACGAGCTGAGCTCGTCATCAGCAGCGAAGAGGTTAAGAGAGTGTAGACCTGCACAAAGGAGTGTTTATGAACTAGGCATGCGCTTGTCTGTGGAGGCTCTGGATCAGCCAGTTAATGCAAGATTTGTATTCATCCTGTACATTGACCTGACCGCACCTGTACCATGTTGAAGTGTATGATTTCTCCAGAGGTTTGTCACTGTACAACACACTTAAGTATATAAGTGATTAGATAACCACACTCTGCTAAAATGTTAGGCTCGCAGTGAGAGAATCAGAAACAAATCCATGCAGCAAGGGAGATCCTGAGTGTTATCAATAGTCAGATAGTCCTGGCACCGAGCAGACCAGAATCGGAGGGGAAACTGAGGTGGGCATCTCACAAAAAGATATGGACTAAGGCCTGAGTTTATGGAATATTAGGGGCAATGTTTTTTCAGTAATGGGAAGTAAGCAACACTGGGTCGGCGAAACATAGGAATTGTGATTTGTCAAACACAACAAGAACCGGTTGAGTTAAGATCAGATCAGCATTACATACAATCTCTTGCAGAAGGAATGTATCAGCTCCATCTTTACTTGTGACAGTTACTAAACTTAGATAAGAACAGATTAGTCATTCATTCATTCGTAAACTTTATTCGATTTCAATTGAATATCATAAAAGCATAGAAAGCATTACAGCAATATATCATATATGTATTTTAAAAACAAATACAGTAAATACACAAATCATAAATGACTATATAAAACGGCACAACATGCAGTGAATACATTAAACAATATTAATAATATACAAAGATAAATTAAAGACGAATCAGTCACAAACACTGCACTACCATGAGTGATGCCTCACCCTTCCCAAATGGGTAAAATGTGCCCTTATAGAGATTCACTGGAACCACAAAAATGACAGAGCGCACTGCCATAACTGACACTTTAGGTAGAGGGCTATACGACTGATCTTAAACACCCCTGCAACCCCGTGTAGATCTCGCCAGACATTCATATGGTTAGGTAGTCTAATTAGTATTCTGTGATTATTTAATCTTGCTGGGAGAGTATATATTTGTGCAATCCAGTTGACAGCAAGGTTTTCCTGATCCTTTAATGCATAAATCGCCTGTCCTGTCTTATTGACAATGATGGATCAAGTAATGACTTGGTATATGAAATGGATTGGATTATGTCAAATTGATGCAGGGATGACATCAAAAAGACTAGATTAACTGTGCAGGGTCTGGTGGCTCAGTGGACTATATCGTGAGATATCATGCATCCATTGCAGGGGCCTGTGTTCGACCTCATGGTCACAGGTTCAAATCCCGGCGGGTTCACTCAGCCTTTCATCCCAGGTCGATAAAATGAGAACCATTGAGTTGGGTAACAATGAACATCTGTGATTAAGCGCCAAGAGACCTCTGGGTGAACATGCTCTTTACAAATACACATGTTATGATATTTTATGTTCTATCCTATTTTGTTTGTATTGTTTAAATGTAATTTGTATGTATAGCAATTTTATTTTAGTTGGAGTCTCTGTGGACAATGGACAATTGCTTTGAACATTGAACGGCTAACTACAGGTAGCTAGTGACGTGTTTGCAGAACTGTGGTGTTCTCTGTGTTAAAGGTGGAGGAGGAGTCTTTACAGCATTTTGTATTATTTAATTTTTTTTTTTAAATCTGTTTATTGTTTTCATTCACAACTTTGGCAATATAATCAGGTTGAACAGCACCATTTGTTATATTAGTCACATAGCACCACCCTCTCCCTATATTACCCATGCCAGTATACATTCGATTTTCTATTTTTTTAAATTGTGCATATTTTGAAGTAGGGGGTGCCAAGATATAGGCTATTGTCATAGTCAAGCTTGGCGATCACAAGATTGAGGATTACTTGTGGCTTTTATTGGTACCTGAATTATGGTGAGATGCGTTGCAGCTAGGGGTCCTAGTTACATATGAAACCTAATAAATTGCAGATCTTGTGACAAAGATTTGAATTTTTTTTCTCTCCATGGAGTAATAGCTTTGGCAGTCGCTGGCTTAAAAAAGAAATCCTTACTTGTTGTAGGATTGCTTGAATATAGGTAAATACCGTTTCTGGAACCCTCCCAGCATTGATTACATTTATGGCAAAGCTTGAATAGTTTAGCAGGGTCCCATTTCAAACATTAAGCTGACATCATGTAATAATGCTCTTTATATATAAGAGGTTCAAGGTTAACCCCGGTTAGAAAAGATAAAGCAGAAAAATAAAAACATGGAAGAACCTAAATATGTCATAAGACTAACAATTCCCCACCTTTTTCAGGACAGCTAAACCAAACCGTAGTTTCAGTAAATCCCACCCCATAAGTCACGGGAAGTATGTAGATGCTAGTACAGCACATGCATCTCATCTCTTCTCATAGTTACCAGAACATTTATCCAACAAGACCTGGGCTGAGTCAACTTGTGTGAAAGTACTCTCCCTCCAACTCCACTCTCAGACACCCTGGATGACCCACTGATGCCACAAGGCTCTTTTTGGCCAATAGTTTTCATTGTTTTGAAAAATGCTGTCTTCCTAGTTAGTGTGTTTGGATTAACATCTGGAAATAAACCAGGAGAATTGTGGCCAATTTTTTCTTTGTATTGAAAAGCGTCTCTTCCTAATCAGTGTGTTTGATTGATGCCTGGGAAAAAGGAGACTGCTTCCATCCAGCAGCACCTCCTTTATTTTGATTGCCACTCAAACAGTTTTACCTCTCAAGCCTGCAGAAAGGAGCATGCCTATAACCTTGCCACCCATTGTAGATTAATCTCCTTTTGTCTGGGACGGAAGACAGTAAACAGTGCAACTCGCCTGCTACACCTCGTCCCCTATCAGACCCAGCAAATCCAAAAGGTCCATCAATATCTCCAGTGTATGACACTCCATCTGGAGTCATGATGGTACCTCCACAATGCACAGAAACACCCCTCTCCAAAAAATTCGGATAAAGACCAATCTCTTCATCTTACCACCCAACTTCATTATCCATTTATACCATTACTTCTGAAGGTCTGCAAATTTGCTATCTTAACTTCCAACACCAACGCTTGTGCCTCTAGATCTTGGCATTTCCCCCTCACTTATCTATGCTGCTTTACCACACTGTGAGCCCATCCAGCTTGTTCTCAAATGTCTTCAACACAAATTCAATCACTACGCTTGTCTCTGCAATATCAGCATGCTACGGCTAAATAGACCGCAGAAGAGACCCTTCGCACACTCAAATTCTGTTTTAGAGTTCTCAGTGAGATTGTAATGTTTCTGCACAGAGGAACCCCTCTTCGGTTAAAAAAAATTCATGCTCTGCCACAGTTCTGAATGACGAGGAGTCATGTCAGGATCCAGATGATCAGCCTCAGTGACTCCAGCATGTGAACTGTATAAGCAAGCAGGCCAGTTCTTACCAAACAGATTAAATAACAGTGGAGCTTAGAAAGACACAGCCCATCAAATGTGAGCAAAGTAAGAGGGATACAATTGCCCTACCAGTCAAAAAATCTAGAAGAAAAATAACCTCATATGTTCAAACTGTAGGCAATCCACGGAATTGGCAGGAGAACATAACTAAAAACTAGCAAAATCCCCCTCTGTACCAAAGACCGCCGAAAAGAAAGTAAAAAAACTTGGAGGAGCAAAGTTAAGACTAAAAATCCAAAGAAATACTCTCAAATCTTAGGTTAAAAATATAATGTTTTGCATTGTAGACTCTTTACTGATAGTCGTAAATGTCGACTATTCCCATGGGCCTGTGAGGACCCAAGCACTTTTTAAATAACATAAAAACCATCATCCATAATTCGCATTGGAGGAAATACCTGTCATTTTTCACAATGAGTGCCCAAGTTCCCTAAATGAAAGAGGCCAGCTCTTTCCTTTTTTTCTCTCTCTATTAGCCAAATATAGACAATACAAAATGTTAAGTCCGTTCCCCAAACTTGTTGATCCCACTCCTCACCTATAGTGTATCTACCTCCCTCTAGCGATGCTGCACACCTTATTTCATGTATCTATATTCTATCCATGCTGCCGCATCCCTCCTCCCCCTCCAGATTCATACACTTGAAGCTCGTTTTAGGCAACCATGCTTGATATTTGTTTCTGTAGCAGGATGTGTTTTTTTATACATGCATGTATATGAGATATCTTGTATATTTTGCTTAAACATTCAATAAATCAACGAAATAGACAATACAAAAGGTAACACTGCAGCATATAGCAAAAACAGTGCTGAAGCTATCACATTTAGTTTTGAAGACTCCTACAGGATAGAAGAAAACATGTATGAAAAGGGGCCCGTTAGGTCAAAAGTGCACACGGTTGAAAATATGCACTGCACCTTTAAGGAGCCAGCAAGTTCCATTTACCAGCAGGCACCGACCCATCAGTTTGCCTCACAGTCTCTGTTTTCATTTCCTGCTCATGGTAGATGAATAAGACTGAGGGTTTTCACCCTGCTTTTTTCACTCAGGATTGTGTAACTTGAGTTAATTCAAATTCTTAAATGCAATTGTAGTATTTTCCTTCTGTTTTTTTATCACCTTTATAGGGATTTTCTCCACAAATGCCTTCACGTTCTGTGAAGTGCCTCTCCTGAGGTTGCCTCTGATCCACATTCTGTGTGTGTGATCTGCATACTGTCCTCTTATCCACTCAAAGAGAGTTTCTGCAAAAATGTCACAGAACATTAGAGGACTGCAAAACGTTTCGTCTGAGTAGGAAGCTTAAAGATTCCAGGGTAGAGGAAGAGAAAAAACACTGCACGCGGGCCATATAAGGTACTTCTTCTACTCGGTCCTTGTGTTCTCCAGGCAAGGTTCCCAAGAGGGAGAGCTAGACAGAAGAAGCCACGCCTCCATTATCATCACTCACAACAAATCTACCACTCCCGAGATCACAATTCGATGTTGAACGTCTCTATGTCAAACTATGGTTTGTAACCAATGTGTTGACCATTGAAAGCCAGCTGTACAGGAGGTACAACATCAATGCCAAGAGAACCCCATCCACCAGAGAAGGTATTCTGCACAGTTCCAAGCTCATCAACATTGAGACATTTGCTGATTTCAGAGCAATAGCAGTGTGTCTGCTCTGTGTTGAGCATACAATGTCAAACCACGTCAGGATTTTCCAACTCCTCTTCTAAATTTAAATGAGAAGTTTCACCACCAATATCACGATTGGCGTCAGGTCCACAGAGGAAGTTTATTCCTGTACAAGATCTACTTCAGGTTCCACTTACACCAATGGATCTTCCACCTACACTTATGGATCTTCCTCCAAGATGAGCAGCGATTCCTAGAAGCACTTCACTGTCATCCATCAGGTAGATGCCTTAGTTCACAACACTTCCCAAGATCTCCTTTTGGGGATCTGTAATATCATGTTTCTTCCCATAGCTCTCTTAGAAGGAATATGAGCAGAAGAAGGTGACCAACTTTTTCACCTTGTAGGCATTATTAATATGATTCATCTTAAACCTCTTACACACCCCTCAGAGGACACTAGACCCCACATGAGGCTCAAGCAGGAGGAATATAAGATCCTAGCTAGAGAAAAGATACAGGCCAAACTCCTTCATACCGCACATAGACTGTATGAACTGGGGGACAGAGCCGGGAGATTATTGGCATGGCTGGAGAGGAGGGAACAGGGGGAGATATGGGTGCCCCAGTTTATTCTCGGGGATGGGTCACACGTCACGCAACCACAGGATATTGCCAATGCCTTTGCAAATTATTTAGAACAGGTTTACACCCCATCTACTTCATACACTTTAGAGGACTCCTGTCAACTTCTTGAGGACAGTGACATACCAGTATCATCGGACGAAAACAGGGAGGCATTGGAGGGAGATTTGACAGATGTGGAGATCCAAAAAGCAATGACCAAGATAAAATCAGGCAAAGCGATGGGCCAATTTATGAAAGTAGTGGCCACTCAGGTGACGCCTCATTTGCGGGCCATGTTTGAAGAAAGTTATGAGAAGGGTCTCCTACCGGAAGACCAATGACTAGCATCCATCGTAGCACTTAGGAAGCCGGGTAAGCCTGCTGATGCATGTGGCTCCTACCGCCCAATTTCCCTAATCAATGTGGAAGCAAAGATTTTAGCTAAAGTCCTAGCCCTACGCCTAATAGCGGTCATTTCATCACTGGTCCACCCGAATCATTCGGGCTTCATGTCCGGGAGGAACACAGCATTAAACATTAGACGCCTCCATAACATAATAGTGCGTCGTGAGTTTCTTGAAGAAGACACTGTCATCCTTTCCCTGGACGCTTCGATGGTGTTTGATTCCATCGAATGGCCCTACTAAGTCTTTAGGCGTATGGGTTTCGGTCCTAAATTCATGGGTTGGGTGAGAACACTGTATACAGATATTCGGGGACAGGTCCGAGTCAATAACTATACATCCAGACCCTTCCCACTGAATAGGGGCACCAAGCAAGGTTGCCCTCCCTCCCTTCTGCAATTCGCTCTGATGCTGAAGCCACTTGTGGCATGGGTTAGGCGAGATGTTATGATGAGGGGTTTGAAATGGGCGGAGGGGCACAATGATGGAATATCATTATATGCAGATGATATATTGCTCTACCTGGCATCCCCCTACAAACCCCTTCATGGGTTTTGAATACATTCACGAACTTCAGGAAGTACTCGGGATATGCCATCAATTGGAGCAAATCAGTGTTGTTCATCCTGAAGGGGCAAGCTCCCCGATTGCAATCAGGCTGCACGGTGGAGGTCACCACGGTAGGCTTCCAATATTTGGGGATCTTTGTAACTCTGGCCCCCCAACTTTTCTACGACCGTAATCTCCAGGCCGAAGCGCGACTACAGGCAGACGTTAAACTCTGGCGCTCCCTGCCTTTGTCCCTGGTGGGGCGAGCAGCCCTTTTTAAGATGTTGGCCCTTCCCAGGTTCTTGTACATCATTCAAAAATGCCCCCACAGGGTCCCAGACACATATTTTGGAGAGCAAAATACGAACATTGCTATGCCATGAACAAGCTGACTAAAAGGTGGTACGATGGGGCATTGCCCTCCCCGATCTCCGTCTTTACTATTGGGCAACGCAGCTGGTGGTGGTGAACCACTGGATCTACAGATCCCCGGTTGATCCGGCATACATGCTATATAGATATCAGATAGGAAGGGCGGGATACCTGGAGGCACTAAACTCTAAGGCCAGATAGGGTCGTTACGTTGGCCCCACAGCTCACACGGTGATGATATGGCACCTGGTGAACTCCCGTCTAGGATGGGCACCGACCCTCACCAAGGCCACGCCCCTGTGGTGTACCCAGAGACTGGGACTTCTTGGCAGTCACCCCGGGTTCGATAAGTGGGACATAATGGGAATCTCAACAATAGGAGACTTGGTAAAAAAGGGGGCACTTCTCAAATTCGAGGACTTACAGAGGACGTATGATATGGCCCAAGGGGAGGTGTTGAGATATCTACAAATTAGACAAGCCCTCACAACAGCTATCCCTGACATGGCGGATATCCCAGACTCATACCCTCTTGATGAAGACAGGCTTCTTGAAAGTCCACTGCTTACAAAGGCCATATCACTCACATACAAAAAAGTCTGCAATAATCTGCCAGACACTTTTCACAAACTTCGAGAGAGATGGCAGTTGGACTTATGAACAATAGAAGACGATGACTGGTAGGCGGCATTGATGTACCCTCGCGAGGCAGCCATAACACTGCGGCATAGACTTATCCAACAAAAAATCTTGCAGAGATCTTATCTCACTGGAACAACCCTTGCAAAGATAGGCTCCAGGAGTAATGCACTATGCCTTAGAGGGTGTCTACAAGACGCATCTTTTTACCACATGATATGGGACTGCCCAGGGGGTGAGACCTCATTGGGAGAGGGCCACGGAGGGCATCCTAGAAGCCTTGGGGAAAGAACACACCCTTACACCTGGGCTGGGTCTCTTAAATATATGGCGGCCGACTGACCTTACGAAAATTGAACAACAATTTATGGCACTGGGTTACACATTGGTCAAGAGTGAGATATCGAGTTAGTGGGGTGTGGCAGACAGACCCTCGCTCCGGATGTGGTTCAGGGAATATGATAAATGTATGACTGCGGAAAAAGAGGTGTTCAAAGTAAGAGGGTGCCCCAAAAAATGGGACAAAAAGTGGGGCAAATGGAATGCCTATCAACGTGATCTATGTGTGTTCCCAACAACAGAACTGGAATTGCAACGTACAAAACGCATGATACACCCTGATTGCGCTGAATGTATTAAATGGAGGACTGTTATGTATAATGAAATGCCAAATATCTCTTGATTATACACGTGATTTGTTACTGTTCAAACTCAAAAGAAGGTTTCAAAAAAAAAAATCCTACACACCAACATTGCCAGCCTGTTCACCTCCAAGATTTCTACCTATAGACTGTAGGAGAGTAGGGTCTGCAATCCTATGATCACCCAGACTTTTTGCTTTTGTTTCACTGGTTCACGACTTTCTCGGGCTGTGGGCCTGCTAATCAGACCCACAGCCTAGCTGTTCTCTCTCTAAATTGATGCGTGTACCTTAGGTGCATTACCCAATTGGAACTGGGCCACCCTGTCAGACCCTGTAACTCAGGGCATCGGTGTACCCAGGGCCTACCCTGGGCTGAAGCATGTATTATGCCACCCCTGGATGGCCATCTAAATCTGACACAACTGGCTGCACGACAGCTGGGGCAACGTAGCGTACCCGCTCGTTGCTTTAGGTATAGTATCCCTATATCTAACCTCACAATGGACACCCGGGTTCCTATCAGTCACTCCTATGGCAGGCCTTGACAATCCTGAAGGCAGAGTGCATGGACCCGTGTGAATTGGGCTCTGGCATGAGCCGAGCCCGGTTGCAGCTTGCGGAACCAAGACCCAATGGCTGTTCCATGATAACGCGTATCATATCGGTAACTTCGGTATAGCGTTATCAAGACATGTCGAGTAAGGTGTCATACGAATCGGGATGCTGCCCCCTCACCAATTCTGGCGACGAGGTTAGCATTCCGCCCTTCTAGAGGGACACGACATGTACGTAACTGTGAACCCCGGTTAAAGTTAACTGAAGCCTCAGCTCCACAAAATGGACGCTGCCACCACAGACACGAGTCTGACCTCCTGCTGCTGGGAGTCCTTCCAGCGAGGAGAGCTTGGACAAAGGGTTTCCTGTCAAGGGCGGTGTTCGCACCGTCCCAGACAGGGTTTGTGTATTCTGGGTAGGTAGGGCTTTGCGAGAAGGTGACTGCGGAGTGGCACCCCGGTGCTCACTACGCATCTGCCGGTCAGAACCAGTTCCAGGAGCGCCAGCCCCTGACCTGGGGAAAGTCCGGCAGGGGAGAGGGGTGTAACTACCCCCCTTCCTGGTCCCACCCTTAGGGCAGGACCTAGTCATGTACCCACCCCTTTCTTTAGGATAAAGGCCGGAGCGGGGACCCTTCCAAATTAGATCATCTTTGAATCAAGAACTACTTTCTACGAAAGGACATTCGAGACTCTTCTCAAGATTTCTCCCTTGTGGCTAAGGAGTAGTCACCCTGCATCAGCGGGCACCATCTAAGAACTCTGCGGTTTGCTGCAAGTCCTTCCTCAAGGATCCGACGGACCAGCTCGACGAGAACCGGCTTCCCTGGCACCTCCGACCTCTACCCACGTCATCAGCTCAGCTGTGATCTGTGGGTGCGACGAGACCTCGAGGGACCGGCCATCATCAAAACCTGCACGCTTTCTTAATCGACACGACCATCGAAGCAATTCTCTGGTGAGTGCTCTGGGGTCCGAGAAGCCCCGACCCTGAGCAGCTCCAGCACCGAAGTGCAGTCTCCCAGCATCTCCACGATCTGCGTGGGGCCCTTCTGCTCACTGCTCAACACGTTGTCTGGTCACTAGCCGCTGGCTTGTGCCCTTCTTTGACGACATCCGACAACCAACGCTGCTGGTCTGGTTGCTCCAGACTGGCCTTTGCTTCCATCTTTGAGAGAAGCACCCCGGACCCTCCTGGTCCACTCAAGACGCCATTTTAGGCCCACCACGTGGCCCTGAAATCTGCCAAGGCTTGTTGCCCCAATCCTGGGCCCAGCGACGCCGACCGCATCAACCTTCGTGGGACAGCTCGCACCTCCATCCTGGTCGCCGACAACGCCTCCGGGTCCGTGAGACTGCAGAGCCTAGCGTCGCCCACTCACTTAGTCGAGGTGACGGCCATCCGGTGCCTTCCTGGTACCCCCTGACTACTGGCTAGTAGTACGAACTTGGTCCCCTCTGCTTTCAGGTATCAACGATCTCTGATCCAGGCTTGGATCTCTACGAACTATTCATCACTGGTCGCCGGCCAGCAACTCCCTTTCTTCCGGCTCGTCAGCGAAGATCCCCGACGCCTGTAAGACTTGTGCAGCCGCAGCCCTCGTGGCTAGGTAACTTCGGCATTTCGGTGCCTGCATAGCCTCCTTACTCTAGGGTCCCGAGTCCCTCGCTTCCGACTTGCCTTATCGGGTCCGCCCGAGACCACTAAACTTTCCGTGCCCTCGGGCACTTGTTTTGATTGTGCACTTGAAGTATTTTCCTAAGAGTTTTGGTTTGTGCTTAGTACCCTGTCCTCATAAAGAGTCCAGGGCTGTTGTGATTCTTAATAAATATACTGTTTATTTTCATAACACTTGTGTGGTGTCCTTTCACTTGGGGTTCAAGGGGTATGTGATGGTATAACAGCTGGCTTAACACGCCCTCTAGAGTTTAGCCCGAAGACTGCTCGTATCCACGCTACTAGGATAGCTGGTCTAAGGTTGACTTACAACCAATCACCATAAGGGTCGTTTGGAACGATACATAGCGGTCGCTAGAATAGCGAACGCTGCATATCGGGCCAACTTCTCACATAGACCACCTATAATATTAACATTGTCCACACCTATACAGAATAAGACGTGATTCTATGGGGAAGGGCAAATATTAATATACAGGTTAAGGCCCCTTAAATCACTGTCTCAGTCGCAAAGGAGATGTTACAGACTTGGTTGATTCTGAGGCCTCTGTCGCCTTTAATCCTGGCTTCGTAGGGCTTATGGAATAGAAATTCCTCTCTACCGCCACAAAGTTTTCGAACCTGCCTGAGACATTTGAAAAAGTACAGGCCTTCCAACCAGGAGCCTGTTTACATATGCCACAATCCTGAATCCGCAGTCAGGAACAAAATACATCTGCCAGACACCTTTGTTTTGCCCGACAGGGACAGCAAGTGTATGATGCATCAGGCTGTTTGTAGATCCACAGCAACAGTGTTCAAAACGGTCCCAAAGTGTTGCTAGAGCAATATAAGAGAGCCCTTTAGAAATACTAAACTACTTTGTGACGAGTTCCTAAGACATTCGAGACAACACTGCTTGGAAGCCATTCAAAAAGGACTACTAATGTCGGATCAAGTGATCAGTGCTTCCTCACACTCATCAGTCACCAAATTATACCACCTCATTACTCTCATCTGTGCCTCATCGCTGTGATTAACATTCTTGCAGCCTTATGCACAGCTTAAAATTATGAACCGTCCATTCACTGGATCAGTTAGATTTAGATCCCAAACATTTAATGAGATGCAAAGAATGAGGAATGAGAATGAAACCCTCAAGGCAGTAGACATGGAGAAGAAGAAAAACTTCAAGTCATAGTTCAGACACAGGGATCACCTTTACCACCCAAGGCAGGATGTTCAATCACCTCATGCTTCCGTCAACTTTAATTTAAAGGGCAGAAATAACCCTCATACCACAGAAGATCTAGAAGAGGTAGAGAACAGCAACAACACCATTAACCCTCCTTCTCAGGGACGTGCCAATATCACTCAAGACTGATTGTTCTACTACCTTCCTGCACCACTCAAGCAGGAAGGAGTGTTTCCTATCATTTCGAAGAGTGGCAGTATATAGCACTTGACAGATGGGTCTTACAAATAATACACACTTGTTACACTTTTCAGTTCAAATCTCCTCCAACTTCAGTCCCTCCCAAGTCTGATCGAAAATATCAACAGCATTTACTATGGATAGAAGTTACTTTCTGCTACAAAAGCATGCAATAGAGTCCATTCTTCCCTCTCAAAAGAGGAAAAGTTATCTATTTGAGATATTTTTTGGACTGCAGGTAAGAATTCAGACTTATTCTGGTCCTGATATAAGCCAACAAATTGATCAGGAGACAGGAGTTCAGAATGATGGCTCTAGCTCCGGTATATCATTAACCCATGAAAAGAGATTTGATTTGGGCAGTGGACTTACAAGATGATTACTTCTACATTTCAGTGGTAAGGAAGCACAGAACATTCCTGAGATTCACAGTAGACCACTCCTATTACCAGTGCATACTCATTCCTTTCAGTCTGCAATCGGTGTCTCTGACCTTTTCAAAGTATATATCGGTGTGGCAGCTCATCTCTGCAAACGGGATATCTGAATATGTCTTAACCTCATTGATTGGTCGAAGATAGCTCCCACAACAGTGAGGATATCTCAAACGTCCCACCACTTCTGCGCTGTTGCATCGGATGGGCCTTCATGTCCACCCCAAGAAATCAACGTCGACCTCCGTACACATTCTCTACGATCTAAGAGTGACACTAAACATAGAACATGGAGAAGTGTATCCTCCGTAGAAGAGAATGTCTACCATTTATATCATATAGAAAAAATAACACCCAGTACAGAGAACTCCTTTTCCTATGGTTCATCAGATGGTAACTAGGGTCAATGGCCTCTTGGAAATCAAATCAAATCAAATTAGTCTTTATTTCGATTATTTCAATCATTAAAGACACAACAAGAGGGTACAATACAAACCTTCACAAGTACATATTATGTCATTACAAAAATACTAAAAAAATCTTTAAAGATTTTAAAAACCAGAAACATGGAATGGATTAAAAGTTTTTAAGTTTTGGTTATATGTTACAGTCTTGTTTCTCAGTAGCATGTTTGTATGTTTTGTAACATACTTGTGTTCCAGGAATATACCTGTAAAGGAAGTATTCTGAATGGATGACAACCACTTTGTTTTGGCCATATTCCTGTAGGCTCCCTTGTACGCTTTTTTGGATGGATCCTCCCACAGATGACTGAACCCCACCAATGTGCCCTTTATTTTATGTAACCATAAGATTTTACATGATGGATCGATTTCTCTTACATGCTTTAATGCATTGGCATAGGGTAACTGCTCTGGAGAAGTCCTGAGCCTTCTCCAATATGCTATGGGCCTAAACCGAGCTAACTCCTCAATTTCACAACAACCCAGATCTAAATATAGGGGTTTAAGGGGAGTTGATTCCTGGAGTCCAGTTAAAGCTCTCATGAACTTATTCTGGGCTGTAGTTAAGGATGTTATATTTTCAAAACCCCAAAGCTCAGCACTGTATAGAATCGAGGCCCTAACCTTAGCATTATAAATCGTTAATGCAGGGCCAACCGGCTTTGTTTGCGAAAGCTGATGCTCTTTTAGCAGGACACCTGCAAGTTGAGCATGCCTTGGGGCCGATATATCAATCTGGAGTTTCCAGTTTAGCTTCTTTCCCAAGGTTACCCCCAAATACATAAACATTTCGGATTGTTCCAGTTGGGCATTGTTCATGTATACTCTCCCTTTCACCTGGCCTCTTGCATTCTCCTTGTACCTAGTGCAAGCATTCACACGAGACTTCTGAAACAATGCATAGATCACTGTTCTCAGTGAGAAGAGAGGTTGAGGTTATTTCGATAGGCAAAACAATCTCTCCAGTGATCCCCACCGAGACAAGAAGGACGGTCACCCAGGCCCTCGTCAGCAGCAGACTGGACTACGGAAACGCCCTCTATGCAGGAGCCTCGGATAAACTCCTGAAAGGGCTCCAATGCATCCAGGATGCCTGCGCACGCATGATCCTTTGACAACCCTCCTGCAGCCACATCACACCCCACCTGAGAGACATGCACTGGCTCCCCGTCAACTAGAGGATAACCTTCAAGCTCCTCACCCACGCACACAAAGCACTCCACAACACCGGACCAGCGTACCTCAACGGCCGTCTCAGCTTCTACACTCCCACCCTCCAGCTCCGCTCCACCGACCACGCCCTCGCCACTGTCCCCCGTATCTGAAGAGTGACCGCCGGTAGCAGATCATTCTCCCACCTCGCCGCCAAGTCATGGAACACCCTCCCCATCTGCCTACGGCAGACCCAAGACCTTCTGACCTTCGGAAGACTCCTCAAGACCTGGCTTTTCGAAAAGTAGCAGCATTCCCCCACCCCTTAGCGCCTTGAGACCCTCAGGGGTAAGTGGTACTCTTTACAAATTACTGATTGATTGATTGAGTAAGTGGCCTCGACTTGTATTAGTTGCTCATCAAGAAATTCCATCACAAACTTTACATATGCATCTCTGATGGGATGGGGAGATCATCTTCTGAACCTGAAAATTGCAGGGGTTTTGGTCAAAGAAATACTCTTATCACATCATTGTTCTGCAATTGAAGGAAGTCCAACTGGATTAAAATAAATGTTTGCCCTCCTTAACATCTAACAGAATACATAACCAAACAAACAACACAACCACAATGCTCTACCTCAACAACTAGGACGGCTCCAAATCAAAAGTTCTATGACTGGAAGACCGAGTAATTTGCAACCGGCTTCTTGAAAAGAATCTATTGGGTTCAAGATGTGCCTCTCCCATGCCTTCAAAACTGTTATAAATATCTTCTGAGCTGGTGTATCCTAGAAAACCCCAAGTGGATTCTCAAGAATTAAATCTTACAAGACATCTTCCAAAACTGAGTGTTGGCTTTTACAGTTCTATTTGCCACTGCACAAAACACTCAAACTTCAGCTACAGAATTTAGGAACGAGGATAGATGGGTAGTGACTTTTTGATGACCTGGTCCAATAAATTGATGTTTGCTTTAGACCATTCCCTCGCTTTTAATGCTGTAAGTGCACAAGTAGCATTTAATTTGCAGCCCCTGGGTTAATGTCGCACCAACTTAATAGAGACCTACAAGTAAATTAAATGTGCTGATTGGATGTAAGCCAATTTAACCATGTTTAGAGGAGAGAACACAAGCACTTTAGCACTAGTTCGCAGTGGTAAAAAGCACAGAGTCCTACGGCCTCCAAAAACAAATTGATTAAAATAGTGGGGTGAAGGCAAAGCAGTTTGGGGGTGACGCTGCAGAGAGGGCCAGACCCTACAAATACTATAGAACATATGGGAGCAACTAGGAAAAGATTATAAAGATAGGTGAAAATAGTGCAGAAGACCAAGGACTTGAAGCCTGATCACAGAAAAACAATATTCAAATCCCGGGCTGGAGGTATGCCTTTCCTGCTCCCAAGCCAGCTATACAGCTCATTTGGAGACTCATACAGATGTAACTCTCAGAAGGACCAAAGAGATTTGACAAATGGAAACATCAATTAATATCAACTTCAATGCATTTACAGTCAGTAAGAAATATACATGGAAGAGAAGAGAAAGCACGGCACAAGAGCTATGCTACATCTGAGTTGTGATTGATAGTAGAACAGGTTTCTCTCGCTGGAGTGGCTGTGAAAGATTTTCTAGCCATAAGAGCTCTCAAAGAAATGACCCTCTGTGCCATTGGTGGCAGAACATCTAATCATTTGGAGCGACCAAGTGAAAACACCATTAAAGACCAAATCAACACTGTCATGAACTGTCTGTAGGACCGATCAAAATCATACCTAAATGAAAAAAAATACAAGAATTGGGAAAGTACTGTGCATTATTCATGAAGTCTAAAGTCTGCAAGTTTTAACGTACTAATGTCTGAAGATCAGCCCAAATTAAATGTGTTGCTTGGATGCCAGAAATAAGGTCTTTAACCAATTTGCACTCTCCTAGTTGCAGCCCAAGACCTGTGGTCCAAGAGACAATTATAGTCTTTGGACCTTGTTAATTGCTATCTGAACCAAACCCATGTAACTTCTAATCCCGGGTCATCCCGTTACCTAGAAACCAGTCATTTACCTTGGTGTTTGAAGGTCATCTAAATCAATGTGGCCCAAGGGTTCTTTGCAGATATCCGATGGCTGGACCCTAGCAGGGAAAAAAGGGTACTGAACCAATCACTTGTTCACAATATATAGAGTTGTTCCAGAAAGGCTGAACATCATTGCGACCTTTGCGAGCCTGCCATTAGCTCTGTGAAAGTTGCAAAATAGCCTGAGAGCACACTTACTTACACAGCATGTTGCCAGCAAACTTCAGGCAGAAAAAGATGGGCAGACACATTTTGGAATAGAGGTATTCTACCACAGTCTTAATGCACTCAACACTACAAAATGTTAAGGACTCAGTGTGCAAGAGCACTTCACTATGTTTCCTGGGTGATTTTTTATTTTCTCATGCCTGCTGTTACCCTCTCGACTTTGCTTCCATACAAATGCATTCGTTCTTCTACCTGTAGACCTTGGGTGGTATCCAAGCTCCAGAACGAATACAGCTTTCTATGAGCCATCTCCACATATCCTCAAGATAGATGTTTCTGTATGGCTTTTTCTTTCCTCTTTAGGGTTGGTTGGTTGTTTAGCAAGACATACACTAACTACACTAATTAGAACGGTCTTGAGTTGTGATAGCTAACTGCCTATTTACTGATATTGTATCACACACTATAGTGCAGCTCTCCTACTTCTGTATTTAAATAAGAGCGTGCAGCATCCCCTGAGGTGATTTATGTGCCTTGCAGAACTGATACTTCTCTTTCTGCTTCACAGCCTGACAGTGATCTAGTGAACTTCAATTCTGGTGCAACCAACTTCCATTTTTAATGATACTTTCTTTATTCTTACTAGACTACAACATCCACCAAATAAATGTAATACTTGGTGAAACTCATACAAGATAATCCATTGTATCCCGTTGTTGCTTTTTAATCTACCAGCCCTGTGAGATCTTAATATCTTTTATGAGTGTTGCAGCATTTTCAGATTCCCTCAAACATCAATGAGCAATGAACACATTTACCCTCCCACCTCCCCAAAGGCTGAACGTTTGTAATATGTGTTAGGATTTTGCGCGTTTGTTATTGTTGTTTTGTACTTATACTTACAGAATTGCATGGGTCCTACCTGCAGCAAAATGACGCTCATCTCACCACAAAGCGGAGAAGTGGAGCTAGTCCCCCCTAATCAAAGAGAAGGCAATCCTGAAGGCTGCAGGTAGGGCTAGGGACCTATCAAGGAAAGACGTTTCCATACACAAGAACTCCAGACAAAGTTTTTTTTGTGGGAGAATTATGGGTCATCATTGAGTGTCAAATGCCAGAATAGCAAAGATGTTTGGTAACTTTCAAAAACAAGATGTAAGTTCACCCAGTCCATCAAATTAAGCTAGCAGATAATGATGAAGGGTGACTAGAAAACGAATTTCTGTTAAATGGGCATCTAGCAAACCACAAGGAGGACAAAAATTGTGTTGTTCCTTGAGAGGCAGTCTCATTTTTGAGAAGAGGTCTCAATAAAGTTGTAATTTACGGTAGCACTTAAGAAGTCAAATACAAACATGAAAGGCAACAGGCTAGCTTATAACTAAACTGCTTTATACCAGAGTTTAGGATTCTTAAACAGATCAGAAGGAGATGAGAAGTCATAAGGGAAACTACTACTCCTCCATATGTGATTTCTGTAGTAGAATTAATGTAAGTATCTCAAATGCTTTGTCATGCATACACATGCCTACATCCAACCTACAAGTACACAGTAGCGACAACTGTAAAAAGGGATATAGTACATGGATGTGAAGACAAATTCCGATAAATTAACCGGAGTCCCAGGACGCTCATGAATATCAAGGCACTTAATGTTAAAGGCATTTCCTCTATAGGCCTCTGGTAAATGCTTGAAATAGCAAACTAACATTCATGCCTTTCATAAAGAAAAGACTTGAGGAGAAAGTTAAAGTTTCTCAAACAATCATATTTATCAGAACGGGTTTTGCAAAAACTTTGGATAGACTTTCAAAGCTGTAGAACTTCTCCTGACAACCCAGATACATATGAAACGTCAATACACCCACTAACGTTTCTACAAGTAGAGTATTGTATTGTAATATTTGTATAGCATTTACTGCCCCAAGGTGGGGCGCTGAAGTGCTTATCCACACAGATAGCATGTTACAACCTGATAGTGTGTGGTTGGAAGACTGTTTTAATTGATTTGACCCTGTGTGGGAAGTGTTTCAAAGTTGTGCTTGATGATCACCGAGGTGTGGTTATTGTGTTCCGGGAAGCAGCTCTTGGTGGTGTGATGGGTGAGGAAGTGTGATAGACAGACTCGTTGTTTTTAGTCTAACGTTAGCTGGGGCATTTAGATTGTACTATAATAATTTGTGTAACATATGGAGGTTTTCAGAAAGTCCTCTTCCTCCATTGATCTGTTAAATTATTCACATTTTCCTTCCACACACTACAACATATAGCACGGGGTAGATGTTCAGCCCACTTCGGTGTGGCTCAGGACATTCGGCCCTTTCACAAGGAGCACACTCACTGACAAAGTAGTGCCCTTAAATGCCAGGTACTACTATGGCAATTGGTGACCAAAAAATATTTTTGCTTTCAGGCAATTGGTATTATTGGATTGCTGAGGCCCGACAGCTTTCCCAACAATACATTTTTTTCAAAAACTGTGACAGAACAAGCTATGACAAAACCAAAAGGCTGGAGGCCAACACAAGACCTACTGGTTTTGCCAATTCTTGTTATAGTTTGTAGTATGATGGCAGCTTTGGCTCTGCATGTCATGTCCTTTTAATCAGATGGTACTTTTTTCTCATGTTCTCATTACGATTTCCTATGCTGTCTGTAGCAGGAGATCATCCACACTTGATCTTGTGGCTCTAGTGCAGGTAAAAGGTGTAGAAAAAGAGGGAGAGAAATTCGATATCTACCCAGAAAGAGTTTGTGAAAGTCCTTATGCGATTATGAGACGTCAAGTAGGGCCATTTGCCAAGATGCAATGCATTAAATTAATCCTTTTTGTAATTAATATGATAGGCTGTTGCTGCTCAAACTATTTGACTATTCGGGACCTGCAGCGTGAATTATGATAGAGTACTTCAATGACCAGCAATGGGTGGAAGATATCTCCGGTCTTTGCAGACCTCTCTTTGTAGTACTGAGTGGTTAGTTAAATGGGCTGGTATGGCCTGTTTCTGTGACCACAGTTGCCAGGAAGAGTCCACCAGTCCTTTCATTCATTATGTGCACATCCAATTGATGATGAGGAACCAGGTGGTGAATTGGTATATAATATCGTATGGTGACACAGATTATATGAGATTAAGAAAGAAAGGAAGGACTGTCAGATAGATCGGAGTTACTGTCCTCCATTTTGAGTTCAGAAGTCCGAGGTATTTTAACCATGATGGTTATACTCAACCAGGTTTAAAGGATATGGTTTTGTAGGTCAATGTGATTTTTTAAAGCTGAGTGTGTTAAAGAGGTCTGGTGCTTTTGAAATTTGAGTGCATCATTCAGGTCCAGGGGCTTCCCAAAAGTTGCTTTGTTGGAGACATCTCTTGTTCATCCTCAACACAACTTCTGCAGTTTGCAATACGGAGGTGTGGTGGTAGTGTTTCTTTAACAGAGAAAACGTCCGCACATACAAGTAATACAGTTCTCTAAGCACGTATACGTGTAATATAAATTATATACAATTCTTTGTATGAGGTGCACTATTGTCCTGTTATACACCCACCACCAGGGGTGTTGAACTAGCAAAAGTTGCTAATATTGAGAACCAAGGAGAAAAACAGGTCTGCCAAGCACTCTCACAATTATGTAGTATTCCAAATGATTATTATTGTCATTCACAAATTTTAGGATTAAAGTTCATTGACAGGAAATGGACTTCCAAAATATGGATCCAGACCAGATGTTAGACTTCAAATCTTTATTTCATATACATTAAAGGTATTTCCAGCTTGTCCTGCCGACACGTGTTTCGTCTCATGGAGACTTTTTCAAGGCTGGAAGTATAAAAAGGCTAAAATCAATATTTACACAATATTCACTGTACATATACAACATCATAGAATAATGTACACAAGGAAGTCTAACAAAAACATCTATTATCTCCCGACCGACCCCTCCGTGGCTCCGTTGATTATGCCAAAGAGAGTCAAAGGTACGGGTATTTGTACCTTTTCCCAGGGGTAAGATAATTATTTGATTGAATAATTAGTGTTTCCTGCCTGTCCTTCTAAGGGCATGTTGTCGCTTCTGCTCGTGGCTTAGTTGTTTATGAGTTCCGATGCCGCGCATGCATGTAGCTGGTCACACGCATGCGTACAAAGCTCTATGGCACTGATCCACTCGTACGGGATGCCGCTCTTCATGCGCATGCGTGTAGACAGCCGCACGCATGTGTACGAAGCTGTTTGGCACTGATCCACTTGTACGGGATGCTGCTCTTAATGCCACATTGAAATAATGATTGTACTCCGGATAATAAGTTATTGAATAACGGAAAATGTAGTTATTACTCTCTGAGAATCATACTGGATAACCTTGGGTCCTGTAGATAACCCAGCGCACGAGCGAGGACTATGATACCTAATATCGGGTTAGCTAGTTATCCTCTGGTGCACGTGTTGGTGTATGACGGCTAATCAGTTAAGTTGGGTCGCGTTAACCTAGACTGGGGTGTAGTTACACTGTTAATTTAGCAGCGTGTTTGCGCATGCATTTAACTAGTTACTCATGACATTAAAGTGGGCTCAGTTTGTTCCAATATAAAGGGGGTGTTCAGAAGGACGGACAATCCCTATGCTAATTGTCCCCAGGGAATGTTATCGTTTAAGCCTTGGGTGCTGGTCCCCAGACGGAATACCCACTTTTGTTCTTTTTCAAAGAGTCCTTGTTCTGACGGCAGTTGTTCTACTACTGTCCACTTTATGTCGTTGACACAGTGTTTGTTTTCCAGAAAATGGGTGGACATCTTTGTCGTGGTTTTTTTACAATGTATGTTTCTCTTGTGTTCACCAATTCGCACCTTCACTGGTCTTGTGGTCATGCCTATGTATTCCAATTTACACGGGCAGGTAATCATGTAAATAACATTTCTGCTATTACAATTAGTCAGTTTCCGTTGCTCCCACTGGGTTCCGTTGGCGAAGATCAAATGTTTACTTTTCTGTGTGAGGTGGCAGCTTGCACAGTTTCCACATGGGTGATGGCCCCCCAGGCCATGTTGTGAGACCTGTTGTTGTTGTTGTGGTTTGGGGCGTGTGTGAACCAACATGTCTCTGAGGTTTTTACCTCGTTTGTGTGCGAACATTGGTTTCTCAATACTCAGAGTCCCACTCGTTAGAATGCGCCAATGTTTGTTCAGCAATTTTGACACTTCGTTGGTGTGGGAGCTGTATGTAGTCACACAGATGGGTCTGGTGGCTACCTGATCTGTTGAGATTTTGTTTTCTAACAATGCTTCCCTGTTGTTATTTCTGGCCCTTTTCATCGCAATGTTAATAATCCTCTCCGGATGTTGTCTTTTCTGCAGTTTGTTTTTCAAGTCTTGAGCTTGTGCTTTATAATCCTTGATCTGGGTGCAGTTCCGCCTTGGTCGCAGGAATTGTCCATATGGTAAATTTGTCCGTAAATGACGCGGATGAAAGCTGTCATATCTGAGGAGGCAGTTTCTTGCAGTTGGTTTAAAGTGTGTGGTGGTGTGTAACTTGCCATCCTCATGGAAAATATTAAGATCAAGAAACACCAGTGTCTCATTAGAAACTGTGTGAGTAAATTTCAGAAAACGATTCTGCAAGTTCAGCCATTCCATGAACTGTATTACCGTAAGATGGTCACCCTGCCAGATTACGAGCACATCGTCGATGTACCTCCTCCAGGTGACGGTGTGTTGTTTGTATGGGTTGCTGGTGTGTAAAATCTTTGTGCTTTCCAAGTGGTGGACATATAGTCCTGCCAGGCTCGGCGCGAATGTACTGCCCATACTGGTGCCGTGGCTCTGAAGGTAGAGGGTCCCATCGAACTCGAAAAAGTTTTTAGTGAGTGCCAAAGTGATGCACTCCATTACGACACCATGTGGGGTCTGGTACTTTCAGTTAGCACTGTACAAAACCTCCTCAATTATAGATATGGTTTCATCATGAGGGAGGCTTGTTTACAGGCTTTCCACATCCAAACTCCGCAATAGTTGGCGGTTTGGGTCAAAACTGAGGTTTTGTAAAAGTTGCAGTACCGATTTGGTGTCCTTGAGATAAGTATCAGTCCCTTGTACCAAGGGGCGCAGAAAAGCATCAGAGAATTTTGAGAGTGGTTCCAGGATGGAGCCTATACCCGAGACAATCGGTCTACCGGGTGGATTTTCCAGACTCTTGTGTATTTTGGGAATACAGTAGAAGTAGGGTGTTCAAGGTGCTGTCTGAACTAGAAATTCAGCCTCCTTTTTTGAGAGCCAGTTATGTGCCAGGGCTTCCTCTATCATGCCCCCGATGGTGATCCTGATTGATTCCGTTGGGTCTAGGGGTAGGATGGTGTAATTGCGTCGGTCTGACAGCAACCTCAGGTACTCCTTTTTATAGGCTTCTGTTGTCTGGACCACTATTGCTCCCCCTTTGTCAGCGGGCTTAATGGTCATATCACGATTGTTAGCCAATTCACGGATAGCCTCCTGTTCCCGGCGGCTGGTGTTGTGAAAGACTTGGCGATTTCCTACGTCCATTTCTTTTAGTTCGCCCATTACAGCATTTTCAAAAGCCAGAACCTCAATGGGTAGAGTTGTGTCCGGTGGTGTAAAAGTCGACTTGGGTCTCAGGCCTGTGTCGGTTTCAGTGATCCTTTCTTTCCCTTTGAAAAGACCTGTAATTTGATTTTGCGTATGAACTCCTGTACTTCGGTATGCAGTTTGAATAGATCCAGTTTGTTGGTGGGGACAAAACCTAGTCCTTTATTCAGACCTCTTTTTGTGTCTCGGTTAGTTGCCATGGGGTGATATTTATCACTAGGTCCCCTTCCGGCTGGTTGATGGGTTGTCGGGTAGGGCGCCTGTCATGCTCCTTGTGTTCATTCGTGGACCTGCTTGAATTGGGTCCTGCCACATCACTGTGTTTCCTTTTCTTTTTCGGCTGCGGCGCGGTCAAGGGCGTGATGCTAAAAAAGGCTGGTTGTGGTAAAACCCGGCGTCGAACTTGTTCCCCCATTGTGGGTACATGGGGCCTGGTGGTGGTGGACCATAGTTGTATGGTGGGAAAGGGCCCGATCTCCCGTATTGGGAGTAATATGGCTGTGGTTCATACCCTCTCCATCCTCTTTGTCTTGGATATTGTTGGCCTTGTCGTCTCGGTGTTCCGTTGTACCTAGAGTTACTGCTTGTACTTGACCCAGATGATCCTGTGTGGGGAACCATCGCTGTCAATGTCGCTGTTTATGTTACGTGGGACGTAGTCATCCTTCATGTACGGGTATGCGGTCTCCGGGGTAAAGCGATCCTTGTCTTTGCCCAGTTTTTTAAATTTACTCTGTTTGAGTGTGGCCTCGAAATCAGACATCTGTTGGTTCAGTTCCTCCAGTCTTTTCTTCAGTTCAGCTGGTTTTTGGTATGTCTTCAGCTGTACCTCAATTTTTTGTATGTCAACTTTCAGCTCTTGTGTGATCCGTTTGGCTGTTTTTATAATTAGCACTAGCCAATCCCGTGTACAGTGCCACGAGATTAGTGACCATTCCTTTTTGAAAATGTTGTCATTTTGAAAAATTAAAGGTTCGTTCTTGACCAGCAGTCCTTGTGGTGCAATCTTATTTCTCAGATATTCTGTCATAAGAAGGCCGTGGAGAGCTGCTTTGATCTGCGTCTTTCTTAGATTCATCATTTGCTTCTGAGTAGATGTGAGAAAACTCCCCTGTTTGGTTTATAGTTTTGTTGATTTAGGTCACAAGTATAAACCTTCTGTAAACTCTGGACAGTCCTGTGATAACCTAAAGGCTTCCTGATCATTTTTACATCATAACTCCTATTTCCAACCCAATATTTTGATGGCGACCATTTATGAATCAAACCACTTGTTGAGAACCTTTTCACTTGGTTTAGGATATTTTGTCTGAAGCGGAGCTCCTGTGTCAAGTAATCGGATGATTTCATGACAGAACTAGTCTAGGAGGAGTACAGTACTGTGTCAACAGGGGGAGAAGGAAAGCACTCATTAAAGACTTTAAGGATTTTCAGCAGTGACACCTTCTTACTGTATTTATGTTGAGTTGGATTCAATGGACCATCAACTTTGGGGTTTTTAAGGTACTTTTTTTTAATTGATTATTCACTTGAGGCCACAAATAAAAATAACAATGACATTAAATGTATAAACAAAACTCTGACCACAAAGATTGTAGTTGCCATAATATGTGTCAACTATACATCGCTGGGCGTTAGAACTTGTTAAACTGCCTTAAGCATTGTCCTGACTTAACATGTGTTGATGTTACTCATCTCTCATCTATGTCAGGTAATTGTATTACATACCTTCAAAATGATTCAGATTTAATAGGCAAAGGATATTAACAGGTGCCATCCGTCAACAATTGCAGTTGACTGAAATGCACATGATATTAAATGTGAGTGCCTGTCATTAAAGGAAGCATCTACATAACATGATATGTTTTACAGAGATGGCCTGTGTATGAGCCTCCACAACGTTCCCATTCTGCTCATAAAGAGCCAATACATAATGTATATGATGTGAGATTGGGTTGTAAATGTAATCATAAAATTATATTCATGGGAGAAGATATTTCCAATAATGCATGGGCGTAATATCCATGGGTTTATGCCTACTGGTGTGGCACACAGATTACCCCCAAAACTCAAACACCATTCATTGATGTGTGTTCAAAAAATGTCAAAATGACAACATTAAGCATATATGCAACATTTTAGATCAGGAAAGATGGAGATTTTGAACAGAAAATCGAGGCAATGTATTTTCCCCATTGGCTTTGATTGAAACAGAGGAAATTTCAGGCCATTTTTAGTTTAATATTCGTGAGTCTCCCATCTGAATCGGTGTATATATATACATATATATATATATATATATATATATATATATATATATATATATATATATATATATCAAAACAAAAAACCTTTCAGGCATAGAGTGATGAATAAATTATGCAAAAAAAAGAAGGAGAGAACTCTGGGTAGTTCTCAAGTTTAGTTGCAAAGCGCTCCTGTATACAGACCCCTCGACACCAGCAGCACTCTTGATCTGCTCACCACAAATGTCTGCTTTTCTAACAACGTTTTTAAGCATAGGATTAGCACAGTGCCATCCACAACGAGATAGAAAGGGACAAAGTATTTTGCCATTTCTACTAGCACAGTGCTGTCCATACAGAGCTTTAAAATAACAAAAGCCATTTACCTTTCCAGGCACAGTATTACAGTTTTAAATTGATAAAATACCAACCAAGCCAACCTGAAGTGAGTGAAAGCAACCCCTGACAGCAGTCTTTCACTCTCATTAGAGCTCCTCAACAAGGTTTAGCCTTGTCTAGACACAAGGGAGTACCCATTATAAGTCAAAACAATACCCTTTCAGGCATAGAGTGATGCATAAATTATGCAAAAAAAGAAGCAGAGTACTCTGGGTAGTTCTCAAGTTTAGGTGGAAAGCAGCTCCTGTATAGAGCCCTCTCAAAACCAGTGACACTCTAGATCTGCTCACCTCAAATGTCTGCTTTTCTATCATAGTCTTTAAGCATAGGATTAGCACAGTGCCACCCACGCCGAGATTGAAAGGGACAAAGTATTGTGCCATTTCTACAGCAAAGTCTTTAAGCATAGGACTAGCACAGTGCCATCCACGCCGAGATTGAAAGGGACAAAGTATTGTGCCATTTCTACAGCAAAGTCTTTAAGCATAGGACTAGCACAGTGCTGTCCATGCCGAGCTGTAAAATTACAAAAGCCATTTACCACTCCAGGCACAGTATTACAGCTTTGAATTGGTAAAATACCAAGCAAGCCAGCCTGAAATGAGTGAAAGCTATCCTGACATAGTGTTTCGCTCTCATTAGTGCTCTTCAGAGAGGTTTAACTTTGTCCAGGAACAAGGGAGCACCCAGTAGAAGTAAAAAAGTACCATTTCAGGCATAGAGTGACGCATAAAGAGAGGGCCCTATACAGGAGCTGCTTTTTCTCCAAATTAAAAAACTCTTGTACACCTTAAAAGCTCTCCAGCCGATCTTGTGTGGATTTTCAGACATTACCTCTTAGTCTATGTTCTCCATCTGTTGTCACTTTTCACTGGTCACGTAGCGAAAGCCCTGCAGTGTTTGTTCACCTGTAAAGCTCAACAATCTGTAGTCTGGGTCGCATGACACCCTTCACAATGTTGTCATAGGGGCTGCTTATTCCCCTATCACACCCCTTGATGGCACACAGTACTGTGATGCCCAGTGGTGCTATCCAAGGCAAAGTGGGTCTCATGTGTATATATATATATATATATATATTTTTTTTTTCAGTTTTATATTGCGCTGTCCAGACCCGAAGGTACGAAGGTATCAGAGCGCTTTACAACAATTATCATGAGGATAAAAGACAAAAATTAGTTCAGCAAACAGCCTTGTCTTGTGTCTATACACACATATTTCTTTACAAGATTTAGCGTTTTTTCAGCCTGCTTTCAACTATCTGCGATGCTCGAACAAGGCACCCGTTTGTGTGCAAATAACATTCAAAGACACCACTTCTCTATCAATGAAGAGAACGGCACTCCAGCTATAGTTTCACACAATCTGCCTTTAATGGACAACTAATCTACGCATTCCGACAAAAGCCTTGATCAAAAATTCTATGTGTGATCATTTACCTTTTATCGTATAGCACCATTTATATTTTCTATTTTATACGGTTTACAAACTGAAATCAAGTATGAATGCAATTTGAAATGTTCAAAATATTCACAATATATTTATTAATTTCAACTTTTTTGCAATCCCAAGTGGGTCATTAGCACCATACAAATTATTATTTATTTTCTTATTTATATTTCTCATCCCAGTGGATATGCAATACATACGTTACAAATATGAACAATATTATAGACTAATTGGAACAAATTAAATTATATTTTCTCTCAGAAATTACTACATCATGTGCCTCCCTGAAAGAAGCCTTCCTCTCATACGTTTGAATGAAAAGAAATTCCGTACTTCCTTGTGTGCCATCTACAAAAGATTTTATTACAATTAAAATGCTAAACTACAATTCATTATAACGTCATACTTCTAAAAGTATCAACGGCCTAAAGATTTCACATAGGCGCTGTTATTTACCACAAACTGTAAACCTTCTCATCGACATTCAACCCATTAGGTTCTTTACTATTCTTCTCCAAAATCAGTTTAGCTTCTAATCTTCTTAAGTTTTGTTCTCTATTGTCTCCCCTTTGGTGTTTTGTTACATGGATGTAGTGGGAGAGTAATGCTCCCTAAATATTTCGTAGAGCACGAATATGTAAGCGTGTATATTCCAAAACTAGTTTTGCAGGTAATTCTTTGATTTATAGCAATTCTTTGTCTACATGATGTGTGAGATTTTCTCCCGGTTTGCAGGCCTTGCAGCTTTCACATTTTAAAAAACAATTTTTATGCTTCAACCACGTCTCTGGCCTTTTTGTGTTGTTTTCTTTTTACATTTCTTTTTATTGGTGAATAACATATAGTATTACAATCCATAATCAAGAGAGCTGGTACTTCTAAATACATTCATCTTGCATTATTTCAGTACATTAATAAGTATACTTTGAAAAAAACTTGAGATTAGAATCAATTTGCCACTGTGCGGTGCTCTAATTGTCCTCCTGCGATGACTCTGTAGCAGGTGTGGTACATAACCCCCCTCTAAAGGCATTTCACTGTCCCCATAACCGTTCCCATTTTTTGGGCATCGTCTATTTATATACACCGCCGCTCTTTCGGCCACCATGGCCAGTCTCGTATCGGGAGAGTGTTTCGTGCCCCCCATAGTCTGGCTATGTTCCTCTCAACTATCATCATTCCCAGTGTCACCCAGGTTTGCTCTGTGCTGTTAAGATCTGTTGCTTCCCATATGTTTAATAGACATTGTTTAGGTTCTGGTGGCACAGGGGCCTCACTGATTCATTTTACTGTGGACATAACCTTCTCCCAATATGTCTATATTGCTGGGCATTCCCACATATTGTGATAAGATGTACCTACTTCCCACATTTTCGGAGGCAAAGTTGACTGTCGGTCTTTCCTATTTTGCATAGTATTATCCTAGTGTAGTATATCCTGTGGAGCACTTTATGTTGCACTAGGCGTAGTTTTGAGGAGATTGCTACCTCCTTTGGAGATGCTAATGTCTCTTGCCAGTCAGTCTCGTCTAGCTCTCCCACCTCTTTCTGCCAATTCTACCGGAGAGACTGCGTAGGGTCAGGGTGGTTGTTTATAATTTTGCGGTATGTTAAGGACGTGGCTTTTTTGTCCATGTGGTCTGTTAGGAGTCTGTCTTCTAACGGGGAAGCTTCAGGGAGGGCAGTGTCAGGTGGTATGACAGCCTCTAGGGCATGCTTAATCTGAAGTTGGTGAAATCTTTCCATAGGTGCCATCCCGTATTGGTCTCGGAGTTGAGTGAATGGGATTATTTTTCCCTTGTCCCACAGATCCCCCACCCTAGATATTCCTATGATGTCCCATTGTCTGAATCCTTTGCTATTGCACAATTTGGCTAGTTTACCGGTGTCCCAAAGGGGTGTTGCCCGCATGATCTTATTATTCCAGCCCAGCTTTTTTTGCACCATATGCCAAAGCTGAATCATATGCTTGTTGGTCTTAATAAAGCCATCTTATGGTTAGTGTTATATATCCCTCGGTTGAGCCCCTTTGGCCCCAGAACAAGTCCATCCAGGCATAGGCCGGGTCAGTATGCTGGACTTGAACCCATTGATTTATTACAGCCAGTTGGGACGCCCAGTAGTACCTTTGTATATTGGGGAGCGCAATGCCACCATCATACCAAGTCCTAACTAATTTAGTCAGTACTATCCGGGCTAGTTTGCCATTTCAAAGGAGGTTGGTCACTTCTGTTTCAATTGAGCGGAAATAGGACTGGGACTAAAAATGGGGTGTTATGCAGAGCATAAAGGAACTGAGGGAGCGCCATCATTTTGAAGAGCGCTGCTCTCCCTAGCAGTGTTAATGGGAAGGATTGCCAATGTTTGGTATCCCTGCGTAATCTCTTTAGGGGTTCTAGAAGATTTAGGGTCATAAAGTCCTCTTGGTCTGAAGTGATCTGAATCCCAAAATACTTAAAACTGTCCTCCACAATTTTCACTGCACATCCTCTAAGTAGCTTCGGCAGTGGGCCTGCCAGGACATACAACATTGATTTGCTCCAGTTGATCGTGTAACCGAGTGCTTCCCATAAGAGTCAGATATATTCAAAATTCTACTCATTGAACAGTTGGGGGAGGCCATATACAAGAGGATGTAATCTCCATATAAGGATATGCTGTTCTCCAAGCCCTCGGTCCAGCGGAGCCCACGAATAACCAGATCCTGTCTTATCCATGTGGCTAATGAATCCAACACGAGTGCGAAAAGGAGCGACGACAATGGACATCCCTGTCCGGTGCCGCGCCCCAGAGGGAACTCCTTGGATATGCGGCTGTTCACTACTACTTGTGCGAGAGGGTTCATGTATAATAATCTTACGGAGGAGCAAAACTTGTGTCCGAATGCCAGTCGCATGAGACCCACAAATAGGAAAGGCCACTCAACTGTATCAAAGGCCATACGGGCGTCTAGAGAAAATATTATGGCCTCTTCTTGTATCGTATATTTACGCCCCAGTACGTTGTGCCATAGTCGCAGGTTTAGGGCTGTATTTCTGCGCGGCATGAACCCAGATTGATCCGGGTGTATTAACTTAGCTAGGTAAGGTGTCATTCTGTTTGCTAGGGCTTTGGCCAATATCTTGGCTTCCGCGTTGATTAGGGAGATCGGCCAGTAAGAGGTGCTTTCCCGGGCAGGCTTTCCCGGTTTGTGTATAGCCACCACTGTTGCCGTCCTCTGATCTTTAGGGAGTTCTTCCAATTCTAGGCTTGTGTTGTACATGTTAATAGGTCGGGGGTAATTACAGTCTCATTTCTTTTATATAATTCTATAGGGATGCCATTCGGCCTTTTCCAGATTGTATGTTCCCTATTGCTATTGTTAGTTCGTCAGTCGTGAATTCTAATTCCAGCAGCAATGTTTCATCTTCTGTAAGCCTGGGGAGTTTTATGTCTCATAGGAACGCCTCTGCGTCCTCCCGCTGCATTGTGGTTGTAGGGGTATAGACATCAGTAAAGTGAAGTGCCAGCGTGCCTACTATCGTTTGTGGGTCTGTCACTATTTCTCCCATAGTGCTTCGAAGGTCTGCCACCTAGCGACTTGCTCGCTCTGGTTTATCCAACCATGCCAAAAGCTTACCAGCTTTATCCCCTACTTCATAAATTGTATGGAGCGTGGCTGTCAATCGAGTTTTTGCATCCTGCCATAGGTATTCCTTGTATACTTTTTTTTTTTTTAAGATGAAGTCGGTGTGTTCGTGTCTGAGGGGTCCTGCGAGTGCAATGATTCTAGTTCTTTCAATTCCTGTTCGAGTGTCGATACCAGTCTTGCATTCTATCTTTTGTGGTCTGTGATGAGGGATATGGCCTGTCTACGGAGAATGGTTTGGTATGCTTCCCACAGAGTGAGGGTTGAGAGGACAGAGGACTCGTTGTTGCTGAAATAGTGCTTCGTAGTCGCGGTTAGGCCATTCCCAATCTTGTTTTTTTTTTAGATAGCCTGGGTATATCGTAAATATACGACTTTGGGCAGATGTGTTAAATGTATATTTAACAAATATTGGTGCGTGGTCCAATAGTCCCCGTGGAAAATGTGTCATATCTACGAATCTTCCTATATTGTCCAATGATGTCAGTATATAGTCTATCCTGGAGAGACTATTATGTGCCCCTGAGTGATATGTACATTGTCGTGTTTTTGGGGATTATGAATGTGAGATGTCGACTAGGCCTATTGTTTCGAGGAAGTCTGCTAGCGGAGAATGTGTTCGGTGTTGTTCTTGTTGTGGTGTTCTGTCTAGCGCAGTGGTCCCCAAACTTTTTTAGGCGGGGGCCACATCAACTTTTCTTTCTGTGATGAAGGGCCGGGGTCAGTCTTATAGCAGGAAATGATATGGGACAAAAAGTGACAACCAATTTCATTGTGGAGATTACAATGACATTTTTTGCAGCGATTTTATTTTTAAAACACTATCTCACAATACTACATTTATTGCAGTATAATCCTTCTGTGTTTGGTACTTTTCTCTTGTAACACACTGACCATTTGCTACCTCTTGTTCACTTTCGATACTTGCACAAATGCCACCACTGCCCAAGTAACGTTTGTTCTTGTGTCCTCCATTTATTGCAGTATTATAACTCTACTTGTACTTTGTACCCAGCATTCTGTTTCCTCAATTCAAGTATGTGATTAAATCCTGTGACTCAGATCGCGACCACCCATAGCTGCTTCAAGGTCTGCATATTGTCATTGGGAAAGTCTAATATACCTTCTCGTTCTCACCTGTGTGAAAGGCCCCTCGCTGATGTGAAATATCTCGGACCCTAAACCGGAGGAACCGACACGCTTTCTGCACTGTTTGAGCTCTTCTATGCACTTGAAGGCCAGAGAACTCTGCACGTCAGAATCGAGGCGCACTGAGAGAGCTGGTTGCAGCCTCACAGTAACAGAATAGCGTGGCACATTTCAAGTCCAGATTGAGGTGCATTTGGGCGCACTAATACTTGGATCGGCAATCTCTGATCCACCATAGCAGGGGAGCGGAGAAGTTTACAATTGTGGTGAGCTGGCAAAGAGCGCTGGGCACGGGATAACAGCGCTAGAATAGGAAAGAGCGCTGGGCACTGGATCACAGCGCTAGGACAGCAAGGAGTGCTTGGCACAGGATCACAGCGCTAGAATAGCAAGGAGTACTGGGCACAGGTTCAGTTCACAGCTCTTCAAAAGAAAGAGGTAATGGGCACAGGATCATTGCGCTAGCAGCAAGGGGTGCTGGGGCTGCACTAACAGAGCTCTATTCAACATCGCTGTAGTAAACATTGGGGTTCTGTGAGTCAGGGTACAGGTTTGGCACATTCACCACAAGGAGTTTCGAAGGTTAACACCAGGTGCTCTAGCCGAGCTGGGTCAGTTTCACAGGAGATGTTGCATGTAAGGTCGAGGTTAGGCACAGGGAGATGAAGTGATTTGCCCAGAATCACAGGATGGTGAGCGTCGGTGCCGAGACTCGAACCTGGTTCCCCTGAAGTCGAACGCCCTAGCATTCAGGCCACAGTGGGTTTGCGATGCTCTCAATCCAGATTTAATACTAAACTAAATGATGTCGGTCTGAGGTGTAGTGGGGTGCATGGAGGTAAGGGGTAAGGCCTCAGTATTCAAAATTGTCATAACAACCCCCCCCACAACTGTAAAGCAGTTACTGATGCCGGTAAGGCTTGAGGTGCACTTGCTAAGCCGGGCCTGGGACCCTAGTTTTAGAAGAGGGGTGTGTGAATGCTGCAGGTCAGGATTGAGGTTCACCGGGAGAGCCGTGTGCCAAGAAAGCATTTTCAGGAAGGATACCCCTAACGGTCTGCTTTGTACTACACCGTTTGAGAAACACACGCAGACAACAATACAATTTAAGAAGGCTCTGAAAACGATGTACCCCTCTCGCTGGCTACAACCCTGAAATATACCAGAAAATGTATACTTGCAAGGCGGACCTTAGACAGGGCAGACTACAATTTGATTCTAAAAAGGCAGCCAGGCAGCCCGCTCTCATGAGAAACACCTGATCCTACCATGCCTGGCAACAGACTCACTTGCAGAGCCTAACACTAGTAAGGGGGTGAAGACACTAATTTAAAACAAAAGATTACTAAGTGAAGACACTTACAAATCGATGCAAGAGAGTTTGGCCATGATCGATGCAATGAGGAGATCGATGCTCTTAAGCTGCGCTTCGACTACGCTTAAGGAAAAGCTGGAAGGACATAATGAATGGCTATCGGCAACTGAGTACCAGATTCCCGACACCCAAGACACTTTACAATACATTTTAGGCCGGGCAAAGATCTTGAAAACCCGGCCTATGCAGATTAGCAACACCATTATATCACATTAAACTTCCGATCAGAAAATGGCGTCTTCCCCATGTAGGTAGGTAATGGGTAAAGGCCGCGCTACATAAAAAAAAGGAACATCAATTAAACAAGTCTCCACCATGGGCCCCCACCCCCCCAGCTAATCACACCTCTGCTCCGGGTAAACTGGGGTAACACTCACCGGCTCACAAGGCCCACAAGGCTCCCGCGCCGCCGGTCTCCGCGGTCTCCGCGCCTGTCCCCGACACCGGACTCTTCGCGCGCACCCTCCCCCACGCACAGATACGTGTGACGTAAGATGCGCGCGTACGCCAGTCAATTGCAGGCATCTGCGCTTTCGATCTGCGCATGTGTCCTGATGCAAAATCATTTCTAGAGCGTAGGAATACAATTATTACATGAATAACCCTGTGAATCTGGACGCACCTGGAGGGCCGCTTGATTTCATTAGGCGGGCCGGATTTGGCCCGCGGGCCGTAGTTTGGGGACCCCTGGCTCTAGCGCGTCATTGAGGGTTGCGTTAAAGTCTCCCCCCAGGCTGAGTTCTCCTTCTGGAACTCGGAGTAGGAATGTCCTAAGTGCCGGGAATGCTAACGAGTGAAGTGCTGGGGGTATATACACGGTCACAATGTTTTATTTATTTATTTATTTATTTATTTTTTAACCTTTATTAGTAATACAAGCATTTACAAGTATGGGCCTACATCCATCCCGGCCGGCCGCTAAACAAAGCAAGAGTACAGAAAGCAGTAAGAAAATTTGTAGCAGTTAGAATCCGGCGTCATAAGAATACCAGGACAGATCTTATAATCAGGTGTACAAACTTGAATCAGGATTTGAGAGGTTCATTTTCAAATAAGGAACTAAAAAAGGGGTGTCGTACAGTCTTACACAGTCCTACAATACTGCATGCGAATCAGGATATCTACAAACAGTACAGATATGAAGGAATATCGGGGGCAAGGTACACAAGGCAGGAGAAATGCAGGCACAACCCCGGCGCGTAGGGTCAATGGTTAGAGCGGCAGACCCTGATGCAGAGGTCTAGCCTGGGACTAGGGTTCAATTCCCTGCCTCGGCGGGTCTTGGGCTCAAAAAATCCACGGACCTGATAATTCTCGCCTCGGTGCCTATTCCAATCATGGAGTCCCACTCTGCAACTCTGGGCAATAGCTTGCTTAATCTCCACAACGGCCCCAGCAGCGCTTGGATGCCTGGCTTCACCTTGGTGGTGCCCAGGAGTGGACGCCTCACAGGGAAAGCCAGGATGGGTTCCACAGCGGTATTCGTACAAGCGCCTTGAGACCCTTGCAGGTGAGTAGTGCGCTATACAAGTATCAATTTTTTTTACAATTTACAAATTTTATAAACCCCACCCCTCAAAACTAAACATATTGCAGAGACCATGAACGACGACGACACTAAAAAGAGAAGAAAGACTAAAGGGCCATAGAAACAAATACCAAACGAACGCCCACCCCCCAACCCCCCACCCTGCACACCCGCAGAAGACCATGGCCTACCCCCCCAGCAGCGTGCCTGTCGCCCTAATAGAGACCCGAAATATAGAAAGAGAGAGAAAAGAGAAAAAAGATAAGCAGAGGAGGGCCCTCGGTCTTGCCGCCCGACCCCGCCCTTCACCCCTACACCCAGGAAAATCCCAGAAACTAAGTAGTACAGTAATGAAGAACATCAAGTCCCGGTCACAACAGCACTAAAATCCCGGTCAAACATACCCACTGCACCGTCTGTCAACAATAAAACCAATAGATTGTGGACCACATCATCCTTGACCCTGTCTGGCAATGGTACCGCCAGAAGTCCACTCGTCAATCGGTTTACAGAACAGCCCGGAAGGTCCAAACGATCTAACCAGGTCAGGTCGGAGCGTAGCCATAAGAAAGTACAACAGTCCAAACCCATCCAAGTATCGACAGCGGAGATCCGGTAATATCGACATTGACCCCGGGAACTTCCCAGAGTTCACACACAGTAGTACCATCCAGGAAAGAAGAGTCACACAGTCCGGCAAGCGCCACGACATAGCTGGGACAGTCCAATAAGGAAAATAGCGTTTTATCCCCAGCTGCCAGTTGAACATGTGTCCCAAAGAGACACCCACATGTAGAAACATGTCGGCCCGAGCGGTAACGGGAACCGGGTCCGTCAGCGGCTCCCGGTACCTAGGAGGAGCTGGGACTCCCTCCGTGGACATAGCTGCAGGTTCGTCGGCAGTCCCTTGGGATCGGACCGTGGCCGCTAGAGACGGCGAGACAGCAATGGCGGCCATTCTTCTACCCAGGTCCTGTGTATGACAAATCAGGGTCTCGTGCAAAACCGTTAGGGCAGCCAATACGTCCTTGGATGTGGGCTCCTGCATACGTTGCAAGCATCCCGGCCCCATCCGTGTGACAGCCGTCCGACATGGACATGGACCATAGAGGAGGGCACCAGCCGCCATCTTAGTCAATTTGGCCACGTCCCCCTTTACCTCACTCTGGGACCAGGCACCGGTGCGGGACGCCACGGGATGCACCACCGGAGTTCAAAACTGTGAGGCGGGCTCCTCGGAGGAGAGTCACCAAAAGGCTAAAATCCCTGCCGCACCCCGGGAGTCGCCCGCCTATATCGGAGGCAATCCTTGATTATGCCCGGGCAAGGAGTTTGGGGAGGGGGCAGGAGTCATGCGCCCCCTCTGATCCTGTTTCGCCACACTGCCCCTCAAGGGTCACCGCCAAGTGGACCGGGCCTTCACCGCTATCAGCGGCCCTTAAAGTCAACGGCACCCTCCGGCCGGCTCCTCACCGCCACCAACGGCCGCTGTTGTTGCAGTCGCGGCCGGATGCACGTCCAGGTCAACGCCCCGGTCTCATCACCACGTGGGCCGTCAACAAAAGAATCACCTTCCGCCTCCTCACCCACGCACACAAAGCCCTACACGACCAAGGCCCGAGCTACCTCAACAGCCGGATCAACTTCTACGCTCCCAAACGCCACCTCCGATCAGCCAACCACGCCCTCGCCCGCATCCGAAGAGCGACTACAGGAGGAAGGTCCTTCTCCTACCTGGCCGCCAAGACCTGGAACTCCCTCCCGACCGACCTGCGCCTGACCCAAGACCACCTCTCCTTCAGGAAGAAGCTGAAGACCTGGCTGTTCGAGCAGTAGCGGCACCCCCACCCCCCAGCGCCTTGAGACCCTACGGGTATGTAGCGCGCTATATAAGTGTCACTGATTGATTGATTGATTGGGCCGCAGAGCAGTCGGGGATAGTTCTCAGGGCCTGCTGCACGCAGGAGCTTCAGGAGCAGACGGTAAGTGCTCGTTCTCCTTCTCCTACTAAAGTACGCCTCCGTAGCTCAGGATAAACGCCAGGATATACGTGTGGGGCGAAAGGGCTCACGGAGCCGAGCGACTATGCGGCCATTTCGAATGCCTGCTTGGCTCCTCCCCTCCCCTCCACGGTCACAATGTTGATAGATCGTCCCTCCCATGGCAGGATATGGCCACAAAACAGCCTTGCTCATCTGTGTACGTGTGTTTGATGATGAGTGGGCATTGTTTCTTAATCAGGATCCCAACCCCACAGGAACCGGATGTGAATTCAGAATGAACTATCAGTTTGAAGCCCCATCTGTCTAGAGCCTTACAGGTTGTTCCTACTAAGTGGGTCTCCTGCAGGAGTATTGCCGCTGGCGCTTTACGTTTAAGATATTGTAATATCAGTCCTCTCTTTACTTTATCTCTGAGGCCATTTACATTCCAAGAAATTAGTGTCGGGTGTAGAATATGCGCAGGCGCGAAAGCCTGGGGCTAGGGTGGGTGGATGTACTCGTCACTGGAGTCAGTAGTGGAGGAATAGAAATTCTGGTCTCCGAGTATCTGTCTCTTGAGAGTGTAATGAAGGTGCACTGTGAACCATAACCGAAAACACAAAGAAAATAAACTAAAATAAATACAGATAAACATTCATCCCTCCCCTTTCCCTGCCTCCCTGCATGACGGTTACAAACTATCTGACGCCACAACATTGCAGAGTGCCTAATACCCACCTCCCAGTACCTCTGTAGGGGGTAAGACCACCCTGGTACCCTCCCTGGAGTATCCCCTTTTATGTTATACATTATCTGTTCAGTTGTTCACGAATCCTCAGTGATAAGTACGATCATTATGGCTTCTTCCTGGTCACAGCCAAGGGCCCGTCTGAAAGTGCCACCAGGCGGTGCTGAGATGGCTATGAATATCTGTGAGTATTTGGTCGGTAGTCTTATCCTTTCTAGGCCTACTGTCAATGATCTTTTCGTTCCATCATTATTGTTCATGGACACTTGACTCTTTGACAGGTTGTATCTGACACTGCTGTCCTCTAGTGGGAGGTGTCCCTCCAGCCGGTCATTCTTCCCAATCGGGTCTCTCGCTTGCAGATGCTGTGTCTCGTCGTTCCAACTGTGGTGCTCCTGTTGCTTGTCGCCCATGTTTCTTCCTGGCTCTACCAGGATGACTGACCTGGTTCCACCCCTCAAGCCAGCCTTGCGCCTCCTCCGGTGTTGTGAAGAACTATACTTTCCCGTTGGCTACCACTCTTAAATTTATGGGGAACATCCTGGAGTATTTGAGCTTGCGAACCTGCAGTTCTTTCTTCACTTCGGGAAAAGTGCGTTGTTGCTTTTCAACTGTGACCGTATAGTCAGGAAAGAAGGAGATCGTACTCTGTTCGTATCTGACCGGTTGGGTCACTCTGGCAGTCTGCAAATTTTTGATCTCAAAAGTAAAATATTCGGGCTAGCATAGGCCTAGGGGGTGCACCTGGTTTAGAAATACCTTCTGGGATGCAATGGGCTCCCTCGACTGAGAAGTAGTTGGAGAGACCTCTGGGTTGCAGATGGTTCTTGATTAGGTCTTCCACAAATAGGTCGATGGCTGGCCCTCCTGTTCCTTCTGGCACACCTATGATACAAACGTTATTGAGCCGGGAATGGCCTTCCTAATCATCCAGTTTTGCCGCCATGGCTTTGTGTTCGGTTTCCAGGTGTGACATTTGTCATTTGAGGTCAGCAGTATCTTCGCAAAGATTAGTTGTCGTTGTTTCCACGTCATTCACTCTTTTACTCAGTCTGCGGAAATCAGCACGTCTTAGCGTAAGTTCAGTGGCGACAGTGTCTATTTTAGACTCTAAGGAGATGTGCACCTTGTTTAGCGTGAACAGTGTATCTTGGAGCGTGACTTCTTTGTCTTCTGTTGCAATGCGTTCTTCTACGGACGTTGCCGCGTGGTCCAGTAGTTCCTGTTTTGGCTTATTGCAGTCGTATTTGTATAGCTTGGTTTGATGTGTGATGCGCTACCCCCGTATTCCCATTGTGCCAGGTACACGTAGAATTTATCTGTCTGCGTCAATGTAGGTGATGGTACTCACTACTGCCTGCCTGTGCGAGAAGCAGTCGCACATAGCCTTTCAGGTTTCTGACCTCTAGGGTTGTGCACTGTTCTTTGGAGCATCAATGGATAGTGCTTAGGAACTGCTTCACTAGGTCTCATTATCACCCTTAGCCTTTGGGGCAGGCGAGCGTGTGCCTTTTCTTTGTTGTTCAGTGTGTACACAATTATCTGGGATGTGCACTAGTAGTTGTTATGTTATGTTATATATGATTTGTAACACGCGCAACTACTCAGGTGTATCCTGGCGCAAATGGACATAGGCAGAAAGGGCACCAATGAAATTAACTGAGAGGGTTGAAAAGATGAGTTTTGAGGAGTTTCGTGAAGATACGGAGGTCCTGCGTATGTCGCAACAGGCCCGGAAGCTTGTTCCATAGAATGGCCACTTTTACTGACCACGATTGGCCGCCCATCCTGGAGCGGCAAAATCGAGGAATGGCCAGTAGGCGACGAGAGGAGGAGCGGAGCGAGCGGCCCGGCTTGTAAAAGGCCACGCGCTTACTAATGTACAAAGGTCCAGAGTCATGCAAGGCTTTGTGAGCCATGGTCAAGATCTTAAATTGGCGCCGCTGGGCCACAGGTAACCAATGAAGGTCACGTAGCAGTAGCCTCGCACTGGATCGTTTGGCGATGTTGAATAGGAGTCTGGCCACCACATTTTAAATCAGTTGGAGTTTATTCATGAGGTAGCCAGGGATGCCAATAAATAGGGCATTGGCGTAGTCAAGCCTGGAGAGGATAAGTGCCCGAGCCACCATTTCCTTTGCCTGCTGTGGTAGCAGAGGGAAGAACTTCCTAAAGCTCTTAATAGTGCCGAAGCAGATACCAGTCAGTTTTTTAATATGCTCGGCGAACCGGAGATCTTCCCCAAACCATATCCCCAAGTTCTTGGCCGGGCTGCCCACCAAATGTGGGCATGGGAAGTCTGGAGGCCACAAGGCCTCTCTAAACTGCGGGGGAAAGTTGCCGTACAGCAGTATCTCAGATTTTTCTTCATTACACTTAAGATGCGCCTTGGCCAGCCAGGTAAACACAGCAGACAAGCACCTCTGCGCATCCCCGGTGCCCAATTCAGAACCTTTCCATGTGAATAAAAGCTGTGTATCATCGGCATATGCCATGATTTTGGCACCCAGCCCCTCAGCCAGGGCAATCAAAGGGGTCATATAGATATTGAAAAGTAGCGGGCTCAAAGTTGTGCAGTTGGTGCTTACTTGTTCTTTGGGCCCAGGTTCACGGTAGCTTAATGGGTAAAGAGGGGAAATCGCTGTTTCCTGGTGTCGAGGCAGTGTGGTTTTGTTCTCTTTTAGTTTAACTGGATGTTCAGCTGGGGCCGTCCCCGGTTAGGAGCAGGCTGCAGCCACTGTTCCCTCCAAGCTGCGCGGATGCGCGGGCGCGCACATCTATCGCCTGGAGCGCGCATTGTAAATTACAAAGCGCGCACTGGCAACTGAGGACATTCGCGCCGTCGCTTTTAAAATGCGTGCGGCGCGAAAACTGTAAGATTGTGTCCCTTTTCTGTAAGTAATCATGTTAATCGCGGCGCCCTTCAAGCACTGCGATTAACATGATTAGTTTAACAAAGGCACGCAATCTGCCCTGCTGTTCAGTGTTGTGGCCTATTGACAAATGAAAGGCAGCATGTCTACACGCTTACTGTTTAAGGTCCTCCAGACTAAAGTCACTGTGAGTATTTCATCAAAATGAGGGAAGAGGAATGGGTGTCCTATCTGTTCCCCATAGCTAGCTAGGTTTTATCAAAAAGGAATAAAATACAGCATCGCCTGGAAACTATTTTACTCACTTTTTCAGCTTCAGTGGGGTCACTCAAACTTTCTCTGGACACTGCCACGATAAAACCAGAGATTGCCTCGGGTGAGGCTGGCAAGATACTGAATGTAAAAACCCAATGACTGTTGCCATAACGTTTGTGTGGGGCGGAGAATAAGATATACCGTGAAATACAACGTTTATGAGGGTTTTTCAATATATTTCAATATATCTCTTGGAGTAAGTGGTTACAAGTGTCCTATCCTTTTTGATAAAGTCACTGTGATGCAGTGTACATGTGGTTGACCTATCACATACCGTTCATGCGACCAAATGCCGCTGTAAAAGATGCCTAATACAACTGTGACTCTGCTCCCAGTGTTACTGTTTAATGCTGTGCTGTCTGGCCTACCTCTGAATCACTGTACTTGTGTCTAACCTGTCACACACTGTATGTTGTAGTTGGGGGGCAGGGTCTGCTACCTGACTTAACTGTGAAGGTCATCCCTGTTATGCACTGTAATTTCTACCTACTGCTTGGCATAACTGAAATACATTGTGCTAGTTTTTTTGCATCTTATCAGCGATGCCTGCTTTTTCCTTGATGGCTCACTCGAACTGTGCTTTATTTGCGGTGCAGGAGTCTTGCTCCAGCAAGTACACGGTACATGTGTTCGTGAGGACCAGGGCTATGACAGTGTTGCCTTCTCTGCCTGACACAAGAAATACATGAGCTCCGAGGTCTTGTGGTGTTGCATTTTTTCAACCCATTGATTGTGCGATAGTGCTTTTCATCAGAGATGTGTGAATATCTCGTTCCTCTTTCGGTTGAGGATGGGGATTTTGATGGTCCCTTACTCACTTTGCCACTGGATTCAAGATAGCCTGGCTGATGGGGGTTATGAACCCGAAACCGGTCCCAGGATGCTTGTTTCTGGTCCAGGGAAGACATGGCTTGGCAGTTCGGGCTGGACTGTTCCCATGAGGCACAGGGTCAGACTGATTTGCATATGGCCATGTCTGAACTGGGGTAGCGGAGGGAGCTAAAGAGTGGTGATGGATTAAACCCAGATCAGTTGACTGGGAGTCATGTTTGATTTGCTCAAATACTCCGTCCATCATCCCCTTTTGTATCGCTTTCATTTGTGAAAGGCAGACCAAGCAAGCAGGGGACAGAGAACCGGAATGGGTGTCTGGAATTCGAGGGTTGTTAGGGTGAAAGCGTGGTTGCGGGGCCATAGGAGGTCTGCAGGTGGTGGCCTCAGTAAAGATGGTTCTTGTAGCTGCAAAGACTCAAGTGGCTGGGTTTAGAAGACGCTGGAGGGCCCTGTAGAATGACAAGACCTGAGGAGATGACTAGACTGCATACATAAACCTAAAGAAGATTTTAACTGCTGTAAAGCACCAGTAATGGAACGGCACAAACACACACTTGTGTGTCAAGTTCAGGAGGTCGAAGACAGGCATCGGTGTTCCTGTAATTTAACTCAACAAGCGCTGAGCTGCAGCGGCAATTACTGGGGGCCTGGTTTGTCCAGAGAAGCATTGTTGCAGCAATGTGATGTAACACTAAAATCTCAAGCTGCCCAGTGAGGATTTACATTGGCATTGCCACGGTGTCCGCTGTAAGCAGATGTCTGGGCTGTATTCCTTTCTGACATTTGACTTCTATTGGGTGGGTGGGGGTGCAAATGACAGCTTTCTGAACTCTGCCTGTATGTGACAGTCACTTCGTTTTTCTCTCCCCCCTTTTGTGTTGCGTACAGCTGGACATGGCCCTGCAGCCTGCTCTTTATCAAGTGATTGACAGGTGCATATGGATATACACTGGGTTAGGGGCAACTAAGGCAGCTGGAGTGAAGCAAAGTGGCGTTACTTATCCACACCCTGTGGGTAAACGTCCTTATTAACTAAAAAACTTCCAACTGAATACATTTTACCTCAAGTGAGGTCCCAATCATTGTATACTCTCATGCACACTGGCAATATCATCTTGCTTGATTTAATCCCATTGGGTATCAAAGGAAACCTGCGAAGATTAGGTAATTATGGTACAGGTATGTTTTTGTATTGCAAAACCAATGGTTCAAAGAGGTTTATCATATAATTTGCAAGTGGGACATGAAAAACTAGAGGATGTAGATAACTGTGTCTATTTAAGCAGAAGCTTTTCTAGCACCATGTTCCATGAGGTGCACTTTACAAATCTAAGGAATAAAGCCTTAGCCCACGCAGGTGCTCTTCAAAATGTATATAAATCAGTGTAAAGAAACATTTTAACCATTTATTATATGTTTATAAAAAGAAAGATACCACATACTCTTATAGATACTCTGGAATATACTCCTATTTCTAACTGGTATTTTTTAAATCTATCTGACGGGACGATCTTACGAAAATGTTGTAGCTTTAGCTCTGCTATATGGTTACAAATTCTTAGCCTTGAACGTGGGTTCTCTGGCTTCTTCGTGCAAGCACTCACAAGTATAATCCACTGGGCATACAAACGTCTCCACGCACCAGCTTCGCCTTTAAGGCCACTTCTTAATGTGAACCTCGTTATTGGACCTGCTGATAAAATTATTCTTTTTAGAAATTTGGAGAAGTGTGGCTCAGGGGTTAGAGGCGGCAGACCCGGAACCTGAGATCGGCCCTGGACCAGGGTTCAATTCCCCGCCTCGGCGGGTCTTGGGCTAAAAAAATTCCACGGACTCGATAATTCTCGCTCCAGTGCCTTCTCAACTCACGGGTTCACACTCTGCGACTCTGGGCAATAGCTTGCTTAATCTCCACAATGGCCCCTCGCGGCGGGATGCCTGGATTTCACCTTGTGGATACCCTGCCGGGGTTATCTCACAGGGGAATACCAGGACGGGTTCCCTAAGCAAGCGCTTAGATATCGACCTCGGTCAGTGATTTGTGCTATATAAATACATGTACATTTACATTTACATTTACAAATTTCAAATTTACACTTGAGAGTTTGGGCTGCAATATGGGTCTTCTTAGGTTGGAGACTCCAGGGCTGCTGCCTCATTATCTTGAAGCCCGATTTGTTAGGTTACACTTCTCTTGAGACATAGAAAACTGTGGCAACCTGAAAATATAAAAAATGTTTACCCCTAATATTCCATTTGGTCAAATCCAACCATACCTCTCCCATTATGATTTTTTTTAATTTATTTTCTGGATGCTACAAATATTTCTATTCTGTCATGTTTCTTAATCTCCGAGGTACAATCATCCAAGATCATCTATGCACTAAACAGTGCAATGCAGGCTGATTTCGTTGCCTATTTTTGATCCTGAGCTTTGGCATTGTCAGGCCTTACACTTGCTCATTCCACATTCTTCAACTAGCATCTGCCCTGTGGCTGATTTATCACTTTGGCATTTGTATCTGCCATCTTTCAGACATGGGAACATCTGTTGCCTTTGTGAAAGGACTATGTTATACAAGTGTGCCATGATGAGGGTAGATCCATCCTCGGGGCATAAAACTACAATTTCCAGGGAGGAAGTATAGCCAGGCTAATATTGGCATATTCAAACCCCACATATTGTCCCAGTGGAAGAGAAACCATGGACAGGAACAGAGAGAGGGATCAGATTCCCAGAGAGCTCTTCACTTTACGTTATGACAGTTGTTTCCTAGTCGTCTCGCAGTTCACAGGCAGTTCTCCTCAGGAGTTTCTCACTCTGGTTCCCAGCAGTTTTTGCTTCTTACAGGGCCCCTTGCATAAGTGTAGCTCAGTTACTTACTTACTTACTTACTTACAGTTCCTACTGTGGATTGCGTTATTCAGTAATTCTGTCAAAGGCGGATGTATTCGGCGAAACGTTAACATTTGGTGCTAGAATACACACCAGGTAATTCACCAACTCGTGTTCCAAAGTTTACATCGCCGATGAGAAGTCGGGCGTGCTACCATACCCTGTGTATGGCTTACGGCTTTGCTTAAGATGTTCCTCAATAGGTGGTCGGGAACTTCCCAAGAAAGAATATCACGCTCTTTCCAAAAATTAACTCAATTTGATTGTGACTGTTAATACAGTGACTGACAGTGGCTGGTGGTTATACTTACTGTGTTCGTTCTGTAGTTCTTTTTTTTTTCCTCGGCACCTTGACTCGCTACTGATAACGACCGGCCCTCTCACTGCTGTCTCCTGACTGCATGATGCAGCAGTGCACTCTCCTATGCCCAGTGGACTGGAGTCGGCCGCCCTGGGCTGCTTGGAAATAATTCTTCAGCATGGCCAATAATTTAGCTCTTGTGCCCCCTGAACAGAGGCGGCTGCCTGTACAGGTCTGCGCACCATCATGCTTTACAGGTCGTGCTTTTGGACTTGCTGGCTTTAATTTTAGGTAACACATAAGTTTGAAATCTTTGCTTAGCTTGTGTGCCGCCCGGCTGGTGTTTTGCTGCTTCTTTCTGTCTCTGCATTCAGATATATAATACAAGTAACATTATACCTACAGCAGTAAAATCTTATGATGGTACCACTGTTGGAGTCTTGTGCTTTTCTAAACCCGAAGTGTACTTGCCTGTGTAACCAATTCATGTCATGGTGTGTGTATCCAACTTGGAAACCTGCTTTAAGACCCTGAACGTGGCGCTGTATGTGTGGAAAGCAGTTTTTTCCCTTTTTTAAGCAAAGGTTTAGAGTGATATTTGGCGCTGCTCCCCCACGCGCGGTCTGGTTCCTGGTGCACATAGTCTTCCTTGCAGCGCACATAGACCCTACACTGCCGCCCACAGAGGGAAAAAATTAGAGGGAACATTGGCTGCAGCACGTCCGGCAATAGGCCTCTTTAATGCACCAAGTGATTTGTTGATTTAAAACTGTCTCTGGTAGGGGATGCAGGGCCTCGCTGTAGATCAGGGATTGCCGCCGGCGCACTATTTGCCTGCGTGGTCACGTACCATCTCACGGCCTAGTGCAGTCGGGCCATGAAAGGTCTCAACGTCCGCTGTGGGGCGCCGGTGTGCGGTGTCTCGGAGCACGCCTTTTGGAGGTCCTACAGGTCAGAATGTGGCTTTGCTGGTCAGGTACATCACCGCTTGGCACTGCGGCAAGCTCTCATGGCCTGGTGCAGTTGGGCCGTGTTGGGCCGTGTCAGGTCTCAACGTCCGCTGTGGGGGGCTGATGTGTGGTGTCTCGAGCACACCTTCTGGAGGTCCCACAGGTCAGAATGGGGCTTTGCTGGTCAGGGACATCACTGCTTGGCATTGCGGCAAGCTGCACTTCGTATGTGGGTCCTTAGTGGGAGGAAAGACGTGCTTCCGGTTTCCAGGGCTGAGGGATCACTGGAGGCCCCGGTCTCGACGTGGCATGTAGGTCGCAGTCACTCTCCACTGCAGTTCTCGGTGGATTTTTGGCTGCCGCGGGCAGGTCAATCGGTGCCCGCCTCCTTCCGACGGCGTCACACATGAGTGCAGTCGGATTCAGGTCCAGATCAGTGAACAGATGCTTGGGGAATCCCGTGGAGGTCCAGAGCTTCTTTAAGCAGCGACCATTTTCATCGGCTGCACGTCATGCCCCCTCCCCCTTTTGTGTTGTAGACCTTACTTCGAACTAGCCAATCTTGCACGACTAACATATCAATGGTCATCTGGTAAACTTAGTGCCTATTAACGGATCTTTTTGCACAAAATGCCAGTGGCAGTTTAGGGCAACTCTAACCTCTGGGTGCTGCTGATTGTAAGTCGTGATAAATCTGTGCTCAGTGACACCTTGCTTCCCTTCCACATTAGTTTTTTCTTCTTCTGGAAAAGTGCTTCTTCACGTCTACAGTTCTGCACCCTCCCTGCGCCAGCCTTCAATATGGCTCTGGTTTACCCCATTGCCTAAAGTGTGACACCATCTCCGCTTTTGTCTTAGTGTATTCAGTTTCTTTGCTCTATATAGCTCACAAAAGGTATATTTCTTATCAAGGAACTCGGAGGGAAACTTTAGGAATGTGGTATACTGTTACCCGCAGTGTGTTTGACTAAATAATGTGGTGGTAACTTTCTGATATCATATTTTATACACACGTCCAAAAACTCCAATTCACTCATTGATTTTGTGAGTGAAGCTCAGGTCATTGTCGTTTGTAGCTGTGTTAAATCCTCTGCAGAGTTTCCATTCCCGTTTCACATCAATAAAATGGTTGGCTTTCGACGGTCCAGACGTGTTGGAACAGGTATCTGAGGAGGGGACGTATTGCGGTTCCATACGCACCTGAGATCCCGCTCAAGCTGTGCAGAGCGCTCCCGCACGGGGGCACGTGGCACCGTTTGGAAGACTGGGAGCGTCAGGGTCTAGCGACCGTTGGAGATCTGTTTGAGGACAGTGTGCTGATGCCTTTCGATCTCTTGAGAGATCGCTTTGCGCTTCCGGGGGGAGACTTCCTCCTTCATTCGGCGCTGTCAGCGGCGATCCGTAAGCATTGGAGGTCAGGTATGACGGAGCCGCCACTGTCCAAGGGCTGTCAGTACGTGGTAATGGCTGCGGAGACGGTTAAGGCCATTACGTGCCTCTATAAACGCATGACTATGGAAGCTTTAACCCCGCTAATAGTTCTGAAGGCGAAATGGGAGGCAGATTTAATGACGGAGATCCCTGAGACGGCGTAGTCTGGTATAGTGGAACGGGCCTGGAAGGGGACGTGCAACGCGAGGTTTCAGCTGGTACATTTTTACATCCTGCATAGAGCATACCTTACCCCTGACAAATGACATAGGTACTTCCCGTCACACTCGGCGGCCTGCCCACGCTGCCCGGCAGCGGTGGCCGATTTCGACACATGTTCTGGTCCTGCCCGGCACTGGGCTCCTTCTGGCGGGGGGTAGTGGAGAGCTTGCGGGAGGTCACTGAGAGGGATGTACAACCCACAATGGCGCACTGCGTCCTACACTGGTTCCCACATACATCAAAGAGCAAAATCACTAGTAAGTTCCTAGACCTGGGTCTGCTTTTAGCGAAACGAGCCATAACATCCCAATGGAAGGCGAGTAGGGGTCCCACGGTAGAGAGATGGCGAACGGAGCTCAGTAATGGGCCCGCTGTGAGGGGGAGGTTCGTCTACAGATGGCACTTAGGGCAGGTACTGATACTGCTCTGGAGCGGGCCCGGGCCTGGGAGCGGTTAGTTCTGGAAATTACGATCTCAGACTCTGACAGCGAGGGCTCCCCCGCGCATAGCCCTGCACCTTAGTTGCCTTAGCCTGGGTTTAGGATCGGCCGGGTCCTTTCCCTTGGATTGCCCCACATGATGACTGCAATTCCCTGTTGATCACTCCTGATAGTCGGTCTCGGACCTGCACCACTCGTGCGGGATTCTGGCTTCCTCCTGTGGAACTCTGACACGCCTGGGGGGGCAGGGTTAGGGGGAAGAATAAGGGGGGGGGGGGGGTAGGAGGTATGAGGGTTGGGGATGGGATGTTTTGGGGGGGGGGAATGTGTATATAGCATTGTTAGAGGCTCACCAGACCAGGAGCAAGAGAACCGAGAGGAAAAAAAGGCAGCCTTGAGTACCGGCTGCGGAACAGTTATATCGGAACCTTACTGCACCTTTCGGATATTAGCGCTCTGTTGTCTGATGTCGCTCGTCCTCCGGGGTGTGAGCTGAATGGCCGTGTAAAACTTTATTTTGGAGCCTGCGTTATAAGGTGATGAGTAACTGAACTGATTGACGAATTGGTTGTACAAATTTTGATGCTGCAATAAAAATATATTTACAAAAAAAAAAAATCAATAAAATGGTTGGCGGGGGGAGGAGCCAAGCTCGACATCGTGATGGCCGCACGGTAGCTCGGCTCCGCCGGCCTCCCTGCCCAAACTCATCTATCCTGCCGCCCATCCTGCCCAAAAACTATAACATTTGATAGATGAAGGTCTGCTGATACTTACCACCCATCCTGGTGGCTCCGGCGTTCAGTGGGTCCGCAGCGGCGTCCTCCCAGAAAGTGCAGCCTCCGTGGTGTGGAGACCGGGGCCTTGCCTTCAGCGAGTAGCCGGCGAGACGGTGTCGGTGGCGGCCTGGGGTGGTGGATGGAGTCCGGCCGGAGGAGGCCGTTGTGCGAAAAAGCCGGAGGCAACTGAACGCGCCTGGGACAACCGTCCGGTGGTCCAGAGGTGAGGTGCGGCAAGTTGTGTGTGGGGGACGCCGTGTTGGTGGCTCCCCCCCCCTTGTTGCCCACGCCGGCCATTCCGAATTTCATCGCTCGGTGGTGGAGAGTGGCTCCGGCGTAGCGGTGGTGCCGGCGGGTCCCCCTCTTTTGTGGCCCTCATTTTTGCATCGAGGCCGCTGTTTGGATGCTTGAGGGGGATCCCGTTGGAGCCCTGCTTGTGAGCCCGCCCCGGGAGCTGGTTCCAAAAAGACGGCGCGGTAATCGTAAAATGGCGACTGATGCCGTGTGCTGTGGAACGCCCCGGGATGTCGATGCTGCACCTTTGTACGGTGATGGGGCCTGCACTGGGGAGCGTGAACCCACGATTGGCGACGTCCTACGAGCGCTGAAGATTTGGCAAGTGACCCTGGCCCGGGATTCTTGTGTGCAAGACAATGTGGTGACCGCCATTGCTCCCGGGCCGTCCCTCCGAGATGCTGATGGGCCCGAGGTGGTGGCTGTTTGTTTCCCGCTTTTTAGTGGGGGTAGCGATGTCTTGGTTTGCCTGCGGGAAGATTCGCTGGGGATCATTGACACTGATGTACATGACTGCCGTCCACAGCTTTTGCATTATCGTCGGCGGATGAGATTTTATGTTTTGCTTCCATTGGCCGTTCAGCGGCAGCTCCACGGCCTTTTCTCTCCGCTTTGTTTTATGCCCGCTACTTCGACATACATTGTGGTGTTAGCTAAGACGGGACTGGGGTGAGCCCGGGTTTTTAATCCGGAGGACTGCTGTTCGGTGCACGGAGATATGGACTGCCCCAAATTGAGATAATTTGTCGAATCATTACTATGTATGGCTACCTGAACACATGCCAGTTTCGTTTTGGGCTGCACTAATTGTTTACATGGGCGGGGGGTGGGGGCCGTGCGCCTGGTTACATGGTATCCTCCCCCCCTAGTTTTCCTTTTTCCCTTTTTATCTGTTTTCTTTCCTTTCCCTATATTACCTCATTCTATATTTCGGGTTCATGTTTAGGGCGACAGGCACGCTGCTGGGAGGAGTAGGCCATAGCCTTCTGCAGGGGTGCAGGGTGGGGCGGGTGGTTTGGGGTCTATTAGATAGTTACTTGTTTCTATGGCTCTTTTGTGTCCTTTTCATGGGTCTCCATGACTGTGCGTGATTCCCGCGGGGTGAGTGCTTGGGTGGGGGAGGTTTGGGTATTCCTATATAATATGGTACTTTCAGGTTCTGCTTATCCTGACTTAGCCGCCCCGCCCCTAAGAATGCTTGCTGTCTGGATTGTTGATCGTCATTATCGCCGTGGGGCGGGTACAGTAACGTGGAGCCCCCTTTCCCTTTTTTTCAATATATTCGTTTTCTTTTCCTATCCGGGTTGGGCTCTATAATGATTGCAACTTTATCCGTCTCACTGCTAATTTGATTCTCATGAGCGTGCTGTTTTGCTTGTCTTTGGGCACATGAGGTTGCGGGTGGACACTGACTGAAGAAGAATTGCAAGGGCATCTATGGCTTGAACGCTTTGGACTATTCTGATGATAGATCTATGGATTCCCTATTATAATGTTGTTGGTTCTGTTCCCCACCATGCGCACCAGGACGCTTATTATACAGCCGATCCTTTACTCTTTAATATAAAATTAACCTTCTGTGATCCTGTGTCGGGGGGTTGCACTCAGTTAGCATTATGGACTCGCAGCATTGTGTAGTATTGCGTAACCACTCCGTACTCTTTATTGACATTGGTGCTTTCCAGTTTGTTCCGTGGCCGGCCTCTGGGTTGTAGGCCCGTATTTGTATGCAACCATCTACACAAATAAAGGTTTTCAAAAAATTTTTAAAAAAAAATGGTTGGCTATAAAACATACCCTCAACACAAACCTTTGTTCTAGCGGAGGACTCCCGACTACCTGCTCCTCACACCAGCCAGCCCATAAATATGTGTGTGTGTATGTATATATATATATATTCACTGAAAAAACCATAGGTTATAGACCATATATAGTTAGGGATTAGCATTTACAAAACCTTATTTTATTTGCACAAAACCATTGAAATTCCATATATAGTTAGTTGCACTAACTATATATCGCGGACCCGCAATCCACTGCTAATGATGTCACATATTACATCATTCATGACATGGTCAGTGACATCACTGATGACATCACTGATGACATCTCAAATGACATCACTGATGACATCTCAAATGACATCACTGATGACATCACTGATAACATCACTGATGACAACACCCAGTGACTGTATGTTTCTGTAAAGTTAAAATATGTCTTACATATTGAAGAATGAGTGGATGTATAAGTGTCTGGATAAAGGATTTAGTAGGTGCATGACTGACTGTATGAGAGAATGATTAAATGTGTCTCACTGAGTGCATGGGTTAGTGATTAAAGTGTCTTAATTTGGCAATCATTATTTATGTTGTTCTGTAAACTGCTGCATGTTTAAATCAGTAGCTATATCAGTAACTATATGGGTTATTGAATGGTTGCCCAAGTATTTGTATGGGAGACTGAGTATGTGTGTGGGTGGCTGGGAGGTGTATAACTCTGTGCATAGATGTGTGAGCAGTTGATTCCCTAGGTGTATGGGTTCAAAAGTGCATGTAGAAACAGCTGTATGGACAGTTGACTGTGTGCATGAGTATATTGGTGAGTGAATGGATATCTCAGTGCTACATGTCAAAGTAAGTACATATGTAAAACACACTCCACGTGAGAGTTGACATACATAAATAACTGAACATAAGAGCCAGTGAATGTGAGAGTGGCTGTATGAATCATTGTGAACTTGTATCAAGGATTGTATAAGAGAGTAAATATGTGTTAGTATATGTTTGAATAAGTAAGGTGTGTATAACTGTATAATTGAGGAAATGGAGATGTGATTGATTCTTTGCATGACTGACTAGGTGTGTGAGTAACTCCATGGATGTGTGACAGTCTGTGAGTGCCTGTTTACACTGAGTGTATCTAAGGTTATGTTAGAGTCTGAAGATGTATTATCACATAAATGATCTCATCAGTGATGTAATCAGTAATGTCAAATGAGATGTCAGTGATGTCATCAGTGATGTCATTTGAGATGTCATCAGTGATGTCATCAGTGATGTCATTTGAGATGTCATCAGTGATGTCATCAGTGATGTCACTGACCATGTCATGAATGATGTAATATGTGACATCATTAGCAGTGGATTGCGGGTCCGCGATATATAGTTAGTGCAACTAACTATATATGGAATTTCAATGGTTTTGTGCAAATAAAATAAGGTTTTGTAAATGCTAATCCCTAACTATATATGGTCTATAACCTATGGTTTTTTCAGTGAATTTTCAAGGTTTTGTAAATGCAAATTCCTAACTATATATGGTCTATAACCTATGGTTTTTTCTGTGAATTTCATTGGTTTTTTAAAAGCTAATATCTATAGCTGTAAAATATATTCTTTATTAAGTGACGTATCACGTAGCCCGTGAGACGCCTCATGATGCATCGCATAACCGTGACGTATCGTCTCTGCAGCGCAAACCAAACCCAAAACGTAAGCGCGCCAGAACACGCTTAAAGATATATATATATTTTTTTAACCTTAATTAGACAAAATCCACACGTGCACATATCACAAACGTTCAAAAAACACAATATGTCGGACTCCCGTTACGCTGCCGGTTAGCTGCCCGGTTAACGTACCAGGAAGCACCTTTACCGCGAAAAATCGCAATTTTTTTTTTCTTTTGCCCCGCAGGGAACTTTAATAGCCCCCTCATCAATCCTAGGGGTTCAGGAGGGGTCTGCCTTACCCCTTTCATTCATTTACACCTTTTTTTTTTCCACCTCCTTTTTTTTTTTTTGGCCCCGTGTGGCTTTATAATATCCCCCTCATCAATCCTAGGGGGTCAGAAGGGGTCTACCTTGTCCTCTTTCCTTCATTTCCCCCTTTGTTTTGGCCTCCTCTTGTCTCTCGATCCTACCGAGAGACAAGATGGCGGCCGCTCCGGACTGTTTAGAATGTTGACAGACACCGGAGAGCCAATCAGCTTCGCATCGCAAAGTTCCGTTACGCGAAAAGTACGCGAACCGGAGCGCTGCCCGGAGCGCTGTTACAGATATAAATCTTGGTTTTTTTTTTTTTTTGAAAATCTTTAAGAATATATCTTGTTTTAAACGTTAATTTCTCAAAATCCACTGAAGCACATATATTGAGACCTAGCAAAGGCACATCGGGCTAACAGTCCCTACAATTTTGCCAAGTTTCGTGCAAATCCATTCAGCCGTTCGAGCTAAAAGTGAGGCCAACCGCCCTATGGAAAAATGAATGGGAAAAACGCGTTTTGGGACCCCCCTTTTTTCTCGGCCCCCCCTTGACGACCCCCCCCAAATTTTCAGGGGCTGCTCAGAAACAAAATGTGCCATTTTCCTGAAAATTTCAGCCAATTCCGTCCACAAACGCCAAAGTTATTAGACATAGAATTTTCAAAAGTTCCATAGAGAAAAAATCCTAACTATATATACCTACTGGCTATCGCCAGTAGGTAATATATATATATATATATATATATATATATATATATATATATATATATATATATATATATATCTTTATTAACATTTGTGTTGAACAGTACAAAGTCACCTTGTATAATCTCGTAAGCATACATGAGGAGCATCAAAGCGTTGTAAACATAGGTTGAGCAACATAATTACACCACATGCATATACAGTACTCTAATCAACACAAACAATAGCCCCATCCCCATGCATGCTTCCTTATCCGATTCCAACCCCACGGGTTTCCTACTTTGATCCATGCACCAACCATCTACTAATCCCCCCCCTTCCTACTCCACCCCCACCCTCAACTAAAACACACCTCCCCCGCCATATCTGATGTACGTTCTTGCATTGTACCATCTTATCTTTAACCTTTCAAGCCATGCCCGTTTGATGTCCATTATGTCCTCGATGGTCGGTCACCCCTGTCTCCTGACTACCCGCTGGTCCACTTCCCGGTTATGCGCTCCCTCCAGCCTCCTCGTGTGCTTCACTGTCAGCCCTATCACTCATCAAATCTTCCACCATCGCCCTCCACGCCTGCAGGTCATCATCTAATTTGTCATCATTCCTGCTCTGCTGTATTCGGATAACCTCGGCTGTCGCCCACTCCTTCATGTCTCATATCCACTGTGTCAGTTTGGGCGGTCGGCAACTCAGCCATGAGATGGCCATCCGTCATTTCGCCGGTACCGATTGCAGGAGGACTAACTTCCTGCTAAGACTCTTATTCTTGGGTCTAGACAGCAAACCGAGCAACACCACCTGGATCTCTCCTAATATCTCCTATCCTGTCACTCCCCGCAACGCAGTCAAGATGGCCGTCCAGTATCCTTGTAGCTGCGGGCAAGACCAGACCATGTGGATGAATGCAGCATCATCATCTCCACATCTCATGTAGGACATTGCCCTGATCGCTCCAGATAAATCTTATGTAGCATCTTGGGCGTCAGATAAATCTGGTGTACGTAGTTGAATTGGATTGTTTTAAACATTGTGTTCGCACTCACATGTTTAACCCCTTCGTGGATTATGACGCAGTCCCGCTCAGTGATGTGATCCTCCGTCAAAACCCTTAAAAAAAAAAAATATATATATATATATATATATATATCTCGTATATGTACCTCCATGGAACTACGAGTCCCATAATGCCTTGATTACTACAATCAAGTAAAGCTCAGCCCACTGTGGGCGTGTCTTATGAATATAAAAAAACCTGCGCATAGAGGCGATGTTTCAATGCCATTTCTCCTGTCTAAAGCCCATGAAGAAGAGGCGTTCTAGCCTCGAAACGCGTCGGCTGCATGATAAAAAGAAAAGGCAGTGGAGGAGCGAGATGCAGCGAGGCTTATACTTACCTGATGGAACGAGGGTGCCGTTGTGTGCTCTTTCGATGCTGGGGCATCTTTGTTGTGTGCGAGATATATATATATATATATATATATATATATATATATATATTTAGATATATATATATATATATATATATATATATATATATATATATTTAGATATTAATATATATCACGCACATACATACAAAGTCAGATTTAAACATTTTAAGCAAACACTCTTTGCAGTGAAAGGTTGCACAAATTAATGTGTGGCAATGTGCAGTGCTTGTGTTTTTTCTGCGTTGCCCCCTGATACATTGAGCAGTTGTGGTGTCGGGTCACAATGGGGAGTGGGCAGGACAAATACAGCTGGGGCGCAGGCTTTGTCTGTCTCCCTCCAGAGATGCCACTGTCCTTGCATCATCTTTGTTTCAATATGAGGAAATCCGAGCACCAGATGCCTGACATTACAGGCTCATGGAGGGGAATTGCTGCAAACAGATCCCACTCAGGTTCAGGTGTAGGAATCTGCATCTGTCCATCCCTCTCAGGCCCTGCACTTCCAATCCCAAAATCGAGATGCCATGGGTTCAAACGGTGACCTGTTGGGTCAGCTCTCCCAAATGTATGGTTTAAGTATTTGAAGTCACTGCTGTAGTCTGGTTGGGAGACTTATCTGACCATGAGTTCGGTTTGATGACTTTGTCTGAAATGTTGACGCTACATGTAAAAACCAAGTTGTGCATGCTGGCACTATCTGTTGGAATTGAAATCAACTATTGCTCTAGATGTCTACCGAACGGTTAATATCACATAGTTGTTTATGGTACTTAATTTCATGAGAGTAAAGGCCTTAGAATAAGGTAGGAACTATTAACTAGTAGTATGAAATGGGTGATCTTGCGAAAGATGGCTTCCATCTCTCTAGTATTTTCTTAATTTCCACATTTAAATACATTTTTCTGTGGTCTTGCTCCTGGAAGGCAATAGTGTTGGTGCACAGTGGGAGCACCCCATACATAGAACTATTACCAGTAAGTTATTAAGAGTCAGGCAATTCAGGATGGTTTAAGTCAAATGTTAACCTTGACTTTGGTGTGGCCTTTTTTGGTATATGAGGCGAGCGTCCTAGTCCTCTTTGTGTGTAAGCCTATACCTCATAGGTCCAGATTAAAGCAGATCATAAAACTAGAGCATATTCTGCGTTCTCCTAACTGTAAGTTATTGATTTGTTTCTATGTGAACTGGTGACGGCCAGCTAGAGGCTTGTCGCCGGATGTTCTGTACTCATTTTGGGTATTGCGAGTGTAACAACCCAGTTACAAAGGCACTGAATTCACTAATGTAACCGTATACCTGAAGGCCGCTAATTCATGTAGTATTTTCCAAATATGAGCAATTTGGAGCATGACTCTTGCAGAAGCACACAACCACTTTTTCCAATGACTGAAGTCTTTTAGATAATTTGACTTAGGTCATGTGTGCAGTGTTTTGTTTATCTTTGTTGGTAGACCAACAATGCTCCTGGGCAATGATGAGCACATTGATTTTTTGGTTCCATATTACATTTTGGTGAAATGATCCTTTGCATCTATTGCATATTTAAAATTCAGTGGATGTGTAATTCTTTATTATTCATAAGTACTTAAAGTAAAAAAGAGTTTGGTTTGAAACTGTGCAATTCATGTACCGCTTTTGAAGATGTTTGAGTATGTACAAGACTAACAGTACTGTCTGGAAGATCTAAAAGCTGTCAGGAAATCAGTTTTCAAAGTATATATTTGTTGGGGGAGTGATGAGAAAGCTGGGAAGCTTGGCAATCTACTCTAATCGTCGGTGTCATGCATACTCATTTTGAGGGTTTTATGGAAGGCAGATAGTCTGCATTAGTAGGTGCAATGATTTAAGCATCTGCACAGAAGATCTTTTCTTTTTCCCTTCTGAGGAATATTGTCCTGCAGAAAATGCCTTTTTTCAATGAATTTTGCAGGTGTTCCCTTCCCCTTCCCATCCTAGAAACGAACCAACTCTTACCTTTTGCTGGGCTAGTGTTACATTAGTTTTTTTCCAGAATGAGAAATGTCTTGCAAAATGCTTGTGAATACCCACACAGCTCTGGCTATGTGGGTGTTCATACATTTTGGATGTTATTGTTAGCCAGACTTGACGGACCCTTCACCTGCCCCATTTCAAAATTCGACACTGAGAGAGATCTGCCTCACTATTGTATTTTTCCGTGTTTCCAGTTACCTTTCAGGAAAAAAACTGTCATCAAATCCTGAATCTTAATCCCAAAATGTGTGCCCCCAGATGGCTTTTAACTGTGAATGAGCTACTTTTCGTCTACCTCGGGGCATAGGATTGTCTAAGTCATTCTTGCTCAATGACAGGGCATCCATAATCTGGTACTGATAGCCAAGTGGTTACATTCTGTAAGTGTACACTTTCTGGCTGGTGACTGCACTTTACCTGGGATTGGATGGTTTGACGTCCTAGGCAGTTACTCTTCCATGTACCTCCATAGGCTAAACACATTCTTCCATTTAATGCGAGAGAAACCCATATGCATGTGTAGCTCGGTCCACACTCTGCCTGGCCTTACAAATTCAGTTCCCTTTCTTCTCATTTCATCGTGTTGACTGCACGGTAAGCAATGACATTAATTTCTCTGAGTTTTTACCTAAATCTGCTGGCTTAATCCTCAATTTTGTATTTGTGGGCTCTCAGTGCAGCATTCTACTGGGATCGCGATATTCAGGTTCTGCAACAGGACAGGTTGTCTGCTGTGACCCTTTTCAGCCGTGACACCAGTAATTCAATCCTAATCCTCTGCATAATTCTTGCTGGAACATATGCAACTCCCTAATCTATATTAGAATATTTTTTCTTGCAAGATTAACTCTCAAGAAACCCTCTGCCCACCCGACGGACCTCAAGAACTAACAACCCATTTCTCTACTCCTCTTCCCAGCCAAAGTTATTGGGAAAGCTATCAACACCCTACTCTCCGAGTTCATCTAAACAAACTACATCCTGGACCTCTCCCAATCGGGCTTCAGAAGCAACCACATCACTGAGACCGATCTCCTGGCAGCTACAGACAACATCCACACCCTACTTGACCAAGGCAAAACTGCTGCCCTTATCCTACGGGACCTCTCGCCTGCCTTCGACACTGTCTCCCACCACACCCTCTGCACAAGATTCCACTATGCCGGCATCCGTGACAAAGCCCTAGAATGAATCCGCTCCTTCCTCACCGGCCGAACACAGAGAGCCAGACTGCCACCATTCTACTCAGACCCCAGAGATCAGCTACAGAGTGCCTCAGGGATCCTCCCTGAACCGCACCCTCTTCACCATCTACATCAGAGGTCTTCAAACTTTTGGATGCCGAGACCCCCCTGTCAACATTTTGAGGGGTAAGGACCCCCTCCTGACAAAAATTTCTAAACCCTGTGTGGGTGACAAGAGTACCCAAGTGACTGCACGGTGAGCGATGCAACAGTGTGAGAGTAGGGTAAAAGGAGTGACTGCAGGGTGAGTGAGGTGACCATATGAATTTGGGTTCGGCTGTAAGTGCAGAGTGGGGCGAATTAATGCACGGTTAGTAATGGCCTTGTTTGAGTGAGCTACAGATTGAGCAGTGAGGGGGGGGCAAGGGAGTGAAGTGTCACATAAGTGCAGGGTGAGTAGTGTGCTCATGTGATTGCAGGGTGAGGTACAGGGTGAACAACGCAAGCGCATTGTTAGTGCAGAGTGATCACTGTGAGTGCAGGGTGAGCTGGTGAATGTTGTGAGTGCATGGTGAACAGTGTGAGTGCATTGTTATCACTGTGAGTGCAGGGTGAGCGGGTGAATGGTGTGAGTGCATGGTGATCAGTGTGAGTGCATGGTGATCAGTGTGAGTGCATGGTGATCAGTGTGAGTGCATGGTGATTAGTGTGAGTGCATTGTAATCACTGTGAGTGCAGGGTGAGCGGGTGAATGGTGTGAGTGCATGGTGATCAGTAAGAGTGCATTGTGATCACTGTGAGTGCAGGGTGAGCGGGTGAATGGTGTGAATGCAGGGTCAGTGAGTGAATGATGTAAGTACATTGTGATCACTGTGAGTGCATTGTGATCACTGTGAGTGCAGAGTGATCACTGTGAGTGCAGAGTGAGCCTGTGAATGTTGTGAGTGCATGGTGATCAGTGTGAGTGCAGGGTGAGTGGGTGATCGGTGTGAGTGCATGGTGATCAGTGTGAGTGCATGGTGATCAGTGTGAGTGCATGGTGATCAGTGTGAGAGCAGGGTGAGCGGGTGAATGGTGTGAGTGCATGGTGATCAGTGTGAGTGCATTTTGATTGCTGTGAGTGCATTATGATCAGTGTGAGAGCATTGTGATCTGTGTGAAAGCATTGTGATCTGTGTGAGAGCATTGTGATCTGTGTGAGAGCATTGTGATCGCTGTGAGTGAATTGTGATCGCTGTGAGTGAATTGTGATCACTATTAGTGCATGGTGATCAGTGTGAGTGCAGGGCGAGCGTGAAAGTGAAGGCGAGAATGCGGAGTGAGTTGTCTGAATGCAGGGTGCATTCCCAGAAACTTGAAGCTTAGGGTTTCAGATATAAGTTAAACTATTGCTATAATGACATTAATCAGGGATCGAGGGTGGAGGAAATAAATAATGTGCTGATACAGCTCATTATTTTGATGGCCCAGAAATAAGCAGTCACCTAAAGCTGTATTTTTAGCACTTATCTGTGAATACTTAGAACAGCAAATATAAATAGAAAGCACTTTTAATTGTGTTCTAGGGCTGCCTCAATGATCCATGACTGATAATTAAAGAGAACAAAGACAGAAAAGTCACGTAGTTTATTAATGCATACTTTTTTATTTATAACTCTATTTAGTGTCAATAGCAGGTCTCTGTGGGCTCTTTAAACAACACACGGCAGGCATTTTTTCTTTTGGCTACCCAACTTTATATTTCTTTTCATTAAATGCATTCTCACACTAAAGCAGTATGTGTAAAAATACAAATTTAAGGAATAGGCAGAGTGGGGGCCTAGGGGGTATTGGAACCATTAAAAAAAAACTAAGCCTAGGTAACCAGTTAACAAAGGCATGTAAAAATGCAAATGGTCTTTAAAGACCTGTAAAAAGCTGGCCGGAGCTAAGACTCCAGACACCTCCCAGCCAAGCCCCCAGCATCGCGAGCTGCACTGCAGCAGCCCGGGCTGAGACACAGGACGGGAAGGAGGGGGGCTGAAGCTATGGGCCTGGGCAGAAGTGTGAAGGGAATGCGAGACCCCCTTCCTATCACTCCACGGCCCCCCTGGCGGTCGCGCCTCACAGTTTGAAGACCCCTGATCTACATGGCCCCCCTTGCAGCCATCGTCAGAAGCCATGGACTCAACATCGTCTCCTATGCCGGCCACACCCAGCTGATTCTTTACCTCACAGATGAACCCACAGCCGCCAAGAACAACTTCCACAATGGGATGAAGGCAGGCGTCACCTGGATAAAGGACAGCTGCCTCAAGCTTAACTCAGACAAAACCAGAGTCCTAATCCTAGGCTCCACCCCCTCTGCCTGGGACAACTCCTGGTGGCCCACAACGCTCTGAACAACCCCCCCTCCACCGACCATGCACGAAACTTCAGTATCGTCCTGGACCCCTCTCTCTCTCAGTGAACCGCCAAATCAACAGTTTCACCCTCCTGCTTCCACACGCTCCACCTGCTTTGTAAGATTTTCAAGTGGATCCGCACTGAGTCCAGGAAAACGGTCACCCATACGCTCGTCAGCAGCAGACTCTACTACGGCAACACACTCTACTCTGGCACCATGCAGAAACTCCAAATGAAACTGCAGAACATCCAGAACGCCTCAGCCAGACTCATACTGGACATCCAACACCACTGCCACATCACTGGCCACCTGGGAGACCTTCATTGGCTACTATTAACAAAAGAAATACCTCCAAGCTCCTCACCCACACCTACAAAGCCCTCCACAATGCCGGACATGCATACCACACCCACCACCTCTTCTTCTACACTCACACTAGACATCTCCATCCACCCAACTGGCCCTGGTCACCATCCCAAGGATCCGCAAGGCCATAGCTGGAGGAAGACCCTCTTCCTACCTCGCTGTGAACACCTCAGGCAATCACCATCGCTGCCGGAGTTCAGGAACGATCTCAAAACCTGGCTTTTCAACTGAACCGGAGATCAACCCCCCTGACCCCCCTTTCACCCCAGCACCTTGAGACCCTCACGGGTGAGTAGTCGCACTTTATAGGAGACTTGATTGATCCAGTTGTCTTTAGGGGTAACAGTCAGTGCCTACTCCTGGAAGTGATAGCATATTTGGAAATCCGGTACAGTGTATGACAGAGTATGGCACAATATTTACAAAAAAATTAACTTAATGTCCCAGGAACTGTGAAACAGTTTAAAGGGTGAAACAGACTAAAATGTTCTAGCAACTTCCAGCCTGTTTCATACCCCAAATGTTTTCTTTGTACGTGTGTAAATGTACGCTAAAATTAAAATAGCATGGACTTTATTAATGAACAAATTACTGCACCCACAAGCTGCTCATTTTCACAAATTGTAACTGTGACAAAGCTTTGAAAAGGCACTGAAATGTGGGCTCTGGTTTTAAGAAACATATTGGAACAGATAGGCTTTCTCTCACATTAATGGATTTGGACAATTTGGGAAGTGTATTAATGGGGGGTTTGGTGCATACATATGTTTAGAAATAAAGTATTAGTTCAGACCATAGGCATTGTAGCACTGGATTTACACCCCATGAAAGCACTATTGATGCAGGCTAGAGGCTGTCCAGCGTCCTAAACATAGAATCAAATAACATGGGTGTCTATGGACTACCTTCTTCTACTTTAGCGTGTGCATGAGTTCTCAGCTGGCCTTGGAAATCATTATGTATTAGTCCTTTTCCCATGGCATTGATAGTGGTACAGACTAATTGGTCCAAAAGTCAAAGGTGTAGTTCTGTTGTTCACTTCATGTTGCCACCTGCTCCGGCTGTTGGTGGTGGAAAGGGGCAGTGGCTAGTTTAAGGGGAGATCACTTACTACTCAAACTTGTCTCCTAAGCCATTATGACATCAGGGGTATTCTGGTACTATTAGTGCGATAGTGCCCTCTGTAAGCACCCGTTAAACTCACTGGACCCCCGCGATACTGGGATTCAGTGATAGGGTGTTGTCACTCATTTGAAGAGCTAAATCCCTTGAAGAGTAAAGGTGAGTGAGACGATTGAATTAGTTCCATAACTGAAGCTACCCTAAGAATCAGGGTGAGCGGGGGGAGCCCTTGTGAAGCACACTGGAAAAAGGGTAATGAGAACTCCAGCAAAGATACTGATTCTTTGAAGTAGAGAGCTTCAAGCGACTCTGTAGGGAAGCTGTCCTCCGGATGTGACATCGACGGAGTCTATATAAGCCCGCAATGACGCGCTGATGTCAGATTCTTTTTTTCCGTGCTTACAACGCGGATCCGTTCAGTGGTTCCTTAAGGCCGTATTTCAGACCACTGCGAAGATTTCGGCAGACTGAATAGTGTGCCTTTCTTATGTCCTTGGTGTTCGAGCCTTGTGTGTCCTGTGGACGACAAATGTCGGCCACAGATGCTCCCTCAATTGGTATGTGGTGCCTAGCTGAGCACCATGACTCCGAGGAGTGCGACTCATGTCAACGGCTTCGACCGAAGGCGTTGAAAGAACGTTGGAGGAAGCTTCTAGCAGGGCAGTTGATGCAGCATTCTAAGATGTCCCATCGGCTTCGGGATACAGGAAACATGGATATCCATCTGCAGTCCTCAAACAGGCAACCAAAAAAGTGCTGGGAGGGAAAACAAGGGAACCCTACTCACTTGGAGCCAGGGCGTAAAGTTATATCGGAGAAATAACGGATCCAGTGGATAGATATGGAACACATATAATAAGTATGTATGCACAATGGCAATGTGGGTGTTTTAAAATGGACATCAAATAAAGGAGCTGCATATTCATTCAGTAAGTGGTTAAGATATTTCCATAATTTATATACACTTAGAAAGTGGGATATAGCAATACATAGTATACAAAACATATACTTACATAATACATCAAGTGAAAATGTGTCCCAAGTGAATATTTAAAGAGAACCTATACTTTTATCATAAAAGATAAATAACATAATATATAAGTTTCTGTTTTTATAAGATTGTACTTTGGTCTTCTCTTTTTCAAAGAAAATGTTTCTAATAAATGTACAGTAGTTGGAAGCATGAGCAACTATTATACGTGGTCTGTGTCTTTTCTTACTGTTGACGGCTTTTCGACCCTTGGTGGTTGTCGGGTCTCTTCAGGACGTGCCAATGAGGGGACACCTGAAGTAGGTTTGCACTGACAAGATACAAGTGGTTGGTAGAGGTGACACTGTGTGGTGAAGGTGAATACAAAAAAACTCACAGGGTTCCCGGCCGGGAGCCCCTGGAGAGGAGTGCAGCGCAGGCAAACGTGTGTAGGGAATCGGTCCTGTGGATCCGTGGTTTGGGAAGCAGGGAGCGGAAGGCGCAAGATGGCTCTCTCTCCTTACGATTGAAAATTGAAATGGGATACGGAGTAGCTTATCGTCAATGGGGGGTTTTTCTGATAGGGGTGTAGTACCTGTTGTTGTTAAGTTGGCGGAGACATTCAGTGTCATAGTCGCAAGTTGACATAATGACGGTAGCTCCCCCTTTGTCAGCCTGTTTGATTGTTATGGAAGGGTCATCAGCCAGGGATCTTATAGCTAACTATTCTGCATTAGAAAGGTTATTGAAGGGAGCGATCTCTTTCAGGTCCTTGAGCACAGCCTGCTCAAAGGTCAGGATTTCATGTGGCACCAAGCTGCTGTTGGGTGTGAAGGTTGATGGATTGTGCAACCACGTTACTTTAACATGTCCACTCTATGCCACTATCCGATGGGGCCTGTCTCGACTAGATTTTAGGTGAGTCATTAAGTCTCACCGAACTGTATCTATATGACTTTTTCGGTACTACTGCCATTGTACTTTTTAATGGTTTTATATGCACCTTACTCATTGAACCTAACTATATTGTTGCATAACCAATTTTCAAACCTAATATGATGTTTACAACTCGCCACGTTAAACACAAAGGGGGGGTGCTGGCATTTTTGATAGCGCGATCCTCCAGCAAAGTCATGATGTAAATGACTATTTCATTTGACGTTTTTTTATTTTAGATTGGCTACTGCACCTATGGACACCACACGCCTCTGGTGCAGCTAAACTGGTAAAAACTAGGTTACTACACCACATTACCAGTGAATAAAGTGTAGATTCAATTTTGTAGTTTAGGTCCGGAAGAACTGCCGCCAGATCTTTTCGACTAAACAGGCAAGAAACATGTTGACCAAGTAATTCAAATGCAACTGACTGCAACATTACTGTAGACAGCCGCCACACCTATTTTAATCAGGGTGAGAGACAGGATTATTAAAACTAGCTTCCCTGATCCTCCCATTCCCCTGTAATTTTAATTCAAATGGTCTTTTAGAACCCTCATCACTACACTTCTACACTCTAGGGTCCCTTACACTCACCGCACCTAACGGCAAGGAATAAAAAATCTTGCCCGTCGTGTATTGCAGTGCCGACCCGACAAGGAGCATGCCTGATGATGAAGCATGACCCCCAGCGGGCTGGGTGTGTGAGGGCCCTCATTCCGAAAGGAAGGATTCCCCATCTTCACTCATGGTAGCCACTATCGGATCTCGTCCAAAGTTTTCGTTAGCCCCCCTTAGGACCTTAGGAACTGCATACTCCTTTTTGTTTGTTACTAGTATCGGGCACGTATGCTGGTCCTTAAAAGCCCTTATCTTTTTAATATTTTTTTTATTGCAGATGTACAAATCTCGCAAGTTTTCAACAAAAAACTGTTATCTCTGGCTGCTATAAGGCGCCGGACTCTGTTCAGTTTCGTACACTGCCATTAAGCCCACATCCCAGGGGTCGGGCGGCGTCAAGTGGGAGAATGACATAGGCAATAGCACCACCACAAGCCGTAAACAGTGTATTAAGATCTTCCATATCTGCTTTTCCTTATTTTTATTCCCCCCCCGATTCATTTCCTCCCTCCTCCCCCCTATAAACGCCTAACCTATCCCCAACTACCCATCCCTCCCCCCGAACCTCACCACCTGCGCCTGTGAGCTTGTGTAGTCTGCATCTGCGACTGTAGTCAGGAGCAAATAAGTGTCTAATCATGTGATGTGCCTGGTATGCCCTGGGGAGTGTCAATGTCAGCATCAGGCCCTTCCTCTTCATCGTGCGATGTGTAGTCGCGTAAAGCCTGCACTAATGTTTCCCACGCTGTCGCTGCGTCTAACGCCCTGTCATCTAGTCTCCGGCGTGCCATTTGGTATCGAAGTGTGCTTTCGCAAGCAGCCCATTTCAGTAATTCTTTGAGCCAGCTCTTGTACGTGGGACCTGATCTCGCCTTCCAGAATCTCGTGATTTCTCTTTTAGCCAGGAGAAGGCCCATATCAATAAACTTGCTTGTGATTTTATTTTTGGGAGTGTGTGGGAACCAATGTAACACACTGATAGCCATATCAAATTGCAGTTGTCTCTCTGTCACTGCATTAAGCCTGTCACCTACCCCCCGCCAGTAGTCCCCCAGTGCAGGATAGGATCACAGCATATGGTCCAGTTCCGCCCCCTCTGTGGTACATCTGGGACATGCTGCCTCTTCTGCTCCGAAATACTTCTTGATTTTACCAGGCGTTAAGTAGGCCCTATGAAGGATAAAGAAGTGTATCTGCTGTAAGCGTGCGTTCCTCGTACTCTTCCGTGCCCGCCGCACAATCTGCGCCCAGGCCGCTTCAGGGATCTCCTTATTCAGGTCTGCCTCCCATTTGGCCTTCAGCGCCATCAATGGTGGCAACTTCTCCCGGAGCATTCTGGAGTACAGGCATGTAACTGCTTTTTAGGTCCCTGCAGCCATCATGGTGTATTGGCAGGCCATGGTCGTTGTGGGTTCTAATAACATTTCTTTCCAGTGCGCTTGTATAGCTCTAGTGACCGCAGCATGTAGCAGGTATCCTCCTCTTGGGAGGTCATACCTCTCTTGGAGTGTCTGGAATGGCAAGAGCGCCCCATCTTCATACCGATCACCAAGAACCTGCAGCCCCGCGTCTTCCCAGGTCTGTAATTGCGACCAATCCCCTCCGTGAGGGAGCGCCGTTATCATCCCGAGAGGAATTTCTGGTGCGTAAGGATGTCGCACGCTCGCTCGACGTTGGGGGCGATTCCAGCAAAGCCGGAACGTTTTCTCCTCAAGCGAAAAGTCACTAAGGGCTAGTCGCTGCTGTAGGGTTATATAGGCCAGGATATGCCGCGGAGTACCCACTTCTCTCTCGTTTTCCGGTCCTCGAAAGACTCTTGCCACTTCCTGCGTGAATAATTGCAACTGGGCAGCTAGGTAGTAAAGCTCGAAGTCTGGGACCGCTAATCCCCCTTCGTCTTTCGGTCGGGTAAGCGTTGATAGTGCTACTCTGCTCCTACCTGATCCCCAAATGAACGAGGTCAGTTGTAATTTCAATTGTCCGAAGGTGGAATTTGGTATCCACAAAGGTAGTGTGCGGAAGTAATATAGAAGACGTGGTAGGGCCACCATTTTTAATAATGAAATTCGGCCCGGGACTGAGAGTGGGAGGGTGGCCCAAAAGGCCATGCTATCCTTCAGCGCTCGTATGCCCCTGCCCACATTTCCCTCCAGCATATCTGTTGCCGTATGATATATGGGTTTAGGAAAGGTCTATAGCCAAGTGACAAAATAAGCAAGTTGTTTTATGGTTATCTAAAGTACAAAGATAGTATAAACAAGATATAAATGATATATAAAGTCCAACTGTATGCAAAACCAATGAGCATTAGATATTTTAGATATGGTTTTATTAGTATATGATATATATATTATTTCTGTTAAAGTGCAAGTATTCATATATTTTCTTCTTTTTTTTAATAAATTTTTCTTTTTTCTTCTGTTTTGTTATCTTTTCTTGTGATTATTTTTTGTTATACGACATTCAGTTAAAATTACATTAGAAAAGGTACATAATCAATAGACATGAAACTGTGTAGAATGTTGAAGGCAAAAAGGTAGACACCACTACGCGCGTTTCGGCTCTTGAGCCTTCTTCAGGTGACCGTCTATTGTTCTATAAGTAGTAAAAAGACATATATCAATAAAATTACAGAAACAGACATACTATATACAGCGGACTTGAGACAAATACACAGAATATCTACATTTTTAGCACTTCAGTTGGGCAGCAGAGTTAGATCTTTGTTTGGTAAGTTTCTCTTTCAAATGTATATGTATTTCGTTAAGTTTTGACTACTGTAGATTGCAGGAACATAAAAATGTAAAGAAAGAGCATTCATTATACATAGCAATTTTCACATTCTCTGAACTTAGTACATATGATTAGCATACCTTTAACATTATGTACTTGATGTATATAATGATATCAAAGAAGGACATCTTTTGATTTAGTGTATCTAATTCACATTCATTAGACATTGCAGTTTTGACACTTTCTGAACTTATTTTATGTACTGACAGCAAAAAGGACATTCTTTGATTGTCGCAGGACTTTGAAAAACAAACCACTTACTTGATGTGAAGCAAACCCATGTTGATAATTAATGAGAACCTTTCACGACATAGTCAGAGATAGACAATGAGTTTCTATGACTACCAGTGCATAATGGTGTATATAATATATACAGTTCAATTATATTTGACATCCCCAAGTTAATAGAGTATAGAGACAAATCATGTGACACAGTCAGTAGATGACAATCTGATTACCAATTTGATGCTCTGAATATTAGAAAGAGAAGATGACATAAACTTACTGGGATATACTTACAAAATTTCATAGAGTAATTGACCCAGACATGATAATGGCGTAGATGTAATAAGTCGCTCGGTAAAATAAGCTTCTTGAAATCTATAGATATGACATAATATAACAAGAGTTGTTGTAGCAGTTAAGATAACCTTGATGGAAAATAGGTTACAATTTAGGTAACAGAAGTTAGATTCTGTAAAAACAGACTTAATCAATACAGACGGTATGGTGTATAATATATGGTTATACCTTTCAAAAAGCTGATTGGTGCAAACGATGTTGAGGATTATAGTTGTAACCGTAGAGAGGCGAAGTTGATTTCTATCAAACAGTGGGTAAATATTCCTAATTAATAATTTTCACAAAAGGATAAGAACAACTAAAAATAAGTAATGTCATTTAATTACCTCAAAATGAAGAGATGTAATCCTATAAGATATTTTGTCGCAATATGGACACAAAAGATGATACGGGTAGTTCTAATTTAAAATGAAGTTTATGTTGATATCTGTTAAAGCAAAAAAAGGGGGGGGTGAAAAAAAGGGGAGAAGCAGATAAGGTCTCAGTCTTTGGAATTATCAAATCTCAAGTGAATACAATCTCAGTATGTAGTTACCTCCACAATTATGTTTCACTTCAAGCAGAGGGAAATAGCGATGGAAATATGAGAAAAATAAATAACTGTCTAGGAACAAAGAAAGAGCATAATGAATATTCATGTTTGAATATATTACAACTACTGTGAAGACAGTCGCAATATGTATTTACCTCCACATTTAGAATTCACGTCAGGTAGTGGAAGGTGATAACGGACGATAAATACGAAAAATAGTTGACCATCTAAGAATAAATCATAAATGAGAAAGTGTAATCAATAGATTTGTAAAAATAGAAGAACCTTTAATTTTGCTTTAAAGAATAAATGAAAATTACCTAAAGATAGGCTGAAAATAGTTTCCCAGGAGCCACGATCTATGTACTGGAGGATTTGCCCATATCCTTATCTACAGATAAGATATATATAACAGATATGATATATCACAAGAAATTAATGTGTATTTAATGGTTAGAAAAACAGAAATTTAACTATAATAGTAATTAATTAAACGTTGAGGGCACAGATAAGCTGAACGATTAGCTTTTTATTTAAGTGGGTAATCTGCCCATGAGCTTTCGCGGGGTTCTAATATTTATTCATTGTATAGAAAAAACAGAAATATATCTGCGGTGGTAATTAAATAAACATTGAAAACACAGATAGGTCGGACGTTTAGTTTCATTTAAATGAGTAGTTTGCCCATAAATTAGGTTAAGTATATCCACATTTAGTGCAGAGATTATGTTGGATTACGCACTAAAAAGGTAAACAATTATCCATACTTTGGGTCTATGATACTATTGCACACAGAGAGTTATATTGTGTTTGTCAAGTGGCACAATGAGAGCGCTCATGGTAATTTGCGCGCAATAGTTGTATCCAATACCATCAAATGTAGCCATGCAAATGTGGTTCAATGTATTTGAGCCGTATGATATGCTAGCAGCCCGTCCCGACCTTGTCTGGGAGCAATCAGGCTTCCCCGACCCCCGCCCGCCCCAACATTGTCCAGCAGCCCGGAACCCCGCCCGCCCCGACATTGTCCAGCAGCCCGGGCCCCCGTCCGCCCCGACCCCTGCCTTTCCCGTCCCCCACCTGCCCCGACCCCCGCCTGCCCCGACATTGTCCGTGGTTCCCCCGGAGCCTTACCTCAGCCGCCGCTCCTCCCCCGCGCTCCTCAGTTCACCGCTCCGCCGCTCCTTGCCGCTCATCACCGCTCCTCCCGCCTGTCCGCCGGTCCTCACTGCCTGTCTGCCGCTGGTCACCGCTCCTCCCCCGCGCCATGTCCACCGCTCCTCCTCGCGCTCCTGGACGCCTCTCCTCCTCGCGCGCCTGGACGCCGCTCCTCCCCGCGCTCCTGACGTCAGCACGCAGGTCGCAGCCGGTGCTACTTCGAAGGGACTACTTTTTTTTTTAAGGTACATTTTTTAAATAACACATATTTTTATAGTTTATATAGCCTATGTCCATCTGCACACCCTGACGATTACAATGATGTATCGGGTGTGTGGATTGGCGCTGTGGTTCCTGAGTTTACCCGCCTCAAATGTTCAAAGTTCTTGCTTTATAATAGTAGTATAGATGTATACTCCTAGGTATTTGAGGCAGGTGGGCACCCAGTTAAGTGAAGGACGGATGGTAGGACATGCCTCCCCTCGTCGCACAGGGAATAAGCAGGTTTTGGACCAGTTAACTTTTAGTACCGATAGTCCACCAAAGTACATTAGTAATCTCTCCGCCCCTTCTATCGCCACTTCCGCGTCTTCTAGGAATAATAGCAGGTCATCCGCATATAAAGAAATAAACTGATGTCCCTCTCTGTTGATTAAACCGTTGTAATACTTCCCCATCCGGGCCATCGCCGCAAGGGGTTCAATCGCTAACGCGAACAAGAGGGGGGACAGAGAACACCCCTGTCTCGTTCCGCTCTCCACCGGATACTGACGGGAGATGAACGGGCCCACCCGCACTATTGCCACTGCTGAGGTATAGAGCACTTTCGTCCATTGGATATAGCCGTCTCCCAGCCCAAATCGTCCCATGATGCTATATAAATACTCCCACTCCAAGCTGTCAAACGCTTTCTCAATGTCTATGGATAGTATCACTGGATTAAGTGCCTCTGGGTGGGTGTCATCTAATAATCTTATAAACCGTCTGATATTCACGGTCGTGTTCCGCGTAGGGATGAATCCAGATTGGTCCCTGTGGATTAGGCCGGTCATGTGCTGTAGGAGCCTGGCCGCCAGTATGTTGCTCAATATTTTATAATCGGCAGTCAGCATGGATAATGGTCTATAGGAAGCCGTACTGCGGCTCTTTCTCCCCGGCTTCAGCAAAGGGACCACTAATGCCTCTCGCATCGATTGGGGCAGATGGCCAGCTGTCTTAGCCTCTTTATAGACTTCCTGGAGACGTGGTGCCAGCAAGTCCACATATTTACCATAAAATTCTATGGGCAGTCCGTCCAAGCCCGGTGTTTTGTTGCGGGCCATCCGCTTAATAGCCCCCCTAATCTCCCCTAGGTCTATGTCCCTTCCGAGATCATCCGCCTGGTCCTGGTCCAGCCGTGGGAGAATCAGCCCCTCCAAGAAAGCATCAATGTCGGATTAATCACTCTCTAGCGCGCTCTTATATAGCGTTTCATAATAGCAGTGGAACCGCTGCAGTATTTCAGTTTGAGTATAGATCGTGTCACCCCCTTCCTCCTCCAGCACCAGGATGGGGGAGCTTCGTTTAGTGGGATTAGCCAACCACGCCAGCAGCGTCCCAGCCCGATCTCCCTCAGCATGCGCCCGAAGTGTGAAAGTCCTGTAGTCAAAACTACGTAGTCGCACCACCTCAACCGCCACTGCCTCTCTAGCCGCACTAACGGATTTCTGGAGTTCCGGGCGGCCTGGCCATGCCACTTCTACTTCTCTCAGTTTAGCCTCCGCTTTGTCGAGCTCACTTAGCAAATCTCTCCGTACCCCTGCGCATTTCCCTATAGAGTGCCCCCGGACAACCACTTTGAAGGCGTCCCATTCTGTCGCTCTAGAAGTCGTTGCGCCAGTATTTGCTACAAAATATTGAGTTATCTCCTCTTCCAGTGCCGCGTGAAACAGAGGATCGTCCAAGGTCTCAGGTCGCAGCTTCCAGGTTGGAACGCAAGAGATCTTGGTCATCCAATCTATAGTGACTAGCATGGGGTTGTGATTCGATATCGTCCTGGCCAGGTACTCAGTACGAGCAATAGTCGGCATCACCAACGGGGAACAAAGCACCGTGTCGAGTCGGACATGCAAGTCGTGTAGGCTAGAGAAATATGAATTATCCCTGAGATTGGGGTGTTGAGTCCTCCAAGAATCTACCAGTCCCCACCTCCCCTGCCAGTCTAGTCTTTGGTGAGTCGGTGCACTGGGGAGTCCCCCAGCGGTGGGTGAGATCTATCTAGAGTTACATCCGCCACTGAGTTGAAGTCTCCACCCACTACCACAGGGCACGTCAAGTAATGCGCAAGCGCTCCCGAAAGCCTCGTCAGGAAGGATAGCTGGTCAGTGTTTGGTGCGTATATGCTACATAAGGCCACATCTTTGCCCCTGAGCTTACCCTCAATGGCTACGTATCGGCCCTCAGTGTCAATCATGTGTCTGGTCAATTGGAACGGACTACCCGCTCTGATCCATATCAATGTGCCTCTAGCAAATGCGGAGTATGTAGTGTGAAATAGTTGCCCCCTCCATCTGCGCTGCAGAGCTAAACCCTCCTGTTTTGTCAGGTGTGTTTCCTGAAGGAATGCAATGTTCACTCCCCATCGGACTAGATAGGCGTGAACCTTGTGCCTCCTCGCTATCGTATGTAGTCCCCTCACATTCCAGGTCATACATTTCAGAGTTATTGTATTAGCCATTATCCCGAAATAGCAGATGTGGTGCAAGCCAGTTGTACCCTCCTGCGCAAGTGGTGTAAATTCCCCAACATGTCTTCAGTGTCTCATATTTGCATTCTCTCAACAGAACAAAAACAAGTGGTTCCCAATAGAAACCGTCCCCAACATTCCCCTCCTCCCACCCCCCCAGAACAGGACCCAATATCAGTCTATTAGTTCCCATCCAAACTCAGGTGTACAACCCAACGTCCTACCTAATCCACAGTCGACACTGTGGTTGTCTTAAGGGCTAGTGGAGTGCGGCTCCAAACCGGAAGGTAGCTACGCCAGCCCCCAACCCCCGCACCCAGCTTCCCCCCATTAATAGCAATGGTAAACCTCTGCATTCTGCAACAGATAACTACATTATCTAGCCTAGGCTTCCCTCGTTACCAGCACTGTCGGCCATAGTCCGTACTCCCATCAGGCACTCAAGATGTTCTCCGACGTTTGTGGTGTTACCACCGGGCCTTTGGTGCTGTGCACTTCCGAATGGTCCATTTCTGAGCCCGTGATGTGTTCCTCCGAATCTGTATCTCTCTTTGAGGGGTAAGCGTCGGTTCTAGAAAGTGCCACCACTGCCTGCAGCGCCGATCTTCTCTCCTCATCCGTTTGGGACATCAAGGGTTTCGGAGATCCCTGCCGTCGTTTGCAGAGTCTCCGCGATTTCCGCACTGGCGGTGGACGACGCTCTTCTTCCTCTCGGCATTTTGCTCCATCTGTGCCCGCTTTGTATGTCTCCCACCACGCCCATGCGTCTGCTGACGTAGGGAAAAACAGCGTCTTGCCATCCCAACACCACCCGCAACTTGGCTGGGAAGAGCAAGGAGTACTGTATGCCTTCAGTTCTAAGTTCTCGCTTAATGGACAAGAAGGAGGCACGCAACCGCTGCGTCTCGTAGGTGTAATCGGGGAACAGCGCCACCCTGCAGTTGTCAACTTGGAAGGGCCCCCCATCTCGGGCTCTTTGGAGCAGCAAGTCTTTGTCCTTGTAATGTAACAGCTTAGCAATTACCGGCCTAGGCGGTTGACCTGGTCTGGGAGGGTTAGCCGGGACATGGTGAGCGCGCTCAATCGTGAAGAAAGGGGAGAGGCCTTCCGGTGCCACCGTTGTCTTGAACCAACCGTCCAGATAACTGATCATGTCCCCTCCTTCCGTTTTTTCGGGCAGGCCCACTAGGCGAATGTTGTTGCGTCGGCTTCTGTTTTCGGCATCCTCAGCCCTTCGTTCTACTGATTGTATCTGGTTGAGGGCGTCCGCCATCGTTACCTCCAGTTTTTTATGATTGGGGGCTAGCTCCTGCAGGGTGTCTTCCGTAGTCTTAACCCTGTCTTTCAGTTTGTCGTGGTCAGCGCGTAGGAGCCCCAAGCCCGATGCCACTTGCGCGATATCCTGCTGCAAAGTGTCTCTCGTTGCCGCAATAGCTTCCAGAATGCGGTCTTGGAGTTGTTGCAGGTTTGAAGGCCCCGAGGCGGAGCCCTCCGGTGTTTCTGAGAGCGCGGCTCCTTCCGGCTTCCCCTTGTTTCTCACCATGATTGCGTAGCGCCTGTTGGGTCGTTCGACTCCCCAAAGCGTGGGGTTCCTGCTTGGCTGTTAGCTTGTTGAAGAGTTCTCAGCCGATATCTGCGGTGGGCCAGTGACTCTCAAAGTGCGGGTCGAAGAGCACCTTCCGCGTCAGGTGGAGCCAGGCCTGTGGGGTTTGCCAATTCAATTGCCCCTTTTGCCGCGTAGGTTTGACTTCCCTGCCGTGGCTCGTGTGTCCTCCTATCTCTAATGGCGGTATGCTGCGCGGTGGACCGCAGTGAGTCGACACCAGCCGCGGTCAGGGGGCGAATGCCTTACTGGCACTCTGGGTGAGGTCCATATTGTGCACTCATTCAGGGCATACTTGAGCTCCTCTCACCTCTCCTGCGGCCAGTCCCCGTCTCCGGTTGGCGCCGTATCCCAGCTCATGCGCTATGGTCGTCCTCTGGGTCTGGGCCTCCAGCCTTCGCCACCACTGTTCTCCTAAGCTTCCAGCACCTCTGAGCGGAAGCCTGTTGGTGTTCCCCAATTAGCGCGCTGTGCCAGTGTCAGCGCCTCGGTTCAGCCCCTCTCAGCACTGAGGGGTTGTGCGCTGCACAGCGGTTCGATAGCCATGACTGGTCTTCTTCTCAGCACTTGCTGACTGATCTCAGTCAGTGTAGGGTGCTGGGCTTTGCTCGGGCTCGTCAGCAGCTGCAGTGGCCCCTCTCGTGGGGTCAAGAGGTCCCCCCTCACTCAAAGCGTTTCTGCCTCAGTCGCCCCCTGCACCACAGTGCTCGTGCGTACTCACTCCAGCAGTGCAAAGGGTGTCGTCTCCAGAGCAGGGGCGAAATCCGGTAGCCCGACCTCAGACAAAGCGCTCAGTCTCCCCCTCTGATCTCCATCGCCGCGGTCGCAGTTTCGGATCAGAGATCCGACTTAGCCGCCATGTTGTGGTCCGGCGACCCCGTTCCTGAGCTGAGATGTTGCGCCGAGTGTCCCGCCAGGCGTACAGCGCCTCCAACTGCCCACCCGGTTATCGAGGGATTAGTCCCCCTTATGGCGCCGCGCTCCGTTATGGCTCAGCCGCACCAGTCGTCATACCCGGCAATGGCCGCCATGGCTAGCCGTCCTCGTTTCCCAGAAGTTGCAAATGCGCCGCTCGGTCTGATTTTCAACTTGCAGGTGCTTTTCCTCGTTCACGAGGGGGCTGCTGCCAGTCCCACAGCTGGCGGCTTGTTTGCAAACGTATTTGCGCTGGTTACCGAGCTATTTTCAGGATTATATGGGGGATCTGGTGCGGAGCTCCTAGCTCACGCCGCCATTCCCTCCGGCGTCCAAGCCATGCCCCCCTTAAAAGCCCTTATCTTGTCCCTCCCTTTTGTTAGTGCAAAGGAAGGACATGCCCTGATGTGTGTGGCATGTCCTGATGGACAATTTCGTTTTTTACTGTTGTAAGGCTATCTGTTCCCATATGATAGAATGGGGAGTTTGATTATAACATCTTATAAGCATAACTGCCCCTGGGAACCAGATGGTAAAATAACGTTTAGTATGCCTGAACTCAGAATGTTAAAATGCATCTTTTAGTGAGGGTGATTTTTACATTCTGTGTTTGAAAAGGTTGTATGATGTTACAACGCGATCTTTTAGATCGTGGTACATCACAACGCAGGTTTTACAATGCAAGTCATTACCACAACTTGCGCTGTAGGGTGCTGGACTTAGGAATAGTTTAATTTACTATTCCAACACCAGCCTACGTACAGTAGGGAAGGTGTTGGAATAGTAAATCTACTATTCCTTAGTCTAGAGCGCCCTCCAGCGCAAGTCGTGGTAACGAATTGCGTTGTAAAAGACGCGTGGTAATGGCGTTGTCATGGATGTTCCCAGTTTGAAAATACCACTTTTAGAAAGTAGGTATTTTCTTGCTTAGCCATCCAGTGTGCCTCTACTAGGATGTTTATTGACTGTCTGGATTTGGAGTGACAGGGGCTGGGGATGTGCAGTGGCTCCAGAGAGTCTGGATGAGTCAGTGCTAGGCTGAATAGAGCTGGTCTGCATCTGGAGTGGTAGGAGGAGTAGCACCTGCAAATGAATAGGGCTGTGCCTGCCTTCCACAATGATGGCTTCGCACCCCTGTAGAGTGGCTGGAGCCAGGGCTTATACTTATAATGGACGTTGTTGTGCACTTACAAAGTGCCCCCCAGAACTGGTTTGGACTGGACCAGGAGCTCTGGGCCAGGAGAAAACAAAGAGATTTAATTATAAAAGGAGGGGCCCAGACCCCAGACTTTTAGATCATCCCTGGAATTCAAGAGGACCCTTTGCCAAGGAGAAGAGCTGGAGTGACTGAGGAGAAGTACTGCCCCTTTTGCTTTGTACTGTGTGGGGTTGGCCTGCAGTTGCTGTTTCTGCCAAGGAAAGGAGAAGGACTTTGCTGTGTGCTGTGTCCCCTGCTTGAAGGAGATCTCCAAGGGTCTGTGTGTGCTAGCCTCCTGTTCTGAAATCTCAGGGACACAAAGACTTCACCCCCAGCTCCCCTTAGCTCTGTTGCTGTAAGTTCTGGCCTGCCAGGAGGTGCCTGTGCCAGTGTTGGACCTCTAGAGGTTGCTGCTGTTTGGGAGCTGGAAGAGAGAAGGACCTTGAAGAACTACAAAAAATACGCATCACCTTTTCTTGCAGCTGTTTTTCCGATGCATCCCACGGCGCAAGAAGAATTTCCATGCATCGCTGTACACCTGCAAAAATGGACACAGCGCCTGTCACCTCTGCAAGAATCGACGCATCGATGGATTGCTTCTGAAGAAAACTGATTCAGAGCTGCTCACTGCCGCCACATCGATTAGCACCACATCCCGGATTTTCACGCATCTCACCCTTGTGGCAAGTTTTCCCGATGCATCACCTGAAGACCGGAACCGTCACGAAGAATCTACGCATCACTTCCCCCTACAGACCGGATTCGACATATTACTTCTCCTGCATGTAGCAGAACTGTTGCATCGCCTCCCTAAGTCCTCAGGAACTGACTCATCTCTTCGTTTTTTATGCTTCTTCACTCTGCGGCTAAATTAGTTAAAACTCAATGACACGTGTTGCTGTGCAGTGGAAGGACCTTTGCAAAGGTTGACTGGCCACCTTTCTGTGGCTTATTGATTTGGGTGGTAAACTGATTATAATGAGGTGCAACTAATGACCAGATAGTATTAACAAGTTTAAAAATGGCTAAATAATGAAGTAATACTATCACAAAATGTGCTGCATAATTTGCCTTTTCTTGCTGCATAATTTACTCAACCATGCCGCATAATTTGCCCCTCCCTGCCTCCAGCGGTGGACGCTCCATTAGAACGGAGGAGCACACCCCCCGTCACCACCAGCAAATAAAATGACAGTACAACAGTTTTTTGTTTTTTATAAATATATTTTTTAATATTGAAACAACAGAATATTCAGCAGGTATATCTCACATAATATTCATGCAGTACAATAAATAACAGTTGCAATTAGTAAGGATACAGAGTTTACGCTATTGCACTTCTTCTTCATGGCCCCGGTGTTACTCTCTCTTCCCCACGTTGGGTTTGTAGCAAATCCCTCAGATGTTCATGAATGTGAAATGGTAAACTGTCCACCGCCATATACCTTTATGTGGATTATATTACATTTATTCCCTCCTCCTCCATTTCTAAATTGTAATAACTCAGCCATGGCTGCCAGACTTTCCGAAACTTTCTCGGGCACTCCCTTGCTTTATATACTGTTTTTTCTGCACCCATGTATATATCCATACGGTCCGCCATTGTTTCATGGTGGGGAATTCTGCTCTCCCCCAGTATCTGGCTATATCTCGCTTTGCCACTACAAGTCCTAGGTTACTTAGTAAAAGCTTATATCTAGGGATGTCAACGTCTGTGTGAATGTCTAAAAGGACATACTTGGGGTCCATCGAGATTTGTGTTTTTAGTATGTTATTCAGTTCTTGGACTATCCGTCTCCAATATCTATGTATTGGTCGGCATTCCCATAAAGTGTGTATGAAAGATCCACGCTCTGTTTTACACCGCAGGCAATCTGGGGTCCCTGCTCAGCCCATTGCGTGTAATCTTGCCCTGTCATAGTACACCCTGTGCAGTATTTTAAACTGTAATAGCAGTAGCCTGAGCTTGATTGCTACTTCTCTAGGGTGCATTAGGGCAGTCTCTCAGTCTATATCCTCCGGTGTGCCTACTAGATCATCCCATTTGCCACTAAGTGTTAGTAAGTTATCAGGCATGTTATTTATGAGGGTTTTATAGGACCAGGATACTGCTTTCTCTAGTATATCTGCCTGTAGCAGCCGGCCCTCTAGTGGGGCATATTCAGGAATCTCTGCAATATCAGGTTTTTGTGTTTGCAATATCAGGTTTTTGTGTTTGCCCAGAGTGGCGAAGTTGAGTGTATTTATAGTGTTGCTTGTCTGTTAGGTTATATTCCGTTTGGAGATCTGCAAAAGTTATCTGATCACCCTGCTGTATTATATCCCCCAGAGTGGTAATCCCAATAATATCCCATCCTTTAAACCCCTGTACTTTCACAAGCTCAGGCAGTCGTTTACCCTCCCATAGGGGTGTAGGGCTAGGTAGTCTTTTTCCCCATTCTGTTTGGCGTTCAGCTTCTTTCCATACCTCAATCACCCTCTGTGTTGGTGGCAGTAGGCTCCTCACTCTGTGACCCCCGTATATGTAGTGTAAATGGGAGCTTTTTTGTAATTGGAGTCTCTCCAGGGCGTATGTAGGATGATCTTTGGGCGCATGTCCCCATTCATTAATAACTGTGAGGGGTGCCGCTCTATAGTATGTCCTAATATCTGGTAGCACAATTCCCCCATTGTATTGACTGCTTTGCAGCATCTGTAGCGCTACTCGGGGGTGACCTCCATCCTATAATAATGTCCGCACTTCGTTGTTTATTGACCTGAAAATTGCCTCCAGTATTTTACAATATGTATTTTGGAGAATATGCAATAGCTTGGGCAGCGTGATCATTTTAAACATGGCAGTTCTTCCAAGTAATGTCAAAGGAAGACACCGCCATCTGACCACGTCGTCTCGGAACGCACTGAATGTTATGGGTAAGGCACTCTGTCACGTTTGTAGAGATGAACAGTCCCAGATATTTGAAGCCCCTTTCAGAGACGGGAAGACTTAACGACACGGAGTTCTTGTCAAAGTGAACCACAATGGGGTATGCATTTGACTTCCCCCAATTCGTTTTGTATCCTGCCTGCTTACCATATTCTTCCTCTAGGTTAAACATGATTGGAAGTGACTTGTCAGGGCTGGATACATACAGGAGGCTGTCATCTGCATAAAGCGAGATTCGTTAATCCATCAACTGTCTCGTAAGATCCTGGAACCCTTTTAAATCTGGATGTGTTCTGATTAAGCATGCTAGTTGTTCCAAAATGAGTGCAAAAAGCAGGGGGTACAGTGGGAAGCCCTGCCCATTGCCCTACTCGATGGGAAACTCAACTGATTTAACTCCATTAACCCTGACTCTGGGGTTCGTATATATCGATCCGTGTCCAGGAATTTGTGACCGAAGCCCAACTTCGCAAGCACCAGTCTCATAGAAGGCCAGTGAACCGTGTCAAATGCCTTTTCGGTGCCAAGTGACAGAAGTAATTGGGGGACCTCTCTCTTTTTTGCCGTATCTAGCCAGTTTGCCAGTCTACGAAGGTTGAGGCGTGTGGCCCGCTTGGGTATGAAGCCTGACTGATCTCTATGCACAAGAGAGGTGATAACCGTTAGTAACTGCATGGCTAGTATGGAGGCTAGTACCTTCGTTTCTACATTTAGGAACGAGATTGGGTGGTAGGAGCCACAGTTTTCTGGGGGCTTGCCGGTTTTGGTATGACCACCACCGTGGCCTTACAGAAGTCTGGGGGCAGCGTCCCCTTGCTTTTTCTGATAATAACATATTTAGTAAGTGGGTAGCAAGTATGTTATTGTTTTGTTTAAAGAATTCCCCTGGTAACCCATTGGGGCCTGGAGTCTTCCCTGATTTTTGCCCAACTATGGCAGCCTGAACCTCTTCTAGGTAAGTTCTGCCTCCAGGGTCTCCGCATCCTCTCTGTTTAGGCTGTCGTTTGCTCCAAGATACCCTGTTTCAAAACAGCTCTCAATTTTTTCAAATTTTACAAATGTGTGTGTATATCATGTGATCAAGACCCGATAGGGGTTGAAACGCGTCATGGCAGACTGGCTGGTCAAACAACAATAAAGAATCTTTGATTGGCACAAGTACCTGGGTCCACTATCGTCTCTTTGTCTTTCAAGAGTAATTTCCAGTGACTTTGGGGAAATATATATATAAAAAATTGCTGTTTTACTCCTCTTCAAACACAGCAGCCGTGGACACAGTGAGGACTTTCTGGCAGTCAAATTTATTGATTTTAAGCACAGGACGGTATTATCGCAGCACTCAACGCGTTTCGGGACTCTCTCCCTTTCTCACGAGTGGGAAAGGGAGAGAGTCCCGAACCGCGTTGAGTGCTGCGATAATGCGGTCCTGTGCTTAAAATCAATAAATTTGACTGCCAGAAAGTCCTCACTGTGTCCACGGCTGCTGTGTTCGAAGAGGAGTAAAACAGCAATTTTGATTGATTTAGTGAGGCTTGCCTGCCTCGCCGTGGACCGCCGCCGTAAGTAGCAGGGAAAAGGCGTCGCTAGTGTGCGAACACTAGCTTTGGTTTGTGTATATATATATATATATATATATATATATATATATATTTTGTTTCTGAGCGTCCCCTGAAAGTTTGGGGGGGTTTTCGTCAAGCGGGGGCCGAGAAAAAAGGGGGGTCCCAAAACGTGTTTTTAACATTGAGTTTTCCATAGGGCGATTGGACTCACTTTTAGCCCGAACGGCTGAATGGATTTCCACCAAACTTGGCAAAATTGTAGGGACTGGTACCCCGATGTGCCTTTGCTATGTCTCAAGATATATGCTCCAGTGGTTTTTCCAAAAATTAACTTTGAAAAATATATATTGGGCTACATTGGGCTATATATATGTTAGAGCCCAAATGTAGCCCAAATGTAGCCCAGTGTAGCCCAATATAGCCCAATGTAGCTCAAAGATGGCCACCAGAGACAAAAAAAAACCAAATGTAGCCCAAATATCAGCCAGATGTAGCCCAACTATAGCCCAATGACAGAATGTCCCAGAGTGTCCTAAAGAACAACTAGAGCGCTAACAGTCTTACTTATGACAAAAGTATGGCACACCTGAATCTTGATTGGAATAAAGTGTTAACACTTAAAACATTTAATTTGCAGAGGAACAAAATGAGGGGGTTCATTTTGCCATAGAAATTATGATTATTGCTGAGGAAAGAAAAATTAGGGCACATTTTGAGTGACTTCTCAAATCCTCTTATATTTCATTAAAAAAATTCTGATATGCAGTCTCCCAAGATGGCCACCAGAGACAAAAGAGCCCAAATGTAGCCCAAATATCAGCCAGATGTAGCCCAACTATAGCCCAATGACAGAATGTCCCAGAGTGTTCTAAAGAACAATTAGAACGCTAACAGTCTTACTTATGACAAAAGTATGGCACACCTGAAGTCATCTTGATTGGAATAAAGTGGTAACACTTAATACATTTAATTTGAAAAGGAACAAAATGAGGGGTTTCATTTTGCCATAGAAATGATATATATATATATATATATTCACTGAAAAAACCATAGGTTATAGACCATATATAGTTAGGAATTAGCATTTACAAAACCTTAAAAATTCACTGAAAAAACCATAGGTTATAGACCTTATATAGTTAGGAATTAGCATTTACAAAACCTTATTTTACTCACACAAAACCATTGAAATTCGCATATATAGTTAGTTGCACTAACTATATATCGCGCACCCGCAATCCACTGCTGATGATGTCACATATTACATCATTCATGACATGGTCAGTGACATCACTGATGACATCTCAAATGACATCACTGATGACATCACTGATGACATCTCAAATTACATCACTGATGACATCACTGATGACAACATCCAGTGACTGTATGTTTCTGTAAAGTTAAAATATGTCTTACATATTGAAGAATGAGTGGATGTATAAGTGTCTGGATGAAGGATTTAGTAGGTGCATGACTGACTGTATGAGTGAGTGATTAAATGTGTCTCACTGAGTGCATGACTTAGTGACTAAACTGTCTTAATTTGTGCACCATTATGTCTGTTGTTCTGTAAACTGCTGCATGTGTTGATCAGTAGCTATATGAGTAACTATATGGGTTATTGATTGGTTGCCCAAGTATTTGTATGGGAGACTGAGTGTTTGTGTGGGTGGCTGGGAGGTGTATGACTCTGTGCATAGATGTGTGAGCAGTTGATTCACTAGATGCATGGGTTCAAAAGTGCATGTGGAAACAGCTGTATGGGCGGTTGACTGTGTGCATGAGTGTATTGGAGAGTGAATGGATATCTCAGTGCTACATGTCAAAGTAAGTACATATGTAAAACACAGTACATGTGAGAGTTGACATATATAAATAACTGTGCATAAGAGCCAGTGAATGTGTGAGTGGCTGTATGGATCATTGTGAACTTGTATCAGGGATTGTATAAGAGAGTAAATATGTGTTAGTATATGTTTGAATAAGTAAGGTGTGTATAACTGTATAGTTGAGGAAATGGAGGTGTGATTGATTCTTTGCATGACTGACTAGGTGTGTGAGTAAGTCCATGGATGAGTGACAGTCTGTGAGTGTCTGTTTACACTGATTGTATCTAAGGTTATATTAGAGTCTGAAGAGGTTCATTGTATTATCACATGAATGATATCATCATTGATGTGATCAGTAATGTCAAATGAGATGTCATCAGTGATGTCATCAGTGATGTCATTTGAGATGTCATCAGTGATGTCATCAGTGATGTCATTTGAGATGTCATCAGTGATGTCATCAGTGATGTCACTGACCATGTCATGAATGATGTAATGTGTGACATCATCAGCAGTGGATTGCGGGTGCGCGATATATAGTTAGTGCAACTAACTATATATGCGAATTTCAATGGTTTTGTGTGAGTAAAATAAGGTTTTTTAAATGCTAATTCCTAACTATATAAGGTCTATAACCTATGGTTTTTTCAGTGAATATATATATATATATATATATATATATATATATATATATATTCAGCCAACCAGTCCTGAACCACAGCACATGAAATACCGCTTTTCCAGGTACAGACCACAGTGCGCGAAGAGTTGTAAGTTTAAAGTGCTTTATTCCTCCATAGTCTCCAGCATGATGCGTTTCGGCTGCGTCACTGCAGCCTTGTTCACATGACCATCCGAAATCAATGGATGTGTTTAAATAGTGTGAATGCCCATTCTAGCACATTACCCGGCGCATAGAGTTAGAAGACATACTAAATGTGGGGTCACCATAATAGCAGTATGACGATCATACAAAGTTGCAAAGTTGCCTCTTATATAAATATAAATAAATTGAATATTTATGCATGTGGCCACAACATAATAACATATATTTAGCAGCAATGAAGAGACAGTGTCTAAACCTATTCCTATTAGTCAATGGTAAACACACTCTATTCATGTCAATATCCTGTCAACTATTACAACAGACTGCTGCCAGCTTCCTACATTAGGTTTTCTATTCTTATATTGCGCCCAACGTAAACCTTGCTCACAAGAATAAAGTGCTAGTGCTAATAAATCCAATTATGTGCAAAAAACGGTGCAAAGTGTAAACATTCTTGGATAAAAAGGATATTAAAATGCATATCATATTTCTAAGATAAAATGTATATACAATATATGAAAATTCTTTAAGGTGATATATAAAAGAAGTGACAGTAACGGATGCAATGTTAAAATTCATTACATAAATATTAAATTCCCAGGCATTGAAAGCATTGTGCAAATTATCCTAAAGTGCAAGTGCTGAATTATAAACTTAATCTTAATTGAGAATACTTTATTTTTCAGTTTTTTCTTTGTCTTAATACCAGATCACTAAATTAATATATACACAAAATATGTACAAAAGCTGCACTGTCAGATTTAAAGGTGATAATGCTAATTGGTAATCTAGACTCATCAATAGTTCGCATGGTGGTATATCCCTCATTCTGATCTCAATTTGTTAAACTGATCTCAATTTATTAAACTGAATACCCCATATAACATGGTTCTATTCTGTGCTATACCTATTATTGCTACCAACCATTAGGCCTATTTTTTGTGTGTTTTCAGAGGCTAGACCATGAGGATAGCTTAAACACTAATAGTCAGGTGGAACAGATACCCATACAAGCATTAGGCCCTAAAATAACCATTGTTTTACTCTTAAGTCCACATCAGGAGTTCCTAACATATTAACTGGAATGTGGATACACTTTCGGAGATAACTGTAGGGTGTTTGCATTAATGCATGTATATTAAACTTCCCAGATTGACATTTACAAGAAGTTGTATAGGTCCTCCCATGTGTTTATCCCATTGGGAATCCTTGTGTCCAAGAGTAGAATATACCTGCACTCCAGCTGCCTGAGTTGTCTCTCTCTGTTACCTCCCCTTATGCTTTTTGGTACGGCATCTATAATGTAATAACTGAGATCATTTAAGTTCTTATTGTGTACCAGTTTAAAATGTCGGGCTACCGGGTAACTGTCATCTGAATTAACATTTGCCCTAAGATTTTGGAGAATGCGATGATTAATAGCTTGCAGTTTGGTGCTGCCTACGTATTTTAGCCCACGGGAACATTGTAATACATACACCGCAAATTTGGTGCGGCATGTATATAAACCTTCGATCTTATATGGATTAGAGTCGAATGCAGAGCAGTATTTGTTGGTGTTTACACCGACTTTACATGCTCTGCATGATATACATTTGTGGAACCCAGATTTATTGGATAACCAGTTCTTCGAGTTGATTACCTCAGGGCTAGATTTAACCAAAGTGTCCCTCATAGAGGGAGCCCTTCTAAAGGTAATGGAAGGTTCCTCTGGTAGAAGTGGGGCTAGGCTTATGTCGGTTTTTAATAGCGGCCAATTTTTTTTCAAAATACCCCTCACTTTTCTTTCCTCTGTTTTGAATGTGGTAATCAGACTGATATGTTCCTTATTCGTGATAAGCTCTTGACCATCCCATGAGTGACTCTTATTACTAGTTACAGACAAACACTCATCTCTGCTATGGCTGTTAGCCTTCGCCCTAGAACGTTCTAATTCTTTAGGGCAGTAGCCACATGCAAGGAATCTCTTGAAAGCTTCCATTTGACATGTCTCTAGGTCTAAATCGGAGCTACATATTCTTTGCATCCTAAGGAACTCCCCATAGGGTATACTTTTAATTAAATGGCCAGGATGCGCACTGCTAGCATGCAAAATTGCATTTCCCGCAGTGGGTTTCCTATGCAACCTTGTTTGAATTGACTCATTGCTGACATAGATCTCAACGTCAAGGAACTGTATATGTGTCATACTAATATTTGCCGTAAAATTCAAATTCTAATTATTTTCATTGATAGTATTCACAAATTCTAAGGCTGATTCCTTTGTCCCTTTCCATATCATACAAATGTCATCAATGAATCTCCAAAACTGGACTACATTTGCATCAAACAACGATTTGTGTGTCTCCCTGAGGACATGCTCCTCCCACCACCCTAAATGCAAACATGCATAGGTTGGGGAGAAGCATGCCCCCTTAGCCACGCCTCTTTGCTGCTGATAGATTTCCCTGTTAAACAAAAAGTAATTGTTAGTAAGGCATAGTTGTATCATCCTTAACAGTATAGCATTGTGTTGTCTGTACCCAATGTTTCGAGTATCCAGGAAATATTTTATAGCATTGAGTCCATCTGTATGTCGGATGCTAGTGTACAAGGTGCTAATATCCAGGGCAATAAGAACATAGTCTGGTTTCCATTCTATATTTTTAAGTTTCGTTAAAAAATGCCCAGTATCCTTTATAAACGAGGGTAAGTTCTCTACAAAATCATGAAGGAAGTGATCAACATACTTGGAGACTGCTTCCAATAGACTTCCCTGGGCTAAGATGATAGGTCGCCCAGGTGTAGGAGTAACCTGTTTGTGAATCTTTGGAATGAGATAAAAGGTTGGGGTCACCGGAAAATCATTTTTGAGGAAGGCATGCTCCTGTTTACTCAAAAGTCCCTCTCTCTTCCATTGGTTAAGTTCTTTGTGCACTGTATCCTTTAAACACCTGATGTCATTAAAAGTACTCTTTTTGTAGCAATCCTCATCACTTAAATGCTTGTTTGCTTCCTCCATATACGCAGTGCGGGGTCATATAACAATATTACTTCCTTTGTCTGCTTTATTTATTATGAGATTGGAGTCATTCCTTAGTTTCTTCATTAGGTTTGTATATTGTTTTTCTATATACTTTTGTTGTTTTCCTTTTCTAGATAGAGTACTCTGTAATTCCTTCAAATCAGCAATCACAATGTCATTAAAAGCATCTATTGTGTCCTTGGGCATTAACGGAATGAAGGTAGATGAAGGTTTAAAATGAGTCACACAAGGCTGCTTTATATTGATGCCCATTGCTTGCAATTCCTCCTGTGTGGCACCCCCATCTTGCTCTTCCTCTGTGGCCAATGCTTGGGCTACCCTCAGAGCTTTAATGTCTGATACTTGCAATTTACTTGTAGGTTGTTGCATAATAGTTGTTTTAGTAGCTTGATCTTGAGCATTGGCTAATTTGAAATGCTTTTCTAATTTTTACTTTCGTATAAATTTAAAAACATCAATCCGTGTTTGCACATAATTGAATGAGTTCTTAGGGCAAAAGGACAGGCCCAGAGACAGCAGTTGTACTTCCGCTTTAGATAGTGTATCATCAGATAGATTAACCACCTTGTTATCTGATGTAGTGTTAATCTGTTGTTCCAAGGTGATAGGAGAATTTACCCCCAGATTTTCATCCATAGCGATTTGGGGAGGCTGATTTACCATTTCTTTCCCCTGCCTCTCTTTGTAAATCCTCTTTCTCCTACATTCCCTCCTTTCTTTACGTCTTTTGTTGTTTCTGTTTCGTTTTTCTTCTGCTGCTGCTGGGTCCGTGGACGGAGTGTTTTGCGCCTGTCCTCTATTAAAAAACCCAGCTCCTCAGATGGGGAATAACTTGTTGGAACACATAAGAAAACGGGTTGCTACCAATGGTAGCATTTGCAATTTAAAAATGAGGCTGTCGCCGCTGCAGTGGGGTCAAAGAAATACCCCACGACTTTTGTGTTTATGATTTACACGTGCTGTGTGGGCTTGGCACGAAACAGTGAGCACGCCACTTAGAAAAATAATGGTTTAAAAAAGGACATAACAAACATGGTTTAAAAAACGGTGTGCAACCCGTTTTCTTATGTGTTATTATCGAATTGAGCCCTCAGGGGTTAGCACCCAGCGAGTAATTGTACTTTCTAGAAAAAATGAAAAAGGAAACATCGAGCACTTCATGCGAGGCGGAAGATCTTGGTTCACTCAGCAAGTCAGTTCTGAACATGAGTTAGTGGAAGATAAAACAAACATTTCACCATGGACATTTGACCAATCAATTGTGGGCAGTTCACCTTTTACTGTTTAAATGAGACAATTTTGAGCTGTTGAGACATGGGTGGGCGACAGCAGTGGGATTTTGACATCGATGTTGTGTTGTGTCACCATGGGGGATTATGGGAGATGTAGTTGCTCCTAAAAATGTCTGTTTATGCTGGTGTATACTGTGGGTTTAAGGCAAGGGGCGGGTCTCAGTCATGAAGGCGGGAGTTTTGAGTTTAAAATAACGGAGAGTAACACAACAAGGAGGGCTTCTATTTTTACACAGGAGAGGAAGATGTCGTTAGTCAAGCAGGTATGTTGAACGCTAAGAGGGCAGAGATCAGGTCGAGGGTGGCTAAAGTGAAGTAGTGTATGAGAGACGACACAGCAGATGGGGGGCAAAGGAAGGTTTTACTGACGGGTGTAAGAAAAGCCGTGGGAGGAAGAGGGCGTTGGAGAGTAAGCACGGGAAAAGAGCAGAGAGTAAATTATGCAGACCCGTAGGGAGAGAGAAGCAGCACATTATTTATTTATATACACACACGATGGGGGTTATGTCAGGTAGATGAATTAGACAGAAAAAGGGTATTCGAAAAAACGCCACGCAAAGGATATATTTAAATGATATATATGGCTAACACACAGTTTAGAATGAAAGTGTTTTAAATGAACTGGAGTCCATGGTTTATAAAGCGGTTTGTTGATATATGTTTTATTGTTATTTCAGTATGTTCCCTGAGGAAGGACCCCAACTGGGTCCGAAATGCATTGGATTAATAAATTATACTGCTTGAATGGAACCATGCATTTGTACGTGTTTATTTATTTATTTATTTTTATTTTTTTTTTAAGACGTTTATTAATGCTCAAAGGTGCAGTACATATAGCAAAGCCTACAACCCTGCGGGCCGGCTGCAAATGAACGGTGAATCGTAAGGATGTAGGTCAGCATAAGAGGACGTGTCATTGCGCCCCTTGTGTCCCCGGTGTACTAGGACATAGATAAGATAGTCACATTATCTTAAGTTCAAGAAAAGAAAAGTCCATAAATGACGCCTTATTTTTCATTTTTTTTTCTAGAACTGAGCCATGAAATCGGCAAACTAAACAAAACAGTTCGTATCGGTATGTCCCAATGTTCCTATCGCGACTTCACCACTTGAAGTCCGTCCCACTTGCACGGTGTTGGTAAGAGCCACCTCTGATCGGTGTGTTGTTTGCCGATGCTATTACAGTGCAACAGGAGGTCAGAGGTGTGTGTGCGCAAGTGTGCTCGAATTTAGAGTGGGACAGCCCCTGTGGGCCATGGTGGTTCGCCGGTCGCCGGCCTTGTTAGTGGAGCATGTGGCGGTCAGGTGGAGTAGCCTCGCTGCCGGTGTGGCAATCGGCGTTTACGCCTGCAGTCGCCGTCTGGAGTGCCACCAACGGCTTCTACCCATTTCAACATGGGGGGTCGGGGAGGCCACCGTCTGTGAGCAGGGGTCCGATACTGCAAACATGTAAACATATGTGTGAAAGTGGGTGGGGTGAGGAGGGGGGGGCGGAGTGTGCTTGCGGGGGCGGCGGCGGCAGCTCTGTGCTTGGGGCGCGCTGCTGGGCAATGGCTGCTGGTGGGCGCCCTTGTGGGCGTCGGGTCGTATCTGAGGTCTACGCGCTGGTTGATTCTTGTCTGTGTCGGGGGGGGGGGGCGCCGCATGCGGTGGTTCCTGCGATAGAGCATTAGCCTCTGTAACCCACCTCCGGTGTCACTTATTCTACGTGAGCCCTCTGACAGTGCCCTCCCCCTGCAGGGACCCCAGGATGCCATCCCAGAGCTGTGCTATCGGGAACTGCCGCAGGCCCGCTATTTCTTCCCGGTGGAGCGCCGTGCCTTCCGCCCTGGCCCAGTTTGTAAAGGATGCGAACCAGTTTTTTGGGGTAGGCGGTTCCCGCCGTTTCCAGTGTCGTGTAAGCAGCCGTTTGGCCGTGATGAGGCCCAGATCCCAGAATCGTGCCTGTGTTTTGTTCAGCTTGGTTCTTTTATAGAGTCCGAGAATGCACGCCTCCCACGTGTCCGGCAGGCCCGGGCCAGTGCTGTGATTCAGGAGTGAGGTCACCATCCCCCCCAGTACGCGGTCAGGGTTGGGCAGTGCCAAAGCATGTGCAGGATATCTGCGCCCAACAGGTCACATCTGGGACAGACGGCAGTGTCGATCGCGAAGTATCTGTTTATTCTATCTGGCGTCAGGTATGCCTGGTGCAATATGTACAGTTGGATGATACGGAAGCGGGAATTGCGGGGGACGTTCACAGGGCTAGCTAGTACTAGGTTCCACTCCTTATCCGTCCAATCCCTCCCTCGGTGCGCCGCCCATTTAGCCCTAATCTGCTGTGTGGGTTTTTGCGTGTGGATGAGAAGCGCCTGTGCTAACCAGTGCGTAATGTGCGAGCCTCTGCCCATTACGTGCAGATATTGGATCAGGTGGTGCATTGGCGGCTCATCCTGGATGTCACCCCAGGAGTCAGTGTATGCCCGCAGTACCGACGCATGGAGTAGGAACTGCCCGGCCGGGAGTCCCGTGGTGTCAGATAATTCCGCAAACGGGAGCAGGGCCCCGTCAGCATACAGGTCGCCCACGGTCTCTACCCCAGCTGTGATCCAGTGGTCCAGATTGCGCGGCGTAACCATCCCGCTCCTCCTGGGGGTGCCCAGCAGGGGGAGGGCAGAAGCATATGGTCTGGTAGTTTGCGTCAGCTTCAGGCTGCGGAGAAAACATTTGCGGGCCACGGCCATATGCAGGGGCAGAGGACGGGGACCCTTGGTCAATGGGTGAAACAGGGCGCAGATCTGGGGGTGTGTCCATTGGTAGTCCGCAGTGGCCGTATCGTCCAGATGTGTATCGCTGAGCCAGTATGTCACCCATTGGAGCTGTGCGGCCAGGTAATACAGCTCCATGTTGGGGACAGCCAATCCTCCCTCCGCGGTTGGGGAGTACAGTTTAGCCAGCGCCACTCGGGGTCGTCCCGCATTTCAAATCAAGCCGCGAAGCATTGATTCCAGGTCGCGGAATATCCGCGTGGGGACATACGTGGGGATATTCGCGAAGTGATACAGCAGCCTAGGGAGCGCTATCATTTTAGTAAGAGCTATTCGGCTGGGCACGTTCAGCGGCAGGATTTTCCAGAAGGACATCTGAGCTCGCAGAGAGGAAATGGCGCGCACCAGGTTGCCCTCCAGTAAGTCCTGTGGGTCTCTATAGATGTGTAGTCCTAGGTATTTAAACGTGGTCGGGTACCAAGCGAGCCTGGCCCCTCCAAGATGCACATCGCATTCCTCCTGATCGCGGCTGAACGAGTATGCCCCGGACTTGGCCCAGTTGACCCTGAGGCCCGAGACCTCTGCGAAGGTCTGGAAGATGTCCGATAGCTCGGCTGGCACCGCGGTGAGGTCCCGCACATAAAGCAGCAGGTCGTCTGCGTAGAGTGAGACTATGTGCGTTCCGTCAGCCAATGGGATCCCCCATTCCGCTCCTCTGTCCCGTAGCAGAGCCGCCAGTGGTTCAATGGCTAAGGAGAAGAGGAGGGGCGACAGGGGGCAGCCTTGTCTGGTGCCTCTACGCACTCCGATCTTCTCCGACAGCAGCCCGCCCGTCCTCACTCGGACACTGGGTCTCTGGTAGAGCAGTCCGACCATGTCAGCAAATGCATCTCCCACCTCTAATCTGTCCAGCACCGCTCCCAGGTATGGCCATTCTACTGAATCAAAGGCCTTCTCCAGGTCCAAGACCAGGCACCCCGATCTAGGCCAATGCGTCAGAGCCGCTTCCTGAATCCGGAAGAGGCGGCGTAGGTTACGAGACGTGCTCCGCGCCGGCATGAAGCCGTTTTGATCGGCATGTACCAGAGTTGGTGCCTCCAGGGCCAGGCGGCGGGCCAGGAGGGAGGTGAAGATTTTATAATCAGTATTCAGCATGGCCAACGGCCTATAGGACCTCATGAGTGTGCCATCTCTGCCCGGCTTCAGCAGAGAGACCAGGTTTGCCTCGTTAAGCGAGTCTGGGAGTGCTGATTCTTCCATCGCAGTATTGTACAATTTGAGCAACTCCGGAACCAGCGTGTCTGAACACGCCTTAAAGAATTCGGCGGGCAGTCCGTCCGGGCCAGGTGATTTGCCGTTGGACAGTGTGAAAATGGCCTCGCGTATTTCTTCCGCGGAGAATGGCGCCCCCAGGGCGTCTTGCTGCGAACCTATAAGGGAGGGCAGCGGGATGTCCGCCAGGTATTCTGCTATGTAGGCCGCGGATACTCTCAGTTGCGATTTGTATAGGGCTTGATAGTGTCCCACAAACGCGTGGTGTATCCTGGTTTGGGTGTACACTAGTTCTCCCTCAGTCGTGCGGATGACGGAGACCGGCTCCGTGCGTTCCTCCTGCCTGACTAACCAGGCCAAAAGCCTACCGGGCTTGTCACCGTGCTGGTGCACTCGCGCCGAATGGGCCGCAAAGTTGACGTGTCGCAGCCGTTCCAGTAGCGTTTCGTGCTCCGCCCGGGCCGCCTGCAGCCGGTCACCTGCACCTCCCACCGCCTCCTGCTCCCCACCGAGTAGGTCCGCTTCCACCCTGCGCAAGTCCTCCTCCAGCTTCCACCGTATGCTCCCCTGTGTGCTTAAGCAATGTCCCCGTACCACCACCTTGAATGCGTCCCACTCTACTCTCTGGGAGGATGCTGTATCTGAATTGTCATCGAAGTATTGCGCTACGCGGGCCTGCAGGGAGTCTCTAAAGGGGCCATCTAGTAGTAATGTAGGTTGCAATCGCCACATGGGGATTGGTGGGCGCGGGCGTTCCCAGGCCATGTGTAGTGTATGGGGGTTGTGGTCCGAATGAGTCCTACCCAGGTATTGAGAGTCAGTGATATGGGGCAACATTTCCGTTGATACCATGTATCTGTCGAGGCGAACATGTAACGCATGTGCTCCCGAGAAATATGAGTACACCCTAGTGTCCGGATTGTGCGCACGCCATGCATCTTTCAGACCCCACTGTGTCGCCCACTGTGTAAGTGCCCTCGTGGCCCCCTGGGAAGTCGCCTCTGGCCTCGGCGGGACCGAGCGGTCCAGCACTGGGTCTAGTACCACGTTATAGTCGCCTCCCAGGATCCATGGGACGCCGTGCCAGGGCGCCAATTTCTCTGAGATACGCGCCAGGAAGGTGCCCTGATCCGTGTTTGGAGCGTAAATGGACGCCAGGACCACTGGTTGCCCGTCTATGCGACCCTTCACCAGGACATACCTCCCCTCCGCATCTATGCGAACTTCTGACATCACGAAGGGGGTTCCCGGCTTTACCCACAGCAGTGCCCCGCGGGCGTACGAGGAGTATTCAGTGGCATACAATTGTCCCCTCCATCTCCGCCTCAGCGCTGTCACCTCCGCCCCACTCAGGTGTGTTTCCTGCAAGAGCGCGACCTGCACGGTCTGCCTCTTCAAGTAGGAGTAGATTTGATACCTGCGCGCGGGTATGTGCATACCTCTAATGTTCCATGTGCATATTTTTATGGCAGACATTTTAGCAATATACAGTCCTCCCTGACCTTCCCAATAGTGGCGACACCACCAAAGGCCCCAGCAGCGGCTCTCCCAGCTCTTCCGTTCCCACCCCCCACAGTACACTCAGCAAAGTTTGGAAAACATTAGGACAGGGAAAAAAAAAAACAATAAAGAACAACAACCAACAGCGGGCTATCCCCACTAAAATACCAAAAGGGCAGTGGCGGAACGGGCCACCGTCCATACTCTCAAGGGAGAGGAACATTTTTACTTGTTTAAGGGGCAGTGCGTGCTAAGCACAAGTTCGGCAAGACGGATATTTGGTCAGTTAGTGGAAGCAGGTCGCTTCCCTGAGCCATTCAATACAGGACGTTAGTGGCCACCCACTGCGGTCCAATGTTCCAAGCGTCCCATCCTGTGTGCGGCCAGGCGCAGATGCGTGCTAAAAGACCACCCCTTCAGTGCCCACCCTGCTTACCACTAGTGCCATAAGGGCATTACTCACTGTTCCAGGAGTCCACAGTTCGGTCAGCTGGCAGGGGGGGGGGGGGGGGGAGGTGTCCCCATCAGTGGCAGGCGCCAATTGCGCATCATCGTCCAGTCGACCACTGCCAGCCCCCCCTCGTTGTGGCAAGGCCGGTACAGACATCTCCTGTAGGATCAGTGGATCAGGTCTGAGGTTTGCGGCGTGACGATGGGCAGTTCCACCGAGATCTGTGAGTTCGGGATCCCGTATATGGCCTCGTCGTCGTCGCTGGGTACCGGCTGTCGGCTGTCCTCCTGGGCTGTCTCATGGGGGGGTGAGTTGCTTATTTGGGAAACCTTCTGCAATGCGTCGCGTTGTTCTCGGAGCATCTGGTCCAGTGTGGGGGAGAGTCCCGCCCCCTCATCCGCGTGCTGGGACTGGTGGGTCCTGTGCCTGGGGCGTCGCCGCGGTCCTCGTGGCCTGGTCCTCGTCTCGCCTCCGCGAGAGTGTTTCGGTGCCGTGTCCGTGCCCCCGTCCAGCCACTCGTTGGCCTCCTCGGGTGTGCTGAAGAAGTAAGTGCTGTCTCCCGCCACCACTCTCAGCTTGGCAGGGAATAGTAGGGAGTATTTGAGGCCCGCAGTGCGTAGTCTCCTCTTCACTTCCATGAAGTCGTGCCTCTGGCGCTGTACCTGGACGGTGTAGTCGGGGAAGAACATGATCGACGCGTTGTCTATGCGTACCTCGCCCAATCGCCGTGCCTCACGCAGCACCGTGTCTCTGTCCCTATAGTTCAGTATCCTGAAGAGCAACGGCCTCGGGTTGGCGCCGGTGGTATAGGGCCTCGTTGGCACCCGATGTGCGCGCTCCACGACGAAGTGCGGTGACAGCGAGCCTTCGGGCAAAAGTGTCCGCAGCCAGTCTTCCACATGTTCGGCTGGGCGGGCCCCTTCCCATTTTTCAGGAACCCCCACAAGTCTAATGTTGTTGCGCCTCGCCCTCCCTTCCGCGTCCTCAGCCCTGTCCTCCAGGTACTCCACTCTGTTCAGGAGGTCCTGCACTTGCCTGTCTGTCTGAGTGACCTTGGGCTCGATCTCCTTCACTGCGCCTTCCAGGGTCTTGGTTCTGTCGGACAATTTCCTGTGGTCATCACGCAGGAGGGTCAGGTCCACTGCGACCCCATCAATTTTGGACTCCAGGGAGGTTCTAGTTTGCTGGAGGGACTGCTCCATCCGTTCCACCGCTGCCAGCACGCTGTCGAGCCTCGCAGCCAGTTGCTCGGCGGCCATCTTGTGTATCTGTCTGCCCGCTTTCCCCTTCGGCGGGCCCCACCAGTCCCAGTGCGGGTCCGCACTCCCCCGGACATGTGCGGGTGGCGCCTGTCTTTCAGGGTCGGCCCCCGGTGCTACTCCAGTGATGGTGTCCCCTGTAGTGCTGCGCTCCTGGGTTGGGGCTCCGCGAGCGCAAGCCGGTCCCTCAGGTTAGGCCGTCGTTGTTGTCCCTTAGGGGGGGGGGAGGGGATCCTCCAGCGGGTGTTTCGCCCTGCCGTCCCACGGCTGCGCCTCGCCGGCTCGGTTGTTGTTGTGGCCGAGGTGCTCGTGAGTTCTGGGTAGGTCGGTCGGGGTCTGGTCCTTTCCTTACTCATGCCCCATTGTCTCTCCGGCCGCTCTCACCTCCATGCGAGGGGGGGTCCGCAGGAGCGCCCCTTCGCGTGTCTACAATGCGGGGTGGGGGGGCGGCTATCCTATCTCCGGTGGCGCGCTGCCCCCCGGTCAGAGTTCCAGGCCTTCAGCGCCAGGCGTCGTGAACGGGTCTGGTCACCAGTTCCGGTCCGGGTCACAGCCTCTCATGCCTCACTGTCCCTCAGGCCGCTGTTATCCCCGTGGGGGGGCCCCGGCATGGAGCGTACCGTCGCGTGTCTCCGTCTCAGGGGGGGGGCGGTCAGTCCTCCTCCGGCAGTGGTGTGGCGATCAGGCGGGGGGGCCGGTCTGTCCCTCTGCGGGTCTTGGGGCCGCAGTGCAAGGCCTGGGCTGTCGCTCCGCGCGGGCTCCTCTATGCTGGTGGGCGCGGGAGGGACTCACCGGGCGGCTCCGATGTCAGCACAGTATCTCGGGGAGGAGCCCCCGCTGGTCGGGGCCGCCACTTCACCGGCGCCTCTCCAGGGTCGATCTCCGCGCCCTGCCTGCCCCGGGTGTGCCGTCAGGAAGACCAGTGAGCCCGCTCAACTCACAGGGCAGCAGTCGCGCGGCGGCCGCGATGTGGGGGCTGGGGGCCCGCTCTCCGCTCGGTCCGGGCCTTCCGCTGGAGTCCTGCAGCGAGGTGAGGCGATCGCCGGGCCACCGGAGGCCGTTCCCAGTGTGGCGGCAGTCGGCCAGAGGGCCACAGACAGTGTGGTGTGGCCTGCCAGTTGGGGCCTGTGTGCTGGGCCCAAGCCTCGGTCTCCCGTAGTTGCCCCGCCGGTCAGGTGTCAGCAAATCCCGCGGGCGGGCCACAGGATAGGTCGGGGTCAGCCCCGTCGGAGCCCCGAATCGAAAGTCGGCCAGATTGCCGAGAAGAGCTCCGGGAAGGTCCGCCAGCAGTTTTGGGCGGCTAAGGTTAAATGTGGCGGAGAAACGGCTCAGGGAAGGGGAGCTTAGCACGGAGCTCTACCCTAGTGCGTCCTCCGCCATTGCGTGCTTAGCCACGCCCCCATGCATTTGTACGTGTTTATGGTCGAGAGGTTTGGATGGCCCGCCATGACATGAGAAACTTTGGAAATCAGCATTTGCCTTGCATGAGGATGAGTTCAAGAAAGATGATGAATAGTAAAACGAACGCGCTGCGCATAACATAAGGATTAAAGACATGATGAAAAGAAGTTGAATATGAGACAATGGTAGCATTTGCAATTTAAAAATGAGGCTGTCGCCGCTGCAGTGGGGTCAAAGAAATACCCCACAACTTTTGTGAATAACTTGTTGGAACCTGGGTCTCATTAGAAGATACTGCCATCCCATCATCAGAATCGATACTGCTCGCTACAGAACTCAATTCTGTGTCTGAATTTTCGATGTTACGGGTATTGATTGTGGCTTGTACATTACTTTTTGGTGCTAGAGCCTGTCTTTTGACCGTGTCATATTTACGTGCAAACGTGAATATCCTACCAGTTTCAAAATCACGCTTGTCACGTGCAAATTTGTACTGTTTCCGTGTTCTTATCATTTCTTCATGTTTAATTAGTCTAGCATCAATCCCTTCTCTTTGTTTTTTAATGAAATCCTTATTCTCATGTTTCTCCAACTCATTATTCAGGTGCTCGATTTCCTTTAGAATCTAATTTTGGTCGATCTCCGCATACTTGATCAGTATGCAAATCATGTTCATGGATGCCTCCAAGTTGTTTGTCGCCCACTCCTTCAACATGAGGGGGTTGGGGTTCTCAAGTGATGGTGCTATAAGAACCCTCAAACCCCTTGGCACCCTTCCTACTTCTTTGTACTTCTCCAGTGAGCGTTTTTCCCACCATTTAGTACTCTCAGTATATATATATATATATATATATATATATACTAGCAGCCCGTCCCGACGTTGTCCGGGTATGAATTGCTGCCGGCCAGTAGTATATTGTTTCATGGGATTTCATTTTGATAGCATTTCTTATCTGTGACAGGCCTGTGAAACGCTCCGATTCACAGTGCACTGCTGATGCACTTAAGAGTGCGCGTTCAGTAGTGTGTGAACTCGAGTTTCCCTACTTTATTTTCCTTGCAATATTATATAGCGCGAACTCAACAACATGGCATGAGCACAATTTACATTACAGAAGAACACATTGATTTGTGGTAGGCACGGGGAGACAAAGCGATTTGCCTGTAATCACAGGATGTTGAGCTGATGCCGAGATTCTAACGTAGCTGCCCATCTCTAAAGTTCGCAATTCTAGAACTTGTGGTGGGAGGGGTGTCTAAAAGTGTATGTCGGTGCTGGGCATCAATGAGAGAGACCTGTGCATTTTTCCAATTGGTGGAGAAAAAATATGAGTATGTTGCTGGAGATGTGGGCCACCGTGCCACCAATGTACTTACGGGGGAGGGTAAACACCCATTATTCCGCAAATTTCTTTCCGCATACCATCACTCTGCATACTTTCATTACGAAAGTACCATGACTCCGCAATGCCATTATAACGCATGGCATTAAATTTTATATGCTTTTACCACGCATACATTTACAACGAAATTCGTTGTAAATGCATGAATGGTAAAAGCATGTTTTTTTAAAATGTTTGGATAATGCAAGTATGGGTATAGGGGTATATGTTTTGGGGTACTGAGGTATATGTTTTGGGGTGTTTGGGTATTTTAATGGTTCAGATATAGTTTTGGGTTATGGGGTACAGGGGTATTTTTAGGGTTCAGGGCTAGGTTTGGGTTTTGGGGTATAGGGGTATTTTTAGGGATCAGGGGTAGGTTTGGGTTTTGGGGTACAGGGGTATTTTAAGGGTTCAGGGCTAGGTTTGGGTTTTGGGGTACAGGAGTATTTTTAGGGTTCAGGGCTAGGTTTGGGTTTTGGGATACAGGGGTATTTTAGGGTTCTGGGCTAGGTTTGATTTTTGGGGTACAGGGGTATTTTTAGGGTTCAGGGGTAGGTTTGGGTTTTGCTGTACAGGGGTATTTTAAGGGTTATGGGCTAGGTTTGGGTTTTGGGGTACAGGGGTATTTTGGGGTTCAGGGGTAGGTTTGCATTTTGGGGTACAGGGGTATTTTTAGGGTTCAGGGGTATGTTTGGGTTTTGAGGTACAGGGGTATTTATAGGGTTCAGGGCTAGGTTTTGGGGTACAGGGGTATTTTTAGGGTTTAGGGATAGGTTTGGGTTTTGGGGTACAGGGTAGATTTATAGGGTAATGATGGGTTAGTGTTTAAGGGTGTTGGGGTATTTTATAGAGTAAGGGTGGGTTATGATTATGGGGTGCAGGGGTATTTAAAGTAGGGGTGGGCGGAATGGGCGCAAATTTGGTACAATAAATCCGCAATATTTCGTTCGGTCAGATTTCCAATTATTAAAACAGAAACCTCATATATTCAAGGTAAAATAACAAGTATTTCTACATGCTAAAATGCATATAGTCATTTCACAAAAGTGAAATTAGCTTCCAGCAAGCAGTGAGAGAGGTGATGATTTTGAGATCAAGCCCCTGCAAACCATTATGGGACGAGATTAGCAGTGGGAAGTGAATATTATAGTATCCAGATAGTTCTACAAAGAGCTGCAGTTCACCTCGTTCTCCCCAGTTGTCCCCAAGAGGCAAATGCAATAGCATTTAAAATATTATAGATCAAGCTGCAGTTCACCTTATGGTCCCTAGATGTCCCTGATGAGGCAAATGCAATAGCATTTAAAATATTACACATCAAGCTGCAGTTCACCTCATGTCCCTAGATGTCCCTGATGATGCAAATGCAATAGCATTTAAAATATTATATATCAAGCTGCAGTTCACCTCGTCGTCCCAAGATGTCCCTGATGAGTAAAATTCAAAAACCTTGAAACCCTTTCATGAATGCTAAAAATTATGCTAAGCGTATCCCATAATGCTTTGCAGGGCCTTTTAGTTGTATTTTTGCCCATAACTGTGCTTGGGGTGTTTCTAAGAGAATGGGACCTCCACTGAATTACTATTTAAAGGGAGCAGGAATGTATAGAACCTGGGAAGAAAAAACAACACTCGTGACGGAATGCCCCCAGCGATTGTCACGCCCCCAGCACACACCCACAGCACAATGCAGACACGCCCACAAAAGGGACTACTTTGCTGGCACGGTTCCTTTACATTTTAAATGTATATGGTGGGCGTCTGCATAGCCTATGTCCTTCTGCTGCAACTGCCCTTTCCAACACTGTATTGGGTGTTGTGATTGGTGCTGTGGTTCCCGAGTTTACCTGGCCAAAAGGTGCAAGTTCTCTCTTTATAATAGTAGTATAGATATATATATATATATATATATATATATATATATATATTAGCAGCCCGTCCTGACCTTGTCCGGGTATGAATTGCTGCCGGACAGTAGTATATTGTTTTGTAGGATTTCGTTTTGATAGCATTTCTTATCTGTGACAGGGCTGTGAAACGCTCCGATTCACAGTGCACTGCTGATGCACTTAAGAGTGCGCGTTCAGTAGTGTGTGAACTCGAGTTTCCCTACTTTATTTTTCCTTGCAATATTATATAGCGCGAACTCGACAACATGGCATGAGCACAATTTACATTACAGAAGAACACATTCATTTGTGGTAGGCACGGGGGGACAAAGCGATTTGCCTGGAATCACAGGATGTTGAGCTGATGCCGAGATTCGAACGTAGCTCCCCAGCTCTAAAGTTCGCAATTCTAGAACTTGTGGCAGGAGGTGTGTCTAAAAGTGTATGTCGGTGCTGGCCATCAATGAGAGAGACCTGTGCATTTTTCAAATGGGTGGTGAAAAATATGAGTATGTTGCTGGAGATGTGGGCCGCCGTGCCACCAATGTACTTACCGGGGGAGGGTAAACACCCATTATTCCGCAACTTTCTTTCCGCATACCATCACTCCGCATACTTTCATTACGAAAGTACCATGACTCCACAATTCCATTATAATGCATGGCATTAGATTTTATATGCTTTTACCATGCATACATTTACAACAAAATTCGTTGTAAATGCATGAATGGTAAAAGCATGTTTTCTTTTTAATGTTTGGATAAGGTAAGTATGGGTATAGGGGTATATGTTTGGGGTACTGAGGTAAATGTTTTGGGGTGTTTGGATATTTTAAGGGTTCAGATATAGTTTTGGGTTATGGGGTACAGGGTTAGTTTTAGGGTTTAGGGATAGGTATGGGTTTTGGGGTACAGGGGTATTTTTAGGGTTCAGAGCTAGGTTTGTGTTTTGGGGTATGGGGTATTTTTAGGGTTCAGGGGTAGGTTTTGGTTTTGGGGTACAAGGTTATTTTTAGGGTTCAGGGCTAGGTTTGGTTTTTGGGGTATGGGGTATTTTTAGGGTTCAGGGGTAGGTTTGGGTTTTGGGGTACAGGGGTATTTTTTAGGGTTCAGGGGTAGGTTTGGGTTTTGGGGTACAGGGGTATTTTTAGGGTTCAGGGGTAGGTTTGGGATTTTTGGGGTACAGGGGTATTTTAAGGGTTCAGGGCTAGGTTTGGGTTTTGGGGTACATGGGTATTTTTGGGTTCAGGGGTAGGTTTGGGTTTTGGGGTACAGTGGTATTTTTAGGGTTCAGGGCTAGGTTTGGGTTTTGGGGTACAGGGGTATTTTTAGGGTTCAGGGGTAGGTTTGGGTTTTGATGTACAGGGGTATTTATAGGGTTCAGGGCTAGGTTTGGGTTTTGGGGTACAGGGGCATTTTTAGGGTTTAGGGATAGGTTTGGGTTTTGGGGTACAGGGTATATAGGGTTAAGATGGGTTAGTGTTTAAGGGTGTTGGGGTATTTTAAGGAGTATGGGTGGGTTATGATTATGGGGTGCAGGGGTATTTTAAGGGAGCAGGGTGGGATTAGCACACAATATGAGACATGGCATGAAGGGCGGAACGTACCACACGCTCCCAGCATTTGTCACGCCCCCAGCACACGCCCACAGCACAAAGCAGACACGCCCACAAGGGACTACTTTGCTGACACGGTTCTTTTACCTTTTAAATGTATATGGCGGGCGTCTGCATAGCCTATGTCCTTCTGCTGCAACTGCCCTTTCCAACGCTGTATTGGGTGTTGTGATTGGTGCTGTGGTTCCTGGGATTACCCGCCTCAAAGGTTTGGGCTCTCTCTTTATTATATTAGTATATATATATATATATATATATATATATATACACACACACACACACTGTTTGTCAAATCCTGTACACAACACAGTCCAATCCTTTGTGTTTGCTTTATTCATTTACATTCATTTTTTAAGGATCAGATAACAATATGTTGTTGTAATACTTTATTCGATATATTCATATCATAAAAGTACAAATATTAATAAACATAAAACCATGTACAATGTATTACATCCATTTCATCTTAAAAAGGGATAAAATTTTTATACAGTTAAAAAAATAATTACACTAAAGTGCATTCTCAAAAATTTTCATATATCCAGATATGGTAGGGGTTTAATTTTGCTATTACCTAGCAGCATGGTCCGTATGAACCAAGCGCTAGCAAGATACTTTGCAACTCCACAAACAATATACAAAGATGATGTATCAGTTAAAAGGATACGCAATGCAATTCTGAAATCTCTAACGCCCATCTCCCTACACACAGGTTTTAACCATCTTGCTCTAGGAAGCTTGTAAGCCTTACAAGCAAACAAAAAGTGAGGTAGAGAGTCTTTCATACATGGGCAACCTGGACGTGGCATCGTGATCCCTCGCTCCTTTCCACCCCTCTGTAAACTTTTTAAGGGGGAGTATGCCATATCTCATCTTCAAGAAGAGGGATCTATCTCTTGGAATTTGGATGTAATCCAGAAAGGTCTTTAACTTCCTAGTTGGCTTATGTTCCAGGAATTGATTAGTCAGAGGCCCCCATGTAGTGCTTTTTAGATCCTCAGCCTCCACCCACTCCCAATATATTTTTTGACAATTTGTTTATGTGCTGGGGACTGGGAGAGCCAAAATTCAGCCATTCCTATACTCACCACCAACTGCCTCAATTTATTGAGCCACTTAATCTTTTTTGAGGCATTCAGGTTAATTAGTTCGTCCAACACCAGGGCATATTTTGCCAATTCCGGTGTCCTTCTCAGGCGCACCCAGAACAGCAAAGGATGAAGGCTTACTATATCCTCAATTGATCGTTTGCCTGTGTCGATAAAGAGGGGTTTCAGAGGTGTTGAGTGGGGGAGCGATACTAGGTCTCTCACAAACTTATTCTCCGCTCTTGCCAGGTCCATTGTATTCTCTCCACCCCACAATTCAGAACCATAAACCCCCGAAGCTAGCGCCTTTCCCTCATAGACTGCGAGGGCCGGGGCTATTGGTCTGCTAATAGACCAGAGCTGATTCCTCGGGATAACTCCGGAAACCCTTTTGAGATTTAGGAGCATTTTTGCTACCTGGGAGTCCCATTTCATGTTATTACTCAGCCTGACTCCCAAGTAGTCAAATTCTTCCACCACCACTGACACAAACCCATTTAAAGTGAGATGGACTTTCCTAGCCTTTTTTTTGGAGGGTAGCACAATAAGCTTCGTTTTGGTGGTATTGACAGTTAGCTCTCGCTCGTCGCAAAACAAACTGAAGCGATCAAGCAGTTTCTGTAAACCCGATGGCGTTTTAGACATCAGGAGAGTGTCGTCTGCGAAGAGGAGGGTAGGTGTTTTCTCCCCGGCCAGGACTGGGGCATCCGCAGGGTCCTCCCTCAAATGGTCTACCACCCCATTGATAAAGAGGGAGAACAATGTCGGAGCCATCACACAGCCCTGGCGAACCCCTCTGTTGATTGGCACCCTCTCTGTTAGCTGGCCTTGGGTCCCCCATCAGATTCTGGCATGATTGTCTTCATGGAGCCTAACAACAAACTGCAAAAGATGAGACGGGAACCCCATATCCAACAGAACCTTCCAAAGCTTGTGTAGCACTTCGGGCTCGCCCCTACTAACTGGGGTCGGTGTATGCGATGCTACGTTCTCCTCGAATAGACTTACTGACACAGGAACTTTAGGTAATGCGGGCTTTATTAACTTAAATGTCCTTTTCCTGTGTATCGTTTTTCTATAGTAGGGCAGGGGGCTTTCAGACTCCTCAGACTGTCTGTGCTGGCGCTTCTCAATAGCGGTCCGGCGTTCGTCCCGGTGTCTTCTGGGACTGGTAGTCCGGGCCTCTTCCTCCACGATGTCGTGTAGTCTCGTCGATACGAAGGGAAGAAAAGATAGCACCGTTTTAGTTTGCTGTGCTGCCAAAAAGGCACAGGGAAGGGAGTGAGGGAACACACGTGCACGAAAAGTCAGCTTGGGTCCACAGTGCCGGGGTAGTGAAGGACGGGTAGTGCACAGGATGCGTATAAGGTGCCTTTACGGGGGTTTAGCCCACTTAAATCCCGCCCAACCTGAAAGCCTTGATCGTACCTCTGGTAGCCACACTTCCCTTGAAGTGTGGCTGGGCGAAGCGCCTTCCGGTTGGCCTCCTGGCTTGTTGGGCTCGTCTCCTCTGGATCTCCGGATTTCACTGCTCCTCTCTCCGTCCCCTTCTCCGGCCGTCGCCTCCTTCCTCCGATGGTCTCTCTCCTCCTCCGGTCTCCACTCCGCCTCCTGACTCCGCTCCGCTCCGCTTTCGTCTCCTCTCCTCTCCTCTGCTCCCGCCTCTCCTCCGACTTCGTCTCCGATCTCCACTCTGCTCCGCACTCTTCCTCTTCTCCGCCTCGCCTTCCGTCGCTCTCACCTCCGTCGCCTCCGGGTGTAACACACACCTGTGTGCTTTCTGGGGCTGCCTTTACCTGGGATACGGGGGCGTGCCAGTTGATGTAGTCCTGTTCCAGCTCCGCCCAGTTAAAGTAACAGGGCTCACCACTCTCTTCTGGCTCCTTGTTGCCGAGGATATCCGTGTTTCTCCAGGCCCCTATGTGCTGGTTAGAAAGAGGTGAAACAGGTAAGCCTGGCGGATCCGGGTCCTCCCCGTTACACCTTGTCACGAGGATTACATCAAACGCTGTTTTTAAATCAATAAAGGCCAAATATAGGCTACCCTTTGCGACGGACACAGATTTCCAGCATACTGCGCAGAACCTGAAAACCTGGTCCATCGTGCACACATTTTGCCTAAAGCCCGCCTGGAAGTGGGTCAGAATATTGTCTTCATTAAGCCATGTCCCTATTCTATTAACAATGACCCTGCCAACTACCATCTGAATTGTATCGATTAGACTTACAGGTCTGTAGTTGGCAGGGTCCTCCCTATCACCTTTTTTATATATGGTTACAACCTCCACGCCCTTCCATGATTCGGGAGCAGGGTGTCCGTACATGATTAAATTCATTATGCGAGCAATGAGGATGGACCATAACTTTGGGTCGTGCAGAAGTAAATCGCCCGGCAGCCCGTCCGGGCCTGCCGCCTTGCCAGGTATTATATTTGTGATAGCGTCCTGCACTTCCCTGGGGACAAAAGCTTCTATCTGCGTTTGGGTCTCCATGCTAGGTTCATTATGTGTCCCTGTTGTTTGTCCCGGATCTGCTTCCCCACAATACAATTTTAAAAAATGGGAGTGCCACTGTTGTTCTGTTATATGGTTTAGTATTGGCTCCGCCCCCCTTCTATCCAGTTCATTGATCGGGTTCCAGAACAGAGTTGAGTCTTTTGCATTGGCAGCAAACGTAAGTTGCTGCCAGTGCTCCTCCTCCCAATCGCTTTTAGCTGCTTAGATACTCCTACTATACTCCTTCCTGGCTAATCTTACTGCTATCGGGTCCTTTCTTTTGATGGAGGTTGTTATTATCTTCCTCTTTTCCCTGCATTCCGCCGTATACCAAGGAGTACCATTCAAGGGTCTTCAATTTATTTTGGTAAGTCCCCTGCTCTCCCGTATAATAAAATAAATACCAATTTTATCTATTAGATTCTTGTAGGAATCAGCTAATTTAAAATCTGAAAAATTAGACTGTGCCAGCCTGCCCGATGTTAGACCTCTAATCTCTGCTTGTACCAGCTCTTTGATACTAGTTAATTTTTCCTCCTCACATCTTACCCTACTCCATTTCAACTTCCTGTTGCAATTTGTGGGGATTACTTCTTTAGTGATCATCACAGGACCTTTCCTTATTTCAGTCTCACTCCCCCAGTTGATTTTCATACATAGTGGGTTGTGATCACTATCCTGTGATTGCCTAACCTCCATATCCACCAGGCTGCCCCATGATTGGATGTCCATTAGTATATAATCTATATGTGATGGAGAACCTATTCTGTTGTATGTCATTGCCCCATTAGGGTCTGAAACAGTTCTCCCATTGAGAGCCCGTAGATTATGTTCTAATGTTAGAGCATTCATTTGTATTGCTCTGGCCAATCACGCTTGTCACGTGCAAATTTGTACTGTTTCCGTGTTCTTATCGTTTCTTCATGTTTAATTAGTCTAGCATCAATCTCTTCTCTTTGCTTTTTAATGAAATCCTTATTCTCATGTTTCTCCAACTCATTATTCAGGTGCTCTATTTCCTTTAGAATCTCATTTTGGTCGATCTCTGCATACTTGATCAGTATGCAAATCATGTTCATGGATGCCTCTAAGTTGTTTGTCGCCCACTCCTTCAACATGAGGGGGTTGGGGTTCTCAAATGATGGTGCTATAAGAACCCTCAACCCCCTTGGCACCCTTCCTACTTCTTTGTACTTCTCCAGTGAGCGTTTTTCCCACCATTTAGTACTCTCAGTCCGTATATATATATATATATATATATATATATATATATATATATATATATATATATATATATACACACACACACTGTTTGTCAAATCATGTACACAACACAGTCCAATCCTTTGTGTTTGCTTTATTCATTGACATTCATTTTAAGGATCACATAACAATATGTATATATACAAGATTTTCCAAATTTCGTTCTTGCCCAATGCATTTCGGGCCGTTGGCTCTTCTTCCGGGGCTCAAATCTAAAACAATAAAAAAACAACTCTCAACTCAAAAATACACTCTTTGTGTAAGGAATTCCCTATTATCACAGTATTTAGGTTTACACATCACCAGTATAATATACATTTATATATTCCCATAAGGGGAGAAGCTTCTACAATTCAATCCCTAGAGGGGAGTTTTGACAGAAAGAAACTGGGAAATTAGAATAAGATGACAAAAGAAACTAAAATGAAAATGTAACTCTAGAATGCCCTTATCATGAGAAAATGTGTACCTCTCATCACCAATTAACAACTACTAATATCTTCAACACACCTGACACTACTTCGAAATTCTCTTCAGTCGATTCCTAGACTTATACGTTGTGTAACCCAAATAATTTCGTCTCTGTGGTAATTGCATCTGTTACTGTCTTGTCGCGCAGTTCCCATGCGTTTAGCCTCCAGTCCAGTCCAGTCTTCGTCTATGTTCCTTACCCCAAATCCTTGACTTAAACGGTGAGCGATCTGAGATACCCTTTGCAAGGTATTCTGCTTCCTCTATGATCTGAATCTCCCCCACTGGAGTAAAGAGGTAATCAAGCCTAGAAAAAGTCTTGTGTGCCCATGAAAAGTAGAAGTAGCTACAATCTAGTGGGTGATGCCGGCGCCAAAGGTCCGTCAGTCCAAACGATCTCGCAAACTCCGCCTGTGGGGTAGACATATAGGCGCTGGTTGTTGCATGTGATCTATCTTACCTTTGAATGATCACATTGTTAAAGTCTCCATCTATATTGTGGATTGAGGTCCGAGTCTAATAGTATCTTGGCACCAGCGTTTAATGTCTTGGGCTGCAGTTGCGGTGGGGCATAAACACTGACCAGCGTGATATTGCGCTGTCCCCATGTACCCCGGACCGCTGCATACGTTCCACCAGAATCTAGCCAGGTCTTAGCTACTTGGAAGGGCAGGTCCTTCTTGATGAGGATGGCCACTCCATGAGCCCCAGGAGAAAAATCCAGCGTGCGCCAGGATGAAGCCCCCCTCTCTATAAACGCACATTGGGTACCTCGAAGGTGAGTTTCCTGTTGGAGGACCACGTCTGGCTTGTTTCTCTTAATGTATCTATTGACTAGTCCCCTCTTAATCTTACTACATTCCAGGTCAACACGGTATATGGTGCATCATGCATTACGTTTGTGATTCATGTGCTTCCCATGAGGAGTAATACAAAAAAGGGGAGTAATACCTTCCCCTGACAACCCCCGTACGACTGTTGCTGGCCCTGTATCCTGAGATGCCTTGCTGCTGTCCAAGTTGAGAACATATAGAATCTGAAAAAAAACCAATTTTCCCACCCCATCCCTAGTTCCCCACCCCACTTTCACCCACACCCTACCCCATTAACTGTCAACATGACAACTAAGCGCTGTGCTGTTCAAAAAGTCTGTCGATCCCACCCGTCATCCCCACCCACCCCTAGATAATATTTAAAACAATAAAGGATATAGTCTTTTTCAACAACAAAGAGTGTTTCTTTTTTTATTTTTTTTTATTTTTTTTATTAGCAAGTTTTTCCCATATTTTTCATTACAAACAGGGCACGACAATAGCATTTACTTTACAAATATCTAATCATATTGACAACAACAAAAAAAAAAAGAAAAAAAAAAGAAAAGAGAGAAGAAATAAGAAAAATAAAAGAAAGAAATTAGGCAACAAGTACAGTGTTTTGTACATTCAATAAATAACGCAAATTAATAGCATTTTTTATCCTTTTCCTTCTAACAAAGATGTCTAACTCCGTCCTTCAATCCAGACTCTCCTCCTTCCATCGAATAAGAGGTCCCCAGATCTGCTTACCAGTTTTCCTACGCCTTTTCCCCTTTCTTGCGTAAATTTCTATCTCCAAATTATATATTGAAAACAATTTTGCCAGCCATTGGTGGTATGATGGTACTTTAGGATCCAACCATGCCGATGCAATAGTAAGTCTTAATACTGCCATAGCCATAAACAAAAAATATTCCCATATCTCGCCAACTCTGCAGCTACTCTGTTGTTGATCCTCCCCTTCTTCTTTTACCCCCAAGAGTATAATTGAAGCTGTAATAGTCAGATCTATTCCTAGGTTTTGGAAAAAACCCTCAATATTTTTTATCAATGATTGTAAATGAGGGCATGTTGCAAAAATATGTAGTAGATCTGCATCGGGATCCCCACACCTGAAACAGTTAATTCCCGTTATGCCACCCCACTGAGCTATTTTTGCAGGCGTATGATATAAATGAAATAATGTTTTATAGTGTTGTGCCTGTAAGGGTGCTGAGCATAACAATGTGCATCCCATTTCTAAGGAAGTATCAAAAGTTTCCTCACTAATGTTCAAGCTAAGTTTCCACTTGTTTGTCCATTTCTCTATGTCGTCCTCTCTTGCAGCCAGTAATTCTGCATAAAATCTCTTGATGGTACAGTCCTCCCCTGCCTGTATCACTTCCATAATTTCATTTTTATTAAATCCTAGCGGGCCGCCCTTCTTATCACGTAAAAAACTCCTAATTTGTAAATATTTGAAAAATTGCCTTCTATCTAATGCAAATTTAGTTTGTAGTTCCGAAAACTGGTAGACTCCCTGTTGTCCCATGATATCTCCAACCTTTCTAAGTCCTTTTCGTTCCCATTCTCTCAATATACTCCCCGAAGTAATTTCCTCAGATAGATTCGGATTTCCTTTCAATCTTGTGTAGGCATTATATCGGCCTAACCCAAATTTTTTTGTAAAAGTTTTCCATACTGTATATGCAGCAGTGAGTGTCTTGAATCGTGTTCTCTTGTAGTAACTGGGTTCAGTGAACCTCAACAAAACATTTTCCACTTCTGGTCCTAATAACAAACCATATATTGCCAATGAACCTAGCTCATTCCCTACTTCATATTCTCCCCCACCCACCAGACCCAACATATTCTGAAAAACTGCTGCCCAATAATAAAACCTTAAATCTGGCAATGCCCATCCTCCCCTTTCCCTTGGCAAAACCATGAACCTGAGAGCTCTCCTGGTTTTCCCCTTCGACCATATAAACCTATTAATCATATTTTCTATTCTCTTAAACAGATTGTTCTCAAAAAGTAAAGGGATAGCTCTGAAAAAATACAAAAATTTTGTCAAGACCAACATTTTTATCACATTAGTCCGCCCCAGGATTGTTAAGTGCAAATTGTCTATCCTATCTAAGTCCTTTCGTACCTTATTTATTAAAGGATTTATATTTGTTTCTACTAAGGTATCTAACTCAGCCGATATGCTCACCCCCAAATATACTCCAGACTTAATTACTCGCCCATCTGTACAGGGGGTGTGGCAGTTCTTTATAATCTGCGTCTTAGTAGTGTTGAGTTTATAACCTGAAATTCTTCCAAATTTCATGGCTTCCGCTTCTACTTGGGGTATAGCCTCCGTTGGGTCTGGTGTAATAACTGCAACATCATCGGCATATGCCAATATTTTACAATGGCCCATCCGTGTAGGTAAGGGTTTTATTAAGTGACTTGCTTCTATTTTTCGGATTAAAGGATCCATATACATTGCGAATAGCAATGGGGAGCAAGGACAGCCCTGTCTTGTGCCTCTCATTATCGCAAATTGTGTAGTAACCCCCGCATTCACCCTAACCGAAGCCGCTGGGTTTACATATAACGCTTGTACTGCCTTAAGGAAGCCCTTTTTAACTCCTACCCTTTCCAGTGTAAACCACAGATAGCCCCAGGAGACCCGATCAAATGCTTTTTCTGCATCTAGTAACATAATTGCTATCGGGTCCCCTGAGACTGCTGCGGCATCAAGCAATGTAATCACTTTGCGCGTGTGGTGGGTGGTACCTCTCCCGGGTATGAAACCATGCTGATTTTTGCTCACCACCCTATCTATTATCCTGGCATATCTTGTCGCTAATACTTTAGAAAAAATGTTTGTGTCCTTGTTCATTAACGTAATGGGCCTGTATGAGCCAGGTTCTTCTGGCGGTTTCCCTTTTTTTAAAATTATGACTATCTCGGCACCACCCCAGGTCTTAGGTATTGAGTCCCCGCTTTGCGCTTTTAGCATTGTCAAAAGCATATCTATTTTTAAAACCTCCCAAAACACTTTGTAGAACTCTATTGGAATCGTGTCCGGGCCAGCTGCCTTTCCAGATGGTAAGTTTGCTACAGCATTTCTTATTTCTTCCTCCACAAAGGACTCATCTAATCCATCTGCTTCCTCATCCGTAAATCTAGCCATAGGAATGTCATGTAAATAGTCCCTGATTTTCCCAAGATCAGTCCTTATCGGCTCCTCGTATAGCTCCTCATAGAAAGATCTAAAGACTTCCCTAATTTTTCCCGTCTCTGTATGTATCGTGCCAGAGGGGTCCTTAATCTCCCTCACCCTACCTAATGCTTCCTGCTGTCTTGTGCGAACTGCTAAAGTTCTTCCTACTGTTTCGCTAAACTCATGACATTTTTCCCTTTTGCTAATATAGAGTTTTGCAGCTTTTCTAGCAATCTCTCCTTCGGCTTCACTTTTCACTTTTAACAATTTCAGATATGCATTTTCTACAGGGGTTCCCCTCAAAATACATTCCTCTAAACCCTCCTCAGCCTTCAGCACTAGCTCAGCTATTTCCGCATTCTTCCTTTGCTCCTGCTTTCTCCTATATAAGCTAAAGCTTAAAGTCTCTCCCCGTACCCCCGACTTAAATGCGTCCCAGACTACCCCCACAGAAGTACTACCCCTATTATTCTCAAAGAATTCTTTTATCCATGCCTTCATATGCTCCACATATTTTTCTTCCGATAGCAATGCTCTTTCAAAAGTCCATTGAGTTGTCTGGTTGGTGATTTTTAGCTTTCTCACCATAAGAATTAGCGGGTTATGATCACTTAAAATTCGGGGAAGCCTATCCATCCTGGATTCTGTTAAAATTTCATTTGAAGCAAAAAAATAGTCCAATCTCACACATATTTTGTGTGGGGCAGAATAATATGTATAGCCCTTATTGCCTGTCATTTTTTTCCCCCATACATCATATAAAGCATTATTTTTTGCTAATTCTTGAAGAGCACGACACATCCGCTTTTTTCTGCCACAGTACCTACCTAATGAATCTAAGCCCAAGCCATCAGCCCCATTGATATTCAAATCCCCAGCCATTATAATTCTTGGAGCCCAGGTAGCCAATTCCACATCCAAATACTGAAAAATTTCCGGGTCATCCTCAGTCGATCCATATACACTTATTAACGTTGTCCACTCCCCATCAATCCTACATTCCACCATTGCCCATCTCCCCCATTGGTCTTGTGCCTTTTTCCTCATACAAATATTTTTATCTCTGGTTAATATAGCCACACCCCTTTTTTTAACATTTTGGTGTGAAGCCACCAAAACCTGAAAACCCAATTGCTTCAAAAGAAACTCTTGTGAACTCAAAACATGTGTTTCCTGAATAAAAATAAAATCTACATTCATTTGCCTCAATAATAGTGATACCTTGAGTCTTTTTTGGGCTTCATTTAGCCCACATACATTCCATGTTACGTATTTCGTACCCATAAATAATTCTCTATGGTTCTGTTATTTACCCAGTTACACTTAAGTTCATACTCAAACTTTATCACTCTATACCTTTTTATTCTTATGCTTTTACTTCTTTGCAACCTGGTTTCACACATCTTATATCTTTCTATGTCTGTATCTACTTTTTCTCTTGCCCCTGCATTTGCTCTCGTTAACAATTTTATAATTCTTTTTTGTCTTTTCTGCCTTTTTTGCCTTGCCGTGCCCTGTTCCTCCCCACCCTTAGACTGCACCCCTCCCCCCCACCCTCCCTACTGGCAAAGAGGTCAATAATGACCTCTGTTTGACAGCCGATACCCCCCAGAGGACCTCTCCATTCCCACCCTCCCGAGGTGTCATTTTAACCAATCTATACCCTTAAATATCATTTTCTTGTACTGCTCCACCCTTATATTCTTCTTACATTTTATTGTTTCTTTTTCTGTGTAACCAACTCTGTTTGTCTAATAGCTAATGCTCTCTCATTTTGCGCCTTCCCCTCTCTTTGTGCTTTCGTTTCTTTTAAGTAATTCAGGTATTCTTGTGCCACTACCTCTGAAAAAAAAACTCTGAACTGGCCGTTATGACCAACTTTAAGACGGCATGGGAACATTAGGTACACTTCGCAACCCATATTCTGAAAGGGCGTTATTAGCTGTCTCATTCGCCACCTTCTCTCCACAGTCGTGTGGCAAAAGTCCGGACGGGTGAAGAATGTTATACCCTTATGTGATCGCTTAGCCATGGGCTTTGCTTTTTTGATTATTTCCTCTCTTAGTAAGAAATTCCCAATATATACTAAGATAGCCCTTGCTTTCTGATTTGTAGCTTTCTTCTGCGTTAAAGGGAACCTATGTGCACGCTGCACCTCTTTGTCCCAATCCCACATATCAAGTTCTGGAAATGCTCCCTTCAGCAACTCAACAACAAACCCCCTTATGTCCGAACCTTCCTTCTCTTCATCAACGCCCAAAATTCTTATATTATTCCGTCTCTGTCTGTTCTCAAAGTCTTCAAGTTTCCACAAGACATCAGAGGACGTTTTTTCTTGATCATCTTTAAACTCCTGTAGCTTTACCACTTCCTCCTCCACTTTACCTGTCCTCTCCTCAACCTCCGCCAGCCGCTCAGCCATTTCTGTATACAATTTATCCACCTTACGTAGAGACCCTTGTATCTTTTTATTCGCCTGCTCCGCTCTTTGACTCTCCTGGCGAGCCTCTCCCTGGATCTGCTTTAGAGTCGAGAACAGAAGCTCAAAGTTTGCCGCGTTATTATTTTCCTGTATCTGTGGGCATATGTGTGTCTGGAGGTGTGATCTGCTTGATTGATCAATACCTCCAACTGCGCCTTCAGGATGCATCTGTGAAGTTGGCGCATGATCCCAGTCCAGTTTTTTCGCCACCCCGGATTGTGTTGCGCTTCCTCTTTTCTTCGTTCTTCTAGAGGTCTTTCCCTTAGCACCCTTTTTTCTACTCAGCTTAGACCCCAGGTTTCGTTTTAATATAGTATTGTGCTCCTGAATTGGCTCAGACTCTAGTTCTGACGTATCTATCTGTGAGGTCTCTGAATCTGATGCACTTTCCGCAGTTATATCTGTCTTATCAGAGGATAGATTAGGAGTCAACTCATCTGGCCCCTCAGATTCAAGCTCTTCCCTATCATCATTGTTACCAGTAAAAAAACAATCATCACTGGGTGAGCCGGTCACTACTGGGAGAGATACATCTTTTCCATCCATATATTGATCATTTACCCTCCTATTAATCCCTTGGGAACTATCCTGCAACCCCTCCACATACATAATAGTGGTATTGTCCTTACTAGCCCCCTCACCTTTCCTATGTGTAGGGGTAATTGAAGCGATTTCATTTGTAGTAGCAGCATCGCTCATAACGATAGTCACAGGTTCAGACATAATTGTTACTCCATTATTGCTATCCAGCTCTAACAGGATCTCTTTTGGGTCAAGAATGCCTTTATTTGCGCCAGACACGCCCTCTTGCTCCTTACCTACCAACTCTACCACTGCTGTCAACAGGGGTACAGGCTCCATTACCCCTCGAGTGGTCGGTTTGCTCAGTTCCCTCACACCACTCGTTTTCTCAAAGATAGCCATCGGGTGTTCTGCATCTGAGGATGTACCAGCGTCTGCCAAGCCTGCCTGAATCTTATTTGTATTTCCTTCCTCCACCATCACCAAGGCTGACGATGTTATTGTCAGCCGACTCTGATTCTGCTCCACATTTACTGCCAGGCCGGTTTCTTTAAAACTTCCCGCATTCTCAGCATTCTCATCGCGACCCGGTAACCCAGCGCAATCCGGTACCTCAATTAGGTTGTCTCGCACTTCCGCCTGTCCTTCCGCCTGACCTTGACCGGCAATCCAATCAGGAGACTCCATTCTCCCTCCTCCAATAGGATTAGCAGACTCCATCGAGAGCTGTGGTTGGCCAGAATCCGCTACAAACCTCACCCCGGGAATTTGTTCTGTAACCTCCGTCAGAACACTGCACTCGCCGCTCCTGACACTCGTACCAGGTATGTCGGGGGCGTCCTCAGCTCTAAGCCCCGGAAATGTTTGGAACAATGTCTGTTGGCGGAGGGATGTTTCTTTTGCTTTTGTGTTTGCTTTTGTTAAACCTGCCTCTAGATTCCTGCCGGCGCCCTTTTTTAGCGCCTCTTTTTTTTTCCTTTTCTCCGTGGCCTTGTCTTTGTCTTGTTTCCTTCTCTCTGCCACAGAAATTCTCGGCTCTTCACGATCTTTTAGGGCCTCCCTTCTTAGCTGTGCCCTACGTCTTGTCCTTACTTTAAGGGCCACCGAAGGGTTCTCGGTCTCACTAATTAGAGACTCCTCTTCCTCTTCCTCTGACATATCCTTGGCAGCTCGTGTCGGGTTTAAGGCCATATATTTCTTTCTTTCATGCCAAGCCTTCCACGCTCGCTGTATAGCCCCTTCTATTGGCGCCCCTATTAACAGCCGCAAACTCCAATATTCTTTCTGGAGGTACTACAGAGCTTGCGATGCAGACCACTTAAACCCCCTGGTCCAAGCCGGAAAGGTCATAAACATACTCTGATATCACTTCTCAGTTTTCTTCTCCCAACAATATGGCCGATGTGGGTACTCCTTTTCTCCTTCCCTTTGCCCTTCATTCATCAGGGTTTTGCAGTTTCTAGCAATAAATCCGATCTCCAATTCATTCTGAAGAATCCGTAATCACCTCAGGAGAGTGGACAGGAGCTGCTGCCTCCTACGGTCCGTCGGCAGCCATCTTGCCTCCAGAATTTACAATTTCAACAAAGAGTGTTTCACCTCTTCTGAGTGCAAGCAAGTCTAAGGGGGGGCCTTTTTGCATGGGACCCATCTCCGATCTGCTCCTGTAGCGTGCCCGTTTTTTCAGTCCTCTTCGCCACCTTTTTCTTGCTGCAGTTGGTGGAGATTGTCAGACCCCTGCATCTCTGATCCCGGCTTTTCTGCACTGTTGATAGCTCTTAGGAGCGGGTGATCACTGTCTGTGTCCCCTTGGGAATCTTGGTCAGAGTGGTCCGTGTGGGTACTGTCTCCTTGGTTCGAGTTCCTGTTGATGACTCGGGCCTGACTCGACTCTCCATCGGAGGCTGTTCTCCTCCGTCGATACGGGGTTTCCCCGTCTGTGTACTCCCTATAGGCTTCTTATGTCGTCCAGTAAGCCGCTACTTCAATTTTATCCTCTGAGGTCTAGGCTCTCACTTTGGTGGCGTCGCTCTAGGTCACACCGCATTGTTAGTTGCCTCTGTCTGTGGTCTAGGACGTTCTTCTATCCATGCGCAGGCATCTTCCGGAGTGTGGAAAAATTGAGTTGAGCCTTGAAAAATAACTTTGAGTTCGGCCGGAAACAGGAACATATATGAAATTTGTATGGCTCTGAGTTTGACCTTTTCTGAGTCAAAGGTTCTTCGCAACTTCTGTACTTCTCTAGAGTAATCCAGGAAGATCATAATTTTGGCATTGTCCAGTTTGAGTTCTCCCAACCGCCGCGATTGCCTGAGTATTGTGTCCCTATCTTGATAGTTAAGACATTTTGCTATCAAGGGACGCAGGGGGCTCCCGGCTCTGGTCTCACATTTGGCATTCTGTGTGCCCGCTCAACGATGAAGCAAGTGGAGAATTTAGCTCCTGGGAGGACTTACCGCAGCCACGCCGTTAGGAAGGTGATGGGATCAGAGCTCTCCTGTCCTTCAGGTATCCCAATAAAGCGGATGTTGTTTCTCCTTGCTCTATTCTCTGTGTCGTCGACCTTCTAAACCACTTCCCTCATGTTAGCCTGGAGCTCTTTGATATCAGATTGAAATTTGAGGGTCATGTCTTCCACTTCCGAAATGCGAGTTTCTGCTTGGGTTACTTGGTCTGCTATGTTGCGTACATCTTGCCTCAGAAAGGACACCTCCGATCTTATCTCTGCCATTTTACCTTTGATGGCCTCTCTCGAGGCATGAATTGCTTATAGGATGGCCGCATTGTCTGAGGAGCCCGTGGCCTCTCCTGAGGGTTCTGTTTGCGGCGGGAGTACTTTTGTATATCTATCCATCTTTCCCTGTTTTTGCTTCTTTGGTTCCTTATCTCTGGCCATTATGAGATCCGACAGGAGTCTGTTATCTGTCGTACCACCGAAAATCGCACCTTCTCAAACTTTAGCTTATGAATTTTCGCCAAAGGGGACAGACTGCCCTCAGGAGTGTTTCTGCAGTTTCGGTCCCTTTCTACCATAGATGTGGACCAGTTCCTGTCCTGTCCTCCGCTCTCTGGTAGTCGTTTCAATGATTATGGGGCATTTTTCCTGCCCCTAGCCGTGTATTTATATTCCAGTCATCCGAGGACAGATCTGGATGTTGTCTGCCCCGTCCATGGCAGGCGCATCATCCAGCGCTGTGGACCCTCAGAGGACGACTCCACCGGCACATCTCTCGCTCCCTCTAAGGACAATAGGATTGAAGCCTCAGTTGTTGAACTGACTGCAGGCCCCTTCTCATTAATGGACTGTGCTCCGTGTCCATTTCAGTGGTGCCCCGTTTGCTTCTCACTTTTCGCTTTTGAAAGGCGTTTCAGACTCACTATTCACCTCTCCTCGTGTGTTCCTGATCTGAATAACAGGTATTCACATCCCTCTCCGGATTCCTTATGGAAGCCTGTGTGGCCTAGGTGTCTCTGCTTTGGTCGCTCTAAGGCACCTCTGAATGGGGCCTCTGGGGGTACTTCAGGCAGGCATGGCACTTCTTTTAGGCTCCCAACTAGTCTTCTGCAGCCCCAGGGGACGTCCACTCTTCACTCCCCCTAGCGCAGACTCTATCACCTGTGCTCGAGTTGGGTTATCACTTGTGTCGCTGTTCCCCCAGGGGGTCACTCGCCGCCCAAATATAGATTCTCTACCTTGCAGTCGGGCCCCTCTTCATTTGACTCAGGTGGAGTCCCTGGGTCGCTCGCCTCTCACTAGAAGGTCCCACTAGATCGGACACCCCCCTTTGTCTCTGGGGCACTGCCTCACAGCTCCACGCTCCACTCTTCTGGCTCTCAGCACTTTTCAGCGCTTACTTCTTATGCGGCAGGAGGCCCAGGGAGTCTCCACGATACAGCGGGTCAGGGCGACAAGTCCGGTCCCCGGGTGCTTCTCAGGTTTGCCTTATGTTGGTAAGGCCTAGCGGTTATCTCCATCATTCCCGGGTCTGACATCGTCAGGATCACCTCCGTAAGCCCAAGTGTACCCGGAGAAAGGCACTTAGTTCCGGGTTCTCTCTCCGAGGGGAAGGCGGATGATACTTGCTCACCTTCCTCCGGTTGCCGCGGCTCCACTTCTTTTTTATTTCCTGACCGCCTCCGGCCTCTTGATGATCTCTGCCGCAGGGTTTTGGGCCACCCCAGTGTTGATTACAGCTCTCGGGACAACGTCTGCAGCAGACCCCCACACACTCCGACCAGCGGTTAATGTTCACTTTCGCCGCCTTCAGTCAGTCCACCATGAATTGCCAGGCGGCCGTCCTGGTTTGCAGCTCGAGTGCGGCTGCGGGGTGGCACTCGTTTCCCAGTTCCCGCACCCAGAGGGGGAGGAGGCTGCTGCTCCCTCACCTTCCTCCACTTTCCATGTCTCAACGTCTGCGACTGACCATTGCACCCTTCGGTCTGCAGGGAATGTTCATTTCATCACCTTCAGTCAGCCCACCCCAAATCTCAAGGTGGCCGTCTTAGGCTAATGTTGCGCAGTTAGCAGGTCTCATCGGCCATCTTGGCTGCTCACGCTTGTCTCCATTTGAACGGCGCTGTCTCCCCTAGTGTCGGAGTAGCGCTCTCCAATGCGGCTCTGGTCGCACTCTTGAGGTGTCTGGGCTCGTTGACACCAGAAATGGGCTATAGATGTGGGCTTAGAGGACAGGATTAGTGTGAGGATCGGCGACGGGCAGCCGGAGCTCCGGCGGATTCATCTAGTCGGCCATGTTGCTAGCCACACCCGACAATAAAAAGGGTTTTAAACTTGTTTTATTTTAATCCCCTGTACCCGCCCTCAGGACTCTTACTAGTCTTAGGGGTGGGTCCGGGGAATGACACGGCTGGTTGTGGATTGTTGGGCATTCTCTTAACTGCACATGAGGGTTTAGCCGTCTGTCTCTGGCCAGCCAAACCCTCATGCATAGTGAAGCTCTCTCCAGCCCTAGCTGCGTTGCTGGGGCTGGAGAGACCAGGTAGAGGCTCCCAGTCTGCCTGAGAGCGCAGGTTGCCAGCCCTCAGGCCAATACCGACGCTGCTTTCATGCAGTGTCAGGATTGGCCACAGTGCATTCTGGAGCCTGTGCCCAGAGGAAGAGCCGAAGAGTGCGATGCGGCAGGAGGCGGCGTTGTTCAGGTAAGGTTTTTTTTTTGTCCTCCAACACATCTCTCCCCACCTCACTCCTCCCTCTTCTGGCCTGCACCACCACTTTGAGGCCGCTACTGCCTGCCTCACATTTCCAGTGGCCTTGATTAAGGTAAACGATGTGTACTACCCCTGGCGTTTTGATAAATTGACATCCATGCGTAAATCTAGGGCTTGTAGGCTACCTCCAAAATTTACATGAATTGGGCCTGCATTTGCCCACCTGAATGCACCCTTGGCCCATCCAGATACAAAATTCCTGGAACATGAGCAGCAGAATGGCACATGATAGCCGCATCAGGAGCTATGTTATTAACGGACAGATCCTGGTTATGTATGGTTGGATGTGTGTTTTGTAGTTTTAGGTCTTCCCTGGTCTGGAGGTACTCTGTGGGTCTACCAGGTGCTTTATCAAGACTATTATTTTCATTTGAGCTGCCAGAGGCTTACTTGAACCTGAGCACTGCTTGGACCAAGGTGATCCTTCTGCATATATGAGGATTTGGAGAGCCATTTGAAGACTAGAATTAGGGGCCAGGTGAATTGTACAGTTTTTTGTGCAACTTGATCGTAGGTCAGATTTGAGCAATGTTGTGACCAATTCTGGCTGGCGGTAAGTGGACGAATCTCAAAAGGTTGTATAGATCTACGTGGACGTAGACCATTAATTGCACATGAGAATGTATTGAGTGATGAGCAAGTAGGCTGGTGCGTGAGTGATGTCCGAATGATGCCCATTGCATACCTCAAGACAGTAGCACCCCTTACGAACCAAGGTACAACAATTTAGCTGCTTTGGGGGAGCCACATGGCTAAGTGATTCCATATTGAATTGTATATGTCTATATTTTTGTCATGGGAAATTTGATAGTAGGAATTTTTCAGGCAAGTTGGTGGAAATATGCTAAGGAGACAACAGGGCTTTTGTGTAATTTTGTTTTAGTGTCACTGTTTTGTTATCACTCAAAGGCCATTGGCATTATTATGCCTGCTGAGCTTCCCGGTGTAGATTGAAATGGCGGCCGAAGCATCGCTTTCCGATAGCACTACAAAGCACGGATTCATAGGGCCATGTTAGTCCGGGCTTGGGAAGGAGTGTTTCTGGACCGGCTCATCTGCCCAGAACAGATCCTTGGAAACTCGGGCAATACAACTCCATCACCCGCCATTCCCTAGCACTCACCCGAGCTTCGCTGCGACTTCACTTTTACTGGAACCACGAATCCACCCCCGTGTGCTGTGTGGGGTGGTGCGAGCGGGGACGGCCTCCCCCGCGCCGCGTACAGTGGTAGCGCCCGCCTCCCCGGTAGTCATGTGCACTGTTCAGCCAGGCCGCCGCCGCCGCCGTCGCCTCTGGATCCTGCTCGAAAGCCTTCCTGCGCCGCAGCGCCCGTGAACCCGGACCCGGCATCCGCAGCAGCGCATGAAACAACCCCACACAGAGCGAGTCCGAGAGCGGCCCGGCCTCGGCGCTCCACCATCATTCTCCACACGGCCAGCGGAAGCAGTGAGCTGCTGATGTCAGTTAACTCCGAGAAGTCGTCCTCGTCTGAAAGGTAGGGAAACCCCCGGCATGGCTGCCCGGGGTCCTTGCAGAGCGGCTGCCACCAATGTTTGTCGTATTCATCGTGTGCCACTGCATGCACACTGGCGGCAGGAAACCATGGAGGGGCACAGCACAGACGTCGCGCGCAATGCTTGCTGCGTGCCACTGCACAGCGCGTCTCATCGCCTGCGCCGGTACTGGATACCTGTATTCAGCGCCAGGCAATACTGATGGGTCCCTGAGAAGACTACATACATAGGAGACCTGTGTGCACCCACACGGTGTCGGCGCTGATGCCCCATCCCCATTGACAGGCGATGTAGGGTTCCTGCATGCACAGTCCGCCCTAGACCGTGTTGATGCCCTCATCTCGCCCGTGGGCAGTATATGGAGGGGCAATGCATGCACAAAGGCAGGGACACAATGTGGTGATGCTTCATCGAACCTATAAGTAGCCTATGAATAGACACTGCGCGCAAAGAGACAGCGGCTGCTTGTTTTGATGCCACCTTCTCTCCGGGAGAGGAGCACGAAGACAAGCTGTGCTAATGGTACCTTTCCTTCATGGAAACGATGCTGCTGTCAAGTTTGCTGATGCTGTGTGTGCCCTATGTGCCGGGTATGTGCGCTGTGCGTACTAAATCTAGTGTATTTTGCAGGAGGGCTTGATTTTTGTTGCATGAAGTCCGAACCACCGCAGCATGCAAATGATGTCCCAACAGCAGTGTGCTGCGGATGTCAACATGTTGGGAGAGCTCTTTGCCTAATTTTATTGTTTGCTTCTGGCGCTGTCCGCCAAGCTGCAGCCTCTCCCCGCCCCTCAACTGGTATTCTGTTGCCTGGTGTTCTGTTGTTTTGCCTTTGCCAGGGCTTGCTCCTTCATCTGTTTCAGACACACGAGACATGAGGCGTTTGTTGTAGAGAAAAGGGAGTGGTGCTCGTTGCACATAGCATTGGAATTGCACGTTAGTCACATTCTGCGAGCGGGCTGCTTTGCTTCTCGAGGTCCGTGTTGGGATCTAAACATGCGATGCCTTAAGGAAGGCTTCTTGCCTGCAGGTGAAGCCGCCGTGACTCACTAGGGTTTTTAGAGCGATTATGGCAGCTGCCGTTCAAATCGCAGCCTTCGCACTTGCTTCAGCCTTCCTGACAGACACGTAACCGCCCAGAGAGAGAGAGAGAGAGACCACTCTACACGTTTTCGTCCGTGCATCTTTTTCTCAGTTTAATGAATTAGCTGCGTCTCTATGGCTGTCCACAAATCTAGTCTGTAAGCACATCACATTTCACGTTCCCAACACAGCCGTCATTTGGATGTTCAGAATGCACATCACATACGTCTCCTACACAAATTCGTTGCCATTATGAATGCTTTGTCAAATTGGGCCTAACACCACCTTTTAGGGGATGCCTCTAGCATTTGTAGGCACGCTTTACAGGGACGAGCGCGTGCGCAAGTGAACCCATGCCAAAAATATATTTCAGAAGATGTCAGAGAACACCTATAGGACTAGACCTTTAATAAATGGTGCAATATGGCCTATATGTAAAGGATCTGATTGCTGAAATCGGCATCACCACGGAATTCTGCGTGTTCTGTAATTATATATGAGTGAAGCTGCAAGAAATGTCTGCGCTTATGTTTTCTGTTTTGCGCTATGTATTCTGTTTTCCAATATGGAATATCAATTCCAAACGCCTTCTATGTGAAGGTAAAGATGCTCTTGTTCTGCAATCTAAGATTTGTGCTGCTATTCTTTAGTCGAAGTGTATTAAGTACTTGCTTCTCATAGTGGACTTTACCAACCATGTTAAAAAAGCCTGCTAGTTTCCGTTCCACAAAATTGCCATCAAAGCAACACAAACCCGGAAAATTCAAAATGTACCTTTTATTTACAGAGAAATCTAAATTAAATAAAGTAGAAATCAGTAAATCATGTTCGGCATCTAGCCACCAGGCACAGTTGGTTGGCAGATGCCGCCTGTGTGTTAGGTGTGAATTTATAAGTTCTGCTGTTAGTTTATGTAATATACCTTTCGTAAGGCAAGCAAGCAACACTAAGAAACAACTTTTTGCCAGTCTTTAAAAAAAGTCCTAAACATGGGCGTCCGGTTTGAAATGGGGTTCTGTTTTTCTCACTCCTAAAAGCAGGTGCACTATTACTTTAATGTGTGCAAGACTATGATTCAAGGCATTCAGCACTGGTGTGCATGCACACAAGCATTCAAGTATTGTCACTTATGTAAAAAGTCAAGATAACCTGCTTCCATCAGTGTGTTAGTCTCATAAAGCCTTACAGGTCCATAGCCCTGACGGTTGATTCCTAATCAGTCCTTTGAGCTTAGGGTGTTGAAACCTATCCTGTATTTCAGTGACAAAAGCCAGGCGTATAAAGTATATTTGCTATGTGGACAAATATAGCCGCAAAAAATTGAAAAGTTAGAAATAAGTATTATTGGAGTATGGGTAGGTTTTTGTCCTTTTTATGTTCTTGAGTGATAGCGCAGCTGTCACCAGACCATTATGTGATAATCACATGGGGAGGGGGATTGGCTCCACAATGCCGTGAGCCGGTAGTACATGTTTTGATTGGGCATAAGTTGTGTGCTTCCACTCAAAAATTGCTTGCTCCCCATACATCAGTGATACCTTTTTGTTTAATTATCCAGATGCCTGAGCTTGAACTTTCAGGGACACACACAACACTGTAATGCTATTGAAGTGTCTTAGAAACCAAGATACATTTTTTTCCTCTGGCACCAGCGCAGATGGGAGGAGAGCAGTTAATTACATACGTGGATGTTTAGGTTGGACTTGACAGTGTGACTCTCACCTGACCCTTTAACCTACACCAGTATTATTTTGTGTTTTTGCTTCCACACAAATACATATCCCTTCCCAGGCTGTCTACTTGTGATGCTTCACATTAGCATGCAACTCTCCTTTAAAGCCAGACCTGTTGTCATTGCCAATGCTTGTTTTCACAATTATTAGGCAAGTCTGTTTTACTTCTTATTTCCTTTAATGCAGGGGACTGGTTTTTATTGGACGTGGGTGGAATTTGGAAAGTATAGTTCCTATGTTGATAAACTTTAAGTTGGATCTGTCTAGCGCTTAAACTAACAGAGTTCTCAGTTAAGGTGTTTGTAGCGATTCAATGGAATCTCATGTAAGCTAACCATATGCATCATGCATACAGTCGCATGTATACTAGTTACATGTGACTGTGTAAATTTGTGCACTGTGGTTCCAGCTTGTTAAAAGTTTTTAAATATCTTTGTTGACATTTTATAGCCAGTGTGTTGCTTTGTTAAGGCTAAGTTAATTCAAAATGAGAAATGATCCAATAGTACGCACATCAAATAAATGCTAACATTTTTAACATCTTAAACCTGGATATCTCAATAGCTGACTGTCCCACTTCACAGTATTTTCCCTTGCCATGTTTAGTTTCTGTACCTTTATTCTCGCACCTGCCTTATTGTTTCAGTATAATATTAGGGAACTCCAGATGCCGGTTGCTCTCAGTGTGTTAGGTTCATTTATTGCCGCTAGCCTCTCACATAACTCAAGTTCAGGGCTCAGTCAACACCTCGTTCTCGAGAACTAATGCTGTTCTACCCAGCCAGGTATTATTCAAAAGGGCACAGATTGTCAGTTAATTGTGAGGTCCATTCCACCACCTAGAGGCCTCCTCTAGAAAAGTGCATAATTAAGCTTCCTGTGCCTGTCGCCTACTCAGATTGTGTTTATCTTGGCTTCTCTTTCTTCATGTCCACTGCCAGCCTACAACCCTAAGGGTTGCATGTGAACTTCATCTAGAGTGCAGCAATTCGCATGATATTTTCGACCTTTTTATTTTCTTTAAGCTTCTGAAATATGACATTTATAACTTACAACATCCTGCCATCTTCAAAAATGCAAAGCTCTTCGATTAGTTTTGTGGCGCCATAGATTCTTGCCAGATGAACACTGTCTCCTTCCACACTTTGACTGAGAAAGTGCCTGCACGTATAGTTGGCTATTGCATTTTCGACGGTGCTGGGTTGGGTGACACGCATGTATGATATCCGTTCGCTCCAGGACTCGCTGTTACTGCTCTTTTAATTTGTACCCATAATCAGTTTTTTAATTCCCTTTTTGATGTGTTCAAACGCAGTGTAATGTATTAGGCTGTCCTCATTTGCATAGAATTTTACTGTGATTAGGCTTTGCACCAGCTTGTGCGTGGTCTTGCAGAGCTTATCATGCACAGTGTACCACGCACACACTTAATGTTGGCCTTATTATCTCTTCTCGCATGCCTGTCGTTTAAATAGTTTATTCCTCTATCAGACACAGAGCTGTAAAATTCCATTTAGTTACTCTTCAGGTACCCATTAGGAGCAGAGTGACTGCCGCCATATTGTAACAGTGGGGGCATGTGAAAAATGACTAGTTAGGCACTTCTGTTGTGTGATTTGGAAGCATAGACCCAGAATAAGTACTGCAACCACCCCAATATTAACATTTTATTTCTAAGAGTGATTTTACCACCCTGATTTGCAGATAAATCGTTCCTAGGCAGCTCCTCAGTTTCCTCTGTAGATCAGTTAGTATTTATTTTGGAGATTTGTATAGAGAGGATTTTGTTCCTAAAAGCAACAATTCTCTCGTAGTAACGACAGACTGCATTGTGCTTTCCAGCTATTATGCTGTCACAACTGTAAAACGGATAATGTGGAAAGTACTTGCAAGTAGTGGGGAATAGGACAGGGGTTACCAAAGATGACAGAAAAAAAGCAAGATTGCAGAGAAGACAGTCTCCAAAGGCAGTGTTCGAAATCTAATTAACCAACCACATCGAGTCCCTAATTTGCAACATTTGTCTGACTTTGTTTTGTATATCTGGTTTACACACAACCCATCTGAACAGATATACAAAAATGTAAATATAAATAATGTTTATAAAAGTTCAAAGAATCCATCCGGCATCCCATACTTTTTTATTTAAATTCATTCATCAGTGTTTTGGAGTACTTGACAAGCTTCTCCCCATTCTGACACTCTTTCCTAATAGTTAATCTTTAATAACAGCTTCATAGAGCTTGTTTAAATATAAAAAATATAAAAGCATTCGAGTTTCTGAATCTGTTGTATCACGCTTACAGAATTTGCTTAGCTGTTGTTCACCCTTGAATACCTTCTGAAGCCTCTATCTTGTCCTAAGTCGTCACATGCTCGAGCCTTAATAACACGTTTCTTCCAAATTCTAGTATACTTAAGCACTTGCAAGTAGCCACAATTTTATCACCAACATTGAAATTATATAAAATAATCTTTGACATCTTCAGTTGGACGTCATTGTGAGTCGATCTGCCTGCTTTGCATAATTGCGCAATTTTATCTTTTCTTCAGTTATGCTGAGGTCTTTCCTTCCAAGTAGAGTACTCCACATTTGAAAATTGTAATATAATCAAGAAAACAATACCATCTGTGCTCTGGCCTTGAAACACTGCCCAACTCAAACATCAGTCCAACAGGAAATGCACCAGCCTGATTTCAGTTGCGACAGATGTATGGAAATGTTAGACATTTCAGAGCAAAGCTGCCAGGGCTACAACTAGCTAAGTTATTGAACAATCTTGGAGCTCTACAAGTAATAACTTTGCTCAATAGACATTCAAAAATAAATTCACAAGCAAGTCACACCCACCTCTAGAATAGTTGCTCCCAAGTCTGGTGTTCATCCCACTTCTGATGTGGGTCAAACATCTGCTTTTGGTCACACCCAAGTTCATAAATACTGACTATGATACCATGAGATCTATCATTGTCACATCAAAATATTCCAACTCAACTGAAACCCTCACCTACTTCTACCACCCACAACATCATAAACCTGCCAACTCTTTGAGGAATCCATGAGAGGTACACCTTAGGCGCACCTATGCATTTGAGTACATTTAATCAATAAAAGATGAAAAAGAACACTAGGTAAAACATGTGTTAACGAGAAAAACATAGTTGCTCCTGTTTCTATAAAAAAGGAAAAGTCATTAAGATCTCATCCAACACATTGGAAACTGATGCTTACATGTTCAAGAGGACCCTTGGTCTGTTAATTGTCGTTGTCTTCTTTGTTCTAAGTGTATGACTGAACATATGTGAAATGTGGTTTGTGTGTTCCTTCCGCTGGATTTACAAGGAGGACTATTTATTTGTTCAGTAAGGACTTGTTTCAGCTTTTTTTGTGTGCACTAGAAACCACTGCCAGCAATTTCTTTCAAGCTTCCACCCCATTGAAGTCCTTATTAACAGAGTTGGTTGAGGGATGACTCCTCGGTTCCCATGAAGTTTGTACCTATTGATAAGAGAGTGGCCAGTGTTTTCTATATAAGCAATTACGGATGTATTCCATACTGAGACAATTTCTTATGATTTTAAAGTTGCGTGTAGTTCTTGTGGAAACACTAAACAACGATAAGCGGGAGGATGCATTCCAAACAGTGGATATAACTGTTAATGGAAACTTGGCCAAAGCTCACTGGAGGCCGCATCTTACTCTATCACAGGGTCCAATTGTATGCCCTATTAAGTACAGCATAGTCTGCATACGTTTAGTTGTATTTATATTCATTAAGTCTTGTGACCTTCTATGGCTTTAAATGTTACGTATCATACAGAAATTAGCAGTGCCCCATCGTTTTCAATGTTTCCATGACATTTCTGGGTGACCTTAATACAGTGAACCTTTGTCTGGAGTAGTGGCATGCTGAACACACTCAGGGCACTATTGGCAAATATCCTGAAAGACATTCAGAATTAGAAGAAAACCAGGCCAATGAAGTTGTATGCAACCAAGACAAAGATCCTATGTTGTCCCTAAACACATCTTTAGTGACAATGTTTCAGTAGTGTTCTCCCAGTAAAATCATTCTTTATTGTCCAAGTGGTTGTAATATCTTAGTGTAGGCAAATCTGTGCCTTATATAAAACCATATTTTATAATAAGTATATATTACTAGTGAGACTAGTATTCTTGCTACCTTTTTGCATTGAGAATGCTTCTCGGATCAATGCCTTAAATTGCTCCAAGTGTTATCTGCTACGCACCCCTATAATATAAAGTACAGTTTTTAATTTATCAAGTAGTCTGCAAAGATCTGAAGAATAGTGATAAGAGTGACAAGTATTCACACATTTTAAGAGCTGTGCTCAGCCAGTGTCTCTCAGCCGTTCCAGTCCTATCTACCAAATGTAGTCCAGGTCTTCCGATTTACAGTGACAAAGATTGCTGAATTAAAATGACATAGCTCCTGATATTCAGTACTACAAGAAGTACTTATTAACTATTTGTAAGGACCATTTGAGTGCCTCATTGTTTCCAGTGTAAAATTTTGAGTCATTAGTGGGCAGTTATGTTATGGATCAAGTGAATTTAGTGTTGGTTGCGAGGCCTGAATCCTTATTCTATATTCAAGATAACCATTTATTAAATGTTTCTCATTTGGATTCATGGTGTGTACATTTATCTAATGTGAATATTCTGAAAATCTGGCACGGTTCTTACTCTTGATCATCGCCAGTGTTAGACAGGCTGGTCTAAATGTCTTATAGTTGGTTGTGCACTAACCGACTATCATTTTTTACATGACTGGGAGGCTTCTAAAACATCAACGGTTAGATAATTTAATTCTGGCCACATCAGGATGACCCCTCCCATTATAGTATTGGACCAAGTGATACTAATGTTTTAGTACTTTCTTAGGATAAAGGAACTGATGTTGGCTTTGATATGAACATAATACTGTAATATGGTACTTGAACATAGGTTATAGGGAAGTGAGGGAATCTCAGATATCTGTTAACTTTTGTAGCGTCTTGAATTTTATTACTGGGTAAATGCTGAAATGTAGGCAGTTCACTGAATGAGAAGCTGAAATGTTGTTGTTTGGAGATTTACTAATGTTAGTATGATAAGTCTTTCTTAGTCACATGGTGCACACCTAGATAAATCAAGAGTTATTTTACGTCATGTGATGCCCTTTTTTATGCTTCTACAGGAGATGTTAATATAAATGTGTCAGATGTCCAAAACTGAACTGTAGTGCCTAAATATGTTCTTTCTGTGAAGCTTTTAGCATGGATTAATCTCAATTCAGGACATTCATGAAATAATGGTTCTTTAAATAACTTTCAGGCACATACATCAAAGGATTTTGCGATCGCAAACAGTGCGAATCGCAAAAATCGTCCGTTTGCGATCGCAAAATCTGCTTTTGGAATGCATGAAGGGTGAATGAAGGCCCAAGCAATTTGAGAATTCGCAAATATTTGCGCATTCTCAAATTGCGATTGCCTTTAAGGAATCGCATTTTGCGATTCCTTAAATGCAATGCATGAAACTTAAAAAAATTGCGATTTCGCAATTATGGGGCGCAAATTACCTTGAGGTTGACCCTCATGATAATTTGCGAAAACTTTGAAAAATGCACTTTTGTGCATTTTTCAAAGTTTTTCATGTTGTGCACACACATGCCCTAAGGGCATGTGTGTGCACAACATATGTGCACAGATTGATTTCAGGGGTGCAACAGGGTGTCCTTTGGACACCCCGGCACCCTTGAAATCGCATTCTCAATTTGCGATTTGCTAATCGCAAATTGAGAATGTCTTCCCATTCATTCCTATGGGCCTCTAGGCCCATAGGAATGAATGGGGAGGTATTCCTTAATTGCGACTCTCAAATTACGAGTCGCAATGAAGGAATATTAAGAAATCACAATTTTTTTTAGCAATTTCTTGATGCATTGCATTTTGCAATTCCTTAATTGCGATTCCTTATTTTTCGCAATGAAGGAATCGCAAAATGCAATATTGATGCATGTGCCTGTTTTTGTCTTAACCTTACCACTTAGATATGCTGCAGTTCTTAGCAAAACAATAGATATCTTTAGTTCTTAGCATAGCGATAGATATCTGCATCCAGGTCAAGTTCATGGCATTTTCAGACTCTATCCTAGGCCACACATAATATGTAATATGGTGAACAGCTATACCTCCTCACTATTTAGGCCATATGGTTTTGCTTTGCTGAAACCGTTTCTCAGTTGTCAGGAGCGACCTCTTTATTCTTTTGATGCAAACCTGGGCAGGCATTTCCCTGGGATCTCCTCAAAATGCTGTCTTCTAACAAGATGCCTCTGTAATAGTGCTTCTCTAATAGACTCGACTGAGGCACTATCTCTATCTTTTAACCCCTTCCATGCTGGTGACGAACCCCAGCCGTCATGCACTAAAGTGCTCGTGTGCTGATGACGGCTGGGGTTCGTCATGGCCCGCCCCTGTTCGTTTGTTTACCGCACAGGGGCGGAAACGTGCCAGCATGGAAGGGGTTAAAAGGAAGTTAGCCTTTTTTTAGTTTTATGATGTTTAACTCCATTGTACCTCCTTCTTGCAGTCGGTCATCTTTTATGTATTTGTTACGCACTAGTGTGGGGGACAGTAAGCAGAGATAGGTACCAACAGATCTGTCAGGTAGCGTCCCTTATTTAAAACACATAAATTCAAGTATTTTCTTTAAAGAAAAAGCTATCCTTCTATATCAAATGCACATTTAAAAATACTCTGTAGCCCACTAGGGGCCCATAAGGGAAAGAGGACAGCAGAAAGGTGAGGTTTTTTTTTAACCACTCAGATACTGCTATTTCTTTTTTGGAAGAAAATACTCTTGGCCCACTACACTTGGTCTTTTAGCACAGCCTCCTTTCCCCGAGGACACACCTCAGGCAAGGCATGGCAGTGTGACTGAAGCAGCTTGAAAGCTATTAGAGCCCATCAAGTTAGAACTAGGCCATGTTGACCTGCGAGAAAGTGTACTACTTCCTCTGATATCAACCTTATGTTTGACTGGAAATTTCCATTAGTTCACAAGCCACCAACTATTTCTTCGTATCCACCAGGGCCGGACTGGCCGTTGCGGGCACCAGGCAATCCCCCGGGGCGCCGCAAGGGTGGGGCTGTTTTTTTGCCCCTGGGAGCCGTTTTTGTTACAGGGCTGTTTGTGCAGCAAAATCGGCCCTGTAAAAAATAGGCCGAAAACTGGCCCTGGTAAACAGCTCGGTCGCACCACCACCCTCCCCACAGGGGGCCGGCTGAGCACTTTGCCAGGGCCGGTTTTGGTTCCCAGTCCGGACCTGGTATTCACCAACGTTCTTTTCCTGGCTAGTGTATCAAGACTGACTCAAGTAATGGAATAACAGGAGACTCTGTTCCCCCTGTAATTGTCAATTTCTATTGCATTGCCACTGTGATCACCTTCCTAAATCCAGTCTGCTTCTTGGAGTACTGCCACCACAGTTTCACATCTGAAGATCTTGGGGGTGGTTGGTCTGCCCTCTTCACCACCTCTTGTTGCTGCTCAGTAGTCATCATTCTCTTATGCCAAGTAGCACTTCCTCTGTCTTAGTAAAAAGAGAGAGAAGCAGATGAGATCGATGATGGCTGAGGAAGGTGCTGTGTGTACGCTGAGGAGCTGGGAACACTATCATGTAATGGACCCACCCACATCCAGTAGGTTGATTTGCCTTGTGTCTACACCAGGTATGATGTACTTTGAAGGGACATGAAGGATCCTCCTGGCATAAAGTTGGTATTCATTCTAACGTGTTTCGTTTTAGGACTAGTTTCCCTGTGTGAGCAGTTTTCATTCTGACATCTCATGCACTAGCCTCACTTTGGCACTTGTGTGTATTTATAGAAATTACTTAATCCAACAATTCTCCAAAAGTTAGCCATTTGGGTCTGCGAGACTTATTGTCCTCATTACGCTTTCCGAAGGGGACTTAACGCCCCGCCCACCTTTTTGATTGGGTTGCGTCATGCTCCATGCTAAACGCTGGCTTCTGATTGAAAAGGAGGCTTCTTAGTCCCTCCTTGTTACCGCCCTGTCTCCTTTAAGGACTGCCCACCCGGACTGGCTCTTTCACTTGCGGCATTACACAGTGGGCTTCATTAGTCAGGCACTATTTTTTTTCGGTCAATCCAGTGTTCTCTCCCGATTACAAGTTTCTGTCCCTCGCTGCTCGTCAGTCTTTGTTCCAAAACCTCCCCCCTCGCACAGACGTCCGCAAGTCTGGCACTGTCTTAATTTTAAGCTCGCACGCGGTCCGCCTCGGAGGCGCTTTTTTTCTCTCACTCCACCTTTGCCGGCCTCGCCTTGTCTATTCCACCCCTCTGTGGGTGCTTTTTTTCATTAAGGATTTGTTTGCGTATGAGTATAGGACGTGGCTCTTTAAAGTTAACGATGCTGCTCCGCGCAGATGAAAATACAGGCCTGTCCCTTCATGTAAACATTTCCTTTCATGGAGAGGCGCGGGAGGGGTGGTTCGCGCCAGTGGCCACACTGGAGTCCACCCTAAACGTAGGAAATTACATTGTGTTGGCTTTTAACAATAGTTTTGAGTAATGTTATTGGTCCGGTACCCTTGAATCGGAATCCGGAAACGCCACAATTCGTTCGCAGGCAGCCTGCGATTCATGTGCACTATAGTTCATTAAAGGGGTCGCGCCGGTCGTTGACATTCCGGGCTGCTTTTGTCTCCGTCTGAGCGTCTTTCAGGGTGCGGTTCCCCGCGATGAAGGAATCCTGCTGCCGTGCCCGTATGTTGAGGTTTCTCGTCTCGTGCCTTTTGCGCATCTCCCATCGCCGCCGCCCATAGAACAATTGGCAGGGAACTTGCATGCCTGGCTAAGCAGAGCATCAGGGTGCCGGATGCAGGGCGCACCCACCCCGACCATGGCATGCCACAATATGATTCTTTCCACCTAAGATAGCTGTGGCCTTTTATCTCTCCGCCACCCCCCCAAACCTCGGATTGACTGTCTCCAGCAGCAATCTATATCTATACTACTATTATAAAGGAAGAACTTTGAGGCTTTGAGGCGGGTAGACTCGGGAACCACAGCGCCAATCCACACACTCGATACATCGTTGGAATCCTCAGGGTGTGCAGATGGACATAGGCTATATAAATGTAAAAAATATGTTATATTAAAAAAATTTACATTTTAAAAAAAAGTAGTCCCCTCGAAGTAGCGCCGGCCGCGACCTGCGTTCTGATGTCGTCCAGGAACGCGAGGAGGAGCGGTGGACATGGCGCGGGGGAGGAGCACTGACGAGCGGCACACAGGCGGTGAGCAGCAGCAGACCGGCGGAGCGGCGAGGAGCACTGAACTGAGGAGCGGCGGCTGAGCGGCGGACATGGCGCGGGGGAGGAGCACTGACGAGCGGCATACAGGCGGTGAGCAGCAGCAGACCGGCGGAGCGGCGAGGAGCACTGAACTGAGGAGCGGCTGCTGAGCAGCGGACATGGCGCGGGGAATGTGCACTGACGAGCGGCACACAGGCGGTGAGCAGCAGCGGACCGGCGGCGAGGAGCACTGAACTGAGGAGCGGCGGCTGAGGTAAGGCTCCGGGGGACAATGTCGGGGCAGGCGGGGGACCCTCTGGCATAATTGTGCTCAAGCTCCCGACTCCCGCCGGCCGCTCCATACTCTGTGAACTCCTACTCTTATCCCTGCAACCTCTGCTCATCCTCGCCTCCCTGCAAAAAGAGCGTCAGAGCCCCACTTACCCAGAAAGCTCCCCAGTGCCTCAGGCGCTGCTGCTGGCCACCACTGCAACACTGGGCCTCTGGCATAATTGTGTGAGGTAAGCCTCCGGAGGACAATGTCAGGGCAGGTGGGGGTCGGGGCAGAAGGGGGACAGGGCGGAGGGGGGCCCGGGCTGATGGCCAATGTCGGGGCAGGCGGGGGTCGGGGAAGCCTGATTGCTCCCGGACAAGGTCGGGACGGGCTGCTAGTCATAAATATCTGACTTAACTCTGACTTCTCTCAGTATACGATATGAAATAACCCTTTTAAAGAAGCTTGTTGTCACAAGTAAGTCCACATTGGGATCAACGTGTAAGCTGGCCCGCGGGGGCAGAGTGATTCGATTTGTATTCAGTAGGGTGATTGGTTATGGCAATGAAAGCATGGAAATAAGGTTGTGCCCGCACACGCCACTGGCTAACACTGTATAAGTGGCTAATTTAATACAAATACTCAAAGGGCATTATTGCACTGATAGGGAGGCTTGCAGGCTGTGAAGTACCCTATAATTTTTTGACGTATTTATTTTATTGTAACAAGGCCTGCAAAGTAGCTTAACTGAGGGGATAAACTGATGGATTGCTAAAATAAATAGCCACTGGTTAGATCTCGCAGACCTAGCGCTGGAGCGTGCATGTGCTCCTCGCTCTGCAAGGTTTATTGTCATTGATACGTGGAGTGAGGGGGAGCAGTTTCCTAAAATGAATGTTTTGGCTTCACACTGCATAAGTGAGTTTATGTATACACCCACTTTTTACATATAAGAATAAACTTGTTAGGGGCTTTAAAAAAAATCCTGCCACATCTTGGCAGTGTAAGCAAGTATTAAACAGATTAGCTGAGAATCGCTGGGAGCCTGAGGCTAGCAGACGGGTCTGGGCAGTGAGACAGTACCACATGTTTGTTGGAAGAACCAATCAAGAACTATGCAAAAAGAACTATTATTTAAAACCTCACAGCTGTACAAGTTAATCTGAAACCGAAAACTTCACTACACACCACGTACACTCCATAACCCATGGATAAAAGACATTGTCATTTACAACGCCAATAGCTCTAACTTAAGCAAAGGCGAGACCTATTGAATTTACAATGCTTGTTATTTTGGGTACCATTGACTGACTGCGGGTTGTTTATAAGATAAAACACCCTAGAGTCCTTTGCCCTGTCACTAAGATTTTTCTGCAGATCTAAGGGTTCGTTCCTCCTTCAGAAGGAAGTAAGAGGCATGCTTTTCATGTTGCTCTCTGTCCGGTTTCTGCAAAGGTCTAGCAGGGAAGTAGTATCTTAACATGACATTTGGTTCCACCAAGTTATTCCTTTGAGTCCAATGGATGTTGCGCGCCTTCCAGTACTGGTAAATCAGTACACACCCTCATGCCAAATGCGCAAAATCTGCTGATAATCCTCATTGCAGGTCTCAAATTAATGATGCTAGGATGTAAACAACCAATGCTAATCCTAAAGGGGCTTGATTAGCTTTAAATGATGCTACACCCTTTGAGCTATGTTTGGCTTCCAGCAGTGTTGTGAAAATCTGCCTTTGCCATAAGAGATTGCACTGCGTTGGGACATTTGCTGTCATTGAGCTGGTTAGAGTCTAGGTGCTTCCCACTCAAAATGAACATGATTTTATTCTGGACTCAGGTGTGGCCCGTGATTGAAACAGAGGAGACTGAATCGGTTTCCAAGCATATTATAACTTCTGATAGGGAACGTATTTGAATCTGATGATGGGCTGTTTAGATTCAGTATCGATGTGCAGTATATTTGTCTTCATCTTGTTTATTGAAGTTTTGCAGCTTATATTGCTATATATTAGTGTTTGTAGAAGAGGTGTTTGAATCTTTGGCCTCCAGTAAGAAGGCTTGAGTGTAGGTACATGCAGAACCCTTGTATTCTCCTGAATTAAAACTTTAAAAAAAATACGCAATGGAAAACTATGATGCTAATTGATAAAAGATATAATTTCAAAAGATCTTAGTATTTATATAAACCATCAATAGACCTTCTCTTGAACAACTACAACGAAGCTTCGTTTATAATTGCATCTTCATATCTAATGATTTTAGATACTAAATAGATACTAAATCTGTATGGCAACTGCTCACAAATTGCTTAATGTGAAAAGGTCATTATATTTACAACTGGTGCAGAGTCTACATCTATCCCATAGAGCAAAATCTTATATCAATAATTGTTAACGATTCGGTACTTCTCGTATGGGCTTCCCACTGTTGTGCCAAAATCCCTATGCAATGTATCCAGTTTACTAAAGGCGGTAGATAAGTCTGGCATACGCATTACCCTTGACAACATGGATTAGTCAGTCATAATTGTTCTGTAGTACATAACAAATGTAAGTAACAGTGCGAGACTATTGATCTTTGCCACCGAAACGTCCAATTCTTGTCTTTCAATATTAGCCTCCATGTTCTGATCAAAGTACATCTCTGATTAAGTGCACCAGACTGAGTATGTAGGCTTGCCTGTATCCATTTGTTTTGCAAACATCGGGTTTGAATTTACTGCAGCATAACTAGTTCTATCCAACGTTGCTACAAATAAGCCCTTATTCTACCACATTTCCTGCAATTGTTTTCATTTTTGACATTGACCAAGATATTTTTCATATTACTGTTAACAACCTAACACAAAAATGTGAACGTTCTAGCTCGCCTCCAATGTTGACTTTTACTGTTTTCTCCTGAGGAATGAGTCCTCCCTGACCCTTGGGAAATTTCATTCCACACTCTGTAACATAATGAGTGCATATTAATGCACATCTGGGAAGCATTTACCCTTTTCCATGCAAGTAGTGGCTGGTTTAAAAATACTTGGGGCCAGATGTACTGACATTAGGCATACCAATTTCCTAATTGTGATTCTCTCCGAATCGCAATTAGGAAATCAGTGTTCTTAGTGTATGAAACACTTTTGAGTTTCTTTAGCAGTTCCTAGTGGGTCGCAAATAGACCTACCTCATGCATATTAATGAGGTAGGTCACCCTTTTAGATCTATTAGGAATCGCAGCAATCACAGGGATGGTGACCTGCTGAGTACAGCAGGCCACCATGTCTGTGATTTGCTTTTTAATAAAGCAATCTTTAAAAAAAAAATATTATTTGGTTCGTTTTCCTTAAAAAGAAAAAAATGAAACTTTGAAGTTTCATTTTAAAGAGTAGGCTGTGGTCCGTGGGACCAATGCCTGCTCTTTAAAAATAATTTGTTTTCCATTCTCAAAGGGCAAGGGGTCCCCTTCCCATTTACATATGAGTTATGACCTCCTTTATAAAGTCGGTAAAATATTAATGTTTTGCGACTGTAATTTGGCTGCAAAACATTCATACATCCCATTCAGATTCGGTATTTGGAAAGGATGCCCTAAACATGCCCCTTTCAAACACTGAATCGCAAATACAACTTGCGATTCGGTAACTACCGAATCGCAGTTTGAGTTGTGGTCAGAAACAGCCGCAAAAATGCTTCGTACATGTGGCCCTAAATTATTTTTGGCATAATCCAAAAGCCCTCAACATTTGTCCAGAGCACATCACCTAGTCCTGACCTGCCTTCTTTGGTATATCCTGCAGCATAGGCACTCAGATAGTTTGATCTCTATAATTGTAGTAGCACCTGCCCTCCCTTTCCAGTCTACGATAGTTCACAGTTACAGTTGATGGATTGTATTAAATTCTAAACCTGATCGATTTATTTGAAAGCATTTCAATTCGGCATTGGAAGCAGTTGAATAAGACTGGGATTTTTTGTTGGAAACCTTGTTCCACCACATCATTAAGTGACTACTTGAGTTACCTATCAGTTTTTTTTCACTTACCATTGTGTATACATTCTCGGGCATTATTTGTAAATGTCCTGATGATAATTCTGTTATGGTGTAAGGATCGAAACGTCGTAGTCTCTTGTGCACTGACCCTACTATAATATACAGAGTAATACGTATATGGGGCTAAAGTGCTGCTTTAGATTTAATTGTGACTATCCAATATTTTGGTTGAAAAGCTTTTATTCGATATGCAAGATATCTTGAAAGCATACATACATACATATAAAAACAGCATTTCAAAACAGTAAATAGATATGTCAACATTTAGATACTAAGACAATAAAATAGGATTTAACCCTAGATAAATTAGCTAAAAAGTGAATTAAATTGAAATTGACAATCTCTTGCTGCAAATCAACCATGAACGTTTTAAGAATTTGGAGACACCGCAAACATTTGGAGGGGAGGTATCAGACAGTAAAATACGTAGTGCAACCAAATGCCTACGTGTTCCCAGGCGTCTAAAAAGAGGTTTGAGCCAGTATCTCCTAGGATTAATATAGTCCGGGCACTCAAAGAAAATGTGTGCTACCGTTTCAAGCCTAGATGGACAAAGGGCACTATTTTGATTTATGCCACACATTACCTCCTCCGTCTTTTTTTTTTTTTATGTTTGGGTTTCCACCCACCGATTGGCTTGAATTGTTCAATAAATGTGACTTTATTTTGTCTAAAAGGGAGGATTCTGAGGCATAATTGTTTTTACAGTTAAACTGTTCTTATATGTTTTGTTTAGGGACCCTGTTCCGCTAAAGCAAAGGTGGGCTCTGGCCCCGTACTTGCTTTGATTCAGGTCTCAGTTTTCTCATTTGGTGTGGTGCTCAGGATACTGCAGTCGTAGAGGCCTTGAAATATGTAATCTGTAAAGCCACGTCAGTATTTACTCATCTGATAGAGACATCTAGCTGCAGATTTCTTACCTTAGAATATCCCAGATGTCTGGCTGGAGCTGTAAGCTTTTGCTTTAGCAATACCCTTGCACGTCAGTAGGTTCCGCGTGACTTAGTTGGAGTCGTCCGTGCTGGAAGTGATTTCTGCGTCACCGACATAGGTGCCACCTCGGTGCTCGGATGCCAGTTCTTTTCTTTCCTCGCCACCTAGCGCAAATCTGTGAAGAGAGTAGCTCTCTGTCACTTTTTGACAATGCCTTATTCATTGTTTTGTTGGCGATTTTTTAGTGTGTAGGTTGTCCCCGATATCGAAGAAGACTTCTGGATTCAAACCGTGTGGCTCCTGCCACCCTGCAATGTCGGATCTACACTTAATTCGTCTCTGGTGCCTGGAACAGGCTATGACTCTGAAGGCTTTGAGGGAACAGTCTCTAAAGCTGCTTATGGCACCACTTTCGACTCCATGTTGCTCGGCCTGGAGGTCCTGTTCCTAGTCTAGGTCAAGAGGAAGGTCCAGGCGCCACTTTCAGAGTCCTAAGTAGCTGAATAGTTGGGGCAAGAAGATTTTTTTCTTCCGCTAGCCTTGCATTGCGGTCAGTGAACACTGCATGCCTATTGGGCCGTTAGAACTACTCTTTGTGGAAAACGGTTGCGAAGTTGCTGCTACAGGTTCCGGAGGAGACCAGGGCCTTTCTCTCCCAAGACGAATCGGACAGGCGAGATGTGGCCAAGTTCACCAGTTGTTGTGGGCTTGAAACCACTGACTCGTTAAGCAGAGCAATGCTGTCAACAGTGCCTATTTGACGCCACACCTGGCTGAGGATGTCCAGGCTTCCCTTATGGACATGTCCTTTGATGGCACCCATCTCTTCTGAGACCAGGCAGACATAGCCTTGGAGCACTTAAAGATCTTGTGCGCTATGGCCAAATCCCTGGGCCTCTCGGTGACCACCTGTCCCCGGTCTGCTTTTTTGTGGCCACTGAGGGGGCTTTCAGCCACACCAGCTATATCCCAGCCACAAGACAGTCAACTTCAGCAACCTGTACGTGGCTCCTTTCAACCCAGTGGATCAGGTGGCAAGAGGTCCAAATCGTCCATTCCTCCCCTTGCAACCTCTAAACCTCCCTAGTCCTGCCCTTCAGGATCATGGCAGCTGGTTGGTGGCAGGATCAGCCCTGGATGGACGCCTATTTTCCCTTTCCTGTCCTGCCTGCTCATCGCATTACCTGCGGTTCATGGTAGGTCACAAGCACTATCAGTTCACTATGCTCCTCTTTGGCCTTACCAGTGCCCCTCAGGTGTTCACCAAGGCGATGGCTGTGGTCACAGCTCATCTACGCAGATCAGGAGTGCCAGTCTTACCCTATCTCGATGACTGGCTGTTGAAGGCGAGCTCACCCTAGGCTGTCGTCTCTGACCTCCAGACTACGGCAAACCTCTTGCTTTCCCAGGGATTCACTATCAACGTGCCGACCTGACTCCCTTTCAGAAGCTCCCTTTCATCTAAGCTGTTCTGGACACAGTGTAGTTTCAGGCTTATCATACCGAGTTGTCATCCAGGATATTCAGGCTATGATAGCAATGTTTCAGCCTCTAGCCTTGATTTTGGTGAGACCGATTCCGAGGCTGCTGGGCCTCATGGCCTCCTGCATCCTGCGAGTGACACATGCCAGATACCATATGTGGGCTCTGCAGTGGGATATTAAGTTTCAATGGGCGCAGCCTCCCAGGGGAATCTCTCCAACATGGTTCAGATCTCGTAAGGAACTTCATAGGAACTACAGTGGTGGCTGACCAACCGTGACTGGGTCAGAGGCCTTCCCCAACCAGATCACACAATAGTGAAAGATGCGTCACCATCTGGGAGAGGTAGAGATCACAGGAATCTGGACTCCACATCAACTTGCTGGAGCACCAGGCGATTCACTTGGTGTTGAAAGCTTTTCTCCCTTTCATCAAGGATCAGCTGGTTTAGAGGTTCACGGGCAACACTACCGCCATGTGGTAGTGCAACAGACAGGGTGGGGTGGGTTCGTGGACCCTTTGTCGGAAGGCTCTGCGTCTCTGGACATGGCTGGGACAGCAGGGCGTATCCGTTATGGTTCAACACCTGGTAGGTTCCCTGAATGCCAGGGCGGACCAACTCAGATGGCTATGCCTAGAAGATCACAAATGGCATCTCCGTTTGAAGATGATGCAAGATCTCTTTCAGTAGTGGGGAAAGCCTTGGTTAGATCTCTTTGCCTCTGCCGAGAACACACAATGTCAGCAGTTTTGCACGTTGGAATGTCCAAAGCGGCTGTCACTCGGAGATGCTTTCGTCTCGAGTGGAGCTCTGGCCTGGCATATGCCATTCCAGCAATACCAATCCTGCCCAGACTGCTCAAGAAGATCAGGAGCGACCGGGTTATTCTTGTGGCCCGGACTGTACACTGAGAGTTTGGTATCCTGAGATTCTGCTGATGAGCATCAATCCTCAGATCAGGTTACCCATTCAATGGTATCTTCTGTTGCAGCTGCAGGGGCAGGTCATCCACCCAAACCTGTCCACTCTACGCTTTCTTGTGTTATGTTGAGTGGTAGCAGTTGACAGCATTCGATTTTTCTCTTGAAGTCTGTGATGTGATTTTGGCAGCTAGGCGGCCCTCTACTAAGACTGTGTATGCCTACCGGTGATAGAAATTTGTGAAATATTGTACGTAACTGTCACTTGATCCTCTTTCTGCTTCCCTCTCTCAGGTTCTTCTCTTTATTCTAACCCTTCCCCAGCAGGGCTCTGCTCTGGGCACTCTTAGGGACTACCTTTCGTCCTTGTCTGCCTTCTTGAGGCTGACAGATCAACCCTTCTGATTTAAATCTCCTGTTGTAAATGGGTTTCCCAATGGGATTGTACATCTGTTCTCACCTGCCCTATTTATTATGCGTCAGTGGGACCTTCATTTGGCTCTCACCTTCCGGATGTGTGCACGTTCGAATCTCTGCTCAACTGCCCCCTCTGGCTGCATACCATCAAAGCAGCCTTTTTGGTGGCAATAACTTCTGCCAGGCAGTGTCATCCAAGCCTCCTTACCTGACCATCTTCCTTGATAAGTTGGTGCTTTGCACTAGGGCCTTTTTCTTACCGAAAGTGATGACACCATTGCACGGTGGACAATCGGTCACAAGCCCACTTTCTATGCTCATCCACACCCTCTAAAGAGTAGGAGCAACTCCAGTGTCTGGACCCAAAAAGAATATTTTCCTTTTACCTTGACCGCACTAAAAAGTTCTGGGTGGACAACCAACACTTCGTGGGGTACTTTGGATCAAAGAAAGCTTGTGAGGTGCAGAGGAGAGCTATTTTGTGATGGGCCGTGCTCTGCATCAAATTTGCTACGCTCTGCCAAGAAACAGCCTCCTGAAGGCTTCAGGGCTCATTCCGCTAGAGATACAGCTACGGCCACAGCATTGCAGCATGGGGTTCCAGTCCTTGACATATGTCAGACGGCAACGTGGTCCTCACTGCTCACGTTCACCAAGCACTACTGCCTGGACAGTCAAGTCCACATGGATGGTCTTTATGGCCCCTCTGTCCTGCAGAACTTCATGGTCTAAACTTGTCTGCAGTCCCTTTCTCGGCAACGGTATTGCTGGGGTATCTGTTGTAAGGCAAGGAATCGGCGGCTAGATGTCTCTATCAGATGGACAAGTTACTTACCTTCTTTAACGCCTTATCTGGTAGGGACATAATCTAGGTGCAGATTCCTTACCGACTCACCCATCCTCGCTGTGCTGCGGACAGGTTTTTAGGGTCAGGATTGTTCCCTTTCAAGGTCCTAGTTGTTCTATGCACACCACTGTCAGTGCATTTCATGACTCTGTGCTCCTGGTGTTGAAAGTTGTGAAAAGTTACTGACATCACATTGCCAAGGTGGCACCTTTATATGTGATGCAGACGTCACTTCGGTCGTGGACGACGACGTTAAGTGGGGCCGACCGACCCACCTACTGGGCACAAGGTTATTTCTCGAGTGAAAGTTTCTGGACCCGGCCTGATGCCTGGGATATTCTAAGGTAAGGAATCTGTGGCTAGATTCTGTCTCTACAAGATAAGGAGTTACTAAAGGTAAGTAACTTGTCCGTTATGTTTCTTAGTCTCTTTTAGTGATCGTGATTCTTTCAAATAAAATATTGAAAAATGCCTTGATAGTTTGTGAATATCTACTCCTTGGAGGCCTGTTTGAAGCGACTCAAAATTTCATTACAAGACAGGAGGCTAACATTATGCATAAATCTTTTAATGCAGCTCACAAACACAGCCGCTTACGTCACAAAGGTAAGAATAAGAATTAGGTGACATCATAGTATCCATAAAGGCCAGGTGCCAAGGGAGATCAGCCTCTTTTAAATGCGGCTCTCAAACAGATAAGTTGTCTTTCCTTAACCTATCTCTTTGATATTGTTTAGAGATTATGCTGATAAGCCACATTATATCTGTTAAGCTCATGTGACCTACTTCATTTTGCTAAGCTGACCTAATTCATTTTTGTTAACCTTTGTGCAATATCCTTGTATTTAACTCAATAATTATGATCATATGTTTAATCCTTTTCGTTTTGACTTGACCACTGTCTTTTCCTTCTGTTGGTTACACTCGCCGTAACCCCCCTCCCTCAAAGACTTCCAATTTATGGTCGTCTTTCCCTTACCTTTCTTTCACCCATCTCCGCTTTTAAAGCTTTTCAGTGTTCACCCCCTCGATCCACGTCGATGCGCGACCCGTTTTAATCTCCTATTTGCATTTAAATTCATTTATCTCTCTCTCTGCCCCCTACGCGGTAAAACTCACGCTCGCGCTCATAACTCTCACTTCAATGTGAGGAGCGCATACATCACCCCGCATTAGAGGAATGACCCTCGGCAGCGGCGGCGCAGCGCGCCCTGCCTCCTAAGGGTCATTCCTCTTTCCTTCGAGGTTTCCTTGCCTCGAGCGCGTCGGTTGCTCTGAAGAGCTCTTCCGACCCGACGATCAGCTGTTTTCCTCGGCCCCGCTCTAATATTGTCTAATATTGTCTAATATTTCAATCCTGAGATCCTTTGGGGTATATATAAAAAAAAAAAAAAAAAGCGAAAAGCAACCTTTTATTACATATATCTTATTTAACATTGGCTAGTACATTCATAATTAGCAGTTGAGGTATAATAAACAACTATTGTCATATTAATATATGATTAGTACCTTTTACTACATTTAACCACATTAATAACCCTTTATACTATATTATATATATCCTTTATATTGGTACATATCAAATATACAGGCATTATGTCCGACATGGACTCTGACGATGCCTTCGCAAGCTCCCCTACCCATACTAGCGACTCTTTTAAAAATTTTCTTAAAAAAGAGATGAGATCTTGCATGATTAATACTCTGAAAGAAGTCATGTCTCATAAAAGAACCCTATGTACTGAAAGTGATACAACTCATGATTCTTCCCCTTCTAAAGCCACTAAAAAAGTCAAGCACAATCAAGGCAATACTGGTATTATTCCTAATCCAGTTGACATGGGAGGTCCTAGCACCTCACGCAATATGGGAGGCCATAGCGCCCCAAAAGGTTTTGGTGTCCCTCGCGACACAACAAGGATGGGTGCCCCTGGCGGCACAGCTTTGGGAGGTGTCCTTAGCGGCACAATTGGTGAAGACGCCTGTGCTGACTCAGACTCCTACTCTGATGTAGAGGAAGTATATGATGAACCTTACGACGAGTTCGTCTTTGATCTTCATGATAATGACTTGGATGACATAGATCTAAATGCGCTTTCTGAAGCGGACTCCTCCCCTTCCTCTAAAGACGCTATTCTTGACCCCTTAGGTGGAGAAATGTTCCCCCCTAACAATATCTCCCGCCCAAATAGCTCTAAATGGTTTCCTCACGACCACGTCGCCAAGTTCATTACAAAGTGGCTAAGGAATACCCTTGAAACAGATACACGCAATACCATGCGTTCTGAATGCCCCAGACCATGGATTGACGATAAGGTCTGCCAGACCCCCAACCTAGACCCTGACCTAATTAAATTCTTATTTAAACTGGGAAAAGATCCCAGGAAAGGCCTGGAAAGAGCCCTTAAAGCTTGCCAAGACCGCCTCCTAGATGTACTCGGCCCACTTACCAAAATCCTCGATTTAGCAGAGGAATCTCATATCTCTAATATACCCCTTGACATTGGGCTAATAAGAGGTTGGAGCCAGAGGGCGATCGTGCTCCTAGGGAACGCTAATTCCAGTCTTAATATGGAAAGAAGGAAAACTGTCCTCAACAGAATTAACCCCAAACTTGGGGACCTCGCTGAAAAAGAACCCTCTAATAAACCTAAAGGTCTCCTATTTGGAGAAGATATGATCAAGACAATTGGAAAATATGTCGCCACCTTCACTGCCTTAGATAGAGCCCAGAACAACATGAGAAAAGTCTTCCCAACAAATGTTTTTGGACAGGCCGGAAGAAGGGGCCGTTCTTCCGGCCGTGGAACTTTCCGGCCCTTCTCACCCGGCAGAGGAAGAGGTTTCACCGGTAGAGGCTTCTACCCTTCCAACAAACAATTCTACCCTCAACGAGGACGGGGTTCCCGTGGCAGAGGCTTCTCCTCCCGTGGAGCATCAAACAACAATTCCCAAAGTAAGTGCCCCTTCTTCTCTCTCACCTCCCAGGGTCGGGGGAAGACTCAAACACTTTTTTCATGTTTGGAAAAGATTTACACAAGATCCGTGGGTCCTAGAGACTGTTCAGGGATTCAGGATAGACTTTGTAGATACTCCTTACCAGACCACTACTCCCAGACCTCTAGACCTTCCTTTAGAACATCTAGCAATCGTCAGAGAGGAGGTTTCCTCTATGCTCAAGAAAGGTGCCATTATCGAGGTACCTTGGTCCCAAAAGAAATTCGTAAGTACCCTCTTCCTAGTCGAGAAGAAGGACAAAGGTTGGAGACCTGTAATAAACCTACGGGAAGTAAACAAATATCTTGTTTATCGACACTTCAAGATGGAAGGAATCCATCTTCTCAGGGACCTTCTCCTTCACGGAGATTGGCTGGTCAAATTGGATCTAAAAGACGCCTATTTTACCATCCCTATGGCCAAGGAACACCAACCCTTTCTCCAATTCATTTGGGACGGTCACCTCTATCAATTTCAAGCTCTCCCTTTCGGTCTCTCGTCCGCCCCTTGGTGTTTCACCAAAGTCATGAGAACCATTGTTTCCATTCTGAGAGCGAGAGGTATTCGACTAATTATCTACCTAGACGACATCCTTATAATGTCTCAAACTCACGCTCAAGTTTTAGAGGATCTCAAGGTTTCCATGGACCTCATAGAGAACCTTGGCTTCATTATAAACAGGGAAAAGTCCATTCTGACGCCCTCAAAATCCCTAGAGTTTCTAGGTTTCACTGTAGACACCTCCAGCTGTCTCCTCTTACTTCCCAAAAAGAAGATTGCCAAAATTCGGAAAGAGATCAGGTTTGTTCTGAGACAACAATCTCTCTCTCTCCGGGAACTGGCCAGACTCCTGGGTCTACTTTCTTCTTCGATCCAAGCTATCTTCCCAGGTCCACTGAATTACCGCGCTCTCCAGAGGGTGAAAGCCAATGCTCTTCGGTCCGGTCTTTGGTACGGGGACCATGTTTCTCTAGATCAACAAGCGAAATTAGAACTCTCTTGGTGGCTGGACAATTTGGACGCATGGAATGGAAGGGCGATCTTTGGCTCGACCCCAGACTTTGTTTTAGAGTCAGACGCAAGCCTTCACGGTTGGGGAGCACGTCTCCTCGACCAAGACACCGGTGGACTATGGACCCATTCAGAGTCTACTCACCATATAAACTTTTTAGAATTGACCGCTGGTCTCTATGCTCTTATGAGTTTCAGACACTCCCTTCAGGGCAGATCTGTCCTTCTGAAGATGGACAATGTTTCCGCAGTCTCTTATATCAACCGTCTCGGTGGTACGAGATCTGCGGACTTATCAGATCTGGCCAAGAAACTCTGGATGTTCTGTCTGGAGCACAAGATTGCCTTGAAAGCAGAATATCTCCCAGGAAAATCCAATATCTCAGCAGATTGGAACTCGAGATTCCTTCAAGATTTCAGCGATTGGAAACTCGATGTGTCAATTTTCAATTCCCTGAATCAATTCTGGGGTCCTTTCGATGTGGACCTCTTCGCCAGCCGGTTAACCTCCCAACTCCCTCAGTATTTCAGCTGGATGCCAGACCCGGGTGCTCTGGCTGTCAATGCTTTTCTCCAACCTTGGGCTCCTCTTCACCCTTACGCTTTTCCTCCGTTCGCAATGATTCAAAGAGTTCTTCAGAAAGTGAGACAGGAACAGTCCTCTCTTGTCCTGATAACTCCTTTTTGGCCGTCCCAAGCCTGGTTCCCCACAGCTCTGGAACTTTCTTGCGACATTCCCTTCCTGATTCCCGCAACTCAGGGCCTCCTCTTAAACGCAAACGGAGAAGATCACCACCTAGTTCTTTCAGGGAGTTTGAACCTTCTTGCTTGGAAAGTGTCAGGCAATCTAACCAATTGTCTGGACTTTCGTCATCTGCTCTCACCCTCCTTGGTGAATCATGGGCACCAGGAACCCACTACAGATATAATAACATCTGGAAGAAATGGTCTCGTTGGTGCATGGAGAGGAACTTGGATCCCGTGGAGGCTCCTATCGTTAACATAGTTAACTTTTTGGTAGAACTCTTTGACAATGGTCTTTCCTATAGATCAATAAATTGCTTTAGATCTGCAATTTCAGCTGGACATTCTCTCGTCAATGGTAAGACGGTAGGTAAGAATGTTATCATTTGTAGAGTACTCAAAAGTATTAGACTTAAAAGGCCTCCTCGCCCTAAATATCAATCTGTTTGGGATGTTAGACTTTTGCTTGATCTTTTTTGTTCATGGCCTAACAATTCTCTCCTTAACAGGAAATGTCTCTCAATTAAGCTTGCCTCTCTTCTATGTCTAGTTTCTTGTCGCAGAGTTTCCGATGTCAAAGCTCTGGACATCTCTAATAGATGTTATGACATGTTTGGTGTTAAATTTGAAATATTTAGAAGAACTAAAACCATGTCTGATTCTATCTTTTACCCTCGTTTTGATTCTCATCCAAAACTATGTGTTGTTGATTGCATGAAGGAATATGATTCCAGAATGTCTAATCTTCGTCCTCCTGATGCTAATCAACTTTTAGTTTCTTATGTTAGCCCCTTTAAACCCATCTCATGCTGTTCTATCGCTAGGTGGGTTAAAATTGCTATGAACCTTGCTGGTATTGACCTGTCTAAGTTCCAAGCTCACTCTCTCAGGAGTGCTATGGCCAGCAAGTCATTCTGGTCTGGTGGTAAGTTGGATACTATCCTTAAGTCTGCTGATTGGTCTAATGCCTATACTTTCGCACATCACTATTGTAAACCAATTGAACATGTTTCTGATGCAGTTATTCAAGGCTACCAACATGCATAATGTAGCCTCCTGTCTTGTAATGAAATTGCGATTCTCCTATTAACATGACCAGAGAATCTGGATTTCATTAAAGACACGGAGGCTAACATTATCCCTCCCGTCCCTCCCTGAGGGTAATTGTGAATTATTATTTAATCTGGTTTACAATTTTTTTGGATGCTTTCTTGCTCTGATGTTTTGTTCATGCTTCTTATGAAGACCTTTTCTGTTCTTTTCGTTGATTTACTTTGTTTTAAATTTCAGACAATTCTAACTGACGAACCTACTTGGAATTCAAGATGGTCTACAATTCTTCATTCAAGTTCAAGCTTTATTCTTCTGTTTCTACTTCTCCTGTCACTCGAGGCATTTAAAAGAGGCTGATCTCCCTTGGCACCTGGCCTTTATGGATACTATGATGTCACCTAATTCTTATTCTTACCTTTGTGACGTAAGCGGCTGTGTTTGTGAGCTGCATTAAAAGATTTATGCATAATGTTAGCCTCCGTGTCTTTAATGAAATCCAGATTCTCTGGTCATGTTAATAGGAGAATCGCAATTCCTGTGGAATCCTAAATACACCTGCTGGCTCCTTCATTAAGATCTTGCAAATCATTTATTGGGACAAACTGTGCTATCTCTTCCTACAATTCATTGCCTTGAAAAATATTTTTACATTTTAACAACATTGTGTATTTTCAGGCTCTCCAGACTTTTATTGTATTTTTTTTCTAAGTATTTGTGCATACAATTTTTTTTTCCCTACTGAGATGTTTGCCTCCAATGCATTTACTTACTCTACTTGGTCTACTGCAGTTTCTTCTGTTTTATCCAGTATTATGATGCTGGTACTGGAATTCTCTGCCTTAGCCAGTGTTTTTTCCCAAACCATCAGATTGGTTATGTTTCAATTGAAAATACAATTTCTGGGTTATACATCCCAGCTCGACTGCTCTCATGGGCCCCATGTTCCCTTTCATTTTATGTCCATGTCAACGTTTTAGTCGGATGCTTTAAGCCGTGCTTTTAAGGTTTCCATGTTCTCCTTTTCATTTCTCTGACTGCCCCATATGATCCTCTTCATTACCAGACTCATACTCGAGGAAACTGTCTCAGTATGGGAAAAGATGGAGACTTATTTTTTTTACTTCAAGGATTTGAATTTTCAGGGATATGGAACGTTATAGCAGAGGAAACAAGCTCACGTTAAGTGTTTAGGTAGGTAGATACATGTATTGTATTTATCAAAATTTTTTACAAGTTCTGAAATAGATAAAAGAAACGCACATAACATCCATTCTTTGGTGCACATTAAAGCAGTTAGTCATAAGTAAAATCTTTTTTTAAAGAAATATGTCCAATGAGTTAAGACTAGTTAAGAACTCAAGCTGCTATAAGCAAAGTCTAAAAAGTTCATTAAGGCATTGATAAAAGAATAAGATTGATTATTAAAACAATAGTTAGTGGCTACGCTGCGAGCCAAAACAGGCCGCCCAGACGCGACCACTGAATTGAATGCGAAGGTGGAGCTGGCTCAGGCCCAGGATGGAGACAACCACGGCACACCACAGGCAATATATGGACCCTAGAGAGCTCAGACATTGCCAGGTGACTCACCCCCGTGCCAGGTAAACCACCTCACAAATAAAGGCCGGTGGGTGATGTGGGAATGGGATAAGGCCACTGTGGATCCGGCATCCGGATAGTGCAGAAGGTCACGCAATGCTGTTGAGACAGGAAACTCAGGATATTCAGGGAGCGGTGCAAACCCTATGTAGTGAGGCGGGGCGCAATACAGTCAGAGCAGACAGCAACTGGCAGGAGTGGTCCAAGCCATGCCAGAACAGTCACCATTGCAGCGTGCCCTCTTGTCGGGCCGCATCTAGGTTGTAGCGCACGGTGTTGGTAGGTGCCAGGGTCCTGCCGCCAGGTGGAGGGCTGTCGCTGTGCAGAGGCGGCACCGGCCGCGATCGCAGGAGCAGTGTGTCCTTGGGGACAGCGCAGGAGCAGAACAAGGTGCCAGGGACAATAGGCAGTCTCCAACCCCTCCCCTCGCCGCACTCCCAGTGACGACCAGGCAGCTGCCGCCTGCACTCGCCCACAGGCCCTATCCCTGCGGGGCCTTAGGAATGCAGAGGGAGCGCAGGCTGATGATCCGTGTAGGCCCAGACCCAAACGGGATGATCTGGAACCCAACAAAGGAGGAGGGGGTAAAGGAGATTTGCCAAACCGGATCCCAGGACACTCACCGCAAACTCTGGTCCCCGGGTCTAGAAGTCTGCGGCCTCCGGAACACGTTGCTTTCACTTTCCGCCGCCTCCAGCCGTGCCGGTCACAGGCCCCTCATGTCCCAATCCGCTGATAAAGGTCCCCGGAGCGCCGTCATCCCGTGCAGCAGGACATCATCGGTACAATGGTGCAATGATCGTATCGGGAACTGCTCCGGATGAGGGGATATCACTGGTAAATTGGGCCGGCTGGCTGAGCTTCAATGCCCACGGCCATCTTGGTCGGTGGCTAGGCCACGCCCCCCTTGCATTAATGATTTCACACACAAAATTTATTATGGAAGCTAGCCAACGGGCTCAGATTTAATTGTAACCTAAGTTTGCATGTGAAGTCGCTATCCTAGGTTAAGGAGTCGCTTGATACTGAGCATATATATTTTTTCCAGATAGTTTATTATCTTACAGTTAAAGACTTGCAAGGCATAAAGTAACAATGGGATAAGTGTTGTTGTTTGTGCTGTAACCGACTGGGTAATTGCTCTTCCTTCTTACAACTTGGCGAACCTGCCAAAAGCTTTCCCAATCGTTATTGTTTTCTGTTTCCTGGAATGTAAGTGTTCTAGCCAGGAAAATTTAGTATCAATGGTCACTCCCAATTATACGGATCTATTGATTCGGTTTATTCATGCCTTCCTAAAAGTCCAGCCTGTTATTTTTGCTTTCCTCCTAAATGTATTCACTTTAGTTTTTGAATAGTTAACTTGGAGTTAATTTTTCAGACCATAGGCATTTTGTTCACCCAACAGATGTTTCAGACCTGTTGGCCTTAGTGAAAAAAATCATGTATTCATCTGCATAGGCCAAGTGGGTAACACGCTGATTGTTAAGCGTCGGCGGCAGGCCATCCAGACCCTCCAGGCAATTTGGCAGATCACAAATGTACAAAGAGAACAGTAGAGGTGCCAAAATACTTTCTTGTTTTAGGCTATTTAAAGTTGACATTTTTGTTTATAAAGTATTGAATGTTCATTTGATTCGTACCCAGGTATCTTTGTATAGCTCTAACATAAAATGCAGTTGGGATGGGTCAGTACCTCTAGTTATCCGCTTTTGCCAGAGCCGTTCTCAGCAGATTTTATCAGAAGCAGACATAAAGGCTAATGCTGATATTAATAGCCTTTTTGGCGAGTATGTTTAATAATGCCACAACATTATTATCTAAGTTTGAACAGCCTACATGAAAACCAGTTTGAGTGATTGGTAGTAACTTGTCATTTACCCAGGATATTAAGAGACTAAATAAATATTTTATTTAGCGAATAACTTCTATTTTCCGTCTAATAACGCTATGAGCTGATGATAATATTTGGGATGAGATTTTTTACCTATTTAATGAATAGGATGCATAAATGATTCTTTCCAATACTTGGGTATTAATCCCTCTGAGAATACCGTTGAAAACAGATCGTATAATATTTGCTCCACAAGCAAGGATCCGTGTTTATAACGTCTGCTGGCAGGCCTTTTGGACCTACTACTCTTGAGGATCTTGTTTTAATTAACGTAGTGATTTCTTCTTTGGTAATCTGAGGTAAGGTGGGTATATAATAAAAGTTTAAGATTGTAGGTTCTATGCAGCATGAGTGTATAATGTATTAATATAAGATGCCCAGATGTCATTAGAAATCAAATAATCATTGGATGTTCTATATGAGCCTGTCGCTTAACTAATCACTTTCCAGAATTGTTTAGGGTCCCTTGCTTTTATAGCCACGGCCAATTCTGTCCTAGTGTCTTCTTGCATTCTCTGAACTACTTCCTTTATCCATGACCTCTGTTTTAATTTAGCTGATTTAATCAATGAGTTATGTTCAGCTGAGTGTGTTTTTTTCCCCCAATAAATATCCTGGGGCCAAAGTACATAACATTGTGTTTGCTATTACCGAACAGTGAATTTTTGCGTTGCGCTTTTAGGTAATCTTAAACAGCGATTTACAAATGTGTGTTTCACACATTTAGTGATTCCCAGTGGTTCACAAATAGACCTACCTCATTAATATTCTTGAATTAGGTCTCTGTTTCCGACTCGTTGGGATTCACAAAAATCACAGTGATTTTGGCCTGCTGGGATCAGCAGACCACCATGTCTGACACTGCTCTTAAATAAAGCAGTGTGTTTTTTAAACATTTTAATTAACTGCAGCCCTTTTTCCTTAAAGGAAAATGGGATGCATTTCAAAAAGAAAAATGAAAAGTTTTCTTTTTGGTTTTTAATAGCAGGCAGTGGTCTCGGACCACTGCCTGCTCTCAAAAAACGTTTTCCAAACATTCACAAAGGGGAAGAGGTCCCTTGGGGACCCCCTTCCTGTTTGCAATGGGTTATCAGCTACTTGAAGTAGGCGGTAAAATGCAAATGTTTTACGACTGCATTTTGGTCGCAAAACATTCATACATACCACTGTGAGTCGCTATTAAGCAGGGACGCCCTTAACACACCCCTTCCTAATACCGAAGAGCAAACCCATTTTGCGATTTGTTGATAGGTTCTCGAATGGCAAAATAGTGCTTTGTACATAGAAAGTGCATTTTTCTGTTTGCGACCCGACTAAAGCATCGTACGTGTGTGGCCTCTTGATTCTTTTCAGTAACGCTTTTTTGCATTAGTAATTGTGGAATTTGTTTGCTTCCTTAAGAGAATGGTATTACTGTTCTTGATTGGAACTGGTTGTAGCAGGTGACACATGCTGTAAGGCTAAAGTTAGTGATTGTTCCCATGCTGAGATTTAGTCCTTTTTGCTTAATATGAGGGACGGCCCGTCTAACCTGTTAGCAACTAATTCTAATTTGTGAAGGTTCTGTAGTTTAAGCATAAAGACGGGAGTCCATTTAAGTTGTTTACAATTTATTACGGTAAGTGAACAAACATTTCTAAATTTCAAACGTTTCAAATATATTGAATGTTGTGAAGTGAAAAAAGGTATAGTCCGGAAAACTGGTTCCTGTAGATGACTGTAACGTATTCTTAGCTGGTTGATCGCTCATGAATCTTCCATTTAAGGAGTAATACCCAAGATCTGTTAAAAGGTTAAATGTGCAATTACTGATTTCTGTGAAATCTTTTAGAGGTCATTATTGTCGATTTTTGAGGCAGTTGATAATCAAAAATGAATCATCTACTTGACCTCTTCTATCAATAGGAAATAGGTATTGTTGGTTGAAGTCTCCTGTCAATATAATCAAACACTGGATGTGAGACTCAAGAAAAGGTTCAATTGATCCAAAATAAGTAGGCACTTGGACTTCACTCTTTATAGAGTTGGCGGAAAGTATATGTTTATCATAGTTTTTTGCGAATAACAATCCTCTAAAGAAACTATCGGAATATGTTTTGAGTTTGGTTCGATCATATAAGATTTAATTGTTAATTTGCTGTTGATTAAGGTTTGAAGGCCCCCCCACTCGGTCAACCTAAACAATTTTTTGAGGCAAATACTTCATACGTGGTGGAATTGGATATGTTGAAGGACATGGTCTTCCATGAATCTTGAATACAGATAACATGGCGATTATTTTAATATCTCGTTAAATTGTCATTAGATACCTGAAGTTGTCTCACAACACCAGCAATGTTCCATATACAAATTATTAAATGTGAAACTGTGTTCTCTATTTGAAGTTTATATAAGATAGGAACAATGAGAGAAATTCCCGAGAGGCCAAAAGTTAGAATTAATCAGCGATTGTATGGCGACCTATGGTGAGATTCCAAAGACTTCTGTTGATATTTGAAAATTCATATAGTCATTAGTGAGCTCATGGCCTTTCATATTCCTGATCCACAGTGATGTTAATTGACTATAGGGGTTAAATAGCTGGCTAGTTTTAAGAATATATAGCTACTTGGGTTTCATAATTAAAGAGAGAGAGAGATTCTCCACTTTCCTAACTCAGATCTTCTGGCACATATTTCTGAAGTAATTGCACTAGTATCCCACTTTGTTCTACTAGCTTCACATTTTCTTAGTTGTACATCAATCGGAGACTTGTTAAACTAATTGAAATTATACTCTGCAATTCTGGGAAAATGTTTATTATTTTCAATATGTTTTGACGATTTACTCTATCATTTGGGCCTTCAATTGTGTACATTGGACAGAAATGCAGTTCTGGGGTTCCTTTAATATCTCTGTGATCAGGTTGTTAAGTTCCATGGTAGGTTTGTCTGCAGATATTGTTATGTGGAGCTCCGATACACGAAAAATACAAGTACTAGGTTGAGAGTTTGGTGGTAAATTTCTCTGAGTTATTTGATTCTGCTGTTGATGAGATTAGAATTGGAGTGGTCCGTTGCATCAGTATTGTCGACTCATACTAGGAACATAATTTAATTTTGTGTCAACTGAGCAGTCGACGTCTATTTGGACAGAGAGAATTTATTTACCAGGAAATTAAAACCTTCAGTATTCTTCTGGTGCACATCAGAAATGTCAATTTGTTGTGTTGATAAGGTGTCCAGATGATTTGAGTTAGTAATGATTGATTGTGTCTCCGATTGGAGTCCTTTCAACAGGACTTCACTGGAGGTTGGAATTGAAAGCAACGGTTGAGTCTGACTATTTTGTGGGTCCATTTGATTGCTGTCAGCTGTGCGTTGCCGCCTATATTGGTGATATGGATGCCTGTGTTGGTAGATTGAAAATTGGATCATTTCTGATGGCTGACTTTGTGATTTCATTTGTTTTTCGAGTCGATCCCTGGGTTGACAATTTTTTTATTACGTTTTTTCAGTTTGTTCAGCCGACGTTTACTGATGTGTAATGTTAAAATCCATCAATATGGTGTGGCCTAACGGCTAGAGCTTCAACCTTGAAGATGGGGAACAGGTTCGAGTCTCAGCAGGGACTCTGATTCTGGGCAAATCACTTAATCTCTCTGTGCCTAACAAAAATGAATGTGTCCGTCTGTAACGCAGCTGGTGCTCATGTAAAGTGCTCTGATACCTTCAAGTCATGTTCAGGCTATATAAAACTCCAACAAAAAAAGGTTCTGCAATAATCATCTGAATAGGTTGTGTTATGGTCTCAACAGTTGGTAGGGTCAAACAATCAGAATGATTTGTCTCAGGATTGTATATCTTGGTATTAGTTTCCAGGTTAGAGTTTCTTGGTTGATGAAACTCCGTATTCATGACCTTATTGGTGGCCAGAACTGGTTCTTGATGCGTTGGTGATTGAGTAAGTTTTAAGTTGTTAATGATTTTAGCAGACAATAATTGCAATAAATCCACAATATCATCAATTCGATTGTGGCTACAGCAGCAAGTATCTATTCACAAAAGCAATTTCTTTATTGTATTTAACAATTTGAGACTGTTATGAAAAACATGCATGTTCTGATTTCATACTTTTTAAAAGCTTAAGATGCTCTGAAAAAAGTGATGATTGAGACTTCAGTATATCTGACATCAGAACTAAAGTAATACTGATTGCCCCCAAAGCTGCAAGTATTGGATTAGTCGGGAGAGTTAACTCCACAGCTGTATTCATTTGTAATGTGTATTCTGATTGAGTATAAGGTTCCAGGACACAATCAGTGTTTTAAGTTGGGTCGATATAATGAAATTAAGCTTTCAAGCTCTGATAACAATGCTAAGTTATCCAATGAGCTGGCTAAACTCCTATTTATTTCCCGATTTTCATTGTGACCCAAGGTGTCTGCTGTTCCGTAAATGGAATCAGATTCATAATCATTTTCTAAATTGCTATTCTGGATACTGAGTGCGGTGGTGTCAAGTTTATTTCGGCTGTAGTCAAGATAACAGAGAAAGACAGTGATCCCACAGATTTCCTAGAGGCTCCTTTACTTAATTGCTTTAAAGTATGGATGGGATATTGAAATTGTAGTGTTAACAGATTTGAATTGGAGTTATACACTCCTATATCATTTGGTGAGTAAGTTTTGCTGAGTTCAGAGTCATAGATGTAGACTAAGAGCGAGAGCCGGGTTGGTAGATAGTTGCATTAACATGATGAGTTAAATGTATTACTTTAGATTTGGGATTGAGCTCCGCTGCTCGGTCGGCCCATCTTTAGGTTACGAACTGCCAAATTTGTCCTGGAAATTAAGTCTTTGTTGTCTGAACCTCTGATTACGATTTGTTCTTTCAGGTTTTCCCTTGCAAACTCCTATTTCTACTGCCTATAATTGACATAGAGGTATCAATTCTGAAGAGTGAGGTTCTGATGACTGTAGATTTACTGCCTCTTCATTGAGGACACATGAATTTAACACTTTACGGGCACAGGTTTTCATTGTACTACTAATCATAGATACTGAAGGATCTATAGTAATTGGACTTAGAGTTGACACAGTTGTGGTCTCGTACAGCCTCTGACTAAGTTCTACTAGGTTTTAGGACAATATTCTAATATTAAGTCTAAGACAAGTAGGAGACTAGAAGCATCCAGCCACTGCACCACTGTAACCCAATATCTATTAATCAAGGACACAAGATTACAGCGGTTCATTAAGGGAGAAGAATGATAAACAAAAATTAAAGGGTTAACAAGTAGGAGAACAGCAATATACCAGCAAAACTGAAGGAACCTAAGCAAAAGGGGATAAAAGAGTAAAAGAATAATAGCTTTTAAGGGTGGTAGTTAAAACTAGGCTATAACCTTCAGGATTATAATCAATAGACAATGTTAGGACAGGAACTTTGGTAGATTAACAGAATTTTATAACTTGGAGCCCAACTAAAAGCAAAGTATGCGCACATCATCCCCATATATCAGGTCGCCAATTTTTCCTCCTTGAAATCAGGAAGGTTAAGATGGCAGTGCCTGTTTCTAAAATATTTCTAAAAAATATAAATATTTTAAAAAAACAAGCCTGTAAGTAAGCATGGAGAAAATAATGCCTTATGGTAATGCGATGATAATTAGACCCAGTGACCTTGGGGTTCTGAGTTCCTGGAAAACCCCTGACCAACCTTAGAAATTTCTCCTTATAGGGATCGTGTGTCACAGTTCACCTTCCCCTCAAGATTGCAGCCATATAGTAAAAAATGTGCAAAAGTCTAGAAAGGTCCAGAAACAGACATATTACCAACTACAAGGTCTGTTAAATGACATTGACCGATGCTGTCAGCTGCTTACCTCCTCTCCCGGTCTTTAGTGCTGCTTTCTCCACCCACAGGCAGGAGCTCACCTTCCCTGACGCTTGTTTCTTCTCCTTTCCTCTCTCCCTTAGTAAGTGGTCACTGTACAGTAAAAAAATAACCCAAGGGTCTACTTGCCCAGGAAAAGCCAAGCCAGACGACACTGCAGATAATATATATATATATATATATATATATCAAATCGCCGCTTGCAACTGCCTCTCCTGGGCAGAAAATGACGAAGAGTGGACTCACAGGTTAGTGCCAATCAAAAGTGCTTTATTTGTTCACCCAGCCAGTCCGCCATTACGCGTTTCGACCCCCACTCGGGTCTTGATCACATGACGCGTTGCAGTAGGAAGATTCAGAAAAGGGGGTGGTGATGAACAGAGTGTCTGAATTAAGCAGACCACTCTTACCCAGTCCAAAGATCAGGGCTTGATCCATCACCGTTATTTAGCTCACTGCACCATCCCAGCCCAGAACCTGGCTATATGCAAATTAGTCTGTCCCTGGCCCAGTGCATCATGGGAACAGGGTAGACCAAACTACCAAGCCAATTCTTCACCAGAAAGGAGACCAGCTACCGGGGACCGGTTTCTGGCATTTCAGCCTTCTTCGGCCCGGCTTGCTTGAATCCTGATGGTGCAGTGAGAAAGGGACTCATGTCTGAGTATACCCTGCCACACCTATAGTGGCCAAAAACGATTCAGAAAAGGGGGTGGTGATGAACAGAGTGTCTGAATTAAGCAGACCACTCTTACCCAGTCCAAAGATCAGGGCTTGATCCATCACCGTTATTTATCTCACTGCACCATCCCAGCTCAGAACCTGGCTATATGCAAATCAGTCTGTCCCTGGCCCAGTGCATCATGGGAACAGGGAAGACTAAACTACCAAGCCAATTCTTCACCAGAAAGGAGACAAGCTACCGGGGACCGGTTTCTGGCATTTCAGCTTTCTTTGGCCCGGCTTGCTTGAATCCTGATGGTAGGAAGAGGCGGCATATAAAGTGCATAAACAGGAAATTACATTGTCATGGTGCAAATCTCAACATGGAAAGCGACAAGTCACTCATAGCAGCTTCAAAATTCGATTTGTGCAAAATATCATGCAAAGTTATTGTCGGCGTCATTCAAAGAAATATATAAATATATACACTGAATAAAAATTGTTTCCTGTAAAAATATAAAACGGTAATATTTTCCTTTAGGACACCCATAATATATGATGTTGGATATAGTAAATGCAAGGTATCAAACCCTTTTAAAATCCTAAACCATAATTAGTTAATAGACACGTTCATTTGTGTTAAGGGCGATCAATCTTGAACCTACTGTATAAGCATTGTGCCTACCATGAACAATTAGATTGCTTTCTTTTTCACAATTGCTTAAACCAATGCACTTGATAAAGCCCAAGTGGGCAATTTTTCTTCCTATGACAGTCATAAGTTTCATCCTATATTCATCATCTTTTAATGCCGTTACTCAAAAATTAAGTGCAAATTAGTGCAAAATACAAAGAATCCTAGTAACCATGAACACCCATTATAGGTGCTCCTGTTTACATCTATTATTCCCCAAAGAGAGTATGTCAAAATCTAAAAACAATATTTGTTTGACCATTTCAAAGTTCAATTTCATAAAGAATAAAAAATGAACAAATTCGTCTGTAAAACTAGACCATATATATAGCAACTGTCATTCTCATATTTCATTCAATGTGAGCCCACATTGAAATTTCTATCCCAATGATCTTTATACCAAAAGGGAGACTATAAGCAAGTATGGAAGTCTTCGCTAGCGTTCAATCCAGCCGCATTTTTAGTATTGAGCTCTATTATATATCGGGTTTCAAGGAGGCACAATTTTGCCTCCCTTTTGCCCCCACGTTTCATAGGTAACACCGTATCTATCACATAGTATTGCAGAAAATGTGGGTTACTATTGTGGGTCTGCTCGAAATGTCTAGCGACTGGGTATGCTTGGTCTTTCCCCATGATGGCTCTTATGTGCTGGAGTATCCGTTTGTGGGCCGGTAACTTGGTGCTACCCACTATTTGAGTCCATATGGACACTCCAGCACATAAATGGCAAACTCAGTCTTACATGTTAACCTTTTGTTGATACATTTAATTTTTTTAAAAATGTATTTAATTTATTTATTTAAAAAGGTTTTATATCGCGCTGGCTAGACCCGGAGGTATCAGAGCGCTTTACATGAGTATCAAACCATAGTTGCTGGTTACATCATTATAAAGGTTACACAGTTGTTAGAGCATGGCAACATAGTTACATGTAAGGGCGAGTTAGACAATAATGACATATACATAAGGGAAAAAGCAGGCAGTGGGAGAGATTCAGGGGAGGGGGGTAGGAGCAGGGGAGGTAGACATAGAGTGAAGGAGGGAAAGAGGAGGGGAGGGTGAGAGACACAGCATGGAAAGAGGAGGGGGAGGGTGACGGGGACACAAACAGGTAGACGAGTCAAAGCTGCGTCCAAAGTTTAGTAAGTTGTGATCCCAGGGGAAGTGGTATAATTTTCCCATCTCTGTTGCGAGAGGTTCCCTTTATGCAGTGGACTCTTTCAGAGGGGTCTCTGAGACTCCAAGGCCTACATACTGGATCCTCCCCCAAAAAGGGGAGAGGAAGTGCTTTTGGCAAGAGGTGCCATACAGAGATTAAGGGAACTATCCCAGACCTCCCCTAAGTGAAGAATCCCTTAACACTGTGGACTCTCTCAGAGGGGTTTCTGAGTTTCCAGGACTGGAATGCTAGGATCCTTCCCCAACAAGGGGAGAGGGAGTGCTTTGGCAAGGGGCACATTCAAGGAGTTCAATTAAGGCCTATTTCCATTATGTGTGAGATCCCGAACACAGTGGACTCTCTCAGAGGGGACTCAGACTCCAAGGCAATACTGCTGGAACCCTCCCCAACAAGGGGATAGGGAGTGCTTTGGCAAGGGGCACAATCATTGAGGCCGGTAAAGGACGGTTGGGCGGTGGGGGGGGGGGGGGAGGTGCGTGTACAGCGGACGGGGGGGGAGTGCTAAACATAAGGTTCAACATAAATAACAAAATTACATCAGTTACACGATTACATCAAATACTAGAAGAACATTTCAGGAGGATAGAAGATGAAGTAAATGGATCTAAGAAGGGTAAGAGGGTATAAATTTATATATGCAACAAATTGAAGAGCAAGAAGGGGAGAGAAATAGAGCGGATGGGGCAAAGGGGTATTGAGAAGGGAGAGGAAGAGAGAGTAGACGTTATGAAGAGACGAAGGGAAAATCTGCTCAATGGTAGACTGGGTAGGTGATGTTCGAGGAGGGAGTCCACAGCCAGTGTCCCCTTTAGCTCACAGGGTAGCTCCATCGGGCATCAGTCAGATGGCTAGGTCTCTAGATTAGATCAGGTACGGGTTACATTGGTAGTTCGACACATTTAACTAGCATATAAGACGAGATTAATGCCGCAAGGGAGGGTAAGGAGAGTAAGGGTTAAAGGGACACGAGGAGTGAGAAACGGCGTGGGGTCGAAGGAAATTGACTGTCCAATGTCCAGGGGGGTAGGTGACAGTTGATGGGGAGGTCCATAGCCCATCTCCTCTGCATCAATTGAGGTAGCTACATCCGCCAAAGTGGTTGGTCTCCACTATCAGTGGCAAGTTCACAGATTTAATGTAAGAAGGGTGAACTGTATAGGGGGGATGGGATGGGAGAAATGCACGAGGTCAGGTCGATGACCACTCCACTTGTTGTAGTATTTGTACCCTCTGTGCAGCATAGGCATCATCCGTCACTACTCATCTCTCCTCCTGACTTAAAGCTGATGACTCTCATTTGTAAATCAGCACCTGGCATCATCCTCAAGTCAGGCAGGTTTGGGGTACTCCCTAAGGCCTGAACAGCAGTGAGAGGCCGGTATCCAAAGGATATGTACAAGATCAGAGGTTCCTGTTGCACCACATTGTTTTGCTGGAGTTGTCGGCTATTATTGATCAAAAGCGGTCGCCATGTTGTAGTCAGGTTACCCGCTCTGGAGAAGTTTCTTTCAGTGGGACGCGCTGGAGTAGAGGTGCCCCGTTTTGTAGGCTGAAGTATGGGTCAGTGAATGCTGCCCCCGTGGCGCACCTAAGCTCCCTGTCGCTCACCTAGGCGTAGGTTGTGGCGTTCGCTGTATCCCGTTGCCTTTGCCAGACGGCCTTGATGTTGCCCAGAAGTGCTCCTCACTCTTGTTGTCACATTGGTGCCAGGTGCTATGTTATTTTGCACCGCAAGGAGCCCCTTTCCTATAGTGGATTAACTGACTTGCGTGGTGCCTTGGTGTCTTTGTGAGGCCTTTTGTCCCGCACGGGCCCCATATTGGAGTCCGGCGCCGCTCGTGTTTATTCCCTTTTCAGACGTTATTGTGGGATTTCTATGGAGAGGGCGAGGAAGCCTTTACTTTTGAGCAGCTTGCACTTTCAACCTCTCTCAGGGGTCTGCTTAGTGCCTCACCAGGTGTGCCGCTTGGTGTTCCCTGCCACGCTGCGTAGTGAAATGGTGGACGGCACTCCTCCCACCTCACTTCTCCTTCACTCACCAGACCGCTGGCGCCCGGTTGTCTCTCCTGATCCTCCCGGCGCCATCTGCATTCCGCTTGGTGTCCCCTGCGGTCAGGCCCTGGAGCTCAGCTTGGTACCTGCTTCCGAGCAGTGCCGTCCATACCCAGGGAGTTTTCAGCTCGAGCGGCAGTCTCTGTCTCAATCCGCAAAGCACCAGTTTGCAGCGGGGTCGCTCTGGTCCTGCCATGAATAGTTCAAACCCCAGTGCAACACTACTTGAGCAGTCCCCCTCTGCTCGCAAGTATCAGGTCTCCTACCAGGACTAGCGCTTCTCTGTGCCCAGTGGGCTGCCTCTGAGCTCCTCTGGAAGTGCCGCCAGCCAACAATGCAAGTATTCTGATTTAAAGGGACTGGAAAAATGGGTTGCTACATCCAAATCTGCACGCCTTGCAACTTGGGCATTTTCTGAAACCCTTGACCTGGGCCATCCAAGTAACTGGAATGGCCACTTCGAGGCTGCTGCTATTAACCAGACTATTGCTCATTGAAAATGATTTCCTGAATGTAAGTTCTGGTTTATTGGACACCAAGTCTCCGATAACTGGATCCCACTGTACCAGGTTCCAGTTGTGGTTATAGATTTTCCTGAGCTCCTGATGCTGCCTACTGTAAGTGAGAATGATCCTAGACTGACTGACTGCTAGATCTAATTCTACTCTGCACTGGTTGCTGTATTTTAGGTATCAATGCTTCACTTCTAGATATGTTTTTTTTTTTTTCATGGCTACATCAATAATGTTAGCAGAATAGCCCCTGGCCAAAAAACGACGTTTGCTGGCTTCCTGCGCAATCTCACACTCCACGTCGGAACTGCATATACACCTGATACGCAGCATCTCACCATATGTGATGCTGTGTATCAGGTGCTGCGGATGATGACTCGATGCGTGGAGCACAGTATTGCCAGCAGTAGGTTTTCTATACAGTCTTGTTGCAAAGCAGTCTTTGTCTTCATACACCTCCACATCTAAAAGCATACCACTCTTATGTTGATAGTTGACGTAAAGTGTACGTTTAGGCAGTTAACATTTAGCATGTCGACAAATTGGTTTGCACTCTGCGCCCTTCCAAATAATGAACAGATCATCAATATATCTAAGATAAACGACAACATGGTCCTCCATGATAGTCTTGAAATCGCCCCTCAGGACCTGCTCCTCCCACAGCCCCATATGCAAACATGAGTAGCTGGGGGAGAAGCAGGCCCCCATTGCGACTCCTCTCACCTGATGGTAGATCTGATTGTTGAAGAGGAAAACATTCTGTTCTAGGCACACCGATACCATTGCCAACAACATTCTATTGTGTGCGGCACAATTCATTGGTCTCCTATTTAAAAAGTGCTCCACTGCTTTTATCCCATCACAATGTATAATTGAGGTGTACAAAGATGTTACATCCAAAGTCCTTAATAGCATATCTTGACTCCATTCAATATGTTCTATTTTCCTTAAAAAATCAGATGTATCTTGTACAAAAGAAGTCAGGCCCGAACCCATTCCTGAAAAAAGTAGTCAATATACTTGGATGTATTCGCCATTGCACTGTTAATCGCAGATATGATCGGTCTGCCAGGTGGTGTTACAGTGCTCTTATGGACCTTCGGAATTAGATAGAAGGTGGGGATCACCAGATGTTCTTTCTTCAGAAATCGATATTCAGCATCACTTATCAATCCTCCACTTTTCCAAGCAAGAAGTTTAAGATAATGGTCATTCCATGCTGCTTTAACATTGTGGATGTTGCTTTTTCTGTAGCAGGATATATCTGATAGTTGCAATTCTGCTTCATCCATATAAAGCTGGCGTGGCCATAGGACCAAGTTGCCCGCTTTGTCCGCCGGCTTTACGATGACATTGGTATCCGAACCCAATTTTTTCTTCCGTTGCTTGTAGCAGAGGTTTTGTTTATTTGTTACATGGTGGGCTTTATTAGCGGATATATCATTTTTCAAAGTCCTGAGTCACCAGCTCGTGATAAACGTCCAAATTGTCATGCAGCATTGTTGCCTGGAAGACTGATCTTGGTTTGAAGGGCAATTCCCAAGCCCCCCTGTCCCCCAATCGCACAGATTCATTGACCAGCATTGAACCTTCCTGCTCATTTTGTAAGGCCCAGGCATCTTCGAACACCTCCAGGTGACCAACCGTTAAAAGGGAAGGACTAGTTGGGTTAATGACAGCAGGCAAGGCTGATTTCTTTTTAAGTTGCAACATATGGAACGTTGTGAGCTTCAATTTCCTCACGAATCGATAGGTGTCCATCCTCACATCCGCATAATTGAAGTTGCATGGAGGACAGTATGAAAGTCGTAATCCTAGGACCGTTGTTTCTGCTGCTGTCAGTTTCATGCTTGTTAGATTGATTACTGCGTTTGAGTTTGTGCTTGAGTTTGATTCCTGTTCTGGAATCGGTTCCATCTGCCCCTTGCTGATTTTTTGCTGGCACCTGTTGTCTTTTGGTACATTTTCTTCTCTGGTACCGCTTATAGTTGAGTCTTTGTTTTTGGCTCCAGGAGGTCTGCGAGGCCTCAGGGTTTCTCGGTTGTCTTTGCATAAACAGTCGACTTCCTGGGCCAGAGAAGGCTTGGTAAACCCCAAATTCTGCGCCCTGGTAGCATCGCCTTCTGGGTCGCTTACAGTGGCTGAACTTAATTCCGAAGCCGAGGTTGATGCCATAGTAACCTCACTTGCTTTTCTCTGGAAAGGACTTTTTGTTTGTGCCTTAACCGCATCATATCTACGGGCGTATGTAAATACTTGGCCATTTTGGTAGTCCGCCCGGTCTCTTTCAAATTTGAAAGCATTCCTCCTTTTGATGACTTCCTCGTCTTTATTTTATGAGGACCAGCATGTCTACCCTTAATTTCTTTGTTTGCTCAGTTTTTTCCAATTTATCAATCTCCAGTTCCAAGGATTCTATCTGAACCTGTAATTTAGCACGGTCACTCTCCGCGTATTTGATTAGTATAGTCATGAGCTTGCTCGACGATTCCAGGTTGGATTCCGCCCATTCTGTCAGCATGGCCGGATCGGGATTCTCATAACTGGGTGCTAAAGTAATTTGCAGCCCTCTCGGCACCCTTCCAACCTCCAAGTAGTGGGATAATGACCTATGCTCCCACCACATGGATTGTTCTAAGCGCATCAATTTCTCCAACCTCTTATACATCTCCCTGGTATTGGGACTCCCATGTATATTAACAATGTTTGTGGCAGCCGCCGATCCCCCAGCCGGGGAATCGGAAAACATGGAACTGGCTGCCTCCTCTCGATGACGCAACGCGGCGGCGGACATAATGGCTGAAGTTGTGGTTTCTTAAACAAGCAGATTGAAAATACGGTCGTCGGGCACTCGAAACACTGTCCCGCCCTGATGCTGTGCACACTCCTCACTGGAAATTCTGGCAACTCCTACCTCAGCAGACTGTCTGGCGTTTTTCCCCGGTCAGCCGACACGGTATCTGCCAACTTTCGCAACCAGGGCAGGTTCCATACACAGCTCCCAGGGGCTACTGCAGCTCCCTCCACGCTGGAGTAAACAGTTCAGTTCCTAGTAACCAGAACCGGCGACTTCCTGCTGCTGTGCCCAAGATAGAGAGGGGTTCCACTCATACCGCTGAAGTCTCTCGGTATTCAAATGAATTGCAAATCGCCGCTTGCAACTGCCTCTCCTGGGTAGAAAATGACGAAGCGTGGACCCAATGGTTAGTGCCAATCAAAAGTGCTTTATTCGTTCACCCAGCCAGTCCGGGGTGGGTGGGTGGGTGGGTGGGTGGGTGGGTGTGGGTGTGTGGGTGTGTGTGTGGGTGTGTGTGTGTGTGTGTGTGTGTGTGTGTGTGTGTGTGTGTGTGTGTATATATATATATATATAACCTACTGGCGGTTGCCAGTAGGTAGTTATAGTTAGGAGTTTTTTCAATGTTAAATCTCAAAATTCTATTTGGAATAACTTTGGCGCCGGTTGACGAATCTGCCTGAAAATTTCCTCAAAATGGCCTCGCGGTGCCCCTGTCCTTCTCTGAAAGTTTGGGGGGGATTCGTCAAGCGGGGTCCAAGATAAAAGGGGGGTCCCAAAACGCGTTTTCCCCATGTTAATTTCCATAGGGCGGTCGATTTCACTTTTAGCTCGAACGGCTGAATGGATTTACACCAAACTTGGCAAAATTGTAGGGACTGGTAGCCCGATGTGCCTTTGCTATGTCTCAAAATATGTGCTCCAGTGGATTTTGAGTAATTTAGGTTCAAAAAAATATATATATCTATAGGCGCGCCCCGGTACGCGCACCGGGGAGCGCACCGGGCGCTCCACGCGACTTGCGCGCAGAAAGCTGATTGGCTCTTGGCTCTTGGGTGTCTGTAAACATTCTAAACAGTCTGGAGCGGCCGCCATCTTGTGTCTCGGTAAAATCGAGACATAAGAGGTGGCAAAAACAAAGGGGGGAATTGACCATAAGGGGGCAGGGTAGACCCCTCCTGACCCCCTAGGTTTAATGTGGGGGCTAAAATAGGGTCCCGCGGGGCATTTTAAAAATATATTTTTTTTCGATTTGCGCGGGGGGAGCCCCCGGTACGCGCACCGGGAAGCGCACCGGGGGAGCGAAGCACGGGGAAAATCCAGGACCATATTTATGAAGGCCTTGCGACAGTTTTGCGCCGCCTGTGCGTCACTTTTTGTGACGCACCAGCGGTGTAAAAAAATGTGCATCGTTACGCTATATTTAAAAAGTGACGCATCTAGGTAGATGGGTCACTTTTTAAAACCCTGCGCCACATTATACCTGCGTCAGGTATAATGTATGCAGAGGGGGCGTTCCCCCGCAAAAAGCTTCGTAATAGCGACGCAGTGAAATCTATGAGATTTCACTGCGTCACTCTTAGGATGCTGTTGCGTCAAAATCTTGCGCCTGCCTCACAGCAGGTGTAAGACTGACGCAAGACCTTTCACATGGTGCTTTCCCCATGTGAAAGGACGCATTACTGTAGTTGCGTCACTTTTGTGACACACTCCAGTAATGCGTCACTTTTGTGTTTACAGATACGTCAGAAATACTGACGTATCTATAACTCCTTGCGACATGATTCGTCATACATTAAATATTACACATCTGGAATGTTGTAAGGAGTGCGCACAGAAATGTGACGCATCGCACCAGCGGTGTAAAAAAATGCGCCTCGTTGCGCTATATTTAAAAAGTGACGCATCTAGGTAGATGGGTCACTTTTTAAAACCCTACGCCAAATTATTCTTGCGTCAGGTATAATGTATGCAGAGGGGGCGTTCCCCCGCAAAAAGCTTGGTAATAGCGACGCAGTGAAATCTATGAGATTTCACTGCGTCACTTTTAGGATGCTGTTGCGTCAAAATCTTGCGCCTGCCTCACAGCAGGTGTAAGACTGACGCAAGACCTTTCACATGGTGCTTTCCCCATGTGAAAGGACGCATTACTGGAGTTGCGTCACTTTTGTGACACACTCCAGTAATGCGTCACTTTTGTGTTTACAGATACGTCAGAAATACTGACGTATCTGTAACTCCTTGCGACATGATTCGTCATACATTAAATATGACACATCTGGAATGTTGTAATGAGTGCGCACAGAAAAGTGACGCATCGCACCAGCGGTGTAAAAAAATGGGCCTCGTTGCGCTATATTTAAAAAGTGACGCATGTAGGTAGATGGGTCACTTTTTAAAACCCCGCGCCACATTATACCTGCGTCAGGTATAATGTATGCAGAGGGGGCGTTCCCCCGCAAAAAGCTTGGTAATAGCGACGCAGTGAAATCTATGAGATTTCACTGCGTCACTTTTAGGATGCTGTTGCGTCAAAATCTTGCGCCTGCCTCACAGCAGGTGTAAGACTGACGCAAGACCTTTCACATGGTGCTTTCCCTATGTGAAAGGACGCATTACTGGAGTTGCGTTACATTTGTGACACACTCCAGTAATGTGTCACTTTTGTGTTTACAGATACGTCAGAAATACTGACGTATCTGTAACTCCTTGCGAGTTGATTCGTTATACATTAAATATGACACATCTGGAATGTCATAAGAAGTGCGCACAGAAAAGTGACGCATCGCTGTTTTCACGTAGCGATGCGTCACGTTTCAGAAATGAGGCCTCCAGTTTATTCACTGTGTCACCTCTACGACCTTTTCTTGCGTCAATACGTCCCTTTTGCATACATTACACCTGACGTAGGAATAATGTGGCACAGGGGTTTACAAAGTGACGTATTTACCTAGAAACGCCACTTTGTAAATATGAATAAATAAGGTGCATTTTTTATTGGACTGATGCGTCACAAAAAGTGATGCTTTGGTGGTGTTAAAGTGACGCATGGCTTCATAAATGAGGCCTTCTGCCTTCAACAATGCATCTTTTCTTATCCTTCCACACCCCTGTTCCTTTTCAACATTTTCTTTGAATATCAACATTCCCCATATTCACTCTTCTTCTCCTTACTTTCTTTCCTAACACTCACCTTCTTTCAGTCCTCCTACTTCACTTCCTTTCTTCTCTCATACCTTTCTGTTCTTTCTTACTCATTCTCCTTTCCATTATCAATGCACTCTATTTCACTTACTCTTTTTTCATTTTTTTTAGAATATAGCTCTTTGATGAGAATTGGAGGTAGTTCTGAAAAGAACTTTTAGTTTTCTTCTTTTTTCTAAACAGGAACAAAAACAGGGAATGGAAACTGCTCAACAGGAGCAAAAAAAACAAAAAAAATTAGGGGTGGGAAGAGCAGCGATGGTTTTCTAATGCTCGAACCATGAGCTGTACACTTTGTTCTCCAAAGGTAAGCAGTTGATTGCAGTATCTGCATCTGAGGGCACCATGGTTAAAAGCAGGTTGAATGTTCGGAACCAGCTCTTGTGATCTCCCCCTCCCAGAAGAAGTTGCTCCTCCGGTTGATGTAGAGGCCCCATTACTGGGAACCTCTTGTGCCAGAGCCCTGACACTTTCCCGGGCAAAATTCTGGGGGTGCTTCCTCTCCACATGTCGGATCATCGTGTAGTTTCCAAATGAGTACTTTTTTAAGGGGTTACCCCGCGACAGCACTTCTTTGCAGATCCTGCAATCCACTTTTGGAGCATTCACCTTTTTTTTGATTAGGTGGGATTTAAAATGGTCCCGAGGTACGGTCTACCTATTCAGGGGATGCTCTACGCCATCTCAACAGGCCCGTTCCATCTTCATGCTCCCAAGTACTAAAGGGAGACTCCCGCCTTACTCACTGTCCACATTGCTCCTTTAAATACACCCCCTCTATCATCAAAGCTCCCACCCAAACGACTATAAACATGGCAATGATCAATTGCAGATCACTACCCAAACACGCCCTTGAAATAAATATGATTATCGAAGACCTTAATCTTGAAATACTGTTCCTTACAGAAACGTGGCTGACACCCAACTTAGACGCCGACATAGTCCAAGCACTTCCCCCAGGATTCAGTATCCAACATCTTGACCGTCCCAAAGGTAGAGGTGGGGGCATTGCTGTCATCTCCAAGGATTCAATACCATGCCGTTTCCTTGACAGTCCTCTGATAGACTGTGAAAACGTCCACTTTACCTTACAAATCTCCCCTTGTTCCTCTCTTTCTGGACTCCTTATTTACCGTCCCCCTGGTTCCATGGGAAAATTCCCTAACTCCCTCCTAGAATGCTCCTTGGCCAGATCTAGCGCTCGGACCAACTTCCTCATTTTAGGTGACTTTAATGTCCACTTTGAAGACAGCAAAGACAACACGGCCTCAGAACTGATCCAAGACTTGGCCTCCCACCAATTGCATTTACAGAACTCCCTCCCCACTCATAATCGGGGGCATTTGCTCGACCCCATATTCTGTAATTTCCTTGACCTTGTGACTAGGCCCCCCACTCCTGTGCCATGGTCCGACCACCTACTTATTCCTTTCAGTTGGCACATCTACCGCACACCGCCGCAAACCCAAGCCCCCGGCAGACCATCCAGACCCTGGGCGAAATTAGACTATGTTAAATGGAATCAAGCCCTCGAGGACACAGTCCCTACCCTTAGCTCAACCATCGACCTTGCTGATAGGGAATTTGCATCCTGGATTACCTATTCTCTAGACTTAGCTCTCCCAAAAAAACCTCATTGTAAACCAAGGACAAAAGCAACCTCTCCATGGTTTACCCAAGAAATACGCCTTCTAAAGAAAACCTGTAAAAGAGCAGAAAGAGTCTGGAGAAAAGACTTTAATCTCACCAGCAAAATTAACTATAGACTGATGATTCTCAATTATAAAAAAGCTCTGAAAAACGCACAAATCTCCTTTTACAGCGAGAAAATTAGCGAAGCGGCAAATTCGTCGAGAGAGACGTTTCTCACTCTGAAAAAGCTTCTAAAACCCCCACTCCCCCAGCTGTGCGAGATCCTACATTCGAACACTGTAATGAGTTAGCCAACTTTTTTGACTCTAAAATTCAAACTATACTCAAACAACTTCCGCCTCTTTCCCCCTTAGATCCCCCCCCCCCCCCCCCCCCCACCTCCCTACATCAGAGCAAAGGCATGGAGCTAAGCAAATTCCAACCCATCAACGCAGAAACTCTTGTTTTTTTACTACAAGCCCTCAAAAGCGGATCGCCCCATGATCCAGCCCCGGTGAGACATCTTAAACAGGTGGCCCGAGCATCTTACCTCTTATGACCAACTTGCTAAACACCTCCTTTGAAGCTGGTACAGTGCCCACAACCTGGAAAAAAGCGGTGGTGAAGGCACTCATAAAAAAAACAAACCTTGACCCGGACAACCTGGCTAACTTTAGACCTATATCTCTCCTCCCAGGGATTAGTAAACTGGCGGAAAAATAAATAAATTCCCAGCTTTCACATTATCTTGAGTCCAATGAATTGCTAAAAACCTCCCAAACAGGCTTCCGCCCGGGACAAGGGACAGAAACAGCTATGGTGGCGGTAGTCGAAGAAGACAGGAAAGTCATCGATGCAGGAGGATCAGTGGCAGTGATCCTCCTGGACCTAAGCGCAGCATTCGACACCGTCAACCATAGCATCCTTGCCCACCGCCTGGAAAACCTCGCCATCACTGGGACAGCCCTCAAATGGCTAAAATCCTTCCTCCACAACCGCTCCTTTCAGGTGGCAGATGGAGACTGTATTTCTAGGGAAACCCCGATACGCTGCGGAGTGCCTCAGGGCTCCTCTTTGAGCCCTACACTCTTCAACGTATATATGGCACCCCTTGAACAAATTGTCGTCCCGTATGGCATTAAACTTCTGACCTACGCGGACGACACACAGCTGGTTGTCTCCCTGAGCCAGTCTGAACCCCCCACTATCGATCTGTATTCCTGCCTGGAGAATATAGTTAGCTGGATGAGCGACTCCCATTTAAAGCTCAATGGGGAAAAAACCGAGTTAATGGTACTAGGCAACCAGTCCCTCTTCCGCCCGGAGTCCCTATGGCCTCCCAGTTTGGGCCCACCACCAATCCCAAAAACTGATATCAAAAGCCTGGGGATTTGGTTGGATGATAAACTCACTCTCAACACTCAGGCCAAGAAAACCGCAGGAATATGCTTTGGCCTGCTCCGCTCCATCCGCAAAATTCTTCCACTCTTACCATTCCAGTCAAGAAAATTGGTCATGCAGGGCCTCATACTGTCCAGACTGGACTACGGCAATGCCTTATATCTTGGATCCCCAAAGAAAGTCATCTCCAGGCTGCAGGTGGTGCAAAATGCGGTTGCCAGAATCCTCACTGGCACCAAAAAACGCTGCTCTGCCAAACCTGCACTCAAAGAACTCCATTGGCTCCCTGTGGAACAAAGGGTGCACTTCAAGGCCATGTGCCTAACCCACAAAATCCTGCATGGAAAAGCCCCTCCGGTCCTGAAAGACCTCGTGACTCCCCACACGACAACCAGAACCCTACGCTCTACTAATGCCCACCTGACCAAAATACCCATGATTAAAAAATCACGTTCTGGAGGTCGCCAATTCTCATTTCAGGCTTCCAAGATGTGGAACACTCTTCCACCGGACCTCCGGTCCCAACCTAATCTCCTAGCATTCCGCAAATCCCTGAAGACATGGCTGTTCCCTTGATCTCTTCCTTCCCCTCCGGTCCCCTCCTCTGGAGATCACAGTGGATTTCTGTTAGCGCTGGGACGCTCTCGGGCAGCCATGCGCTCTATAAATCTCCAAAATAAATAAAATAAATAAATAAAAAAAATTCCAAATAAAATGTTCCTTAACTTTTCGTTGAGGAGGCTCTTCATTAATGAATTCTGGTTCTTCATCACTGCTGGATTGTCTGGCAGCCATGGTAAAATCAAGAAATATCCAGGAGCAAAAAGGCAGGTCTTGCAGTCACAAAAGTGAAAGATGAAGTGAAGGAAATGGGTGGGGATTTCATTCTTTATAAAAAAAACTGTTAGCAACCAATGAAAAGTGTTATTTTAAGGTCACATGACTTGACGGCTTACGCTTCGCGCTCCGGAGCGCTTCCGGGTGCGCACACGCGGCGCGAACGTAGGCGCTTCCGGGGGCGTACATGCGGCGCGAACGTAGGCGCTTCCGGGGCGCACACGCGGCGCGAACGTAGGCGCTTCCGGGGGCGCTTACTTTGCGCGCCGAAGTGACATCATCATAGTTTTACGGAAATGCATTATCATTTTCCTCATTAAAAAAAACTGCTTTTATTTGTATGGTACGAAATGTTTTGCATTATTATTAACTTTTCATTCTTATTTTTTTCACGAACGAAAGTAGCGCTCTGGGTGCGCTTTCCGGAGAGCTTACCGGAGAGCTTACCGGAGAGCTTACCGGAGCGCGCACCCAGAGCGCCCCAGGAAAAAATGATATAAAAAAAAACTCAAAAATTAATACTTACACAAAACAGCAAATTGTAAAAAAAACCATAGGTTAGAAACTCGATATAGAAAGGAATTAGCATTTAAAAAAACCTATTAAATTCACTGAAAAAACCATAGGTTTCACACCAGTTATAGTTAGGAATTAGCATTTAAAAAACCTATTAAATTCACTGAAAAAACCATAGGTTTCACACCAGTTATAGTTAGCTGGAAATTTTATTGACATAAAAACATTGAAATTCCCACGTTATAGTTAGTTGGACTCACTATAACTTGCGCGCCTGCAATGCACTGCTGATGACGTCACATATTACATCACTCATGACATGGTCAGTGACATCACTCATGACATCACTGATGACACCATCCTTGTGACAGAGTGACAGACCTCCTTTCAGTGTAATGTAAACCTTGAAACACATATTCAAGAATAGTATTTAACATTTTCAAAAAAGTGGAGATACCCATACCAGTTACAATAAACAATTCAGTAATTCCACCATCTATATACACATCCACTCATTCACAAACAGTTCTATATAGTCACTCATACATATACTCACTCTTTATATGTAGTGATACACCTATACATCCTGTTACACACCAACAGTCATCCAAAAGTTACTCACACACATATTCACACATGCAAAAAAAGTAATGAACATTCATTTATTTGCATATACAGCTATACACACACTACCACTTTACTTCTAAGAATACTTACACATACTTACTCTCTTAAACAATCACTTATATAAACACATACTAATTTAAACAGGAACTCTTATAATCTCTCACTCTCACATATACTCAGTTTTATAAATCAATACTCACATATACTAGATTAAAACATATGTCGTTACTGAAAAAGACAATAGTGAGACAGTCGTTTTTCTCACTAACATACACATATACACACTCATACATCCATACAGTCCTGTACATATGCTGTCTTCAAAACACATACAGTGAGTCAGTCACCAACCCATACAGCACTTATACACAAAGTGAAACACTGATACATACATTTCAATATATAAAAGTTACTTGCTAATATATGTATTCACTAAGATACAATTAATAAGGCAGTTAACCAATCAATTCTTTTAAAAACAAACATCCATTTACACACTTATTTAACCATTTATTCTTGCATCGTACTTTACAAATACATATTAATAAAAACATTATTTTTCAGAAAGACACACATTCACTGGATGGTGTCATCAGTGATGTCATGAGTGATGTCACTGACCATGTCATGAGTGATGTAATATGTGACGTCATCAGCAGTGCATTGCAGGCGCGCAAGTTATAGTGAGTCCAACTAACTATAACGTGGGAATTTCAATGGTTTTATGGCAATAAATTTTCCAGCTAACTATAACTGGTGTGAAACCTATGGTTTTTTCAGTATATATATATATATATATATATATATATATATATATATATATATATATATATATATATATATATATATATATATATATAGACAAATGGGTCAGAACAAGGATTAAGCAGAAAAACCAGAACCAAGGTGACCAGAAGAAAACAGACCAGAAGGGTGGGAATCAGAAAGATAAAGAAAAGGACCAGAAGTCTTCAGGCCCCCAAACTAGCAATAAGGAGGGGGGTTCCCAAAATGGAAACAAGAAAAAGAAGAATGATGGCCCAAAGAAACCTTGGTGTAATACCTGCAAATCAGTTTCACACTGGGGCAGTGAATGCACTAAGAAAAATCCAGTCCCCACCACTGCAGCTCCTAAAGCAACTGCACCCCCTAGTACAGTCAGCAGTGGTGGTACACAGCCAAAGGGTTTAGTAGGGTTGACCCTGGGTACTGAGGTGGAATCTGGCCTAGTCAGAATCCCCACACAGGCAGTTCTCCTATATGATGTGGACATATCTTTGCCCACTGCAGTAAGCCCCAGTAACCTGGGCAAATATAGGCAGACTCCCTTAATTAATGAGAAACTGGCTCAGGCCTACAGGGACACTTGTGCCAGTGTCACAATGGTGACACCCGGCTTTGTGGACCCTGGACAGATTGTACTAGGTGAAAGTTACCTAGTGACCAATGCAAGCAACTCCACTACTTCCCATAGTGTGGCTGTTGTGAACTTCTCCTGGGGAGGGGTAGATGGCCTAAAGAAAGTTGTTGTGAGTGCAGACCTCCCAGTAGACTGTCTGTTAGGCAATGATCTTGAAAGCTCAGTTTGGTCAGAAGTGGAGTACAGGACTCATGCAGAAATGCTAGGGATTTCAGCTCATGTCCTTGCAGTGACAAGGTCTCAGGCTAAGAAGTGCCTTCCTGAACCAGTGGTGGATCTTGAAACAATAGACCAACCACAACCCAAGAGGAGGAGCAAGAGGGTTAAGGCTGTGCCTTCCCACTTGCCCCAGGTTGAGGATCAAGTTTCACAGGAAACTGATTCTGCAGTCCAAGAGGAGACTGTCTCAGATGAGCTTGAACCTGAACAGGTTGAGTTTCTGGGGACAGGGGGACCCTCAAGGGCAGACCTGGGGCAGGCCCAATTAGATTGCCCTTCACTTGAACCCCTCAGACAGCAAGCTGCTGCTGAGGCTGCAGGGAATGCTCAAGGTACCCATAAGGTGTATTGGGATGAAGGGCTCCTTTATTCAGAGGCTAGAGACCCCAAGCCTGGCACCACCAGGAGGTTGGTTATACCTTTGAAGTTTAGGGGCTTCCTTCTTACCTTGGCCCATGATATTCCCCTTGCAGGACACTTAGGCCAGAATAAGACTTGGGACAGGCTTGTTCCACACTTTCACTGGCCTCACATGTCAGAAAATGTCAAGGAGTTTTGTCGCTCCTGTGTCACTTGCCAAGCCAGTGGTAAGTCAGGTGGCACAACAAAGGCCCCCCTGATACCACTACCTGTGGTGGGGGTACCCTTTGAAAGAGTTGGAATAGACATTGTGGGTCCCATGGATCCTCAAACAGCATCTGGGCACAGATTTATACTGGTGGTAGTGGATCATGCCACCAGGTACCCAGAGGCAATTCCCCTGAGGACCACCACAGCTCCTGTGGTGGCAAAAGCCCTCATTGCAGTTTTCTCAAGAGTGGGCTTTCCAAAGGAGGTTCTTTCAGACAGAGGTACTAACTTTATGTCTGGATACTTAAAAGCAATGTGGAAAGAGTGTGGAGTAAACTATAAGTTTACCACACCCTACCATCCACAGTGCAATGGGCTTGTGGAAAGGTTCAACAAGACCCTAAAGGGAATGATAAAAGGTTTACCAGAGAAGCTTAGGCGGAAATGGGACATCCTTTTACCCTGCTTGCTCTTTGCTTACAGAGAGGTCCCACAGAAGGGGGTTGGCTACGGCCCTTTTGAACTTTTGTTTGGCCACCCTGTAAGAGGTCCATTGAGTTTGGTGAAGGAAGGATGGGAGTTACCTCTCAAAAAGCCTAAACTAGACATTGTGGACTATGTACTTGGTCTCCGCTCCAGGATGGCTGAATACATGGAGAGAGCATCCAAAAACCTTGAGGCAAGTCAGGAATTACAGAAAGCCTGGCATGACCAAAAGGCTGTTATGGTTGAGTTCCAGCCAGGACAGAAGGTGTGGGTGTTGGACCCAGTGGGGCCAGCAGCTCTCCAGGACAAATGGACTGGACCCTACCCTATCATTGAAAAGAAGGGAGAAGTCACCTACTTGGTTGACTTTGGTACCCCTAGGAGCCCCCACAGGGTGCTCCATGTGAACAGATTGAAAGCATTTGTTGACAGGGAGGACATGAGTCTCCTCATGGCCACAGATGGGGAACAGGAGGAAGAGAGTGACCCTCTCCCAGACCTGCTTTCCCAGAACCCTGATGATGGTTCAGTTGATGGAGTAGCCTTGGCAGGCAGCCTCACTGAGCAGCAACAGGTGGACTGCAGACAGGTGTTGCAGGCCCACAGACAATTGTTTTCACTCACACCCAGTCAGACTAACTGGTGCACCCATGAGGTGGACACTGGTGACAATCTGCCTGTGAAGAATAAGATCTACAGGCAACCTGACCATGTCAGGGATTGTATAAAGGCTGAGGTGCAAAAGATGTTGGAGCTTGGAGTGATTGAGCCATCAGAGAGCCCATGGGCTAGCCCAGTGGTCCTTGTGCCAAAACCTCATACCAAAGATGGGAAGAGAGAAATGAGGTTTTGTGTGGACTACAGAGGTCTCAATGCTGTCACTAGGACAGATGCTCATCCCATTCCAAGAGCAGATGAGCTCATTGATAAATTGGCTTCTGCCAAGTTTCTGAGCACATTTGATTTGACAGCTGGCTACTGGCAAATCAGACTAGCTGAGGAGTCAAAAGCCAAAACAGCATTTTCGACCCCTAGTGGACATTATCAATTTGTGGTAATGCCCTTTGGCTTGAAGAATGCACCTGCCAATTTCCAAAGGTTGGTGAACCAAGTCCTTGCTGGGCTGGATGACTTTTGTGCAGCATATCTAGATGATATTGCTGTCTTTAGCTCCACCTGGGAGGATCACCTGATCCACCTGAAGAAGGTTCTGGAGGCCCTGCAAAAGGCAGGCCTGACTATCAAGGCTACTAAGTGCCAGATAGGGCAGAGCAAGGTTGTGTACTTGGGCCACCTAGTAGGTGGGGGTCAAGTTCAACCACTGGAGAGCAAGATCCAGACCATACAGGACTGGGCTCCTCCAACTACCCAGACACAAGTCAGAGCCTTCTTGGGCCTGACTGGGTATTACAGAAAATTTGTAAAGAACTATGGGTCCATTGTGACACCATTGAATGACTTGACATCCAAGAAGATGCCCAAAAAGGTTCAGTGGACAGTTAGCTGTCAAAAGGCATTTGATGACCTGAAGAAGGCCATGTGCTCTGCACCTATCCTGAAGAGTCCTGACTACTCCAAACAGTTCATTGTACAGACAGATGCTTCTGAGTTGGGGGTGGGAGCTGTGCTTTCACAACTTAATCAAGATGGTCAAGACCAGCCCATTGCTTTTATTAGCAGAAGGCTGACCCCCAGGGAGAAACGTTGGTCAGCTATTGAGAGGGAGGCCTTTGCTGTGGTTTGGGCCCTGAAGAAGTTGAGGCCATACTTGTTTGGTACTCACTTCCTAATTCAGACAGACCATAAGCCCCTCTTGTGGCTAAATCAGATGAAGGGTGAAAATCCCAAACTGCTCAGGTGGTCCATTTCCCTACAGGGGATGGACTTTACAGTGGAGCACCGCCCAGGGACTGACCATGGTAATGCAGATGGTCTCTCCAGGTACTTCCACTTAGAACATGAAGACTTATCTGGTCAAGGTTAAGTTTAATGTCCCTGCGTTTGGGGGGGGGTTATGTAGGAGAGTAGGGTCTGCTATCCTATGGTCACCCCAATTTTTGCTTTTTGCTTCACTGGTTTTCGACTTACTGAGGCTGTGGGCCTGCTAATCAGACCCCCAGCCTGCTGTTCTCTCTCTAAATTTATAATACATGTGCTATAGGTACATACCACAATTGGAAATGGACTCCTTGTCAGCCCCTGTACCATGCACTATAGGTGCTCAGGGCATAGGTGCCACCAAGGCCTACCAGGGGCTGAAGCATAGCTTTTGCCACCCCTGGCTGGTTCTTAAATTGACACAACTGGCTGATCACTCAGCTGGGGCAAGTGGGTGTAATCACTCCTTGCTTAGATATAGTATACCTATATCTAAACCTATATCTGGACACATATATAACCTGTGAGCCACTCCTAGGGAAGGCCTCATCAATCCTGGAGGCAGAGTGCGTGGTTTTATGTGAGATGGAGCTCTGGCATGAGCTGAGCCTGTCTGCAGCTGTCGGGAACAACTCCCTAAGCTGATCCGGGATAATGCCATACCATATACTCTTAAGCGCCTTATAATCCTCGCGGTTATATAGCAACTTTGGTTTGGCTTTATCAAAACATGTCGTGTAAGGTGTCATACGAATTGGAATACTACCCCCTCGCCAGTTCTGGCGACGGGGGTAGCATTCCACCCTTCTAGAGGGAGAAGACATGTTACTTTACTGAAACGCGGTTGATTTAAAATGAGCCTCAGATCCACAAAATGGATGCCCCTGCCACAGACACGGGTCTGGCCTCCTGCTGCTGACCGAAACCCGGCAGAGGAGGCCTGGACAAAGAGTTTCCTGTCACAGGGCGGTGTCAAACCACCCCAGACAGGAGATAGTGGATTGGAGTAGGGAGGTTTCAAAGAAACCAGACACTGCCTGGGGAGCACAAGGCTGCCCCTTGCAGGATCCGGCCAAACCGGTTCTGGGGCCTCCCAGCCCCTGTCCCAGCGCGGCCAGGATCAAAGGAGAGGGGTGTAACCACCCCCTTCCTGGGTCCCACCCATAGGAGGGGACCTAGTAGGATGTCCAACCCCCTAGATTCGAATAAGAGGGGGAGCAGTCCCAACGGACTTCAGATCATCCTGAAGAAACATAAGAAACGAAATCTGGACCCTTCGACTTTCTACACGACGTGAGAAGACTGAAGAATCTCCCTTGTGGTCAAGGAGTGACCACCCTGTGCAAACAGGCACCATCCAGCCCTCGACCCTTGCTTTGTTGCAGTTCCCGCCGGAACTCGAGCGACAGAGATCGACGAGATCAAGCTTGCCTGCCTTCTACCTGCCCGATCCACAGTCCCTGCAGAGCTGAGACCCGTGGAGGCGACCGGAAGCGTGGGGCACGCCATCTTGAAAAGGCCACGAGACGCTGACCGTGCAGCCCACGAGTGACCCTCGAAGCTGTACACCGGGGTTTGAGAAGCCCCAGCCCCGAGCTCCACTTGCACCAAAGCTCACCCCTCCACACTCGACGAGTGCTGCGTGGGGCCCTTCTGCCTGTGTGTGCTCGACGCGTTGGCCCGGTCACTTGCCAGCTGGCTTGTGGCCCCTGTGCCGACGAAACTTGAAATCCGACTTGCTTTTCTGGTTGCTCCAGATCTGCACCAGCTCCCGTGAAAAGGAGCACCCACTCTGACCCTCCTGGTTCGAGTGATAAGCAATCTCCCGGTTCCGCGTGGATTGCTTTTGCCAAGTGCTGTTTGCTACAATCTTCAAGCCGACGGTGCTGACGGCGAGAGCCTACGTGGGACAGATCGTGACCTGCTCCTGGACGTCGCAGATGCCCCAGAGCCCACGTGACAGCGGAGAGAAGCCTATCGACAACCGCCTGATTGCGCCCGACATTGCCTGGTTCCGTCCTGGTTCCACCCTGGTCACTGCTGAGTGACCCAGACTCTGTCCCCTCTGCTTTCAGGTACTTTTCTACTTCGATCCACCCTTGGATCGCACCGGACACTTCTGCTTCACAGCGCCTGCAGCTGCAACAGCTCCAAGCATCAAGAACCTGCGTGACAGAACCCGACGCCACTTCGACCCTGTGCACCCACGGCCTGTGGGTGAGGTAACTTTGCAACGCCGGTGTCCTTACACTGGCACACACCTCTAGGGTCTGTGTCTGAAGTTTTGTGTTCCTAGGTTCAGCGGAAGTATCATTTAATTCACTTTAACTAACTTTTACGCACCATTGACTTTACATTGGTGCGCGCCGCACTTTCCGTGCTGCACCCGTATCCTGTGGGCTACTCCCGACTTCTTCATTGCTTGTCCTGACTGCTCCCAGCGAATCTCTAGGCCCTAGGCCTAACCATTGCTCGATAAGTGTTACTTATACCATTTTTTTAGTATATGGTCTGAGTGGCCCCCCGCCCTCAGCCATAATTGTGCCAACTTTATATGTTTAACAGTGCTTTTGATTTAACGCTTGTGCCCCTTTCCTCATAAAGAGTACTGGGGAGTAATTTAGAAATAAATACATATATTTTTACAATATATACTTGTGTGGTGTCCTTTCATTTGATTACAGGATTGTATGTGGTAAAACAGCTCGCTTAACACGACCTCTTAAGTTTAGCCTTTAGGCTGCTTAGTCCATGCTACCACTAGGATAGCTTGTCTAACAAGGTTGACTTACAACCAGACATCTTTGGGGTTTGTTTGGACTGATACCCAGTGGTTCCAGAATTGGAAACACTACATATCAGGCCAACTTCTCACATTGGTGGCAGCGGTGGGATTTGAGCTTGCTGTTTGTTTTACCATTGCAATCTTTATCAAATTGAAAGATCACATCAAGTACCTCTAGGTACATATAAATCAAAAGCTTAGCATATTAAGTTCTACTGAACTTAGTAGTTGTAGATTAAAGGGATTAGCACACCCTGACTACAACTCACTAGCAAGGTACAGTAGGAAACCACTTAGTGTAGGTAAGTGCACCACTTACACCTCACTAGCAGTCATGTCTGATGCAGATAGAGCCTCAGGCTCTGCTCCTGTAGAAGTTGATCCTATAGGGACAACATCCAGATATGACAACCTTAGCCACAAAGACCTGAGTGCCTTGTGCACAGCCAGGGGGCTAAAAAAGGGCAGAGGCCCTACCATTCCTTCCCTAATAGCTCTCCTAGAAAAGGATGACCTAGATAAGGTGAGTCCGGCTCCCTTAGGTGCAGGTGAAGGGATAAACTCCCCTGAGAATGAGGATCTTCCAGATGATGATGTAGTGGAGGAGGAAGAGGAAGAGGAAGGCTCTGATTTAGAAGAGCCTGAAGATCAGGATCAGAGGGGAAACCAGGTACAGGTTGCCAGCCTTAACCAGGCCAACTTGGACCTACATGGGAATGGGGGGGGCCAGCACCACCCCAGATCTCATAACCAAATTCTCCCAGGTAATAGGAGGGAGAGATCTCTATCAGGGGACTCTCACCTTTCTAGTGCCTCAAGAGAATCTCAAAGAGGAATGACTTCCTCCCAGAGAAAAGAGCATAGGGCCAGGATGAGGGCTGTCCAACTCCAAATAGAGAGGGAAGAGGTAGCCTTGGCTCAAGCTAAACTTGCTTTAGCAAGAGAGAGAAAATTGTGTGCCTTTAGGCTGCTTAGTCCATGCTACCACTAGGATAGCTTGTCTAACAAGGTTGACTTACAACCAGACATCTTTGGGGTTTGTTTGGACTGATACCCAGTGGTTCCAGAATTGGAAACACTACATATCAGGCCAACTTCTCACAATATATATATATAATATAATATAAAAATCTCCTCTTTGTGTTTCTTCTACTACATACTACAGCAGTCTTCCCTGGCATTCTTTAATATGACTTTGTAGACTAAGAATGCCTTTATTTATTTTTTATTTAATGCAGATGATCAAAAACCATCAGCAGTTAACTGATTATACCTTTTTCTGCTATTGCACCTAGTTTACTGCTGGCAGTGACGTTTTCGTTGGTTAAAAGATAAATGTATTGCATACTGTGTTGTAATGGTGTGTGTCTGTATATGTATTTGTGTGTAAATATATGTATATACATGTTATTCAGAGTTTCTGTCTGGCCTTGTCCTCTGAGACCCTTGCGAATTCCCTGAATAGCTCTCAAACTGGTTCTTGTTAGTAGCGTTCCCTGGAGGCTTCGGTCACACAACGCGAATGGTCGTCTGGATTTGCTGCACCTAGTCAGACTCATCTTCATCCAGCACTTAAATGCAACCAATCTCACTCCGATTTTTACAGTATTGAAATTAGGTGATGGTAAGGGAACCTTTATATATTGGTCTGTCTTGACTCTACTTCATAGGAGCAGGGTACGATTTAACAATTTCTACTTCATGCCAAACATTACTCTGATCCTGGTGCGGGCAGGGAAGGGGGGAGCGGGGGCTTAGATTTGTAGCTATCTACTAAAGAGCCCCATAGCAGCCATCTTTCCCGATCGCTAGGCCATAGAAGCAGTTATTTCTTTGAACGTTCCTACAATATCAACGGTATGGTTGCTTGGTAAACGGGGGAACACCTGCCTCTTACTGAAGCATACTTAACCAACTGAGATTGTGGCTGTGTCGTATAATCTTTTAGTCTCTGTACTATTTTCTGTTTTTTGCAGTCTATTATACAGCCATTTTACTGAATGAAGGAATTTTATAGAGCCCACATTACCCGAAGGTGTCTTAGTGCTAAGCGAACCAAGGGCAGAGGAAGGAGCTTCAAGACGGGTTAGGTCTGAGTGACTTAGTTGTTTACAGGCGGAAATAGCCAGGTCTTTAGTTGCTTTCTGAATAACTGCAAGCTGGGTTTGGACCGGAGGGCAAGAGAAAGGGAGTTCCATGAGCCCCCCCCCCCCCCCGACCCCCCCTCCTCCCTTGAAGGTCCGAGTTCTACCACCCCAGTTTACTTGTTTAATTCTGGGACTCAGGACCTTATGCGCCGAGCTAGATCTGAGTGTTCTACTGGGCGCATACCAGGTAAATCGCTCCTTAAAATAAAGCAGGCCAGTACAGTGAAGAGCCTTGTGCATTAGGCACAGAGTCTTAAATGAGATTTTAAGATATTTTAATCCAAATTAGACCACATATTGTGCACTGCAATTCACTATTTACATAGGACCATTCTGGGCTGTTTAACCAGGTGTGATAAAAGTATGTTTACCTTGTTTGAAATGTTAATTTCCTCATGTTGCATTCATTATGTAGTTGTGCAATAAATGCCACTGGTTGCTGTAGTGTCACGTCTCAATGATGTAGACATTCTTTATAACTTTTAAGGTCACGAATCAGCAGTGTGTTTCTAGCCTGATCTAGGGCACGAACTCTTTGATGGATAGATGTGCGCAAGTTTATAGACTGACTCAAGAACAAATACTAATGAGTCGGAAGCCTCTGCCCAAGTGCTCTCAGGTGACCTCAGTTCAGGAATGAAGAGCTGTGCGATTCTGCAATGGCTTAACACAACATCTCTTTGTTCAAGGCAGCAGCGTTGTGTCTTTCAGAGTTGGAAACGCTTACACAAACAACCAAGTTGAACTTTTCTGCTTGCACGTGAAAGAGTAAACTCAGTGCCTAATTCAAGCCTCCGATTGTAGTGGGACCAACGGCACTCGTCTTTGGGAAACTGAACGTATTTTTCATCATCAGCCTTTGACTCGGGACAAGGGAGGAAGAGAAAGGCAAAAAAGTGAAAAATGGGGGGGCGGGGGTGGAATCGGGGATGAAAAACTGCTAGAGCCAGTTAAATGGGCAGTGTGTGCATGTTGGTGGCTGAAAGAGGCATTTGGTGTTATCAAGAGTGAATAGCCTTGGAAGTACCGCAATACCGATCGCAGGCTCCTATGGAAAACGTTGGACCATTCTTTTACAAATTAAGCAGTGAGTAAACCTAACTTAAAAGTGTATACCGGACTTCAACCTTGTGTTTGCTAGTAGGCGAGCAGGTCATATGAGATGGTGAGTTGGGCAGCAGCTGCAAAGAAAGGGGACTGATTTTATACTCGTGCGTCGTTTTTTTTTCTATTAATTCTAATCTGATGACCGCCTCCAGGACTGGAAGTTGCTTTACTGATCTGTTCAGAGCAGAACTGTGCTTATGCCACAATGTATGTGTGGTCATGTTCTCTTTCCCTATGTAGTCATGCCTCCTCACCTGTTCCCTTTTTTCTTGCTGACTGGGATAGACTGGAACCTACTTTTTTTCATGATTTACAGTTCTATACTGCAGGTCCTCGCCTTAAGGTGTCTTATGTCGAATGTTTTTCTTCTCTTTTTCACCGCCTTGCAGTCCCACCTATTTGATTTGCTTTCAAGCCATTCAATGTACAAAGTGCCACAAGCATGGTACTGAGCACTTTATCTTTTAGCGAAGCAGGGAAGCACCATACCCTGTAACTTCTTCCAGTCTAAACCAATTGGTAAGTACAAGGAAAGTGGTACAAAACCCCCAGGATCAGAAAGCCTTTCAACAACTACGCCTTCTGCCACTGCTCAGACAGCATTCCACTCTGGTCAATTCCAGCTCCTCATGTGGTTACAGAAGCTATAGTCAGCCATTGCACCATGCTTTTCTTTCAAGGTGCGGTTACACAAGAACATTGCCCGGGGAGGACTCACTCTTTCCAAGAGCTTGCTTCAAGTGATCAAGTCCTCATCCGTTTCCAAGACCTGGGCTTTGTACCAGGCATAGAGCTGGCTTCCTCCTGTGGGTGCCTGATCTTCGATTCTGAGCCTGGTACATTTGATTGGCATGGGGGAGTTTTTTTAATGAAGACCTGAGGCTCTTTTCTCCTGTGGGAATAAATCTTTGAGGCATATCCTACTGTTGAATCTTCCCTCAATCCTCGTCCACATCCTCCACCTCCTTCCACCTCCCCAGCCGTTGAGTCTCACTTTGACTCTCTACAGTAGGTAGTTTGCTGGGCAATTGGTAGCATGAATTCCCTGGATTGTTACCGCCGGATATTGAACTGGTAAAGCAATAACTCCCAGTAGCAGTCCTCTGACCCCCTATGTATCAAAGTATGGACAACGGTTGCAAGCCATCCTGCAAGAACCATTGCCAGTATCTTTGTCCGTGTTGTCTAAGGATATAGACCTGTTGGAGGAACTCACATAAAGCATTCTCCCAGGTTTGGGGGAAACACTACGTTATCTTCATGGAAACCACAGGGTATACTTTCTGTACGTAAGATTTCATTGAAGACTGGCAGTAAGTGGGGGTGGGGGGACACTAGTGAAGGTAATTTCTTTCTTATAGAATTCCACTGAGAACGTGTTGGGGCCCAGTGTTGTTTTCGGGTGTAGGATTCTGACCCTATCTCCTTTTTGGAACTAGGTTGCTTCCAAGATCTCACGGTCTTCTGGAGATAATCGTCACATAGGGAGGTCTGGGACCAGAGGGTGTGTTTGTGCGATCTGGGGCGTAGACCAGTGGGCATATAGTGCTCTCTAATAAGTTGCAAATGCTTTGGCAACACCGTTCGCTATTGTCTCTAGTTGCCCACCCGAGTTAGTGAGATAAGATATAAATATAGGAGACTGTTCCCCGGTGGCCAGCCCTTGAAGCAGCAGTTCAGCTGTTTTGTTGCCTGAATCATATATCCATCCCTGCTAAGTTCTCTGCAGCTCTCTGGTCGTGTCCATGTATAATGTGTGTATGTTTCAGCTGTGATTCCATTGTTGTCAGTCCCCTCTTTGCTGTGAAACTCCTAGCAGGGCACAGTCGGCCTCCAGCTCTAAGATAGCAGCCTTCCTGCACCTATTTCTTTCTCCAACATATGACATGGCCCTGCATTTTATCATAGTCTTGAAGGCTCTCCAAAGGGTGGCAGCAGATTGGACAAAGTTGGTGTCAAACTAAAAAGTAATCATCAGCATCCTGTTTTAGGGCACCAGGTATTTGATTTTCACGTCCCAGTGCCATAAGAGTGCATTAGTATTGATGTGTGATTTGCAATTTCCATGGGTAGGATGTTTATGGATACAAGAGCTTGGGCTTCCAAAGTTGGGAGGAGGAAGTAATCTATTCGCAAGAATGAGCCTTAGGTTCAGAGAAGAACATAGAAGCTCTACCGTCCCTGTGGTGATTGCGCCATGCATCTACCAATTCTAGGGAGGCCACCCTCCCAGGACTTTGAGAAATCTGCGTGCAGGCAGTCTCTGAGGGTGCCATGTATCTCGGTGTGGGTCAATGACCATATTATAATCTCCGCCCAAGATAAATCTGCCCACCACCCCTGGGAAATAAGAGAAGGCTGGCACTGGAGAGTGTTCTCAAAGTGTAGAGCGAATGTACACTGAAAGGAGTTGCCAAACCTGGCCACTTACTCATCCATTGAGCAGAATGGACCTGCCTAGTGTGTCTGCCTCAAGTCCCTGGACCACCATTGTGAAGGACCTGTGTACATGAGTTCCAGATATAAAACAGCGTGATATATCCAACTAAACCTATATTTGCCAAGGAAGTACAATTGGTGCACCTTAGGTGTGTTTCCTGCAAAAGTAGGATGTGCGGGGAGTGTTGCTTGATGAACTGCATGACCGCCACCCCTCTTGATCCTCTCGTTAAGGCCATTCACATTCCAGGATAATATTGTGTAACCATCCTGTGTCATCGTATCCTCATCAGAGGTGTATTTAAACATTCTCCTTCTCTTGACACCATTTTATTTTTCTCGGTACAGAAGGTGAAGCTGTGATTCAATTAAAGCATCATCAAAGAGGAAACTTGTTCACTGGACCGGGGCGAATCTTTCACTTCTCTTTGCCATTGCTCCTTGCTGAGAAGTCCCTGTTTAACAGGACTCAACAGACTTCCATTCGAATAATCGACCAATACTAACTGAGAAGAGAACAAAACACTGCAAAATCCAGCAGCTATGAACTGATTCCTATTTAATTTCTTGTACATGGACAGGGAAAGCAATGTGAGGTTAATGTGTTTGCACTAAGACAGAGGTTGCCCAGCTGTACGCCAAATCAGAGCTGTTTATGGCTCAAGGACTCGGAATATGAATTTCTATACCGATGTAATTTATTTTAGTCTTAATATACTGACATTCCTCCTGAAAATGGACCGATTGCTGTATCTCGAATCTGTCCCTGTTCCTGGTCTCCAAGTACCCGGCAGAGTAGATATTAAATCTTGAGATGAAAGTTGTTTTAAAAATCATATAAACGTTTATCACTCAGTTTTGCAAAATATCATAACAATTTAGCAAAGTAACGCTTTTAGTGTGAAATGTGACTTGCAGCTATCTTGCGTAACTTTTTTTGGGAAAATATACATTATATAAAGAAAAAATATACAATATACCACTAAGCGATTGGCTTGAGCAGATTTGAAATTTTGAGAATTTAGCATAATGTGACATTCAGGAATTTCAGTGGCCAAATTAAAATTTCTACCAGCATACTGGAAGACAGGCACTTGCTCTCTCTTAGCCACACACTGTGTCCACCTACCATAAAACCCCCTGAACACTGAGCTAGTATTGGTTGAACAAAGAATGCACAGGGAAAATATGGCTAAGCACTACCACTCTACTGGTAATGAAAATATTTACACTGTAAAATACAATTTAACCAACTAATAAAAGCATAATAGCTGAAATATGTGTGAGAGCGACTCAATACTTATGTTGGACTACTCTTAGCAGTAAGAAAAGCAGAGAGCTACACTTCCCTCATTCTAGATCAAACCTATAAGACAGTACATATGCTGTCTGTTGCAAGGTATATTGTAGCCTTTAACTGTACATATAGAGGCCTTGGACCCGCCTGTTGCTTACCATTGGTTGGCTTTCGTGTCACTCCCATTTGCCTGCTTCTTATTTGAGTATCAATGTGTCAATTTTGTAGTTGTCCCTCTAATGGAGCATAGCCTCTTTTTACCGTTGCTTTTATTGGCTGGCATTTCCACTTCCACTGCTTGCTGTTCAAGGACTTCTTTTTTCTTCTCTATTATATATTTTAGGAGAGTGCATGTGTTTTCAAACTGTTGAGCTTGTGTACTGCTCTCCCTTTCCACTCGGTGTGCTTCTACCCATCCCTGTCGCTGTTGCGCTTGCCCATGTTCTTCTCCCCATTACCACACTGCACCCTCCATTTTGCTCCCACACCTGAGCCATCTGAGCTTTCCTATCCTCCCCCTTGTTACTTTGCCATCCCTATTGTCCTCCCCATGTTGCTTTGATGTCCCATCCGCCTTCCCTCTTCAGTGTTGCTTTGACTTACCCCACCCCGCACTAATCTGTGTTGCTTTGATTTATCCCGCCTGCCTGCTTCTGTGTTGCTTTAACTTACTACACCCACCCGCCATCTTCTGTATTACTTTGACTTACTTTACCCGCCCGCCCTCTGCTGTGCTGCTTTGACTTACCCCGCCTGCCTGTCCTCTTCTGTGTTGCTTTGACTTACCCCACCTGCCCTCTTCTGTGTTGGAAAATGGAAAATTAAATGCAACAAGCTGGAAAAAATACATTACGGATTAATTAATCGGATACGTGGTGCAGCTGAATGCAGGGGTGCGAACGCCATCGGGACACAGAGGGATGGGGAAGCTACGGACATGGTGGAGGTAAAAGGAAGTAATAGAGCGTGCACTATAAAACTGTGCATAGGCAAGACCTAAACAGGTGGTAATGCTTCCTGCCATACGGACAAGTGTGATCCCTGCAAAGTAGCAGAGAAAGCACAGTGAGAAATTATAGTTCTGTGGCTTTTAAGTTTCGTGAACGGCCACTGCTGACTAAATCAAATTCGAAGCATCAGAGTTATAACGGTATATAAACAAGTGAATCTATGCATTTCTCTTAATAGAGTAAGTTGTACATATGGCACTAGTAAAGAAATTGCAGATAGCGAATGAGTCCTTGTGGCTGTTCCATATGCACCCAGGTGAGAGTTGCACAGTACAATAATCGCACCGACTTGCAAAATGCTTCCTTGGAATGTTCTCTTCTCAGCCCTGTATCATTGTATGTGTACCAAAGTAGTGGATACTATATCAGGATGGGATGTGTGATAGATGACCATAGCCCGGAGAAGCATTTATTGCAGTTAAAGTTGGGTGGGGGCTTTAAGCTGTAATCTGTTGGTCATCAAGGCAACAGATCCTGCCTGGTGCTCAACCCTCTGCTCCCTAGCTCCGTTTGTTTCTGCTGTTGAAAAGTGAGAAGTTCCGGTTCTCGGCTGTGCAGCTCTGTTTGCCCTGCCATGTAGTAAGAATGGTGTGTCCGGTACCTAGACATGCGACTTTGACACGGAATGCTGGGAGAGAGGGGAGGAGGCAAGGCTGTGGTTTGAAGCTGTTTGTTTCTGTTCTCGCGCAATGAGTTCGATTTCGAGCTGTCCAAAAACAAAACCCAGCCTTGTGCTCTGTGCCTTCATCGAAAGAAGACACGCCACACTATCGCTTGAATAGGCTATATTAATCCTGCGTGCCATTTTTGTGTGACATTTGCCTCTCATCTGTCCCTCGCTAAATCCCCCCCCCCCCGCCCTCATTGAACACTAGGTGAACAGCAGTCAGTCCTTCTTTGGTTCAAGATTTAAACAACCGTCATTCTGCGCTTATTTAAAACAAGCTCCGAAACGGTAACCGAGCTTGGTAATCAAAGCGTTCGCAGAGGGTGTGGGGGCCGAGGAACATCAGTAGGCAGAATGCGAGGAAGTGACCGGGATACTTTGGTGGGCGTGACCAGCGGCATAGAGAGCTGAACCAAGCGCAGCTGTCGGCCTGCTTGTGCCTGCACTGACTGGTGCTGTACAAGTGCAGAATATCCAGTCTGGGTGGGCGAGCCAGAAAGGAGACTGGGAGGGGAGCAAAAAGCCTCACTGCAAATCAAAGGTGTGCGTTTAACATAAAGTGTGACGCGCCCCAATGAAAAGCAGAGGCGGAGCTTCCACCCCACTTCCAAAAGAAAACCGACGACAATAGATCTCGCAAGCGAGCAGCACATGCGCTGCGACGCTAGTGAGACCTAAAAACTACCAACCAACCTACCGATTCAGATGGGAGACAACCGATTTCAAGGCTAGTTTCCTGCCTCATCATTCCTGTATGCAAAAACCTGATTGCTCGGCGGGCTACTGCTAACAGGGACTGGTCATGTGTGACTCGGAGCATACTCTTGACAACCTGCTCCCGCAGGCCAGTGCACATAATTTTTGTCACGGTCTCTCTGCCTGCCACAGTGCTTTCTTCGTGCTCCTGATAGGTATGGAAAAAACGTATATTTACGTTCAAGTCCCATACATGACAATAAAAACTCGATTGAAACCTCAATGAAAGTCCATGTGAGAAATGCATTCTCCCGATTTTTACATTTTGTTTTTAATTTCCCCACTTTCCTCTTCTAAAATGTTGGCACGTATGAAAGTGGTTGAAAAAAAAAGCAGTAAAATAAGGAAAGACAAATAGATACCAATTTGCTAGTTGATGTGTACAAAGTTAAACCAAAAAACTAGGATAAATCATTGCTTTCCAGCTTAAATTGTGTCATTTTAGCCAACTATTTTATTTCACCAAAAATGTTTTTTTCTTAATGTCATCTACGAAAACACTTTCAAATATGTAAGTTCAGGACACCAGTTGTATAAAAAAATTGTTTGATAATGCTGCTCTATAAATAATCTCAGTCACGTACAGGATTCACTGTCTCTTGGCTTTTTAGTTCACTTAATGGTTCATGTTTAAAAATTATCACTTTTAATGAAGTACTTCCCAGTGCACGTACTATAACATGACTTTACAGAGCTTCCACATGTTAAATAAATAAAACTTTTTTGATTTTTGAAGAGACTTTATCATGATTTAGGTGATGTTTGTTGTATGATTTTAATAGCAAATCGGGCTCTTCTGAGCTGGACCCTTGACTCAGCTCTGGCTTCTGCTCCCCTCTAGAAGAAAGTGTACTCTCGGTTTGCGCCTTTGCTGTTCAGGAACTGTGTACTTTAATACCTGTTCAATGGATTATTGCTATAAAATATATACAACATTGCAGGTAGCCATCTTCTATTCTTCAGCAGAAACGATATTCTGTTTTACAGCAGATAGGTTTTTGCCACACGTTCCTGTGACTTTCATGAAACCGAGGTGGTCTCTTTCACTCTTTGTATAGGATAACGTAGGGGGGAAAGATCTACTCTAAAGTTCATATGTAGTTGTCAGCTTTGCATCAAGCTTGGGTTCCCTTGAAACCCCTTGGTAGTAGGAGGTTTGCATCTGCAGCAAGTGTGCTCTCTGCTTGTGTGCTTTCTCGCATGAGTGAGCCGCCCGCTCTCTTGTTTAATTGGGCAGTCACGAGGAAGGAATAAAAGAGCAGGAAATAAAAGGGCCGCGTGCTTTCTGGAGAGGTCTCAATAACGAGGACACGTAATTCTTTTAAAGTGCACGCCTGGGCTGGGTGGCATGACTTTATGTCCGACCTGGGCACTTTGAAAAGAGGTTTAAACGTGAGCATCTTTTCTCCCGGGTTTAATTTCCGTTGTTTTAAAGTCGTGTATATTTAATTATGTATGATCGATGTGTTCTATTGTGATTGGACAGTACGAACCGGCGCGCGCCTCTCATCTGGGCTGCCATCTCTGCGACGTTATTTTGTTAATTCACAAATTTGTGCACAGATTCATGAGAAAAAGGAACGCCTGCATAGATTTTATTGCCACATCCGTTTATAACATTGTCACATAACTGAACGGAGAAAAGACGCTAGTGAATAATTCCTATCTGTAGTTTTCAGTGCAGTGCATTAGTCACATTTTGCTATAGTGCTTTAAAATATTTGACAATCGAAGATGTCGCTACACACTGCTAATGCCTCTTGGACTACCTGTCATCGTTAATAGGCACTCATGGATTAAAAATACACAATCAAGTTGGAGGTTAGCAGTATTTGTTTGCCATGCGACAAGTTGCTGAAAATTCCCCAAAGGTATGTGTTACCCAGTGTCAGCTCTAGGTTACCAGGCCCGCTTGTCAGCTACTTTTCTATCCCCTCAAAAAAAAGAAAAGACCATTAAATGTTTTCGTATGTATTCAATCATAGTCGCCAGAGCTTTATAACCAGCATTGGCATAGCCAATAGGTCTCGCCTTTGGGACCTTACAAGTGTTTAGCCATGCAACAGTTGATGTTGTTGTATCAAGGATATTGTGCTGCATAACTAAATACTTCTAAGGTCTCAAAGGCGAGACCTATTGGCTATGCCAATGCTTGTTTATAGCTGATTTGCCATCAATCTTGGGGGAAACCAAAGGTGTCAGCCCCAAAATGGATGGTATATGTTGCTTGTCTCCTTTATGAAGATGACATTGTAGTTGTAGTTCAGACGGATACAGGACTTCAAAGAAAACTGGACAGATTTATAGAATTTTGCAAGCACACAAAATTGGGTAGTGAATATGGGAAAAAACGAAAGTATTTTGCTTTGGTAATAAAACAACAAAGTCCAGCTGATACCTGGGCCCCACTAAACTGGAGACAGTAAAGGAATATAAGTATTTGGGGGTCTGGCTGGAAAAGTCACTAAAATGGGACATCCATTTGGAATTACTGAGAGGGAGGGTTCTTACCTCAGTTAGTGGCCTGAGGAAATTCAATAAGGATTATGGGGAGATGTTAGATAGACCTGCTCTGAAAACCTTTGTAGCCATGATTCCGCCGCATTTCCAATATGGAAGCGAACTCTTATATCTAATCTGTAAAAATAGATGGGATATTGAAGAGGGTAAATGCCTAAAACACTTACTGTCGCTACCTAGATCGTCCATGATCCAGGCTACAAGAATAGAGACGGAACTGGTATCATGGAATATAATGGCTTGTATGGCGTTGATAAGATTCTGGATGCGCCCAAGCTCAGGGGAAGAGCAAAGTATCTTTGTGGTGTAAAAAAGAAATACAGCATAGTGAATTAAAATGGGCCAAGTAAGTTAAGAAAACCATGGTAAAAGTCTGCAGGGAGATGAGAATTATGCTGAAGGCTTACTAATTGAGACTACAAAGAGTGAGTTTAGGGCTATAGGTAGGGAATTATCCAAAGACTATGACAAACAGTACCTTGAAGAGAAAAAAATCAGTTCACTTCATGTTTGGCTCATGAAAAAAGTAAGTTGGGTACCCGTATGTATACACTACCAGATAGCTGCCTGAGAAGAGAAGTGTTGAGAATAAGAATCCGAATTAACCCTTGTCCTGCTAATGAAAAGATAAAGAGTCATGATTTATCATGAGGGGAATTGTACATGTGGTCTAAGCACTAAATGCAATATATTGCAAATTTTATTGGATGGCTTTAAAGTACACATAGCGTGGAAAAAGTTTTTATGCCCAGTCTTTTTTTAATATGAGATTAGAAGTCGTCCTCAAGCTGTGAAACTTATAATTGAAATGCAGTTTTTAGATATTGCTTGTGCCATAGGCAGGTTTATGATTGCTGCTAAAAAGGTTTACATGGCCATATAGATTTTAATGTGGATAAAGAAATCAGGTATACTTGAGGGTTTACTGATTTTTACAAACTTTTTATAAACTGTATTAATTCACCTGTGTTTTTAACTATCTATATTAACTGATGCGTTTATTTGTTAGCATTTTTAATTATCTGTATTATTTACTATATTAATGGAATGTACACGATATTGTTTGAAGATCAAATGGTATAACGAAACATCTCTTGATTGAACTGTATGACTGTAGATACTGGACAAAGATTGCAGGCACTGTGACTCAATAGCAAGCAGCGTTTTGGCTGCAGACGCGGTCTGCAGTTGGGGACGGCAGGCACAACCCTATGACTGCAGACAGTGCTATGGCTGTGCCTCATGTCCAAATAATTAGAATCTAACTGCCCAGAACTTTCGATCAATCTAGTCATGAAATCTCTATATGGTTTTATCAAAATAATTTCTCTAATTAAATTTAGCATATCTAAAAAACGGGTATGAAAATGATGCAAGTGTGCAATAGATCGTTCAGATTGTACTTGTGCACTTAGAGAAGAAGAGAATTTGATGCACTTTATCTACTCATGTACTCATCAGAGTGGTGAATTTTTTTTATTTATGGTTAAAGTGCTGGCGCTGGCCCTTCAAAACACAAGAGGGTGCATGAAAAACTGTCAAAGCTTCACTGTGAGAGACCGACAGGGATATGATCTAGAGCAACAGTTCTTAACCTGTGGTCCGGGGACCCCTACGGATCCACAAACCCTACCTAGTGACTGCTCCGAAAATTTAATAGTATTAACAGATGAACACATTGTTTATAAATGAAGAAGCTAAGTGTTAAGTTGAACATGTTAAAACATTCTATAAATGTGATGGAATTTGAAATGGGAAGCCAAAAATGTAGTAGCTTTCCTCAGATTGATTTGCAGGAGCAGTGCAAGTGCATTAAACAGAATATAGTATATACGATGAGTGGCAATTTGTATCTAGAAAAGCTCCAACCTTTTCATTAAAAATACGATACTGTTTTTCTTATGATGGTTTGTGAATTAAATCAAATATTTAATCATTTTAGATTTGGTTGCTGAATTCTTGTATTTTTGTTGATTTTGTGTTTCAAATCAACAAAAATGCTTATGTTGGTGTCCCCGGCTTCCAGTAATGACTCAGTGTGGTCCTCGGATTCCAATAATTATTCTGTGGGGGTCAACATAAGTAAAAAAGTTATGAACCACTGGTCTAGAGCTATGAGAATACAGCTGATGCATTTAGCTACGGATTCAGCACCAAACTATTAATTGGCTGAATTTGCGAAGAAATAGAAGGAAACTCGTGCAACGTTAGGAGACTAAGTGGAGGTGCCAATGATTTCTGTGCTGTGGTACTAGAAACAATGTCACCCTATTTCTTTTCACTTTTTTTGTGTGAACTATACCTAATGTGTATCTGAGCAGTTTAAGAACAGTATCAACCTGCACATGGTAATTTACTTGCAAAGTTACATGAAGGTTCCCCTAAGAACAGTTTCGTAACTCAGTGGATTATGTAAGACCAAGTAACGAGAAGTTCAAGTTTCTGAATAATTTAATTTTCACACAAAAGTAAAACACAGACACATAATCAATAAATCATATTTCTGAATGATCAGAAAATCTCACTGGGCCAAATAGTTCAAACTAGGTGTTGAGGTTCTAAGTTAGTAGGGGAAGACTTCCTTCCTCACCAAAGAGGAGGCCTAATGCGAGGCCTTACATTTTATATTAAGGAATATGACACTTTATAGTTAATGATTTACAGAAGCGGGTCTGAATGAAGTCTTGAGTTGAAACAGCTCCATGGAGGGTGTCCATGGCGCTAGAAGATAGAAAATAGGTCATGATAGATGGGCCACAGCAAACAAGGTGCCCAGGGCTGAGAGAATAGCCAGGTCTTTAACTTTTTACGTAAGGCTCTGAACGTATCTCAAAAAGACCCAGGAGAGAAAACGACCCGCTACCCCACTTTCACTCCATCATATGGCACAGCCATAAATGCTGCATTAGCAAGTCGAAGGGTAAGAGGTAAGCTTAGGACACAATTGAAGTTCTTCATAGAACATGTGGTGTGAGAAGTACGGGTCTTTAAACTGGACACGTTTGTGGCCTGGAAACCAGTACGACCCTCTTTGGTAAGGTGTAATATGGCAGCGGAGGGGTGGGGCAATTTGAATCTGTGGGGTTAGTTGAAAAGCCATTTTAAGGCAGGCTAAGAAAAAGCACATTGCCGATGCGTGACCCGATGAGAGCACAGACCACAGTTTTTGGAACAGATTCTGGAAGATGAGTGAGGAATTTCTATAACCATAACAGTCTAAGATGGTAGAAACAGGAGGACGCAAAGGAGTTAATGTACCTGGCAAAGTAAAGGAATGTATCCCCCTCTGGTATTTAACTACCACAGAAAGTCCCTTGCTACATTAATGGACTGTGCTCTTCTACGATGGAAAGTCTAGCGCTGCTGCAGATCTGCCTAGGGATCTCTTTTATTGATCCATTCCGAGATACACGGTTTGTGCAGAACTTAATGGGCATAAGGATGACAAGCTCTCAGATGAGCATTTAACCAGTTAATTAAACAATGTTTTGCTAGCATGGCCATGAACTGTTATGAAGGACCTTTTTTAAGATTGAAAAATATTTTGTTATTGCACTACTGGTAACATTCGTTGAACATCCATGTATCAAGAGATCCATAAGGGATTTGCTGAATTTTCTGTGCATGTAATGATAGCAATGGGAATGTTTATTTTGGTTCAGTAATACAAGGAGACTTGGACTTGTTGCTTTAGTGAAATTGTGTATAAACACTACTGTAAAAAAAAAAAAAGTATTTACTCACGTATGTTGATGAGAGCCGTACCTTGAGTTTCTAAGCACTTAGTGGTAGTCATCAGTCCCTGGAGTAGGTGGATGATATTCTAAGAAGCTTGCAGTACCCTTAGTGTCTTTGCATTGTATTAGGTCTCTCAACATGGACATGAGCTTGGGAGGAGATTGCTAGATACTAATCAAATCAAGTTTCCTTTAAATCAAAACGGTGGGCCAAGCAACAAACCATCCCTGCTTAACATGGGCTGTGACAGCACAGTTTTTTCACCCGCAGCCATAATAATTTTCTTAGCAGTATTCCAGAAATTATACCCCACAACCCCAAGGCCTGAACAGAAAGAACTGTCGTTTTGATTTAGGAGCAGTTATGAAGCTGTAATGTATTAATATATTTGTTACAAATCACCGCCGACATTGCATCTGCCAACTAAAGTTAAGTGTAAGTTATCAATTTGTTTTAGGGCTTTTTTAGTGTGTGCAGAAAGAGGGGCTAGGTTGTCTGTGACAATTTTGTCTAGTTTGGAAGAGATGAAGACCCCCAGATATTTTGCATTGGGAACCACCCTGTCATCAGCCCAGGTAATTTGACTGTTTATTATGATTTGAGTTTTGTTTTTGTTTAGAGCATAGCCCAACTGTTTCCCAAATTTAAGAGCCTTGTTTTCTAAGGCCAGTATGGTTTTTAAGGGATCGGGCAATGTAATGGCCAGGTCGTCAGCATAGGCCACCATTTTGGTGTTACTACCCTGGAAGCTGACTGCTGGAATGTCGGGGTTATTTTCGATTTGTTTGATGAACGGGTCTAAATAGAGGGCAAACAATAGAGGGGAGAAAGGGCAGCCCTGCCTAGTGCCCCGGGAGATGTCAAATTGTTCAATGGGTTGCCTATTAATGGACACACAGGCTTTAGGGTTGAGATAGAGAGCTTGAACCGCCTGCGTAAGTTTTGGCCCAAAGCCCATCCTATTCATGACGGCCCACAAGAATCGCCAGAAGACCTGGTCAAAGGCTTTTTCTGCGTCGAGAAGTGTTAATGACATCGGGTCTCCAGCTGCTTGTGCGGCGTCGAATAGGGTAATTGCCTGCCTGACATGCTCCGTTGTGCACTTTTTCGGAAAAAACCCGTGCTGCCAGTCTGAGACTAGGGACTCGGCCACAGTGAAAATTCTGGTTGCTAGTACTTTAGAAAAAAATTTGAGTCGCAATTAATGAGTGTGATAGGCCTGTAGGAGCTCATCTCTAGTGGAGATTTGTCCTTTTTTGGAAATATTGCTATTCTGTCCTTGGACCAGGAGGCTGGGGGAGGAACCCCGCTAAAGATAGAAGTGGCCACCTCCACGAAGATTGTTTTAATTTGGGGGGCGAATATCTTATAAAACTCTACAGGAATGCCGTCCAGGCCTGCAGCTTTCCCATCAGAGAGACTGGAAAGAGATTCTATAATTTCATCACAGGTCTGAGTTATATCTAATGCATCGCTATTGTCTGGGCTGAGCCGTCTGAGATCGATCTCGCTGAGATAGCGATCAATCTCGCTTTCTAGTATGTCACTAGCACAATGATTTTCTTCAGTGTATAGCTTAGTATAAAACACCTGAAATCCCTTCCATAGGAGATCAGGATCGTTAGTCTCGCTCCCTGAGGGAAGTTTATTGTATGTATCTCGTTACTAGTCGCCTGTTGCCGAGTCCTGAAGGCCAAGTAGTGTCCAATGCTGTCACTACACTCATAGCTTTTCTCGCGTGAGCTTGCCCACTTGGCTGCGATTCTTTCCGCAAAGACTGCCCCGATCTCAGCCTTAGCAAAACTACTTCCTTCTGTATCTTTTCAATATCTTGCCCTGTTTGGATTATTTGGGTCAGCTTGGATTCGGCGATCTTTAATTTCCCCTGAGGGTTACTGATTAGAAGCTTCTCTTTTTTATTTTTACGGACTGAGAACCTGAGGGTCTCCCCCTGGACCCCACCCTTTAAAGCGTCCCACACATTCATTAGGGAGGCGGAGCCAATGTTTATCTCCTGAAATTCTTGGATCCATCCTTTCATATGTGTTTGGTAATTATTATCTTGCAAGAGGGCTTTCTCAAAGCTCCATGTGGACACTTTCTTACCTTTCCCAAGCCCCTTGATGCAAAGTATGAGAGGATTGGCAGATGCAATGTCATAAAAATGACATATTTCCCCAAACTTCTTTACTTTCTCCGCACAATGCCTCTAGAATTCAACAAAAGTAAGCCTGATGAAATTGGAACAAATATTCACTCAAGTTTATTCGGTCATACTCCCAACCCAGGCGTGCTCTAAAACAACTATCCCTCCCAAAAGAACGAGGAGGCTGGGCCTTTCCCAACATCATACTTTATTACTGGGCCTCGGTCTTGCAGTACAGCTCCGATTTGGTAAAGGAACCACCCTTACTCTAGACAACTGGGCCTCCCTCGCCCTTTCAACTTTTGCTGGGCCAGCAGCACTGGGGCTGTTTACTCCGAGAAATGTCCTACGGATATTACAAACGGGTGAGATTTAAGACGCTAATAAGCTCTTAAAAACTCTTTCGCAATATCCGTAGAACTTTTGGGCTGGGCAGATTTAACTATTATTCCCCCACTCTTAACAATTGCAATCTCCTTGCTATCTTTGGAAAAACCTATTTCTCTGACTGGCACAAGGCTGGCATCTCGAAACTGGGAGACCTTATCACAAACGAGGGAGTCGTACCCTTCTCAAACTTATTATCTAAATTCAACCTGAAAAATCATGACTCGTTAAACATCTCGCCATACATGATTTTCTCTCTAGGAAGGTTGGAGGCTACTCAGGTTTCATGGAAGTAGATCTTCTCAATAAACTACGTAACCCCATAGCCCCCCGAATCGGACTGCTATGCAACAACATAAACAGCCAAACCCCAGACGACTTACAAAACATAGCAGACAAATGGCACATAAAACTCGACTCCCCATGCAATATCTTTTTTAATTCATTAGCCCTCACAAAACATCTTTTTGTCAGCCAAGCTGCAGGCACACCATTTTAAAAAACCATCTTCTTTTTGTATATTACCCCCAGCAAGATAGCAAAATGGGGAACAGGCAAAGGTACTTTATGCCCTCGCTGCTCGGAATATGGAGCCGACTCGATTCATATCTTTGCAACCTGCCCTAGGCTCTCTGCAACTCTAATCCGCGTGCAGGAATTCCTAAGGTAGGTCACCAATCAGCATATCCCATTTAATCCTACTGTCATTTTACTGGGCACACAGGCTGAAATCCCAAGTGTTAAAAGCGAGGGGCTAATCTTTATCGCAATGGCAGTATGGCGTATTTGTGTGGCCTCTTCCTGGCTTAATTCTTAGACCCTCTCATTCGCTCAGTGGCTGGCTAGGCTTGTTGCTACCTATCACTTACAAAAAGCTGTGCACTCCAAAAAGGGCCGCAGGGGCCGAAAAAAGGGGCTTGAGCTCTGGGGAAAGCTTACAACCTAGTTGGAACAACAGGGGTAACCCCTGAAATCTTGATTTTCTTTGTGCTCATGCTCCTGCCAGATCACGCTACTATTCTTTTCCTTTGTCCCTCCCCTTTCCTGCTTCAACCGTGTTCTCTATTCTTCTTTATCCTTTTCTCCCTTTTCAACTTTTACAATCATATGCTTTAATTGTATGTATCTGTTTTTTGACTCACTGGCTTACTCTTCTACCTCAAGCACATCTCTCTTTTATTCACTTTCTTTTTCTTCTCCCCTCTTGCTTTACGTCTTCTCCTTATTTCATTTCACTCAACCTCACACGATGCTTTGCTCTATTTTGTGGGTGGGGATTGGGGGTGGGGGTTTGATTTGAATTACTTTGTACTTACTTTTTAATACTGTTAAATAAAAAAAATATATATCACTGCCGACTGAAAACAAATGATGTTGCAACTGTTTGCCGACTCCTGGATGGCAGAAACCTACTTCCTTTTCACTTTGTGCATGAGTGCAATGAAACTTAAAGTTGAGAAGCCCTTAACTCTTTTCCAAGCAACACCGTTGTTTGACAAATGGAGGGATGCCAAATCCTGGTGTATATACTGTAGTCTGATAGGGTGTTCAAGTCAAGTCATAGTACTTGTTAGTTACATTGCGCTACAAATTTAATGTACTCAAGGTCTTGTCTGAAAAGAATTGCTCAACCATGGAAAAATATCTGTCTTGTCCCACCTTAAAAAAATATTTTAGTTGCTTATTTTGGAGTCTATAATTCGACAGAATTCAATGTTTCATTGCACATACCGAGGCAACATTTTTTAAATATCCTGTTCAAGCACAAAGGGTATAAATGGTGGTGTAATTTCTATTCCAACAACTGCTTGAGGTTTTTAATTGTTATTTTGGGTGATTCAATTTATATAGCAATGCTGTATCATCATTTAGTCATTCAACTATCCACTCATGTCTTAGCTCATTCATTACCTGCATTGATATAGTATATGGAGGACCAGTTGTGGATCTCTCTTTTTTAGAAAAGGGTACATCATTGGATGGAATAAGCCATGTCACCACTTGTTGCATTTGGCCAGCGAGATAGCTTTCAAATTCAAGGAGCAATTTTAACTGATAAGGGTATAGAAACTGTTCTGTGCCTTGTGTACGCAGATACCCAATGTGCCTTATTTCTTAACAAGCAAATTCTAATGGTGTGTAGGGTCAGGGGGTTGAGTGGCATTACGATTTTATTTGTAATTCAACACAGTTTATAGTTTTTATGAATGAAGAGAAAAAAATATACGTGGGAAATCATATTATACAAAAAAGATACAAATACATGCATATAAGAATAAATAGTACATAAATTAATTGTCACCGTAACACTTTTCTTTTATAATGTATTTACGATTGAAAACCTAGAACATTGCAATTTTATGAAGCAATTGTATACCATAAAGTGAGCCTGTGAACGTTAGGGGTCTCTCTGGCCTCCCTCCCTACACAAAGGTTTTCTAGACTGTCACTGGACAGAGGTTTCTTATGGGTTGATAATTTACGCTGTTCAATTATCTGAGTTACATAGTTGGATGGAAAGGAAATGACTGGAGCCTTGGCCCTTTTCCCCTTTTGTAAGCAAAAAGATATGATTATCCCTAGTTGATATCCACTTCGGCACATAGGGCCAGATGTGCGAATATTTTTGCATGTGCAAATGGGTTTGCAAACCCGTTTGTGCATGCAAAAACAGCATGGGGAATGTACAAACTGTATTTTGAAACTCACAATTTTTTGCGACTCGCAAAATAGGGTTTTGCGACTCGCTATTAGGAAGGGGAATTCCCTTCCTAATAGCGAGCGCAACCCTATGTAAGAATGTTTTGTGTCTGCAATTGCGGAGCAAAACACTGGCAAATTACCACCCTCTTTCAAGAGGGTGGTAATGCACTCGCAAAAGGGAAGGGGTCCCCAAGGGACCCCCAAGGGACCCCTTCCCATGTGCAAATACAGGGGAAAATATTTTTTAAGGGCAGGCAAAAAATGAAACAAAAAGTTTCAAAATAAAAAAAAATTAAAATGCATCCCGTTTTTCTTTAGGGAAAACTGTCTGCATTAAAAAAAAGCTGCTTTATTTAAAAGCAGTCCCAGACATGGTGGTCTGCTGTGCCCAGCAGGCTACCATACCGTTGACGGCCTGCCATTCCCAATGGGGTCGTAAATTGCGAGAGGCTCATTAATATTCATGAGCCTCTCAATTTGTGACCCCATTGGGAATCGTTACCAGTGTGAAATACTGTTGTACAGTGGGAATAGTGCCTCGCAAATTGAGTCGCTAAAAACTCGCAATTTGCGAGGCGCTATTTCCACGGTCGTACATCTTGCCCATAATCCGTATACAGTACGGCTATATTATTTAACCTCCATGTCTTGTTGTTCCCCGTGTCTGTGTTTCTGTTTCAGCTCGGCCACAGGCCCAGTTCCTATAGCAACCAGTAATTGATAGGGTGGGCAACTTTTTTACACAAGAAAGAAAAAGACCAGTATTTAATGGTTCGGTTATCATTTTTCATATGGTCTTTTTTGCACGGAGCAAGCATGCAGGCCAACTCTGAAATGGATGGCTGCAAAACTGCACAGAATACACCTGCCCTGCTCAGACTCCTCGAATACCACTAACTCATTTGACAAAAATCATTGTACTTAATTTTAGGGTATCTTTTTTCATATGGTCTTTTTTATAAATGAAGTATAGCGATTAACAGCAAGTGGAGGCATGAGCCAATTAACAGAATTCAGGCAAACATGCTCAGTAAGGTGGAGTCGTGTTCTGCATCTGGCAAACCAGTGGCCATAGGATCATCTCCTGTAGGTGATATCATAACAGGTGGATTTGAAGTGATGTTGTTGGATTCATCCGGCTTTCAGTATTTGTAAGATTTGAATATGGAAGTGAGATAGCCATCCAAGATGAGCAATCTGCAAGGTTCTTACCACTCTTAGGAAGCTATCTACTGCCCCTTTCCCCATCGGATGTGGTTATTATCCCACTTCGCATTTCCCTATGTAAGTGTGGAATTTGAAAGCAAGGAAATACCTATTGAATTTGCCAAGCTCTGGACTTAGCCCATCCTGTCCTGGCACCTTGTTGACCGGTAGGCTGAATGTTGTTTGTGCCCCTTAGTCAGCAAGAGAGGGGACTCGGTTCTGCAAGCAAAATAGCAACCAGCGGAGTGACCTGAACGCACTTGTTTGCTTTGGAAGTGAATTATTATGGTGAAAATGACCTGAATAAGTGCAACCGAAATGTATGTTTTATGCAGCAGAACACACCTCAGCACGGAGCAACCATGCAGGCCAACTCTGAAATGGATGGCTGCAAAACTGCACAGAATACACCTGCCCTGCTCAGACTCCTCGAATACCACTAACTCATTTGACAAAAATCATTGTACTTAATTTTAGGGTATCTTTTTTCATATGGTCTTTTATAAATGAAGTATAGCGAAATGGATGGCTGCAAAACTGCACAAAATACACCTGCCCTGCTCAGACTCCTGGAATACCAGTAACTCATTTGACAAAAATCATTGTACTTTACATTTTTTTTGCAACTTTACCCGGTGGTATCTGATCCTTGAGCATATACAGGAAGATGTATTAGCGTGGAAAGAGGGGGTATCGAATATTGTCAGGTCTCCAGTACCAAGGATTCCCTCTTAGAGCACGTCTGACAAAGATGGCCTTACTTTATCTGGAATTTTAGATTGAGGGGCTTACTTCATCAATTTTATGTGTTTCTATCTTGTGAATATTTTGAGTGTCCCTTCCAGTAGTCACAAACAAAACTGAATAAGCTGGAACCCTCTGTTTACCAACTAATTTCTAACCTTTCCACTGCTAGACCTGCCTAAATCGCATACAAAGTGAGCACTGTTTTGAATTTCCAATCTCAAACAGTCCTCTATTGAGCTTCTCATTACACAGTCTTTTAGAATATTTTTTTAATGAAAGCCATATTACACTTGTTTTTCTAATGAAATAAACCCAGGCATTTCCTTTTTGCAAGTCTGAGAGGCTACTTGTACCTTAGTGGTTGTCCTTTATTTTTGAGAAAAGCTCCACAGGATGTAACCTAAGAAAATCAGTTGACTCCTTGATTTCTTGGCAAGCTTTGATACTGTTGATCACTAAGTTAATTTCAGTAGTCTCTCCACCCGCCTGGGCATCTCTAAAATATAATAGTACTTGGCTTATTCACATCTTTTATTGTTAACACATCAATGTCAAGTTGAATTTCTTCAGCTATGTCCTTCAACCTGTTAGTGGGGTACCCTAAAGTTCAATTCTTGCTAAAATGTCCAAAGTTTAATTATTGGTCAGTGATAAACTAAATTCCTTGGGCACGATTGGTCCTGCTAGCCAGACAATACAATGCACTCACCAGTGTAGAGAGACTGCTTGGAGCTCATCACATTAGGGATGTTTGCACTATATTTTGAGATTAACTCTGAGTTCATTTTTTTGGTGTCCGCAACCTCTGGGCCCAGAGGTATTCTAACCCAGCCGTGTTCAACTAAGAAGATTTTCACCAATGCTCTCCATCAACAAGAAGTTCATTGGCTAATTCCTGGCTCACATTCAGAATGCCATGAGGAAGAAATACTGCATGGTATCCCGCAAGTCTCATACATTGAATCAATTCTCTTTCACCCAACCCACATTTTTAGGTTCACAGTACAGGTGATTGTCTTCTCACCCTTCTTACTGGCTGCCTGAAGCCTGACCTTGGGTTCTGAAGGCAACATTCCAGTTTGCCACCTACTTGATCAAATCAAAATAAACTTTGTTATTGTACTCCTACTCCTCTTGACGTCACATTGTGCTAAGTCTGTTGGTGCAGCGGAAATAGTTGAACGCACTCAGATCTTTTTTGGGTACTTGCTATACCTTGCAGTTTCTTCCTCTCTCTGTAGCTAGGCCATCAGCCCACGGTGCGAGTAGAAGTGCTTGCTACAGAGTGACTGGTGAGGGTCACCTGCAGGAAGGCAGCGGTCGGTGTTGCTTGTGGCTCATTGTAGTCTAGTTGAGTCGGGGTGAGCTACAAACTGAGCTGTCCCTGTTTGACGTTTTGGGCTATATTTCCACTGTACTGCCACATTATACATCATTACACGGTTTGGCACCATTGGTATTACCGATCTCTTGCTCTGCTGATTAACTACTGCTACATTTCCAATGCCAATAGCCGGTGTGTACCAGTATGCACAAAAGCTGTATGGAGCTAGCAGGACTTTTCTTGTTGATGAACATCATTAAGTGCCATATGGTGCTCGGTTTCAGCAAACAAAGTTTTAAAAGCAAAGTTAGTGACATCATGGGGAATGGGTGCGCATTATAAATAATAATAATAATAGTGAAGGGCAGGCAGCTTGTTTGTGTGTGCTAACAGCAGTAATAGTACCAAATGATGTTAATAAAATTCAGCACATTTTGAAGCAAGCATCTTTGTTATTCCTGCCGCCTACTGGAATTGCCTACTTTTGCTGGGTTAAGTAGGAGTCTCTTTTGTTCCCCATGCCTTTTGAGTCCCTGCTGCTCTTTGTGCTCAGTTTGCCTCTATATCAGTGCTTCTCAAACATTTTAGAACCATGACCCAATTTTTAGCACAACCAACTTTTGCATTCCACTTAGCTTTAATGGAGATGAGGCGGGCACTTAAAAAAGAAATGTAACTAAAGCATTGTGTGGTAGAGCATTGCTATTTACAGACAGCAGATTTTCCATTGAAATGGGAACCTACAATTTTACAGATAAAATTATATTAAACATAAATGTGTGGAAATCGGGTTTCAGTGTATGTATATCATTTGTGCATCACTATATATATATATATATATATATATATATATATATATATATATATATATATATATATATATATATATATATATATATTACGAATACCGCTTTCAAATTGCGCTGCAACGAGTCTCGCCAGCCAGCAAAGGAGACACGGACCAAATGGGCTCTTGCTTTTCTTTTTATTGCAGAGGTACTGTCAAAGACGTTTCGGCTCAACGGAGCCTTGTTCACATGACAACGTTTTGATAGTAGGACAGCCCTTTTAAAGTGCTAGTGACGATAAATAATGAGTATCACCTGTGAATATCATTAGCATGGACATGGAAAATATACTTCCAGCTACTGAATGGTAGCGTTAACTTTTTGTGAAATAAATTACATGATAGTAAAATACCTGTACCTGTTCGCGATCGGCAGCGCCGACCGGAAACGTCCAGCGGCCTGTGGGGGACTTGGGACCGGGGCCTCCAGTTGCAACCTCGGCCGGCCACCAAGTGATCAACAACGGTTGACTGCAGCGACGAGGCGCCGGCGGGATCGAGTTAGCTGGGAAGGGGCCGTTTTTTTGAGCTGAGCCTACAGCCGGACTGGTGGCGATGCTGGTGAGGTGCTCGCTATTGTTGGGTACACCACTCGATCGTGGAGACACGGATTTCCTGCTTTATGGTGCTGGCTTGTACTTTGCCCCGAGTTCGGCGGGCGACATCTGCCCTCCATACCCAGCGGTGCTGCTTACTATATGGACTGCTCTCCCACCGGAGCTTCAATCTTTTGCTGCTGATACTGGCTCTACATAAGCAACCCGGCCCGAGTCAGTGGGACCGTGCTGCTGGTCGCAACTAACATGGATACCACCGGCAGCGAGGGCGCTGTACCCCGATGGGTCCCTGGGCGGCTGGATTGGCGTTACGTGCCCGTGGAGATATACGGTGGAGACTGGCGATATGGTGACTTAATGTCGGCGATTGCCGACCTCCGGAGTTCCATGGAATCCTCGGCTCGAATTCTGACCGGTAAGCTGGAAGCGATTGTGTTCGATGTGGGACGCTCGGGAACTGCTGACCTAGCAGGACATGGCCGCACACCGCTTCCCTTGCCTCTCAGTGATAAGATGGCGGCCCTGCGGGACATTGATGGCGCTGAGGTTCCCAGCCCCGTTGCGTCCCCTACTGAGGGACTTCTGTGTCCACTGCAAAGTATGGACTCTGGACCGGACTGGCGTCTAGAATGGCCGCTCCAACCCCTACTTCCTCCGTATCATGGATCGCCACTGCAGTCCCTGGTGGGCCCTGGAACTCCCGCCTTTGGCCCAAATTCATCGTATGCCACCCTGACTGTGTGCTCTTGGTTCTGGTCGAAAACCCCGGAATGCCCTGTGGTGGGCATGGATGATGCCCGGTTGATCACCATCGGCGTTTTTGAACTATTGATTTTGCATCTGTGGGACAATTTGGTGAGCGAGACTAGCCGGGACAGAACAGGGCAGGGGTAAACGCAGCTTACATTGGGTGGATGGTTCATTGTTGCTGACCGGGAGGGAGGAGAGGCGGGCTATTTTCGTGGGTGTAATATACTGCCTGTGTGTTTTTATATTTAGCTCGCCGGATACTGCCTTTTCTTATTGAACTTACATTTCGAGCTGGTACCGGTGCTGCAGGGGGGAGGGGCCGGGGGACTGGTGAGGGCTCCCCTCCGTTAATGAGAGTTTTAGATTAGGATCCTTTTCTAGCTCTCTATATTTACCTTCTGTGGGGTTTCTGGGGCGACAGGCATGCCTATGGGGGGGGGGGTGGGCCATGGCCTTCCGCTGCATGCAGGGTGGAGGGTGGGGGTGGGACGTGTTTTCTTTGTTTCTTTGTCTCTATGGCCCGCTTTTTCTTTTTTCTTCTCTTGTTTCTCCTTGCTGTTCCTCTCCTTTTTCTATTTTCCTATAGTTGGAGTCGCGGGTTTGGGTTCCTTGGGAGGATAATTGTTTGTGTCCCTTTCAGTTGCGAAATCCTGTTCACATTGCTTGCTTCGTGAGTGGGTCACTGTGGTTCGATGGGTTTGTTTTCGGACTTGTATTTTCCTATTGTTCTCCTATGGGTACGTTCAATTGCAGGCTACTATCCTGACACGTAACTAACTATGTAACTGATATCGTGATAATGCCTCTCGTAAGATCCTTCAACTCTATTATAAATTGGAATCCTCACGCATCCTGTAACACTGTGGATAATTTTGGTCACTTATCCTGATTTACTATTGCCAGCCTGGTTTGAAAACACGGTGTATCTATCCTTTGGTGCATATATTTTGATATCTGATGTTATTGTATGATGGCCTCTTGGCCCATCTTTGTTCTGCACATGATGTAATCCTGAGGTTTCCTAATAAAAATTAAAAAAAAAAAAAAAAAAAGAGTAGCAGGCTTAGGCTAGAACCTTGAGGCACTCCATACGGGGAAGCATGTGCCTTAGAACTAGCAGACGGAGAAAAAACCTGAAAAGTCCTGTCAGATAGAAAGCTCAACAGCCACTTGTGTGCTTATCCGACAATACCCAGAGAATGTAGACCTTGTAAAAGGGCAGTGTGTGACAGTGTTGAAAGCAGCACTCAAGTCAAGCAGTATGAGTGCCACAGTTTCTCCCATGTCCAGACGTTTGAGAAGATTTTCTGTGACGCCCAAGAAAGTGAATTCTGTAGAGAAGCCAGCTCTAAATCCTGATTGAGATGTGTGAAGGAGGAGGAGAGGAACATGGCGGCCACCAAATAAACGGTCGCGGACGCCCGCGCAGGAGGCTCCGGTTATGCTGGGTCAATGAAGCTTGAGACATCCCACACCCTGCATCCCTCGCTGTAAAGCCTGTCTCTGAGCAAGTTAATTTTTTATTTTGAAAATGATTTCGGTAAACTTAAAGTACATTACCTTTTAGCGCCTGCTTTCCGTTCCTGTTTTCCTTCCCGCGTCTTGTGTGGCCTCGTCTCCCTGCCCTGCCCCGCCTCTCCATTCCGGGTTCGGCACGGTCGGCGCCAGCTGTTTGGTATGCGGGGGGCTGGTGGTGGATTCAGGATCGGCGGTGAGCCCAGGGGTCGAAGCTTTGGTTATTTCTTTAGCTGGAGTTTACCCCGGGGGTTCCCCTGGCGCGCTGCAGTCAGTCTGGCGTTGGGAGGTCACCGCCAGTGAGCGGAAACGGAGCGGTCCCCTTTTCTCGTTGCTGAGCAGTGGAGGTACGCTCAGATCTGGGAGAGCCTTGCTTCGGGAACAGGTAGGAGGGGAAGTAAGGAAATGGAGGGAATGGAGAGAGGTGTCCAGAGAGGATTGTCGAATAAATAAAAATATATTTACATATTCAGAACAAGGAGTTTTTTGGGAGGCTGTAGCAAAGGCTGTATTAAAACAGGAGGTGGTCGGGGCAGTAATTGCTTAGAGGCTCGTGAGGACTGTATGGAGGAGGAAACCAAAGTGCAAGAGGTAAAGTCTCCCCCCCCCCCCAGCCCCACCCCCCCTCAACTAAATAGGTATTCACTGAGAGCAAGGGCAGCACACTTTTCAGCTAATAAATTGATTATTCAATCTTCGCTACCACAACGTAAATCACCACCAGTCGAGGAAATAAAACTGACTGCGAAACAACGTAAACAGGGGGGGGGGATGCGTTGGAAGCCACTCCACCAAAATTTAAGACTAGAAGAGGAAAGGGAAAAGAGTGTGTAAAAAAAAAAAAAAAAATTTTTTTTTATCTAAACCCAAAAATTACTCCATCGCTGAAAACTTTCTATCAAGTGATGTCACTGTCAACTGCTAAAGTATCATCCCCACTGCCCCCGCCCTTGCCTTGGCCCTTGGTGGTGGAAGGATCTTTGAAAAATAAGCCTACGCCTAAATCTTCACTCACGATGCCGCAAGGAGCTGCTGAGTCTAAGACTACTCCAAAAATTGCAGGAGTCAAGAGTCCAAAGACCAAACAGGATGTACAATCAAATCTCCAGAGAGTTATTATGCCGAATTTGGTAGAACAGGCAGAATCCACTGGTCTCATTGAGACTCGGGACAATACATCAGGGGTCCACCCGACTGTTGCTTTATCTAACAGATATTCAGCGTTAGAACTTGAAAAATCAGCAGATATAGACATAGTTGCCATAGTAGACTCCGGCACTGACCAAGCTCTAACCCCGGTTGCAAATAATATTCCTGAAGGAAACGGGGACAAGTTGGGGAATGCACAGATTTGCGAAAGTGGAAACAGTGAAGATCAACGGCCCAACTCTCTGGTGGACATTCTTCTCGCCTTGAAAGGCGATATCGCAAACAGATTTACAGTCTCAGAGGCAAACCAGGCCGAATTGGCAAATAGGTTTTTAGTCTCTGAGGCAAACCAGGATGCTATTAAGTCTTCATGCGAAATCTTAGCCAAGAAACCAGAGGAAGGTACAGCGAGAACTGAGGTAATCGAGGCAGAGATCCCTAGGATGAAGAGCGCAATAGAGTCTACTTCTTTTCAGCTGGAGAAACTAGCTATACAGTATAAAGAACTTAAAGATGATCTGGAAAGGCTTGAGAACCATTCACACAAGAATAACTTAACATTTTTGAATGTACCAGAGGCTATTGAGGTAGAAGATATAAAGGGCTTTGTAATTTCACTTTTGGAAAAAACTGTGTCTAAGGCTCTCCCCAATGTGGACTTAAAAAATGAAATCCAGAGGATACATAGAGATCCGTTTAAAAGGATCCCTGGAAGACAGAAGGCACAGAAAATCTTGGTGAATTTTCTTTCTTATTCAGTGAAAGAGCAGATCCTTTCAGCAGCGTTAAAAGCCGGCATTATACCATCTCCCTTCTCCGACCTACCTGCATTTTCCTTTACTATCAGGTCCGATATTTCACACATAACAGCAGAAAGGCAATGGGAGCTAGGGAAGAGATTAACAGAACTAAATAGTTTAGGGGCAAAGGCCCAATTAAGGTTCCCAGCCACATTGCGAGTCATGTGGAATAATCATATGCACATGATCCGAACAACTAAGGAGGCAGATACACTCATAGCTCAGATTCAGGATGAAAAACAGAGAGGGATGTAAGGGAGATTAATTATCATGAAAATTTCAATTGATCCAGTAAGAAGCTAATTTCTTTCTGTTATAAAATAGAGCCAATTGTGAGGCGGGGTCCGAATAGGTACCAACCTATTGGAACGGGGGTTCCTCAGGGTGATGGGATGCAGGGGGGGTCACTTGGGGTGGGATGTTGGAGGGGGTCTTGGGAGGGGGGCACTGGGTGGCAGTAAAAAAGATGAAAAATTGTCCTTACTCCATGATTTTCTAATAAGTAGGTTGGTCAAAGAGCATCCTTACCCATAGATAAGCCTCGCACAAATCTTATAAAGTTAAGAACAAAATGAAGGGGGCCGAAATATTCAATTTATGTCTTGGAATCTGAACGTTCTGAGATGTCAGAGAAGGCAAAGATTAATATTAAAGTACCTAGAACTTTCACCTGCGCAAGTATTCATGCTGCAGGAGACTCTTTTGAATAAGGCAGAGTTTGAATCTGTCTTTTAGAAAATACCCTGGCTCCAATGTTTTTGTCAATCTCAACAAACATTGAGTACTCGTAGAGTTGCCATTCTGGTAAAAAAGGGAAGTACGTGTATAATAAGATCAATTCAGACTGACCAAACAGGAAGATGGATTATTGCACTATTGGATTTTGAGGGGGAGAAGATGATGTGTGTTTCGTATTATGGTCCTAATATAGATGACCCTTCCTGTCTGGTAAAACTGCAGGATAAGCTAATCATGGGAGATCCACCATATTATTATAGGGGGAGATTTTAACATCTTGCTTGACCCAGTAAAGGATAGATCTAATATTAGCCATGCTATAGGTACTCCGAGAGCCCGAAGGGTCATGAAAAATGTATTAGTAAACATTAATTTAGTCGACCTATGGAGAGCTAAGAAGGGGGACATGGATGGATTTACATTTTTTTGTAAGAAGAATCACCGTGCTTCCAGAATTGACTATGTCTTAGTAAATAAAGAAAACATAGAGAATGTAGTCAACATGTCTGTCTATCCAAGCCATCTGTCGGACCATGCACCTTTAGTGTTTTTATATTCCACAACTATAAGTTTGCCACAGGTTAGATGGACCTTAAATAGGTCGACGTTTTTGGACCCTGGATCAATCCAGGCAATTAAAGGTACTACTTTGGAGTTTTTTCTCTATAATCTCGGGTCTGCCTCAGAGGAGGTTGTTTGGGACACCTATAAAGCGAATCTGAGGAGGTCTTTACGTAGTCTGATAAGTACAAAGAACAAGCGCGATTCTCTCGAACTGCAGGTTTTGGAGAGAAGAATTTCTTCTTTGGAAGAAAAAAGGAGCCATACTTGTCAATATAATGTAAGGGACCTGCAAAGCATCTAGGGGAAACTTGAGGAAGCATGAAGAGATCTACAGTCCTATCTAGACCAGAAATGCAAGGCACAGTGGAAGGTTCAAAATATGGAAATCTTTGAATATGGGGAGAATGCAGGTGCCCTATTGGCATGGAAGGCAAGGATTGATAGGGTCAAGAATAATATAAATGAATTGCAGATTGATAGTATAGGAACTAAATCTAGTGAGCCCGTAAGTATTCAAAATTGTCTCCTGTCTCGCTTTGCTAAACTGTATAAGGAAGATATCAATCCCTCAAATGAGGCAATAAGATCATGGTTGATGGGTAAAACTCTGCCAACTCTTACAGATACAGCTAGGGATTTCCTAGATTCACATATCTCCATGTAGGAGATTAAGTAGCATATAAAGAGGGCGAAAACTAAGAAAGCAGCGGGTCTGGATGCCCTTCCTAGTGAAATTTATAAGGAATTGGTGGAAGAGCTTCTGCCTGTACTCCATACGTTATTCAATAAAGTATATAGTTTAGCAGGGAAGGTCCCCACCTCCTGGAAAGAGGCCACAATAGTGTTGCTATTAAAGCCGGGAAAAGATCCCCTATGGCCAGACTCTTATCCGCCAATCTCCCTGCTGAATGCGGACTATGAGATCTTTATGAGCATATTAGCAGGGAGATTGGGCAAATTGACACCTAGTTTGATCAATTATGATTAGAAGGGCTTCATGCCTGGGAGAATCATTCAGGAGAAAATCCAGCTGCTAATTGGCAATATCGACCTAGCAGAGAAAAGAGGGGATCCTTTGGTGGTAGTGGCATTAGATGCCGCCAAGGCATTTGACCGGGTCTAATGGAAATATCTATGGGGGGTGCTGGAAAGTATTGGCATGGGTCAAACCTTTATCCAGACCTTAAACTGTTATAATGGAGCTTCTGCAAAAATCTTAATAAATGGTACTTTGACTCCGAGCATTAAAATCCAGAGAGGGACTAGACAGGGGTGCCCCCTGTCTCCTATGTTGTTTAATATATACATTGAGCCCTTGGCACAGGCTATTAAGCAGGACAATACAATAAGGCCCTTTAAATCAGGAACCTATGAATGTAAAATTGCCTTATACGCAGACGACATCATAATCTACACCATAGACCCCAACATCTCTATTCAGAAAATCTACTGCTAGAGTTTGGCGAAATCTCTGGCTATATGGCCAATTCAGATAAGACCGAGATTATGTGTTGGAATTTGATGAATAGCTATGGTCCTGAAAGCAAGGAGTTTAGATATTTAGGGGTAAAAATAGTAATAGATCTAAATAAAATGCCTTTGACTAATCTAAAAAAAATTGAAAAGGATATAGACTTTCTCTGCGCTAAGTGGAAAAATCTCCCTTTATCGATCTATGGGAGGGTTAATTTAGTAAAGATGTCGGTATTACCTAAACTGACCTTTTTTTTTAGTGCGCTCCCTCTCATTTTCCTGCAAGATAGTATTAATAAAATCCAAGGAAAGATAGGCAGCTTCATTTGGGGGCAGAAAAGTGCCAGGTTATCTTGGGAAAAATTACGAAGGAAACTGTTGAAAGGTGGTTTGGCACTCCCTGATATAAATTTATATCTATTGGCCTTTCAATTCAAGGGGATTAGGATGCTTTTATCTATTCCGTTAGATACCTCATGGGGTAGATTATTAGGAGAACTAGTGCTAGCAGAGGCTGGCAGTGGGCTGGCGGTGTTCTTGTATAAGTTTGGGGCCCCAAGATTGTTAAAAAAGGTACGCCTTAAGGTGCTAAAAGCGGCACTCCAGATATGGTATAAATTGGGACGCATCTGGGGTGTAGGCTATTTTTCTCCATTTGCACCGATCTGGGATTTACCGGGTACCCCGGCCTCTTTGGGAGATTCTCTGGCAATCCCAATAAGAAGAGCAGGGTTAGAGAAGTGGTTGGATCTGGTAGATTCGGATGGGGTTCTCCCTTGGGAAGTACTTTTAGATAAGATTGGGTCCACAGTTTCCCGATTTAAGTATTTTCAGTTAAGATCTTGGTTTGATGCAGAGGGAGAAGAGACAGTAGGCAATTGGGAGTTAGAGCAGTTATTTCAGAGTGTTTCACCGAGGAAAAAAGAGGTATCATTTTGGTATAAGAGCCTCTTAGATGCAGTAGACCATGAAGTTTCCCCGCAGGTAGCTGCTTGGAACACTACTCCACTTCTCTAAGATTCTGAAAACCTGTTTGACCTTTCTGTAAAGTTAATGTATAAATACATTAAGCCTGCTACACTAAAGAAAATTCATTTCTATGTTCTAAATAGGATATATTATACTTCTGCGAAGATTGCCAAATTTGCAGCCCTCTCTACCTCAGTACCAACATGCCCGAGGTGCCCTAATAATAAGGTGGATGATATACACATGTTTTAGGAGTGTGCAGAACTGGGCAGATATTGGAAAGAGGTGGGAGAATCCTTGACGGACATTCTACAAATGCATATAGTGGTAGATCTGCCTCTGGTCTTTTTTGGCTTGAATAAGCAGAAAAATATAACATCCTTACAGCCCCAGATGAGTTTGCTTCTTAATTTGGTGGTCTTGGACAGAAGAGAGATCTGCATAAGATGGAAGGATTCTGCCCCCCCCTCAACCAGAGAAAGTTGGATTCAATCCGCTCTGCATATGGAGAGTCTAGAATATGAAGAATCACCAACATTTATCTGGTCCCCTTTGACACCGTGGAGACGACGCCTGCATATGATAAATGGTTAAGGTCTGGAGAGCGGCATATAAGTCTAATTATTACGCCCAGACCTCGGGATAAAGAGGAAGGCCGTGGATGGCTAGACGGAAGCAGTAAGTCGGAGGGAGCACAGTTAGTATGAAGCGGCTTGTCAAAACTGCTGAGTCTATGGGGAGATGAGGACAAAAAAAAGAGATGTGTGGAGGATTTTTGGGAGTCCACAAACTGCGTCAGCTGCTGATTGATATGTTTTTCTAAGATTTTAGTAAAGGCTGGGAGTAATGAAATTGGGCGGAAATTAGATCACTCCGCCGGATCAGCATTCACTTTTTTTAGCAGGGGTAGAACCATGGCATGTTTCCAAGCCGCTGGTACTATTGCTTCACGTAGTAATGCATTAAGCAGTTCCATAATAACATTGAGTAAAGGTAATTCCAATTTTTGAAGAATGGGAATGGGGAGAGGGTCCTTGGGAGAGCCAGATTTAAGACTAGTTAGGATGCGACTAAAAGATGGAATATCTAGAGGCAGACAGTTTTCCAGCGACTTGCCAGGGGTTGCACTAGTAGCTTGCGTCATTGGAGGATTGATACAGCCAGATGTAGAAACATTGATCTTTAATTGCAACTCCACATTATTTGCCACGGTATTAAATTCTGTATAAATGTTTTCTATTTTATCAATAAAGAACTTCACATTGCGCATCATTTAACTCCAGTGGCATGTGTTGGTAATATGTGCAAGACAGCTCTTTCACTACTTTAAATAGGACTTTAGGATTGTTATGCGCCAATGTAATGATGTTATTTAAGTGCTCAGCACGAGCAGCTTTACACAGGTCATAATGATCTTTTTTTGCCAGTTTATAAGTTTGTCTAGATTCTGGCGCATAGTCTTTCCCCCACCGCCTCTCCAAGACTTTTCATTTGGTTTTTACTTCTTTTAATTTTTTCAGAGAATCAAGGGGCAGGAGGACGATGATTGTTCATTTTTTTGTTAGACGTAGGAACACATGCATCAATAGATGTTATCAACCAGGTTTGAATAGTGTCAGCATCTGCAATATCCTGGTGGTGTCTTGATTTGGCTTAATCCTATTAAAAGCTTTGTTTCCACCACACTTCACAATTACAAAAAAGTGCTTCATTTTTGCTTTCCTAACTGCTGAATGTGTACAGTTAATTTACAGATATTTACATTTTCTTGTATTACAAAAAATTTGATTCTACAGCCTTTCCTTTCACACTACCTGTACCCCAGCAAGATTGTCCCTTAAGTCACTTAAATTTTCGTTCTCTAACTGTAGAGGGGTAGGAGGTTGTAAACACCAATTCCCATGTTAAAAACATAAGCAGCAGTTTGTCAGAAGACATAGCCTGCCATTTTTCCCGTTCAGCAATTGTTACTAAATAAATACAGAGTGTAAATGCACCTTTATTTATTGCTTAGACTTCTTGAACCACCAAAAATTGCCTCACAACCCACTTTTTGAGAAACACTGCTCTATACTGCACCTCCTCCATGATTTTGCAACAAGATCGGAGAAAGGAGATAAAGTTTACTCTATGTGAAGCTCGACCTTTGACATGCAAGTGTCTAAATTCTCATTAAGTGCAAACACTTTCTTGAACGTTGGCCATCTTTAAAATTCGTTTTAATCTGCTCTACCCTTCAACTATATTGATAAAAAAAATTGTTATGACTATTGACAGTCCATAAATTAAGTTCTGGAACAGTCCTCCGTAGAAGATCACAAAGAGTTATAACAAACTGATGGCTGCACTACCCAAAGCTTCACATGACTCGTTTGCTCTTGTGGAAAAGAGAAGTGATGATTTCTTACAACATATTTCCCTTCTTCCTAAGACCAGGTTAATTAATTATAACAATGAGCATAACATTTTATCTTCAGCAATAACATTGTCACCCTCATGCCTGCTGCTATAGAGGTATGAATACAGCCAATTTACTCTAAAGTCCTAAGACTTCCGGAAAACATAAAGTGTAGAATCTAAGAAGACTGAAGCAAGGAAAGGGTTGTTGATCCTTAGGACACAACACCAGTTGCTGCTGTGGACACAGCGAGGTCTGCCTGATCACTGGCTAAAAGAAAAGAAACATCAGTGGCTATTAGGTCCGGTTTGGGCCACTCTACATAATGTACAAAGCTGTCCGACCTGGAAACAGGATGTGAGGTCACAACTCCAAAGAAGGAGAAGATTAAATGGTTGACCGTCTCTTATATATCCAGCTCTGAAACAACCTTCCCCTTCGCCTGGTGGCAACTGTCCCCTCACTCCGGTAATTTAGGAAATAACTTAAAACCTTCCTTTTCTTCAAACATCTCACCACAACCACCTAACCACTCCTCCTCTTCCTCTGCTTTGTGAATTGCCAACCGTTTCATATGTAATGCGCACATATTGGAACATACTTTGCTAAGTAAAGTGATTCACTGACCCTCAAGGCTATGTCTACGCTATATAAGCAGCCCCACTAAAATAAAGATATTGCAACTTTTTTTCTTTAGCATACTACTGTCTGTTACGGGCTTCTTCAGGCAAAACGGTTATCTAATGTGAGGTGAATAGAGTGAAATATTATGGTTTAATACATGAAAATATCAAGTAATGAAAGCAACTAATTTGGTATTTCTGTAAGCGGAAGATGTGTACCCACTTTTCATTCAGGCAATCTGTTAGCATTAAGGGGAAGTTCTCCCCATTGACATGTCAGCTGGCACAGATCACATAAAACTTTGTCACTTTTTTGAAGGGTGATGACCTTAATTTAATGGATATGATACTGTTGCAGGGTAACTTAAAAATGAAGAAAAAGACTGACTCCTCTTGACATTGTAAAAGCAGCTCTTTACTGTTGCTGCAGGGAGGGCGACCACCTTCACACAAGTATACAGCCAATCTCAATTTGTTGCTTCACAGGCAGCTATTTTTATGCACAGTTAGACAATGCTAGTTAAAAAAATTTGAAACAATTAATTACTAGGCAGTTACACATTAGTACACATTAGTTATGGAAAACATGAGGTCACCTGTGACCCTAGACTTTAACCTAATTCTCTACACATCCTTTATTGCAGTTCTAACACTGCTTAACAAACTAAGTTGTCTTTTACCTTGGAGTGCATCTGTATTTGGGTTGAATTGTATATTTTTTGTATGTGTGCTCTATCACTGTGCTCCTAAGACCTCTTATCAGATTCTGTGTGTTCTTGGCTAATTCAGTCTCCTGCTCCCATTGCTTAATCATGTTTCAATCTATTGAAAACACAGAATATGTGCCTGTGTGCTAGGCCATACATTCCTTTAAGTTTGCTAAACACGGGTATTCCTTTAACTATGACCTTACAGGTCACACACTCTGTTCTCAAGTGAACTCTTCATCTCTTTTTCATCAGCACAAGGTTTTGGCCTGCCCTTTCACTAGGTATAGCTGAGTGACGCTCTCTGCTGTTGCGCGTGTTTAAATATTAAATTTCTTCCTTTACACTCCTCCTCTAGTTGATATTTCAACTACTGGTTCTAAACCTTGGTCTACACTTGGCACTAGATGATATATGTTGCCCTGAGCATCTACTGCCTGAGTTGGTGTCCTAACTGGAAACATTCCACCCGCCTTTGTACCAATCATTTTACAACATGCTAAAACTAATTGGATAGCACAATACACAACAAGTAGGACCACAATAGCTGGCAACAAAGCTCCCAACAGTCCCGACATCCAGGGTGATGGAATAAAAAACATCTGGTAAACCAATTATCTTGGGCACCTCCTTCATCTACCATTTTCTTCTGTAGATTGTACAAAGTTTGTATAGCCTCTGACAAAGTTCTATTGTCCGCATCGGTTGCTGGGATAAAGGTACAGCAGGCAGTTCCTATCCTGGCACATCCATTTTCTTGCATGGCCATCATAAGGTCAAGTCCACAATGGTTTTGCATTATTGTAACTCTCATAGCACGTAGCTCTTCCTTTATGGCATTAAATCCATCTTTTGAATGTTGATGCACTTGAGGGGCTCCCACCGAGTTATCTGAAGCCATCGAGTTGTTCCCTTAGCATGAACAAACTGTAGAATGCTTCCAAAGAAACTGTGTGCATCATTAAACAACCAATACTTTTGAGGAATATCATTCCACGTTTTCCTTTGATGATGATGTAACAAAGTCGTTGGACAGCTACTGGGGTGTTCATGTAGAGTTGATATATTAATTGCAGGAATTACCAAGTCATGCATGCAAAGCGACCAATGTGCAGAGGCTACCCCAGTTCTGTGGTAACTTGATGTACAGCAGTTCTCCACACTGCCAATAATAGTCCATGATGCTGGAGGTGCCCCCCTGCCTATCAGCGTTATCTATTGTGGCTCTACAGTTGGCTTTGTGTTCCTCATTAATGGTGCAATTTCCTCTGAAACACGGTGAACTAATGTTAGACTCATGATTGTCTGCGGATTCTCTGTACTATGTATTCAACTGTTACCCGCAAAGTTGATGTCCAAAATTTGCACACACATTTTTACTGCATCCTGAGTAACATCAGTACCTTTCCATGATGGCATGACCCTACAGAAGAATTTGATCTCAGAATGCCATTGGTCATAGCCAAAAACTGATCCAGTGACTCTAAATCCTGGCCTACGAACACCATCTGGGGGTGAAGGATTTACTAAGTAACTATTACACTCTGTGGGTGGGTGTGTGACTCCTAAAAACCCTAAATCTAAAATCATCTGGATCCAATCTACAGCGGTAGGATGACCTGTCTTCTTCATGCCTGATATCTGATCATTAGTGTCGTGTCTATCTGTAAGAATATATAAAACCTCTGCTGAAGAGTCATATTTGCTGGAATTGGCTAGAAAACGTGCTACTTTAGCATGTTATAATTACATACCCATCCCATTTAGGGTGAAAAGTGCTACACAAACAAATGATGGACGGAATGCTGAATAAATACTGAATAAATCATGCATTCACCCCCAATCAAGAGATCTGGGTTAAATCCATCGTTCTTTTGCTCACCATGCCACCCCAGTTTAGACCCAGCCATATGTAAAATCAGTCTTGACCCTGAGCCTCATGGGAACAGTCCAGACTGAACTGCCATGCCAGGTCCTCCCTGGACTGGAAACAAGCATCCTGGGAACGGTTTCTGGGTATTACCCCTCATGCGCCAGGCTAGCTTGAATCCAGTGGCACAGTGAGCAAGGGACCCACGTCTGGGCATACCAATCCCTGTTCCCATTGGAGGCCCATATCTCTGTACTGGGGTGGATGTATGACATTATTCTAAATTCTGTCCCTCAATTGTTCTTTTTGCATTTGTTACCCCGAGTGGGACGGGTATGCTCAGACATGGGTCCCGCCGCTCCATTCCACTGGAGTCAAGCTAACCTGGCTGATGAGGGCTGAAAGCCCGAGACCGGTCCTAGGATGCTTGTTTCCAGTCCAGGGAGGACCTGGCCTTGCAGTTAGGACTGGACTGTTACCATTGTACACAGGGTCAAGACTGATTTGCTTATGGCTGGGTCCAAACTGGAATGGCATGATGAGCCAAAAAACAATGGATTTAGGCCCAGATCTCTGTTCTGGGGTGAATGTATGACATTGTTCTGCATTCTGTCCATCAATTGTTCTTTTTGCATTTATCTTATCCTGTAGCATACGGAATTAGAGAGCGAACAAAACATGATTAATTGGTACTGTCCGAACCCATATCTGACATATGCTGAAAACACATATTACCTGATAATCTGGTAGGAACATTATGAGACACATTACCATGAACAGAACGATCTTTTCGTAGGTGTGTGAGGTTAGAGCTAGAAGATATGTTGGTATAAAAGAGAACAATAGAAAAGATAGTATTAAGAGTTCAAAAGGAAGACTGAAATACATAACTTTCGTGCCGTTGATCTAAAAAATCGTAATTTTATGATGTCTGTCTTCCCCTCTCTAGTTTACATGCTCTATGATACTTGGCGTGATGTTGGATTCAGATGAGTATCGGTGAGGTGGAACTGAGGTTTCCTGCTACATCTAGCTTGAGGGCAGTGGGGGTCACAACAGTCACTGCAAATGGTCTGTCGAATCTGGGCTCTCTCCATTTCGGGACAGAATTGCGTACAAAAATCTTGTCGCCTATGTGCACAACTGGGAGGTCAACCTTAGCGGTGACACGCTTCTCCTTCCTTTTGGTTACCTGTTTAGAGATGAACTTTGCAGCCTTGATGATCATTTGATGATCAGAACCAGACATGTTCCTAAGAAAAAAAGGGTGCCAGTGGTAGGCAATGCAACCATTTCTTCTGCAATGTGGTACAAGCTTGCTGAACCTATTTTATGGTAGGCCATTTAAGCTCTTAATAATGCCATTGCTTTAGCGATGGTAAACAGAGGATAGTTTGTTTTATTCCCAACACTGTCGTAAGATATGTAAAGATTGCATTAACAAAGTGTGTGCCGTTGTCAGATCTTATCCTTTCTGAAATTCACCAGCTTTGACTCACCTCCCAAATTAGAAATGTTGCAGCTGATTTAGCATCACAATGGACACACAATCCTGCTTTAAAGGATAAGGTACAGCTTTAAGGTACTGATAGTTGAGGCACCTATCTAGCATGACTATAAAGTCAATATGGAGGGCTTTAAAAGTACCTTGTGGTTGTGGAATAGTAGAATCTATCACTTTAAATGTGGGATTGGGAGAACATTGTTGACAGACAGTACAATTATGACGGTACATGGTAAGCATGTCATGCGAATTGGGAATTAAAAAGTCTTGTTGTATTTGCATAGACTAATGGTCTCTTGAGACTTGAGCTGGTAAATGCAACTGATCAAGAGCCATCATAAGTCACTGGCTTACCTGTGGATATTTGTCTATATATCAGGTCATCCCCTGACTGGGAGCATCCTCAGGCTTCCCATAACTGGTTCTCATGGGGTTGAGCACCCACCTGCAACTTTCCAAGATGTAAATGCACTGTCTCAGCATAATGAGGTGTGACATAGTTAGACTCCTATTTAGATGGCGAGGTAGTCCAAGCTACCAAAACAGGGACATGTTGTGAACCCGATGACACCGGCGGGGGCATGCATCTAGCTGCTTCTTTAGCAGGCCAATCTGCTAGTTCATTACCCTGTGACAAAAAATCCTGTCCCTTTGTATGTTCTGCACGTTTCACATCTGAAAGAAACAGGTTAGTATTAGATTCCTTACCTTAGAATATCCCCAGACTGGATCCGGAAAATTTGGCGTAGCAGTACCCCTGCGCTTTGGTAGGCGTCGCCTGCGGCTCCGCGTCCGTCGTCGGTGTCCTTGGTGCCGGGATGACGTCGTCGGAGTACTTAGACGCCGCCCTCGCGCGCTGACGTCAGTTGTTCTTTTTCCGCGCCAGCAAGCGCAGGTCCGGAGAAATTGGTACCCTTTAGTCACTTTTTGACTAAGCTTTTTCGATCCTTTTTGGATCAATACGAGTCGTACGACTCTATCGGTGTCGGTAGGCATGCTCGGGTTCAAGCCCTGTGCCAACTGTAACTGACTGATGTCGGTTACCGACCCCCATCGCCGATGCCTACATTGCCTGGGAGCCAACCGCGACTGTCCGGCCTTGACGTCGAAGGCTAGGCGGGAGCAGTCCTGTAAGCGCCTCGAGCTCTGGCAGTCGGCGCCGCGCCGTTTGAGGTCCCAGTCTGGAAGGAGGTTGAAGGACCGGTCACGGGGCCGGAGTCATCACAGCTCGGCGAGTCGACACCACTCGTCGGGCTCTAAGTCCTCAGGTAAGAGGCACAATAAGTCGAAAAGACGACATCGCTCTTCTGACTCCCCCGATGTGGCTGGGGATTCGGGTGACAACGCCCACGCGGCTCCACCGGGGCCGCAGGCATCGCGACCTGCTCCATACCAGCCGGTCCCTGGGCAGAACGCGACGCCGGAGGAGATCAAAGCCTTCCTCATGGCCATGAGGTCGCTCTCTCCTCCGTCGGGTTCCGCAGCGCCTTTGGGCCAAGCGGCCCCAACTGGTAGCCCAAGCGGGCCGGATGCTTCGGCCCCGGCGCCGTTGGGTGCTTCGGCCCCGGCGCTGTTGGGTGCTTCGGCCCCGGCGCTGTCGGCGACTTCGGTCTCGGCGCCACAAGCCCCCAATGGATCCGGTTCCGGATCCGGGTCACCGCTGGTCGACCTTACGACCCCGCCAGCCTCGGCCCCTAGGATGTCATCCCTGGCGTTGTCCCTGCACGACGCCGTCCCTGGTACACCCCTCGGTCCGGATCTGGCGTCGGAGCGGCGCCACATTCGGCGCCGGCCAAAGAGGAATTCTTCGAAGATCTGGGTCCATCCTTTATCCCTGAATTTCAGGACATGGACGACGAGGGAGACTGGGGGGGTCTGAGGACCGCCAAGCATGTGAGTGCCAGTCATTTCAGAACTGGACACAGGAACTAGGGGAAGCCAGTGGCCTGGATACCTCCCCAGACACTGGTTTTGTCTCCCCTCCTACCGTGGCTACGGAGGAGGGGACTGCTTATAGTGTGGTGCTGATGAGGGCAGCAAAGGCTTTGGCTCTTGAGCTCCCCGTCGCAACAGTGAGGTCTAACATCCTCACGGAGGTCCTTAAACCGCAGGTAAGCTCCCCAGAACCTCTACTGCCGTTTAATGAGGCTCTCACAGACGTCCTGTTGGGAACTTGGTCGATGCCCACTATAGGTCCCCCTGTAGATAGGAACATTCGCTAGGCGCCACTGCCCTGCCCCGGGTGACCCTAGTTTCTTGTCCACCCACCCCACCCCGAGAGCCTGGTTATCCAGGCCTCTACTTCCCAATCCGCATTCCCGACTGCACCACCAGATCGGAAATCCAAGAGGTATGAGCAATTCGGAAAGAAGATGTTCTCCTCCCTTAGTTTGGGGTTGCGGTCAGTCAACACTGCGTGCCTCTTGGGCCGTTACACCCACTCTCTGCGGGATACGGTTGCGGCCGTGCTGCCTGAGTGCCTGGAGGGAGCCCGGGTGAAACTCGCTCAAGCCCTCGCGGAGGGAAGGGATGCAGCGCGGTACTCTATAAGATGTGGACTGGATACCACGGACTCGCTAGAAAGAGCGATTTCCACATCTGTGACGGTTCTCTGCCACCCCTGGCTGAGGTCCGCCAACTTTTCGGCCGATGTCCAGAACACCCTTGTGGACATGCCGTTCGATAGCAGCCACCGCTTCGGTGGCAAGGCAGATCATGCGCTGGACCGCTTTAAGGACTCCAGGGCTACGGCCAAGCCCTTGGGCCTGTCAGCCCCGCGCCAGCAATCTTCTGCCCAGCGCTCCTTTCGTGGCCACGGGAGGGGTGCCCCCACACGTTCAGCCAGCCACGGGCCTCAGACTAACATTCAGCGCGGTGGCGGACGTGGTTACCGTTGCGGCGGTAACAGGGGACAACGACGTGGACAGTCCACATCAACCCCCGCAGCATCTGCCTCAAAGCCTTCCTAGTCCGAGCTTTCAGGCCCATTTGATGCCAGTGGGGGGCAGGGTTCGCAATCACCTCCTCCATTGGTGCACCATCACATCGGACAGGTGGGTGCTGCAAATCGTCCGAAGGGGCTACTCCCTCCCCTTCGAGGTGACCCCTCCAGCCATGCCATTGCAGTACCACCGCGTGTTGGGGGATCACTTGCAACTTCTGCAAGAGGAAGTTTCGGCCCTCTTGGCCAAGGAGGCCATCAAGCGCATTCCTGGGCCAGAAGTAGGACGTGGTTGTTACTCCCACTACTTTCTGGTTCCCAAGAAGGGCAAAGGGGGCCTACGCCCTATCTTGGACCTACGGAATGTCAACGGCTTCCTCCAGAAGGAGAAGTTCAAGATGCTGACTTTGGCTCAGGTCTTAGCTGCCCTGGACCCGGTAGACTGGATGGTAGCATTGGACTTGCAGGACGAATATTTTCACATCCCTGTCTTGCGGGCCCACCGGTGCTATCTTCGGTTCACGGTAGGCCACGAGCACTTTCAGTTTACCGTGCTCCCCTTCGGCCTTACCAGCGCCCCACGGGTGTTCATGAAAGTGATGGCGGTGGTCGCAGCTCATCTGCGCAGGTTAGGGGTTTCAGTCTTCCCCTACCTCGACGACTGGTTGTTGAAGGCGGGCTCGCCCCAGACAGTCGTCCGCCACCTCCAGACTATGGCCGACCTCCTGCACCTGCTGGGGTTCTCCATCAATGTGCCGAAGTCACACCTGTGTCCCTCTCAGAAGCTCCTCTTCATCAGAGCGGTTCTAGACTCGGCGCAGTTTCGGGTTTATCCTCCCGAACAGCGGGTTCGGGATATTCATGCTCTGATTCCGAAGTTTCAGCCGTTATCCCGAGTCTTGGTCAGGTTGATGCTGCGGCTTCTGGGGCTGATGGCCTCCTGCATCCTTCTGGTGCATCACGCCAGGTGGCGGTGCGGGTTCTGCAGTAGGACCTGAAGTTTCATTGGGCCCAGCATCAGGGCAACTTGTCCGACCATGTCGTGATCTCGGAGGGCACTGCAAGACAGTTGCAGTGGTGGCTCACGGACCGTGATTGGGTCAGCGGCAGATCCCTCTTCCTACCCCAACCGGAGCGCGTAGTTGTGACAGACCCGCCTCTCCAGGGCTGGGGGGGGGCACATGGGAGATGCGGAGATCAGAGGCCTCTGGTCTCCGGCGGAGTCCCGGCTCCACATCAACCTTCTGGAGCTGCGGGCGAACCGGCTTGCACTGAAGGCATTCCTCCCCTCTGTCCGGGGAGTGTAGTGCAGGTGTTGACCGACAACACCACCGCCATGTGGTACTGCAACAAACAGGGAGGGGTGGGGTCGTGGACCCTATGCCAGGAGGCTCTGCGCCTCTGGCAGTGGCTGGAACATCAGGGCGTGACCCTGGTGGTTCAACACCTGGCAGATTCCCTGTACGCCAGAGCAGATGACCTCAGCCGTTGGTGCATGATGGATCACGAATGGCATCTGAACTCTGACGTGGAGCAAGGTCTATTTCAACAGTGGGGAGAGCCTTGGTTAAATCTATTCACCACAGAAGAGAACTCGCAATGTCATCAGTTCTGGGCTAATGGAATTTTCAAGGCGGCGCTCGCTCGGAGACGCTTTTCATCGCAAGTGGTGTTGTGGTCTGTTGTGTGCCTTTCCGCCTATACCAATTCTGCCCAGAGTGCTAAAGAAGATCAGGCGCGACCGGGCCAAAGTCATCCTTGTGGCTCCGGACTGGGCACGAAGATACCCCCGATCCCCCGATTCGTCTGCCTCTTCAGGAGGACCTTCTGTCGCAGCAGCAGGGGACGGTCCTCCACCCGAACCTGTCCAGCCTCCACTTTCATGCGTGGAGATTGAGTGGCGACAGTTGAGGCCATTTGACTTGCCTCCTGAAGTCTGTGATGTAATTCTGGCAGCCAGGCGTCCCTCCACAAAATCGGTATATGCCTGCAGGTGGAACAAATTTGTGACATGGTGCACAGCAAAGGCTGTGGATCTGCTTTCTGCCCCCCTTTCTGAGGTTCTCCTCTTTCTTCTTTCTCTTGCCCAGCAGGGCTCTGCTCTGGGCACTCTCAAGGGCTACCTCTGCCATTTCCGCCTTCTTAAGACTCCCTGATAAGCCTTCTTTGTTCAAGTCCCCAGTTGTAAATAGGTTCTTGAAGGGCATCACTCATATGTTTCTTCCTGTTCCTTTTGTGATGCCTCAGTGGGACTTGAACCTTGTTCTGACTTATCTGATGTGCCGTCCCTTCGAGCCACTTCATAACTGTCCTCTTCGTCTCCTTACTCTTAAGATTGCATTCCTGGTTGCCATCACCTCTGCCAGGAGAGTGAGTGAGCTCCAGGCTCTTTCTTCTCAACCTCCTTTCCTTTCTGTCCATCCGGACAAAGTTGTGTTGCGGACGCTACCCTCTTTCCTGCCCAAGGTAGTCACAGCCTTCCACATCGGGCAGTCCATCACCTTGCCCACCTTCTTTCCGCCTCCGCATCACTCGAAAAGAGGAAGAGAGGCTCCACCGTCTGGACCCAAAACGTGCTCTCTCATACTATCTGGATCGCACACGCCAGTTCCGGGCGGATGACCAACTCTTTGTTGGTTACGTGGGCGCTAAGAAAGGACGGGCGGTCCACAAATGGACCATTTCTCGATGGGTCGTCTTGTGCATCAAGGCTTGTTATTCTCTGGCTAAAAAGGAGCCTCCTGTGGGGCTACGTGCCCATTCCACTCGGGCCACGGCGACTACTACTGCCCTGGGTCGGGGAGTCCCCTTGCAGGACATTCGTCAGGCAGCTACCTGGGCCTCGCTGCACATGTTCGCAAGAGACTACTGCCTGGACAGCCAAGTCCGGAGAGATGGCTTTTTCGGCCGTTCCGTTCTCCAGGACTTTCTGGTGTGACCTTGGTTCGCAGACCCACCACCGGGATTGGTACTGCTGGGGTATCTATTCTAAGGTAAGGAATCTAATACTAACCTGTTGCAGATGCACAAGTTACTTACCTTCGGTAACGATATATCTGTAAGAAACAGTAGTTAGTATTAGATTCTTTAACGCCCCACCCATCCTCCATGTTCTGCGAACCGATATCTAGGGTTAAGGTCATCCCCTTTCAGGGCCCTAGTTTTCATGGCACCAGTGTTGGTTTTTATCATGGCTCTGCGTTGAGGAAAGCTCTCCTACTCCATCTCATAATGTTGGAATTTACAGTGGTGGTCACATAAGCTGAATCTGAATAAATCGTGATGACTTTTTCCTGCTCCTTGCTTAAGGGCCGGTATCAAGGCTATCAATTCTACTGCTTTTGCCAAATAATGTGCTGGTAATATTAACTGCTCTACTACGTGGAGTGTATCAGAAGAATCATGCTGTTGTGCTCTGACTACTGCTGCACCTGTGTATCTTGCTCCTCTATCTTGGTCATTAGTAGAAGAACCATAAACAAAGTAGGCTATGCTAGCTGGTATAGGATCCTCTGCTGCTTGACTAGATTCATTAGGAAGGTAAGTTGAACAGTTATGTGCTCTAAGTCTAATATAGGATGAGCAAAGTATGTCACAGAATTCACTGTCAATCAATCAAGATTGGTGAAGCGCAACTACTCACCTTGAGGGTCTTAAGGCGCTGTGGTCATTCAAAGAGCTAGGTCTTGAGGTCCTTCCTGAATTGGAGCAATTTGAAAGATTGCTGAAGGTGGAGGGGGAGGATGTTCCAAGCTTTGGCTGCGAGGTAGGAGAAGGACTTTCCTCCCGTTCTGGTCTTGTTGATACGTAGGATGGTGGCCAGAGAGAGCTGGGCTTTGGGTGTGTGGAAGGAGAGGCGGCTGTTCAAGTATGTGGGATAAGTGTTGTGAAGGGCCTTGTATGCATTGGTAAGGAGTTTGAAAGTTATTCTTCTTTCGACCGGAAGCCAGTGGAGATCGCGGAGGTGTTGGGTGATGTGTCTGCGAAGGAGGTTGTCTAGGATCAGTCTGGCTGCGGCGTTCAGGACAGTCTGAGTGTGCAGAGGAGGTTCTGGTTGATTCCAGTGTAGAGAGCGTTGCCGTAGTCCATAGAGCGTCAAAGGTACCCCCATGAAAACAGGAGTGGCCTTCTGCACTGCAAAAGCTGCAGTATTGAGGTCTTGTTAGCAAGGATAATGTCCTTTTATCACTAACTCCAACTATCCACTAAAGTATGCAATGGGTCTGTGTCCTAAAGGATATTTCTGAATAAGGACAGCTGTCATCACTTGACCATTGCAATGACAAAATAAATAAAACTCCTTGATATAAACAGGATTTCCCAAAACTCGAGCATTTGTCATCTCAGTTTTCAATTTCTGAAATCACTCCCTCATCTCTGGTGTCCATGTTTTCTGGTTATTCCTGTCTTTTTACGTGTTCAATAGAAGCTAGCAAACACAATATTAAAGTGCTGTAATTAAAAACCCATAGTCTCACATAATTACAGAGACTAAGAAACTTCTGCATTCCTTTAACAGCTTCTTGCTCAGTCATTTGACAAATGGATGCTGCTCTTTCAGGGGTTACTCGTTGCCCAAATGCTGACAGAAGTTGCCCTAAATAATGGACTACCTCCTGGCATTACTGGACTTTGTCTTTATCTTGTAACCTCTCTGTGCAAGAGTAACCATATGGGATATAAAGTAAATTTCCTACACTGTTGTTCTGTAGGACTCCAAACTAGTATATCGTTAACATACTGCGTCAATGTATTGTCACACTGAAAGTTTGATGAATCATATTTTATCACTCTGTTGAAAATGTTAGGGGACTCACAATACCCTTGGGGTAAACAAGAGTACAAATACGAAGGAAACAGTAGTAGTCTTTCAGGATGACATACTACTGAGGAAACAGATCTTTCTCAATTGCCCGACACCTCATGGACTTAGGGTCCCCATGATGTAGACCTTATTCGCACTGCTACACCATTCAGGTTTACATTATAGAAAGGTGCTATCTTACCTAGAGTGAGGTAGTATCTTCTTCCTAAGGCAGCAGATGAGGGTATTACCCCTACAACACAGGCATTGTTAAAGTAAGGAGTAATAACACCGAGATTTACCCGGTCAAGTCCAAGGGTAATACTTGGCATATGGGTCAAGACCTGCGACCCCTGAGCGATGTAGTTGTAATTGAATTTCCAATTGTTCCTGACCACCATCATTCTAACAAAAATAACTCTAGATGCTAAATATTTCTCTGGTATAGATCTGAAGCATGCCTTTTTCAGCATCCTTCTCCATCTAGATTGCCATTAGACAGTGTTCTCCTATTGCGGGACTCAGTATTTGAATTATAATCAAACAGTTGGTCATCCAATATTTCCCTAACCATTTTACCTGCTCAGTAAATATAACACTTGCCCATAAAACATGGTTATGGTCACTGGCTATCAGACTGCCATGGGTTGTTATTACCCATAAGGCCTCTATTTCCAATATTAACTCAGTGTCAAACATCCAAGATTCTTACCCTTGTTGCCGCAAAGAGAATTCTTTAGGTAACTAAACCTTTCCCAGTAACTCCAGCGTCTCTGCTAGTGGTAAATGCCTCCATATCAGCAGGTCATGCTCTGATTTGATCTCCAGCTGAGGAATCTGATGTTACTGCCATAATCCTGAAAGGTGAAATTCCAGGGGTAGAATAAATCATGGTACCATCAGACGTAAAATAAATGCTCATATTTAACTTGGCCATAAGATCTCTCCCTAACAAAGTAGCTGGGCAGCTAGAGTAAACAGAAAGCAGTCATCAATGTATCTTCCACCTACTTCTAACTCTGGTTTAGTAAATGGAACCCTTATTACTGCCCCAGAGAATGCTTGTGTGTCCATTGCTCTATCAGAGATTGGAAAGTCTCCCTCGCTAATAAAAGTTGAGTTGCTCCTGTATCTATGAGGAATGCATACCTCTTAATATTGATAGCTATTGTCACAATGGGTACCTCATCTGGCCTGTGCGTCACTGACGCACTCTCATTGTTTATATTCTCCCACATGATTTGTAAAGTATTTCCTCCACTCACAATTACAACTCCCTGTTCACTTTGAGGTGGTGTTGCCTTTGGGGGTGCTTGGTAACTTTGCTGTGGCAGCAGTTGTGCTTTAGGCATTACAGATTGCTGCATATTTTCTGGTGGTGTTTGATACAGAAATATTATTTGTGGGTTTGACTGTGACTGTACTGCTTTAATCCCTGGCTGGTTGTAACCTCCCATCATTCAATTTTGTTCATCCTATCTCTTAGTTCTGCAATCTCTGATAACATTTCCATATCTGTGGCAGTAATAATATACTTGGTCCATCATTTGGGGACCTATCCTGCCTCTTCCTCTTCCTCCTCGGCCTCCTCTACTACTTCTTTGTGCCCTTACACTATCATACTAATGTGGATAGTGTTGTTGGGTGGCCCCTGGGACCCATTCCAAAGACATTGCTGTCATGTGAGTGGCAACTGGTATTACAGCTCCTTCCACTGCTCCTTTCTTTGCCAACTTTTGCTGCACTAACTTTGCTTCTGGTTTCTCAGTCACTTCCTGCTTGTTTCACTCCTTCTCTTGCTTTTACTTGCTAAAATGAATTATTTGTGCCTGTAGTTCTGTTCAAGGCTTGGCTTCCAATGCCAGTATGTTATCAAGATTATCCTGCACATTAGAGGGTAACATTTCTTTATTACATTGTAAAAAACATGACATTTCCTCCTTTTACTTCACAACACTGGCCTACTTCTTGGGGCCATTTTACTTTTATCCTACTTGAGAAACTGTGCGGGGTCCTCATTTGGCTGCATTGATTGAGCCATGAGGGACCCAATATCTGGCCTGGAGGGTAACACTTCTCACTCCAGCTTTCTAAAATGTAGTGTCCATTCATCTCCTATAAGAGAGCTAATCAAACCTTTTATGTCTCCTACTGCCAGGGTGTTGCCTGCAGTTTGCTTTTTAAGATTTCGAATCCATTTCTCTTCTCCCTCTGTAAGAGGCGGTAACAGTTTATTTAGATTCTCCTTGTCCATCTCTGGCCAAAGAACATAATGGGGAGCCCCAGGTCCCCTGCATATTAGGGGCATCTGATACACTGGACTAGCAGATTGTTGGGGATTGTGCTGCCTGGCATATATTTGCCACTCAGGCAAAACATTTCCAGACGTAAGGATAATCCCAGTCTGGATCTCCCTCACCATAAAGCATGCAATCCTCAGCATTTGCCATGTCCCGTAGATCAAAGAACACTTCTTGTGGCCATGGACTTACCTATGGAGCTAACCCTTTAGTTTCTTCTGCCAAATTATCCACATATGGCATAACACTGTGCCAACTATTCTCTCCTTCATCAACTGTCTAACTAGGCGTGAGATCTGCACTGCGCATAACTGATTGAATACTCATCTGCTGCCCTCGCCTATCATGTCATGTCAATCCTCCCATAGCCTTACACGATCCATTCTCTGGTCTGGCTGGCCAAGTGTTCCCTGAAACCGTAACTTCTCAAGCACTGTTTCTCGAGGTTTCCTAGCTTTAGAGAACACATTCTGCTCTCCTTCTCTAGTTTCAATGCGATTAGGCAATCCCCTCGCACCCTTTGTGTGGTTTAAATCGATAAAGGGTCTTTCTTGAGTGCCAATATTGTAAGTGGCATGACTAGTCTTTGGAGATCTAGGTATTTCATCCATATTGTCTACACACCTATGTATGGACTCAATTATATTTGACATCCTCTCAAAACTTAACATTTATCTGTCCTGAGAGGTTATCATAATACCCTTCCCTCCTAACTTCTCTTCCATCTCTCTTACCCTCGCTTTGCGACAACCCTTCCTGGACACTCTCTGGTGAAACTATTTCGCTCCCTTTCCCCTTCTGCCAAGGTGGTAGATTATCTCCAGTCCTTTCTCTTTCTCTTTCTTGGGCTACTAGCCATTGCGCCATACTAGCTGCCCTGTCCACATAGTCACTGCATCTAGCTTCATCTGTATTTCTTCACTGTGGGTTAGACATTTGTTCTCTAATAAATTTCTTGTTTTGTCTTTCTTCTGTAATAAGTATGATTTGGCTGATGAAACATGTGACTGGTCGTCACTGTCTCCTGGTCTCTGCTCTTTACTTCTATCCTCCTGGGGAAAGGCTGAATCTAAATGCAGTGTGAACTGTGCTTCTAGTTGACCTGAAAACTGACATTCAACCACCCTTGCATGCTGTCTAGGAGTTCTCCTATGTCTTGACGTTGACATTTGTGGGGTGACATTTGGGAGTTATTTTAAGGATTGTGACGGGAGCTCAGCTTTAGGGTTCTCATATCCCATTGCAGCTTCATGTAGCTGCGTCAGTAGATATATACCAGGTACTTTGGGAGAAGTAGTCCTATAGTCATATGGAAGTGGGGGAGCGAACGGGGTACTAGGGGTATCAACTTTTGAGGAGTACTTAGACTTCTCACAGAAGACTCGCCATAAAGCTAAGGTGCCTTCTTGCTTCTGCAGTTTGGCATCTGCATATTTACGTCTAATATGCGTAATAATAGGCTCTAATATTTTATAAGCGTATGTCCCTTCCTTTTGGCCAGAAATTTGCATATCAAACCATTCTAAACCATATTTTTGCAATTTTCCCTGATCATTTGGAAAGCTCTTTTCTATATGCGCTAGGGGTGTCTCCATAATGTCTCATACTTCTAATAATTCTTAAAATTTAACTTTTTATCTGTCTTACCTATATTACTTTTTCTTCTAAAACGACACACTAGTCCTTATAAATAAGAAAATATGTCAATGCGTCCAAAACGATCATATATTAAACATTATGCAACATCATCACTCTGTGGCCACATTTCCATTCACCATCAACATTTTAAAAACACTTCAACTACTTCGAAATGTGAATCCCCATTGTTCTACTCTACAGAGTAAATGCAGTCTGCAACCATTGACCACTTCCCTCCGCACTTATAGAGGATAACCCTCAAACCATGCGTATCATAGACCATGGCATGACTTTTGGACATTAGATCCAGGTGGCAATTTTAGTGTTCAGATCGTACCTGGATGTAAAGTTTAGCAACATCAGCTTTTCAGCTATCCCTCTGTTTCAAATATTGGAACACATATTGGCATCCCAACTTCAATTCACCTACATTGACCACTTCCAACTTTATATTGGGATAAACACTTTTACTATATAGCACCTTAAATTTAACACTGTGCAACACATGTGCATGCAATACTCTTCTCTCTCTTATATCCTTATTTCTACATCTGTATTTACCATTGCCAAAAGATACATGTCATACAATATCTACAAAAACATTGAGCGTAGTCCGCATTGTCCTCACCTTAAAGACTGCAATCCCTGGATCCTACCCGTCCCCCGTGAATAGGCATAACTTTTACCAACGGGGTGTCTGCTCATCTCATCAAAGGTGCACTATGATCTATGCAGCAGGAGCAGGCGGTGCTTCGGTGGCAGCAGTCAGTTAAGAGCAAAAGTGACCCCAGGCTAGGTCGCCAACTATTGTACAGTAACTTAGAAATGAAGAAAGAGGCAGACTCCTTTTGGCAGTGTAAAAACAGCTCTTTACTGTTGCGGCAGGGAGCGCGGCTGTCTTCACAGGAATAAACAGGCAGTCTCACTTTGCTGTTACATATGTAGCTATTTTTATACACAGTTAAACAATCCTAGCTACAAAAGTTCAAACAATGAATTACTAGGCATTTACCATTGGTACTCATTAGTTTCGTAAAAACATGAGATAACCTGTGACCCTCGACTTCAACCTAATTCTTTACACATCCATCATTGCAGTTCTAACAATGCTTAACAATCCAAGCATTCTTCTACTTTTGAATGCATGTGTATTTGGTTTGAATGCATATTTAGGTGTGTGCTCCATCATTGTCTAGTCACGTTTCAATCTATTGAAAACGCAGAATACGTGCTGGTGTGCCTGTGTGCTAAGGCCATTCCTTTAAGCTTGCTAAACATCAGTTTTCCTCTAACTACAACCTTATAGGGCATGCACTCTGTTCTCAAGTGAAGTCCCCACGTATTTTTCATCAGCATAAGTTTTTGGTATGCACTGCTCTTTCACCACTTATAGCTGTGTGACGCCGTGTTTTCATATTTTATTTCTTCCATGACCATACTAATCATTGTTTGTTGAGACGGGAAGGTACTAATTGATCTTCTATAGAGTCCTGATTAATAATTAAGATTCAAGAGAGGACAACACTGTAGATCAGTCAGGAAAACATAGCCCACAGAATAGTCACCCACTACCAGTTCTGGAAGGCTTCCAATGTGGGTCGTAACTTGTGTTAGAACATTGGAATGTTGGGAGCTCCATTGAAGACAATGGTGTGCTCCAGTCTTCTAACGTCTGGTAGAAGCTCGGAGCATCAACGTTCCAATGTTTGTTTATGGCAACAGACAAAGGCCTCACGGAGCCGGAATAGATTTCAACCCCCTGGGGCTCCATGAGGCCTTTGTTTTACAAATTAGAACATTCTACCCTCTAAGGTTGGAATGTTTAAATAGCCTTAGAGCCCGACCTAGCAGACTCTATTGGCCATTAAAGGCCTGCTCCGAACCCTGGAGCGGACCTTTACTGGCCAGTAGAGCCCGCTATGTTGGGTTCTAAGGCTATATTATGTTTTACACAACTTCGAAATGAAGATCAAGGAAAACATGACTAAAAAGACCTTGTAAAGCATCTCCGGTTGGTCCATGCATCTTTATCATATTTAAGTTGCAGGCCCTGATTTTGCTGTGTCCTTCTTATGGGAATAAAGCAGTCTACTCGCATTACAGGAACCTTACCTTGCATAGCTGCCAGGATAGTGCCCTGGCTCTAGTGTCTTGGGTCTTTTTCTTGTTCCTATTAAAGAAATCTACTTTGGCTTATCCTGACAAAATTGGAAATTCCTATAAATTTAGCCAAAATTAGCATAATTGCAGGCCCTTGACTTGTACAAGCATGAATGCTTACGTTTTTTAAGGACCTAGAACATGTGCAGCATTTTTAATATTTTTAATTATTTGTTGAATTTGCTAGAAAGCTAGTGTGGTCATTTTGGATCAGTGCAGATATTACATTTTGACCAAACAAGAATTTCCATTTTTAGATGCATGGCATTAAAGTTGGACAATATCATTCCACCAGTTTGTGTAGAAAACACCAAATTGCTTTATTTTCTGTAAAAATATTATCAACAAAAAAATGACATGTTCTTTTACATGAAAAATAGCTGAAATACTTAATGTAAACAATTCGTTTTTAAATAGGTGTGATTGGGATTTTGCTTTAGAAGTCGTCGTCCTTATACTGCAAAGTGCAGAAGCAGCACAGTTCACAAATGGGTGCAGCTAGATGTGCCCTTTTCCAAACTAAGAAACGCATTGGAGGTTACTGCCAAATGATTTGCATTTCGTAAAGAGCCTTGAAACTTCTTAAAAAGTGCACACCTGCACCAACCTCTAATTGGGGGTAGAATAATTCCTGTGCTAGATGTTTGCCAGCAGAGAATGAAAGATAAAAAGTAATAAAAACCTGTTTTACTTATTGCAGTCGCCCGCAGATTTGTGGTTGCAGTCACAGGATGGATTAGAAATATAAAAACCCTAATGGGATAATGCCCGCCCATCATGATCTAGATTCTAGAAGAATTATTAACAGCATTTCCAAACAATTACTAAGGAGTGGGCGTTTGTGATAAAAGGTCTGCGTGGAAAGTCATGTGGTTCTCAGTGGCGGTGGTTAGACGCCTAAACACTTGGGCTAATTGCCTTTTTAGCATGCGAAGAATGTTGCTTTAACAGAAGCAACAAATCGCAGGTGGGAGGAAGTATAGCCATGCAGTGCGAGGGTTCTTTCATAGCTGTAAAATACACTGCAAAATACTTGGCCTACAGTTTCAATTAGAGCCGTCGCTCAGTGGTGCCACTTTTGAGTGACAGCCCGCCGTTTTTTTTTTATTGTTTCAGCGTGGTTTGTTTCAACATTCAAGCTTACAAGTGCCAGCCAGGCCATCCCATGTGTAATTGGAAGAGTAGTGATCATGGCGGTCATGTACTCCTGCAGAAGCTGATCTCCTGCCAAGAAATTCCTCCTGTTGCTTTTAGTTTCACTACCCTAGTAGGATAACCCGTAGGATTGAGTCAGAATCATGAACCAGCGGATTACAGCTGTTGTATTAGAACATTGGTAAACCATTTGTACATTGCATTTACAGCATTTGGGCCATCCATTAGATGTTTTACACTTTCGAGGACTTTTTACTTTTACCTTGGACCAAAGTCAATTAATAAATGTACACGCAAGGCCGACTGCATTAATAAGATGTAGTACAACCACAGTACTTAAAACCCTATTGGTTACAAAGTAAACTGTTCTCTTATCTGTGTGATATTTATCACATAAAAACTGTAACTGTTTATTCATGGAGGGCTTTCTGGTTGTCTCTTGGTGGTCGTTCAAAGTAGTTCTTAGGTTCTCAAGTTCCTTGAAGCTTCCCTGTATCCCTATACTATATAAATACCTAAGTAAATGGAATTTTTTGCATTCTTTTTCCCATAGTCATTTACTATGTCAAGGGGTATTCGTTAGGATGTTGCCAGTTCTGGAAAACACGGCAGATGCAGAATATTTTATTAAAAGAGAAATGTAAAGAACAAAGCAAAACCTTGTGTGTGTTTTGCAGCAAATGTGTTAGATTAACTGTGGATATTTTGAAGATTCTTGCCAGGGTCACTAAAAGAAAATTAGCGAGCCTAAGCTAGAGAATTTTTACATCTGTATTGTTGGATGCTGTTTAACATGTAATTCAGTTACGGTTACAGCATATCATTTCAAACCGCATGTAAGGTGCCAAAGTGCTTTGCAGATGGATAGCACACTACACCATTCGAGCCTTGATTACGAGTCAGGTAGAGTGTTATTACCATGGTCAGGTGAATTCTGCTTAACCTGATCATGACTACCTTGTATTGCCGCACCAGGTTTTCCCAGGCCAGATCTTACCAGCTGCTAATCCAGCTGGTAATATTTTTTGAGACATGTATCATGATGCCCGACAAGGTTAATCTTCCCTTCCCCGACCTCTTCTGCTTGTTGGGGCAACCCTTTAAATGTTGGTGAAGAGCAGGTACTTCCTTCCTTCATGCATTCAAGATGTTCTTGGATATTTCTTATCTTTAAATGTGGGTGTGGGGAAGTTTCATAGTTTCACTGTCCAGGCAGAGAAGGAAGTTCCACCAATACATTTCTTCTAGGAGGGATGATCAGCCAAGGTGCAAGTGCTGAATTGAGGGCTCCTCTCCGTGTGTGTCTTTGAAGTTTTTCTTGGATGAAGTATGGAAGAGTTTGGTTGATGGTTCTGTTAGCAATGCAGTGTTCCTTCAATGTGAACAGTTTGGTCATTGGTAACTAGTTTATTGATTAGAGGGCTGGTGAGATATTGCTCTGTAGAAAAGGTGTAGGAGTTGTATTTCTGTCACTTTTTCGAATCTTTGCAATGTTTGCAGAAGTATGAAGTACTTGTGAGAATGCGGTCTGTGTAGATGAATTGTTCATTTGAGTTAACAAGACCTCATATTCGCAGCTCAGTGGGAATAGTTCTTATTTCATACCAAATACATTAATATGTTATTGCAATTACGAACCAGTAATACAAACTCTAGTTGTACTTGCATGTATTTTTATCAAACTACCCGTCGTGTGTAACCTCTTGGGGCTCCATGTAGTCTGAACTTTTACACAGTGTCTCCAAAGTTCACAACGTTTTGCTAACTATAGGAATTGTAACATTTTGTTATTTAGCTACCCATCACATTCTACATCTAATTTCACTACTTTTCCCTAGAAAACGTTGTTCATTTTGGGCATAACAAGAATAGCGCTTGTGTTTGAAAAGTTTTGCATCTGTACCTTTTTTTAAAGAAAGTTATATTGGCATTTTCGCATGATATCAAGACCCATTTACAGTCGTCATATCAACTTTCATATATACCTTCTACCAGTTTCCATTGCATCTTTAATATCCATATTTTAACATTATTTTCCCTTATCTCTCAATATTAACATGTGTACAAAATGCTGCTTGTGCCAGTGTGATTTGAACCGTAAAAGGACTAGCACATATTCCTCCTTGTTGACCTAGGAAGAAAAGTCGATTTACTGAAAATGTCTACAACTTTTTATTGAAACACTAAAATAATAATTTAAAAGCAAAATGAACTGTCTGAACATTCATCTTTTGTCCCAAGTAGGGATTAGTGTGTTGCAAAGAAAGAAGTGATTGCAGAAAGGGGGACCTTAACATCAACACACACATGAAATGGGGCAGAGCACTGCAAGATCGAGGGTACATGCGGATAGACTGCATCTCCCCACTAATTTCACAGGTTGGATGCCTTCTACCCTGCCAAGAATTTGGCCCCCACAGAAATATGCTGAACTTGTCCCTGTGTCATTTTCCGACTCGGGATCCATTCAGCAGCCCCTGCACCTTGTCTGCTTTTGTTCCAGCAAGGTGTAGGCAGGGATGGGGTTTATCAGAATCCTGCTGGGCCCATAACAAAGGCTGAAGTTAAGGGTCCATCAGCTCTTCTTTGGTTGGAGTATCCTAGCTGAGAGCTATCAAAGGCTCACAGATTATTATTACTTCAAAAAGTACTTAAGAGAGACATTCTCTTGACTGTATTCAGTCCCTGTATATAATAGATATGCATGCACTATAAGAACATCAGATGTTCTGGTTTGTCACAATATTTACACAATTAACAATTTAAATACCACAAGTTTGTTTTATTTCTTTTATAGTGATTATCATCCAGATGCAGGGTGTCAGAGCGCGTTACATCACGCGTACAGATTTTAAATAAATCATGCAAGTGTATAAATCAATGTACAGGATGTGCTACATAAAACTGTGAGTGTCACAAGATATAGTAGTGGCATGTCCTTCATAGCTCACTGTGCTGTGTTCGAAAGATTACAATTTATGAGCTGCAAGTAACAAAAGGATCTCTGTGATGTAAGCTGTAACCCACCTACTTGGCTACATAAAATAAAAGTATGTCATCTGCATATTACATGATGTGCTTTACAGGAGACATATTAACCCTTTATGCTACTTTTTCACAACAAACCTTATTGACTTAGTTTGGAATATCCTGGCCGAAATGTCCTACATATAAAGATAAGACATTATAAATCAAATTCCCATACTCAGTGAAACCATTACAATATGCGCAGGTCATCCCCTTTCCCCCCCACATCTAACAATTTGACAATGGCAACATCATGTAATATGGCCCAGAACCGCCTCAACAGATTCTCAAGGTCAGGCACCATACTCTTGTATTTCATCATCAAGTTGGGACTCCATATTGGAGGTTGGGGGCACAACAACCCGATAGTCAGCCTACCGCTGCCAAATCTAGGAGTGCTTTATGGGCATCCTCGCACCTGAAACACTAACTTATAGATCCATGGAGTGGTCCATTCCCTTTTTCTAGGCTCCCAATGCGGGCTGTGCCGTGTCCTTCCACAGTCTAGCAATATAATATCCCTGTTCGCTAATGTGACGCCCAAAAATATTATATCGGTTACCTCATTTTCCCTCAGTGCTGTGGACCAAGAGCAGCTTCGGATCTAATGGGACAACCCATAAAGAACCTCCTCAAGGTTGGGCACCCCCTTTACCAGAAACATGTCAGGACCATGCAGCCACACACCGTGTGAAGGAAGGTGCCTTCCACTACGCCACAGCAAAGGCACATGAGGAGTCAATGACACCCATGCGCCATAATCGATATCTAGTAAAATATACTCTGTGTAAGTATTTTAATTGAATTAAACTGAGCTGGGATGACATAGCCGCCTCACGTGGGGCTGACACAGTCCTAAGCGCTGGAAGTGTTTTGGCACTATGTGTTATCTGAGATTGGTAAATTTGCTTTATCGTATGAGTACCTAAATCTCATATTAACAGTTTTCCCACTGATGGATTGAACTCTGACTGTTCTGAAGATCTTGTATATAGGGAGATATAGCATGGCGTACCTGTAAATATTTATAAACTAGTTATATTGTAATTGGAAAAACAGTCTGTATCTCGTGGAATGATTTCAGGACCATGTCTTGCATAACGTCTCCTGTAGTGAAAAATCCCTATGGCATTCCACTGCTGAACCCCCGCAATAAGGACACCTGGCGAAGGAAATCTCACTCCCACAAAGGTGTTGTTTGAGTCAACCTCCCCCACCCCTAGGTAGAACGCTTCCATGTAATGATAACAAGTTGAATCGCCAGGGGAAGGGAATTTCTTATCCTCCCGCGTATGCTGTGTCATCCTGTGTGGTATGCTACTTTCATTCAAAACTGTGACTAGATAAAACTGAGATCTGCTAAACATATGTGTGAGGGCTCAAGATCTGATGCCATTTGTGAGGTCACTTCCTGTGAGGTCATGCGTTGTGATGTCACAAGCCATGATGTCACTTTCATACTGCCAAACTTGTTTAGGACTTGTGCCCTGCTGTGGGAACACTTACGTCTAAGGGACACAATGTTACATCGGCATTCCCCAGGAACAGCAGGTTAGTTTACTCTATGGGGGATGATGCTGTTGATTCATTGGTGTATGGGGAATGATGCTGTTGATTCAGTGGCGGATGCATCTGGGCAGCACCGTCCCTCTTTCTCTGGTCCTCCGAGGTTGCCCTTCCCGTGCTTTGGTTGCGGCATTGAGTGATGGTTCTGATGTGTATGTAATTGGAGGGGTTGGGACCTGCTGTCTAGTAGTTCACTCACTGTAGGCATGTTAATTACCAATCTTGCTGTGTATTTTTATGGGGCTGGGTTTCTGTGCAGATGGGACGGTATTGCTTCAACTGTCCACCTGCTGTGGCTTTGCTATGTATTAGTGTGTACTTAAATTCTGTTGGGTGTACCCTTTTACTTACTTTGGTTGGTGCCGATTCTGTACACTTAAAAATATTTAGCAGAAAGTTAGTCCACTCTACACTGAGCCGAGACAAGAGGATGAGTCTGGGGGGATCCGCTCAGTAGTTGGAGCTGGCCTTCGGTTTACACTAACGTCTACGGTCCTTACGATAACCCTTCATTGGTGAGGTAGGAATTAAATCATCGTAAAGAAAAAGTCTGTGTTACTTTATGCAGCGTGCAGCTAGTTTTAAAGCAGCAAAGCTTCACATTACCAGGAGGCGGTAACGTTTGTGGTACATTGTCTGCTCAAAGCTTAGCCCAGACATGAGTCAGTGTGCGTCTCTTGCACTCTACTCCTCATAGCTGCCGGAACGTGATGTAATTTTGTGTACTACATCCCGAGTGAGCGAGCATTGCCATTCATATGGTGCAGACTCTGCACTAGACTGAGTCGAGGCTGAAGCTTTGAGTTCGGAATGTGTGTAAAAAAATGTAGCTACAGAGCCCACTTGAAAGAACACAGCCAATTTAGTTCTGCTAGATTACTGAAGACGTTCATCTCTGTGGGTTACTGAAATGTTTAAGTGCACTTGAAGGCTGCTGCTAATTAGTCACAGTTGTGTCCCAAGGAGGAGGGACCGCAAAGGAATGCAGGGAAATGGCCTCTAGAGCACTGCGCATACAGTTGAAAAGTATGAATTTCTGCCCATTCGTTTGTTGCTTTTTATCTACACAGTAAAATCGCCGCCGTTTGATCTATTTGTTAATTAATTAATTTATATTTGGTGTGCAAGTAAACGAGACAAGAGCTGCCGACTTAGAAACTGGGGGACCGGGTTCGAGTCTCGGCGTCGGCTCAGCATCCTGTGATTCTGGGCAAATCACTGAATCTCCCTTTGCCTACAAAAAATGAATGTATCCTTGAGTAATGTAACTGATGTTCATGTAAAGCGCTCCAATACCTTCGGGTAAAGTTCGCGTTATATAAAAAAAACTGAAAAAAGTGGCGTCTCCTGTGGGTATCGTTGAGGCATTGGTATTGTTTAAAGAATGGCAGGAAATGGTGAACAGGATGTTCACTGCGGCCCTGGTGCCATTAGCATGCACCCTTAGGGAACACCACCACTCAGGAAGCAGACTGCGGTTTGGAGTTCGCTAAACGCCAGTGTCCCTTCATGCTAATGACATTCTTCTGTATGTTCGAAACCAGGTCAGAACAAAGGCCCAATTATCCTGGATATCTTTAAGCTTGGGGAGCAAGCGGGCCTCTATCAGCTGGGAAAAGGTGGAGATGTTCTTGTTGACGTCAGGATATATATATATATATATATATATATATATATATATATATATATCTCTTGAGATTCTCTCGCCTCACCATCCCCCTCTCGGCGGAGTCACGGCACAGCAAGCAGGTAAGTCTTTTTGAAATTGTTTTTATTCACACACCATGTTCAAAGATACCGTGCAGTAAATTGGACGGCCTACGCATTTCGGCTACTCCTAGCCTTCCACTGGACCATAGAGTCCTTGGAGTCTAGATCATTTTTAAAGTGCTAAGTGCAGTGCCCTTTTCCCTTTCCATCACTCCTCTAGACTGTCAACCTTGCTTACAGTTAATGGCAAAAGGAGGTCGCCATTTTCTTGATATGTCTCATTACAGTGAAGTACATTTAAATATCAGAATATTGAAAGATTACAAATCATTATTCTCTGCATGTTGGAAATTCATAATGGGAACATTTATGGGTCAAAATGAATATATATATATATATATATATATATATATATATATTCATTTTGACCCATAAATGTTCCCATTATTTATATTTATATATATATATATTCATTTTGACCCATAGGGACACTAAAACCTGGAAGTGCTGGGGAAGGATAATTATGAGGGTGTCATCTTCCCTTCTCAGGAGAGTGTAGATTTAGATTACACTATCGCTTTCCATTGCAGGGTGTAATGCACTTATTAAAGCTGTTTTACCAACCAAGTTCCTGTACCTCTTTGTCCTCATTCTGATTCCTCTCACAAAAACATTTTACAAATCCCTATTTACTGATAAAACTGGTTTGTGCAGGTAAAGTGCCAAGATTCAATTTGGGTACCCTGACAATTCCCTGTGAACATGGAGGGACGGCCTTGTTGGGCTTGCAACTGCATTATGTGTCTCAAGCAGACTTTGCATTCTACTGGCACCATACAGCACTCAATCCGCTCATGTGGTGGACCGAGAGATAGCTTCCCTGTGTCCACTGAACACTCCTAACACAACCAGTGCCACAACTGTCTGCTGATCAGCTGAGTACTTTATATCTAAATATATGGGGACAGCGTTTGCTTGCCTGTCTTGCCGATAGCATACAATCATTGGTATTCTGTTACTGCTTGAAACTATTATTACTCATACAGATAAAATATATGCATATCAATGGCCAGTTTATGACCTTGCCTCGATTTAACAACCTACGTAGTACGAACCATTTTTACACACTGCAGCTTATAATGCTTCCGATACTTTGGAATCCAACATTCAAAATATGTCATTTATGGGATTATAAACGCCCCCCCATCGATATTAAATTGGCGAGACCTGCCATGGAGATGTCTCAGAGGTGTTAGGAGGAAGACTCTGGCCCTCCATTGACAGATGAGCAGTGGAGCCGTTGTTGTTCCCAGAGCAGAGATCGCTCACTGAACACAGGCACTGATTACTCCATTCGAAATTCCTAAACACTGGTTGCAATCCATTGCGTGTATTCTTTCGAATCGCACACTTTGTGTAACCCCTTGGGGCTCCGTGTAGTCTGAACCTTTACACAGACTGTCTCCAAAATTCACCACTTTTTGCTAGTTATAGGAATAGTAACATTTGGTTAATTAGCTACCCCCACTTTCTACATTTAATGTTACTGATTTTACCTAGACTTCATTGTTTATTTTGGGCATAACAAAAATAGTATTTGTGGTTTAAGGATGCAGATCCCAACTGTGCTAGATTCACTGACCCTAATTATACATCTGTCTAGGCTGTACTCCAAATCGCTATTGGCAAAAGATCTTAGATACAGTAACCTAGATGATCGAGACCGAGCCAACTGTGTTACCTTTTCTGGATTTTTTGGTAATTAAAATGGATCTGTCAGGTTCAGCAATATGCGTTTGCACTGTGGCTCTGTGGACGGGACTTGTTGCTCACAGCGAAGAGATGGCTCTCAGACCTGGTATGTTGTTATGATGGAAACCTATGCAGTACTCATGCATCAGACCCCAAGACTAAAGGCTATATGGGACCCCTTATACAGATACCTGACAAATAAAAGGACCGTGGAATATTGCTTTTCTGGAGATTTGAGAGGGAATACGTTCCGCATATGGTAGAAATGTTTGTGCTCTGCCTTAGCTGGGGTATAAGCAGTTCTGAAGACCATTGATAGAAAGTGGGTGGTTGAAGCACAAATGGACTTGCTTTATAAGAATAGCTTGTGGGGGGTTACAGGCATGGTCTAAATTGTAGAGGAGGGTTGCTTCCACCTATTATTGTATTTGCTGTTTTCATGTATATGCTTAACAACTACAGCTGATGTACTTGGCTGCGTTACCAAACATGTTAGCTAATTTGCTAGGCAATGTGTTTTTAGAATGAACTGCTGCTTACTGCTGTGCCTTAAGTCTCTCTGGGTATTTTTGTCTTACAGTCAGCCACACTGACTTGTTTAAATGTAAAATAATAATGGTAAAATAAAAAGAGGATAAGAATGAGGTTATGTAGTAAGCTTAATATCAGAATTTTATAATTTTTAGTTTTTAAGCTTTTTGAAGCTTTTTTTTGGTGTCTGGAGGACCAAGCGCCACTTTGTGTAATATGCTCAGCATCATTTGTTTAAGTTGTCGGCATTTCACTGAGCATTAATATCAATGGGGTATTCAACAGAATCTGGGGAATTATGACAGTATACAAAACAGTGGTTCTGTCCAGAGCGAAACAATTAATTTGAAACTAAGTTTATCCTGATTAATTAGGACGACCAGTCAATGATCTACAATAAATTAGAATCGCAAATGACAAAACGAATGAGACTGACACTGTGAGTTCAAAATGTGACTGATATTCTCTTGTAGGTGTAGCACAATTGTTAGCCTGTAGAAGCATTGGATATTAAATGCTTTTAATCAGATAATTTATTTGGGATACAAAGAATGTTTCATTTATCAAAAAGGATATGTTGGCAATATTTCATTTGTGCACTTGGTTATCTAGTAGATCTGTGCTTGCCACCGTCTGGTTCCTCTTTCAAGCTAACCTGATGTTCTGTACGAAACCACTGTGAACCACTTAGTTCCTATGTGTCAGGGTTCACAGACCTTCAGTCTTTAATATAACGACTAAGTGATTCCTGCAAATCCGATATCAACTGCGTTTGTTAAGTCACATTTTTCATCCCCTAAATAAGTGCTTTTATTCCGTCGCACTGGCAGGGACTGTAGAACAGTGATTAACGGCTGTGCATTTTGCAACCGTTTTTATTAATGCAGTATTACATGTAGGTGCTAGGTCAGGCTTTATTTCTTTACGGAGTCCTATATAAATCCAGCAGTTGTAAGTTACTCACAAGTTGATGTTCACCCCTGTGTGCTTTGTACAGCGAGCTGTCTACATATAAGCTCCTAATTAGTGACTTTTTGCTAATGACATTTTCTTGTAAATGTCTTTCTTTATTCTAGTTGAGTGTGCAGTGTTCTGTCTAACACCGCCATATTGCATGTTACCATCCGACCTTCCCATCACTTCGTGTTCTTAGAGTAAGTTCTTAAACAAACCCACACCATACTCTTGTTTGTACAGTGTTGCGTGTTTGAGACGCGTCTGCTGACAAAAACTGTTCTCGTTCTGTATAAAGGGCCCAACTTCTTCTTAAACCATTAGAGCAAGATTCAGGATGTATCAAAAAATGTACTAGATACCCTTTACCAACTTGGTTCACAATATTCTATTTTTAACTTTTAAGCCTAAAAGACTTGGTGACTCAGAATCCGAATCAGACTTGATGACTCGTATGCTTTAACGGTTTTTAACTTTTGAAAAATCTGTAAATTGCTCATTTTGAACTTTTATGGTGTTTTTTTGAAAACTACCGAATAAAGTTATTATTGAATTGAATTGAATTGACTCGTATGCTTAGCTGACTTCAAGCTGCTCTTTGATTACAATTCGAGGAAAGTAAAGAAAGTGCCTTTTTGGTCCTTTAGGTTACATTTTGGAAAACTCTTTCATACTAGGATTTACCATCGTCGATCAGTTGTACCAAACGTACAATTTAAAGACTACTAGTGGGCGAAATTTGCGCAAATTGCTTTTTCTCAATTACGCATAACTTAGCAACATTATGCAAAATGCAAATCTGTCATTTTGCACTATATATTAGTGTAAAAAACATACAAATGTAAATTTTTGGGCGTGTGGGCGCATTAAAACAAAAGCACTGCTAACTGCCGCTGGACGCGAAGGGAAGTTTGTGGCAGCCACAGTGTGACCCAGAGAATTGTTTGAGCTAAACCGACTGTATTGTATTGAACCATCCCACTCTGTTGTCGGTTTGCAGAATTGTAATTTAGTGGTTTTTAAAAATATTTTTGGATTGAAGTACGTCTAGTTACTACTGTTTCCACCGTCACTCTCCCTACCGCAATCTGATTTTTACAAATGCCTAGTGACAAGGAGGATTTGCGAGAACAATATAAGTTAAAATAAGTAAAACTTTATACAACAGTATTAACTAAAGTGCTGGGTGGAAGTCATGTGACTGTATATTGGCGTTAACTTCTTTTGTGGTAAAGACTACTGTAGTTGAACTCCAAACATTTCTGTAGAAGGAGTGGCTTTAGCCATGGTCACATACTAGAAGAAGCAACAATAGCCTAGTTCCATAAACGTATTTCCTTGGCCATATTTCTGAGGTGGCAGTTAAAAAATTCTTTTTTAAAGTATTACATAAGTGATGTGTAATTGCTGGTAATGTACGGTAGTGTCCTTAGTAATTACCTCAAAGCCCCCTCCCTTTAATTCTCTGTTAAATGTTTTCATGTATTGCGCAGTGAGTAGGTTTCCACCTGAGGATTGATTAAGCCATGTTTCAATGAACAAAGCAATGTGTAGTTTAAGGTGCCTAGGGCAAGTACATGGATGTGTTACACATGGGGTTCCATCCAGCCTTTTATAGAACAAGTGCCTGCTTCATCAAAGTGGGTCCTAACTGTGAAATGTGATCTTGTGTGGTAAGGGAGCAAGAAGAGTTGCATTGTTTAGACATATGTAACCAGTATCCCACAGGATGAGGCTCTGTTATTTGCCATAATTGGTGTGATTCGAGATTAGTCGCTAGAAACAGTATTAAAACACATTTTGAAAAAGTGCTTTTTCATTCCCCGAGTATATGTTGACAAGTGTATATAACTTGACATGTAGCCACTTCCCTCAGTGTTTTTATGCTTGAATTGCCAGGAAATCTTATGTCAATGAATGTCTGTGGTTTCTTCTGAGGTCTTTTGGATCCAGCCAGTTATCTTGAAATTGTTGATTTTATGCATTATCTAGGTAAACAATGAAAGTATTAATTTTACCATAGAAAGATTATGCCTGCTTTCCGCCTTCCTCAAGTAATTCGTTGCTCATTGTGCATTTGATGTGTTTTAGCTCCAGAAACTTAGTTTTCATCTTTAAGTTACTAAGTCGTGGGCCAGAATCATCTTCACATTACTTATGCTCCCAAGCTAAGGTGGTTTCAAAGCCTACTCTTTGTAGGTCGACACTTTAAACTCTTGGCCGATTTAATGAAATGGGTGCAAATTACGGCTCTCGTAAGTTACAAATACATCTGCCCATCTGTCTCACCTCTTGGGGTAATTTACTGCTCTTCAGTTCACCAACAGTGTATGTTATAAGAGTGGTCTTAATTGTGTGGCAATCACTGAAAACATGTAATACTGCTTTTCTAGGTGTACATTTGCATTTTTCATGCAATAAGTAAAATATGCCATATCAAAATTCGGAAGTTGGCACATTGTAATATTACCTTTGAAAATCATTTCCTCTCTCCTTTGAACATATTTTTCACGGGTATGTCCTCCATTCCCTCCTTGTGAAAACTGGGATAATCGGTGCTTCTTCCCACATTTTATGCAGCAGTTCTGTTTGGATCCCTCAGTGGTAATCGTAGTGTGCAGATAAGCATGTGGAGTATGCTTACAAGGCGAAACTGTCTTGAATATGGTCCCATCTGTTCTCTGACGGACGTTATCTATTTTAGCTAATCGGTATCACCAGGTGACCTAGGCTCCTGCCATCTCACACTTGTAATTCTGTGGAATCTGTATATCAACATATTCTCCCATTTAAAAAAGCCCCTTCTTTGGTCTCTAAACCATTCAGAAGCAGAGAATCCAGTTCTACTTCGATTTGCCTTGTGACTTTTAGGTTAGCTTACTGTTGCTTGTTCACTTACTGATTCTTGTTTTTTTAGTGATAGTATCTACAAATTACAGCATTTTTGAACATAGTTGTTTTGAAGTTACATTATGTCTTTCCTATTTTGAGTCGAGGTGAATGGCAGGCTGCCTGCAGCCTGTTCGGCTTTAATATAAACGCTTGCCAGGAACTACTACATTGTACCATAGAAAATGGTGAGTTACCCCATTTTAGAGGAGGTTGTGCTAATACTAATTGAAACAAGCACTGGCAAAGGCAGTAGGCCTGGCATTGGCCGCCAGGCTTTGAGTATTGTCTGTGATAGCTTTGTTTTGTCATGGTTCATGCAAAACTTTATTGTTGGGGAAGCTGCCATGCTCTTTAATCTATTAAAAAAATTGCAGAAAAGCACAAATATTTTTTGGGCTTGAAAAAGCACAGATTACCATAGTCGTCCATGGCACTTAAGATAATTATCTGGTGTGTGAATGTGCTACTTGTAAAAGGATAGAATGCTGTCCCTGACAGTGAAATCAGCCAATGGCTGAAATCGGCTGAGCCATCACTCCATGCCTTGTGCTGCAGTGGGTGGAAGAAAAATTATGGCACAATAATAGACTAATGGATGACTAGCGAAGGCTGAGAACGCTCATAGGTTAGTATTTTATCCATCTAATTGTGGTAAAATCAAATGGTCTTGGCTAACTCCAATCCCAAAAACACTATTACTAAGGTTGGGAATAGGCCAGCTTCAGAAGTAAGGAGAGTACTTAAAAGTTAAGTATGAGCATCTCCCTGGTTCACAGGGTAACAGAGGCAGGTAACTGGTCTCTACGTAGTCAATTGTGGGTAAATAGACATAGATGTCACAAATCCCAAACTATTGAAGCAAGGCACAATACTTGAAATGGAAATAAAAAAGTTCAGGTGCTCACTAACTCATACCTGTTTGCTACACAGAAGTTCCAGCGCTCTGCCATTATCCTATTTAGAAATGTACAGTAATTTTCAAATTAGAGAAGCAGAGGTACCCCTTGTCTAACATTATCTGCTCATTTAAAGATTTGGTCTAAAATGCCCATAAAGCCCATGAAAGTGTGCCTGAGATGTTTTGAAGGGTCATAAAAGAAAGAGTTTGTTCCCCATTTACTGGGGATTCAGGGCTATCCAGCGGGATGACCTGCAGTATCAGTGCCAGCAATTTTACCTTGTGTGATATGGGAAAACTGGTGAAGAATCCTGCAATAGACTGACACCTGCACCAAGAGCACAGACAAATATTTGACATGCTGCATTTTAGCAAATGCATTCTCTGCAAACCTGTTTTGTTGAGGTCCGCCTATGTGGCATCAGTAGTGGGCCAGAATGGCCCCAGAGCTTGCATCCAATAAACTAGTCTGTTATATAACCAGCAAGATCTCCATAATCTGGCACACAAGCCTCTTCCTAAAGTTATGAGAAAGGATATCAGCACTAAAGCTTGAGCTATTTCTGCCTGTCCTTCCACACTGCTTGCCAAGATCTGAATGCTGCAGGAGCCAACACCAAAGAGGGGAGATGCCACAGAAGAGCAAAGAGCCGCCATTTCTCTCCCAGCTTTACTTATTGCCTTCTTCAAAAAACCTGGGTTGTGAGTTGTCTTGAGATTGTCAAAATTCGCTTAAACCCAACTGTTGCAACAGTTTCCCAGACAAGACTCCAATTCAGCGAGAGACTCGCAGTCTTTTACCCAAGTATGACACTATTTTACCTTTCAGCTGTGTCTGTATTTGAATCCTTTGTTGAATATGCCATCACCCTTCAATCGATGTGTATTCAGGGTGGGCTACAGGAATTAAGACATGGCTGACTGGTCCAATATTGTCATGCTCGAATAAAAAAAGATGTAAAGTGCATACTTGAGCCCTGTCCTGCTGCTCTTTACTCACTGTGGAACTACCTATCAACATGCTGAAGGGCTTGGAACGCTCATTGCTTTGAAGAAAGGGATGACTGACAGGTTTCGAGTTAAAGTTGCGCCAGACGGACTCAAGCTACCGTTCTCCTGGGAGCCATTAAAGTGACATCTCTCTCTCTCTCTCTCTCTCTCTCTCTCTCTCTCTCTCTCTCTCTCTCTCTCTCTCTCTCTCTCTCTTTCTCTCTTTCTCTCTTTCTCTTTCTCTTTCTCTCTCTCTCTCTCTCTCTCTCTCTCTCTCTCTCACCTCTCTCTCACCTCTCTCTCACCTCTCTCTCACCTCTCACCTCTCTCTCACCTCTCTCTCACCTCTCTCTCTCTCTCTCTCTCTCTCTCTCTCACCTCTCTCTCTCTCTCTCTCTCTCTCTCTCTCTCATTCTTCAGAACTACTGGAGTCTGTTGAGGTAAAGGTGGATGTTACCGGCAGAGAAGTATTGATTTAATGCGTTGTTGCTGCGAGGTTGGTGTTTGGAGATCATGCATAGTGTATCCTACTGGGAGTCGTTGGGAACCTGTTCAGAATATGTACACACAGTGAACACATTATTTCAACACTCCATTCCCTCGGAAAAATGTTTTGATTGTGGTAATGAGTTACTTTTGAAAGCTGCGTCTCATCTAATTGATTGGGGTAAAAAAAATAAGTGCATGACGTCTATAGATGTCGAGTGGCTCATGGCATTGGGGAGAGCCTTAGGAGCTGCTCTTCATGTTTCAAGTGTGCTACGGTTGCCAGATGTGGTGTAACTCCATGTTTCAGCAAGCCAGTGATAGCATGGTCTGGGCCACTGCCGGACCCCAACCGTTCAAAAAACTAATTTTACACATGACTAATTTGAGGATAACTTAACAAAATAAAAAGCACATATTAGGCAACTAGTCACTGGCATGGAAGCGGTCTGCTTTGTCTCTGCATGTGAAAATTGTATACTAGCAAAATACTCAAGTGAGATCTGCTAAAGGCTGAGGTGGGCCGACCTTGTGCTAAGGTGGGCAGAGAAAAAGGTGAATGACTCTACAGCAGACCCGATGATGTAGAGGGCTAGCAGAAAGCCATATATAAACTTCTGATGACAAGGTTAAAGGAAGCAAGAGTGGCCGTTCATTTACCTCTGTATGACTATGAAGTCAGGTAGCGAAGATGCGAAAATATTGCATGATAAACTTCGCAAGACATATACTGTGCAAGAATGAAATCTGAAAAGCCGATACAAAGCGGTCACAAAAATGTGGTGAAGATTAAAAAAAATAATAATAAATACAAGACTTAGAGAGAAATAAACCTTATCTAAACTATTCAGGCGGTGTTAAAATCTAGGGAATCAGAGATAGAATTGTCCATTTGTGACATTCACAGATGTAGAAGAGGTCGGCAGGCCACAGAAGGGCAGTTGGCTCTTCTTTAAATATTAGAACTAGCCTCAAATATAAGTTTTCATATCTCAGGCAAGCATTCCCTGACTGGGTCCACGTGTTTCAACCCTGTCTTTTTATTTACAAGGCTCTCTTTAGGACAGAGACCGACATGGATGGTCCTATGCATGGGAAATACATGTTAAACAGGCTTAATTAACAGTTGCGGTGAAGATTCAATTGATAGTCACCTGTTCAACAGTTTGTACCTGCGTTGTGAAAGTTACACACGGAGCTAGGATAAAAACAATGCCTGTTATTCTTTAACAAATGAATGACTTTAGTTACGCACAGGAAAAGACCCATAAAATGGAGGGTGTGTTGTACCTGCGCTGGGATAAAGCTAGTTGCTCTGCAGGTCATAGACAAAGTATTCTTTCGGCAGTGGCAAAGCCTGCAAGAGTATAAGCAGAGAAAACATGTCATCCTGCCTCGTCCATAATTATTAGCAAAGCCAGGCTGCTAGATAGGCCATTGCTTATTGATGACCTCTGTCTCATAGACAGTTCTGGCTCTGTAGTGAGCCCTAACAGACCTTTATCGACTGTCTAGCTAGTGGCATAGCAAGAGATTTTGCTGCCCAGGTGGGTAACTGAGATTGCCGCCCAGTGACGGCTGGTGCAGGTAAGGGCAGGGCTGTTGGGGGGTCGACAGACGACAACGAGGGAAAATAACATTTAAAAAAAGAAAACCTCTGACTTTGCGCTCGCCGAAATTGCTCACCTCACCTGCCGCCCCCCAAAAGTGCTGAAGCCCCCCACCCTCCAGCTACGCCACTGTGTCCACCTATAATGTTCTTTGGTCTGAGTGCATCCATGGACAGGAGGAGGCAAGGCTTGTGAGCCACTGTTTCATAGTAACCACCTCTGGATCTTTCCAAGACTGCATGCTTTTAAGAATAACACTAGTGTCAAAGTCCCTTCACCTCATTTTATTTCTGTCCTTAAGTGGGGGAGGGGTCTTCTTTATAAAGCTTGTTTTTGTAAATGATAATTTATTTTGTACTTTTTATTTGTGTCGAATCATACATTTTAATATTTCCTGAACGTGGATAAGAATTCTGAGGTGCAAGAAACATGTTGATCTGTTTTCTACAGTCTCTAATAAAAGAGAGGGACCCAAAAAACCAAAGGAGTAGGGTACCAAAAGACAAATCTGTCAACAAAGTATTCCCCTTTGGGTGAACTTAAGAGTAAACCACAGTTTTATGCTAAACATACAAAAACATACAGTAACATAAACATAATAAGGAGCAGTAAATGATTAACATGAATCAGTCATACAGAAAATCTTGTACATTTTATTTGAGTAATTTAAAAATAAATTAGAAAACAGTACATTGTAAAAAATCAAGATAAAAAATTCATTATGTAAAATATGGGACAGTGCATAAGGAAAATGGTTCCAATTAAAAGGGGAGAAGAAAACCACCAGTGTTTCAGTAATTTGATTAAGTTACTCCAAGTTTGTAAGTTCCACAGTTTTGTAGGAGTTTCTTATCTCTTGTAACTTAGTGCTTCTCCACCAAAGTAAAGCATTGACGCGTTTCGGTTTATGGCAGATACATTTCCAAAGCCAAATAACCTTCCTCAGGAAATAAAATAATAATATCCTACATAACCACAATGTCTTTATGGTTTTCAAGCGAGTGTTGCTATGAATACGACCACTTCTATTGCTCCGCCACCTCCTGGGTATATCTTGGAGATCGTGGTATGCGTATAAAAATATACTGCATCAATGCACATGAGACGGCAAAAGTCACGTCTGATACTTCAAGGTTAACCTCCTTCCTAGTCAGACCGCCCGCAGTCTGCTGGTCAATGGTCGTAGATAGCAACGTGGGGTACTGCGTGGTGTAACCTCTGCTATAAGGACATTGCGGTTATGTGGAATATTATTATTTTATTTCCTGAGGAAGGTTTTTTGGCTTTGGAAATGTATGTGCCATAAACCGAAACGCGTCGATGCTCTACTTTGGTGGAGAAACTCCTACAAAACTGTGGAACTTACAAACTTGGAGTAACTTAATCAAATTACTGAAACACTGGTGGTTTTCTTCTCCCCTTTTAATTGGAACCATTTTCCTTACGCACTGTCCCATATTTTACATAATGAATTTTTTATCTTGATTTTTTACAATGTACTGTTTTCTAATTTGTTTTTAAATTACTCAAATAAAATGTACAAGATTTTCTGTATGACTGATTCATGTTAATCATTTACTGCTCCTTATTATGTTTATGTTACTGTATGTTTTTGTATGTTTAGCATAAAACTGTGGTTTACTCTTAAGTTCACCCAAAGGGGAATACTTTGTTGACAGATCTGTTTTCTACAGTGACACTGTACAGGCAGTTTCTGTGTGGGTCATATATAGAAATACAGAAGGGTAACTGAGTTATGGGGGCGTTTTTCACAGAGGGGTTCTGAGTGACATCAGGTAAACAACAAGAGTGAAGATCGAGTTGTCCATGATGTCACTAAGAACCCAGGAGGTAAAAAACATCCCAGTAACCCATTGTTTCCCATCTGTAATTTTGTTATGTACGGTCCCCATAATCCTCTGCCCCTGCTTATAACTGCTAGGCTAAGGCAGAGAGTAATGGGGGAGCCATACATAACATAGCATTTCATCCGTGTCCAGAATGTTAAAAAAATAATAATAATAAGTCAGGCCTGTTCCCATCCACCCCTCCCCCCCTACTCTCTGTGCCCTCTCCTCCAGAGGTTGTGCTCCCTGGTTTCTAGAGCTGCTCTGACGGGCTCTTACAGAGTTGGGGGTAACAGCTTTTGTGAACACCTGTTGCTGCGTCATAGCAGTGTCTTAGTGGATTTGAATCCAGTTATTCACACTAGTGTCTCTCTACCAGAGCCATATAAACCGACATTGGCTTGTCGACTCTTTATCTTTATTATTATACAGTTAATAAAAACCGTACTGTACAAACAGAGCAATGCATGTTAGATTAAAATTTTAAAATATATAAAAACATGATCAGGTTCTTAATGCTGGGCGTTTATGCAGTGCAGTTAAAATGATATTGACAAACTTCCCAGCTCTTGCTAATGCCTGGGCTGAATTGTTACTAAAACACAAAGTCGATGCTTCGCTACAGTGTCTCAGTGATTGTTCCCGAAAGACTGGGATCAGTAGGCGACGTCGATCGGTGGCAAAGAATGGGCAACAGCAAAGCAGGTGGAGCCAGGACTCATGTTTATAGTTACAAAACCTGCAATTGGGCTGCTCATTCCACCGAGCCCACTGGGGGTTAAAGTCAAAGATTGGTAGGGTTAGCAGCCTCATGTATAATATTTTGTTGCAAGTCTGGGGGTTGAGGGAGTAGTTGAAGTATATTTGAGGTTTTCCCTTGATAAATGATTCGTTCAAGGCAGTAAAAAGTTCGTTTTTAGATAGCCCTGCAATGTCGGTCTGAAATGAAACTGAGATGATTTGTTTTGTTATTGTTTTTTTCCATGTTAGCAGAGGAATAGTTGGGTTAATGAGAGAGGTTGGTTCAATCTTTAGTGTAGAGATAGCAAGGTGCAACTGTTTGTGCCAAGGGGAGTGTTCGTCTTTAAACACAGCTTGTCGTTGCTCTTTCAAAAATTGTCCTGGTGCTCGTAAGGTGTGTATAGTATTTGATTAGGTCGCCCAGGCAATAGAGGTTTGCACATGTCAGGCCCAGCTCGAGTCTCATCCTCGACCTCCTCACATGCTGCGGAACGGAGAAGACTTTCTTCTAAGCTTTTATTTGTAGGTTTCTCAGAAATGCGTCCATTTTCCCAGGAAAGGCCAAGTGGCCGTAGGTCACTGCAGGTAATAGTTTGGCCCGTAGCACCCTTAGGATTGGTTCGGCTGAGGGGCTGTGCAAATGACGATTCAGACGCCTAAGGCTATGGATAATCCTCATGCCCTTGGACCTTAAGTGTCCATGGTGTACTGCTTGGTTTGCCCTGGCGTTGAACCAAACTCCTAGGTAGTTGTAGCTGGTGCAAGTCATTATTTGTGATTCCCCCTGCTCTCCAAGTAAGATTTTTCTTTTTGTAGCTCCCAAAGATCAACATTTTGGTTTTTGATTCATTCATCACAAGGTGGTTCTTTGTATTATATTTATTGAGAGCGGTGAGCGATCTTTGCAATCCTGTTTTCGTATGGTCCATGATGATGATGTCATCGGCATATTGCATTGTCTGTAGGCGCAGCCCGCCCAGTTTTGGGGCAGCCAGGGCTGCGTCAGCCAGTTCCTTTGGTAGATCAGCGGTGTAAAGGTTGAATAGTAGCGGAGCAAGTACACAGCCTTGTTTTAGGCCGTTTTCAGTTGCAGTTTTTTGGGATAATGTTTGTGCGCTGGTTTTAATCCTAACCCAGGTGTTATGGTGCAAGGATATCAAGGCTGAGAGAAGAGGAGATGGTATTCCCCATGAGTTTAGTTTGTTCCACAGCGTCCCTCGGTTGACCCGGTCGAAGGCTGCGCTGTAGTCCACGAAGCAGCAGAATAGAGGTAGTTGGCAAGCCAGGGTAACTTTCCGCGACAAGTAGGACAGTGCCGACTCTATATATCAGCTTTATATTGCTTATTTTTTATAACCGAAGGCAACATTGTAGGAGTGTTCAAGGAAAATTGAATTATGGTGACTGGATAAAGCACTTGACATTTGAGCTCCTGTTATCTTTTTTTACCGTGGCACAAAATAGGCTGGGAGTGAGAAGATGTAATCTTGCTTGCTGTTTAGGCACTTGTGATGTCAGTGGCCAGTGTTAGAAAAGATAGCCTGTGACCAAAATAGGGGTATGTTTGACCCTGCATAAATGTATATGGTATTGTATCATATCTTATCACTTATTGATATTGCCCATCATTGGTGAATGCCCATGCCCAACGAGGTAAACAATGATTTTGTTGGATCCATGCGTTCAGCTTATTTCACGGGTGCGTAATTTATAGAGGTCATCTCCTCACAGGATAGTTTTTGAGTATACAGACACTATCCCTGCAACCCAGCTGGCATCTACAGCTTTAAATGTTTAAGGCTGTTGTGTTCCCTTCTCAATAATTTGCCTGTGTGTTTTGAGCCTAGGTCTTCGGCAGAGGAAGCTGTGCAAAAGCTGTCTTAGTTGGTCCTCCTCTGCTGTACTCCAGGGTATTGGATTTGTGTATAACTACTCTTGGGCCACGTACAGCTGTAAAGATAAATCTCACAAGTGCACCCACCTTCCCTCAGATATCGCATGTACTCGTTCCTGGAGTAGATTTCTTGATCCGTTTCCAGCTGTTAATTTGATGCAGCACACAATCTGCATTGTGTCTTCCTCAAGGACATTGAGTGTAAGCAGTGCTTAATTTGAGCTGGTGGTTTCCGGTGCTCGGTACCAGCATTCAGTTGTCAATACTTGCACACGTAAGACCGTCTTGCACACAGTGGCTTTGACTGTCTAATTTTGAGATGCGCTCAACAGTCATTTTTAATGTTTATTGAATAAACAACTAATGCCTGCTGCCCGAGCCATTCTTCTAGCTTTGGGGGTTAGGAATAGTCTGAATTATCGCACGTTTAGGCGTGTTGTGGTCAGGGGTGGTGCTGGTATGACATGCGCAGGACAGGCATGGTCTGGGGGTGGTGCATGCAGCAGTGGCCTGACAGGTCTCTGTTACTTTTTTTCCCTTTTCTAATTAAACACTGAGTGCAGGATTCCATCGAGCATGTCACTGAGTTTCAAATCCACGGAAAACATGTATATAAATGAAAGAAGGAAGGACTCTGTTCTGTACATTGCCGGGTTATTGAAGAGATTATTCAGTCGCAGTTATTTTGAGATTCGTGATTTGAATCCGAAAATATGTGTACCCAACTCCTCCCTAAAGTCAAATAATCACCTTATAAATGCAAAAAATGTCTAATACACCTTAGGGCAATTTCCTCAGCATAGGTTTCTTTTTAGCCTTAATTGCCATGCATGCAGTTTATTCTGCGTGTGTGCTGAGTCTTGGGTAAAAAAACGATCGTCTTTTAATTAAAGGTCGTCCATTAATCTTCCGTCACGACATAGCACCAGTTATGTTTGTTCCATTGAAATTTGAGCTGTATGAGGAAGTTATTATGACTTTGTGGCGTCGGAGAACGTTCAGCCAGCCATTTGGTAATTTTAAACGCCACCCTTTAAGCTGTTCTGTTCTGTTCATGAACCTCGCAAGGCATAAATTTGTGTGATTTGCTATTTTTTTTTTTAGATTATCACTTTCGAATCAACATTTTCAATTACACAATTTTATGTATGCGACTATTAATACAGACGATACACCGGTGTGTTTATAAACTTGGTGAAATATGTGTTCGCAGGGCTGTAGCAATAAATAGTGTAGCCGGTGCAGTGGCACGTGAGAAAGCACCGTGGACTGCAAAAATATTTGTTTTCTTTTTTTTAACTACTGAGAGGATGAGGACCAATTTTCCTTGTTTGCATTAAGGCTCATGGTGTAGTATGCACACACGTAATAAATTCAGAGTGAGAAGAGTTGTTGGAGGAATTTCTCTGGGCCTTTTGTTACTTGTTTACTGTTGTCCATCCTCAGTTAAACTAGTATCTCACTTGCTCTTGTCTGGGCGTTGGAAAGGTAGGCTCCCGGCTTCCTACCCGGTAGGTGCTTAGGGTTGACCGCACCATCTAAAAGCTGTACACCCTCTTATCAGTGGGTTCGTGGGCAGATGTCAGGCACTTTCATATTGACTTTATGAACTGCAAGGGGGCACAAAGCCTTTTTTTACTTGAGGAATTTCGTTGCTTTGCTGAGGTTGTCATTGGACTGCCATGTTGTTCCTAAAGTGTTGTATTTGTTTTCGTGTTAGATGTTTTCCCAGTGTATGTATATCTATCTATCTATCTATCTATCTATCTATCTATCTATCTATCTATCTATCTATCTATCTATCTATCTATCTATCTATCTATCTATCTATCTATCTATCTATCTATCTATCTATCTATTCTAGTTCCGCGAGCCCCACTACTTTCCCTAGGGCTCTGTTTTAGGGCTTGCTCTGTTGAGATTTGAAGGACCTATTGCATTGTAACCCCTTGTTGGGAACAGTAGAGTGGGTTTTGTCAACAGCGGTAAATGCTACCCCTAGCAGCAGCGCTGTTCCTGGAGAAAACGGTAAAGAGTGTTTGTGTCGGACAGGAACAGGATTACCGCCCCACTGACAGTGAATGTTAATACTAGCAGCTCTGCTCCTGTGAGAAACAGTAATAAATAGAATGTATGCTTAATCCCTTATCCTTTAGTCTTGGGACAGTAAGTAGAGCTGATGTAACCCACTGATACTAGCAGCAGCGGCGCTTCTTGCTTGTGAATGAATCATTTTATTGTTCAGTTCATTAAAAGTTACAGTTAAAGCATATAAAATAAAACATTTAATTTAAAACCACATTAAAAACCCAGCTGCCCCTGTGTGCTATACAAAGTCGTTGACAGTGTCACTTCATAACTATGGTCTTAGAGGCACGTTGAGTTGAAGTGCTTTGTGCATCCGCTTCTTGCTTGTGCGTAGCTTCCATTTTCAGTAGTGCGAGTGATGCACCGAGCCAGATTTGCAGGCAGCAACAAATGGTATTTCTGATATCATTCCCTGAGAATTCTATTTTTAGCAGCAGCAGCTCTCTGTTGCAGTCGACGGTGTGTGAGTTAGAACATGACTGAGAATTCCATTATGAAGGCGCAGGCACATAGCTGCTGAATGTGGCCGTAACCGTGGGATGTTGTATTGCAAGCCTGTAATCTGTACAGACTGGTCCATTGGCATGCAGTTTGCGTGCACCCGATCTTGCTGCACCAGTGGGAAGGAGGCTCTTCCCTTCTTTGACCTACAATCATTCTACATACAGGGAGCCTATATTTTATTCTATTATTGAACCCACAATTTTCTTCTTAATAGAAGCCACAAAGTTATATGTTTTGTTATTTTATAATTTCACATGGTGGGTGGGTGGGAGGGAGACATTGACTGGACCAATTGGAACACTTCTTGAGATTTCATAATATTGATGAATCGACAGGAGTTACCATTCATAAAATCGCCTAATCTGTTTTTAATGCATATATTTGGGTGGATCGTGGATATGTGCAAGAGAAGAGGGCCTTTGAATACCCATTATGTTTACAAGATTGTTTTGAAGAAGAAAAGCTGAAGCAGAGGAAACCTGGTCTAAGTCCGCCAATCAAAATAATTGCATTTGTAGATTAATACAAATAACTGTGAATTCTGACTAAAGCTTGAGTATCGATTATAATGAATGATAGTTTGAAAATGTATTTTTACTGCTACTTTTCTATGAAATCAGATTATAATTTTTTCACATTTTCAGCTCTGCAGGTAGGTACGTCCTTTAGCAAGAGAGCTACATCTCCCACCGTGTTCCCCTTCTCGCTCCTGAAGTGCAATGAAAGTCTGATGATGTGATGTTGGGGCTGTGCAACTGTGAGATTGTAGTTGAAACTGGGTTTTGTTGGTGATAGTGCTGTGAGGTTATCGCTGAAGTCCTCTGCGCTACTTTTGAGCTGTGGAGTGTATTTTGTTATAGTACATGAGAGCCCTTTGCACTTCTGTGTCATTCTAAGGAAATGTTATGTTGCAACACTAGTTGCTGTTACAACAATTCGCCTATTTTTTGGTGACTGATGGTTGTGCAGTTCAGTACAAAATCACCATAAAATATGTGGCTGCAAGTCTACTCTGGGATCACTCTACAAATGTTGCGCAAGGCACGATTTCAGCACTTCATGGAGGGCTACTCCTGTCCGATTTGCATTACAAAAACAGAAAGATCAATATTCTGAAATAAGGTCTTAACGCTGTTCTCTGCCTTTTGTCATATTTTAGCATGGTGTGACATACAATATGGGTGTGAGTAATGCACCTTGTGGAGTACTGGAACATGAACTAATCGCTGTAAAAGGAGCACCATATGGAAATAGAGGACAGCACCTCTGTCCTGTCTGCCTAAGTACAGGCCATCATTTTATAAACCCTTGGACTGCAGTCCTAGACGTGTTTGGGTTTGTGTTTTTAGATTGGGGGAGGGAACGTCGTAGATATGTTTGGCATCAGCCGTTTTTTACGAACCCCTCCTCCCTCCAAATTCTGTAATTAAAATAAAATAATGCTAATTTATACAGAGTTTTATATAGCGCGAACTTGACCCGAATCGGGTATCAGAGCGCTTTACATACCACTAGTTGCATTACACGAGGACACATTCATTTTTGTTAGACACAGGGAGATTAAGTGATTTGCCCAGAATCGCAGGATGTTCAGCGTCATTGCCGAGGCTCGAACCCAGCTCCCCAGAATCGATGTCGCCCGCCCTAGCTGGTGGTTAGGCCAACCCCTCTCCCCTTGTGCACACTCAAAGCACTTGTTATTGCTAATTAATAGCTTCTTCAAGTCTGCCTACCTCCAGGGATGGACACTATCCACCACTGCCTGAATACCCTGGAGCCACACCCTATATTCCTCAAAGTCTAGCATAACTTAGTTTAAACTGTCTCCTGACACCTCATGTCACCACACATTTACACACAGCATCCATCTTGCAATGATCTACATTACAAGACTCGTGCTTGCCTTTGTAGTTCTTGCACTCCCCGTGAGTTTCACTAATGAACGGGTGCTTGTTTAGAAAACCTTGAAGGTTCCCAGCACTGTGCCCTCCTCCCCCTCTGGACCTCGCTGCCCCTCCTTTACAACCTGTATATGAGGTGCCCTTCACGGCAACAGCATCTGGTCAGCACGACGAAGCTAATTAGCATTGAAGTCGTTTTGTTTTAAGTCAGCGTTAGGAACGACCCTGCGGTTTGTTTTTGGCGCGATTATTTCCGGTCGTGATAAGGAGGCCGGTGGTGCTACTCTCTGGCGGCCGAGAGTGCAGGGTCTTAATCTGATGTGAACGGATAGGTGCAATCATAGGCTAATTCCATGATTGCTCTGCTTGGCGCGCAAGTCTTGGCTAAACAGCATCTGTCAGAGTGAGCCCCGTCACTCGGATCCCAGGTGTGCTGCAGGTCCTCTGTACTGTCACAGCGGTGCAGTCAAGCACAAAGAGCAGGCGGGTAAAGCATGAATGCTTCGTAAAATCCCATTACGCCCTTCCCCTTCACTGCCTGCATTCACGAATGAGGAATCCATTGGGGTGCACATAACACAGGGAAGCGGCTTAGCCACTTCAATGCTGCTCATGGATATTTTTTTTGTTGGACTTTATTAAATCTTTTACCGTGGCTAGTCATATTTCCCCTTAGACAGGGAGTCAGTTTTACTATTTCATTGCTGCTCCATGATTATTTATTTGCTTTTTTGCTTCCTTCCTAAATATTTGTATTGGTTTTAAAATGTCAGGCACGTGTGGGGCAGATCTAAGCAATAATACAGTAGTAATAGCACAGTAAAAGGGCACAAAGCCCCACTTAAATGGATTGCAATAGGAGAAAACATGAGTAGAGTTTGCATCAAATAACAGTTTGACAATTTACTACTAGTGGAAGGGGAGGTCGGGGTACAGGTAAGGGATGAGGCGAGTGTATGGGAGGAGGGAACAGGGAAGAAGAACAGTACTGTTGATGGACAAGGGTTGTCTCAACCCTGTAGGTAAAGATCAGTTAATAACAAATAGGCAGGTTAAAGTCACAAAAAGTACCATCCGTGGGATATAGTCAGTTTTATATTACTTTAACATAGTTTTTTTGCCCCTTGCATTTAATCAGTGAAGGACATTTTGTAAAGAAAACTTCTGCTCATATATTAAAGACAATTAAAAGCACGTTTTATTTACCCAGAAATATGTTTGTGTATTTAATTCTTTATTTTGGTAGCAGCATTGAATCTGTAACGAATATGATTTCAGTGCCCTTTTTAAGCACTTTGGTGCTTTGGATGACTCTTGAAATACTGAAGAAAAGTGTAAGTGGGAGTCTTTTTTTTGAAAATGCACAGTATTAGTGCTCTGGGTTATGTGTTAAAACCGCACAACCACCCAGTAATTACAAGTGTCTCAGAATTACCGGGATTGGGTTAAAATGTTCAGCCCAAGCTCAGCATTCGGACTTGTGCATTATTAGGCCTTACCTAGACAGTGAACGCGCTGTCTCTTTGAGACGTTTTGTTTTCTAATAGTCAGTTTAGAGGCTGCACATTGCTTATCATTGTTTGTCTTCATGGTTCCTTCCATTTGCTTACTTCTTATTGGATAACGGTCGTAGGCTTCCTAGTTCTTAATGTGTTTCTCCATTTCCTGGAGCATGGACGCATTACTTGTGTCCTTCCAGTGCGCATTTTCTGGGACCCCACTTTTTTTCTTTCTATTTAAATAATCAACTAGAGTGCGTCTTATTCAGGTAGATCCCAACTGTTCTTCTCTCCTTCCATGTTTCTCCCCTGCTCCCTCGTCCATGTAACTTGTCCCTACCTACCAGCTCTCCCATGTTTGTGTTGCTTTGCCCCCTAACCACACTCCCTCCATTGTTGTCCATGTTGTTGCTTGTCCCCACCAGCCCTCCATCCTTCGGTTATTTGTGTTGCTTGTCCGAACTGTTCTCCCTCTTACCTTTATATTGTGTTGTTGCTTGCCTCCTTCCATCGTTGTCAGTGTTGTTGCTTTCCTCCACCTGCCCTCCCTCCTTCCATTGTCTGTGTTGTTGCCTGCCTCCAGCCTATTTGACCCTTTTTGTCCATCAGCTTGACCCCACACTCCGTTGTTCGTGTGCTTGTTCTCAGCCCCTTTCTCCCACCCCCAGTTGTCTGTGTTGTCTCCTGCCCCCTCCCTCCTTGTTTTCTCTTGCCTCCTCCCTCCATGTTTTCTCTTGCCTCCAATCCTGCAATGAACAAAAAAGCACTAGGATACATCCAGGGCTGACTGCATCATATCGCTTTTCCCCGCGCACTCACCGAAGTCTGTGTTGCCCCCATGCTCTCCATCCGTGTGTCCTTCCATTGCAACAGCAATTAAAAAAAGCGCTGTGACATGGCCAGGGCTGGCTGCTACTGCTGCCAATTCCTAGAGGCGGTGTTTAATTTGTAGAAGAATAAGTGCCGGTGCCCAAAACTCTGCTTAGAAGTGCGCAGCCCAGGGCTTTAAGTTGGACGAAAAAACTGGGGGGTCTCAGAAAGGGACGTGGTCAATGTAATTAAGGGCGTGGCTTAAAATCACGTAAACTAACAATCTGTGCTTAGCATAGTGTGCCGCCCTACTTGTATTTTGCTGTTTCTGTCATTGCATCCAGATATGATACAAGTAACATCATACCTACAACAAGTCAGGACTATTGGCTTTGTCTATGGTTGTTAGTTGCATAAGATAAATAAGCAGCAACTATGACTTGTATATAATATTGAAAAAGCTTCCACTTAAAGCCCTGGTGACACCACAACAATGTTGCTGCTCCTGAGTTTCAAAAAGAGAAGGGAAATCCAGCGAGAAAATGACTCTCTTTAAATGATTTCCCTTCCCCTACAATGCTCACCTGGCATGACGTCATGCCATCACTTCTCCACTAGTGAGAAGTGAGCAGTGTGAGCAGCGCACATCGATATGTCTGCTGTCACTGCAGTCCGGAAAAAAACGGCCCGCCTGTTCCAGGGCACAAAATAGAGCCCGATAGAGACCCGTGAGAGACCCCCTTTAAAAACCTGCTGGTGCTTCGCTCCAGTGAGACCCGGTACACTTAAAGCCCTGGCGCAGCCTGACCTGTGCGAGGAATACCAAGGCTGTGTTGTCTGGAATCCACCTCATGCCTCTTTAACCCACTACCTGACACTCCCTGTCCCTCTATATCACTCTTTCGAAAAAACACTTTTCAGGTTCCTGCTTTCTCCCTTTGTGGCGGTTTTCTATCTTTCTCTTTCTCCTCCTTTCCACTTTGTCCCTCTCTTGCACTCGGCAAATGTCCAATGAGGAAAAGTAAGTGCATGTCCCCAAATATAAGTGCCAGTGGGCCCCACCGGCTCAAATTGTGTACTGCCTAGAGATATTACCTAGAGGAACGTCTTCAGATGTTCCATGTTGGAATAAGAGTATAAAAGAGGACAGTAGTGGGAAATAAAAGGGCAGATTTCACGAGTGGTAAAACGCATTGCTGTGGTATTCCCAATCTGACCGTAATCAACTTGGAATGATGGCAAATGCAGGAACGGTCATTTTTACTGCACTGCCAATATGTAATTGTATTCCTGGATGAATATGTTATGGAATAGATTAGAACATAATGGAATGTCATTATGAAAGGTGTATTTTCCCAGCAGGATTCCAGCTCTTAAGGTAGACAAGCAGTCTGGCCCTAGGCTGCTTCTGCTTTGGAGACTGTGTTTGAATCCTCCGTTCCATGTTCCTTGCACTGTTTGTGGGAATACCTTTGTGTAGGGTTGTAGCAACTTAGTGGTAGCTGATATCAGTATTATTACCTTTCACTTTGAAAATAAATTCGGTGGATCCATAAATTCATATTTTTTTCAAGATCGGGCTTTGCTTCAGTCAATGGACGCTGTCAGATAACACTGACTGGCATGTGCAATTAAAAGCATTTTCCATTTTTAAAGCAGCCAACATCTTTACATAGGGAACCTAGAACAGAATGCACTACTGTTTTAATGAAAATGTATTCTGCACTGGGACCGTGCGTCTTTAAAATACTGCAGTGCCAGCATAATGCAGTGACATACTGGCACAGCCAGCCACAGCTTGCCCTAGAAACAATTAAATTAGAATACGCTATTTCCCGCAAATACAATAATTGTATTGTTGCACAGTTCTGATTAACAACAATACCTGTGTGTTTTTCCTTGTTTTGTTGTTGGTAGCTGTGGCTGCAGACTCGAGCTCTTAATGCAGTGTTGTTCTGTTGGGTGTAACAAACGGGCTAATACAAGCCCCATCATGTTGTGAGGCATTTTCACCAAATGGCATGTACGCAAAACTTTCAGCTTTGGCTGGTATATAAAACAAGCATTGAAAATGCAATAGGTCTCGCCTTTGAGTAAGTTAAAGCCATTTCCTTTGCTAATGGTATTGCATAGCAAAGCAAATGGCTTTTACTAGACCTATTGCATTTTTAATGATTGTAAGGTCCTTTTAACACCGCTAACTAAAGTTCACGGTTGGGTCACAAAAAGCCCAGTCCCCTTGATATGAAAAGAGACTTTCTAACTTGCATGCAAATTGCATGCAAATTCCGGTCTGGAACTAAAGTGTTGTGAGAAGTTGGCCTGATATTCAGTGTTCACTATTCTAGTGATCACTATGTATCAGTCCAAACAACCCTTATGGTGATTGGTTGTAAGTCAACCTTATAGACCAGCTATCCTAGTAGCGTGGATACGAGCAGTCTTCGGGCTAAACTCTAGAGGGCGTGTTAAGCCAGCTGTTATACCATCACATATACCCCTTGAACACCAAGTGAAAGGACACCACACAAGTGTTATGAAAATAAACAGTGTATTTATTTAGATCACAACAGCCCTGTACTCTTTATGAGGACAGGGTACTAAGCACACAACAAAACTCTTACGAAAATACGCAAAGTCGCACTATTTACACAAATGCCCGAGGGGCACGAAAAACCATATACTCTAAAAGTGGAATGCGAAATTACTAGCAGGTAAGTACTGAACTAATAGGCTTTGGAATCGCTAGGACTACGTTACTGAACCTTCAGATTACTAGTAGGAGGCCTAGGGGACTCGGGTGCAGAGTGTGCACTCTCACGCAGGATGCGGGACATAGTCTATGGGAGCTAGTAAAAGCAAAGTTAGTGTTCTCGGGCGAACCCGACTAAATAGGCTGAAAAACGAAAAGAATCTGGACCCTTGGATAGTGAGGCTATGCTGGGGCACCGAAATGCCGAAGTTACCTAGCCCAGGGGCTGCAGCTGCATAGGTCTGAAAAGACGTCGGGAATCCTCGTTGCAGTCTATGGAGCCTGAAGAAAGAAGTTGCTGGCAGGCGACCAGTGAAGAATGTTCGATGGATCCAAGCCTGGATCGAAGATGGATGACATCTGAAAGCAGAGGGGACCAAGTTCTTTAATCACTAGCCAGTGATTGTGTGGGCACCAGGATGGCACCGGGCAAGATCACCTCGACCAGGTGAGTGGGCGACGCTGGGCTCTGCAGTCTCACGGACCAGGAGGCGCTGTCGGCGACCAGGATGGAGGTGCGAGCTGTCCCACGGTGGTTGATGCTGTCGACGTCGCTGGACCCAGGATTGGGGCAACAAGTCTTGGCAAATTCAAGCCCACGCGGTGGACTTAAAATGGCGTCTGGAGTGGACCAGGAGGGTCCGGGGTGCTCCTCTTTTGGAAGGGAGCAAGGGCCAGTCTGGAGCAACCAGACTAGCAGTGGTGATGTCGTCGGTCGTCGTCGGGAAGGCCACAAGCCAGCGGGCTAGTAGCCAGACAACGCGGTGAGCAGCCACAAAGCAGAAGGGCCCCATGCAGGTCTCGTGGATGCTGAGGGGCTGGACTTCGGTGCAGGAGCTGCTCAGGGTCGGGGCTTCTCGGACCCCAAAGCACTCACCAGAGGATCCCTCGGCGGTCGTGCTGCATAGAAGTCGTGCAGTTCTGATGATGGCCGGTCCCTCAAGGTCTCGTCACACCTACGGTTCTCAGCTTAGCTGTAGAGGTAGGTAGAGGTCAGAGGTGCCAGGGAAGCCGGGTCTCGTCGAGCTGGTCAGTCGGATTCCGGAGGAAGGACGTGCAGCAAACCGCAGAGTTCTTAGATGGTGCCTGCGGGTGCAGGGTGACTACTCCTTAGCCACAAGGGAGAAATCTTGAGAAGAAGTCGAGAGTTCCTTTCGTAGAAAGTAGTTTCTTGATTCAAAGATGATCTAATTTGGAAGGGTCCCCGCTCCTGCCTTTATCCTAAAGAAAGGGGTGGGTACGCGACTAGGTCCTGCCCTAGGGGTGGGACCAGGAAGGGGGGTGGTTACACCCCTCTCCCATGCCGGACTTTCCCCAGGCCAGGGGCTGGTGTGCCCTTGGAACTGGTTCTAGCCGGCAGATGCGTAGTGAGCACCGGGGTGCCACTTGCAGTCACCTTCCTGTAAAGCCCTGCCTACCCAGGATACACAAAACCCTGTCTGGGATGGTGCTAGCACCGCCCCTGACAGGAAACCCTTTGTCCAAGCTCCCCTCGCTGGAAGGACTCCCAGCTGCAGGGGGTCAGACTCGTGTCTGTGGTGGCAGCATCCATTTTGTGATGCTGAGGCTTGAGTTAATTTTAACCGGGGTTCACAGTTACATACATGTCGTGTCCCTCTAGAAGGGTGGAATGCTAACCCAGTCGCCAGAATTGGCGAGGGGTTAGTATTCCAATTCGTATGACACCTTACTCGACATGTTTTGATAAAGTGATACCAAAGATAGCATTTAACCGCAAGGATTATAATGCACTTAAGAGTATATGGTATGCGTTATCATGGAACAGCTATTAGGACTTGGTTCCGCAAGCTGCAAACGGGCTCAGCTCATGCCAGAGCACCATCTCACACGATTCCAAGCACTCTGCCTTCAGGATTGTCAAGGCCTGCCATAGGAGTGACTGATAGGAATCTGTGTGTCCATTTTTAGGGTTAGATATAGGTATACTATATCTAGAGCAAAGGGTGATTACACCACCTTGCCCCAGCTGTCGTGCAGCCAGTTGTGTCAGATTTAGATGGCCATCCAGGGGTGGCATAATACATGCTTCAGCCCCTGGTAGGCCCTGGGTACACCTATGCCCTGAGTTACAGGGTCTGATAAGGTGGCCCAGTACCAATTGGTAAATGCATCTAAGGTACACGTGTCAATTTAGTGAGAGAACAGCAAGGCTGTGGGTCTGATTAGCAGGCCCACAGCCAGAGAAAGTCGTAAACCAGTGAAACAAAAGCAAAAAATCTGGGTGATCATAGGATTGCAGACCCTACTCTCCTACAAGTGTCACCAAAACATATCCAGTAACCAAACACCTCCCGGGAAGAGAAAATGTCCCCCAATGCGCAAAGAAATGTCTGTCTTCTCCAATGTTCTTGGAATTGAGCAAACTTTTGAGAATGAGAGGCGCATTCAAGGTATAAGAAATTGCACGCAGAAGCTTCATTGCCCACGTGTACTCAAAGCACTTGTGGAAATCAATTTGCGGAGTTGAGATTTCTACCAACCCATGGGCCTTTTTGATCAAAATAAACATTTTATTTTCCGCTGTTAAATTGCATACCTGGTGTCAGCTGATTACACTGTTCTGGCATAGAATTAGTATTATCACAGCCTGGCACCGTTACTGTGTCCTTTTCTAGGAAAAGTGATGTGGTGTGCCTTGAAAATATTTGTGTGCCCATCACATTTTCGTGTCATAAACAAGAAGGCTGTGGTAACCACATGTTAGGAGCTGTATAACACAACGGCTTTCGACAGAAATATATCCAAACCTCTCACTTCTTAAACTTGTCTGCTACTATGACGCAATGCTTCTGGCTAAACTAAATGAGTGACATTTAAAAGCTGAATTTTCAAAAACTCTAAACAACCTTCTGTTGGCCAGGGCAACGTTCTCACACGTGATGTTTTTGTCGAAAAATGTGTGGATAATGAGCTAATCGGAGGTACGACTAAGGAATGTCGGGAACGAGCGAGGGCCACCGCGCACAACTGACAGGACTCTGAACTTCTCCCGTTTGCACGCTAGCTCACAAATGCTGCAAACACGGATCATAGCGCTTTAAAGGGATACACCAATATCATAACACTGTAAAAAAATCAAATCATCATCAATACCTGCTTCGGTGTAGGTCTGGTTCCCACCCATGCTGCCTTTCTTCCTGTAGTAATGAATCTCCTATATTTGTAGCTCGTAAATGTGTTTAGCAAGATGCTGCTATCAATAGGGGTCCAATCCCCACCTCCCACCTCCTCCCCTCAGAGCCAAGAGTTGTTTCACCTCGTTAAGCCTTTGTGCAGAGAAGTTGCCCAAATCTTGGGTTTTTGCTTAGTCACTATGCGCTGGCGAAAGGACGACAAGCGAAGGCCTTTGAGTCCCAGCTGAGCTAGGTTTGCCGTGCAAAGGCTTGAATGCATTACAGTGCTTTCTGCTCCCACCTGACTCAGAGCTATGCTGTGCAGTGAGGATGAGCAACTGCGGACACCGAGGGGCTGCGAATGGAGGGTCTGTCCCAGCTGCACACGCCATCCTGCCGCAACTGTAAAACAAAAAAGCATTTGCAAAGCGTCAGCAATGATTAGGGCAGAAAAACCATACATAAATGTGCCAACAACATCAGAAACAATTAAATATTTGTAAAATTTGCATTGTGAAAGGCATAAACACTGCAAACAAGCTCAGTATCCGGGCTGTGAGGAGACCTGGGAGGGCGGGGGCTGCCCGCACATGCGCGCCATTCATAACTTTCATTATGAGGAGCGAGCCTGGAGCCAAAGCGAAGTGCGGGAACCAAAGTCCCCGGGTCCCAGGAGGGGGCCCCGGTGAAGACCAGCGGATAGCACGGCGGGGCTCCCATGCCTAAGGGGAGAGCCCCGAGTCGTGCTGGCAGAGGAGCTGGAGTGCAGAGATGACACCAGCGCAGCGACAAGAGCCCGGTGAGGTAAGGGGGGGAGGTGTGTGTGTGTGTGTGTGTGTGCGCACGCTTGTTTGTGTGTGTGTGCGCATGCGGAGTGTGGCTGTGTGTGTGTGCGCGCGCGCGATTGAGAGAGGGGAGAGGCTGACTTGCGGTGAATGTTGAACAGGAGATGTCACGGCGCTGGGCTGTGCGTGCGTGCCCACGAGATGAAATCGCAGAGGGAAAGCACGTACCCTTCCCCAGTCCAACATTCCCGGCAAGTGCACAACATAAGGTCTTTCGCTGGATGCAGCGCGTTGCGCTGCTAACACCAGTGAGACCTAAAAAAAATTCGGTGGAGAATGATGCACTGGAATGCTGGTGGTATAAAGGAACTACTGTTTTTGCTAAACCTAGATTTCTAAGACCTGCAAGGGAAAAAACATGAACAAAAAGGTGAAGCTTGTATTAAAGGCAGGAAGACTTTCTAAGTGATTGCGAAAGCAGTGGAATAATGCGTAAAATGTTTATTTACCACTTCGTTGGGGGCAGACGTACTTGAGGCACAAAACGCTCCAATTCATCCTCAAGCTTACTAAAAATGTAGTAGGGAATATGTTGGTGACATCACGAGGTAACCAAGTCACCGTCTGCTTTGCAAAGGTTCCAGAGTTTAGACTTTAGAACTTCTGTTGCCCTATCATTGCATTTGGGTTAATTCAGTGAACCTCCGGTAACCTAACAGAGGATTGGCTTCAGTTTTTATTTGCAGTTCCACGGGTGATTTTAACACGGCTACTTTATACGTAGCTTTACTGTCAGAGCAGAAACTTTTTTTTATGATTGAAGGACGCCTCGCATCTCTGGATTCATTCTTTACAATCCTGTGAAATAAATGTCCACCATGTGGTATGTCTTCATTGAATTCACACCTATGCGATAATTGAAATTCCTGCTCGAAAATGTCACTTCAGTATTTTGCTTCTGACGTATTTTGCACTGCGATCATTGGCATTAATTCTGTACAGCGCTCCGATACCTGCATGGGCCTTGTTCACACTCTATAAAACTATTCAAATACACAAAATAAATAAAGTGGATAAACCTTTTCGGACTCGTTTTTCTTTGATTAACCTTTTACTGTGCGTGCCAGTTTGAGCGCATTTTATATTGTTACAAATTACCTTTCAACAGTCACTTATTTCTTACACGTAATTCCGCATTACGTGGTCCCCGGTGCGGGGTGATTCATTCTTTAACCACGAAGACGCTGGGGGTCTCATTAACTTTGGGTAGGCATTAAAGTGAATTCCTGGTTTAATCCGAATTCTCGAGTATTGAGCAGTCAGTGGGAGAATTGATCATTCCGGTCCGATTCCTCAGGTACTGGATCGATCATCCCTGCTGTTTATTCCAGAGATTTCGGTTGCTTTCAGCAGCCAAAATCACTGTGGTAAACAAGTTTGGGTCTTGGTGATGCCGTGTACCTTCTGATTACAGGACTCCTGCGCTGGAGGCCTTAGTGGATTTGCGCAGGAGATTTTAAACACAGCCACACTCTGTCTGTATACTGAGTTATTATTGGGTTTCACTTTATTTTTACTTTCCAGCACAGAGACTTATCTAAAGTTAAACGTACGTTTTATATTACCATAAGCTTGTAGTGCTTCCCTTTGTAAATGCAGCATTGGTTTACACAGCCACAGTGCCGCCAGATGGCAAACATACATTTTGGACTTTTGTTTTCCGATTGGCAGCATATGCGTCTTTTGCTTCTAGTCTTATCCATTTATGACACTTCTTTGAAGACCTTACGTATATAAGGGTTGTTTACGCTAAAAGGGTTTCATTTTAGGCCAGACACAACCCACAGTGATGCACAGATTTGATGAGAAGTGCACACCCTCCCCACTGCAAGGGAAACCGACCAGTTCCATTTCAATGAGGTGACATTAATCAAACTTACCCCATTAAAACCGACATTTCAGTCTTTCAGCTGTGCACTGTACAAACAATAACATTTCTTTTTGTACTTTTCATGTACTCATAAAGCCATCCCTGAGACAGAATGAAAGACTCTTCGCATATGAGATTGCCTACCATTCTCATCTCTACAGTAACTGGTCCAATCTCCAGCCTCCTTGGTTGCCATGAAAATCAGGGAATCGGATGCGTAGGGGTTACAGGACTGAAGGCAGATAGAATTGTCACCTGGGCAAAGAATGGTCCAAAATGTGCCAAATGTGAAGGGCTGGGCTCATTGCCTGTTGGTTTCGAGTTGGACTCTCCTTTGTAAATTAGAAAATCTAACAATGAAGAGATATGATCTGGCAGTAGATCTTTGCTGTATGACTATGTTATTTCTACAGCGCAAACGTAGTCAAAAGACATTGGTGCAGTGGGCATGGCCAAATAAAGTCAGAGAATAGAAGAGGTAACTGGGTTGTAGACTGCTAGTTCATTGTGATGAAATGTTCTTTAAAGAGGTGAGTCTTCAACGTCAGCAGCAGTTCTGAAGTTGCTTTCTGGAAGAAATATTTTGGCTTTCTTTAGCAGAGAGAGCTGTATCAGGCAGTCTTTGGGATTTTGGCAATGTGTTTCTTGAGGGTGAGATTAGTGTTCAGGTTAAATCTAAGTGACTTAGCATTAGTCGAAAGTTGGGGTTTACAGTCTCATTAGTTCCTCTTTTCATTTTTTGTGCCTCTGGATTGACCTCTGATGAAATAATAATTCTACCTTTTTATGGTTACCGACTTCTTCTTAACCCATGCCTGTAGCATCATAGTGGTACTCGGCATACCCTTTTACTCAGTGTACTGCTGTTACAGCCGCTCTTGCAGAGGCCGCCGCACCCGCCCGAAGGGTGGGGGAGGCTCGAAGGCCGGCGCCATAACCCTCGTGGTGCCACCAGCAGGGGTAAACTGGTTCTGGGCGCTTCAATGCGCACAGGAACCAGCGGAAGCGGGGTGCGCACCAGCCACCCGACCGGAAATGACCTGTTGACCTGAGCTCCCCCAAAGGGCGCCCAATGGTCAACCTGGCTTTGTTTGAACCCCCCAATCAGGGGGACTCACCTGAGACCTGCATGGAGGGCTCAAGAGGATTTAAGCGACGCCGCCCTCCCAGCAGAAGCACATCGCATTCGAGGAGCTGGGAGAACGGCGCGACAGCAACAACGACTGAAGGAAGAGAGGCAACGCGGCGAAGGACGAAGCAGGAAGACGGCGAAGGCTCCGGTGGAAGATCCAGGTCATCATCACGGAGGACGCCTTACGGAGCGCGGCGCGCCGTGCCAGCTCCCCCGAAGCAACAACAGGTAAAAAACCGCGGCAAGCTCAGGGCACGGGATAAGCACACGCAGTCAGCTGTGCCCCCAGCAGACGGCCTGACGCAGACGCGAGAAACTAAGAAGCCACACACAAGTGCGCAGAGACTCACGACATGTCGGAAGGCCAGCCGGACGAGATGGCGGAGGTACTGATGAAGATCCGCGAATTATCGGCCATCCACGGCGACGACTGGCTTCACCCTCACCTGGGCAAAGGGAAAGAGAACAGACCGGTGGAACAGGCGGACGAAGAACCAGGGCCTTCCGCACCCAAGAAGCTGAAAAACACGCCGATGAAGAGAACATCGAAGAGGAACCCTCCGAGGAAAGTGCGGCAGAAACCTCTTCCGCCGAGGCCAGAGGGCAGCGAACAGGGCGAGACGACCGGCAAAAAGAAAAAGGGTGAGCATATTAGCAGCATCGTAAAGGAATGTCTAAAATCTCTGGCGCCGGGGCTACTTAATGGCACAGGGCAAGGGGTACCAGGGCCTAGGGAGCAGCGCGCAGAGGAGGCGGCAGGTCTCACGTGGCACATGGTCGACCCGGGGTGGGCCCGTCAGACAAGAGTGCAGGAGCAGGTAAGCTTGTCCGCCCGGGGGAACAGATTTCCCCGCTACCCGGTTGGGGTTACGGCCCCGTTTCGGGAAGCCCACCTCCGAGTGGGGTAGTCAACGATCATTACATCAGGCCATCCCCCGGCCCGGCGTCCCTGACCACGAAAGCCACCGGCTTGGCATGTCTCATCCCCCTAGCGGTAAAAGAGAGGATATGGCGCAAAGAATTCATAGACATATTTTCGCTGCTTGAAATACAGCTAGAGGGTCTTGATCTAACCACGTGCGACAGGAAAGAGGAGGACAGGAGAGAGAGGCGTGGGGCCAGAAAAGAGCGCAGTTTCGACAATTGGTTAGACGCCTTCAGAATCATGGCGTGCATTATAGTGGAGAGGTTCCCCCATTGCGCGGCTGACTTGTGGCTGTACGAAGCCAATATCCACCTAGCACAGAGGCAGTTCCCGGGGGACGCCTGGCTAGAATACGATAAAGGGTTTAGATTAAAAATGCAGAGGCACCCCGAAATGGAGTGGAATGAGGAGGATGTCTCCAGTTTCATCCACAAGATGCTCACAGCCAAAGACGTTAGGGCCTGGGCCGGAAAAGGCGACCAGCCCTTTCGGAGCTCATACCAAAAAGGGAAGAGCGGTTCTTATCAAAGGCGGTCGAACGGGAGATCATACTCCCCAACCGCAACTAAGGCGATCTGTTGGAGGTACGAGGCGGGGGACTGCTCATGGGGCTCGTCTTGTAAGTTTCAACACGCATGCGCTAGCTGCGGGGGCAAGCATGCCACCGCCGCATGCAAAGGTTCCAAACACGAAGCGAAAAAGGAGAGGAGAGAAAAGAGCAAGAAGCGTTAGCCCCAACGCAGGGGAAAAGAGGGGACTGGTGGACATTTGTAGGCGCCAGCTGGCCAGATCCCCCATTATTACTCAACAGCTGCGCAGATTGACAAACAAATACCCGAACAAAGCAGAGGCCAGGTCACTGGTAGAGGGCTTCGAGCAAGGCTTTGTTATTCCATTCCATGGCCCGCTCCCCTCGGCGGGGGCGAGCAACCTGAAGTCGGCAAGCCAACACCCCGAAGTGGTTAGCGCCAAGATAGAGAAAGAAGTGAAACTGGGTAGAGTTGAGGGCCCTCTCCCAAAGGAATTACAAGGAGGCATAGTCATCTCCCCGCTAGGCGTGGTCCCCAAGAAAGAACAAGGTCAATTCAGGCTGATACACCACCTTTCGTTTCCGGAAGGTTCCTCCGTGAACGACGGTATTGACCCCGAAGCTTGCTCAGTGGGCTATGCGTCAGTCGACGACGCAATCGAGCTGGTGAAGGCGACAGGCAGAGGGGCCCTCATGGCGAAAGCCGATATCGAATCCGCGTTCCGTCTATTGCCGGTCCACCCTTCCAGTTTCCACTTACTGGGTTTCCAATGGGGCGAGGACGTGTTTATTGACAAAGCCATGCCCATGGGATGCGCGATATCATGCGCATATTTCGAGCAGTTCGCCACTTTCTTAGAATGGGCGCTGCATGACCGGCACCAGGAAGGTGGAAAACTGCACTACTTAGACGATTTCCTGTTCACGGGCCCGGCAGGTTCCGCAGTGTGCGCAAGCACATTGGCAGCCTTCGAGGAGCTAGCCAGGTCCCTAGGGGTCCCCCTCGCAAAGGAAAAAACTACAAGCCCGACCACAAGTCTCACGTTCCTGGGCATAGAGTTGGACTCTATAGCGGGAACGGCCAGGCTGCCTCCAGGCAAAGTAAAGGAATTTCGCGAGGAAGTATCGAAGCTACGGGGTCGGAACAAGGCCACCCTGAGGGAGATCCAACGGGTGATAGGTAGACTCAACTTCGCGGCTCGGGTAATCCCGCCCGCCAGGGTATTTTCAAGGCGCCTAACAGGGCTAACGGCCGGCGTCACCCACAAGCACCACCACATCAGGCTGAGCGCAGGCGTGAAACAGGACCTGCGGGTGTGGGACGAGTTCCTACAAGATTTCAACGGGGTGCTGATTTGGAGAACAGGTTGGGTAACGGCCGAACAGATAGCCCTTTACACGGACGCGGCCGGAAGCCTTGGCTTCGGCGCGGTCCTGGGAAACAGCTGGTGCGCCAGCCAGTGGCCGGACGAGTGGCATGCGCAGGGGCTCACCAGGAACATCACGTTTCTCGAGCTCTTCCCGATCATTGTCGCACTGACCATTTGGAGCGAGAAAATAAAAAACCTGAAACTCACCCTTTGGTCAGATAACATGGGAGTTGTGCAGGCCATTAACAGAGGCGCAGCGAGATGCCCGGACATGCTGAGGCTAATGCGACGGTTGATTAAATTACAGCTGGAAGGGAACCTGGAGCTGAAAGCACGCCACGTGCCAGGGGCAGAGAACTCAGCAGCAGACGCACTCTCACGGTCCCAAATGAAGCGTTTCAGAGAACTGGTGCCCGGGGCGGACAAGGAAATGACCCCCTTTCCATCGTCCCTTTGGGACCTGGGGGAGTAGACTTATCATGGCTAGTAGGGCAATCACTTACCGCAGAAGCTAACAGAAGATACAGGACATACGCGGGCACAGTAATGAGAGTTGGCGGCCTAAAATCGCTGGAAGACAGGGCAAAGACTCGCACAGCAGTCGAGAAATTCGTGCAATGGGCATTCGAGTCGAGAAAAACGAGATCATGGGCCCAGGCGCATTTGTCCGCCATTGCCCATTTTGCGAGGCTTTACACAGGCGAGGACCCCACTACCTCGGCCTATCTAAAGACGGCCTTGAAAGGCTGGAGGAGGGTTGAAGGAAAAAAGAAGGACAACAGGCGTCCCATCGACTTTGCCAAACTGGGGCAGCTCCTTGGATCCCTCACAGGCTTAATATCGGATAAATACGAGCTGCTGCTATTTAGGGCGGCTTTCACGACGGCGTTCTTCGGAGCATTCCGTGTCAGCGAATTGGTAGCCCCCAGCAAGTCGGGCCCAGCGCAGCAATGCCTGCAGGCAGGAGACATTAAACCAATGGAGAGGGCAGTGGAGTTAACGCTGAGGCAGTCCAAAACGGACAGGGCAAGGAGGGGGACGACGATACGTCTCCATTGCATCCCAGAGTCGGGGCTCTGCGCGGTATGCTGGTTGTTCAGGTACATGGGGGCTCGACCAGCTGGTGAGGGCCCTCTCTTCATACATAAGGACGGGAGGAACCTGAGTAAGTTCCAGTTTACAGCCATAATGCGCCAAGGCCTTGGTAAAGCCGGGTATTGCGCGGCTTCGTTTGCCTCTCACTCGTTCAGGATCGGCGCAGCGACCTCGGCATCGCAGCATGGCATGCCAGAGGACAGGATCCAGGCAGTGGGCAGATGGCGCTCCAGGGCGTACAAGTCGTACATACGCCCTCACCTCGTATAAAAAAAAAAAAAAAAGAAAAAAGAAAAACAAGGGGGAAGAGAAAAGACAAAAAAAAAAAAAAAAAAAAAGAAGACAAATGAGAGAGTAAGCCCCGAAAGGGGGGGGGGAGGAGAGGGAGTTGCCTTGGGATGCCGCACGGCAGGGTGACAACACCCCCCCCCCGCCCTCTCTTAAATGCACACGGTGCGCAGTAAAAGCCACCTAACGGAATGCTTTCTCTCGACAGGGGGACGCCCGCAGCTGGTCTGGGTGGTAGGGCACTCATTCGTGTCCCGGATGGAGTCTTGGTGGCGGCAGGAGGGCCGCAGCATAAACAGGCCCAAAGCGACGTACATCCGGTGGATAGGGCAGCCAGGTATGAGATGGGAGCAGCTACTGCCGACGCTGGACGGCCTCATGGCAGATTCGGCCTGGTTGCCCGACGTCCTGATCATCCACCTCGGGGGCAATGACCTGACCCGGCTAGGTCGAAAAGCAGTCGGGCAAGCCATCCAAAGGGATCTCACCAAGACAGCTGCGTGGCTGGGACCCACGACGGTGGTCTGGTCCGAAATGATCAGCAGGAAACACTGGAGAGGTGCCGATTCCAACAAGGCCGTCGACAACGCAAGAAGGAAGCTAAACGTGGCAATGCACAAGTTCTGCCTCGCCAATGGCCTGGAATCAGTTCGGCACGGCCTCATCCACCCGGGCTGCCCAGAACTCTATGGGCAAGACGGGGTACACCTATCCGAAAAGGGGATGAAGGTGTTTTGGGATAACTTGTGGGGTGCAATGTCACTCGCAGGTTGCAAATAAAAAAAAAAAAAAAAAAAGAGGGAAGATGGAGAAAGGTGGGAGCCACGAACCAGGTGCAGGGGGGGAGCCGCAGTGAGTCGTGGGCCTCCCTGCGGCGTGGCGGAAATCCTACACTGGTTGGCTAAGAAAACACACCGGCGGGCGGTGTGTAAGAGGATGGCCACTCACTTTTGAATGCCGCACGGCAGGGTGACGTGGCGGCATAAAGGAGGGGAGTAAAAGGAGGAGACGGCACTCGCGGCCCAGACCCGGCCGGACGGCAGGGCGCAATTTGGTAGCGAGCTGGGGACCTAACTCCCGACTGGAAAGCTCCCCTCCGCAACACGCAAAGGGCGTGGTCAACCAACCACTGGAGCACCAATAGACTGGCAACAAACTGGTTTGGGTACAAGCCCCATTTTTGAACTAAGGAGGGCACAAAAGAGACTGACACCCGCTATCACAAGCGGGTGTCATAAAGTGTAATATGCCAATTATGATTGATAATTATGATTGATGAGTAATGTTCGCAAAATGGAAGATTGCTTGAAACCAGTTTGTGTTATTAATATGTCTTTGGTTATTAATAAACTGCGGCCAACAACGACCACTAATGATACCAGGTTTTGTTGGCTGACATTATTTCCCACCTTTGGCTACAGCAGAATGCGGGGGCCGGTAAGTATGGAGACTGGGGTCTCCGCTGAATAGGCACATGCGAGGGTTATTGCAGAGGCCGCCGCACCCGCCCGAAGGGTGGGGGAGGCTCGAAGGCCGGCGCCATAACCCTCGTGGTGCCACCAGCAGGGGTAAACTGGTTCTGGGCGCTTCAATGCGCACAGGAACCAGCGGAAGCGGGGTGCGCACCAGCCACCCGACCGGAAATGACCTGTTGACCTGAGCGCCCCCAAAGGGCGCCCAATGGTCAACCTGGCTTTGTTTGAACCCCCCAATCAGGGGGACTCACCTGAGACCTGCATGGAGGGCTCAAGAGGATTTAAGCGACGCCGCCCTCCCAGCAGAAGCACATCGCATTCGAGGAGCTGGGAGAACGGCGCGACAGCAACAACGACTGAAGCCCACCCACCCACACCTAAGGAACAGCAAAAGTCGCAGTGCTGGATAGGGGGAAGGGTGTTAGCGGAAATCCTACACTGGTTGGCTAAGAAAACACACCGGCGGGCGGTGTGTAAGAGGATGGCCACTCACTTTTGAATGCCGCACGGCAGGGTGACGTGGCGGCATAAAGGAGGGGAGTAACAGGAGGAGACGGCACTCGCGGCCCAGACCCGGCCGGACGGCAGGGCGCAATTTGGTAGCGAGCTGGGGACCTAACTCCCGACTGGAAAGCTCCCCTCCGCAACACGCAAAGGGCGTGGTCAACCAACCACTGGAGCACCAATAGACTGGCAACAAACTGGTTTGGGTACAAGCCCCATTTTCGAACTAAGGAGGGCACAAAAGAGACTGACACCCGCTATCACAAGGGGGTGTCATAAAGTGTAATATGCCAATTATGATTGATAATTATGATTGATGAGTAATGTTCGCAAAATGGAAGATTGCTTGAAACCAGTTTGTGTTATTAATATGTCTTTGGTTATTAATAAACTGCGGCCAACAACGACCACTAATGATACCAGGTTTTGTTGGCTGACATTATTTCCCACCTTTGGCAACAGCAGAATGCGGGGGCCGGTAAGTATGGAGACTGGGGTCTCCGCTGAATAGGCACATGCGAGGGTTATTGTAATTTACCGTGGGGCATGCAATTTGACAAGGTGGGGGTGCTCAATATCCCTCGATCTAGACATCGCACTCCGGGGTGGTAAATGCTGCTGTCATAATACATCGGATGGAGACTAGACTCGAGCTCTGGGTGATGGCCTCTATCAAATACTTTTGGGTGCTGTCTGCTATAGTGCTGGACCCCTTTTCAGCTGTGCTGGCCCGTGTTTACCTTTGTCATGCCACCTACACCTTGTCACTTTTATTGTCCATGTACTCATGCCGAGCCGGGCAGAGTGTGGCACTCTCCATTGTAAATCAACAACTCTCCAGTCGAGAGTGCAGGGGAAGGAAGTGGAAGACACAGGCCAGAATTAGACAATGTAGTATTCACAGATTGCACATTAACTGTATCCATCGTTGTGGGCACAGGCACGTGTTGTGTGACACCCACATGACAAAACGAATGACACAAGTGACAGGTGAGAAGTGCTTTTCTTAAGCTTCTGACATTAATATGCTAATTCTATATGCATTCCTGATGGTAGAAATAACTTTTTTGAATGTAGGGCTTGCAGATGAAGTTGTGCTCTTCTGTTGTAAAGAGCTAGCTCTACCTAACTTAATGGTCGTTATTGCATTGGCCATTGAATGGTGAAGGGCTGAGTCAACCCTGCCAGGATTTGAAATTGTGACCTGCAGGAGAGGTTGTGATCTATGGAGAGAGTTTAGCTCACCCAGCTTTGACATTTGCGTCTGTTGCGTTGTACCAAGCACTGGCTACCTGTACATTATCATTTTGCATCTTCTCTTTTATCTAGGACTCTGATTGTAATTTTATTGCTCCACCTATAGACGTTTAATACGGGACACAATCGTTTTGATGTACTTTTAACAGGCCCACTTCCATAAAAAGTTCATAAACGAATGCGTCCGGTACCTCGAGGTATGTAAACTGTCGGAGCTTGCTAGCGTTTGGCGTCCTCTCTAGCCAAGTTAGCATACTTTCTTTTATTAACAAAAACGGTTATTCTTGTGGAATAGAAAGCCTCTACCTTTTTAAACCTTACTCCTGGATCATTCCGGATCTAAATCTTCCCCACACTTCCTTTGAGAGCATTTGTTGAGCAAGAATGAAGGCACATGTCCCTTCAAAGAGAATGTCATGGCGGCCGAAGCTGGGAGCCTTGCCATGTGCAAATCTGGATTTAGAAAGCAGGAGAAAAAAAAAAAAGAAGCTCATAACACCTGTCGTTTGAATGACTTTAGGGTATACATCTGAGAAATTTACAACTTTTTCTCTTTTAGAAGCTTCAAAACAAGAAGGAACAAGCGTTATCCTGTGTCCCTAGACTACTGAAGATAGCATGGCTTGGCGGTAGTGAAACAACTCATCAACTTTACCTTAACTATAAATAGGCCAGCAAAAGGCTAGAAGTTGTGCTTGTTAATGTTTTTATCATACAATGTTCATTACATTTTTAGTTAGATTGGTGATTTTAATATTTGCAAAGTAGAGAAAGTATCATAAAGATGTAGAGACAGTGTTACAACAAGCGCCCTTGGAACCTTGACAGAGTTTGGTGCCTGGTGGGATTTCCTCACAAAATCTAATGAACAGAAACACCTTGGACCTGGCTGAGGTGGTCTGCTGCTGTTTGGTACATACCCTTGCGCCTGCATTACATTCTCTGAGGCCACTGGGATGCAGGACAGCGGATCAGCTGTACACGCAGTAACAATGTTATCAAAGCTGAAAGGATGTGTTTGTGGTGGCAGGGCACAAGCCAGCCAATTGTTAAAGATAGTCTTTGTTTTTGTGCATCTCTTTATGTTGTCAGCACAAAGGCGCGCAGTTGAGTTGGCAATGCGAATGCTTGGCCACAAATGTTACTCTGTGCTGATCGATTGGCCCGCAGCATAAAGAAATTATCTGAATGAGATCATTTGAAAAATAAGAAGCAGTCCATTTTCAAGCGCTCCATGTTTCCCAATGATTCTTTTTTGTATTCTGAATTTAGTCTTACAGGAATATATATTTCTTCCTTTAAGCTTTCTCTGTGACAATGTTTTGCCTTTGTAACATGGCAGGGCCACATTTTTTGTTGACACAACTCACATTGAAATGTGGAGGGAAAAGAGCTTATTGTCTGGTAAATCTTGTGAGACAGAACTCCATAATTTTGTATTTAAAAATAATCTGTTCAGGTAGGAATGTCTATCCAGCACTTTATTGTTTTCTAATTCTTATTAATTTTTCATAGCAAAGTTTATCACAATTTCCAGATAATCTTATCTGCCTTGATTGTGTGCACAAATAGGTCGTCCGACTTATAGACGGCCTGATTTAAGACTATGCTTTTGGTATATTTTGATGCCATTTGTTAAATCCCCTAGACTGTTTCCCTCACTCGTGTTTTCTCCTAGTGCCTGGCCACTAACCATAATAACTTGAGCAGCATGGGTAAATATGTGGAGTGTGAAGAACATTGTGACCCAACGTGGCTGCAACAAAAGCACAGGCCTGGGATATAGCTGTGAAACCACAAAGTGTGCTTTTTTAGGTCGAGCCTGGGCAAGCGCATGCACTGGTCTGCGGCATGCTGTATTGGAGTATGGAATTGGAGCCCTGCCCACTCTCCGCCCATATTTGTTATTGGCTTGTGTCAATACCCTTAGTAAATGCTGGCTTCTGATTCGTTAATAGGTTTGTTAGTCCCTCATTAGTACTGCTTTGTCTTCATATTTAGCCTCCCATGAGGACTGGTCCTTTTACTTCGGTGGTTACACAGTACGTGTTTTTTAGTCTGTAAGCATGATTTTCTTTAATGAGTTTCTCCTGCAGGCACATGCTTTCCTCCAACAGGCACATGCTTTCCTCCAACATTCAGCATGCCATGCTCGCTTTCACTTTCCAAGCCACTCGGGACAATGGCGGTAGCTTCTTTGAATAGGTCTTGCATTTGCAAGAGTTTGAGCCATTGGCATTGTAAATGACAATGCGTTTTATTTGTATGTTAATTAGCAACACAGATAAATAAAATGCATTGTCATTTACAATGACAATAGCTTAAACTCTTGCAAATGCGAGACCCTTTTGCATTGCAAATGCTTGTTACAGCTTGCTACCACTACCTTGGTACAGACTGGTGCTGCTAGTAATGTATCCGTATGGGGCTAGACGTTTTGGAAAACCCTGCCAAACACTGAACTTCCCGTGCTCACTTGCAGTTTGGACAGTTAAATAAAGGTCTTAGAAGTGATTTCACTGTAGGTCATCTAGAGGAAAAGTAGGCCAAGAAGAAGTATGTGTGATGTGGAACGTGCGCATCTGCCTCCTTAGTCACAGAGCTAATTTGAATAGTTCGTAATAATTGTTTCTTATCGCCTGATAATGAAGATTTATTTATTGTGCCGATGACTTTTGGTGATAGGTTTAAAAATAAACGAGTGTATTTTGATCTCTGGTGTTATACCCCTTCACACTAGGCATTATTGCGTTCTCCTTAGTTCTACTCAATTTATCAAAGAGGTTTCTTCGTGTGCTTTTCATTGCACTAATTACATAAATTCCTTTTTCATTGTAGTAAAAACGGTTTGAAATAAAATACTCAAAATAGCCTTCCCTTTGTTGAAACAAGCACTGGCAAAGGCTGTAGGTCTCGCCTTCGAGACGAGAGCTAAGGCTTGGTCAGTTTTTAGATGTAAGTGTGGCCGTCATATATCAACGTTCTGGTTGTTATTCTGCAGGCCAAGGCTTTCAGTTACAAGCAAGGCTTTTAACACCAACAGACTCTGTACCAACCAAGGCACTACATGTCTCTAGTTTCACAGCGCCAACCACTTGTTTATAGCATGATGGCGATCCCAAAAGACCTGCTACATTAAAAAAATGTACCTATCAGATTGCATATTATTATTACCCAACGCAGTTGTATACCTTGTAAAGACCTACATAGGATTACGGTACAAGTCATCCTGTCTGGTGTGAAACCGGCTAATGCAAGTATATCCCAGTAGCGGCAGCCTACCTCCCTGTCCTATGTTATAAGCTAAAGAGAGGTGTGTGGGGTTGGTGGGTAATATTTCTATGTGATGAGTGAATATATTGTCATGCTATATTCATTTAGCACCCTCAGATGGAGCCGCGGTGCCTTCAGGCTGCTTGTACTTATTTTTTAAACTTTTTAATAAAGTGCCAAAGTAGTTATTGGATTACAAGTTTGAATAGTGAGTGCTGTGAGGTCCAACACAAACAGTACAATAAATGGTGGTGGGAGGGAACATCACAGTAATGTCTCCTGGAGTGGAACGCTTTTGAGCGACTGCAGAAGTCAAAATCATAGGAGGGGCGCTGAATGTCAGGGAGTGGGGGGCTTACGACGGTGCAGAAAAAAGAACAATCAGGTAGACGTGGTAGAGGAAGGAGGAAAGCTGATGAAGGGCAGTTATGGGAGGTTGGAGAAGTTTTTAAAAAGAAATGAAATGTGAATAAACAAGAGAGGGTCAGTAGTGTGTTGACGAGGGTGAAGAGAGTGCGATGAGGAGGGCTAGCAGCAGTGCGAGGAGGAAGGGGAGCAGTAGCACGTGGAGGAAAGGGGAAAAGCAATGCCTTGAAGAGAGAGGAGCAGTAAGCGCCATGAGGAAGTGGGATCAATTTTACGGTGAAGTGCACAAATGTACATTACTATTATCATAGCTATCTAGCCAATTTATTCTGGAAACTGAAAAAAGACGTTTCTGGCCCAGTACATATTTATCCCATTGCAGTTAATGTCTTGTTCTAATTTGTACACTTAGAAAAGCCCAGTTCTCCAGCTTCAAGTGCTTGAAAGATGTTTTAAATGTAGGTATTTTTTATGTATAACTTATGTTAATTTTGTGTAATTTTTTTGTCTTTGCATACAATTTGTGCTGCTCCCAGGCAAGCACAACTGCAATATTGACAAATTCTCAGTTTCACTCTACTCATAATATCGGCTTCATTTCTTACTTACCCATAACAGCTGTGCGAAAAAAGCACATTCTGGGTTCATTTGCATGCCCATAATGCCATGTGCTCTAATTGCACTTTTAGGCTGCTTCCTTCTTTTTAATCGTCTTTTAGCCACACTAGTGATGTCGGCAAATGTTGAGTAGACGGCGCTGAGTGCATGGGCAGTGGGCCCTAGTTCTTAAACGAACTCTCTCTCTATAATGTATTCAGATTAGGGTTTAACCCCTTCCATGCTCATGACGAGAGGCACAGTTGAGCTGTGCTGATGACGAGCTGAGCTCGTCATGAATAATAGGATTCAAGGAATTTTAGCACAGGAGGGGAAAAGTCACAGCAGCCAAGGTGTTAATATACCGCTCAGTTCTGTTTTGCTGTAGTTCGCATTCTGGCTACAAAACATCTGAGCTTCTCCCTCTTGCTGATCTCCAAGTGTGAAGGGGAAGCATCAACAGAGAGAAGGAGGTTGTGGGTGGGTGTAAGCAACAATGAGTGTAAGAGGAGAGAACAGAGAGAGAAGCTCACAGACCGGAAGAAGAACACAATAGTACTTGAATTACAGCAGAGTGGACAGCGGAAGGACAATAAATCAGAAGGACAGGAAATTAGTAAGTAAATCAGTGAATGCTCGAAGGATGCTCCAAATGAAATAACAGGAAGTGACATTGGCAAACAATGTCACTTCCTAAGTAGCAGGCAGCAAAAAAGAGTGACAATGAAGCAAATGAATAGTATGCAATGGGTGGGCTCCAAGCCCCTTGTAGTAAACCCTCCCTCTCGTAGCAGCAGCACATGTGCTGCCAGCACTCAAGACCTAAAAAGGGGAGTTTTGACAGATTCATGAGCAAGAACACTATGGTCATCCTATTTGCCACTCCCTTTTATACCTTTGGTAACCTGTGCAGCCCACATCCTTCAGGCCCAGTGCATTGTTAGTGGGTCAGAAGAACACGGGGAAAATCCAGAACTGGAATATCTGCTTCCCTCTGAGCCAGTTGACCGATCTTTCAGCCCCCCCTACTGAACCATTACAACAGCTGGGACCAATGAGATGTCTGTGAGCTAGAAGAGATCCTTGTCAAGGCGGATGTCATTGGGCAGAGAAGGGCTGGCTACAGCTTCCCTCCAGGTTGTTAACTGTCCTGTCCCATGCATACCCCCTTTCCCTTCTTCAACAGTTCACCTCCAGCCTATTAACTGCTGGCACCTAGAATTGTGGGTGTGAGGCACGGTTGGAAGGACACCAATGGAGAGGCGACATAGCAGACTGGTCTCCGGTCTCGTCTGACCCATTCACTGTTATTTCCTGACCTCTTTCTCACCGCCTATTTACCATCCAGTCCCACCAGGGAGTACACTTCTTGGTGTAGTTTATTTTAAAAAAGCACATTGGCTTAAAGTTGATGTTTTAGCAAGCAAATCAGTTGTAATGCCTGTTCATAATTTAACCCTGACGTTGGTCTTTAGATTCGTAAAGACAAAGATTCTTCACATTGAAGTAATCATGATCAAAATAAAACGGTTTGATGTAATTGAGATCAATATAAAATGGGGCCATCTTGTGAAACAGGGCTTCCAAACACAATGTAAGTCACCTATGCCGAAATATTTTGTATGTTAGTTATTAGTAATTCATGTCCCCCATTGATGATGGTCATATTGAACATTTGTAGAGAAAGGAAAAACCAACTTTCCCAAATGGAATTATCCTGTCAGCGTCACAGAGGCACATCCTGTTGATGTTTGTGTTTCAATCACTTTGAGCGAAACAGGTGCTATGTTTTGGAGAAAGTGTCATGATGTAAGGGAGGGTTCCTCAAACATGTGGGATAGGACCTTAAAATAGGCTCCACTGACGTTTTTATTAATAACTTAGTCTTCATGAAAACTCAAGTAACCCGGATCATTAGATTGTTGCACATGGGTTAGTAAAAGAAAATAAGTGTATATGTGACTGTGTTGAGAAACCCTGGACTAATGGATCTTTTAGTAATGTAACAATTGGGAGTAATAGATTATCACCACTCTCCAAGGCTCCCATCCACTCTACTTTACTGTTCCATTTTCAAATATTGTTGGCATTCCTGTTGTCCACGACAGGCTGCACAATTCTAAGTGATTACCTTTCATTTAATAAATCATTTAGAGCAGAAATACCATAATTACTTTTGAAAGCCAAATATGGCTTCTTCTTTAAATATTTGGTGAATCTCAGTTATAGCCTACAAATCTTAGAAGCCAACACTACCAGTGTTGATTTCAGCTTCTGCGGTATTTCACTCATTCTTATCACACCTCAGCACAGTTGGCCCTTTATCTGGCTTTCTTTATTTATTGGTCCAATATGGCAGATGCTATTTGTATCAGAATTGTTTATTTTTTTTTTAAATGTAGTTGCGCAAAATTATTTTTTGCTGTACGGTACAGCCCAGTAGCAAAATGCAGCAGCCAAGTCCGCTGAAAGAAATAAAATTAACAAAAACAAATATAGGTACAGGAACGCAAGGGCTTCAGCAATCAATTTAGGAACAGGGTGTTGGGAGCAGTGAGGGAGAAACAACGGGAAGTGGGTGGGGACCTGGGAGCTACTGAGGCATACGAAGCTGTGGCTGGAGGTGGGCAAAAAAAATCAACAATAAAAAAGAAAAGCATATCAAAAGTGTATTAAGCAGTGTACGCACTTGGGGAGAGGGATAAGTGAGCAGCATGGAGTGCAGGAGGAGGGCAGGCTTTTCGGGGGGGAACAGCACATTGGGCAGAGAGCTAGAGAACGTGCACTCTCATGGAGTACTGAAAGAAGAAAAAGTAGTTCTCTGAATGTGAGCAGTGGAAGAATACAAGTTATCCAATCAAAGGGATCAAATGAGTGACAAAGCCAACCAGTGGTAAGCAGTAGGCAGGCTGTAAGTCCACTGCAGGTTTTTGGTATGGTCCACTAGAGGTCTTACACAAACGAACAGCATAAAGCTGTCTTGTAGGCGAGACGTAAACATGCATAACAAAAAAAAATCAGCAATGCTTTGGCCTTCTTGTCAATGTGTTTTTAAGCAATACTATGGAGTAGCTGGCTAATAGTAAGTTCCAATTTGCAAATATAACTTAATAGTGACTTAAAAGAGTTGAAGGGCGACAGGGACACAAACCGGTAGACGAGTCAAAGCAACGTCCAAAGTCAAGTAAGCTGTGATCCCAGGAGAAGTGGTACCACTTACCTATCTCTGTTGCGGGAGGCTCCCTTTACGCAGTAGACTCTTTCAGAGGGGTCTCTGAGACTCCAAGGCCTACATACTGGATCCTTCCCTAAAAAGGGGAGAAGGAGTGCTTTGGCAAGGGGTGCCATACCATACCTCAGCTGTGAGTGGCTCCCTTGGTGCAGTGGACTCGCTCAGCGGGTACGCTGAGACTCCAGAGTATAAATATTGGATCTTTCCCCAACAAGGGGAGAAGGAGTGCTTAGTCAAAGGGCACAAAGGACAGGGGGCTAGGATGACTAGCAGGCAAGGTGAGAGAATCAGGGGAGGGTGGATAGGAGCTAGGAGCTAGGGAGGTAGACAAAGGAAGAAAGAGTACTAAATGGGAACACATTTAATTAATGAGTTATTATATAGCGCTGGCTAGACCTGATGGAATCAGAGCGTTTTGCATGAGGGACAATAATGTTGCAAATTACATCAGTTAAAAGTTACATACGTATCAAGAAAAGCATTTAAAGAACATAGGGGACAAGGTGAATGGAGAAGGAAGGGTAAGGGGATAGGGTAAAGAGTAGGAGGAAGACAAGAAGTAGAGACGAGGGGAAAATAGTTACAAAAGATACCAGAAAAAAAACTTTTTAGGAGCAGAGAAGAAAAGGAAAATGGGGTGAGGAATGGAAAGGGGGTGAGGGCAAAAGGGGTAGTGTATAGATACAGCAGAGAGACGAAGGGAAAGTTTGTCCAAGGTCCGGCTGGGTAGGTGACAGCCGAGGGGGAATCCTCGTCCCATCTCAAATGGCTAGGTCTCAACAGAAAATCATTAAAGTGGAAGAGAGCAAGAAGAAGGGAGCGTAGAGGGGGAAGTGGGTAGGGTGAAAGGGTAGGAGGGGGAAACGACCGAGAGACTAAGGAAAGTCTGCCCAAAATCAGGCATGGTTCGGTGACGACTGAGGGAGAATCCACAACCCATCTCCTCTTCAGCTAACCGTTAGCTCCACCGGACATCGGTCTAATAGCAGGGTCTCTACGATCAAGGAAGACGGTTCAGAGTACATGTCCAGGAGGGAGAGCAGGATCAAGGTCAGGTGAGGGATTTGGTTACGCTCAGAATGCTGACCAGTTCTATTGTCCGGGAGCATTAGAGCATCGTGGAGAGACCAACTGAGGCTGCCAACTTGAGGTCAGGCAGGGGGGTTGAGACATTGGTGTTAAGTTCAGTCGGTCCCCAAAATTTCAAAGCATAGGGGGTGTAATCTATGCCGTGAAGCGGCAGGAGGACAGGGCCAGGGTCTGCATGTCTTCAGAGGGGGTGAGTGGCTGGACTGGCGTTGCGTCTCCAGAGTCATTCTGCAATAATCAGGGAGCCCATTCTGCGCCAACCTCATAAGCCTAAATCTAGTAGACCACAACTCCTGAACATTACTTGCATTAGGAAATAAATCAAATCTAGACCACAGTAGAAAACATAAGACAGTAGGTAAAACCTAGTAAGCATACAAGCACATCTATAAGCATAAATCAAGGTGCATACATCACACTACAAACATTACATTTCCTAGCACCTATAAAAAGTACACTAGGGCTTTGCGCCCTACAAACCTAATAGTCCCCTGGGCCAACTGGCCATCTATAAGGGGCTCAAATGCCCTCTGACTAAAAAGTCAGGGCGCGCTGCCAATGCAGCGACGGTCACGAAAGGCGCTCTTGGAGCAAACCTACACGTGGCAGCTGCCCACTACTTGCTGGGCAGCTAGGAATCTTCAATGAAGGGCCTAAACCACTGCCCACATCAGTGGCGAGGTGACGTTGAGCATTGTGTAGGTCCAGGCTTCACATGCGCAAAGCGATAGAGGTAGATTGCAAACCCCGCCAAGAGGAGCTCGCATAGAGAACTTAAGTGAACCAGAGGTTAGATGTACGTGACGGGCCGTGCGAGAAGACGTGAGAATCTCAGTATGTTTATTAAGGAAGCAGGAATATGATGGAAACATTCAAACACTGAAACAACTAGACATGGTTAAAAAAGCTACCAGTTGTTAGTGAAGAGGACAGCAACAAGAAAGAAACTTCATAAGAACATATTTTTATACAAAGCATGTAACAACTACATTCCATGAAAATACTATTTGACATGCAGAAGTAGTGGAAATATATTCAGGACACAGATTCAAAAAGCCTGTGGCAAACCCCTGTTAGCAATAGTACTGAGAAAGGAAGGGTAATACAGAGACAAATGTGATCTCTTTGTAAAGGGTAGGCTGGGTAGTGGGAGAATCCCATTTAAACATGCAGGGTAGATTGAACAAGGGTTGGCTCCACCAGACAGGTCATCCTATCACAGCCTGCAGTTGGCCATGGAGTACAGGAATGTGTTTTCCCCAGACTCAGTCACGCCTTGTGCCGCTGTCTGCAGTGTCCCACGCTCTGTGCAGTGGCAGTTTGTCATAATCTTGCTCCTTTGTCCCATGAGAATGGTAGGTAAACCATGGGCGGTCCATCCATGAATACAGATATTGTATTAGACGGGTACGCAGGAGACTTGCGACACATGAACGAGGCGCTGTTACTCCTGGGTAGAACCAGGTACAACAATCAACCTGAATTTCTTGTTTGAAGCTTGTAGGGACGGTAGCTGCGGCAATGTAGTTGTAACTTCTAATGTTTCTCTTACGACTAATTGTTTTATTTTTCCAGCAGTGCTTTGTTAATGAATGTGTAGGCTTGCTGCTTTGTGGCTTGTGCTGTGCTATAAGACGAGTTTTGTGATTTGAGTGTTTTTATCCTTTGGACCTTACCTGCCACAATGACGTGTAACATCATCATAGGAAGGAAATATCGCATAGTCATGATATCAAAATATCCTGAAACATTTTCATTCCATAAAAGTGTGTTGCTTGGTTGGTTTTTCTCCAATGAAAACAAATGAACAGTAAGTTTTTTTTGAACGTGCAAGATTATTTTAGTGTGTATTTTAGTCCAGTGCTTAATTTGTAAAAGAATGAGTGCTGGTGCCCAAAAGTCTGAAGTGTACCCGGTGCTGCTGCAGTTAAATGTTGGAGTGAGGAATACCAAGGCTGTTTCACTTTGAATCCACCTCATGCCTCGCTAATCCATAATCCACTCCCTGTCCCCTTTTTCCCTGTCCTGCAGGTTCCTCCTTTCTCCCTTTGTGACATTTGTTTCCTTCTTTCTCTTCTTCTGTCTTTCTTCTTTGTCTTGCTCTCGGTAAGTGCCTGAGGTGTGCAATTAAGTGTCAGTCCCCGAAAATAACTGCCGGTTGCCCCCACCAGCTCAAATTAAGCACTCTTAAGGACTATAGTAGTCTCTCCATGGTGCAGTTTACATAACATGGACGCAGTTGACTTGAAGACCCAAAAGGAGTTTGTACTCAGTTTTTTTCTTCTTGTTTTATCTTTTTCATCCATAGTGCTTACTGTCTGTGGTTTTCGCAGAGTAGAAGGACTAGGCTGGACAGTAGTAGGTAGGACAGGAGGATCAAGTTTATAACTGTTTATGCCTGATTGAGTAGCAAAAATTTTTACTTCTACCAATTCCAACTCACATATGAAGGACGATCAGCAACTCTTGTTATCGGTTTATGATCTTGACAGGTGTAGTAGTTTCCCAGCGAGACATTTTCTAACAGTGAAATTCTGCATGTTTTTATCACTAAACCTAAAACACGCTGTTATGACTCAGAGGCCCACTGACGACTCAGTTTCCACCATTAGATCCCCATTCCCAGTGGACAGATTCCCATTTATTTAGAGCCTTCTGCAAGTTGTCAGTTTATATCAATCAATCAATCAATCATATAATTTGTAAAGCGCAAGACATACCTGCAAGGGTTTCAAGGCGCTGAGGGGTAGGGAGGAAGGGGGTGCTGTTGCTACTGGTCGAACAACCAGGTCTTGAGTTGTCTCCTGAAGGTTAGAAGGTCTTCGGTTTGTCGTAGGATGAGGGGGAGGGTGTTCCAGGTCTTGGCGGCGTGGTGGGAGAAGGATTAGCCTCCGGCTGTGGTTCTGCGGATTCGTGGGATGGTAGCCAGGGAGAGGTCTGCGGAGCGGAGATTCCTGTTGGGTACGTAGAAGGAGAGTCGGCTGTTGAGATAGGCTGGGCCGGTCTTGTGGAGTGCCTTGTGTGCGTGGATCAGGAGCTTGAAGGAGATTCTTCTGTCGACAGGGAGCCAGTGCAGGTTCCTCAGGTGGGGGTGATGTGGTCGCGGTGCGGGACGTCGAGGATCAGGCGTGCAGAGGCATTCTGGATTCTTTGCAGTCTGTTGATGAGTTTGGTCGGGGCTCCAGCGTAGAGGGCGTTTCCGTAGTAGTCTGCTGCTGACTAGGGCCTGGGTGACTGTTTTCCTTGTGTCTGTCGGGATCCGTCTGTAGATTTTGCGGAGCATCCGGAGGGTGTTGAAGCAGGAGGAGGAGACAGCGTTGACTTGTTTGGTCATGGTGAGTTTCGAGTCGAGGGTGACTCCTAGGTTGCGTGAGTGGTTGGTGGGTGCAGGGGGGGTCCCCAGTGATGTGGGCCACCAGGAATCGTCCCACGCTGAGGTGTTGGGCCCGAGGATGAGGATCTCAGTCTTGTCTGTGTTCACTTTAAGGTGGCTATCCTCCATCCAGTCGGCGACGGCCTTCATTCCCTGGTGTAGGTTAAATTTGGCAGTGAGGGGGTCCTTGGTGATGGAGAGGATCAGTTGCGTGTCGTCGGCGTAGGAGATTATGTTGAGGTCGTGATGTCGGGCGATGCGTGCGAAAGGTGCGATGTAGACGTTGAACAGTGTCAGGCTGATGGAGGATCCCTGTGGGATGCCGCAGATGATCTCGGAGGCTTCTGATTGGAACGGATGGAGGCGGACTCTCTGGGTTCTGCCGGAGAGGAAGGAGGAGGTACAGTCCAAGGCCTTGTTTTGGATCCCTGCGTTGTGGAGTTGTGTGCGTAGTGTGCGATGGCAGACGGTATCGAAGGTGGCGGAGAGGTCCAGGAGGATGAGGGCCGTTGTCTTGCCGCTGTCCAGTAGTATCCTGATGTAGTCTGTGGCGGCGATGAGGGCGGTCTCTGTGCTGTGGTTGCTGCGGAAACCTGACTGGGAGGGGTCCAGGATGCAGTTGTCTTCGAGGTAGCGGGTGAGTTGGATGTTGACTATCTTCTCGATTTATAGAAATGCTCCCTTGAAAGGTTCCTCCCATGTATCCAAGGTATGTTGTCATTTAGGTTATTGTAGTAGAAGAATGCATGGGTCGTAAAGCTAATTGACTTGTCAGGTGGGTATAAATCCCAAAAATCTAATCTCTGGCCCGATTCAATGTGTATTCCCATAAGTTTTAAATGTTACCATCCCACTTCCAAAAGTTTTTCCTCTGATCTGACTTGTGGCTGATAGAAGAGAAAAAGAGCTGCATATCGACGTCTTCAGGCTCGCATCATTTCACCCCTCACTAATGAACATTTCTCCTTCAAGTACAGAAATGTATTGTATTTTCTCCATGGGCCTTGACAACAGCAATTTTCCAAACTCGCTCAGAATTAGGTTAAAATCTCTTCTGTTCTTCCCTTTCGGGCCTCGACTCCAAATAAAAAGGTTGTGCTCGTTATCTTGCACTTGACAAGGAAAGGCATCATGCATACAGACTGTATTGGCAAAACGATTGCAGCCTTAAGGAGAGCTGAAACTGCAAGTTCTGAATGCACTTTTTAGTCATTGAGCACAGACTTGTTTCTGCAAGATGGACAGCGTATAGGGCTTTTTGGGACATACTCTCATTTGACCTTCTAAGGAATATCTCTGATCCTTCTCTCTTGTTCAGTTGAGTTCCGGTTAGTCTGAAAACCTTAACCAACCAGGCCTTCCTCTTGCTGATAGTTCCCCAGATCAGGCTTATCACGTCTGGCATTTTCATCTCCAGTTTATGCCATGGGACCCTCCACGTAGCCCAAAAAGGGGGCAAATTATGCATCCACAGTCTGTATCTCTTACTTTGTGGAATGGTACTTAGAAAGAAAAACATCTGAGGAGGTGTAATTCTACCTAATGATGAACATTGTTTTCTGAGAGTCCTGGGCGTTGTTGGCGAGACAGAACAGCGAGTTTAATTATTATTTACATAATTCAAAACTTGTGTTGTTTTTTGTTCTTGCTTGCTTGGGCAGTTGTGGCCTGAAATACAAGTAAATATTAGTTCGTGCTATATCTAATGAAGTTAGGAAATAAACCTTGTTCACCTCGCATTTTCTCTCTTGTTCCTGCATTTAAAAAAAAATATTATGCACTCGGGTTTCCTTACAGAGATGAACTGACTTCATTTGGAATCTTTACCTTTGCCCCTTTCCACCATCTTTGTTCCCAGTGATCACACAATCTGTAACTTCAAAGAGTGCAAACTTGATTACCTTTCTAATTAGTAGGCAAGTCAAATGTATGCTTTTTTGAGCAATTGTATGACCACTGACTGACTTTCACAGAAGTTGTTGTCTTACTTCTCCTTCAACCAGGCACGTTTTTTCTCAGGAGAAAAATCCATAATATTCTGCTTTCCTTGAAAAAAATGTCTAACCAGACTTTTCAGGAGCGTATATCGATTTATCACTTGGGAATTAAGCTATAAGAGCGGTTTGCGAGGTCTCTGCTGTTAGCCACATGAGAGCCGCAGTTGTAGATATTTCTAGCTAGTTGTTTTCCCATACTGGTTAGATACTCGAAACAGGAGAGTGTAATATGTATGCATGCCTGTGAAACTCCTTGTCTTTGGAAGTAGCATTTTACTATACGCCCTCCAAGAACAAGCATCGCTCTTTTGTGGTGTCATGTAAAGCATGAAACTTGTAAAGTCTTTGCCACACACAGACCCTGGATATTAACCCTGTTGCCTCTAGTGTTCTCTGCAGTTTGGTGGAGTTTATTTTCAGAGGGCTGTGCTCCTGATCAGTTGATAATTCGATCGAATCACATGGCAAGTTTTCTGTAATACTCTAGTTGTGGCACTTGCTTCTTCAGACCCTTTCTTCCCCCTCATAGTCTGGCCTTAAAATACTGGTCCTTACTTCTACGTACCCTTTCTCCCCTCTCCAAATCCGGCTTTATGGCACTGGTGTTTGCTTCTTGTGCTTCTTTCTGCAGCGCCTTTCCTCCTTCTCCAAGCTAAACTTTGACACTGGTGCCTGGTTGTGGGTATTGCTTTCACGCACACTTTCTCCCTTCTTCAAACAAGCCTTGTGCTTCTGGTACTTGCTTCTACAGATACTTTCGTCCCCTTCCAAGCCAGATTTACTGTACTGGTGCTTGCTTCGTGTTCTTGATTCTATAAATTCATTTTGCCCTCTCCAGGGCGGGCTGCTACTCGTTCTAAATTCTCACAGAACCTTTTTTCCTTTCCAAATTAGGTTTTATCGTACTGATGTGACTGTGTGCCTCCCTCAGGGTGGGTTCACTAAATGTGGATGTAACATACATTTTTTGATGGTGGTTAAAAACCTCTAGGAGTGAAGCAACTACTGCGCTAATATGAATTACAATTTTGTGTGTCTAGGGTACATAAGCGATCAGTAGGTTTGTTTTCTTATCAGTCTGATATCTCCTTGTAGATGTGTACCCTACACTGTGGAGGAGTCTTGCTCTTTCCCTTTTTAGTCCAGTAATGCCACCGTCCTCTAACCCAGGGTATATCCTTGCTAGTTTCATTCCGGTCATATTTATGGACCTGAGTTTGAGTTTCTTTTTTATACATCTGGTTCTGGGTGTAATTTCAGTTGTCCAATTGTTTTTCTCTGCATATAGTGGCTGGTAAGTCATGTCTATTATTGAGAACATTGGGTAATAAGATGTGAGCCCTTAGTGCCTGTGGACTGCGTAGCGACCCATTATGTTTTTTTAGTGTGTGGGTCTGCGTTACTTATTAATTCTTTAGTATCTGTGAATCATGCCACCCACCGCTCTCCTCAGTAAAATGCACATGGTATGGGGAGAGAAGAAGGAAAGAATCCAATTTGTCCCAACGAAGTTAATGCTGTTGAAAGGAATTCTGAGGCAAGTAATGAGCCGAGGTGGGAGGCTGAAGGGCTATTGACGCAGGACGAACGATGTGCTGATCATCAGAGTGTAGTTTGCTGATCTGGTGAGAACAGTCTATCGGTAAAGTTGAGGCGCGATGGGTTGCTGACGCGTTTTCAGGAGCTGTGGGTACACACGAGATTGGTGGTCACATTTCCCCCGGTGGTGGTCAGGGGGCGGGGGCGGTGATGTGCGTTTAGATTGTTTTCCCATGAATTACTGTTTAATAAAATAAGTACTTTTGTAAAAATTAATGAAGAGACATTTATTCTAAGAACTCTGTCCTACATGACAGCCTGCCATATTTTTTAAAGTTCATACCTTCCTAATCACTTTCTAAATAAAAAGCATAGGGTATCTCTGGCAAAACCAAAAGCCTGTGACTCTTTCCAACTCTAGTGGTGTCCAAATGTTTCTTAGTGCACAGATCATCAAAAGAAAGTGTACATTAAAAACGAGAGTCTGCATGTTGGGCTGCTACAGTAGAGTACAGGTTGATGGGTAGGTTTGATTAAAGCTCCAGGCTGTGCAGGTAAAAGAGTGAGATTTGCATTGCAAAGTTACGATTAACTAAAGTGGAGGAGAAAAGAGTCACTGAGTGTTTCAGTAGCTGCAGGGTAGTCAGAACACTGGAAGGCCAGCTGAGCTCTGGAGACTTCGCTAAGAGTTACTTCTGGGTCCTACAGGGACATGTAGTGAAAGATCAAGGATTGTTTTTGCTTTATGCGCATTAGCCTGTCTAAAACATTTGATATAGTTAAGGGGTGAATAGAACTGGACATAAAGAAAAGTGAGGAAAGGGGTCTGGGGGGTTCTAGCATCAACTATTTTTTTTTGAGTGAGCCGAATTAAAACAACAGAAGCGAAAATAATTTTTGAGATGAGGTGCACGTGATAAAGTTCACAAAAAATAACCGTGCTCCATCTCCGAACACCAGAAGGCACCAGGTATCCCTTTCTTCTGAGTCCTCAGCAAATGATGTAGCACTGCACCTCTGGTCTGTTCAAATTGTGATAACGAGACGATGGCCAGCAAAATCAAAACCTTCTTTTTTTAAAATGTTTACTTTCAATGGGTATGTTTAGTGCTATCTTCATCAACATTCTGATATTTGTCAAACTGGTGATTCGGTGAAAGTTGCTATATCTGGCGCATTGAACATAAAACCACCACTAACTGATTTCTAGTAAGGTTTTCAAGTTGGTGGCATTGGAAGCACGATGCTTACTCAGAGCATTGCGTGGAACATTGTCCTGACCTTCCAAGAGTGTCTCTCTGTTAGAGATTATTTGTTGAATTTATGGGAATATTTTCATATTTCTATTTTTGATAGGATAAGAGGGAAGTAGTGCACTCAACTGATCTTTTCCTGGATTTCCCCAGTCTGTCTCGATTTGAGTGCTACTTCATTTACGAACCCTAGCCTGGCTCCTTGATGTATGTTGCTGACTTGAATTCAATTTGTAGTGAATCCATACTTTTAAGAACATTCTACATTGACGATCTTTATAATTTTGTTTTGTTGACTGTTAGATATTTGTGAGTATTTAATAGTTGGACAATAATTGCATTACCCTGGCAACAGCTTTGCTGTTAGAAAACCTGGCCTTCTGCTAACGGATGTGTAGTAAGTAATAAGTAAACACAAAGGATCAACTGCAGTTCATAGCGTTAATAGGGTTGAAGTATAAACAAGCTGTTTCTCCCCAGCACCACTTCCTGAAAATCCCGCCGCAAAGCCACATCCTGTGTTTATTGGTCTCATAACAGTGCAATGCCTGTTTTGTTCTGGCATGGTTTTTGCTAAAGGTTACTGTTAGGATAGCTACTTGACCCATGTCAATAGAAAACGTAAATAAAACTGGCTAAAAACAATATTTTTTGATCTCAAAGCATGCATTGCCATACTAGTCCCTGGCACTGGGTCGAACTACTTTGTGTGTGGATGGGCCAATAGAGAAAGGTCAGATGGCCGAGGGTTAACAGTGAACTTAGCCAATGGCTCACCAATGTTCTCAGTGAGCTGAAGAAAATGTGTATGGCACAGTAGCAGACCACTAAATGAAAAGGGCTGGAAGAAAGCAAGCCACAAAATAAATATATATATAATTTTAATAAAATCAAAAGGTCTTGTGTAATGCAAAACGCAGTTCACAAGTGCATCTTTTCGAAATTCAGCCAATGGGGCAGATTGGGGTTCGGGACAGATGAGATTCATACACATGTCCCAGAGGCATATCGGAGCGGGTAGAAGGAGACTGTGGCAGGTGGATAACACATTCTTGCCCTGCTCAGTGAGCTGTCTTTTTTGGTTACATTTCCACTGACTAAAATCCCCGTTTTAAAAGATAATTCTACGTTTATGCTCTATATAGTCTTTCAGGTGAATACTTGATGTTTCCGAGCTTTTAATAATTCACCAGAAACTAGCTATACCAAGGCAAAAGGTTTGTCTTTTCAAAAGAAAGACGCATTTTTAAAAGTTCAACTGGCTTTAGAATTACACAAACGAGAATGAAAGCAATATCGGTTATATGGTATTGTAATAATGAACTCGGTGGCGTGGCCATTAGTGCAGTAGACACTTATCTCTCCATTTTTAGCATCTTCCTGATGGTTGTAGCTTTGTGTGGATTTTGCTACCAAAGTCTTGTTTTTATTGTCACTCCCAATAATTGCATTTTTCTGGTACTGCGCTCATTTTTAGCCACACAGTAACCGCACAAGAATACAGACAACCTCACGTTTGGTGTACATCCAAAGCCAGGACCAGAGTACTGAACTGCGCAGTCAGAGTACATGCCCATCCCTCCAAAAGCGCATACTACTTCACAGCTGGTAGCCTTTGTGGACTGGCATTTCCCAGATCCACTCTCAGGCTTCAGCAATTCCAGAGAGTGACTATATGAATAAAATATGTGTGATATTAAAATATTAGCACCTCAATCTCTCACCTGATCCTACGTTTTTAGAGGAAAACTAGTGCAACTGCCTTTTTGACCTAGATTTCCACTTAATCAAGACGTTCTACCGAAGCTAAATTAGCTTATTTCGAATAATTCTAAATTGTTTATTTCAAGTTATTTCGATATTTAATCTATCTAGGAGCAGGGGACTCTAGGTAGTTCTCAAGTTTAGGTGGAGAACAGCTCCTTTATATGGAGCACCTTGCAACACCATGGGCACTCTGAATCTGCTCACCTCAATTGCCTTTAGCTCTAGCATAGATTTTACGAATAGGATTAGCACGTGCCATCTACACTGTGCTGAAAAATGACCAAAGCCTTTTACCACTCTAGACACAGTATCACAGCTTTGAATTGGTAAATAACACACAGGCCAACCTGGAAATAATCAAAGAAACCCCTGACACACAAGTGTTTCAGATGGCTAGCTTGCCATAATATTTGGAAGTAAAGACAGCTCCCTGGTATCTTTTATGTTTTTTTTTTTTTAAAATGGCATCTCACTGGAGCAGTATACTAAGTAAAAGCTTCTTCCTAGACCTGGATGTTGCAATATATTTGTGTAAACTTTGATTGGAATATTGTACGCTCACTTTTCTGTTTTCCTAAAGAACCATCTTCTGTTTTGCAGGCCAGAGCCTCAGCAGAAAGCTCCCTCTGCACCACCGCCACCGCCTCCGCCGCCGCCTCCGCCTCCTTTGCCGGAACCAATACCTCAGGAGCCAGAGGAGGAGATTCTCGGTTCTGACGATGAGGAACAAGAAGATCCTGCGGATTACTGCAAAGGTGTGTGTGAAGACATTCTTGTCTGATTACGAGTCATAGGTAGTTACTCTAGTCGCATCACCTCCAATGTTGTACATTGAAAGGTACATTTATATGTTAGCAACTCCATGCACTCCTGCCTCATAAATGTCATCTGACTCAGCAGTCTGAAGAATTATAAAATGTTTCAATTAGGTGTGTCCCAGTTTCCAAGCAAATTAACAACTCCTCCAGCGAACAAAACATCATGTTTCTGGAGGCAATGTGTCACACTAATTAAGATTCCAAGGAGTGTTGGGTAGAGAAGTACATAATCCTTCAAACTTGAGAATGTTGTATCCATGCCTACTCGCATATGAGAGCATTGCTTTAAAGCAACACAGTCTAGTATAGTTTGAAGACTGCTGCATTTATAATGGATTTTTCAGAATAACCATTGCTTGCATAAATGGGTTCTGTTCTGATTCATGAGCCAACATCTGGCATGGATCCAGCCTTTCAGTAAGTACAGTTATATATTCCTGCTATTAAGGGTCTTTTGGCAAATGTGTCAGAATGCTCTACTTATTCTATGTTTGGTTTGCATAGCCTATCCAGTCCTGGGTGTAATGCCTGAGATTATACGAATTACAATTTCTGGTGTATTCAGGCTCTCAGAGATGCGTAACACATTCATGAAACCTGTTTTAAGGCTAGGGATCCCTGGGAACACCTAATCCCATGAAGTGGTCAGGACCCTTGCATTCTTTATTTATTTATTTAAACGGTTTTATATAGCGCTGGCTAGACCCAAGGGTATCAGAGCGCTTTACAGGAGAAGGACAAAAGCGAACAATACAATAATACATTTGAACAAAAAGGAAAAGTGAAATTTAAGAGTAAAATGTAAAGAACAATAAATACAAAATAAAAGAAATAGGCAGTAACATTTAGTACCAAACTAGGAATTGGATATCTGTGCAAGCATGGTAGGACAGGGGTAATGGGGAGAAGAAATGGGGGTATGGTGGAGCTGAGGAGGGAAAAGGAGAGAAGATAATATGAAGGTGTATGAGGTGGATATAAATGAACAGGTGGAAGGAGGATAGTGGTATATGTGGGGAGGCAGGCGGAGGGGGCAGGTCAGGTATAATGCAGAGAGCAACATGGTTCCATTAGGGGCAGGTTGCGAAACACCTGAACGGTGACGAGATTAAGGACCCCAGTATTTGAGGAGAAGGTGTCGTGTGAGATTTGTTTTTAAGCTGAAGTATGAGGGGTTGCAACATAGATCTTTGGGGAGAGAGTTCCAAATAGTGGGTGCATTACAGGAGAAAGAGCGTGATTGGGTAGATTTCTTGTTAACCAAGGGAGGGACCAGAATGAGGGCATTGGTGCACCTCAATTCTCTGGAGCAGCCCACTTTGTGAAGGTTTTGGGAGAGATACAGTGGGGTTTAAGGATGCACGGCTTTATGCGTAATGCACGTGTTCTTGTAGATGGATCTGCCATCCAAGGGAAGCCATTGGAGATCTTTGAGGATGGGGAGATTTTATCCCACCTCTTAGAATCTGAGATAAGTCTGGCCGCGAGGTTAAGGACCGACTTGATTGGGGCTAGGTGGACTTTAGGTGTACCTACTAGCAAAGCCTTACCATAGTCTAATCTGGAGAGTACTAATAATTGAACAACAGATTTAAAATCGTCAACAGGAATGAAGGGTTTGATTTTTTTTTTTTTGAGGTGCAGTAGTGAGAAGATAGCTCCTTTGGCTGCGTTTTTTATTTGGGGGGGAAAGGCTGATGCTTTGGTCAATGCTAATTCTAAGCGATTTGACTGAGCTAGAGATGGCTAGGGAGCAGTTGAGACCATTGAGGTCAGAGAGTCCGTGTTAATTTGACAGTAAAGTTGGGTGTCGTCTGCATAGAGGTGATAATTGATACCTTCTTTCTTTAGAATGAGGGTGAGGGGCTCCATGAAGAGGTTAAATAGAGAAGGAGAGACAATAGACCCCTGGGGAACACCAGGGAAGACAGGCATAGGTTTAGAGAGGCAACTGCTGATTTTGATTTGCTGGGTTGTGTTTTTTGTAATTACTCCTGGCGGATCTGAGGAGGGCGAGGTTAGAGGGAGAGGGGTGTTGTCTCCAAGAGCGCTCGGTACTTCTAAGTGCGCGTCTCTCCTTGTTGAGCTCCGCATTAAACCAGGATTTGGCTGGGATGTTTTTTTGCAATTTTAATGTGGCTGGGGCAGTTTGGTCAAGGACCTCGATTGTTTTGTTGTAGTATTCAGTAATATCGTTAGCATTGTGTGAGGGAGGAGGAAGTTGAGGTTTAGCTTTAAGTTCAGATTCCAGTTCACCTGGTGGAATAAGGTGAAGGTTTCTGGTTAATTTCATATGGTTAATGTTTTTGGGGGAAGGGGGAGGAGTATTGCTGTTGATCGTGAAGAGGATAAGGTGATGGTAGGACCAATCAATGGGGACAATGTGCGAGAGGGAGGCTAAATCTTTGCTAGTGATGATGGCGTCTAGCGTAGCTCCTTCGTCATGTGTAGGAGAATGGCAAAGTTGGATCAAGTCAGTAACGTCAAGGAGGTCATTGAGGGTTATAACCGATGGATCGTTATTATGGTTCCAGTGAATGTTGAAGTCTCCAAGGAAGATGTTATTGGAGTAGGAAATCGAGGCTTGGGAAAGTAGGTCGGACAGTTCATCTACAAAGGGCGGAGGGTCACCAGGAGGATGATAAATATTATGTAGAGGGGCCCCCCTGTCTTTAAGTTCAGCTGCCAGGTATTCGAAAGTGGTTTGATCGTAGTTCTTAACAAATGAGAGTAGGAGATCATCTTTATAAATGATGGCTAGGCCCCCCCGATTTTGTCAAGCCTATCTTTTTTGAGGATAGAGTAACCAGGGGGGGGAGAGAATGTCGAGAATAGATGAGGAGTGAGCCTTGAGCCAGATTTCCATAAGAAATGCGATGTCAATGGCTTCACTGAGGATAGTCTCAGAGATTTCAGTTGCATGACGTGCAGCCGATCAACAGTTGATGAGCATGCAGTTAAGGGGTTTGAGGTTGATAACAGGAGCGAATTCAGAGTGGACAGTGGTGAGTTGCAGGGGAGGCCTAGGTGAGCCAGGGGAGGTGGGGGTGCAGCTTATCCCCAGGATCACGGGGATAGTGGAGTGAGGTGTAGGAGGATCCGTAGTCGCAGTGGGTGGTGGAGGGGGCCTGGGCGAGCCAGCGGCGGTAGGGATGGGGTTTATCCCTAGGGTCACCTGAATAGTGGAAAGAGGCATGTGAGATTCACCAGTCAAAGGGTTGGGTGGGTAGGAATTATTTCGGACCCATGGCTCCAGGGAAGAAGGGTGGATCGGCGCTTGAGGCGGGATAGGAAGGCAGTTACGAGGGAGTCCGTCTTAAAGGATGTCGTAAGGAGTGGTGCCTCTTTGAGGAGGGAGAGAAGAGTCTGGAAGAGCGTCGCCGATTGAGATGGGATGGTTGGCAGGTTTAGTATCAGAGAGGGTGATGAAGCCGTTCCTGAGGGATGAAAGTTTTAACAACAAGATAGAGAGGTGGAGTTCAATATTAAGAAGGGATTGGGTTAAAAAGGACGACGATAAGGAGGAAAGGGGGTCTGTGGGGATGGGGGCTTGTTCCAATTATCCAGGGAGAGAGGTATAGACGGTGGGTGAGGAGGGAACCCAGGAGGCGGGACGAGAGGGGTGTTCCAGATCCTGGCGTGAGGAAGGCTTTTTGTGTGAGTGTCCACAGTCCCAGAAGCCTGATGGTTGCTATGAGAAGACGAGGGGGAGAGTGGCAGGTAAAGAGAGAAGCTCTCGTCTCTTTGAAGTTGGGGATCATTAAGATAGGATGGAATAGGTGTACGTCATGGAGCGGTAAGGGTGAAGGGGTGAGTGGATTCAGTGTGTTGGGGGAATGAGTAGAGGAATCAGACAGCGGGGGAAAGCAGGAAAGAGGGGCGAGATTGGGGTTGGGTGTGAGAGCGTCAGAGGGGGTGGAAAGGGTAGCGGTCAGTGAGGAAAAGGGGGGAGAGGGTTTGGTTGACTAGATACGATGAGGAAGTGTCAAGCACGGGAGCTGGTGTAGTAGTAGCGGTGGGATGCTAGGTCAGGGATTGGGAGACTTCGAAGATATCAGGGGTGTCAAGGGGAGGTGGGGTTGGCTTCGGAGTGCCCCCTCACTTACCATCTACCTTCTGTTTTCTTCAGCGCCATGAAACCCCTGGGTGACCGCGCGCTTAACAAATTCCGCATAGAAATAGAAATAGAAATAGATGTAAGGACTTCATGTGTTTTTGCGGCTGTAGAAAAATAGGTAGGTGAGGATAGTAGATCGTATAGGCTGTTGAAGTGGTGTTCAAAGATAGTGAGGTGGTTTTCTGAGGCTTGAATGAGGATATTTCCTGATTTGAAGATGGAGAAGTCAATTTCTCCAGTGGGGGATGGAGTGGTGGATAGCTTTAGGCCATATGGGATTTTGATAGATTTCTTTATGGGTAAGTGGCGGAGGAAGATACTTTTCCATTTAGAGGGGCGTCTGGAGTAAAATATGTAGTTAGTTTTAACAATGGATGTAAGGCTTAGGTAATTGTCAACAAATAAGGTTTCTTGGTGACAAATGAATACTTTGTTTCAGGTTCCTCTTGGCATTTTTAGAGAGGTTGGGAGGGTAAAGGATGATCCAAGAATTGAAGCCAAACCTAGTGATTAGAGTGTCCTGTGGAGTGAGGGTGTGATTGGAGGGAGGCATAGTAAAACAACTAGGATGATCGAATGAGCGGGCAAGTGGTTTGCGGGGTGCAAGATGGAGGGGGAGAGGGGGCGAGGGGGGTGTGAGAAAAGTCAGTGAATGAGAAAAATTAGACGCAAAGCTGGGGCAAGGGCTTTGAAGTGCCGTGGGTTGATTTATGATCTAGCAGTCATCCAATGAGGTAGATGTGTATTAGCAATCATCCAATGAGGTAGATGTGTATTAATGCCATAGGTGAGAGTCATCTGGTTAGGACGATGCTTATAAGTCCACTGTAGAAGTCCTATCTCAATTGTTATTGGAGGCTTCAGGCTTAGTCCTCTATCAGATTTTAAAGGTGGGATTCGCTTAGTCCCTAGTCAGTTGCTGGGGAAACCACAGAGCAGTCCTCTCTCTTTTATTATGTGGTGAGGCGAGGGTCAATCCCCTTTTATTCTAAATGATTCGGGCAAGTGAGGAAATCATCCGCCAAACCCTGTTGCAACAGTAACAGATGGTCCAAAATGGTTGTCATAAACAGTCCCAGGCTAGGGCGAGAATAAAGTAGCGCTTTACAGATGGCAAAAAAAGGCCAAGTCTACCCGAGAAAAAAATGAGGCATTAGGCAAAAGCGCTCACTGATTCAAAAGTATCGGGCATCAGCTGTGCTCACCGTCAGCAAAGAGAGGGAAGCAGTCGACAATCAAGCTGCAAAAGCAGGCGACCCGGCAATTCACTGGGGCAGGCTCTAACATCACATCCAACTCAGGCATAGTACGGTGTTATCTGTAGACTGGCTAGTCATTGGCAAAATCAAAAACACCGGATGGGTGGCAGGCCGGCTCAGTGCAGACACATGGAGCGGGCGGAAAAGAGGAAAGGCGGAGGAAAGGCGCCGGCATGTGAACATGTCATTCAAAACGAAAGCGTTCACCTAGAATAGGAAGTCATTGTATGACGGATGCTGCAGTGATTGGCTTCATTACAGCAATTGGTTAGCAAACAAGTGCCAGCTAAGCCACGGGTAGGCCCTCCAAGTTAACATGTAGGCGCAGTAAACAACAGAACCACTCCTGTTGGATTTATGCTTACATCCATGGGTGTGTCCCTGTTAAATTCTCCCACAAACTCTTTGGCAAAAGCATTGTATACTTTATACCCAGTAGTACATTCGGTGACATTGAGCATTGATAAACATGGAGAATATCGCCGGGGTGTCCTATCCGGGCTCTTGTTCATTAAGGACACGAATACTGTCCCCTAATCAGCTCTCGTTTCCAGACCTCCAGGGGTTCTGTCTGTATTGCATTTAATGGTGACATCGGGTGTGGAAAGACCTTCGTCGACATCATTAAGCCGCCATCTTAGGGTCTGGCATCCTTCCACGAGAGTTAGTCAGTGAGACAAGTTCACACCCTCCAAGAGGTGCTTTTTATGTGAAATACGCTCGGTGCAACAATCAAGCTGCATGTAAATTAAAATAAAGATCCTTTTTATGGGTAAGGTTTGCCGTCAAGGAAAGGCAACAAATAATTGAAATTCCTTAACCTGACTTTAAAATGCCTTGCACTATTTCCTGAAATTGCAACTGATTTTGAGAAGCCTGGTAGTTCTCATTCATGGTCCAGAGTGCAAAGTGTGTAGGAAGTAGACGGAGGTTAGTTGAGACTGAGGAAAGTGATTTGGAAATCAGGGTGTGATCATAAATTTGAAGGGGGATGAAAGTAAGCAATTAAGCTGAGGAAGAGCAAAATTATCAGATGGTTGAGGAAGCGGAGGATGGGAAAAGTGGCCAAGAAGTAGATTAAGGAGAAATGGGTTGGGAAATAGAGCTGAGCATGTAGTGAACAGTAAGTTAAAGGAGTGTTAAGCGGACAACAAGTAGAGGAAATGACAAGAAGTCTGGAATTAGGAAGACAAACCATTGAGAGTGAAAAGTTATCAGGAAGTATAGTGTGTGAATAGTGGTAAGGAAGTAGATAAGAGAGTCCAGGAAATAAGAAGTGGAGACAGTACTTGAAATATACCCGCCCACTTAATATGGAGAGCCAGATTTTATCAGGACAACCTGTTTTAGGGCTTAGATGTCCCTGTCTGTGAGAGACCTCAAACTGGAAATGATAAGGTGTTCTGTTCATTCAGAAAGTGAATGAGCAATAAATACGCCTTTAAATCTTGTTTTTATCTTGTCTCAATTGCTATGCCTTCAAAGACGGAGGCCAAATTAGTTGGCCTATGTCTTCTATGTAATTGCTGTTTATTTTATCCTGGAGATTTGCGTTTCCTTTTCTTTCTCTGACTGCAAACTTATATTTTGTAAAGTGAACAGCCTGACATTTGTGCTGTACAAAAGGGGGTGGTGATGGACGGAGCAACTGAATCAATCCAACACTCACACCCAGTCAAAAGATCTGGGTTTAATCCATCACCGTTCTTTAGCCCACTCTGCCACCCCAGCTCAGACATGGCTATATGCAAATCAGTCTGACCCTGTGCCTCATGGGAACAGTCCAGCCCGAACTGCCAAGCCATGTCTTCCCTGGACCGGAAACAAGCTTCCGAGGACCGGTTTCTGGCATTCCAGCCATCTTCAGCCTGGCTTGCTTGAACCCAGTGGCAAAGTGAGCAAGGGACTCACGTCTGAGCATACCCTGCCACACTTATGGCGGACAAAAGCGGTACAAAAGGGGATGGTGATAGACGGAGCATCTGAATCAATCAAACACTCACACCCAGTCAAAAGATCTGGGTTTAATCCATCACCGTTCTTTAGCCCACTCTGCCACCCCAGTTCAGACATGGCTATATGCAAATCAGTCTGACCCTGTGCCTCATGGGAACAGTCCAGCCCGAATTGCCAAGCCATGTCTTCCCTGGACATTTGTGCTGGGCACACAATAGTTAAAATGTTGCAAATTAACAGTAAAAATATTTCAAAATATATTTCCATAGTTAGAAAAACACTTTTTTTGAGGTAATTCCTTAGTGAAATGGAAACAAAGATTTTAATAGGACCAAAACAGATCGCAATACTTTACTTGTTGCTATTCAAATTATAAATATTTTCTGAAACCCTATATCCACACATTATGGTTTGTATGCTATATAGTTTTATCAGTAAAACTGCATGTGAGTGGGAACCTTTATGGCCACTTCAGTGGAAAACGTCTGTAAATGTCAGTGCATTGTCACATTATGCTTTAGTATTATATTTATTAAAAGTGAGAGTTTTTGAATGTGAACTGAGAAACTTCTTGTCCTCACCCTGATAACATTGTTGGTAGTGAAATACGAGGCAAGTTAAGGGACGTGTTACCTATATGTGGGGTAGATTTCTATTATACATGGAGCAAAGGTTTAGTCTATTAAATCACCCAAAGGAGTATTTTGTACAGTAGACACGCTGAACTCACATATTTGAGGGTGCTATCACGCATGATAATGAAGAAAACATTTCAACTCAGTGAAACAAAATATTTACCTGGAATTGGAGATGAATTTTATGGGTCAAATGCATTACAGTTAAGTCAAGTAGATTATTCAAGTCATTAGACCTGCAGGTCTGGTAAAATTTTTCTGGTTTTTCGAGGCCTGTGAGGGTATGCAAAGTGAACAGAAAGTATAAAGAGGACAAAGGGATTAGGAAGCTAAATAAGGGCAGAACAGACGCCAAGTAGGAGAAGGGAAAATGGTCAGGCAGCAGAATTGGCACAGCTTACGGAAAGTAAAGGGTAGAGAAAGTGGTATAAGGATGGCAAAGTGGATGGCAAAGTAAAAAAAAAAAACTTTTAATTGCATTTATTAGTTTAGAAGAGCGGAACAACAACTTTGGTTGAAAACAAGCGGCAGTGTAGCATTTTCCAAGTTAACTTTCAGTTTAGTTACTTATGACTTTTGCTGGTTATTGATTCAAGTAATAGACTGCGCTGTGTAAGGGAACCACTGGAGATATGGAATACGTCGATGATGCTGTGTATCTTTCTGGGGGTATGTGCAGAAGATGAACCTTCTTCCGAGGAACCTTCAGGATTAAAACTTTTAACCTCTCTTGTTTTCAAACGCATCTCTGCAGCATGTGATCCTCCCAGGATTGGAACTTGTAACCCACATGCTACAGAAAAGTCCCCACGGCACGCTGTCTTGTATGGATGCAAACCTTCAGCTTGCAGTGTGCTCACACCTTTAGCAGTAGAACTAATCCCGAGTTTCTTTCAGTTTGCACCCTTACCTCTACTGTGGGTGCTCAACTGCTTGAAGGATTTTACCATACTGAAGATGTTCTACCATTTGGGTGGATGATGGAAGCGATTGTAAAGTATTCCTCTAGCTGGTTTATGTGAGATATATTAAAATATCGGACCCCAGAAACATAATTCCCATTTTATGGCGCTTAAATAATACTTGCTGGTTTTACCGTCTTGTCGGTTCTTATTCCATTGAATTAACTTTGAGGCGTGGGTAGGCTGGGTAGGCATTACCCCTGTTTAGATCTGTGACTTTCAGCGAAAGTATGTTTCTGTGAAAGGTGCAATATGCTTTTATTTAGGAAAGGAAAGTGAACACTACATAACAGTTCTTCCTTTTCTAGCCTCACTTGAAGTCAGTATGTTTTGTCACCAAAGCATCTGTACATGATTTGCGTTTATCTAATGACTGGATTTTAAATTGTTCACATGCAGTAAGGAAATGTTGATACATATGCTGACAATAAAAACAAGCATTTACAATGCAATGGTCTCGGCATTATTAAAGGTAGAGCTATTGGCATTGCTTATGACAAATCTTTTTATTTTTATATCATAAATAAATGGCTATGTCATTTACAATGCCAATAGCTTAATCGCTCGCATATGCATGACCTATTGCACTCACTACAACCATCACCCCCAGCACTCGCTAAAACCCTCACAGAATTCCACTCCAGAACTCACTACAACCATCACCCCCAGCACTCACAAAAACCCTCACAGAATCCGACTTCCACTCCAGAACTAACTTCCACTCCAGAACTCACTACAACCCTCGCCCCCAGCACTCACTAAATCCCTCACAGAATCAGACTTCCACTCCAGAACTCACTACAACCCTCGCCCCCAGCACTCACAAAAACCCTCACAGAATCCGACTTCCACTCCAGAACTCACTTCCACTCCAGAACTCACTACAACCCTCGCCCCCAGCACTCACTCAACCCCTCACAGAATCAGACTTCCACTCCAGAACTCACTTCCACTCCAGAACTCACTACAACCCTCGCCCCCAGCACTCACTCAATCCCTCACAGAATCTTACTTCCACTCCAGAACTCACTACAACCCTCGCCCCCAGCACTCACTAAATCCCTCACAGAATCAGACTTCCACTCCAGAACTCACTACAACCCTCACTGCAACCCATTCACCGTCCAGCACTTCCCTCTGCACTGGCGCACTCACTTCAGCCCTCTCTGTCCCTCCCGACCCTCACTGCACCCTCCGAGCCTTCACTCTGCCTGCTCCTCACACTCAAGCTCACTACACACTCCTTCCTCTGCATTAAACCTTTGAATCTCTGTAATTAAAAAAACTAGGCACCCACCATCCTCGGTGCATCAATACAGCCCTCAGTTTACCCTGCCCCTCTGCCTTGTGCATGATATAGGATAATCCCTACGATGATCTACTCTACTGGCTGCCACAAATATAATGGTGGGATGTTTATTTTCCCACCAACTTTCTCAGGTGAACGGCAGGGGATATGTATTTATAGGCCATCTGACACATGTATTCTGTTTGAGGATCTGCAAATAAAATAAGGCTGATGTGACTGGACCCAAGATCCTGCGCCCCATCAAATGACTGTTCACTGAGGAGCGCGCCTCATCAAATGCCTGGACCAGAGGGGCAGCACCCTCATATGACTGTTGCCAGAGGGCAGCAGACGCTCCTGTGACTGCTCCTCGAGGCTGTGTCTTCTCACGTGGCTGGGGCAGAGGGCCCTCTCAAGGGGTAGTTCACTGTGAAGTGGCTGGACCAGGAGGGCAGAGCCCCCTCAGTTTATTGGACCCAGGGGGGCAGTGCCACCTGACATGGCTGGAACCAGTAGGGGCAGGACCTCCCCCGGCAGCAGGGGTCCCTAATCTGACCCACCTTAAACGAGCCGCATCGCCTGTGATTTGTTGTGGACTTCCTAAAAATGTCGTGCTACTGTGTGGTTTTCAAATTCCTTCGTCTAGCTGATCCCATAAGACACTTCACAAAGTGCACCCAATGTATTTAAAATGTGCTTTGCAGCGTGACCCTCTTGCACCCAGGGGTGGAGGGAGATTATTCGTGCGTCCCGCCACCCCGCCCCTTCTGCTTTGGTTAACCACCACGGCCTACAACGCATGTACTCCAAGCATTTTGTACTGTGCAGGACACCGAAGTTGAGCTTTGAGGGTTGCGCAAAATGAAGACCAGGGTTAAAATAAGTTTGCTCCAAAGTTTAAAACATATGCCACTGCTTCCTGCTTCTGTGTGTCCTGCTTATTGGCACAACCACTAGTATGCGTAGGCACACTATTCGATGTTTTATTTTGTAAAGGTCTACTCTGAAGGTAACACTGAAAGAAAAGAGAACGCGGGTGGCACCAGATCCGTCTGTGTGAGGGAGGGGGCTGGGCTTCCAAGGGTCTGGATCTAGGGGCTGGTGGGCACTGCATGGATTCTGCCCTTTGCCATTGAGGGTCATGGTTATGTTTGGTGGCAGAGGGTGTATTTGTGCGGTGAATTTTAAGTGTCTTTGAGGTCAAGGAAGCCAACAGCACATGCCCGATGCGCTCTGCCCTACCCCCCACCCCCCACACTGTGAGTCCTCAGTTCTGCCCCTGGGGTCATAGCTTGTGCTCTGGAGCCCGAGCACGGCCGCTCCCCGCCAGCCTCACAGCTACCTCATCCGTGCGCTCAGACTTCACATAAAATAATGATCTCCAAAGTTAAGGGAGGCATGATCCTACATGTGCTTCATATAAGATAATGGTATGTTTTGGGTTTCCAACACTTTACGCTGGCACCGGTATATCTTTCTATCTCACTGTGGTCAGCCGCACACCTCTGCCCGAAGCACAACAAACAGCACAACAAACAAAGCTACACGGGGGGATGCTAGGACGTCAACATATGGGCAGATTCCTTTCATTCCAGGGCATGCACGGCTTTGCACTGAATCCACTGGCAATCGCAGCAGGCTTCACCTGCCAGCGTGGCGCTCCTGCTACAGCATGCGGCATCCACGCTGCAAAGACATTAAAACAATCAGCAGCACCCTTTGTTATTGTCGGGCTCTCTCTCCTTTGCTGTTGAGCTCACACAGATCAGGAAGAGGCCGTCGATTTGCTGCCACGTGTATATCACCTCAATCCAAAGAGTTTGATGTGTACAAGATTCTAAAAATAGTCACAGAAGTTATAAGAACAACAATGACTACAGGAGCCATGCAGGGGGGACGGGACTGGCGCGGGGGGGACGGGACTGGCGCGGAGGGGGGGACTGGCGGGGGGAGGGGCCGGGCCTGGCGCGGGGCGTTAAAAAATACATTTAAAAGAAAAGAAAACTTACCTGACTGCCCGTGTCAGAGCAGAGGAAGCGGCACTAGTGTGGGTGGGAAGCTGCAGCATCACCGTACTCGGCGCCGGCTGGGCAACAATGGCTGCCTCGAGCTTCTAAAATTTTTCGGATTTGGGGGCGTGTTTTGCTGTCCTGAGTGACGGACAACGTCACGAGCTAAAGAACAGCAAAAATGACGCCCCCAAATCCGAAAAAGACGGGGCTTGTTTGGAATGACTCACTTCTCTTCCAATGGCTGGCCTCTGTTTAGGAAGCCAGCCAATGAAAGCGAACGGAGCTGAGAGGCGGGACTAAACTGTCTACTACACAGCATACGAACTCCTCCCGGAAATGCTGGCAAGCCAGCATTTCCGGTCCTCGACCGAAAAAGAGTGGGGTCCCAGAAATGCCTGTGTTGATCAGTAGTTTTTGAGAGATCCTCACCCACTAGAATTCCCTAGTGGCATGCTTCATCATCTGGTTGCCACTCGAGATACCTAATGTGATTGAGTGGGCTTCACCTCCATGGGGCGGGAGCACTTCTAAGTGTGAAAATGAGTGGGTTCTGTTTAGGGTGTCTTAAAACGACGGATAGGTAGGTCCAGGGCTTTTTCACAGATAGACGTTCATGCGAGGAGAACCTAGTCCTTCATCTACTTTTGGAGAGGAGGTCTCCCCAGTCCATGATTATTAACACCATCACTGCTGATGGTATTCTCCTCCTGTGCTGTTAGTGAAGAACTCCCATTGTTCATGACGAGCTCAGCTCGTCATGAGCACAGCTACACTGTGCCTCATGACGAGCTGAGCTCGTCATGAGCATCAAAGGGGTTAAGGACTTTTGAAACCTCGATATTATTCAATTTTAACCCCTTTGTTATCTTATACCTTTGTTTTGAGCAAGGCTCTAAACAACATTACAGGGGTCCTTCTTTGCCAAACAACACTCCTTCATCCACGGTGCAGATCATTCTGCACCATCAGCCAATTCCTGTACCTATTCAGCCTCCGTGGTCATTGTCTTTATCAAAGAACTGGGTTTATTTCAATGTAAAGAATTTATAGCGATTATGCTGGGCACAATAACAAGACGTATTGATCATGTCCATATTTTATTTATTTTTACATAATAGAGCGGGCCTCATATTCCCGAGCAGTTGCCGGGTGAGGTGAGGCTATCTCCCACATAATGCTGGGTGAGTAATACATTTCACAATTTGAATCAAAAAGATGGAATAGAACGGAAGTTAAATATACTTTTGTCGAGCGAAGTGGATTTCCTCTTCGTTTGTTTGTTTTCTGTACTGTTTCTTTATGATCATGGGGATACATGCAAGCAACCATATTATGTACTTGTGCACTTTCTTCTTTTTCCTCTTCAGGAAAGGACAACATATTCATTATCACCAGAATACATTGGGGATCCAAGTTCCTGGTAGGATGAAATGAACTTTATTAAATGCACAGTCACACTTTTTTCCCTTTTGCAGTAGCTTTTTCATCTCTTTGGTCCTGAAGAAAGCCGGACAGTATTCTCCGCTCGGCTGAAACATGTTGACCTTCCTGCACAGCGCCATTGTGTAGTTATAATTTCAGACTATTAGGCGTTATTTTAATCTTGACACTAGGACAATCCTGATTAAACTTTATTTTTGTCCTAGTAGCCATTTTTAGATTTTCACTCACATTTCTCACAGCACTGCACCTCATCAGCACCATTTGAGAAACACCTTGGCTAGAGCTTACCTTTGATATCCATCTCTGCACCATCAACTGATGGACTGGGCGAGGTTTGGATCCACTATCTAAATCCCACATGATGATGCTCCGCCAGAAGGGTGGGCTGATGAGAGTTTCTCAGCCTGGTGTTACCTCTCTTGGTTGCTGTATGATTCCTAATTTTCTCTAGTATCCAGTACAGTACACACAGATTTTCTCTCTGAACCAGACATCTACTCTTCTTTTGTTGCTATAATTGAGAAGGGGTATCGAGGTGTCCGGGTCGGTAAATTAATCCCCTTAGACCCTCATTTTTACTCTTCTCCTTTTCAGTCTTAAAATTATCTCAACATGCTGGGCTTGGAGGTGTTATTAGGTCAGTCGGGCTGGCATCTTTGACAAATGTGTGACTACAGGGTTGACCCACCTCCACTATTGCCCTATGGGCCATAAAGAGCGCCCTATTGCGGTATTGGAAAAATGTACCCTAAGGAGCTGTGAGTCATTCACTTGCATGAGTGACTAGATTCATTTTAGATTTTCTGTTCCGGTCACTAATATGGATCAATGACATTCTAGGTAGAGGGCACTGTTTCCATACTTTCTTTGGGTTTTCTGCTTAGAAAGGTCATGAGGAAAGCCATGAGATCCGACTGGGCCAAGGTGGCTGAAACACGTAGCCTGCAATCAATTGTTGATGTAAGGGATCATTGATATGTCCCCATGTTACAACCTGCCTTGATTTTATAACCTTACCCCGATTCCCGAGATTTAAATAAATCTACTAAGGAATAAAGGTAATTTTAAGGCACCCTACACATATCCCACTCATTTTCACACTTAGAAGTGCTCCCTCCCACTGGAGATCGAGGCCACTCAGTCACATTATGTATCTCGAGTGCCGACCCAATGTTGACGCATCAATGTTGATATCAGGACCCCTGCTACTAGTAACAGTCCCCAGGGCAGGGAAAACACAATTGTCTGAACAAAACCCTAGACAGCTAATTATCTTACAATATTTACTATATAACTGTGAAGGCCAAGTGTACATAAAAGCTAAAACATAATCTTTATGTTAGCAAAATACCTATAAAAACAATGATATTCCATGTCTGTACTAATACATGATGATAAAGCATGGCTCCAATGAATTCTAGTGGGCGAGGGTCTCTCCAAAAATTCTTAGAGACTCAGGATAAGCACTGGCATTTCTGGGGTTCCACTCTTTCTATTTATTGTTTGTTTGTCATTGGAGATTGAGTGTCCACATCCCTAATTCATCTCCTCCATTGTTTGATCATTATGATAGCAAGCTGGCCAGACAGTAAATTGGACTTGTTTAAATTTGTTTCCGTAAATTTTAATGGGACTTTGCCATTTGAATTAGCACTGAGGAATGAAAGTGAAATATTATTTAAGGAAACTGATGAGGGGTGTCGAAGACACAACAGTACGAGTACCTGAAAACCCTCATGATATGTTTCCTGAGCTTTATAGAAGTGAGAAACGATAGAAGATTTATGATTAAAAATATATGTCCTCCTTGAAAAAGGTTTGTATTGATTAGTGGATGCAGTTGCCTTTGTACACATACCACACTAATAACATACGGGGAGTATCTCCGAAAAGTGTGAAACTCAAGCGCTATTGACAAGTAACTGCTCTAGCTCTAATCAGAGTTCCACCTCACAGAAGATTGTCTAGGCCCATACAAGTTCATTTTTAGAGTTATTGTGTATGTGTGAGGCATTTCCTATACCCAGAGACCTGGTGCAGTATTGACTGGCAGAACCGGATCCCTCCCGCCACACACTGAGCTGGCCTCTGTTGCCAACATTCGTCCATATTTCAATTTAGAACAAAGACCTACTTAAAGTGACCGTCCTTTAGTTGTATACCTCCCGGGTGGAAATGCTTAAGGAGAGTGCCATCTAGTGGTTAGAGATGTAATTGAAAGTGAATATATATGTTTAGAAATGTATTTAAAGCGTTACCACCCTACACTGTATTTATAACAGTAGAAGTATGAAGTGTAGAGTTATGAACTACCCAAGCTTAGCAGATTTAAGCAAACATACGGATCTAAATATGCCTAAAAAGTAACGGGTGTAGAAACAGCATGCTAAAATGGAGAAATTGAAAGAGGAGTTTAATCCAACAAGTGACCTCAACAGCTCACCTAGATATAATATAAAATTGATACCAGGTAGTTTTATTAAAATAAAAGAAAAGCTCCGTGTTAGAGGTGGCAGAATAGACCCTTAAAATCCTCTGAGAAGGGCTTATCTTCACTTTAAAGTTAAGTGAAACTTGTACCTACTCTGGCACTTTAAACTACAGACCTCCTAGAAAGAAATCCAAATTTAGTTTGGACCTAGCTGATTTCATTTTCCCTTTATTTCTTAAAGCTGCCGACGTCAAGATTTTAGCCAATCTTATTTCTCATTTGGATGAAACAAAATTCACCGAATGCTAGAACTCTTATGAACCCTATCTATCTATGTATGCAGTTGACCTTAGATAGTAACATCTGCCACTCCTAATTTAGGTTAAATGCAAACCTCTCTAATTTTCTTCTAATTCTGCTTATTTGGTCAGATCATCACGCTGTTCTGTTTTTATGCCTCACAATATCAACAAGCACATTACCGCTATATCATCTATTTCCAGACCCATCAGGGCCGGTCAAAGCTTAACAGCTGTAACTTCCCAGAAACCCTGGCATGCCTCCCGATATTCTTGATGATTTTGCATTAGCTAATAACAACTCCAATAACTGGACGCAAGCTCTCTTGATTCTGTTACGCCCTTTAAGTCTTTTATATATCTAGGAAGAAACCTTCTGCTCCATAGTACTTTGAAGGGCTCTGCATAGCTTGACGCCACTGCAAAACTCTTTTTGCAGGTCTGGCACAAACCGTATGACCCCGACTCCAAAGAGAAATGTAGACTAGGTTTGCAAAACTCCCAGTGCCTGGTGAAAGCTTCACGCATCTCGTACTATGCCTCTGCATGTGAATCTGCCATAAAATCCTCAAGAATGATCTTTTCTGTAGTAAATACTTTGATGATGCGTCTATTTGAACTATGTTCCAATTGCTATCTCCTCTTTCATGAGAACATTGCCGAAATTCAGACACATGTCAACTCTGAACTTCTCTAGACTCCCTTTTGTGCCTGGCTACTGACTTCTGCCTCTTCACTAATGCATTACTCACTGATTTCTCGAGTCGTAATTGGACGACATATCTGCGTCATTTTCCACTATTCTCTTGCTCACCACTTAACCCAGGACATACACAAGTTTTCACATTTGCACTAGCGTATACAGGCCCTGATCTTATAGAAATTCACAGCCTATCTCTTCATTCTTTAACTGTGCCAGCCACCTGCAAACATACACAAGTGATTCCACTTTTAAAGAACCCTACTTAGAATACCAATCTAAAGAGTAATTACTCCACCATCTCGCTGCTTCCCCTTCTAACCAAAATATTGGTGAAAGTTAACAAACTACTATTGGATCTTCTTAAAACCAACACTGCTTTTGACCAACCACAATAAGGTTTTAGCCCAGTACAGAGTACTAGGGCCTAATTTGTAAAATAAGTGCTGGCACCCAAAGTTTTGATTAGAAGCTCATGACAGGCGCTTCGAATATCTGGAATGCCGACTACCAAGACTGCATAGACTTGATTCCACCACATACCTCTTTAATCCACAACAAAGCACTCCCTGTCTCCTTATTCGGCGCTTTCAAGTTCCTTTTCATACATGCTTACTCCCTTTTTCAGTTTTCCGTCTTTTTTGTCCTCCTTTCCCTCTCCTGTATTTCTTTTCCTCTCTAGCTCTGGGTGAAAGTGTGATGAGGAAAAATAAGTGCCATTTCCAAAAAATAAGTGCTGGTGGACCCCTCCTGCAACCACATAATCAGATTAAGCATTGCATAGTACAGAAACAACTCTTGAAGTCGCCACAGGTAGATTCGTGTTAGTTTCTGAGGTACCTCAGGAAGTGTCCCTGAGTTCCATACTATTTAATATCTCTGTCTCCCTGCTAGGTTCATAACTTCCAACTTTAAGTTTTGAATTTGTTTCACATGTGCATGAACTCCGTTGTCATTACCTTGCAAGCTGTCCTCAATCTACCAAAGCTCCTAAGGCTAAATGTTGATAAAACTGAGATCATCGTCTTTGGGAACCATCCGTGCCTTGGTCCCCAGGTTGGTGGCCATTGGAACAGGGAACCACATCCATCCACAAGCAGTTTGGACAGAGAGTTTGATTTCATCATAGATCACAACTCTTGCTAAACATTTCACTACTTTTTCTGCAGTTCTCTTGGCTATTGTAAGAACGCTAAAGAAGGTCCATCTGCTTTTGCTTTGTCTTGTAGGAAAAAATGAACCCAAGCCCATATCACTTATAGCTAGGACTATAGCAATTTCTTAAAGATAGCCTCCCAAGTGATCATCATCTGTAGGTAATTACAATTAGAGCTGTTTGCCTCCCCCCTCAATCTCCCTCCCAGATCTTCTATTTTACATCCTCTTCGAGATCTGCATTGGCTTCCGGTTAAGCAATTTTCCATCTTCAAATCTATGTGCCTTGTGCACAGGGCCGTGCACGAGTCAGGAGGCGTCTATTTGAGAGACAAGTTCCATCCTTGCTGTACACAACACGCGCTAATCATCTTTATGTATTAACATTCCTCACGTGAAGCGATTCAGAACTTGCTTTCAAGACTTTTCTTTATTCGTGGCCAAGCACTGAAACAGTATTTCCATCCATATTAGTTAGACATAATCCTGTTTTTCTTTGTTCTGGAAAAAGCTTAAAACAAGACTGTTCTGCTTAATCATTTTCAGATCATCATGTTATGCTTCTTCCCAGCATCAGGATGTCCCTAGTGGTAACGGATGCGCTGTGCAAATTCTTGCGAAATAATATCAGTAAATAAAGTCAAGAGTTACTCTGGTCTTCTTTTTCCGGAGGAAAGGAGCAGGATGTGGCAATATGGAGTCTCAGTTCTCTGTGACTCACTTTCAAATACATTACAAAGTGTACTTCCAGAAGGCAAAATTATATTATTATAGGGCTCGCCTATCCCATTCCGCAAGGAATAGATAGGGGAGAATTTTAGTGGGCAAAATAAGTTCTCAAGCCATCGGGCGGATTTCCGACAGTTCACGTGAACACAAGCTCGCGCTTTTCCCTTGCTCCCGAGCCGCCTGCCTCCGAGAGCGATTTAGAAAAGGGGGTGGTGATGATTCAAGCAAGCCGGGCCGAAGACGGCTGAAATGCCAGAAACCGGTCCCCGGTAGCTTGTTTCCTTCCCAGTGTAAGAATTGGCTTTTGTAGTTTGGTTTGCCCTGTTCCCATCATGCACTGGGACAGGAACAGACTAATTTGCATACAGCCAGGTTCTGAAACTGGGATGGTGCAGTGAGCTAAAAAACGGTGTTGGATCTAGCCCTGATCTCTTGACTGGGTGAGAGTATTCTGCTTAATTCAGAGACTCTGTCCCTCACCACCCCTTGTTGTAAATATTTTTGCCTCCGAGAGCTTCATTTCAAAGGGCTCCCCCGCCCACTACTTCACACTTCACGGCCGCCAGGCCGTGTCTCGCATTTCTCCTCCCTCCCTCCCCACAGCAATGCCAAGAGCTTGTTTACCATGGGGCCACTTCACTCGAAATACATGGGTGCCATGCTTTCTTTCAGCCTGGCACCCGCTTTAATGCAATCTTTTTCCCTGCATGCTCCTTGATTCAATACTCCCCGTCACGGAGCGCGTTACTAGGGTGGGCAAGATATGTGACCCATGGCCTCCCAGCGCATTGCTATTCTTTACCTGGCCTACCAGCACCTTGTTTAAATTGCGGGTTTACCTACATGCCTGACATAGCGCCAACTTGTAAATGTATAGATTTTTCAGAGCGCTTCGAAACAATATTCTGCAAGCACGCTGAAACAGAGTGCACCTTCGAGAAATTGTAAACAAACGCCAAATTCAACGTTTATCAACCACAATATTATCGTGAATAACAAGTAATACGATGCGCATCTGAAACCAAATCATGCCTTTGGGTTGAAAGTAAACAATAGATGTTAGTTACCATTTGCTACTTAACGGGAATAGTTTTAACATGCTCTGAAGATAAGAGGTGCAGCCTGACTGCAGAGATTCCACAAGCAAAATCTGCAGCATACGTAGAACCTACTCAGACATTTCAGCAGAGGATAATGCGAATAAAACATTTTTCAATTTCTTGCACACAATTGATTAGGAACCGATTTCCGAATAGCGTTTAGTAAAGGTTATCCGAAAATGTGCGTACATAGAAAGCGTCCAGGCACCTATCTTTTCACTACAGCACTCGATGGTTCTCTCTCTTTGTCACCCTCTCTCTCGCTCTCTCTCATTCCCATACACACACGTTCACTTTCTATTGCACCCTCCACCTGTGACGTCGCTCTCTGTCTCTTGCTGTCGCTCTCACCCTGTCTCCTTATCCTGTGTCTCTTTTTATCTGCCTGTCACCCCTCTCACAGTCACACCATCTCACTGTCTCTAGCCCCTGATCTTTCTTCCTCCACCCCTCGCGCTTTCCCTTTCTTTTTCTCTGTCCCCTCCATTCTCTCTCTACCCCACTATACTGTCCCCTCTTTTTCCCTCCCCCTCTCACGCGCTTGCCTGAGCCTCCTGCCTGCCTCCTGCCTTTGAAGTGAAGCTTAGCTTCACTTCAAAGGGATCCTTTCCCCCGCCCACTTAAGCAACATCGTGCTACAATATCAGCCATTTGAAGTGCTACATCGTGAAAGGGGAGTTCAATCCTCATTCAAGTACTCCGATTAAAGTGTCCTGCCGCCACAAAAACACAAGGGAAATTGTGTTTTAGAGTTTAATGATATAGAATTTCTGTCAAAGCTCAATATATCTTGCTTGTACCGAGTCCGACGCTAGGAGGTTGAAGAGCGGAGCCATCGAGAATTTTAACCTGCACTTACGCATATTAAACACAGACCTGCAGCAGAGCATTATAGCGCGGTCTACAACTGAGCTATACAATCCAAATAAACCCCATATGTAGATTGCGATGTGCTCTTCCGTTATCATCCCATGAGATGATTTCCAAAGACAAACTGCATCATGAAAACCATTTGTCATAGGCGATTTTTTAAATTGCGGGTTTACCTACGTGCCCGACATAGCGCCAACTTGTAAATGTATAGATTTTTCAGAGCGCTTTGAACCAATATTCTTCAAGCACGCTGAAACAGAGTGCACCTTCGAGAAATTGTAAACAAACGCCAAATTCAACGTTTATCAACCACAATATTATCGTGCATAACAAGTAATACGATGCACATCTGAAACCAAATCATGCCTTTGAGTTGAAAGTAAACCATCCCCCCACTCCATCCGAACCTCCCACTCCATCCGAACCCCCCACTCCATGTATCCATCCCACTCCATCCATCCCACTCCATCCATCCCACTCCATCCATCCATCTCCATCCATCCATCCCACTCCATCCATCCCCCCACTCCATCCATCCATCCCCCCACTCCATCCATCCATCCATCCCCCCACTCCATCCATCCCCCCACTCCATCCATCCCCCCCACTCCATCCATCCACCCCCACTCCATCCATCCACCCCCCCACTCCATCCATCCACCCCCCCACTCCATCCATCCCCTCCACTCCATCCCCTCCACTCCACTCCATCCATCCATCCCCCCCACTCCATCCATCCCCCCCACTCCATCCATCCCCCCCACTCCATCCATCCCCCCACTCCATCCATCCATCCCCCCACTCCATCCATCCACCCCCCCACTCCATCCATCCATCCCCCCACTCCATCCCCCCGACTCCATCCCTCCCCCGCCCCACACTCCATCCCTCCCCCGCCCCACACTCCATCCCTCCCCTGCCCCACACTCCATCCCTCCCCTGCCCCACACTCCATCCCTCCCCCGCCCCACACTCCATCCCTCCCCCGCCCCACACTCATCCCTCCCCGCCCCACACTCCATCCCACGCCCACACTCAATCCCTTGCCCTCTTGCCCTGCCTCTATCTCTCACCCTACCTCTATCTCGCGCCCTCCCTCTATCTATCTTTCGCTCTCCCTCTATCTATCTATCGCCCTCACTATCCATCGCATCACCACAGCATCACTCAGGGGCACCACAACATCACTATGCGCTACCACACCATCACTGAACGTCACAGCATCACTCGTCGCCGCCACAACATCATTCAGAGCCACCACAGCATCAATCTGTGCAACCATTCAACAACAACTGATTCAAATATGTTCTCTCAATGTTTCAAACTTTATTACAAATGTCACAAAAAATGTTAATATTTCACTTCTGTTCTTGTATTTTATCACAATAAAATACACTAAACATAATCTTCCAAAAAGTTATTTGCAAAAGTTTAAGCTATTGTCATTATAAATTACAATAACTTTTATTTAAGTATTAATTATTGAAAAAAATACAACCCATTGTTATTTTTAATATTTATACATCTAAGTCATGTAAATACAACACATATTGCATTACAAATGCTATGGGTGTCACGTTTGCAAAAGTTAACACTATTGGCATTGTAAATGACAGTTATTAATTTTGCTATTTTCCAAAAACAAAAACATAAATAAAAAATATGTCATTTACAATACTAATACCTCTAACTTTACTAATGCGAGCCCTATTGCATTGCAAATGCTTGTTTTTGTGTTTATACCTTTGAAATGAGTCTCGTTACTTGTTTGACAAGTAATAAGCAGGCTAAGTTAGATATGTGAATAATACATTTTTCTAATCTGTAAATTTAATTTTAAAGTTTCATTTAAAATTATACATAGGACTGCTATTGTTCAAATTGACAGAGAATATATATAGTGATAAAACAACAAAAATTAGGATTGCTCCTCAAATAAAAAAAGATGTAAATGAAACTGGAACACAAAATGAAAACACAAAACGTTGTCAGAAAATGCGTAGGGAGAAGGTGTGAATGTCGGAGATTAGGTCAGTGGTGATTTTTCATTCTTGGAGTTGTTGCCACTGGCAAGTTACAAGAGAGCTATATTAATTTATTTTGCTCATAACTACGAACGGTTGTTTGAATGTTTTGCTAAACTATTATTTAATTAATTAGATATTATTTATGGATCCTCATTTTTAGTAGTCACACAAATGTTCTCAAGTATACCAGTCATAACAGTACTTTCTTGTTTTGAAACTTTTGGCCAAGATGTATGAACACTTTTTTGGTTGGGTTGCAAACACTCTGAATCGGAGTTTGCAACTGCAGAAATGTTTTTTTCCATTTACAAGTCCATGTTAGCAGTCAATAAAGTTTTACAGACTTCTAAAAGAATTTCCGACAAGCTGCTGTCCATTCTGTTACAGGAGGTGCAGCTGTCGCTCTCCAGTGGTGCTATCGAGAGGGTTCCAGACTGAGGAGGAAGGGGTTGTTAGTCTCACTGTTTCTTCCTTCCAAAGGACAGAGGCCTCAGGCCTATTCTGGACATCGGACCTCTGAATGCTTTCTTCTGGAAGGACACATTCAAAATGCTCTTGCTTGCACAGATTATGTCTACTCTGTACCCCAGAAACTGAATTGGACCTTCTGGACGCATCTTTTCATAAACCTGTCCTGCTGCACCCCAGATGTTATCTACAGTTCAAGCCAGACCAGGAGCACTTTCTGTTTACTGTACTGCCTTTTTGGCCTTACCAGCGCCCCTTATGTGTTCATGAAATTGATGATCGTGGTCGCGCCTCTTCTTTGGAGGTCAAGGATCCCTTTATTCCCGTTCCTCGACTGGTTGCGAATAACCACTGGACATTGTTAAACCTCTTAACACCGTTGAGAGTCACTATCCACGAGTTTAACCTTACTTGCAGAGGCTTATATTTATTTGAACTTTCCCGGGCGGTGATGTTCGGTGCTCTCGGTCCGCCACAGCGAGTCCATGATATTCAGCCATCTCCCGATGTTTCAGGCTTGATGCTGGATCACGAGGAGCTAAGTCAGGAGGCACGTGGGCTCTGCAATGGGACTTATAGTTCCAATTGGCTCAGCATTACAGCAGTTTAACTGATGTCCTCAGAGGAGACGCTCAAGAGATGCAGTGGTGGCTGCTGCAATGTAGTTGAAAGTCTTGTAGACCTCTCCGCCTTCTCCACCCAGAGCTGACATTGGTGACAAACTCGTCTCTGCTGGGCTGGGAAGGTCATCTGGGGATGTGGAGTTCATGGAAGGGCTGGCTCCTCATCAATCTGCTGGAGTTGCAGGCCATCCGTCCGGCTCTCAAGGCTTTCCTACTATCCATCAGGGAAGGCTGATGCAGGTTCTCATGGACATATGGGACCATATGGTACTGCAACAGGCAGGGTAGAGTGGGGTCCTAGGTTCTGTATCTGGAGGCTCTGTTCCTTTGGAGGTGACTGGAATGCAACAGCTTTTTTCCTGATTGCAAACCACCTGGCAGGATCCCGGAATGCCGGAGGGGAAGAACTGAGCAGCTGGTGTCTAGTTTCTTCCAGCAGTGGGGAGAGCCCTGGCTAGATCTAATCACCACAGTCGAGAAAGTGTAGTGTCATAATGTTTAGTGAGATGTAGTTTCCGCAGTAACACTCATTAGGGGATGCACTCCAGCTTGAATGGATCACAGGACTCTTGTACGCCCTCCTGCCGCTGCCCGGAATTCAGAAGATCAGGAATGACTGGGACCAAGCTATCCTATTGGCTTTGAGCTCGGTCAGATGTGTGTGGCATCTGGACCTTGTGGACATGAGCATCTGTTCTCTGATCAGGCTGTTACTTCCTGAGGACCTCCTGTGTCAGAAACAGAGTAGAATCCTCAACCTGAATCTGCACAAGTTACTTTTGCATGTGTGGATATTTAGCAGCGGTAATTGACTGCATTTGATCTGCAGACTGAAGTGATGGAAGTTATATTTGGTGCCAGGCACCCTTCTACAAAGTCCATTCATGCTGGACGCTGGGACGAATTTGTAACCTGGTGTGACCTTTGTATGACTAACCCTTTACAAACCAAGCGGTCGAACACTCTTTTGTTTGTTTTTTCTTAGGCCCAGCAAGGCCTTGTAGTGGGCACTACAAAAGGTCATTTGTCTGCCTTTTCGGCCTTGCTTCGTTTTCCAGATCAGCCATCCTTGTTTAAATCACCTGTTGTGATGAGATCTATAAAATGTTTGGCGTATGTGTGTTTTCCCCAAACCATTTGTGATTCCTTAATGGGCTCTTAACTTGGTCTTGATGTTTTTCATGTGTACTCTTCGAGCTGATGCATAGCAGCTCATTGCATCCATTGACTTTATAAACCGTTTTCCTCATTGTGATTGCGTCCGCTCATTGCAAGAGTGGACTTCAGGCACTTTCAGTGCAACCACCATATACCATCTTTTTCCCGGGCTCAAGCAGCATTCTTTGAAAATGTTGTTACTCCCTTCTGTGCCGGGCAATCCAAAACTCTGCTTGTGTTTTTTGCTTACCCTCGCCCCTCAAAAGCGGAGGAGATGCATCCTCAACTGGACCACAAAAGGGCTTTAAGCTTTTATGTTGATTGTACCAAGGACCATGAAGTAGATGATCAGCTTTTTGTAGAGTTCTTCAGAACAAAGAAAGGGATTGCACTGCCGAAGAGGACCCTGTTGAGGTGGGTAGTCTGGCAAGGAAGGCTGCTACCACTGCACTGGCATGTGAAGTGTATGCCCATGACATCTGTCAGGCTGCGACATGCATGCTAGTACACATGTTCATGAAGCACTACTGCCTTGATCGCACAGTCTAGCGAGAAGGACATTTTGACGGCTTGGTCTTGCAATATTTTTTCGGTCTGAATGCACCCCACTAAGGTGATGAATCTGCGGTTAGAAGTATCCATCAGAAGAACGACTTACTACTTAGAGTATCCACCAGAAAGAGGAATACCTAACTAAAGATTCCTCACCACGCTCTCCCCATTCTGTCAAGTGGCCTCTTTTAAACATTTAAAAAGGTCCCAAGTTAGTATTGCGCACACTGGTACTAATAATTGTTCATGCTCTGTATCTTAGGGTGTGGGAAGGAAAAAGGCTAGGAACTGATGATTGGTAATGGTTGGCTCTTTCAACGACATGAATGAGCACTGCTTTGAAAAGTTTCTGAATCCAGTTTTACACCTCAGGAGAATTATAAAATGAGGAATCAGTGGTTCGCTAGAGTATTCACCAGAAAAAGCGTTGCCAAAGATAAGTAAATAATTGTTTTTTTTATTTGGGCATTGGTGGGCCTACTCCTTCAGTCCTCTCTCACTCTGCATGTCACTGGTGTCATACAGCTTATTCTTTCCCAAGTAAAACTGCGTTTTCTGAATAACATAACCATCAGAACTGTGCTAGACTGATTCCAGGCACACTGTCCGGCTGTGTTGGCCTAAGTCCAACTAGCTCACAGTGCTTATTCTGTACCCCTAACCTTACAGGGTAACAAATAGATGTGCACCCTCAGAACATGATAATGCTGACTCCTCAAAGGAATCACGGTACCACATCTATAACCTTTCGCCTAGTTACTTATGCATATCCGTAGAGATGCACAAGAAATGGACAGTAAGTAGTTTCAATATTTATTAAAGTATTGTGATTCTGGAGTAAAATATTTGCGATGAAGTTATAGGAGAAAACATAATAATGTGATTAGCATTACTAGAACGGTGAAAAAGATACAGTTCAGCCATTTTGCTGATTACACAGAATATTTGCTTGCATACAATTACTGTACTATATTGTACTCCTATCTAGCGCTTTCTAACCTAGCATGTCTAAGGTGAGTGAGTCTGCCAAATCCCTGTAGGGTAGTCTAACTCCCCATTACCTATGGGTAAGTGTCATTATTCTGCCTGTCTTGGTGAAGAGCTGGACAGCATCCCTCGCATGAGGTAAACAGGAATCAGCTGGGCTGGAATTCCTACATGGGTCAATGTTTCAGTGCCAGCAAAATGCTCCTCTGTCTAAACAAAGGATCGATGCGGTATATATAATATCATCCATGTTACCATGCCAAAGTCCTAGTTGAGCCGCTATTGTTTATTCTATTATGATAACTCTGTCACCAAGCGGCCAAAACAAATAACCCCTTGCATGATAGTCCTTGTACAGGATGTTCAAGGTGTTTTGAGAGGGTGCCTACGAAGTGGCATTGTAAGCAAACCGAGTTAGAAGAATATTATCCTGTATTTGCATGCACTTAAATGTGTGTTGAATGTCATTGTGTAAAACGATGTTTCTACCCGGGCCCAATGTAACCACGTGACAGTGGAAGTTGATAAATAGATCTGTCTGGCATGGTGCCAACTGCAGCTTTTCTCTTTTAGCCAGTCGGGCAGTGACACGACAACAACTGAGCAGGACAGAAGTTGCAGTCTTGTACTTGTTATACTTCATTTAGTACAGCTATGGCTGTGGTGGAAGAATTTCAGAAGTAGCTTAGGATGGGAAACAAGGCAAGCAGAAGGTAAGCAGGTTGGATTAGGGGGCCACAAGCGGGAAGTGTGTTAGGCTAGCTCAAGCTACTCTGTTAACGTGGCAGAGGCGATTATTTAACCAGCATTAGGTTACCAAGTTCTAACTTCTTATGTTAGGAAGCCGTGGCAGCAGGGTTAAGGGACAGCCATACTTGTTGAAGGTTTAGAAGTTGAATGTTGAATAGGGTTAAGCTTGTAGCCAAAATACTGCAGTTTCTCTGGTGTTAGAAAATGCCTTTCTTTATTGTGCCCCCCACCCCCGAGGAGTTAAGAAGTGGTTAATCATGTAGAGAATGAAGGGCAGGCCCAGTAATTTGCATACAGTCCATCATTGATTGTTTTTGTTAAATTCATTATGCCCTTTCCTGATCTCAAAGATGTCTTGCGCGTTTCCTTTTGTAAATAAAAAACATTTTGAGTTGCACATTTTCAATGGAGATAGTGGATTAGGGGATTAGGATATTAGGGTATATTCCCCATTCTGCTCTCACAGGAGAGATGAACAAGCATTTGCAATGCAATAGGTCTCGCATTATTTAAGTTTGAGCTATTAGCATTGTAAATGGCAATTGTTTTTTGCTTTGTGCTATAGTTATTTTTTTACATAAAAAGCTATATATAAAATATGTTTTATTAAAGTTATTTATGCAGTATCTAAATTTTGTTTGCATAAAAGAGTACAATAATATCTTAGTAAAAAAGTCAAATATTTTAATGGTAATTCACCAAATGTTCATTTATGTGTTGGTTTTGAAAATAGCTAAATTAATAGCTTTGTCATTTACAATGCCAATAGTTATAACTTTCGCAAATGTGACACCTATAGCATTTGTAATGCAACATTTGTATTTACGTGACTTAGATGTATTGATATTACAAATAACAATGGCTTTTAATTTTTTTTAATACTTAATAAAAGTGATTGTAATTTATAATGGCAATAGCTTAAACTTTTGTAAATAACTTTTGTGAAGATTATGTTCAGTGTATTTTATTGTAACGAAATCCAAGAACAGAAGTGAAATATTAACATCTTTTTGTGACATTTGTAATAAAGCTTGAAACATTGAGAGAACATATTTGTGCTGTGGTGGTGCTGAGTGATGCTGTGGTGCTGCTGAATGGGGCTGTGGTGGTGCTGAATGGGGCTGTGGTGATGCTGAGTGATGCTGTGGTGGTGCTGAGTGGTGCTATGGTGGTGCTGTGGTGGTGCTGTGGTGGTGCTGAGTGATGCTGTGGTGGTGCTGAGTGGTGCTGTGGTGGTTCTGAGTGGTGCTGTGGTGGTTCTGAGTGATAATGTGGTGGTGCTGAGTGACTGTACTCACTGTCACTCTGCACTCACTGTCACTCTGCACTCACTGTCACTCTGCACGCACTCTGCACTCACTGTCACTCTGCACGCACTCTGCACTCACTGTCACTGCACGCACTCTGCACTCACTGTCACTCTGCACTCACTGTCACTCTGCACGCACTCTGCACTCTGCACGCACTCTGCACTCACTGTTTATGCACGCACTCTGCACTCACTGTCACTCTGCACTCACTGTCACTCTGCACTCACTGTCACTCTGCACTCACTGTCACTCTGCACTCACTGTCACTCTGCACTCACTGTCACTCCGCACTCACTGTCACTCCGCACTCACTGTCACTCTGCACTCACTCTGCACTCACTCTGCACTCACTGTCACTCTGCACTCACTGTCACTCTGCACTCACTGTCACTCCGCACTCACTGTCACTCCGCACTCACTGTCACTCTGCACTCACTCTGCACTCACTGTCACTCTGCACGCACTCTGCACTCACTGTCACTCTGCACGCACTCTGCACTCACTGTCACTCTGCACACACTCTGCACTCACTGTCACTCTGCACGCACTCTGCACTCACTGTCACTCTGCACTCACTGTCACTCTGCACGCACTGTCACTCTGCACGCACTGTCACTCCGCACTCACTGTCACTCTGCACGCACTCTGCACTAACTGTCACTCTGCACGCACTGTCACTCCGCACTCACTGTCACTCTGCACGCACTCTGCACTCACTGTCACTCTGCACGCACTCTGCACTCACTGTCACTCTGCACTCACTGTCACTCTGCACTCACTGTCACTCTGCACTCACTGTCACTCTGCACGCACTGTCACTCTGCACTCACTGTCACTCTGCACTCACTGTCACTCTGCACGCACTCTGCACTCACTGTCACTCTGCACGCACTCTGCACTCACTGTCACTCTGCACGCACTCTGCACTCACTGTCACTCTGCACGCACTCTGCACTCACTGTTTCTGCACGCACTCTGCACTCACTGTCACTCTGCACTCACTGTCACTCTGCACTCACTGTCACTCTGCACTCACTGTCACTCTGCACTCACCCTGCACTCACTGTCACTCTGCACGCACCCTGCACTCACTGTCACTCTGCACGCACTCTGCACTCACTGTTTCTGCACGCACTCTGCACTCACTGTCACTCTGCACTCACTGTCACTCTGCACTCACTGTCACTCTGCACTCACTGTCACTCTGCACTCACTGTCACTGCACTCACTCTGCACTCACTGTCACTCTGCACTCACTCTGCATTCACTGTCACTCTGCACGCACTCTGCACTCACCCTGCACTCACTGTCACTCTGCACGCACTCTGCACTCACTGTCACTCTGCACGCACTCTGCACTCACTGTTTCTGAACGCACTCTGCACTCACTGTCACTCTGCACTCACTGTCACTCTGCACTCACTGTCACTCTGCACTCACTGTCACTCTGCACTCACTGTCACTCTGCACGCACTCTGCACTCTGCACACACTCTGCACTCACTGTTTCTGCACGCACTCTGCACTCACTGTCACTCTGCACTCACTGTCACTCTGCACTCACTGTCACTCTGCACTCACTGTCACTCCGCACTCACTGTCACTCCGCACTCACTGTCACTCTGCACTCACTCTGCACTCACTCTGCACTCACTGTTACTCTGCACGCACTCTGCACTCACTGTCACTCTGCACGCACTCTGCACTCACACATGCAACAGTAATGTAAAGCTCTCAATGGACCTTAATCGGAGCGCGTTTCTGATTTAAAAGGCTGGCATGAAATAAATTAAGCGCATGTAAATTAGAAAGGAAAAAAAAACGAAAAAGCTATTAATATTGGGATAGAGTTTACGACATGCAGAAACCACACAGATTAAAGATGCAATCTGGCTGGGGACAAATGCCCACAGGCAAGACAGCAAACTAGAGAGCGCTAGAGTAAGAGTCTTCAAGGAACAAGAGCGGACGCACCGTAATCTCTTGGTGCTCACAGCTGCTTGGAAACTGTAATCAACGAACACGGGGAAATTCTCCGCATCACTGCCTGTAATTCTCTCCCAGCCTTCCACCAGCCCATCCTCTATGCACGTATGCTCATGTTACGCTTAATAAAATATTGACCTTCTATTCAATAAAAAGTGGTGCTATGTCCTTTATACAGCCACTCCATGTAGGCTCTGCGTCCCCACGCTCCAAGAGAAGCAAGGCACAAAATGTGCACTGCATTCAGAAATAATTTTTTTTTAAACATGCCCTAGCTGCGTAGTTGAGGTTCATTTCCGTCATAATGAAAACAAAAAACCCAACATGAAGATAAATCCTTCAGAAAGAATAACCTTAGCAATTGTGTGCAAATGGTGTGTGATAATTAATAGGAAATGTAATATAATATTAGGAGTGTGCGATATTTGCGTAAATTCTTTTGCAAAAAATACATGGAATTCTTCAATAAGTACACGAAATAACAAAAAAACATCGGTCCAGCATTTGGCAGCTGTTTTGCCATGTACATCCTCGCATTCATTCTTGGATACAAGGACATATTTTGCACTAAGAAAAAGTCGCAAAATCACGCGTGCACGAACAGCATCTGCACACGTTCTCTTTGCAAACCTTGTTTCCTGTGTTTATGCCATGGGATATTGACCCGAACAGAAGCTTCTTTACTTGATCTGGTCACGGTGTAATCACGTAATTGCCATGATTTCATCACAAATGTAAAGCAAATGCCAGAAATTAACTGAGATTACACTGTGTAACAGAAATTTCACCAGGACATACATAAAACCACAGAATTAGCGATAGCATCATAAGCGTGTCCTTTCACTGCAATTGCTTAATCCTCTGCATGTACACGGAAATCATTTGTCAAATATCAGGAAATGTAATCAAATAATGGAACAAAACAATTAAATGGAAAGGATAGCAAGGGTTATGAAAACATGTTCTTTGCTCACATAGATTGATTATGCACTCAGCTGTCTGTTGTACGTGCACCACAATATGCTTACAACGTGTGCAGTCTCCGAAGCTGTACGTCGTTACCGAAAGCACAGTGACAGTCCAGTATGCAAATAAACACAGTGCTAGGTGCTTGTGTGCTGACAAAATGGCCGTCTCTTCATCGCGGGCGCACTCTGGAAGTCAGGCAGCCTTTGTTTGGACGTGGGCGGGGCTCGTCAAAGAAACAGGAAGTAACTGCCGAGGAGGACGTCCGAAACATGCAGGCTTCACGCTGAAGTCCCGGGGCGCTTCAGAGAGACCGGGCGAAAGAGCGAGGGCAGACTGCATGGTAACAGAGGCAACACGGGGCTCCCGAGTGGTGAGGAGACCCCTGCGGCGTGCCAAAAGACGGCCCAGGAACCTGCACACCGAGCCGGTAAGTGAGAGCTTGCAGGCGGGGCGGGGCGGGGGGATTGTCTGTGCGTGTACTCTCGTGTGTGGGCGGCGGCGGCTGGGGGGGCGGGGGCGGCGGCGGCTGGGGGGCGGCGGCGGCGGCGGGCGGGGGGGGGGGCCGCCTGGGGAGGTGTAGTGTGTGTCTGTATGTGTGCGCTAGTGTCTGCCTGCGTGTGCATGTGTTGTGAACAGCCTGCTCTGTGTGTGTGTGTGTAGGTGCGGCGGCGGCGGCGAAGGGGGGGGGAGGGAGGAGGTGTGGCTGTGACTGTGATGTGCGCGGCTGTGATGTGCGCATGCGTGAATGTTGACGCGCGTGCACGCAGCTCAATCCACGCTCGTCACAGTTTTGTGTCCCTCATTCCCCGGTGTCAGGCAGCTATAAGTCTCCGACCCTGGACGCATCCTTCGGATGCGAATTCCAGGGCGAGACCTAAAAAAGGACGTTGGTTTTGAGGTCACGAAGGCTGTGTTGTGCTAGTCAATCACACGCCAACAGTTAGGCTCCACTGTGTCTCCCTGATTTCTAGTTGCCCTTTACTCTGATGGGGTGCTGTGAGACTAGACTGACTTGTTTGAACATGTGTTGGAAGCTAATTAAGAGTTAGGTGTCACTTTTGTGCAGTGCAGTAGAAAGATAGAAGCAAAGTGTGTCTAAAAATAAGGCTAGCTACTCCTCAGGTGGACTACTAACCTTGAACTTCAATAATGTAGTTCAAAATGAGGAGACCATTGATACACAGTGCATTTACATTTTAGCAATTAAAGTGGATCTGTATTGAAACACCGCAGATGTTGGTGCGCTGATTTTAGTCAATGTCTGCTTAATTGATCATTTTGCTGGCGCAACGCATTTTTAAAAGTTTGAAAGACAGTCAGTATGCCAACAGCACAATGCAGAGTACGTAATCTGAGGCTCAACCCACTGTGGGGGGACTGTCCACAAGAAGGTGTGCTATTAGCTTATGATGTTCCTTTTGCTGACCGTGCAGAGGCCACAATTTCTAAGTAGTCTGCTATAATGTTAAAGCTTGTTGCCTCCTCTGTTTTGGCTTTACTTAATGCACATTATAAACCGATGCTTCTGCAGGTCAAACCTTTAGATTTGGGATGCAACTTTGCCTTTTTGACTATATTTTTGTTCCTGCTTGAGTTCTTGGGCTGTTTTTTAAAGACTGATTCTGCAATTCTAATTTACAGTGAAAGTGGAAATTGGTGTTTTCATGTTAACATTTCACAGAACTCCCTATCAATCCAAGCTAAAGCTCTACCCATTAGTATTAAATATCCTGCCATCTCACACCTACACTAGTACCTGGTTAGCTACATCTGTTAACTTGCTTTCAAATTTATATACATCATGTTGATGTATCTTTAATTGACTGCAATATAATACTATGGTACAATAAGTCCATAAAGGATGTGGTCTTTTGTCTAAGAGTTGAGGTGAAATAGTATTTTTACTGTTCACATAACTCTTTGTTAAAAAACAAAAAGTCTAATAACAGGATATAGTGTGACAAATTCTGTCAGAAAACTAGAAGACAATCAAGAAATAAAATTCTTTTTTGAATCTTCGTAGGCTTTTAATGATATTTTTACTTTTTAATATCAGTTTTTAGGTCTCGCCTGAGCCAGTGCATGCGCTGTCTGGCGAGACATTTAGTGATTGGGCTTTTAAAAGTCCAACCACAGCCTTTTCGGTGTCATGGAGCGTCTGGTTACGCGCACAGGCTCGAGCAGAGGCGCCATCTGGCTTTCCTCTCGCTCTCCCAGTGTGCGTGCGCACCACTTGTGTGTTTTTTCAAATTTAGTTTTTGCTCGCGTGCACACAATTCACGGTCAAAGCCGCACGTCTTGCTTGCTGCGCGGCCAATGCTTGTACTTCCTTTGTTACCTGTCTGGTAACGCCACTTCAAAAACACAAGACCGCCCTCCTGTGCCAACAGCCTGCAGCCTGGCTCAACTTTCAGGGGGAGAGGAGGTGACTGCAAGACACTGGGATCTGCAGGTATGTGCACGATCCAATTTCTTCGGCAAAACCCATTTAACCTATTGAGCCCGACCCCTGTGGACTCTGATGTACCATTTTGAAATCTCTCCCCCTGCTACACTATGTCACCTCTAGCCCCCTGTCCCCAATATGTCTGTCTCTCTTGTGGCCGCCTCCTCCATGCCTTCTCTTTATCACTGGCACCCTGCTGCCCTGTGACTCATCTGCCCCATTTGACTCCTGTGCTAAGCCTCCTCCTGAAACTTATTGTGGCCCTCCTTCTCCTCGTGATTCTTCCGGACCCCTTCCGCTGTGGCTCCAGGCCCCATCCCGCACACCATGCGGCCCTAGCTGTGCCACAGCTGGGGAACAGGTTGTCTGGTGTCAGAGAGAGCAGCACTTTCAAATTGGAGTCTGCGCTCTCTGGCTGCAAAGACCTTCCTGTTCGGAGATGTGGTGCTGCTGAAGACTCAGGCAGGTAAAAAACCGTGGTCCCGATTCACAAAGATAAAGTGAGACAAAAGTCTCATTTTACGACTTACGGTATTCATAAAGGGCATTTACTGCACGCAAATGTCCTTTGTGGATATTGAAAGTCATAATTTTAGACTTTCGTCTAACTTTATCTTTGTGAATCGGGCACTGTGACTTTGCAGAATCTCCAGCAGCGAAAGAACACAGTCACATTTTCTGAATGCTGCTAAAATATAGACAATTGTGCTCTTTTCTCCAAAATAAGTCAACCCAGACCACAAAATCTTGGGGTGTAGAACCGAGTTAAAGTAGTTGGCATATGAAACCCAGGCCAGAGTGGGGCTTTATGGTCTTGAATGGCGCCCCATGTATGCCGTCCTTCTCTAGTGGGGCGACTCTATCTTTGTTGGCTGATACGATCTTGGTAGCAGTGGCAGCCTGTGTTTATCATCACTGTCACAGAGCAGGCATGTTTCCCTCTTCACTGCATTGGTTGATTGGCCAACTGACCTTGAGCCGCTTAAGTTCTACCATCATCTTATGTGGCTGGATCCTCTGCTACATTCCATGGGTCCAGATGCTGTGCACGCATACATCATGTGCCCCTGTCACATGAAAGTATGAACTATGTGGAAATAAATAAAATCATATGGGGCAGCCCCGTGTTCTTTCTACATATGTAGGAAGAGGTGTGGCGCAGCGGCCAGGGTGTCTGACTCTGGAACCCGGGCTCATGGTTCGATCCCTGGCACCAGCAGCAGATCAGCCCAGCACCATGTGACTCTGGGCAATAGCTTGCTTAATCTTCCTGAGGGCCCCCAGTGCCTTGACACCTTCGGGTAATTGTTCGCGCTTTATAAATAATGGACATTTACATTTACATATGCACACCTGCAAAGGAAGTTCACTGCCATCTTAGATGCCACAATCTGCCTCACAGATCCAGCTGGAATGCTGACCGATAACGATAAGGTGATACATAGTCATGGATGACACAAAATAAACAAGCATTGGCATGGCCAATTGGTCTTGCCTTTGGGACCTTATAAGTTTTTTGCTATGCAACAGTTGTTGTTGCACCAAGGATATTGTGCTGCATAACTAAATACTTATAAGGTCCCAAAAGCGAGACCTATTGGCTATGCCAATGCTTTTTCCTTTTATCATGCACTTACACAGTGCTTTCTTTATTCAGATTTATATTTCTTGTTCAGTGTAACTTATTTGTTGTATTATATCTGTTTTTTGGGGGGTTGACACCCGAAATAAACGTTTGATTGATTGATTGATTGAATTAAGCAATAGGACTATACATGCTAAGAAAGAAGGTGACCACTGATTATCAAATAGTTTAAAATTTCTTATGAAAAGTTATACTTGACAAAACATTTAATTATTATAACAAATGTTGGTCCTTATTGCCAGCGGTCATTGCTTCCCAAGACTCTAGGAAATTCTGAGAGTTGGTAAGCCAAGATTCTAATAATCATCACCCTTTACTTTCTAATGTAATTTCGTAAGAATCTTGGATAGCTTATGTAGGAGAAGTGTTTGACCGAGTCAGAACAGCACTCTGATCCCTGATTTTGTCAGGAATCATTTAATAGTTACTTTATTTCCCTTGGAACCAGTATAAATTACTGCCCGTTTCTTGAAGTAAACAAAAGCAGCAGGTCTGGGTAATCTCCCATCCTCAATTCTTAAATAAAAGATAGACTGGTGAGCAAATATGTTTCTTTAATTTTTTCCTTAGTAAAATCAAGCTGGATCTTTTTCTGTGAGTTTGAAATGTGCTGTAATTAAACCCATTCACAAAAAAGATTAGTCTGCCACCCGAAATGCTATAGATTAATCTGCTTGATTGATATTGGAGCAGTTGTCTATGCTAAAACAATTTTAATCTCTCTAAAAGATTGGATCAATGAGTATAACTTGATTGAAAAACAGGGTGCTTTTAGAAAAGGATATTTAACTGAGACCACTTATGTAGTCTCTGGGTTAATGTTCTAAAACCATTGGACAAGTGGGACATCTTTTTTGTTGCTTTTTTTTTATTTTAGAGCTACGTATGATCTAGTTGATAGGGAGGGTCCATGGCAGAATCTCAAAGAAGTGGCCATGCCTACTTTCAGTCTTAAGGGTACTTTGTTCATCAAACTGGACCCAGTTTTAAATTGACTCGAATGGTACTCTTATATTTGAATTTTTATTATTTATACAGATTCATATAGCGCGAACTTGACCCGAAGGTATCAGAGCACTTTACATGAGCACCAGTTGCATTACAGACGGATACATTCATTTGTAGGTACGGGGAGGTTAAGTGATTTGCCCAGAAACACAGGATGTTTGATCCTCCCGCCAGACTCGAACCTTGTTCCCCAGCTTCAAGGTCGGACACTCTAGCTGTTAAGCCATATCTTCTCCACATGTGGCTAAACATGACTTGTAAATTCCCAGTGAGAATTAACCTAATGCAGGGCTCCATGTTACCCCCCCTCACTTTGTTCCTACTATATTTGGTTGACCTATCTAGGACTTTGGAGATCATCTTCTCCTCCTCGAAGGTGGATGGCATACGTGTTCCTTGTTTTTTATATCAAGGTGATTTAGTCATTATGGACAGTACTTCAACTGGCCTTCTGAGAAAGCGATCAATCTTTTATAAGTTCTGTAAAACTTTTCTTACAGTAAACATGGATGAAACTAAATTCTTAGCTTACGGTCTAAGTATGGAAACTTGTCTTGTACTTTGGTAGAAAGTAAAGTTTATGAGGTGGGATTTTATAAATATTTGTACTGATCATTCATAAATCTCTACCCACCAAGACCATACAGCAACACAGTCTCTTGTGTGCAAAAGAGATCTGCAAAAATGTAATAGGAAATTATGGTGGGCACTCTCAATTTACGTTAATTTGCTCCTTTTAACGTAAAGGGTCCCCTCAAGTATTATGCAGTGCAGAACTCTTAACATTGAATCTTAAAACCACCTATGATTCTCAGGGTTGTGGAATACCTAGAGCCTGACGCCCAGGACATATTCTTTGGGGTCAAGGACAACAAGCTTTCATGTCTTAATTTGTCCTTGGGACAAATAGGTCCAACCCCCTGCAGCACAAACCCTTTGGCTGCCAGTTTACAGTGCCACATTATTGATCATAGAAGGGCATTGTCTGCAGTTATGATAATATTTCTGTCCATAGGTTAAAGTTGTTCGAACATGTATTTATGGTTTATTAACGCAGAGCCTTCATTATTAGGGTGAACACTCTAAGCAAATGTTGTGCACTTGGACTGCATTATTGACCATGGTTACAGTATAAAAATGTGTACACCCGTTTGCAGAGTTTAACAGTATAAGGCTGCGTATAATGCTCCTGGAATGCTCTCTGATTATTTGCAAATATTTGCAGAAGCTTGAAAGAAAGATTGATAATTCTTTGCTTTCACAATAAAATATTCACAAAAAATGCAGTTAGGAAAAAAATGTTTTGCTAAACTACTATGAAAATTTAGGTGCCATTTCTTAGAAGCATAATTTAGTAAAATGGCTTAATGCATGCTAGAATGTCCCAAAAAATATTCATAATAGAAAATCAGTGTAACCCGTTTCAACAAGATTATGGGAAGCATGAAAATAAACAAGCATTGGCAAAGCCAGTAGGTCTGACTTGGGTGGTCAGTCTTTTGGTTATGTCGGTGTGTGTCTTGTTTTGACATGGTTTTTGTAAATATTATTGTTGTGGGTGGTGCCGGGCCCTCACCATTATAACAAAGATGGGAAAAAATATTTTTGGGTTTAAAAAAACACACATTGCCACAGCAGTCCCTAGCACTGAACAAATTGACTGTGTGCTAATATGCTTCTTGTGAAAAGAGCAGAATGCGGTCACCGAATCCTACCGATACATAGAGGGGTAGAATTTTAATACAAAACAAAAGGCCTTGGTTAACACCTACCCTAGTGAGGGGCCCAATTCTTAAAGAAAGCCACAAAAATGAACCCATGATATGTCCTTGCATTAGTGCATATTTATAGCATCCATAAATGCACACGTTTTTTTCCAAAGTAGGCCCGGAAATCGTACTCCTAGAAAATATTTATGAACTGCATTTTAGCACAAGCAAATATGCATGTGTAGATTTGTTCATGCGAAAATCTGTTAAGCGTTTACAAGTTCTTTCCTTCTGCCCTTGTCAAGAGTAAATTTCCAACCTTTCTCACTAAGGGAAAAGATTCGAGAACATTTGGTGAAAACCCTAAAACATGCAAGTTAGTAGGCTTGCACAGACTTAAAATGGCAGTCCAACCCTGGAACTACTGCTTACTGCTACTTCAAGCCAGAGTATGTAGATTTGTGGAAAGGTGGCAAAATAATGGAATTGCTAATATTTAAACCTTACTTTATTATGAGCTTTTGCATAATCAGAGAGGCTATTATCAGAGTTCTTACATAATGGGATTGTTGCCATAATTTGTTGTTGCACTACACGGCACAAAAGAGACTAGTGGATATTTTTACCGGAAAAGTAGATTTATGAAGTAGCCTGTCCCATGGACAATTAGATATTTTGTTAAATTCTACACCCCTGATTCTGTAGAGAGCCATTACCTGAAACGTCTCTACTTCCTCCCATCAAACTCTATGATTAGACTTGAAATGAGACTAACTTCATGACAAAACTTAGCATCTGTTGAAATCTTGAGATACTTGCATATCCTTTCACAACCAACTCAAAATAAAATGTGTTTCGTATTGGAAGGAATTCAGTTGAAGTAAACGAGGTTGAGCCTCTTCAACACACCCAGACAAGACAAAAAATGCCAGGATTTGCAGAACTCTGAGAACTTATAGGTCTTTTTAAATATTTCACAATCTGAATTGAAATCTCTTGCCTTTTGTGTTGTATTCCAAAGAGATTATACATATTTGGAATATAACATTGGCCTAACTGTTACAATCTTTGTAAAGTACAAGTATAAACTTCACTATCTCTTAGAGACTTAGACCTTCCAAACCAGTCAATGAGATGCAAACTTTTCAGACCTCAAATTTAAGTGAATCCCTTCTGGTTAATTCCGGTAGGGTTTGCAAATTAAGCTCAAACTAGAGCAAATATTGGTGTAGTTTTAAGGTGATATATACTAATTGCAAATATTTTATAGTATTGTATGTTACTCTTAAGTATATGTTGTTGGGTTGTAAAGTCGGTTATAAAATATGGCCAAGTGAACTGAGAGACCTTTAAATCTGTTACTGGACATGAGGTATTTTGATGTGTCGGTTAGCCTGGGTTGTTTTTAATTGCTATATGCGATATTAATGGTGTTCTAAAATTTGACTAGATAGTTTCATGCTAAAGTTGATTTTATAGTTTCATGCTTAAGTTGATTTTATAATTTCCAAAAGTTTTCATTATGGGCATTGATTGTGGTTTGATGTACTATGGTCTAATTAAACATATTGTGAACGGAATTGAAGTACATGCCATTGGAGATCTGTATTACTGCTCAGTGACTGCATTTAATAAGTTGCTTTGCAATGGAATATGTTTTGTGGCTCAGCCAGAGCACTGCATTTCTTCACAGTTCTTATTATACGGCCAGGGCGGAGTGACGAAAAAACTCCACCGTTCTATACGGAGTTCCGCAAGCGTTAGTGTGTGTTATGTGACACCTTTCACGCTGATTTTTAGCACCAGGTGTTTGTTCCGCACCAGAAAATCAGCACGAGCAGCGACATGCGCAGCAAACGAGGCCCTGCTTCTTTCTGCTGATTGAGTAGATGTTCTACTCAAGCGGCAGCTTCCTTAATGCAAACATAAGGTTTCTCAAGGTGAGCGGGAGCGTATATCCGCGGCCGTCTGTGTTGAGAAATATTGGCGTAAGAGGGTCTGAAGTAAGATATTACTCGCTCACGCTCGCAAACTTAACACTGGCGAGTGAGGAAAAAATTTGAGTGCGGAGTGGGAAAACATCTGAAAACTTCAGGAGCAGATTGGAATTTCACTCTAGGCCCTACTAATTGTGAAGTTAGTGTATCCCATAGATTCATTATGGCAGTGTTCCTTCATCTGGCGGTATGGATGAGCATGATAGCACGCTCTTTGGCTGAGCTTGATGTGTTTTTTTAAGCGCTGTAGCAAGATGTGCTTGGGTGTTTTACAGGCTCAAAACACACTTACACTACAGGACAGTGTACAGCTCTTGTGTTACTCATCTACAAACAACGGATTCTGGGATCCTCAATAAGGACCAATGCTTGGAACTATGTAGAGTGGTTTGATAAAGTGTACAAGCGTTTACACACACTATGCAATATGGGGCAGAATAGTGCCTCAAATATGTCTGATGGGATCTTTGACCATTGGGAATGTCCAGGACTAATCCTCTTAGTTATGTCCTCCGTTCACATTCACAGTTCTGATTTGTTTGATATTTTTTTAATTATCATGTCCTTTTTTTATTTGTCTCTTAATAGGTGGCTACCATCCAGTGAAAATCGGGGATCTTTTCAATGGCCGGTACCATGTTATAAGAAAACTAGGATGGGGGCACTTTTCAACGGTTTGGCTCTGCTGGGATATGCAGTAAGATTATTATTTTTTTATCAATACAATTTTTTTCCTGTTCTTATTGAATCAACATAAGATGTGTAATTTGCAGAAATCACTGTGAGGCATTTCAACATAGACTGCATTAGTGTCGTAGGCTTCATGGGTTTTTTAGGAAAGTATTAGTGGTGGTTTAAAGAGCTCTGAACTTTTGAATTTTACTTGGCTTTGAAAGTTTGTTTTATTTAATTTTCCTAAGGTGCCCCCAGTGAGCTGATTCCAGAGTCTCTTTTAGGTGCACAAGCAGGATGTTGTACCACTGTCTGACCTATACCAATGAATCTTTGGTTTTAAACTTTGGGCCACATAAAATGCTTTTCTTTTGAATGTGCTCATACTTTCATTTCATTTTTTGATTATTTTGGGTGACAATCCATAGAATTAAACATTAGATTAGACAATGGCAAAACATTTACAAAAAAAGGTTCGTCCACCTCAGCTCATTCCTGGAAAGGTTCTGGGTGGTCTGTCAAGCGGGGACTGAGAAAAAGGGGTAGGTTTCCCAAAACTCGTTTTCAAATACATTTTCCTATAGGCATTTTGAACAGCACTGCATTCAAAACAGTAGAACGGAATTACACCTAATTTGGCAGAAGCTATACCTTTCCTCAGAAACTGTGCTTTTTGTGATTTGGTGTAAATTCTTTCAGTATTTTTGAGAAATTTAAGTTCAATTTATAAATATCTAGCATTGCTGTCCTACCACAGGACCGTTTGATTTAAAATAACGTTCTGTCGTCAACATCAACAAAGATGTTCAGCATCCATTTTAGTACTTGGGGACCCAGTCACAGTGTCATGAGATGAAAAAAAGAAAACACAAAGAGGGCAGGGTAGGGACACTGCCACCCTACGTTCCAAGAGAGTGACATAACCGCCACTTCCTATGTGGTGAGCTTGCTCGGCAGTGTGGAAGTGGGCTCCCCGCCCGTCCTAGTAGCTTTTTAAATTTTTTTAAAGTTCTGATACAGACTTCTAGTAGCAGAGCATGTTCCTAACCTTTTTAATATACCTCAAGTGTTACACTGGATCCGTAAACCTTTCAGCAGTACATCTGCATGCTGGAAGGTAGCGCCTTGCTACTCGGCACTGACACCATTTCGCTCCAGGAATGACGTGCATGATTTATATAGGCACCACTCCTACTCGTTGACATCAGTTCTTTTGTTTCCGAGCCACCAGATATAGATCTGGAGCCTTCTCTTCGTTTCTTTGAGGCTTGTACCTCAAAATGTTTTTCAGTGTGCTAGGGCTATCCCTCGACACTCCTGAATGCCTTTCCACCAATACCAAACCTGGTCCGTGTTCTAAAAAAGGTCAGGACCTCCAAGGCTCAAGTCATACTAGCTGCTCCAGATTGGGGAAAGAGAGTATGCTATTCAAAACTCCTGGGCTTTGAAGATATGTATTCTGATTAGGCTGCCCCTTCAATTGGACCTGCTGTTGCAGTAACAGGGCAGGGTTTTGCACTCGGATCTTCACAGTCTATACCTTCATGTTTGGAGATTGAGCATCGGTAACTGAACACGTACGCAGACTGATGTCATCTTGGCATCCAGGTGTCCTTCACCAAAAACGGTATACATCTGTCGTTGGGACAGATTTCTGGCTAGGTAGGGCAAACACCAGTTTGACCCATTCCAGTCCAAGTGAGCTGATGTTCTGCTGTTTGTTCTATCTCTTCCCCAACAAGGCACCGCTTTGGGTTCCGTTAAAGGTTATCTTTTGGCATTCATACTGTTGCCAGATCAGCCCTCACTGTTCAAATCACCGGCTGTAATGTGGTTTTTGAGAGGTTACAACATATGTTTTGCTGTAACCCTTTGTGGTGGCCCGATGGGACTGTAATCTGGTCCTGACCTAACTCATTCTGCTTGAGCCGCTTCACAGCTATCCCTTACAGATCCTTACCATTAAAACTCTGTTTCTCTTCATCATCAGCTTGGCACGGTGATTGAGCGAGCTTCAGGTTCTTTGTGTCGGTCCACCTTACACTACCTTCTTCCCAGACAAACTGGTTCTGTGGACTCCGGCATCCTTCCTGCTGAAATTTGTGAATCTGTTTCTCATCGGTCAAATCATCCCCCTGCGTGTGTTCCACCTCACCTCTCAAAAGAGGAGGAGAGACCCCATTGTTTGGACCCCAAGACAGCTCTGAACTTCTACATAGATTATACCAAGGACCACCAGGTGGACAATCAGCTCATTGTGGGGGTGTCTGGAGCGAAAAAAGCAAGGAAATGCAGAAGAGAACCATCTCATGTTGGATTGTGCTCTGCATAACGATCTTATATTCACTGGCTAAAAAGAAGCCTCCAAAAGGTTTGCATGCTCAATCTACCAGGGCCAAAGCTTCTATCACTGCGTTAGCACACGGGCTCCCTGTCCTAGGGATGTGTCGGGCAACTACGTGGGCGGCCACTACATGGGCGGCCATCCATGTGACCACGAAGTACCATTTTCTGGAGAGTACGGTTCATTAGGGGGGCATTTTGTCAGCTTCGTCTTGAAGGCTGTTCTCATTTGAATCCTCTCACAATCCCACCTTCCATTGGCACAATTTTGGTATCTATTAAAAGGTGAGGAATCTGCCGCTATAAGTCCCTCAAAAAACAAGTTCTCGTAGAGACTCTATCTTGTTGCAGATTCCTTACCGACTCTTCTCATCCACCAGGTTCTTTGATTGGACTCTCTCCATTAACAAGATCCCAAGCCTAGGAATCTAGACACTGTCTACCATTTTGGTTTTGGGGCTCAGTGTCTAGGGGCGCGGACAGTCTCAAATGCAAATGACATCAGTGCGCAGAAGTGGCACTTATTTAGGACCCACATGTAATTTCTGAAGCAGACGCGTTAGTGTGGAGCCGCAAGGCGCCACCTTCTGGCATGCAGAGGCACTGCTAAAAGGTTTCTGGTTTGTCTGATGCCCTGGGAATTTTCAAAAGGGTTGCGGCTAGATAAAGTCTCTACCAGAAAGAGTGTTACCCAAGGTAATGAACACCCCCCCCCCTCATGCAGAGTATGGTTATCAATTATGTATTTTCAGATGTTGCAGTGATCTTATCAGTGATGTCGTAGAACCTTTCATGAGTGTTGTAATGTGAGGAAATTAGAAGTGCATGGCGAGGGCGCAAGTTATAGTTACATCTGATGGAGACTTCTAGCTGCAGATTCCTTACCTTAGAATTTTCCCAGGCATCAGAGTAGGGGCCAGATGTACGATCCTTTTATTTTGCGCCTCGCAATTTGCGACTAATTGCGAGTCGCAAATTGCGAGGTGCAAAATAAAATGTACAACAGTGTGTTTAACACTGTTTGCGATTCCCAATGGGGTCGCAAATTGCGAGGTTCATTAATATTAATGAGCCACCCAATTTACGAGCACAATCGGAATGGCAGGCCCTCCCAGGGATCAGCAGACCACCATGTCTGGGACTGCTTTGAAATAATGCAGTTTTAAAAAATAAATGAAGTACATTTTCCTTAAAGGAAAACTGGATGCATTTCAAAAAAAGATCAAAATGAAACGTTTTAGTTTCATTTTTTAAGGGCAACCTGTGGTTCCTGGACCACTGCCTGCCCTTAAAAATATATCTTTGCATGCATTTGCAAAGGGGACGCGACTTGCTAAATAGGCTTTGTACATGGCCCATGATGTTTTTGCATGCGCAAACTGGTTCGCAAACCTGTTTGCGTATGCAAAAACGGGTCGTACATCTGGACCTAGATCTGGAAGTTTTGTGTGAGCAGTAATCCTGCACACTGGAAGTGGCATCGTTCATCTGTGTGTGGCCTTGTTGACGGGATCCGCAACAGAAGTGACATGTGGGGTGCCTAGTTATGGGTCAACCCCAGAGTGATGACGTCAATTCTTTTCTTTCCACCCCATTCAGCGCAGATCAAGATAGGGCTACCTCCACCCACTTTTTGGCTGACCTATTATTGACCTTTTGTCAAAATCTTTTGAGAGCTTTATCCTGTTGTGGCAGGGATATCCACGAGGAAAGCTAGCTTCAAGCCCTGCAGCGCCTGTCCCTAACAGATGTCGGTGACGGACCCACATATTATTTGGCTCTGGTGCCTCGATTGCGACCACAACACAAAGACCTGCATCGACTGATGCGCCATGCACATCAAGACCTTAAGGGAGGCATCCGTTAAGCTCCTTGCCACTCGACTTGTGACATAGTAACAGTCTCGATCCCGGTCGAGAGGAAGCTCCTGAGATCGGTCACGTAGCCATCGATCTTCTTCGCTATTGAATTAATCCGGGTGTTTTTGTAAGTCCCAGAAAAAGAGCTAAAAGTCGAAGAGGTCTTTGACTTCACCCGATCTGTAGAACTCATCCGACAAGACGAGGGAGTGTCGTCATCGAGGTCTGCCTCTGCGGATAAGCCTGCACCTGGACTGAGTTTGCGGGAGCTGGAGAGACCCCTGCTCAACTCAGCAAATGTTATCAGATCATATACCTCATACTTGGGTGACCTTCCCGTTAGTGCACCTTTGGGCCCTGCATGGTTGGGAGGGGCACCCACTGCTTCCTTGCCGCTGAATTTGCCCTCTGCGCCTGGATCTAGACTGGCGCCAGTCACACCATCTCAGCCTTCCCTGATGTCGACGCACCAACTGTAGCCATACCCTCCAGACACTTGGGGAAGACAATCTTGGGGAAGATTAGGAGGGGCAACTGGACCCTGAGTAATACCCGCCCATAGATCCCAACATGGTCTAAGGCCTCATTAGTGTGAGGAATTGGTGTATGCCAATGGAGTGGATACTTACCCAGACACTGGCATGGTCTCTCCTTCTACCGTGACTATGAAGGAGGGAGCTTCTTTTGCTGTGGTGGTGACATGGGTGGCAGAGGTCTTGGACCTTATCCTGCTCTCAGTGGCACTCAAGACTAATGTCTTGACAGATGTGCTTCAGCCGGGAGTGACCCTCTTGGAATCGCTTCTTCCATTTAATGAAGCCCTTACGGAAGTTCTTACGGAAGTTCTGCTTGGAAGCTGGTCAAAATGGGCTCCTGTGAACAAGACAATTGGTTAGCTCTATCTCCCTGCCCCAGGTGACCCAATTTCCTCACACAACACGCTCCAGTGGAGAGCTTGGTGGTCCAAGCCTCCACTTCCTGTGTAAATCTTGGCACATTCCCTACCACCCCACCTGATAGGGAACCCAAGAGGCTGAACACCTTGGGCAAGAAAATCATTTCTTCCATCAGCCAGGCACTGCGGTTCGTGAACGCCTCGTGCCTTTTGGGCTGTTACTTTTACTGTGGGATTCAGTTTAAACAGGTGCTAACTTTGGTCCCGGAGGAGGCCCAGGCCATACTCTCCCAAGCTATGGCAGACAGGATGCAGCCAAGTTTACAATCAGATGTGGGCTGGACACAACTGACTCGCTAGGCAGAGCAGTTTCTTAATCCGTGGCCTTACAATGCCACAACTGGCTGAGCACAACAGAATTTTCAAGGGATGTTTAAGCCTCGCTTATGGACATGCCCTTTTATGGCTCCTGTCTCTTCAGAGACATGGTGCACTCCGTTCTGGAGTGCTTCAAGGATAGCAGAGCTACGGCCAGGTCCTTGGGCCTTTCCATGGCCCCTTCCAACCCCCGACTGCCTTTCACTTCTATTTTGGATATGGAAGGGGCTTCAACTGCATCCTTACCTGCCCAGCCACCACGCCACGGAAGTTTCATCAGATTCTGTGTGACCACAAAACTGGTACCCTCAGACCTTTGTGGTCGGACAGCCATATGTCCGGGCAATCCATCAACCAGTGGGAGGCTGAATGCGCCATCACCTGCACATTAGAAGTCGATAACATCTGACCGTGCGGTTCTACAGATTGTCTGAAGGGGATACTCCATCCCTTTCGTGACTATTCCTCCACCCATGCCACCCACTTGCGACCAGCTGACGGAGGACTATCTCTCCTTATTCCACCAGGAAGTGGTGACTCTCTTGCCTAAAGGAGGCATAGGGAGAGTTCTGATGCCAGAAGTATGTTGTGGCTGTTTCTCGCTACTTTCTGTTGCCCAAAATGGACCGGCGATTTTGTCCTTTCCTGGACCTGCATGCTCTCAAGTTCTTTCTCAAAAAGGAGAAATTCAAAATGCTCACGCTCGCTCTAGTCCTGTCTGTCCTGGACCTCAGAGATTGGATGGTGGTGTTGGACTTAAGGACGTTTATTTGCACATTCCCGTCCTGCCTACGCACAGACGATACTTACAGTTCACGGTAGGCCATGAGCACTTTCAGTTCTCTGTTCTCCCTTTTGACTTTACTAGCGCCCCTCAAGTGTTCATCAAGGGGATGGCGGTGGTTGCAGCTCTTCTGTAGAGATCAGGGGTTCCAATGTTTCCCTTTCTCACTGACTAGCTTTTGAAGGGGGGCACACCCCAGACAGTCATTTCCCACAGACTATGGTGGACCTCCTACACTTGCCGGTGGTTCACTATCAGCATGCTGAAGTCCCACCTGACTCCCTCTCAGACGGTCCCTTTCATCAGAGTTTTTCTGGACACAGTGCAGTTTCTGGCTTATTCTCCCAAACGGCAAGTCCATTGTATTCAGACTATGATATTGATGTTCCATCCTCAATCCTGGGTTTCAGTGAGACGGACTCTGAGGCTGATGGGCCTCTTGGCCACCAGCATCCTTCATGTGACAAATGCCCGCTGTCATATACGGGCTCCGCAGTGAGATCTCAAGTTCTAGTGGGCACAGCACCAAGGGAATCCCTCAGATATGGTCCAGATCTTGGAGAGTACTCTCAAAGATCTGAAGAGGTGGTTAATGAACTGCGTTTGGGTCAATGACAGTGGTGACGTGTCACTCTTGGAATGGGGCAGCCATCTAGAAGAGGTGGAAACGGCCACACTGACCGTATGGGCCATCCGGTGTTTCCCCTGGAGGCTGGAAGTGTGGGGGCCGGTTCTGCAGTAGTGGGGCCGTTTTTGTTACTGGGGACGCTTTTGCAGCGCTGCTGCAGTATCGGCCCCCAGTAACAAAAGCAGCAGTGCTTCACTCTTGTATTGCCCCAGGGGGGCGGGGGAGACTGAGGTCGGAGGGTGTAATGACCCGATTTCTGCCAATAGTCATGTCACACCAGAATATTCCCCATGGGAACCCCAAAAATATATGACACAATTCTACACTCTACAATACTTACCCAAGGTAGGAATAATAACACTATTTATAACTTAGCCCTTGTTGAGAGGACTCACACACCATAACAATCCTCCTAGCGACAGGCGCTGTGTGTGAGGCAATTAATCGGTCCTCTCCGCTACAGAATACTCACCTAGGAAGAACCACATACACACAACAAACCCAATATCTCGCACAACAAGGCTGGGGTGGAAGAATTAGAATTTACACTCCCTGGTTAGGAGTAGAACAACTTCCCAATACACAATTACCTGCTAGAAGGGAAACTTACCATCCTTCTGAACATAAGCATTTGGCTAAGAAAAATCCACACCTCCCATCCTAGGAAAAAAAGACAAATAATTATATGCTCTGGGGTATTTTATTATATCAGTACATGATACACAGTAGGCCAAACTATACCACTTATACAACAAACATCAAAGTAACAATTATATGATCACTAAATGCAATCAGAAAAACATATATAGAACTTATATGTATATAAATGTATAGAAACTGAAAACAGAAGAAGATAGTTAGGCAAGAACAGTAGAAATATAAGAATTAGTGGAACACCTCACCAACTGTCTGTTCATCCCGCTTCCACTTTGCCACAGGGAAGCCTGTTTCTCCGGCCAAATCATGAGACAGGGTGACACCATACGCCCCACCATCACAGCTGCACATCTGCCCTGTGCTGAACTTCCAACGAGCAAAGCCCAGACACCTCCTTTAGTACCAGTGGAAACGTAAGACAAAACTCCTGGTGAGCCTCTCCCCCTCGTTCTCACCAGAGTCAGCACCAGCCTGCTCCAAGGCCACAGCTTCAGCTGGCCAGGCGTCTGTTAAGGCTTCAGAGCAGAGCGAGCACATACCTCTGACAAGATCCAGTTCTTTCTAGTTTAATAAGGGTGAACAACAAGTGGAAAGGAAAACATGGCTTCTCACCTAGTGAAGCTCAGAAAATGGCGATAGCTCATAAAATGGAGTCGCTCAAGCATAGGCCACTATTTCCGCAAAAGAGCAAAATTAGTATACAAGATGACATGAGATCATGCCAAAGCCGATAGGCAAGCACTGCCATTAAGCCAGATAAAGTCAGAAACAGAAAGGGACATAATCAAACCCTACTTTATAGGGTATTCTTACTAGGATGGCCTACACATCACTATGTTATGTGATAATATAAATTGCAAAGCAAGATGACATGAGAGCATGTCAAAGGCAATAGTCAGCTCTGCCGTTAAGCAAGATAAAGTCAGAAACAGGCCTACACATCACTATATTATGCTAAAATATGCTAAATAAGACTGAAATGGTGATGGGCGACGGTCATTACCAAGCAATTTATCATAAAAATAGCATATTCAAGGGGGACCCCCCGCCTACGCTTGCTGCGACCTAGAGAGTTCAGGACTATAGGAAGGCCCTAACCGGAGCGGGAGCTGGGTTCCTCGCCTCGGGGGACGGGGAGCTCGAGTCCCCAGCAAGAGGTGTAGTGACCAACTGGTGGGGCCGGACTGGACGTGGCACGCTCCCTCACGGAAGGGAGGAGGGCATCAAGCGGACGAGGCGCAGTGTTGAGGTGCAGGCCGGGAGAGGCGGACGGAGGCTGCGGCTGGTGTGGACAGTCCAGGCAGCCATCGGGAGACCGGCGTAGACCTCCCCTGAGCCGGTGTGCAACGAGGACTGGGCCCTGGTGGCAGCATGGCCAACGCAAATCGCAGGACCAATCGAACAATTCCAGATATGCTCCACAAGCCTACTACTAAAGACGCCCCCCTCCACGCCGGCTGATACTGGGTCGCAATCTCTGGAAGAGCATGAAGCCCCCATCACCCGCACTTTTCTGGAGTCACTCTTCAACACTCTCAGGGAAGACTTCCAGGCTCTTAAGCAGGACATTGCAGGCGAGCAGCGAGAACTTCGACGGGATCTGTATGGCCTGGGGGAAAGGGTGGCAGCGGTGGAAGAGACTAACCACGCACGCAGCGAGGAGCTCGCACACCTGCAGCAGGAGGTCCTCCGCCTCCAAGAACAGCAAGTTGGCCTGCAGGCACATGCGGAGGATTTAAAAAACCGCTCCCGGAGAAATAATATACGGGTCAGGAACGTCCCACAGAACGCGGAAGGGAATAGCGTCACAGGATATCTGCAAGACCTCTTCCGGGAGGTTCTGGGGGAGGCGGTGGACTTCCCTGTTCGTATTGACCGGGCCCACAGGGTGGGCCTGCCAAGACGGGCTCCGGCCCCTCCGCCGGACATCCTGGCTTACCTCCCGGACTTCCCGTTGAAGGAGCGAATCCTCCAGGAGGCCCGACGGAAACAACCTCTACAATTCCGAGGGGTACAAGTGGCGCTATACCAGGACCTATCGGCTATCACGTTGCAGAAGAGGCGCAAATTTAAAGTTGTGACGGCCTTTCTACGCGAGAAGGAGGTCCCGTACTCCTGGGGGCACCCGTTTAGGATCATCTTTAAATGGCAGGGAAAGCTGCACCAACTTCGCTCCCCCAGGGACACCTGCGCCCTCCTGGGCATCGACCTGCCGGACCCCTTGGAAACGGAGGAGGGGTCGCCCCATGACTCCCAAAGTGGGGCGGCACATCGCAATCGGGATGACTGGCAGAGAGTGCGCCGACGGCGCAATCGTGGGACACGTCTGAGGCCAGACCCCACGACTATTGCCCAGGAACAAGCAGCAGCGGTCCAGGAAGTGGAGAGGGACACCGCCATTCCGCCTTGAGCAGTAAGCTGGGGGCCATGCATCACACATTGCCTTGATGGGAGGAGGGTCGGGGGGCCGGAGGGGTGCTGCCACTGCCACGTCCCTGCAGAGACCTTCCACGGACTGGTATGATCACCGGGACCGGGACAATGGTTGCTTTTCATTGGTTTCAAGTTTTGATTCTGTTGGGGGGGTGGGGGGGGGGGGCGGATGGGTGGTTCCAGGCGGGTTGGGCTGAGTGGGTCATGATGGTTGGGGTTAGGGTGGGTTTCTGTTTTGGAGGGTTGGGAAGGGGGTGGGGGGGGGGGGGCACCTTCTTGTCCGTCGAATCTGAAAACTTCCTAGCACCTATACCTCCCGAGCCTCAGATGCGCACTGGGCGAGTAACAGTATGCACCCTGCACCCGGTAGTATGCCTACACTAACTATCCTTTCCCTGAATGTCAGGGGTCTTAATAGCCCCAACAAGCGCAGGGCAATCCTCTCTCTGTTAGAGCGCTCAAAGACGGACATCTGCCTCCTTCAGGAGACACACTTGCTATCCAGGGACCATCACAGGCTTAGGTCCCGCGCCTTTCCGGTGCAACACTTCTCCTCCGCGTCCAAGAAAGTAGCTGGGGTGGCTATACTGGTTGCACGATCCTTCAAGGGGCGAGTGCTGCAGAAGGAGGCGGAGGTTAAAGGCAGACTGCTACTCCTTAGCTTTCAGGTAGCGGGTCAGACACTGCTCAGAGGGTCCATATATGCCCCTAATGAAGGGCAGGAAAGGTTTCTACACTCTGCACTTGAGACCGCCACGGCCAACACATGCCAACGCCTGCTATTGGGGGGAGACCTGAATCTGGTATTTCACAATGTCGCCGATCGCTCCAACCAGAGAGTGGGACAGGTAGGGGCGTTATCAGCGGAGGGCCATGCGCAGCTAGCGGATCTGGGTCTCACAGACCTGTGGAGACACATGCACCCACATGACACAGCATATACACACTACTCGGCGGCCCATAAGTCCTACGCGCGGCTGGACTACCTACTTTGCTCTGCTCAGCTGGTGTCCCGCGTGCGCTAGGTAGAGATACACCCAGCCTCACTCTCCGACCACTCGCCGGTATCGGCGTCCCTCCTTGTTCCCGACACACCCATCCCGCAGCGTCACTGGCGCCTACGCGACGGTCTGCTGCGGTGCCCCTCCGCAGTGGAGAAGATCAAAGCAGCAATTAGTCAATTCCTTGCACATAATGCCAATGGTGACACCTCCAAAGCTACACAGTGGGCCACACTAAAAGCAGTCCTTAGGGGCGAGTTTATTTCTCTAGCGACGGCCAATAATAGGGAGCGCGCGCAGAAAAGGGCTGAACTCGCACAGCCCGTACGGGAACTCGAGCAGCTACACCAACGCACCGGAGCGGCTAGGGCGTGGCGCCAGTTGTGCGTAGAACGGAAGATGCTCGCGGTGCTCGACCAAGACGTCGCGGAATTCGCGGCTATACGTCTGAAGCATGCCTACTATACCGGAGGGGATCGATGCGGGAGGCTGTTGGCCTGTAAGCTGCGAGAACAACGGCAGCAGAGGCATGACCACGCCATCCGGAATGCCCGGGGTGATTTGCTGACCGAGGACACTGCCATTGCGACATTGTTCGGGTCCTTTTACGCTGAACTGTACGAAGCGGACGGGCTGGGTGCGGAAGGTAGCGGTGAGTACTTGGACGGGGCACTTCTCCCGTCATTGACGGAAGCACAGTCCCAGTTCCTCGACAGACCCATTGGTCTGGAGTAGGTCATCTCCGCGATCTCCCGTCTCAAACTTGGGAAATCCCAGGGCCCAGATGGTTTCACGGCGGCCTTAACAAGACCTTCTGCCATCAGGTGGCCCCCCTGCTGAGGGGCCTTTTCAACACCTTTGATCAGGCCGGAGCGATTCACCCAGACCTGCTAGAGGCAGCGATATCGGTGATTCACAAGGCCGGTAAAGACCCCACTCAGTGCGGATCTTATAGACCGATATCGCTACTGAATGTAGACCTAAAGCTCTACACAGGTATTCTCGCAAGCCGTCTGGTGCCGTATATGCAACAACTTGTCGAACCTGACCAGGCGGGCTTCATCCCTCAGCGGCAGACGAGTGACAACACCAGACGCGTCCTCCACCTTATTGAGGCAGGCTCCCGCACGAGGCCGGGATGCATGCTCCTGGCGATAGATGCTGAAAAAGCATTCGACAGGGTGCACTGGCCCTACCTTGAACAGGCGCTCCGTAGATTCGGCCTCGGAGAAATTACCGGAATAGGATTTTCAATTGCTACCGTCAGCCCACCGCGACGGTACGGGTTAATGGCCACACCTCCCCGCGCTTCCCGATAGGAAGAGGGACCAGGCAGGGATGCCCACTCTCCCCTTTCCTGTTCGTGCTCTATATGGAGCCGCTGGCGCAGAGAGTTAGACATCACCACTGTATCAAGGGCATCCCTTTTGGGGGCGATACGCACAAGATCAGCCTGTATGCGGATGATGTTCTGCTCTCCCTGATGGACCCTATGCAGTTGCTGCGAGCGCTTTTTGTGGAATTACACTCCTTCACGCAGGCCTCGGGCTTTAAAATAAACGTTGGGAAATCGGTGGCCCTGAACGTGTCCCTGCCCCCGACGTATTCGCAGATGCCAAGGCTGAGTTCGCTCTGCAGTGGTCCGCCTCCACAGTCCCCTACTTAGGGGTTCTACTGGCGCCGACGGTGCGGGGAACAGTGGAGGCCAATTACACCAGGTTGAGCGCACAAATAACGGAGACGTTGAGGAAATGGAACCGTCTTGCGCTCTCCTGGCTGGGACGTATCGCAGCGGTTAAGATGACCCTTCTGCCACAAATTTTATACATCTACCAGACCCTGCCCCTACGCCCACCGACGGGCTGGCTCCAGAAGACGCAAGCGGACCTAACATGCTTTATCTGGAATGGGCGCCGCCCCCGCTTCAAGCAGCGGATAGCGACTCTCCCACCTGCACATGGTGGTGTGGGTATGCCGGATCTCACACTGTATTTTCAGGCGGTACAGCTGCGCGCCCTGGTCGAATGGTACCAGCTGGAGTCTAGCAAACACTGGCTCTTCCAGGACCAGGCGGTGGCCGGCCGACCGCTCCAGGGTGTACCCTTCCTACCGCGATGCCGTAGGCCCCCCAATCTCTACGCTTCCTAGATCACAAGCACAGTGATGAAGGTTTGGGACCAAGTGGCAGTCCGGAGTGAACTTACTTCGTTTCTTTCGCCGCTGACGCTTATATTCGGGAATCCCGACTTTACCCCGGGCCTTGACACACAGCGCTATAGAGCGTGGAGGTCCACTCCCTGTAAAGAGATAGGACATATGTTCAATTTGGAAGGCGTCCTCTCTTTCCAGAAAGTGAAAGAGGACTATGGGATCCAAGAGGCGGACAGGCTCCAGTATCTACAGGTACGTCATTGGGTTCTTCAGGCTTCAGTCCGGCCAGGGGCGCAGCGATTCCTTACCCCCTATGAGACGTGGCTCCTCAAGCGCAAGTCAGAGAAGAAGCTACTTTCTGATCTGTACCAACACTTGCTCCTCACTCATATACACACATACCATCCGGGGAAAGCCAGGTGGGAGGAGGACCTGGGGAGGCAACTTACGCGGAAGGAGTGGGAGGGGATTTACCACAGGGCCAGGCACTCAGCCTATCACATTGGTCTTACCGAAACCCTGACTAAAGTGGCCATGTACTGGTACCATACACCGGCGCGCCTCCATCGCTGGGATCCCAAGAACAGTGATCGGTGTTGGAGGGGCTGTGGGGGGCGGGGAACACTCGTACACCTACTCTGGGACTGCGCGAAGCTGAGGCAGTACTGGGACACCATATTAGATCTTGTGGATGCACATCTGGACACCCAGCTACCTAGATTCCCGGCCTATATCCTCCTTGGTCTGCCGAACGCACTAATGTACCCCTTGAAATCCATGCGGGGGAGGTTGATTGCCATAGCGCTGGGTGCCGCAGTACAGAACATTGTAGCACGATGGAGAGATCCCCTGCCCCCCATGCATCTGGGTTGGCTACACAGACTTTGGACAGTTTTGGGGATGGAGAAGCTGTCCCTGACAGCGGCAGGACGGGGCGAGGAGTTTGCAGATATCTGGAGGCCATTCTTGTTGTTGCTCACCGGGGAATTTAGGGAGCTGAGTTGTCCCCGATACCTGAGACTGTTGCATCTAGCGGACACCCCGATACCAGAGCGTAAGAAGGAACCTTGCCGGCGCAGAGCTCAGAATGTACAAATTTGAGAACTATCCTTTGCGGATGGCAGGGCTGGTGGGAGTTTTGGGCGAATCACTGGACGGACAAGAAGGGGGAGGGGGAGGGACGGGGGGGCAGTTTAGATGGGTTGGGGGGGCGGTTTAGGGGGGTTGTTTGGGGATTGAATTGAAGACTTAGCTACTTTTAGCATCCGACACGTTGCACTACCTTTTGACGCGGCCGGCCCGTCTGGGTTGTAGGCGGCTTGCTGTGTTTAATAATCCTGACTGTCCGCTGAGCCAATTATGTTTTCCATCTAAGCATTGTCATGGAGTGGCCGGTGCGCCTCTGCGCATGAGTTGGTAAACACTTTGCTCTGAATAAACAGATTTAATACTAAAATAGCATATTCATTACAAAGGGAAGGGTTGATTTGTCAAAATTGGCAGGGCTGCTTTTGGTTCCCTGTCCAGCCCTAGGTGGAGATTGGAGGCCTCTGGTCTCTGGCAGAATCCAGATTCCACACCTACTAGAGCTCCAAGTGATCTGTCTGGCTTTGAAACCCCTTTCTACCCCCCCAACAGCCTAAGGCCAGTGCAGGTGTTCATGGACAGCACCACTGCCATGTGGTACTGCAGCAACCAGGCGGAGTGGGGTTGTGGACCCTTTTTCAAGAGGCCCTGCACTGGACATGGCTGGAACTCCAGGGCATTTTCCTGGTGGTTCAAAACCTGACGGGCTCTCTGAACACCAGGATGGAGGAACTCAGAATAAGATGCTTAGCGGATCATAAATGGCATCTCCATTTAGAGGTGGTGCAAGGTCTCTTTCAGCAGTGGAGAGAACCTTGGTTAGATATGTCTGCCACTGCCATGAACAGGCTTTTTCGACAATTCTGCGCGCTAGAGTTTCCAAGGTGGCTCTCGCTCAAAGGCGCTTTTTGTCTCGAGTGGAGCTCAGGCCTCCCATACGCCTTTCTGCATATTGCACTCCTGTCTAGAGTTTTCAAGAAGGTCAGGAATGATCGGGCCCAAGTTATCCTTGTGTCTCTGGACTGGGCTCAGAGAGTTTGCTATCCCGAGCTGTTGAACGTGGCCATTGGTCTTCTGATCAATCTGCCCCTTCAGGAGGATTTTCTGTCACAACAGCAGTGGAGGGTTCTCCACCCTAACCTGTCAATGCACTGCTTTCATGTGCGGAGCTTGTGTGGCAATAGTTAACAGCTTTCAACCTTCTGCCTGAAGTCTGCTTTGTTATCATGGCAGCCAGGTGTCCCTCCTTCAAGACGGTATATGCCTGCCCCTAGGGCAAGTTTGTGGCTGGTGTACAGAAAAGCAAGTTGAACTCCTTTCTGCACCCCTTCTCAGGTTCTTCTGATTAATCTTTCTCTTGCCCATCAGGGCTCTGCTCTGGGCATCTTTTAAAGGTGATCTTTCTTCCATTTCAGCCTCCCTGTGGTTGCCTGATCAAACCATCGCCCTTCCAATCCCCAATTGTAAGAAGGTTTTTGAAACATATGATTCCACCTTCACCCATTATCATGCCTCAATGGGACCTCAATCTTGTACTTACATTTTTGATGTGCGCTCCCTTTGAGCTGCTGCATAACTGTCCTCTCAGGCTCCTTTCCATCAAGATGGCCTTGCCAGTGGCGATATGATCTGCCCAGAGGGTCAATGAGCTCCAGGCCTTGTCATCTAAGCCTCCGTACCTAGCCATCTACACAGATAAGCTGGTTCTTTGCTAGAGCTTTCTTTCTGCTAAAAGTGGTCACACATTCTATCTTGGCCAGTCCATCATCCTGCCTACCTTCTATGCTCTGCCTCATCTCTCGAAGGAAGAGGAGCGACTCCATTGACTGGACCCACCAAATATGTCCAGGTGGACAACCAACTCTTCGTGGGGTATGTTTGAGCCAAGAAGCTGAAGGCTCTGCAGAAACAGACTATCTCTCTGCATTAACGTCTGATAGACACTGAGCAAGTACCAGGCCCTTGAGGGTTTGTATACTTATTCCATCAGAGCTTAGACTGTTACCATTGCATTAGTACAAGGGGCTCCGGTCTTGGATATCTGCTAGGTAGCATTGTGGGCGTCTCTGCACATGTTCACCAAGCACTAATGCCTGGACAGTCAGGTCCGTCGGGGTGGGTACTTTGCTTGTTCGGTCCTGCAAGACTTTCTTTTGTGAATTTGTTCAACAGACTCACCTCCGGGTAGATATTGCTTGGGTATCTATGATAAGGTAAGGAATCTTCAGCTAGAAGTCTCTATCAGATGAACAAGTTACTTACCTTCAGTAACGCCTTATCTGGTAGAGAGACTATCCAGCCACAGATTCCTTACCGACTGGCCCATCCTCCCTGCTCTGCGAACAGATTTCTAGGGTCATGACTGTTCCCTTTCAGGGCCCTACTTATCCACACCCCTGGTTAGTGTTTTGTGGCTCTGCGCTCTTTATGTGGAAAGTCGCAAAGAGAAACTGACATCAGCACGCTAGGGTGGTGCCAATATAGGCACTGCGCACGTCACTTCCAGCATGGATGATATCACACCGAACTGAACTATGTCCCCTACTGGCACTCAGGGGTACCACTTATGAAAAACATCTGGATCCAGTATTGCGCCTGGGGATAATTCTAAGGTAAGGAACTTGCAGCTGGTTAGAGTTGCTACCAGATAAGGTGTTACTGAAGGTATGTAACTTATTCTTTAGGGCACAAGTTATAGTTACTTGAGATATGGTATCCAACCGCATCTCCTATGTTGCATGGGGGAATACGATGGATATCTTTTAACTGTTTTAGGTTTAATAGTTTCCACCGGCAGGTTAGTTACCCAGGAATAAACGACTGGTCTAGAGAGCTTTCTCTTAGTCGATGTGATGACGTGTCCTCACAATCCACCATTCACATGATATTGTTTTGCAAATTCTATGAAAAGGAAAGAAGAAGATGGATTCTCCCCTTGCTAAAACAGGCAGGCTGGAGACAATGTAGACCAGCGTTTTTACATTTACAATTTTTAGATAGTACATTACTAGTATGCGCTATGTCTGGTTTTTGAAAAACATTATGAGAATCAGAAAATGTGTCAACGCATAACGTCTATTTGTGATTAAAGTCTGGAATGTACCATCCTGTAGGTTAACCTACCCCCATTCAAACGCACCTCTTCACCATGTGATAGATAACGTCTTAACTAATGTACATATCAAACTTTTTTAATGGGTTTTTATCTATGTATGTTCTTTTATGATTTTAATTGTCTAAAATCGAATAAAGCTCATTTTGATTAATTTGATTTGAGTTACTTGAAATAACTATAACTGGTGAATTTCAGTGGCTTTGTTTGTTTTAATCGGTAAGTCTTAACTGACACCTTCACCTAAGTATATTGTCCCTTTAACATTTAGTTTTTTCCATGGAAAAATAATAGTGCCTTTCCTGTTACTGATTCCTGTAGACCTCCTCCCATGGTCTTACAGCTGAAGAGTTAAAAAACTACACATTACTGTACACTACAAGCCAATCAATATACAGCAGAAAGTGGATATAATATGTCATTAACACAATGTTGCCATCTCCTCCTTATGATTGCTATATTGATTCTACATAATAGATTAATCTTTTACACCAGTGGAGAGCTTGATTTCTTCCTGTACACCAAGGTCCTCGTTGTAGGTTTTGGCTTCATTATGGTCCCGCAGGTCAAATTTTTCAAAATCTAATCTTAAGTGCAGTGGGCTCAAATGCGGAAAGAAATGACGAACATAAGGATTTTGTTACATTAATGAATTATTCTGCATGTTATGTCTTATTTCTTGTTGAAAATTCTGATTAGGAGCTATTTTCACAAGTGGTAAATACCTTATTTTGTGGTAATGGATGGTATCTACTAAATGAGCTAAATACCAGATTTAGTCTGCCTAAATTTAAATGGACACAAAATATAATAGAGTGACCCAGTATCCCTCAGAACCTGGGCGTCTAGAAAGTATAATACAATTGGTTCTGTCGGGCAAACAATTTCGTCACAGTTCCAACAATAAATGTACAGAAAGAAGGAAACACACATTGATGAAGTTAATCAAGTTTAATATATTGCAATTTTTTGCCTTTGGTATACACTTTTCAAATTTTTAACTGTCACTAGAAAATATTTACAATTGAAAAAGCGGAGTGGTGATTTAGAAGTGGATAAGTGATTTAGAGGTGACAAGGTGTTTTTAAGTGAAGATACTATGTACAGTGCTATACAAAACAGTATGTAAAATGTTGAAATCAATGGACATCTGTCCCTAAACATATGGATCTCCAATTCATCTCATATATATTCTGTTATTTTACTTGACAAGGAGAACGTAGGGTGTGGATTGTCGAGATACGACGACGTTTCGACCCAGGATTGTGCGCAAATGCAACAGAGTCAAAGTGGGTCTTCAGGACGAGGAAATGACAGCCAGTGGTAGTGGTGCTGGGTACCACAAGGAAATGATAATCCACCGTCCGGTTTCTCCCTTAATTCTCCTTCAGGTTCTCAGAAGAATTCCCTGCTGGGAAAGACACCCTTCCGTTACGGTCCTCCCTGCCACGCGAAATATCCTTGGACCGACTTTCATCAAGTCTGTAATCTGTGTTAGTCACCAAAACACAGAAAAGCGGATTGCAAAGCCCTGTCGTTTTTTTCTGCTCCAAGAAAACACTCCGAGCCCTTGGCACATGTTGGCTCGAAATGCAGAGGAGTAGTATTGAGGACACTTCAGACATCTTCGGACACGAAGACCCCGAAGAACATGCAGAGGAACACCATGGACCATTTGCTGCAGAGGTAGAGGCATTCTCTATTGTAGGCCGTTCCGGCTCCAACCTTGAGATTAACATGGAGATGCAGGACATTACACCGGCTCAGCAGTCCATGAGTACTGTTCCCCCTTTCCCTCAACACCGTGTGTGTTGAACACTCACATAGACACACAGCCCTTGTGATCAGGAGGCCCTCGGTCCACTACTGCCTTCCGGCCATGGTCGGTACAGAAAGACTGGTTCGGATGTTCCCCCTTCTAGCTTGACCGTCAGTGCTGAGCCAACAGGCCACGTTCACCACTTCGACACGGAGTGTAGCTTTAGCTCCTAAACAGAATAAGAGTTTGGCTCTGAAAGACTAGAAGCTGGCTTCCAAAGCAGATTCCGGCAAACCAGTGGAGCCCATCCTCCATAAACTACAAGAGAAACTGAATACTTGGCAAAAGCTTATCCACATCCAGCCTCATACTGGGCGTATCCTTGCCAAGTCCTCTGCTCCCATTCCTCCACTATCGAAAAGACAGCAGTCTTTCCAGGATGCTCTGGATTCATTGATACACTCCAAACAAAGGAAGAAAGTAGCCACTAGCCCTTTACCAGTTCCACCACCCTTACCCCCTCCACCACTGCCACCAGCTCCACTACTTCTTGGTGGTCTAAGCCTCTACCTTCCATGGAGCGTTTCCTGCCTCTGCCCCAGACAGGGAAACCAAGAGGCTAGACAGTTGGGGCAAGAAAGTATTTTCTTCCACCAGCCTTGCATTGCGATTGATGAACATGCATGCTAATTGGGCTGTTACTCCCACTCTCTATGGGAAATGGTTGTGCAAATGATGTTACAGGTCTTGGAGAAGGCCCGGGCCATCCTCTTCTAAGCCGTATCAGGCGAGAAAGATGCAGCAAAGTCCGCCATTCGTTGTGGTCTGGACATGACTGACTCGCTGCGCAAAATGATTTAATTGACTGTGGCTGTTCGACACCATGCCTGTTTGAGGACTTTTGGCTTTTCAGGGGATGTCCAGGCCTCTCTCATGGACATGCCCTTTGATGGCACTTGTCTCTTAGGAGACAAGGCAGATATGATACTGGAACGCTTTAAGGTGGGCTGCGGCCAAGTCCTTGGACATCTCAGTGGCCACACGTCCCCAGTCTGCCTTTTGCCCCTTTCGTGGCTACGGAAGGGGCTTTCAACGTGCTGCCCATACCCCAACCACAATGCTGTGCAAGTTAAGCAACCTCTGCGCGACTGTGAGAGGCTTGTTTGGACTCCGTGGGTCAGTCCATCACCCCTCCTGCTGCCTCAACCTTCAAACCCTCCTAGTCATGTCCTTCTAGATCATGGGTGGCCAGTTGATGGCAGGATCAGCATCACCTTCACCACTGGCAAAACATCACTTTGGACAGGTGGGTTCTCCAGATAGCCAGAAGGGGATAATGCCTACCCTTCAAGGCTACCCCTCTCTCCGTGCTTTCATCTTATGACCGGCTGACGGAGGATCACTTGACTTCAGGAGGAAGTTATGACTCTTTTGGCTATGGGAGCCATAGAGTGGTTTCTGGTGCCAGAAGTAGGCTGTGCTTGGTATTCCCGCTACTTTCTAGTCCCGGAAAAGGGTTTATGTCCTATCAAAGATCTGCAAGCCCTCAACTACTTCCTTAAAAACGAAAGTTTAAGATTCTCATTCTAGCTCAGGCAGACTCCCTGGACCCAGGAGACTGGATGGTGTCTCCTATGGACTCCTATGTTCAAATTCCTGTCCTTCCTGCTCATCGACAATACCTGCACTTCACAGTAGGCCCCAAGTATTTGCAGTTCACTGTGCTCCCCTTTGGCCTTACCAGGACCTCTCGGGTGTTCACCAAGATGATGGGGGTGGTCGCAGCTCATCTGTGCAGATCTGCCCCCTATCTCGATGACTGGCCCTTGAAGGCGGGGTCGCCCCAGACTGTCGTCTCCCACCTCCAGACTACGGCAAACCTCCTGCTTTCTCTGAGATTCTCTATCAACGTGCCAAAGTCACACCTTACTCCCTCTCAGACGCTCCCTTTCATTGTGGCTGTTCTGGACAGAATGCGGTTTCGGGCCTAACCTTATGAGTGGCGAGTCTGGGATATTCAGGATGTGATTCAGATACATCAATTGCTGAGCTTTGAGCAATTTGTTTGCCATTGAAAGCCTTTCTTCCTTTTAATCAAGGGAAAGCTGGTTCAACTGTTTATGGACAACACCACCGCTGTGTGTTACTGCAACAAACAGGTTAGGGTCGTGGACCCTGTGTCAAGAGGCCCTTGGCCTCTGGACATGGATGGAACAGCAGGGCATATCCCTGGTGGTTCAACACCTGAAAGGCTCTGTGAACGCCTGAGGCAGACAAACTCAGCCGTCGATGCCGAGCGGATCACAGATGGCTTCTCCATCCGGAGGTGGTGCTATTTCAACAGTGGGGAGAGCCTTGGTTGGATCTGTTCGCCTCCGCTGAGAACGCCCAATGTCAGCAGTTTTGTGCTGTGGAGTTTCCAAGGCAGCTCTATCTTGGAGACCCTTTTCATCTTGTGTGGAGCTCAGGCCTCATATATGCCTTTCTGTTGTTACCACTCTTGTCTAGAGTGCTCAAGAAGATCAGGAGCGACCAGACCCGGGTAATTCTTGTGGCTCCAGATTGGGCACAGAGAGTCTGGTATCCTGAGCTTTTTCAATTGAGCATTGATCCTCCGATCAGGCTGCCCCTTCTTTAGGATATTCTGTCGCAGCAGCAGGGGAGTGGGTAGAGCCTGCCCTCTCTACACCTTCTTGCATGGAGATTGAGTGATGGCATTTGCCCTTCCCCCTGAAGTTTAAAGTGCTATTTTAGAGGCCCTTCTGCCCTACACCAAGACCGTGTACACCTGCAGATGGAACAGATTTGTAAAGCATTATACAGAAAGGTCTTTTGATTCTCTTTCTGCTTCCCTTTCTAAAGTTTTGCTTTTTATTTTGCCCCTTGCCCTGCAGGGCTCTGCTCTGGGCACTCTCAAAGGGTACCTTTCAGCCCTGCCTGCCTTCTTACTGCTGTCAGATCAGCTCTCATTATTTAAATTCCCTATTGTACACCGATTCTTCAAAGGCCTTGTTATATAATTTCCCACCTTCCCCTTTCATGATGCCTCATTGGGAGCTTAATCTGGCTCTCACCTTTTTAATGTGCACTTCATTTGAACCGCTGCACAACTGCCCAATCTGGCTGCCTACCATCAAGACTGCCTTTTTAGTGGCAATAAATCTGCCAGGAGTGTGAGCGAGTTACATGCTTTGTCATTCAAGCCTCCATGTCTGACAAATTGGTGCTTTGCACTAGGTTGTGCAGTGCAGAAGAGGTTCACCTCTCAATGGTTTGTTTCCCGGCATCAAGATTTGTAACACTCTTGCCAAGAAGCAGCCTCCTGAAGGCCCAAGAGCTCATTCCACCAGAGCTAAGGCTGCAAGCACGGCGTTGCTCCATGAGGTTCCCTTTCTGGGCATTTGACAGGCAGCAACATGGGCATTCCTGAACATGTTTACCAAGCACTACTGCCTTGATGGTCAAGTCCGCAGGGATGGCCTCTTTGGCCACTCTTTCCTGCAGGACTTTCTGGTCTAAACTTGTCCACAGTCCCTCCTCCAGGCATGGTATTGCTTGGGTATCTATTCAAAGGTAAGAAATCGCCTTAATCTGGCTCTCACCTTTTTAATGTGCACTCTATTTTAACCGCTGCACAACTGCCCAATCTGGCTGCCTACCATCAAGACTGCCTTTTTAGTGGCAATAAATCTGCCAGGAGTGTGAGCGAGTTACATGCTTTGTCATCCAAGCCTCCATGTCTGACAAATTGGTGCTTTGCACTAGTGCCTTTTTCCTCCCGAAAGTGGTCACTTTTCTTCATGTGGGCCAATCTTTCACCTTGCCCACTTTGAGCGCTCCTCCGCGTTCTTCTAAAGATGAGCGACTCCACCGTCTGGACACAAAAAGAGCATTAACATTGTACCTTGACTGCACTAAAGAGTTCCGGGTGGACGACCAACTCTTCGTAGGAGCGAAGAAAGGTTGTGCGGTGCAGAAGAGGTTCACCTCTCAATGGGTTGTTTCCCGGCATCAAGATTTGTAACGCTCTTGCCAAGAAGCAGCCTCCTGAAGGCCCAAGAGCTCATTCCACCAGAGCTAAGGCTGTAAGCACGGCGTTGCTCCATGAGGTTCCCTTTCTGGGCATTTGACAGGCAGCAACGTGGGCATTCCTGAACATGTTTACCAAGCACTACTGCCTTGATGGTCAAGTCCGCAGGGATGGCCTCTTTGGCCACTCTTTCCTGCAGGACTTTCTGGTCTAAACTTGTCCACAGTCCCTCCTCCAGGCATGGTATTGCTTGGGTATCTATTCAAAGGTAAGAAATCGCCTGCTAGTTGTCTCTATCAGATGAACAAGTTACTTTCCTTTGGTAACGCCTTATCTGGTAGAGGCATGATCTAGCCGCAGATTCCTTACTGACCCACCCATCCTGCCCGCACTACGAACTGGTTTCCAGGGTCAAGAGTGATCCCTTTTAGGGCCCTAGTTGTTCAGAAAAACACCAATGTCAGTTCAATTCATGGCTCCGCTCTTCTGGCATAGAAAGTCGCAAAAAGTACCTAACGTCAGTGTGCCGAGGTGGTGTCTATATAACTGATGCAAATGGCACAGATGACACCGATGACATCACACGGAGCCAAGTGGCGTGCAGGGGTAATGCCTCAAGAATTGTTTTGCGGATGCAGTCTGATGCCTGGGAAATTCATCAGGTAAGGAATATGCGCTTAGATCAAGTCTCTACCAGATAAGGCGTTACCCAAGGTAAGTAACTTGTCCATTAGGTAGCCAATAAGGCGTGCTAGATAAAATGTAAAGATAATTCTACAAAAAAGGAAGAATCTACAGTAGCTTTTATAGGCAAAGTTTCTTCGAAGAAATTTGCATAGCAGTAGAATTGTCTTTTTGACACAGATGTATTAATTATTGTGAGAAATTGGGTTGTTGGTTGATAGAGGGGGGTGACCCCTATTCAAGCATGGGCCGCAGCCACGATCTGTTTCGCGGTGAACCACAAAAGTCAATAAATCAACCTGTGCTTAACCCTTTTTAGCTTGGACTAACAAGCATTGGCAATGCCAGTAAGTTCAATAGGTCGCTTGGTGGGCAAAAAACAATAGAATACGATATGGTCTGCAGCGATTGCCAGTGGCTGAGATTAATGCATGCATTCCATTCATGCATCTTGTTGCAGTTGGCGCCCCCAGTGCAATGGATATACCCAGATGTGGGTCCTGTACCAGGGCTTGAAAAATCATAACAAATGCACTAGATCTGCAGGTCTAGTAACCTACAAAATCTCCTCGACCTAACTGAAATGCACTTGACCTCTAACTCTGAAAGCTGAGCAAATGTGAGAAATTAACAAGATTTAAAAGCATTTTTATTGCTCATTTACTTTGTGAGCAATAAAAATGCCTTTAAATCTTGCT